>NC_062544.1:90740944-93216736 GCF_016906955.1 Phacochoerus africanus | reverse complement strand
GGAAGAAGGAAGAATGACGGCAGACGGATCTTTAGGAAGGAAGGACGGAAGCAGGAAGGAAGGAAGGAAGGAAGGAAGAAGGAAGGAGGAAGGAAGGAAGAAGAAAGAAGAAAGGAAGGAAAGGAAGAAAGGAAGAAAGGAAGAAAGGAAGGAAAGGAGAAAGGAAGAAGGAAGAAAGGAAGAAAGAAGAAGGAAGAAAGGAGAAAGAAAGGAAAGAAAGAAAGAAAGAAAGAAAGAAAGAAAGAAAGAAAGAAAGAAAGAAAGAAAGAAAAAAGGAAAAAGGAAAGGTAGGAAGATAGAAAAAAGGAAAGAAAACCTAAAATATTTCAGAGTTCCCTGGTGGCCAGCAGTTAAGAATCTGGAGTCAGACATGCTACTGCTGCACAATGAGATCCCTCAGCAGTTAAGAATCTGGATTTGTTACTGCTGTGGCTCTGGTTCAATCTCTGGCCTAAGAACTTCTGCATGCCATAAACTCCGCAAAAAATAAAATAAAATAAAGAAAATCTAGACTATTCCAAAGTTATCTACGGGATTGTGTTCAGAGTGTGACCTTTGTAGTCCAGGGCCCCGTCATCACTGACAAGCATCTAAGCTACTGGTGATACAAGATGAAATACTGTGCCCAGTGTGTCCCTCTTCCTCACTTGGAAGCCATGAATTCTTTTGGTGTTCCACTTGATTCAAACTGCCCTAAGCCAATTCCATTCAACAATTGTTCAGTGCTTGTTAATAAATACCATTAACTTCCACTTATTAAAAACAGGTGAGGACATTTTATTTCCTCTCCCCCAACCTCTTTGCCAGGTGATAAATCACAAGAAAAGTAAGTCTTGGGCTAAATTCTGCCCCTCACACAAACATTGGTTAACAAGTAGGAACAATAAGCAAAGTCATCACCCTTAGTAGGCATGTGCTGTTACCCAAATACTTGTTTCCAGCTACCTACCCTCTGGACATAGGTAACACTGTATTTGCCAATGCAAGGCCCCCACCCCCACACCCACACCCACCCCAAGGGAGCTCCCTTTTTCCTTCTTCCAAGACAGTCAACACAGTTCCAGTTAGTGGCTGCTCTTCCAATCAGGATCTGAATGATGACAAGGCAGAGCAGACTCTCCATGGCATATAGAGTGAGTAAGAAGTAAACCTGTGTTGTTTTAAGCTACTGAGACTCTAGCTGCTCTTTGTCACTGCAGCACAATCTAGTTATCCTGACTGATACATTGTAAGCTCAGTGAAATCTCCTTTTTTTTTTTTTTTTAGTCCTCTTTTCATTTCAACAAATATCTTGAATGAAAGTTTCACTCTGAGGTAAATGAAATAATATTTACAGTAGGATCAACTAATCTATGAAATTTATGAAAGACTGCATCCTCTGTATTCAATGTGAAGGAGGGTAGAAAGTGGGAAAGGGCTAAATGTTGTATCTAAAGAATCATTCTGAGTTAAATGATGAGGCTCACCAGATTTCAAGACATTCATGAATGACAAGGGGCCTATACAATCATTTTTGTAAATCACAGAGCTTAAAAACTTTAATGTCATTAATGAAAAAGCATTTCTATGCACAACATTGTAAATCAATTATATTTTTAAATGATTTTTATTTTTTCCATTATAGTTGGTTTACTGTGTTCTGCCAATTTCTACATTCAGCAAAGTGACCCAGTCACACATATATATACATTCTTTTTCTCACATTATCCTCCATCATGTTCCATCATAAGTAACTAGATATAGTTCCCAGTGCTATACACTAGGATCTCATTGCTTATCCACACAGAATACTACTCAGCCATAAAAAAGAACACAATAATGCCTTTTGCAGCAACATGGGTGGAACTAGAGACTTTCATACTAAGTGAAATAAGTCAGAGAAAGACAAATACCATATGATATCACTTGTATCTGGATTCTAATATATGGCACAAATGAACCTTTCCACAGAAAAGAAACTCATAGACTTGAAGAAAAGACTTGTGGTTGCCAAGAGGGGAGGAGAAGGGAGTGGGATGGACTGGTAGTCTGGGTTTAATAGATATAAATCAACTATACTTTAATAAAAAATTTTAAAAATTAAAAAAAGAAAAAGTATTTCTAACATCCCATATACTAAATAGTGAGCCCTGTTGTGCAGACTCAAATAGCTATTATTTATCCTGAATTTTGGATATCCAATTAGGGTATCTTCAAATATTAATTTAACATTAGAGTATAAACATATATATTATAAGATATAGATATAGATATATCTCACCACCTATACTGAAATATTAAAGTTAATTACAGACAATATAATAGCAGTAAAATCATTCAAGTTCTCATCTCACCTGTTTACAAAAATGGCTTCTTCCTTCTCCAGGGTCACAACTTCTTTCATCAAAACACTGTAGAAAGCCTATTCATAACTAACAGGTCAATTCAGATGTCATACCACTTTTGGAGAGGTGCTGAAACTCCAGATGTGCCATCTTGATGCTGGAAGAACCTGCCATAAAAAGCAAGTTGCTTTAGAAAACAGCTGCAAATCTGTCACACCAGACTTTCTGTTTCACACCTTAATTTACTCATTCTATTTTTCAAAGTCCCAACAGATATATCAAAACAAATAGTTATAGTTTAAAAGTGACTATTTTCAAAAGTATGGGCGTGGAGTCACTGTTTTGGCGCAGCTGTAACAAACCCGACTAGTATCCATGAGGACTCAAGTTCAATCCCTTGCCCCGCTCAGTGGGTTAAGGATCCAGTGTTACCATGAGCTGTGGTGCAGTTCACAGATGAGGTTTGGATCTGACATTGCTATGGCTGTGGTGCAGGCCAGCAGCTGCAGCTCTGATTTGACCTCTAGCCTGGGAACTTCTGCATGCCGCAGGTGCTACCTTAAAAAGAAAAAAGAAAAAGAAAAGAAGGGGGGGGGGATGCATGTGACTCAGGAAAATCTAAGAGATAACCCAATACCCCCTAGGTATTGTTACCAGCCCTGGGCCTGAAGGGCTGGGGTCGGGGAGGACATAGATCAGACAAAGGATTCTGAAGGAGGAACTTGGCAAGAGCTACGACCTTCATCTGAAGAATCTGACCCATAGGAAGGGAGCTGGCAGAGGTACATACCCAGTTTTTAGCAGGGTATTAAAGAGTAAAACCCCTTTAGCAAATCCAACTGGAAACATGAGGACAAGTGATCCTTGGTATAATCCCTGAGTAGAGAGAGATAACAAATGCCTCTGGAGAGGCAGGTGGAAAATACCCAGCGCTAGTGCAGCTATTTCACAAGGCACCAGCCTGTCCGGAAGGCTGGGCCAGAAAAACCACCTCATGGGTCCAGAACCATCTTTCCCACTGGTCCTAGTATCTTTCTACCTCCACAATAATTCTATTGTAGGGACTTCTCTGACTTTCCCTAGGTGAGGTCCTCAGCTGGGGACTTCCATATTTCTCCCCAAAATGTTCCAAAACTCTGGTTCTCCAGAAGGAATTGGGAGTATAGAATAGAATCTGTTTCAGTGGAAAACTGTACATTGCTGCATAAAGCGCATCCTTCCAGGTTGTCAGATTCTAACATGTCAGTTGCTTTTTCTATTTTGTAACATTGTAAGTTAGTAGACATGCAAATTCTATGTCTCCCAGTAGAGTTTCTATCAACTTCGCTCCCTTTTGTAGGAAAACAGATTTTCCTTCATTTGCAAGTCAATTCCTTTACTCCATATTAATTTGTGCTTTTTATAAAACTTATTCTTTGAATTGGATATAAGATATTCCTGTTCTCTCACATATGAATAAAATAAAATCTCTAAAATTAAGTTCATTTTTATATCTGTGGAGAGTCAGAATTTTACCTTTTTCTGAAAATTATCTTTTCATAGGAACTTCATCTTTCCCTATCAGGGTACTTGGGATCCTTAAGCAGATTGGCCTTAGCAAACTAATTTAGCATATCAATGATTTATCACACAAGATTCTGTTATACAAGGTATGCAGAAAATAAGCAAGTTGATGGCATGCCAAGGAAATAAAGACTCTGTGGCTAGCTTGTGAAATGTTGCAATGTTAATCCCTTAACAGCATTTTAATCCTATCCTTTTGATTCACTTTATTGATGTGATCATGATTCAGAACCACAATAAGTAACCGCATTTGATAGCAACTGGTGTTTGGTTTCTGCGATTTTTGTATTATTTCTCATGTGTTCTCAATGCATGTTGGCAACAGCAGTAAATCAGCTTTACTGGGTATGTAAGCCATTGGATGACCATTAGATGAAAAACTTGGAGCACTTCTAAAAGAATTAGAATTGCATAGTGGGTGGGGGGAGTGTGCACAAGTGCCCTACCTTCAGTGAGCAACCACAGAAAACGAGCGAACAAAACAATCCTCGATTCAACAATCCTCAATTCTAGAAATAATCGTTTTTAAATGGCCTCCTAGTTACAGGTTTGAAGTACTTCCAATTTCATTAGTTACCCAATCAAACCTATGTCTTTCATTATTAAAATGATGCTAACCACCAGCTAAATCTAGCTCCTACCCTAACTCCCACCACACCATGTTAACAAAAATTAATCAACTGATCTAAGAGAGAACTGGCAATTTTTATTGGAGCCCTGGGAAGAGCAACTCCAAAACCTCCAAGAACTATTCCACCTGTTAGAAATCAAGTCACAAGAATTTCCATTGTGGCTCAATGGGTTAAGAATCTGACATAGTGTCTGTGAGGATGTGGGTTCCACACCTGGCCTCGATCAGTGGGTTAGAGATGCAGCATTGCCACAAGGTGTGGTGTAGGTCACAGATGTGGCTTAGATCCAGTATTACTGTGGCTCCAATTCCACCCCTAGCCTGGGAACTTCCATATGCATAGGTGTGACCCTAAAAAGATAAATAAATACATACGTAAATAAATAGACAAGAAGATGTCAAGACACCATTTGTATAAGTTTTTTGATACAGAGGGCTGTACATCAAATGATGTATTATGGACAGTTTGCATAATCCAGATCTAAGCTCCATCATAGTGGTTCATGTTACCTTTTACAAGATCAAGAAGGAATGTTATCTCTAAGGCATTGCCTTGTTGATGCAGGAGAATGTTGTCCTTTAGGGTTGAGCAGGTATTCTTGCTACTAAGGGAGGTTTGGTCAATGCATAATGCAGACACACAGCATGGGCAGAGAAGGGGCCAAAGGACAGAGAAGATGTTTTGTTGAAATTTTTCTTGTCTTGGAGTTCCTGTTTTGGTGCAGCAGAAATGAATCTGACTAAGAACCATGAGGTTGCTTGCTGTGGCTGTGATGTAGGCCGGCAGCTACAGCTCCAATTTGACCCCTAGCCTGGGAAACTCCATATGCTGCAGGAGTGCAACTCTAAAAAGCAAAAAAAAAAATTTCTTGTCTTGCAATAAAATATGAATTTTCTTTCATAACCCTAATGAAACCTTCCACAGTGCCAGGCTTGACTCCTCCTTGGAGCTGAACACCCCTGGGCTTCTCGAGACCCACCATCGCTCCCAGCAGCCTTCTGCTGAACTGCCCATTTACTCACTTTCTGAATCTTCCCTTCACTTTTCTTCCAGTACAAATGATGAGTTCCTCCAAGATTAGCTCAACTATTAACTCTTCCATGAAGCTTTCCCTGACCATTCCAACTGGAAGTGACTTAATATCTGTGCCTCTTTTGATACTTATATCTTGTCTCTGTCATTCATTTGGTGGTGCAGGATGGGCTACCTCAGAGGGAATAAGTATTACAGGTAGGCTGGATCTGCTGTGGGAAGAATAAGTCTACCAATCACATCACTTCCCTCTGTAGATTCTAAAACATTTAAGAAAAAGACGCAAGATTCAGGCATGGGTCCAAAAGCCAGTTGAGGGGCTGGCAAAGCTGATAGAATGCATGGTCTGGACCTGAGGATGAAACAAACTTCTTCCTATTCCCTCCCCCTGAGTTGGGTCAACTTGGCTATGCAATCCTGAGACCAAGAAGCCCCACCAGGCCTTGTGTCTCCACAAACCCTCAGCAGAAATGGGGACAATGCATTCACCTCTTCAACAGGCAGAGCATACATGCGCAGAAACTGTTCCGCCCCCAAGGGTAGTAGGAAAGGGGATGGAGAATAGGACCAAAGCTACTCTGCACGAGGTGGGAGTCTTTAATTTCTGAGCCTGTAGGAGTGAAAATGAGAACATGATATGCCTGCAGGCAAAAATTCTAATTATGAAATTTATATCTGGGAGTAACTGGTCCATCATCATCATGTCCCTCCCTCAATAAAACCAACACAGCACATTAGTAGATAAAGCTGAGTCTATTGCTCCGCATGGGAAGAACCTACCCCACAGACTTTGGACAGTGTCAAGGTGAGGGCTGGTCAGGGGAAGGAAGCATTGTCAGAATTATTGAGAATTAGAAGTTTAATATAAGGAGGATTTTTTTTTTTTTTGTCTTATTAAGGCTGCACTTGAGGCATATGGAGGTTCCCAGGCTAGGGGTCCAAAATCGGGCAACAAGTTTGACAATCTGGAAGAAATGGACATTTTTCTAGAATCTTACAGCCTGCCAAAACTGAATCAAGTAGAAACAGACCAACTGAACAGACCGATCACTAGAAATGAAATTGAAGAGGTCATAAAATCACTCCCTACAAATAAAAGTCCAGGACCAGATGGCTTCACAGGTGAATTCTATCAAACATATAAAGAGGAATTGGTGCCCATCCTCCTTAAACTCTTTCAAAAAGTTGAAGAAGAAGGAATACTCCCAAAGACATTCTATGATGCCACCATCACCCTCATTCCAAAACCAGACAGAGATACCACCAAAAAAGAAAACTATCGCCCAATATCATTGATGAATATAGATGCAAAAATTCTCAACAAACTCTTAGCCAACCGAATCCAACAACATACCAAAAAACTTATACACCATGACCAGGTTGGGGTTCATCCCAGGTTCACAAGGATGGTTCAACATTCGCAAATCAATCAGCATCATACACCACATTAACAAAAAAAAAGTCAAAAATCATATGATCATCTCAATAGATGCAGAAAAAGCATTTGACAAAGTCCAACATCCATTCATGAACAAGACCCTCGCCAAAGTGGGTATAGAGGGAACATTCCTGAATATAATCAAAGCCATTTATGAGAAACCCACAGCAAATATAATACTCAATGGGGAAAAACTGAAAGCCTTCTCACTCAAATCTGCAACAAGACAGGGATGCCCACTATCACCACTTCTCTTCAACATAGTTGTGGAAGTCCTAGCCACAGCAATTAGACAAACAAAAGAAATAAAAGGCATCCATATAGGGAGAGAAGAGATCAAACTGTCACTGTACGCAGATGACATGATACTATACATAGAAAACCCTAAGGACTCAACCCCAAAACTACTTGAACTGATTCATAAATTCAGCAAAGTAGCAGGATATAAGATTAACATTCAGAAGTCAGTGGCATTTCTGTATACCAGCAATGAAATATTAGAAAAGGAATACAAAAATACGATACCTTTTAAAATTGCACCTCACAAAATCAAATACCTCGGAATACACCTGACCAAGGAGGTCAAGGACCTATATGCCGAGAACTATAAAACTTTAATCAAAGAAATCAAAGAAGATGTAAAGAAATGGAAAGATATTCCATGTTCCTGGATTGGGAAAATCAATATTGTAAAAATGGCCATACTACCCAAAGCAATCTACAGATTCAATGCAATCCCTATCAAATTACCCAGGACATTTTTCACAGAACTAGAACAAACAATCCAAACATTTATATGGAACCACAAAAGACCCAGAATCGCCAAAGCAATCCTGAGAAACAAAAACCAAGCAGGAGGCATAACTCTCCCAGACTTCAAGAAATACTACAAAGCCACAGTCATCAAAACAGTGTGGTACTGGTATCAAAACAGACAGACAGACCAATGCAACAGAATAGAGAATCTGGAAATAAACCCTGACACCTATGGTCAATTAATCTTTGACAAGGGAGGCAAGAACATCAAATGGGAAAAAGACAGTCTATTCAGCAAGCATTGCTGGGAAACCTGGACAGCTGCATGCAAAGCAATGAAACTAGAACACACCCTCACACCATGCACAAAAATAAACTCCAAATGGCTGAAAGACTTCAATATACGACAGGACACCATCAAACTCCTAGAAGAAAACATAGGCAAAACACTCTCTGACATCAACATCATGAATATTTTCTCACGTCAGTCTCCCAAAGCAATAGAAATTAGAGCAAAAATAAACCCATGGGACCTCATCCAACTGAAAAGCTTTTGCACAGCAAAGGAAACCCAAAAGAAAACCAAAAGACAACTTACAGAATGGGAGAAAATAGTTTCAAATGATGCAACTGACAAGGGCTTCATCTCTAGAATATAGAAACAACTTATACAACCCAGCAGCAAAAAAACCAATCAATCAATGGAAAAATGGGCAAAAGACCTGAATAGACATTTCTCCAAAGAAGATATACAGATGGCCAACAAACACATGAAAATATGCTCAACATCGCTGATTATAAGAGAATTGCAAATCAAAACTACCATGAGATATCACCTCACAGCAGTCAGAATGGCCATCATTAATAAATCCACAAATAACAAGTGCTGGAGGGGCTGTGGAGAAAAGGGAACCCTCCTGCACTGTTGGTGGGAATGTAAACTGGTACAGCCACTATGGAGAACAGTTTGGAGATACCTTAGAAATCTATACATAGAACTTCCATATGACCCCGCAATCCCACTCTTGGGCATCTATCCGGACAAAACTCTACTTAAAAGAGACACGTGCACCCGCATGTTCATTGCAGCACTCTTCACAATAGCCAGGACATGGAAACAACCCAAATGTCCATCGACAGATGATTGGATTCGGAAGAGGTGGTACATATACACAATGGAATACTCCTCAGCCATAAAAAAGAATGACATAATGCCATTTGCAGCAACATGGATGGAGCTAGAGAATCTCATACTGAGTGAAATGAGCCAGAAAGACAAAGACAAATACCATATGATATCACCTTATAACGGGAATCTAATATCCAGCACAAATGAACATCTCCTTAGAAAAGAAAATCATGGACTTGGAGAAGAGACTTGTGGCTGCCTGATGGGAGGGGGAGGGAGTGGGAGGGATCGGGAGCTTGGGCTTATCAGACACAACTTAGAATAGATTGACAAGGAGATCCTGCTGAATAGCATTGAGAACTTTGTCTAGATACTCATGTTGCAACAGAAGAAAGGGTGGGGGAAAAATATAATTGTAATGTATACATGTAAGGATAACCTGACCCCCTTGCTGTACAGTGGGAAAAGAAAATAAATAAATAAATAAAAATAAAATAAAATAAAATAAAAAACACATCTTTCCAAAATCTATGGAATGTAACAAAAGCAGTTCTAAGAGTAAGTTTATAGTGATACAGGCATAGTTCAAGAAACAAGACAAATTTCAAATTGACAACCTAACCTACTGTCTATTAAAATTTTAAAGAAGAACAAACAAATCCCAAAGTCAGCAGAAGAAATTAAGTAATAAGGACCAAGCAGAAATAAATAAGAAACAAACAAAAATAATAGAAAAGCTCAATAAAACCAAGAGATTTTTTTAAGATAAATAAGATTTATAAGACTTTATCAGGCTCATTAAGAAAAAAATAGAAAGGACCCAAGTAAATAAAAATATGACATAAAGAGAAGAAACTACTGCTGATATCACAAGATACAAAAAATAAAAATAAGAGGATACTCTGAAGAGTTATATACAAATTGGACAACCTAGAATAAATGGATATATTCCTAGAAACATGCAATTTTCCAACAATGAATCAGAAAGAAATAGATAAACTGAACAGATTATTCCAAGCTATTTCAAAACATTGAAGAGTATGGAACACTCCCAAATTCATTCTCCAAGGCCACAATTACCCTGATAAAGACACTACCAAAAAAATAAAATTACAGACCAATATCTCTGATAAATACATAGATGCAATAATTATCAACACAACATTTAAAAAACAAATTCAACAATTTATAAAAGTGATCTTTACTGCGATTGAGTGGGATTTATTCCAGGAATATAAGAATGAATCAATATCAGCAAATCAATCAGTGTGATACAGATAATTAACAAAATGAAGAATGAAAATCACAGGATCATCTCCATAGACTCAGAAAAAGCATTTGACAAGCTTCAACATCTATGCATGATAACAACTCACATTAAAGTTGATATAGAAGGAATGTATGTCAATGTAATAAAGGCCATTTATGACAAACACATAGCTAACATTATACTCAACAGTGAAAAGCAGTAGTATTTCCTCTAAGATCAGGAACAAGACAAGTATGCTCACTCTGACCACTTCTATTAATGTAGCATTGATAGTCCTAGACACAGCAATCAGACACGAAAAAAAAATAACAGGAATCCAAATTGGAAGAGAAGAAGAAAAGCTGTCACAATTTGAGATGACATGATAATATATATATATATAGAGAGAGAGAGAGAGCGTGCCCTAAAGTCTCCAATGAAAAAAAAAACAATTAGAACTAATCAGTAAATTCAGTAAAGTTGTAGGTCCTGTTGTTTTCCATAAACAATGAAGTATCAGAAGAGAAAACAAGAAAACAATTCCATTTAAAATTGCATTTAAAAAAAAAAAAAACAAAAAAACAAAAAAAACGCCCTAGGAGGATCTCCCTTCATGGCTCAGCAGTTAACGAACCTGACTAGGATCCATGAGGATGCAGGTTCAATCCTAGCCTTGCTCAGTGGGTTAAGGATCTGATGTTACCATGAGCTGTGGTATAGGTCACAGATTCAGCTCAGATCCACAAATTTTTTAAATGCATAATACGTTATTGTTGTCTGGAGGTGGCTCAAATTTTCCTTTAAGCTGTATATAGGTCAAAGATATTGAAAGACTTTGTCTTGCCAGCAGACAAAACAGTGCTTTCTGCTTTAAATTTAAACAATCTTTCTTAGTCTCTGATCAGACTCCATATTCTCCATCTTTCCCTGTATATGAAAGAGAAACTGGGGGTGGAGGGGAAGGGGGTGGGTTTAGATATCCTATAAGCTCAAGACACAGGTTCCCAATCTCATCACTTTATCTTCAGAATGGCTTTCACAGTCTCTGATCACAGGATCTACCACAAATCAGGATTTTAAACCATGAGACCAGAGGCCAAATCTTACAGTTTTTTAATCTCTCATCTGTGCCTGCAATAGTAATTCCATTTTCAAAGACTTTTGATATTTGTTGTTATTGTATCAAGAAGGAAATCTTTTTTTCACCACAGGCACATTCCTTTTAGAGCAAAATTATCATACAAAATAACAGTTTTACAAAGATAAATTAGTAGGTGATTTCAAGACTATCTAGAGAATTCTTTAAATGGTAACTTTCTTTAGGATATTTAAGATACAATTCTAGTAACAAAAAGTAATAATGTATGCTATTATTTGTGGACATATCCATTGCATCAAGCAGTGGTGCTAAGTTATCAGTAAGACAGAAACATATCTGATAATCAAGCCCTCTTTCAGAACCAAAAAAACTTTAGATAAGAAGTTAATACAACACCATTGTTTTCACATGTATTGTGTCATTTTGTCGGCGAGATAATTCTACAGACAAAGGAATCCCAACATACAGTCCAAATCAAGTTGTTGTTAACTTATTAGACTGTAGCTGCCCATTTCAAAAGTGGGCAAAGAACTTAAAGAGATATTTCTCCAAAGAGGATATATTAATGGGCAAAAAGCACATTAAAAGATGCTCAAGATCATTACCCATTAGGAAAATAAAATTAAAATGACAGTGAGATACCACTTCACAAAAATTAGAAAAATAGCAAGTGTTAGCAAGGAGGTGAGGAAATAGAACCACTGTGTGTAGTTGGTGGGCATGTATAACAGTGCAACTGCTATGGAAGACAGTTTGGCAGTTTCTCGAAAAGTGAAACATGGAATTACCATGTAATCCACAAATGCCACTTCTCATTATATATCCAAAAATAATTAAAAGCAAAAATTCACATAGATATATATAAGAATGTTAATTAAAGCATGCCGTCAATAGCCAAAAGGTGGAAACAATTCAAGTGTCCATCAACAGATGAATGAATAAACAAAATGAAGCATATACATACAATAGGATATTATTTAGCCTTAAAAAAGAATGACATTCTTATGCAGGCTATGACATGGATGAACCTTGAAACCAGTATGCTAAGTGAAATAAACCAGACACAAAAGAATAAATATGGTGTGATTCCAGTTACAAATGTATCTTACTTTGGGCTGCTGTAACAAAATGCCAGAGATTGTGTGATTTAAACAACAGAAATCTGGAGTTCCCGTCGTGGCGCAGTGGTTAACGAATCCGACTAGGAACCATACGGTTTCGGGTTCGGTCCCTGCCCTTGCTCAGTGGGTTAAGGATCCAGCATTGCCGTGAGCTGTGGTGTAGGTTGCAGACACAGCTCGGATCCCGAGTTGCTGTGGCTCTGGCATAGGCCGGTAGCTACAGCTCCGATTCGACCCCTAGCCTGGGAACCTCCATATGCCGCGGGAGCGGCCCAAAGAAATAGCAAAAAGACAAAAAACAAAAAACAAAACAAAAAAAACAGAAATTTATTTCTCATAATTCTGGAAGCTGGGAAGACTAAGACCAAGGTGCCCACATGGTCAGGTTCTATTGAGAACCCTCTTCCTGATTTGCAGACTGCTGTCTTCTTGATGCAGCTTCAAGTGTTGGAAAGAGACCATCTCTCTCACATCTCTTCTCATAAGAGCACTAAACCCTGGGAGTTCCAGTCGTGGCACAGTAGTTAACAAATCCGACTAGGAACCATGAGATTGCGGGTTCGATCCCTGCCCTTGCTCAGTGGGTTAAGGATCCATCGTTGCCATGAGCTGTGGTGTAGGTCACAGAGGCGGCTCGAATCCCGCGTTGCTCTGGCTGTGGCGTAGGCTGGCAGCTACAGTTCCAATTAGACCCCTAGCCTGGGAACCTCCATATGCCGCAGGAGCGGCCCAAGACACAAAAACAAAAACAAACAAACAAAAAAAAATCACTAAACCCTGTATTGAAGCCACTATTCTCATGACCTAATCATCTCCCAAAGGCCTCCAAATGCCACTGAAACTTCCACAAGTCAGACTGGGATTTGAATTCACTGTCTTTTTTTTTTTTTTTTTTTTTCCTTAGGGCCACGCCTGTGGCATATGGAAGTTCCCAGGCTAGAGGTCAAATCGGAGCTACAGCTGCCAGCCTACACCACAGCCACTGCAACTTGGGATCTGAGCCATGTCTGTAACCAACAGCACAGTCCACAGCAATGCCAGATCCTTAACCTGCTGAGCAAGGCCAGGGATCAAACCCGCATCCTCCTGGATACTAGTCCATTCGTTACCACTGAGCCACAATGGGAACCCCGACCTCACTGTCTTTTAATTGGAATTACACATCTGAAGTTCAGATTCTTTATGTCTCAGAGCTGAAAGAATTCAGCAAGAAGCAAAGTGATAGGTAAGAAGTAGATGTAGAGAGAGAGATGGGCAAAATGTAGGCCATTTCAGAAGGCGAGAGCAGCCTGGAAAATATACATTCCATGGACAAAATGCAGTCCATCTCAAAAGGCAAGAGAGCTGTCCCACGTAAAACACACTACACAGAGTGTGGGCTGTCTCAGAAGGCAAGAGGCCCCAAAATATGGGGTGGTGAGTTTTTAATGGGCTGGGTAATTTCATAGGCTATTGAGTGGGAGAATTATTCCAACTACTACAGGGATGGGAAGGGGTTTTCCAGGAATAGGGGCACCGCCCACTTTTTGGCCTTTTATGGTCAGGTACCTGCCATAGTGCCTGTGCACATGCCCTTTAGCTGCTAAGTACTGCAATGAGCACATAACAAGGCTCAAGGTCCACTGGAAGTCGAACCTTCTGCAATCTTTGACCTAGTTGGTTCTAAGAAGTTTTCGTTGTATCTTCAATAGCTTTGTCATTCTTTGGTGCCCTTGAGTTCCCATTGTGGCTCAGCGGTGACAAAGCAAACTAGTCACCATGAGGATGTGGGTTCTATCCCTGCCCTTGCTTAGTGGGTTAAGGATCCGGTGTTGCCATGAGCTCTGGTGTAGTTTGCAAATGCAGCTCAGATCAGGCATTGCTGTGGCTCTGGTGCAGGCTGGTGGCTGTAGCTCCAATTCTACACCTAGTCTGGGAACTTCCATATGCTGCAGGTGCAACCTGAAAAAAGCAAAATAAAAAGTGGTGCCCTGCCTCCTTTTCTCCTTCCCTCCTGTTTCATCACCACATTTGGGTTAAGGCAACATATGAATTTGGGAGGGACACAAACATTCAGTCCAAAGCACTGTGATACCTTGAACATTCAAATTCATCAAGAGAGAAAGTAGAATAGAGGTTACCTGAGCCCAGGGGAGAGGGGATGAGGATTTATTTTTTAATGGGTACAGAATTCTATTGGGGATAATACAGAAATGCTAGAAATGGACACTGGTATTGGTTGTACAACATTATAAATGGTTAATGTCACTGAATTAAATAAGTGAGAGTGGTTAAAATGGCAAATTTTGTGTTATGTATATTTTACTATAATTTAAAAAAAAACAATTGCTTTTTGAATTCTCTAGACCCACTCCCAATTTATGCTAATAACTAAGAGGTATTGGACACATACAATTACACAGACTTTCTGAGTTCTGAAATAGCATTAAGTTGTCATCACAGTCATCACATTATCTTGTCACAGCCATTATAATGTGTAAGGTCACAGGATTTAAATTAAAAAGTAAGTCATGGAAAACTATTATTCCTTTCAGTGGTAAAAGACATCTCAAGTTTCATAAGCCTAAGGAATAGAAAAGTACATTATTTAATCATTTAAAGAAAGTCTAGGAGTTCCTATTGTGGTGCAGCAGAAATGAATCCAACCAGTGTCTATGAGGATGTGGGTTCGAACCCTGGCCTCACTCAGTGGGTTAAGGATCCAGTGTTGCCATGAGATGTGGTGTAAGCTGCAGACCCAGCTTGGATCCTGAGTTGCTGTGGCTGTGGTGTAGCTGTCAGATGTAGCTCTGATTTGGCCCCTAGCCTAGGAACCTTTATATGCTATGGGTACATCCTTTAAAAAAAAAAAGTCTGTAAATTTGACCCCAGGCAAACACATAGAAATTTTAAAGCTGTTTTAAATATCAGTGCGAACCTCTAATATATGGCTGAGATTATGTTCATAAATACAACAGCATTTTAAAGAAGCCATGTCCAACTTGAAGTCCATTAAAAAAAAAAAGGTAAATCTTCATCAGGTCCTACAATTTTGCCTCAATAAGAGCTCTAAGGAGTATATTAAATTGGCCTATTACACTCCTCTTCCCAAAAGTTTCAGCTTGAAAGTGCTGAGGAAGTTCCCTGAAGGCTCAGCAAGTTAAGAATCCAGTGTTGTCACCGAAGTGGCTTGGGTGGCTACCTGTGGGGTGAGTTTGATTCCTGGCTCAGGAACTTCCACATGCTGAGGGCGCAGCCCAAAAAAAGGAAGTGCCCTCTCAGACACAGAAGTATTTCTGTGTCCAGTTTCTTGTTTGTAGACCTGCCCTGAGTTCCAAAGGACGGATTCAAGCAGTTACTAATTTGGAGACGGAGGTAATGCAGAAACAAAGGAAAGGCAGTCAAGAAACAATAGCGCAGCCCTGTTTCTCCTCTAGGAATACACATAAAAATGTCTTTAAGTTCTTCTGCGGAACTAAGGCTTTCCCTCACCCAGGCCAAGGAGGGTACCTTCAGGCTGAGCATAAGATTCCTGGAGCCCTGGCTTGTTAACTCCCCACCAACCACGTAGAAGGAAGTAATATGTCCTGCAGCTCTCACCTCAAATTTTGTTTTTAAAAACTCTTACCTGAAAACCATCAGGGTGCTCAGGTCTTTTGAGCACAGGAGATACCCATTCTCTTTAACTTGGCCCTTAAGTAAACCTCTACCTGCTCCAAACTCTGAGATATCAGTTTCTTTGGGGTCACTGTGTATCAAGTCCACGAATTTGGGTTCAACGACAATCCCTGAAGAAGCTCATCATATGACAGGTTCAATACTCAACATAGTGCACCTGTATTTACTCCATGAGCAGCAGTGTTCAATAAGGTTCTGCAAAGCTCTACCTGAGTTATGCTCAGTCTGAAAAAACATAGTATAAGACCAAGGTCACAATTTCTTTGGGTTTATTTCAGCAACTTAAGTTTTGATAGAAATAATCACTGGTTGGATTGTCCCTGTGAACTGAAGTTTGGCGCTTGCCATCCGCCTCTACATGGATTAAATCATGAACCACCACAGCTGTTGACCTGCAGCACCCCCTGACCAAATCTCAGGGTGGAGACCAGGAGTGAGGCACTCTGTGCTCAGGGAAAACTGGCAGAACAGGTCTTCAGATAGATATTTTTAGGAGAAATTTTTATGAGCTCAATTCTTGCATCTCCTCATACCTGGTAAAACACTGAAATCTTTCATGATGACTGATGTCCATGACTAATGGTCATTTTCACGAGACCAGCAGCAAACTTCTGCAAAATGTGTGCCTGGCTGCATGCACCTCTCCTTCACCTTCATCATTTATATCTTGATATTTCCCTTTTCCTCTTTGGGGTAGCATTTCAGAGCTGTCTTAAATACTGCCTCCTGTGCTATAGTTAAATGGACAAAACAAAAAATGTCATAGCCATCTTGCAGCCACTCCCAAAGATGAGCAAGTGAGCCCTGAGGGAACTCAGGAAAGAAACAAGGAATACTGGCCCCCAGGTTGAGGTGCATATCAAAGGGGTGATTCCAGTAAGCTCAGACCTTTACATCTTCACATAGGAACATGCTGAATTCCTTAACTTGAGATACCCGGTTTTGTATAAGTCTTTTGTTCCTACTACCTTTCCTTTGTTGCAAAAACTCCTATATATCCTAGCTCCTCCCCTCGACCCCTCAGATCAGTTTTCTGAGATGGGATGCTGTCTCCCGGGCTTAAATCCTAATTTTGCCCCAAATAAAACTTAGCTCTCAACTTTTAGGTTGCTCATTTTTTTTAAGTCAACAGCCTGATCAAACCAAAACTGATTTTAGTTTATCAATGCTCACCCCTCAAGCTCCCTCACAGTTCCATCATATTTTAATTATATTATTGTTGAATCCAAGTTCCTGTGCCCAACACACCATAAAGTCAAGTAATCCAAAACATCAGAGTTTGGAGCAAAGAAATGTTCATTGAAAGGGAAAGGGAAGGAGGACAGACAAACAGCTCATATTCAAAAAGACTTGAACTCCCCAGTGGGTTCCAGGCAAGGTGTTATAAAGGCAAGGTGAAGGAGGGTGTCACAGGGTGTATGATCAGCTCATACATAATTCTCTTCCATTTGGTGGGGGATTTAGTATCTCCAAAACAACTCAAGAATGTGCATTAGGAGTTCCCATTGTGGCCCAGCAGTAATGAACCTGACTAGTACCCATGAGGATGTGGGGTCAATCCCTGGCCCCACTCAGTGAGTAAGGATCTAGTGTTGCCATGAGCTGTGGTGTAGATTGAAGATGTGGCTAGGATCTTACATTGCTGTGGCTGCAGTGTAGACCACCAGCTGCAGTTCCCATTCCACCTTAAGCCTGGGAACTTCCACATGCCCCACATGTGGCCCTAAAAAGAAAAAAAGAAAAAAAAAAAGAATGTGCGTCAGACACTGTCCTTCAAGGAGGAACTAAAGATTCGGTGACTACTATATCTGATCTATAGTTCTCCTGGCCCAAGTGTTACTTTTTGTAACTACAAGTTCACATTCTTTCAATCATTAATTCTTGAGCCAGTCTTTTTGGACTCAGAGGAGGGCTGGAAGATTACAGCTTTTCTACAAACCAGAGGCAAGCAGAGGACATTGCGGGGGCGGTGGGGGGGTGGTGTCTGTCCCCAAAAGGCCCCTTAGAGTCCTGATTGGCTACATTATTGCAAAATTTGCTGAAATATCCAGCTCTACCCATCTAAAAACTATTAATTTGGGGACTACGAGTACTCACAGTCTTGAGTTTATGATGACTGCCTACTTCACTGCTTAATAAGACATTAGCAATTGTCAATTAAACTTTAATGATAGTATTAAAATGCAAACCAGAATAATTCATATACTTTTCTATGACTTGGAAACAGAACTTTTGTTCTACAGAACAAAAATCTATTAAAACAGCCTTTATGCATAAATTGGAACAGAATAATTTGCATGAAGCTGATAATAATTAACTCATATTTGCATAGGGCTTTAAAATTTACAAAGTGTTTTAACATACATTTCCTCATTTAATCCTCATTACTATGTTGTTTTGTGGGCTGGAAGCTGAATATTCAAATTCCCCATTACACAATCTAAAACAAAAACAAGGCAAAAAGGAGCAGTTCTAAGAGAGAGCTAAGGACTAGCTTAAATTTACAAAAGAAACCTCACAATTTTTTTTTTTCTTGATAAAACCAGCAATCATTTCCTTGGGACAAGAACAGTAATGTTAAATGAGTCTTGAGCTTAAATTACATGTATGAACTGTTCAACAACATTACATTATGTGTGCAATGAAGTTCAAACACAGAGATTAAAAAAAAATACATACAATAGTCAATCCTTAATCACCACAAAAAGACAAACAAGAGAGAAAAGTGGAAAAAACTGTGAGATAACCTTAATTTATTTTAGAAGGATTTCAGTTTTTATTTTTATTTATTTACTTTTTTTTGTCTTTTGTCTTTTTAGGGCCACACCTGAGGCATATGGAGGTTCCCAGGCTAGGGATCAAATCGGAGCTACAGCTGCTGGCCTACACCACAGCTCAAAGCAACACCAGATCCTTAACCCACTGAGAAAGGCTAGGGCTCAAACCCGCATCCTCATGGATACTAATCAGGTTCGTTAACCTCTGAGCCAAGACGGGAACTCTGAATTTTAGTTTTTAAAATCAGTTTGTTCTCCTTGTGTTTATGTTTTGATCACACTTTGGTTTTAAACATATAACAATGATAAATAAAATATTTTAAAAGAGATTTAAAAAGATGACACATTCAAAACTGAGACAAACAACTCCAAGGAGCAAAGAGAAACATTCAATAATATGCAGGACATCTGAGGCCCTATGGTTCTCTGCATACACAAGTAGGCAGAGGATTCAGGGAATTAGAGTCCTGTTGGAGAACAGGTTGGCTTGGGGTCCCTCTCCTTGAAAGGAGGGGGAACGAATGCTGTCCATCACTGCCTGTGGCTGCTACTTACAAAAGCATCACAACTAGAGAGGCCAGTGGACACTCACGTTGCCTTGCAACAAGATACTGAACCACACAACCCCCTAACTTGGTGACTGATTCTACAATTTCCCCATCATCACTGAGGTATCCTATCCAATAGGAGATATGGTTTGGATTGAGAGGCCCAGAGTCAGGTGGGAAGCAGATGGATGCAACTTCAAAACTACTAAACAGGGAGAAATAAATACAGAGAAAAAGATAACAATCTTCAACACATGATGACCTGCAATATCGAAAGACGTAAATAAAACTATAGTTAACAGAGGAGTTCCCTGGTGGCTTAGTGGGTTAAAGATTTGGCTTTGTCACTGCTGTGGTTCAGGTCATTGGTGTGGTGCACCTTCCATCGTTGGCCAGGGAATTTCCATGTGCTGCAGGTACAGGCAAAAAATAGAAAAATAAATAAATAAAACAAAAATATATAGCTAAGAGAGACAGTCCATAAATCAGAATATGGATTGGTTCCATTCAAATGGTTTAGTACATTCAAAGGAATAATACTCATAAAAATAAACAAGAAATCCTAAATCTAAAGCAGTTAGCAATAAAATAAGAACAGGTGATGGTAAATAAAAATTAGTCAAATTAAACATATAATTATTAATATTAAAACACAAGAAATAGACAAGATAAAGTTCTGGTTGGACCCAAAAAGAAAAAGGTATTCATAACCTGGAAAACAAAATGCAGCACAGAAAGAGAAAGAGATTTTTATTTTACTTTACTTTATTTTATTTTATTTTATTATTTATTTATGGGCTATGCCCTCAGCGTGCAGAAGTTCCTAGGGCCAGGGATCAAACTCATGCCACAGCAGCAATCCAAGCCACAGCAGTGACAATTTAGGATCCTTAACACACTGAGCCGCCAGTGAACCAGATGTAGATATATTTATAGGTAAAAAAAAATTTAAAAACAATAACAAGACATATATCTACATCTATGTGGATAGGGAAAGAAAAAGAGAGAGGCTCAAGAAATAATAATAACATAGTAAGAATAAAATAAAGGAGATGGATGGTGGGAAAGCAATATTTTCAAAGATAATTGCTCAGATTTTCCAGAATTGACAAGAATATATACAGGAATGTGCCAATGAATTTTAAAAGTTAGATAAAATGGATGATTTTCTAGAACAGCATAAAAACGTCAAATCGTACTCAAGAAAAAAATGTAATTTCAGAATAAACAGCCATTCAAAAAGTGAATTAAACTTGAAATCTTTACCAAAAGAGGACCCTAATCCTCCACAATTTTACAGGCACATTTATCCCATCTTTAAGGAATAACTTCTCTTATACAAAATGGTATGTTAATATAAAGACTATTATTAAGTTTTAATAATTAAAATGGTGTGGAACTCCTGCAGTAATGGAAAAATGTACAAAATAGACACACCTACATATTGAAATAGAGATTTCCCTATTAAAAAACGGAGAAAGAGCAGACTAATTAATAAAATGCTTGGGGCCAATAACCATAGAAGAAAATAGTTATCCATACCGGAAAAAAAATGAGTCTTTATGTCCTACGCAAAAAAAAATTTCAGGTGATTAAACATCAAAAAGAGAGAATAATTTTAATTTTAAAGTTAAAACCTTAAGAAGTAAACACAGGATATTTTTATAATGTTGCATAGTGTACAAAGCACTGGGGATAAAATTGATTTAAGAATCCCAAGTTAAAACTTAAAGTGTTTATGGAGTTCCCTTCATGGCTCAGTGGTTAACAAACCCAGTTAGGATCCATGAGGATGTGGGTTTGATCCCTGGCCTCTCTCAGTGGGTTAAGGATCCAGCATTGCCATGAGCTGTGGTGTAGGTCACAGATGTGGCTTGGATTCCCTGTTGCTGTAACTGTGGCATAGGCCGTTGGCTATAGTTCCTATTGGACCCCTAGCCTGGGAACCTCCATGTGCTGCAGGTGTGGCCCTAAAAAGCACACACACATACACACACACACACACACCAAAAAAAAAAAAAAAAACTTAAAAGTGTTCATGTCTCAAATAGCATCATTTTAAAAAGTTAAAATTTGAATCACAGACTAAGAGAGGGTAACACAGAACCAATAAGAGATCAGTATCCAGAAGAGCAAAGGAAGTCCTCCAAATCAATGAGACAAACTGACCCAGTGGCAAAGAATACAAACAGAAAAATTATAAAGAACCACACATTTGAAAGGATGCTAGGCTGACTAATAGTGAAGACAATACAAGTAAAAACATCAAGAGACCATCTCACGCCCATCAAACTTGCAGAGAGTTACAAGTCTGCTTGAAATACCAGGTGTTGGAGAGCAAGAGGAAAAACAGGAAATCTCAGATACACTGATGGTAGAAGGGAAAATAGTGCAATGATGTGAAAGTAATTTAGCAACATTTAGTAAAACTGCAAGTGTGATTACCCTTATCAAGTACTCCTAGATACAGGCATTGAAATTTGTACATATGCACAAGAAGAGGTTGAAAGATAGGGTGTGTGTGTGTGTGTGTGTGCATGCGCGCGTGCGCATGCATGCACATATGTGTGTACATGTACTTTTTCAACCCAATTCACACTTGGTGCCTAAAGTCCAGCTGTTCCATACATATATATACACATATATACATGTATACATACATATATATACACATATATACATGTATACATACACATATATACATGTATACATACATATATATACACATATATACATGTATGCATACATATATATACACATATATACATGTATGCATACATATATACACATATATACATGTATGCATACATATATACACATATATACATGTATGCATACATATATACACATATATACATGTATGCATACATATATACACATATATACATGTATGCATACATATATATACACATATATACATGTATGCATACATATATACACATATATACATGTATGCATACATATATACACATATATACATGTATGCATACATATATATACACATATATACATGTATGCATACATATATACACATATATACATGTATGCATACATATATATACACATATATACATGTATACATATATATACACATATATACATGTATACATACATATATATACATATATACATACATAGACTTTCATTGCATTGTGGCTTATGATAGAAAAAAAATTTAAGACAGAGACCACCTAAATATCCGTAACTGGAAAATGTACAAATAAGGTATTGTTTAGTAATAATATGGAACACTGTAGAACAGTCTAAATGGATAAACAAAAACTATGAGTATTATAATGTATAAATCCGGAAAATAAACTTGAGAGAAAGAAACCTAGTTGCAGAATTACACATACAGTTTGATTTCATGTATTTAAAAACAAACAAAATGGTGGAACTTGTAAGGATGTGCACAGGTGTAAAGAAAGTTATACAAAAGCTAACAGTGAACTTGAGAGTGTAAATCTAGGGAGGGGAAGAGAGCAATGGGATTAACGAAGGACAACAAGTAGTAAAAGAAAAGAACTAAAGTGGAGTTCCTGTCAAGGTGCAGCAGAAATGAATCCAACTAGGAACCATGAGGTTGCAAGTTAGATCTCTGGCTTTATTCAGTGGGTTAAGGATCCTGTGTTGCTGTGGCTGTGATGCAGGCTGGCAGCTGCAGCTTGGATTGGACGCCTAGCCTGGAAATTTCCATATCCCACGAGTGTGGCCCTAAAAAGCAAAAAAAGAAAAAAAGAAAGAAAGAAAGAAAGAACTAAAGTATGGAAGATATTTAGCAGAACCAAATTGTTGATGCAAGCCTCTGTGTTATGTAATTGTTAATGGTTTTGAATATTTTCTAATAAAAATGTTTTCAATAATTTTTATCAGAAAATTCCAAAGGAGGAGTTCCCATCATGGCAGAGCAGAAAAGAATCCGACTAGGAACCATGAGGTTGCGGGTTCGACCCCTGGCCTCACTAGTGGGTTAAGGATCCAGCATTGCCATGAGCTGTGGTTGCAGGTCACAGATGCAGCTCAGATCTGGCATTGCTGTGGCTGTGACGTAGGCCAGCTGCTGTGGCTCCAATTTGACTCCTGGCCTGGGAACCTTCATATCCTGCAGGTGTGGCCCTAAAAAGCAAAAAAAAAAAAAAAGAAAGAAAAAGAAAATTTCAAATGAAAACTAATTGACTAAAAATCAGTTGATGGGAAAAAAAAAAAGCAGAATTCTTAAATTCACAAAGAGTAGCAAAAAGAATTGCTAGAATATTCTGGCCAAAGGTCATTTTTTCAATCAAAAATGAATAACCTTTTGTAATAAATTAATAGAGGCTGTGTTCAGGGAAAAATGTCTATGGATGACTCTCCAAGCATCGATTAGAAAATGCTGAGGTGAGGTACACAATGAGACAATATTTTCTTAGTAATGTAATCAATAAATTTTTGCAGCCAGCTATAAAAATCGACGTGTCATTACAAAATTTCAAGGTTTTATTTTATATTCCTTCTATAGAAATTATTCTTTGTCCTTTAAAATGTGTTCCAACATCTACGAAACAGAAAGAACACTTAAGTGGCAATTCAGAGCCTGAGTCCCAGATCTACTGGGTGCCGGCCCTTGCCTTATCTGGCTCTGGGGTAGGAGGTAGATGGGCCCCTAGGATGTGAAGCTAGAGTTTGTCAGGCTGAGCAAGTTGGACCTTGTCTTCCCCCAACATTTCCTGTAAGGAAACACTTAAAGGCAGGAACAGAGAGGAGCTAAGCTCTGCTGGAATAAAAAGATAAAATGACACATCTTTCATTCCTGAGGGCAAGGAGATATCCCCAATTGCTCATGTGCAGAAAAGTTCCTCAGGGGTCAAAAAGGGAGGGGGCACTAGCCCATAATATGTTCTGTCAACCTCCCAGAGACCCTCCCACTAGAATTCATTTTGGCTAAAAAAAAACTGCACGCACAACAGGGAGTGCCCTGAGTCAGATCAGATATAGGAACAAAGCACGACGATTGGCCAGAGAAAAACAAAGACCTGGAAAAACTGTCCTGTATAAATGGAGGCATCTTCATCAGCAAGGATGCCCATGCTCTTCTTCTCTAGGTGTGTAAACGCTTTGCTTCTGTCTTAAATAAACTGCTTCTCTGGGTGTTCTCCCACAAGTGCCGTACTTCCTATAAACTATGCGGCTGTTTTACAACTGGTCTCTTTGTAAAATTCTTTTTTTCAAAGAAGACAAGAGCCAGGGCTATGCTTCTACCCACTAGCCCCTGGTGGCCTAAAAGTTAGGACTCCAGGTTTTCACCCAGGCAGCCCAGGTTCAATTCCAGAGCAGGGAACTAAGATCTTGCTTTAAGCAGCTGCACACTGCTGTCACCCCAAGATCAGCCTCATCCGTGTACAGGGCTTCCTCATGGCCTCCCCAGTCCTGAGTCAGTTCTAACCAGGGTTTCCAGTGTACTGCTAGTCTAAGAACCATCATCCCATGGGCTATTAAGGGCCCTAAATTTCAGCCAGTTCCTATGCGCATGGAAGCCCCACCAGCCCCACAGGCAGGTGGTGCACTGTTGACTGTTTTCCTAGCTTTACCCTCCTAACCACAAGGGCTCTTAGCCTTATTCCAACCGCAATGCTGCTGAGTCTTTACCTCAATGTTGATACTTACATGGAGGCTCCTCCAGGACTGATTACTCTTCTCTGCATGCCAGTCCTTATTTTTTTGCCTTAGCCTGGTCCTCTGTTTCAGATACTTCCAACTGTCTTAAGTAAACTTCCTTCTCTTTCCCCTCACGCTTTGGACACCCTACCTCCAATTCCTCCCACACTCTAGCCCCTCACCAAGAAGCCCAAGCTGTGCTGATTTATACAGTGCCAAGCAGAGGGGAGTTTTGAGGACTCCACTGTCCACCATGGCCTCAGTCTCTGAAGTTTGATCAAACTTCCATTCAGGTTTATTTATTTGCTCTCCAATGTCCCTTTCTGGAGTAAAAGCCCTGCCTTGCAAAACTAATAATAAGAACAACAGCTACTCGTATCTGCCAAGATTGAATCAGGAAAAAGAAGCTACTCTGTATTGCAGGTAGAAGTATTTTTTCTTTTCCTTTTTAGGCTGCATGTGCAGCATATGGCAGTGTCTGGGTCAGGGATCAAATCCAAGCCAGAGCTACGACCCATGCCACAGATGTAACAGTGTTGGTTCTTCTTAACCCACTGTGCCACAGCAGGAAAGCCCTACAGATAGAAGTATTTTAATACCTGTTGGAAGAGCCAGGGGAGAAGGGGCTGGGAAGCCAGCACCAGCCTCTTTTTTTTTTTCTTTTTTTGTTTTTTTTGGCCATGTCATGGCATGCAGAAGTTTCTGGGCCAGGGATCAAACCTGCACCACAGCAGTGACAATTTTGGACCCTTGACTGCTAGGCCACCAGGGAACTCCAACCACTAGCCATCTTGGCCTGAAGCAGTAACATGGTTATTCTTGGGGTCTCACTAGAAATCTCCGGGAATCTGTGTGTCCATGTTTCCAGCGGCAACTGCCACAAAAGCATAGAGTCTCCTTCTCTTAGCTCCCAAATTTCACCCATGTGTTTCTTCTCTTACAAACAACCTAAACCAGATCTAAACGGAGAAGGCGAGGCAAGGAAGTGTAGCCCCCCAGCCCCTTCTCTGGTGGCAGAAACCTCGAAGTATGTAGTATTGATGCTGCTTTGACAGCGTGTAAGCCAGCACACTAACCATTTACTGAATGCTTGGAATGTACCAGGCACGTCCCTAAATTATATCATCTAATCCTCACAACAATTCTATGACATGGGCACTTTTTCCATTAACAGGAGAAACAAAATTCAGAACAGTGAAGGAAGACATCTGAGATTACACAGCTAAAAAAACATCTCAATGGAGATTTGAATCTAGGTAACCAGACTATTAAAATCTCATCATTTAACCACTATGCTATAGGTCTCTGAATCCTATCCTTTTGGTTGGAAACTTTCAAATAAATTAATCCTTGCTAGAACCCTCCCTCCACCCCTGGTTAAAGACTGATCCTGTTATCTCCAGCCTCTGGTTGGGATCCTATTTCAAATTGGATAAACCTTCCAGAACAAGGTGTTTCTTCCCAACTGACCCAGTTTTTCTGCTGCTTTAAGTTTTCTAGATCTAAGGCTCTCAAGGACCAAGATATGCAAATTAAGACATGAATTGGCTGTTTCCTTTTGACCTCTGAGATCCAGATTATGGGCCCTTCTCTCAAAGCCAACTTTACTTCGATTAGTTTACCTAGACCTAGGCTGGCTCATTCTCCCATGTCTTATCCTTTCCTGCTAACTTAAGCTCCTAGGATCTTTCAAGCTCAAACCATACACGTTAAAAGAGTGCAACACTCCAGCAAGCCAATTCTGCACTTTCTTGTCTCTAACTGGAACTCACGAGCTCCCTACTGCAATATGCACTGTGAACACCCTTTCCGATTTGAGTTAATTAGACAATAGACCCAACATGGCACAAAATTTTCAGTAGCCTTTATGGCCTACAGAATAATATACACACTCCCAAATCATATAAACCATTCCCCAAAGGCTCAAACCTACCTCTCTAGATTCACGGCCCATTATTTCTCTATCTATATTTTTTATCTTGTCAAAACTCATTTAGGTACCATTTCTCTAAAAGAATATGTGTGGACCTGCCTCTATACCTTTATTCAAGGTGTTCTTTCCACTTAGAATGCCCTATTTACTCCCCAGTCACTCCTAGCAAATTACAACCTTTATCTCAAAGCACATCAAAAAATGGTACGTAACAAAAATTATCCTTCTCAATAACAAACATTCACACAGTGCTTGTATCACAGCTATTTGAGTGGGCATGTTATCTCCTCCACCAAATGAAAATCATCTAGATCAAGGAGTACTTACTTTTTATTTTATTTTATTTTATTATTTATTTTTGGCTGCACCCAAGGCATATGCAAATTCTGGGGCCAAGGGTCACAGCAGTGACAACACCAGATCCTTAACTGCTAGGTCCCCAGAGAACCCCCTAAGGCAAGGATTATTTATCTTAATGATGTCCTTCACTCACAGTTCACAGACACTTAGAGTGGTTTAAGAGCACAATAGACAATGAATTTTTTTTTTTTTTTTGTCTTTTTGCTATTTCTTGGGCCGCTCCTGCCGCATATGGAGGTTCCCAGGCTAGGGGTCGAATCGGAGCTGTAGCCACCGGACTACGCCAGAGCCACAGCAACGCGGGATCCGAGCCGCGTCTGCAATCTACACCACAGCTCACGGCAACGCCGGATCGTTAACCCACTGAGCAAAGGCAGGGACCGAACCCGCAACCTCATGGTTCCTAGTCGGATTCGTTAACCACTGCGCCACGACGGGAACTGCGACAATGAATTTAAAATGTTCAAATTCAATATAGGAGTTGAAAGAAGTTCAAAAAAACCTGTTACCTAATAAATTAGAGTGTTTCCTGTTTTCTCAAATTGGAAAAGACATATCCTATATTCTATACAATCATTTCTAGCTACACAAAATAGAGACTTGAGATTACACAAGAAAATTTAGTAAGAAACGACTAATGGGAAAATTCTGGGAGCAGTAGGGAAATTTCATTTCCAATTATCAATGAATTTTAACTATCATCCCATCCCAAGGTTGGAGACCTATGAGGAGTCAATACAGATTATACACTCTGACCATTTATCTAATTATGTTCCCTTTGCAACAGTTATTTTCAGTCCATTAAAACACTTTTTCAAACTCTTGGGGTTTCCCCTACCTCCCTTCCTAAAAGTATTTCCTTCAACATGTAAGGTAAGTAACAGAAGCTTTTGCTGAATTCTTGCCAAAACACACTAAATGATAGAGACTAGAGCAAATATATCTCCTGAGTCATTCAAGTCCAAGAATATCCAACATCTAGAGAGAATAACAGCCTAATAATATAGGAGGTGTCAAAGACTGAAGATGCTGGAAAGTCTTAAGGCATCAACACTAACAGTTATGTGTTAGTGTTGATGCCTTAAGACTTATGTGGCAAAGAATATTTGTTTTTCACTGAAGGGAAAAAATCAGATTGTAGGCATAAATCTTACCTCCACCAATAAAATTAAAACCCAAAGAGACCTGGGCAAAAGTGGGGCTGAGAGAGAAGAGCTGAATATCAAGGTTTCCACTTCACCAGAGGTAAGTATCTGTAAGTTAAGAGGTAAAGGCTAGCAGTTGTCAGCATAATCCAAAGGTCTGGAAGCCAAACTTTGAAGACAGAGGTGATGCATCTTGGGTACCAGGATCAGGAGACGGTCAAGCATTTGAAACACAAAAAGGTCATAGTAGAGGTAAGAAGGACAACAGGATTTCACTGGCCAAGGAAAATATGAATATAAGATTCTAAATGTCATATTGATCAAGACAATGGCACCAAAAACAAGAAGGCAAGAGTCTGGGAGTTTCCTGGTGGCACAGCAGGTTAAGGATCCAGCAGTGTCACTGCTGTGGTGTGGGTTCAGTCCTTAGCCTGGGAACCTCCACATGCTGCCAGTGTGGCCAAAAAAAAATAACCCCCAAAACAGAAAAAAGAATAAAAGAATCTTATTTGTGAAATAAACACGATTTCTGAAACCAATAGTCTCTGACTTCCTTTATGCATTTTACTCATTGTGAATTGTTCTGAGTCCATAGATAAATGAAGTAATTAAGCCAGCTGGAGCCCAGGACCCTTCCAGACACAGCTGGATTCTACTGGCAGCTGGAAAAGGAGTAGACAAGATGGGTTCGGCAGATTGCATTTTCCAAAGATGGTCATCACCACATCTTCCAACAAACGTGCCCTCTGTAATATGGCTTGGCCACGTGCCCACCGAAAAATCTCAATACCTTTCCTTAATGGCTTGCTTAACCTATAAAGTGTGGCAGGAGTAACAGTCTGGGATTTTTGAGAGAGGATCATAAGAAACTTTGGAAGTTCCACTGGGAACTCTTAGAGGTGGCTCTTTTTTTTCTTTTTTTCTTTTCTTTTTGGCCATCTCTGTGGCATGCAGAAGTTTCCGAGCCAGGGATCAAACCTGTGCCACAGCAGTAACAACACTGGATCCTTAACCCACTGCACTACCAGGAAACCCCAACCTCCAAACCTTTAGTTTTTCAGTCCCTGTTAACGCAGGGACAGAATTCAGAACATAAAGCAATTCTCAGTTCAGAGTCAATTCTCAATTTATCTAAGCCTTAACAGAATCATGGTTAAGTCCTTGGAGCTCTGCTTCAATACTGGCTTCATTTGGGCATATATGGAAACTCAGTCTAATTATAATTTTCTAACAGCACAACCAAGTTCTTTGAAATCTAAATATTCAATCCCCACACCCCACAGGAAGGTTTGGGCTAGATGGAAGGAGGACAAGAGGAGAACTTTACAGACTGTCTTTTGTGTATACATTGCTTTGCATACATTATCTAATTTAATCCCAACATCAACCCTATAAGTGTGGTTATCTTCATTGTATAGAAGAGGAAACTGAGGTTCAGAGAGGTCAACCTAGGTTTGCTTCCTTCCCCTACTTTGCTGCTTAACATTAGAAATAGCAGTATAAATTCTAGAAACATTGGAATGAATGCTGTTTTCATCAGATATGTTTCCAACCAAATTAGTTTTTTTTTTATGTAAAGCTCATCTCTGCATTTACATATGGCAGTTTCTCTATGATTTGGCTTTCAGAAAATTTATCTTTTTCTTAAATGACCTAGTATCTACTTTCTTTAATTCCCAACTTCATCCATCTAGTAAACACCTAGCCTTAGAGGTGACCACTTAAATAGTAGCAGCTTCATGCACTAAAACATAATGGGAAATGGGAAGAATACAGCAAGTCATTTTATAAAATACAAGAGACCACGTGACCTGGATTTTTTAAAATTTGTTGTTTTGTTCTCAAAACTACAATTCTACGAGTTAGTGCATCCTGACTTTTGTTTGGAAAATAAAGTCACCCTCTGTATAGAGAGGAAAAGTAGCCCTAGAATATCAGTACTGACTACTGGGGAGGGGGTCTTTTGCCAAATATGGGCCTTTCATCTGGCTACATAGCTCCCTGCCAATTTTGCTTCATACTTTACGAGCAACACAGGATGGAAATATAAATTGTCTGCAATGTAACTTGTAATTTCTACCTATTAAAAAACTTTGCAGTGGTGATTTATCCATTAACTTGAAATTAACTCTAGGCAGATGGTTCTAATTCTCTAACAGTAATGTGCTTTTTGCCTGGTTCCTGACAGCTGGAATTAAGCAAAAAATTGAGTTTCTTTCTACAGTATGACAATCTTATGGGAACACTAAGAGGTAAATAAAAATGTAGTCTACACTCTCTCATATACTGAAATCATAAAAGCATCTGCAGGCATCACACAAGATGCAACAACAGAATGCAGAGGGTTGTAAATCAGCACACAGACTCTGCTGAAGATTAAGTAATGACAAAGCACAAATTAACTTCAAGCAGTCATCCTTACAAAACACATTTTACTGGGATAACATCAATCTTAGCATAAGCAGGCAGAAGGGGAAGAAGCTAGTGCAAAGATCAAAAGAGAATCTCCAGCAAATATCCTCAATTTCCTTTTTTTTTTTTTTCCACCATGCCCAAAGCATACAAAAGTTCCTGGGTCAGGGATCAAACCCAACACTGAATCCTTAAACACTAGGCCACCAGGGAAATATCCATGACTCTTAACTTGTAAGGTAAAGGGACACACAATATTTGACCTAACTTCGTTTTTTTTTTTTTTTTTGGTTTTTAGGGCTGCACCTGCGGCATATGGAGGTTCCCAGGCTAGGGGTCCTATCAGAGCTATAGCTGCCAGCCTACACCACAGCCACAGCAATGCAGGATCCGAGTCACATCTGCGACCTACACCACAGCTCATGACAACATCAGATCTTTAACCCACTGAGTGAGGCCAGGGATTGAACCCTCAACCTCATGGTTCCTAGTCAGATTGGTTTCTGCTGTGCTACGACAGGAACTCCCATTGACCTAACTTCTTGAACCTAAATGAAAGTGTGAAGAAACAAACTGCAACTGATAACTAATCAGCTAGCATAGTGTCCACCCACAGACAAATAAAAAACCAAGTGAAGACAGCAGATTATTTGACATTGATAATCAAATAGGAAAGAAAAATTAAGATGTGTGAAAAATTGGGAAAAGCCATGTAGAAAATAAGGTCCACAGACAGAAATTCATTAGGGACACGTCTAGATACAAGGCAGAATGAGCTGATAGGGGCCACCTTCCCATTACAAAGCCCAGAGTGGTGCTGGACCCAAATATAGGCTCTAGGACACCACTGGCCTGAATGGGGTTCAGCATGGGAGAGTAAAGACAGAAGTAGGACCCATCCAGAAAACCAGAATCTGCTTTCAAGAATCCAGTCCATGAAATAGAAACTAGAGAGGCTCTGTCCACAGGAAGGCAAAGGTCAAGGAAACTTGCATTCTGGGTGGGAAAAAAGAAAGCCTTCCCCCAAAAAATGTGAAAACTCAGGATAGCCAGACATATGGTCAAGAGAGAGTCACATGTGAAAGATTAAAAAACTGTTGTCTCAGCCAGAGGTTTGGGGGTAGCTTGCTATATAGCAAAAGGTAATCAATACCTGGAATTATAGGAATGCTTTTATATTTCCTTCATTGGGCAGGAACTTCAAGCAAAGAAATAAGCACAAGAAAACTGATCTAGGAGTTCCTGTCGTGGCTCAGTGATTAACAAACCCAACCAGCGTCAATGAGTTTGCGGGTTCAATCCCTTGCCTCACTCAGTGGATTAAGGATTCAGCATTGCTGTGACCTGTGGTGTAGGTGGCAGATGTGGCTCAGATCCCATGTTGCTGTGGCTATGGTGTAGGCCGGTGGCTACAGCTCCGATTTGCCCCCTAGCCTGGGAACCTCCATATGCTGTGGGTGCGGCCCTAAAAAAGACAAAAAAAGAAAACTGGTTTGAAGTGGATGAAACATCTGAAGCACTGATGAAAATCAAACAAAATCCTTTTGAAGGGATACTTCCAACTCACTGCAACTCACATAGTGGCCACATGATATCAAGCTAAACTCACAATAAAAAAAATTTCAGTAGCAAGGGACAAAATAGGTGAAGGGGATGGAGGTACAAACCTCCGGTTCTATAATAAGCCATGGGAATGTAATATACAGCATAAGGAATATGGGCAATAATCTGGTAATAACTTTGTATGGGGACAGATGGTTACTAGGCTGATCGTGGTGACCATTTCATAATGTACACAAATGTCAAATCACTATGTAGTCTGCCTGGAACTGACGTAATATTGTACATCAACTACATTTCAATGTACAAAATTGCAAATCACATGAATAGCCACGAGATTGAGCTAACGAGCAAACAAAAACAAGGAAAAAAACTTTGCAATATAGACATTTATAAACTGTGTATTCAAAATTATTGGGAATTGCCATCATGGCCCAGCAGAAATGAATTTGACTAGTATCCACAAGGACACAGTTTCCATCTCTGGCCTCGCTTGGTGGATTAAGGATAGAGCATTGCCATGAGCTGTGGCATAGGTCACAGCTGTGGCTTGGATCTGGCATTGCTATGGCTGTGGCATAGGCCAGCAGGTACAGCTCTGATTCACCCCATAGCCTGGAAACCTCCATATGCCATAGGTGCGGCCCTAAAGAGACAATAAATAAATAAATACTTAAGGAAATTTGGGAGTTCCCTGGTAGACTGGTGGTTAAGGATCTGGCATTGCCACAGCAGCAGCTCAGGTCACTGCTGGGGAGCTGGTTTGATCCTGGCCTGGGAACTTCCACCTGTTGGGAGCACAGCCCCCCTCAAAAAAATGGAAATAAAAATAAAAACAATAATGTACATCTTAGCTATTCCTTAATTTCTGAACCACATTTTCAGGCGTTCCTTTGATAATGTTGGTGGTATACTCTGTGTGTAAATCTAAAAATGGGGGTAGGAAGAGGGCATGGAAAAACAAAGGAAATAAAGGGACTTTGGGGGTGATTGAGCTACTCCATAATTTGACTGTTAAGGGATTATGAAACTGTTGTTTTGTCAAAACTTGTTAAAGTGTGCATTTATTATAAAAGAGTGATTTTTAATCTGTAAATTATACCTCGGTGCCTGACATTTAAAAAATATTTGTCTCCTCACTTTGAGGGTATCCACAGATAGAAAACAGAACAAAATAGATATTTTCATTCAAAGACAAAGAATTTTTGCAAAGATTCACCAAGAAATAAATTCACCCAAACCAGCAAAGCTATGGAAAAGAAGTAGATATTAAAGGTTTATTCATTTAAGTCAGTTAAGACTTAGCCTGAACACTGGGCCCCAAAAGCAAATTTGGGTGGGGTGGCTTCACAAGGGAAGCAGCTTGCCTCATCAGATTCAGTGTCACCTCCCAGCCACATCCATTTTTGAAAAATTTGTAACAGAATCATTTATATTCATTTATGACACTGGAAAAATAATAACTAAATCCTTAGTCAACAGGTTTTTCACTGAAAAGTGACACAGAACATATGAAATCATCCAAATCCAGGCTTTGCCAGCAATAAATAATGTAACCTTGAGCCAAACATCTCACTTCTCTCCTCCTTAAATGCCTTGATTGTGATCATAAAGGAAGTGAACCGGCTTCTCCCTCTGGTCCATTCCTGCATTCGTATCCTGAGTTTCTGACACTTTGGACTTAGACAAGGGGTCACCAAAACTTCAAAGTCAAGATACTCAATTGGATTCTCCAAAGAAGATATACAAATGGCCAACAAGCACATGAAAAAATGCTCAACATCCCTGATTATTAGAGAAATGAAAGTCAAAACCACCGTAAGGTACCACCTCACACCAGTCAGAATGGCCATCATTAAGAAGTCCACAAATAGCAAATGCTGGAAGGGGTGTGGAGAAAAGGGAACCCTCCCGCACTGTTGGTGGGAATGTAAGTTGGTACAACCACTATGGGGAACAATATGGAGGTACCTTAGAAAACTATATATAGACCTATCATATGACCCAGCCATCCCACTCTTGGGCATATATCCAGACAAAACTTCCTTTGAAAAAGACAGATGCACCTGCATGTTCATTGCAGCACTATTCACAATAGCCAAGACATGGAAACAACCGAAATGTCCATCGACAGATGATTGGATTAGGAAGATGTGTTATATATACACAATGGAATACTGCTCAGCCATAAAAAAGAACAAAGTAGTGCCATTTGCAGCAACATGGATGGAACTAGAGACTCTCATACTAAGTGAAGTCAGTCAGCAAGAGAAAGAAAAATGCCATATGATATCACTTATATCTGGAATCTAATATAAGGCACAAATGAACCTTTCCACAGAAAAGAAAATCATGGACTTTGGAGAATAGACTTATGGTTGCCAAGGAGAAGGGGGAGGGAGTGGGATGGATTGGGAACTTGGGGTTAATAGATGCAAACTATTGCCTTTGGAGTGGATAAGCAATGAGATCCTTGTGCATAGCACTGGGAACTATGTCTAGTCACCTGTGTTGGAGCATGATAATGGGAGAAAAAAGAATATACATGTCTGTGTAACTGAGTCACCATGCTGTACAGTAGAAAATTGACAGAACACTGTAAACCAGCTATAATGAAAATAAATAAATAAATAAAAGCATTTTTTAAAAATACTCAACTGGAGAAAAATTGGAGACCCCTGTAAATTCTAACTGCTAAGGTTAGTTAAAGTTGTACAACCTCAGAGAGTAGTAAAATCATGCTTTCCTCAAAAATCTCTATTTGGGGGGTTTTGCTATAGAAACAAATTTCTCACAAATGCAAACAGAAAGAAAATGTTAATTACAATATTTACATAAAATTTAAGAAGAATAGAAAGTGACAGTTTCATACATAATCTTCCAGTCCTTCAAAGTTCTATTTCAAGTCTTCAGAAGAGATTATTGGTATCAAACCTGCATCGAACCTCATGGACACTAGTCAGGTTTGTAACCACTGAGCCACAATAGGAACTCCAGATGAATTCTTTACTAAACAGCACTTTTCATCTCAGGTTCTCTCTGTGCTGTCTTTTTCAATATTCTTTTTCTGCACACAGGCATTCCTGGCTTCCAGATGCTGGTGGGTCGTGGCCATCCCAGATGCAGAACTCCAGTTTGATTTTCTAGTCCACTTTGACAGTCCAACTAACTAACTAACGTCCCTGGGTTACCATTTTAATCTCTGGGAGAGAAAATCCAAGTGCTCCAGCTTGAGTCAAGAATCCATTGGTCTAACAAGCTGTGATCAGAGAGGCAAAGTCATGGGAAGCTTCAAGATGGGCCTGATAATTCCCAGAGACCAGAACATGGACTTGGCCAGCATCAGACAATGTACCTGAACACAAGCTCTGCAATGAGGAAAAGCACAAGAATCTGCACAAAGGGAACCAAATATAACCAAGCTCCAGGACTGTGGCCTTCCTTCCTACACTCTTTCTGTAAACTAAGTATAGAAATTGTCCACAGAAAACTAATTAGTCGATCTAAGAAAGAAATGAAAGATTTTATTCGGGCCAAATTCAAGGATTATAACCTCGGAAGAACATCTCAGAAAGCTCCATTCCACCCATTAGAAGTCAAGGTTCAGTTATATGGAAGTTTTTTGAGACAGAGGGCTGTACATCAGATAACATATTATGGACAGTTTACACTGTCCAGATCTAAGTGTTTTACAAGATCAAGAAACAATGTTCTCTTTTAAGGAGTTGTCTTGCTGATGCTGAGAAAATGGTTGAGCAGGTATTTCCACCCACGTGGAGGTTTGGAGGATACATAAGGAAGGCACACAATGCAAAGAGAGGAGAGGAGAGGCCAGAGGGCAGAGAAAATGTTTTATGTTTGAATTTTTCTTGTCTTGCCAGAAAATGTGAATTTTATCTCACAAAATAGTTCAGCTCAGTTTTATACAGATCGGATGTCATTAGGATTAATATTCATGGGAGGCAATTGTTGGACATTGTTCTTTTTTGTGTACAAATGGTTCTATTTGGTTTTAGAAAATCATTGTAAATGGAGAGAGCAGTTTGTAGGGAATGGAGAAAGAGAAATTCCATTTGGGAATCAAAATATGGAGAGCTAATGGAAGACTTAGATAAAAGCTAACCAAATAGTACATATTTGAGCTAAAAGAAAAAAAGATTTTTCTTTAGCTGTATATGAAGGAAGATAATTAAAGCTAGATTAACTACAGATTTAATGTGATCCCTATCAAGTTACCCATGACATTTTCCACAGAACTAGAACAAATAATCCTAAAATTTATGCAGAACAATCAAAGACCTAGAATTTCCAAAGCAATCCTGAAGAAAAAGAACAAAGCAGGAGGCCTAACCCTACCAGACTTCAGACAATACTACAAAGCTACAGTAATCAAAGCAGTGTGGTGTTGGCACACAAAAAAAGGCATATGGATCAATGGAACAGGGCAGAGAGCCCAGAATTAAATCCATACACCAATGGTCAATTAAACTGCAAAAAAAAGGAAGCAAGAATATAAATAGTTGAAAAAGGAGTTCCCATTTTGACTCAGCAGGTTAAGAACAGGACATAGTGTCCAAGAGGATGCAGGTTCAAGCCCTAGCCTCACTCTGTGGGTTAAATATCCAGCATTGCCACAGGCTGCAGTGCAGGTCACAGATGCAGCTCAGATCCAGCAATGCTGTGGCTGTGGCAAAGGTTGGCAGCTGAAGCTCAGATTTGACCCTTAGCTTGGGAAATTCCATATGCCACAGGTGCAGCCATAAAAAGCAAATAAACAAAGGAAGGAAGGAAGGAGAAAAATGGGAAGAAGACAGTCTCTTCAGTACGTGGTGCTGGGAAAGTTGGATAGCTGCATGTAAATCAATGAAGTTAGAATACACCCTTACACCAAGCACAAAAATAAACTCAAAATGGCTTAAAGACTTAAGACATAACACCATAAAACTCCTAGAAGAGGGCATAGGGAAAATATTATCTGACAAAGCATACCAACTTTTTCTTAGGTCAATCTCCCAACCCAACAGAAATAAAAACAAAAAGAAACAAATGAGAGCTGATCAAACTTATGAGCTTTTGTGCAGCAAAATAAACCATGAACAAAATGAAAAGAAAACCTACAGGATAGGAGAAAATATTTGTAAATGATGCAACAAACAAGGGCTTAATTTCCAAAATATACAAACAACTCATACAACTCAACAACAAAAAGACAAACAACCTAATTGAAAAATAGGCATAAGATCTAAATAACATTTCTCCAAAGAAGACATACAGATGGCTAACAGGCACATGAAAGATGCTCAACATCACTAATGATTAGAGAAATACAAATCAAAACTACATTAAGGTACCACCTCACACCCATCAGAATGGCCATCATTAAAAAGTCTACAAATAAAAAAATGCTAGAGAAAGTGGGGAGAAAAGGGAATCCTCCTACACTGTTGGTGGGAAGGTTAAATCAGTGCAGCCACTATACAAAACAGTGTAGAGGTTCCTCAAAAAGCTAAAAATAGAACTACTATATGATCCAGCAGTCCCACTCCTGGGCATATATCAAAATATATGAATATATTTTGAATATATCTAATTCAAAAGGATATATGCACCCCAGTGTTCACTGTAGCACTATTCACAATAGCCAAGACATGGAAGCAACCTAAATGTCCATCAACAAAAGAATGAAGAAAGAAGATGTGGTACATATATACAATGGAATACTACTCAGCCACAAAAAAAGAATGAAATAATGCCATTTGCAGCAACATAGATGGACCTAGAGATTATCACACTAAGTGAAGAAAGCCGGAGAGAAAAACACAAATATCATATGATATCACTTATATATGGAATCTAAAATATGATACAAATGAATTTATTTACAAAACAGAAACAGATCACAAACATAGAAAACAAGCTTATGGCTACAAAAGGAAAAGAGAAGTATAAATTAGGAGTTTGAGATGTTATATGTAGTAGAGATGAACTACTATAGGTAGAATAGATAAACAAAAAAGATCTTACTGTAGAGCACAGGGAACTATATTTAAAAATCTTACCATAATAAACATTAATGGGAAAAAAAGGAGAGGGTCAAAAGACAAAAATAGAAGTGCATTTGGCATATAAACTTAGGAAGAAATATCAGTCCTTATTAGTAGCCCTGCTATTTGTCTATCCAACTATAGCTTTTCTCTCTCTTTTTAATGACAATACTAGGGTTGTGAATGATATTGTGAAGTGCGCTTTCTTAAATATTGCAAATGAGTGTTTAGAATGATACACATTTTCAGTAACATAATTAGTCAATTGTATCAAAAAATTCAAACATCTGTCTACCTTTGACCCAACACTGTACCCCTAGGAATGCATTCTAAAGACAAAAATTGGACCTCTAAGATTAAATGGATATGTTTATACGAAAGTGTCAAAAAAACTGAAAACAACCAAATGTCCAAAAATGGCATCTGCTTAAAGAAAGTTGATCCATCCACTGGTTAAAATTCTTTGCAATCATTAGAAGGCACACTAGAGCAGAGTAACAGTGCTCTGAATAATTAAGCAAAAGGGAAAATTATGAGATTGTCTATACTTTTCTAACATTACACATATAACACAAAATATATTATTGTTTATAAATTATAAGTACATAGATAATTTCTTTTTCTCTTTATGGCCACACCTGTGGCATATGGAAGTTCCCAGGCTAAGAGTAAAATCAGCTGAAGGCCAATCCTCAATCACAGCAACTCTGGATCTGAGCCTCATCTACAATCTATGCCACAGTTTGTGGCAATCAATACCAGACCCTTAACCCACTGAGTGAGGCCAGGGATCAAACACACACCATCACAGAGACAACATCAGGTCCTTAATCCACCAAGCTACAATGAGAACGTCACATAGATAATTTTTAAATCCTCATTACATATACACCAAAATATTATCAGTGGCTCTTTCTGGGTAGTAGGGTTATAGAAGTCTTTAACTTTATATGTGTATGTTGTTCTCTATGTTTTATAGTTTCCATAATAAATTTAGTTGTGTTATTTTCATAGTCAGAAAACAATTATTTTTAAATTTAAATGCAAATTCTTCAGAGAGGGAGGCACCAGCTCTGTCTATCTTGTCTGTGCAGAGGATGGATTAAAACAGAGTTCAATCCTGTCCCAGGAGGTCACAAAGGTGGCATCACATTTTGGGTGGCTGCAAACTCTGGGTTTTTTTTTACAAATTTGCAGAGCCTTTAAATAGTCCTTCCCAAAGTGAAACACAACCATACACTTCTAATAAGAGTAATTTTCTTTTGATGATGATTTCCTACCAAAATTTTAATGTTTGTTTGGAAGCACAAAAGACCCAGAATAGCCAAAGACATCCTAACAAAGAAAAATAGAACTGGAGGAATCAGGATCCCTGACTTCAGACTATACAACAAAGCAGCAGTCATCAAAACCATATGGTACAGGCATAAAGACAGAAATATAGATCAGTGGAACAGGATAGAAAGCCCAGAATTAAACCCACACACCTCCAATCAACTAATCTATGACAAAGGAGGCAAGAATATACAATGGAGAACAGATAGCCTGTTCAGTAAGTGGTGCTGGGAAAACTGGATGGCCACATGTAAAAGAATGAAATTAGAAGACTTCCCAACACGATACACAAAAATAAACTCAAAATGGGAGTTCCCGTCATGGCACATCAGAAATGAATCTGACTAGGAACCAAGAGGTTACAGATTAGATCCCTGGCCTTGCTCAGTAGGTTGAGGATCCAGCTTAGCCATGAGCTCTAGTGTAGGTCACAGAGGCGGCTCAGATCCTGAGTTGCTGTGGCTGTGGTGTAAGCCGGCAGCTGTAGCTCTGATTCGACCCCTAGCCTGGGAACCTCCATATGCCACGGGTGTGGCCCTCAAAAAGACAAAAAGACAAAAAAGACAAAAAAAAAAAACTCAAAATGGATGAAAGACCTAGATGTAAGACCACATACTATAAAACTCCTAGAGGAAAACATAGGCCAAACACTCTCCAACATAAATGATAGCAACATCTTCTCAGATCCACCTCTTAGAGTAATGACAATAAAAACAAACAAATGGGATTTAACTAAACTTAAAAGTTTTTGCACAGCAAAGGAAACCCTAAGCAAAACAAAGACAACCCACAGAATGGAAGAAAATATTTTCAAATGAATCAACTGACAAGGGATTAATCTCCAAAATTTATAAATACCTCCTACCACTCAATACCAAAAAAACAAACAACCCCGTCAAAAAATGGGCAGAAGATCTAAACAGACAATTCTCCAAAGAAGACATACAGATGGCCAAAGAACACATGAAAAGATGTTCAACATCACTCATTATTAGAGAAATGCAAATCAAAATCACTATGAGGTACCACCTTACACCAGCCAGAAGGGCCATCATCAAAAAGTCTACAAACAGTAAGTGCTAGAGAGTGTGGAGAAAAAGGAACACTATTACACCATTGGTGGGATTGTAAATTGGTGCAACAACTGTGGAAAGCAGTATGTAGATTCCTCAGAAAACTAAAAATAGAATTACCATTTGACCCAGCAATCCCACTCCTGGGCATCTATCCAAAGAAAACCATGACTTGAACAGACACATGTACTCTGCTGATGTTCATTGCAGCTCTATGTACAATAGCCAAGACAAGGAAACAATCTAAATGTCCATCAACAGAGGAGTGGATAAAGATGTGGTACATATACACAGTGGAATATTATTCAGCCTTAAAAGGAAAGAAAGAATGGCATTTGCAGCAACATGGATGGACCTAGAAATTATCATGCTAAGTGAAGTCAGTCAGACAATGAGACACCAGCATCAAATTCTATCACTTACATGTGGAATCTGAAAAAAGGTCACAATGAATTTCTTTGCAGAACAGATACTGCCTCACGGACTTTGTAAAACTTATGGTTTCCAAATGAGACAGGTTGAGGGGTGGTGGGATGCACTGGGGGTTTGGGATTGACATGCTATAAAATTTGGTTGCAATGATTGTTGTACACCTATAAATGTAATAAAATTCATTAAGTAATACTAAAATAAAATAATTCAAACAATTTTTTAAAAAGAGTAATTTTCTTTTGATGATGATTTCCTACCAAAATAATCAAGACATTATTCAGAATCATCAAAATCAATAATGCAAACAATAACAGCAGCACAAAACATACAATCAAAAGCAATGAAATGCTACATCAAAACAAGGTCATCTCATGAAAAACAAGGGATTCCTGTTAAAAGAGAGTAGGCTTTCATTGGAAGGAACTTACTTTCTTTAACAGTAGTTTTGATTTGTGAACACCAACGCTGAAATAACTATTTCCATCTCTCTATGGTACTTTCATGGTCATGTTTGAGTGTCTGATAGTGTTTACAGTGCTTTCTGCTAGGAGGAGTGTGATTGTGGGAGAGGAAATGGGTTATTTGCACTGTTCAAAAACAGAACAAGACAATTTATAATTTTTAAAGTATTGTATTTTTTATTTCCTATAAACACAGGACAAATTGATTTTAAGCAAGGTTTAAGCAAATCTGGCCCCTCTCTCTCTACTCCTCTCTCCTTCCCAAATATTTCTCCCACTTCAGGCCAACGTGGCCAGAATACACCACTATCAAGTCATTCTGTGGGGTCCTACAAGCATTTACCTTATTCTTTCATTATTTATAATCGAATACTTCCTAAGCCAAATTCAGCTCAGTCCTTGATTAGGTGTAGTTACCTGAGAGTAAGAAAGTGACCAGAAAGTACCAGGTGAGGCGACTGTGGACCAAGAACATACAGGTGGGAAGGCAGAGGGAAGAAAAGGCTAAGGATCAGAAGTGCAAGCACTGCTAGTTATCTGTGTATAGATGATGGACAGAATCATCAAATTACAGGTGGAAAAAAAAAGATGCACTTTTAAAACCAAGGCAGAGGACCTACTATATAGCACAGGAGACTCTACCCAATATTCTGTGATGGTCTATGTGGGAGAAGAATCTTAGAAAGAATGATGTGTGTACATTTATAACTGAATCACTTTATTGTACAGCAGAAATTATCACAACATGGTAAATCAACTATACTTCAACAGAACTTTAAAAAATGAAAAAGAAAACGACAACAACAAAAAAGAAGACGATAGCATCCACTTTATCCCATCCTATTAAGAAATAGAAAGCCAACCACTTGCTCCTGAAATGAGCCACTTCCTCTTCTAACCACAAGGTGGTGCTCTCTCTGAAATCTCTAAACTCAGATTAGAGATCTCATACCCTAAACTGAAACTGGGGAGCTTGCTTTAGAAATCCCATTTTTAGGGACTTGCCTAGTGGTCTAGTGGTTAGGATCCGGGGCCACTGCTGCAGCCTGGGTTAAATCTCTGGTCTGGGAGCTAAGATCCCATATCAAGTGCTGCATGCTGCAAAAAAAAAAAAAAAAAAAAAAAGGAGGGGGAGAAATCCCATTTATAAATCATGTTCCTCCAGCTCAATTTAGTTTTAAATAGAACTTGCAGCTAATGATATTTTAGACTTCTGTCCATTGAAAACCCCTCACTACTGATGCTGCACTTATATGGGCAAAGTCCCTTCTAAATTTCAGCATCTGAAGTTCCCGTTGTGGCACGGCAGAAATGAATCTGACTAGGAACCATGAAGTTGCAGATTCGATCCCTGGCCTTGCTCAGTGGGTTAAGGATCTGGCACTGCTGTGGCTCTGGTGTAGGCCGGCAGCTGTAGCTCTGATTCGACCCCTAGCCTGGGAATCTCCATATGCCACAGGTGCAGCCCTAAAAAGACAAAAAGACAAAAACAAACAAAATAAATTTCAGCATCAACAGCCATCCCTTTCTTCCCTCAAGCTAAGCTTCCTGCTATCCTTATGCCTCTCCCTCTTTTCTTATTTCTTGGATCTTGATATTTCATTTTTGTGTTTAGACAAGGAAAGTGGAATATCATGCTATAGCAAATATGGAGATAGGCCACCAGGATCATTCTTCAAGAAAGGGCTCAATGCCACACTCTTGTGTGTGGAAAGGATGGTCAACAGGGACCTGCTGTATAGCACAGTGAACTCTACCCAGTAATCTGTGATAACCTGTATGGGAAAAGAATCTGAAAAAGAATGGATATGTCTCTCTATATAATGGAATCACTTGGCTATACAGCAGAAATTATCACAACTTAGTAAATCCACTATACTTTAATAAAATTTTAGAAAATAAAAAAAAAAATCTAAAAAAGGGCTCGATGCCAGTGCTGGAGAGTGCAATCACCAGGTAGGGTGCTGCTGGCAGCAAAGAGAACCTAGCTCAAGTTTAGGCCTTCCCACAACACCTGCATCAAGTACTGAGGAGGGTGGGGAGAGGGCTGGGATCTGGAGACCAACCCAGTGTAACACAGCTCTTACAGGCAATGAGTGTTCTATGGCCTCCCTGGCCTCTATTGCATTTCAGCTCTTCTCTCTGTTTAACTCTGCTTGCTACCCTTTCCCCTTCCTGGGTACTGATCCCTAATAAGTATCTTGCACCACAAACTCCATCTTTGTCTTACTTTCAGGGAATACAACCTGCAATGATGCAAAAATTGCTCAGATCATCTGACAATGGTTGGCCATTAAATAATCTGGAAATGTTTCGTTTCTGCTTGGGTAAACTTCTATAATTCAGATGTTTTCACTGAATTGCCATTTACTCATTTATTCAATAACTATTTGAATGCCCATGAGCTGGGCACTGCTCTTGGAGGAGGACAATGAAAAATGTCTGGAATGCAGGTGCAGTAGTGAAGGTGAAGAAGCCCTCTTGCAACTATGAAAAGTCTAAGGAAGGGCAGCGAGAAAGAGAGAGCCAGAAATAGCCTCCATGAAGCACCAATTACTTGCCAGGGATTGCCTGTTGTGAGATCTTTTCATTGCACAAAAAAGTCATCTCAGCTTAGGTTTTTTTTTTTCTTCTTCTGTTCTCAGTTTTATTATGAATGTCACAATCATGAGTTCCTGTCATGGCTCAGTGGAAACAAATCTAACTAGCATCCATGAAGACGCAGGTTCAATCCCTGGCCTCTCACATTGGGTTAAGGATCCAGCGTTGCTGTGAGCTGTTGTGTAGGTCACAGACATCAGCTTGGATCCTGAGTTGCTGTGGCTGTGGCTTAGGCTAGTGGCTACAGCTCTAATTCCACCCCTAGCCTGGGAACTTCCATATGCCACAGATGCAGCCGTAAAAAAAAAAAAAAAAAAAAGACTAAATAAATAAATACACAGTCAGAAGCAGCCTAGTGCAGAGGTCCATCAGCAGGCTCTGGAGGCTCCCAGTGCCCCGCCCGCCCCCCCGCCACCGCTGCCCTGCACTTTCAATGTGTTTGCCAGCCAGGAAGCCGACCAGCTTCCCTTGGGTTTTCTATTACCTGAAATGGAACATAAGTCCTAACTAGTGGACAGAAAGACAAATATCATGATATCACTTATATGTGGAATCTAAAAAAAAATGATACATATGAATTTATTTACAAAACAGAAACAGGCTCACAGACACAGAAGACAATCTTACGGATGCCAAAAGGGAAAGGGGGACGGGGAGGGATAAGCCAGGAGTTTGGGATTAGCAGATACAAACTACCTATGTAAGGTAGACAAATAACAAGGAACTGCTGTATAGCACAGGGAACTATATTCAATATCTTGTAATAACCTATATTGGAAATGAACCTGAAAAAGAGATATATATATATATGTATAAAACTAAATAATTGTGCTGTATACCTGAAACTCACACATTATAAAGCAACTATACTCTTGATTTAAAAAAAAAAAAAATTTGTGAATTCCCATTGTGGCTCAGCAGTAATGAACCTAATAGTATCCATGAGATCATGAGTACGCTCCCTGGCCTCACACAGTAGATTAAGGATCCAGCATTGCTGTGAGCTGTGGTGTGGGTCACAGACTTGGCTTGGATCTTGCATTGCTATGGCTGTGGCATAGGCTGGCAGTCATGACTCCAATTCAGCCTGGGAACTTCCACACGCTGCACATTTGGGCCTAAAAGGCCAATAGATAAATAAATAAATAAATAAATAAATAAATCCTAGCTGATGGAATCCCTCCATTTGGCTCTTACTAGTTCCTGATGAAAATACCATGTCTCAGCATTGTTTGCTAATTTACTGATTGACTACGTGAACAAATGAATGGTAGTTATTATTATTCTATCCCCCTCCCCCATTCCCTGGTCAAACCTAGAAAGCCAGCCAGCAGTAAGGAATAAAGCCTTCAGAGGAGCCTGGTCCCTGCCTGCCCAGCCCTTGGCTCAAATCTGCTCACCTTATTTTTCCCTTTTTCATTTCAAAAGCATACTTATCTACTGCATAACCCCGGGGAACTACATCCAATCTCCTGGGATAAAACAAGGTGGAAGTTTAATATGAGAAAAAGAATGTATATTTATATGTAATATATATGTGTATGACTGGGTCACTTTGCTGTAGAGCAGCTATTGGCACAACACTCTACTTTTTTATTTTATTTTTTTTTTTAGGGCTGCAGGTGAGGCATATGGAAGTTCCCAGGCTAGGGGTCAAATTGGAGCTAGAGCTGCTGGCCTACACCACAGCCACAGCAATGCCAGATCTGAGCCACATCTTTGACTTACACCACAGCTCCCAGCAATGCTGGATCTTTAACCCAATTAGTAGGGCCAGGGATTGAACCCACACCCTCATGGATACTAGTCGGGTTTGTTTCTGTTGAGCCACAGTGAGAACTCCCTAAATCAACTATACTTTAATAAAAAATAAATTTTTTTTAAAGCAGACTCGGGAGTTCCCTCCATGGCTCAGCGAAAATGAATCTGACTAGTATCCATGAGGATGCAGGTTCAATCCCTGGCCTTGTTCAGTGGGTTAAGGATCCGACGTTGCCATGAGCTGGGTGTAGGTTGAAGACAGGGCTCCAATCCCGCGTTGCTGTGGCTGTGGTGTAGGCCGTCGGCTACAGCTCCAATTCAACCCCTAGCCTGGGGCGGCCCTAAAGGAGAAAAAAAGACAAAAAAAAATAGCATACTCATGTTATCCCTTCTTTGTTATCACCACATGAAAATGAATAACAAGAAAAGCACTTCTACAGTAAGATCAATTTTGATACTTCTTTCTTCTGTATCTCATATCCAAAGGAGAGGAGAATTTGACGCATGGTATGTGGGTCTGCATAAACACATAGCATATTATTTAAATGCTTCAGTTTCAGGGGAGCTGAGAGATAAATGGCATGTCTATAATTATCCCTCCACTGCCAATAAGCTTCAAATTGCTATCTGCTCTCAAAGGTAGAGAAAATTTTAAAGTATTTTTAATGAAATTTCAGAAGTTGCATATTAGTTCAAGACACAGAAGTTGTCTTGAGATTCTGTTTACCTGAAGGATAAATCAATACATTACCCAAATCAATCTATTTGATTGGGATATAAAAAGATCACCAAGAAAAACCTGACCACCAAGCAAATGAGAGGTCCTTGAGGTCCACAAATGCTTTCCACCAAAAATCACAAATCACTGACGTAGGACACTCATTTCAGCTTATTTTCTATCAATTTCCTTCTTTTCAACCATGTTCCCTCTTTAATGATTTATATATCTATTCAACATATATTCATTAAACACCAGTTATGTACAGGCACTGTACCAGGCACTAGAAAGAAATAAGTCATGGTCTTGAATCTCAAAAAGGGGTGCTTGGTGAAACCACAGAAGTGGAAAGCCCAACCTAGCATGGAAGAATGGCTCAAGAAATATTTCTCAGGAGTTTCCTGGTAGCTCAGTGGGTTAAGGATTGGCGTTGTCACTGCTATGGTGCAGGTTCGATCCTTGGCCCGGGAACTTCTGAATGCTATGAGTGTGGCCAAAAAAAAAGAGAGAGAGAGAAATATTTCTCAGAGAAAATGGGATCTGGATCATCTCACACAAGGAAGGGAAGTTATCTCTAACCACTGTAAAGATTCTCAAGTCCAACTGCCTCTTAGCACACCCATCTCTACCAGCCTAATCCTTTGTTCATCTACCTGGATCATGGCAATACCCTCCCAACAGACCTCCCTGTCCCAAAGTCCAGCTCCTACAGCAGCCAGAGTGAGCCTCTCAAAAGCTAAAGCAGAAGATGTCACCCCTCTAATGACAGTCCTACTGTCTTAAAATAAGTCTTCACCCCAGTCTATAAGAACCCATACGACCTGGTCTCTGGGTCCTCTTGGATTTCATTTCCTACCATACTTCTCCCCTGACTGACTGCTCTCCATCTATACTTGCACTCACCCTTGACATTCCTCAAACTCAACAAGAAATCGACCTCAGGGCCTTTGTACTTGCTGTGCTTTCTGCCTAGAAATATGCTAATGGCTTAATCACTTCATCTGGGTCTCTGCTCAAATGTCACCTCCTCAGAGAGGTTCTCCACAAAACACACCATTGAAAATAGTACTCTGTTTCCCCCATTTGGCTTCCTTTTTTTCTCTAGCACTGTCACTAACATTATACTTATTCTATCTCCCACCCTAGAATGTAAGTCCTATGAGAGCAAAATTGTATTTAGTTCACTGCTGTGTCCCCAGCACCTGGAGCAATTCCTCTACATAAGAAACACTCAGTAGACATCTGTTGAATAAATAAATCCATCCCATGTTCCCACAACCTAGAAGAGAAAAGAAATAAAAAGGTAGTGTGTGCAGAAGTTGTTTACATGAAGGGTCTGGCTCTTGACTCCCATTCTAATTGAGATAAATAGGCTGTTCAAGCAAACATAATAAAAACCAAACAAAGAAAAGATCAGCTTCAAAGTGTGTTCCAAGGGTGGGTAGGATTACTTGTCTGAAAAGCTATGGAAATTGTAGTGTCAAGAATCAGAGCCATAACACTAAAAGTCTTCTTAAATCTTTCAAGTTCTAAGTGACCATAAGGCCCAAATCCATTTGGAGACACACATTCAGCCACCTCAACCTGATGTCATACTGAAAAGGATTTTCTGAGAGACAAGTTTCCTAGAGAAACTGCTGTTCATTCATCCTGAGTAGGAAGCTATGTAAAAATCGTCTACATGCAGACCTAGTTCTTAAATAGCAACCCAAAGCCCATTCTGTACTTAAAGATTGGGGTCAAGGGTGGGTTATGGTTTTGTTTTTGTTTGTATGTTTGTTTTTGTCTTTTTAGGGCTGCACCCACGGCATATGGAAGTTCCCAGGCTAGGAGTCAAATCAGAGCTGCAGCTGCCAGGTTACACCACAGCTCTCTGCAACACTAGATCCTTAACCCACTGAGTGAGGCCAGGGATCAAACCCGAGTCCTCATGGATACTAGTCAGATTTGTTACTGCTGAGCCACAACAGGAACTCTGGTTACAGTTTATCTTAAAAAACTTTTTGGCCATGCCCCCAGAAGTTACCAAGCCAGGGATCAAACCCACACCACAGCAGTAACCAGAGCCACAGCAGAGACAAAGCCAGATCCTTAACCTGCTAACCACCAGGGAACTCCTATTTTAAATTTTAATTAGTTGCCTGTATTCTAATATTTAATGACTTAATATCAAAAATTCATACTTTCTACTATCTCTTGAAAATACGAAAGATCTAGCAATACATAATAATCTGTGGGCACCTAGTTAGAGCTGTTCCCTTCAAACAGGAGAGCACCTGACTGGCCACCCCACCTCGCATGACCTCCAGGTTGACTCTTGTGGGTTCTTTCATTTAATTGACCTTTCTGGGCCATGTAGGCATTTAAGTCTTGATTCCCGGGCTTAAATCTAATTGGTTATTTTTCCCAGAGTCAGGAAGTTCACAAAAAGAACAAAAACACTCATGGTGCCAAGAAGAACTACCAGCTATTAAAATGATGCATCACTATAGGAATGTAGAGCTGGAAGGGGCCTCAGAACTCATGCAGTCAGCATCATCATTACAGATAAGGGTGGGACATGCTGGAACCTGGGACCTGGGACCCTTTGCTTCAGTGCTTGTACATGGACAAATGTCTCCTCTAGCAACAAAATACAAAAAACTATATGGGACTAAAAACAATTGCATGCATATGCAGTTGTGGCAAATTATGAGCAAGAAAGATACCAAAAAAAAAATGGTAAAAAAAAAAACCCAACAGCCATTTCTGAAGATCTGAGAGCAAGAGTAGGGTACTACACATGCCCCAGCACACAGCACCACCAAAGGGGTGGGCACACCACCTAAGTCACCCCTCTGGAACTCCCCTCCCCCTATAAGGAATCAGTTGGCTCCCCTCAGGAAGCGAGCACGCAAGGGAAACTTGTACTTGTTTTTGCTCTCCTTGCTACAGCAGGGGCCCTGACGAAGCCTTGCTTGGGTGTTTTGAATGGCCTCTTATCAATTTCTATTGCTGAAGAAGGCCAAGAACCCTGATTGGTAACAAGACACAGAGGCCCAGGTGGGTCACATTTTGAACAGATCAAAGATAGGCTCTCCTGTTGCCCAATATGGATCTTAAACCTTCTACTGAGTGGCTACCAGAACATGTACTTGCAAGATTAATAAACACTATCTAACACTGGTCAGTGTCATAGCCACTTCCATCCCTAATGTTTGTTTGTTTGTTTGTTTTTGGTTTGGGGGGGGCGTTGCCCGCCCCTGCAGTATATGGAGTTCCCAGGCCAGAAATTCCATGGCCTGAAACTCAGATCTGAGCCACAGTTGTGACCCAAGCCACAACTGCAGCAATGCCTGTATCCTTAACCCACTGTGCCAGCCAGGATCACACCGGCGTCCCAGAGCTCCCAAGATGCTGCTGATCCTGCTGCTCCACAGCGGGAACCCCAAACTATCCCTAACGTTTTGAAAACATTTTTTTTTTGTCTTTTTGTTGTTGTTGTTATTGTTGTTGTTGTTGTTGTTGCTATTTCTTGGGCCGCTCCCACGGCATATGGAGGTTCCCAGGCTAGGGGTTGAATCGGAGCTGTAGCCACCGGCCTACGCCAGAGCCACAGCAACACGGGATCCGAGCCGCGTCTGCAACCTACACCACAGCTCACGGCAACGCCGGATCGTCAACCCACTGAGCAAGGGCAGGGACCGAACCCGCAACCTCATGGTTCCTAGTCGGATTCGTTAACCACTGCGCCACGACGGGAACTCCTGAAAACATTTTTTTAATCAAAGTTTTAAGAAACGGCAGACTTTCTAATCATTTAAAGGCAATTGAGAAAAATCTATGCAATAAAATCCTCATGAGGCCAGGACAAGATTTGGAGAACTGAGTTTGCCCAAATCAAAGGTGAGTAGATTCTTTTGGTAAAAGACCAGATAGTAAAAATTGTAAGCTTGGTGAGCTATACAGTCTCTATGGCAACAAGTGAACTCTGCTATTGTATCAGGAGAGCAGCCATGGGTGATATGTAAGTCGACATTGCTGTGTTCCAATGATACAGGCATTACTATGGACTCAGAAAGTTGAATTTCATATAATTTTCATGTATTATGAAATAACATCTTTCTTTATTATTTTCTTTGGAACCACATAAAACTGTGAAAAGCATTCTTAGTTCACAGGCCGTACACAATGGCAGGCAGAATTTGGCACGTGGGCCATGGTTTGCAACTCTCTTGTCTTAATGGAGAAGGTGAATAGAAGAGCACTAAACCTGGAGTGCAACCTGGTGACAAAACAGGTTAAGAATCCAGCATTGTCACTGCTGTGGCTTGGGTTGCAGCTGTGGCACAGGTTCAATCCCTGCCATGGAAACTTTGCAGCCAAAATTAAATAAATAAAGCACCAAACCTGCTTGTCCTAGAATACCAGAGTTGCTTTCAGTTTAAATACAAGAGCTCTGCTCCTAACTAGACTAGCCCAACTTTTTTTTTTTTTCTTTTTTGCTGCCCTTCAGCATAAGGAGTTCCCAGACCAGGGATCAGATCCGAATCACAGTTACAACCTAAGCCACAGATGCGGCAACACTAGATCCTTACCCCACTGTGCCAGGCCAGGGATCGAACCTGTGTTCCAAGACCCAAAGATCCCATTGTGCCACAGTAGGAATGCCCCCAGCCTGACTTTTTAATGGAAGTATTTGAATTGTCTTGCAGTTCGCGAAGTTTATCCGGTATACTCAGATTCTTTTGTTTGATCTTCGCAATGATACTGAGTTACACAAGGCAGCTATATACAAACTGCATTTCAAATTTGTTTATTTTTCATACAGATTATAATGACAATAACAGAAGAAAAATTCACCGAAAATATCACCACCTCAGGAAAAATACTTGACATTTTTCTCTATATTGCTCTACTCTTTCTTCATATGCACGGAAAATTGTGCTGAATGGGCATCATAATGATGATAAAATGGTAAATTCTAGTTTTTCACATAATAGGCTCTATGCATTATACTATGTTACTAATCAGGTCTCATGGTGAATATTTAAGATTCTGTATACTAATTTACTTAATCTTTTCTCATTTGTTGGACTTTTAGGAAATTTCCAGTGATTTACTATGATAATGCTTCAATGAATGTCTGTATCCACGTACTTTTATAGGAGTAATTTCTTATGGTATTTCTAGAAATGAGATTACCAGTTAAAAGGACAGTAACACTCTTTAATTATTAAAATGTTTTGGAAAATTCTTTCAAAAAAGTTATTCTGGGAGTTCCCATCATGGGTCAGCGAAATGAATCTGACTAGTATCCATGAGGACACAGGTTTGATTCCTGGCCCTGCTCAGGGGGTTAACAATCTGGCATTGCCATGAGCCATGGTGTAGATCACAGACGCCTATGTGATCTAGCGTTGCTGTGACTGTGGTGTAGGCCAGTGGCTACAGCTCCATTTCGACCCCTAGCCTGGGAACCTCCATATGCCATAGGTGCAGCCCTAAGGAAAAAAAAAGAAAGGAAAGAGAGAAAGATAGAAGGAGTAAGAGAAGTAGACAGAAGAGAGTGCAGATAGAAAGAAGCGGGATAGAGAACGAAAAGAAGAAGTCAAGAACGAAAGAAAGAAAAGACAGAAAGAAAGAAAGAAAGAAAGAAAGAAAGAAAGGGAAAGAAAGAAAAGAAAAAGAGAAAACTTACACTGAAGCAGAATTTTCACTAGCATGGGCTTAAAACAATGGGCCAAGGAGCAGCCCAGTTCTGTCTTTGACTCCTGTGTGAACTTGGGAAAGTCACTTCTACCTTAAGCTTCAATTTCCCCATCTGTCAAAAGAGGAATATAATCTATGCTTTCTGTAAGGATTAAGAGAGATAATCTAGATAAGGTGACCCATAATAAGCAACTTCCCAGTACTGTTGAAAATGCTGTGATGATGGTGATGCTGGTGATGATAATAGTGATGGCAATGATGCTGGTGATGATGAAGATAATGGCGATGTTGAATGTGATGGTGGTGGTGATGACGACGGTACTAATGATGATGATAGCGATGGTGATGATATTAATTGTGGTGGTGGTGAGAGTGATGATGGTGAAGGTGACAAGCTTCACTTTATTTATGAAGAACTGAGGTTCAGATTTTAGTGCCTTGCCCGGTGTCACACATTTAGGGAAGAGCACTTCAGATTTTAACTCATGCCTTTTGCTCTTTCTTTTGGACAGCATCCAAGCATCTCCTGCGACTATGAATATGTAAATGGTCTTGACTTCTTGTTCACACTTTATTTGAAGACTGAATTCTAAGTTCCAGACATCAGCCAATCTGTTGCTCCCATATCTGAGGACTCTATTGGTCCATCTCTAATCTGCTACACAAATCCAGAGGTGACAATTTTCTCCTTTTCATTTTTTAAATTAAACAAGTAAAAAATGAGCATTATATGACATAATATTTGTACCTTCAAGCCCTCACATCAGCCTAATCACCAAACTTGCCACAACAGCCCCTTCCCTCTGACAGTATTTAGATTGCTGTTTAAAGCAGATGTCGGCAAGTTCTAACTCTGAGTTCATTTATATTCATAATCCTTTATCTACACTCTGATATTTCAAGGTTAATGAAATCAGTATTCCTGAAACTGAGAATTAATATCCAAGAAGAGTTCATATATGAAAAAAGTATGACTTCTTCCTTTTTATTTCTTCTTTTACAAAACATTTGTACCTAAGAAAATTCAAAATTATAGTCAATAACAACATAAGCATCTTGACAAAATCTGTCATCTTTGTCTATATAATATTCCAAATGAAATGCAAAGACAAAGTCTAGAAATTTTCTTCTTAGTAACAAACTCTTTCCTTAAACAGTCAGATGGTAAAGATTTCAGGCTTTGCAGGCAAAATATGTCTGTTATAACTAGTCAAGTCTGCTGTTACAACACAAAAGCAGTCATAGACAATGTACAAATTAATAGATGTGGTTACAGACATGGTTATATTCCAAGAAAACTTCATTTACAAAGTATATAGTAGGCCTGCAGCCCACAGTTTGCTGACTTCTGGTCTAGAAGCTGGTAGAATTTGCACTTCCAGATGTCAGTGACACTGATAGTATCTTGGCACTTAGTGGCACTTGATAACACTTTAAGTGCACATGCAATTCTAGGTTTTGGTGTTTTTCAGCACTGTGGAGAACCAGCCTTTGAGGAATGCCTCTTGGGACTTGGTGGAACTTATGATTCTAGATCTTGATGGTATTTGGGGTCATATGCTTGGTAATTCTTGTGACAACTACATTTCTAGAAGGTGATTATTTAATGGCATCAAGCATCATTTGCCAATCCTAAATTCACATTAGGGATTGTGAAAAAACTCTTGGAGAATGTTCTTTAGTGAATAAATGACCCCTTCTTGGGTCTCCAAGGAGTGCTAAAAATTATATCTCTAATATTTTCAATTTTCTATACTCAATGCTTTTTATGCAATAAAAACCGACTACACAATTTGGAAAAAGTGACAGACTTTGGCCAACATGTGATCCTGGTTTTCATTTATTCACATTTGTAGTTACCAGGTCAGCAAATACTATGTATAGGACCTAGAACGTCCTCTAACTAATCATTTCAAATGTTGTGTTGAGGTATCTGGGTTCATCAGCTTTATAAATACCTTTTACTGAAGTTTAGCATATCTTCTGAAGGACTATGGAGAAATGTCTGCATTCCCTAAGGAATGGGAATGCTATTAGAGATCCTACTGGCCTCATTCTCAAATTAAAAAAATATAGAATTGCATCCCTCTTCTGTACACCTCTGAGAATGTGCTACTCTGGGTTAGAAAACTACAATTTCATAAGAATGAAACTGTAAGAACTAAGTCAGTTCTACCTGTTGACTTAAGAACGTGATTAGAAATAAAACATTACTTTGAAAATACCAAAAAAGCATTTATGCTCAATGAATTTGTTTTTTTTTAAATAAAATAACTCAGCCAAGGTGGCAACATTTCTGCAGAAAAAGGAATTTGCAAGCTGGTTGGAAAAGCCATATTAACTACCAAGGTTTTGGCACCATCATGTGGCCATTTGGATTTATCCATTAAAAACTTAGGCAAATTGTAACCGTTATCTGGAAATAAAGGAGAAACTCTTCAAAATAATCTTTCAGTCAAATCTGTTCTCTGTCTGATAGGGGACAAAAGATTATTGTAATCAAATTATTACCTGACTTATAAAGTTATTTTGCCTATTTAGAATCCAATTATTGTCCAGCCTTGTGGAATTTACTGAGTAAATGTCTTCTGAATCTTTTCTGTCTTTCTCCACTGCCACCAGCCTAGTCCAGGTCCTTCCATGTGTCCTCAGCCATTCGGCCTCCTGGGCTCCCAAAGCAATTTCCTTTGTCTCTTCCACAGTTCACTCTGCTGCCACAGTGAGTTATTTGAATACAAAACTGTCATGTCACTCCTAAACCCTACCTAAAACCCTTCAGTAATGCCCCACTTCTCCTAAGAAAGATGTGCTAACCCTAACTTAACCTGTAGGCCACACAGCACCCCCAGTACAAAACCTTCTAGACACATGTGGTTTCTGAGCCCTTGAAATGTGACTTATGCATATTAAATGTGCTGTGAGTATAAAGTACACCTCAGACTTGGAAAACTTAAAACATAAAAAAGGAGTCCCTGTAGTGGTACATTGGAAACAAACTCGACTAGGAACCATGAGGTTTCAGGTTTGATCCCTGGCCTTGCTCAGTGGGTTAAGGATCGGGCGTTGCCATCTGTGGTGTAGGTCGCAGATGCGGCTCGGATCTGGCATTGCTGTGGCTCTGGCGTAGGCCAGCAGCAACAGCTCCTATTAGACCCTAGCCTGGGAATCTCCACATGCCAAGGGTACAGCCCTACAAAGACAAAAAAAAAAAAAAAGAGCAACAACAACAAAAAACCCATAAAAAAGAATGTAAATTATCTCATTAATCAGGGACTTCCCTTCCTGGCGCACTGAAAATGAATCCAACTAGGAACGATGAGGTTGCAGGTTCTATCCCTGGCCTCGCTCAGTGGGTTGAGTATCTGGTGTTGCCATGAGCTGTGCTATAGATCACAGACGAGGCTCGGGTCTGGCATTACCGTGGCTATAGTGCAGGCCGGCAGCTATAGCTCCGATTCTAACCCTAGCCTGGGAACCTCCATATGCCACAGGTGCAGCCCTAAAAAGACAAAAAGACCAAAAAAAAAATTATTTCGTTAATCATTTTATAGTGAAATGATAAAACTTCAGATATAATGGGTTAAATACAGTATTTTTAAATTTTTTAATGCATAGAATTTTCTTTTTTATGGCCACACCTGCAGCATATGGAAGTTCCTGGGCTAGGGGTTGAATCAGAGCCACAGCTATAGACCTGCAACACCAGATCTGAGCCACATCTGTGATCTACACTGCAGCTTGCAGCAACACCACATCCTTAACCCCTTGAGCCAGGCTAGGGATCAAACACGCATCTTCACAGACACTATGCTGGGTTCTTAACTTGCTGAGCCACAACAGGAACTCCTACAGTTTTCAAAGGTTCCTTTCTATTTAGCTGTTGCTAAATATGGGCTCTGCCCTGTGTTTACATCCAAGAGCTCGTACCTCCCCTTCCCCACCCTTATGGTATCCTTCCCCAGCACTGCAATTTGTGCTCTATACCTGTGGGTCTGCTTTGTTTATAACACCGTGTATTATTAAACTTATTTCACCTGCTTCTTTTTACTTTTATAATGTAGACATGGAACCTGGAGATATAGTGAACCAACCAGGAAAGTTCCTTTCCCTATAGTGTTTCCAACCTCACAGGAGAAACGAGATAGACAACACAGTGTATCAGACATTTGAGAGAGTGACACCTACTGAGGAGAGGGGACAGAGGTGCCGGGGAAGGCACCTGAACTTTAAGTAACAGTTTTAGGCAAGGCATCATGGAGTAGGTGATTTCTGAGTCCTTGAAAAAGTGAGGGGAGACACCCAGAAACATCACGAGAAGCAGAGGAAACAGGGCAAAGGTGCTAAGGCAGAACAGCACCTGCTTGTTTAAGGAGCAGGAGGTTGGTGTGGCTTAAGCTCATGGAACAAGAAGAGAAGGGGAACTTGGAGGTCAGGGAAATAACAAGTGACATCATCAAAACTCTTACAGGATCTAGGAAGGACTTCAACTGAGGAAGAGAGGGAATTACCAGAGACCTTTAATACCACATATATGATGACTCAGAAAAAAAAAAAATTTTTATGGCCACATCTGGAGCATATATGGAAATTCCCAGGCCAAGGATTGAATCTGAGCCTCAGCTGCGACCTATGCCACAGCTGCAGCAATACAGATCCTTTAACCCACTATGCAGGGCCAAGGATCAGATCTGCACCTCTGCAGGAACCCAGGCCGAGGTAGTCAAATTCTTAAGTCGTTGTGTGGGAGCGGGAACTCCTGACTCAGAAATTTTTATTTCCAGCCCCAACTATTTCCCTTACTCAAACCTATACATGCAACCATGACATCCCTTCCCCTTTGTGATCTAAATACTCTTTCAGACAAGACTGATTCCTAATATGCCACCCCAAGATCTGCTTCTCATCCAGGACTCTTTGTCTTCCTAAATTACATCTACATATACCTATTTAGCCCTTAAATAAAAGTAATTTACTGGAGTTCCCTGGTGGCCTCGCAGGTTAAGTATGTGGTGGTGTAATTGGTATGGCTAAATTCCCTGGCCTGAGCCCTTCTGCATGCCACAGGTGCAACCAAAAAGAAAAAAGAAATTTACAGTAGAGTCTTCTGATGTCAGCCCCAATATGTAAAAAAGATTCAAAGTCATCACTCCCTTCTAACAAAAAGAAAAAGCTGAACCAACTGAAAATCAATGACTTTTCTTAGACCTGTCAGAGAACTGAGGTGGCAGGGAACTAGCATCCCAAGATCTGGAAAGGCAGGTAAATCCAGAGAGTCACAGCCAAGGTTGGCTGATGCGGCAGAAGCCACTGGAGTCATAAATTGGCAGTCACAGTTTCCACAAAGTAGTACAACAAGATTGAGAATTTGACTCCTAGGCAACGGGCAGGTGTCAGTGGCTTTTTTAAGTAAGAAATGAAAACCAAAAGTACAACATTTACACAAGCCGTGAAACCTGAAAGACAGGTTTTGATTGCATACGTAAAAAACAAAGAACTTCTGTACATATGGGAAGAAAAGTCTAAAAATAACTACAAAACTGGAGGAAGTTATTTTCAGCATAGGTAACAAAAGGTCAATGCTCATATTATATAAACAGCACCTACCAATCATATTCAGAGTATGAGCAACTTCTTGAAATGTTGTTTCTAATACAGAAAACCTGGAATATATTCACCACAGGCAGAATACAGCCATTCAATAAGGGTCTATGCAACTGATAAAATGACTGTTACAACACCTTCACTCTTAGAAAAATCTCCATGATTTGTATTTAAATGACAAAAGCATGATAAATATTGAAAGACTTATTTGAAAACAAAGTATTTAATGCATTTATTGAAGATTTCTTTTTTATGACTCCATAACTGAGTTTTGCAGTTTTTTTCCAAAATGTCCTTTACCTTTTTTGTTTGTTTGTTTGTTTTAATGGGTGCTTCTAGGGCACATGGAAATTTTGGCCTCCCAGGGGCCAGGGATTGAATCCAAGCCACAGCTGCCACAATAATGGATTCTTTAACCCACTTCTCTGGGCCAGGTATCAAATCTGCATCTCCACAGCAACAGGAGACACTGCAGTCGGATTTTTTTTTTTTTTTTTTGCCTTTCAGGGCCACATCCGTGGCATATGGAGGTTCCAAGGCTGGGGGTCCAATCGGAGCTACAGCTGCCAGTCTACACCACAGCCACAGCAACTTGGAATCCCAGCTGCGTCTGCGACCTACGCCACAGTTCATGGCAATGCTGGATCCTTAACCCACTAAGTGAGGCCAGGGAACAAACCGGCAACCTCATAGTTCCCAGTCGGATTCGTTTCCACTGTGCCATGATGAGAACTCCTGCAGCTGGATTCTTAACCCACTGCACCACAGGAGGAACTCTGGTCCTTGACTTTTTTGTTAGATTTATTTCTGGATATTTTATGTTTTGTGATGTCAATTTGGGTGGAATATATTCTTCCATTATATTTTCCTATATAAATTTCTATAGAGATTATATAAAACTTGTTTATGTTTTTACATAAGAAATCTGCAGATTTTCAGATATTAATTTATAATTAGACTTCTTCATGAATTATCTTATTGTTTCTAATAGTTTAATAACTGTACCTACCCATCGTATTTCTTATGTTTTTTTCTCTACACCCCAAGAGGAGCTGTTAAATATGACTGCAGTTCAGAGGAATTTTACTGCTAAACACCTAGGAAAAGAGAGTAGGGAACCATAAATTTATGCATATTTGAAAATAAAACAGTTTTGCAAAATCAAGTAATCACTATGCGGTCCCTGAACTAGGATTCCTAAAGTCATTCTCAGTCTAGGCAGTGATGTTCACAGACTTTTTAGGCAAACAGCTCTTTCTCCAAATGAAACCTTGAGCAGGAGCACAATATCTAAAACTGAGCTTGTGTGATTGACACTGGGGGCTGGGGGGGTGGGGTGCTGCAGCATCCTGGGTCGGAGAGGAAGCCTCCTTTGAACTCTACAGCTACTTCCCCAGAGTAATGCACTGGGCATAGCCTGAGAGCCCCTAGGTGCCTCTTCGCTTTCATATCTAAGGATTACCCTCAAAATTACTTTTTTCCTGTTATACTGAGGGAAGTCAGGCAGGCAGAGAAAAACAAGCATCATATAATATCACTTATCTGTGGAATCTAAAAAAAAAAAAGTGATACAAATGAACTAATTTACAAAATAGAAATAGCCTCACAGACTTTGAAAACTTATAGTTACCAAAGGGGAAAGGTTGGGAGGGAGGAATGAACTAGGGGTTTGGGGTTGGCCCATGCACACTACTGTGTATGGAATGGATGGTCAACGGGGAACCGCTGTATAGAACAGGGAACTCTACTCAACATCCTGTGATAACCTATAGGAGAAAAGAATCTGAAAAAGAATGGATATGTGTCTATGTATGACTGAATCATTCTGCTGGACAGCAGAAATTATCACAGTTTTGTAAATCAACCAGACTTTAATGAAACTTTAAGAAACAAAAAAAAAGGCAAAAGAAATTTTCTTCCCTAGTCCCCTACTATTCTCTCAAATTTATTTTTCTCTTCTTCCATAAAAATTACTCTTTTTTGGAGTTCCCTTCGTGGCTCAGCAGTTAACAAAACTCAACTAGGATTTATGAGGATGTGGGTTCGATCCCTGGATTCTCTCAGTGGGTTAAGGATTTGGCGTTGCAGTTGGCTGTGGTGTAGGTCACAGACTCGGCTTGGATCTGTCATTGCTATGGCTGTGGCCTCTGTAGGCAGCTGTAGCTCTGAATGGATCCCTAGCCTGGGAATCTCCATATGCCTCGGCCCTAAAAAGAAAAAGAAAAAAAAAATTAGTCCTTCAAAGCATTGGGGCCCCAAGATAACTTCTGGATACCAACATGGGGCATTTTCTCACAGTTCCAATGAAATGTTCTATGAGCCACTGGAACATTCTGGGATTTCATGTGACTTCAGGGAACCAAAAAACAAAAAGCTGCATGATGACTCTTTGTTTCAAAACTTCTTTAAACAATCCTTGAGATTTCCTGCCTGTTGACCTTAAAAACATACCAAGTGAATGATTAAGATTCCATTGTTTCAGTGTTCATTGTGTATGAAGGTTTGTTTTTTTTTTTTTTTTTCTTCAAGAACTGCTGGTGTGGAGAGGAGGGACTTGACAGGGGGTCCAAAGTCTGGAAATTCCACAGAGGAAAAAACAAAGATGTAGTAGGAGTATGTTTATTCCTCTTGGATAATTTTTTCCTCCTCTAAGAATGAGAAACAAAGAGAGAATTTTGTAGTTTGTTTCAGTAGAAAAGTACAGAAGATGGCAAATGGCACTCAGAATTTACCTTGTGGATAGGATATATTCATACTACCTTGAATAGTAAAAGAAAATAAGTAACTTAAAAAGCTGCTAAGAGAAAATGAACATTTAGGAATAATGGTTGGCTATTTTCCTTATTTTTAAAAGAGATTCTTGGGGTTTTTTCTGAGGATTATATGAAAATTAAAAGAAAACGTTGTTGAGTAAACACTAAAAATCTATGTTATCTAAGTTATTTCCATTCAATAGTAATTTTATTATTTCATATAATCATTTTTGTGTAATTATGTGATGAACTTGTGTGATATTTATGCTTAAAAATGACTCTTTTGGGGAGTTCCCGTTGTGGCTCAGTGGTTAACAAATCCAATTAGTAACCATGAGGTTGAGGGTTTGATCCCTGGCCTTGCTCAGTGGGTTAAGGATCTGGCATTGCCATGAGCTGTGATGTAGGTCCCAGACGCGGCTTGGATCTGGCATTGCTGTGGTTCCAGCATAGGCCAGCAGCTGTAGCTCAGTTTAGACCCTTAGCCTGGGAACCTCCATATGCCGTGGGTATGGCCCTAAAAAGACAAAAAAAAAAAAAGACTTTTGAAATATGTTGTATGAAAGGTGTTAAAATCAATTTCAGAGTTAAAAAAAAAAGAAAGATTCCTTTGTCTCTGCTGACTTTATGTCTTCATGAGGGTTATTGTTTATTTATTTATTTGCTTTTTAGGGCCGCACCCGAGGCACATGGAAGTTCCCAGGCCAGGCGTGGAATCAGAGCTACCGCTGCTGGCCTATGCCACAGCCACAGCAACTCAGGAGCCTTAACCCACTGAGCGAGGCCAGGCATCTAACTAACCCTCATCCTCATGGATACTAGTCAGATTGGTTTCCGCTGCGCCACGATGGGAACTCCCGAAGGTTATTGTTTTAACAAAGGTCTGCATGCCCACAGCTGCTTGAGAAGAAAGAATTTCACCACAAATCAGGAAAATCAAAACAAAATTAGAAAGGAAACCAAACACTTTTAAAACATTCTAGACCCAGGATAGGGCCTGAAAGAGCAGGATTTTCACCCAAAACTGTATAGATCATTCTTCACATTCCATTTACACAATGTGCAAACAGAGAGGTCAGCTGTCTGGCCAGCACTCACAAGCACCCACCCAGGAATTCGGTTCTTCCAGACCCATGTTCCCCAAGGGTGGCAGCTATGCTCTGAAACTTCTGTCACTGCCCTGGCATGCATCTATGTGTATGCTTGCATTAAATTCCATCTGGTGCTATTCAGGTGATTTTAATTGAAACACTGACTATGGCGAGTAGTTGAGATAATGCATTGAAAGTTTTCCACAAGATGAAATTGCATCTTCTGGCATTTTATTTTTGACTAACTGGCTAGGCTGATATTGTTTCTGAGCAAACGCCTTCTATGAAAAGCATGTCTTATGACAGAAAGGGGCTATCATGAGCTGAGCAGTCACACCAACCAGAAAGCTTTCTCTAATGTAAACCCTGTCAGGGACTTCCCAATGTGGCTCGGCAGTAACAAACCTGACTAGTATCCATGAGGACACAGGTTTGATCCATGGCCTCGCTAAGTGGGTTAAGGATCCAGCATTGCTGTGCCTGTGGGGTAGGCCGGCAGGTGTAGTTCCAATTTGACCCCTAGCCTGGGAACTTCCTTATGCCATGGGTGTGTGCCTAAAAAGACAAAAAAAAAAAAATAAAATTTTTAAAAATAACAAATTAAACCCTGTCAGCTGCCAGAGGCCCTATAGAAAGGACAGAAAGGACAGGGATTAAGTGAATATCCTTGATAACAGCTCTGCTGTAAGTGATATAATGAGAATAAATAAACAGTTTATTTGAATAAATAAAGAGTTGAGGAAAATCATAGGTACCCAGATTCACAGTGTTTAGTTAGCTTAGCTGAAGCCGAATACACTATTTCCACTTCTTTTTTCTTACAAGTTTATGATACTCGCATCTCCAGGCTTAGGCTGAATGCTTAGCTTTTTGTCTCAGTTAGACTTATATCACTGCTCAGCCTTTTGGCTAAGATCAAGTGAAGTTTAGCCTTATAAGCTGCAGGATGCAATACCTCTTCAAACAGCCAAATGATGCATACACAAGTTCTATTTGGTATTCATTTCCGTCTGTCCACAGCAATGAACCACTGATTCTGAATCTACTGCACATTGGTTTTATACATCAAGTATCGCAGATGAAAAGTCTGCTAGCCTTCTGATTTTCTTTCCCTGGAAAGTACTTTTATTTTTATCCTTTAGGATTTTCTTTTTATCTCAAGCGCTAATGTGCTAATTTTTGTGAAAGGTCCATGTCTAAGTTCAATAATTTTTGCATCTAGACTTCTAATTATTCCAGCACGGTTTGTTAAAAAGATTATCCTTTCTCTACTGAATTGCCTTTGCTCTTTTGTCAAAGGATCTACTTCTAAGCTCCTTAATCCATGTCATTCATCTATATCAATCTATAGATCTGTCACCAATACCATGCCCTCAGCTTGCCCTGTAAGAAAGGTTTAGCAACATATACTCCCAATAACAGTTTTACCATTGCTCCACATCCTCATCAATACTGTTATCTGTCTTTTTAAATTTTTTTCCTATCTATTAGACTCTCCTCCCTACCTCCAGATATTTATTTTTTCAAGAGGGCTAATGTGTTGTATTTTTAATGACTGTGTTGTGTTTTTAATGATTTGTCAGTGCTGTTTACATATTATAGATATTGACCTTTTTGTTACCAATATTGCAAATAGTTCCCTCAAATTTCCTAGTTATCCTTTTAACTTTGTTTCCCTTTTATTACACAGAAGTTCTTCATTTCTATGTAATCAAACCAGTCTTTTAAGTTTCATGGCTTGTGTAAATGTTTTACTTCTGTGTTTCATTTCTTACTTAGAAAAGCCTTTGACACCTGCCAGGTACCTTGGAGTCCAGTTCTCAATCAAGTTAGAGCAACTGTGGGGAACTTGTGGTTTACATATTTTCATTTGAAAATTTTTGCTTTCTCATATTATCATTGTCATTTTCTTAACACTATCTAATATCCAACCTAGCTAATAAATCTAATGCCACTTCAAAAAAAACATTTGTGTCTTACTAGAAATAAAGTGGATAAAAATAAATGTAAATTGAACCCTTAGGTATATATCCCAAAGAACTGAAACCAGGTGTGCAAACAGAAATCTGTGTACAAATATTTGTATAGAGCTCTTCACAAAAGCCAAAAGGCAGAAACAAGCCAAATGTCCTTTGGATGATGAGTGGATAAACAAACACAGTATACCAGATATTGGAATAGCATCAGGAGTGAAATGCTGATACATGCTACAACCTAAGGGACCTGCAAAACATTATGCTATGTACAGAGTAGCCAGACACAAAAGTTCTCATATTGTGTGACTCCATTTATATGAAATATTGAGAATAAGTAAATTCATAGAGACAGAAAGCAGATTCAAGGTTGCTAGGGACTGTGGGGAGGGGATAATAGAGACTGCATAATGAGTATGGTGTTGCCTTATGGAATGATGAACATGTTTTGGAACTAGATAGAGGCAATGGTTGTGCAACATTTGTGAATATACTAAATGCCCCTGAATTATACATTATTTTTTAATTTCTTTTATCATTACTTAGAAATAATTTTATATCAAATATCAGTATATGATTTATCATTATCACAAAAAGAGGAATAAGAGGGAAAGACAATCTCGAATTTCACCTATCAATTACCAGGATGTTCCAATGACCAAATCAACTTCATGTTCACCTCATCCATCTACAGAACTCATTGATATTAGCCAAATTAACTGCACAGCTATGTTTCAACTTTAATATTTGCAATATTTTATTTTTTAATTTTTATTTCATATTGGTATATAGTTGATTTACAATGTTATATTAGTTTCAGGTATACAGAAAGGGATTCAGTTTTATATATATATATATATACACACACACATATATATATATTCTTTTTCAAATTCTTTTCCCATATAGGTTATTACAGAATATTCAGTAGATTTCTTTGTACTATATAGTAGGTCCTTGTTGATTATCTATTTTATATACAGTAGTAATGTGTATATGTTAATCCCTAACTCCTAATTTATCCCTCCCCCACCTTTCCCTTTTGGTAACCATAAATTGGTTTTCTAAGTCTGTGAGTCTGTTCCTGTTTTGTAAATAAGTTTACTTGTATGATTTTTTTAGATTCTACATATAAATGATGTCATATATTTGTTTTTCTCTGTCTGACTTACTTCACTTAGTATGATAATATCTAGGCCCATCTATGTTCCTATAAATGGCATTATTTTATTCTTTTTTACAGCTGAGTAATATTTTGTTGCATACATGTACCACATATCCTTTATCTAGTCCTCTGTCAATGGATATTTAGGTTGCTTCTCTGTCTTGGCTGTTGTAAATGGTGCTGCAATGAACGCTGGGGTACATATATCTTTCTGAATTATGGTTTTCTCTGCGTATATGCCCAGGAGTGGGATTGCTGGATCATATGGCAACTATAATTTTCTTCTTTTTTGAGGAACCTCCATACTGTTCTCCATGGTGGTGAAAATGAGCAGGGCCCTGTGATGCTCCTGGACACAAAAGGCTTTCCATGTCCCCTATTTCTTATTTTTAGGAAATGGGCTTCATTCAGCCTCCATGGCCTTCCCTGAGTTCCAAGGAGCAGATTCAGACTGTTACTAATCAGGGAAGGGAGGGGATGCAGAGGCAAGGGAGGAGCAGTCAAGAATCAATAGTGCACAGAGTTCCCTTCGTGGTGCAGTGGTTAAAGAATCCGACTAGGAACCATGGAGTTGCAGGTTTTCCCTGGCCTTGCTCAGTGGGTTAAGGATCTGGCGTAGCTGTGAGTTATGGTGTAGGTCACAGACACGGCTTGGCTCAAATCCTGCGTTGCTGTGGCTCTGGTGTAGGCTCTACAGCTCCAAATGGACCCCTAGCCAGGGGACTCCATGTACTGCAGAAAGCGGCTTTAGAAAAGGCAAAAAGACACACACACACACAAAAAAGAATCAATAGTGCAGGATTGGGGCAGGGTTCTGGTTCCCCCTCAAGGGATACACATAATGATGCAGGCATCTTATACACCTAAGAGGAAAGTTATATTCCCTAAGCTTCTTTTAGAAATGAAGAGCTCAGAAACGAATAGTTACAACTGGATAATTTGGAGCCCTTTCTTATGTTTCTCTAAACACAATCGCACCCTAAACACAATCGCCTATGAGCTAAAGATTAGGTGCTCTTAGCACAATTGCCTATGAGTTAAAGATTATGCTAAGCAGCTGATGTTTTTTAATAAATTTCCTAGGTTGTTCTAATTGCTGATCAATATGCCCTTTCACAAGTATTGTTATTCTAGGAAAATCAAGATGCCGCAACCCAGAAGACCACCACCAAGATCATGCTGTGATCTCCTGACCCCAGCTTCAATGACTAATATTCCCCGAAAGAAAGAAGAATGCATGTTTGTCCCAAGCCTCATTCTCATGTGAAACCCTGTTTTTCCCCTTTCAGACTATAAAACTACCGGCGATTTTTCTCCAAGGGTGGGAATAGCCTTTAAGGCATTAGCCTACTGTGACCTCCTTTGCCTAGCAAAGCAATAAAAGCTATTTTTTTCACCTTCACCCAAAATTCTATCTCATTTCTATTCAGCAAGTCATACCAATTTACATTCCCACCAATAGTAGAGGAGGCTTCCCTTTTCTCCACACCCTCTTCAGCATTTATTGTTTGTTTTTTGATGATGGCCATTCTGACTGGTGTGAGGTGATACCTCATTGTAGTTTTGATTTGCATTTCTCTAATAATTAGCAATATTGAGCATATTTTCATGGACCTACTGGCCATCTGTATGTCTTCTTTTGAAAAATGTCTATTTAGATCTTCTGCCACTTTTTTATTGGGTTATTTATTTTTTCGATAGCTGCATGAGCTGTTTATATATTTTGGAGATTAATCCCTTGTTGGTCATGTCATTTGCAAATACTTTCTCCCATTCTGTGGATTGTCTTTTCATTTGGTTTATGGTTTCCTTCACTGTGCAAAAGGTTTTAGGTTTAATTAGGTCTCATTTGTTTACTTTTGTTCTTATCTTCATTGCTCTAGGAGATGGATCCAAAAAGATATTGCTGCAATTTATGTTTCAAAGAGTGTGGTTTTTTGTTTTTTTGTTTTTGGGGGATTTTTGTTTTGTTTTGTTTTGTTCATTTTTTTGGTTGGTTGGTTGCTTGCTTGCTTTTTTTTGGGCCACACCTGTGGCATACGGAAGTTCCCAAGCTAGGGGTCCAATCAGAGCTACAGCTGCTGGCCTACGCCATAGCCATAGCAACGCAGGATCTGAGCTGCATCGGCAACCTACACCACAGATCATGGCAATGCCAGATCCTTAACACACTGAGCGAGGTCAGGGATCAAACCTGCAACCTCATGGTTCCTAGTCAGATTTGTTTCCACTGCGCCATGATGGGAACTCCACCTCAGTATTTTTTAAAAAGTACAAATATATTGATAAACTTTTCTTTCTAAGGTGGAAACCTTAATCTCTACCCACTGCAAATGACTATTATAATACTAGGATGATACATGGTAAGTTATGGCATCATATAAATATATCATTATCAAATAGATCACAATCATGATTATTTTCCTTTCTGGGACAGATTTTGCCTTCTTTTCAAAGCCTCTCAGGAGTTCCCTGGTGGTACAGTGGTTTAAGGATCTGAAGTTGTCACTGCTGTGGCTTGGGTTCAATCTCTAGCCTGAGAACTTCATATGCTGTAGGTGCAGCCAAAAAAAAAAAAAACCCGCTCAGCTGTGGTTCATTATGTGTAAATCTGTTACAAATAACAAATTGATTGGTTTTCACCCCTGCTTGGCTTGAATTTCAGTATTAGAAAGGTCAAAGTAAAATTCTAGCCCATCTCTGCCCCTGCTCCTAGCAACAAGCCAGCTGGTGTTCCTATTGGCTGGATTACATCTGTGTGGACCCACAAACACACAGAAAGGAAGAGCTGTGAGCCCTTTCCAAAAGGCAGAGTTCAGTGGCACTGGACAGTGTTGCTATTTCATCTTCCTACTCAAAAATTAATTTTTTTTTGAGCACCTGTATGTGCAGTCACTCTTTCAGGTATTTGAAATACAGTTACCAACAAACCAGTCAAAGATACAAGCCCTGGTGGAACTTGCCTGCTGTAGAGGGAGAAGGAAAAATAAATGATAAATTTAGTCAGAAAGGAAATCTTTTTTGTCTGTTCGTTTTGCCTTTTAGGGCCACAACCTATATGGAGGTTCCCAGGCTAGGGGTTCAATCGGAGCTACAGCTGCTGGCCTTCGCCACAGCCATAGCAACCCCAGATCTGAGCCGTATCTGCAACATACACCACAACTCACGGCAATGCCAGATCCTTAACACACTGAGAGAGGCCAAGGACCAAACCTGCAACCTCGTGGTTCCTAGTCGGATTCTATGCCACAACAGAAACTCTAGGAAGGAAATTTTTACAGTGTGTTAGGTGATGAGTGTTAAGGAGTATAAGAGGGTGGCATTTCTAACAGGTGATCAGGTTGAGCCTCTTTGAAAGTGACCTGTGACACTGAGGAAGAGAGGGCCAGGCCTGCAGGAACTTAATACTGCTGGTGGAAGAGTGCTTCTGGAAGAGCCCAGGCAAATGTCCTGAGGCAGGAGCACATTAACACCTCAGCAAGGAGACCAGTGTAGTGGGAAAGGAGTGAAGGGAGAGAAGATGGAAGAGGTAAAGGGGGGAAATTTCGCATCAGGTCCTTGTGGGCAGCTGTGAGGACTTTGGTTCTTAACATGTGACTACAACAGGGCTACAGCAAGGTTCTGAGCAGAGGCCTTGACAGGGTCCAGCCTGACTTCTCAAGGTCTCAAGTGGGTTTTCCTTAATGACTCTGGCACATCCTGTCACCTCCTGAATCAGATGCTTCTACTGCACATTACAGAATCTTCTTAATCCCACCTCTTCATGTAGCCAAGGCTGCAGTTACTAGTGCCCTGAAGACTTTGACCTCCTTTGTCCCTGGAAAACTGGGCTGTACCTTGCCTTAAGCGACATTGAATACCTCTTGCTTTCTGCCCAGGGATTCCTTTAAGGCTAACCCAGGACATCTTCCAAATCACTTGGAATTCATGCATTCTTGATCCAGATGTACAGGGAAGTTAACACCACCTTGAGCATGTCTGGCAATGAGTAAATGCTCCCCCTTACATTCCCACCCCCCCCTTCCAAGGAAACAATTCTTAGATGCATTTCATAAGATTCCTGGTAAAGTCTTTAGCACTGGTCCAGTTCAATGATGTATCTTTGTATTGGCTTCCCTCTTTTCCTATTTGGTTTCTCCATCCTGCACCCTTGCTCCCTGGGATATTTTTGAATCAACTGACTTCACACAAACTTCCATCTTTGGCTCTGCTTTAGGAGAAATTCAGCCTTCAACCCCTCTTTCCACTTACAAATCTATTCCTCCAGAGTGGAGCCCCCTGGAACATGGTACCTGCCTGGTATCTCATGAATTGTCACACTCACCTGGCCTTGACTGACAGCCAGTTCTTCCCTGGCTGCCCCTCCAGCTCCTTCTAGCTCCCAGTCACCTTCTGCTTCTTCTTGGCCTCCTCTGTTCCCCACCACCTCTGCAGAAGATGAACCTGGAAAGCAGGTGTCCAACAGATGGTGAAAGGTCTTGGATGTCATGCCCCAAATTTATAGGCAGAAGAGATCCAGTGGATTTTTTTAATCTGGGGAGAAATGTGATTGTATTTGAGAAAAATAACTGAGGCCAGTATAGTGGGTAGATGGGAAGAAGAAAGTCAGGAGCAATGACAATGAGGAACAAAGAAAGTAGAGGAACATCCACTCCCATGATGGCCATTTTCTCCCCACAACTGTCATCTGGCCACACCACTAGGCATAGGTATGGAGCCAGGACCAAGGGGAACAGTAGGTCCTCCTGTGGAGGTTGGGCTGCCCTGTCTTGGTGTTGGCATGGTAGATGCAGTGGAAAGATCAACAGATGGGGGCACTGGTGATGGGAGGAATGGGGTTGAAAGGATGGGTGATGGGACCCCAACTGGATGGGAAGGTAAAGAAGTCAGGAAGCAGACCTGCTGGTCTAAAAGAATCAAGACAGTCGAACAGTGATGCAATTGAGATGGAGCAAGGAGGTGGAACATTAAAACATCCATCTTACTCCTTTATTACAATTCTAAGTGGAAGGCTTGGTATGGAAAACAAAGATGGCAATCACTCAAATGAGGCTTGGGGATTATCTGTGGATTCCAAGGATAATAGGCAACAAAATTCAACCCTGCTTAACTTACAGGAACTAACAATCTCATTTCAAAGTCTAAAGTGAAACAGCATAAATATTAATGTGAAGCCAAGGGCACAGGGCCAGAAAAACAAGGCCAAGTCACAGATTTAGATTTACTTAGAATAATGTTCACTGTGGTCAGAAGCTAATCATGCAGCATTTGTAAGCATTGATAAGACTCAAAAACATAAGAAAATTAGCAATATATATATATATATTTTGGCATTTTGGCTTTTAGGGCCACACCCATGGCATATGGAGATTCCCAGGCTAGAGGTTGAATAGGAGCTGTAGCTGCCAGCCTACACCAGAGGCACAGCAACGCAGGATCCAAGCCATATCTGCAACCTACACCACAGCTCATGGCAATGCCAGATCCTTAACCCACTGAGAGAGGCCAGGGATCAAACCCACGTCCTCATGGATGCTAGTCAGGTTTGTTAACCGCTGAGACATGACAGGAACTCCAAAATTAGCAATATTTTAAATATTGATTTATTTAAAATAAATTTGATTCACCCATTTGTTCATTTTTCCTTGTGTTTAGTAATTTAAATTTTCAATTTTCTGAAGTTCCCATTGTGGCTCAGTGGTTAACGAACCCAACTATCTATCCATGAGGATGTAGGTTTCAATCCTAGCCTAGCTCAGTGGGTTAAGGATCCAGCATTGCCGTGAACTGTGGTGTGGGCTGTAGATGCAGCTCGGATCCTGTGTTGTTGTGGCTGTGGTGTAGGCCGGCAGCAGTAGCTTCTATTTGATCCCCAGCCTGGGAACCTCCATATGCCACAGGTATGGCCCTTAAAGATAAAATAAATAGGAGTTCCCGTCGTGGCGCAGTGGTTAACGAATCCGACTAGGAACCATGAGGTTGCGGGTTCGGTCCCTGCCCTTGCTCAGTGGGTTAAGGGTCCGGCGTTGCCGTGAGCTGTGATGTAGATTGCAGACCCGGCTTGGATCCTGCGTTGCTGTGGCTCTGGTGTAGGCTGGTGGCTACGGCTCCGACTAGACCCCTAGCCTGGGAATCTCCATATGCTGCGGGAGCGGCCCAAGAAATAGCCAAAAAAAAAGACCAAAAAAAAAAAAAAAAGAAAAATCCAGCGTTTTCACTGCAGCAGTTTGGGTGGCTGCTGTGGCATGGGTTTGATACCAGGCCAGGGAACTTCTACATGCTGTGGGCAGATTAAAAAAAAAAAAAAAAAAAAAGATAAAATAAATAAATAAATTTTCCATCTTCTTTTTGTAATTGAACAACTGATTACTCATTATCCTTATTGTTGTTATTATTATTATTATTTTGACCATACCCAGGGCACATGGAATTTCCCAGGCCATAGATCAAACCCATGCCACTGCATGAACCCAAGCCAACTGCAGTCACAATGCCAGATCCTTAACCCCCTGTGCCACAAGAGAACTCCCCATTTATTTTTGAAAAGATTTTCATACTTATGAAATTAAGTCACCAGGGTAAGTGCTAAAGGCCAAGGTGGGAATGTGGTCTAGAAACTATCAAGGAGCTTTTTGCTTGTTTGTTTGTTTTGTTCTTTCATTTGTATCTAATTATAATGGATGAACATGAACACTTAGCTAAACTGCATTTATCACCTTGAAAAAATATCCAGAAAAAAAATATATCAGGGCTTAAAAGACTACACATCAATGTAAGTATTAAAAAAAAAAAAAAAAAAAGCTAAATCAGTTGTCTGTTGCCACATTAGTGCTGAATAACAAACAACTACAAGTCCTCACTGGTGTACACAGCCTTTAGGGTTCACATGTCTGTAGGCTGGCTATGTGGTTCTGCTGATCTAGCTGGGTTCACCCAAGTGTTTGTGGGCTGGGTGGGTGGCTCTGATTTATTGAACTGTCCTTCTGGAACTGGCAGGCTAGCTAGGAATGTCCTTCCTATGGCAATGGCAGAAGCTCTATTGCAAAATCGCCTATCAGATTTCTAACATCCCATTGGTCAAAGCCAGCCATCTGAGCCCAAGAGGGGACATTACACCCTGCCCACAATAAGAGAATGCTGAAAAGTTGCCTGGTAAAGAGTATACATACAAAGAGTGGGAAATTCAGCCAGTGGCACAATCCATACACATTTTTAAGATTTTATCCAAGGAAATGTTCTAAAAGATTTAAAAAAAAAAAAAAAAAAAAGTATGCACCAGAATGTTCAGCAACATACTGATTACAACGGGAAAAAATTAGAAACCTAAATATCCATAAGTAAGGGTCTTTTTAAGTATAGCATGAGACGAGAAAATGAAAATGTATGCAGCTATGAAATTGAAGTAGATCTTTCTCTTCTTTAAATGGGAAGATGCTTGTTACATACTGTAGAGTAGGAAGGATTAAAAAAAACTTGGACAATAGAATGAATGGTATGAACCTCTTTGTGAAAAATCTGTACATATTTCCACATGTGTTCTATGCATAAAAAATATCTGAAACAATGTCATCTAAGTTTTTCTCTGAATTGTTGAGTTTTAGGTCCTTGTTTTTCTCTGTATTATTTGACTTTAAAAATGTATAAGTATTACTTTTACAGAAGCAATAAATGGCTCAAAAATAAGTAAGTTACTCATCTTTAAAATTAAATATATAGAGGAGTTCCCATCATGGCTCAGCAGAAATGAATCTGACTAGCATCCATGAGGACGCAGTTTCGATTCCTGACCTTGCTCAGTAGATTAAGGATCTGACATTGCCATAAGTAACTACATTGTGGTGTAGTTTGCAGATGCAGCTCAGACCTAGCATTGCTGTGCCTGTGGCGCAGGCCAGAGGCTACAGCTCTGATTCGACCCCTAGCCTGGGAACCTCCATATGCCCCAGGTGTGGCCCTAAAATACAAAAATAAATAAATAAATAAAATTAAATATAAGGGAACACATGAATGGCTAAGGAAGATATATATACACACACACAATGGAATAATATTTGGCCATAAAAAAGAGCATTTTGCCATTTGCAACAACACTTACGGACCTGGAGGGTATTATGCTTAGTGAAATAAGTCAGAGAAAGACAACTACTGTATGATATCACTTAAATGTGGAATCTAAAAAATATAACAAAGTAGTAAATACAGCCAAAAAAAGAGGCAGATATACAGATACAGAGAACAAACTAGTGGTTACCAACATAGATGGGGAGAAATACAGGGATAAGAAATTCAGAGGTACAGGAGTTCCCATCGTGACTCCGTGATTAACAAACCCAAGCGGTATCCATGAGGTCAAGGGTTCAAACCCTGGCCTCACTCAGTGGATTAGGGATCCAGCATTGCAGTGAGTTGTGGTGTGGGTCGCAGACACCCGCATTGCTGTGGCTGTGGTGTAGGCTGGCAGCTACAGATCTGAATTGACTCCTAGTCTGAGAACCTCCATATGCCATGGGTGCGGCCCTAAAAAGACAAAAGACAAAAAAAAAAAAGAAGAAGAAGAAGAAATTAATAGGTACAAAATATTACATTTATAATAAGCTACTGGGATATATCATATGATACAGGGTATATAACCAATAATTTGTAATAACTATAAATGGAGTATAACCTTTAAAAATTGTGAATTATTATGTTGTACCCCTAAAGCTTAAATCACAAATTGTGCATCAACTATACCTTAATTTCCAAAAGATTAAATATAGAAGCAAATAGGCTTTTCCTCCTAATTGCTGATTCATTTCACAATTTATACTGGAAGTCCCAGTTTTTACACACAAAGAAAGATTAAGCACTCATTTAAAAACAACTTTTATTTTTTAATTAAACTGGATGGGAAGTACAAAAGTATAAGTTAATATTATGCTTTACACTTTTTGGTATGTCTTAATTATTTTATAATATGTTTGAAATCTAAACCAAACTTGCTTCACCGCTCAATATATTTTTATTACAAATGCAAATTTTTATTAGTTCTGAGTCTCCTAATGTCCAATAAGGAAAATGTTCAAATTTGAGACTATTTTTAAAAATTTGTTCAAAGCTGCTAAGAAATAATCATTTAATAAAGCATTCATTTATTGAACTCCTATTGTATACAATGCACTATTTCAAGGGCTCTGGGAGGTTTTTTAAGGATATGATGGAAAGTCTACTTTTAAAGAGCCAAAAGCCTCCTATTTTGAAGACTATTTGTCTAAGTAGGATATGATACAAAGAATTTCTACCTCTAAAATTATCTAAATGTTTAAAGGGGATGGCTTGGGTAGAAAGTTAATCAGTTCCATTTTGGACATATTCCACTAAGGGTCCTGTGAAAGAAACACCCAAGGGAAGATGTCTGGGAGTACAGGAAAAAGAACCAAAGGTACCACTGGTTTGATTCCCCCTTTTCCTGCACATGGGGCTTAAACAAGATGAGGAAAGCATGATAAAATGACAGGTTAACTATCATTACCTATCAGGTAACCACTAGCATGCACATGTGCACACACATGTCAGAATGAAACAGAGGACAGTGTTGGTGGGTGACAACTCATCTAGGTCAGTCTGGACGAATTTAACAGTGTATTGTATGGTCTGTGAGATATTTCTCTACAGGAAGAATTCTTAATAAAAAATAGATACACAAAATTATCTAAATGTTACAGCTAGATTTCATGGAGAAGGTTCATCACATCTATGGGGTTCTCATCAATGGTTTGAAGTGACAGCATAATTGTTCTACGCCCAGGCTTCTATTGGCTTGAACCTCAGTTCCAAAAACTCTGGACAGTCAACAGACAACTTTCTTTTCTTTCTTTCTTTCTTTTTTTTTTTTTTTGGCCACACTTGATACACACAGAAGCTCGCAAGCCAGTGATCAAACCTGCACCACAGCAGCCACCCAAGCCACAGCAATGACCATGCCAGATCCTTAACCTATTGAGCCACCAGGGAACTCCAATAGACAACTTTAATCATGCCCCCATTACAAGTATCTTGGCCACAGGACACCAAGTGTGGTCTATGAACCAGCAGCCTCACCATCCTCTGGAATTTGATGGAAATTCAAAATCTTGGGCTTTGCCCAAGGTCTTCTGAATTAGAATCTGCACTTGAACAGGATTACTAAATGATTTATGTGCACATTCAAGTTTGAGAAGTGCTGCTTGCCTTTTTTTTTTTTTGCTTTTTTTAGTGCTGCACTTGCAGCATATGGAGGTTCCCAGGCTAGGGGTCGAATCAGAGCTACAGCTGCCAGCCTACACCACAGCCATAGCAACGCCAGATCAGAGCCACATCTGCAACATACACCACAGGTCACAGCAACACCAGCTCCTTAACCCACTGAGAGAGGCTAGGGATCAAACCTGCAACCTCATGGTTACTGGTTGGATTCGTTTCCGCTGCGCCACGATGGGAACTCCTTGCCTCTTCTTATTCTACCCATTTCTCCCTGAATGATTTCATCCATTCCTATGACTGTCATCACCAACCAAATACCAGTGATTCAAAAGGGCAACTGTGGTGCAGCGCTCTCATCTGACGCCATCCACATTTATAAAACTGCCGACAAGATTATCTCCGCCTGTTTGCACAACAGGCGTATCAAATTCATATGGTCCCACAGGCAAATCTGATCTGGGAAATCATGAGAAGAGTAATCATAAAAGACCTCATATTGGAGCTGGGGTTGAAATTGACCTGAGTGTAGGAAAACCAGGGGGGCAAGGATTCAGATAAAGGAAAAGTGAAAGGAACTATAGAACACACTTATCTCTATAACTGATTAGTAATGATTTTCCCCAAGGCGGTCATCTCCTGCCACGGAATCTAAGGAAGAGGTAGCAGTTCAGGGATTCTTCAGTTGGCAATAAGAATTTGAAAGAATTCTTCTTCTAATTTGCCTAAATAAGAATTTGCCTAAATTCTCTTGGTCTCTATCTTCTTCAAATTTCTTTTCCCTCTTTGAACAGATATTTACTTAAGTATTTACCTGACCTGTGTGTCAGGTCCTGTGCTAGATGCTGGAGATAAAATAATGAACAAAAATTGATGCACTCACATTCTTGGGAGAAATACTTAGTTTCTCCCCTTAATGAGTAATTTAAAAAGAGACTATCATGCAAATAGAGTTTTTCAGTGATCAACTGGGTGTCAAGCTCCAGGGCTCCGGAAGAATTTCGACGTATCACATGAAATACTTTAGTGCAAAGTTTATCTTGGCAAAACTTACAAGCAAAGGTCAACAGACAAAGAAGGCCTGGATCCTTCCTCTTACCATAGGCCCTTACAGAGAGGCTTACTGGAAGCTGACCCCCTGGTAGCCCCCAAATGACTGGTGATGCATTTATTTGGTGCTTATATATGCCAGACTCTGATGTTACAAAGAATTAACAGCTCTGCCCTCCAGCAGGGATGTGAGCTGAAGTGTGAATGGAACAGTGCAAATCCTATTTTATATTCTTGCCTCCTTTGTTGAAGATTAATTCCATAAAATATAAAAAGACAACCTACAGAATGGGAGAAAATAGTTTCAAACAATGCAACCAACAAGGGCTTAATCTCCAAAACATATAAACAACCCATACAACTCTATAACAAAAAGACAAACAGTCCAATTGAAAAATGGGCAGAAGACGTAAACAGACATTTCTCTGAAGATATGTGGATGACCATTAGGTATATGAAAAGATGTTCAACATCACTAATTATGAGAGAAATGCAAATCAAAACTACAGTGAGGTACCAATTCACACCAGTCGGAATGGCCACCATTAATAAGTCTACAAATTACAAATGCTGGGGAGGGTGTGGAGAAAAGGGAAGCCTCCTTCATGGTTGGTGGGAATGTAAATTGGTACAACCACTATGGAAAGCAGTATGGAGGTTCCTCAGAAAACTAAATATAGAACTACCATATGATCCAGCAATCCCACTCCTGGACATATATCTTGACAAAACTACAGTTCAAAAAGATACATGCACCCCTAAGTTCCCAGCAGCACTATTCACAATAGCCAAGACCTGAAAACAACCCAAATGCCCATCAACAGATGACTGGATTAAGAAGATGTGGTACATATACACAATGTAACACTACTCAGTCATAAAAATGAATGTAATAATGCCATTTGCAGCAACATGGATACAACTAGAGATTCTCTTACTAAGTGAGGTAAATCAGAATGAGAAAGACGTATACCATACTATATCATTTATATGTCGAATCTAAAATATAGCACAAATGAACCTATCTACAGAACTGAAACAGACTCACAAACATAGAGAACAGCCTTGTAGTTGCCAAGAGGGAAGAGAGTGGGAGGAGGGAGTGGGATGGACTGAGAATTTGGGGTTAGTAGATCCAAACTATTACATTTAGAATGGACAAAAAATAAGGCCCTACTGTATAGCATAGGGTACTTTAACCAATCTCCTGGGATAGACCATAATGAAAACTAATATAAAGAAAAAGAATGCATATATATGTATGAGTGAGTCACTTAGCTGTACAGCAGAAATTGGCACAATATTGCAAGTATTGTATAATTTAATAAAAAATTTAAAAGTTTTTTAAAAAAAGTACAAATCCACCATCACATGAGAAACTTTTTCCAAGTATATTAATAGGTTTATCTGTGCAAATCCAAACAATGTGGAACATTTTGTTATGTCTCTTATTTTGCACAGATTTCACATAGCGATACATTCCCCATTGCTTTGGTAGACTTATTAAAACCAGCACTAGAGTCCAACTACAATAGTACAGCAAAAAAATTAACTAGTGACACACATCCACAAACATGAATGTTGGTCTATTAGAGTTATGAGCAGAAAAATATTGGTAACAGAATACTAAACCATAGAAAATTTACAGGGGAATTATAGATGAACAACAAACACTGAGCATTCCCCCTAATATTTTTGTTAGGGAATGTTGAATAAAACCTCCCACCTCAGCCAGGCCCTATAATGATTCGCAGGAGTTGTCTCACAGCAGGAAGCCCTGATGAGGCCTTGAAGGCAAACCAGGAGCATTTGGGAGAGGCTCGTGGGAGGGAGGAGATGACCAACCTCCCAGAATCCTTGGCCCTGGAATCCATCTTGGCTGAGAGGTCCGTGTGCCACCAGGAAGGACCCTGAGCCAGACCAAATCTGGGCCAAGCAAGACAACTGGCCAGAGTCAACCTGGAAACTAACCTCAGTCCCATAAAACCTGAGACTGGGAGCCGCATGATAAAGTAGTCCTCCTGGGTTCCCTCAGCCTGCCGCTCTCCACCCAGGCACCCTTCCCAATAAAGTCTTTTGCTTTGTCAGCACATGTGACTCCTCAGACAATTCTTTTCTGAGTGTTAGACAAGAACCCATTCTCTGGCCCTGGAAGCAGTCTCCCTTCTTGAAACACTTTCATAAAGAGATAGTTTCCTCAAGCCCCAAAGCTCATGCCCTTAAGGATGTTTGATAATTGTAAAAATTTGAACTATTAGTCACACCTCTTATATCTTTACATTTCTCTTTTTATATTGTATTCTAGAGCTGATAAAATAGGGGAGAGAAAAATAGAGCTTTGCTATCAGGACTTTTACCTTCTTATTGGATTTCAACCCCATTATCATATATTTCCAGAAATACACAATAGTGCCAAATAGCTTTGTCTATCTTGGGTTGGTTTTTCTGTATATTAGCTGTCATCGTAAAATTATTGTGCCTCCTCCGTGGAGACTAAAATTCCAGACAAGTTACTGACAAATTTCTCTATACTTCACTGATTCCTCAAAGAAAATGGATTTTCTACCCAGCTAAAATTAATTATAATTGTTACAGAAATCAGAATGCATCTGACAGCTTGAACAGAAAACACTGTGTGCTTTCCTTTCCTTTTTATCATATCAGTAACCACATTCTCCAAAATCAATTTGCATCTTATAAACTTCCTAAAGAAAGAGCTACCCACTACACACACTTACTTGGAAAAGTCAGGTTGAAAAATCTTCTAAACTGTGGGGATGGAGGTTTGGGCAATGAGAGAAAGCATGAGAGAATGTTTTATCATTTCTTGTCTGCCCCAAGAATCTGTAGGATCTGGGAAAATGCTACTATGGTACAAGGCAGCCCAAGATGGGAAGTTCCAGGGTGTTTAAATTAGTACTTCTGCCTAATAAGCTACCCAAAATGTAATGGCTCAAAACAGCAGCCGTGGAGTTCCCTGGTGGCTCAGTGCATTAAGGATCCAGCGATGTCACTGCTGTGGCTCCACTCGCTGCTATGGTAAGGATTTGATCTCTGGCTCAGGAACTTCTGCATGTCCCAAGTGCGCGCACACACACACACACAAGCAACCATGTTTTTTTCCCATACATGGACAGGTCAACCAGTTTGTTGATCTGAGTGCACTCCAGAGTCTGCAGTCAGCTTCCGGTTGGCTGTGCACTGGCTAGTCAGCAGCAGATTCAGCAGAGACAACTGGGAGGCTTCAGCTGTCCTCCACATGGTCTTCTCATCTTTCAACAAACTAGCCTCAGCTTGTTCTCGGGCTGCTGGCAAGGAGAGAATAGAAGCCTGCAAAGCCCCTTGATGACTGTCATTGGCCAAAGTGAGTTACCAGTCAGCCTAGCTTCTACCTCTTAATAAGAAGATCTTCAAAGTCACATGGCAAAGGGCTAAAATACAGGGATAGGAAATTATTAAAGTGTTTTAGGAGTTCCCGTTGTGGCTTAGCGGTAAAAACTGACTGGTATCCATAAGGATGCGGGTTCGATCCCTGGTCTCATTCAATGGGTTAACGATCTAGTGTTGCCATGAGCTGTGGTATAGGTTGCAAACCTGGCTTGGATCCTGCATTGCTGTGGCTGTGGCATAGGCTGGCAGCTGTAGCTTTGATGCAACCCCTAGCCTGTGAACCTCCATATGCTGCAAATGCAGCAATAAAAAGACCAAAAAAAAAAAAAAGTTTTGTCCGTAAGTCTAGTATCCACAGGAAATCACTGGCTAGCTTCCTTAGATATTCCATTTCAACCTGGCACATCCTTGGGGACCAAGATTTGCTGAGACTTTACCTGAATGTGACCTTATATTGCAGTTTCCGTTACATTCCCACAGGCAAGACAGAGAAGATGGGCAAGAGGGAAAGAGATGCTGTCTGTATCTGCAGGACTTTACTGTTCCTCATCTCCCATCAATAGTAAATCCAGGAGTTCCCATCGTGGCTTAGTGGTTAACGAATCCAACTAGCAACCATGAGGTTTCAGGTTCGATCCCTGGTCTCGCTCAGTGGGTTGGGGATCCGGCATTGCTGTGAGCTGTGGTGTAGGTTGCAGATGTGGCTCAGATCCTGTGTTGCTATGGCTGTGGCGTAGGCCGGCGGCTGTGGCTCTGATACGACCCCTAGCCTGGGAACCTCCTTATGCCACGAGAGCAGCCCAAGAAATGGCGAAATGGCAAAAGGCCCCCCAAAAAATTAATACATCCAAACACTTGCCCTGGCCTCTTGGTGGGAGGAGTAAGCTTCTCTGCTCCTCACCTTAGGGACAGCCATGTGCCTTGCTTTGGCCAATGAGACGCACCACCAGCAAAGATTTTAAATGTGCTTATGGGAGTTCTCACTATGGTGTAATGGGTTAAGAATCCAACTGCAGAAGCTTGGGTCGTTGCAGAGGTGTGGATTCAACCCCTGGGTTAAAGGATCTGGCTTGCAACAACTGCAGCATTTAAGTCACAGCTGTGGCTCAGATTCAATACTTGGTCTGGCAACTTCCATATTCTGCAGGTGCAGCCATAAAATTTAAAAATGCAATGAAATGAAATGTGCTTATGATAACTACAGAGAACTGTATAGAGGTTACTTAAAAAACTAAATATAGGAGTTCCTGTCATGGTGCAGCAGAAACGAATCCGACTAAGAACCATGAGATTGTGGGCTCGATCCCTGGCCTGTCTCAGTGGGTTAAGGATCCAGCGTTGTCATGAGCTGTAGTGTAGGTTGCAGACTCAGCTCGGATTTGGCATTGCTGTGGCTGTGGCATAGGCTGGCAGCTACAGCTCCGAATGGACCCCCTAGCCTGGGAACCTCCATATGCCGTGGGTGCAGCCATAAAAAGACAAAAAAAAATAGATACTAAGGACCTACTATAGAGCACAGGGAACTCTAGTCAATATTCTGTAATAACCTATATGAGAAAAGAATCTGAAAAAGAATTGATGCAAATATAGGTGTAACTGATTCACTTTGCTATATACCTGAAACTAACACAACATTGTAAGTCAACCATATACCAATAAATTTAAAAAAAAATAAAATAAAATGTGCTTATGCATTAAGCTTATGCTGTTGCACTTAGGCCTTTGCCATGAGAAAAGCATACCCTGGGTAGACACTGACCCTTAACCACAGAGCAAACCAGCCCAGATAACCCACAGGTACATGTACCAAAAACAAATAAATGTTTATATTTGTATGCAACTGAAATTGACTGAATTATTGATATACTGAACTAAGAGTAGATGAAGAAGGCAAGGAGGAGAATGGGAATTCTGAAAGCAGGAAACCAGCACAGATATGATGGAATCACCACCTTTAATCCAGGTTTATTCAACAAGTGAACTTTCTGGAGAAATGCAGGGTTGTTTTTATTCACTGAATACTACAAGTATTAATCCAAGAGCATCTTTTCTGTGTGTGTGTGTGTGTGTGTACTTCTTGTTTAATGGTTGTGCTTAATCATTAAAAGAGAATTTTGCATTATCTTTGTAAACATTACACGATACATTGATATTTTCTAAAGAACTGTCCCATATTCCCCCATCTGTGAAATGGAGATCAACCTACTAAAACGCCTCAAAGGGTTTTCTGGGGTTTTTTCCCAAAGAATAATGAAGATAATTGAAAAAAAAAATTTTAAAGTACAAAGTGATATAAACACCAAATAATAATTACTTGTGAGAATTGAAATGAGAATTGCTTTGCTAAGAAATCTTGAGTTAGATTACAGCTTCGTTATTTGTGAGGAACAGCTAATAACAATCCTCATTAAAATTTCTAATTTTCTACTGACTGACTCTCTACCAGGTCAAAATTATTAGCAAATCCTTATCAAGCATCATGAAATGGAAAGATATTCAGAGCAACCAGCTTAATTTCCTTTTGGGATATGGTTGACCAGGGTTGTCAGAAGTCACATAGCTATTGCAGAAGGACATATTTTCAGTTAAAGAGAAAACTATCACCCCTGCCCCAGCATATAAAGCTTCACAAGGCTACTAGGCAGAGGTCTCTAGTTAGTTGGAAGGCTAACTGATATGATATTTGTACTACTACCATTCCAGAAGAACTTACTGCTGATTTACTTATGCGCACTGGTAATAGTAATAACAATAATAAACAGCACTTATTGAACAACAACCATGTGCCAGGAACTTTATGTAAATTATCTTATCCCCAACACCTATCACGTATAATTCTTTTTATTATTATTGCAGAGCTGCACCTGCAGCATATGAAGTTTCCAGGCTAGGGGTCCAATAGAAGATGCAGCTGCCAGTCTACACCACAGCCACAGCAACACCTGATCTGAGCTGCAGAAATGACTTACACCACAGCTCAGAGCAACACTAGATCCTTAACTCACTGATGGAGGTCAGGGATCAAACCCGTGCCACAGCATGACCTAAGCCACAGCAGTGACAAAGCTGGATATGGGAACTCCCATAATATTAATATTGACATATGGTTAATTAATTATTAATATTGACATATCATTATAAATTTCATAACATTATTATAAATGTTTTTAGGTGTGAAAATGAATTGTGGTTATGTTTTTAAAAGAGAGAGTCTCTTTGTCTTTGAGAGCAGGAGTTGGAAAACATCAGACAGTAAATATTTTAAGTTTGTGGACCATACAGTCTGTCACAAGTATTCAAATCCATCACTGTAGCACAAAACTAGTTTCACACAATGAGCACGTGAAGGACCATAACTGGTGTTGAGGAAGAAAAGTTTTCCTCTACCCTCTTAGATTCAGTTGTTGGAGCCTGTGAATTAAACTGACGAAAAAACAAATCAGGAAGAGAAAAGACAGATTTTTATTCATGTACACACACAAGAGTTCACAGAAAAACATGACTCATAAAGGCGATTAGAACTTGGGACTTACAAATCACCAGAAGAGGAAAAGGGCACTTATGGGAAAACAAATGATTTTTAGGAAAGATAAATGGGCCCTGGGGAGAATAGACAACAGGCATAGTTATATGACAATGTCAGTTTAGACTATGCAGATATGGTCCCAACTTCTTCCATCTGTGAAAAGAATCAGTCAGGGGGGATTGTGAATTCCTGGGGAGATTAATCACAACTGAGTTTTTCTGGGAGTTCTGCTCTTAGGCAGATAAAAGAGTTCAGAAAAAAAGCCTATTCTCAAATGACCTCAGTTGAAATAAATTTTATGCCACGGAATTCCCATTGTGGCTCACTGGGCTAAGAACCCAACATAGTATCCATGAGGATGTGGGTTTGATCCCTGGCCTCGCTCAGTGGCTTAAGGAACCAGTGTCGCCTCAAGGTGAGGTATATGTTGCAGGTGCAGCTCTGATTTGACCCCTGGCCTGGAATCTTCCATATGTCAAAGGTGTGTCCATGAAAAGAAAAAAAATTTTATGCCCTAATAGCATGTTTTGGACCCCTTCATGGCATTCCAATAACTTTATTTGTAAAACAGACATTGGGCCATAATTTGCTACCTTTATTTTATTTTTTAAATTTATTTTTTAGGGCCGCACCTGCAGCATATGGAAGTTCCCAGGCTAGCGGTTGAATCAGAGAGGTAGTTGCCAGCCTACACCACAGCCACAGCAACACGGGATCTGAGCCGTGTCTGCAACCTACACCACAGTTCAAGGCAACACCAGATCATTAACCCACTGAGGGAGGCCAGGGATTAAACCCACACACATCCTCATGGATGCTAGTCTGCCTCGTTACCCCTGAGCCACAACAGGAACTTTCAATACCTTTATTTTAGAGATACATACTGGAATATTTAAAGGTGAAATATATGATGGATGAGATCTATGTCAAAATAATCAAGTAGAAGGAGGGGAAGTGAATGGGCAAAAATAAGGTAAAACAAGATTGCTCATAAATGGATAACTGCTAATGAATACATGGAGGATTATTATACCTCTCTATTTTTTTAATTTTTAAAAATTTTCCTTCATAAAAAGTAAAGAAGTAAAAACAAAAAACATACAAAATAAGTTTGTTTTGAAGTTCCCCATCGGCCTACTGGGTTGAGGATCCAGCATTGTCACTGCTGTGACTCCTGTCACTGCTATAGCCTGGCGCAAGAACTTCCACGTGCTGTGGGCCCGGCCGAAAAAAATGTTTTAAATAAAAGACCATGGTAATCCTTAAGATTTTGAATTAATTGCTATTATTGAACACATTGTATTCCAGGCACCGTGCTAACCACTTTACATTTATTAACTCATTTAATCTTCCCAACAACTCTAAGAAGTAAGTACTATTGTTATACCCATTTTGCAGATGAGGAAGGGTACAAATAGGTTAAATATATTGCCGAGATCACAGAGCCCATAAGAGGTAGAAATAGTATCCAAGCCCCAGTAGGCTGGCTCCAGAGTCCATCTTCCCAAAGTACTAAACAAGTTATTTATTAGATGCTTGGGGTTCAATTTGAAATTAATATGCTGCCCCAGTGATAACATTTCTGGGGAGTTACCTCCTGGGTCTTTGCACTCTACATTATTGTTCATCCATCTTTCTCACCCACAACATGAAAAACTAAGCTTAGTTATTAGAATAATCTAAATCCTTCTGTAACTGAATGCATTTTTTTAATCAACTTTCTCTCTCTTGCTTTAGTCTAAAATACAATAACAACAAAAAAAATCTTTTTGAGGCAAAAAAGAAAGACCAATGGCTTGTATAAAACATGAGCATTTGAGTCCTGTTAAGCTCAAGTATACAATTTAAACCAGGCCAGGCATTGATTCAGGTCAGGAGCCAGAATTTTTAACCACCACTGTGTACAAAGGATTTTCAGTATTAGCATAATCTTTAAACAGACATCAAAAAACAAAATCGCAAGCTACAAGGAACCTTGAGAGGTCACCTAATTCCATGATGCTGCTGGGAAGGGGAGGGCCTGAGCCAGCCAAAAGTGGCAGCTTTCTAATCTTTCATTGCTTTAGAGGAAATGTCTTAAGCTTCTTTGTTAATATTTCTCTTCTTCACACTGCTTATTTTAGGGGAAAATTCTAGAGTCTGGATATGGGACTTTTTACCTTGACAAAGCTTTTTTCCTATTTAAAAACAGGTCACGTGGATGACACTAACAACAATAATAATAATAATAATAAAATCTACATCAATATAGAAATGTGAAAATAATAATGAAATCCCAAACCAATCCCATTTTCTGGACTTAGCAACCAAGCTCCTAGAGAATTCATGAATATGGAAAAGCCCACACTCATCTCTTAACAAAACAGCCACTCTCTGTATAGAGGATACACTTAGTGTATAGATAACCTTATTTGAGGCTCAAAACCATTGTTGCATGGGCAATGTTATTGACTCTAAAATCAAGCAGTACTCAGCAGCCCCTCCTGGATACAAAGACCTCTCCATGTCTCCATTTCTTGTTTGTAGAAAAAGACTTTATTCTCCTAGTCCTTCCCAGAGTTCCAAAGAGAAAGAACAAGAGAAATTAGGAAAAGTGAGGGATCACAGAAACAAAGGAAAAGCAGTTAAATAAGAAAAGTTATGACAATAGTACAGCAATAAAATAGCCCTAGTTCCTCCTCAAGGCATATACACACAATTTGACACACACCTTTGAGCTGTTCTGCAGAAACTACGACCACCTCCATCCAGGAGGAGGACACACTAGCACTGACCCCAGGCTGGTTGGAACCAGAAGGATGATGATTAAGATTCCTGGAGCACCACGCTGTTACCTCCCCACCAACCAATCAGAAGAAAGTCATGCACCCTGCAGCCCTCACCCAAACGTTGCCTTTAAAAATTCTTCCCTGAAGGAGTTCCCCTTGTGGCTCAGCGGAAATGAATTTGACTAGTATCCATGAGGACACGGGTTCAATTCCTGGCCTCGCTCAGTGGGTTAAGGATCTGGCATTGCTGTGACCTCTGATGTAGGTTGAAGATGCAGCTTGGATCCAGTATTGCCGTTGCTGAAACATAGGTGGGCAGCTGTAGCTCCAATTTGACCCTTAGCCTGGGAACTTCCACCTGCCATGGGTACATCCCTAAAAAGACAAAAAAAAAAAATTCTTCCCTGAAGACCATCAGGGTGTTTGTGTTTGTTTTTGGTTTTTGGTTTTTTCTGTCTTTTCAGGGCCGCACCCACAGCATATGGAGATTCCCATGCTAGGGATCTAATCAGAGCTACAGCTGCCAGCCTACTACACACCCACAGCAACACCAGATTTGAGCTGCATCTGCAAGCCATACCACAACTCACAGCAATGCCGGATCCTTAACCCACTGAGCAAGGCCAGGTATCAAACCCACAACCTCATGGTTCCTAGTCGGGTTCGTTTCCGCTGTGCCATGACAGGAACTCCTTTTTTCTTTTTTTTCTTTGTTTGGGTTTTTTGAGCACAGAAGCAGCCCATTCTCCTTGCATGCTGCCCTGCAATGAATGCCATACTTTCCTTCATCATAACCTGGTGTCAGTAAATTGGCTTTGCTGCAGTGGACAAGCAGACCCAAGTTTGGTCCAATAACAGTCCTATTTACAGATGAGAAAAAGGAGGCCCAGTGATAGTGATTTAAACCTAGGTCTATTGAGCCCAAACCTCCCACTCTCCCTGCCACATCACTCTGGAGAGCAAAGTGGGTTGGTTATTCACCACAGCTCTGTGGAATTAAGCAGTGAAAATGAAACCAAGTTCCCTGCTGAGTTTATGATTAATCTTTCTTTCCAAAACTGCGTTCCCTTTCCTTTCCTGCCCCTGTTCCCCTCAAGATTGAGGGGTATTGAAGAAAAGGGGACATTCAAACCAAGCAGGACCCTGCAGGAGGCTGCCAGATACAAAAGCCTTTCTGTGCTTCCCATTTCTTCTTTGCTTCTGGCCATGCCTACAGCATATAGAAGTTCCAGGGCCAGGGACTGAACCCAAGCCACAGCAGTGACATCCTTAGCCAGTAGACCACCAGGAAACTCCACGTTCCCCAATTCTTCTTTGTAGGAAAATGACTTCAGCCTCCTAGGCCTTCCTTGAGTTCCAAAGAGCAGGCTCAAGCAGTTAATGATTAGGTCAATAGTCACAGGACTCCTAGTTCCTCCTGAGGGGATATAGATAACAATCTGGTTCAGATCTTTGAGTTGTTCTGCAGAAACTAAGACACTTTCCCAGGTGGTAGATGGTGACTACGTGTGAGCACAAGTACATAGACCCCAGGCTGGTTGGAACCAGAAGGTTGAGATTCTCTGTTATCTCACCATCAACCAAGCAGAAGAAAGTCCACAAGTTGATAATGTATTCTACAACCCTCTCCCCTAACACTGTCTTTAAAAACCTTTGCCTGGGAAGTTCCCAGTGTAGTTCAGTGGGATAAGTACCTGACATAGTTGCCATGAAGATGAGGTTTTGATCTCTGACATCACTCAATGAGTTAAGTATCTGGCATTTCTGCAAGCTGTGGCTTAGGTCACAGATGCAGCTTGGATCTGGCATTGCTGTGGCTGCAGGCAGCTGCAGCTCCAAATCAACCCTTAGGCGGGGAACTTCCACATGCTGCAGATGCAACCATGACAATAAACAAACAAACAAACAAACAAATCCTTGCCTAAAAGCCATATGGGAATTCAGATCCTTTGAGCCTAAAAGCCATATGGGAATTCAGATCCTTTGAGCATGAGCTGCCCATTCTCCTAGTTTGGCACCACAGATAAACCCTTACTTTACTGCAAATGTCAGCTATCAGCTCTCTGAACCACAGCACAAGATTGCTTGCTGGGTAACAAAAGGATAAAGGAACTTCTCATGCGCTTTTTGCTAAAGTTAGGCCAGACCAAAATTGCAACACATGCTTCAGTTACTCTGAGGTTATAAGCCAATGGTGAGGGTTGTGGAAAATGGGCTGATTTATAAATACCACTTGGTGGTATATGAAAAATGTATCATCAGTGTTTTTACCTATAAATTAATAGGGACTTCTATTAAGATACTGTGATGGAGTTCCCGTTGTGGCGCAGTGGTTAACGAATCCGACCAGGAACCATGAGGTTGCGGGTTCGGTCCCTGCCCTTGCTCAGTGGGTTAACGATCCGGCGTTGCCGTGAGCTGTGGTGTAGGTTGCAGATGCGGCTCGGATCCCGCGTTGCTGTGGCTCTGGCGTAGGCCAGAGACTACAGCTCCAATTGGACCCCTAGCCTGGGAACCTCCATATGCCGAGGGAGCGGCCCAAGAAATAGCAAAAAGACAAAAAAAAAAAAAGATACTGTGATGATTTTTTTTTTTTTTTGGCTGTGCATGCAGCATGCAGAAGTTCCCAGGCCAGGGATGGAACTTGCACCACAGCAGCAACCCAAGCCACAGCAGTGATGATGGCAAGTCCTTAACCCGTTGGCCACCGGAGTACTCTGAATCCTGTTTTAATTATAAAGATATACTTAAACCTGGAAAGAGTAGAGTATGTATACATACACACTTAAGGAAGGGTCATTTTGATTTTCAAGTTGAAGTTTGGTTACCAGTCTTTATATACTCTATTTTAATGTACCATTACCTGCAAAAACAAAATAGGTCACGTCTTTCCAAATAAACAAAAGGAGACATTCAGGAAACAAAAGGAGACATTCTTGAAACTTGGCATTATTCCTTCTCCCAATTCAGAGTAAGGTCCAAAAGAGATAGCTCTGCCCCTCCCTATAAATTTCCCTTGGTAGGAAGCCTCTACCATTGGTCTTTGGGCAGGTGGTATATTCCATGTCCTCTGCTTTGGTTCCTCCCTGAAGTACCTAGAAAACAGTATCTGATGCACATTCCTGAGTTGTTTTACAGATGCTAAAACCCCCACCAAATGGAAGACATGAATTACTTGATGACCATGAGCACAGGGTCCTCAGGCCTATTGGAGCTCAGGGATTAATGATGTTAACCTCCATGACACCATTGTGTTACCTCACCATCAGCCAGTCGGAGAGAGAACTGCACACAAGCTGTTCACACACCCTGTGACTGCCCTCCTTCACCCTGCCTTTAAAAATTCTTTCCTTTCATAGAACTAGAATAAGTAATCCTAAAATTTATAGAGAGTGGTAAAAGACCCAGAATTGCCAAAGCAATCCTGAAGAAAAAGAGCAAAGCAGGAGGCATAACCCTCCCAAGACTTCAGATAACACTACAAACCTGTAGCCATTAAATGCCATGGTACTGGCACAAAAACAGACATTATAGAACAGAATAGAGAATCCAGAAATAAACCCACATACCTATGGACAACTAATCTTAGACAAAGGAGGCAAGAATATAGTGGGAAAAAGTCTCTTCAACAAGTGGTGTTAGGAAAGGTGGAGAGCTACATGTAAATCAGTGAAGTTAGAACACACCCTCACACGATACGCAAAAATAAACTCAAAATGGCTTAAAGACTTATGACATGATACCATAAAACTCTTAGAAGAGAACATAGGCAAAACATTTTCTGATATAAATCATAGCAATGTTTTCTTAGGTTAGAAATAAAAGCAAAAATAAATAAATGGAACCCAATCAAGGTTAAAACCTTTTGCACAGTAAAGGAAACCATAAACAAAACAAAAAGATAATATTCATACTGGGAGAAAATATTTGCAAATGATGCAACTGACAAGGGTTTAATCTCCAAAGTATACAAACAACAGTCATACAACTCAATAACAATAAAATAAATAAATAAACATTCCAATTAAAAAAAATGGACAGAAGATCTAAACAGACATTTCTCCAAAGAAGACACAGATGGTCAACAAGTACATGATAAGATGTTCAACATCACTAATTATTACAGAAATGCTAATCAAAACCACAATGAGATGCTGCTTACAATGTTTGTGGGAATGTACATTTTCCACTATGGAAAACAATATGGAGGTTCCTCAGAAAACTAAATATAGAACTGCCATATGATCCAGCAATCCCACTCCTGGGCATATCCAGACAAAACTTTCATTCAGGGAGTTCCCGTTGTGGTGCAGCAGAAACAAATCTGACTAGTATCCATGAGGATGCGAGTTCAGTCTCTGGCCTCACTCAGGGTTGGGGATCTGGCCTTGCCATGAGCTGTAGTGTAGGTCACTGATGCCGCTCATATCCCATGTTGCTATGGCTGTGGCATAGGCTGGCAGCTGTAGCTCCAATTCAACCCCTAGCCTGGGAACTCCATCTTCTGTATTTTCGAACCAGCCCTTTACAGAAAAAAACTGATTAAACCCTGAGCCAAAGGTGTTTTTGTTTAAAACAACAAACGACATTGCTTTTAAGCAATTCTAAAGAAACTGCGAAGTAACCAGGACCCTTGGTCCCAAAAATCAAAGTTGAGTCTCAAGCAACTAGACAGAGAAAAAGTATCACAGCCCCCACTAATTACAGCTATGAGTTTCATCCCCTGTACTTACTCTCTAGGGTGATGACAACTCTCTCGATTTTCTAAGACCATGAACAAACTGCTCTTCCTTGCTCTCTGCCTGAAACAGAGATATTTTCAGTCACTGTTAGAACTAACATTTTTTTCTCTTTGTGTTGGTGTACGTGTGCAAATGTGGTGTGCCCACAGACTTCGTTGGATTTTGGAAATAGGATTTTTGTTCCCAAGATCAATAAGATTTCTCTTCGCATAAAACATACATTCTGGAGTTCCCACTGTGGCTCAGCAGTAACAAACCTGGCTAGCATCCATGAGGATCTGGGATTGATCCCTAGCCTCGCTCAGTGGGTTAAAGATCCGGCATTGCTGTGAGCTGTGGTGTAGGTTGCAAATGCGGCTTGGATCAGGCATTGCTGTGGCTGTGGCATAGGCCGGCAGCTTATAGCTCCAATTTGACTCCTACCCCGAGGACTTCATATGCTGCGGGTGTGGCCCTAAAAGACAAAAAAACAAAACAAACAAACAAAATTTACATTCTAACAAAGGGGGGAAAAAAAGCCCAGAAAAACATATTTTTTAAAGATTATTTCTGGAGTTCTCTGGTGGATCACAGGTTAAGAATCTGGCATTGTCCCTGCTATAGCTCAGGTTATTGTTGTGGCATGGCTTGGATCCCTGGCCTGGGGAACTTTTGCATGCAGCAGGCACAGCCAAAGAATTTTAAAAAGGAGGTTGTTTCTGGTAGTGATAAGAGATATGAAAAAACAAAACAGGGCTCTGGAATGGAGAGAGATTAGAAGGAAGAGAGAAGGCCACTGGAGAGTGGGCAGCTGGGAAGGCACCCCCCAGAAGACAACAGTGCTGAAACCAGAGTAACTGGAGGAAGCCAATTTGCACATAAATGAAAAACAACCAGAGAAGAGCAAGTATAGAGGCAGAAAAGAGCTTGTTATATTAGAGGAAGAAAAAGAACAGCAGTTTGGCATGCAAGCAGTAGGAGGTAGGATTGGAGGGGAGTCGGGGCCAATCACAGGCCTTGGTAAGGTGTTTATATGCTACCTGCTGTCGAATAGGAAGCCATGGGATGCTTTCCAGCAGAGAGAGGACCTGATCTGATTTACATCATAAAAAAATCAACCTGGCAGTTATGATTAAAATGAAGGGTGTTTGGGAAGCAATGCAAAGTGGAGGCAGGAAGACCAAAAAGCTGCAGCAACTTGGGGAGACTGACAGCAGCAGTGGAGGGGAAGGGCAGCTCCCTGCAGGGGGTGTTTGGTGCTACTATCAGGTGGAGTTTTGGAAGTAGATGTAGGAGAGCAGGGATGGGGGAATCGAGGTGCCTCTTACCAGCCTTGTTGCCTGTGGAGCAACTTTCTAAGATTCACTAGTTTCTCCATCCAACAAATATTTATTGGGGACACACTTTGTGCCAAGTACCGTTCTAGGCACCAGGAACTACAGCAGTAAAGTAAGCAGCAAAAATCCCTACTCTGGTGAAGTTCTTTTTCTTTTTACAGCAGCACCTGTGACATATGGAAGTTCCCAGGCCAGGGGTCAAATCTGAGATGCAGCTGCCGCAGCAACACCACATCAAGCCACATCTGTGACCTATGCCACAGTTTGCAGCAATGCCAAATCCGTAACCCACTGGGAAAGGCCAGGAATCAAACCTACGTCCTCACAGAGACAATGTCAAGTCTTAACCTTCTGAGCCACAGTGGGAACTCTGCTACTCTGACAAATTTATATTCTAGGAGGGGATAGAATATACAGAAGATTGAGTTCCCTGGTGGCCTAGGTTAAGGATCCAGCATTGTCACTGCTGTGGCACAGGTTCGATCCTTGGCCCAGGAAATTTTGTATACGGCAGGCACAGCCAAAAAAGAAAAGAAAAGAAAGAAAAGGGAAAGCGGACTGAAAGAACCATTTTCCAAATCCTCTGATTTCGTTCTCCTTACAGTGGTTCAAGGTGAAAATAGATGACAACTGTGTTAAAACCATACTCAGGGTGTTAAGGTAATCAAACAGGAGACTGTTAGACTGAAGTGGCTCCAGTATCCTGGCAGCCTAAGTAAGCCAACCATATTCTAAGCCTGAAACACTTCGAGATTATTAAATGGAAACTAAGGACAACCAATCCCAAAGGGCCATCTAGGCTTTAAGACATAGCCAATCAATAACATCCTTCCTTTGCTTTGCTTCCTTTCTATGGAAGTCTGTCCCTGAGCTCTTGTTGATGGAATCAAAAAAATTCAAATAAACTCTTTTTTTTTTTTTTTTTTGGTCAGGCCTGTGGCATGCAAAATTCCAGGGCCAGGGATTGAACCTGAGCCACAACTGTAACTAGAGCCACAGCAGTGACAATGCTGGATCCTTAACCCCCCTGAGCCAGCAGGGAACTCCTCAAATAAACTCTTAAAATGTTTAATATGCCTCAGTTTATCTTCCAAGGAGGAGATTTGAAAGACCCTGATGAGGCAAAATGCTCCTGATGGGCAGAGCAGAAAACAGTGCACCTGATTATCCACTTTGTATAATCAAGTAGCCTAAGAAGTGAGAATACATAAATATACCTGGACAGTGGCCAGAAGTCTGGCTATTAGTCAAGTCTGGAAGGAAAACTCCTAGATCAGAGATGAGTCTGTCTGGAGTAGATGCATGCTGATGAATATATGGAGTTTAGACTTTTGTATCACACATTTGCACCCACCAGAGAACACGTGAACAACCAAGGAGACAAAATGACTCTGTCAGTTGACACTATTAGTCTTTGTCATTGGCCACCCAGAACTTACAGGAACAGTCTGTGAAGGAAGTTGTCACAGTGGCAGAGGTGGAGGCCACCTGTAGGCCCAACAATGTGGGTGGTACTGACCAAGATGGATCCAGCTCCTGCTGCCTCCACTTACTTAGCTCAGACCAGGCCCTGCTGCCTCGGACTAACCAGCCAAACTCAGAGGAAGGACTGGTGGTTCATCCTCATAGGAATAGATGCCAATTTTAGGGGTAGGTTTGCCTTTCCTGCCATAGTGCCTCAGCCACACCACTATTGGCAGGTGCACAGGCATGGAATCCTTTACAACACAGCTTCTGAGTGCCAGCTCAAAAATTCAGGTGCTTCCCAGGGCGGTGGGAGAGCTGAAACTGGCCCCCACACACAGAGGGAAAGGAGGGACCAAAGAAAGAGGCAGCCCTCTCCAGCTGGGTTGGTGGCAGGTGTAATAAGCAAGGGAACTTACATAGGAGGCTCGTCTTGATCACTACAATTCAAAATCTACCCACTCACCTGCCAGTTCTTAAAGTTGATACAGAGACCTTGCTCAGGTCAGATGGTCTCAACACTACACTGCTCTCTCAAGTCTGCATCCTTGCAAACAGCTCCCACTATGGGAATGGTGAGTGGAAGGTACATTTCAAGAAGAGGGGAGGGGATGAGGAACCTCAGATTGCCCCAGGCCAGCTCAAGGGTCAACCAGAGTTCACATCCTTGTGATGACCTTTTCCAACGATCCAGCCTCCTGACTGGCCTCTTACAATCTCACATGCCCCACCCCCCCTTCCACAATGGGCCCTGAGAGGTCAGCAAGGGGTGTCACTGGTATGGAGATGGCTTGTTGGGCAGCCATCTGGCTAGACTGGAGGCAGATGCCACAACAGCAATATAGGCACAGACAAGAAAACATATAGGTCAAAATAATGATTCCCAGAGTTCCCATCATGGCTCAGTGGTTAACGAATCCAACTAGGAACCATGAGGTTGCGGGTTTGATCTCTGGCCTTGCTCAGTGGGTTAAGGATCCAGTGTTGCTGTGAGCTGTGGTGTGGGTCACAGACGCGGCTCAGATCCCACGTTGCTATGGTTCTGGCATAGGCCAGTGGCTACAGCTCTGATGAGACCCCTAGCCTGAGAACCTCCATATGCCACAGGAAGCAGCCCTAGAAAAGGCAAAAAGACAATAATAATAATAATAATTCCCCAATAAGTTAGTAACTTTTTCCACCAAGAGTCCCATGATCCAAACCACTGACTTACTAAATCTCCTAGGCTACAGGTTGATCACTCACAGTGATCCCTTGAATCCCCATGTGATCTAATAAAGAAGACACATTGGAGTTCTCTGATGGCTCAGTGGGTTAAGGATCTGGTGTTGTCACTGCTGTGGCTCAGGTCACTTCTGTGGCACAGGTTCAGTCCCTGGCCTGGGATCTTCCGCATGCTGTAAGTGCACCCCTCTCCTCTCAAAAAAGTAAGAACAGCCCAACTGTCAGGGCAAAGTCTTAACAGCCAGGGCTCAGGATTGATTGATCACCAGCCAAATGCTGAGTTCAGCCCACTGGCTGTTGCAATTCATTACTGTTTACAAGAAAAGATTTTTATTGAAGTTAGGCAAATAACTATATTGCCATGAAAATAAGAATATTCATTCTAGGACTTTCTGTATTCTGGAGAGATCAGGTAGGGAGAAAAAGATAAATGTTTCATCTTCATTCACAATGGTATATGTTAGCAAATTGCAGCTAGTTTTAAGAGAAAAGAAAATTGGTTTTCTTAAGTCTGGGAAAACAAAATGTAAAGGAAACACCAATGTTTCCAATTAAAAAAAAAAGAGAGAGAGAAGAGAACACTGTAGTGATCCTCATCAGTTTTTCCATTAGAGTTCTATAAATTCTTTTTTTTTTTTTCAGGGCCACAATCATGGCATATGGAAGTTTCCAGGCTAGGGGTCAAATCAGAGCTACAACTACACCTAAAGCCACAGCCACAGCAACACAGGATCAGAGCCACTTCTGTAACCTACACCACAGCTGTGGAAAGTAACATAATGTCTTTTCTATCAAAGGAAATCTCAGTTACTCCATTTTGCTCCTGTTTCTGCCTTCCTGCGACCCCCACCCCTCCTCTTTCCCTCTTCTCCCAGTAACAATTTGTTTCAAATTAGCCAACTGGGAAGAGTGTGCGCCCTGACCTGACCAATGGGAAGTGGACAGGTACATCACCTGCGTTAGGGATAAATAGGGGAGGGTCCTTTGTTCAGTGTGCACACTTTTTGGAGTGCCCGCACCCTTCCGCAGAAGTAAAGAGCCATGTTGAGATTTCTCCTGCCCACATATCTCACTTTCTGACACTGACGACCTGAGCCAGAATTATTGTAATTTCCAACACAGAAACACTGGATCCTTAATCCACTGAGCAAGGCCAGGGACTGAACCGGCGTTCTCATGCATACTAGTCAGATCCGTTTTTGCTGAGCCATGACGGGAACTCCAAATTCTTATTCAATTTAGTGGTATGATCTTAGTTATCAGAACATATACTTTTCCACATATCTCCTTGAAGACGAAGCACTCTTACAGGAACATTTTTTTGCAAAAGCAGCAGAGCATGACAAATGTCTACAAATGACAAAGAAGATTTAAAAATGGCTATGATTAAAGATATGATGAGAGTTCATTTTAATGCAATTGGTAAGGAGGGAGTTCCCTGATGGCCTAGTGGTTAAGGAGTCAGCATTGTCACTGCTGCAGTGAAGATTCAATCCCTGGCCCGGAAACTTCCACATGCTGCAGACACAGCCAAAAAAAAAAAAAAAATTCTGCTTCACCCAGGCCATCATCTTTTCTTACCTGGATTTTGCTATACCATTCTTATTGAATTCTTTTATAGTTATCCAGCTTCCCTCCAATCTGTTCTTTGCTCTGCAGCCAGAGCGATGTTTCTAAAAGGAAATGTGATTATATTACTCATGATAACTGCTATCTTCTTTCTGTGTATCAGTCAGGGAAAGAGAACCTCTAAGCCAGATCTAGATATAGATGCTTGTAGGGATTTGTGCTGCACACTTATGAGAACTGGCCCAACAGTCTCTGTAAGGCTGTCATGTCAACCTACTACCTTCTGCTGCTAGATACTAAAGTCTGCAGGGCAGAGAAAGAAGGGAAGAGGGCTGTCAAGCTCTAAGAACCAGCTGAAAAACACAAAAACAGGAATGAACCTAAAGCTGTCAGTTCTTGCTGCCTCTACTCTTGGTGGCATGGGACAGAGGATGGGCCACTCATGAAGCTAAACAAACCTGAGCCAGGAGCCAGGGAAACAGAAGGAGCATCCAGGGGCAGGTGAAGAAGTCACAGACTCAGTCTCTGCCTCAGCTCAGGAAGCCAGCCAGCAAAGCCACGAGCTACAAAACGGTTGTTGCTTCACAACCAGCCCACAAACCTACAAGAATCTCCCACAGCCAGCTCAAACTAAAAACATATGGTAAAGAGAATTCTGAGGAATGTAATTCAGCCTAGCCAACTTGACACATCACAAAACCATCATAACACCCCAAACCTTACATGGCTTCCCATTAATCTCACTGCCTTAAAAGAACTTAAAAGTTTTCTTTGGAACCTGATTTCCACCAGATTTTCTGGCGTTAGCTCCTACTCCCATCTCAGGGTTTATGCATTTATGTTTAGTACTGATGTTCTCCCTAAATTTCCCAGCCTTTCCACACTAAACCTCCTAGTTAGAATACTCTTCCTTCCCCTTAAATTTGACTGAGACCTATTAACCCTTAAGGTCTCAGCTGCTTTTAGGAAACCTGCCCTGACATATCACTTTACTGTTGGTGGCCAGTACAAAACCAAGTCCACAGGTAATTTGGAGAAATATGAACAAACTGTGTGCAAATATGAATTAAAGCTGATTATAACTTGAATGAACATAGCTGGAGTCTTAGCCATGTAGGGATAAAGTGCTATAACAAAGTTCAGCAGGCAGGCAATGTCTGTAGGCTATTAATTTGGGCAATGCAGTTTACTTCTGCAGAAATACCCACATTCCATTTACCCATTTACTCATTCTATCCCTTGGATACATAAACCCCCCTACAACACAACTTCCTGTCTTGAATCCCCCAAAAAGCAGAACCTGAAACAAGTTGGTTTGTTTGGGAGGTGATTCCTGAGAGGATGAAAAATCTGGGAGCAGGAAAAAAGCTGGTAAAGGGTTTGTTTTTTGTTTTGTTTTGTTTTTTCCCTCCTTTTTTTGGCTGCCCCACAGCACATGGAGTTTCAGGGCCAGGGAACAGATTTGAGCCACAGTTACAACCCACACTGCAGCTGCAACAACACCCGATCCTTAACCCACTGTGCTGGGCTGGGGATTGAACTTGTGTCCCAGTACTCCAGAGATACCGCCCATCCTATCGAACCACATCGGGGACTCCCACAGGATGTTATTGTGCTAGTTAATGTTGTCAGACTGAAGCTCTATCTCACCAGAAACCTGAGAGCTGTTCACAACCTTAGAAATTGTTCTGACAGGATGCTGAGGCTCTTATCCAGTGCTCTTATCCAGTGCTCCCAGCCCACTGGTTGAGGGTCGCCTCTAAGGAACTTCTGCTCCCAACAATGCTGGCCAGATGGAGAACACTCAGCTTCAGAGAAAGCCCTGAGATGGAAAAGTAGAGGAGCGCCACCAGCACTTGTGGTGGGATGATGGAAGCACACAAAAACTATCTCCCAAAGCAGCAGCAAAGAGGTGGGCAAGGTGATAGGGTTCGAATCACCACTTTCTGTTCCACATCCCACTTTTCTCTCCGCTACTCACTTGGCATCACCATAAACACAAAAGGAGTAAGAAATGCCACAGCAATTTCATTTCCTTCTTTCAGAGAACTGATAGCTTGTAAGTTTAGAGAAATTCTTTTGTTTTGCTGAATTACAGTGCAGATTAATATGAAGAAAAGAGCTATCTGGGCAAGGGGTAAATAGATCACTGCTGGATGACTGCTATATTCAAGGAAGTTTATTATTAATGATACTAAACTTCTGGCTGTATTTGTATTCCTTCTTGATACATTGCATGGAAAAGGTGAGTCTGGAGTTGGCGTACTCAGCACAGAGGAGCTACCCACCAAATATTTGTGGAAGGGACGAGAGCAGGAGAAATGTCGTAATAAACTATTGGACCTAGAGCATTCATAGATCTTTGCTTCTTATGTGGGGGTAGAGACTAGGATGCTGCTAAACATCTTACAATATACAGGACAGCCCTCCTTTCTTCAACAAAGAAATATCCTGCCCGAGATAGCAAGAGTGCCACCACTGAGAAACCCTGACAAAGACAAAGCATACCTGGATATCGATACACAAAAACATGCATTTATATCAACATATTATTTCTCTACTTAGTGTAGTTTATAGCACTAAAAAAATCAGTGTTTAATTACAAATGATTTGTCCTACATGCCAGCAATACAAAGTGTTGCATTAGTACCACCAAAACCAAAGGAATTGGTGAGTCCAATACATCTTTTCTCAGTTTTCCATTCCTGTGCCTTGAGTGGAACATAATTGAGATCAAATTGTGGTTCTGTACAATCCAGGTTTAAAGTAGGCGGCAGCTTTCGATAGTAACAAGCCAGGGCAGTAAAGGCTGCTTCAGCAGCCCCTGCAGCTCCCAGCAGATGTCCTGTGGCCCCCTTGGTGGATGAGATGGCAAGGGCATGTGCGTGGTCTTTGAAAAGATGTTTGATAGCTCTGTTTTCTGCAGCGTCTCCTAACGGTGTGGAAGTAGCATGTGCGTTGATATAGGATATCTCTTCAGGTTGTACACCTGCATCTTTTATAGCAGCGGCCATACACCTAATAAAATAAGAAATTGAATTCATCATGATTACATTTAATTTTAACAAGGAATTCATTATCTGTATGGCTTAAGTAAAAGAAATACCCAAGTACACTGGATGCGAAGAATCCTTTATGCTCTAATAACAGAAGAACATCTTTGCCCACCTGCCAGATGAGTTAGATGCATGGGAACAAATGCTCACCCCCAAGCCACGTACCAATTCATCACCATGAGATAAACATACAAGCCTATGGATTTTAGTCTCTAAAAAAATATACTTCTCAAAGTTCCCGTTGTGGCGCAGTGGTTAACAAATCTGACTAGGAACCATGAGGGTTCGAGCCCTGCCCCTGCTCAGTGGGTTAAGGACCTGGCATTGCCGTGAGCTGTGGTGTAGGTCGCAGACGTGGCTTGGATCCTGCATTGCTGTGATTCTGGCATAGGCCGGCAGCTACGGCTCCGTTTAGACCCCTAGACTGAGAACCTCCATATGCCGTGGGAGCGGTCCAAGAAAAGGCAAAAATAATATATATTTCTATTTTATTTGAATTGTCCTTTCTTCCTTGAGGAAAAAGCAACATAGACTCAAGCCCAGAATAATTTTTCTAAATGATTGGCCAACAGGAACCTGCAATACAGCACAGAGAACTCTACTCAGTATTCTGCGATAATCTATATGGGAAAAGAATCTGAAGAGACAGAGTTTCCCTTGTGACTCAGCGGTAATGAAGCCAACTAGTATCCATGAGGAACATGGGTTTGATCTCTGGCCTCGCTCAGTGGGGTAAGGATCCGGTGTAGCTGCGAGCTGTGGTATAGGCAGCAGAAGTGGCTCGGATCTGGCATTGCTGTGGCTGTGGTATAGGCTGGCAGCTGCAGCTCCAATTCGACTCTTAGCCTGGGAATTTCCATATGCTGCAGGTGCGGCCCTAAAAAGTGAAAAAAAAAAAAAAAAAGACTCTGATGAGAGAATGGATATGTGCATATGCATGACTGGGTCATTTTGTTGTACAGCAGAAATCATCACAAGCTTGTAAATTAACTACACTTCGATAAAACTTAAAAAAAATTTTCTTCAAGTAATTTCTTACCAGTGGTGTGTGTGTGTGTGTAAACTGTGGAGAAACAATTTATTATAACAATGTTTTATTTTTTCTTTCATGTTTAAATGTAATACTTGGCATATTTCCCCCAAATTTTAAAAATATCTGTACCATTACTGTAATGCTTCAAATGAGCTTTCAAAATCCTCTAATTCAGGCTATAGAACTCTAAACAAATGAAGTACAAAGCCAAACCAAAAAACAAACAAATCCCAAAATAAAACATTTCTCTGGAAAATCTTTGAAAATCTCATGGGTATTAACATCTTTTTTCATTCTTGATCTCTGGGCTGCATATATTTCCTTAAGAGGCAGCTCAGAGCATAATTTGAAGTGTGCTAAAAGGCCTCACATAAGCAGAACAACTTCCTCCTCTAGCTGGCCACTATGTTTGACATTTCAAGCAACTACTCACTAAAACTCAAAAGTATAATTAGGGGGTTAGTGAATTATGACCCTGGCCAGGTGCCTGTTTTTGTAACTATATTCAGCCAAGAACAATATGGGGGTTAGGGGTGCTGACCCTCCACAGGGTGGAAAATTCTCCTCTAACTTTACAGTCAGCCTTCCGCATCCCCAATTCCACATCCATGGATTCAGCCAACGTTGGCTCCTATAGTCCTACAGCATGTGGTTAGGAAAAAATCCGTCCAGTTCACACCTGTGTTACTCAGGGGTCAAATGTGGTTTCACTGGAACACATCCATTCATTTATATACTGTCTAAGGCTACTCTCACTTAAAAAGCAGAGCTTGTGAATGAGTAGCTGTCACAGAGACCCAGTGGCCCACAAAGCTGAAAATATTTATTATTTGTTCCTTTGCAGAAAAGATTCACCAACTTCTGGCTAATTTAACTGGTTAAAACATAAGATGATCTAAGCAGGCTAAACTATTTACTAACATACTAACATATTACCAGAGGGGTTTTTTGCTTTTGTTTTGGGCTTTGTTTTGTTTTGTTTAACTTTACTCACTCTCTCTTACAATAAAAGTAACTTGCTTTTCAATGTGTAGTCCTAAGATGAGCAGCATCAGCAAAACCTAGGAGCTTGTTAGAAATGCAGACTTGGAGTTCCCATTGCGGCTAAGTGGTAACATACCTGACTAGTATCCGTGAAGATGAGGGTTTGATCCCTGGCCTCACTCAGTGGGTTAAGGATCCAGGTGTTGCCGTGAGCTGTGGTATAGGTCATAGGTGCAGTTCAGATCCTGGTTGCTGTGGCTGTGGCGTCGGCTGGCAGCTGCAGCTCCAATTGGTTCCCTAGCCTAAGAACTCCCATATACAGCTGTGGGTGCAGACTTTCAGGCCCCAACCTATACCTATAGATGGAGTTAGCATCTGCATTTTTACTTACTTACTTACTTATTTATTTATTTTGGCATGCCCGTGGTATGGAGAAGCTCTCAGTCCAGGGATCAAACCCATGCCACAGCAGCCACCAAGAGCCACAGGAGTGGCAATGCTGGATCCTTAAACTGCTTGGCTACCAGGGAACTCTGGGAAGAGCAAATTTAATAACAGCAGAACCCTGGAGCAGAGACCAGATGCATCTGGAACAAAGGTTTAACTTCACTGTCCAAGTCTGATAAAGGGCCAAAGAGGTGGGCTGCGGGAAGAAACATGCCGACAGCTGTTGAGCACAACTGAAGGGTTGAAAAGATGGCAAAGACATACATGGCCTTCTTCACAACTTCACTGACCTTAACTAAAAACATTTTTTGCATGGATACTCAAATGTTTCAAACATGGTAAAGCAAAGAATTAAAAAACATGTTTGGTCTAAAATGGGAACACAACAGACATACAATACACCAAAGCCAAATATTACAATTTCCCCTACATTAAGACTCCAATGAAGAGTCTTATCTTTTTTTTTTTTTTTTGTCTTTTCTAGGACCACACCCATGGCGTGCGGAGGTTCCCAGGCTAGGGGTCTAACCGGAGCTGTAGCCACCAACCTACACCAGAGCCAGGCAACACGGGATCCAAGCCACATCTGTGACTAATAGCACAGCTCACAGATCCCTAACCCACTGGGCGAGGTCAGGGAACCACATGGTTCCTAGTTGGATTCATTAACCACTGAGCCAAGACGGGATCTCCTGAAGAGCCTTATCTTAAGAAATACTTTTATTTATTTATTTATTTATTTTTGGTTTTTTAGGGCCGCACTTGAGGCACATGGAAATTCCCAGGCTAGGGGTCAAATTGGAGCTGTAGCTGCTGACCTATACCACAGCCATAGCAACTCAGGATCCAAGCGTTGTCTGCAACCTACACCGCGGCTCATGGCAACACTGGATCCTTAACCCACTGAGTGGGACCACAGACTGAACCCACATTCTCTTGGATACTAGTTGGGTTTGTAACCACTGAGCCACAGTGGGAACTCCTCAAGAAATACTCCAAATAATCAGTCTTTACCTTAAAGCACCTTCTCCTCCAGGATCAGGGGCAGTTATGTGACCAGCATCACCTGAGAGTCCGTAGCCCAAAATTTCTGCATAGATCCGTGCCCCTCTCTTAACAGCATGCTCACGTTCTTCTAGCACCAGCACAGCTGCACCTTCTCCCATGACAAAACCATCTCTCTTTGGATGAAACGGTCGACATGCCAACGCAGGATCAGAGTTTGCGCTCAGAGCCCGGGCTCTGGAAAACCCCGCAAGTGATAAGGGGCTAATGCAAGAATCTGTACCTCCAGCCACCATCACATCAGCATCGCCATGGGCTATAAATCTAAAAGAGTCTCCCACTGCATGAGCTCCTGTGGTACAGGCTGTGGATACTGCATGATTGGGGCCTTTGAGTTTATATCGAATGCTGACCTGGCCTGCTGCCATATTGACCAGAATCTTAGGGACAAAGAATGGGCTGACTTTATTGTAACCTTTCATCTGAAACATCAAAGCAGTTTCAGAAATAACTTCTAGAGGAACCATTCCCATGCCAATTGCAACACCTGTAGCCACTTGATCAGCTTCTGACTGAGGATGCCAGCAGGAGTCTTTCATGGCTAACTCTGCAGCCCCAATGGCCATAATGGTGGGAGAAGACATGGACTTGATGTCTGATTTGGGCACAAAGTTTTGTTCATTGAATTGACCTTCATCACAACCTCTTGGCACATAAGCAGCCACACTGCAAGGAATACTCTTATACTCTTCACCAACCAGCGAAACGATTCCACTCTCTCCCTGGATAAGACGATCCCATACCAGTTGAGTTCCAACACCAAGAGGAGTTACTAAGCCAATGCCTGTAATGACAACACGCCTGCGCGATCTGGATGTTGGTACAGTTCCAAAAAACTTCCTTTCACTAATTACTCGCTGGTACAATCTTGTATATATTAGACGAGGGTTTGCCATTTTCAGGAAATTTTGCAAGCAGTTTGACAGCATGGTTGAGATTTAGATATCGGCAAATTTCCTGTAAAAAATCACAACACTATGCTTGGCAGGTTCTCACTGTTGTTTAAACAGCTTAAAAGCCTATGAAACAATATCTGAGGTGTTTTTTCAGGTGCTCCATGTGAGCTGCTAAGGAGTACAGGTAAAATAAGGTTACGTGATTTTAATTTATACTTGTCATCAAACTGCCTGTTTGGAATGCACTCGTTTTTGACTCTAAGTACCCTCAGACATTCCAAGATAAAGAGGTGAAAAGATGATTCTTTTGATTCAACACAACAGAACTACAGAATGAGAATGTATGCACTGCTAGCCTGGTACAGGCTGCAGGAAGCATCCTTTTTCAGGATCGCCGAGGCCTTATTATAAGCAGTATTTCTGGAGTGGGTGGCACAAAACACATTTCAGGGCCTATTCTTTGGGGTAGGGAGTGGACTTTTTTTGATCTTCAACATGGAGGTAAGGTCAAAGGCGGTCGGAGGGGGGGAGGCGCGGGGGGGGGGCGGGAGGGGGGGTGCCGGACGGGGGGAGGCGCGGGAGGGGGCGGGGGGATGTGTGGCCGACTCCACGCACCGCCCTCGGCACCCGAGAAAGCATGGCAAGAGGAGAAGAAACCAGACCCACGTCCTCCATGCTCCTCTCCCCCAGCAACCCCGACCCGATCAGGCGATGCAGGGAGGGAAGAAGAGAGCAGCGAGCAGTGGGTACCTGAACCTCGTCTCCCGCCGCCCGCGTAGCCGCGGTTCTCGACGCACGCGCAGGCCCGCGGGGGGCGCGCGCGCACACACACGTCCCGCGAGGGGACGCGCACGCACACACGCACGCCTGACGTCCTCGTAGTGGGCCGGGTTCCCTTCCTCTGCGTCACCTTGGCGGAGGTCAGACAGTGGAGGAGGCCTAACCCCTGGGCTTCCAGGGCTGAAAAGTCTGTCGCGCAGCCCCAGCGGGTGGAGGACTAGCTAGAACGTGCGCACAGTGCGGGGAAATAGCCTACTATCAAAAAGGGAATTTTTTTTTTTTTTCCTAACAATCATGTCCACATATTCCGCCGTTGTGGGAAAAGGGACGCCATCATAGTCTCTTGGAATTCCAGGGAAGAAGAAAGAAGTTATTGTATCCTTAGAGTTATTGCTGTATCTTCCAAAGCTGTTTATAGTAGGAAAGTAGAACTAACCAAGATACCCATCATTAGGAAATCGGTTGTGTACTTTGCGGTACATCGAAATACTGTGCATCCATTTAAAATAATTTTATAAGTGAATATTTATTAATATGGAAACTGTTAGGAGTTACAAGTCGTAACTTGTATTTTTCCATTTTCAAAAAAAAGCGATTTTGGGGGGGGTCTGCAAGCATGTACAAGGATCATGATGTTTTTCTTATTTTGGGGAGTTCCCGTCGTGGTGCAGTGGTTAACGAATCCAACTAGGAACCATGAGGTTGCAGGTTCGGTCCCTGGCCTTGCTCAGTGGGTTAACGATCCGGCGTTGCCATGAGCTGTGGTGTAGGCTGCAGACGCGGCTCGGATCCAGCGTTGCTATGGCTCTGGCGTAGGCCGGTGGCTACAGCTCCAATTAGACCCCTAGCCTGGGAACCTCCATATGCCGCGAGAGCGGCCCAAGAAAAGACAACAACAACAACAACAACAAAAAAAAGCGACTGGGGGGAAGGTCTGCAAGCATGTACAAGGTTCGTGATGTTTTTCTTATTTTTGCTTAGCTTTATTTATTCTCTTCTGCAGTATACAAATAATGCTTTTGTAATCATAAAGTTACTTTTACATTTAAAAAATTATTTTCAGATGTGGGGCAGTGCTCAAAATACCACACCCAATGTCTGACAAGAATGGAGACATTGGTTTGTTTCTGAAAACTTTAATAACTTTCATTTGTTCAGAGTTGACTGACTCTAGTAAGGGGAAAAAAACCATGAAAATATAAAGAAGCAAGAAATCAGCAATGTAATATTTATTTAGATGACAGTTTGTTGCTCACATGCTGTCCCAGGTGTGAGTCTTGTGTCATTTTTCCATATGGTCTAAAGGGTTGACCCTGTAATCTACACCTAAACCTCCCAGCATATTTGTTTCTTTCTAAGAAATGTCTTTTGAAGCAATTGTTTCTATGTACAGTGTTTTGCATTCTTTCCCAGCTCTAAAGAATTTGGGAGCTTAGCTTTTCCTGGTTAATACAGAATTTAAGTATATATGGAAATAGACTTTTTCTAAAATGGTTAAAAGAAGACTTGAGTCATCTTTAATCCAAGGCCTCTTCAGTCACCTCTTAGCCTGGCCTTCATTCAGTGACAACAGAGTTACTTTAAAAGGAAAGTACAATTAAAACTTAAGGATCAGAACCCAGACTTGCTCTCTCCTCTCTTTGTTGCTATACAATATTTTAAAATCATGGTGTGAAAAGACCTACAGTGTTTTCTTTTAAGCCAAGCTTATATCGAAACAGTTTTAACAGTTTTAACATGCTGTTCTTTTTTCTTTTGTAACATCACAAAATTATCTCGGATAAGAAGTGACAATTCAGGAGTTCCCGTCGTGGCGCAGTGGTTAACGAATCCGACTAGGAACCATGAGGTTGCGGGTTCGGTCCCTGCCCTTGCTCAGTGGGTTAACGATCCGGCGTTGCCGTGAGCTGTGGTGTAGGTTGCAGACGCGGCTCGGATCCCGTGTTGCTGTGGCTCTGGCGTAGGCCGGTGGCTACAGCTCCAATTGGACCCCTAGCCTGGGAACCTCCATATGCTGCGGGAGCTGCCCAAAGAAATAGCAAAAAAAAAAGAAGTGACAAGTCAATTAAAATATTGCAGAAAATTAAAGCCACCAAAAAAGTCATTTCATTTTTATTTTTACCTATAATCTTTGCTTTGGTCTGGAAAGAGGTGAAAAGTTTTATGATATTCTAATAGCTCTATATGATTTAGTATCATATTCCTTTCTTAAAATACCGTGGTATTTTCTTGGACCAAAATCGTCAAATGGGCTCTACTCAACACAGCCTCTTGGAGTCCCTGTTGTGGCACCTCAGAAACGAATCTGACTAGTATCTCTGAGGACTTGGGTTCAAGCCCTGGCCTCCCTCAGTGGGTTAAGGATTCAGCGTTGTCAAGAGCTATGGTGTAGGTTACAACAAGGCTCAAATCCCTCGTGGCTGTGGCTGTGGCTGTAGCTGTGGCCAGCAGCTACAGCTCCAATTTCACCCCTAGCCTGAGAACTTCTGAATGCTGGGGTGTTGCCCTAAAACAAACAAACAAAAAGCCTCTTGATCAGACTTTTGTTTTGTTTTTTTGTCTTTTGTTGTTGTTGTTGTTGCTATTTCTTGGGCCGCTCCCGCGGCATATGGAGGTTCCCAGGCTAGGGGTCCAATTGGAGCTGTAGCCACCGGCCTACGCCAGAGCCACAGCAACGCGGGATCCGAGCCGCGTCTGCAGCCTACACCACAGCTCATGGCAACGCCGGATCGTTAACCCACTGAGCAAAGGCAGGGACCGAACCCGCAACCTCATGGTTCCTAGTCGGATTCGTTAACCACTGCGCCACGACGGGAACTCCTTGTTTTGTTTTGTTTTGTTTCCTCTTCGGTGGTGCTCAAGACATGCAGAAGTTCCCAGGCCAGTGATGGAACCTGCCCCACACTGGTGACAATGCTGAAACACTAACCTTCTGAGCCACCTTCTGAGCCAGGTAATTCCCTGACTTAAGTTTACTTAAGTTTTTGGAATCTGATTCAAAACTTATCTTTCCAAATATAGTTCCCAGTCTAGTAGAATTCTCGGAGACAAATATGTGCAAACTACTGAAACAGGTGCTACAATAGAAGAATAAAACAATGGGGTTTTTTTGGATAATAATGCAAGGGAGACAACTGGGTCAAATACTACCTTCCAAAGTCAGGAGAGACTTTCAAAAAGTGAACTTTGAACTGTGTCTTGAAAATGAGTAAATGTTTGTCTGGTAAATTTGGTGGGAAAGGGCAGCTTGACAGGCATTGTAGAACAAAGACCTGGAGTTCCACAAATGGCTAGTAACAATTCAGTGTGGCCAATGTTGGATTTAAGGTGTGAGACAAAGCAACAATAAAAGCGTGAGAGTGAAGCAGGGGCCGACCAGAAAAAATCTTGGGTGCTATGCCAGAGATTTTGGATTTGATGCTGTAGGTCAGAGATGATAGTGGGCAGCCCTAGTCTAACATGAACTGCAAACGTTCTTCTGTTGCATCTAAATTCTTCTGGGAAGGACATGATCAATTCTCTCATTCCCTTCACCTGCTACCCTCTTTTGTCTCGAACCAAGTCACTTGGTACATTCAAGTTACCTGCCTGACTCCTGACATCATTTGACTGTAGAGTGTGGGCAAGGGTAACCATGAAAGACTGGTTACCAGAAGAATGATACCAGATTGGTGGTTTATAAAGATCACCGTTGCAGCATGTACAGGGGGGGTTCAAGGATGTGGGTGGGAATGGATGTGGGGAAGAGAGTTAAGACTGATGAGGCCCTAAACTAAGGAACTAAGGCAAGGAGGAGAGCTGAGATGATGCTGAAGAGGAAACATTGTTAGGATGCTGTCCCTGATTTAACTGGTGGGGAGCTGTCGGGAATTCTCCCACAGCTGGGAATTTAGTTCACTACTGCACCTAGAGGGTTGTCACTCTAGGACCTTACTTCAGACATGTAAGGTCCCCCTTCCTCACTAAATTTAATTCAATTTATTCCTCTTCCATGAAACTGTAACCATAGTGGAATTTTTCTTCCTCTAAACTAGTAGTTCTCAAACTTTACGCTGTACCAAAATCACCTGAAGGGCTTACCACACAGCTTGCTAGATCCCACTTTTAAAGACAGAGCTTGAGAATATTCTGACAGATTCTCTGGTGATACTGATACTCCTGATCTAACCCGAGCTTAAACTCACAGTGACTCCCATGAAGGCAGCAGGGTCTGTGTTTATATCTACTGCTTCGCAGTGCCTGGCACAGTCCTTGGCTTTTAGTAGTCACTTCATAAACATTTGATGAAAAAGTGAATTACAGAATGAATTTATAAACATATCCCCTTATATTGGCTAATATACATATGCCACTGTGCATTTCTTACAAACGACTTGTTTTCTTTTCAGAATAACTCTTTTGTTTATTCAACTAAAGGGCTATTTGTGTGTAATGTATTATTGTTTTGTCTTTCCCAGTAATTAAACGTTTCTTATGTCATCTATCTCAGACTGCTTTGAACACAGCAGGTGCTCAATAAATAGTAGTTGGTTAATTACTTCGTGCAATCACACAATAGTAAATCGTGGAGTTCCCATTGTGGCTCAGCAAGTTAAGAACCTGACTAGTAACCATGAGGATGTGGGTTCGATCCCTGGCCTCACTCAGTGGGTTAAGGATCTGGCGTGTTGCTGCAAGCTGTGTTGTAGGTCACACCTGCTGCTCGGATCCTGCATTGCTGTGGCTGTGGCTGTGGTTGGCAGCTGTAGCTCCAATTCGACCCCTAAGCCCAGGACTTCCATATGCTGCAGGTGGGCCCTAAAATAAATAAATAGTGAATCACCACATCAACTCCTGAAAGGCTTCAACACCTCTCTTTTTGTCTTTTTAGGCCCACGCCCAAGGCATATGGAGGTTCTCAGGCTACAGCAACGCTGGATCCGAGCCTCGTCTGCAACCTACAGCACAGCTCACGGCAACACTGGATCCTTAACCCACTGAGCAAGGCTAGGGATCAAACCTGCCTCCTCATGGATGCTAGTCAGATTCATTTCCGCTGAGCCACGATGGAAACTCCTCTTTTTTTTTTCTGTCTTTTTGCCGTTTTCTAGGGTCGCTCCCGAGGCATATGGAGGTTCCCAGGCTAGGGGTCTAACCGGAGCTGTAGCCACTGGCCTACATCAGAGCCACAGCAATATGGGATCCGAACCTCGTCTGCAACCTACACCACGGCTCACGGCAACACCGGATCCTTAATCCACTGAGCAAGGCCAGGGATCGAACCTGCAACCTCATGGTTCCTAGTCAGATTCGTTAACCACTGAGCCATGATGGGAACTCTGGAACTCCTCTTTTTATTGTTATTATTTTTTTAAATGGCCGTACCCTGGACATATGGAAGTTCCTGGGGCAGGAATCAAACCTGTGCTTCCATGGTGACCCAGGCTGCCAGCACTTGGATTCTTAACTCACAGTAATAGTCTTTATTAGGGTCAACATTCTCTTTTCTATGACAAGACCTATCCCTGGGAAATTTTAGTGAGTTATTTCTTTATATCATTTAAGAATAGTGCCACCATATGTCAACTCTAAAGATGATGTTCTTAATAAAGTTGGAATCCTAAAAAGAAATCATTCTTTTGAAGCAAAAAAAAAAAAAATCAAGTGAAAGAACATTTATGTGTTTGCAGCAATGGTGTGTATAAAGTGATTGAATAGCTTAATATCTTCAAGTTTTCTAAAGGAAATTGAAAATCAAAATATCTTCAACTTGACTTAAGAGGAAGAAGCAGACAAGGAAAAGAATGAGTCAACTTCCTTATTATAATAAATTCCCTTAATAGCTTCACAAATTATGGTGTCAAAGAGAGATTGTAGTTACTCAAAGTAAAGAGTAATTGGTAAGGATTTAAATTTCAAGTGAATTAAAATAAACAGTTACTGAATTACGCTTGAAATGAAGAATTCTATGATTTTATAGACTGTACATGATGAATTTCATGGCATTGGTTTTTCACATTGTGGTTGTATGTTCCTCACAAAAGTACCCTAAGGCTGTTATCTCTTTGAAGGGGAAAGCTGAGTTGTTAGCATTCTGTTCCTCTCCCCACCACACAGCACACTTGTTTCAATCCTAAAGGACTTCATAGAATTTTTGTATATACTGGGGTTCCTCTTAAGATTTTATTGGAAAAAGTGTTCACTTGCTTTAAAAAAAATCGTAAATAATAGATGGTATATAACAACCTTACGCAGTTAATATAAACATAAATAACATGCTGATGGAAAAAAACAAAACAAAACCCAAGGGGAATATAGTTTGTGATGGAGACAGCTAGTTACAAACCCTAATCCCCGCATTTTCCATCCTTCGGAGTTGTGGTTGGTGCCTGTCCAGCTAGGGACTACATTTCCCAGCCTTCTCCCCCGCCCCCCCCCCCCCCCCGGCCCCATTTTATCTAGATGGCTTCATTTTCATCAGTGATACAGTAGAGAAAATGCTGTTTGTCATTTCTGGGCCCTTGTGGTTAAGAAACAGTTATGCCCTCTCTTTTCCCAACCACTAACTAAATGCAAAAGTCTCTGAGGCTATATAGCAGTAGTTGGCAAACTATAAGCTAAATCCAGAAGGCTGCTTGTTTTTGTAAATAGTTTCATTGGAACACAATCATACCCATTCATTTTAAAGCCCAGTTGATCCTTGAACAATGCAGGTTTGAACTCCATGGGTCCATTTACATGTGGATTTTTTTCAATAGTAAATACTACAGTACTACAAGGTCCACTGTTGGTTGAATCCAGATTGGAAACCACAGATACAGAGGAACCTCATATGTGTACAGAGAACTGTGCAAAGGGTTGGTGCCACTAATATCACACTTGTTCAAGGGTAAACTGTACTGCCTACAGCTCCACAATTGCAGAGGCAGAGTTAAATAATTGAAAAAGAGACCCTATGGCCACAAAGCCTTAAACATTTATTATCTGGCACTGATAATAGAAAATGTTCACTGACCTCTATTCTACAGAGTCACTGAAAATTTATTTATAGGAGTTAGCAACACACTGTCAGTTAAATACACTATTCTTGGAAGCTGGTCCAAAAACCTACATATTTATTAAGAACTTCTCACATATATCTGGCAAATGAATGGTAACTGAAGTGGGAGATGTGGTTCAGGGTCTTGCTTAGAGATATTGGAAGAAAATTCCAAATTTAAAAATCAAACTGAAGATAAAGCATCAAGAACATTTAAAGAAGGTGCTTAAGCATCCATCTCAAAAATACAATGTCAAGGAGTTCCCGTCGTGGCGCAGTGGTTAACGAATCCAACTAGGAACCATGAGGTTGCAGGTTCGGTCCCTGGCCTTGCTCAATGGGTTAACGATCCGGCGTTGCCGTGAGCTGTGGTGTAGGTTGCAGACGCGGCTCGGATCCAGCGTTGCTGTGGCTCTGGCGTAGGCCGGTGGCTGCAGCTCCGATTCAACCCCTAGCCTGGGAACCTCCATATGCCGCGGGAGCGGCCCAAGAAATAGCTAAAAAAAAAAAAAAAAGACAAAAAAAAATACAGTCAAGAAAAGCATTTGCTGAGATTTGGAAAGAAATTTCTGCAAAGAAAGAAGCCATTGGTAAAGTATACTTTCAAGGGCATGGTGAGGTAGAGGGTGGATTAAATTGTTTAGGCTTCATCTTCTAAGAGGAATAAAGGATGCTGATCTACTGGCAAAACAAAGCCACAAATTGATACATACCCTTACAATATAGGATGCATGATTTTTCTGTCTTTCCTTTCCCCTTCATTCTATTTTGTCCTTATTGAGTATGTGTTTTATTTTGGTCGATAGAGTTTTCAACCCACTAAGCTGCAATCTGCAGTTTTGAAAATCACTTCTTTACAGTGGCATCGTCCTATCTGAGCTGGGACTTAGGCCAGAAATTTTCAATCATTTATTTCTTTAGAAAAAAAAAAAATCCATACAGGAAGAACCCAGCGTAGTTTATGGCCATGCGGTTGGTCATGAACATGGTTAGCTGCTTCCTTCTGGGGTCGTTCATCCACATTTATTTAGCAAGGCCTGACAATCTGCGAGGAGGAAGCTCTAAGACAGTTTCATTCGGGGAAAGGGGGTTTCCCCACCTTCCTGGCCGGATTAATTGAGGATGGCCTGGGGGCGCAGAGGAACCTGGGTTTCTGTTATGCAAAAGCCAGCACCCGTCAGCCCTGGCCCTAGCTTCCCGCTCCTCCCCACCAGCCCTTCCAACCACCCCCCCCGCGGCCCCCTCCCAGCAGACACCCGTGGCCAAAGCCCCTGGACCAGGACGACCAAGACCCTGCCGTCTTCTGGTCGAAGTTCCTGGGCCCTGACGACCTGGCCCCTCATGGTCCAAACCCCTGACACTCCCCAGACAACCCCCAGCCCACCCAGCCGAGCTCCCCCGTCCTTCCTAGAAAAGCTCGGTCCCAGACCCTGCCCGAGGGTAGCCCCCGCCTCCCTGCCGATCCCCTCTCCAGGCCAACCACCCCCCCGCCCCGCCCTGGAGACCAGCCCCCGCCCTTCGGCCGAGCCCCCGCCCTCCCGCTCTCCTCAGACGCGCGGCCGCGGAGGCGCCTGCTCAGTGCGGACCCGGCGTGGGGGGGCGGCGGCCGCGGCGCTCAGGCATGGCGGCGGCAGCGCTGGGCAGTTCCTCCGGGTCCGCTTCCCCGGCCGTGGCCGAGCTCTGCCAGAACACCCCGGAGACCTTCCTGGAGGCCTCCAAGCTGTTGCTCACCTACGCGGATAACATCCTCAGGTGCGAGGCAGCGGGCGGGGCATCTGCTCGGTCTGGGTCTCGGGGGGCCCGGTCGGCCCTGGTGGGGTGAGGCCGGGATGGGCGCGGCCGGCCCAAGCCCAGCCGGAATGGGCGTCGGGGTGTCTCGCTGCTTCTGGGACCTGACACCCGCTATCGGGGAGCGGGTAGGATTGGGTCTCTGTTGGGGCGAGGGGAAGGGACGCCCGGGCGGTGGTCTCGGGTCCGGCGTTGAACCGTCTTCGTTTCGGGACAGAAGCGGTAACAGGGTTTCATTCACACTGCGAGAATTTTACCCAGCAGGTGCTTTCAGTTGCCACACGCTTTTCAGAAGTTACGGACGAAATTTTTCTGCCCAGCGTTTTGTGAATATCCTAACAGTAAAGCATAGTACTACTGTAGTATTAGCGAAGATACCCTTGGCGAAAAGTAGTTTGTTTCATTTTCCTGGGAACACTAGCATACTTCTAGATCTCTGAGCGACTTTACAGATTTGGGGAACTGGGAAATAAGCTTATTATTCATTTTGAATCATCACCTCCCTCACCTCTTAGATCAAATAATGTGTCTTGAGGGACTTGATGTGGGGAGGGAAGCAGAGCCCGGGTTAAAGGAGCACAGGTGCCAGGTACTTGAGTGGTGTCACCTCGTTTATCATCAGATCACCGTGATTACATGGGCTCTTGGTGCCCCCCTCGCCCCTGGTGCGCTGACTCTTCTAAGCGGTAGCTATATTGGTTTGAAGTCTAAAAGGAAATCCTTCTCAATTTCAAGGTTATAGATTTCACTTGACACAGTTTTAGAGCCATTCGTTACAAGTGCAGTGTTTTAACCTATGGCAGTTATAATAGCGTTTGTATAGGTAACAATGGTTTTAAAATGAATTGAAGGAAAAACATTGAGCCCTTATTATGTGCCAGATATTTTGAGGGTTGCAGTGTACACAGTGCACATGGCTGCACAATTGTGACCTATGTGGGGACTGCTTTCCTCTTCTGTGACACCTTCTCCTATCACCTTCTCTTCCCTGGGAGGTCTCACAGCTCTTCAGAGTGCAAGGATGCTGGAGGACTCTGCTTGAATGAACTCTCAGGCTGAGTTCTCCAGAGCCAGGACCTCCCACCTGGAAAGCCACCAAACTATTTAAACCTAACTATTCAGAAAAGGGAGGTGGCCTTGTAATGAGGATTCAGTTCTGCTTTCAGTCCAGTGAAACCACGAGTGATGAGATCAAGGTGTTTTGAGGACGGAAATCCTTTGCATTATAATCATTATGAATGTTTACCAAACTAAGAAAAAGCGAGGCATGCTGTCAATTCAGGTCACAGTCTTTATATGGCTTATGTTTCTTGAAAGGTTTTTATCTAAAAAGGGAATTAGTCTGGAACTCATATAAGTGGAGATGGTATAAAAAACTACCCTTTCTAGTTTGTCTTAGGTAAGAGTATTAAATCCTGCCCTCATATTCTTATAATTCAAGCTCCTTCGGTCTTCAGAGGGGAGAAGCAGCCACCTTTTCTTTCCCTTCCAAGTCCAGTGACTTGCTTGTCTCTTAAGAGAAAAACCCTGGATCACTTTTTGACCCCTTAGCCACACTGCATTACAGGTATGCTAATCTAACTTATTTGAGAGTAGAGAAAAACCACAATTTTCTGTTTCATTTGCTGTTTTGGGAAATTTATTAGTGTTAAAGATAAGGGACTGTACAAGAGATTGTAGTCTTGAAATCACTTGCTCCTACCTCAAGATCTGACATAGTGTTTATAGGATGAGAGTTTCATTGGCAGTTTTTTGTTTTGTTTTGTTTTTTAACAGCAACGTTCCTCACTATACACAGGTGAAAATAATACTTTGGGTTAAGTTAAATTTCTGCTCCAGGTGTTTATTTCTGTTCCCCAACTAAGAGTCATAAAGCTAATGAAATTGCTGACTGAAGTATGTACTAATGTGCATGCCCAATATGCTATGGTTTAAACCATTTTTTCAGTTCATTAACTTATAGATAAAAGTGAATATCTACTTCAGTATCTGCTTTTTAAAAGTCTATAATAGTTTTACTGGCCTTTCACATGGGTTCCCTAGAAAATGTGCTTTGTTCATTTAAAAAAAAAAAAATTTGATGGGAGTTCCCTCATGGCTTATCAGGTTAAGGATTGGGTTAAAGATCTGGCATTGTCACTTCTGTGGCTCAGGTTCCATCCCTGGCCTGAGAACTTCTGCATGCCTAGGATGCAACCAAAAAAAAAATTTTTTTTTTCCGATTTCCCACTAATTTCCTTTGCAAATTGCACACGATTAACTGGTTACAAATTGTGCTGGGTGTGATTGGGAGGAGCCAGGAATGGAAAGTGGTTCCTTCCTTTAAAGAAAATAAATATGCTTGGGAGAGGGAAACTGCATAAAATCTAGAGAACAATTCCAAGATGACTTTTAAGCACTTACACGTTTACTTGAGATGATAGCAGGGGGGCCTAATGAGAAGTTTTCAGAACAAAGGTTTGATAAGAGAACATGTGTTTGACATGATAGGTAAGAGCGAGCATTTGTCAGTTTCTAGACTCAAAAACAAGCATAGGGTTTCATGTATAATAATGATATAAGAAGATTTGAGGCGTGGAATTCATTTCTGAAGCTATTGCAGTTAGCACAAGCCTAGCTGTTCATGGAATGGAGAGAGGATAGGAATTGGCATGGATTGGCAGTTCTTGAATACTGAATGCCAAGAGTTGGTAATGGGAGGAGAGAATAACTCCCACACTGCTCACCTGGGTTACTACTAACACCTGGAGAAATTGAGAGGTTGTTAACTGAGAATGGGTGAGTTTGTTGGCCTCTTGTATGGTGCAGAGTATGTAAGCTTTGTTTTCAAACCAAGGGGGTTAAATCCCAGTCAGCCATTCCGAAGAACGTGATTATAGGCGATTTAGGAAAACGTTCTGGGCCTCAGTTTCCTCGTTTTTAAAACAAAAGAACAATGCCTACATTACAAGATTGTTGCAAAAGATAGTAATAAATAAAGGACATGGCACATGTGTTATTTGTTACTCTTCCTCAGTTTTTCTTGTTAAGTTAGACTGTACAGGTTTCCCTTGTTGTCAGGTACAGAGAGTGGTAGAGTTAGGGCCAGAGATGGTTCCCAGATGGTTCTAAAGGCAGATAGATGTTTTTCAGATTTTTACATGTCAGAATAACAAACCTTTAAAAGGACCAGAAATAGTTTTTCAAATGACCTGCAAACCAACTTTTGTGATTAGTAATAGAAATACAAGATTATAGGATGTAGTCATGTACTAAATTTATATTTCTGAGAACTCTTTCTGGATTATGCTTTCTAAAGAGGAAGAAGGCTAGTAAATGATCAGATATTTTTAATTCTCAGCATTTCTGGAATTCTGAAATAGAGACAGTTTTCCTCTTCTGAGAAAATGAATGCTGTGACTCAGTGGGAGGCTTACTGGTAACATGTCTTAAAATCTTAGAAGTATGGTAGATTATGATTTTAAGTTGAAAAAAGCAGGATTTTTTTCCTCCTATGCATTTGTGAAAACTAATTTTCTATAAATGAAACAGTTTGGTAGATATCCGTGGGTAAGACAACTAGGAAGACAGGACAGTATGTTCAGTGATGGTTGACTAAGGTACAAGAAGTTTTGTTGCCCTTTCAAACCCCATTCATTATCATCATCACTCAACAACCAGGAAAACAACTCTCAAGTGAAAATAAAAGGTAATTGTTAACAAGCAAGACAAATATTAAAAGTTGTAGGAATAGTTAATGGTCAGTAAAGATAGAAAAAAAAAAAAAGCCAAAGAGTTATAGCAAAAAATATTTGAGAAAAATCTGCAGAGAAAATTAAATTAATGGAAGAAAAATATCAAACAAAACTAAAGGTGCCCTTTCAGGGTGCTTTAGACACCACAAGATAAGGAGAGTAGTAATGAGCCCAGAGTAAGTGCCCACCGTGGGATGATGCTTGAAGCCTGAGATTCAGAAGTGCCGGTGTGGCACTCTTCCAGGGGCATGCAATGGAAGCTGATTTGAGGTATCATAGCTCTTGTGCCCAAGTTCTCTAAGCCTTTGAGAGCTTTGGGGCCTGACTTTCACATCAATCTCTGCTCAAGACTGGCTGGTCTATTCCACAGATCTAAAAACAGGGAGATAGGATTTGGGTAACTGGACATTACTGCCCTTTATTTATTTATTTTTTTTAATGTTTTGATTTTCAATATGCTTTTAGTGAGAAAAGAGAGAGAAACGATATACGAGGTCCACAGACACTGTACAAAGGTAGAAAATTGCTCAGTAGAAACCAAAATAGAGGAGTTCCTGCTGTGGCACAATGGGATCAGCAGTGTCTCTGGAGCTCTTGGACATAGGTTCGATCCCACCTGGCACAGTGGGTTATATGTTCTGGTGTTGCCACAGTTGTACCATAGGTTGCAGCTGTGGCTGGGATCTGATCCCTGGCTGGTGAACTCCATATGCTGTAGGGTAGCCAAAAAAAAAAAAAAAAAGACACTAAAGAGGAAAATCTAAACTATACAAAGCTGGTAACAAAGAAGCTACATTGACAGTTACTTTGAAAACCATGTATCAAAATAATCTATATCAGAACAGCTGGTGTAAGTTTTATAAGGATTTTAAAACTAGTGAAAAGGAGAAGAAAAAATAGAAAATTAAGCCCAGTGAAAGATGTTGATTATATAGAAATCTGGAAACTATTGGGAAAAAATAATTCAAGCAGTTTTGCACCAGTATGATAGACCATCCTGGTGCTACTGATATATTTATCACCCAGGGGAATGTGTTGGGTATCCTGAAAAGATGTATCATTTCTCTGTAAGTAGCTTTGATAAAGGTGGGATTATTTATTGCTTAATGTTAAAGTGGTATGAAGGAAAGGTGCATTTATGATGCAGTGTGGCATAGTAGCCAGGGATGCCACACTGGGGCCCTCAGATCCATACTGCCAAGGTCTAGAAACCCTGATCACACAGGTTTCTGAACACAGAATAAAAGAGTGAGGCATCTGTTTCTCTTTGTGTTTCTCAGTTACCTGTGATTTTCAAATGACTTGTGAAGAATGTTGTTTTTAATTTCAAGTCCTTTGTGTGGTCCTATAACTTTTGTAAAATACAATGAAAATTTCATGTCAGTGTCAAATAGCTGTAATAATTATTGAATACTCTCAATTTCTGCACTCCTCTTGAATGAGTAGCAGAGAGTTTGTAGATTAGCACCAGTCTGGACATTTTAAGTAACGCTATTTTAGAGCATTTGAGCCTGAATATTCTGTAATAAATTTGTTTAATTTTTGGAATTAAAGAGGTTTAAAAAAGATTCAAGCGTGTGTGTGACAATTTGCCAATGGGAATTGCTTAATGGAAAACAAATGTGAAGCTTGTTAAGACTTCCACAATTAAAAAATATTTTCTTTTTGGTTTTGGCCTCACTGCAGCATGAGGAAATTCCCTGGCTAGGGATCAAACCTGTGCCACAGCAGTGACAATGCTTGTGATTCTTAACCTGATAGGCCACCAGGGATCTCCTTGTTCTATTTTTATATCATGGTATCTAGAGAACACATGTAAATTTAGGACAAGGATGGTTAGTCCTTTGCTTGCATTTGCCCATGCATCATTCCATGCCTCAGCACTCCTTCTCTAGACCCACAACACAGCCTCAGAATCCTCAGTGTGGTATTAATGGAAGCCACTACTATTTTCTGAATTTTTTTTTTTACAGCCTTTCTAATTTGTCAATGTTATTAAAAATCTGAAGTCAAAGATTTTTCATGTACTGATTAAAATTTTTCAAAATCATAATCATTGTAAAAGAAATTTTTGTCTTCATTATATTGCCATGCTTGCAGTGACAAAATATATATTTTGAGCTAAAACAGAACTTATAGTAAAATCAATCATTGGTCTAGGGAAGAAAGAACAATCAAGTAACTATAAAGGTACACTTCGCTTCATGTTGGTCAGGAACTTTGATTCACTTTTATATAGCTCCTTCATTTCTTTTATTCATTCATTTCATGAGTATTTATTTATTTATTTTTTAGGACCACACTTGCGGCATATGGAGGTTCCCAGGCTATGGGTCCAATCAGAGCTGTAGCTGCAGGCCTTCACCATAGCCACAGCAATGCCAGATCCAAGCTGCATCTGCGACCTACCCTACAGCTCGCTCACGGCAACACCGGATCCTTAACCTACTGAGCAAGGCCAGGGAGCAAACCTGCATCCTCATGGATACTAGTCAGATTCATTTCCACTGAGCCATGACAGGAACTCCTCATGAGTATTTATTAATTACCGTCTATAGACACATCAGGTGCTGTTTTTAATGATTGAGATCCATCAGAACAAAATAGACAAAACCTGCCCCTGTCTGGAACTTGAATGTATTTTTTTCTTAGCAGCCCAAAAACTTGTAAAAGTCCCTAGCTTTAACAGCAGAGAAATAGAAAGTCTCATGAATTTCCCTATGACAACATTGATAAGATCAGCCGTGATATGGTAAGTGTGTACTGAGGTAGGAACCACAAAGTTAAGCCGTCTGTGCTTCTTCTTTCTTTAATTTTGGGATTGTTACTACTTTGCAGGAGTGTAGCCAGTATAAAATGGGAAAAGAAATGTAAAAACATGGTGAAAATATAAATTGTTATGTATAATCAAAGTTGTTTTTTTTTTTTTTTTAAATCAGAAACCCTAATGATGAAAAATATAGATCTATCCGGATTGGAAACACAACTTTTTCTACTAGACTTTTGCCTGTCAGAGGAGCTGTTGAATGTTTATTTGAAATGGGCTTTGAAGAGGTATGTTCAAGGGTTTTTTCCTCCCCAGTTCATGTACAAAGCATTCATTATAGTGTTGACAGATAATTTCTAAATAAGGTAATATTTTTTAATAGATTCATTTTGGCAAACTGGAACTATTTGCCCGCTTACTGGATAGTTTAAAAGTTACAGTAAATATACTTTAACTCACAGCAAAATATGACAACCCTTCCTCAGGGAGAATTGTTACAATCTCAGCCCTTTAGAATACGGAGATCAGATATTTAAACCAAGGACTAAATTGTGGTTCTCTTTAGACTTTTAGCAAAAACCTAGTTTGTGATCACATACGAATTACTAATGTGGTCCAACCAGTCGCCAGTAAGAAATGGAAAGAGAAATGAGAAACAGAAAAGTCGAATTTAGTTACCACACATAAGGGTTCTATTGTGTAAAAGGTGAGAAGAACCTTAGTGTTTTTTTGTTTGGTTTTTAGGTCAAAAGAAAATCTGGTGTTTCTGTCTTATGGGATCTTGTGGTATAGTTTCATTTTGTGACACAGTGATAGTAGTTGTCAAGGTAATGAGTTTTCTCTATGTGTATTTGCTTGGCCATTTCTAGTTCACAGAATATCGTAAAGCCCTAGAGACTCAGCCATCAGTAACCGTAAGAACCAATGAGGCCATAGCAGCTATTAATGAGAGAGGCCAGGTTGCTCTGGAGTATGCATTTCTTCTGCTTTTCTGCTTTGCTTCCCAGACATGCTGATGAGTTAGATGTGGAGTATAAGGGCAAGGCAGGAATCTAGGATGACTTCTAGGTTTTGGTGTGAAGAACCAAGTGGATCTCCACTCATTGAGACTGAAAAATCTTGGAGAGTAGCATGTATCAGGGGAGAAAGAAAGCTTCCTGTCTTTTGGACAATTATAACTGATATATTGTTAAGTATTCAGGAAGAACTGTCAAGTAAAGAGTTGGATATATGAGTCTATAATTCAAAAGGAGAGATCAGGGTGGAGGTAAGTTAGGGTATCCTCTACTTGTAGTTACTCATAGATTTCTGAACATAAAGAATTTAAAACTATAGATGGGGAAAATTGAGACTATTGTTGATTTCATTCAAGGAAATGAAAATTTTTGAGAGTCAAATGACAGGAAAATTAAATAAATGACAACTGGAAACTATGCTTATTTCTCATTGCTGAAGTGGAATCAGATTTGTCTTTCATTCAGCAAATACTTAAGTTGCCAGGAAGGGTAACCACCCACTCTAGTTTTCCTGGGACAGTCCTGGTTTTAGCAGTGAAATTCCCACACTGCAGAAAACCCCTCAGTCCCATGCAGACTTGTAGGTTGGTCACACCAGAGGTAACAAGCCACATTGGGACTTGTAGTGGCATTTGGTGCAAACAGGGTCACAATTTTAGAAAAGATTTTCATGTTTTGAGACTAATTTATACTTAGTTTCTGACTGGCCTTGGATTTCACACTTAAGGACCTATATGAAGTGTTAGCCAACAGAGCCGAAACTGAACTCTCCCACCAGAAGGAAACTTGCTGGGCTTTGAGATGAAGGAAGATTCCAAGACCTATCCTCAATTTGTGTATACTTGACATTAAGATCCTGGATGCTTTTGGGCCCACTCATCCCTGAGGGATGCATTCTTTTTTTATGAAAATTCTGAGGAGGAGAATTAGACTGAGATTCAGGTGGGTATGTGACCCATCAGGCTAGTTTAGTGGAATGGTTCACCCTGGGAGCAGTACCCAACCCAGTGAGGATGGGGCATCTGAGGGAGGAAGTTTTGGTTGTCTTGGTGACCAGAAGATATTACCAGCATTTAGTTGAAAGGGGCCAGGTTGACTTGGAGCTGGTGATTAGAATTGTCGAAGCAAGAATGAGTTGAGAAACATAGATTTGTTAAATGCTAGCTAGAATCCTCATTGATTTCCTAAAATGTTATTGGGTCTAGTGCGTTAAGCCTTTAAGTTTTTCCTTTTATGAAAATACAGTGCTGTTGATTAAGCTTTTGGGTGCAGATATTTTGGCTGTAATCATGCATCCTGAAAATTGGAAGGACAGAGAGCAAGGCAGGGGCAGCATAGCCTCTCCGGGGCGTGGACCAGGTCAGATCCACATGCCTGTCTCGCTCTTCTTTCTTCTCTGTCCACGATGTCATCTACCTCCCTCTGCATTCCACCCAGAGAGAGATGAGAGGCATCTGTATTTGGTTTCAAACCAGGAGTCTGGTTTCTCTTCCCAGGCTTCATCATAGATTGAGGTGGCTCCTTCTAATGCTGGAACATTCACCATGTTCCAATTTCTCCTAGTTATCGCATATGTAATCATCACAAAGGTAGAAATATTTTTTTTTTGATCAACTCTTCCAACTGTACAGCTTGTGGATTTTGATCTCTCTTCAGACTCAAATGGAGTCAGTTATAGCTTAATGATTAAGGTCATGCAGTTTGAATCGTTGCTGTGACAGTCATTCTGAAGCATCAGGCAGGTTATTTGACTTCTCTGAGCCTTTGTATTTTTACATGAAAAGTGGGGATAAACCTAATAGCTACCTTTCAGGACAGTTGTGAGAATATATATATATATATATATATTTATATATATAATGCTTAGCACAGTATCTAGAACCCATAAACACAATAAATGGTCGGGTAGTCTTTTTTTATAGCTATTTTGGGTAATATATAGAGATTGCTGGCCTCACCCAGCTTTTTAAAAAAGATTCACAATAAATTGATTTTCAGGTCATTCTTGAGTAATGTCTTGGTCAGTTGATTCCTGTAGGTCTGTATCACCAGTGAAATAAGGTCGTTCTCAATTATGGAGTTTAAATGCTCACAATCTAAAAGTTGGACAACTGCCTATTATAACAAGTGATTTTTCTCATTTGCAGTTGATGGAATTACTGTTTTAACACTTGCTTCTCAACACTTGAATACTCGTTTGAATATATATTTTCATTTTACTTTTATATGATTTGCTAACTATTTTGCATTGTGAGCATTGTTATAATGTTTATTATATCTCAAAGTTTTCTATTATAAGAATTCATTAACAAATCACTTCTTAAGTGGATTTTTATTGTCTTGGTTGAATCACTTTTGTGTTACTAAGAACAATCAAAAGTTTTGAATTGACTATATTCTGTTATCTTGGAAGAATTAGTGAACCTGTATACAGACCTCTTGGCACATAGCTGTTCTTACAGACTTGAGTTTAGTAGATTCAAACGGGGTCCTCTTGTGGCCTGATGATTAAGGATCTGGCATTGTCGCTGCTGTGGCTCCAGTCACTGCTGTGGTGCAAGTTCAATCCCTGGCCCCAAGGAACTTCCATATACCATGGATGTGGCAAAAAAAAAAAAAAAAACCCTCAAAGGTTGTTATGTAACTTCTTAATGCTTTTATGTGACCAGTGATCATTTTGAATGGCTATATCTATATCATTTCATAGGGAATTTCATGGAGAATGGTAGTATCATGTACTATTATAGAGAAGATAGGAATGTGTATTTTTGCACCTTTTATGAAGCTTTCTGACTTACTACAATATTCCTAAAAGATACAATATTTTCCAATAAAATAGGCTAAACATTTTATGCTAACATGGAGACATATTTTCTTAATTTTTTGGTATACCTTTGCCTGTATTTTAAAAAGATGCCCATAATGTTAAGAAAGCAGAATGATTGTTAAAATATGACATCTTCTATAGTATTGGCTCTGTTTTATATATACTATGTAAGAATGACTGTCAGTATAAAGCAAAGATTAAAATTTTTCCTGATTTTATAAATTCTAGGGAGAAACGCATCTTATCTTTCCTAAAAAAGCTTCAGTGGAGCAGCTGCAAAAAATTCGTGACCTGATTGCCATAGAGAGAAGTAGCAGACTGGATGGATCAAATAAGAGCCCCAAAGTAGATGTATCTCAGCAACTTGAAACCAGTACCCCGCTTCCTACAACACAGTCTTCAAATCGTAATGGGTTAACCCAGCACCCAGGGAACAGTGGAGGGCAGTCATCAAATCCACCATCTGCCCCAATGGTAATGTTAAAATTGAACTTTCCTTGACTATTCCTTTCAAGTGTTGAAATATCAGAAGCTTTGAAATATGTTATGAATTATTCTGGAATTTATGTCCCAGTCATTCTTGGTTCTTACAGTTCTAATATATTCAGATTTCCTCAGTTCTTTAAAAAAATTGTCAGATTAATAGCAAAAGTGGGGAAATGACTGTCTTTCATTTTTTTTAATTTAATTTTTTTGCTGCACCCACTGCATGGGGATGGTCCTAGGCCAGGGATCCTACCTGTGCCACAGCAGAGACCCAAGCCATTACAGTGCCTGTGCCAGATCCTTAACCTGTTGAGCCACACAACAACTCCTGTTTATACTTCAGGATCTTATCTTGTGGCTTACTCTTTCTGAGGCAGGCTACGTTTTATTTATCATTTGTAAATGTACCCGTTACCTTGGTACTTAAATCAGTTACAAAAATTAGCATAAGCCTTTAACCAAAAAATGTATGGCCATCAAATAAGATTTCCTCTACTCCTTCAAAACTTGTAAACTTTACCTGCTGTGTGTGATCCCTGGCCTTGCTCAGTGGATTGGGGATCCCATGTTGCTGTGGCTGCAGTGTAGGCCAGCAGCTATAGCTCTGATTTGACCCCTGGCCTGGGAAATTCAGCCACAGGAGCAGCCCTTAAAAAAAGCAAAAACAAAAAACTTTTCCTGCTGTTATTCACTACAGGAATTATTAATTCCAACAACCTAACCATTATCAGTGTTTCAATTCAGTAAAAAAAATCAGCTTCATTAGGCTTAAGGTCAATAATCATTAATTTACTGATAGTGCTGCTAACAAATTAGTGAAGTTTAGTTATTAGAATACACAAATATACTTCTGAAGAACTGAAATCAAGTTTCTGATGTCTTTTTTCTTTTTAAAAATTTTATTAAAGTTAACTGCTCTGTAATGTGTTAATTTCTGCAGTACAGCAAAGTAACTCATTTATACGTATACACATATCTATTCTTTTTCAGATTCTTTTCTCATATAGATTATCACAGAATATTGAGTAGAGTTCCCTGTGCTGTACAGCAAGTCCCCATTGACTATCCATTCCATATATTATAGTGTACATATGCCAATAGGGATGTCCCCAGTCCATCTCTCACCCTTAACCCCCCCCTACACACCTTTCCCCTTTGGTAAACATACTATTTGTTTTTGAAGTCAGTGAGTCTGTTTCTGTTTTGTTAATAAGTCCATTTGGAGCATTTTTAGATTCCACCTATAAGTGATACTATATAATGTTTGTCTGTCTCTGACTTATTTCACTTAGTACGATAATATTCAGGTCCATCCATGCTGCTGTAAATGGCATAATTTCATTCTTTTTATGGCTGAGTAATATTCCATTGTGTATATGTACCACATCTTCTTCATCCATTCCTCTGTTGGTGGACATTTATGTTGGTTCCATGTCTTGACTGTTGTATATAGTGCTGCAATGAACATTGGGGTGTATGTATCTTTTTGAATTACAGCTTTCTCTCAGTATATGCCCAGGAGTGGGATTGCAGGATCGTGTGGTAGTTCTGTTTTTAGATTTTAGAAGAACCTCCATACTGTTTTCCATAGTGGTTGTACCAATTTACATTACCACCAACAGTGTAGGAGGGTTCCCTTTTCTCCACACTCTTTCCAGCATTTGTTTGTAGGTGTTTTGATGATGGTTATTCTGACTGGTATGAACTGATACCTCATTGTAGCTTTGATTTGCATTTCTCTAATAATTAGTGATGTTTACCATCTTTTCATATGCTTTATGGCCATCTGCCTGTCTTCTTTGGATAAATGTCTACTTAGATCTTCTGCCCATTTTTTGATTAGGTTGTTTGGTTTTTAATATTCAGCTGCATGCATGAGTTGTTTGTATATTTTGGAAACAAATCCCTTTTCAATCCCTTCACTTGCAAATATTTTCTCCCATTCTCTGAGTTATCTTTTTGTTTTATTTGTAGTATATGTTGATATGCTTAAAACTTTGGGTTTTAAGTTTAATTAGGTCCGATTTGTTTATTTTTATTTTCATTACTCTAGGAGGTGGATCCAAAAAGATACTGCTGTGATTTATGTCAAAGAGGGTTCTGCCTATATTTTCCTCTAAGAGTTTTATAGTATCTGGTCTTACATTTAGAACTTTAATCCATTTTGAGTTTATTTTTGTGTATGGTGTTAGAGAATGTTCTAATCTCATTCTTTTACATGTAGCTGTCCAGTTTTCTCAGCACCAGTTGAAGAGACTGTTTTTGGTTTTTTTTTGTTTGTTTGTTTGTTTTAAGTACTGCACCCATGGCATATGGAAATTCCTGGGCTGAATTGGAGTTGCAGTTATCAGCCTACACTAAAGCCACAGCAATGCCAGGTCTGAGCCATGTCTTGACCAACACCATAGCTCATGGCAATGCCAGATCCTTAACCCACTGAGTGAGTCCAGGGATCAAATCCTTGTCCTCATGGATAGTAGTCAGTTTCATTACCACTGGGCCATGATGGGAACTCTGAGACAGTATTTTCTCCATTGTATGTTCTTGGCTTCTTTGTCATTGATTAGTTGACCATGGGTGGATAGGTTTATTTCTGGGCTTTCTGCACTGTTCCATTGGCCTATATTTTTATTTTGGTGCCAGTACCATACTGTTTTGATTACCATAGCTTTGTAGTATAGTCTGAATTCAGGGAGACAGATTTCTCCAGCTCCATTTTTCTTTCTCAGGATGGCTTTGACTCTTTGAGGTCTTTTCTGTCTCCATACAGGTTTTAACATTCTTTGTTCTAGTTCTGTGAAAAATGCCATTGGTAATTTGATAATGATTGCATTAAATCTGTAGATTGCTTTGGATAGTATAGTCATTTTGAAAATATTGATTCTTCCATTCAAGAACATAGTATGTCTTCCCATCTGTTTGTGTCATCTTTGAGTTCTTTCATCAGTATCTTATTTTTAGAATACAGATCTTTTGCCTCCTTATAGTAGGTTTTTCTATTGGTATTTTATTCCCTTTCATGCAATGGCAAATGGGATTGTTTCCTTAATTTCTCTTTCGGATTTTCATTTTTAGTGTATACAAATGCAAGTGATTTCTGTGTACTAATTTTGTATCTTACAGGCTTACCAAATTTATTGATGAACTCTAGTCTTTTTCTGATAACATCTTTTAGATTTTCTGTGTGTAATATCATGTCATCTTCAGACAGTGATAGTTTTACTTCTTTTCCAATTTGAATTCCTTCTACTTCTTTTTCTTCTCTGATCGCTGTGGCTAGGACTTCTAAAACTGTGTTGAATAAAAGTGGTGAGAGTGGACATCCTTGTCTTGTTCCTGATCTTAGAGGAAAGGCTTTCAGCTTTTCACTGTTGAGTATGATGTTAGTTGTGGGTTTGTCATATATGGTTTTTGTTATGTGAGGTAGGTTCCCTTTATGCCCACTTTTTGAAGGCTTTTTACCATAAATGGGTGTTGAATTTTGTCCAGAGGTTTTTTTTTGCATCCATTGAGAACAAATTTTATTCTTCAGTTTGTTAATGTAGTATATCACACGGATTTGCAAATACTGAAAAATTCTTGCATTCCTGGGATAAATCCCACTTAATCATGGTGTATGATACTTTTCATGTATTGTTGGATTTGGTTTGCTAGTATTTTTTTTTTTTTTGAGAATTTTTGCATCTGTGTTCATCAGTGATATTGGCATGTAATTTTCTTTCTTTTTTTTTTTTATGGTATCTTGGTCTAGCTTTAGTTTCAGGATGATGATTACCTCACAGAAGGAGTCTGAAAATGTTCCCTCCTCTGCAATTTTTTGTAATAGTTTTAAAAGGAGAGGTGTTAACTCTTCTCTAAATGTTTGATAGAATTCACCCATGAAGCCCTCTGGTCCTGAACTTTTGTTATTGGGCATTTTAAAATCACAGTTTCAGTACTTGTGATTGGTCTGTTCTTATTTCCTATTTCTTTCTGGTTCGGTTTTGGTATATTATACCTTTCTAAGAATTTGTCCGTTTCTTCTAGGTTGTCCATTTTAGCGGCATATAGTTGCTTATAGTAGTCGCTTATGATGCATCTTACTTAATTGATTTGAGCCCTCTCCCTTTTTTTCTTGATGAATCTGACTACATGTTTATCAATTCTTTTTTTTTTTTTTCAAAGAACCAACTTTTGGTTTCACTGCTACCAGATATTATAATTTCTTTTCTTTTTTTGGGGGGTCTTTTTAGGGCCACACTTGTGGCATATGGAAGTTCTCAGGCTAGGGTTGAAACTACAACTGCCGGCCTATGCTACAGCCACAGTAACACTGGATCTGAGCCGCGTCGGTAACCTACACCACAGCTCACAGCAATGCCAGATCCTTAATCCACTGAGAGAGGACAGGGATTGAACAAACGCCGTCACAGATACAAGTCAGGTTTGTACCACTAGGCCACGATGAGAACTCCAGATTTTGTAATTTATTCCTATTTTTTCAATTAAAATATAGTTGATTTACAGTGTTGTGCCAGTTTCTTCTGTACAGCAAAATAACTCAATCATACATACATATACATTCTCTCTCTCTCTTTTTGTCATCATTTTCCATCACAGGAGATTGGATATAGTTCCCTGTGCTATACAGTAGTACCTTATTGTCTATCCATTCTAAGTGTAATAGTTTGCATCTGTTAACCCCAAATTCCCAGTCTATTCCACTCCCTTCCCTTCCCCTTTGGCAAACACAAGACTCTTGTCTGTGAAATTTTTTCTGTTTTGTAGATATGTTTATTTGTACCATATTTTAGATTCCACATGAAAGTGATACTATATGGTATTTGCCCTTCTCTTTCCAACTTAACTTCACTTATAATGTTAATCTCTAGTTGCATTTGTGTTGCTGGGAATGGTCTGTTTTCTTTGTCTATATTTCATTTATTTCTGCTCTGATATTTATGATTTTTTTCATTCTACTGACTTTGAATTTTGTTTGTTCTTCTTTCTCTAGTTGCTTTAGGTATAAGTTTAGGTTGTTTGAGATTTTTCTTATTTCCTGAGGTAAGATTGTATTGCTATAAACCTCCCTCTTAGAACTGCTTTTGCTGTGTCCTTTATGCTTTGGATTGTCGTATTTTCATTTGTCTCTAGGTATTTCTTGACTTCCTCTTTGATTTCTTCAGTGATCCGTTAGTTTAGTCTCCACATGTTTATTTTTTGCAGTTCTTTTCTTTGGTGATTTTTTTTTTCTTTGGCTGTGCCCGCAGCATGTAAAAGTTCCAAGAAGACCAGGGATCAGACCTGCCCACAGCTGCTGTAATGCTGGATCCTTAACCTGCTGCTCCACAAGGGAACTTCCTTCTTCAGTTGATTTCTGTGTCATTGTGGTTGGAAAAGATGCTTGTTACGGTTTCAGTTTCCTTAAATTTACTGAGGCTTGATTTGTGGCCCAGCATGTGATCTGTCCTGGAGAATGTTCCGCATGCACTTAAGAAGAATGTATTCTTCTGCTTTCAGGTGGAATGTTCTATAAATATCATTTAAGTTCATCTGGACTAATGTATCACTTAAGGCCTGTGTTTCCTTATTGATTTTCTGTCAGGATGATCTGTTCACTGATGTAAGTCGGGTGTTAAAGTTCCCTACTATTGTTGTTCCTGGTGATTTCTCCTTTTATGACTGATAGCATTTGCCTTATATATTGAGATGATCCTATGTTGGGTACATATATATTTAAAATTGTTACATCTTCTTTGATTGAACCTTTAATCATTATATAGTGCCTTTCTTTGTCTACTAAAACCATCTTTATTTTAAAATCAGTTTCTACTGATATGAGTAGGCTATTCCAGGCTTCTGTTGATTTCAATTTGCATAGAATACCTTTTTTCCATCCCCTCACTTTCAGTCTGTATGTGTCCCTAGATCTGAAGTGGGTCTCTGCAGACAGCGTATATGTGGGTCTTGTTTTTGTATCCATTCAGAGAGTCTATGTCTTTTGGTTGGAGCAGTTAATCCACTTACACTTAAGGTAATTATCAATATGTATGTTCTTATTGCCATATTGTTTTTTGATTTGGTTTTGTAGGTCTTTTTTCTTTCCTTCCCCTTTTGTTCCCTTGTGATTTGAAGACTATCTTATAGTGTTTGAATTGCCTTTTTTGTATATGTCTTTATTCTATGTTTTTGGTTTGTGATTACAATGAGGTTTTGTTATAGCCAACTGTACACACACATACAAGATTGTTTTGAGTTACTGATCTCTTAATTTCAAATGCCTTTCCAATATCCTGCATTTATACTCTCCTCACACTTGCTGATTTTTGTACATCATATTTGTGTGTAGATGATTTCCTACCTTTATATTTTTTTTTACTGGTAATCTTTCCCATTAATCATTTTATTTTTCTTCTTGTGGCCTTTTCTTTTCTGCCTGCAGAAGTTCCCTTAGCATTTGTTGTAAAGATGGTTTGGTGGTGCTGAATTCTCTTAGCTTTTGCTTTTTCTGTCAAATCTGAATAATAGACTTGCTGGGTAGAGTATTCATCACTGAAGGTTTTTTCCCTTCATTTTAAATTTCTGGTATCCAGAGTTTCAGCTGACAAGTTGGCTGATAACCTCAAGGAGGTTCCCTTGTATGTTATTTGTTACTTTTCCCTGGGTGCTTTTAATATTTCTCTTTGTTTTTGGTTTTGTGTCCAGAATGGATAATTTCATTAATTTGTGTCTCAGAATGTCCCCCTTTGGGTTTATCCTGTTTGAGACTCTGTGTTTCCTGGACTTGAGTGTTTTCCTCTCCCAAGTTTGGGAAGTTTTTGGCTATTATCTCTTCAGATATTTTCTCCACCTCTTTCTCCTCCTTCAGGGACCCTATAATATGAATGTTGATGTGTTTAATGTTATCCCAGAGATCTCTTAGACTGTCTTCATTTCTTTTCAATATTTTACTTCCCCAGCAGTGATTTCCATTGACTTGTCTTCCAGCTCATGTATTCATTCTTCTGCCTCATATATTGTTACTGATTCCTTCTAGTGTATTTTTCATTTGTTATTGATTTGCTCTTTAAATCATCTAGGTCTTTGTTAAACATTTCTTGTAATTTCTCATTCCGCACTTTCTTTTTTTTTCTGACATCTTTGATCATCTTTAATATCATTACTCTGAATATTTTTTAAGTAGGTTACCTATCTCCCTTTCATCTAGTTGCTCTTCTGGGGTCTTGTCTTGTTCTTTAATCTGGAACATATTTCTCTGCTGTCTTATTTAAATTTCTGTGCCTGTGGTCTTTTTTTCCTCAGGATGCTGAGTTGTAGCCCTTCTTGCTTCCAGTATTTGCCCCCTGGTGGGTGAAGTTGACCCAGGGGTTGCACATGCTTCCTAGTAGGAGGGACTGGTGCCAGCCCACTGGTGGGTGGAGCTAAATCTTGTCCCTCTAGTGTGCAGGACCGTGTCAAGTGGTGTGTTTAGAGGTGGCTGTGTGCCTAGCATGTCTTTAGGCAGCCTGTTGGCTCATGGGTTGGACTGTGTTCCCACCTTGTTGGTTGTTTGGCCTGAGGCTTCCTAGCACTAGAGCATGTAGGCTGTTGGGTGAGGCCAAGTCTTGTCTCCCAAATGGTGACCTCCAGGGGAGCTTACACTGGTTATTCCCTGAGGCCTCTGCAACCAGTGTCCTGTCTTCATAATGAGTCAGAGGAGACCCTCCAAGACCCACAAGTAGGTCTGGCCCAGATTCTTAGAGAGTCACTGCTTTGCCGTAGGATCCATTGTACATGAAACCTTAAAAGGTCTCCTTCCAAGGGTGTAGTCTCTGTTTTCGCTAGTCCAATGGAGCTTCTGCACTCAAACAGTACTGGCTTTCAATGCCAAATGCTCTGGGAGCTCCTCTTTCCAAGCCAGACACCCAAGCTTGGGAGTCTGATGTGGGGCTCAGAATTCTCACTCCTGTGGGAGAACCTCTGCAGTATAGTTATTTTCAGGTTTGTGGGTCATCGTCACCCAGCAGGTATGGGATTTGCTTATATTGGAAAAGCATTCGTCCTGCCATCTTGTTATGGCTTCCTTTTTGTCTTTATGTGTAGAATATCATTTTTGGTAGTTTCCAGTCATTTTTATCAGTGGTGATTAGTTGTGATTTTGGTGTTTTTGTGAGAGGAGATGAGTTCAAGTCCTTCTACTCTGCCATCTGGTCTCCTTCTCTAGTCACCTATTGATCCCCTGGAGCTTGCTGCCTTCTTGCTGTCTCTGGAGGTCGTGGGAACATCTCCTTGGATTCCAGTTCAGTAGCTTTGCATCATAAGCTTTCAGACTTTGAGCATTTCTCTTTCCCAAACTGGCTTCCGCAACTGAGTGGAGTTGGCCTACTTCCAACTTAGAAACCGGACTCAGACCTGCTGTCACCTATTTCCGATGTTTTGCAGGCATTCTCAGTATGCTTAAATGATCTCATTTAGTAGGAAATTGTCCTGTTTACAACAACCTTTTAGTAAAGTTCCTTAAATATTTCACTCCTAAATTTTCGCTATCAGAAATATTTTTGTGATTTTTTTTCTATAGTAATTTTATCAGTAGCCAACTTAAACTCACCTTGTTTCTCTCCTCCATATAGTGGAACTTTATTATATAAAGTCAGTTGTTTAATATATAGAGCCTTTATTTTCACATCCCTTATTTTCAGTTGATGTGCAGTTGTTCCTTGGTGTAGGCTGGGGAGGCCCTAAGTTTGTATTTTAAAAAATAAAGGGTAAAGGTGCCAGAGGCTGTCAGGGGTGAAGACACACAGTTACTGTCCTCTTACATAATTCTTGATGATTTTCCAATATTTTTTTTGGTGGAGGATTAAATCTTTTCTTTTTTCTCTTTTTTGTTTTTCTGTTTTGACTGCCCTGGAGCATGTGGATTTCCTAGGTCAGGGATCGATCTGAGCCACAGTTGCAACCTATGCCCCACTTGCAACAATGCTGGATCATTTAACCCACTGTGCCAGGCTGGGGATCCAACCCATGGCCTGGAACTGCAGAAATGACACTAATCCTGTTGCACAACAGCGGGAACTCCAGGCTTAACTCTTATAAAACATATTCTTTTGTGCTTCGGTTGACTTAGTTTCACTTTTAAGCATTTAAAATACTTTCTCCTCTCATTAGCTTCATATTTGTTTATAATAATAATAAATTATTTTTTATGACTGCTTCTGAGAAACTGTTAGTGGACAGATACTATTGGCTCCACTAGTAATGATATTAAATTATTCCGGACATTAGATGAGATAGCATATGCGAAAGCTCTATAAACTGTAGAGGACTCTAAAGGTTTGCCTTTGTAACAGTTAATTCTTTCTATAAGGTATCGGTGCTGCTTCATTCAGTACAAAGCTATCACAGAGTCACAGAAAAGTGGGACTATAACAAGACAATAGTAATCCTAGGCAGTCTAGTTCTAAGGACCGTGGTTTCCACTTTTTTTTTTTTTTTTTTAATGTCTATCTTTATTCCTTCTCTATAATTTTATTATTATTTTTTGGCTGCTGCATCAGGGTATACAGCAGCTTGATGTGAGATCTCAGTTCTTAGACCAGAGATTGAACCCAGGCTACAGCAGTGAAAATGCTGAGTTCTAAGCACTGGACTACCCAGGAACTCCCCCCTCCCTCCACACACACACCAGTGATAAAATGTTGAGTATATAATTTAATAAGTGTATTTGTTTATGAGTTTACTTGTGTACTAACATGTATGTTATTCAGCAGTCATGTGCAAGATTAAAGGGTGGATTCTATGTGTCCTCTCTTGAGCATGTCATTACCTCTTGGGATAACTGGGTCTCCATCAGTTTCACAGTTAAGGTTGATGCAGAAGCATATTTTTTAACTCTTTCTTGTTTTTTTTAAGTATTTATGAATTTTCTAATTAAATCTTTATATCTTTTAAGATCTCCTGCCTTATCTTTTGTTGAATCTTAGTTTTGCAGTTTAAAATGCTCAGTACTAACCAGCCTTACAGCAAAGCACATAATACAGAAAACATTTTATTTTACAAAATAGCTCTTTTCTGGACTAAGTAGTATTTTGTTAGTGTTCCAGGTCTGGAAATCCATTTGGATTTTCTTTAACCTCTTTCCTTTTTATTCTTAACTTTGCAATTCAGATATAGATTGAGGTCTTTAAAACTTTGTTAGTTATCAGAAAATATCTGGCTGCTACATTAAAAAGGTCATTCTGTTGTCAGAACAAATTTAGAATTTGGAAGAAAATGTCTTTCTCAAACACATAAGATCTTAGAAGGCTAATGTATATTTATTCCTTATTTTTTTAGTCCCCGGGATAAAGTATCTTTTTTGTGTTCCTTAAGGGAGTAGGAAGCAATTAGAATGAATCTTGTTTTTATAACTAATTCCTGGTTTCATAGGTCACTGAAATACACATTTTAAAAAGTATTTTGTTATTCAAGCTTTTATCACTGCTAGTTACTTCACTACAGAGTTTGACAGTTATACTCTCCTACCTTTCCCATTTTGAGTGGAGATACTGAGAATTAAAATGGACCAAGTCAAACAAAGCATTTAACTGCATATAACCTAGACAAATCCTGAGCAGCGATGAGCTTCATAGCTAATATAATATTTCTGTGGTTAAAACTGTATCAAGTAAAATTTTGAAATATAAGACTAGGTGACAGTCACTGATGTTGAAATTTGCCAATAAGCTATTCCCATAAGATACAGAGTACTGGAATATATTGGTGCTCAGTGAATAATGATTTAGTTAGAAATTAATTTTGCTGCTTTTGCTCAGTATTTTATGTAAATGGAATTATACATTGTCTAGTCTTTTGTTTCTGTCTTCTTTTACTTTGTGTGTTTTTGAAGTTTATCCATATTGTAGGTTGTGTCAGTATTTTGTTCCTTTTTATTGCTGAATGGTTTTCTTTGGTGGGCATCTGGGCTTCCTGTCTGTCTGTTAGGAACAATGCTTCTATGAAGGTCCACGCAGCAGGCTTTGTGTGGACAGATGTTTTCATTTCTCTTGGGTATATTCCTAGGAGTGGAACCCACTGGGTTGTATGGCAAGTTTATGTTGAATGTTTTAGGAAATCGCAAGCTGTTTTCTGTAACTGTTGTACCATTTACATTCTCACCAGCAGAGTGTGAAGGTGCCAGTGTCTCAAGATCCTCACTGATACTTGTTACTGTCTTTTTTATTGTAGCTGTTTTAGTAAATGTTAAGTAGCATCTCTCTGTGGCTTTAATTTGCATTTCCCTAATGACCCAACTGATTCTTAAATTTGCTGGTTATACATGCTGAGTATTTAGTATTCCTATATGAAATAACTTCCTGTGATAACCCTTTATAAATTTTTACAGCCTTTGCCATCCAAAAACAGATTCAAAACAGCAAAGACAGTTTTTCAAAGACAGAGCCTCAGAATGTTAGAAGCATTATTTTCTAATTTTGCAACTTTAGGTTGAAAACATGATTCTGAAGTATAATTTGCTTAAAGTAAGCATTTGGCAGTTATTACACGCCAGTCTAAATATATGCTTTTAGGAGTTCCCGTCTTGGCACAGCGGAAACGAATCCGACTAGGAACCATGAGGTGTCACGGGTTCAATCCCTGGCCTCGCTCAGTGGGTTAAGTATCCAGTGTTGCTGTGAGCTATGGTGTGGGTTGCAGACACAGCTCAGATCTGGCATGGATGTGGCTGTGGCATAGGCCAGCAGCTGTAGCTCTGATTCGACCCCTAGCCTGGGAACCTCCATATGCCACGGGAGCAGCCCTAAAAAGACAAAAGACAAAAAATAAATAAATAAATTATATGCTTTTATTTAACAGGTGATTGCTTTTAGAATGTGTATGAAATTGTTGAGGATTTTCCATCAACTCTTATCACTCTAGAAATGATTGCTCTTTGTGTATATGAGTACATATATATTTAAAAGAATTATTATAACTGAGTGCCCATGCTGTACAGTGGGGGGAAAAAAAAAGTGTGTTGGGGGAAATAGCAATAAAAATATAAATTAAAAAAATAAAGAATTATCATTTGAGGTTATTTCACTGAAATTATAAAAATAATAGTATTAGATAATGATAGTAAAATGAGTTAGTTTATTTTTAAACTGATCTCATAAAACATCTCTTAGTCTGGATCTATATGTGATCTTTATAACAGAAGAAATCTGCAATTTGGACATGATATTTAAATGTTTAGGAGTTCCTGTCATGGTGCAGTGGTTAACGGATCCGACTAGGAGCCATGGGGTTGCGGGTTCCATCCCTGACCTTGCCCAGTGGGTTTGGGATCCAGCGTTGCTGTGAGCTGTGGTGTAGGTTGCAGACACGGCTCGGATCCTGCATTGCTGTGGCTCTGGCGTAGGCCGGTGGCTATGGCTCCGGTTCGACCCCTGACCTGGGAACCTCCATGTGCCGTGGGAGCAGCCCAAGAAATGGCAAAAAAAGACAAAAAAAAAGATTTAAATGTTTAGTTTCTTGATTATGAAGCAATCTTAAAAGTAAAATCTACAAACCTTTCAATAGGGAATTAAATTCCAACGCATCTTTAAATTGGCATTCTCAGTATCTGTTAAAAAAAGATGATGTGGTCTATTTTGACATGAAGAGAATTATTATATGGGGAAAAAGGTAAACTAAGAATTCCAAAATTAAACAACATATGTTGTGTGTATGTGTGCAATATTTTAATTTTTCTTATTAAAAATGAACATAAATACGTTCATTTCTAAAAGGTCTGGAAAGCTGTATACAGGTATCTTAGCCATAATTTCTTCTGAGTGGTGAAATTATAGTAATTTGATATTATTTATATTATTTAGAATTTCCTGAAATTTTTTATAACATTTATTATTATAAATAGAAAAAAGCAGTTTTTAAGAAATAAAACCCCTTAAAACTTTTAATGAAGTCACAAGTTGATTTAGACTATCATTAAAAATGTATTAAATAGGAGTTCCCGTCGTGGCGCAGTGGTTAACGAATCCGACTAGGAACCATGAGGTTGCGGGTTCGGTCCCTGCCCTTGCTCAGTGGGTTAACGATCTGGCGTTGCCGTGAGCTGTGGTGTAGGTTGCAGACGCGGCTCGGATCCCGCGTTGCTGTGGCTCTGGTGTAGGCCGGTGGCTACAGCTCCGATTCAACCCCTAGCCTGGGAACCTCCATATGCCGTGGGAGCGGCCCAAGAAATAGCAACAACAACAACATGACAAAAGACAAAAAAAAAAAAAAGAGTACAAAAAATGTATTAAACAGTAGTTCTGTTGTGGTCACTCAGCAGGTAGGAACCTGACGGAGTGTCCATGAGGATATGGATTCGATCCCTGTCCCTGCTTAGTGGGTAAAGGCTGTGGCATAGGCTTCTGTGGCTGTATGTAGGCTGGCAGTTGCAGCTCCAGTTCAACCCTTAGCCTGGGAACTTCTATATGCCTCATGTGTGGCCTAAAAAGGAAAAAAATCATCAAACAGAATTATGTTTAAAAACAGGTTCTAAACTTAAAAGCCACAGAGGCAAAGGGTTGTAAAAAGGTAGAGGGCTAGTGGGCTTAAGGAAGCTTTGTCCCTTACTAAAGAAGTGAATTTGCTCCAACTTCTACTGGTTCTGTCACAATTTGGCCACAATACACATCGTGGATTTTTCTCTTATAATGAGACTTAAATATCTCACCTTCAAAACTAAATAAGTGGAATTCAAATGTGCTTAGTGAAGAATAACCACAAATTGGGGAGTTCCCTTTGTGACGTAGTGGGTTAATGATCTGGCTTATCTCTGTGGAGGGTCCAGTTCCAGATCCCCAGCCCAGCAAGTGGATTAAGGATCCAGCATTGCTGCAGCTATGGTGTAGGTCGCAGCTCTGGCTCAGATTCAGAATCCCTGGCCCGGGAACTTCCATGTGTCATGGGGTGGCCAAGAGAAAAAAAAATCTTTTTGATTTCAAATGGACAGATTTCACATTTTAAAATTCTATCGTACTTCAAATAACTTTAACTCTTAGGCAGTTAACTGTTGCCTTATGTACATGGTTACCCAGCTGCTATAATCACCATGCAATCAGCAAACTTCTATTTTTATGACTTAATTTTTTTGGAGTTGTGCCAATGAATATGTAAAGAAATAAGGCAAGAAAATAAACTTTATTGTTCCAGATTGTTTGAGTGCCATTTAAAAACACAGTGAAGAAGGCAATTTCCAGAGTGAAAAGTACTAAATTGAAAATAAAAATTCTTTGGATGAGTTCTTATCCTCTCACTAAGAGAAAGTTTACACTAAAAAAATAAACTATTGTATGTGTTTCATCTTTAGGAATTCTTTCAAATAAAAATGCAGACATTTCATTCTTTATGTTTCTGTATAAATTCTGGTCAGAGGCATACTCCTTCCTGTTGTGAATGCCCTAGGTTTCTCATCACCAGGTCTGCATTAACTCTCTTCGTTATTGTTGGTGGAGTAAATGTGTCTGCTCCTAATAGAGGCTGACCCTCCTCTGTCACTGAGGGATTGGATTGAACAGGGACTGTGCAGTCTTGACCTGTTTCTTTTCTTGGAGATTCTTCTGAGTGGGTTTTAAACCTTGCTTTGGGCCAGTTTTCATTTAAGGTTAGACATTTCAATGTCTAACCTTAAATGACGTGCGGATTCCTGGACAAACCCCAGACCGGATGAACTGGAAAGGTATGGGGATGGGGGGGCTTGGAAACCTGCGCTTTTCACCAGCAGATTAACTTTACAGACCTTTCCTGTAAGCTCTTAGAATCAAGCCAGGACACAAATATCCCTAGATCCTGTGTGTCCTGTTTTACTCACTTTCTCCTCACAGCAGTTTTCAGGAAGAGTCCCTGGTACTCATTCCTCCATCTGTACTCCTCACATATTTATCTAGCGGGTCTCCATCCTTTAATTATATGCCCTATCAATAAAATATTTCTGAGTATATCCTTTCAATATTCACTTATTTATGTATAAATTATAGACATGCACTAATACGCCATTGTACTAGTTACATTATGAAACAATGTAAAGAGGAGCTAGAAAGTAAAAACATTTTTAATTTTAAAAATGTATTGGAATTCCCTTGTGGCTCAGTGGGTTAAGGATCTGGCATTGTCACTGCTGTGGTTCAGGTTGCTGCTGTGGCATGTGTTCAATTCCTGGCCCTAGAACTGCTGCATTCTGTGGACACAGCCAAAAAAATTATTAACGCTATATCATTTAATGAATGCACACATAAATGTGTATTTTAAATAATCTTATAATTTTGAATTTGAATAATTTTCAATTCGAATCACTTTGTCAGATCTCAGTACATTGTGATTTTTAATTTTTGCATTAAAATATAGCTGTTGAAGTGTCTTATAGTAAAAACTGTAGGTGTGATAGCTCTGCTGTTTGCTTGGAAGCACTCCACATGTGTGCACTTGAACTGCAGATATTGTGAGGTGATGAGAGCAGAAGTAGAACTGAGTGTACCATGGTGAACCCCTCTGCTCTGTAGTGCTTTCTTCCCTCAGGATAGCTTTCGTAGCTTTGGGGGTGCGGGGGGGTCACTATTAATGCAAATATTAAATATTATTGTAATTTAATTGCTTTACTTTTCAGACAGAAAATGAATAGAAATTGTAATGTTTTCCGTCACATCCCAGTGGGCCATTTTTGTACAGCTCGATTGGGACACCACTTATACCATCAATCTCTTACAACTTGCTTTCCTTATTAACACTATTACCAAACTTATTACTAAGATCATCAACAATCTCAATACTACTAAATTTAGTGGACTTTTTCAGTTCACTTTTACTTGAACATTTTCATTTTCAGTTCATTTTTACTTGACCATTCATTTGGCCATTTCCTGGTTTTTCTCCTGCTATAAGTGGTTCAACTCTTGACTCAGTTGCTCATATGGAAAATCTGTAGATCATTTCAATTTATTTTTCTACTTTTCGAACTGCCTCCTGACTCCACAGTTCAGTCACCAGGACCTGTTGATTCTACCACCTGCATTTTTTTAATATCCATGCACTTTTCTGCCATCTTAGCTGAAGCCACTGCCCCCTCAGTCCTGCAGTGGTCCCCTACTGAGCCGTCTAATACCTGCTTGCTTCACACTGAAGCTCAAGTGATATTTTGAAAGCACGGATCTGACCAATTTACTCCCTTGATTGGTCTCTTAGATAGCGTCCCAGTACAATGGAAAGACACGAAAGATGAAGCTGCTTCCAAGCCAAACCTCCTCCTCAGCTTTCTCTCTCCATCCATTTCCCCTTGGTTTTCTGTGCTCCAGACACCTGACTTCTCTCTGATCCTCCATGGCATGTTCAGGGTATCCCCCTGCGTACACTCGCCAGCTCCCTACAAGTTCCTTCTCCCAGGAACAGTCTTTTCCCTTTTCTGTTTACTAGCTTCTCATCCTTCCTATTTTACCACAAATACCATTTCTTCAGAGAATGCTAGTTTTAGAACCCCCGTTGTACAGTTTCACTGTCTTCTATATTTGCTGTGTAACTCTTAACCATACATGTCCCTAGTCCCTAACAAATAATAAAGGCTCATTAACTATTAGAGTAACATTGTCATAGCAATATTTGTTTGTTTCTGTGTCTGTGAACTATTTACTCTGTGAGGATACTATCTTTGTCTGTTTGGGTCTCCATTATTTTTCCAGCATATATCACATATACGCAGACATATTTATATACAAACATTTGTTGACTTAATGTGATGATTCTGTCATTATTTGCTTAATGCCTTTCCCCCTTAGACCGTAAGGGATTGTCTGTCTATGCAGCCATCCCTAGTGCTTAGTGCAGTGCCTAACATTAAATAAGATTTTGGTTAATTTTTTAATTACTCTTTCTTTTAATACATTTTAATACACATTTTGTCCATTCCTATTTACTGTAGTTCTTATTTTTTTCTTTTACTGTTGTTGTTTAGATTGATCAAGTTTTCTTCTATTATTTTCCCTCTAAAGGTTAGGAAGTTAAATATCCTTTTTATTAGTATTTTCTAAATTTTTAATCCAGATATTTACTTTATATTTTTCTACCACCGTCTTAAGACAGGACCCTCAGGAAGGCTTTAATTGTCTGCTCCTTTCCCTGCTACCTACCTTAATGAGATTTTTGTTTTCAATTATTATTTATTTATAACAATGAGAACTTAAATTTTACAAGTTCGTTTGGTTTTTATTTAACTCACCCCTGCTTCTTTTCATTCCAGGTTCCACTCCTTGGTGTTCGCCAGAGATTGAACCTCCTGGTGCCACAGCTGTAACCAGAGCCACAGCAGTGACATCACTGGATCCTTAACTGGGGAACTCCAACAATAACTTTTATAATAATTTTTTTTAGATAGAATTTGGGAGTGATATATTTTCTGCATTGTTAGATGTCAGAAAATGTGTTTAATGGAGTTTCCTGGCAGCCTAATGGGTTGAGGATCTGGCATTGTTACTTCTGTGGTACAGGTTCAGTCCCTAGCCCAGGAACTTCTGCATGCTAAGAGCATGGCCAAAAAGAAAAAGAAAAAAGGAAAGAAATAAAATGTGTTTATTTTGTTCTTGTATGTAATTAGTTTGAAGAGATATGAATTGTATGTTCTCTTTTTCTCTTAGTCTTTCAGAGATTTTGCTTCATTGTTTCCAATAAGATGTCTGATAGCATTAAAGGCTTTTAGGATTTTGTTTTAACAGTAAGTTACAAAATGTCACTATTACATATCTGGTTTAGGTTTTGGTTTTGGTTTTCCCATTCATACTGGCTTTTTCTTCATCTCTCAGAAATTTTCTGTTATTTCTTTGAAAAGTTTTTCTCTTCCATTTTTTTGACTCTACTTTCTAGGATTCCTGTTTGCGAATTTTTGTGAAATGTTGGGTTTATCCTCAGTGTATATATGTTCTTTTGTGCTGCATTTTCAGAAAATGTCTTGGCTCAGTCTTCTAATTGATCACTTGGCTGTATTTATTCTGCTGTTTGACACCATCAGAGCCTCTTTATTTTGGTGCTTAAATATTTAATTTCCAGGAGGCATGGTTTCCTTTCTCTGAGTATAGTATACTCTTAAGTATCTAAAGAGAGACATTTTATTCTTTTTCTGCCTTTTGCTGCCATTGCTACAGCGTATCTCTTTCTGCTGTTTATCTTAGAACATCTTCCCAACAGTACAGGTTGTTGTAGATTCTTAGGAATTTGAGTTCCTGCTGCCCTGTCTGTGAATACCACATCTGGTTCTAGCACTTGTGGAGAGGAACAGAACAGGCAAGGCAGGCTATGCCAGAGCACACCACTTCTGAGCTGGGATGATTCTCTTTGCTTTTGGGAATCTAAGCATCGTCCCCACTGCTCAGAGACACACTTTTTGTTGATAAGGAGTGACGGGGCGGGGAGGGAGAGAGGCAAAATGTCCAGTTGTCTCACCTGCAGAGCCTGGCAGTCTTAGTGCTTACTCCAAGGCCCCTTCCTTGGGATTGTTTTGAGAACTTTTTTTTTAGCTTTTATAACCAGTTCTTCTAGAGGGCATACTGAATAGTTCCTTTCTTTAGTCCATTCATATCTGCCTTTCCTCTTTGAGGAATTTCTCAAAATTTCCTGACCCCTTAGGAATAGTCCTCCTTAAGCTAATGCTGTATAAAGTTATTTTTTAAAAAAATGTTGTTTATAGGGATTTGAAACTGAAAAGTCTGTCAATGGCATTGCTAAGACTACTGTCTTGATCCAAGCTTGTGGTCAAGAATTCAGTATATCCCTGCTGAAATATATCCAAATACATGCTCAGTAACATAATATATTGAGATGAAAATATAGATATATCTTAGTAACACAGATATGGCTGTCTCCTAATACTAATTTTATAAGGGTTTTGTGTATAATTTCTATATTTCAGTGAATCCATACATTTCTCTTTATTTATGAAAGCACAGAACCAGTTTTTTTTTAATTATGTTATTTTTATGGCATATGGAGAAAAGCTAATTCACTACTTTCTTTCTATTAGGTTACTGGTGATTCAGTCATTCTAAAAGTTCTCCGGTCCAACATTCAGCATGTGCTGGTATATGAGAACCTTGCTCTCCAGGAGAAAGCACTGGCTTGTATTCCAGTCCAAGAACTAAAACGAAGATCACAAGAAAAGTTATCTAGAGCTAGAAAATTGGATGAAGGTAGTGGTTTTACATAACCATTCAGTATTAAAAATATGCTAAATAAATCCTGAAATGGTGCCTTTTGCTCTATACGTTATAAATATGTAACCTAGTTCTATTTGTATTTTTAAGAAGTACAACAATAGTTTGTTTTATTGCATATACCTCCTGCATACATCTGTTAAAATTTTAACTTTTTTTTTAAACTCAAATATGTATTTGCAGTTTAATCATTGTATGTGTTTTGTTTGTTTGTGGTTTGTTTTTTTTTTTTTAGATATGGTAGAACTTTAGTCCATGGAATATATGATGGCATTATTAGTGAATTTTAATGTGAATCTGAGAAAAGCCATATTCAAAATTAATTCCTCTGGTTAGGTTGTTGACTGACTCACTTTAATAGATAGTTACTGATGAAGAGTGTGGATAGTGAAGTGTGCCTGGTGTAAATCCAGCTCTGCCTCTTCCCAGGCATCACCACACTGGTGATTTAGTCTCTACACCTCAGTTTCTACATTCAAAAATAGGAATGATATTTTTAAGAAATAAAGAAATAGGACATGTAAATGTCTTAGAACAACACGGGCCACAGTCATCAACCAGTAATTACTTGTTGTTTTCATTAATGGTCCTAGGATTTTAGTTGTTAAAATTTTCCAACTTCAGCTTTTTTGAGTTTTTATGTAATTGGGTTTTGTTTTTTTTTTTTTTTTTAGTTTTTATGTAATTGGTTTTTAATCTGTTAAGTCATTCTTTTTTTTTTTTTTGTCTTTTTAGCTATTTCTTGGGCCGCTCCCATGGCATATGGAGGTTCCCAGGCTAGGGGTCCAATCGGAGCTGTAGCCACCGGCCTACACCAGAGCCACAGCAACGCGGGATCATCAACCCACTGAGCAAGGGCAGGGACCGAACCCGCAACCTCATGGTTCCTAGTCGGATTCGTTAACCACTGCACCACAACGGGAACTCCTGTTAAGTCATTCTTTTTTAATTGAAGTAAAGTTGATTTACACTCTTGTTAATTTCTGCTGTACAGCAAAGTGATTCAGTTATGCATATATATACATTATATACACACACTCATTCTATAATGTGTTGTCATTTCTTAACTGTGTTTTCTATAGGGTTCTGCAATATTTTTGATTACCCTAGTTTGCAGTAAACATTAGCTAATCTGTTCATCCTCAGAAACATATGGCTTCATGTATGGTGCAGATACCTCTTCACAGAATTGTCTCCTTCCCTGAAGACTCTGCCATTGCTTATTGCACTTATCCAGTTACTGTAATCTCCCAGTTTGTTAATTTAAGTGGTTACTTTTTAGAATAAGTAAGAAAATAACAATAACAGATCTTCTGTTATCTTTATTCATTCCTTCTCTGATGCTCTTCCTTTATGCAGACTCCAGTTTATGACTATCACTTTTCTTCTTCCTGAAGAACTCCCATTACTATTTCTTGCAGGGCAGGTCTACTAGAGTTGAAGTCCCTCAGTTTTTCTTTGCCTGAGAAAGTCTATTTCTCCTTCACTGATGGGGGATGCAATTACCGGGATAATAGAATTCTAGGTTGGTGGTTTTTTTCTGTCAGCGACACTTTAAATATTCCCCTTACTCTGTTGCCTGTATTGTTTATGGTAATATGCCTGCCATAAACTTTTTTCTTGCCTTCAAGTTTTTTTTTTTTTTGGCTTTTTCTTGTGTGGCACTAAGATGGTGATGACAAGGCCTTCTCTGTCCAGGCTAGTGATTTTTTTCCTCTCTCTTTTTTTTGTTTGTTTTGTTTTGCGTTTTTAAGGCCACATATGCAGCATGTGGAAGTTTCCTGGCTAGGAGCTGAATCGGAGGTGCAGCTGCCCACCTGTGCCACAGCCACAGCAGTACAGGACCTGAGCCATGTCTGCGACATATACCACAGCTCATGCCATATCCTTAACCCACTAAGTGAGGCCAGGGATTGAACCTGAGTCTTCACAGATACTATTCAAGTTCATTACCACTGAGCCACAACAGGAATTCCCGGGCTGGTGATATTCTTTCCTCATGAAATGACATCTTTTTTTCCCCTCCAGACAAAATTTTTTTCTGAATTTCTGGATGAGAAAAAGTGTTCTGGTTTGAAGCAAAATGGGGGCATAGAGCCCTGCCCCTGAGGCAACTCCAGAGATGGGTAAGGCTCAGAGAAGTATGGTTTGATGGTTCTGGCCTGGAAGACTGAGGGTTTGTTGTGTGTGATTGTTCCACCCACAAATGAAACACCTTTTTAGAAGAGAAAGAGTCCTATCATTTTGGAAAATTTACTTTGGCTTACTAGGTTGACTATGAAGACGTGGGAGGCAGAATATTGAGCTTAAAGCTGTGTCTGAGGATGAGGCATCTTCTTCTGATGTTTTTACTGGTTTTCTTCTTATTCCATCTCTTTTTGTGCATTGATGTCTATGGTTTCATAGGATGGAGTTAAAGCCTAAACTTGTTCATTTTAGTTTTGTCGTGAAAAGTTACCAGAAATCTATTTATATGGTATGTTTGAAGATGCAAAATTAAGTAATTTAAAGCCTGGGTTATAATTGAAAAATATGCTCTCCACACTCTGAGTATTCTCTTCACAGAATTTAGCATCTAAGTCAGACCTTCCTTTAACCCCTGTGTCTTTGAGCTTATCTTATACAGGCAGGACTCCACTTTGATTTCTCTGAGATAATATTTAGGATCTTGAAGAACCAAGGAACATGGACCCTCAGATGGGCCTCCCTGTCTGTGCACTAGTCCTCCTTGTGGGAAGCTGCTACCGCACCCAGGAGCCCACATGCATCGAGCAAAAGTAGGCTGTCTTCCCTGCCTTTCCCATCTTGATTATGACTGTTGAACGAGCAGTATTGAATCTAAGTAGTAGCATGAGGCTTGTTTGTTTGTTCAGTCCTCCTGTCATCATTCCAGTATTTACTGAGTACTTAACTGTATAACAAGCATAGCTCTAGGTCTTGGAAACATAACAACGAACAAAACAAAGTCCTTGCTCTCTGGTGAGACAGCTAAAAACAAACACTGAAATGTGACAGGTAATAATACGTGATGGAAAGACAAGTCAGAATAACACAATAGAGAGTGATTAGGAAAGATGTGCTTTGGTGTGGGGTTATCAAAAAAGGGTTTTCTTTTCTTTTTTTCTTTTTTTTTTGTCTTTTTGCCTTTTCTAGGGCCACTCCCGAGGCATATGGAGGTTCCCAGGCTAGGGGTCTAATTGGAGCTGTAGCCACAGGCCTACACCACAGCCACAGCAACGCAGGACCCGAGCCAAGTCTGTGACCTACACCACAGCTCACGGCAACGCCAGATCCTTAACCCACTGAGCAAGGCCAGGGATCAAACCCACAATCTTATGGTTCCTAGTCCGATTCGTTAACCACTGAGCCATGATGGGAACTCCAAGAAAGGGTTTTCTTAAAAGCAGTGATTTCCTTTTCACTGGGCACCAACAGCTGCAAAGGCTCCCTGCATGGGAGTGAACTTGGCATGTTTAAGGGGTGGCAGGGAAGGCATTGTGGCTGTAGCAGAAGGAATAAGACTCAGAGAGGCAAAGGAGTGGGTATATTAGTCTTCTGTTGCTGCTGTAACAAATCATCACAAACTTGGTTCCTCAAAACAACAGAAATGTACTCTCTCACAGTTCTGGAAGTCCATAATCAGTATCATTGGGCGAAAATTAAGGTGATGGTCAGGCCACACACCCTGGAGGCTTCTAGGGGAGAATCTTTTCCTTGCCTCTGCCAGCTTCTGCTGGCTGCTTGCAGTCTTTGGCTTGTGGCTGCATCACTCCAGTCTTCAAGATCAGCATCTTCAAATTTCCTCCACATCACCTTCTCTGTGTAAAATTTCCCACTGCTTCCCTCTTAAAAGGACACATGTCATTGCATTGAAGGACCACATGTAATCAGGGTAATCTCCCCATCCCAGAATCCTTAATCATATCTGCAAAGGATTTCTTTTCTTTCTTTCTTTCTTTCTTTTTCTTTTTTTTTTTTTTTTTTTTGTAACATTCACAAGCACCAAGGGTAGAAAATGAACATCTTTTGGCGGGCCATTTTCCAGCCTACCAAAGGGGCTGGCTGTTTTTTTGTCTTTTTAATGCCACGGCATATGAAAGTTCCCAGGCTAGGGGTTGAATTGGAGCTGCAGCTGCTGGCCTACACCACAGCCACAGCAACATGGGATCTTAGCTGTGTCTGAAACCTACACCACAGCTCACAGTGAGGCCGGGAATCTAGCCTGTGTCCTCATGGATGCTAGTCCGATTCATTACTGCTGAGCCATGATGGGAACTCTGGCAGTGCTGTATTTTTAAAAAGGTCATTTTTAGTCTATAACATTCATGAAAATTTTCTTGGGGAAAAACTTTGCTCTGTACAGGAAATGCTAAGCTCTCCCTGCCAGTCAGTCCTGCTCCTCCTCTTACAGAGATAACAGCTATTATCACCTGATGTGTTCCTTTTCATATCTTTTCCTGTGTATGTACACCCATAAGTAGTCATCTATAAAAATAGTTTTAAGTTTCATGGGTTTATGTAAAATTTATGATCTGTATATTCAGCTCCTTGGTGTTTTTTTGTTTACTAATGTGTCTTGGAAATCATTTCCACCCTCCCTAGTGCTCTGGTACGTAAGCAGTGTTATTTATACAGTTCCCCACTGATGGACATTGAGATTGCTTACCATTTTTCCCTGTTCTAAAAACTGCTACAGTAAAGATCCTTGTCAAGAAAACATGCCTGGGCATACATGAACAGATGTTTATTTGGAATAGATATAAGAGTGTCAAGAGTTTTCTTTTATACTATAAGAAAGATATGAGTTGCAAGGGATCTTTTATACTATAGCAGATCCCTGCCAAACAGACTGCCTTCCACTTTATACCATAAGTGTCTGAGAGTATTTTTTTTGACAGTGAAATTATTGAACTTCTTTTGCGGACCTTACTAATTTTTCTAATGTGTTTGTTAATATTCTTACTGATTTGTAGAAGCTCTTAATATATCCTGGATACTTTTCTTTGTTAGACACATTATATCTTTCTCCCAGAATTCTTTGTTTAATTTAATTTAGTTCATCTTTTGAAATTCAAACGTTATACAATTTAAGAATGAAGTTTCCCATTATTTCATTATTTTTACAGTTATGTTTTGTTTTCTATCCCAAAATAATAACCAAAAACTTCTACTGTTACTTTTATAATATCCCCTCTCTGAATATATAATATATATATAAATATGTATGTATATATTTATACACACATGTATTGAAATGAATGGAGTAGGAATCAATATATTTGGATGGTACCTGTCCCAGTACTATTTATTGAACATCCTCTTAGAACTACTTTATAGTTTTATATAGTGTGTCACTTAGAAATCTGTCTTTCATGACTGTTTCATTTCATTGATCTATTTGTCTCTCCTTTACCAATAACAGAACTGTTTAATTATTAGAACTTTGTAATGTATTTTGATGTGTAGTAGACATTTATCTCATTTTTTTTAATATAATGATTTTTATTTTTTTCCATTATAGCTGGTTTACAGTGTTCTGTCAATTTTCTGCTGTATAATATGGTGACCCAGTTATACATACATGTATACATTCTTTATCTCATTCTTAGTCTAAGTTGTGTAGACTATTTTATGCATTTTCTCTTTCACAAGAATTTTGCAGTTAGCTTGTCAACTTTTATGAAAAATTATTTTATAATTTCAGTTGAGATTGCATTAAAGTACAAATTAGTTGTGGAGAATTAGCAGTTTGTGAATACTGAATTTTCCTGTTCAAGAACATAATGTATTTTGGCCTTTTAATATTCTCTGTAGTTATTTTCCTCTGTAGTTTTTTATTGTGAAATATAGCAAACATAATTACAGGAATAAAATGTAACATCTCAAACACCTGTGACCAGCATCAGACTTTATTAATCTTAACGTTATGCCATGTTTTCTTCATATACATTTTTTATTACTTTTTAATAATAAAATATTAAAGATAGAAATGAGAACCCCCAGTATTCTTTTCCCCTCCCCTTTCCTTCTTCCTAGGGATACTGTGCTCTTGAATATGATCAAGAAAGATCTTTTTATTTGATAAAATGGATATAACATGTCATGCTTACATGCTTACAATATAAAACTATATGTATTGTTCCTGAATAAAGAGCCTGGAAACACAACCGAGTGCAACATGTGTCCTTGGATTAGATTCTTTGTTACTAAATGGCATTACTGGGAAAATTGGCAAAATTTAAGTGGATTCTGGGGGAAGAATATAGATTTCTTTTTACTGTTCTTGCAACTTTAAGTTTGAAATCTGCCAAATAAAAAAAAATATTTAAAAAAATTCAAAACATTTTTAAAAAACTATATTGTTGACATGGTTTGTTTTTATGTGTTTTGTGGTGAGTATTCACAGATGAATTATATTCTACAGTAGAAGCACTAACAGAAAAACTAATAGGATGATTTTTAAAGTGTCCAGAATTCTGTAATTTCTGCCTGTAATTTTGTGATTGTTTCATATTTACTTTTGTATATATCTGATAACAATTTAATGTGGTCATTTAAAAATGTTTTTCAAAATCAGACTTATTTTCTTACCTCTCTCATGCTTTGGGATGAATTCCAAACTGACAGCAGTTCCCTAAGAGATTTTGTTCAGCTCCCATGTAAACGCATGGTGGAGGTTAGAGGATGCAATAGTCAAGTCCGACTGCCTTCAATGTGCAGTGGATCACATCATTGTATTCAGCCTACTTCACAATACACTGACAATTCTCTCCACATCTTATTTTTGAAGGCCTTTTAGATCTTCTGTTTTCATATATTTCGGCTTCATATTTGTGAATAAAATATATGTGAGTGTTTTTATTTTTTCTGCTTAAAATCTTACTTAGTTCTGTTTCAACTCCTCAGGTACTCATTTAAATGAGGAGGATTTTCTTTTGCTGGAGCTTTTACACTGGTTTAAGGAAGAATTTTTCCACTGGGTGAATGACATTGCATGCAGTAAATGTGGTGGCCGGACAAAGTCTAGAGGCACCTCATTGTTCCCCAGTGATGATGAGCGGAAGTGGGGTGCAGACAGAGTAGAAGATCACTACTGTGACGCCTGCCAGCTCAGCAATCGATTCCCAAGGTGAGTAGCCTATGGACCACAGTCCAAACGGTTAGAAGAGAATTTTATTAAATCAACTTTTAACCTTCATTTTAATTATTAGAAATATACTACTCTAGGAAAGGGGTCATCAAGCTATGGCTGATGGGCTAAATTCAGCCCACATCCTGTCTTGTAAATAAAATTTTATTCCAACACATCCATGCTGCTCCATTAACTTATGGTCTGTGACTGTTTTCACATTTTCATGGCAGAGTTGAATACTGGCAACAGAAACCATATGGCCTGCAAAATCTAAAATATTTACCGTCTGGCTTTTTAGAGGAAAAGTTTGTTGACTCTTGAATATAAATTGAGTTTAGTCCTAGGAATTTAATGCTGTAAATCTTGTATTTTTCTTCTTTTAATACATAAATGGTAACATTTTGATAACTTTAATAATACCGGTAGCAAATAAAAGTGATGCTAAAACATTAATACTGATCACTGTGCCGTACTTAAAATCATCAGGTGGTGGTATAGAAGGTGAAAGTATAGTACAGTGTGGTACCACATATTTTATTTTAAATGACAGAAGTTTGTTTCAATTACGTGCCTCCCCCACCAACTTAACCTGCCTTCATATCACTAAATTTTAAACTGAGGGAATTGGAACTTTTAACTTTTTCTATCCTTCAATTTGTAAGTCTTTTATCAGATATTCTTAATTGGCACTGCTTGTAAAGTTTGGTTGTATCATCAGGCAAAAAAAGATACCAAGTTTTTGCAGTACTTAATTTTGGGGGCTTAGGAACTCAGTTCTTTCCTAACTAGGAATCAGTCCTGTGATAAGATAAAAAGAATTCAGTATTCAATAATTCTCTAAAATAATAGAGTTATTTTTTCATTCAGCATACATTTGCACAGGTACTTTGGAAATGTTTGAAGGTAAAATATATATATATTAATTATACATAATTAATATATATAATTAAACCCCTCTCCTCATAAACCCTAGGATATAGACTGATAACTGCAGTGTGGAAGGTCAGAGGCTAACAAAGGTATTTATACAGAGCGTTATTTGTTTCCCTTCTAATCATATACTTGTCTCACTGTTAGCTGTTCTCTGTATAAGGGGCTGGGAGTATGAACACTGTTAATTAGGGACTAAGCTGACCTTTCAGCTTGGCACAAGTGGTGCCAGGCATAGCATGCTCTAATTATGCTGTTGTTACTTCTTCATCTAAATAGACAACTTTTTTCAGCAGCTACATTACCAAAATGATAAGTCATTTAACTTAGTTCAAGCAAGAGCATCTGCTTAATTTAAGACCAGTTTGTCACTGCAGGCCCAATTCATTCAGAAAACTGTTTCCTTCCTACCAGGATTTTTCACTCCAATTTTGTAATTGGAGTAACTTTAAACGAATGTTGTAGGAATTCCCTGGTGGTTCTTCAATGAGTTAAGGGTCTCGTGTTGTCACTGCTGTGCGTCAGGTTCCATCCCTGGCATGGGGACTTCTGCATCCTGAGGGCATGGCCCCGGGGTAGGGGGGGGAGAATGTTGCAAACATATTTCAAATAGCAACTTCAAAATTAGCAACACTTTTAAGTAGTTCAGAAGACTAAAATTTCAATCAAAATGATCATTAAAAGGAATTCCCATTATGGCTCAGCAGGTTAAGAACCAGACTAGTATCCATAAGGATGCGGGATTGATCCCTGGCCTTGCTCAGTGGGTTAAGATCCAGCATTGCTGCAAGGTGCAGCATAGGTTGCAGATGCAGCTTGGATCTGGTGTGGCTGTGGCGTAGGCCAGCAGCTGCAACTCCAATTCGACCCCTAGGCCAGGAACTTCCGTATGCTGCAGGTGCAGCCCTAAAAAGGAAAAAAAAAAAAAAAAAAACTTAGAAAAATAATATTTTATATAAAGTTAAGTAAGTTTTAAAATCTTTAGTGTGTTGAAGTTTTTACCTTTTAAGTACAATGAGCTTGTTAATTACCTGTTGCTTTTTAGAATTACTTGTTAGAATAATTCTAATGCTTAAGAAGCAGATTTCCTAGAGAATTTCTGCCTGTCCAAAACCTGCCCATCCTTCAATACCCAGTTCAAATACAAGCTCTCCTCCCCAACCCTCTCCCACAGCACTAATTCCAACTTGTTGTATGGTTTATATCACATTCTGCCAGGTATTAAAATCATTTGCGTTCTTTCCTTGTCTCTCTTAGTACTGTAAGCTCCTTGAAGGCTGTACCACTGCTTAATCATTTTTCACCCAAGATTCTAGCACCATACCTCATATGTTCCAGGCTCTCTAATCATTATTTAAGAATATGAAGTTAAGAAATAGTGCTGTTTATCACAAAGGTAATATAAATTCTTTAAAATTCTCGATTGCGATAATGAAGCAAAGCTTTTTGTGTTATTTTAAACCAGGTATAATAATCCTGAGAAGCTTTTGGAGACAAGATGTGGACGCTGTGGCGAGTGGGCCAATTGTTTCACCCTGTGCTGCCGAGCCTTAGGCTTTGAAGCTCGCTATGTTTGGGATTACACAGGTGCGAATGTGATGAACAGAGACCAGGGGAGCTTTGCAAACTTAAGGATTGGTGTCCAGTCCAGTCTTGTTTTCTGTCACTTTCTGGCCTTGTCAGTCTGAGTTTCCATTTGCCTTCTGTAAATAATAGTAGTATCAGCCTCACAGGTTTTTTATGGGGAGTACAAATCTTTTGTAGTATCCTGAGCATTTTGCCTGATACTTTGCACTATAAACTTTTTTTTTTTTTTTGTCTTTTTGCTATTTCTTGGGCCGCTTCCGCGGCATATGGAGGTTCCCAGGCTAGGGGTCGAATCAGAGCTGTAGCCACCGGCCTACACCAGAGCCATAGCAACGCGGGATCTGAGCCGCGTCTGCGACCTACACTACAGCTCACGGCAACACCGGATTGTTAACCCACTGAGCAAGGGCAGGGACCGAACCCGCAACCTCATGGTTCCTAGTCGGATTCGTTAACCACTGCGCCACGACGGGAACTCCCTATAAACATTTTTTATTAACATTTATCATGACATTTTTAGTTATGCTGTTTATATATTAATACATGTAATAATTACTGTAGATGTCTTCATTATTATAGAGATTAGTATAAAAGATTTAGTAATCTTAACTCAGTATACAATAAAAATTAATAAAAAGTTATGTGACGTTTATATGGTCCTTATTTAGTTACGACTTGTGTACTTTACATATTTAAAAAGTTTTCCTTTTTAGATTTTTGTTTGTTTCTGTTGTCTTGTTAGAATAAAATGAAATCTTCACCTAATAGTTAATTGTTCTCTGACAGTCACACATCAGACATCATTAACCAGAGCTCCTCTGTTAGCCCTCAGCTGATCTAGGCCTTAGAGGTCTAGAGAAACTGCAGTTTTATAGTGGAACTAACTCCTTTACATTAGCAAACCATGCATTGGTCCTATGTTCTTGGTGCTGTTGTTCAATATGTTTACTTTTTTAAAGTTATAGCTCACATTTTTTATTTATTTTTTGTCTTTTTGTCTTTTTTAGGGCCTCACCCGTGGCATATGGAGGTTCCCAGGCTAGGGGTCTAATGGGAGCTGTTGCTGCTGGCCTACGCCAGAGCCACAGCAACACCAGATCTGAGCCATGTCTGCAACCTACATCACAGTTCATGGCAACGCCGGATCCTTAACCCACTGAGCAAGGCCAGGGATCGAACCTGAAACCTCATGGTTCCTAGTCAGATTGGTTAACCACTGAGCCACGAAGGGAACTCCCAGCTCACATTATTTTTTAATTAAGCCTAAAACTGATTATATTAAAGGAGATTTTCCAAAACATTTTCAAGGATTTCAAGGAGACAGAAAAATTAAAACAAATGTTCTAGAGTCTTGTGGGCCTCAAAATGCTTGGTCTTATTAATTAAAATTTAGAATGTTGCATATTATTATATGGTTCTCATCTTAGGCATTCCATAGTTATTGGAAGTCTTTCTGCTTTTATAAAATTGACTCTGGTTTCCTCTTTCTCTCTCTGTCCTTTCTCTCACTTGAGCAGACCACGTCTGGACTGAAGTCTATTCCCCTTCTCAGCAGCGTTGGCTGCACTGTGATCCCTGTGAAGATGTCTGCGACAAGCCCCTCCTCTATGAAATAGGGTGGGGCAAGAAGCTGTCCTATGTCATTGCATTTTCTAAAGATGAGGTAGCTCCTATGAGAAAAAAATGTTTTCTAAGCATCAGATTATTTTTCCTTTTTTGATAGCTTTTGAAGGTATAGTTGACATAAAATAAGCAGCGTGTATTTAAAGTGGACAACTTAATAAATGTTGTCCTCTGTATTCACCCATGGAATCACCTTTGCAATTGAGGTAGTGAGCACATTCCTTATCCCTTGAGTTCTGCATTATCCTTTCTTGCCCTTCTCCAGACAGCCACAAACTTATTTTCTGAGACTATAGATTAATATGCATTTCTAAAGTTTTATATGAATGGAATCACATGTACTCCTTTTGATTGAGGGGGGATCGTTTTGCTCAGCATAATTATTTTGAGATTCACCCTTGTTTTTTCCTGTATCAGTAGTTGATTCTTTTCATTGTATGAATGGACCATAGTTTGTTTATCCATTTGCCTGTTGATGGACATTGGGATGTTTTCCAGTTTTACTATTTCAAATAAAGTTGCTATTAACATTGAGGGACAAGTCTTTATATGGGTATATGCTTTCTTTTCCCTTTGTTAAATGCCTGAAATGGAATGACTGAGTCATATTATAGGTGTATGTCTTAACTTTTTTTTTTTTTTTTAATCTTTTTAGGGTCACACACACAGCATATGGAAGTTTCCAGGCTAGGGGTTGAATCAGAGCTACAGCTGCTGGCCTACACTACAGCTACAGCAACATAGGATCTGAGCCACGTCTGAGACCTACACAATAGCTCACAGCAACGCCAGATTCTTAACCCACTGAGTGAGGCCAGGGATCCATCCTGCGTCCTCATGAATACTATTCAGGTTTGTAATGCACTGAGCCACAACGGGAATTCCAGTGTCTTTTTAAGTAACTGCTAAACTGTTTTCCAAAGGGATGGAGCCATTTTAGCTTCTCACCAGCAGTATGTGAGGATTCTCAGTTTCTCCATATTCCTCCTAATAGTGTGGTCTGACTTTCTCATTTTCACCCTTTTGATAGATAAGTGGTGGTATTGCATTGTGATTTCATTTATATTTCCCTAAGGATGAATATTGAGCATTCTTTTATGTGCTTATTTGTCATCCATTTGTCTGCTTTGCACATTTTTTAAAATTGGGTTCATTTTCTTGTTGGGTCTTTGAGAGTTCTTTATGTATTCTGAATACAAGTTCTTTTTCAAATTATGTTTTGCAAAGACTTTGTTCCTGTTTGTGGCTTGGCTTTTTATTCTCCCAGTGATTTTTGAAGAGAAGAAATTGATGAAGTCCACTTAATCAAATTGTTATTTTATGGATCTTGCTTTTTTTTTTTTTTGTCTTTTTGCGTTTTCGCCTTTTCTAGGGCTGCACCCGCGGCATATGGAGGTTCCCAGGCTAGGGGTCTAATCGGAGCTGTAGCCGCCAGCCTACACCAGAGCCACAGCAACATGGGATCCGAGCCGCGTCTGCAACCTACACCACAGCTCACAGCAACGCCGGATCCTTAACCCACTGAGCAAGGCCAGGGATCAAACCCACAACCTCGTGGTTCCTAGTCAGATTCGTTAACCACTGAGCCACGACGGGAACTCCTGGATCTTGCTTTTTGATGTTATATCTAAGAGATGTTTACCTAGCCCAAGCCAAAAGGACTTTCTCCCCCATTTTCTTTTAAAAGTGTGTAGTTGTAGTTTTACATTTGTGTCTTTGAGCCATTTGTGGTTAATTTTTATATGTAGTCCAAGGTGTGAATTGAAATTATTTTGCATATAAATAATAAATTGTTTTGGAACCACTAGTTGAAAAAATTATCCTTTCTCCATTGAATTATCTTTGCACCTTTGTTAAAAATCAGTTCCAGGAAGTTCCCTGGTGGTGTAGCAGTTAGGGGCCCGTGTTTTCTCTGCTGTAGAGCAGGTTCAGCCCCTGGCCTGGGAATTTTCATATGCCACAGCCCCCCCCCCAAAAAAAAAATCTGTACTATATTTATGTACATTTATAATTTATATGTTCAACACAATAAAAATGGAGTTTTGTTGAATTTTGTGAAATCAGCTAAATGTTCTATGAAATGTTCTATGTTCTATGAAAATTTCATCTCGTATTCAGTCTTTCTTGGAAGTGTACCAATTAGAAAATAAATTAAAAAACATATTCTCTAATTTTTTTAGCAGGTTTTTAAACTTCAAAGGATAGCATTTAAAAAATTCTGTTTAAGAATTGCATGCGTTTTAGGTATTTAGCAATCAAGGCTGATGGTTGTAATCTTATTAAATATTTATATCCTATAATTCGAGGTGGTTGATGTCACTTGGCGATATTCTTGTAAACATGAAGAGGTAATCTCCAGAAGAACTCAAATTAAAGAAGAGTTACTTCGAGAAACTATTAATGGACTTAATAAGCAGGTATGTGATGGGCATTTGTCATTTTTGCGAGAACATTTGCGATTTCTTTTATACAATGAAAGAATAGCCATTTTTTAACCCATTGAAGTTCCTAAAGTAGTAGCATTATTTTGGAAACAAAAATATTTAAGTGTATTAAATGTCTTTTTGTTCTTTGAAAATCTCCTTAAGAACTCATTTTAAATATTGTGGGAGGTTTTCATTTCTGCATTAAATTGTCATATCTCAAAGTTTAGTGAAACAATGTCTCAATTTGTTTAATACTCGATGTAAAATGTATGTTGTCTTATTTTTTGAAGTAAAGGAGTCTTGAGTTATAATTACACACACATCCCCCTCCAAGTATGGAAATTTCTGAAATAAGGCACAGGAAATTATTAACAGTGACTATTTTTGAAAAGAGGAACTGGGGGTCCAAGAGGAAAGTTTCAGCTTTTATTTTTATACCCCTTTTGTAGTACTGAATTTTTTTTGCCATGTGTGTTTATTATTTTTCACGTTTTAAAAAACAACTAATTTTGCTTCTGGCAAGCAGTTAGAATAGGGTCAATCACCTTACAGTGACTGAGATTCAAGGTGAGTTGTCTTGTACTGGGATTTCACCTTACTTATAGTGTATAGACCTTCCAAGATCTGAGGCTGAAAACCTAGGGTATTACTTGAGCTCCAGCGATTTACTCCCCAGCACTGACAATTCTACTTCAAACTTTGCTTTGCATTTCAGCTCTCTGGCCTGATTTGAGCTTGGCTCCTCATGCCACTTAATAATTGGCAGTGCCTGAAAGGGAGGAGAGGTGCAGTTCAGGTCAACTCAGTTTATTTCTTCCCTTGGAATCTTAGCTTCTTCAGTTTGAGCTACTTTGGTAGCTCTCTGTTACACTCAAGCAAGTGTTGGGGTGTCTGTGTGTGTTGTCCACTGCTGTCCTTGCCTTTCTCAGCAGGACAGTTGGTCTGACACAAGCTAGTCTATCACATCCAGAAACAGAAGCTGCTGCCTCTGTTTTAAATCTAGGCCAGCAAAGGGCATGGAAAGTTGGATGTGGGTGTTAAGTGATTGCTTAACATAAAATTTGTAAAACTATTTTACATTTCTACAGTGTCCTTTCTATTTTCCAAATATGTATATGGTTGAAAATAAAGTTAGTTCTTTTAAGATCCCATTACAATCCAAATGTCTTAATGACATTCATACTTAGAGATGGACCTCTCATTCTCCTGATCTTGACTTTTTTTTAACATGAATTACAGAGGCAAATATCTTTGTCAGAAAACAGAAGAAAAGAACTTCTCCAAAGGATAATTGTGGAGCTTGTTGAATTTATATCTCCCCGAAGCCCTAAGCCTGGAGAACTTGGCGGAAGGATATCTGGGTCCGTGGCCTGGAGAGTGGCCCGAGGAGAAATGGGTCCAGAGGTATTTAATTCATACAGATGATGATCTTCTCACTTTTCTCACTTCCTCTCCTGTGCCATTCATGTACAGAAAAATGCATTGACCATGACCTTTCAATGAACTTTTCAGAGTCTTATGAAAAAATGTAAACATTTGAAGAGAACCAGTAATTGATCGACATAGTATAATTACATGAGTTAGCAAAGCAATTAAAATGGCATTTTTTATTATTTTTCTTATGTAAATTTCTAGTACAGTATAACTTTTACTGAAGTGTATAAAAATGCACAAATTATATGTATACAGAGTAACAGATTTTCACAAATTGTGGTTCCTCATGTAACCACTGTCCAGATTAAGAAATAAACAACCAGGAAGTTCCTGTTGTGGCACAGCAGAAATGAATCCCACTGTATCCATGAGGATGTGGGTTTGATCCCTGGCCTTGCTCAGTGGGTTGGGGATCCAGCATTTCCTTGACCTGTGGTGTAGGTTGCAGATGCAGCTCAGATCTGGCATAGCTGTGGCTGTGGTATAGGCCAGCAGCTGTACCTCCAGTTTGACTCTTGGTCTGGGAAATTCCATATGCCACAATTGAAGCCCTAAAAAGCAAAACAAAAAGAAGAAAGAAAGAGTCAACCAGACATCAGAAATAACCAAAGTTCCCTTCCAATCAGTGCCTTTCACCCCCAGAGTGACCATTGTCCTGGCTTTTAACATCGTGGACTAGTTTTATCTGTTCTTTATGTAAATGAAATCTTATAGAATATACTCTTTTGTTGATGATTTCTTTCTTTTAACATTACTTAGATTCATGCTTGTTGCTGCATGTTTGTAATAATTTATTCTCATTGCTATATAATATTCCACTGTGTAAATATACTATGATTTATCCATGGTAGTATTGGGTACCTGGGTTGTTTGTCAGTTTTGGTTAAAAATGATGCTACTCTGCTATTCCCAATAGCCAAGATATAGAAACAACCTAAATATCTATCAGCAGATGAATGGATTAAGAAGATGTGGATTAAGAGTTCACATTATGGCTCAGTGGGTAAAGAACCCAGTGTTGTCTCTGTGAGGATGTGGGTTCAGTCTCTGGCTTGGTTCAGTGGGTTAAGGAGCTGGCATGCCACAAGCTCTGGCAGAGTTTGCAGATATGGTTCGGATCTGGTGTTGCCATTGCCATGGCATAGGCTCCAGCTGCAGCTCCAATTTGACCCCTGGCCCAAGAACTTTCATATGCTGCAGGTACAGCCATAAAAAGGAAAAGAAAAAAAAATGTGCGTATGTACAATGGAATATTACTCAGCCATAGAAAAATGAAATAATGCCATTTGCAGCAACATGGATGCAACTAGACATTATCATACTAAGTGAAGTAAGTCAGAAAGAGAAGGGCAAATACCATATGATATTATGTATATGTAGGATATAAAAAAAGATACAAATGAATCTATTTACAAAACAGTCAAAAACAGAAAACAAACGGTTACACAAAGGGGAAGCAGGAGCATAAGTTAGGAATGTGGGATTAAGAGATACATTACCATACATAAAATGGATAACCAATAAGGACCCACTGTATAGCACAGGGAACTATATTAATATCTTATAATAACCTATAATATAAAAAAATCTGGAAAAGAATATGTATAACTGAATCACTTTGCATTATACCTGAAACTAATACAATATCAACTATACTTCAATTTTTTAAAAAAATTGTAGAGTTCCCTAGTGGCATAGTGGGTTAAGGATCCACTGTTGTCACCGCCGTGGTGCAGGTTCAATCCCTGGCCCGGGAACTTCTGCATGGTGTGGACATAGCCAAAAAAATTGTGCTGCTGTGAAGATACACAGACATATTTTCAGTAAATGTGTATGTATGTTTTAGATAGGTACATATTTAGGAGCTGAATAGCTGGATCACAGAGTAGTAGGCTGTTCATACATATATACATGGAGTATGTTCAGCTTTAGCAAATGCTGCCAAACAATTTTCTAAAGTGGTTATGCCAGTTTACACTCTCCCTACAATTAAATGAGATTTTCCTACATCTTCGTAGTTTCTTATCTTTTTCATGTTAATGTTCCTGGATGGTATATAGTAGATTGTGGTTTTAAATTTGCATATTGATGCTTACTAATGAAGTAGAATGTCTGTTCTTTAAAATTTTGGATATCCTCTTTTGTGAAGTCGTATTCAGTGCTATGAAAATGCTGTAAAGTACAGTGGGGAAAAAAATAGAATCTGGGTAGTTCAGCTAATGAACGTGTTTATTTCTTATTACATACTTGCATACATCCGGTTTTGGCTAGAAATTGTTATTGGTACGAGTACTATTATGTGGTCAGACTTATTCTAAGATATAATCCCTTGATTAATCTCCCCAAATTAAATAATGAACAATGGAAATATAATTTCTAGAGTTAGGAGCTAGCTGAAAAGCAATGTGGTCTGTAATGGACATTAATACAATAGACTGTCCTTAGCCCTTAGTGACCTTAAAATTGACTCACAAGAAGGGATTTAATATAAATATCTAAGAAGATATGTAATGAAAAATGCTTGAAAGGGAAATAATCTGTCACAATAGCAATATCAAACAGTTCAAAACTGTTTTATATCTTACTTTTTCTATTTGTTTGTTTTGGTTTTTTTTAGGGCCATACCCACTGCATATGAAGGTTCCCAGGCTAGAGGTCAAATTGGAGCTACGGCTGCCAGCCTATGCCACAGCCACAGCAATGCAGGATCTGAGCCACGTCTGTGACCTCCACCACAGCTTACGGCAACGCTGGATCCTTAACCCACTGAGTGAGGCCAGGGATCAAACCCACAACCTCATGGTTCCTAGTCGAATTCGTGTCTGCTGCACCATGATGGGAACTCCTATATCTACTTTTTCTAAATTTGCCATTGTTACAACTTATTTCTCTAATAAAGGAGTATGTCCCAAAGGGGTGAATTATCCCTGATAAACTTTTATTTTTTCATCTATCCCATCATCTTTAGCACTAGAAGTGTTGATTCAGCCATAGAATTGCAAGATCTAAATTCAACAAATAATTCAGATCACTGCTGATACAGCACAAGTTACAAGTATAAATCTAAATGAAGCCCATTGAAAAGAGCTAATGTAATTCACAGCTGTGTTCAATTTAAAACATGGGTATTTAAGTCTTCATTTTCTTTTTATGGATGAGTGTGCTTCCTCTTGCATGGCACATAAGTTGATTAAACTTTAAAAATATGATTTGGGTCATATACCCAGATTGTTTTCCCTTTTGAAAAAATTTTTAATTTCTAAATTTCTGGAGACCATAGTAGGGCCATGGATTAAGTGTCTGTGCTAAAAAATTAGGGAACTATACCTTGAAGTCAAGTGAAAAAAGAAACATTGGTGATACCATTTTCAGAAAGAAAATTTTTATCTTAATCTTAGATTTTAAAGCATTTGTGAAATATTGTTATAAATGATATGTTCAGTAACACATTTTTCTTTTCCATTTGATAATTAGTTATACTTGGTAAAATAGTAGATAGTGTTAATTTAAAATCTTTTTTTTTTGTCTTTTGTTGTTGTTATTGCTGTTGTTGTTGCTATTTCTTGGGCCGCTCCCGCGGCATATGGAGGTTCCCAGGCTAGGGGTTGAATCGGAGCTGTAGCCACTGGCCTACGCCAGAGCCACAGCAACGCGGGATCCGAGCCGCATCTGCAACCTACACCACAGCTCACGGCAATGCCGGATCGTTAACCCACTGAGCAAGGGCAGGGATCGAACCCGCAACCTCATGGTTCCTAGTCGGATTCATTAACCACTGCGCCACGACGGGAACTCCTAATTTAAAATCTTAATTCCATTTGGTTTATGTCAGCACTCTGAATATCTTTGATAAAGAAGAGAAGAATGGGAAAGTATTGTTACATGCTTATTCTAAAGTTAAGCATAATTCATAGTTAGAAAGTCATCTTCTAAAAATAATAAGCTGCTTTTTTTTAACCTTATCTTCTTGGCAGTAATATTCACAAATCTAAGGAATTATCTTTTTATTCTTACATTTATAAATTTATCTTTCTATATCTAAGATGTTTTATGTTGTACATATTGATTCTTATACATTTCAAGTTTTTATATTATTTGATATCTAGTTCCCAATGTTTAACAAAAAATGGTTTACCTACTATCTTGATTAATTAGTAAAAAGCAAGATGTTGGCACAGACTAGAGCATGGTTCTCAGTGGTAGATAATTTTGCCTTCCAAGGAGACATTTGGCAACATCTGGGGACATTCGAGGTGCTTCATCTGAGAGGAGAGATACCACTGGCATCTGGTGGGTGGAGGCCAGGGATGCTGCCAGACAACCTGCAGTGCACAGGGCAGCCCCTGCCAGGAGGAGTTACCTGACCCACAGTGCTGCTGTGCTCATGTTTAAGGAAGAGGGGACACTGTGATAGTGGCACATAAAGATGTAGGATATCGTCTTTCTCAAGCTTTAGATTCACTCAGCGATTTCAGGGGACTCTTTTACATTAAAGTAAACATTGATTTATTTTGTAATAGAGTGCAAAATTTGTATGGAATTTTAAGGTGAAACATGAGCTTTTGTAGCAGATTTCACAGGTGCAGAAAACTGTTTGCAGGTATACCTCCTAGCTTCAGTTATCAGGAAAGGATACTGGTAAAATGGCTTTTGGCTAAGGCCCAAAGAATGAGAAACAATCAAGCATATGGCAAGTAGAAAGCAGCATTCCAAACAGAGGGAAGGGCTTGTGTCAAGGCCCCAAGGTAGGAACAAGCTGGGCACTTTTAAGTAACTAAGGGAAAAGTAACATTGTAGGAGTGTAGAGGTAGAAGGGAAGAGTGAAGTGAGACCTGGTGGAAGAAGCAGGCAGGGGACTGCCTTGTAGGGGTTAGAGTTTCAGCACTGTAGGAAGTCAGTGGAATGAGATAAGCAAGAAAGTGATGTATCCCACTTCACATTTTTAACAGTCCCTTTCATTACTATGTGGGGTGCTTAAGTCTTGAAAGCTAGGGAGTTCCCATTGTGGCTTAGCGTAAACGAATCTGACTAGTATCCATGAGTATTCAGGTCTGATCTACCTCGCTCAGTGGGTTAAGGATCCAGCTTTGCCATGACCTGTAGGTTGCAGACAGGGCTCAGATCCAGCATTGCCATGGCTGGGATGTAGGCCGGTGGCTACAGTTCCAATTTGACCCCTAGCCTGAGAATCTCCATATGCCATGGATGTGGCCCTAAAAAGACCATAAAAAAAAAAAAAAAAAAGAGAGAGAGAGAGAGAGTTCAAAGCTGAGAGTCAATTTAGGAAGCAATTACAATAGTCCAGTTTAAGGTGGTGGTGGTAGGGGTGGAACTGAATTCTTGTTGACACAGAATCACAAAAGTATAAGTCAGAGCTACATTTTTTATTTCTTGTTTTCTGTCTAGTAATGTTCGGTGCTTAGCATTGCACTGATCATATTTAACCTATAAAATGTTTCCCAAATTTTTCAATAGCACCAATTTTTCATTTTGAAGTTGAAGAAACCTCTTAACCACTATACATAGGAGTACCTCTTTTGTGTAGCTATTTTCTATTATGTTGAAAAACTAATTCTGCTTTCTTTTTAAGAGTAAAGAAATCCTGTTCATCCCCTCTGAAGAAGAGAAGATTTCTAAGCAGCTCCACCTTTGCTACAATACTGTAAAAAATCATTATGTCCGAGTTTCAAGTAATAACCAAATTCTTGATGGATGGGAGAATGGTGTGTGGAAAATGGAATCCATATTCAGAAAAGTTGAAACAGACTGGAACATGGTAACAATGCATGAAACTGTTTAAAACCTAGTCATTGATTAAACCATGAACTTCATTTTTCAGCTGTGTGTAATGTAAAAAATGATATCAAAATTACTTTTAGTAATCTCTAAACTTGTAAAAGAAAATCCTGCTCCCAACATTTAATCAAAAGTCCATTAGAAGTTTGTGTGTTTATATCAAGGAAGTATCCATTTTCATCAAAGAGGCAGGATTTAGTTCTTTTATGGGGAAAAATAAGTCTATGACCAACCCTATGGCAAGTTTTTACGTAAATATATAGAGTATGTTGTTATCCAGTTCCTTCATGGGTATATATTGATTGCCTACTGAAAGGCAAACTGTTAGGGACTATGGCAGATTAGTCTACAGTCCCAAGAGCCAACCATCTCCTGTGCTTTCCTTTCATAAGAATGTGGATGATCATGTAGCAATATTGGTTACTTTGTCTCTGTGTCCTAAAAAACAAAGAAAGAAATGGATGCTAGGACTGTAGTAGCTCATTATAGCAACTTGTACATTGTTGTCACATGTCATCTGTAACAATAAAATTTGCTTTTAAACTGCCCTACCCCTTAGACAGGGAAAATAAGCTCAGAGCTACTCACATAACTTAAGCAGACCTACCACATTGTCAGTAAATTTCATTGGAGTGAATGAACTCACCAAGTGAAGAGTGAGAAGGGAAGTTGTTCCCTGGTAAGACATACCCCAGTAGTTTTAAAAAGTGAGGCACAGAGAGTTCCCTGGCGGTGCAGTGGGTTTAGGATCTTGTTTTGTACTGTTGTGGCACAGGTTTAGTCCCTGCCCAGAAATTTCTGCTTGCCATGAGCACAGCCAATAAATAAATAAATACATAAATTTAAAAAAAAAAAGTCACAGATTGAGCTGCTGGTGTTTAGGAGCATCCTTATCTTGTGCTAGGAACTGATCAGACTAGAGACATTCAAAGATGAAGTCCTTTCTTTCTGTTTTATTCCCCCATAGGTTTGGCTCTAAACTTATCTTGGTGCTTATTTTGACTATCTTTTTTGCATTAAGCCAAGAATAATTTATAGGATTATTGAGATTGTAGATATAGGAATTTTCTTCTTCGGTTAAAGAAGGGCATATAAAACAAGATAAGAGTTAAAATTTAAAGATGTGTGTATCTGTAATTGACTATCTGGTTGATAAGAGAGGATGATTTTCTGGAAGACTATCTTTACCTTAAAAATTACTTTGAACAGGTAGTTCCCATCATGGCACAGAAGAAACGAATCTGACCAGGAACCATGAGGTTGCAGGTTTGATCCCTGGCCTCACTCAGTGGGTTAAGGATCTGGTATTGCCATGAGCTGTGGTGTAGGTCACAGATGCGGCTCAGATCTGGCATTGCTGTGGCTGTGGTGTAGCCTGGCAGCTGTAGCTCTGATTCTGCCGCTAGCCTGGGAACCTCCATATGCCATGGGTGTGGCCCTAAAAAGCAAAAAAATAAAAATAAAAATAAAAAGTCTCTCTGAACAGAAAGCAGATAGGATAGACATGGTATTTATCCAAGGACTAGTCTGTGCTTGCTGAACTAGTGAAAAAAGCATGACACCTTTCTAACTGTAGTCCTGTTGGAGAAAACAGTGATGTGCTGAAGAATAGGTCTAGTCTATGGCTTATTCTTGGTCCTGTTCATGCATTTGTTCATCTGCAAACCAGTACTGAGTGCCTGTCCTGCCAGGCGCTGTCTGTCATCAGCTGCATGGTAAGAACGTGAAGATGCTGTTTCTGCCCTCACAATCTAACAGAGGACGCTGAAGCTTAGCCATCTTGGCCACAATGCTGAGTGCTGTGATAAGGACATCAGCACGTTGCTATAGCAACACGGGGTGTGGATAAGTAGCCCTGGCATGGGAGCTAGGCAAAGCCCCACAGAGCAGGTAATACTGGACATGGAGAGAAGAGTAGGTGTTCTGAGTAGGTGTTTGTAAGCAAGGGAGCTACAGGGCAGCATGTGGGGTGCAGAGGGTATATTGTATGAGGAGGCTTTAAATAATGTAAATGAGATGTGAGGGCCATTCCTACAACACAGGTGCCTACTCAAGTAAAGTTTATGCCTTCAAATACTTTTACAAAGGGTACCTTAAATTAAAAAAAGCTTAATGACTCCATTTCCAGTTAAAATATTTAGTATTAAATGAAAAGTACCAGAATTGTGACTACACTTGTAGAGACCAGTAAAAATAACTCTTATTGGGAAATAACAATTAAAAAAAAAAAAAAAGAACTTCACCAACAACAGGGGAAAAAATAAATAACTCTGAAGTAATATATTGCCATTAAAATGTGAAATTTTCACCTAAGTTAGTATTATCAGTTATGTTCTAGGATGCCCCCAATTAGGGATTCTCTAAATCCACTATAAAGTAGGAGTTTGTTTTGCACCACACCTTTCCTCAGTATCTCCAGCCTGGACATTTAGAATAGATTCTTACCCTCTCAAGCAGGTAGTCTCCCAGGAGCAGAGAGAAGAACTAAATTTTACTGCTTAGCAGATACATTGTTCAGGAGTGTATGAATTTGAAGGGAGTATAGAAAGCTAAATCAAGAGTCTACTTGTTAGGAGGCAAGTAATAACACTTTGATGAAAGTGATGTGTTTTTTTCTTTTTAGGGACACACCTATGGCATATGGAGGTTCCCAGGCTAGGGACTGAATTGGACCTGCAGCTGCCAGCCTACACCACAGCCACAGCAAAGCTAGATCCTTAATGCACTGAGTGAGGCCAGGGATCAAACCCGCATCCTCGTAGATACCAGTTGGGTTCATAACCCACTGAGCCACAGTAAGAACTCCCTGACAAAAGCGGTGTTAACAGCTTCCTGACTCATCCATCTGCATTGTCTTGGTCCCTTCAAAGATGTCCTCCACACTGTAGCCAAAAAAAATTTTCAAAATACCATAAATGAAGGAGTTCCCATCAGCGGTTAACGAACCCATGAGGATTCAAGTTCAATCCTAGCCTTGCTCAGTGTGTTAAGCTTCTGGTGTTACCTTGAGCTGCAGGTTGCAGACATGGCCCATGTTGCTGTGGCTGTGGTGGAGGCCAGCGGCTACAGCTCTGATTCAACTCCTAGCCTGGGAACCTCTATATGTCACGGATGTGGTCCTAATAAGACAAAAAAATCCCATTTGCTACTGAGTAAACTTAGGGTAAGAAAAAAAGCAGTTCAAGTCTCGTCTGTGCCCTGGCCTTGCACAGGCTCCTCACTTGCTCTCTGCTTTGAAGCTGCCCTGCCCTGCTCCCCCTCTCCACAGAGTCTCTTTTCTTTGCCTTTTGTTAGATTAACTTATCCTTAGAAATTGGTGTAAGCCTCATCCCTTCTGGTCTCAGCCAGCTGGCTCCTTTTTCCCCTTGCCTGACTCACTGCACGCTCTGTATCCCCTTCCTGACCTGTGTTCTAATATGTGTGAGAAGAGATTTGCCTCTCTCCTACTAGACTGTAAATGTTTCCTGGGCAGACCCCTTGATATTTCTGCTCACTTTAGTACTCTCAATATTCATACATTATAGTGCATAGTAAAGGTATTAGTAGAGATTGATGGGTATGAAAAAGAATGGTTGCATGTATATGGCATAAATTCTGCACCACCATAGGTACTCTCTCTTTGTTCAGACTGTGTCCCTTGGATGTTTTTAGAAACTTTGCATTTTTGAGCAGTTTTATCATTCCCTTTGTCACTAGAGTCATTTTAGCACTTTTGGTGCATGGCATTATGTCCAGAATTGATTCACTCAGTCATTCAGCTGACATGCTCGGCACTTAGGATGTAATGGTAAGTGAGTAAGACAAACCCAAGGGAGCATGGACTTGTGTAGGTGGAAGACACATGGGCCAACTGTTGATATTAGTGAGGTGAGTGCTGGAAGGATATGGTCTGTGTGTGAGATGGAAGGAAGAGCCACTGTCTTGAGTCAGAGAGACCTTGCAGAAGAAGCGATTATCTGAGTGGGCTTTTGGAGGATGTAACAGAGGGAGAGGTCTCAGAGTGGGGACAGGATGTGGGCATGAGAGGTAGTGTGTGCAAACGCACCAAAGTGAGGAACATCTGGCATGTGTAGAGAAGAGGAAGTAGTAGAGCGTATGAGGGAAAACAAGTGGGAAATAAGACTAGAGGGGTGAACAGTTAGTTGTCAGGCCCCAGGGCCTTTGATGACCTCGCAGTGACCCAATAGGAAGCCAGGCAGGAGTTCAGGCAAAGGAAGAACATGATCACCCTAGTGATCCAGAGGCTGCAAAGGGAATAAATGGGAAGTATAGTCTAGAAGGATTTAAGTAGAGTGGGAACACCTGAGTTGGACTTCAATGAGCAAATGGAAAAACCGAAGATAAAATACATGAGCAAGAACAGTTTACCAGCACTGCGTTAAAACTTCTTGAAATATAGCTGCACTGCTGGAGATCTGTGGGAATGACTGCATGGTGTCTGCTGTATGGTGGATTTACTTAGAGTTCATCTTGGCGGCCTCAGCAGAATATTAGTTTTAAAAGCATTCTCAAGAATAGCTTCAAACCGTACAGTAAAGAATGACCTCCAGGAGACTGTAGCAGCAGACTGACTAGTCTGGCACATGAATAGAAAATCTTTAAGTGAAGATCTTCCTGAGAATGTGAAGTACAGAAAGAAGGGTGATGTTCCACTTGTGTTGAGTGTTGAAATAGTGGTCACAGCCACACCCCAAAGGACGAGTTTCATCTGTGTAAGTTGTGAGCAGTGTAACTTAGACCTGAAACCACAGATGCACTGGTGTTGTGCCAGTGCACCACAGATTGTGGTGTGCCGTTTTGTCCTTACAGGTGCTAGGAAGGGATCTACCTATGAATTTAAAAAGCCAACAGGCAAACATTTGAGATAAATCAAGATGTTATGAACAATCAACAGTTACAAAAAAAAAGTTTTTCCCCCCTTTAGAGCAAACAGTTGACTATTTGAGAGGTTATAATTTTTTTTCCTCCTAAATAAATTACTGGTTCTATTGGTTTTATACCTAGATGGGACCACAGTTGGAGGTTTATGTAACTCCTGTTGTTTTGGTACATTTCAAATTACCAAACTGAGTATACATATTTTGGTAACATCCTACCACCTCCAAAAACGCTGAGTTCAGTAAGTTGGTTAAAATGATATGGGAGTTCCTGTCGTGGCACAGTGGAAAGGAATCCAACTAGGAACCATGAGATTGCAGATTCGATCCCTGGCCTCGCTCAGTGGGTTAAGGATCTGGAGTTGTCATGAGCTGTGGTGTAGGTTGCAGACACAGCCCAGATCCTGCACTGCTATGGTATAGGCCAGCAGCTACAGCTCTAATTCAGCCACGAGGCTGGGAACCTCCATATGCTGCAAGTGAGGCCCTAAAAAGCAAAATAATAAATAAATGAATAATTTAAAAAGTAGCAAACCAAAAAAAAAAAAATGCTTTAGACAAAATGGACTGTTATCAAAAGATTTCATGAATTTTCAACATAAATAGGGTCTGTTTTATCTCCATATGCTATTTCATTAGCCTAAGAGAGCTTTTATTTGCTCACATAACATGTAAAGTTTTATTTAAGCATATAAGAATTCAGCAATGAATTCCATCTTATCTTTTAACTTTTTGGAGGTAAAAACTAATTTAATACCTTTAGGACTTAAAAATGTTAATCTTAAGAGAAAGCAATTCTCAGACATGTTCAACAGCTATTTTAAACCTTCTATGACCCTTAAAAACAGTTCAGGCTAAGACTTACCTGATATAATCGAGGCAGTAGTTGGGTTAAACTAGAAATGTGAGGTTAACCTGACTTCAGCCTATCATATTTTATGCCCACACTTTTAGGGGGGGACATTTGAAACTATTGAGCTCTGAAAACATACAAGACATGGAAGACGTATATTGAGATATAAATTTAAATGTATTTATTTATCGTTTAAGATTACTTTCCTACAATCTTTTAATTTCTTCCAACCACCTTTCTTCCAGTAACCCCTCTGTTTGGCTCATCTTTTCCAGACACCCCTGTTACTAACCACTCCTTCGGAGGAGTAATTAAGTTTTGGGTAATCCCTTGATGCCCAGTAGCTTAGCAGAGGTGAAACTAACAGCTCCCCAGGTGTGTTAGTGCAGCCCTAAGCCCTGGGTTTTGGGACAGACAGCTGTGATGAGTGTGTGGTAGGGGCACATGCACCAGAGAGGTGGTAGGGTGGGGTTGCTGGGCTTGAGTGGGGCAGGCACTCATCTAAGCTTGTTACACAGACAGCAGTGGCAATTAGACATATCTAAGGAGATTAAGTCATTTTCCTTGGAGAGTGAGTCGTTTATGGCTCAGTGATTCTAAAGATTCAAATTAAATTAGCTGACATTTAACCTGGAAGAAAACTAGCTATAGGTTGCCAAATGGCATAGAATATGAATAGAATATTAGCAGTGATTGACTTTTTACTTGATGACTGCAGACTAGAATGGCACAGAGTAGGATGTCCCCATGGCAGATGTGTTTCATGTGTTACTTCCAGCTATTTGCTCCTGAGAAGTAGAATAGGTGTTTCGGGAAGAATGTGTGCATGCTTGTGCTGATTCCTAATACTTAAATACTGTTTATTAAATCCCATAAATCAGAGCCTCTGCCATCAGAGAGTTTATGGTTTGGTTAAGTTAGATAATACAAGTGCACCTTGTATTTAAATAGTTACATTTGGAGGTCCCATCTGGCACAGCAGAAATGAATCTGACTAGGAACCATGTGGTTGCGGGTTTGATCCCTGGCCTCACTCAGTGGGTTAAGGATCTGGCATTGTGTGGCTGTGGCATAGGCCAGCAGCAGTAGCTCCAATTCGACCCCTAGCCTGGGAACATCCACATGCTGCGGGTGCAGCCCTAAAAAGCCAAAAAAAAAAAAAAAAGAAAAGAAAGTTACATTTGGGTAAGGGAGTATTGGCAGTCAAGGTGGGATGAAATTCTGAAGGACCATGAAAACTAAGAGTTTGGATTTAATGCAAGAGGCAGGTACTTGTTGTATGTTCCAGACCAGGCAAACAATATGAAGGAAGTAGGATTTTTAATTAGGCAGTTGCAGAAAGATGAGTGTAAAGTCCTGAGTGTAGTGGTAAGTGCAATATAAATGAGGAAAGTTGGTTTTTGTTTTTGTTTTTGTTTGTAAGACTTAGTTCAAAGAAATGCATGGGTTTGAACATTAGGGATAAATGATTAAAGAGTCAGATTCTTAGGGACTTGAGCCTGGGTGAGTGCAGTTACCTGTGAAAGACCAAGGCAGTGGATGTCAGTTTTCATGTTTTGAGTGTAGATGAAACTATGAAAGAAGATGGGCTGGAGGCAGCCAGTAAGCTTGGATGCCTCAATAGGACATTTAAAGTGGGTAGGGCAGGGATGACGAAGGCATGGGGAGCCTGCTGTTTAGAGAGGTGAGCAGGTAATGTGGATATTACCTTTAAACCATCACTCTTACTCAGCAGTGACGGAACTATTTGCTTGGTTTTAGAGGAAATGGCCCATCTCATTCTAGGAAAGTGTCTGAAAATTGACTTAGAAAATATAAAGATAATTGCATTTAAAAGGACCCTTCATTTCCACCTGAATTCATCATAAAGTCCATTTTAAGTAGCTATATGTATTAATTTAAAAGAGAATATGATTTGCCAAAATTTGGTTAGCATGCAGCCTTAGGGCTGTGCTTACTGAGGCACCTGTACTCAGATATCTTTCATCCTTAGAAAAGATGCTATAGGAAAAATTTGTAATGAAAAAATATTTTCAGTGGGGAAAAATTAGGGTTGTAATAACCATTCATGCATAGCAACTGTGACAGTAAGACTTTGTATGTGCTTTCTATGCTGTTTCATTATTTCTGACAGTTCCTTTTACCCCTCTTACATTATAGGTGTATTTAGCCCGAAAGGAAGGATCGTCTTATGCTTACATTTCCTGGAAGTTTGAATGTGGGTCAGTTGGTCTGAAAGTAGATAGCATTTCCATTAGGACAAGTAGTCAGACCTTTGAGACTGGAACAGTACAGTGGAAATTGCGATCTGATACAGCACAAGTGGAACTGACAGGCGGTAAGCATTTGGAGAATTAAATCATGAAGTGTGTTTAAGACTCTGAAAAGTAATTGTACTTGTTTGCGATATAGTCAGAGTTTTCTTACCTAAGAGTTATTCATACTATTGCAGTAAAAATTGTTCAAGTTAAAAACTGTACAAGTTCATTGTAATAGCAGGACTTATGTTTTTTATTGTGAAACAGAAAGGGAAAGAGAAAAATCATTTCTTTTTCAGAGAAAGCATTTCCTCCATAAAGAATATTCTGTATGTATGTATGTATTTTTCTTTTTATGGATGCACCCATGGCATATGTAAGTTCCTGGGCTAAGGATCAAATCCAAGCCACAGCTGTTACCTGTGCCACAACTGCAGCAACACAGGAGCCTTAACCCACTGCACCATAGCAGAAGCTCTAATTTGTATTTATTTTTGAGGGTTGGTTTTTACCTGTAAGGCAGGTATATAAAATACATTCCAAAACACTGTCTTTATGTTCTTACCAAAAGCAAAGTGAATTTTTTTTTTCTTCCGACAGATAAAACTCTTCACTCCTATCATGATTTTTCTGGTGCCACTGAAGTTATTTTAGAAGCAGAATTAAGCGGAGGAGATGGTGGTGTTGCTTGGCAACACACCCAGCTGTTTAGACAAAGCTTAAATGACCATGAAGAAAATTGTTTGGAGATAATTATAAAATTCATTGACCTTTGAGGATCTGAACATTATGGAAAAGCTGGCAATAATCAAGAACTTAGCATGTTCTAAAGTAATCTGTTGGTTCTGTGCATGCTTAGTTGGCAGTTTGCTACCCTGTACTAGTGTATTTCCTTGTTGGCTCTCCATCATGTAATGTTCATGAAAATATATCTTTATACTATGGACCATAATGACACCTTGAATTAAATGCTCCCTTCCATATGTGACTATAATTTGGAGTAAAGTCTTACTGCCCCATTATGAGATTTTAATCTAAAAATTGTAAGTATGGTTTTGAAAGTAAAATGAAGGTATTTATGATTAAGGCTATTATGATGAAATCTTAAGCTAATAATAGTAATTTCACAGTTTCTGATCAGATTAATTTCTCCATAAGTGATTGAAATAGATTTCCTAAGTTTTTAAATTTTTAATAAATGTGAAAGTGTGCTATCTCATAAGTTATAATGCATGAAAATTTTTATGATTGTAAATATGTAGGCATTTAAGAAATAAAATGAATTATTTTGCTTTATATCTTTTTAGTGGTTACTTTGTTTAAATAAAAATCATAAGTATGCTAAACATTAGAATCCACTTGAGATGAATTATGAAAACATTTAGCATAAATTTACAGATAAGTTATAAAACCATAATATGTGGACACTTCAGAAAATGCTTTACTTTGGAGTTTACTTTTGAGTGTTTTTATCTACCTCATTGAGTAAAATGTTTATTCTTTTTTAAAAAATGTTTATTCTTGACTTTGAAACTATGTAACTATATTATTCAGAATTTATATAGTGTATCAAGAGTTTTTGTGTGTGTTCCCTAGAACCTCTCCAATTAAATTTAGTGAACATTTATTGAGTCTTTGTGTGAAAAAGCGTTGTCATAGCACCCGCAGGGAGGCGGTGATGGAGATGACCGCAGCTCCATCCTCTGCATGCCTTTGTGACATTCTGCAAAGTGAGTTCTCAACTCTTCAGACAAGAAAAGCACATTCTTAGACATTCTCACCCTGTGCAACTCAGTAATACATTTATATGCATTATTAAATATGTACTAACATTCTGAAACAAAGGTCTTATAGTTTTGTTTCAATTGTAGTCAAACCCTGTTGAGGACCACTTTCTTGCTAAAAAGTTACATTTAAAAGAAAAATAGCTTGCGCATCTAAATTTATCAATGTCTTGATATTAGAAAGTTTCTGGAACTGTCAAACTCTTAATTACAGCATTATATAGTGGCCAAATACATAAAATTGGAGAGACTTGACTCTTACCTGTCTTAAAGTAACTGGTTTTGGCACGGTGAGTATTTGGATCATCAAGTGGACCAGCATTCTTCATGAGAACACCTGGAGCTCGACAAGCAGTCTTATAAAGGTGATATTTGAAATAAACTGAATATAATTTATCTCTGAAAATGAAACATTCTAATTTTTACTAAGGCTTTAAGTAGAAATGTAATTAAAGTTCAGGTGTCCTTTTTTTTTATAGAGTTGAAGTGTTGAAAACTAGTTGCACACTTTTCCTGAAATGTGTTCTGTGAGAGTTTCAACTTCAGTGTACCTGGCGCATGTTAATTGATACTTTATTTTGCAGACAAGTTTGGAAATAGTACAGAATTATGAGACAAAGCAATTCTCAATTATATGTACAGCTTAGTGACGATAAACTAGTAAGGCAAAAGTAACTGAGGCAAAGAAGGGCTAACAGTATACAGATCCCCTCAATAAACTGGCCTAATATTAGCTACCCTTTGTATAGCAGTCATCTGGAATTTTTTTTTCTCCACATCCACAGCATGTGAAAGTTCCCAGGACAGGGATTCAAACCCACACTACTGCAGAGACAATACCAGATCCTTAACTACTAGGCCACAAGGAAGCTCTGATTTTTTTTCTAAAGTCATTTTAAGAGTTATTTGTTTATACAGCATTAGACTGTTAGATTACTGTTATGGACTGAATGTTTATGTACCCCTCCTCCCCAAATTCATATGTTGAAATCCTAACCCCCAATCTGATGGTACTAGGAGGTGGGGGCCTTTGGGAGATAATTAGGTCATGAGGGTGGAGCCTTCATGCAGGGGATTAATGCACTTAGGAGAGGAGAAGATCGCTTGCTTCCTCTCACTCACCCCAGCAGTGAGAACAATGGACGAGGCCATCCCTCAACCAGGAATAGGGGAAGGGTCTTAACTAGGAACCTGGCCTGATCTCAGGCTTCCAGCTTCCACAACTGTGAGAAACGTTTGTTGTTCAAGCCCCAGTCTATGTAATTTGTTACTGCAGTCCAAAGTAGGATAATCAATTAAAAGAGCACTGCTCTTTTTGCTGATCTAAAGGGTGAAAAACATCTAATTTTAACTTTCATTTCCTTGGTTACTATTAAGTTCATTAGCCAGTTTTGTTATTCAAATGTTCTATATATAAAACAGTCATCGCTCACTACACTATCTACAGGGGATTGGTTCCAGGACTCTCCACAGACACGAGAATCCAAGGATGCTCAAGTCCCTTTTAGAAAACGGTGTAGTATTTGCACAAAACCTACACACATCCTCTCATACTAGATCATCTCTAGAACGCTCATCTCTAGAAAATGCTCATAGTACCTGATACAATGTAGATGCTATATATATAGTTGCTGGCATGAGGCAAACTCAAGCTTTGCTTTTTGGAACTTACATGAATTTTTTTTTCTGAGTATTTTTTATTTTTATTGAATGAAAGATTTTTTGGCCATATCCACAACATGTGAAAGTTCCTAGGCCTCTCTACAAGTACATAATATTCCTTTCAGTTCAAGGTAGTTCACATTTGGGATGTCTCCAGTCTTATTCAACCAGCAGTTTAAAATTATGTTCACAGATATAGCACAAAATCAGGATTTTAGCTTCTGTATACACAATGACAGCAGTCGGTGGAGACTGCCTAGCAGCTGCACTTTCTTTAAGGCAGGAACTGCATCCCCATTATAAGGGGCACGGTCACCATCAACCCAAACTCTGCCCCAGTTCTGCTGCTGCATCCTAGCACCAGTCACTGTTTGCAGTAATACTCAAACTACTTTTCTTCTTAGAGAAATATTCTTCTGTTCCCATGTTTACCAAGATTATAAAGTTAGAGTAATGGATTGCATGGCTTTATTTACGAATTAATTTGTTTTTACCTACAGTCACTTTACTCATAGAAGTTATCTGCCTGTATGTGATGGAGTTTGTGACTGCCCTAAAGGAGTGTACTATTTTATTTACATGTTTTAGTCAAGTTTCAACTAATTGCTTTATATTACAAATTACTTAGAGCAAGATAATTTGCTATGTTGAATAGCTTGAGGAGAGGTTCTTTGAATTTTTAGGAACTTAGAATCCATTCGCAAGTTGCTTAAGGTGGTAGAGATTATTTCTGTATCAAATACAAAGTGTAGGAGACTTAATTTTTGTATTTTTATTTCTATAATCCCCAACTTCTTTGAGTGTTCTGTGAGGCAAAGCTCAGTTCCTGTAGCTGTCTTTGGATCCTTGTCATGAACAGTTTTTTGGAATGCTTTGTAAATATCACTACAGAGTGGCCAGTCCCATCATAGCACTCTCACTATGGATTAGTAACTGTAGTTTTTTTCCCAGTTACCCCTCCTGTTACTCGTTAATTTTTATTTTTTAAATTTTTTATTTTTATTATTATTTGCTATTTAGGGCTGCATCTGTTGCACATGGAAGCTCCAGGCTAGGGGTCCAGCCAGAGCTGCAGCTGCCAGCCTACACCACAGCGACACAGGACCCAAGTCACGTCTGCAAATTATACCACAGTTTACGGCAACACCAGATCCTTAACCCACTGAGTGAGGCCAGGGACCAAACCCACATCCTCAAGGATACTAGTCAGGTTCATTACTGCTAAGCGACAGTGGGAGGTCCCTACTTGTTAATTAAAATAAATAAATAAATAAATAAATAAAATTTGCACCCACAACAAGCAAAGGTTCTGGGGCCAGAGATCCAACCCATGCCACAGCAGCAACCTGAGCCACTGAAGTGACAACCCCAGGTCCTTAACTGTCTGAGCCACAAGGGAACACCAATATTTTACTAAAGAAATTTTTTTTTAAATACGGGGAAGTACAAAGAACGATTTAACAAAAACTGACGTACTCTCCACCCAAAAGTGAAATGTATTGGAGTTCCCGTCGTGGCGCAGTGGTTAACGAATCCTACTAGGAACCATGAGGTTGCGGGTTTGATCCCTGCCCTTGCTCAGTGGGTTAAAGATCCGGCATTGCCGTGAGCTGTGGTGTAGGTCGCAGACACGGCTCAGATCCTGCGTTGCTGTGGCTCTGGCGTAGGCTGGCAGCTACAGCTCCGATTCGACCCCTAGCGTGGGAACCTCCATATGCCACCGGAGCGGCCCAAGAAATGGCAAAAAGACAAAAAAAAAGTGAAATGTATCAACATTTTGTTTTATTTGCTTCATCTGCTAAGGAAAATCAAAACAGCACCTATAGAGTTGAAGCCGCTGTGGACCCTCTTCAGACCACTCCTCCTCCTCCTCCCCCACAAGCACCTACAATCAGGAACCTAGAGGTTATTTATTGTATTTTTTTTCCCACTTTTACTATGTACATATATCTACTAATATATAATATTGATCATATAGTTTCAAATCTACATAAATAGTATTATAAATAGTACATACTGTTCAATAATTTCCTTTTTCAGTCATTTTCTGTATCCATGTTGATACATATATATCTTAATTATCTTAACTGCTATACTCATTCCATCATTTAACAGCATCACAATTTATTTCTCCCTTACCAACCTGATGGATATTTGGCTTGTCCTCTGTTTATTACAAGCAGTTATTATTGCAATTATAACAAATGTTATCTGTGTTTCTGTGTGGAAAAGTGCAGTTTCTCTAGGATATATTCCTAGATATAGAGTTGCTGACTCACTGGATATGTATACTTTCAAATTTATTGCCAATTTTTCTCCAAGATGTTCAGTGCCAAGTTATAGTACAATTGGCATTTTACTCCAATTCCTGCTTCTCCATACCCTGGAGTTAAATTTTATAATTTTTGTTGTTAAATTATTGTTAAATTTTATAATTTTTGAAGTATAGTTGATTTACAATATTTTGATATTTTCAGGTATACAGCAAAGTGACTCAGTTATACATACACATATATACTTTTTTTAAAATGCTTTTCTATATAGGTTATTACAAGATAATGAATATATTTTCCTGTGATGTATAGCAGGTCCTTTTTGGTTATCTGTTTTATTTGTAGTAGTGTGTATATGTTAGTTCCAAATTCCTAATTTATCCCTCGCCCCACCTTTCCCCTTGGGTTACCATAAGTTTGTTACCTATGTCTGTGAGTCTCTTTAATTTGAAACTTTTTTTAGATTCCACATATAAATGATATCATGATGTTTGTCTTCCTGTGACTTCACATAGTGTGATAATCTGTAGTTACACCCATATTGCTGCAAATAGAATTATTTCATTCTTTTTTATAGCTGAGTAATGTTTACATCTTTATCTTTTCATCCATCAATGGATATTTAGATTGCTTCCATGTCTTGGCTATTGTAAATAGTGCTGCAATAAACATTGGGGTGCATGCATCTTTTCAAATTATGTTTTTCTCTGGATTTATGCCCAGGAGTGGGATTGCTGGATCATATGGTAGATCTATATTTAATTTTCTTAAGGAACCTGGATACTCTTCCATAATGGCTGCACCAACTTATATTCCCATTGACTAAACTTTGCCGTTATGATATGTGTGAAATGGTATTTTGTTGTTTTACTTTGCGTTTTTCTGATGATGGGTGAGTTAGCATATCCTTTTACATTTATTGGTCATTTGGCTGCCCTGCTCTGTGATTGCCTGTTTGGATATTTTGCCTGTTTTATGTTTTTATCCACTTGTGATCCATCTTTGTTAAGTATGTGGACAATCCTTTGTCAAACAAAAAAGCATAACACCACAAAAAGTCATCATCTCTATAAGGCCTATTTAGGAAAGTAACACCCTTTGATTTATACCTTTTTATGAGCCCCAAAACCAGTCTTACTAGGAGAGGGGCTTTATAGGAAGAACAGGGACAAATCTCTATCTGGTGGCAGTAGAGAATGGTGTGTTGAATTCCTGGTGTTCTTGAAATATAACGCTGAATGAAATTCCATGTATGATGGCAGTATGCTTATAATTTGGAGAACATTTAGGCTTAGAGAAAAATAAATGCTTGAAAATGAAGGCATTCTCATCCTAAATTCTTTGGTGAAAAGAAAAACTGTCATCTCAAATGTTATCTCTTGCAGATGTAAAAGACTAAAAGCAGCAAAGAAGGCCTTTGATCTTCACTTAATAAATATGAAACCATCAAAGCTCTTGTACTTGTAAACTTAAATTTGAAAGAGATTAAATGCTAAGGGGGAAGGAAGGCAGGAAAACTTTGTAAAATGAATCATGAAGTAGTTGAATTTCAAAAAATTCATGGCTGAAAAAGAGAGCATTGTGATGTTGGCTGGAGTCAAATCACCTCATTGGATAAGGAGAGTTAGTACCAAATGTTCATGCTATTGTGTCGCACATCTTTGCCACCAAGGAAAAATAAGGTATTTTTCTTAATAAAATACTATTACCCTATAAACATCAGGTGGTGGAGGAGTTGCCCAAAAGGCACAGTGCAAACCTAAGCACCATTTTTTCTTGTTCAGATGTATGGGAATAGGCCTCTACCCAGAGGTTCCTGTGCTGTCCCACTCGCCAGCCAGAGGCAGGTGGCCCTCCTCCCTTATATCCACTCTGTGTAGAATACTCCCAGCCCCATGTGCCCAGGGAGCTGCAGGAATGCCTTGTTACCAAATAGGTATACATGTTAAATAATCACTGCTTTAAAAACGTGTTTTCATTAGGACAATGGTAATAGCCTACATTTGAGTTCTCAGACTCTCCATATCATAATTCATAAATTGTGATATTTGGGAGAGACTTTTCATTTGGCTTTGTGAATACAATTTAATTATTTTTCTTAGTTTGAATGTGTTTAAGGCCCATTTTCTGAAAAATAAAGTATAATTTTGATTTCACTCACTGCAGAAGGAATTGCCCACAGATTAAATTATACTATTTATGAAATAATTCCTACTTTAAACTATTAGTGAGTGTATCACAATGGGAATATATAAATAGAAAAAAGAAAGACGTCACAAGCTGTGTATTGGATATTTCTGCGATTTCTCTCGTGTACTTGGAGAGACTCACAAAGAGCATAGGATGTTTTGGGCAGTGTTTCCCAGAGTAAGGACTGTATTACACTTTCTGAGGGTCTTGCTTGAAATGCAGGTCTCCAGGCCTCTTGTAGGAGATTTTAAGTCAAAATCCTGGGGTTGAGGCCATGTAGTTTATTCCAAAGTATTGAGTATATTTCCTTGTGCTATACAGTAGGTCCTTGTTAGTCATCTATTTTTTTTTAAGATTTTTATTTTTTCTATTATAGTTGATTTATAATCTTCTGTCAATTTCTGCTGTATAGAGAAGTGACCCAGTCATACATATATAGATATAAATATAGATATAGATATATATACATTCTTTTTCTCACATTATCCTCTATCATGTGCCATCGCAAATGACTAGATATAGTTTCATGTGCTATACAATAGGATCTCAATGCTTATCCATTCCAAATGCAATAGTTTGCATCTACTAACCCCAGCCCATCCCACTCCCTCCTCCTCCCCCTTGGCAACCACAACTCTGTTCTCCATATCCATGAGTTTGTTTCTTTTCTGTATATAGGTTCATTTGTGCTATATATTGGGTTCCAGATATAAGTAATATCATATGGTATTTGTCTTTCTCTTGCTGACTTACTTAGTATGAGTCTCTAGTTCCATCCATGTTGCTGCAAATGGCATTATTTTGTTCTTCTTATGGCTGAGTGGTATTCCATTGTGTATATATATCACATCTTCTTAATCCATTCATCTGTCAGTGGACATTTAGGTTATTTGTATGTCCTGGCTATTGTGAATAGTGCTGCACTGAACATGGGGGTGCATGTATTTTTTGAATGAAAGTTTTGTCCAGATATACACCCAGGAGTGGGATTGCTGGGTCATATGGTAGCTTTATATTTCGTTTTCTGAGGTACCTCCATACTGTTTTCCATAGTGGTTGTGCCAATTTACATTCCCACCAACAGTGAAGAAGGGTACCCTTTTCTCCACACACTCTCCAGCGTTTGTTACTTGTTGACTTATAAGTGATGGCCATTCCTGAGTGGTGTGGGGTGGTACATCATTGTAGTTTTGATTTGCATTTCTCTAATAATTACTAATGTTGATCATTTTTTCTTGTGCCTGTAGGCCATCTGTATATCTTCTTTAGAAAAAAGTCTATTCAGGTCTTTTGCCCATTTTTTGATTGGGTTGTTGATTTTTTGGGGTTTTTTTGGCTGTTGAGTTGTATAAATTGTTTGTATATTTTAGAGATTAATCCCTTGTTAGTTGCATTGTTCGAAAGGATTTTCTCCCATTCCATAGGTTGTCTTTTTTTTTTTTTTATGGTTTTCTTTGCTATGCAAAAGCTTGTCAGTTTGATTAGGTCCTATTTATTTTTGTTTCAATTTCTGTTGCCTTGGGAGACTATCTATTTTTATATATAGTAATGTGTATATGTTACTCCCTTCCTCCTAATTTATCCCTCCCCTCAACAGTTTCCCCTTTGATAACCAAGTTTGATATCAAAGTCTGTGAGTTTGTTTCTGTTTTATAAATAAATTATTTTATATCATTTTTACTATATTACACATACAAGTGAATATGTCTATATAAATATGGACCCAAATTTTAAAGTTTATCTTTTTTTTCTAAAGTAGAATTTCATTACACATCATGTTTCATAATTTGTTTGTGAATCATAATATGTTTTCCACTTTTGTGATGGCATAGTAATACAAATGCATTGTAATTTGAAGCAACTAATATCTTGGATTTTTTAATGATTTGCTTAGTTTGTCATTTGGTTTTTATTCTTGCCAAGTTTTTTAAGAGAAAGAGGTACATGAAAAAATATCTCTTAGCAAATATCCCCCCTCCAAAAAAAATCAAAATACCAGCAACATGTCCTGAGGTGATACCGATCTGTCTAGTTTCCCATACTTTTAGAAACATCTTCAAGATGTAACCAATTCATTGCAATCACTACAAACACTTCATTCCTCCTGACTGAACAGCTCCCATATACTGAGCACTCTAATGGGAACTGAGGGTACCAGCACAGCCTTCAAGAAGCTATTCGGCTCCTCAGCACAGGACTAATACCGTTAGGGGAGAAAATATTTAAGCAGAAATTTTAAAAAGACGTTTTAAAGAGTTCTCACTGTGGTGCAGTGGCTTAAGAATCTGATTGTAGCAGCTTGAGTCCCTGGGAGGCATGGGTTCCATTCCCAGCCAGGTGCAGTGGGTTGAAGTATCCTGGGTTGCCACAGCTGTGGCTTAGATTCAGTCCCTTGCCCAGAAACTTCCATATGTCACGGATGCAACGATAAAAAAATAAGATTAAATAAAAAGACATTTTTTATTTACTCTAATATAAATTAAATCAGCCAGATTTTGGAGTTCCTGGTGGCTCAGCAGGTTAATGATCCAGCATTGTCACTGCTGTGGCTCAGGTTCAGTCTCTGATCTGAAAAATTCTGCATGCCACAGGCACAGCTCCCCCTCCCCGCCCCCCCAAAAAAATCAGCCAGATTTTTTGGTACAGATGTAATTGGTAATGAGATGTTTTTAAAATCTGAGCCTCAAATTTACTGACTAGTCTCAAAATATAGAACATCAAACATACCATATTCTAGACTTCTTGTTTCCTACTTACTTATGTATATAGAACAATACACAATTTCATTGCTTATCCTCATGTAACAGATGAACATTATAAGAATTGGAAAGAACTTCTGTTATGTGTGGCAGATATGTTTGGCATTGTAGGATGACAGTAATTTTGAAAAGGAAGTCAGATTAACAGAGAGCCTGATGGCTGAGTATAGGCCTGGTGGTCCTGGAGCTTTGGCCTGTGTACAACAGAGCATAGAGGTGGAGGCTCTTATTCTTAGAGTTCAGAGATCCACATGGAGCCATGAGCCATTTTAAAGGGAATGACATGCTGTAATTAACTCACTGTTATGCAGCACAGGTGTAGACCCCAATTTCCCGACAAGCTGCCAGCATGTGTGACGTTTGAACCTCTTGACTGTAAATTGATAAGATGTAGACAAAGTTCATTGTAGAAGAAAATAAGGTTTCAAAGATCAGTTAAATCTCAGCTTTCTGTAAGAGATGCTGTACCAGATCAGTATCAATTAAGAGAAGGTAAATGCATAAAAAATATAAGCAATAGATTGTTTCTTTCAAAAGTAATCACTGCATAAATTATGGTAGGCACCTTTGGGAAGGAATTACATGTACTTTGGATTTCATAGTTAATTAAATCAATTCGGTAATCATTTGGATGAGCCAACATCATCTTAAACTATATTCTATCCCATCCACAAATCCACCTCCTTATCTCCAAATGTTTTCCTTTCTCACCTTTCCTATTTCTATCAATAATACCAATTTATTATGAAATTTTGAGTCCCTCATGGTGTTTTTTGCTTTTTAGGGCCACACTCTGCAGCATAACCTAAGGGGGTCAAAATGGGAGCTGCAGCTGCTGGCCTAGGCCACAGCCACAGTAATGTGGGATCTGAGCTGCATCTGCAACCTACACCACAGCTCACGGCAACACCAGATCTCTGACCCATAGATCGAGGCCAGGGATCAAACCCGTGTCCTCATGGATCCTAGCGGGGTTCATTACTGTTGAGCCATGACAGGAACTCCAAGTCCTTTTTGTTGGTTATTCCTTTAAAACATTTCTCTCTTGCACATATTCCTTTCCAATCCCACAACAGGACCCAAGCCCTCATCCCTTCCTAATTGGTTCCTGTGTCTCTGGTCTCTGCTTTTTCTAAGATATTCCATATATCACCGCTAATGTGATAGTGATATTTCTAAAACATTCATTTCAGAGTTCCCATCCTGGCGCAGTGGTTAACAAATCCGACTAGGAACCATGAGGTTGCGAGTTCAATCCCAGGCCTTGCTCAGTGGGTTAAGGATCCGGCATTGCCGTGAGCTGTGGTGTAGGTCGCAGATGTGGCTCGGATCCTGTGTTGCTGTGGCTCTGGCGTAGGCCAGTGGCGGCAGCTCCAATTGGACCCCTAGCCTGGGAACCTCCATATGCTGCGGGAGGCGCCCTACCAAAGGCAAAAAGACAAAAAGACAAAAACAAACAAACATTCATTTCATCAGATCAATACCCAGTTCCAACTTGCCCCTGATTCCCTACACATTTAATTCCTGGCTCATGGTAAGTTTTTAAGAAGTTTTGAATGCCTGATAAAGAAACTATGTGATTGGCTTCCAAAATGTGAGTTACTCTTGAACTCATAACTAAGGAACTATAAAGTTATTTTCTTTTTAATTTTTTTCTTTTTTTTCTTTTCCTTTATTTATTTATTTACTTTTTGGCTGTGGGTGTGCTGTAGGTTGATGTGAGGTCTCAGTTCCACAGCAGTGAAAACACAAATTCTAAACACTAGGAAATCTGGGAACTCCTAGGTTATTTTCATTTACAATGATTAAATGTACTGTGGCATTGTAAAATGATTTTTGAAAGTGAAATAAACTAAGGAGATGAAAGCTTTAAGGACACTTCTATCTGTGAAATAATTTGGAATCAAGATCTAACACGCACATCCCTAATATTTGAATATTTCACAGTGTGTGTCTTCAGGTGAAGACACTGATTTTCATAATCCTCACTTGCAAATCAGCCTCATTATTTTGTATGTCCTGTGAATGCTCAGCTCTTCCTCTTTTTATTTTTAGACTCAGCCAACCTGCCAATCATCTGTCTGCGAGCTGCTCCTGAGCCAGCCCACCACTAAACAAGATGGTAACATTCTGGGTTTTGGCTGATGCATAAATGTTTGTAAATCGTTGAACTCATTGAGCACAGAGTGTTATTTTATGCTGAGTAGAAGTTTTACATGAAATGTTAACTATTTGCATTTGGAGTGGAAGTGATTTCTCCTCTTCTCCACTCCCCACCCCCACCCCATTTAGGATTTGCAAGAACTTTAAACATATAGCCCATCTCAAAATGATCCATAGAGTCAAAATTCACAAATGGAGCAAAATCAATGAGCCAAAACCAATCCTGCCAAATTCCTAGCAGGATTCTGGTGCATTATCTCCCTTCCATTACCCCTATTCTTTTTTTTTTTTTTTTCTTTTTTTCCGGCTGCACCTGCAGCATAGGGAAGTACCCAGCCCAGGGACTGAATCTGAGCCATAGTTGCAGCCACACCAGATCCCTAACCTACTGCACCTCAGCAGGAACTCCCTGTTACCCCAATTCTTTATCAGAGCTATATTTTAGAGCCTTAAATATTAGCTGATGGAAGAGTTTGCTTTTTTTCTCTCAGTTTAATTTTCATAATTACTCCTGAAAGATGTACACTTGATGATCAATGACTGAAAATGAGGGAAATGAAGTAGATTAGCTCAGTCTACCCTGGCTGATAGTAGATGACTCTGAATAATTCACTCCTGAATGTTGACTGCATACTTCTTTGGGTCATAGTTGGAAGGTCTTTCAGCTCCTCTGATGGCACACTCTCCACCTTCTAATTGTAGGCTGAGTGTCAAGTTGCTTCTATTCCAAACAGACTGGGAAGAAATGTGGGAAGTTAGCTTGTGTTTCAAAGTTATTTAAAACTTGTGTAACTTTTTAAGCTGTGGTAGGCTATCCTTGCCAATAAGCTAAATTTAACATTTCTCTCAGTGTGCTGGAATGATGTTGCTACTATAAATTGTTGTTGTGTAGTTTGGAACTTTAGAGAGTAATTATATGTTCAAAGGGCTTCAAGCCAACTTCTATTGCATGTTTCTTGACGATCTTGCCTGCAGCCAGTGTGATAATTCCAAAAGTCATTTATTCTTAAGTACAAGACAACACCTATAGTAGAATCTCAAAAGACCCAACAGCTGCCACAAAACAAGTTATTCCCTGTGGAAGTGGAAATATATGATGTAAAGAGGAAAAATGCAGGGACTTCTTTGTATGCCTGATAGTGGGCATTATTTTTTTTTTAATCTTTTAAGGGTTATTTTTTTCACAGGGAGCATTGTTTACTTCAAAGGGCTTTTTTTAACATTCATTTTAGTATTATCAAGGCTGTTTTGTTATTTGAATTAGTAACTGTCAAAAGAGAATATGTTGTTGATTTGATTCAGTTTTTCAAACAATGAAGAGCCTTAAGTGTGGTAACATATCTGCATATGTTGGAGATATTTTTAGAAAAAATACATATTACAAGGTCTTTTTTCTTCTTTTGTAAATAAATCAATGTTTTTGATATTCATAAATACAGATTTTTGTTGACTGATGTCTTGTGTTCCACGGCCTGTTTTGAAGTCCGTTGGTTGTCGTAATGGAAAAACCAAGGGCTTTTTAATAAGCCAGACCTGGTTAAAACTTGGTTCTATTATTGCTTGGTTCGATAAATTCCTTTAACCTTTCACAGCCCCTTTTAAGCATGTGTGAGAAAGGAATAATATCTTCCCTACTGAGTTGTTACAAAGCTTAAAGGGAATATATATAAAATGCAAAGCATAGCATATGAGACATAGTAAATAGTCAATTAATTACAGTAATAGACTGGTAGTAAGAGATGTAGCTGCAGCTGTTGTCAGAACTTAGAATTAATTGCAGGAATGTAGGTTACTACACTATGCATTAAAATGAGTTTTGGGAGTTCCTCCCTGGCCTAGCTGGTTAAGGATGTTGCATTGTCACTGCTGTGGCACAGGTTACATCCCTGGCCTGGGAACTTTTGCATGCCGTGGATATAGCCAAAAATAAATAAATAAAATGAATTTTTTGGTGAAGCAGCCTGGAAATCCCATCACATTTAAAACCAAAATGAACAAGATTTTCTTCTTAAAGTTCAGGGGTTGCCTGGTAGGGCAGTGGGTTAGGGATCCAGCCTTGTCACTGCTGTGGTGCAGGTTCAATCCCTGGCCTAGAAGCTTTTGCATGCCACAGGCTTGGCCAAAAACAATAATAATAAGGTTCACTTCCCAAAAAATGAAGATACTTTAGACCAACTTTTAAAAATTTTATAATGAAACTAAATTTAGCCTTTGGGAAAGAATACGTATTTTTACAAGCTAATGAATCTTGTTGATTAGAAGAAAGCGCTGAATATATTGGCAGTGTTTTTGACCAGAGAGTTTGATATCTGTCAGTGCTTGAGAAGAAGCAAAACAGAGACAAGTCTTCCTCTTTATCTCTTTACATGCCCAGAACTTCAGAGTTCATAAATGTTTGTGGCAGTTACCTCAAGAGTTGACCCAACTTTACAGATGAAGAAACTGAGGGTCAAGCAGAATCACTTGCCTGAAGTCACATAATAGGTTAACAGCAAAATGGGAAGTAGAATCAGTTTGTTAAGTTTATGGAAACATTTGCAGAGTGTGTGCCAGTACTGGGCATATTGAAATAAACACACCTCCCTCCTGCCCCCAGCACCACACACAATCTAAGCCTTCCTCTCTAGGATTTTAACTTTTCTCTCTGTTTGGACCAAGTTTCCCTCCCTATCTTTGTACATTCTCTGCTATAGCAAAATATGGTAACACAGACGGCTTATAAACAACAGGCATGTATTGCTTCCAGCCCTGGAGGCTGGAAGTCAGGGCCCTTGGGCCAGGTGAGGGCCCTCTCCTGGGCTGCATGCTTCTTCAGAAGCCTTATCCAGAAGAGAGCTCTCTGGAGCATGAATCCTATCCACAAGGGCTCCACCCTCGTGATTTAAGCACCCCTCAAAGGCCCCACCTACTAAGACCATCACATCAGACATTAGGATTTCAACAAGTTAATTGGGGGGGGGGGTTGTATGGGCACAAATATTCAAACCCTAGCACTCCCTCTACCAGCACTCACGTTTCCTGGGAGGTCTGAGAACCAGAGAGATTTCTTGATACAACTAGGCAGAGAGGTGCTGGGAATTCTAGAAAGTCTGCCTCACTCAGATTTGGGTATTTGTGTTACTAGCTACAAGATAGTTGAGCACTGACAAACTAGGTTGGGTACCTCTGAAAAGACTGGAGGTTAAGGAGTTCCTGTTTGGCTCAGCAGTAGCGAATCCGACTAGGATCCATGAAGATGCAGTTTTGATCCCTGGCCTTGCTGCTTGGGTTAAGGATCCCGCATTGCCATGAGCTGTGGTGCAGTTTGCAGATGAGACTTGGATCTGGTGTGGCTGTGGCTGTGGTGTAGGTTCCGATTTGGCCCTTAGCCTGGGAACTTGCACATGCCATGGGTGTGGCCCTAAAAAAGACAACAACAACAAAAATCACCAGAAGTTAAAAAGTCTTATTTTCTACAATTCAGTATCATTCTATGATTATTGTTGTCTTTAAAGAGACTTTTTAAGTGTTTCAAACTCAAAAATATGTATATATTTCATCCCAGTTTTGGAGACCAGTAGCACAAGGCCAAAACAGCAAACACAGACAAGTATTAGGATAGACGTTTAGGTTTCCAGAGCAGAAGTATAGCTTTGCCTTTTTCTCTCCTTTTCCAGTGTTTGCAACATATTAAGAAGAGAATCCATGATTAAATAAATTGGGGTATTGAGGTTTTCAGGATTCAATTCATGTGTGGGTTTTATTACTTTTCTCCAATGCTTAATATAGGACTGAGTTTCTCTTCCAATATCTAAACAACTAATACTTTGTTGAACTGTGTACTCTTGCCCAAAAAGGAAATTCTAATTAACTCAAGCACTTTGATTCAACCTCTAAGCCATGTACAGACTGGGGGTTGTGCTACAGTTATAGTTTTTTCTAATGTCTTCTGTTAGCTTCATGAAACATCTATGGATATAAATCTTAATAGATTTCAGCCCTGTTCTATTTTCACATTCCTGCTTGTCCTGAGGGAGTAGTATAGTTTGCTTAGTGTTGGTCTGGCATACAGCTGGAAGAAAAATGTCAAGTTTATGGGAGAAGAGGGCCTCTTTGCTTATTTCTGCTGCCAGAAATATGGGTCTTGCAACTCCTAGGTTTCGTACAAGATATGCATGAACTTATACCCACTTTGATGGGTATATATATCTGAAATAGCAGAGGTTAGACAAGTTTTTGGAGGGATATTAACATTTAGAATTAAGGCTCAAGGCTACACAGCTAGTAAGTCCTTGGACTTCTTCGGATTCTCCAAGCCTCTCAACCTGCTCATGACTTTGCTTCCCTTCCCACCCAGCCCAGCCTCTGGACCAACTCTTTCAGCTTCTGCCTCACTCTGCCCACTCTCATCTCTCACTGGTTCATTCTCCCCTTTCACACCTGCGATTCATCAGGCAGATTACCCTGCCTGACAGCCTCTTTCCCCTTTGCATGCTCTTCCTGGGCCTGTGCTTCCCAGCCTCACCTAGTAAACCTGTGCTGGCATGCTGCAAACTTTCATCTGCAGCTCAGATCTCTATCCTGAGTTCCAGACCTTTTCCTCCCATTTAGTGGAGATATTCACTTAGATGTCCCAGATGGGATTCACCTACTTCTTTCTCAAATCTGTATCTTCTTCGATTATTGTCAAGACCCTAAGATCCTTTTAGGGATAAAAAAAAAGCCAAGAACCTGGAGTCTCTTGCCTATTCCTCTCAGCAGAGGCTAATCACTGCATCAAAATTCAGGCCGGCATTGTCTCATGTACTCATCAGTAACCTTATGATCTAAGTCATTGTGCTCAGAAGTGCAGGGCTTCAGGATGGGACATGTTCCTTCACTTATCCATCAGTGATGATGCCAGATATGGGCCTGGGATAAGAATAGTTCTTTAGGTAATTAATGACAGGGTGTGCTATTTTCTTTGTATGTACTGAGATATTTTAAACATTTCTTGAATAACCAGTTTCCCTGGGATATGCATGCTTCTTCTAAATGTCCATCCCTCCTCCTTCTGTGGGAGGAACTTGTATTTAGAGCATTATCTCAGTATATGCCTTCCTTTTCTTTTTTGTCTACACCCATAGCATATGGAAGTTCCCAGGCCAGGGATCAAATCTGAGCTGCAGCTGCTGCAATGCCAGATCCTTAATGCCTTGGGCCAGCCTAGGGATTGAACCTGTCCCATAGCAGAGGCAACACCAGAACTTTAATTTGGTGTGCCACAGGGGCAAATTTTTTTGAGAGTGTCCACAAAGCAGGCTGCAGATTCCCTTTGGGACTAATATAAAACCAATGTGACATTGAATAGGAAAATCATCTGCCTCAGCTGGGAAAGAACTATAGGATTAGGAGTAATTAAACCTTGCCTGCAGGGCTGAGCTGTTTGAGGAGGTCTGAGTTGTGGGGCAGGCTCCTGCTGTGACTTGACCCCGGAGAGTGCCTTGATGGCTTGGCAGGTTCCAGGGGCTTTCAAAGACCTTCCCTCCCTCAAAAAGAACATGGTGCTCTGGTTTTTATTTCTTCAACCAACAAAGATTGTCATAAAATAAAGGCGCACCTGTTGAGGTTTGGCTTTTCTGGGAGGTGATGTTAAAGAAGAAAAAGAAAGGAGCCGGGAAAGAGCTTGTGTTCCTCTTAGCTGTGTGAGCCGAACCCGGTCACCTCGTTTTCCTGGCCTCAGTTTCTTCTCCTGTTAAATCATGATTTTTGTACTTCCTGTAAAGTCATCTTGGATCTATAACAGAACACGCAGGCAATTCACACTTTGTGATAAAGACATTTTTGCAACACAGAAAGACCTGATATATTTTTTCCTTTTTTTTTTCTTGGCCTTGCCCATGGCTTGCTGAAGTCCCCAGGCCAAGGATCAAACCCGAACCACAGCAGTGACAACCCTGGATCCTTAACACACTAAACCACTGGGGAATTTGAAAAGACCTGAATATATTACTTTCAGACCTCTGTTATTTTGATTCTAAGCCAATTCCTGCATTTTATTTTTTAAACGCAACCCGTAGATCTGAAGTATTCTTACTACTTGTTGGATTTGGAAACTTAATTTTAGAACTATGGTTACAGTATTATACAATGACCTATCAGAAATCTTACACAGAATAATGGTGTATTTAACATTGGAGTCTTGGGGGACCTATGAACCCTAAGAAGAGAATGGGTCTGTAAGAGTCAGAGGGGTGGAGCTCAGGCCTAGGGGCAGGCTGGGGAGGGTAGAGTCTGGACAGATGGGAATCAAGCCAGAACACATTGCTCTTGCTCAAAACTCAAGTGGCTCCACTTCACGGGGGTTTTCTTGGTAATAAAGGAAGAGGTAATGCTGTTGGCTGACAAATGGGGGAAAGTGATGGATGAATTTCCAAAGAGCACATCAAGTTTGAAGGCACAGCTCTAGGGAATGAGATGACACACAGCCCAGGGAAGCCTGCCTTAGTTGTCAGAGGTGACTGAGGCCAATTGTGACTGGAGACTGGTTCTTGTAGCAGCACCAGTGTTTTGTGTTTAGCGTGCCAATTTTCACGTGCATAGGGATCACCTGGGATCTTCCTAAACTGATTTCTGATTCCTCGGGCCTGAGATTGGAAGCCCTGCAATCTCGCGATAAGACCGATGCTGATGCTGCGGGTCTCTGAGTTGAAGGCGTCCAGGGAATTTGCTCTAACATCACCGGTGGCCTTGCGGTCACAGGCGGGCCAGGCGAGCGTGGGAGGCGGGGCCAAAGTGTTGTCAGGTGGGCTCAATAGAAGGAGAAGGGGAAAGTGAAGTTGAGGAGGTGGGAAAGCCTGGCCGGCCGCGGCAAGGAGCTCTGGTCTGACCGGGATGGAGAACGACTTGTCCGAGATGGAAGGAGGATCTGATGGGTGAGCCTGAAGGACTCGGAACCTAAGGTAAGTGCAAGCTCTCAGATATGCTCAGCAAGACAGGTCCCAGCGCTGATGCGGGTTCTGGAAGCTGAGCGTTTACTACAGCTTCTAATACTGGCATACAAGAGAGAGCGGAAGAAAAACACTGCCCCTCGTCAGCTTATATTGCCTTTTTTTAAAATAAGATTTTTATTTTTTCTATTATAGTTGATTTACAATGTTCTGTCGATTTCTGCTATACAGCAAAATGACCCAGTCATATATGTATATGTATATACACACATTAAACACACACAAGTTAAACCAAGTGCATTAAAATTCTTCCCCTCTTTTTAATTAACTGCCTCCGTTTTCCCTCTTATCTTTGTTCTGGATTTTAAATTTCTACTAGGCAGAGATTTTGCTTTGGGATTGACATGTATACAGGTACATTGCAATATGTTGATAGTGGTTGATGAACATTTTGAAACACTTTTCTTCTAGGCAAGTGTATGGTCTTAAATGATCCGTGACTCTAATCATTCTTTTTTCCAGAAAAACCTGTTACCATCATATTTACATTGTTTCACAGTTGTTTTTCTTTTGAATGGGTGTCACCCGTTCTTAAAAACATAACCTTGTTGAGTAAAAGATTGAAATACATAGCAAGCTCATAGTCTAACAATTACACTGTCCAATTATATCGTTTTTGTAACAAAGATCTTTTATATTTGGAGGAATCATTCTTAAGCAGTCTTTAGGACATGGTGCTGCATGATGAGAATACAAAATGGCCTAAGGAGGGCCCCTCCCCTTGACTCTATTCAGACTAAGAGACACTTTTGTAAAAATCTAACCAATAACACCAGGTAATAAGTTTATTGAGTACCAAGATTAGAAAAAAAAAATGAGGAACTCATACTACAGGTATCTTGAAAAGTCCAAGTAATTCAGAACAAAAAGTAGTTACCAGGTTTTTTGGCTTTAGGATCAGCTCGAAGTCATAATTTCCGATTAGCGTTCATCCTAACTCTGCTTTGAGTGCTAGATTTCTTTTTCAAAGCCTGAAATCAATTTTATTGGCAGTTGTTAGTTACCAACACTAAAACTGAACAATTTCTGCTTTAAAATCACATATCATGAACTATTTCAGGCATCAAAAAAGGCATAAAGAATAATGCAACAAACACAAAATAACTGTTCTTTCATGTTCATGAGTCTTCTGCCCAGTATGTACTCAGTAAATGTTTGTTGAGTGAATGAATGATTCTCATTTATTATTAAATGTCTTGTCTCCATATTTATAGTATCCTTGGAGCCAAGGACAAAATTTTAAATTTTGTCTTCTTTTTCATTGTGCCTATATAACAATGGTTACGTGGTTGGTGTTCAGTTAACACTTGTAGATTGGTTGTTGATTATTTAAAGCCTGGGCTCCTTGTGTTTGTAGCTGTCTTTAAATGTGAGCCCCACCGGCAGCTCTTTTTACTCTAACCCAATATTTAGCTTAATTGAAATTATTTTAATTGTAACAGATTACCAATGAAGTACACCTCTAGAACTTTAAATTGAGAGAAGCTGAAAATCATTTAAGCTATAGCTTTTACTTTAATTGTATTACTACATCCTAACATCTTTTATTACTACCTTCTATTTTTAATGTTTGAATTAAAAATAGGAACTTGTTTAAAACCCTGATTTCTGATTAGAGTAAGAAAAACTCAAAAAGCTGCTATTGCAAAATGTTTAAGCATAGATTTCTCTTGTGGAAAGAAAAATGACTCGGCTTCAATTTTAAGAGTTCTCTTGTGACTATTACAGATTCCATAAAATTCCAGAAATCATTCCTATACTGCTGGGTGCATTTTTTTTTTTCTGTTTCTTACTCGGGTTCGCTATTTAAAATGTGGAATTTAAGAATCACTTGCATTGTAAGTGTCTGGGAGTGCTTGTGGTATAGATTCCTGACCCTGATTTCAGATCTTGTGTATCCCCACCAGGGCAGGGGGGGCTGCAGGTTGTCACCTGCAGTTCCTGGGCCAGGGATTGAATCCAAGCCGCAGCTGTGACCTACACTGCAGCTGAGGCAACTCCACATCCTTTAAACCATGGCTCTGGGCTAGGGATCAAACCCCCACCTCCATAGCCACCCACTGCATTCAGATTCTTAACCCGCTGCTCCACCGAAGGACCTCCTGGCACCAGCATCTTTAAGGTTGCAGCTGCTGGCCCATACCATAGCCAAGGCAACATAAGATCCAAGCCAACATCAGATCCAAGCCCTATCTGCAGCTTACGCCGCAGCTTGAGGCAATGCCAGATACTTAACCTGCAGGGGGAGGCCAGGGATCAAATCTGCATCCTCATGATTTTTAAGTCACTGAGCCACAACGGAAACTCCTCCTTAAGCTTTTTAAAGAAGCTAAGCTTGGATATACTGTTATTGCTGTTGTCTTAGCTCTGGTTTTCTTGTTTTACTTTCCCTCTCACTGTATCTTTACATTTCTGTTCCTATTCTTTCCTTTCTGCTGATCCCTCCCCACCCTACCTCTGCTCCCGCTCTAGCACTTCAAGGGTCTCTTCTCTCCCTCATGGCCCCTAGGATCTACCTGACAGCACAGAAACTTTGAAGTAGCCCCTCTTACAAAATCCCTAGCCCTCCTAGCCAAAGATACTGGAAGTCATTGTGTTTCAAGTGTGAGAGGCTGTAGATGAGTGCTACTCAAAAGGAGCCTATGTATGAGATGAGATGCTTGGATAATCAATGCACAATTTCCTTTTTGAGAAAGTCTTGCTATAATTTTATATTTGGGTGCAAGCTCGCAAACTCTTCATTGACTACCAACAAACAGTTCATGGAAGGCACTATTCCACTAACCACATTTTGAATATCTGCGCTAATTAATTTTTTTTGGAAGAACTTTACTGAGCTATAATCAGATACCTGAGTCAATCCCTGGTATTTGAATCCCTTAAAATTCATCTGAGTTCATAAAAAGTATACTCAGACTCTACAACCTTTACCAAAATCAATATTAGAACATTTTCATCACCTCCAAAAGAAACTCACTATTTCTCTAGCTATTTACTCACCAGGGCTCCTTGTCTCTCCTTCTCCCTGTTGATCACTATTCCATCACTATAGATTTTCCTATAAATGGAATCACATATACATGATCTTCTGTGATTGTCTTCTTTCACTTAGCATAATATTTTAAAAAGTTTTTCCATGTTGTAGTGCTTCATTCCTTTTATGACCAGTAACATTCCACTATATAGATATAGTTTGTTTATTCATTTATCAATTGATGGACAGATGTGTATTTTCCACCTTTTGGTTACTATAAATGCTGCTGTACATTGATGTATAAGCTTTTGTGTGGATGTGTATTTTCATTTCTCTTGGGTATATAATTAGAAATAGAATTTCTGAGTCAAATGGTAATTATACCTTTAATCGCTGAGAAATTGTCAGATTGTTTTCCAGTGCGGCTGCATTATTTTATGTTCTTAAAGCTGAGTATGAGGATTCTGATTTCTCTACATTTTGCTGAGCTCATTATTTATGACTTCTTGATTTTAGCCATCCTACTGGATGTGAAGTGGTATCAGGAATTTTGATTTGCATTTCCCTAGTAAAACTAAGTATCTGTTCATAAGCTGAGTATGAGGATTCTGATTTCTCTACATTTTGCTGAGCTCATTATTTATGACTTCTTGATTTTAGCCATCCTACTGGATGTGAAGTGGTATCAGGAATTTTGATTTGCATTTCCCTAGTAAAACTAAGTATCTGTTCATAAGAATTAATTAAATTAATTAAATTAGTGGTTATTAATAAGAATTAATTAAATTAGTGGTTATTAATCTGAAGAAATAATTCAGATTTTTTTCTTTGCCCTTTCAAATATCGGATTATCTTTTTATTTATTGGGAATTAGAAAAGTTCTTTATATATTCTGACAACAAGTCCCTTATTAGAAATTCTTTTCTATGTTCTTTTCCATCATGGTCTATCCCAGGAGATTGGATGTAATTCCCTGTGCTCTACAGTAGGACCTTGTTTACCCATTGTAACTGTAACAGTTGGTATCTACTAACCCCCAAATCCTAGTTTACCCTACTCCCTCCCCTCTCCCCTTGGCAACTACACGTTTGTTCTCTAAGTAGACAGGTTCATGTGTGCCATATTTTATTTAATTTTTTTGGTAAGATTTTTATTTTTCTATTATAGCTGATTTACAATGTGTGCCATATTTTAGATTCCATATATAAGTGGTATCATATGATATTTGTCTTTCTTTGACTTACCTCACTTAGTATGATAAACTCTGGTTGTATCTATGTTGCTGCAAATGGCATTTCATTCTTTTTTATGGCTGAATATATTCCATTGTATATATGTGCGCATCTTCTTAATCCATTCATCTGTTGATGAATAAGTGTTGGTGGACACTTCGGTTATTTCTATGTCTTGGCTATTGTAAATAGTGCTGCAATGAACATAGGGGTGCATGAATCTTTTTGAATTATAGTTTTGTCCAGATATATACCCAGGCATGGAATTGTTGGATGACACAGTCTTTTTTTTTTTTTTTTGGTCTTTTTGCCTTTTCTAGGGCTGCTCCCGTGGCATATGGAGGTTCCCAGGCTAGGGGTTTAATCAAAGCTGTAGCCACCAGCCTACTCCAGAGCCACAGCAATGTGGGATCCGAGCCACTTCTGCAACCTACACCATAGCTCACAGCAACACCGGATCCTTAACCCACTGAGCAAGGCCGGGGATCAAACCCACAACCTCATAGTTCCTAGTCGGATTTGTTAACCCCTGAGCCACAATGGGAACTCCGACACATTCTTGATTAGTGTTGTTTTGTATTAAGTTTTGAAACTGGGATTTGGGGTCCTTCCAACTTTGTTCTAAATCCCTTGAGTTTCATGTGAATTTTAGGATCAGTTTCAGTTTTTACAAAGAAGCCCATTGAATTTTGCTAGGGATTACATTGATTCTGTAAATCAATTTGGGAATTATTGTTCTAACAATATTGTCTTCTAATCCATGAACATGAGATGCCTTCCATTACTTAGATCTTGTTTAATTTCTTTCAACAATGTTTTATAGTTTTCAGAGTATAAGTTGGTACTTCTTTTGTCACCTTTATTCCAAAGTATTTTATTTTTAATGGAATTGTTTTCTTAATTTCATTTTTGGATCTTTCATTTATAGTTCTTACTTAATTAGGGACATAGAGGAAAATTCAATTGTTGTAGCCAGGGAAAACTTGGCTGGTCTCCTACAGAACTTCCCAAAATGGATTCCCTGAGATTCTACATGGAGAAAAAAGTATTGTATCAAGAATTTTGGAAGATGTTTCCTGTCTTAAAACTTCACGAGCCCTGAAAAAGATAGAACAATCAGAAGTCAGGAAGCACCTCGAAACTTTAAATTCTACAGAAAGCAAAGCCTCTTGTCTATTTTGAAATACTTAATCCTGAATGATTTTCAGATTATTCTTCAGGTGTGATAAGACACAGAATTTATGTGGCCAGAGTCTTGAAGGGCACAGTTGGGCTATTTCGTAATTTTGCCTAGAGTAGACATTATAACGTTTGGTCATAATATTGTAAAATGAAGTCTAAGTGCCAGTGAAAGTAGTTCTTTTTGAAAGTGACATTTAAATTCATCCAGTAAAATACTGCCTTTTGCTTATTTTTTTTTCCTCTTGAATTAAATATCCTAAGTGTTGATATCAATACTGTAGAATGATAAGAGTATGTCATTCAAGACTGGAGAAAGGGACCTTGAGGAACTATTAAATGAATAAGCCTACTCCAGTTTTAAGTTTAGGAAGGTGAGGTATAAAAAGATGATATGGCTTGGAGTTGGGCGTATTCATATTTGAATCACAGCTCTGTGCATATTACTTGCGTGATAGTGAACATGTATAATGGCCTCCCTGGATCTATGTTTCATCACTTAAAAATGGACTTAATATAAAATACATAGCATGGTACATACATAACTCAAGTGTAAAATTGCTTTGTTCCCTAAAGAAGGGATATAGTATTTATTTTGTTTTGCATATGCTCTACCTGTACGCTTCATATTTCTGTCTGATTCAAAGGAACCCTGGAGATTGAATTGAGACAGAGTGGATTCAAGCATTCTACCTACCTAAACCACACTCCAAGCTGCCTGCAGGCCAGCTTTGTAGTCAGGCAATTTATCTCCAGTGTTCTCCTAAGTCTTTTTTTCTGCCTTTCCCGGTAACTCATTCCCTCCTTCTAAAATACTAGTCTGTCCTGACAAAACCAACTTTCTGGAAAAGTAATGGCAGTCTGTTTGAGCTGCTATAACAAAATGCCAGAAACTGGATGAATGATAAACAAGAAACGTATGTTTCTCACAGTTCTGGAGGACAGTAAATCCAGGATAATGGCACTTCCAGATTTAGTGTCTAGTCAAGGCCTTCTTCTGGGTTGCAGAATGCCAACTTTTTTTGCTGTGCCCTCATGTGGAGCTCTGTGTCACGCCTCTTTCCCCTCCTTGCCCTTGTTAATTTCCCTTGGCATCTAGTTTATTTCTGAGTAGCATCAATGCACTTTCAAATGCCAGATATACTGCACCAATGGATGATAACAAGGACATTTGTATATTTTATTTTTATTAATAAACATAATTATATTAGAATTATAACATATTTAAAACTTAGAATTAGTTGTATAGATTGTTCTCCCTGGTTTGTAATTTCCTCAAGGACAAGACCATGTCATATTGAGTTGCTAGGCCTTTTTTATAAGGGCATTAATCTCGTTCCTGAGAGGAGTTCCTCAGGTCTTAAACATCTCCCAAAGGTCCTACCTCCTAACACCATCACATTGGGCATTAGGAAATGAGCATACACATCGGGGGCAGGGGTACAAGCATAGGAACAATAGTACAATGTAGAGTAAGACTGAGTCAGATTTTCAGACTTCCTGTTGTGGCTCAGCAGTAACGAACCCAGCTAGTATCCATGAGGATGTAGGTTTGATCCCTGGCCTCACTCAGTGGGTTAAGGATCCAGCATTGCCGTGAGCTTTAGTGTAGGTCACAGACATGGCTTAGATCCTGTGTGGCTGTTGTAGGCCAGCAGCTGCAGCTCCGATTTGACCCCTAGCCTGGGAACGTCTACATGCTGCAGGTGCAGCCCTAAAAAGCAAAAATTAATAATAGAGTAAGATTGAGTCAACAAGTTATAGCAGTGATATTTGCAATTTTTCTATCCTTTCTAAATATGGACTAAAAGGCATTCTAATTAATTTTGGAGCTTTGTCACAGAGGGTAGTGAGTAGGTATGGAATTTATTTCAAATAAATGATCCTTAATGCCTCTGATTTTATTGTTTGCCTGGTGACGAACTTGATTATACCTCTTCTGTTTGATTCTAAATCAAATAGAAGGAGGGAGGAAAGCATCAACTTTGGGTTATTGATGCCTTTTTGGCTTTAGATCTGGTACTGGAAGTTGGTGTGGGAAGAGGAAGGAGATTAGCTAGCTTCAAGGAGAACAGAGTGGACAGATGGAAAATATCAACAGAATTCAGGCCCAACTATAAAGCCTAAAAATGTGACTGCTAGTCTTGGTTATCACAGTCTCCAAGAGGATTTTTTTTTTGTACTGGAGATAACAACTCTCTAAACATGAAAATAGAATGATTGCAAGTTACTGGAGTCTATGTCAATTTTCGTGTTTTTAATTCTTGACTTTGCTACAACTTATTAGCAAGTAATTTTGTGATATGTTTTAAGCTGATTAAAATTTAACCTAAAAAAAAAAAAAATCAGTAAAGGGGTAGAACAGAGGAACTTCAGAAATGAAAACAAATCGAGTCAATAAAAACACACCTAGTCCATGTAGAGGCCTTGAAGGGATAGGGAAAATCTAGATGGTTCTTTCTGGGGCCGAAATGAAATGAAGAGTGAGTTCACACAGGGCCGGAAGAGCCCTGAGCTAAGGTATCTCTCTTGTTGGACTTATGGTTCAGCTCTTTCAGTGCAAGAAGCTGAATGATGAGAGGAGGTGAAACTGGTTTCTCAGAGGCGTGGCTTTTTCTCTCCATGACCTTTGTAGGAGACATTCTAATAAAGGGAGAAGATACCCAAATAATATTTTAACAGTAAAATGCATTTTTGACATTACCAAAACCACAAAATGGATCTAGTCACATGATCATCTCCTAACTGTTAAACTAGAATATTTGCTTTTTGAGCCCTACTGACAAACAATGGATGCTCTTATTTAGGGCTGCTAAAAGAAGCCTGGCTGTATTCATTCTTTCAAAAGCCAAGAATGTGGGCAAAATATGCAGTGTTTGGTATCAAGTTACAGGAAAAAAAGTAGTTCTCTAAAGCTGTGAAGAGGCAAATGCAACTCATTGGTCATATTTCTCAAATTATTCTTGAATTATTCTTAAATTTGAATAATGGGAAGACTGAAAGAAGCCAGAAATGTTGAGAAGGGAGGGTTGAATCCAAATTCTTTAACTGTACAGATGAGGAAGCTAGAAACCCAGAGAAACTATACTTCAAAACAAATGATTTAACCAACAAAACCTGTAAAACTGAGGCCAGAGAATTAAAAGCAGCTGTGAAAAACAGTGTTCACAGTTAAATTCCTGAAGACCATAGAACAAATAGGAAATGTAATATGGGGGTTCGTGTTGTGGCACAGTGGAAATGAACCTGACTAGGAACCACGAGGTTGTGGGTTCGATCCCTGTCTTTGCTCAGTGGGTTAAGGATCTGGGGTTGCCATGAGCTGTGATGTAGGTAGCAGATGCGGTTCGGATCTGGCGTGCCTGTGGCTGTGGCATAGGCCGGTGGCAACAGCTGATTAGACCCCTAGCTTGGGAACCTCCATATGCCGAGGGTGCGGCCCTAAAAAGACAAAAGACGGGAGAAAAAAACTATATGAATGAATGAATGAAGGCGGGAGATGGCTTAATTAAAAAGCAGGGATTGTGCAGTATCATAAAGAAAATTATGACCAAGGCAATGGCAAAACACTTCAGGCTTTTACTGTCTGTCTAAAGTTATCAGGTGTCCACAATCAAGTGAAGCAATCATTATGTGGTTGTCAGAGATGCTCTGGAAAGGGTCAGCTCAGATGTTAAGGAGAATGTTTCATCATTATTAATATAAGAAAGCAGTGAAGTTATGGATGAGGTGTTTAGGGAGACAGGTTTCAAAAGGACAGCCCCTAAGTGGTGGATGCTTGGACTTAGAATCACTGAGAATTTTTTGGTTTTAGAACTCTATTAGCAGTCACTCTTATATTCATCAGATTATTCTTCACCAGAGGATTCATCGGAAGGACTATTCTTGTTTTACAGGTGTGAAAACTAAAGAACAAAATAGAAGCAGGGAATCAATAGCAACATATCCTTCAATAGAAACATTTTGATTCATGTTTAACCAGGGGTCCCAAAAATCCCTAGTAAGGGAAGACTTTTAAGGTCACTCCTATGAAGGAGCCATTGCTTGTTTTCTGTTTGTTTATAAATTTTATTGGTGTACAGTTGATTTACAACGTTGTATTAGTTTCAGGTGTGCAGCAGAGTGACTCAGTAATACATATACATAGATCTGTTCTTGTTTCCCATATGGATTATTACAAGCTATTCGAGTGGATTTCCCTGTGCTATATAGTTGGTCCTTGTTACTTATCTATTATATACAGCAGTGTGTCTATGTTATTCCATCCTCGTACTTCTTCCCTCCCCTCCATGGTTTCTCCTGTGATAACCATAAGTTTGGTTTTAATATCTGTGTTTGTTTTTGTTTTAGAAATATGTTCTGTATTATTTTTGCTTCTGCATATAAGTGATGTATGGTATCTTTCTCTGACTGCACTTAGTATGACGATCTCTAGGCCCATCCATGCTGCAGCAAATGGCATTTCGTTCTTTTTTTATGGCTGAGTAATAATTCCACTTGTATAAGTGTACCATTCCTTTGTTCATGGACATTAGGTTGCTTCCATGTCTTGGCGATTATGAATAATGCTGCAGCGAACATTGGGGTACATGTATCTTTTCAAGTTATGGTTTTCTCTGGGTCTATGCTGAGGAGTGGGATTGCTGGATCATATGGCAACTACAATTTTAGTCTTTTTGAGGAACCTCAACACTGTTCTCCATAGTGGTTACTCCAGTTTGAGCCATTTCTTGTTAATAAGAGGGAAACAGCAATTACCCTGCCCCACTTTATCTTCTTTTTCTAGTAGTGAAAGAGTATGTGGTAGTGGGCAAGTTGGTCTAATCTCTAAGAACTGGTCTCTTGATTTCCTTTTCTGTAAGAGTAAGACAGCAGTAATAATATTAGAGCAAAAAGACTAGGAAACTCCTTAGGAAACGTCCATAGGTTTTACCATGGACTTTTTAGGGGCAAAGACAGAAATCTGTAATAGGACCTCCATGTCTTGATTTATCTATCTCTGACAATAGTGGTCCTCTCTTCACTTCCTGAGCTACATTGTGAGCCATACTGCCCAAAGTTACACACCTGCCATGGCCTGTCCTGAATATGAATTCACATTCCATCCTCAGAGCTCAATGTGTTTTTGCAGAAAGCCTCTCCCATCCCCTATCTCATTACATTTCTCCTCACTGATCAGTTATTTAAGCAGCTGGTGATTTACTGTCTTTCACATGCTTTCGCAGAGGCACACTTTACGCCTCTGGTTTACTCCTTATCTGTAGCACCTGGTGCCCCACATGACATAGGAAGTGCTTAAATATTTGAGGGATGGAATGAGGTAACAGCTGATTTAAAATTTGTGGTACCGGAGTTCCCATTATGGTGCAGTGGAAACGAATCTGACTAGGAACCATGAGGTTTTGAGTTTGATCCCTGGCCTCACTCATTGGGTTGACAATCCCGTGTTGCTGTGAGCTGTGGTGTAGGTTGCAGACGTGGCTTGGGTCCCCCATGTGGCTGCGGCGTAGGTCAGCAGCTATAGCTCAGATTAGAACCCTAGCCTGGGAACCTCCATGCAGCCCTAAAAAGCAAAAATAAAATAGAATAAAATTTGTGGTACCAGGTACATAATCAATATCAACAGTTAGATTAAGTTTGAATTTATTTCACTCTTCCTCTGCTGCTTGATTGGCCTTGTTCTCAATTGCTCAGAGTCCAGGGTGTCTGCCCAGCACTGGAGACTAGCATGTGCTACCGGCTACAGTGGGAACTTGGTGCACATCCATACTGACTGCTGCTGACAGGTCTAACATCCTGACCTTGCACCTGCTACCAATATAAACTAGGCTTGCTTTCAGGGCACTTCATCATGGTTGAATATAATAGCTATGGTAATACTACGGTGCCTATCTGTTTTCAAAATTCATAAAGGTTTCCACTTAGTTTAAATACTGATTTAGAAATGACTTGTTTTGCTATGGGAAACTTCAGAAAACTGAAAAAAACTTACACCTGGTTTTTTCAGAAGATGCTGAAGGATGTTTGTTAGAGCTCAGTTTGCTTTGATCTTTATTTTACTCTCAGCACATAGTAATGTTCACTGTTCAGACTGTCTCCTTTAGCGTGGCTTCTAGAACAACCTCTGGATCGTCAAATTGTAATAGAATTGAAAAGATTAAAATCACAGACTCTTGAGACAGGAACAGAACTGGGCTCCTATGTCACCTCAACTACTTAGAGTTGTGGGAGATCAACCTTCCCAGCTTCCGTTTTCTCATCTGTAAAAAGTGGCTTATAATAAATAATACCAAGATGTTCATCAAATCCCTTTCACATTGTTGAAAATAACTACATAAATATCCTTCTATACCAGTGGTTCTAATGGGTGGTGGGAGGGGAGGGTTTTGTCTCTCAGAGGACGAAATGTCTGGAGATGTTTTTGTTTGTCACAGTGAGGGGTGAGTGGGTGGGGAGGGAAGAGGTGGTTTGCTACTGGCTTCTAGTGGGTTGAGGCCAGGAATGCTGGTAAACATCTCACAATACGTAGGACAGATCTTGAATCATCCAGTCTGAAAAGTCAATATTGCTCCTGGTTGGGGAGCCTGTTTATAGTGAAATGGTTAAATAATGAGTGCAGTCATTAAAAGAATGAGAAAAGTCTTTGCACAGACACAGAGAAGGGTTTCCACGGGACGCTAAGTAAAGTGACTCCCAGAGACATAGTTTCAATATGATTCCATTAAGTACTACTTCTCTTCTGTGTACATGTGTGTGTTTCCACAGACATATAAAAGATCTGGAAGGACACATCAGCTTGTTAGTGATGTCTATGGGGAAAAGACATGTTACAGAGTGTTTGCATTTTTTTTTCTGAATGTGGTTTTTACAACCAGAAGGTATTACCTTTATAATTTTGAAAACAAATTTCTAATGCATACTGTTCCTTTTAAGAATTAAACTAGACAATGAAAGCAAAATGTTAGCACAGTGCCAATATAGAATAAGTGCCCATAAAAAAGTTATGAGGGAGTTCCCTCATGGCTCAGCGGTTAATGAACCGGACTGGGATCCATGAGGATTGGGTTGATCCCTAGCCTTGCTCAGTGGGTTAAGGATACAGCATTGCCATGAGCTCTGGTGTAGGTCACAGATGTGGCTTGATCCTGCGTTGCTGTGGCATAGGCAGGCAGCTGTAGCTCCAATTTGACCCCTAGCCTGGGAACTTCCATATGTCTTGGGTGTGGCCCTAAAAAAAAGTTATAATGATTGTTTATTAGGATAATTTTTTATTTCTATCTTGAAAACTGAGGGGTTTAGGAAATGAAGATATGCAGGTGAATATGGTCATTAAAAGAATTCGTGATATTGTGGCATTTATGATATTGTAGAACTTCAGATGTGGCATCATTTTTTATCACACAAGTTTTTTTTTGTGTGGGCTTATTAAAAGAACTGTCTAATATTAAACATCACTTTTCTGGGCACACATAAAAAGGAAAACATACATGAAATAAATTGGTAAGGGTGTTCCTACCACTTCATATTCAGAATATAAATCGTCTAAATCAGTCATCAGCTCAGATGGCATCAGTGAGCCTGTCTTTCCACACCCGCTCATCCTTATTTCTATCAAGTGTCAGAGGTAACAGCATTTCTAAATTTAATGTTTTAATTAAAGTCTAATGTTCATTTAGAACAATGAGGTACTGCTTCACACGGGTCAGAATGGCCATCATTAGTAAGTCTACAAATAACAAACGCTGGAGAGGGTGTGGAAAAGAGGGAACCCCCCCCACACACACACATACTGTTGGTGGAAATGTAAATTGGTGCAACCGCTATGGAAAACAGTGTGGAGGTACCTCAGAAAACAAAATACGGAACTACCATATGACCCAGCAATCCCACTCCTGGGCATATATCCAGACAAAACTTTCATTGAAAAAGATACATGCACCCCTATGAATGGCAGCACTATTCACAGTAGCACAGTAGTTAAGACATGGAAAAAACCTAAATGTCCATTTGACAGTTGAATGGATTAAGAAGATGTAGTATATATACACAATGGAATACTACTCAGCCATAAGAAGAACAAAATAATGCCATTTGCAGCAACATAGGTGGAACTAGGGACTCTCACACTAAGTGAAGTCAGTCAGACAGAGGAAGACAAATACCATATAATATCACTTATATCTGGACTCTAATAAATGGCACAAATTGAACCTCTCTACAGAAAAGAAACAAACTCATGGACTTGGAGAACAGACTTGTGGTTGCCGGGGGTGGGGTTGGGCGGAGGGGAGTGGGATGGACTGGGAGTTTGGGGTCAGTAGTTGCAAACTATTGCCTTTGGAATGGATAAGCCATGAGATCCTGCTGTGTAGCACAGGGAACTATATCTAGTCACTTGTGAGGAACATGATGGAGAATAATGCGAGGAAAAGAATGTATATATATGTATAACTGGGTCACTTTGCTGTATGGCAGAAATTGACAAGAACATTGTAAATCAATTATAAATTTGAAAAGGAAAAGTATAAAATTCAAATGTGTACAGCTGGATGAATTTTCAAAATGAACATAATCATGTGTTCACCACCTAGTTCAAAAAATAGAAATTACCAGCTCCTAGAATCCTCCCACAGGTAACCACATCCTGACTTCTAACATCATAGATTAGTATTGCTTGTGTCTAAGTTGTATATAAGGGGCATCATACCACATGTATTATTTGCTGTTTGACTTCTTTAGCTTAACATTCCATGTGTGAAACTCATACACTGTAGGTGGAACGGTGACTTCTCATTGTCACTGCTGACCATATGTTGTTATGTGTGCACAGGACACATCCATTCCACCACTGACTGACTGGAGGATTTTCTAATTTGGGGCCACTGCAAATAGCATTGTTGTGTACATTTCTGTACATGTTTTTGGTCCATAGAAGTATGCATTTATATTTATACCTAGGAGTAGAATTTTGGTTCATGTTAATACATAAATGTTTTAGCTTTACTAGATACTACTAAACAGTTTTCCAAAATGGTTTTACTAAGCTATATACCACCAACAATATTTGAGAGCTTCTATTGCTCCACATCCTCAACAACAGTTGGGATTTTAAATTTAGCCAGTTGATGGGATGGAACTCATTTTAAAATTTTAAATAATTCATTAGCACCTACTGTCCCCCATCCCCTTTTTTTAAAGTATGTTTTTGAGCATTTACAAAAGGAGTGGAATGATAGTCACCAAATTGTTAGTAGTAACTGAGTGATGTAATTGTAGGGTCATGTTGTTGTTTGTTTTACATTTATCAATACTTTCTAAACTTGCAAAACAAACATGTAGTAACAGAAATAATATAAAAAGTGGCAGCATTTCCCAAAGTCTCTCATTAAAAGTTCAACAATGTTAATAGATATTCCCACAAATAGTTTCAAGGCTAAATAAATTTGACTTGTTCACTGCAGGGTTGCTCAGAGGCATAAAATGCTAATGTATTTATGAATTTCTTATGCATGGGCACTAGACAATAATGTACATGGTTTCATAAATTTATAATTTCCAAAATACCTATTTGTACCTCAAGGAGCTAGTATACTGAGAAACATTATTTGCAAAATGCTGGAATGGAAGATGAAAAAATATGTTACATAAAAATAGATTTAAAAAGGCAAATAATTCTATAATAGATGGGGTGTCCACAAACATCTTCCTTGTATGACTGAACACTTCAAGAATTTTTTATGCTGCTTTAAGTATCTTTTTCTGTGAATTTGAAGTTGTCCAAAATGTGAATCCAGGAGTCTAAGCCCATGGTACTTCTGTATTTTCCCTCCTACATTTCAAAGTTAGAAATTTGAGCGTCTTCTATAATTGTAAGACTGGATTTATATTATAGTGAGTAAAATCATATAGATGGAATTCTGCTGTGACATAGAGGGTTGAGGATATGGCAGTATCACTACAGTGGTTTGGGTTGCTGCTGTGGCACAGGTTCGATCCCTGGTCTGGGAACTTCTGCACACCATGGGTGAGGCCCCAAAAATAAGTAAAATCATACAGATGGAGAGATGTCCTAGGACCCATAGGATCTTGGACCTCAGGTAGTCTTTGATCCTTTGGACTCTCAAAAGCAACTAATTTTGTAACAAGGTAGGATAAAGCAAATTCAGGCTAGTTTCAAAGAGAAGTTCTAAGCAGTCATACAAAGCGTGGATGCTTGTCACCATAGGTCAGCAATAAAATGTAACAACCAAAAGGGTTTTACTGAGGGCCAGAATTATTCAGCACTATTGCCAACTTCCTAACGCATTGCCAAATATGCTATATTGCCAAGTATGTTAGCCAACTTGGCAGCCTGACAGAAGGGTGTGGTTTGGAGGAAGAGAGACTTGGGTTTGAATTTCACCTCTACCACTTAACTCTGCTCTCTGATTTTCTATGACACTTGATTTCCTTGACTGTGAAATAAGCATGGTAAAATCTCTCTTAGGGTTGTTGAAAGTTAATTAAGCTAATAATTGTGTGAAAGCCCCTGCCCAGCACAGTACTAAACAGATAGCTGGGTTCTCGATAAATGGGGTTTTCTTTCCTCACCAAATGAAGTGGAAGCTTTGGCTGGGAAGTGGAAGCTGATCTACTTCCATAGACAGAATTGTTTACTTTCTCCAGGCAGGTTATCTCTCTTCTCTGTACCTACCCCAGTTCTTTCTTCTGGTATGTAATCTCTCCTTCCCTCCTTATGCTATTCTGTTTTTCATTACTAAAGAAGAACAAGCTTTAACCAGTTTTTTCTCTTTTTCTTTTTACAGCTGCACCTCTTGGCATATGAAAGTTCCTGGGCTAGAGGTCTAATTAGAGCTGCTGTTGCAGGCTTATGCCACAGCCATGGTGACATCAGATCCAAGCTGCAGCTGCAACTTAAACCTCAGCTTGCAACAACTCCAGATCCTGAACCCACTGATAGAGGCTGGGGATCAAACCTGCATCTTCATGGATACTAGTCGTGTTCGTAAGCTTCTGAGCCACAATGCGAACTCCTATATAAGATATTTATACTTCAACTGTGTTGGAAATAGGGAACAGTTGCTGTTTGCTAATTTTCACACTAAAAGATAGTATGTTTTCAAAGTTCTGATTTTTAATTATCACTTTAGGTAACCTACAGATAAAATTTTGCTCTGTTCCAGAAACCTTCTGACTTGAAGGCTTTCCAAGTATAGATTCTTTTGGTACTTCTTCTGGTACATATTTTTCATACTTCCTGCCCTGATTTCCCCCCCTCACAGCCCTCTGCCCCATCAATATTACTTTAAAAATTTTTTTTAAATTAAAATATAGGAATTTTTACTGTGGCACAGTGGGTTAAGTTTCTGACTGCAGTGGCTTAGGTCACTGCAGAGATGAGGGTACGATCCTGGGCCAGGGGCAGTAGGTTAAAGGATCTGGAGTTGCTGCAGGTGTGGCATAGGTGTCAGTCTCTGCCAAGGAACCTCTATGTGCTGCAGGTGCAGCCATAAAAAAAAGAAAAAAATTTATGTAGTTGATTTTACTTTTTTGTGTGTCCCTTTTTTTGTTGTTGTTGTTTTCAAAAGGGCCACACCCGTGGCATGTGGAGGTTCCCAGGTTAGGGGTCAAATCAGAGCTGTAGCTGCTGGCCTATACCACAGCCACAGCAATGCCAGATCTGAGGCACATCTGCAGCCTACACCACAGCTCTTGGCAATGCTGGACCCTTAATCCACTTAGCGAGGCCAGGGGTTGAACCTGCTTCCTCATGGATACTAGTCAGATTCATTTCCACTGAGTCATGACAAGAACTCCTATAGTTGATTTTACAATGTGCCAATTTCTGCTGTACAGCAAAGGGACTCAGCCATATATATTTTCCATCATGGTCTATCCCAGGAGATTGGCTATAGTTCCCTGTGCTATACTGCAAGACTTTGTTGTTCCTCCTTTCTAAATATAGTAGATTGCATCTACTAACCCCAAACCAGTCCATCCTTCCTTTCCACCACTCCCCCTCCCTTGGCAACTACAAGTCTGTTTTCTATGTCTATAGATAGGTTCATTTGTGCCATATTTTAGATTCCCCATATAAGTGGTATCATAGGGTTTGTCCTTCTCTAACTTCAGAAAGAGTATAAAATCTCTAGTTACATCCTTGTTGCTGTAAGGCATGATTTCATTGTTTTTTATGGCTGAGTAGTATTCCATTGTATGTATGTACCACATCTTTCTTAATTTATTCCTCTGTTGATAGACATTTAGGTCATTTCCTTGTCTTGGCCATTGTGAATAGTGCTGTTCTGAACATAGGAGCACATGTATCTTTGGAAAATAATATGGAGTTTCCTCAGAAAACTAAAAAATAGAATTAGCATATGGTCCAGCAATCCCACTCCTGGAAATGTATCCAGACAAAACAATAATTGGAAAAAGATACACAAACCCCACTACATTTTAAAGTATACTACAGGAGTTTCTCTTGTGGCTCAGTGGGTTAAGAACCTGACATAGTTTTCATGAGGATGCAGGTTTGATCCCTGGCCTCACTCAGTGGCTGTGGGGGCCACTTTCCATGGCTGTGGTGTAGACCAGCAGCTGCAGCTCCAATTCGACCCCTAGCTGGGGAACTTTCATAGGCCGCAGGTGCAGCCATAAAAAGAAAAATATACTACAGAATGAGAACAACTTGCTAATTGTAGCTTTATTGTTCCCAGCTCTTTTGAAATGCAAACAGTTGAGTTAGGAAAGCACTGCTGTCTTATTTAGGTCTGTATCTCACAACATTACTGAATCATCAAATTCAATGACACTGAGCAACCAGAGACTTCAAAAACACTCAAGAACACACATACTAGGGTCATATCAGATTCTTTTGGTGAAGGTTAGGTGAATGATGGCACCTCATGTGCCCCAAAGTGGGGTTTTCTTAGGAGAAATGCTTCTTTGAAAGTCCAAACCTAATGTTATGCCCTTTCAAAGCCTAATAGCAGCCTTTTAACTAAAGGATATGCTAAACGCATGCTTATTACATTTTCCTTAGTATGTTATTTAGTAGAGTAGTGAAGAGGTCTGGTCTATTTCATCTAAAATAAGGGAAAATGTCCATTCTGTCTGTCCAAGTAATTAGAGATATCACCCAAGGATCAGCATAGCTTTCTTGGGCAATACCAATCAAAAACTCCTCCAAACCAAAAGTCAAATAAAATGAACACCCCATAGTTAATACAGGTAGATATCGAAGACTTAGCCTTTATCTGTCTTTCCAGTGGTGAAGATACTCAGGAGTGTGGTAGTCATTGATGTCTTCAGCCATTAATAAACATCTGTTACCTTTAGTGCTTAAGTATCTTCCCCCCCCCCCCCCCGCCCAAAACTTGTTATAGCGTTTTATTTTATTTTAGCTGTGCCTGTGATATGCGGAAGTTCCTAGCCAGGGATTGAACCCTCGCCACAGCAGTGACAATGCCGGATCCTTAACCTGCTGCACCACCAGAGAACTCCTTAAGTATTTTTTATAAGTAAAAATATATTTGTAGCAACTGGGCAGTCTCAAAAATTAGAGTTAAGGAGTTGCCTGGTGGCACAGCAGGTTAAGGATCTGGTGTCACTGCCGTGGCTCAGGTCACTGTTGCAGTGCAGGTTTGTTCCCTGGCCTGGGAACTTGCACATGCTGCAGGTGGAACCCCCCAAAATAATCAGTTAATAATCTATTATGATGTTTACTATAGAAATGCTGAAACTCAAATGGCTACATGATGGTAACTTTCTTGCGTAACTTGAACATTCACTTCACAAAGAGATATAACCAAAGTAATTTACATTGAAAACACTTAATAGTCATTATCTGGGAAAACATTTATTGAATTTACTGAATATTTTCTATTTTTTTTTTTTTGCCTAGCATCTTTGTATATTTTAATGATCCATACACAAACACAGTGAGAGAAAAGGAGAGGTAAAATTGCAGAAATGGAATTTTAAATTCAAATATTAACTTCTTTAAGTGTTCACTGGGTTAAAGATGAATCTCAGTGTTGGAACAAGACATGATTTAAGAGGCAACTCTGTTGAAACTTTGCCAGCTATTTAAATGTATAGTTTTGAGTTACTATCTTCTTATCTATTGATTAAACTACCTGCTGTGTATAAGTGCAATGATAGATGTGACTCACCGGTATTAAATAGCAAATGAATACATATAAATTGCTTTTGACTTAAAAGATTAGCTTGAAACTATATTATACAGGGTGCAAACTCAAGGCAGTGACATCCTCATCTCCTTTTGAATTCTTAAGTCCTGCTAAATACCTAACACGTAGTAGGCATTTAATAATTTTTTTATTTCTATAATAGGGAAACATAAGATCTAAGAATAAAAATTCTAAAGTAATTAGGATAAGCTCCCATGGGAGCTATTCAGAAAGTTTGCTTAAATAAAGGCCTTTATTTTTTACAGTTAATGGAATTGACTTTGATTTCAACTATTTTTCACTTTGGCTAGTGCTTGCTATGGGGTGGAAATTTAGTCTTTAAATGGAATATTACTTTATTCATGTGTTTATTCCAAATGAGACAAAACTTGACATAGGAGCTTTTTAATGCAGCAGTTATTAGTATAATTATTCTGTAAATGAAAATTACTGGATAAAACCCCAGAAGGGAAAGTTCCACTGAAGTTGGATACAATCACTTTTATCATAAATATTTGTTAAGTCTGCTGCAAGAGGTTAAACAGGTCAAGGTGTCTTCAGGAGCTGAGATACTTGTCTAGGTATCTTCTATTCATCACGAATCTCTGCTTTAAACTGTTGATTTGCATTTATATTGAACAACTCCTTTATTGTTTGAGGTAAGTCAGTGGTTTTATAAGAATAAACTGAGTTACATTTACTAGATGATCTTCATGCTTAGAAGGCTAAAGAACTCAATGCCTCAACTTCGGGGCAAGTGAAAAGATGGGCATGAATTTCAATTAATTCACTCATCTGACTTTTGAATATAGGGTTTTATTCATTTCAAAAGCTGAGACTGAAAAGCTTTGAAAACTGAAGTTTAAAAAAGACGGGTACATATTTTATAGCTTGGCTTCTATTTTATGCATAATCTTTATTTAAAAACTTGATGGGATTCAAAATTATTTACCCCTTTTCAAACTTGTAGAATAGATATGTACTGTGAAGATGTAAAGTCACAGTAAGTGCAAGAATAAAACCCTCCATTTAAGGAGGTCCAAACAGAGGCAGGTGAAGTTAAATAACAAGGCCCAGATACTTATTTGAATAGGTTCAGAGCCTGGAGTAGCCCTTGGTCTGTGATTCACAAGCTGGCACTTCAAGGTAAAGAAAGGCTTCACTGTTCTGAACTAAAGTCCCAAATATGCCAAAATTACATGGCCACTAGAGAGCTAATTAAAAAAAAACTGTTTAAATTATTTCCATGTTTCAGAGTTCCCCACCTCTTGGACTCAGAAGTCAGTTGAAAGATGTGACTTGAGCCATTTTTTGTTTTCCCTCGAGAGGAAATCCACAGTTGGAAGTTCACAAAAACACCTTTTCATAAGGCAGCAATAAAGCTTTCATCTTAAAAACTCTCTTGTCACAAGTATTTGGTGGCACTTCATGCCCTCAAGTACTCATTTTGGTGACAGTTAACTCCCCTTTAGTCTGTTTCATGAGCCACGGTATAAATGACTTGAAATTAGGGGACCCGTTACTGTCTCGAGCCCATGGCAGAGCCTGGCACACGATGGAGTTACATAGAAAAGCAGGGCAAAGTAAAGCCATCTTCCGTCTGCCAGACTATGGTGAGGCTGTGTGGGTAATTTCTTTCTTAGAAAGCTTTAATGTGCACGAAATCATTCCTTAGTGTGCATTTGAAAATTAAAAAATTAGAGCGCTTAGAGGCAGCGGGCACAGTTCTGGACAGAAGAGAATGAGACGTGACAGTGACATCTCTGCATTGTTCAGAGGAGAGAGAAGGTCATCAAAGGGTAGCATAGAACCTTCAACCCACCTGGCATTCTTTCCTGAGAACGTTCTCCGTGCCTCTGTTACCATTTAAGTTCTTTAAAAGCAGTTTTCTTGAAACTAAACCAGTTTTCTTTTGAGGTAAGGGAAGGACAGGGAGAAAAGAGATGGAGGAGGGGAAGGTCTGAGCAAGAATTCTTTTACAGCAGCGTCCACCCGGGGCCTTGGGGAGCGGAGGTCATAGGCCCTCCTTGCACCAGCGATCTGCAACGTGCTGCCTGTGGTTTACAACCGCTCTTTAAAAATACTTTCCCCTTCGGGACGGCCTCCGGCTCCTTCCTGCCCCCGCCCCCCCTTCCGCCCCCGCGGCCCCGGGCAAAGAAGCTCCTTGGCTTCGCCAGCAGATCTTAAAAGGCACGCTTGAAGGATTAAAAACAACCAAAGACCAATTCGACCCTTTCCTTTAGCCGCCCTCCAACGACCCTTGACAGCAGCCCCTGCTCTCCCTTCAAATGGCCACACACACAAACAAAAAAGCCTCAAGTCTTCCCTTCGGTTGCTACCCGCAATGACGTGTGCCCTTGGGTGCCGCCCCTCCGGGGGCATAGAATTTTGTGATTGGTCGGCAGGTTGGCCAACAGGGCCCCTATTGGACGCTGCGGCGTGACTGACAGCCGGCCGCCGCGCCCTCCCTCCCGCGGCCCCCCAGCCCTCCCCCAAGTGAGAGTGTGTGCGGTGTTATGCCGGACGAGAGGGAGGCGACCGCGGCAGCGGCGGATCTGCTCATTGTCCCTCTCGGCGACTGTGTGTGAGGAAGTCCAGCTGCCGATCCGCCGACGCGGGCGCCTTCTGTGGCAGCGGCCATCCGCTCCTGCTCCCCGGGCGGCGGCCTTCGAGGAGCTTGAGGAAGGACCGGGCGCCTCCTCGTTCTCGCCACGTCCGGACGCCGGGTTGCCGGCCGCTCGCCGCCTGCGCTCGGGCCCCGGGCAGGAGGCCGCGCCGCCGCCCAGCTGCCGCCGCTGCCGCCCGCTTCCTGCTCGCGCGCCTCCGCCTGGGCGGCCGCGCTAGGCCCGGGCGGCGCGGCCGCGCGCCTCGAGTTTGAGGGCTGCGAGCGGCGCGGCCTCCTCGGCGGGCTCAGCTAGGCGAGCGCCCGGGCCTCGGCGATGGGGCGCGGGGGGCGGCGCCGCTAGGGCTCGGCAGCCGGGCGGTGGTGCGGAGCGGCAGCGCGGGAGGCGGCGCGGCTTCGGCCCGGGAGCGGGCGCCATGGCCAAGGCGGGCGGCGGAGGCGCGGGAGTCGGCGGCGACGCGGCGCTGACTTGGGTGGTGAGTGGCGGGCGGCGCGGGGGTCGGGGCGAGGCATTGTTCCCGGGCGGGGGCGGGGAAGTCCGGTCCTGAGCTGGGCCGGTCGGGGCTCCCGCTGCAGAACCTCAGCTCCCGCCCTTCTTTCTTCTCTGCCTCCGGAGGCTCGGGATTCGGGAGTGTCCTGTGCACTTGAAACTTTGGGGGACCAGCCAGGGACAGGACAGGCGCCCCGCCTCATCTTTCCAGGGCAGGCACCTGAGATGATCCGATGGCAGTAATGCATGTGTGTCCATGTGGGTCAGCACTTTCTCCAATGTGCCCTAAAATAATCCCGGGGAGAGGGGCGCGCGCGTATGTGTTGCAAATGCAACCATTCCTGACGCTCTCATCTCTCAAAGAAGAATGGATTTGGTGGGGAATTCGGCTACAGCAGTTTTTTCACTGCGGTTCGGAGAGTCTTAGTCGACAGTGCATTCGGGGTGGCCCTTTCACAGCAGTTGATATACTGTAGATCGTCCATCTGTCACAGTGGGATTATTCCAAGAAGGGCTCACCTGCGTCAGCATCGCAGGTGAAACCGGGTGGGGGCTGAATGGAGATTGTTGGATTGGCGACCAAAGTCATTTGTTCAGGAGTTAAAGGGTTTTGGCGCTCACTTCCTGCCAGGAAGTAGTAGAGGAGGGAAGACCTAGAGAGGTCTGATTCCCACGGCGGATCGATAATTCACCCGCATTTCACTTGCTCAGCATAGAGTTCAGACCAGGGTCATTTCCTACACGCACGGAAAGTCCAGCTCAGCCAACTGACTAGGTATCCAGGAGAAAAATGCGTTGCGTTTCTCAGGGACTTTCAGTGGACCTTCGCTTTTTCAAAACACCTAGGTAAACTTTCAAATTGGCATTTTTTATTAAGTTCTTCATTTTTCTCTTTGTTTGGATGAGCTTTAGGTGAGTCGAGTAGCAGTTCTGCTGTATTGGCAAGTATTCTTTGTAACAAGCATGTTACTGATAACAAAAATATTTTAACTGTTCATGTTTGTATGCCAAGATGCTTTGCAAAATAACTCGCCAGACTCTTATTTTTGGATCTCGCCAAATTTTGTAGGTTATTTCAGTAATGTAGTATGAACAGACTAGAGCCAGGAGGGATAAAATGTCAGATAATAAGTTAACAGTCCATGTGAACATGAGGTGGAGGAGGCATGCATAAATGGAAAAGAAGCATTTTCTAAAATTGATGGCCTTTAACCTTGTTACTGAAATCAAACAACTTCTGAAAATGAACTTAGCCAGATGGTTCTCATTCACTGTTTGGAAGTGTTGAGGCCTGATCAGTGTTTCCTTTGAGGACCTCTGATTCTCTGTAATGGTATAAACATTTTGCTCCGAGATTGAATTGGTTAGCTTTACCATTTAATAGCAGTATTTTAGTTTACTGTCACCTAACTTTGAAGACGATTGAATGACCACTTTTTCATTCAAGCTCCATAGGAAATTTTCCCTTAATTTACTAAGAAATTTCATGAAACTTAGAGGGTCTCATTCAGTATCAGAAAAATTCATTTGAAACTAAAATCGACTTATTGATTCAATATTTTTATTATAAAACTGTTATGGGAAATATAGTAAAATAAGTAAAGACCACTTAATCTTTTATATATAACTTATTCTCTTGTTTAATTAGAAATTTATTGAAAAGACAGTCACTCCATAAATCTGCCTTAAGATTTGATGCTTGCTTTAAATTTGTCAGATTATATGAATATTTTTGTGTCCTTAATATACATCATTGACCATAGACCAAAGTTTAATTATTTGAGGAGCAGTACAAGAGAGGTGTTTAAGAGTGTGGACTTTGATGTCAGACGTAGATTCAGATCCTGTCTGACGCATAGTCATCAGGACTTTGCACAAAGGGACCTAATCTGTATAAGTTTGTTTCTTCATTTGTTAAAGTTGCTTTGATAATTAAATGAGATAATATTCATAGCATAGTTCTAGGCTTCCTAAATGTTTGTTTTTATTGATGAAGTTCAAGAAATGAACACTGAGAAGAACAGAGTTGCTTTTGCATAAAATATCTTTGAGCCAGAATGAAAGCAGATTACTCCTTTGCAAGAGTTCAGGGGTTTGTTGCAGAGGTCATCTGTTTCTCAACCTAGTCTCTTCTTTATTGGAATGTGTTATATTGCTTCCTTTTTTAGGGGTAACAGAAAAAAGGTGTAATTAGTCCCTGATACTGTTCTTTGTAGGGGGCTGGGGGTGGTAATGCCATGTGTTGCTGGTGTTAACTTCTTTTGGGATGTGTGCTACTATGTAGTGTTAATATCATTACTGCACAAAAGTTTACTTTTCAGTATCTGAAATCCCAAACCAAAATGGTTTAAGATGGACATTAACTTCTTTTAATCGTATATTGGGTTTGTGTTTGATTTGTGTATCTGAAGTTTTTTTTTTTAATTAAAAACTGAAAAATAGAAGTTCTTGGGTAAAACTATTTTGAGTTAAAACTGACAGCAGCTATGAAGGCTTCTCTGAATCAAGCAGAATTTCTTGAATTAACTTTTAGTTTGTAAAGCTTTGATTTGTACACCCCAATAATTTTTCTTTAGTCAGTTTTTTATCATGTTTCAGTGGTTGCAAAAAATAAATTTGTGGAAATGTTAAAATAGAGTTAATTGCTATGTGAATATTGATCTTTTCCCAGTACTATGCTAATTCGGTAGATTAAAACAAATATTTCAATGGAAAATATTAAGCTTATAAAATCATGAGCCACCCTTTATCATCAGGCTTCAGTAGTTATCAACTCAAGGTCGCCTACCTTTCCCCTTCTCAGTATTTTGAAGCAAAGCAAACCCAGCAATTATATCAATTATACATCACTTCATTCCTAAGTATTTTCAGTGTTTCTCCCTAACATTGTAGGTGTGTTTTGTTTGTTTTTGTTTTTTTTTTTGTTTTGCTTTTTAGTTTTTAAGGCTACACCTTTGATATATGGAAGTTCCCAGGCTAGGGGTCTAATTGTAGCTACAGCTTCTGGCCTATACCACAGCCCCACCAATGCGGGATTCAAGCTCCATCTGCAATTTACACCACAGCTCACGGCAATAATGGATCCCAGACCCTATTGAGCAAGGCCAGGGATCGAACCCACGCTCTCATGGCTACTGTACCACAGTGCAAACTCCACATTGTAGGTTTTTTTTTTTTTTTAAGTAACAATCAATGAAATATAAAATGTGTTTTTGACTGTGAATATTTCTAATTCAGGAAACATCACTGTATATTTAGTGTTGTTTAAAGATTTGGTTTAAGAACTTTACTGGCTCATTAATGGCAAGTCTAAAATTCTCAACCAGACTTTTCAAGTCAGTTCTTTCATAAGCTGTGTGCCAGTTAAAATTTATTCCCTATAGTGCTCCTAGTTAGATTTACCTCTTTACTGTCCCCTGCACATCATGTTTGTTTTTCTCACTTTGCATGCTCATCTTCCCTTGGGAATATCTCTTTCTCTTTTCTTTACCAGTCTAAATCTTAATTTCTCTTCAAGGCTAGCTCAAAGTCTCACCAAACTTTTTTCCTTCAGTTTATACTCATCCTTTTCTGTTACCCTTAGGGAGCATAAAACATCAGGTCTTTCCTTTTAATGTAACTTTCACGTGTGATACTTTTAACCATTAGATTATAAACTGAAGTCAGAGACCATGTATTTTACTTGTTTGTATCCTTTATAGGTCTTGGCAAAGAGCTGGATACATAATCCCACCTCAGTTACTGTTACTAATTAGATAATTGACATACTAACTTACTGAGAAGTCTTCCCTCATTATTAGGACAAGTGGTTAAGTAGCAGTGTTCTTTAGATACATTCTTGGGGCAGTATTTAGAAACAATTTTTGTGAACTGTTGCTAACTTTTTTGAATAGAAGTAGGTGTGTTCACCAGTAGTTAGCAACAGTTGCATTTTACTAAGTATGTTTTTTAAAAACCCTCTTTTAAACATTTTTTATTTTTATATTTTTCTTTTGTATTTTAAAAAATCTTAATACAAATGGGGTCCATCTTTCAAGAAGAAATCTTTATAATTATTCCCATTTGCAGAGAAGGAAACAGAGGGTTGGAGATTAAGTAATTAACTATTAGACACATGGCTAAGGCAAAGGTGGGATTTAAATAGGCTTATGTTGTTGTTTTTGTTGTTCTTCTTCTTCTTTTTCTTCTTCTTTTTTTTTCTTTTTAGTCTTCTTAGGGTTGCACCAGAGGCATGTGGAAGTTCCCAGGCTAGGGGACAAATCGGAGCTGTAGCCGCTGGCCTACACCACAGCCACAACAGTGCCAGATCCAAGCCATGTTTGCCACCTACACCACAGGTCATGGCAACGCTGGATCCTTAGCCCACTGAGCGAGGCCAGGGATGGAACCTGCATTCTCATGGATGCTAGTCAGATTCATTTCCATTGAGCCATGGCAGGAACTCCTAAACCAGGCCTATGTCCTTAACCATCATTTATACATTCCCCCTCCTTAAAAACATTAAAAACCAACACAATTTGTCTTTTCCACCTTGATATCACTGGATTAAAAAAACCTTCCTGGGGAGTACCTATATATTTCCTTCTACCAACCTTTATTTCACCTTCTCGGGAAAAGCTAGAGAGTACACTTCCTCTTCAGGGTATATATTATCTTGACATGCATATAGTGCTCTTTGAAAGTATGGGCTAGAAAGTCATATAACCTGGTTTCATAATTCAGCTTCTTCAGGTATTAGCTTTGTTAGCTTAAATTCTCCAGACCTCAGTTTCTTTGCTGGTAAAAGAGAATTGTTAGTAATGGGGTCTACTTCATGGGGCTTTTATGAGGGTTGAGAATATTCATATAATTCCTGTGATGCTTTCTTTGCACATAGTAAGCTCTTAGATGAGTATACATATCTTTAAAAAAAAAAATCTGGTGGTAAGTATTTTTACTTCTTTTATCTGAGGAAATTTTCTTATTAAATTTTTTGAGAATTTTTTTATATTGTAAAATGATCGCAATAAGTCTAGTTAACATTCATCACCATGCGTAGTTACATAATTTTTTCCTTGTGATGAGAACTTTTAAAATCTATCCTTTCAGATATACAGCACAGCATTATTAACTATAGTCACCTACATCCCTAGGATTACTTATTTTATAACTGGAAGTTTTTATGTTTTGACCACCATCACTCCATTTTGCCCCTGCCTCCTACTGACTGGCAAAACTAATCTGTTCTCTGTATCTGTGAGTTTGGTTGTTTTATGCTAGATTCCACATGTAACTGAGATTGTACAGTATTTGTCTTTCTCTCTGTGACTTATTTCACCAAGCATAATACCCTTTAGGTCTTTCCATGTTGTCCCAAATGGCAACACTTGGTTCTTTTTTATTTATTTTTTATTTTTTATTTTTGTCTTTTTTGCCATTTCTTGGGCCGCTCCCACGGCATATGGAGATTCTCAGGCTAGGGGTCTAATCAGAGCTGTAGCCACTGGCCTATGCCAGAGCCATAGCAACGCAGGATCCGAGCCATGTCTGCGACCTACACCACAGCTCATGGCAACACCGGATCCTTAACCCACCCGAGCAAGGCCAGGGATTGAACCCGCAACCTCATGGTTTGTAGTTGGATTCATTAACCACTGTGCCACCATGGAAACTCCAACACTTCGTTCTTTTTTAAAGCTGAATGATACTCCATTATGTATAAACACATGTTCTTTATCCATTCAACCACTGATGAACATTTATGTTGCTTCCTTGTTTTAACTATTGTAAACAGTGCTTCAGGGAACAAGGGGGGGGGGTGCATGTATCTTTTCAAATTAATGTTCCATTTTCTTCATACAAATACCCAGGAATGGAATTGCTGGATCATATGGTAATTCTGTTTTTAAGTTTTTTGAGGGACTTTCATACTGTTTTAGATAGTGACTGCACCAGTTTGCAGTCCCACCAATGTACACAAGGGTTCCTTTTCTCCACATTCTTGCCAACACTTATTTTTTGCCTTTTTGAAAATAACCATTCTACCAGGTGTGAGGTAATAGCTCATTGTGGTTTTGATTTGCATTTCCCTGAGACGAGTGATGTTGAGCACCTTTTCATACAGCTGTTGGCCATCTGTATGTCTTTGGAAAAATTTCAGCTTAGATCCTCTGCCCATTTTTTAACAAGTTGTTGTTTTTGTTTTTTTGCTGTCGAGTTGTATGAGTTCTTTATGTATTTTGAATATTAACTTCTTATCAGATACATGATTTACAAATATTTTCTCCCCATTTGGTAGGTTGCCTTTTAATTTTGTTGATGGTTTCCTTTGCTGTGCAGTAGCATTTTAGTTTGATGTATTCCCATTTGTTTATTTTTGAGTTACTTTTTGTGTGTGATGTTTATTTTTTAGGTTACTTTGTGTGTGTGATGTAAGATGTAAGATGGAGTCCAATTTCATTCTTTTGCATGTGGCTGTCCAATTTTTTTCAACACCACCTATTGAAGAAATTGCGCTCTCACACTTGTATGTTCTTGAATCCTTTGTCGTAAAGTAATTGAATATATATGCATGGGTTTATTTCTGGGCTCTCTATTCTGTTCCGTTAATCTATGTGTCTTTTTTTTTTTTAATGCCATTACCATACGGTTTTCATTACTATATCACTTCATAATATAGTTTGAAATTCAGAAGTGTGATGCCTCCAGCTTTGTTCTTCCTTCTCAAGACTGCTTTGGCAATTTGAAGTCATTTGTGGTTCCATATAAATTTTAAGATTACCTATTTCTGTGAAAAAAATGTTGGAGTTTTGATAGAGATTGTGTTGAATGTGCAGATCGCCCTGGGAAGTATGGATATTTTAACAATAATTCTTTTAATCCATGCACATAGACTATCTTTCCATTTATTTTCCTTTTGTCAATGTCTTAAAGTTTTCAGTATACAGGCTTTTTTGTTTGTTTGTTTTTTTACCTCTTTGGTTAAATTTATTTCTAGGCATTTTTATTTTTGTTGCAGTTGTAACAATAAAAAGTGATTGTAAAATGATGCAATTATAATTGTTTTCTCAATTTCTTTCTGATCATTGTTAGTTTATAGAAACACAACAGATTTTTGTATATTGACTTTGTATTCTACAACTTTAGTAAATTTGTTTATTCTAATAGTTTTATGATGTTTTTAGGGTTTACTCTATGTAATATCATTTCCTCTGTAATTAGTGACAGTTTCACTTGTTTTTTCTGATTTGGATGCCTTTAAGAGAAAGTTTTTTTTTTTTTTTTCCCCCCACCATGGACATTTAAGCATTTCTTATAATATTAAATAAACATCTCTTGTCTTCTACCTCTCTCCTTGTCCCTTGGTTTGGAAGGGCATTTCTGGAGGCACATTGATGAAAGAAGCATTGATAGGTTGTTTTGTTTTTGTTTTTTTTCCCATGAATGGTGGGCAGGTAACATGCCTCTCTCCATGATTATCTGAGTGAAATATGGCTAAACTGAATATCAAAGCATGGTAGCTTTGAGGGAGGAAAGAAGAGGAGATGTTATAAAAGGATAAAATGAAATCTGAGGGAGTCATTTTTAGAAGATAGGAGAAGAGGCTTATTGCTAAGCTTTTGCTAGTCCCACTCTTGTTGGCTTGGTGATGGTGAGATTTTTGTGAATGAGTGGCTCAGTTCCTTTTTTTGCACCAACTGGCAGACCATCTCTTTTCTCCTCTTTGGCAGCAATTCATTCTCATACAGAAAAACAGAAACTGGGTGATCGCCCCAAATTGCTATCTCAGGTGACCACTCTGTGAATAGAAGTCTTTATTTTTACAGAATGATCTTGGTACACTACTCTTTCGGAAATTAGGAATTTGTTTTGTTGGAATTTAATTTTATTGGGGTATAGTTGATTAGAAATATCCTTGATAAAGGTTGAATTTTATGTATTGAATCAATATTTTATTAGGAGTTAGCAATGTTGCAAAAGTGCTGTAAACACACTAAAATAGATTTTATGTATTTTGATATTTTGTTAAAATTTTAAAAATTTCAATAATGCATTGCTCAACATGGTAGTAAACTTTTGAAGTTTAGCAAAAGTCAATTATGGCATCATCAAATATGTAAATCACAAATAATAGAATTAACTTTTTTTTAGTTATGTGGAGGATATTTATCTTAATATGGGTTTATTCTGCATGTTCACTGTCTTTAGTTTTGTATGGAAATGAAAATGTTGCCCTGAGTGCTTAGATTCCTGTGTAATTGGGTGCTGGAATTTTTTATGACTATAAATAGTTTAGTAATTTGTCCACACAAAGGCAGTAAACTAAATTACAAACAAACTTATAAGATTTCAATTTTATCAGACCTTAATTTATTCAGAATGCTCTTGGTAATTGACTATTTTCAAGGTCATACCATTAATTTTTATTCAATGTGCAATACTTAGTGCAGCTACTGTAGTACAATATATCATATTATTAACATATAAGAAAAGGTTAAATCATTTAAAAAATATTCCAACACTTAAAATGAGCAAATTCTCTCAGCCTATAGGTATCAAGTATATATCACTCTTCATCTGTGGGATTGAGAGTGCTTTTATAAATGTGTAGATAAAAGTTTGCTGGGCTGTTTTTGTTGAAGCTAATTAATCTCTTTTCTAAATATTATCAGCAACAGTGTTTAAACTGAATTTCTGTTCAGTGACTTTTAAAGAGCTATTATTAATAATTGCAGAGAAGGTGATCAATACATTTTTTTCTCCTAACTTTTCTGTTCTCAGGCCAAGGGTGTTAGTGTTCAGGCTCGTTTGTTCTAGGGATGGGGTCATCCCATTGAATGGGGGGAGGGAGTTGCCCTCTCTCCCCTTACCCTCAGATTTTTTTGCAGCCTGAACGATACTCAGGGGGCACTTCTGCTAGTAAGTAGGAGGTGCAAGAGACAATCCAGGCTTCTGTCAGAAAATCTAACAGTCTTCTCAGGAGAGAACCTCCTGTTTGCTGCCCATGGGTCAGTGAGCATGCAGACTGTCTTTTGAGTTGAGAATAGGCAGGTATGAGGCAAACCCGGCCACAGTATCCACTTCTTCTACACTGTCAGGACCTCCAGGCTTCTTTGTTTTGGTTTCACTTATGTTTTGCCTAGATTCTAGTAAATAAATTGGAACTGCACAAGTCATAAGAAAGTACAAACAGTGCCTCTAGAAAAAAGTAATCTTCAGTTTTATTCTAGCTTAATTATGTTTTGACATGTATGGATTACTAAGCTTTTAAAATATATGTTCATTGTAGAAAATTAGAAAAGGCCTATCAGAAAAGAAAATGAAAAATATTTCTACTTCCCACAAATAATTTGTATTGATATTCTATTGGGTATAGTTCACATTTTTTCCTAGACATGTATATATATATTTTTTCTGATGAAAATGGACTCATATTTTTATACTCTTCCTCATAACTTTGTTCACTGAACAGTATAGTTTTAATCAGCTACTAATTTAAAAATGCCTGATGGAGTTTGTGTCTTGGCTCAGTGGATTAAAAACCTGACTAGTATCCATGAGAATATGGATTCAATCCCTGGCCTCCCTCAGTGGGTTAAAGATCCAGCATTGCTGTGCTTGCGGTGCCAGTCACAGACATGGCTCACATCCTGTGTTGCTGAAGCTGTGGTGTAGGCTTCTAGCTATAGTTTTGATTCATCCCCTATGCCACAGGTGCATCCCTAAAAAACAAAAACAAACCTGATTATATATAACTTTATAATATATAATTATATATAATATATAAATTTATATATTTTTAACATAATTTTATATAAAAGTTATAGTAATAGAAGTTTATAATTAACACACCTATTTATTCCTTGGTATAGGTAATGAAAATATTTACTCAGTAAAATATCCAGGCTTAAAGGTTTATATGAAGTTTTAGAAATTATATGGTATCATAATTGAGAGTTAATTTGAAATATCTACAAATCACCTATTGTATTATATTCTATAAATAATACATATTCCTTTTCATTACATGAAATAGAATGGTACCTTTTTTTCTTTCCTCAGCACTTTTCATATGATGCTTAGGAAAAAATATTTTGGCATAAAATGTTTTAAGCATATTGTCACGCTTATTTTTTAATGTTTATATATTTTTATAGATGTTTATAATGTTTATATATATATTATAATATATATTATATATATATTATAATATATATATTATAATGTTTATATATATATTATAATTAAAACATTATATATATATATATAATGTTTATATATATTATATAGAGAAAAGCACAAATTATAATCTGACAAAGCTGACTACATTTACATAATCTCTGCTTTTTGAGACATTATTTAGCAAGAATGACAACTTTTTGAACTTGTTGGGGATCTGGTAGGTGTAAACTAAACATTCCTTATTCTTATGTACCCATTTGGGAAGAAGAGGTAGCAAATGGTTGTAAGGGGATGTAGCAAAGTTTACAATCTTGAAGAAGAAGGACTGAAGTAGGGCTTCACCCTCTGTTTTGCATACCTGTGTATCACTTTAGCTCAGTGTTAACTCATCCCAATTAGCTTCTGTTTGAGTTTAATCTTAAAAATGTTTTCTCTGTGGTGGGATTTGTTTTGGAGGATTTGCTTGGGCTAGGAAAACCTTGACTTGCATGGTTATTTCAAGTTCCTGAAACTTTATGCCAAAATTGTGAACAGTTCTAAGTTAAAGGATGAGAAGTTGCTGTTATCCACCTTTGAATGGATACCATTTATCATGCTTAAGCATTTTTTTAGAGTGTTATCTTAGTCATTATGATCTTTGTTTTATTTTGAGGACCCATTTAAAAAATCAGTTGCTTTTTTTTTTTTGTCTTTTGTCTTTTTTGTCTTTTTGTCTGTTGTTGTTGTTGTTGTTGCTATTTCTTGGGCCGCTCCCGCGGCATATGGAGATTCCCAGGCTAGGGGTTGAATCGGAGCTGTAGCCACCGGCCTACGCCAGAGCCACAGCAACGCGGGATCTGAGCCGCGTCTGCGACCTACACCACAGCTCACGGCAACACCGGATCGTTAACCCACTGAGCAAGGGCAGGGACCGAACCCGCAACCTCATGGTTCCTAGTCAGATTCGTTAACCACTGCGCCACGACGGGAACTCCTCAGTTGCATTTTTGTTGTTCAACTTTGTTTCTATAAATCAATGATCTTATCATGAAAAGCAAGGAACATGATTAAAAATTTGGAGACTATCTGGCAATTTAAAAGATTGAATTAATTATTCTGGTCAGCTAGTTCATTGTCTGACTTTTGAGAGAAATATAATATGAAGACTTATGAAACAGAATTATTGTCTTATGTCCAAAGCTATTCTTAATTGACTCTGAGCAGTGTTAATGGTAACTTTATAAGGGAAAGAATGTATAAGAAAATCTCTTTAATTTTATGTAAAATTTATGGCATTAGAAGATTATAATTGATGTTTGAACTTTCATAGTGTTTGTCAAAATTATTTTCCTGGTTTAGAGTACTCAGAAGTTATATATATTTTGATTTTTAACTGTTTATTTGACATGTTTTTAAAAATAATAACAAAGTTGATGATTGTGCCTCAGTCTTGAAGTAGTATATTGCTTATTAAAATAGTCTCCCATTATTTGTTATTGTTTCATTTATACTGCAATTCAAACACCTATGAAACTATCTCATTGTGTCTTATATTTGAGTTATTTTTTGGACTTAAAAAAAAAAAACAGACCATCATAATAACTTTCTTTTAGTGGGGTGTCTTATTTGTCAGTATTAGGGAATTCCAGAAGGAGAGAAATGTGTTCTCTGCTGCTTTTTAAAGAAGACAGGGAAATCTCCAAACTGTGGGAGTTTTTGTTTGGGATCCTTATCTGCTGTAGGAATTAGAATTAGGATCACCAACTTCTGCCTCTTTGGAATTGGTAGAGAAACTGGAATCATAGGATGCCTCAGTAATGGGGCACCTAGTGCTGGATGTAAGGAATTATTGGCTTGACCTACAAAAGTGTGAACTTTGAGATTCATAAAACCATTTTAGCATCCTCAACCATGTCAGTACATGCTACATATATGTATGTACATATACTTACAATAACCTACTATTTCCTTTAGGTTATTTTTGCCCACTTTTTATTTATTATAGTCTTCAGAAGCTTAATGGCAGGGGACTTAAATCTGGAAGCTTTGGGGACTCCTGCAGCCACCAACTTTAGTCATCGTCAACCTAAAACCTGATCAGAACTCACATTCCTTGGAAAGTTTTTAGGATCACAAAAATTAGCCTGGTATCTTACATAATTGGGAAATATTTCTTCTTTTAATTAATTATAAGCTGTTCTAGCTATTCTGGTAACTATGTATACCTACATTTTGGGGCTCAGTCAAAACTGAAGTTTCACATTATGTTATAAAAAGAGTTCAGCTGTCAGTAAATAGAGCTGTAGTTCTCTAGAACTTAAAATTCAGTCTGAAAGATAATTTTGTTGTCAAAGAGAAAACCTATATCATGTGTCCATATACATTTTAGTTTACCCCTTGGTAGGTTATTTAAATTTGATTTTTTGGTTAATTTTAGACTCTTTTTGATCAGAACAATGCTGCAAAAAAGGAAGAGTCAGAAACTGCAAACAAAAATGATTCTTCAAAGAAGTTATCTGTTGAGAGAGTGTATCAGAAAAAAACACAACTTGAACATATCCTCCTTCGTCCTGATACGTACATTGGGTCAGTGGAGCCATTGACACAGGTAATTATTAAATTTTATTGGAATTAGGAGTTGTGTATCTGTATCTACTTTTTAATAAAGTTTTTGTGAGTATGTGCTTTGAGAGTACATAATTTCATGTGTCTGATAATATGCAAAGTAGGGAGAGCAATCCAAGAGGTAGAAATGTTTTCATTTCTTTTTTTTTTTTTTTTTTCTTTTTAGGGTCGTACCTTTGGCATATGGAAGTTCCCAAGCTGGGGGGTGGGATTGGAGCTGCAGCTGCTGGCCTATGCTACAGCCATAGCAATGCCAGATCCAAGCTGCATCTGCGACCTATGTCTATGCCACAGCTTGAGGCCATGTTGGATCATTAACCCACTGAGTGAGGCCAGGGATCAAACCTGCATCCTCATGGATATAGTCAGGTTCTTAACCCATTGAGCCACAAAGGGACTCCTTTATTTCCTACTAGAGATTAAAAAAGTTAGGAGATAAAAACCATCAGAAGTATAGAGTATAGAGAAGAATTGGACAGTAGAATGATGCCATATGAACTGTTTAAAAGTTCTTAAATTAGTTCGTAAGTTCATACTGTGGTTAATTTAAATTCTAGAATTTATATATGTACATTAAGATTGTTAATTAGAGCTTGCTATGGACTTGGCTTGCACAAATTACCTTATTACAGCAATTTTGGGAAGTAGGTACTATTATTTCCATTTTGTAAATGAGGACCCTGAAGCTTAAATAAATTTAAGTGACTTGCTCAGATCTTTCAACTAGTGAGAAATAGGATTCAAAGGTAGGCGTCTGACTCCATAGTAATGCCGTGTTCATATTCTTTTACCCTGCTGCTTATACTATAGAAAAATACAACATGTGAAGTAAAAGGGGAAAGTAAATGTAATTTTTTCCCTATTTTATTTAAATACTGTTTCTTTTTTTCTTTTTTCTTTTTTTTGGGTCTATTTTTTTAGGGCCACACCTGCAGCATGTGGAGGTTCCCAGGCTAGAGGTCAAATCGGAGATGTAGCTGCTGGCCTACGCCACAGCCACACCAGATCTGAGCTGGGTCTGCGATCTGCACCACACACAGCTCATGGCATTGCCGGATCCTTAAGCCACTGAGCGAGGCCAGGGATCGAACCTCTGTCCTCATGGTGCTAGTCATAATTGATTTCCACTGAACTGTGATGGTAACTCCTTAAATACTGTTTCTAATAATTCTTGGTGCCTACTATGAAGGCTGACTTTTATGTTTGAGTAAAAATACAGAGTTGATACGAAACAATTTTTCAACTTTGAAATTAAGTTGAATATGAATACAGTGAGATTGACTGCAACTGAAATAGTATACATTTTCCTAGCTTGAAGATCTACGTATCTGCACACTAAGTGACAAAGTTGGTGATGTTAAGCACTTTTTTACCTTATAAGTTCTTTTGAATTTTTCTCTCAATGCAGCTAATGTGGGTGTATGATGAAGATGTAGGAATGAATTGCAGAGAAGTTACTTTTGTGCCAGGTTTATACAAGATCTTTGATGAGATTTTGGGTGAGTACTTGCTTAAGATTTAATGTATCTGTTTCTATTGATAATCATAATACTCTGTATATATATATAAAGCCAGACTTATAAATTGTAAAGTCATCTATGTTGAGTATAAATGTTATTAAAAAACTTAAATACTATCTGCTATAATATTCTCCTGTCTAGGAACACCATATTTTTGTGTTTGTTCATCTGTAAGATGAATGTCTTGTATTTGTCAGTAATCCCAAGGTTAGTCTGTGGTCTTGTATGTGCAGTCATCTGGGGGTTCCCTACATCCCAGTCACCTGGGAGGGCTGATAAAGTTAGTTTGAGGTGAGACATACAAACTTGTGTTTTTCATCAAGAAATTAGGCATTTCTGTTGGGCAACCAGGTTTAACAGCCATTATTCCAAATATCTGTATTCTTTCCAAATTATATGATTAATTAAATCACAATGAAGTGTGGATGCCTAATTGACTCTTGGGGAATGCTTGCACTTGGGAAGTGTTTTTAGCCAAGGATTCTCTATGGAGACTCCATGTTCTCCTGCCTCATCAGTGCCACTTGAGGTTTCCTACAGGGTTGTGTGGATCTCTTGAAGCTTATTTTGGTCTTTGGGAAAAGAATGGGAGACTAAAACTGGTTGCTTATATTTTGTATCTTTCACTTTTGTCTGCCAATTGTCCATCAGCTTTACTTTTAGACTACACAGTATCAGGAACATTTTCCTCTTATTATTGAAGTTCAGTTTGATAGCTAGCTTGTGTTCACATTTTACTGAAGCAGTGGTTAATATATATAAACATGTTATTAGTTATAATTTGTAAGGTTAATTTTGTTTTTTTAATTTTTATTATAGTTAATTTACAATGTTCTGTCAATTTCCGCTATATAGGAAAGTGACCCAGATATATATATATATACTTTTTCTCGCATTATCCTCCATCATGTTCCATCACAAGTGATTAGATACAGTTCCCTGTACTTTATAGCAGGATCTCATTGCTTATCCATTCTAAATATAATAGTTTGCATCTGCTAACCCCAGACTCCCAGTCCATCCCACTCCCTCCCCCTTGGCAACCACAAGTCTGTTCTCCATGTCCATGAGTTTCTTTTCTGTAGATAGGTCCATTTGTGCCATATATTAGATTCCAGATATGTGATATTATATAGTATTTGTCTTTCTCTTTCTGAACTTCACTTAGTATGAGAGTCTCTAGTTCCATCTCTGTTGTTGCAAATGGCACTATTTTGTTCTTTTTATGGCTGAGTAGTCCATTGTGTATATATACCACATCATCTTATTTCATTCATCCGTCGATGGACATTTAGGTTGTTTCCATCTCTTAGCTATTGTGAATAGTGCTGCAATGAACATAGAGGTGCATGTATCTTTTTCTTTTTTTGGTCTTTTTGCTATTTCTTTGGGCCGCTGCCACGGCATATGGAGGTTCCCAGGCTAGGGGTTGAATCGGAGCTGTAGCCACCGGCCTACGCCAGAGCCACAGCAACGCGGGATCCAAGCCGCGTCTGCAACCTACACCACAGCTCACGGCAACGCCGGATCGTTAACCCACTGAGCAAGGGCAGGGACCGAACCTGCAACCTCATGGTTCCTAGTCGGATTCCTTAACCACTGCACCACGATGGGAACTCCCTTTTTTGGGGGGGGGGGGCATGTATCTTTTTCAATGAAAGTTTTGTCTGGATTAGATGCCCAGGAGTGGGATTGCTGGATCATATTTAGTTTTCTAAGGTACCTCCATGCCATTTTCCATAGCGGTTGAACCAATTTACATTCTCACCAACAGTGAAGAAGGGTACCCTTTTCTCCAGACCCTCTCCAGCATTTGTTATTTGTAGACTTAATAATGATGGCCATTTTGACCAGTGTGAAGTGGTACCTCATTGTAGTTTTGATTTGCATTTCTCTAATAATTAGTGATGTCATTTTTTCATGTGTCTGTTGGCCATCTGTATATCTTCTTTGGAGAAATCTCTACTCCATTCTTCTCCCCATTATTCAGTAGGGTTGGGTTTTTTTTGGTTTGTTTGTTTTTTTTTGTGGCTGTTGAGTTGTATAAGTTGTTTGTATATTTTGGACTTTAGGCCCTTGTCAGTTGCATCATTTGAAACTATTTTCTCCTGTTTTATAGGGTTTTTGTTTGTTTGTTTGTTTTGCATTTTAGGGCCACACCCAAGGCATATGGAGGTTTCCAGGCTAGAAGTCTCATTGGAGCTACAGCTGCCAACCTATGCCACAGCAATGCCAGATGTGAGCTGCATCTGCAACCTGCACCACAGCTCATGACAATGCTGGATCCATAACCACTGAGCGAGGCCAGGGATCGAACCCACAACCACATGATTCCTAGTTGGATTCATTTTTGCTGCACCACGATGGGAACTCCTGTTTTTATTTCTATTGCTTTGGGGAGACTGACCTAAGAACACATTTGTATGGTTGACGTCAGAGAGTTTTTTGCCTGTGTTCTCTTCTAGGAGTTTAATGGTGTCTTGTCTTATTAAGTCTTTAAGCCATTTTGAGTTTATTTTTGTTCATGGTGCAAGGGTGTATTCTGGTGTCATTGATTTACATGCAGCTGTCCAGTTTTCCCAGCACCAATTGTTGAAGAGAGTGTCGTATTCCCACTTTATATTCTTGTCTCCTTTGTCTAAGATTAATTGACCACAGGTGTCTGAGTTTATTTCTGGGTTCTTTATTCTGTTCCATTTGTCTGTGTCTATTTTGGTACCAGTACCACACTGTCTTGATTACTGTAGCTTTGTAATATTGTCTGAAGTCTGGGAGAGTTATGCCTCCTGCTTGGTGTTTTTTTTGTTTTTTTTTTTTGTTTTTTTTGTCTTTTTGCGATTTCGTAGGCCACTTCCTGTGGCATGTGGAGGTTCCCAGGCTAGCGGTGGAATCAGAGCTGTAGCTGCCAGCCTATGCAGCAACGCGGGATCCTTAACCCACTGAGCAAGGCCAGGGATCAAACCTGCAACCTCATGGTTCCTAGTCAGATTCATTAACCACTGAGCCACAACAGGAACTCCCGACTCCTGCTTGGTTTTTGTTACTCAGGATTGCTTTGGCAATTCTGGGTCTTTATGGTTCCATATAAATTTTTGTATTGTTGTGTGAAAAATGTCATGACTAATTTGATAGAGATTTCACTGAATCTGTAGTTTGCTTTGGGTAGTATAGTCTTTTTAACGATATTAATTCTTCCAGTCCAGGAGCTTGGAATGTCTTTCCATTTCTTTGAATTGTCTTTTATTTCCTTGACTAATGTTTTATAGTTCTCAGCATATGTCTTTCACCTTCTTGGTCAGATTTATTCCTAGGTATTTAATCTTTTTGGGTGTGATTTTTAAAAGGTATTGTATTTTTATATTCCTTTTCTAATGTTTCATTTTTAGTACACAGCAATTTCTGACTGTCAATCTTGCATTCTACTACTTTGCTGAATTCATTGATCAGTTTGAATAGTTTTTCTGTGGAGTCCTTAGGGTTTTCTATATATAGTATCATGTCATCTGCATAGAGTGACAATTTTACCTCTTCTCTTCCATTTTGGATACCTTTTATTTCTTTTGTTTGTCTAATTGATTGCTGTGGCTAGGACTTCCAATACTATGTTGAATATAAGTGGTAAGAGTGGGCATCCTTGTCTTGTTCCAGATTTTAGCAGAAAGGTTCTCAGCTTTTCTCCCTTGAATATTGACGCTGGCTGTGGGTTTGTCAATGGCTTTGATTATGTTATGGTCCCTCAATACCAACTTTGGTAAGAGTTTTTAATTGTGAATGTATGTTGGATTTTGTCACATGCTTTTTCTGCATCTATTGAGATGACCATGAGGTATTTGACTTTTCTTTTGTTAATGTGGTATATGACATTGATTAATTTTTCCTATGTTGAACCATCCTTATGAATTTGGGATAAACCCCACTGGTTGTGGTGTATGATCTTTTATATGTTGTTGGATTTGATTAGCTAAAATTTTGTTGAGAATTTTTGTATCCATATAAAGATGTTTGCCTATAATTTTCTTTTTTGTAGTATCTTTGTCTGGTTTTGGTATTAGGGTTATGGTGGCTTCATAAAATGTCTTTGGGAGTATCCTTCTTATTGAACCTTTTGGAAAAGTTTAAGAAGGATGGGTATATGTTCTTCTTTTATGTTTGGTAGAATTTGCCTGTGAAGTCATCTGGTCCTGCACTTTTGTTTGTAGAGAGAGTTTTTATTACATATTCAATTTCATTTCTAGTGATCAATCTGTTCAGTTGATCTATTCTTGATTCACTTTTGGTAGGCTGTATGTCTCTAGAAAAGTTGTCCATTTCTTCTAGGTTGTCAAATTTGCTGGCATATAATTGCTCATTGTATTTGCTATGGTTTTTTTGTATTTCTGCAGTATCTGTTGAGATTTCTCCTTTTTCATTTCTTACTTTGAGTTCTTTTTCTTATCTTCTTGCTGAGTCTGACCAGAGGTTTGTCAATTTTGTTTATCCTTTCAAAGAACCAACTTTTAGTTTTATTGATTTTTTTCCCTATTGTTTTTTTGAGTCTCTATTGATTTCCTTTCTGATTTTTATAATTTCCTTCCTTCTGCTGACTTTAGGTTTTGTGTGTTCTTTTTCTAATTCTCTTATGTGGTAGGTTAAGCTGTGGATTTGACATTTTTCTTCTTTTTTTAGAAAGCCTGTTGCTACGAATTTCCCTCTAAGAACTGCTTTTGTGGCATCCCATTTATTTTGAATGTTGTATTTTCATTATCATTTGTCTTGAGGTATTTTTTAATTTCCCTTTTGATTTCCTTATATAGTTCATAAGATTTAAAATTCTGATTTCTAAGGCTGCCAAAGACTGCCTTTCTAATGAAAAAATAACTAATTTCAGCTCAATCTGTCTATAAAAATCACTAGTTAATTGAAGGAGATTGAGAGAAAGTAGTTATTTGTTACCAAGCTAAAATTAATTAAAATTTATTTTTTTACTTTTAGGCCTGTATAGGGGATTGTGAACTACAAATGTTTTCATGTTTGTTTTTGTATATCACAAAATCACTCCCCCCTGCAACCTTGTTTCATGGTAGAAGATGTAACTGACTTGGTGCAATATGAAATTATTTAGAAAACATTGGACTATTATTTGGAAAAAAAGGTTTTTTATTAGAAGATAGCATTATTTAGAAAACATTGGACCATTATTTGGAAAAAAAGGTTTTGTATTAGAAGTTAGCAGTGTTTATTTCGATTAACTATTACCACATGTAAATGTTTATATTAGTGATCACATGTAGCTGTATCCATGTTGTATTTATTTATTGTAACTTTTTAATTTTGTAGTTAATGCAGCTGACAATAAACAGAGGGATAAGAACATGACCTGCATTAAAGTTTCTATTGATCCGTAAGTATATTTCAAGTTTAATTTTTTAGGCTAAGTTGTTTTATTCAGATAGTTCCCAACTTATGAACATTCCTCAAATGAGTAATTTGTAGAGTTAGTACTCTTTAGTTTCCTGTTGTTTGAGACCTTGCTATTTTTGCCTCTTTTGGCCAGAATGCCATCCTCTTATAGCTTCCTCTGTCATTCATGTTTTTTTTCCCTCCAAATTACTTCCTTATGGGAGTGGCTTGGAGACCATTTTCCTCCCTTATAAATTAAAAAAAAAATTTCTTTATTCGTGGCTTTATCCATGGCATAAGGAAGTTCCCAGGCCAGGGACTGAATCTGAGCTGCAACCATGAGCCATACCACAGCTGTGGCAATGCCACATCCTTTAACACATTGTGCCAGGTCAGGATCAAACTCGGTGCCTCTGCAGCGGGCAGGCCCCCCCACTTTTTTCCTTTGATGCTGTAGATGTTGCTTCAGGTGCTCGGATAATCACGCAATCTTTTCTTTCTTTCTTTCTTTCTTTCTTTTTTTTTTGTCTTTTTAGGGCCACACCTGTGGCATATGGAGATTCCCAGGCTAGGGGTCAAATCGGAGCTGCAACCACTGGACTACACCACAGCCACAGTAACAACAGATCCTGGCTGCGTCTGTGACCTACACCACAGCTAAGAGCAACTCTGCATCCTTAACCCACTGAGCAAGGCCAGGGATCGGACCTGTGTCCTCATGGATGATAGATTCATTTCCACTGAGCCATGATCTTTTTCTTACTTTTGCTTTGGTGCACAAGGCTCCCAATCTTTTCTTTCTTACTTTTGCTTTGGTGCACAAGGCTAAGGGCTATTGCTAGTGTTGTTCCAGTTAATTGTGGCTTAAATTTACTTTTTTTTATGATCAGTATTTGGCCTTTTCCATTATTTACAATATCAGTTGTTAATTGGGAGCTGCTAGTATTATAGAATATATACCAGTTGTTCAGTTAATCACTGCGGTCATTTTTTCCAGAGGGCTGAGGGGGAGGGCAAATAATAAAGTTTTTAAGATAGAAATATAGTTGTTACATTTATCGTGTTTTCACCAGTATACCTTTTGTAAGATATTACATTACATTTACCCTTTATAATTTCATCAGTAATTTAGCATGACTTAAAAATTTTTCATTAACATGAAAATTTAATAGTTCTGTTCTAGCTTTACTGTCAATAATCTAATTTCAGAGGACATAGTTAAGATAAATGATAAGATAGTAATTTCTGTTTGCTTATACCATGAAGTTGACTGTATCTTATATGAAAATATTACTGCATAGCTATACTGTTCTTGATTTTTCTTTTTCTTCCTTTTCTTGTTTATTTTTCACTTGCATCATTTCTGTAACAAATACATTTTTGAGAATTTATGTATTAAGATGCACAGGACACTTAAAAGTTGCCACTGATGGAGACATTTAAGATAAGGGAATTTTCACTGTTAAGATTTCTTCTGTATTAAGAAATTATTAATTAAAAATGATTTATGTTTTAGGGGAGCTAGTAAAGAGTAACAGATGTTGAATGTTTGATATCTAAGCTTTTAAAACGTTGTAAATGAAAGACTCCCACTAAAAACTAAGGAAGAGGGTCTTAAATACTTTCTTGATGGACATGGTTATGATTAAATTTGGATCTTTTACAGTAATTCTTTTGGCCACATTGATCTAACAATGTGGATTTAAAAAACAGCTTACATAAAATCCCATCATAATGAAGTGATCAAGAAGTGAGCTGTATTGGAAGTTGCCTTAACAGTGGGTTAAGGATCCAGTGTTATCATTGCAGTGCCTTGGGTTGCTGCTGTGGCATGGGAAATTCCATGTGCCATAGGTGTGGCCAAACAAATCAAAATAAAAAAAGAAGTGAGCTTTAAAACAACTCTGTACCAAATTATTCTCTTCCTCAATCCCTTTTCATTCAACAAAACTTTTTCTTTTTGTGGATTCTTAGGGCCACACCCATGGCATATGGAAATTCCCAGGCTAGAGGTTGAACAGCTACAGCTGCGGGCCTATACCACAGCCACAGCAATGTGGTATCTGAGCTGCATCTGCAACCTACACCACAGCTCATGGCAATGCCCGATCTGGATCCTTATCCCACTGAGTGAGGCCAGGGACCAAACCAGCATCCTCATGGATCCTAGTCGGATTTGTTACTGCTGAGCCACGATGGGAACTCACCAGACACTTTTGTGTGGGCATAAGTGTGACATAGAATTATAACTCAGTTTATTTGTTTGTTTGTTTGTTTGTTTTGTCTTTTGTCTGTTGTTGTTGTTGCTATTTCTTGGGCCGCTCCCGCGGCATATGGAGGTTCCCAGGCTAGGGGTCGCATCGGAGCTGTAGCCACCGGCCTACGCCAGAGCCACAGCAACGCAGGATCCGAGCCGCGTCTGCAACCTACACCACAGCTCACGGCAACGCCGGATCGTTAACCCACTGAGCAAGGGCAGGGACCGAACCCGCAACCTCATGGTTCCTAGTCGGATTCGTTAACCACTGTGCCACGACGGGAACTCCTTATTTGGTTTTTAATTGTAATCTGATAACAGTTTCTTTTTCTTGATTTATCTTGACATCATTTTAACTGTGCTAGAGAGCAGATTCTTTTATTTCAATATAAAACAAAAATTCATTCTCAACTACTCTAAGAAAGAAAGGTTGAAGGTAGGGTATATTTTTCGCCTCTCCTTTCCCATTTTTATTTTTCCATTATATCCAAGTTGCTGATGAAAGAATCTTGAATCTTTCTGATGCTTTTATTTAAGGTATTTATTCTATACACACACACACACTTAAAATTGGCAGTAGACAACAGTTTTGGTAGACGTTGCTGATCCTTATTATTTATTTATATTTCATTTCTCAATTTTAACAATAACATTTTGTCTTTTGTGAATTTTCTCCTGTAAAGTCATTCCTTATATTTTTCTATACTACATATATTACAGAATTAATGCTGTTTTTTTTAAAAAATAAGTTTTATTTTAGAGATGTGCGTTTTGCCTAACTTAGATTTCTAACAAGTCATTTTCAAGCAGAATCAGATGGGGGTCAGTGCCGTTGGGCTGTTTATTTTACTGACACATTTTTCTCTGCTGTTAATTTTTATATTCTTTGAGTTTAATTCTTCATTTTTGTATAGCAGATTTTACTTTTCTTCATGTGTGTACATGAACTCTTTATGTAAAAGAGGCTAAATTTTGATAGTTAACAGGTTAATTATAAAGGATATACAGCACAGCTTAGCTTTTATTCTTTCTCTTTCAATAATACTCTGTGATGTGAGGATAAAATTTAAGTAAACAGCCATGGTTTTAAAAGACATAGGAATAGGTTAATAAGGGATGCCATGCAGAATTTGGGTAGCAATTCTAGAAAGAGAATTTGAAGCAACTTCTTACAAGGGTGCTTAAAATCTGTTGAACATATAATAGTATTGAAACAGCTTACTTGCTGCCAACTGTTTGATTAAAAACCAACATGGAAAACAAATTAACCAGAGTTTTATTTCTCTAGCCTAAGTATTTTTGTTAGTTTAGAGCTGGAACTCTTAAAGCTGTAGCTTTCAAAAAGTAATACTCATACTGAAATATATTTACATGTATGTATACATTTTAAAAATTGGCCTTCTCTATACTATTTTTATCTCTTTATTTTTGTTTGACATACTGTGGACAGCCTACCTTATTAACATACACAGATCTCCTTAATGCTTTTTAACTATTCCTAAGCATTTTATTAGGTCGGTATATCATAATTTATTTAACTTCTTTCTAATGATGAATCTTGGGTATTTAGATTATTTTCCATATTTCTTTTTAGCTTTAATCACTTTGAAACTTTATTTCTATTCAAACACATCATTCTTAGTACTTCTGTGAACATTATTGACGGAGCAAATAATTCAGTTGTAGAATTCCAAATCATTGTTTAGAGATTACAGAAATTAGCACCAGATCTAGGAAGTGAAATAAATTGGAATTTCCCAATAGAGCAGTGATTCTGATAGGAAGTTTGTTTCGTACACATCTAGGCTTATGGAATGTATGAGGTATTAAGCCTTAATTTTTTTGAAACTGTGATGAAGATAATGAATTTACAGACTGGCTTATTTTAATTATAGTACCACATATGCTAAGTAAGATTTTTTAAAAATTAGGGTTTTCTCGTGAGTATATTGACTTTTGTGTCAGATGTTTAAGATCTGTAATCTTCCAATTGTTGTCTGTCTTTAGTTCCTTCAGAATTCTTCTCTGTTAAGCTCCATGAAATGTCTTGGAGCTTAATAGAGAAAAAAAAAGTACTTAATAAGTTATAGGTTTTAAGCCCAAGTTAGGAACTATTTGGAAGTCTAAAAGGGTAGTGCAAAACACAGCCCTTATTGCTAAGGCCCATTGTATTTACCTGTGGAGAGAGAACACACAAGGTAAAGTACAGTAGCTGATTTGAAACTGTTACATACTTAAGTATTCAGCTGTGTACTCTGTATGTCCAGAGTGTTTACCCACAATTGGCACAACCTAATTATGTCCTAAGGTCCCCAGTTAGTAATTTAGATTTTTTGCACATTTCAACATAAGGAAGGTTGAGAAACATTGTTTTAGGCTGGACAGAGGGCTTGTGGGAGAACTGAAGTTTTAAATTGATCCTTGAGGTTAAGGCTAGACAAAGAGAGGAAAAAGATATTATGGGCAAGGGAGAAAGACCAATAAACAAAAAAATGGAAGAATTGAGAATGAACGTGGACAAGTAAAAAAACTGATTTGAAGGGAAATATAATGCATGATGCAGAATGGTGGTAGTTAAATTTGACTGTAAGTAGGGATATGTATGGATGATGAGATTTGAATGTGCAATAGAGGACTATTAACCTTGATTTTATAGAAAACATGGAACTATTGCTGTGTACTGGAGCAAAAAATAATGTTATGAAAGCTGTGGAGAGTCCATCATTGTTATGTATGCAGAATATTGTTTAAGGGGAGTGGATAACTCCATGGTTAGAGCTGTTGCTGTAATCAGTATTTAAGGTGATATTAATTTAGACTCATAGTGGCACTTGGAATGAAGGAAGATTAGATACTGATTAAGTGAATCTGAAAGGACAAGCTAATATATTCATAACTAAATGACTTTAAAGAATGAACAGGAAGATATGAATAGAAATGATAGCAAGATATGAGTCTTGGTGATTCAGAGAGTTGAACCCATATTGTAGAGTGAGGGAAAGAGAAGTTGTTTTGCTGATTTGGGGAAAGAATATGTGTTAAAAGTTATTTTCTAGTTTCTTTTTAAAAAAAGCTTTTTTGATTTAATTAACTTCCTCTTGGATCTTTGATTTTCATTTTTGCTTTTGTAACTTTTTTTTTTTAGTTGTAACTCTAGAGAAATTAACCTATGTATATGCGGGTGAAACAGAATAATTGTTTATTAGATTGGCAAATGGTGGCTTTTTAAAAAAAAATTCTAAGGGCCTCACTTGGTGGCATATGGAAGTTTCCAAGCTATGGGTCAAATTGGAGCTGCTGCTGCAGGCACAGCCACAGCAACGTCAGATCCAAGCACCATATGGGACCTCTGTGGGAATGCTGGATCCTTAATTCACTGAGCAAGGGATTGAACCAGCATCCTTGTGGAGACTATGTCTGGTTCTTAACCTACTCAGCCACAATGGGAAGTCCCAAATAGTAGCTTTTGAAGACAGTTCTCAGTGTTGATTATGAAGCTGTGCTTCTTTGCAAATTTGGCTCTTAAATGGGTAAAGGCATCATGGTATATACTACCTAAAACAGTAAGGCAGGCAAATTTTTCCATTAGGACCACTGCCTATGGCAAGTTGTTATTAGCTGTAGGAAGCATATACTTCATACCATTTAGGACTAAAATGGATGGTTTTGTGATAGAAATACCTAGAAGACCTAAAATAGTGATACTTAACATGTTTTAAAACCAGTAAAGTTAGTTTATAAAAATGTTGGACACAATGTAAACAACCTTCTCACATTTAGGCAGAGAATAGAATACATTTCAGGCTGTTTTTCCTTTTCTGTCTGTACTGCTCAGCAGTCAGGTGGGAAATGAAAATGTCCATGGCCACTGACCCTGCAGAGTTTGTAGTTCACAGGTGGTTGACGGGCAGAATGAAGCAGGAAGGTCATGGCTGACGTGTATGAAAAGAAAATGGAATTGATAGCTGGGTTCTAATAAAAGCTTCATTGCTTTTTACTGTTGAGAAGAGTTTCTTTTCCTGAAAAAGTTTGCAATATTACTTACAGATCTTGGTGATCCTTATTTGAGTTATGAATCAGGGATAGAATGTGTGTCTTACAGCAAGTATTTTCTTGAAAGATGAGTGAATGTCTCCAGTTGGTAATGGCTGGCATTTGGCTTATAATTACTCGGATTTATTCTGGTTACTTTTGATGGAAATTAATTGATACATCTTTAAGCTATTTTAAGCCCTTAACTCTGCTTATTTATTTACAGTGAATCTAACATTATAAGCATTTGGAATAATGGGAAAGGCATTCCAGTAGTAGAACACAAAGTAGAGAAAGTTTATGTTCCTGCATTAATTTTTGGACAGCTTTTAACATCCAGTAACTATGATGACGATGAGAAAAAAGTAACAGGTAAAGTCCAAATGGTTGATCAGAATTTTTAATTGAAAAATATTGTTCTCTTAACATAAAATCTCTTACTATTATTTCTATAATAGTACAGAAAAGGAAATCTGTATAATTTTGTTGTGAGAAAATCCTTTTCAGAATTAATATATATAAACAACTGTCATGTATAACTATTGTCTTGATTATAGCCTAATAGAGACATTTTAAAAGCTTAGCTATTGAGTTACATTGACTTATGCCAGAACTCCTGGAACTCTAACCTGGCTAATAGTTTGAGTTTTGAATTTAATTTATGTGTATGATTTCTGTATAAGTGAATTTGTTTTTACATAAGTACCATGTCTTTTGGTATCAATTAAATTACTTTTAAACTGTTTAAGAGGGTCAAGATTAAAAGTCCAGATTATAAATAGAGTTGTGCTGTGACCAAAAACCAGATGTTTGTCTATTTATTTATATTTCCTAAGTAGATTGATAGTTGTTTTTTTTTTTTTCCCAAAACCAAGGCTCTAGGAAGTTATAGATTTAAATTTTATAATAGAGAAGTGAATGTGATAGAAAGCTTACTGGATTATAGGAAATACAAAGCTTAATTTTTTGAAGTGTGAAGATAATGAATCTACAAAATGTGTTTTAATTATATTACCATATGTGCTAAATCTTAATCATATTTTTCTTTAAAAATCTAAATATGCTTTGAAATATTCAGTTGATGATTAAGATACTGCAATAAATGGAAACTGTTTTGCAGTAGACCTGCCCTACGGTAGGTTACTTAATGAAGTTCCTTTAAAATCATTTCATTAAACCTTTCACATTTAATTGTTCTTACAGGTGGTCGCAATGGTTATGGTGCAAAACTTTGTAATATTTTCAGTACAAAATTTACAGTAGAAACTGCTTGCAAAGAATACAAACATAGTTTTAAGCAGGTATGATAAAAATGTGCTTAATTCTTTTTTTAAAAATTGTGTTTGTTGTTTTACTAAGATAATAGAACCTTAGGTAAATTGCAATGATACCTATATAACTTTTTTTTTTTTTTTTTTTAATCATTAAGCAAGTCGTCAAAGTAAAAAGACTTCAGAATGCCTGGAAGATTTTATATAAACCTATCTTTCTCTCATCCCATTCTTTTAAAACAAAATACTCTGTTTAACAGACTTTTCCTTTAACCCATTTAAGTAATAGAGAAAATGTCCTGAAATCTCCCAAGATAATTGAAATGCATCTACTTAGCATATGTGAAAAATTCTTCATTGATTTATCAAATTTATATTTCAAAATTTTATCGTATTTCACTTTTTAAGACCTTTGAAAATGGTTTGACATTTTACATAAGCTAGAATAATTTTGTTAGGAAAGGCATAATACCTTTTTATTTTTGTAAAATTCTGTATGGTCATGTTGAAGAATGTTTAACAGTGTATAAAGTTGTGCAGTTTATTTTGCTTATTTTTAGCATGAGGTTGTGGGATTTTTGTTTGCTTGTCTATTTGTTTTTGTTGCGCCCATGGCATGTGGAAGTTCCTTGGCCAGGGATCAAACTAGCACCGTAGTGACCCGAGCTGCTTGCTGTGACAGTGCCAGATCCTTAACCTGCTTGCACTGTAAGGGAACCCCATGAGGTTGTTTTAATAGTAGTGTTTAATTTTTTTTTCATTTCTAATATCAGTTTCAAGGTATCGTTTGGTCTGTTGGGAAGCCGGAAAATGGATATAGTTGTGGTAAATGTATTTCATTAGATGGTATTTATATATTATCAAAGATAGAACCATTATAGAAATATTTGAATGTTTTTTCTTTTAAAGACATGGATGAATAATATGATGAAGACTTCTGAAGCCAAAATTAAACATTTTGATGGTGAAGATTACACATGTATAACATTCCAACCAGATCTGGCCAAATTTAAGATGGAAAAACTTGACAAAGATATTGTGGCTCTCATGACCAGAAGAGCTTATGATTTGGCTGGTTCATGCAAAGGAGTCAAGGTTATGTTTAATGGAAAGAAATTGCCTGTAAGTGTCTTATATAATAGTTAATGCTTTGTCAGTTTGTAAATAGCTTATAGTTAGATTTTGCTTTTAAATCTAATCTGTTAATCTTTTTATTTTACTTTTTAAATTTTTTTTGCTTTTTAGGGCTACACCACGGTATATGGAGGTTCCCAGGCTAGGGGTCCAATTGGAGCTACAGCTGCCGGCCTACACCAGAGCCATATTTGAGCTGAGCAGTGTCTGAGACCTATACCACAGCTCAAGGCAACTCTGGATCCTTAACCCACTGAGCGAAGCCGCGGATTGAACCAGCAACCTCATGGTTTCTAGTCAGATTCGTTTCCATTGCGTTGCCCATGAGGGGAACTCCTATTCTGTTAATCTTTTTAAACTGATAGGTTTAAATGACTAAAATGATGATATATTTGATGTTGATATATTTGGATTAAATTTACCATCTTGCTATCTGATTTTTACTCATTGTATTCTTTTTTATTTCCTCTCATGCTGCCTTCTCTGGTTTTAATTGAACATTTTTTAAATGATTCCATTTTACCTCCTCAGTTTACTTATTATTATACTTGTTAAAACTTCGTTGGGTGCCCTGGGGTTTATAATATACACTTGTAAATGATTTGAGTCCACCTTCAAATAATTTATCACTTCATATGTAGCAAAAAGATTTTATAACAGCAAAGTCCCTTCTTTCCATCCCCTTGTGTCAGTGTCATCATACATTTCATGTTACCTATGCTATTAACAACAGAAGAGGAAAGAAGAAAGTGCAAGAAATATTTGATGGCAGAAATTTTTCCACAATTAGTGACATTATTGCTTTAAACAGTCAGTTATCTTTTAATGCAATGAAAAATACACTAAAAAGTTATATTTTACCTTCACTTATTCCATTTCCATGCTCTTAATTTCTTGTTGTATATCTAAGTTTCTAATCTTAACCATATTCCTTCTGCCTGGAGATTTTTCTTTGATATTTATTTCCTGTATGGTAGGCCTGCTGGCAGGTAAATTCCCTCAGCTTACATTTGTCTGAGAGAGCCCTTTTTTCCTCACTTTCAAAGGAAATAGAATTTCACTGGATATAGAATTATGGATTGACAGGTTTTTTCCAGCACTTTAAAAATGTCACTGTTGTCTTGTTTGCATGGTTTCTGCTATAGGTCATATCCTTTTTCCTCTGTTGGTAAGATGTTTCTTTTTCCTCTGGCTGTGTTGAAGATTTTCTATTTGTCTTTGGTTTTTGAGTATGATATGTAGGTGTGTATATAGTTTTTTTTGTTTGTTTGTTTGTTAGCACTTATTCTGTTTGTTTCCTGAGCTTGTTGGATCTGTTGTTTGGTGTCTGTCACTAATATTGGAAAATTTTTGGCTGTTATTTCCACAAATATTTCTTTCTTTCTTTTTTTTTTTTTTGTCTTTTCTAGGGCCACACCCGTGGCATATGGAGATTCCCAGGCTAGGGGTCTAATCAGAGCTGTAGCCACCAGCCTATGCCAGAGCCACAGCAACACAAGATCTGAGCCATGTCTGAGACCTATACCATAGCTCACGACAACACCAAATCCTTAACCCACTGAGCAAGGCCAGGGATTGAACCTGCAACCTCATAGTTCCTAGTTGGATTTGTTAACCACTGAGCCATGACGGGAACTCCTCAAATATTTCTTTTACTACTGTTCTTTCTTTTCCTTCTGGTATTCCAAATATGCATATATTGTAGGGTCCCAAGTACTTGGATATTTTGCTCTGCTTTATTCACTGTTTTCTCTTAGTGTTTTAGTTTAATTTCTGTTGCTGTATTTTCAATTTCATGGATTTTTTTTTCCTTTACTGTGTCAGGTATACTGCAGAGCCTGCCAAAGGCATTCTTCATATCTTTTACTGTGTTTGATTTCTAGCACTTTCATTTGATTCATTCTTAGAGTTTCCATCTCCCTGCTGAAGTTGCAAGTTATCTACCTTTTCCATTAGAGACTTTAACATATTAGTCACAGTTATTTTAGATTTCATATCCGATAGTTGTCCTCAGTGAATATACAAGTATGGTTCTGATGGTTGCTTTGTCTTTTTAGACTGTTTTTTTTCCTGCCTTTTGGCATGCCTTGTAAGATTTTGTTGAAAATCAACTATGTTGTGTAGAGTAGTAGATATGGAGTGAATAAGCTTTAGTATGAGGATTTATGTTAATCTGTACAGGAAATGAGCTGTGCTTGTAATCTGTTGTTACTGTTGTCACTAGTGTTGAAGTTTGTTGTTGCTGTGGGCACCAGATACTTCAAATTCTTTTTTGTTTTTATCATTTGTTTTTACTTTGGGCCTCCCCTTTGAGCTGCTGCTTAGTAGGGTCTCTGTCTTGCAGCTCTTTCAGCTGAAAACCCCTGTTAATACTGGAGGCCTCCTGGTCTGGTTGTAGGTTGAGGGAGACTTTTGTGTCTGATTCAGTCTCAGACTTTGTTGGGTGCTGTGGACCTGCCTCAGGGTTTGGCCTTCAGAGGTCAGAGGAGTGTCTGTCCCTACTGTAAAAGTAGAGATTTTTCCTTTGTCCTCTATTTTTCTCTAGTTGCAGCAGGCGATGACTACCAGTGCTTTCATTCGGTATCCTTCAGGCTCTCACCCTGCAGAATAAGCTTTTTTAAAAATTAATTAAGATGGGGGTGGTGTGAGTGTGGCTGGGTGAATTACTTGATCCCAGTGGTAACATTTTACCACAGCTTTCTAGCAATACCCTTTCCCCTGTAAATTAAGCTTTTTTTTTTTTTTTTTTTTTTTTTTGGGTAAGGAAGATGGGTATGGGTAGAGTTCTCTGTGGCTGCTATTCTCCAGTCCATTCCCATGAGGGGGTTGGAACTTTTTCTAGATTCTCTCTGATCTTCCCTGTGAAAACCTGCTGGGGGTCCTGGAGGAAACACCTGCAAAAAGAGTAAGAACCTCTTGATTATAGCACTTAGGTACTTCACACACTCATACTAGTCCACACTTGTCCTATAGCACTTTGTCAGAACTTCTAGTTTAAGATTCATAGGACCTTATCTAAGATTTTTGAAGACTCACTTCAGTGTTTTTACAGCTGTTTTCTGGTAAGGGTGCTGTTGCTGCTGCTTCTTTCAGCCCTCTACATGTCTGAACTCAAACTGGAAGTCAACTTTGTCATTTTAAAATCTAAACTTTTGAAAGATTTTATAATTTATTTGTCCAGCTGTCCCTTCACAACCTCTCTTCATCAAGTGCATATGGGAATGAAGACCTTTTTAAAGGGAGGAAATCAAGGAGTGGAGTAAGGGGAAGATATGAAGGTTTGGATGTGCAGATAGAGAGCTATTGTGAGTGAGGGGAAGTGGGAGAGTACCTGAAGGCAGGCACCTAGTCCAGCTTTCAGTTTATTGTTTTTGTTTTCCAAATTATTAGGTAAATGGGTTTCGCAGTTATGTAGATCTTTATGTGAAAGACAAATTGGATGAAACTGGAGTGGCCCTGAAAGTTATTCATGAACTTGCAAATGAAAGATGGGATGTTTGTCTCACATTGAGTGAGAAAGGATTCCAGCAAATCAGCTTTGTAAATAGTATTGCAACAACAAAAGTGAGTACCCCAATTCTTTGTTTCCAAGTCAATGGTAGAACAATGTTACATTAAAAACAACAAAAACCCAAACTGCTTTGTGAAATCCAAATTGACTTATGAAAATAAAAGCTTATTTTCTATGAAATAGCTGTTTTATAGTTTAAACGTCCATTGAGAAATAAGTTTGTATGATTAGTATTTATAATTGAATACATTTATATTTTATGAAATTTAGAATGAAAACAAACTCCTTATTCTGTGTTCTGAGTTTAGAGTGTAAAAATAAATGATAAGACATGAATCTGTGTTGGGGTCAGATTGTGTAATGCATTGTCTGCTCTTCTAAGGAGTTTGGACCCTTTTCTGTTTGAATTTGAAAATCAAGTAAAATTCTTCTCACTTATAAGCACTTAGCCATTGACCATAATGCAGTATTAGTCTATACTAGCCTATATTTTAGAATGATCTAGAGTAGAGATTTGTCAAGTTTTAACTTTTTTTTTTTTTTTTTTTGTTAAAGGGCTATACTGTGGCATGTGGAAGTTCCTGGGCCTAGGGGTTGAATTGGAGCTGCAGCTGCTGGCCTATGCCATAGCCATGGCAACACCAGATCCAAGCCGCATCTGCGACCTACACTGCAGCTCCGGGTCCTTTAACATCCTCATGAATATTAGTCAGGTTCCTAATGCACTGAGCCACAATGCAAGCTCCCTTAACTCTTTTTTTTTTTTTTTTAATAATCTAGCATCACTTTTTTTAGTCAATAGATATCTTGTATTAGATATGATTTCTTTTTATTATATGTAATAGAAACCTAATATACAGTGGCTTGTAAACATGTAAAGGTTTTCTTTTTTCTCTTAAGACTGGGGACTGACTGGTGGTAGGTAGGCATCTTAATCTAGTACTGTGATTCCATAGTGTCATCAGGGACCTGTGCTCTTCCTGCCTTTCATTCTCATGTCTTTATGATGATGCCTGCTGAGCCCTTCCAGGTTCTAGGGAAAGAGAATGAAGTTTGTCAGTTGCATGTGCCAACTAAATCTCTCCCCCTTTTACAAAAATACAATAGCTTTCCTGGAACTCCCATCCAGTAGACCTCTGCTAATGACTCTGGTTAGAACTAGGTCAGGTGGTTACCTCTAGCTGCCAGGGAGTCTAGATTGGTGAATCTTTTTAATTGGGCTTGTTGCCAGTTAAACAAATTTGGGTTTGTCAATAAGGTAGAAGGGGAAAATGGTTATTGGATGGACAACTGTGGATTGGCTGCCATAGTTCCTAAGTGTAAATCTTGTGTCATTACCGCCACCAGGCCAGTGTTCATTCTCACTTTCGTGTGTCTTTTTATTAGTTTTATGGAGTTACTAATTAGCTTTATGACCAAAAAGACTTTATTTTTAAAATCACAACTCTGTCTCATCTTAGTCTTCTGGAAAATAAGGGTTGATAATGTAATATTGACTTCACAAGCTCTTGTGAAGATTAAGTGCTCATTCTAGAAAAAAATGAATATGTAAGTATTTTGCTACCTTAACTGTAGAAGATTTTGGATTCTATTTTTTCTTCCTTTAGGGTGGACGGCATGTGGATTATGTAGTCGACCAAGTTGTCGGTAAACTGATTGAAGTAGTTAAGAAAAAGAACAAAGCTGGTGTGTCAGTGAAACCTTTTCAAGTAAGTGATGTTTTATATATTCTGTTGAATTATTAAATAATTTTGTTCTCATGTTGACCTTTTTTGGATATGTTTTCAACAGGTAAAAAACCACATATGGGTTTTCATTAATTGCCTTATCGAAAATCCAACTTTTGATTCTCAAACTAAAGAAAACATGACTCTGCAGCCCAAAAGCTTTGGGTCCAAATGTCAGCTGTCAGAAAAGTTTTTTAAAGCAGTGAGTAAAATCTATATTATTTTTCAGCGTTTTTAAAAATTGAGAGTTATGTAGTTTTCTTGATTTATTATGATAAATTATTGTAATTTGTTCTAATTTTGATGTTTCTTTCTTGTATTAACTGTGGGTGCAGGCATACTTATACTAAAAACTAATATGCTTGATTCTGAAAACTTCAATGGTTAGACAGTATCTCATGAAATGATTATTTTGCCAGGCATTAAAATAGGGAATCATGTAACTAATTTGTGTTTTTAGCTTTTCACTGGCCAGCTTTTATGAAAAGCCAGATTTACCTCTAACAAATGCATAGGTCTTTATAGGACTCCTGATTTCATTTTTTATACTCAATTCAAATTCATCTATTTTTACCTTTATATAGCTTTTTTAAATGGTGGTAACATATGCAAAACATAAATTTATCATATCCTATGTATTTTAAAATTTTATTTTACTTTGTACATATTTATTTTGTCTTTAACTCTTATGAAACAAGATGAGAGTATAAATAAATAAAAAATCTTAGATTTATAACTAGCCTTATGGCTGCTAATAATAATCATAACCTCATGAGTAAGCAAGATTTGCCTCAATTCTCTTGTTCACCAATACCATCAAATATATATTAAATAATCATACTTAAAATACCTTTAAATGTTGGTACTGGGAATGTAAAGATGAATGAATTACAGCTCGTCCTCTTTGGAAGCTTATAGTTCGTTGAAGGAGTAGCGTGTAACTGCAATAGAGGTTACGTATTTACCAAATTCCAGTACTGGAATTTCAAAGACAGGGCCTCATAAACAAAAACAAATTATTCTTTAGGTATTAGCTAAAGGCCTATAGAGTAGTACTTTGGGGTCTAAACATAACAAATTCTGAATACAAATGACACTATGTTTTGATTTCCCAAATTATAAATAACAGTCCTTATCATGACGTGATTTGATTTTAGATTTTTACATTCTTTCACTTTTGGCAGAGGGAGTTTACATCTGGCAACATAGTTCACCTCTGTTTACATCTCATACTCCATGGCAGTTCCCTTTGTGGTGCAGCAGAAACTAATTGGACTAGTATCCATGTCAGTGGGCCAGGGATCTAGGGTTGCCATGAGCTGTGGTGTAGGTCGAAGACACGGCTTGGATCCTGCATGGCTGTGGCTATGGTGTAGGTTGGCAGTTGCAGCTCCAGTTTGACCCCTGGCCTGGGAACCTCCATATGCCACACGTGTGGCCCTAAAAAGCAAACAAAACAAACAAAAACTCAAATATTCCAGAAAAATATTTCATACATCTAAATCAAACTACCTAGGTTGATTAAAAATAAATAACTCCAACTTCGGATGCTTTATTTTTTTGGGGGGAGGGCAGTTTGACATCTTGTCACATGTTGATTCACTATAGAATGACACATATATGACACATACAAGTATAATGTTGAAATCCTCATTACCAAACTTGTTACGAAATAAGGCTATTTATAAGTTCTTGAATGTATCCTAATGTTCCCTTCAGGTTAATATTTTTTGTCATAGCGAATTCAAGAGTCACATTTCTGTATTGAGGGAATGTCAGAAATGTCAATGTCTAGAATCTCTGAAGTAGTAAATTCATGGGTGGATCAGCTTTTACTTTGTTAAAATTTAACAAAATTGTAACAAAAGCTATTACAAAATTAATTTGTAACAAAAGCAAAATTAATTTGTAACAAAAATGTTTGTTATGGAGTTTATTATAATTTCTTTTTCATGTGCAGTAAAATCACCCTTTCGTCATGTTTTTATATCTCAGTGCAGTGGGTCATCGTGAATAGCCGCCTGAGTTAGTTTTACCCTAATTAGACTATTTACCAACATACATCATTATTATCACTTATTATTTTGCCATACATCATTATTATTATCACTTATTATTTTGCCTTGTAACTCTTAGATTCCAAGTACATTAATTTTAGTTAAGTGTATGAACTTCTGACTTGCTTGTATATCATTACTCTTTCATTTTTAGGCCTCTAACTGTGGCATTGTAGAAAGTATCCTGAACTGGGTGAAATTTAAGGCTCAGACACAGCTGAACAAGAAGTGTTCATCAGTAAAGTACAGTAAAATCAAGGGTATTCCCAAACTGGATGATGCTAATGATGCTGGTAAGTGTCAGATCTTTTAAATTTTGATTGAAGTTTTTATTTAGTTAGTTATGGACTGTTTTAATTTTCCATAAGTAGACTCTGGGATTTTATGTTGAGTATAATTTTACTTTGTTAAAATTGCCACATATGCTGCGTATTATTAACTTTGGGGGAATAGAAATTCAGTAAAATATATTTAATATTTAAATTATACTGAGCATAATATAAGATGACTTACAGTTTTTCGTTATCATTGTGATTACTGATTTTTTTTTTTTTTTGCTTCATATTTTTCTTTGGTAAAACTGAGAAATTTGGAATGTCTATCATTTTTGGTTTCTCTCAGGTGGCAAACACTCACTGGAGTGCACACTGATATTGACGGAAGGGGACTCGGCCAAGTCGCTGGCCGTGTCTGGGCTAGGAGTGATCGGGAGAGACAGATACGGGGTCTTTCCCCTCAGGGGGAAGATTCTTAATGTGCGGGAGGCTTCTCATAAACAGGTACTTGTCTGTATCTGTGTGTACACATAGGCCCACACATATCACAGTGTAAAACTTTACTAAAACAATTAAATTTTTACATGTAAATTCTGACTCACCTTTTGTAAATTTTGATACTTTAAAATACTTTCAATTCTTTTCATTTTTGCACAGATTATGGAAAATGCAGAAATAAACAATATTATTAAAATAGTTGGCCTGCAATATAAGAAAAGTTATGATGATGCAGAATCTCTGAAAACTTTACGCTATGGAAAGATTATGATTATGACTGACCAGGTTGGTTTAAAAGCCACATGTTAACACTTATCTTTTCCATAATGTCCTTTTGCTATCTGTTTCTGTTTGATATTTTTTCCAAGATAGTACAAGTGAAAGTGATTGTATATCGGGGGAAAATTGTTGTTTAGTGGCACTGTTTGTGTGAAGCACATTTTACATTATCTAATTTATGGTAACCATTTTTTTATTATTTTAAAAATGTTTTTAAATGCAGTAAATATTGGAAGAGTAGAAAATACTGTAGTATTATGGGGTTGAAGTCTACATCTAAGCAGGAAAGAAATGGTGAAAAATACAAGTAAGAAACATTAATCAATAGAATAATGGCTAATATTTGTATATGATGACATAATTTGGGATACACAAAAACTATGAGGTCTTGAAAAGTAAAATGTTACTAATTAGGAAAGAACTAGAAAATTGAAAAGGAAGAGTTTTCATATGCATTCAACACCTTGTCTCTTGTACTCTAACTGAAAGCATTTGCAGAGAAAGCCTTCAACTGAGAAGCTACTCTGTATTTTTAAGCAGAAATTTATCAATTTTGATGCCAAGAGATTTGTGAGTAATGGTACTCCATGGGAGTCCTTCCAGTGCAGTGGCATCATAACAATGTTTCATGTATTCAGTCATTCTTCTAGTGAAATCTGGGTGAACTACAAAAAAGATAGGGTATTATATTTTATAATCATAGAAAGATTCAGTCTATCACTTAGGTATGTTGTTTATTTGAATTTTAAGAAAATTCTGTACTGTGATCATCCAAAGAATAATCTCTTCTGTTTTGTAAAACACAGTTATAAATTTTGAATGACATTTTGCCTCCTTACTGCATTCCTGCACTTAAAAATTTGGTTATGTAATTTTTTTAATATTTCACAAAATTATTATAGCACTCTTTGCTAACATTTGTTTAGGATCAAGATGGTTCTCACATAAAAGGCCTGCTTATTAATTTCATCCATCACAATTGGCCATCACTTTTGAAGCATGGTTTTCTTGAAGAGTTCATTACTCCTATTGTAAAGGTACTACTTATATCAATATATTTTTATACTGTTGTCTTAAAGAGTAGCAGAAAAACTAACTTTTTTTTTAAAAATTATTCATTTAAGGCTAGCAAAAATAAGCAGGAACTTGCCTTCTACAGTATTCCTGAATTTGACGAGTGGAAAAAACATATAGAAAACCAGAAAGCCTGGAAAATAAAATACTACAAAGGTTTGTATTCTAAAATTTTGTTAAGTTACTGCTGATTTACATTTATTTTTATAAGAGCATTTTAAAATGTTTTGAAAGTTTGTCTTTTTTAGCCTTCAAAAATAGCTATTGCTGATTTTTAAAGAATTGTACTGGAAAATTTTAAGTAAGTAGAGAGTAGTATAATGGGCACTTACCTAAGCAGTTACTGTCTCATGGCCAATCTTTTTTCATTGTAATTCTTCTCATCGCCACCCCACTAGTTTGAAATAACTTCCAGATATTAATTATTTCTATAATACTCTAGTATGTATCTCTAAAAAAAGTCTTTTTTTTTTTTTGTCTTTTTTAAGGCTGTACCTATGACATATGGAAGTTCCCAGGCTAGGGGTTAAATTGGAGCTACATCTGCTGGCCTATGCCACAGCTCATAGCAATGCTGGATTCTTAACCCACTGAGCAAGACCAGGGATTGAACCCACATCCTCGTGGGTAGTAGTTGGGTTTGTTACTGCTGAGCCACAATGGAAATTCCCTAAGAGAATTTTTTTTCTTGCCTGTAATACCATTATCATACCTTTCTTTAATAACCTTAAATATTCAGTCCATGTTAAAATTCTCCTGAATGTGGAGCTCCTGTCATGATTTAACGGTTATAAAACCCAGCTAGCATCCATGAGGATGCGGGTTCTATCTCTGGCCTCAATAAGTGGGTTAAGGATCTGGCATTGTCATGAGTTGTGGTGTAGGTCGCATACGCGGCACGGATCCTGCGTTGCTGTGGCTCTGGCGTAGGCCAGTGGCTACAGTTCCAATTGGACCCCTAGCCTGGGAACCTCCATATGTGGCAGATGAGGCTCTAAAAAGACAAAAAAAAAAAAAAATCTCCTGAATGTATTAAAAGTGTTTGTTTTTTTTTTATAGTTTCTTTTTGTTCCCCTATAACTATGGCATGCAGAAGTTCCCAGGCCAGGGAACAAACCCATACCACAGCTAACCAGAGCTACAACAGTGACAATGCCATGTCCTTAACCTCTTGAGCCACCAGGGAACTCCATTACAGCTTTCCCCTCCCCCCCCCCCCCCGTTTTTGAATCAGAGGATAAGCAAATCCACACATTGCATTTAGTTGATAATTCTGTTAAACCTTAACATACTGTTTCTCTTGTCATATTTTTTCCTTGCAATTGTATAGGCATTTCCAGCTTGATCCATCTGCTTTTCACTTAGTGCTTTTAGATCATCATTGATGTTCATGATTTAAAAATCTTTTTCAGCTTTATTGCAGTATAATTGACAAAATAAAATTGTATGTGGTTAAGGTGTAAATATGATGATTTAATATATGTATATATTGCGAAATGATTACCAAAATCAAGTTGACACACTGATTTTCTCACAGCTACATTTTTTTTCCTGTGTGGAGAGAATATTTAAGATCTATTTTCTTAGCAGTTTCCAAGTATACAGTATAGAGTATTATGGACTAGAGGCATTATGTTGTGCATTAGCTTCCCTACAGCTTGCTCATAACTGAAAGTTTGTACCCTTTAACAGACATCTTCCCATTTCCCTCTTCCTCCCAGCCCCTGGCAACCACCATTCTACTCTCTATGAGTTTTTTAGATTCCATGTATAAGTGAAATCATACAGTGTTTGGCTTATGTTCACTTTTATTTTTAAAATTGTGCAGGGTTGGGTACCAGTACCGCTAAGGAAGCAAAGGAATATTTTGCTGATATGGAAAGGCACCGCATCTTATTTAGATATGCTGGTCCTGAAGATGATGCTGCCATTACCTTGGTAATAAAGTTAATTTTTAAAAGTCTCTCCTAATATCCATTCCCTCTCTCTGTCTAACTTTTCTTTCCAATCTTGGTTTTCTGTGACAAGTCTCTTTTGAATTCTCCTGCCCAACCTAGTTAATCTTGGTGTCATTCCTCATCACCCCAGAGTATGCCCTGCCTTCATAGCTCTTTAATTCAAAGACCTCTGTTCAAGTGTACTTCTCATAAAGGCATATTAGAAAAAGCCTTAATTTCCCAGAAACTAATATTTATTTGCCTTTATAAATTTTAATCTTGTAATGAAATTCATTTTATTTTTAATGTGTGAAATTGTAACTTGTAATCTCTCAGGCATTCAGTAAAAAGAAGATCGATGACAGAAAAGAATGGTTAACAAATTTTATGGAAGATCGGAGACAGCGTAGATTACATGGCTTACCAGAGGTTAGTCCTAAAGAATCATGTCTGGGGGAAGAAAGAGAAAGAAACTAAAATTCATGCAATAATGACATAATTGCCATATAACTTTTCTCTCAGCAATTTTTATATGGTACAGCAACAAAGCATTTGACTTACAATGATTTCATCAACAAGGAATTGATTCTCTTCTCAAACTCAGACAATGAAAGATCTATACCGTCTCTGGTTGATGGTGAGTAGTTTTTAAGAATCTTTTTCATTTTTTGTATGTTATTGGGTAGATTTTAATTCCATGTGCTTAAAGCCATCCTTAAAATAAATTTTAAAATTCTGAAATTGATCTTTAGATGATTTAGTAGTTCTGAAATATTTTATATCCTTTAATTTGAATCCTTTAAACCGTTTTTGAGTTTTTAAAGAAAATTAACTTGCAAATTTTTAAAGCCTTTGTCCCAAGTTGTTGGAGAGTTTTAAACTAGAAAGTAAAATGTGATTTTGATAAGTTCTAAAGTATCTATTAGAGACTGAATTTTAAAAGTGCCTTTAATCCTCAGTACCCAAAAACCTAATGCTTTTAACTTATTTAATTTGACAAAAATATTTAGAAATGGCTACCTAGTAATCAAGAGAAGATTTTAGTCTTCTATCTAGAGCTTTTTGATTTTGATTTTATAACTTTTTTTTTTTTGTCTTTTTGCTATTTCTTTGGGCTGCTCCCACGGCATATGGAGGTTCCCAGGCTAGGGGTCGAATCGAGCTGTAGCCCCCTGCCTATACCAGAGCCACAGCAACGCGGGATCTGAGCCGTGTCTGCAACCTACACCACAGCTCACGGCAACGCCGGATCGTTAACCCACTGAGCAAGGGCAGGGACCAAACCCGCAACCTCATGGTTCCTAGTCGGATTCATTAACCACTGCGCCACGACGGGAACTCCTGATTTTATAACTTTTAACAAGTTAGTTGATTTTTTTTTTAAATTTTTTTTAATTGTTATTTCCCCAATATAATTTTTTTCCTGCTGTACAGCATGGTGACCCAGTTACACATACATGTCTACATTCTTTTTTCTCCCATTATCATGCTCCATCAGAAGTGACTAAACATTGTTCTCAGTGCTACACAGCAGGATCTCATTGCTAATCCATTCCAAAAGCAATAGTTTGCATCTGTTAACCCCAAGCTCCCAATCTATCCCATTCCCTCCCTCTTGGCAACCACAAGTCTGTTTTCCAAGTCCATGATTTTCTTTTCTGTGGAAAGGTTTCTTTGTGCCATATATTAGATTCCAGAGGTAAGTGATATTGTATCGTATTTGTCTTTCTCTTTCTGACTTATTCCATTCAGTATGAGAGTCTCTAGTTCCATCCATGTTGCTGCAAATGACATTATTTTGTTCTTTTTTATGGCTGAGTAGTATTCCATGTGTATATATACCATATCTTCCTATTCCAATCATCTGTCAATGGACATTTGGGTTGTTTCCATGTCTTGGCTATTGTGGATAGTGCTGCAGTGAACATGCAGGTGCATGTGTCTTTTTTAAGGAAAGTTTTGTCTGGATATATGCCCATGAGTGGGATTGCTGGGTCATATGGTAGTTCTATGTACCATTTCTAAGGTACCTCCATATTGTTCTCCATAGTGGTTGTACCAGCTTACACTCCCACCAACAGTCTAGAAGGGTTCCCTTTTCTCCATACCCCCTCGAGCATTTGTTATTTGTGGACTTATTAATGATGGCCATTCTGAGTGGTGTGAGGTGGTATCTCATGGTAGTTTTGATTTGCATTTCTCTAATAATCAGGGATATTGAGCATTTTTTCATGTGCTTGTTGGCCATCTGTGTATCTTCCTTGGAGAAATGTCTATTCAGGTCTTTTGCCCATTTTTCTATTGGGTTGTTGGCTTTTTTGCTGTTGAGTTGTGTAAGTTGCTTGTATAATTTAGAGACTAGGCCCTTGTCAGTTGCATCATTTGAAACTATTTTCTCCCATTCTGTAAGTTGTCTTTTTTTCTCTTTTTGGTTTCCTTTGCTGTGCCAAAGAAGTTAGTCAATTTTTATGTACCTTGATTTTTTAGATAGTAACAGATCTACTAATCCATCTAGTTCTAGCTTTAAGTTACATCCCTTCTCTGAAGTCTTCTCTGATACTCGTGTTTAAATTGGTCTCAGATGTCTATAAATTTCTATGCCAATAATTGTATGCCTTTTATTCATCTTAATATTGCCTCCTCAATTAGATAAAATTCTTAAGGAAAGTGGCCAGATTTTATCATCCTCTTGTTTCTGCTGTGCTCTGAGCCCACAATGATGCTGATGTTAGCTAGCGTATACTGAAAAGTTTATTACTCTGCTCATCGGCCTAGATCAAGAAGAAAGATAGGGAAGCAGAGTGTTTTGCTTTCATTATCTCATGTAATACTATGATCACCCTTTATTTCTGTTATACTGATGAGGACACTGAGACTTAATTGGTTTAATAAGTTGTGAAAAGTCACATGGCCAAGTTGAGAAGAGTATCCAGATAGGTAAGATTCTAAAGCCTACATTTTTAACTAGAAGAACACATCTCTTCTTTATAAGAGTTTTCCTAATTTAGGATAATAATAGTTTTCAGGTCATTGATGGCTTGCTGGCACTTTTAATCAACTGACATTTTGGGCATATGAGCATTTGGGAACTCCTACAAAAGGAATTTGGTGCCACCGAGCAGTTATTTAAGACCCGAAGGGGGTTTTTCAGTTGGTATCTGATTTTGAAATAGATTGAGATTGTGTAAAATGTATGAGTGTATACTCATTTTGTTACAAAATGTCAAGTAAACAATTTTAATTATTTTCAAGAAGCAAACTGTCTCTTTTTACTCTTGAACATACAGAACATTGTCATCACTAAAATAAACATTACAACTATAGCTTGAGTAGTGTTTTAAAAGAAGGTTGTTCTTTTTAAAAACAGGCTTTAAGCCAGGCCAACGAAAAGTTTTATTTACCTGTTTCAAGAGGAATGATAAACGTGAAGTAAAAGTTGCCCAGTTGGCTGGATCTGTTGCTGAGATGTCTGCTTATCATCATGGAGAAGTAAGCATTAAGAGTGGAATTAGTTAAGAACTATACTTATTGGCATGAGGGATGGTACTAGAATGATAGATTAAGCATAATAAAATATTTTTATAAGGCCTTTGGAAATGTAAGAGAATTGAGAGTTTGGATTTTAATAAAAATTAAGATATATATATAAAATTTAGAATATTAATGTTCTGTCTGTTCCTGTTCTATAGCAAGCATTGATGATGACTATTGTGAATTTGGCTCAGAACTTTGTGGGAAGTAACAACATTAACTTGCTTCAGCCTATCGGTCAGTTTGGAACTCGGCTTCATGGTGGCAAAGATGCTGCAAGCCCTCGTTATATTTTCACAATGTTAAGGTAATTGCTGATGCCTTGGTATAAAGTTCTATTTGAAGTTTATTGGAAATAATGAAATGTGTAATAAAATTGTAACTATGGAGAGATACAATTAGGTATTATGTTGAGGGTGAATGTTTCAAATTGATCACATATGGAATGAAATTTGTTCATCTCAATTTTTAAGAATTATTGGTGAAACCAGTTCTAATGAAGGTAAGGGTTTTTTCTGACCCAACTTTATTTTTTAGGCTGAACATGAGTTTTGTGTTTTAGTCAGAATAAGAGGAAATCCTTAAAAAGTTATTTGTCAGTGCTAAGAACTTAGGCAGGTAAGTCAGTAACACAAGTCAAATAGGGCTATTTTATTTTTGGTTTTGTGCCTGAGAGAAATATATTTGGTAATAACATTAGGTATATTTTATTAAGTTTAAATTAAGCACATGTAACCAAAATTCTTTAAAAATGCATTCTTTTTAAAAGTTTTTTTTGAGATATGAAGTAATTATGTATAAAGTTTTGTTCCCTAAAACTATGACATTGTTCCATGTTTTTCTTTTTCCTTTTATTAGCTCTTTAGCAAGACTGCTTTTTCCTGCTGTGGATGACAACCTGCTTAAATTCCTCTATGATGATAATCAACGTGTAGAGCCTGAGTGGTATATTCCCATAATTCCCATGGTTCTAATAAATGGTGCTGAGGGTATTGGTACAGGATGGGCATGTAAACTACCCAACTATGATGCTAGGGAAATTGTGAACAATGTCAGACGAATGCTGGATGGCTTGGATCCTCATCCCATGGTAATTCTGGAGAACTTAATATTGTTTTAAAGAAATGTGTAAACTGCAAAGGCCAGTCATTTTAGAAAAGTAATGGAGCCATTTTGATTTTAGAACATATTGTAAACAATAAAGACCCCATTAGTGTGTAACTTGATATGTGCTTACAGTAAAAGATAAACAATTTGGAAAAAGCCTAGAGATAAAGTTTATGGGGAGAAACTATTGAAATTTTCAATACCCTATTTCAGATGTCTAAATTGGAGTTCCCGTCGAGGCTCAGTGGTACGAACCTGACTGGTATCCATGAGTGATCTCTGGCCTTACTCAGTGGGTTAAAGATCTGGTATTACCGTGAGCTGTGGCATAGGTCACAGACGTGGCTCAGGTCCCGTGTTGCAATGGCTGTGGTATAGGCTGGCAGCTGTAGTTCTGATCTGACCCCTAGCCTGTGAACCTCATATGCCATGGGTGTGGCCCTACAAAGACCAAAAAAAAAAAAAAATCTAAATTAAAAAAAAATAAGGCTTTTATGACAAAGTTATGTGCCATTTTGTTATCGTTCTTAAACTTCTGAATTGTATTAGAGTTGTCAGAATGCATAAAAACACATTATATATATTTTAATATATCCCCATGTTTTTTAGTTTTGCCTTTTCCTTATGTTACTCATTGTGTTCTGTTCTTCCCCCAAACTCTTTCAAGAAAAGCCTCTCAAAAAACTTACACTCTTATACATGATTTAAATCAGAGATTTCCATTTATCATGATACACAAAAGTAGAAGTATATTTTTATTATTTTTATTATAATGGTAGTACTCATTGTAGAAAATATAAATAAGCAAAGATGAAAAATATTTCATATATTAGAAGCAAACTTAATGTTTTTATGTATTTAAGTTTTATTTAATTTTTATATTTTAAAGGAAGAAATTAGATGACTATGATTGAAAATCTTTTTCCCCTGAATATTTTAAAGTACTTTAAAATATCTTTAACCAAGGTATCAATTTACTTTTTTTTTTTTATAATTAGTTTTTTCATTTTCTTATTATTGAAATTTGAGCAGGGGTTATATTCTGGAAACAAGTACTTTATCACATAGGTGTTTTGCAAATATTTTCTCCCCATGTGTTGCTTGCCTTTTTTTTAATTTATTTTGTTTTTATTTTTATTTTTTTCTGCTGTATAGCATGGGGACCAAGTTGCACATACATGTATATACATACTATTTCTACTTTTCATAATTAGAGCTTTTCAGATACATTTTAGAATGCTTAGTATATTTGATCATTACATGTTTCAGATACATTTTAGAATGCATTTCAGATACATTTTAGAATGCGTAGTGTATTTGATTATTACCTGTTTCATATATATACACACATATATGTATCTTCTATATATGATACTGTACTAAATGATGAGATAAAGAACTATTGTTCCTGTTCTCAAAAAGTTAATATGTTGTCAAGGCAAGACATCTGGGCATGAAGTTTATAGTGACAAAAGGTGTTAATATTTGCTCAGTGTGCCAGAAGGAATGTCCCATGATGTATCCCTAACTTCTTAGTGAAAATAACAAATACGAATTTTAGAAGAGGAAGAAATTGTAATTAGGCTGAGAAGGCTGAGTAAGATTGATAAAGATCAGTGGGGTGTGGGGAGCTGAGTCATTGTCACAGCTGGTGGATTGAGTGAGTGATAGTGAATATTCAAAATATCAAAGAGAAATGTGGAGGAAGAGTCATGGTCTAAAAGGCAAATCATTGGAGAAAAGTTGGAAAGCTAGATTAGGTCCAGACTGTGGAAGGCATTTAATGTAATGTCTGAGGATTTTGAATTTAAAGCATTTTTAATCTTCTAGAGAAGGAAATATGGAAGTAATAGGTTGGAAGAAAAAAGTAATATTTTCGGAAGAGTAGGAAAGACGCTACATGTTGTTAGTATGACGCTAAGGTTTTTCTGTTTTGGGTTTTTTTTTGTTTGTTTGGCTGCACCATGGCATATGGAAATTTCCAGGCCAGAGGTTGAATCTGAGCTGCATCTGTGACCTATGCTGCAGCTGTGGCAACTCTGGATCCTTGGGCCACACTGGGAACTATGATGCTAAGGTTTTGAGTCTGGGGTATGTTGAGATGTGTATTCAAGATTGAGTGATTATTTGGAGAGGGCCTAGTGTGGGTGAGAGGGATTTAGTTTCAATTGTGTGAACCTGTCAGTAGCAACAGAACTTCAACTAAGGGGAATTCAAAGTGAGAAGGCAGGGGAGTTCTGCATATGGCACAGTGGGTTAAGGATCTGATATTGCTGTGGTGTAGGTCTCAGCTGTGGCTCAGATTTAGTCCCTGTTCTGGAAACTTCCATATGCTGCAGGTGGGGCCAAAAACAAAACAAAAACAAAAAGTGAGAAGTCAGGGCCTTAATGTATTTTTATTTTCCTCTGCAGCTTCCAAACTACAAAAACTTTAAAGGAACAATCCAAGAACTTGGTCAAAATCAATATGCAGTCAGTGGCGAAATATTTGTGGTGGATAGAAACACAGTGGAGATTACAGAGCTTCCAGTCAGAACATGGACACAGGTTGGTATAAGTATGTGAATTGCCTGTGAGGAGGGCACTTCCTTTCCGGTAAGAATATGATGCCATAATTGTTTGCCCTGAGTCTGTATAGTGTTCACAGTCCCATATACATTTTGACTCATTCATTTGAATTTGTGCTTACCATTCAAAAGGTAATTTAAAAGTTTAACTTACCCAAATGTAGAATGACTTAATTAGGTTTAAAAAAGACTTTATGTTGAAATGAGTAAACTCCTATGTAAGAACATGTGCTTTGAACCCTTATAAGTGTGGTCAGTAAATTCACGTCAGTCAGCATCAGATGAAAAAGTGTGGGCTTCATCTCGTCAGTTCTAGTTGATGTCATCCTCTTTGTTCTCTCTATCCTCTTGCCCTTGAGTGTGAGCAGTCAGACCATTACCTGGTATTGCTTTTCCCACTGAGGTCCCCATATATTGTGTGCTATCATGACTGGGCAGGATATAATAGGGATGGAGCTTTTTTCTTTTTCTCCCCAGTGGAATTGAGAGTTTTTAAAAAATTTCATAACTTCATGGTATGAGAACATGAATGTGTGCCATGAAAGAATTATTTATTTTTAAATCTTTTCTAGGTATATAAAGAACAGGTTTTAGAACCTATGCTAAATGGAACAGATAAAACACCAGCATTAATTTCTGATTATAAAGAATATCATACTGATACAACTGTGAAATTTGTGGTGAAAATGACTGAGGAGAAACTAGCGCAAGCAGAAGCTGCTGGATTGCACAAAGTTTTTAAACTTCAAACTACTCTTACTTGTAATTCCATGGTAATTGACTAGATTTACTATGAATTTAACCTTTCTTGCATGCTGTAAGTTGGATTTTTATAGTTGACTGCATGATGGGAGTGGCTGTAGAAGTCTGTGTTTCCCCTCTGTATATCTGCTAAAGAATCTAGAGGTACATTCCTTTTCCTCTAAAGGTATCCTCTACTCTAATTGCAACTCTGCATTTGTGCATGTAGGCTTGAACACACAGGATATATGTACCTTCACACCCTGAATGAAAGTTATGAGAGTGGTCATTGCAGGATTTTGGTGGGCCGTATGCCTGTTTCTATTAGCATTTAATTGTGGAGTACTTATAGTCTCATAATTCTAATCTGCTTTATTAAACGTGTATAATTGGGGAGGAAGGTAAAAAGCGAATATATATGATTATCCTGTTCCATTCCAAATTAGCTTTTAGAAAGAGTATAAGAAATACAGCAATATCAGTGACTGACAAAAAAGTGCCATAACCTGCCAAGCAAGGCTGGTAGAAAAAGAAGAAAAAAGAGAAGTAAAATTCCACCCCCCCAGATTGAAGTTTGAGTGAATTGTAGCACATTGGTAAAAAATGAAAGGCAAATGCACATATCCTTAGTAACTGGGAGAGAGAGAACTTTAGTATTTTTAAACTTAGATAGAATGTTTATTTTTAGTTTGAAAAAAATTAGGTGGTTATAGTTTTAGATAAGGACTTTTTTTTTTTTGGTCTTTTTTTAGGGCCATACCCATGGCATATGGAGGTTCCCAAGCTAGGGGTCAAATCAGAGCTGTAGCCGCTGGCCTATGCCACAGCCACAGCCACACAGGATCTGAGCCGTGTCTGAAACCTACACCACAGCTTACAGCAATGCCAGATTGTTAACTCACACATGCGTCCTCATGGGTGCTGGTCAGATTTGTTTCCATTGAGCCACGATGGGAACTCCTAAGGACCTTTTATTTAAGGACCTATTTTTATCTTTCAAAATTATTCCTATTTTATGGATACTAGTTGGATTTGTTTCTGCCATGCCATAACAGGAACTCCTATTCCTATTTTAAGTATTTTCATAGTTTTGAGAATTTTATCCATTTCTGAGAGTCACCAAAGGAATATTTACAAAAACGTGCTTAATAAATTTGGTTTTGGCTTTTGGGGGCAGCATGTGTTCATGTAAGTGTATTATGATTATTTTAAGTACTGTATATATCATACAAATTAAAAATACCAACAAAAACTATGTTTTGCTTAGGTACTCTTTGATCATATGGGATGTCTGAAGAAGTACGAAACTGTGCAAGATATTTTGAAAGAATTCTTTGATTTACGATTAAGCTATTATGGTTTACGTAAGGAATGGCTTGTAGGAATGTTGGGAGCAGAATCTACAAAGCTTAACAATCAAGCCCGTTTCATTTTAGAGAAGATACAAGGAAAAATTACTATAGGTAAGATGCAACATTTAAAAATTTGAACATTAGTTAAAATGGAAAAAAACTTAATTAATAGAAGACATTTTTATCAGTAGAATATAAACAAATACAAATTGAATCTCTTTTCTTGATCCTAACTTTATTTTTCCCTCACATAGAGAATAGGTCAAAGAAAGATTTGATTCAAATGTTAGTCCAGAGAGGTTATGAATCTGACCCAGTGAAAGCCTGGAAAGAAGCACAAGAAAAGGTAATCATTTGCAGAACAAGACATTCAGAGAAGCTTTTAAAAACAACTTCCAAAGCAAACAAAAAACCCATCCCCTAAGTTTTGAATTTAGTACTGCTAAAGGTGCTAAGTAGTCTGGAGACTGAAGTCTTCTGTTAATTCACAAAACAGATATGGTACAGGAATTTGCAGTGCATACTCACTGCAAAGCACTTTGCCATTGTGGTCCAGCCAGGGCCTAGAGACGTGACTCTGGGTTTGAGAAGGTTGCTCTGTCTCCTCAGCTTTTTTGCTGAGCCTGCCGTTAAAGGACTATTGTGGTAGTGCTTTGTGAGGTGTGTGTGTACTGTCTGGGAACTATACTGGTAGCTCGTAAAACATTTCTCCCTGGTCAGCTTATGGTCACCATATGGTATCCAGTCACCGATCACTTGATCTGGTTTCAGTTTATGCTGGCAAGACTAGAGACAAAATGTTCATTACTTACCAATGTTTATTGAGTACCAAGTATGTGCTGTGACCTATAGCTGATCTTTTGCTGAAGATTTAAACCCTGGAACTTCAGATTAAAATCTGATGTTTTATCAATTAAGTTGTCCATTTTGGATTGTAGAATACTAATATTCAGTGAATGGAATATTGAAACTTTGGGATTCCTCTCAAGAATTAGCTTCTTAATATTATGTATGATTTAAATGAAAATTTAAAAAGGCAATACAGCATTGTGATTGAGAACACAAATGTATAAAAGGAAATAATACTTAATTAGAATATTGTGTGTGTGTATATACACACACCCTGATGTTACTGTCTTTAGTTATGATTATGTGACATAACTTGAGCTGAAACTTTAAACTTCCCAACATTTATGAGTTCTCAACCATAATGTTTTTTATATTTTTCATCCAACTGCACTGAAATACTGCTTTCATTTACATTATTTAGGTTTATTTCAATTTTGAACAGTCAATAGAATGCCATATACTAGAGTGAGTAAAATTAGAATAAATTATATATTTAGTAATTATGTATTAAGATAATCCGTTTATTCATTGAGGAAAATGGAGTAGGACAAGGTGGGGAGGAGTGTTCGAAATTAAGATGATTCAAGGACTTTCCTTTCGGTGTGTTTTATTGCATTCTTAAACCCTAAATGGTTTATATACTACTTGCCCTTCCGTATCACTGTTGGTTTAAATTATATCTTAAAAAATTAGCTATTAAGCTAATTAATTTGATGTTTAATTTTTAAAAATGTGTTCAGGGTTTGAGAATGCCCTCTTGGTAAAAGTAGACTTCATGGGTTTCAATAGTTTCATTGTTATCCTCAAAATTTTTTCAGCATCTTGACTGTGTGTTAACTTTGGGGGTGTGAGAAACAAAAGGAATTGTTTTTACAAGAATGTCCTGTTGTGTAGAGTTGGAGAAGAGAGAATTCTAAAGCAGATAATTAGAAGATTAAAAACATAGTAGAATTCTTTCATTGGAATTTAGGTTTTTTTCCTTACTTCTGAAAGTATCCTTAGTCATCTTCATGTTAACACTGAAGATGCATATATTCATGGAGCTTTCATTAACAGTACTTGGTGTGTCATCAAAACCTAGAACAGACTTATAAAGTGTGGGTCTAAACAGCATTTTATGACACCCACATAATATTTAGTAGTAGTGTAACAACCTAAATATTCCATAGCAACATACTATTTCATGAAGAAATTTTAAAGACTATAGACTGTATTAATTTGTCATAAATTATCTAGGTACTTATTAATCAGCTCAACAACAGCATTCCTTATTTAGCTAATGTTACTTAATTGAATTTGTTTATGTAGTGAAGCATCTTACTTTGCAATTTTAATTTTTATCCATTTGCTTCTAAAATACACTTAAATTTTACTTTGTATATATACATTATTTTACTGAAAATTTTAAATTGTAGAGATTTTTTTTTCTTTTTTTTGTTACTAGAACTTTGTTTTATGGAGTATATGGTTAACTCAGTCATTTTTAATTATCTGAGTGCCTTTAACAATTTAGATGCAATTTTATTTAATAGCTGTTGTGATTTTTAAAAATTTAAAGGTGATGTCACCTATAAAACTTCTATTAAATTCATTGGATTTTGAAATTTAATATTAGCATAAGAAGATTTTTTAATTACAACTATCTTTATGAAAAAAGACCTTATGAATAACATTTTAGAATAGCTCTTAAAATTTTTACTTTAACTCACCAGCTCTTAAATTCTTAAGTGAACTTTTTCTTAATCTTTACATGAGTATTCTTACTTGAAAGAATTTTTATTAAGAATTCAGTTCTTAGTGACTTAGCATATTTATTATTACTATAAAACAGATATTTATTTTAGCTTTCAAATTATTCATTCACTCACCAGTATAAAAATCTGACAAGATGCAGTGATAAAACATTAGTTCTGCTCTGTTAATTTTAAGATATGGTATCTTCTCAAGCAGTTAATTTTTCATCAGATTCCTGGATAAATAGGGACTGAATACACCATTCCTTTTGAGGACTTTATTGTGCATTTTTGGAAAATTTGAACATTTTTTAGGAAATATATTTTCATAGATAATCTTGCAGATACCTAAAATAAACCCACAACCCTGAAGATGTAGCATTAAGAATAAAAAGCATGTATAGAATTTTAAACTCAGTATTCAATAAAATTCAACATTGATTTAACATTATACAGGACTTTAATATAAAGTTTATTATTTTTTGCAGGCAGCAGAAGAGGAAGAAACACAAAACCAGCATGATGATAGTTCCTCTGACTCAGGAACACCTTCAGGCCCTGATTTTAATTATATTTTAAATATGTCCCTATGGTCTCTTACTAAAGAAAAAGTTGAAGAACTGATTAAACAGAGAGATGCAAAAGTATGAACCTTTGTGGGTTAAATAATTTGAAACTATTTGAGTGTTATTCACATCTTTTTCTTTTCCAAAAATACTTTGATTTACCCTTTATATATACATTTAAAAATTATTGAATGTTTAAATCATGCTACTTTTTTGTTATAGGGGCGAGAGGTCAATGATCTTAAAAGAAAATCTCCTTCAGATCTTTGGAAAGAAGATTTAGCAGCTTTTGTTGAAGAACTGGATGTAGGTTAAGTCTCCATTAAAATTATTTGGAAATGTAATATTATGAAATAAGAATGAAAAAAATTTTAAACTATCTTAGAGTTTATCCTCTAATTTCATAAACATTAATGTGTTTATAAGGTGCATTTAGGATTAAGCATCTACCTCTGTAAAGTCATAAAGGAAAGTTATGTCGTGTAGATGAATAAAAGCTATGGAGTTGAAATTTAGAATAAATTAAATTCTAATACTTTCTATATTAGTTAAAATTTCTTAACTGACTTAATAATAGCTTATTGACTCAATTTGGTCTCCCCCCAAAAGAGGTAAAAGTAATGTGCATATGATTGAATATTAGGTACTTTGATTTTTAAAAAGTAGAATGATAATGTCTTTAGACTTTTAACAGAGAAATTTTAATATATTTTCTTATGTCTTACTTTTCTCTAGGTAGAATTCCAAATGAAAAGTAGAAGAAAAAATGTAGAGAAAGATTTTTTTCTAAAATTGCCTAATTTTGGAGTTCTTGCTGTGGTGCAGTGGGTTCAGAATCCAGCCGCAGCAGTTCATTTACTCTGGAGGCACAGGTTCTGTTCAATCCCTGACCAGTTCAGGGGGTTAAAGCATCTGATGTTGCCACAGCTTCTGTGTAGATTGTAGCTGTGGCTTGGATTCTGTCCCTGGCCCAGGAACTTGGATGCCATAGGGCTTGGCCCTTAGGACAAAAAAAAAAAAAAGCCTGTGTATTTTTGAAGCAGTTAACTAGCTTAAACCTTTAGAATTAAATTCATGGTAGTAGTCTGATCATCTGATTTTGAGGTACTGTTTATTATTACTCATGATATTACTTATTAATATTTAGTTGTTTCATTGATTTATTGTCCACATGCTCTAGCTTTATTTCCATAGCCTAAGTCAGAATTAGAACTCTTAAGAATGAATGTGGTGTATTAGTTGCCTAATAAAATTTCTGAAATTTTTTAGTGCTATTGTTCTGGTTTCCTTAATGATCTTTCAAGTACCACAATATAATTATGCCTTGATTTATACTTTTCTTACATTGTTATGAATTAAATTTTTACAAAATTTGAGATCCTTTGTTTCTGGTGACTTATGCATTTAAAAATTACTATCCATTAAAAATGAAGCAAGCTAAAGCAAGAGTAAAGAATAGCTTCATGTTTGTTAACAGAACTACCTTTTCTTATGATTTGCTGAGATTCCAATGACACCAGGTCATCAGAATTCCTGATCCCATAATTCGTGATAGATTCCTAGAATTGGAAGGAACCATGTAGGTCATTTAGACACTGCCCTTTGTCGTACCAATGAAAAACTAGTTAGAATTGGGACTATAGCCCAGATCTTCTGACTTAGAATTACTTATCTTTTTCTTAGATCACCTGAAAGGAAAGCTTTGTTCCTCACTGAACGAATAAAATGAGTTTTCATTTCTTATGCAGTAGTAACCCTTTTTTCTTATGAGCTGTTTACATACCTGTCCTCTTCCCTATCCTTTATAATTACACTTCAGAAAGTGGAAGCGCAAGAACGAGAAGATGTTCTGGCTGGAATGGCTGGAAAAGCAATAAAAGGAAAAATTGGCAAACCTAAGGTGAAGAAACTTCAACTGGAAGAGACAATGCCCTCACCTTTTGGGAGAAGAATAGTTCCTGAAATTACTGCTATGAAGGCAGATGCCAGTAAAAAGTTACTGAAGAAGAAAAAGGTGTGGCAGCTCTCTTCTTGTAGCTCATTGGTAGATTCCACCTCCATAATGATGTATATATCTGTATTTTAATGTTGCTGTGTACGTAAGTCATGCTTTATTTTTTGTTTCTAATATATTTCACTATGGTGGGGTAACATTTGTTCTATGAAAGCAGTTGATCCATATATATGTAAAGAGCTACTTTATTCCACTTTTAAAACAGAGAAATACTCTACTTAGCACTCTAAATTAAAGTCATGGAACAACAACATGAAAAAGTAGCTAAACTTTAAAATATAAACTTTAGTTCTGTATCATGACCAATTAAGGAAGTGTTACTGTAGAAAAGGGCCTGTTTGGCTTTCAGAGTAAACTCTTTTAGTATTTATTTGTTTTTACTCTTAGTTAAAAAGAATCATCAAACACAGTGTATATCATTGCCATTGATCAGGGTTATAAGGATTTTAAAAGCATGAGACTTACCTTCCCTCCAGCAGGGTGGGCAGGAGGTAGCCAAAGGAAGGAAACCTCAAGAAGGCAGTTCAGAGCTAAGGAAGCAGGAGGTATGATGGTCTGAAGGACAGAGACTGACTTTTCTAGGCAGGCTGCTTTTAGAACCCAGGGAATATATAGGCAGGTATGTCCAGCGGTCTCATTATAGCATGAAAATGAGCATAAGAGCTGGGGAGAGGTTGAAGAGTTCTCTGTGCAGAACTAGTACTTGATGTATAGGGCATTGTGATGTCAGGGAGCTGCCTCTCTTCTCCTGTTCTAGTAAACAGGGGTCTGTGCAGCTTCCCACTGCTCCCAGGCTTACCTTCTCACAGAACTTGTGCTCTCCTTAGGAAACAACTTCTCTCCTTTAGGTGGTGTTTGTCAGGATCAGTTCACCTTACATAGTCTCCCTGAGTGACCTCATTTATGTCTAGAGCTTTTTTCACTTACACTGATGACTGTTTAATCAATGTCCTTGAGCTGTAATGTTGTCAGGAATGCCAGACTAATACAGCCATTGGAATGTCCCAGGCCTGCAAACTCAGCATGCCTGCAGTGACCCACTGAACTGGTTTCAGAACCTGCTCTCCCGTCTCTGTGCCTGACCTCTCTCTCAGTTCCTGGCACTATCAGCCATCATTAACATAGGCCAAAAACCTGGGAGCTTTCTCATTTAATCAGTAACTAAAACCTATTGACTATCTATGAAATGTTTCAAAATCCACCCTCTTATCTTGGTCCCCACTGACTCTGTCTTAGGATTCAGTTTGTTTTCTCTGAGGTGACTTCAGGTGATCTGTGTAGCTTGTCTTCCTTTCGCTAATCATCTCATCATGGCTTCAGCCTTCTTCCTTCATTTCTGTCTTCTCTCACTACCAGGTTGACGTTTCCAAACAATAAGCCTAATTCTTTTTTTTTTTTTTTGTCTTTTTAGGGCTGTATGCACGGCATATGAAGGTTCCCATGCTAGGGGTCTGATCAGAACTGCAGCCATTGGCCTACACCACAGCAGTGCCAGATCTGAGCCACATCTGCAGCCTAGACCACAGCTCATGGCAACACTGGATCCTTAACCCACTGAGCAAGGCCAGGGATTGAACCTGCATCCTCATGCATCCTAGTCAGATTCATTTCTGCTGAGCCATGACAGGAATTCCAGTAAGCCTGGTTCTTGTACAGTGACTCCTAGTGTACAGTGGTGCAGCACCTGCATCCCTCCCTGTGCTTCTGTCCAGCTGCTCTTTCCTCTCACCTGTCCTTGAATCCTTGCAGATTGTGAGTGAGTGCCTGGAAGACCCTTCATCTTCCCTCCCTCACATGGCAAACATACATGATTCTTCAAAGCCCAGCTAGAAAGACACCTTCTCCGTGGTGCCTTCCCTGACCCTATCCTAGGCAGGATTGCTCACTTCTCATGGGTCACTGTTCTCCCTCCGTCTCTCTTAAGAGTTAGGGGACTTTGACTCATAATGTCTATTAGTACATAACATAGGTTGCTTATTTTCCTTCAATAATCTGAAGATTTTTTTTCTAGTACATAGAGGCCTAAGCTTTAGGAATTTTTTTTTTTCAGGTACCTTTTAGTGTACTTAGGTATGAGTCTGAAAGACCCTTTAATAATTAAAAGCTGCCTTCTTATATTTATAGTAGCTGTCATCTCATAGCATGTACCAGAAGATTAGAGTGGTAAGCAAAATTACTTGCTACAAATCAATGAGATAAAGTAAAATACCTGATCAAAGTCATCTCTTATGACCTCAATAGAATCGCATTTTATTATTTTTCTGCTCATCTGATAAGAAGGGTTCTGTTGGCTGATGAAGAAGGGATCTATTGGCTGGAAAGGTATCTCTAAAATATATGGTGTTGGAGTTCTCTGATGGCTCATTTGGTTAAGGATCTTGTGTTTTCACTGATGTGGCTCAGGTCTCTGCTGTGGTATGGGTTCGATCCCTGGCCCAGGAACTTCTACATGCTCTGGGTGTGTAGGGCCCCACCCATGGCATATGAAGGTTCCCAGGCTAGGGGTCAAACTGGAGCTGCAGCTTCCAGCCCACGCTATAGCCACAGCAACACCAGATCTGAGCTGTGTCTGCACCCCACACCATAGCCCACCGAGCGGGGCAAAGGATCAAACTCTAGTCCCCATGGATACTAGTTGGTTTCATTACTGCTGAGCCATGACAGGAACTCCTTAACTTTTATTTTTACTCATAGTTTCGTTTTATTTTTCATGTGTAGGGTGATCTTGATACCACAGCAGTAAAAGTGGAGTTTGATGAAGAATTCAGTGGAACTCCGGTGGAAGGTACAGGAGAAGAGGCATTGATCCAGTCAGCTCCTATAAATAAAGGTCCCAAACCCAAAAGGGAGAAAAAGGAGCCTGGTGAGGAATTATCACAAAGGTTTTGTGTGTGTATGTGTGTGTGTGTGTGAGAGAGAGAGAGAGAGAAAGAATGTTTTTGTACAGGGTATCACTAGATTCTTTTAATTGTGCTTTGATTATGCATTTTTTCTAGTAATTGAAGTAATGTCTTCGGTTTTCACAGACCTTTGTCTTTTTTTTTTTTTTGTCTTTTGTCTTTTTTGTTGTTGTTGTTGTTGTTGTTGCTGCTATTTCTTGGGCCGCTCCCGCGGCATATGGAGGTTCCCAGGCTAGGGGTTGAATCGGAGCCGTAGCCACCGGCCTACGCCAGAGCCACAGCAACGCGGGATCCGAGCCGCGTCTGCAGCCTACACCACAGCTCACGGCAACGCCGGATCGTTAACCCACTGAGCAAGGGCAGGGACCGAACCTGCAACCTCATGGTTCCTAGTCGGATTCGTTAACCACTGCGCCACGACGGGAACTCCGACCTTTGTCATTTTATAACGAACTTTTTGTCATAGTGATTTTATTTTTACTAATGACATTTGGAAAATGTTGATACATATCTTACTGTTGCGCTTTTGTTTTTAGGTACCAGGGTGAGAAAAACACCTACATCATCTGGTAAACCCAGTGCAAAGAAAGTGAAGAAACGGAATCCTTGGTCAGATGATGAATCCAAGTCAGAAAGTGACTTGGAAGAAACCGAACCAGTGGTTATTCCAAGAGATTCTTTACTTAGAAGAGCTGCTGGTATTCTAATGCATTTTATATTAACTTTATCATATGTTATGGTTTGACAAAGTTAGTATTACTCCTATGAATTGGTATCACTAGTATTATCAGTGTTACTGAAGTACTTAAACTGTTAAACATTTCAGAAGTTATAGTTCCTGAAAACAGATCTGCCTTATGGAATGATCTTTTCTAGCAAAGTTGGACATAAAACAAATTTCTCTAAAGTAAATCATGTTTTCATATTTACTTTTATTATAAAATTTGGGTTATAGTCCCTCCATAGTTTGAAGATATTTGGTAAAAAATGTACCTTGGTGTAGTATACCAACAGTGATGGATCCATGGAAGTGCTTCATAGTTTTCTTTTTGTTTATGATACCCCTTGTATCATGAAAAATTCCCCCCTGCTCTAGGAGTATGGTTCCATATGCACATAGCATAATTTAGATAATTACAGTGCTAGAATTAGGCTGCAAAATCCCATTTTGCTAATGTATATTACTCTTAAGTATGTGATTTGATCCTTTGTGAATATTCATTAGTTTAAGTCTTCAAATAATTAAAAAGTGATGAGTGTCCTATTTCTTCTCAAATTTTATTAAGTCCTAATTTACATAAAATGAATGATAAAACATTATGATTGTTTTATCTCTGGGAGATACTTGTAAAATTATATCTCAGGCCTTAAATCACTACATGATTGGATTTCTTTGCCTAATATGCATAGGTAGTATAATATAGGGTTTTTTTTAACACGTGTTACATGAAAATTAATTTACTAAATGCTTCAAAATTGTATTTAGGTTTTTCCCACACATTTAAAACAAAGTGTAAAATTGCACAGCACCTAAATGACTTTAACATTTTATTCTCTAGTATATGCTAGAAATTATAGTAAAACTTATTTTCATTATACCAATGTGCTTTTCTCCATAGTTGGTACCTTTTTACATATTAAATTATTATGTTGCTAATATATTGAAGTCATCTCTATTCATCTGAAAAATTACAATTTCTATTATTTCATAATAAAACTACTGTGAAGAGTAGAAGTTTTTATACAAGAGATTTAGAGGAAATGTAGCACTTTTTAAAGACCTATAAAAAATTTGTCTTCCTGTATGAGCAGAAATGGGAAATCTTATATTAGCAGTCACTTTTGTAGTGGCCGTAATGACTGCTTTCCTCACTGTTTTTTGAGTCATATTTAAGTATGACAAGCAGCATCTTAATAATGTCATCAGATTATGTTCTACTAAGGCATGTGGCATTGCCTGTAGCCTCCTGGGGGAAGTACAGGATAGATGTTAACACTATTAGAATAACTGAGGCCAAAGTTGTTGACTTTTATTCTCTAAGTGCTTGTCTTTGCCTTGTATATTTTTAGAGACAGCTGGAATATTTTTCAAGTGCATTGTTTGGAATACTATTTCGTGTTGATAAAGCTGGATGAGTTTGACATCCACTTTTATTTTTCTCCTAGCTGAAAGGCCGAAGTACACATTTGATTTCTCAGAAGAAGAAGATGAGGATGCTGATGATGACGAGGACAATAATGACTTAGAAGAATTGAAAGTTAAAGCATCCCCCGTGACAAATGACGGGGAAGATGAGTCTGTTCCTTCAGATGGCCTCGATAAAGATGAATATACATTTTCACCAGGCAAATCAAAAGCTACTCCAGAGTAAGTAATGACGCTATTGCTCCTCAGAAGGTGTAGTTAGTTGTCTAGGCATCTCTCAGAAATCTTAAGAGTAAGCTCTAAGAAATCTTTCCACGGAAAGTCCTCACAAAGGGATAAATCTGGTTAATACTGCAGCTGTTTATGTAGCTGTTGCTATAGTTTAGAACATGGGTTGGCATATTTTTTCCAGTAAGGGTTGGATACTAAATATTTTAGGCTTAGCAGGCCGTAGGGTCTCTGCTGCAACTATTCAATTCTACCATTGTAGCAAGAAGGCCGCCATAAATAATCTGTAAATGAATGAGTGTAGCTGTATCCCAATAAAATTTTATTTATAAAATTAGACAGCAGGCATGTGGGACATAGTTTGACAACCCCTGGTTGAGAGAGAAGTTATTCAATCTTTAGAATTGGGAGATGTAATTTTCCTCCCAAACTTTGGTCTTGATTGATTTTTCTTGCCTCTGGTGAGTGTAAACACTTAACATACAGAGTGAAGTTTGTGAACTCTTTCAGACTTTTAAGGAAGTACTTTACCACCTATTTTAAAGAAATAGTTGACCACATGTAGTCTAGTATCGGAAGTCAGATTATTGCCTACTCTGATGGAGGTTTGGACTAGCTCCTTGGGTTTTTGCCAGTAATTTACTAATGTTAAATTCTGGAATTGTTCTATAAACCAAAAAATCAGTGATATTTTGAATAACTTTTAACCTTTGCTTTTATGTTAAATCACTAGTTTGCCTGGTGTGTCTCTGTGCATGTGTGTACACTCATGCTTAAGAGAGAGGAAAAAGGAATTTGGTGGCCTATAGCAAAGAAACAAATGAGAGAACTAAAATTTCATTCTGTGATTATAATCCTGCAGTACATATTATTATGCAGTATATAATATAAATATAGTTTATCAAGATTGAAATCAGATATATATTGATATATATTATGGTGTTCATTTTTTCTTTCTCTCTAATAGAAAGTCTTCCCATGATAAGAAAAGTCAGGATTTTGGGAATCTCTTCTCATTTCCTTCATACTCTCAGAAGTCAGAAGATGGTATGCTCATTTAGTGTTTTTATTGGTTACTTACTTTATTATTGCTATGGATTTTTTTTTTTTAATGAGTGGAAAACTTACCTTCTCTGTACATTTTCCTCAGTGTAATAAGGTTTATTTAGTTTTCCTGAGGTGATTCCCAGCTGACTGGTCAAAATTGACATTTAGAAGTCTTTAGATGGAGAGGCAGATGCTAATAACCTGGGGGGAGTAGGGTGGGGAGAGTGTGCGGGTGGTGTTTTAAGGAGAGGAAAAAAAAGTATAGACAGAGAAGTTTTGGAAGATCAGAATTTAACTTTCATGACAATGTGAATGGATATATGACAAGTTTTTTAAATCTACAAGTGTACCAACATGCAGATCTGTTTTAGCTGAGAGAGTAACACCTTCATAGAAACAAATTTAAGCAGCATGTATACTTTTTTTTATTGCCCGTATTTCTGTGTGTAGAATTTTTAAGCTCAAAACAATCTAGTTAGATTTAACTGAGTCACTGTTTTCCATTTTTAACAAACACATGCATGTAGATAGGCATATATAGATCTGGTACATGGCTGGTATGTATAGATAGATGTGCATTTTTGAAAGCATCTGGAGTCCCTGTTTTGGATTGAGGGAGTGAAGGATAGAAGGAGGAATTGATTAATTAGAGCATAAAAGTAAACTAAAGCTAAGCCTATGTGCCTTTTAATTTTTTTGTTTTTGTTTTTTTAGGGCCGTATCTGAGGTATATGGAGTTTCCCAGGCTAGGGGTCAAATCGAAGCTGTAGCCTCTAGCTTATGCGACAGCCATGGCAACACTAGATCTGAGCCACATCTGCGAACTGCACCACAGCTCAAGGCAACACCTGATCCTTAACCCATTGAGTGAGGCCAGGGATTGAACCTGTGTATTCGTGGATACTAGTCAGAGTAATTTCTGCTGAGCCAAGATGGGAACTCCTAAATTAATCTTTAATGATGTAAAACTGATAAACATTACTCATTTCCTGAAATGGTTAATTAGGTGTGTAGGTACTAAAATAATCACAGAGGGAGTGCCTGTTGGGGCACAGTGGAAATGAATCTTGACTAGTATCCATGACGACGCTGGTTCGATCCCTGGCCTTGCTCAGTGGGTAGGGGATCTGGCGTTGCCATGAGCTGTGGTGTAGGTTGCAGACTCAGCTCGGATCCCAAGTTGCTGTGGCTATGGTGGAGGCCGGCAGCTATAGCTCAGATTCAGCCTCTAGCCTGGGAACCTCCATATGCCATGGGTGTGGCCCTAAAAAGCAAAAAAAAAAAAACAACCAAAAACAACTTTTCAATATCTCGTCCAAAAATCATCAATATTTATTTTTGAATTGGTCAGTTATGTTTTAAATGATTAGCATTTGGGGCTATTCAGAGTTTTTATTACTCTGTATATTTCTATATTGTTTTACAATAGTTTTAAAATAGAGCATTGTTATGTTTTTTATTTTTAGCTGTTTGTATGTTGTGGATTATTAATCATAAAGTAGAAACTTTTAAGAGCTATTATCTAGCTAAAGAGTTGTCTTCAGTTTCTTTCTATTAGTGGTCTTTACAGAATCCCTTCGCTGAAAAAAAGCTTTGTAATTTTTAGATTCAGCCAAATTTGACAGTAATGAAGAAGATTCTGCTTCTGTTTTTTCACCATCATTTGGTCTGAAACAAACAGAAAAAGTTCCAAGTAAAACAGTAGCTGCTAAAAAGGGTATGTACTTATATTTAATTTTGTTAAGCATTGCATAAACCGTCTAGGGATGGTTGATGTTAAAGGAAGTTTAATATAATTTGAAACTATTTGCACTAGGACTTCAGTAGGAAATAAAGTATAAGTGTGCATAAGGTCAATCGTTCCTGTTTTCTAACCATGTGAGGTAATTATTAAAATGTCTATAAGACCTCATTTTAAAGCTTTTGTAATTATAAAATAATCCCATGCCATTGATATCTAAAGAAAGCTTTCAAGTGAAGCTCACTTTTGGTTGTTGGGTTGTGAAGTTGATTGAAATTCTGTCCTGGTAGTAGCTGATTGTGTTATCTATGTAGGTCATGCCTTAACTCCTCCTGTTCAATGGGATCCTCTTTTTCTTTGTGAGTCATGTAGCTGCTTTCTTTTCCATAATCTTAGATTGTTTATAAATAAATTGATTTGAGTTGATTCAGGAATCTGTTACTATTACCAAGGTACATACCTTGGTATTTTTGAAAGAGGTCAGTATGAATATTTTTTATGTTTAAAGATAATTACTACTTACCTAGCAAGTAAATAAACAGTATGGAATGTCCCTTTAGGATCTTAAAATGCACAACAGACATACATTGTAGACACACATGTATTAGATGTAGCACAACAACAATGAAAGTCCCTACTTCCTCTGAACACCCTTGGACGGAGGTGAGAAGTTGGTTGGCTACAGGAGCCCCTCTAGCTGACACATTAGAGGCCCCGCCCATACCCTCTGTCCTTACCACTTCAGCACACATTGGCCCTTGTCTGTATTTCTTTGCTTTCTCTTTGTTGCTGTGCTGAACTATTAACACTCTCCCCTACCCAACCCTGCCACCCTTTACCAGTGATTGAGGAAAGCTAGTCTGCACATATCTCAGTGCTCTTCCCCTCAGGTTAGCTCACTCTGGGATATGTTTTATACCAGCTCTCTGAGATTTCTCATGCAGTTAGGCTTCCAGAGTGATGACAGGCTTGATAACCTACCCATTACTGGCTGTCCTTTCTTCATTGTCTCATTCTTTTCACTCCTTTTCCTTCACCTCCCGGATAGATACTTGTAACTTGAGTCTTTGTGCTAGCATCAGGTGGGTTCTACTTCTGGGGCACTCAAACTGAGACAAGCTCTATAACTTCTTTTTAAGCACCTTTTCTTATTTCGATATGCGCATATTCTTTTTTTTTTTTTCCCCCCCACTGTACAGCAAGGGGGTCAGGTTATCCTTACATGTATACATTACAAGTACGTTTTTCCCCCAGCCTTTCTTCTGTTGCAACATGAGTATCTAGACAAAGTTCTCAATGCTATTCAGCAGGATCTCCTTGGAAATCTATTCTAAGTTGTGTCTCATAAGCCCAAGCTCCCGATCCCTCCCACTCCCTCCCCCTCCCATCAGGCAGCCACAAGTCTCTTCTCCAAGTCCATGATTTTCTTTTCTAAGGAGATGTTCATTTGTGCTGGATATTAGATTCCCATTATAAGTGATATCATATGGTATTTGTCTTTGTCTTTCTGGCTCATTTCACTCAGTATGAGATTCTCTAGCTCCATCCATGTGGCTGCAAATGGCATTATGTCATTCTTTTTTATGGCTGAGTAGTATTCCATTGTGTATATATACCACCTCTTCCGAATCCAATCATCTGTCGATGGACATTGGGTTGTTTCCATGTCTTGGCTATTGTGAATAGTGCTGCAATGAACATGCGGGTGCACGTGTCTCTTTTAAGTAGAGTTTTGTCCGGATAGATGCCCAAGAGTGGGATTGCGGGGTCATATGGAAGTTCTATGTATAGATTTCTAAGGTATCTCCAAAGTGTTCTCCATAGTGGCTGTACCAGTTTACATTCCCATCAACAGTGTAGGAGGGTTCCCTTTTCTCCACAGCCCCTCCAGCACTTGCTATTTGTGGATTTATTAATGATGGCCATTCTGACTGGTGTGAGGTGATATCTTTTTTTTTTTTTTTCGGTCTTTTTGCCATTTCTTGGGCCGCTCCCACGGCATATGGAGGTTCCCAGGCTAGGGGTCGAATCGGAGCCACAGCCACTGGCCTACGCCAGAGCCACAGCAACGCAGGATCTGAGCCGCGTCTGCAACCTACACCACAGCTCACGGCAATGCCGGATCGTTAACCCGCTAAGCAAGGGCAGGGACCGAACCCGCAACCTCATGGTTCCTAGTCAGATTCGTTAACCACTGCGCCACCACGGGAACTCCAAGTGATATCTCATGGTAGTTTTGATTTGCATTTCTCTTATAACCAGCGATGTTGAGCATTTTTTCATGTGTTTGTTGGCCATCTGTATATCTTCTTTGGAGAAATGTCTATTCAGGTCTTTTGCCCATTTTTCCATTGATTGATTGGCTTTTTTGCTGTTGGGTTGTATAAGTTGTTTATATATTCTAGAGATTAAGCCCTTGTCGGTTGCATCATTTGAAACTATTTTCTCCCATTCTGTAAGTTGTCTTTTGGTTTTCTTTTGGGTTTCCTTTGCTGTGCAAAAGCTTTTCAGTTTGATGAGGTCCCATGGGTTTATCTTTGCTCTAATTTCTATTGCTTTGGGAGACTGACCTGAGAAAATATTCATGATGTTGATGTCAGAGAGTGTTTTGCCTATGTTTTCTTCTAGGAGTTTGATGGTGTCCTGTCGTATATTTAAGTCTTTCAGCCATTTGGAGTTTATTTTGTGCATGGTGTGAGGGTGTGTTCTAGTTTCATTGCTTTGCATGCAGCTGTCCAGATTTCCCAGCAATGCTTGCTGAATAGACTTTTTCCCATTTTATGTTCTTGCCTCCCTTGTCAAAGATTAATTGACCATAGGTGTCAGGGTTTATTTCCGGATTCTCTATTCTGTTCCATTGGTCTGTCTGTCTGTTTTGATACCAGTACCACACTGTTTTGATGACTGTGGCTTTGTAGTATTTCTTGAAGTCTGGGAGAGTGATGCCTCCTGCTTGGTTTTTGTTTCTCAGGATTGCTTTGGCGATTCTGGGTCTTTTGTGGTTCCATATAAATGTTTGGATTGTTTGTTCTAGTTCTGTGAAAAATGTCCTGGGTAATTTGATAGGGATTGCATTGAATCTGTAGATTGCTTTGGGTAGTATGGCCATTTTTACAATATTGATTTTTCTCAATCCAGGAACATGGAATATCTTTCCATTTCTTTTTGTTTTTTTTTGTCTTTTTGTTGTTGTTGTTGTTGTTGTTGTTGCTATTTCTTGGGCCGCTCCCTCGGCATATGGAGGTTCCCAGGCTAGGGGTTGAATCAGAGCTGTAGCCACCGGCCTACACCAGAGCCACAGCAATGCGGGATCCGAGCCGCGTCTGCAACCTACACCACAGCTCACGGCAACGCTGGATCGTTAACCCACTGAGCAAGGGCAGGGATCCAACCCACAACCTCATGGTTCCTAGTCGGATTCGTTAACCACTGGCCACGACGGGAACTCCTCTTTCCATTTCTTTACATCTTCTTTGATTTCTTTGATTAAAGTTTTATAGTTCTCGGCATATAGGTCCTTTACCTCCTTGGTCAGGTGTATTCCGAGGTGTTTGATTTTGTGAGGTGCAATTTTAAAAGGTATTGTATTTTTGTATTCCTTTTCTAATATTTCATTGCTGGTATACAGAAATGCCACTGACTTCTGAATGTTAATCTTATATCCTGCTACTTTGCTGAATTTATGAATCAGTTCAAGTAGTTTTGGGGTTGAGTCCTTAGGGTTTTCTATGTATAGTATCATGTCATCTGCATACAGTGACAGTTTTATCTCTTCTCTTCCTATATGGATGCCTTTTATTTCTTTTGTTTGTCTAATTGCTGTGTTGATATGAGCATATTCTAACCACCCTGAAAACTTGGAAGCCGTATCACTCCTTGAACATATCAGACTGTTTCCCTCCTCAAGGTGTTCACTCCTGTTTAACCTAAGAGTTAGAATTTAGCATACCACTAACTGGCACCTGTCCTATTTGGTTATTTTACCAGTAGCTGAACTAACCTTTTGTCATTTCAATGGGCGACACCTGTGTGGTATGACTTCAGGGGCACCAGCAAGCCCTTATCCCTTCCCCTAGCCTCAAAAAATACAGTTCCCACAAAATGTCATTTCAAGGAGAGGATGCTTCATGTCCCTCTGTGAGATCATTTATGTTAGCTCCAACTTACATAAATTATTATACATGTTAAAATTCTGGGAGTTCCCATCATGGCGCAGTGGTTAACGAATCCGACTAGGAACCATGAGGTTGCGGGTTGGATCCCTGCCCTTGCTCAGTGGGTTAACGATCCAGCGTTGCCGTGAGCTGTGGTGTAGGTTGCAGACGCGGCTCGGACCCTGCATTGCTGTGGCTCTGGTGTAGGCTGGTGGCTACAGCTCAGATTAAACCCCTAGCCTGGGAACCTCCATGTGCCACGGGAGCGGCCGAAGAAATGGCAAAAAGACACACACACACACAAAAATCTGTAGCTCCAGTAGATTTCAGCAAAAAGGCAGCCCATAGTACTCAGATAGTTGACCTATATTTCCCCAGCAGCATTACAAGTGCCACCTAACACTGCTATCCTGGAACGGTCCCAAGAAAAAAAGTGGTCCCTGGAACATCCTGTTGTGTCAGGCCTGCACTTTGAGGAGCTGCCATGTGGCCCTTGCAGTAGATTTAGTTAGGAGGACTAAGGAGGGAAAATCAACAAGATCTATGGCTGCTGCTGCCATAAGACCCTGGGCTCCTCCTCCTGTTCTCATGAGGGACCTTACCACTAGCACCTCAGATTGGGGCTGGGAATACATTTTCCATAGAATTAGTGTGTTGTTGAAGTTTTTAAATGGAAAAGTCTGATTAATTCAACACTTTTTTTTTTTTCCCCCCAAATTAGGGTTAGGGTTTACTAGTCACATAAGTAAAGACTGTTTTATCAGTTTTCATACATTAAAAGGTCTTTAAAAACAAAAATCATCAAAATAAAGGTTTTTGGTCTTTTATCCTATTTATCTATAAATAAGATGTTTTAAAAATAGAGCTCTTCAAAGTAGGCCTTTGTTTTTTATTTTTTTTATTTTTATGGCCACACATGTGGCATATGGAAGTTTCCAGGCTAGAGGTTGAATTGGAGGTGCCACTGCAGGCCTATGCCACAGCCATAGCAATGCCAAATAAGAGCCACATCTGTGACCTATGCTGCAACTTGTGGCAAAGCTGGATCCTTAACCCACTGCCTGAGACCAGGGATCAAACCTTCATCCTCATGGATACTATGTTGGGTTCTCAACCTGCCACGCTGTAACAGGAACTCCCCAAATAGGCCTTTGGATCTATTGTCTACTTATCTAAAATTTTCATATTTCTTTTCACATGGAAGTACCAAGTCTTTGATTTTAGCTTTTGAATGGAAGTGAATTGGTTTCCATTCATTGGATCTGAGGGTCTGAGAAAAAATTTTTTTCCTTTTAAAACATTTTAAAAGTTAGAACCTAACCCAACTTACACAAGGGTTGTCATTACTATGTCAGATATGTTACTTTTTTTGTCATGACTATATCTTTACTAATGCTTTTAAAAAATATTACATAATTCATTTTAATGGCCTTTGTTTAAAATACATCATTTGAATTATCAATGGGCAAATCATGCATAATTAAACAAAAAGCATTTTGTCATCTCTGAGCAGTTGTTTGCCTTTACACTGGCACCAAATAGAAAGATATCATTATTTAAGGCTCCTCAGTTTCATATTAGCAATAAGAATTCTATCGTTATAGGACTCACTTCAGCTTGGTTTGTTGGTAAGTATATTGCATTGACCAATGAAATGGAAATTTGCTTAATAGGAAAACCATCTTTAGATACAACCCCTAAGCCCAAGAGAACCCCCAAACAGAAGAAAGTAGAGACCATCAACTCTGACTCGGATTCTGAATTTGGCATTCCAAAGAAGACGGCACCAAAAGGTGAGGATTATCAATAATAAAAATAAATAAATAAATAAATAAAATTAAAAAATAAACATTAAAAAAAAAAGGTGAGGATTATCTTTGTATAACCCTCTTGGATATTCCATATGGAAAATATTTAGTCGCTTCTACTCACTGAATTTAGAGAGATTGGATACGTATTTTATTTTAAATGCTTTACTTCTCAATAAGCAATGTGTCTAAGAATCAGTGCTGAATCAGAGTCCAAAGGGAGTGCAGGCATTTTGTTTTACACATCAAGAAATCGAGATTCAAAGAGGTTAAGTAAGCAACTTGCATATCAAAGAATGGTTCAAAGACCTGTACAGTGGACTTATGAAAAGTTGTTAAAAAGGCAGGTTGAGGGCTCCTTGTCAAAGTGATCTCATTGGAATGGACTGGAGTGAGGACTCAGACCAGAGCTTTTTCCTCATCTGAGAAATGAAATACTGTAGTTGGGGTCCCCCAAGGGCCCCAGCACCAGTCACCAGTTCTTCTCTCTGCTATCTTCTCTTTGCTTCCAAAATCTAGAAATCCTTAAAGATGCTTAAAAATAATGTCTGAGCCATGTTTTTCTTTAAGGGTAACTGGTCAATCTTTCATTGGTATTATCATCAGTGTGTTCATTTCTTAAAATAGTGGTTGGGATAAGGAGGTATTGACTTACATGGAAACGAGGAAGAATGGGGGGCAGAAAAGACACATCATGACTAGGGAGGGGTCATTGCTTAGGGTAGGTGAGGTTTGAAACCTTTATAAACTCGAGTGCCATTTCACTGATTCATTTGATCAAATATGATATCCCAAGACCATTTAGGCAGTCTTTTCTTACTAGTACAATCTAACTAGTTTGAGCCATAGCTCTTAAACTTTAAAAAATTTAGAATTGCAATTTAGTGCCATTTTCTCTTCTACTGGCATCATTGTTTGGTCATCATTTATGTATTACCTCTTCCCTTTCCCCCTCCAATGAGAAAGAGAGGCTAGGTAAATGAAAAAAAAAAAAAAATAGGCTGCATGTAGTTATTCTAGTCTGAGAAGGAATATGGATTTGATAGGTTGTCTCAGGATGAATACTGGGGGGATTTAGTTTAAGATTGTGCTACTTAAAATGGGATGTCCATTTGGTTATTAGTGTATATAATATGTAATATTTAGAAATAAGCATTTGAACCTTTATAATTTGTATTAATAAGTATTACTTTTCTAGTCATTATTATATTTTTAGAAGTACTGGTCCATGACAAAAAAAAACCTAGTCTTTTTCATCAAATACAATTTAAAAAATACTCTTCTAAGAGATTTTCTTTTCAGTCCTAAGAACCACATGTACAAAATGCAAATGTTTTCTTTTATGCATTAGGTAGTCAGTCATTAAAATTTGTCACCGGGACCTTCCAACTAGTTTAAGCATGTTTGTGAAATACTCTTTAGTCATGTCAACCCAAGAACTGAAACTCTGCTGCCAAATTTTTTCTCTGTCAGTCATAGCAAGAGATCAGGATTGCAGTACCAATTGACCAAAGAAGTAAAGTGTGATGTTTTGGCATTTATCTTTTTATATTGCACTTAACCTTGGGAGAAAAAAACCCTTTCTAATCATTTTTAGGTAAAGGCCGAGGAGCAAAGAAAAGGAAAGCATCTGGCTCTGAAAATGAAGGCGATTATAACCCCGGCAGGAGAACATCCAAAACAACAAGCAAGGTAATTAGGAGCATCTTTTCAGTGCACTAAAACAGACTGGCTTAGTTTGCTTATTACTATAATGTCTTGTAACAGGCTTAATCCTAACATCTCTTATCCACGGGGGCTTGTATATGGTTAAAAAATTACCCAGGTATAAAATTTATATAATCAGAACTATCTCTTGGATAAAAGTATGGCATAAATTAGCCTACTTAAGAGTTTTCCACTTCATCCAGTGAGCAGACGTTACATGCTGTCTGAAGTATTAATTTTCAGACCCAATAAAGGCTATTTCTTTTTAACCTGGATTTATTTGACCAGAACTAATTTGATTTTTTTCTAACTTGAATTCATTTCACTGTGGCTGATTTTCCCAATTAGTCTGACCCTTCTCCAGAGGTACATTATCTCTTTCAGGTCTAACATCAAAATGGCCCCCTTTTCTTTCTCTTCCGATTAAAACCTAAAAATACAAACATAGAGGACTTTAGTTGTGCTCTCTAAATTGACCTTTTCCACCCACTTGTCTGCTATGACTCTGCTCCCCTCTGCTAACTCTTCTCTCTGTTTTTATAAACTTATAGTGTGTACTGCATCCTGTCCATAAATCTTGTTTTCCTCTCATGAGCTGTAGGTACTTCCCAATAAGACAACTTGAATTTTTACTAACCTGTGCATTGTGCGTATTTGCTGGGTAATACGTAAGTTCAAAAAGAAAGACATAATGGTGATAATTTGAGCTGCCCGAGGTAGCAAATTATACTTAATCCTCCTTTTCCCTTCATACAAAGGATTAGGTAGCTGGCCTCACACTTAAGTTAGCATAATATTCGGGTTTGAAAAGAACCATTATTTGCAGTATTTCCCAAATGTAAGTGAAGTCTTTTTAACACTAGTTTTGTTTTTGTTCTTATTTTAACTTTGGGGTTTTAAATCTCTTAAAAAAAAAAAAATGTCTAGAAACCGAAGAAAACATCTTTTGATCAGGATTCAGATGTGGACCTCTTCCCATCAGACTTCACTTCTGAACCACCTTCTCTGCCACGGACCGGTCGGGCTAGGAAAGAAGTAAAATATTTTGCAGAGTCTGATGAAGAAGAAGATGTTGATTTTGCAATGTTTAATTAAGTGCCCAAAGAGCACAGAAACATTTTTCAGCAGATAACTTGTGTTGTCTTTTTGTCTTTTCTGTCTCAGACTTTTGTACATCTGGCTTATTTTAATGTGATGATGTAATTGATGGTTTTTTATTATTGTGGTAGGCCTTTTAACATTTTGTTCTTACACATACAGTTTTATGCTCTTTTTTACTCATTGAAATGTCATGTACTGTCTGATTGGCTTGTAGAATTGTTATAGACTGTTGTGCATTAGCACAGATTTTAACTGTCCTGACTGCAGATTACAGACCTGCTTTTTGAAATGAAATTTAAACATTAAAAATGGAACTGTGTTCTCTGTCTCTTGACTGAAGATGAAAGTGTGGTAAAAGCTCCCGTACACCTTTAAAATAAATATATTTTATTCTTTGCCAGGAGACTCCATGGAAAAAGGTAAACAGTATATGAACATAGAAAGCATTGTTAAACAATCTCCATGTACAAACAGAGCCAGTGAAAGTACATCACAGACTTGCTAATATATCAAAAAAAAAAAAAAAAAAATTCCACTAGTGCTTAAATGAGAACTAAGGAACTGACACTTGTATCTGCTAACCATTCCACCCAGCTTCCACTCTGCTTCCTAGTGACTGAGCCAGGCCAGAGGCCACAGAGTCTCTGCCTGTGTCTTTGGGAGTTAATGGAAACCCTCGCATCAAGCAGGACTCGGGAAGGATACTAGCATTACATGGTACAGGTGGTAGACCTGCCTGGCGTTATCCCACAACCTCCCTCATGGCTTGTGAACAGGTAAACAAAAACTTATTAACACTGAAAAGTGTTTCTGCCTTGGAGGCTATCATTACTGTAAAAATGTATCTTTTTTTAAAAAACTGTGTAGTTATGTCATTAAACAAGTAATAAACCACTTTTAATTTAAAGTGACATTAACAATTGAACAAATGACATTTGATGAACTGAACTGGCAGTTACACTGATACAGAATTCTCTTCTGCTAGTGCAGTGAATTTGTATACCTTTACTGGGCAACATGAAATAAAAGATGCAGTTTGAGAGCATCAAAAAGAGCAAGGACAAGCTTCTATACTAACTAAATTAGGATATCTTTAGCCTTATCTTGTCACACTGTACAACAGTCCCATTTCCTTACCTTGACGTCTTGATTATTCTCTGAAAGCAAGACAGTTATCTTTTTGGACCTTAACTGGACACGTACAGTAGTCTGTTTCATAACCTTGGTGTCTTGGTTATTTGGAGTATGCAAGACAAAAGGAAAGCACCAAACATATAGTATAGAAAGAACAGAGCCATACTTGTGTATGTACAGAGTCTTCAGAAACTTAACCAGGGGTAAATCATTTTGACTGGGTCTTTGCCATGCAATCTTGAGTGTTCAAAGAGGAAAATAGAAGCTTTTAACTAGTTTCGGGATGCATGAAATGGCTGATTTTTAGAATTTAAAAAGTTTGTATTTCTAGGTAAGTTAGACATTGAGGGGTATATATTGATACATATGAAAACTTCTTGGTCCTTCTTGAGATTTAATATAGTTTCAGTTCAAAAACTAAGCAGCAGTAAAAATGTTTTTCCTTGCATTTTAAATTCTGGAAGTGAAGGTACTGGGGAATGTCTGAAGTTGCTGGAGAGTGTCCTACTGCACCAGCGGTGACTGACTGACACCGCTGTTCTCCACTGAGCTGGGTGAGATGCTGGGGCTGTGCTCGGCTGTGTTCCCACTTGAGCTTGGGGTCAAGGGTTCATGTCCTTCAGAATTCTCCAGCATTTCCTGAATGAGAGGTGGCATTGATCCAGGAATTTCCATTTTCAAGGTAATTACACGTTCTGCACCTTTAAAAAAAAGATAACAGAAATGTGGTAGTGATAAGGACTGGAGGTGAGCAGGAGGGGCAGCTTTCATCCACTTTAACCAGCGCCCCCAGAGGCTGTCTTAATTTGGCAACAGGACAACTTTTCTACTTTATCCGTGGAAGAGTAAATAGTATATGACATGTCAAAATGTGGTAATCCCATGTCTCAATCAGTTTTAGTAAATATCTGTACATATTTACTCAACATAATTTTTACAAAGAGAAGTTCCTGTTAAAAGACCAAAGAGTATATATCTTGAAGGTAAGACAACTAGAAGGACAGCAGTTACCTATGAACAGAGAAAGGGATGAGTAATAAATGTTACCAGCTTAAGGTAGCACCGCATTGCCCCATAGGGCAGCCACTAGCTACAGGTGGCTATTTAAATTTAAATCTGTTTGGGAGTTCCTGTTGTGGTGCAGTGGAAGCAAAACTGACTGGGATCCATGAGGTTGCAGGTTCAATCCCTGGCCTTGCTCATTGGGTTAAGGATCCAGCATTTCCATGAGCTGTGGTGTGGGTCACAGATGCAGCTCGGGTCCAGTGTTGCTGTGGCTGTGGTAAAGGCCAGCAGCTACAGCTCCAATTAGACCCCTAGCCTGGGAACCTCCATATGCCGCCAGTTCAGCCCTAAAAGACAAGAAGAAAAAAAATTTAAATTTGTTTGGAGTTCCCACTGTGGTGCAGTAGGTTAAGAACCTGATGGCAGCTGCTCCTGTTGCTACAGAGGCTCGGGTTGGATCCCTGGCCCAGCACAGTGGGTTAAGGACTAGTGGTTCTGCAGCTGTGGTGCAGGTTGCAGCTGCAGCTTGAATTCCATCACTGACCTGGGAATTCCTTATCCTGCAGGTGTGGCCGGAAAAGGAAAAAAAAAAAAATCTGTTAAACTAATGGTGCCTCAATGGCACTGGCCACGTTTCAAGTGCTGGAGAGCACATGTGGCTAGTGGCACATGTGGCCAGTAAGCTGGACAGTGCAGGCTACAGAATGTCTCCATGATCGGAGCAAACTCATTACCAATGTCGATATAGGGAGTGACAAGATGACATCAGACAGTCTCATTGCTTTAAAAGCAAAGCCAAAATTAAGCACTGGTATCTTCTACATTTAATCCATGCTATGGATGAACTCAGTGTCTTGTTCAAGAAACCTCTTGGAAGGAGCCCAAGAATTGACACCCCTTGTCAAACAAGTTCACTGTTTTTTGCCTTTTTTTTTGTCTTTTTTTAGGGCCACACCATAGCATATGGAGGTTCTCAGGCTAGGGGTCAAATCAGAGCTGCAGCTGTCGGCCTACACCACAGCCACAGCAATGCTGGATCCTTAACCCACTAAACAAGGCCAAGGATCAAACCTGCTTCCTCATGGATAACAGATTCGATATTCCACTGAGCCACAACGGGAACTCCAACTTTCTGAAATCGAGTTTGTTCCTTGGCTCACCAAGGTCTTCAGGGACAGAGCAATGAATGGGAAAAAGGAGTGACAAGTAACGGCACGTCTGGGGCAAGGGACAGCTGCTGAGCTTTCTCTATATTGGGAAAACCCAGCTCTGACACAACTGTCACATGGCTGGAGGCACTTCTGTAATTGCTCCATTTAAACTGGAAATTACCAGGCAAAATAGTTAACACCTCTCAGGAAAGCAAGGATTTCTCCACTTTAAGGTGTGTGGGAGTAAGTCTGCTGACACACAAGATCTAGGCTGACGGAGAGAAATGGAACCAGGACAGTTACCCCCAAGCACTACACATTTTTCCTGAGGTTTGGATGTTCAGGAAAAACTGGAATCAAGTTTATACACACTGCAGTATGTATGGGAAGCTGGGAAGAATATATAAAACTGGAAAACTTAAAAGCCTGTGTCACATACAGTATGTTCTCTTGAAAACAGTTTTTCTAATCACTCGGTCACCTGAATATTAAAACTCTCATAATATATTAATGATGATCTATTAATAATTTATTGGTAATCTATTAATTTCAGTCTATTTTTAGGGTAGGATTTGAAGTTTTCTTTTTTCCCCAAGGGTAGTACTATTTAATTCCCTTTGATTTCAGTGAGAAATGAATTCCACAATAATAACAAAAAGACAGCTAATATCAAACATACTGAATTAGAACACAGGGTTTCAAAAGGCGGGGGACGTGGTCAGGACCGCAGGTCCACTTGGTGGGCGAGCACATGCAGACTCTTAAGGGCATACCTTTAGCACTGATGCTGCGGAGATCTGTAATTTTCATTAAGATCTTTGGAAACATGTGAGGCTTGCTGGGTCGTCTCCTTCTGATATAAATTTTTAGTGCTTCCAGCAGTGGTTCTTGTAGTTTATCTACTTTTGTTGGTTCTTCAAGGTCCTGGCGGTCTAGATTCCAGGAATCAAGTATTTAACAGTTAGTATCAGGACAGAAAGCACTAGACACTTTGCAGGCTACGGAGTTTCTACCCATTTTCCCTTTTCTAGTTTCCACTACATCATTACTTTATTAATTTGAAGAGTCAATCCCATAAACAAGTTCAAAGGTATGTGCAACTGCTTTAAACAGTGATACTTGAAAATAACTGCCTTTGTGGGTCAAAATCACATTTTGTTGGCTGGCGGCTTTTGTCCCTGGCACAGAATTTCTTCTCGTGACCAGAAGGTGTCGCTACTGAACTGAATTAAAGGAAACCCTGAGCCGGATGGTTAAACAAGCAAGGCAAATCATCCCCCAATTAAGCCAGTTACTCCTTAACCACCTATGATTCAGCCTTCTGTGAGCCAGGGGGGTCACCACAAAAGGGGCAGCTGACTTCCATCTGAGTCCGCCAAAGGTTGGTAGGCCCCCACACAATGACTTGCGCCCCAGCCCCTAAATTAGCAAACAGCACATGCAAGTTCCTTGGCGCTTCCTTACTGTGCCCCTAGGCAATTTATTTTACAATAATCTGATCCTGCCTTTAAAAAAGCACCTGGGGCAACCAGAGAAACAGCATTTTGATATTCCAGAGCAGAAAGGCTCTAAAATGCAGCAAAACTCTACAGATGCATGCCTGGCTTTTTTCATGTCTTTTTCCATGCAAAATAACTCCAAAATGGAGGTGAAGAACTTCCCATAAATTACAAGTGTAAGTTGTTCTCCATGGACTCTCACGAGGGTTTTCTGGGTGGTTGGTACCTCCACAGATCAAGCAGATGGCGCTGAGAAGGCCCGTCTCTGTGTCATCCATCTCCAAGGGCAGGAGCTGGCTGGCGAAGGTGAACACAAGGTCGGTCAGGGGGCCGAACCCGGCATTGTGCATCTGGGTTCGGTTCAGGGTCAGGCCATCTGAAAACGTCATGGTGTCCTGCTCTGGGGTATACCTGGTGCAGATTCTAAGGATCTGGAAGAAAACAACCAAGATGGGTCATCAAAGCGAGCCTGACCGGACAGCATCCATCAGGTGGGGTGGGAAACCACATGAAGATTTTTGTGTGAGCTGCTCTGCTTCCCTTTTGGACGTGTCTCCTCCAGCTCTTCCTTCAAAAGACCACAAGAGTCAAAACACAGGCTAAAGTTGTTTAGGGGATAATAAATAAGACACGAGAAATTTTGAGAAATATCTGTTTATGCTAAAAGTAATTCATTTGATTCAAATAAACATTTACTGAGTATCTACTTATGTCCCAGGCACTGTGCCAGGTGCTGGAGATGAAAAGAGGAAAAAGACTTTTTTTTTTTTTTTTTTTTAAAGAGCTTAAAGTCTACCAAAGAAAAGGCCAATACTTAGCACTTACTAAATGCCAAGTGTATATTGTTAAGCATGGTCCTCCCTCATGGTCCTTTTGAACAAGTAGGTGTGTTTGATTCTCACTTTACAGCTGAGGGGCTGAGGGCTCAGCATCCCACAGGCCAAAGCCGGCTCTAGCTCACCCCAGCCAGGCTCCCCTTTGTGAGGCCTCTGATCACACAGCTCCATGGACCAGGGAGGACAGCACAGTGCTGGCTCTTGGAGGATGAGGGACTCAGAAAGCTGGCAGAAAGCCAGGGAAAATCTGTGGACAAGAGGCGGCATTTGGGCTAAACCTGGAGGTCTGGGTGGGGTTTCTTGAGAAAAGAGGCTGGGTCCTCCGCCACAGTCCTCTACCCCAGCAGACATGCCCTTGGTCTGTACCCATTGGCAGCAAACACTGCCCCTGAGGGGCTCCACGCACCCTCAGGCACTCATCTGCTCAGAACCTCAGTTCTGCACCTCCAGACCCCACACCTGACTTTTCCTTCTGACAAGGCCTCAAGCTGCTTGGGGAGTTAGTTAATCCTGACTGGACAAAAGTGAATAAGCCGGTAGGCAGAGGGAGCGGAGGATTTCCTCCAGATATTCAGTGTGACCAGGCATGATCCCGCCAAGTCCTACCTAGAGTTAGCCTGGAGGAGTCCAAGCGCAGGGGGGCAGGCCCTCTGAGAAAGCCACAGACACCCCTGTGGGAGGGAGCTCCTGGGGTACAGCCCCGCCCCACCCCCGATCCCACCAGGTCTCCTGAAAAAACTTCTTTCAACTCCTGCATCTTGTCAGGGAAGCGCTGGGGTTTGGGACAAGGATGCTTCTGTGGGGAAGACCCCCACCCCACCCCTGTCTGATGGGCAGTGTGGTGCAAGAGCCTCACAGCCCCTCGGCCACAGTAAGCAGGGGCAGGGCTGCTGCGTGGGTGTCACTGCCCTGGTGTTCTGGGAACCTCCAGGAGACAGAGCTAATGGCCAGCTCTCCTCCTACAGGCAGCACTACAGTGGAAGCACCAAGTGCCTGGTGGAGCCAGAGCAAGGGGCTTTGTTGATAAGAAAGCCTGATTCCCACATCTTCCTGGTTAGAAGGCATCTGAACGGAGGGAGAATGTCAGCACATCTCACCCCCAGCACATCTCACCCCCAGCACGTGACAGTAGTTCATTTCTGACTGATCATGGACTACGTGCCAGATGCCATGCTAAGTGTTTCAATATATGACTTAAGTTTCCTGTCAACCCACAAGTTGGACACTATAGTTACCCCCACTCTACAGAGGGGAAACAAATGCCAACAGTTTGTCCTAGGTCACCTACGTCCTAGGTGGCATCATCCACTTCAGGCTGTCGGTCCCCAGAGCCTGTGCTCTTTACCTCTGCTCCACGGTGGCCTCTTTGCTTTTCAGGTCACTACCAAACCTAATCACCAGGGCTCCTGAAAAAACTTCTATCAACTCCTCTCTCCAGTGAGGTGACCTCTGAATCTGCATCGGCTGGACACTGGCCCTGAATCTGGGGTGGGTGCCTCTTGCAGCTCCCAGCCCACATGGCTATTCGAGGCAACCATAGGCGCACATGGACAGTGGCCTGGAAACAGAACATTCTATAGACTTCCCATGACACAAGAGGGGCAGGGTATGAATCAGGACCTGTCCTCAGACTTCTGCCCGTGCCTATCATGTGACCCGCAGCAGCAGCTGCTCGTGCAGGTGAGGAAGTGTCAGGATGGCACAGGGCCCCTTCCCCAGGGGGCCTCCCTGGGCTTGGCATCCCATCAGCTCATGACTGGCTGGCTCAGTGGCTGCTGTGGTCTGCAGCCCCCCAGTGTCAGAGCATCAGAGGAGCCAGGAGTCACTGGGGGTAGCTCTGTTCCCCCAAAAGCCCTGGAGTGGGGGGATTGTGGCATCTTGGTGTTTCCAGGTAGACAGGACCCCAAATCCCAGGGCTCCATCAGTACCAGCACACGCAGGAGGCCTGACCCTCGGCTGGGGTGGGGGGGAGTCTCTCGTAGCTGTGCTCAGAGTCTCCAGACACGGTTCCCTTTCCATCAAACAGGCACCAAACAAGTTTCTGCTGACAGTACAGTACTCCAACAGCACAGAGGGCTCAGCTCCACAAGCAGGGGTGCTGAGGCAGGAGGAGGAAGGGGAGGAGCAAGGTGTGTGTGTGTGTGGGTCCTCAGCTCACTCAGAGATCCCTGTTCCGGGGCAGCACACAACTCTCTCCCAAACTACTCCAAAGTCGGGAAATATTTGGACTCTGATGAGGCACTGACACTGTCTGTCCTATTGCTTCTCTCTCCAGAAAGTTCAAAACCAAACCATGTGCAGGCCGGAGGGAGGAAGGGTCCCCGCCTGTATGGCCATGTCCTCCCCACGTTCTGATGGGGCTGCCCCTGGACTCGAACCCAGGAATTTCATCTTGTCACATGAAAGTCAGATGCCAGCAACAGCCAGCAAGTGCTTCTCCAGGATAAAAGGCCCTCTGTTTGAAAAGAGGGTACATTATCTGGAAAGAGGAGCACGCAGGTCCCACGAGATGGGTAAAAATAGCCCTGCAGGCTGACTCCCCAAGGCGGGGCTGGCAGACAACACAGGCTGCTGACGGGCTGAGCGGGCCACCCTCAGGGCAGGAGGGGCCTGTCCCCCTCAAGGACACTGAGTTTCGTCCACTGCCTGCTGGGGCCAAGGAGTGGGATTCAGGGCAGAGTGGCCCTTGTCTACTGTTGTTGTCCCCGAGGCCACCCCACCCAAGCCGCCCTGGCCTCTGTAGCTAGAGCTGCTGCCAACATGGTCATCTCAGATGATCCAGGCTCCCTGATGACCCTCAGTGGTTTCCAATCCTCTCCAGACCCATGGACTCAAGCTTCTTTCTGTGGCTCCTCCATCCCTGCCCATTAATGTCTCCCCATGGCCTCCTCTTTTAGCTTCACGACAAAGCCTTTGCATGTGCTGTTCCCTTGGCCTTTCACACTTGTCCACTGACCTTCATGTGGCTGACTTTCTATTCAGGGCTCAGCTCAGCATCGCCTCCTCAGAAAGCTCACTTCCTAAAAAGTGAGCTTGATTACTTGATATTACTTCCCCCATTTTTTTAAAAAAAACATGAAATAAAATTGCTGAAAAATTAAGGTGTAACATGTGAAGTGGTTTTACAACATGCCCCCCAAATCTCTATTCCTGATCAGGGTGCATCGAGGCCACAAGAGGCATAGAGGCCTCTTTCTTGCCAGTTCTGGGGAAACCAGACCCGAACCCAGGAGCTTCATCTTGTCACAGGAAGGTGGCCCCCTGGAATGTCCACGCCGCTAGGAGCCCAGTCTTTCAGTCAACAGAAGCACCAGCCCGCCGGGCAAGTGTGATGAGCCGTCCTGGAGAGGCCCGTCCAGCCCCGGTCAAGCACGCAGATGAGGCAGCTCCGTGCCGCCTGGACAGCAACCTCACAAGTGCCCCTGAGGCAGGACCCCCACTACCCTGCAGCACCCACCCCTGGTTCAGTAAGTTCCTGACCAGCAGGGATGGCATGATGGACACTTAGTGTTTAAAGCTGCTATGTCTGGGAGCAGCAAAAGCCAACTAACACAACATACTTGCCATGGGCTGTGTGCACACCCCAGTGTCCACGCAGCTGGATGCATTCCTCCAAGCGCTTCCCGTGAGGACCACCAGACTGAGGCACCAACTGCCCTGGTCCCCAGAAGCCTCCAGTATTTTCATCTCTGAACCTACAGATCAGTTCTGCCTGGTTCTTGACCTTCGGGTGAACGGAACCACACAGTCCAGTCCAGCTCCTATTCACTGCACACGGTGGCTGGGAGACCCCATACCGGCTCAGGGAGCATCTCTGTCCCTGCCGTGTGGTGTCCACATCCCACCTGTCACTCCTCTGGACTCTCCTCAGAACGTTGCTGCTTTCCAGCTTTCTGATCTCGCCCCTCCCCCCCACAAGAAGATGTGCTTCCAGGAGACTCTGTCTTGCTCCTGGCCTTGGCATCTAGGGCAGTGTGGTCCACAGAGCAGGTGACTAATGAATATTCAGCCACTTATTAATGAACTGGATTCCCTAATCAGAACCTCGCCCACCTCGTAATCCGCTCAAGGAGGCTTACGAAATCCAGGGATTCTGAAGCTTTTTGGCAGAGGAGGAAGCTCAAAGTGCTCCCTCACCACTGTCTCTGTAGTAACTGTACGGGGCAGTCTGGGGACAGGTCCCCATATGATTTGAACCACATATCCTCTGGTGCTTGTGAGAATGTTGCAGTGGCGACAATAAACACACACAGACCTTCGTCTGCCCGGCCGTCCCCGGCAGCGCACTGTGCCTGCCGCTATGAGCTCTCGACAAGTGTTTTCCCGGTGTGACCTGCCACCAGCCTGCGCCCTGGAAAGGAAATGCTGAGCTGGGCGCATGGGCCTCCTCCCTGTGCAGCCTCTGAGGCCAGGGCTCAGGAGCAACCGTTTAAAACATTAGGAGGAACAGGTGGAATTAAACTTAATTATATATTTCAGTTAACTGAATCGACCTGAAATCCTGTTTCAATGCACAATCAACATAAAGACTCATTAAGGAGATATTTTACATTATTAAATTCCAGGTCTTTGAAAGGGAGCATTTCCTTTACAGCCATCGCTCGTGGACTTCAGGTGGTGTGTGGGCAACGTCCTGGCAGCGCAGCTCCCAACAGAGTGTGTGGACGTCTGTGTAGACACGTTTACACATACGCGAACAGTTCACAGAGATGCTCTGAATTTGGTGCTGATGATGGGGTGGAGAGGCGGGGGAGGGGAGGACCACTAAGGAAAAGGAACCCTTGATAAACGCCAGGTACTGAGCCAAGCACTCCACATGCATTAACCCATCAGTTTTTCCAGCAGCCTTACTGTGGAGGATCCACAGTAGCCCATTTCACCGGAAAGGTCGTGCTGCCTACAAGGCACAGAGCTAGGTTTGAGCCCAGGGGTCTGGTCACGGCACCTACCCCTTGCCACTGCACTGTCTGCCTTGTGGTAACCACTCTGTACCCAGAGGCCAGAGGTGGAGGCCTTTTTCACAGGGACCTGGGACCCAAGATGGCACAGGTAGTTAGGGCTCCTAGGGCAGAGCTGACTCTCCTTGAGCCTGGGTCCTGTCTCCACCAAGTCTCTAGGGGGTCGGGTTCATGTGGGAACTGCCCTCCATGGTGGGGCCCTGAGCCACAAATTGTGCTGGAAGTCATGCAGGGCTGTCCCTGCAGCATGGCTGGGAGCAAGGAGCTGCTGGACTGAGGGTGCATTGGGGGTGTGCCCTGGGGATTGTCAGCCAGCACCCCCAGCACCCCCCCTCCAGCCCCCGACTCCATCCTACAAGAGACATGGCATAGGGTGTTGGTGGCCATGGAGGGGTGGTAATCAGTCAGGGCCAGCAGGACAGTCTTGACCTTCCTTCCCAGGGGCTGACTGTCTGTCCATCCTTTCGGTCTCCCTGGCCCCTCTACCCACACTCCAAAGGCTTTGATAAGGAGATTCCTCTAAATGCTCAGCCAGTCGACGTTCTCACCTGCAAGACACTCTTTAAAGCTGTACATTTTCCAGCACCTTGTGTCTAAATTGCCTTTGCTACGAATGTTTGGACATGAGCTCTTGTCTGGGGGCCAAGTAAGTTTCCTCCTGCCCTGTCTCATCTGACTGGAGGCCTTGCCCTGACTCTGCTAGGGCCCCCTGCCCTCAGCCACCTGCACCCCAACCCCATGCTGCACCCTGAACAGGCCAGCAGGGAGCGTGGGAAGTCTCCCAGCCCAGAGCCCACAGTCACCTGACAGGCCAGGCTGGTCCCAATCGGCTGTTACCGCTGCTCCACCCAGGCCTGTGCGTGAGCCTGCTGAGGGGCTCCCCCTGTTGATTTGCCCTCCCGGCGTACACATAGGTAAACTGAGGTTGGGAGAGATTGTAGAACTGGATCCATCCTACCTGACGCCACCACTGGCAGAGGGCTTAAAGGAGGCTTGTGCAAAGTAGGGCTGGAGACTTGAGGGGCCCTGAGCACCTGCTGCTGTGGAAACAAGACCCCTGAGGACCTCAAAGCATCCTCTTCCCTTTCCCAAAAGGTGGTGAGAAGACTGCAAACTGACACCACCAGGCAACCAAAAGGAGGACCAGGGAACAAGAGAAGCCAAAGACAGGGTGTCAGAGGCTCCCAGTCCTCAGTGGCCATGTGGTGTGGGGTCAGGAGCCACATCTGGTGCCACCTCACATGCAGTGGTGATGATGTGGGCTGTATGGGGCTCAGGCGGCAGTCTAAGTATCTCATGTTAAGCTTTTATGAGAAAAGCTTTAAAAACCCGCACCGCGTCCTTCATGATTCCTGAAGCTCATCATCGTGATTAGGGCCTAGGTCGCCCCTAATCTCAGGTGGCCAGGTGGCTCTGTCTCCAGGTCCATGCTTCAGATGCCCCCCACCCCCAATGTCTTTCTACTGCCCCATGCCTGCACCGCCTCTCATGCCTTCAGCGAACCACCTGCATCTGGGTTTTGGCTCCAGCACTCATGTGACTGGGTGGCTCACCTGGCCACCAGCTCCTCCTGTAAAGGGGGCTGCATTTATCCCCCCCACTCCGCCCCCTGCTCACTTGGTCCTGGGAGGCTCAAGTGAGCTGAAGTGTACAAACTCTACAAGGTTTGGGCCAGTCAGCTGATGCTATTCAGGTGCTTTGTTTTCTCCAGGATATTCCTAGGTTCATCCCCTAGCCTCTGATTTCATGACAAGAAAAGATACCATGTACACTTCCAAGATCCCTGGCACCTGCAGGTTACAGAGTAACCGCTACCGCTACTCCTAAGATCCAACTCCCAGTGGAAGGACACACACACCTTCAAGCTTCCTGCACAACTACCCCCGCCCCACCCAGAGTCCTCTTGAGAGGGACTGTGGGTGTGTGTCTCATTATGTCACTGTATCTGCTTTGCACAATTGTTTATACCCAAAGGCATGAAACTTGTAACAAAAAGAACAATCTAGGCTTTCAAAGCACCTCAAAAGCTTATTTTACTTTCCCCACATTCTGATGCATCCCTGAGGGCCAGCCTCCCCCCATTTTCTCCTCTCAGTCCCACCCGCCTCAAGTGGTCAGAGGGCACATACCAGGATGTCCAGGCAGGCGGCCTTCAGCAGGGTGATTTGGTCTGCAATGGTCAAGCCGGTGAAGCCTGGCAGACGTTTAGCAAACTCCACGATCTTAATAATGCACTTGGTGGCCAGCTCACTGAATTTGTCCCAGAGGCCCAGGTCCAGTCGGACTCGATGGTCAGCACTGGAATTCTACGAGGGAGAGAAAACAGTGTTGGGGGAGTGGTGGGAAGCCCAGCAGAAGTAGGGCACTTGGCATGTTTCCTAACAAACAGGCTGACACTTCAGCCTTCACCAGGGAGCCTCCAGCGGGTGGGGCGGAGTTTTTTAGCTTCCGGCCATCTCAAAATCTTATCCCTGTACCACTGGATCATCAAGTAACGCCTGTGGGGAATCTCTCCTTATGCAGTCCTCCAGCTAATAAATGAAGGAATGATGGAAGGAGTCAGCGTTTCATAACCTTGATGGGTTGATGGTGCTACCCAATTCAGAGAAAAGATGAGATGAACCAGGGGAAGACAGGCCCTTCCTGAGGATACAGAGATGCTGGATCAACCATGCCAGGTCCACACCAGGATTTTACTTTTTAGTCTAAGTACATTTGAGTTTGGCTTCTATTACCTGCAGCAGGAAGAACTCTCACTCATGTTCGGGTACGGCTTGAGATGCTTTAGGCCTGAGAGTTTCACATTCTCCCCCCAAATTAGAGAAGAGGCCCCACCCCATGACCACCATCACCTCCTGCCTGGATCATGTAACAGCCCCTCCCCTGGTCTCTCTCATTCCTCCCTGGTCTCCGCACTCTGTTCTTTCACCAAAGGAATAAAGGGATCCTTTGAAAACACAAGTCTAGGCTCATCTCACTCAGATTAAAAGGCCAAGTCCTCTATGGCCTGTAAGGCCATCCTGCTCTGACTCCATCTACCCCAGCTCCAAGGCACCACCACCCTATCCTGGCATGAACAGGTGTGGCCCTGCCTCCTGGCCTTTGCACAGGCTGCCCCTTCACCTGGCCTGCTTTGCCCCCAGACTCACCCTTCATTCCTTCCAGTCTGGACAAACGTGAGTGTCCCCTACCACCCCAAACTTCTCTGACAACCGCAGTTCCTGCCACCTGCACCCACACCTGCTGTGCGTTTCTGGCCCTCCCTTTCTCTGTTGTCTCACTTACAGCTCTGCTGTAGTTCAGAACAGTGCCTGGCACACAGGAGGGGCTCAAAAATATTTGTTGCAGAGTTCCTGTCATGGCTCAACAGTCAGCAAACCTGACTATCATCCATGAGGACACAGGTTCGATCCCTGGACTTGCCCAGGGGGTTAAGGATCTGGTGTAGCCCTGAGCTGTGGTGTAGGTCAGAGACACGGCTCAGATCCCGTGTTGCTGTGACTGTGGTGTAGGCCAGTGGCTACAGCTCTGACTGGACCCCTAGCCTGGGAACTTCCATATGCCATGGGTGCAGCCCTAAAAAGACAAAAAGACAAAAAAATACATATACATGTTGAGATGAAGCAGCGAGCAAATGAAGCTTCTACAAGTACATGCTATGTCAAATGTCTCAGGACAACTACCACGTGAGGCTGGGGCTGCCCTGGGCCACAACCTTGCTGGCACTGGACACACATGACATCACGCACCCTAAACCCTCAGTGCTGGTTACTCATTTCAGTGAAAATCACTCCACAGAATCCATAAAGTGGGCTTTTTTTTTTGTTAAGATTGGTGGGGAAGGCTGGAAAGTTTGCATAAGGGATGCTGCAGAAGCTCTAAGAAAGGTGGTGACTGGCTGCCTTCCACAGTGTTCCTTGCAGGAAGCAGGCAAGCATCCTGCAGATTATGTCACCGTAATCTGGGGACGCAGTGCACTTGGGGACGCCATGCAACTAGGGAGCTCAAGGCCAAGGTGTGCGGCCACTGGGCCTGGAACTAAACATAATCGTCAATTTGTCTGGTTCAAAATGGAAGGAGGGAGCCCTCCCTTCACCAGCCTGGGAGGGGGCTACTGCCTCCTGCCCTGGGCCTGCTGTCCTTCCATCACAAGTAATGCCTGGCTGTCTACGGGCATGTAAATCTAATTTACCATTATGCAAACAGAAGGCAAGGGGTAGTTAATAAAACACAAAACAACCTGGTGTTTTATTACTCCGATTGCTGGATTCACAGGCACAAGGTTTAAGACGGCTTATATATTACCTTCCAGAGCAGTGACTGGAGAGCCTGGCCTGCTTGGCTTGGTAACAGAAGTGGTTATGGGCAGCACTGGGTGTGGAGGGGTGGTTCTGAGACCAGGGAGGGAGGGAGAGGAGAGGCTGGGGGTGGGCAGGGCCCTTCCCCACAGCTCTGAGCAGCAGAGCCAACAGAGGCAGCCCCAACCTCCTTTGTGGGCAGGGGCCCAGCCCACCATCCCACACTGAACGCAGGGTCCCCCATAGCCACCACCACCCCCATCATCCTGAGCAGCAGCTAAGCCCACATCCACTCTGAAATCCAATTAAATGACCATCTTGGTCAGGCCAGTGGATCCCTTCCTCCTGCCACTGATGCTTTTCTGACCAGTATGACTTTCAGAACAGGGCCCGTAAGTGGAGAAGGAGTCACGTCTTTAAGCCCCTCTGTGGCGGCTCCCAGCACCTCAGTGCTTAACCAGGGCTGCAGTCTCCTCCTTAGCTAAGGAGGAAATGCAGAATTTCTTGACAGGAACAGAGACTGAAGGTTCACTGGGGTGGCTGGGGCACCCACTGGGGTTGTGTCTTCACCCAGGCCCAGATTCTCTGCCCTTCAGCCCTTTCAAGTTCCCTTCATACAAAGTTCCCGCGGTCCACGTCCCGCCTCTCCATTGGGTGTGTTCTTAGGGCACAGCCACTTCTATGGGGCTTACCTGGAGCCAGGCACAGTGTCTCACGGCCCCACCTGTAAAGGTGGAGGCTGAGGCCAGCTCGTGCTGTGCACCAGGCCCACCTTCTCGGGGCACCACACAGCCTCCTTCCCAGCCTGACCTTTCATTCTCCCGAAGCCCATTTTCCTGCTGGAAACCTAAGATGCTGAAAGAGGCCCAGCACTGCCACGAGGAGGATGTGATCCACAGGCCAGCATCTCTCTGTGGTCCAAACATAGGTGAATGGACCCAATGGGGCATGTCCGCCCATGGGGGACGAAGCACAGAGGCCCCAACACACATGCGGCATGGTCCTCAGACCCAGATGCTTCTGACAAGTTGGGAAGACGGAGTCTGGCAACCACCCCGCCACTCCGGGCAAGAGAGGGACAGGCAGGAGGTGAGGGCCTCCAAGTGTTTCCTGGACATCTGGCTAGGAACATGGGTGATGCTGCAGGACTTCTCAGAAAGTAAGGTGTCAGGGGTGCTCCCAGACCCCCTCATCTAAGATGCTGTTCTGGGGCTATTCCCAGACCCCCTGGTCTAAGATGCTGTTTCAGGGCTGCTTCTGGACCCTCTCATCTAAGATGCTGTTCCAGGGGTGCTACCAGACTCCCCTAAGATGTCTGGGTCAGGATAGGAACCTGGAGGAGCCCCTCTGAGCAGCTTGGTGGTCTCAGAACTCAGGGGCCCTGGTGGAGAGCAGGGTGTGGCCTCAGGGCATCAGCTGCAGGATAGACATTGACTAGTGTTCCAAATGCAAGATGTGGGGTGGCTTCACGATCCTGTGGGTGGTCACTCTTCTGAGAGGATTAAGGGCTCCTTATGTCTCTACTGCTCCACCTCCTGAGCCCCTGGGAGGGTAGCTTGTGTCCTGTGGAGCTGCAAGGGGACCAGCAGCCGCCCACGGCGGGAAGTCGAGCAGACAGCCCAGGCTGGGGCCATGCCTCCTGGAAACCCCCTCGCTGTCCCACCCACACTCACTCTGCCAGGACTGGGCATGTGGCTCTATAGAAGGACAAGGCATTCACACAAGGTCAAGAGCAAGAGACCTGTCCACTCTGTATGTCTCTGTGCCAAAAATGGTACAAGGCACTTAGGTCCATTCTCCTCATTTAATCTTCCCAGCAGCCCCGTGATGGAGTTAAACAGCTCTGATCCCAGCACACAGATGACGGGCTAACGTCATAGAACTCCCAAGCAGCACAAGCATGACCTGAACCTGAGTCTAGGAGGCCTTAAGCCCAAATGCCTCAGTCACTTAGGAACCAGAGTAAACATCCTCAGAGCCCCTGCTCCCCACAAGGAATCTCTCCTCCCCTCTTGATGTTGAGAAAGGTCACTGGTTAAAAGCCTCCCAAGGAGCCCAGCTCTGAGCACACAGGTGAGCGCCACGCCCAGGCTGCTGCCCCACCCTCTCCTGCTGTCTCCTGGGGCCTGACCAGTGTCCCAAATCCACCACAATTAGGGAAGAAACCAGAACTTCTCTTTCAAGGATCTGTAGGTGGGCAGATGGCTGGCTGCCTTTTTAATTCCTCTCCACCCACTTATTCCAGAGGCATGTGCCAGAGATGCCAGTCTGCTGAAGGCAGCCGGAAGGTCCCTTGCAGTGGAAGTAGCTGCCTGTCTGAGAAGCTCCTTATAGAAAATGCTTGCCCCAACCAAGAACTTGCAAAGAATGTATCATGCCTGTTATTTATAAATCTACTTCCAGAAAGGACTGGAAGTTGCTTACAATAAAAACAGCTAGATCTGTGCACAGAGAGGAGAAATAGAGAGAAAAGCAGAGGGAGGCTGCATCCCAGTAGCCAGGTTCCCACGCATGAGCAGCGGCTTCTGCAAGAGGGCCAGGCTGCCTGCAGTTAGCAATTGTCCACTTTCCCTGCTGGATCAAAAGAGGTGCAGAAAGTCCCTGCAAAGTGCTTAGGGTGACAGGTCCTTGCTGGGGACCTAGGGAGCAGGGAAGGGGCACGTGGCTCTGGGTAGGGAGGTGCTGGGAGCAGACCCTAGGCCTAGGATTCAAGCACAAGCTTATTTGGGAAGAGCTCTTGGGAAGCACTGGGAGAGGAGTGGGGGCTGCTCCCAGGATGGTAAGCATCCCCCCCCTCCCCCATCATCACAGGAAGCCTGGAGGCAGGGTCACAGGTCTGCAGTGTGAGCCACAGGGACGTGGGATGCAAGCAGGGCCTTGACAGAGGCGGGGCAGGCCTGGAAGCAGCTGGAGTCAGACCTCTGGCACAACAGCAATTCAAAAGGAGAGGCTCCCAGTGGGTTGGAAATCCTATAAAATTGGATTGTGATGATCACTGCAAAACTATAAATGTGATAAATTCATTGAGTAATAAAACAACAACAACAGAAAACAAAAGGAGAGGCTCCCAGATTCTAGAGGGAGGTTCTGGAGAGGAAAGGTGGGGAAGGGCCCAGAGAGGCCGACTAGTCCCTGGCTGTGCTGACCAACAGAGGAAGGATGGTCCCAAAGAGGCGTTTTGGTCCCAGGCTACACCAGGGCATTTGTTCCAGGAGGGCAAATGCTATATATACTTGTGTTTGCCCTGCTCTCCTCCAGACTAGAGTGGGCACCACTTTACTTGGTTATCGGATGAGTCAGAGTCTGGGGGATACATGAGGCCACACTAAGACCACTCACCCCCAGTGCAGTAGCCAACAGCCCCACAAGAGATCTGGCTCAAGTTTCCATTTCCATGAAGCCTCCCTGTGGTGACTGCTCTCTTTTACTCTGTCTTCTGGAGTGAAAAGCTCGATTTATTCCTGGACAACATGCCCCCCCCCCCTCCCCAACTAGATGCCCAGTGGCCTTCTCACCCACCTCCTGACATACAGTGTACCATGTGGGGTTTAAAGAGCTGCTTCAGAGTCCAGGTCCACTCCTTGTCTCTGGAATATGGGGAAAGTCATTTATTCCTCCGTGATAGGGGGGTGTTATAGGGAGTTAAAGAATTCAGGTGGCAAGAGTGCTTAGCATGGTCCCAGGTATGCAGTAAGTGCTCAGGGAGTATTGGCTGGACTCATGGAGTAATAACAGAGACTCCTGATCACAAACTGTCCATTTTTCTCCATTACTTACAAACTAAAACACGAAAATGAGGCTGACAGAAGGTAAGCCATATACACACAGTTCCAAGGCTGACTGGTGGCTGAGCAGGATGTAAGCCACATTCAGCTGATTCCAGTACAGTTGCTCTTGATCAACACCATCACACTCCCACCTCCTGGTCCCCTGCTTTCCTTTAAGAAGTGACATCAAGGCTCCTTATGCTGCCCAGCCTTGTGTCTGCTCTGGGCTGGAGGGTGTCCCTGAACTCAAGGGGAACTCATCCACTGAGTCAACAGCAGGCCAGAACAGCAGCTTCACAGACTGGCTGGTGAAGTACGCCAGCTCTGCCTTCTCCCTGACACCAGGGCCTTGGGTCTTGCCACTTGATATGGCTCATGGCCTTTGCTACTCAGGAGGTCTGCAGACCAGCAAGCAGCACCTGGAGCTTGTGAGAAACGCCCTGCCCACCCCTGCTGAATCAGAACCTACACTTTAATAACTGCCAGGTGCTTTGTAAGCACGCTGGAGTTTGGGAGGCACTGCTCCAGGTTCTTCCTCTGCTGCCAGGTCAGCCAGGAGTGCTGCCATCTAAGTCCAGTGCCAGCTCTTTAAAAGCTGGTGCCACCCACTGTACAGCTTCCATGTCCCATTGCTGGTTTTTGTTTTTCTTTTCTGGCATGTCATTTCATCTTTTTATCTTCATGATATTTCATACTATTCTTTTTCTAGCACACCAGTCATTGAACCAGCAAATGCAGCAATATTTGGATTTTTCAAAAAGTAGGTTTATCAGCATGTTAGGCAAGCAACATGAACCACTTAAGAAGTCAGAACAACATTCTAGTTACACTCATTTAACTGACAAATATTTATTAAGCCCCTAATACTATACCAGGAATATACATCAGTGAACCTAATACGTGCAAAAAGCACTTTAAAAAATTAAAGAACCTTCATTTCCAAGGGTGCATCCAGACCAGCCAACCCAGCTTTTTGCCTTCTGATCCCACCTCTCTCCCTCCGCCTTCTCTTTGATTTCTAGTCACAGCGAGGAGACCACTCCCAGGGGAGCACAAGGGGGCCTCCCCCGACGCCCTTCTCTGCTGGGGAAGGTCAGAGCCCACCCCTTGCCCCACCCCCAACACCTTCTCTGGAGCCAGACCCCCAGGCGGGGGAGGCCCCAGTCACTTGAGTGGGCTCTTCCAGCTGGAGGGGAGACTGTGAACGGCTGAGCCCTGACCTCCACGACCCCTGGACTCCTCCCTGGCTTTACTCGTGCCCACTACCCGGGTCCCAGCGTCTCACACGCGGCTGGGCTTGTGACGAGTGCCAGAGCCTTGCTTCTAGAGCGACTGAGTGGGAAGAAACGCTCACCTTACTCAGAGCTGTCTGAAACCTCGGTGCAAAGGTGGTGGCCCGACTGCCCCACTACCATCATCTAACCAAGCCCTGGGCGGGGCGAGAGCGTGTGCATGCGCACGTGTGTCTGTATGCGCCTGCGCGCCCCCACCCCTCCGGCGTGGGTGGGGCGCAGTGCTCTCACCGTGGTGTACTTGCCCAGCTGGCAGAGAGAGGGGAAGGTTTCCTGGTGAGCTTTTCGGATCTTCTCTGTGAGGTCGTCCAGCTCGGCTGTCATTTCGTAGCTCTCTGTGCATTCCTGCTTCGAAGGCTCCTTCTTTTTCTTGTTCCTGTCATTCCTGACGGCTGCAAATGAGAGCAGACACACTGGGGTCACTCGTGGCAGGAAGAGGAAAGAGAGGGTTGGTGGCCAGAAGGCTTGTCTTTCTGCTCTGCAGCCGCCAGCCAGTTCCTAGGAGAAGCATGGTGCACCCCAAGGGCCAAGAGCCTGTTTGGAGGGAGCTTTTTATGTGGACGGGTTCCTTAAGGAGAGAATTTTTCCAGGTGCGTTTCCCCAATTCCAGAGGGGATGGCCCGGGAGGTGCTCCAAGGAAACCTCTTTTGCCTACTAGGCAAGCCCCTGAACAGGGCCCGTGGTTCCTAGCTGGGCCTTGTGGTTCCTTGTTCTGCGTTTTGGTTTTCTTTTTCTTTTTTGGCCACACCCTGGGTATATGGAGGTTCCCAGGCTAGGGATCCAATTGGAGATACAGCTGCAGGCCTACACCACAGCAACACCAGATAAGAGCTACATCTGCGACCTACACCACAGCTCACTGCAATGCCGGATCCTTAACCCACTGGGCGAGGCCAGGGATTGAAACTGCAAGCTCATGGATCCTAGTTGGGTTCATTACCTCTGAGCCAGGACGGGAACTCCTTTAGTTTTCTGAATTAACTGGTAATTTTGAAGAAATTCATCTTCAAGGTAATAGAATTTAGGGTTTTGTCTCTGTTTTTTTTTTTTTGCTTTCTAAACTCTCCATATTAGTCATATAGTCTTTTATTAGTTTGTAAGATTTTTAAAATAATAATCCATGCATCTTGAATCCTCGGCCTGGAAAGCCATCCATTCATTCAGCCCTTGTCCTCCAGCAGCCCTGGCCTCCACACCTTGTGTGGCCCTGAGCCTCCCACACATGGTCTTGGCCTTGGTGGGGGGCAGTCGTGGCTCCCCCAGAGCACAGCCTCTTAGATGACTCAGATCTGAGGCCACTCAGAGCTCTGGCTCTGGTGAAAGTCTCTTGAGGAAGGAAACCAGAACTCAAGGGGAGGGGAACAGGTAAAACTAGCCCATGCCACCCACGCTGCCTGTGAACCCAGACCTGCCAGGCTGGACACCACATGCCGTGTCTCCCACAGCCCTGACCTGGGAGTCTGTGCTGCAAAGGACCCAGGACATAATCCGATCTGCCCTAAGAGGATTTGACCTGGTCCTCCCAGAGAGCCCTAGGCCATCTGATAACTGGCAACTCCCAGTCAGGGGCTACAAGACTGCCCAGGGCAGGTCCTGAGGGCAGAGTGAAAGGAAGCCTCAGGCCTGGGAGAGGAGAAATGGTGAAAGAGATGGGAGGGAGGTGGGGAGCAGGGGAGAGGGAGGATGAGTTGTACTGAAAAGCCCTGGAGTCTGTATAACCCAGTCACACCTGGAGTGGGGGGTGGGGGGCACTGAGAGAAAAATGCATATTTTTGAGTATCTTCAGCATTGGACTGGGAGCAGCATACACAGTATCTCATTTAATCCCTTTGTGAGGTAGGCAATATTAAACCTATTTTACAGATGAAGAAAAGGAGCCTCAGAGAGGCTAAAGAATGTGCCATGTCCGCACAGTGGGCAAGTCCCTTCCTCATGTGTGCTCACTTATTCTTAAGCAAGTGGCTATGTTGAAAAAGAAAAACCTCTGCAGGTGGCCCCTTGGAAAATTAAACTCAGAGGAGCAACCCCAGCTCGAGAGGGTTACCTGGGGGGTGGGGACGCTGTGAGCTGCCACTTTTGAGTATCTCTGTCAGATGTACAGATGAAGTCAGGTGGGGAGGACCTCAGTGCAGCAGGGCACAGGTAGGGGGCTCAGTCCAGGTTGTTCAGTGACAACACCCACCAGCTGCAAAGCCAGAGCTCCATCTGCTGTGCTCTGGGACCCAAGCTTGGGGCACTCTTAGCAGCTGGCTGGTTGTCAGGGGACCAACACGTAACCTCATGCTCCTTTCCAGACGGCTCCCGCCTTCCCAAAGCTAAGCCTGCCCCTTACACACTGTCTCCATCACCAAAGGACTCCTGGGACTGCTGGCAACTCCTCTGCAACTGCACAATGCAACACCCCCTGGGCAATAACACCCTAATTATGTAGAGGTTTGTAAGTTGATGGACAGATTTTCTAAACATTGGCTTCAGCAGCTTGCTTTGCTCAATGGTTTTAAAGTGCTATGGAACGCAGACATGGTGTCTGGGCCAGGCATGGGGATGGCTGCCAAAAACCAGGAGCAAGGGATGATGCAGTGCAGAGCCTGGAGATGGCGGCTCCATCCTGCTCCCAGGGACCCACGGTCAGCAGAAGCTGCCTCCTTGCAGGGCACCAGTGTGGGGCAGGGGGCAACAGACACACAGGGGCTCAGAGATCTGACCACTCATCCCAGAGGAGTTGGCCCCTCTCAGAACCTCTTCTGGGGAGCAGCTCCCCAAAGACATGAGGGTAGTGGGCTGGTGTGGGGAGGAAGAGTCTTCTGTGAAGACTTCTGCTGGCTTGTCACCAAGGAGGAAGGACTGAAGCCCTTCCCTGTGGATGCAGGTGGACCTGGACACTGAGGATCTGTGGGCAGCATCGTGGGTCCGTGGCTGTAAGTGGCCATTCTGCTTTCAAAGAAACTGCCTGGTATCGATGCCCCACGAGCAGGTGGACCATTGTTTTGTCCACTCATTCATTCATTCATTCAGCAAATTATTTTGTGAGCATTTACTCTGTGCTGTCTGCTATGGATATGAAATGGGAAGCCACACAGACAGTTCCCGCTGCCACAGCATTCACTTATGTTGGGAAACAGACATGAATCATGTGATGACAGTGGAGGTGATAAGACTGTTGGCGTTATTATTATATGCACTGCACCTTGTACTGGAGTGTTATTACAAGATTTAAAATGCAAATACCACTTTCACAGCAGCCATGGGGCACTCGTTGAAGCCCGCTATTCCTAGTAGGTCATTTAGTCCTCACAACCACTTGATATGGAAGTACCACTCTTATGCCCATTTTACAGATGAGAAAATTGAGGCACAGAAAGTGCCCCAATTTTAAGTGATGTAGCAGAGCTTTGACCTCAGAAAACCTGGTGCTAGGGCCCTCAGCGATATCTGTCACTCTTGCACGTGATGCACCATATGGCGACATTGCTATGAAGGGGGCTGCAGGATCACTGCAGGTATATTACTGGGGTGTGTATGTGTGTGAGCATGGAGAGGGCAGGTAGCTGGTCCAGGATTGGGAACTGATGCTGGAGAAAGGGGAAGGGGATTAGAGAGGAGGGATGGAGGGATGGGCTGGGGGGCAGAGAGCCTGTGATTCTTTTCTCTGCAATCTGGGGTGGGAGGAGCTCAGCCCAAAAGGCCACCTATGATGAGTGATGGTTGGTCTTTCACTCTGATTGCAACTGGCACCTGGGGTTCGACAAACTGCTTTCAGGCACAGTACATCCCTGGAGTCACCTCTGCCTCTCTTCCACACTGCCTTCTCCTCTAGTCTGTGAGTATCTGGAAGGCAAGGGCCATATTTTACTTGTCTCCAGGTCCCCAGGGCCTGCTGCATCATCTGGTCCATAGTGAAGGGTGAGCATGTGACGAATGCGGGGCTTTGGTGGCCGTCAGGGCCTGGGTGTGGCAATGGAAAACTTATCTGAGAATTTTATTCCCAAAACACATTTTTTTTTTGGCTGCACCCATGGCACGTGGAAGTTTCTGGGCCAGGGAATGAAACTGCGCCAAAGTTGCAACCTGTACCAAAGCTGCAGCAGTGCCAAATCCTTAACCCCTGTGTCACATAGGAACTTCCTCTTCTAGAAATGAGAGGTTTCTTCATCCCCTCTGGGCCTGCAGGGGACTCATGGCCACTCCTGGCCCTGAAAGTAGGAGCCAGGAGGTTGATAAAGCAGGGGGCATCTGAACGGTCATGAGTGTGATTTACACACCTGCTAGAGCCTGGCCCCACGTCTGCAAAGCGCTTCGTGGACGAAAGGTGCTCCATAAAATATCAAGTATTCTCCTTGTGAGGGCTAAGTGCTACAAATCAGATTTGGTGGCATAAAAGTAACATATTTATGACCCACTATCATATTGCAAATGAAATGAATGTAATAAAAGTGTCACTTATACAAATACCTCTGATGTACGGATCTCGACCTATGAATATGAAAACAGACACCCAAGCACTTTTATTTGAATGTCTAATCATGAAAATAAATGAAGTCATGTTCATTTCAATGTGTGCACTTGTGCATGTATCTGGAATATTGATTCCTATGCACCCGATAAAAATGTAATGCAGGAAACATGCCAGACATAGAGATTTCACTCGGATTCAGGAAGAGATGAAACAATGCTTCACTAGAAATTCCTTCACCTCAAAAAAAGGGGGGGGCATACAATCCACAGTGTTTCTGTCCATTAAAACTCTCTATATTCAGTCTAGCAAAGGAAGCATAATGGTCTATTTATTCTTGTTTGAATTTTAAAGCCTGGAATTCCTTCATCTTGGCTCTTCACCTCCTTACTAACTACAAGAATAATGGGCCCCAGTCAGTGATGAGAGCTATCCAGTTGCAGTGAGTAGTGGAGGGGCTGTCACTAACATACCCACCTACTACTACAAAGCACAGAAATGGAGTCTAATCTTCATTCTCTGGACTAATTACATAAGTGAACTATCCCTGGACTCGAAGGCAGACGGATGTGTTACTAAGAGGGAAATCGTTTTCCTGTCATTTCAGTATGTGGGGTTGGGGCTCAAGCAATTAACATGGTAGGTCCCACTGCGATGTTGGGCAGGGCTGGGGTGAGTGAAACGTCAGAACCTCCTTAACGGTGAAGACTGTATCTTTCTCCCAGTACAGCAGTCGCCACGGAGGCGCTGGTAGAAATCTGAACACATACACAGAGATGGGAGGCTAGTGGATGAGGGCAAGGCACCCATGAGTGTCTGTTAAATAAATCCCGTTCTGTGCTTGGGCTTGGACAGGGTTGTGAAAGGGTGGTCGAAACTGCATCCTGTGGGACCCTCCTGATCCGCCACGTGGCCTCGTAGCACTCGGACTTCAGAGGGGGCTGTAGGCCCTGCACAAGCGCCACGTATCGGGAATGGCCTGGCGCTTGTGGTTGCCGGTGACCAAGCAGGGAGCATACTTAGAATTTTTACAGAATATTAAATATGCAAGTCTGGGGGCAAAGAGTCTGGACATCGCATTCTGAGAGTTTAACAAGGATCTACCAGCCTAGCCCAGCTTCTTCAAGTTATTCCAGGCACTTATAGAAAATCCCCAAATATCAGAACATACAAAGGCCAAATACTTCTTTTAGTTAAAGTGGTATATTCTCCTCATAAAACTTTCCAAACCATTTCAAACATATTTTCCTCTCCCGGGTTGCTTTCAGTTATGGAGCTTTTACCTCCTCGTGGGTGAACAGTGTTCCTTCTGTCTCATAAATCCCAACACTCTTCCTCCCGTCTGGGCTGGCGTGGGCAGCCTGTCGTGGCTGTGTTTGCTTTGGGCAGGCCCAGGGTGGCAGCTTTCCTTGAAAGGCCAGGGCTTTGTGGTTTAGAGGCTCTGTGATACGGGACAATATCCTTTCTTTTGGAGAAGAGTCTCAGATGAACTACAGGAAATATCCTAAGTTCAACTCCAGGGACAAACTTTCCTGCCTGATGGATCAAAGCGGGAGCCTGACCATGAGCAGCTAGGAAAGTGCACACCTGCCTCTGAGAAGCCATTCTCTACCACCCTTCTCTGCTCCTTGCCTCTGGCATCAAAAGGCCCTGGTAGCATGCCTTTCCCCAAATCCAGTCCACTGGAGGCATTGTGTCCCCCTGGTCTGTCTGTGGTAGAGCCATTCATCATGATCAGGCCTGAGATGAAGGACTTTACTGATACTCTAAGACTGGATGCTGAAAAATGGAAACTGAAAACATTGAGGCTGGCCCTCTGCTTTTTAATCAGGAGAAATTTCCCAGCAGACAGTTCTAGATAAACCTGTATCCTGCTCTGTATCACATATATTCTTCCCTATGAGCTTCAGTTTCCCATCTGAAAAATGGATAAATAAAATTTTCCATCCCACGCACAGGATGCTGATATATATGTAGACATGTAAATAACTGCGACACAGTGTAACAGTCCTGAAACAGTGGAACTCCTCACCAATTTGTTTATTCACCAAACAGTCTTATAGCTACTGAAGATACTGAGTCAAACAAAGCAAGGTTTCTCTCTCCATGAAGAAAACGCCTGTGTTATGTAATATAGACTCTAAGAGTTTGATATACAGGAACTGCTTTGAAAATGCTAAGGCAGCAGGGAAGGAAGCAAAGGAGACAGAAAGAAAGTAAAGAAGGAAGGAAGTCAAGCAGGAGGAGGGATAAAATGAGAGAGAAGAAAGAATTTTTGTCCCAGGCAGGACCAGTGTCCCACCTGAGCCATGTATGTAACTAGCGATTAGGGGAAAGATGGAGCTGGATTGTTTTAAAACTTTCAGTGGGTTTATTTCTTATGGCAGGACTTTGCTTGTGAGGTTGGCTTAGTAAACAGATATGACTGTATTCACCTCCTTGGGATCTAACTTATTAAGATACTGCTTGACACGCTCAATGACTTTGTCTGAGTGTCAATGAGAGACAGACAAATGGTCTGCAAGTCTGCCCCATGTTTGCCAAATACCATATTCAGGTTATTAATGCAGAGAAGCTCCTGCATCTTGTCAAATAAATTTTAGAAACCCAAGTCATTACAGAATTGGTCTACATGTGAAGGTGTGGGTGTTGATATGACAGACTTAGTTTAAATGAAGAACTTGGACTTCAAGGCATTTAAATAGTTTCTATCAGCCTGTATACCCTTAAAGGATTCCCCCTGGGCTACTGGAAGCACTAAGGTTTCTAAGGGTTTTCAGAATCACCAAGTAAGTATACTGAAGTATTGCCTTTGTTGTAAATGAATTATATTAATTTTAATTTTTAGAGGATCGACAATCCATGTATGAGATGTATGCTAGCCCATATTTGGATATGATTAGTCAGTTAACCATAACTTGTTTTCTTAATAATTACGGATAAATTTCAATTTACTGTTAAGTGTTTTGAAGGCTGGCTTAGCTCTCAAGGTTATATTTAAAGGAATTCTTATAATGGGTGGAAGGATACCCACTGAAGTCTCTCTTAACTGAATGCTTTTTCTTTCATCCACCCATCTATCCATCCTCCTTTCCTTCCATCCATCCATCCATCCATCTGTCCCATTTTTCCTCAATTGATATGTCCATCGACCTATCCATCCATTTGTCCATCTGTCTATTCTTTCATCATTTAATCTGTCCATTCATCCAATCTGTCCATCTATTCAACTATCCCCTATTTATCTGCCCATCTATCCATGCATCTATTTTTCGGTCTGTTTAAATAGACTTACACTGTACCAGACACTGTTGCAGATGTTAAAGAAACAAGAGTGAGAGGGTATCATTTCAAAAGACTCACATTCCAGTAAAAAATACAGTCATCTAAACAACGATCATTCGGTGAGCTAGATGCCAGAAGAAAGATATTCATTCACTGACTTAAACAATAGGACTACAAGTCTAAGGAGTAGGTTATGAGATGGTACTTGGTCCCATAGATACGACAGCTCAGTATGTGGGGTCATGACAGCACCTTAGTGCCCCACGGGGATGAACAGGGCTATAAGTTGGGCATGACACAGCCATGTGGGGAAAGTAGCTCTGTGATGGTCTTTAAAGGCTGGGTCTTGGGGGAGGCAGACAGGAGGGAAGGAATATTCTTTTTTGTTGTTGTTGTTCCTGACCATACTCACAGCATATGTAATTTCTCTGGCCAGGGACTGAATCCGAGATACAGCTGCTACCTAGCCTGCGGGCTGCGGCAACACTGGATCCTTTAACCCACTGTACTGGGCCAGGGATAGAACTTGCACCTCCACAGCAATCAGAGCCACTAAAGTCAGAATCTTAACCCACTGCACCTCAGCGGAAGCTCTGGGCAGATCATTCTTAAGGTGGGAGATACAAGGACCTCCTTCTAGGCATGACTGCCTCGGGTTTGTAGGAACAGAGGGTAGCTGATGTGACTAGAGGGAAAAGTGGAGGCTGGGGACAGGGGTGGGGGGCAGAGAAAAGACTGGATTGATATAAGGAAAGAGCAAGAAGGAGGGCTGTGCAGGGAGGCAGAGTGAGGAAAATCAGCAGGACCTGGTGATGGACGAGGATAGGGGAGAGAAGGAGGCTCAGAGGTCCTGACCAGATGTCACAGCAGTACTTGGACGGTGAGGGTGTCATAAAGAGAAGAAAACTACGGTTGCTGGTATGCAATAGGGATCTCGTTTTTGGCAGGGAAACGATAACTTCGTTTTTGGCAGGGAAACAATGAGTCTGGCATAAGGGGGGAGCGGTGAGTCACAAATCAGGCAGCCACCCCAGAGGCTGCTGGAGAGACAGTGCCTGGATCTGCCGAGAGGTCGGGGTGAAGTGAGAGGCTTAGGAGTAGAAACCTCCTAAGGAGTGGGGGTGAGCAGGCTGAGGTGAGAGGAGGGAGAACTGGTCTCCGGGCATTTCCTGGAGCTGGTGGGAAAGGGAAGAGGGTGCTGTGATGGGAGCAGAGGGCTAGTGGGCAGGAAAGCTGGGATGACAGAAAATCACAGAGAGGGAGTTCCCATCATGGCTCAGTGGTAACTAACCCCACTGGGATCCATGAAGATGCGGGTTTGATTCCTGGCCCTGCTCAGTGGGTTAAGGATCCGGCATTGCCTTGAGATGTGGTGTAGGTCGCAAATGTGGCTTTGATCCCGCATTGCTGTGGCTGTGGTGTAGGCTGATGGCTGCAGCTCTGATTAGACCCCTAGCCTGGGAACCTCCATAGGCCACAGATGAGGCCCTAAAAAGAAAAAAAAAAAAAAAAAAGAAAGAAAAAAAGAAAAGAAAAATCACAGAGAAGCCTGGCCAAGTATCCAGTGGAGCTGACAGTCAGAAAGAAGGTAGAGGGAGCAAAGTTCATGGGTCTGGTAACTGAGAAAGCGGTGAGTTTCAATAAAACATTTACAGCAGAGCAATGAGGATGGGAGTCGGGGCAGGGGGTGTGCTTTTAAGAGGAGGCCAGGGAAAGCCCTTCAAAAATCAACCTAGGAAATTAACTTGGGCCCAGGCACTTGCAACCTTATCTTTCCATAATCAAACCTATAAGAGACACCTGCAAAACCACCCGTGTTCACCAGAGAATCCGAGATGGTTCATTTGTCAAGGGGCTGCCTGGAAGGTGACAATGGTCCATCTAAGCAGAGAACCAAAGCCACAGAGGGCTTTGTCGGACCACAGGTAGGAAGATGGGAGGGCATTCCCCATAGAAGACAGGACAGGTCTGAAAGCCTGGCTGGATGCAACAGGGCTGCTTTGAAGTTTTGCAAAGAATAGGGCCAGGGCTCAGCTCTGGGTTCAGGCTGGACCCAGGTCACGTGGCCTGAACCTTGCCAAGAGGACTGGGGTTAGGTTTCCTGGGGTGGCAGTAGAGCCGTATGATCAAGGTTGCCTTTCACAAGGGCAGCTCGGTTAATGGAGAAGTGACTGCGGGTGGAGAAAGTGCTCACTTGGCTGCTGAGAGTTCCCAGTGAGAGCAGAGGGCCTGTGGGAGGGACCCAGGGGAGGGATACAGGGCACTGGGCTGTTTGAAGGGTCGAGGGGTGACAAGCTGGTTTCCAGGTGGCATGATAGGGAAGGAACAGAACAGGTGGTGCAGGCTGTGTGCCCCCCACATGCACTGCCCGGGGTATATGGAGAGCAATTGGCTTTCTGGGGCTCGGGAGACGTGACTGGCTGAAGATGGGGCTTCAGGGAAAGCCTGCTGATGGGAAGGGCAGCCATGGAGGTGATGGTAAACCCCTTCCCCTCTGGACTTGTTTCTTCCAGTTTTTTTTTTTTAGGACCACAGCTGCAGCATATGGAAGTCGAACAGACTAGGAGTTGAATAAGAGTTGTAGCTGTGGCCTACACCACAGCCACAGCAACATGGGATATAAGCTGCATCTGCGACCTACACACAGCTCACGGCCACCCCGGATCCTTAACCCACTGACTGAGGCCAGGGATTGAACCCACATCTTCATGGATACTAGTTGGGTTCTTAACCTGCTGAGCCACAACAGGAATTGCTCTTCCAGTTCTTGACATCTAGGAATCAACTTCATGTGAAGTAGATGCAGCAATTGGAACTTGCTATCCTGCTGAGGGTTCCTGGGCTGTAACCAGCAGCTCTGCGTGTCAGGCCCTGATTCAGCACTGGGGAGGCAGCAGGGAAATGTAGCGACATCCCTGCTTTCCTAGAAAGGACCGGGTAGGGGTGCTGTACTACAGGGGCAAAGTGCACAGGAAGGAACCAGCTTCAACTGCACTGCAGGGCCCCACCTGAACCCAGAGCATAACTGGTCGACCTTGGATATCAGAAACTGTCTGTGAGAAAACACTGACTGCTCCTTGCCCTTGGCTTTGGAATGCAAAGATGAGAGAAATACCAATTCTCACTCACATTGTCCCCCTGTCACAGACCAGCTTCCCAATCTGGACCTTGACTCTTCAACAGGAAATATCAAGGCCAAGGGCAGCCCCATCCCTCCAGGGATGCACTGTGCCAAGTGCCCAACATCTATTATCTCATTTAATTCTCACAGTCACTCTAAAAGGAAGGGGGCAGGTACTAGTACTCCTCAATCTGCACTTGAAGAGGGAGGCTAAATGCCACACAGCTGTTATCAACAGGGCCAGATTTCAAACCCAATTTTAGCTCCAAACTCTATAGTGCTCACAGAAGAATTTTCAAATCAGTGTTCTTTCAAAAAAAAAAAAAAAAAAAAGATTATTGTTAATAACCAGAATGTAATGGGGACTATATTTAAGGAATTTTTCTACTTGACCTTGGCTGCCCTGAATGCCATCGAGGGGTTACTCACAGGCCACACGTGTGACTAAAGGAAAATGTTAGAAATGAAACAACAGAACCAAGCCCCTGCCCGCCATCAATCTCAGTGTGTGAAGTGGTGGTCGGAATCTGGCCAACCTCACCTTCCTCAGTGAACAGTTTCTCAACACAAATAGATCAGCCCAAACTGCCTTTGTCTGGGAAGGACTGCTAAAATCCTGTTTAGTTCACAAAAATCCTCCTCCTGCCCTATAGAACTTTAATTCTCAGGTATTGATTTCTCCAGAGAGTCATCTGGAAAAGAAAACAAACCCTCTTCACCATCCCTTGCACAGCTCACAGCCACATAAACAGACAAGCGAATTGCCGTGGCCAGGAAGCTTCAGCAGAGGAGTCAGAACAAATGCAACAAGTTCACGAAGTACCACATGCCATGCCTGCCAGCCCCGCACAGCCCATGCCCCTCTGCCCTGTGTCCCCCTCCTCTAAACTCACATCCACACCGTGCTCTCCTTTCCTTTTAATGAAAAGAATGTCTGCTAATGGCTTCCAGGGTGCAGGCAGCCTCAAGACCCAGGGGACAGAAGAAAGCAGGGCCTCAAACAGAAAGTGATGCAGGGTCCCAACCTCCCTGTGGCTATGGGTTCAGTCCCAACTCAGACCCGGGTGCAAAACCAGACAGCACTGGGTCTGCAGAGCCGATGGTTCACATTTAAGAAACATGGGAGAACACTCAGGGAAGTCGTGAGTCACCTACAATCAGTTCTTTTTTTTTCTTGGCCGCGCCCCATGGCATACGGTTCCTGGGCCAGGGATAGAACCTGCACCACAGCAGTGACAATGCCAGATCCTTAGCCAACTGAGCCACCAGGAAACTCCTGACTACAATCAATTCTATTATTTATTAATTATTATTATTCTTTTTACAGCCATACCTGTGGCTTATGGAAGTTCCTGGGCTAGGAGTCAAATCGAAGCTGCAGCTGCCAGCCTATGCCTCAGCCATAGCAACACCAGATCTGAGCCATGTCTGCAACCTATGTCCACTGAGCGAGGCCAGGGACTGAATCCACATCTTCAGGGACACCATGTAGGGTTCCTAACCCACTGAGCCATGACGGGAACTCTTCTGCAATCAGTTCTAAATGTGATCTTGAACTTAAGAATATGTCCTGAGCAGGAGTTCCCATTGTGGCTCAGTGGTTAATGAATCCGACTAGGAACCATGAGGTTGCGGGTTCAATCCCTGGCCTCCCTCAGTGGGTTAAGGATCCCACGTTGCTGTGGCTGTGGTGTAGGCCGGTGGCTACGGCTCCAATTCTACCTCTAGCCTGAGAACCTCCACATGCAGTGGGTGCAGCACTAGAAAAGGCAAAAAGACAAAAAAAAAAAAAGAATATGTCCTGAGCACCCATTCTGTTGCAGGCACTGCCAGGAGCTGGGGATGCAACAGTGGGTAAAGGGATGTCCCAGGCTTCTTGGAATTTCTTTTTTTTTCTTTTTGGGAAGGTGGACAATAACCAAATACATGTACAATGTAACATGAGATGATGATGGTGTTAGGAGAAAGAGCATGCAGGGGAGGGAGAGACAAGAGAGTGTGTGGGGGTGGCAAGGCCTCTGTGATGCTGGGATGTTTGAGGGAAGCTGGAAGAGGGGCCAGAGCAGGTCCTGTAAAAGGATTAGGGGCAAAAAGGATTGCATATATTGGGGCAAAAGAGCTTCTAAATTAAATTAAAGATATGAGCTAGATTATAGAGTTCCTTGGTGACTCAGCAGGTTAAGGATCTGGTATTGTTGCTGCGATGGCACGGGTTCAATCCCTGGCCTGGGAACTTCCGCAAGCCCAGGGCAAGACTGGAAAAAAAATACAAGCTAGATTAGGTGTGTGTTAACTCACTCATTCATTCAGTTAATAATTTTATTCAAATATTTGTTGTGCCCAGCACTGTGACAGCTGCTGGAGATGTTCATGGGGAGGAAGCAGCTGTAGGGCTTCAAAATGTAGCCCCAGTCTAATCAGGCTGGCACACTTGTTCTGTAAAAGGCCAGACAGTAAATATTGTAGGTTTTACAGCCCTTTTGAAAAGATATATGCACCCCAATGTTTATGACAGCACTATTCACAATAGCCAAGACATGGAAGCAACCTATGTGCCCACTGACAGAGGAATGGATAAAGAAAATGTATATATATACAATGGAATATTACTCAGCCATAAAAAAGAAAAAGTCCTTTGCAGCAACATGGATGGACCTAGAGATGATCATACTAAGCAAAGTAAGTCAGACAGAGAAAGACAAATATCATATGATATCACTTATATACAGAAATAAACTTAAGTTGTAAAACAGAAACAGACTCACAAACAGAAAACAAACATGGTTACCAAAGGGGACACAGAGGTAGGGGAGATAAATTAGGAGTTTGGGATTAACACATACACACTGTTATATATAAAATAGATAAACAACAAGGACCTAATGCATAGCACAGGGAACTATATTCAATGTCTTAAAATAACCTATAATAGAAAAAAATTTATAAAATATATGGATGTATAACTGAAACACTTTGCTATACACCTGAAGTTAGCACAACATTGTAAATTAACTATACTTCCATTTAAAAAAAATTTTTTTTTTTCAAAAAACAACTTTCTTTACCGAAAGAAGCTGCAGTTGGATTTGGCCCAGAGGTTGTAGTTCACAGACTCATGCTCTAAAAAATGTCCTTGATTTTCAAGATGTTTATACATTAAATCCAAATTAGGGAAGAAAGTATTTTTAACAAAAAAAGAAAAAAATTCACACCCACTCTCCTGTGTTTGTTTTTTCATTTTATTTCAGTTATCAGGCAACATAGTGATGTCAGCTATATTTTTCTGCCCAGCAACAAATCCCTATGCACCCACAGACTGACTCCCACCCCTGACTGTGGCCTGCAGTGTGTCCGGACCCCCTCATCCCTTCACTGCACACGGATTAAAGTGGTGTCTCCCCAAGAGCAGCAGGGAATAGTGGAGTCAGGGGTCGGTGGAGTCGGGAGTCCCAGGGGAAGGACACACTGAGCTGACAGCAGTTCACTAGGTAAAGAACATTCCGGGCTTTGGGGAAGCATGAGCAAAGATCTTGGGAGCAGAAAGAGACTCGGAACCTGAGGTCGTGGTGTTCTGAGAGGTGGTCTAGAGACATGGTGGGTATTCTACTCTCACAAGGTTTGGCCTCCAAACAGGTGGTCACATCCAGTGACAACAGCTGCAAGTGCATTCAATAGCAGGCATCGTTGAGGGGGAGGGAGCGTGGACACACGAGAAGACATGATAATAAATGAGGGCATTCACTGCTCCTAAATCTTTTGAAGCAACATGTCCAATGATTTTGGGGGGTAGGGGAGTAGAGGGGTTCTCCCTGCAAAATCCTTATTCTTCCTGAATAGGTATTCCCATTTCTCCAAAGGTATCACATTACCTGCTGCTCTTTTGGAAGGGGGCTTAGTCTAAAAGGGAGCTTCCCAAACAGCTAAGCCTCATTCACAGGGAGCTGAAGAGGAGCGATGTCAAGATCTCAGAGATTCTCTAAAGAAAACGTAGCTGCTGCCCTGCCTGTCCTTCCTAAGTGATGCTGGAGAGGACTTCCCTCACATCCACAGGGAAGTGCAGTGACAGACCTGACAGCCAGAAAAGGCAACAGAACAGATAGAGTTCTGTTTTATTTACCCAAGGCTTTCCAGAAAAAAAAAAAACTGCAAATGATGAGAAACATATCCTCTTCCTAGAACTAAAATTTTAAGATATTTGAACACTGTTACTTTTCCCGTATTTCATAAATTTCACCAAGCAAATTATACTTTGCACATCTTCCTCTGTAAGATTTGTTTTTCATTTCAAAGCTTCAACACACAAAGTTACACCTTAAAGGGTATGTCATTAATTTTTCCTGTCCTGCCACCTGGAATGTGTATTTATATTGAAACGTATCTATGACGGAAAATGTCAGACATACGAAAAGTAGAAAAAAATGATCGAACCAGCCCCAGTCAACACCCAGCTTCAATTATCAACTAGAGGCCAATCCTGCTTCCTCTCCACCCCCCCTCCCTCCAGAGGATTCTAAAGCAAACCCTAGACATGGCATGCTTTCATCTGTAAATGTTTCCAACTCCTTTCCTAACTTTTTTTTCCTTTTTTTTCCCACATGCTGGCTTCAGTTTAGAGGGGTGACATTTTATTTCTTTCATGAAGATTTCTGTAGGGAGAGAGGTTCAAGGGGGAGAACTGACCTAAAAACCTGGTAGCCTGACTCCACCGAGAGAGATGGTGATTTCCGTGTGCTCAAGGCAGACAGCTGCCCTGGAAACGTCCAGAACGCAAGCAGAGAGGTCACACTGCCCCAACCAGCCACTGAGAAAAGAATGTTCCCTTTCCCCTTAACAACCAGAGCCACCAGACCCACCTACCCAGCCATTTCCATTGTCTTGAGACAAACGGCAGAACTTTGCATGCATTTCGGGTTGGTCAGACCTTAAGCTGGAAAGGAATGCTGGGCTCTGAAGTAATACTTTTCTCATTAATTCCGCCAGATCCCCTGCCCAGCCTGTTCCACCACTTACCCCATCATCTTTTGACTGAATTCAGGAAATTGCACAATGGTTGGTCAGCAACAGGAACTGCCATTTATTTTATTTTATTTGTCTTTTTAAGGCCATACCCGTGGCCTATGGAGGTTCCCAGGCTAGGGGTCAAATCAGAGCTGTAGCTGTCGGCCTATGCCACAGCCACAGCCACATGGGATCCGAGCTGCATCTGCGACCTACACCACAGCTCATGGCAATGCCAGATCCCTAACTCACTGAGCGAGGCCAGGGATCTAACCTGCATCCTCATGGGTGCTAATTGGGTTCGTTAACCCCTGGGCCATGATGGGAACTCCAGGAACTGCCATTTTAAATCATGCAGACTTTTTGCTACCATGCACCTTAACTGAAGAGGGGCCTATAGTCAACCCTGGTTATCAGCCTGACTTTCTCATCCCAGAGCTCTCACTGAGAGTCACTTTATTTCAAAACATGGAAAGGTTGGTAGGTTACGGGACTTTCTCAGGATGGGTCCGGACTTTTAAAAAATAGCAAGAATTATGAAACATTATTAAAAAGTGCCTTGAGCTAATTGACTTCAAAAGAGTAATGCTTGTAGTTCCTATTGTGGCTCAGCAGATACAAATCAGACTAGTATCCATGAGGATGCAGGTTCGATCCCTGGCCTTGCTCAGCGGGTTAGGGATCTAGTGTTGCCGTGAGCTGTGGTGTAGGTCACAGATGCAGCTCAGATCCTGAGTTGCTGTGGCTGTGGTATAGGCTGGCAGCTACAGCTCCGATTCGACCCCTAGCCTGGGAACCTCCATATGCCATGGATGTGGCCCTAAAAAGACAAAAAAAAAAAGAGGAATGCTTGTGTATGTGGACTGAGCCACTCCTCACTGAGAACTCTCTCTGACTCCTAGGTTTATTTATAGCAGGGACACTGAGGGCCTGTTTGAGAAAGCTAAGAAACACGGACCTAGAGACAGTGGCATGCTGGGGTCCCCACGAGGGCTGGCTGGCGGCCCACTTAAAGGACCCCCTACCCCTGGGAGCATCCCTGGGCCTCTCCTCACATTTTAGGTGTCACCCTTCAGGTGTCAAGCCCTCCACCACCAGGCACGAACATCCAGAAGGTTCCAGTCTTGACCTTTCCCCTAGGCAGGAGACCAGTGCATCTGACAGTCCACCAGACACCATTCAGCCCCTCACATCCATCCCCTCTTAAAAGGGACTCTCCAGATCCCCTTACAGGACTCCTTCCCCTTCAGCACTGCCATCTCAGCAAGTGGACCCAAAACTGGTCCAGAGGCCCAAGTCCCCCGTGTCAGAGGCAGATCCGTCCCCCTCTCTGCCTCATCCTATGTCATTGCCAAGGTCAGCTCTGTGTACCTCCAAACTCACTGTGGATGACATTTTACATATACCAGCTCACTGTGAAAGGTAGTAAAATACAATATGAAGTTCCCATTGTGGCTCCGAGGAAACTAATCTGACTAGCATCCACAAGAACGCAGGTTTGATCCCTGGCCTCGCTCAGTGGGTTAAGGATCCTGTGTTGCCATGAGTTGTGGTGTAGGTCACAGACTGGCTCAGATCTGGTGTTACTGTGGTGCAAGCCAGCAGCTATAGCTCCCATTGGACCCCTAGCCTGGGAACCTCCATATGCCGCAGGTATAGCCCTAAAAAGACAAAATAACAACAACAACGCCCCCAAAAACACAATATAAAGCAATGAAAAGTCAAGTAGAAATAGTCCTGCTAGAGCTAAAATAAGCTACCTTTCCCCAGAGGCATCCTTCCTCGTCCTCTCTTGCTGGGCCCCATCAGGGAACCTCTCAGATGACCTTAGGTCATCATCACAGGACAGGACATCATCTAACATCTCTCCTTTCCAGCAGGGTCTCTTACCCTGCTGAGACCCTGTCCCTAAAGTCTTCACAGATGATATTTCTCATTAATTTTGTAGGCCATCCCCTTCTCAACGCCTTAAGACAGACAGGCCGGCAGACAGACAGCCAAACACACACACACATACACGCACACACTTACTCACTCACTCCCTTTCCTCCAGGCTCCAGGAAGTTGCAGGATGGTAAGCCAGCCACTTGCAACAGTGTAGACAGGTTTTACTGCCAAAGACCTTAACTGCAAAGGGCCCTCAGTTCTCAACACGCCTTTTAAGCAGCAAGTGTTTCCAGGCCACCCTCACCTTATTTGGGGTACTGGGAGAAGACCCCATCCTTATGCTTGGGATATTTCCAAACATCAAGAAATGGCTTTGAACTTGTGTCCTGAATGGAGGCCTAGAGCTGGAAGGGACCTTACTGATCACCTAGAATCAGTCTTCAGAGGTCTCGGTTATGGCACAGGTCACAGGTGCTGGGGGACAGAGCTGGGTTGACATCTAGACAGTGGCTCAGTAGTTGAGTAAACCTGGCCTGTCTACCTGGCCTCTCTCAGGGTTAGTGGCCATGACCATTTGGGCATGGTAACAATGTAACAGAGGTGTTACAAAGATCTGGTGTTCCACAATGGTAGCAAACTTTATGACTTTCTTTTTTGCTCATGGCCCCCCAAACAGTTTAGAGCAATTATCTTCTCCCTACGTTTGAATTTCTCCACCCTCTGAATTTCTGGTATGTTCCATCATATCTTCTTGCAGACAGCTTGGTCTCATGACCTCTCGCTCAACCTGCTTTGGATAATGTTCTGTTCTTGATAACTTCCCTCTTATAGTGTGATGCTCAGAACATAACCCAATAATGTTCCAATATGTGCTCTGACTGGCTGGCCATGAATTCAGAGCGTCCTGGTGGTCTTCTGTGACCAGATTAACTGAAAACCTTAGGAGGGAAGGAGCTGGCTCAGAAAAAGCCTGTGGCCATCAGCCCCTTGACTCTGTCCACCCAGCCTGTCCTCCCAACCACGTCCTGATGTCGCTGTGTCAGGAAACCTCATTTCTGTGAAGCACGTCTTGTCTGTACCCTGGCACTTGCTTTTGCTGAGATCTCCAAAAAGCTTCAGCTCCTCTGAAGCTCTCTTCTGCCAGGTTCACATCCAGGACCCGCCAGGGGTGAGCCTCCTAAGGCCTCTCCCCTTAGTCTAACTGACCTGAGGACCGACAGTTCTGCAGCCTCCTCTGTCCTGCCTGGGGCTGCTCAGCGCCTCTCTAGAGAGCCAGGCAGGAAGGGCTCCCGTTCCTCAGGTGGCCGGGCCTGACAGCATGTCCCACGCCAGTCTGTCCACCTGAGTCACAAGCCAAGAGATCCACTGTCACACACCGAGATGCCAACACGACTGGAAGCCACAAGTATAAAAAGCGCAACATACTTCCCAAAGAAGTGAGTAGGCCTTAAAAAATAGGAAACCAAGATAAACATACTCAGGTGTTGGGCTCTAAATATAGAGGCAAACCTCCTCAAAATTAGAGATCCCGTGGCTTGCCCTGAAACATCTGTAATGTCAGCTGCTGCTTCAATGGATATTGGAAAAATATTTAGAACTAAAATATGGTATTTCTCCAAGGGATGTATATTAAAAATGGGGAGAATGCAGCAATTACTAGAGAAACTCAATAAATAAGCTGGCAACCTGTCACTTTTCTCCAGGTGCACTGATAACATATATTAGAAGGATTCAAACCTTGCGGCTTATTCCCAAGATTTTTTTTTTTTTTTTGGGGGGTCAAGTCTGGCAAACGTCCATTCAGATCACTGGCAGGGAAAAAAGCACCCTCTGAGAGGCAGTCAGGGCCCAGGATGTACATCACATTGAAAGGAATGGGCTCATCTAAGACTTTCCCTCGATGCTGCTTCAAATCCCGGCAATCTGAATGCTGGTCTTCCTGTATTATTCATTACATAATTGCTGTGTTTTATTAGAAATATGATCTATTATAACCTTGAATAGAGTACATTAAATGACATTGAAAATGAGATTATTCTGATTATTAGAGAAGTGAGAAATGTGCTAAACATTTGTAAGACTGATAATCAATCAGGTTATCCATCTGAGTGTAATAAAAATCAATCTGGAACCAGTGTGTTTAAATCTAATTTTTTAAGCATGACATTTTCCTCAGAGTTTCTTTCTAAAATGTCACCATCTTCTACCACGGTGATTGATTCTGTCTCCAGGGAGAAGCACTCACTCCAATTACTCCATCCGCTGCACACAAACCATAGTCCACTTAAAAAAAAAGCCAAATGAATCACAGCAATAACAATATATTTCTGGGGGGAGGGGCACAGATTTATGTCACTCAAGCTAGGAAATTACCCATCTTCCTCCCCCAGCTCAGTTTAAATATACTACTTAGAGCATATGTGGCTCCTTACATTCTTCCCACCAAAATTAGGAATTTCCCTACTGGGTTTTTATTTCACCAAAGAAAAAAGAGGAAAAGACTGGCTAATGTAAAAACATTGTTCTGCTCACAAGAAAGGAAAAAAAAAAAAAAGGTGAGGTTAAGGATCCAGTGTTGGCGTGAGCTGTGGTGTAGGTCCCAGATGAGGAATTGCTGTGGCTGTGGCTGTGGCATAGACCAGCAGCTTCAGCTCTGATTCAACCCTTGGCCTGGGAACTTCCATATTCCACAAGGGCAGCCCTGAAAAGCAAAAAAAATAAAAAATAAAAAATAAAAAAAACCCCAAAAAACCACACACAAAAGGTGCAATGACTGTTCATTTACCCTTCCTTCCCCTTCCCCACCCTGTCCTTCTTCCTTTCCTCTCTCCCACCCGCCCATCTCCTGACCCATTCACCCATCAAGCAACAGTTAACCGAACTCCAACTGAGGTCACCAGGAGACTGGCCAGTGCAGGACTCTTGTTCTCTTGAGTACATTTAACTGGTACAAGGTACGGAGGATGGCTCATGAAGTTACATCCAAGGGATGCTTCCCCTACATGCTGTGGAGGGGTCACTAGGCTGGCACTAATAAGTATGGCTTCCCTAAGTCAGCCTGGCCCCTGAGGATGGCACATGTGAATATGGACTTCATGGAATTCTGGCATGTTCCTGGCAATGGTCAGGGAAGGGGGAAGATGGAATGTGTGCCACAAATGAGAACTTGACATCTATCGCTCGCTAAATCCTCAGTGATGGGGGCCCCTTTGTTTCCTGGGCCTTGGGTGGTTCAGCAGGGACACTCAGCTCTCTCCTCACCTCTCCTTCTCATTTTCCTGGGAGGAGTTGAGTCTGAGCGAGGTACTGAATGCTCTGGGGTGAAGCTCTCCTAGACCTTCTCTGTCTCCCCACCTCCCTGCCGCAAAAGGCTCGTGGCTAGCTTTTCAGGGTGCAGATGCTTCCAGGAGCAAGAAGGCCTTTGGGTATCAGCGCCATCTGTGACAAGAAGCTCATCGCATCCAGGGGTGGAGTCCAGGAAGCCACCAATCATGGGGCTGCACATCAAGCAAATGGGTTTATAAATTAATGCATGTCCATAGGAAGGAACATTATGCTGTCATTAAAAATAATCTTTCCAAAGACTACTTTTCTGACAAAGTTAAATATTCATGATGTTAAGTGTAACTGAAAAATAAGGACAGAAAGATGGTGATACATACGTATATGTATAGGAAAAGAAGCAGAATAATTAATCAAAAGATCAGTGAGATTTCCATCTGGGACATGAGATTAATTGAGATTTATATTTTCTTCTTTATAAATTTCAGTACTTTCCAAATTGTCTACAGTGAGCCAGTGTTGCTTCAATTATTACTGGCTTGCATTCTTTTGGCTATGCCCATGGCATGCAGAAGTTCTTGGGCCAGGGATCGATCCCGTGCCACAGTTATGACCTGAGCCACAGCAGCGACAATGCTGGAACCTTAACCCACTGAGCCGCCAGAGAACTCCTCAACTATTTTTTAAAATGCAATTTTTGGGTTCTTCCCTTTCAAAGGAAAGTAGCTTTTCTTTAACACTGAGATTATCAGACTATAAGGTGACTCTCAGAAACAAGCTGCTCATGAGAAAGAAAGAAAAAAAAGGTATAGAAATTAGCCTCTGATGGGTTGATCTTTTGATTCATGCAACCACTTCTCAACTGGCTCTGAATCTGTCAGGAGACAAAGGCCTGTAATGACTGCAAAGTCAACCCCCACTGCCTCGCCACTCCCACTGGTCTCCTGGTTACTTCTGGAGCTTCTCTGTAGCTCCCTTTGCTTCTGCCCTGACCTCCCCTATAGCACAGTCTCCATGTAACAACCATCTTGGAGCTATTAAAATCCAGGTATGTCCCCCTTCTGCCCAAATACCTGACAGCCTCCTATCAAACGTGGAGCGAGACCCACAACCTAGACAAAACCCCTGTGCCTCCCTGATTCCATCTCCCGTCTTAGACATGTCGGATTATGCCCCTCTTGACAACTGGCTTCCTCCTCAGTCCTCAGACATGCTGGGGAATGCTCCCACCTCAGGACCTTTGCACTGGCTGTTCCCTCTGCCTGGAGGGCTCTCCTCCAGAGACCCTCGGCTTTCTCCCTCACCTCCTTCTGTTTTCATTCAGATGTCATTTTCTCATGAGGCCTGCCTTGATTGCTTCATCAAAAGTTGAAAACCCTACCTCCAACAGTCCTACATCTTTTCCTGCTTTTGCTTTTTATGCTCTATCCCCTCCCACTGAAAGTAAACTACTGAGGGCAGAAATTTTAGGAATTTTTCACATACTCTGGCTAGTGCTCAGCACAGTGCTGGGACATTGAGGGCTCTGGACAGTCCTTGTTGTGGCTGAAGGCTCTGGAAGGGAGGCAGGTGCCAGCCAGGGGTGCTGGGCATAGTCCCGGGTCTACAAACTCACAGTTCTCGTGCTGGACCCTGAAAGCCCTGCCTCCGTATCTTCACCAGCTACTTGGGATGATGCCAACCGTGCATGGCCAAGGGGGCACAAGGGTGAGGAGCCTGTGGACCTCTGATCCCTGGCGGGGCCCATGGAGGAACTTCCACTCCAGTCACAGCATGTTAACCCCCCTTAGCCCTGTCCTCCTTGCTGTCTGCTTTGGGTGAAGACATGACAACAAACCACGCCAGGGAAGAGGCCTGACCTGGGCTGAAGCCAAGCTACTGGGGCATCTTTATTTTTTCCTTTCATTTTTGGCCACCCTGGAGCTCCCAGGCCAGGGATCGGATCTGAGTCACAGTTGTGAACTAAGCTGCAGCTGCAGCAACACCAAATCCTTATCCCTCTGTGCCAAGCTGGGGATTGAACCCATGTCCCTGCACTCCCAAGCCACTGTCAATCCCATAGTGCCACCACTGGGGCACCTTTAGAGGTAAGGAGGACAAAGAATTCTCTAAACCAAGAACTCAGGTGAACTTAATACACCTATGACAACCATAGAGTCTGCCCTTGGCTGCTGTTCAGTCTAGAACAAAAATCTAAATACTCCAGACTGAGGCCTTAAAGAAGAGCATTTGGAGCTCCCTGGTGGCCTAGTGGGTTAAGGATCTGGCATTGTCACTGCTGTGGCTTGGGGTTTATCCCTGGCCTGGGAAATTCTGTATGGCATGGACACGGCCAAAAAAAGAAAAGAAAAGAAAAAAAAGAAAGGCATTTGGAAATGTTCAGAGAAGGTAGCAGTCCCTTAGAGATGTTGCCTGAAATGTTTATTTACTGGAGCTGTATTTTGGGGATGACTGTGATGGAATCTGGAAAACTTCCTCGGTTTTCCAATTTCATCTGGGCAGTTTTTCCCACAGGGGAACTCCCCATCGCATATGATTCTGATGGGATGCAAAAGAGGTGTCTGCCTGCTTTTCAGCACAGAGGTGAGGAGACCCACCCAGCTTTTCCCCTGGACGATCAGGCAGAGCCCCAGTCTCTCCTGGGTCTGAGAATCTGGAAGACAAGACATATGGGGTTGAGTCCTCCTACCAGTGGCATTCTGGCCAATCTCTCCACAAGGGGGCCTCCTTCCAGCCTCCTGGGGCCCCTTGGCTCCATATCTTCCCCACACCTGGTTCTCTAGCCTCTAGTCCACTCTGGGAACCCCAGTAGGTTTCTAATTAATTCTTCTTTGCTTGAGTGGGCCAAGTTTGTTTCTGTTTCTTATAACCAGGCCACCCCAATAAATCGATGCCCACCGAAAACTCTGGGGAGAAAAAAAGAAAAGTACGGAGATAGTCAAAGTGAAAGAAATATGGAAAAACAGGAGAGCCACTCTGAGCTGGTTTAAATGCGACTGGAACACAAGAGTGAAACAGCATCACAAGGAAAACTCTTGTTATTGCTATTTTGTCATCTTAAATGCCACACATACGGAGACTCTAAACTCTGCACTTAAACTCTAAACTTTACATCACCTGTTCAGCCGTTCTCTCTATTGATGATGATCTCTGCTGCATCTCTAACATCTCTAAAGATAAAGTTTCTAATCAGTGGACAGATGGTCCAAATTTCCAAGATCATATATATGTTTTCTTGGCTCAGGAACAGAACTGTACTGATTTCAACTGCTTGCCTTTGCTCACGCTGCCCTTTGTTACCTCCCTGATGCCTGTCTCCTCCTACTCTCCCTTTGACTCACTCTGTTCTAGCTTTGCTGGTCCCTGACCACCTCAGGGCCTTTGAACTTACAGGGTCTCATCCCTGATTCCTCCCTCCAGGCCATCACTCTCCTCCCTATGTGCCCTAAGCCAGCAACCACTCCCCAAGCCCCTGCACAGGCTCGCTTCCTCCTGTGCCTATTTTTTCTCCTGAGCATTGATCACTAATTAATTTGGCCTATCATTTACATATCTGGGTATTGTCTGTCTCTTCCCACTGGAACACCATTTTTCTGAGGGCCATTTTCCTGTCTGTGTACCTGGGGCCTAAATTGCTGAGTGGTACAGAGCAAGCAGAAACAAATGCTTGTGGAATGAATAAATGACTAATCTGACTGCCTCTGGATGGGTTTTCCTTATGTGTCACCTTGTGGAGAGGCAACAGGCACCATCAGAAATGCCCTGTTTGCAAGTTTCCATTGTGGCTCAGCAGTAACAAACCCGACCAGTATCCATGAGGATGTGGGTTCAATCCCTGGCCTTGCACCATGGGCTAAGGATCTGGCATTGCTGTGAGCAGTGTTGCAGATTGCCAACACAGCAATGCCAGATCCTTAACCCACCGAGCAAGGCCAGGAATTGAACCCACATCCTCATGGATACTAGTTGTATTTGTTACCACTGAGCCACAATGGGAAATCCTAGACATTAATAGCCTAAAAATGAGATGGAAAACACGGCCTGCAAGCCATAACCCATGGCAGATATCACTAATTTTTTTCTCTTTTTGGTCTTTTTAGGGCCACGCCCATGGCATATGGAGGTTCCCAGGCTAGGGGTTGAATCGGAGCTATAGCTGCTGGCTTACGCCACAGCCACAGTGATGTGGGATCCGAGCCGCGTCTGTGACCTACACCACAGCTCATGGCAACGCCAGATCCTTAACCCACTGAGCAAGGCCAGGGATCGAACCTGTGTCCTCGTGGATGCTAGTCATGTTCATTAACCCCTGAGCCACGACAGGAGCTGCAGATATCACTAATTGATTGTAGCTCTTTTTATTGATAAACAGAACCTGAATGCAGCCTTAGAATCCTCCTGAACACAGTGACCCAAGCAGATCCCAGGAACCTCTACCTGATCAATAGAATAGAAAATAAAAACCTCTTTGGAGTTCACGCTGTGGTGCAACAGGATCAGTGGTGTCTCTGCAGTGTCAGGACCCAGGTTTGATCCCTGGCACAGTAGGTTAAAAGATCCAGCACTGCTGCAGCTCCAGTGCAGGTTGCAACTAATCAGATCCCTGGGCTGGGACTCTCCATTTGCCAGAGGGTAGCCAAAAAAGGAAAACAAAACCAAACAAAACAAAACTTCTTTGCCAACCCTGACCTTGATGTTAAAAGGCTTAAATTATATTTCCTTTCTTTTCTTTTTCCAACCTTTCCTCCCTCCCTTCTTTCTTCAGACGATAATCCATTTGACAAACATGAGCTAAATCAGCAATATAAAGACTGGAGGAAAACCAGCCACCTTCCACCAGGTACATGCAGAGTCCTGGTCTGGTACTATGGTGCTGGACAAAGAGGGGCCCAGTTTGTGATGTACTCAGCTGTTCTACATACTCTTCTTGTGACCCTCATTGGGTCTCAGCCACTCTATGTAGTCGAGGAGACTGGGCCTAGTTAGATGAATAGAAAGACATTTACAGAAGCATCACTATCTTCAAGCATCACAACCATAATAAGTAAGAAGAGGGGGCTCAAATTGGGGCCAATGAAATGGCAAGCAATTCCTTGAAGTTCCAGTGACTTGGCTCTGTAAGGAAGACTCTTCGTGACTCCAAGCTAAGCTCTTGGAGGATCCACCTGTTCACCTGGGAGGCCTAAACAGGACTTTTCTGCAAGGTGAGCTCTGGTCAAACGTGCCTCCAGACAGAGCATGATTCGCTCATGCACCCACCACACATGGGTGCCAGGCACTGTCCTAGGCCCTGGGGAGACAGTAGGGAACCAAAAGACCAACACCTGTGCCTCTGTGCATGTTTCCAGTTGAAGCAGGGACAGCAGAAGACAGGAAAAGCATGGTCAGAGGGATCAGGAGAGGACAGCGAGGATTTGCGCTTACAGATTGAGGGAGGATGTCATCACGAAGGGTGGTCATGAGTGCCAAAGGGAGCCAGGACCCAGGGGGCTAGATCTATGGATTTATTAACACAGGGCAGGGGTCAGCAGACTGATTTCTGTAAAGAACCAGAGAATAAATATTTCAGGCTCTTTGGGCCGTCTAGTCTCTGTCAGAACAATTCAATTCTGTGGTCCATGGGAAAGCAGCCATAGATAAAGAGTGGAAACAAACGGGCATGGCTGTGCCAGTAAAACCCAGGTGACCTGCTGGATCTGGCCCACAGGCTGTGGTTTGCTGACCTCTGAATCAGGTCATTAATAAACTTGGAAAAAGTGCTTTTCTTCCCTCTTTAGGGTGGCTGGGGTAAAAGCCAGGATGCAAGGGGTTAGGAAGTGACTGGGTCATGAGTAAGTCAGGCAGCCCCCAAAGAGGCGCGTTCCACTAGGAACTGAACTCCAGCCATCATGCGAGGAGGGATGATTTCTTTCTTCTCTCTTTCATCTTTTCTATTATTTCTTTTTGCACTTATAGAAATCATATGTGTTTATTATAACATGCAAAACGATAATGTTAATGATTCCCTCCCACTCTTTTTCCATCCCCAGCCCCTCAAGGCTACCCACATAAAGTGCCTGGAATGGTCCCGGGATGGGGTAGCCACACCATCAGAGGCTGGCATGGTGAGTACCATCAGATGTGCAGTCTGCATGTTACGGAAACAGACGTCACAAAGGTCAAAGCAAAGAGACCTCCTTGACCAGCAGTTCTTAAAGGAAAAGAGAATGACGCAGGCAGCTGAAACCAATGAAGTGACTATCTGGGGGGCTCACTGATAAACTCAGATTCTCCAGTCCAGCAGGAAGCTGGGAATTCCGTAAGCTGGCCAAACTTACTCTGAAGTATGGACCAGTCTGCTGGTTCCCAGACACTGAGCCTACAGAGCAAATTAAATGGGATGATTAAAGGCTTTCCTTCCACTGAGCATGACTTCTTCTTAACATAAATTATAGGATTAAAATCCCAAAGTAGGGAGTTCCTGTTTTAGCTCAGTGGTAACAAACCCGACTAATATCCATGATGATGTGGGTTTGATCCCTTGCCTCGCTCAGTGGGTTGGGAACCTGGTGTTGCCATGAGATGTGGTATAGGTCACAGACTTGGCTCAGATCTGGTGTTGCTGTGGTGAAGGCTGGCAGCTCCTAGCTGGGAACCTCCATATGCCACGGATTCAGCCCTAACAAGCAAGAAAAAAAAAAAGAAAAGAAAAGAAAAGAAAACCCTGAAGCAGGTATCACAGAATTCCACTGTGGTTGGTTGGATGCTTGGTTAGACGATGGGTGAAATAAGGAATCAATCAATGAATAAATTAGTGTGGGATAATATATGACAACTTGCCAATTGAAGGTGTTCATATTAAAGGGATTTAGTATTGTTACCTATTACAGGACGGTGATGTGATGTGGCTGCAAAATCAGTAATATAGTCTTTGATGGCATTATAAGACATACAAAATGTGGCCTGAGGGAGGTGGTCATTTTCCTATATTCTGCACAGACCATCTTAGGAATGTCAGGGTCATTCTGGAGGGACGCACCCATGTTAGGGTGGACATTGACTAAGCAGAATGCAGAGAGTGGGGGTGAGGAGCATGGTAAGCCTAAGGGAGGGGTATGGAAGCTGTACCACACAAGGAAGAAGATTCAGAGGGGGCATAGTGCCTACGACCAAACACTGGGACTCATTCTCAGTTTCCTGAGGAGGTAGACCTAGGGCTGATGGATAAGACTTAGTGAAACAGAGGTGGGCCTGACTGTCCTTGGGCCTCTCAACATAATGCTGTCTGCCATGCTGCCTTCCTCCCGTGGTACATGTCCACTGTGCAGGTCAATGCCAAGGGCTGCATGGGCCCCCAGGGTCTCCTCCCAAAACCTTAAGCTTCTGTGCAGTGGTCATCTTTCAATTGCTTTGGAGAACACAGGGCACAGGCCAGTCTGTTGGGGTCTAAATGGTTTTATGAAATAGGGGAATTCCAATGTTATCAAAAGTTATCTGCTCCTAGGTCATTCAAGGTCAACTGTATGCAGAACTATCTCTTTAAACAAACCTAAGGCAGGAGGATTTGCAGATGAGCTTGCTTTAACTTGTCTGTGATGGGCAGAGTGGTATCTTGTGAACCTGCCGGCTTGGGGAAAGAAGCATGCAATGGAGACAGCACACCTGGGACAGGCCAGCTGTGTTTACTTCTCTGGATTTCTTTACCTGTAAAATAGGATCTAAAACACAATCCCTGTCTCCTTCACAAAACTGGAGGCAGGATCAAATGAGAGGTTGGATGCTCTTACAACAGTTTTTGTCAACCTATCCTTGGGCAAGGACCAGGATTGGGCTTGTTTATTTGTTTGTGTTGTCCAGTTCTAATGTGTAATAGATGAATACTTTTATAAAATACAATAATGATGAATCACTAGAAAAATGAAATGCTGCTCGGATGTTAGGAGTATCAAATGGCTCAGTTTCTAAATGTCTGTTCCTTATTCCTATAATACTTATCTTTCTGGTCTGGTTACAGTTCCCTGCTCAGCTCTGGTCCGCAGACCACACTTTAATTAACTCTACACTGAAGTGCTGAAAAGCATTATTACAAAACAGCATTACTATGCTGTGAAGACATTAAAAAAAAATCACACATATAAGACATCCAAAACCCTGATGAGAAGATAGTGGAACTCAAAATGGAGTTTAGCAACCAAAAGGATCCCTTTCTCTTTTTGTTTTGGGATCTTTCCTGGATCAGATGGTGGGAATGCCTGGGAAATTCTGCATCAGCAAGGGGTCTGGGCTCCCCTTTGGTCAGTCTTTCTGGATGTTGGCACAGGAGCATAGGCCATCTCATGTCAAGTCCTTTCATGACCCCAAAAGCCGGATTGATTTAGTGTCTGACAAAACAGTTAAAAAGACACTTGTTACTGGGAACCACCATTTCTAAAAAAAAGAAGAGTTTTCATTGTTGATTTTAAATCTAAGTGATTACCTGGAGGCTGCTGAAAACTGCCTGAGAACATGCCCCAGACACAAGGGACTTTGTTTCTATAAAGCACTGAGGCAGCCGTGTGCACAGAGTTCATGCAATAAAATAACACTTTCTACTTGGATAAACTGACCTAGATTCTCTCACTTTCATGCAGAAACAAAATCGGCTGGCTGAGATCTCAGGCGCTGTCTGGGAGAGGCAAGGGGCGGGAACCAGGGATGGGGGCAGGTCCCACGTGAAGACCAGTAAGAGGCCTCATTCTGACGACGGCCACAATGTTCACCCCAGTGTCAGGAACTGGGGGTGGGGGGGTCCAGTCTAGGCTTTCCAGAGGGGCTCGGAAGTCAAATGATGACACTGCTCAAGGCTAGGCAGAGAGAAGAGTCCTCTTGATCAAAGAGCTCAGAAACACTCACTCCTCCAGAAAATCCTCTCCTTCACAAGCATTTTCACAGTACGGCAGCATGACGTTAGCAATTAAAAGCACCACAGCCAAAGCACCTCAGCGTATACATCTGCAATATGGGAATTATAACATCTGCCATGTAAAGGAATCAACTGGGAACATCGACTCAGTAAGGGCGTAGCACTTGGGAACACAGACTATGATCAAAAAGCCATGTGTGTGCAAGAGTGGGCATACACGCCTCACACACACTACACACACACACACCACATACATACACACACATACACCGCCCCCTCAGAGCTTCTTCAAACACGCGACCGCTCTTGAACTGCAGAGGAAGGCAATCTCAGGGGAAGAACGACACAGAGTTGAAATAATTTACAAGAACATATGCTCACATTACTCAATTAGCTTGGCATGAGTTTAAAGCATTAAATGGCCCTTTCCAGATGCTTCTTGCTTTCAGCCGCTCTTCTGTTAACAGGGCTCTCTTGACCAGACTCCCTCGTTTCCATGAGGCCAAACCACAGACTCAACTCCCTCCACCTCTGAAGGTTTGGGGTCTCTTCCTGACGGGGCTCCAGGCTGCCCCTTCCAACCTCCAAGTACAGTAGCCCCAGCCTCATGCTAGTAAGCTGCAGAAGGTTCTGCATTGGCCTGTCCCTCCGGGGGTCCCCAGGGAAGACTTTGACAAGGTTTTCTCGTGATTCTGGGAATTTAGTCTCCTAATTTCTCTGAACTGGATCCGCCATCTTGTTTGGCAGAATGTGGGTTTATTTTCTTTCTCAATTCAAAATTTCACTGGACCCTCCCCCTTTCTTTTTTCTCAGGCTTCTGAAGTTCTTGTTTCATGATAACAGCCCTTCCCCTCCCAGGAGCTCCTAAAATTCACAAGCTAACTTCCCACCATCACCTCCCAGACCTCATCCCACACGCCTCCATCCATCAATGAGTGCCTGAGATATTATTTCTTCCAGAAACACCCAGCTTCCTTTGTTCAGAACAGCCATCCTTGTGCATTTTATATCTCACTGCAGTTTGCCTTTTTCAGCTATACCAAACTAAATGCCCCATTTTCACCAGACCCCAGAGACTAAAAAACTCTTTGCTTTTGTTTTGAAATCCTAGTTTTGCACTCCACTCTGCGAGGAATGGTTTGACTTTCCCCATCCTCTCCCTGTCTCCGTTCTGTTTTTGTCTCTTCCCTCCTTCATGGGCTTCGCTATAAACTCGCTGTGTGGTTGGAATGAACTGGCTTCATTTAACTTCCATTTAAGCTCCCAGGTGGAAGAAACTAGACCTGCCAAGTCGTCCTGGGCATTTACACATTAAAAATTCCTCATTCCCCGGGGGCATGTGGCACCGCAGATGTCATTAGCACCATACTGGAATTCTGTGGGCCACAGCTAACCAACTGTGTGCCTTTAGAAAAGACACAGCCTGGAGTTCCCATTGTGGCTCAGTGGGTTAGGAATCTGACTCGTTCCATGAGGATGAGTGTCCAACCCCTGGCCTTGTTCAATGGATTAAGGATACAGAGTTGCAGTACAGGTCATAGATGTGGCTCGGATCCTGCGTTGCTGTGGCTGTGGCACAGGGGGGCAGCTGCAGCTCTGATTCAACCCCTAACCTGGGAACTTCCATATGCCACACATGTGACCCTAAAAAGAAAGAAAGAAAAAAAAAAGACACAACCATTCTTGGCTTTAGCTTCTCTTTCATAATCATGAGATTAGATACTTTTCTGTGTTCCCATCAACCCTAACACTTGGGTAAAACAGCATGTAGGGAAAACAGACTGTTTTGTGTAGTGGGGGTGACAGTGGATGGTGACCCTGGGATCGTTGTCCCCATCCTCAGTAGCCTCCTCCCTTGGCTGACACTTATAATCAGCTTCCTTGGTACTCTGCCCTCTCCAAGCACTTCTCCATATAACTCATTTCATTTGCACAGCAGCCTAGTGAGGTAGGACTTTCTATTCTCCCACTTTATAGACAAGGACACTGAAGCATGCAGAGCTTATCTGCCCAAGGTCACAGCCAGAAGCTAAAGCCAGATCAGGCTCCTAACAGGAGACAATGCTGTCCTCCCTGACATCACCCCAAGCTCCCACAGCCACACCAATGCTGGCCCATTGCCTTCACATTTTTGGCAAGCCTACGGAATATGGTTTAGGCTTCCAAGTAACACAGCAGGGCCCTCCTGAAGGAGGAGTCTTTGCAGGGGCTAACTAGGCACCCCATAGCTCTGCCCAGAGGCAGAAGCAGGAACTTGTTAATTTTCAGTACACTGGCAACTCTGCATTCATCTGTCCTTTTAGTTAAAAATGAGCATCGTTTAGGTGCTAATCCCAAAGCCAACACAGAAGTACTTTTTCTTTTTCTTTTTTTTTTGTAAAAAAAGGCACAAAGTTTATTATCATAAGCACAGCACATGTGGGAGAGCACACAGGGAAACAGTTTAGAAGCAAAACAGCACATTCAGAGAGGAGTTTGGACGCCCTGCTTGTGGGAAGTGTGCCAAAGGGGTGATTTAAATCACTAATACAGGGGCAGGTCTTCGGGGTCTTTGCTTTCCCCTGGCCAGTTACCCTGCTTTGTTTCTCACACCTGATCAAACCCAGGGCCTTCCTGGGTATGTAGGCATATTTTTCAGCCAAGACAGATTCCAGTGTGGGGGTTTATGGGAAGACTGACAACACCTATTATAAAGTAGCAACCCCCCTCCCTTTTTGACTCTGACGAGTCTTTCTGCACCACATGAGGACTCTTTAAACAAAACAAAACACAAACCTGAAACATGGTTAATGTGTTTGTTTATAATGTTTTCTTTGAAAAGAAATATGTCTTCTGACAAGAAAAAGCCTGCATCTAAACAGGTGTGTTCTGGAGGTTCCTATTGTGGCTCACTGGTTAACGAATCTGACTAGCATCCATGAGGACACAGGTTCAATCCCTGGCCTTGCTCAGTGGGTTAACAATCTGGCATTGCCATGAGCTGTGCTATAGGTCACAGACATGGTTCGGATTCTGTGTTGCTATGGCTGTGGCCCAGGCCAGCAGCTACAGCTCTGATTCAACCCCTAGCCTGGGAACCTCCATGTGCTGTTGGTATGGCCCTAAAAAAACAAAATAATAATAAAAAATCAATAAATAAACAGGTGTGTTCAGCAAATACCATGCCAGAGGAGCCCAACAAAGCTACTGCTAAGGTCCCTGGTTGTATGCTGACATTTAGATACTGAATGGAAAGAGAAGGTGTGGTAGTCCCACAGGATTTGTGAAGCAGGGCCCTTTCTCTGCTTTTACTTAGTAGTATAAAAACAAGATCCTTAAAAAAAACTAAAAGCAGAGCTACCATATGATTCAGCAGTCCCACCCCCGGACATATATCTGAAAAAGGCAAAAACTAATTTGAAAAGATACATGCACCCGGTGTTCACAGCGGTCCTATTTACAACAGCCAAGACATGGAAGCAATGCAAGTGTCCATTGATAGATAAATGGATCAAGACGATGTGGTCCATATACACAATGGACTATTACGCAGCCATATAAAACACTGCCATTTGCAACAACATGGATGGACCCAGAGATTATCCTACCAAGTGAAGGAAGTCAGAGAAAGACAACTATCATATGACCTCACTTATATGTGGAATCTAAAAAAACAGTTCAGGTGATCTTACAAAACAGAAATAGACTCACAGACATAGAAAACAAACTTATGGTTACCAAAGGGGTAGTGGGTGAGAGAGAAATTGGGAATTTGGGATTAACAGATACACACGACTATATATACAACAGATAACAACAGGGCCCAACTGTATAGCACAGGGAGCTATATTCAATGTCTTACAATAATATATCATGGAAAAAAATCTGAAAATGAATGTATTGCATATATATGAATCACTTTGCTATACATCTGCAACACTGTAAATCAACTATACTTCAATTAAAAAAAGAGAGGGAAAAAAAAAGCAAGTTTAAGAACCCTGAGTAACCCTCATATTCAGAAAAGGTAATTGAAGACCCATTATTATTAATAATAGCACTATTAATAATAACTACATTTATTGAGTTGCATACTTAACTATGAACCAGGTATACACAGAACCTAAGCACTACACATAGTTCCCATCCCTCCTTCTCCATCTTCAAGGTGGGCATTATTTTACTCTAATTTTACAAATGCTCTTGGTTATTTGCTGAAGGTTTCATGGCCAGCAAATAGTAAAGCTGGGCTTCTAACTCAAATAGACTGAATCTTATCTTGCTTTCTGATAATTGGTTATGAAAGGGTTAAACTGGACCTTGACTATGGTAAGAAGTTAGAGCTGAGTTGAATAAAACATGATCTGGGAGTTCCTTCAAGCGTGGCACATGGAGAAAGCATTTCTTAAGTGAGGATACATGGGCAGACACAAGGAAGGACTCAACTTTTCTTCTAGGGAGGAACTCTGGGAAGCCCCAGAAGAACGCTAAGACTCAGTGGAGTCTGTGTCACTACCCACGCGAGAGGAAGCCAGGGTTTAAATTAAGACCAATTCAGAAGAGATAAAGTGTTAGGAAGTAAGGCATTTAATTTTGCCCAGGAGTTCATATTTCTTGAAATCATGCTCTCAATTATATAACTTAATATCTTTTTAATTAGACAGTTCTGCTTTTAACTCAAATTTTGTAATTGGTTTTCTTATTCACTTAGCACTGTCTACGCTAGTTCTACAGGTTACTTTTTGCTCCTTCTATCAGATCATTTTATGATTCCTGCCAAGACTCAGCAGAATTGAACCAACAAAGCAGAAACCTAGATATATCATTTGCAAAGTCAGTGCTTGCTTTATTTGCTGGCACTTAGAAAATGCCATCTCCCCTCTCCCTGCTCAACAATGAAACATATCCAAACATAATCCATGTCCTTGGATTACCCATGGAAAACTAAAAGCACAAGATGCAAAAATAATAAACTATTCTATTCTCTTGTGAAATAATAAGCCACAAGCCAAGCAGCTTATTAGGCATTAAGTCTGGCCCATTATCTTAATGTTTTAGATTTACTTTACTACTGTTATCATCGTTCTAGTATTTCCTGATACCAGTATATTTATTTCATCTGTGGGATTTCTTATTCGGGTTAGTAAAATATGTATCCAGAACTTGATACATCTTGTTGAGTTGTGGTATAGGGCACATTATGTTTTTCTTGTTGTTTTTGTCTTTTTAGGCAACTCCCGCAGTATATGGAGACTCTCAGGCTAGGGGTTGAATCGGAGATGTAGCTGCCGGCCTACACCACAGCCACAGCAATGCAGGATCCTTAACCCACTGAGCAGGAACAGGGATTGAACCCTAGTCCTCATGGATACTAGCTGGGTTCGTTAACCACTGAGCCATGACAGGAACTCCCTAGAGCATATTATGTTTATATAAACACAATATTGTTCCCCTCTATAAAACCACACTATAATTATTTCAGATGTATTTTAAAAATATAGCTTTTTGTTAATGTATGTTGACATGGCCTTTACAATGAATGCATTAGATTTGTAAGTGGAGGCAGCCTCTGTAGTGCTTTCAGCAAGTGTTCTTCTTTCATAAAGAATCTCTTTAGATTCTTCAAATACCTACCAACTCAGTACCTGTACTGAAGGGATCCCCAGGTATGTAGCAGAGGAAATTAGGGAAAGAGGAAATCATTCCTATTGTGGCGCAATGAAAAGAACCCAACTAGTATCCATGAGGACGCAGGTTTGATCCCTGGCTTTGTTCAGTGGGTTAAGGACCCAGCGTTGTCATGAGCTGTGGTGTAGGTCACAAATGTGGCTCCAGTCTGGTGTTGCTGTGGCTGTGGCCTAGGCTGGAAGCTGCAGCTCTGGTTCGACCCCTAGCCTGGGAACTTTACATGCTATGAATTCGGCCCTAAAAAAACAAAAAACAAAACAAAACAAACAAACAAAAAGCAAATCAGGCACAACCTCAGTATTGCTGCCACCTGGTGTCAGCATGTGAAATTGCAAGCATAGGACTCAGGCCTGTTTGGCATAAGATATGGAAAGGCTGGCCTTTAAAGTGAACTTTAAATGTCTTGGAGAGCAAAGCCTCCTTTTCCAAAATACTTCATCACACTGACTGGGAGGAATTCCCTCATCTTGTGGCTCAGTGCCTGGGCCACTTGCCACAAAACAGGAAGGTAAATTCTCACTTTTGAGACAGTTATGGAAAGCCTCTTCAGGCTCCAGCCATTTGGACCATGTTCTTAATTATCTGAGAGCTGGATCTTTAGCTCTTCTTCTTCTTGGATCTTAGCCCAAGAACATCTACTAACCAAATCAGTTGGTCAAGTATATTCACATAATATATGGCAGATTTCAAATATACATTGCTCTTGGGAGGCAGAGTGCTACAAAAATAAAACAGATCATCACCAGAGAAACTACCCAAAGCCTCTAAGTACTCTTTACTCTTTTGCTGTGGGGAAACAGTATCATAAATATAAGATATTTCTTTTAAAATAAAAAATACTATTTGTTTTTTAACAGCTCCTCGTTACCCACCCTACCCCCCGCCTCTGCTGTTAATAACATCTGATCTTACATTTAAGCAGGAAGAAAATGTAGCCACATGATTTAAAAAGCATGTGTTTATGACTTGCCATGTTTAAGCACTGCTGAATAAATGCATATTGAAAACATATTTCAAGTGAGAAGCCATAATAAGGGGTTTGGAGATATTCAATATTACTCTATTAATTCATAGCACACCATAATTATGGAATATGTAGACTTTCTACTTGTAAATTATAATCCATGACTCAGTGAGAGCCCTTTGCAGCTTCCCCCTCCCCCACACAACATTACACTCTTCAGGCAAATTGACACAAAATAGAATAAATTATGTCAAAAGCTATATAGAGCCATTATTTCAGCCTTAAACATTTCATTAAAACTAAACAGCTCAAAATCTCCCCTCCCCACTGCTACCTCCCAGCCGGTGCTGAAATGAATTTAAATCCAAAGATCCCAAACAATGTAGCTTTTTACATTTTTCTGGGTGGGAAGATTAGTTTTACCAACAAAACAAAATCCAGATTTTTGCTTGTCCCTTCAGCACGACCCTGAGGGAAATTAAACCGAGCCCTTCCCTGCTCTCTCGAATTCCTACCTGGCAGAAAAGACGCCTGACATACAATTTTTCATAATTGGCAGGGCAAGAAAGTGGTTTTCTGTTTTAAGTATCTGTATCTTTTCTTTTTCTCACATAAACTCTGTCAAAATAGAAAACAGAACGCTGAGTGCCTCTGGTTAGGTTGGACAAGGGACTTTACCGCAAGGAGTCCTGGGGCTTCTCTGCAGGATCCTTCAGAAAACACATTGGGAAGTTCCTGAACTGTCATTAAAGGACCCTGTTTAGTTACTTAGTATCATGACTTCAGTAAATTCAGGTTTCCAGATGCCAATGCAGGTTGTAACAGACAACTGCTGGTGCCTCACCCTCTTGGCCTTGACTCTTGCAGTGTTTCTAACCCAACCTCCAACTGCCAACCCTTTCCTCTCTCTGCTTGACAGCTTTCCTTGGCCCTGGAGTGCATGAGTACACAGGTCGTGGGAAGTGAGTTTCCCCAACAGCAGCCCTCAACCAAAAAACTAGCACTTGTTGGTGGATGACATGAGATTCACGTTCCCCAGCATGGATACCACCAGCACACAGGGCTGCCATCTTGACTGTTTTTTTTTGTCCACGTTCATGGCATGTGGAAATTCCCAGGCCAGGCATTGAACCCAAGCCGCAGTTGCAACCTGCAACACCACTGCAGTAATACCAGATCCTTAACCCTCTGTGCAACAGGAATTTCCAGGGCTGCCACTTTGAGAACACACTCATCTTTGTTGTTGTCTTTTTAAGGCTGCCCACCCTTGGCATATGGAAGTTTCCAGGCTAGGGGTCCAATGAGAGCTGCAGCTGCTGGCCTACACCACAGCCATGCCAGATCTGAGCCACATCTGTGACCTATACCACAGCTCACAGCAATGCTGGATCCTTAACCCACTGTTCAAGGCCAGGGATAGAACTCACGTCCTTGTGCATACTAGTTGGGTTTGTTACTGCTGAGCCGCAACAGGAACTCAGAACATACTCTTTATTGTTGGTTTCCTCCTCCCTACCTCCCTCCACTTACCACTGGTGTTAAGGGATTATCTTAAAAACCCAGAAAACCTCAAATTCTCATGCCAGGGTCTCCTTCCAGGGTGCAAAAACTAAGACTGAAGTCCGATGAGATCCCGAAACTGGAAGGAAGCCTTTGCTGTCACTCACTCTCTTACACTTCAGTGGGGAATATCATTAGTTCTTCACCATGTGGGGTACGAAGAATACTACCTTGTGCCCACCCCCAAAGGTCCCCATGCTAATCCCCAGAATGTTACATGGCATGGGGAATTCAGGGTGCTAATCAACTGATCTTCATTGTATTTTGACTGACTGGTCAACGGGGACCTGCTGTGGAGCACAGGGAACTCTACTCCTATTCTGTGATAATCCATATGGGAAAAGAACCTGAAGCAGAAGGGATATGGGTATAACTGAATCATTTTGTTGTACAGCAGAGATTATCATAACATTGTAAATCAACTCTACTTCAAAAAAAAAAAAAAACCTTAAAAAAAAACAAAAAAACGGAGACTATCCGGGGTTATCGAGGTGTACCAAGGAAATTACAAGGGTCCTCTAAATGAGGAGGAGGAGGGCCGAAAAGCTAGACTCATTGGGACAAGTAAGAGACAGGACCTCCACTGCTGGCTTTGCAGATGGAAAAGGGTGGCAAGTCAAGGAGTACAGGCAGCCCGAGGAGCTGGCAAGGAAATGCATTCTCTTCCAGCGCCTCCAGAAGGAATGCAGTCCTGCCAACACCCTGGCTGTAACCCAGCAAGACCCATTTCAGACATCAGGCTTCCAGAACCGTTTTTTGAAGGAACTTCATCCTCAACCTATTTCTTCCCATTACCTTTCCTCCTGCAGAATCAAAGAGGATGCCTGTAGGGCAAGGAAATGGCACACATTTGTGCTAAACTTCCAGACCACAAGTTGGAACAGGGGTCGGGGAGGAGGTAGGGCAGATAACCCTTAGGCAACTTTCAGTCCAGGGGGCCCACTGATGACTACAATTTAGCAAGGCCACCGTGAAGAAGAGGAGAGGCAACAGGGGGATGGTCAGCCTGGGGACAGGCACCAAAGGACAGGAGAGGCAGGCAGGGGTCAGGACAGGAAGCCACGTGTCTGCATAAGGAACATGGCAATCCATGGAGGGGGTGTTTTTGCTTTTTTTTTGGCTGCGTCTGTGTCAGGTGGAAGTTTCCAGGCCAGGGATCGAACCCTTGCTATAGCAGTGACAACACTGAGTCCTTAACCTGATAAGCCACCAAGGAACTCCTCACTGAGGAGTTTTAAGAATTGCTTTGAGTACATGGAGCAGCTTAAAAGGAAAAAAATTACACAAAGTATGAGGAAATCACGACATAATAAGCACACCTGTGTGCCTACCATACACTTTAACTAGTGTTTTTCCAATGGAGCCATAATTTACATCCTACAAAATTCACACTTTTTGGTATACAGTTCTTGAATTTTGACGAATGCACACAGTCATGTAAACACCATCAAGACCAAGTCACAGAATCGTTCTGCCACCCCCAATCTTTCCATCCTGATTCCTCCTGGGAGTCTCCCGGCTGCCCCTCCCTGTTCCTTTCCCAATTCCTCATCCTCAGGAATAACCCTTCTCTAAATCTTGTGTTTGTCATTTCCTTGGTTTCTTTTGTAATTTTACCACCTTTCCATCCACAAAGAAAAGGCCGTTTTGTCCTGCATGTTTTGAAATGTATAGGAATGAAAACATCCCTATTTTCATTGACTAAATCCTATGTCGGGATGAGAAGCATCCATGTTCTCCATGGGAAAATTTCATTGTTTGAATTTATGCATTCTACCACTGTGGAAATTTGAATTGTTTCTAGCATTTTGCTATTCTGAATAGTGTTGCTAAGGACATTCGGATACACATTTTTGTAGTAGAAAAAAATATATATACCGACACTAGGTATTTCTATACCTACAGTACAGAGAGAGAACTGTTGCTGGATCCTGGTTATCCCGTTTGCCCCTTCAGAGCTCAATTCGCTTTTAAATCTGCTGCAGCCAGTCACTATCCAAACAGCTGTGAATAATATTCCAATTACTCCTCATCTCATTGTCCTGTTGAACAATTTGCAGAAGAGTCATGACTTTTTCTTTGGCTGCAGAAAGACCACTATGACAGAGAGAGAATATGAGAAAATGTCACGGCTGACAAGCATCAAGGGCAGAAAACTCTAATGTGGAGAGATTAGATCATTCCTCGTGAGGTAGGTCTTGATGTTTCCATTTTAAAATTTTATTTAATTTTTATTTTTTGGATGCCCCATTGCATATGGAAGTTCCTGGGCCAAGAATCAGATCTGAGCCACAGCTGTTACCTATGCTGTAGCTGTGGCAATGCCAGATCCTTTAACCCACTGTGCCAGGCTGGGGATTGAACCTGCATCTTGGCGCTGCAGCGACATGGCTGATCCCCTTGTGAGATAGCGAGAACTCTTTTATGTTTCCATTTGAAGAAGAAAGTCAACCTTTTAAGAGCTGCCAGCTCCCCTTTGGAAGGGGACATGCTAGGTCATTCTGGGTTGCAGGACCCCCCTCCCCCACAGGGGGTTTGTGAGGGCCCAGAGGTGAGGGAAGCTCACAGGAGAGACACAGCCTGTCCAGCAACCGAAGCGGCCAGGGCGGAATTGCAGGGCCGAGAGCCATCCTTCCCCTCCTCCACTCCTGCTCCAGACAAAACTGAGCTTGAAAAGAGGGGACACCTGGCTGTGAGAGGAGGGCTGGTTCCCCACAAGGCATGGCTGCTGCAAGATTCCTCCTGACCCCCAAGGCCTCGGGTGGCCTGGCCTCCAGGGTGCACCTGGGCCACCTTCCCTTCCACCTGCCCTGCAGTCCAGCCCCGCCAAGCTGAGCTGACTCTGGAACCTGGACATGCTGTCCCCAGTCCCCAGGGTGTTAATGGGCCATTTCAAAGCAGTCTGACAAACCTTCCTGAGCTCCATGCGGGCCAGGCTCTTGCTCCAGGGCCTCCATGCTTGACTCAAGGCTGTCCCTCTTCTTTCCTCCATGTCCACCAGCCTCTTGGCTCCCTTTTCTCCTGGTGCCAACTCCCCAGACATTACCAATTAGCGAGCATCCGTGTTTGGCAAGTGTTTTTGTGAGGCTTCTGGCTCAACTCAGCGAGGGCTCCATCCACAGGCCTCCTGCCCACCTTGGAGCTACCGCCAAAGCAGTGCTCATTATGCTTTAAACAGGGAAGACTGAGGTCAGGAAACAAACGCGAGAAATCTGGGGGAAAAGGCTTTTCTTCTGAAGTTGACAGGGTGAATTGCTTTTTTCTCTTAAGTTCTATGGAGGTGAAGCTAATTACTTATGGTTGATTTTTATTCACTCAAGAAGCAGTCATCACATTTTGGTTTGTTAGAGGCATGCCAAGAACATCTAGTTACCTTTCAGAAAGCTCCCCTTGCCTCAAGACATGAGAGTATTGGGGAGTTCCTGTCGTGGCTCAGTGGTTAACGAATCCAACTAGGAACCATGAGGTTGCAGGTTCAATCCCTGGCCTCGCTCAGTGGGTTAAGGATCCAGCGTTGCCATGAGCGGTGGTGTAGGTCATAGATGCTGCTCAGATCCCGTGTGGCTGTGGCTATGGTGTAGGCCGATGGCTACAGCTCTGATTTGACCCCTAGCCTGGGAACCTCCATATGCCATGGGTGCAGTGCTAGAAAAGGCAAAAAAAAAAGATATGAGACTATTATAGTTCTCTAGTCCAGTTACCCTGGAAGGTTCTGGACTAAATGATTCCTGTCTGAGCAGCTCCTCTCACAACAAATTACTGAGGGCACCTTAGCCCCATTTTGTCCTTAAGGAAATTCCAATCTACAGATGCTTGGAGCTGGAATTGAGCCCACAGCTGACTGACTTTAAAGCCCAGCTTTCTTGACCTCCATCTAAAAGGAATGCGTATACTTGAGAAACATACAGTGACCTTTCACCACCGTTGACAATCAGTCTTCCCAGCAGGTCTCCCTGGGAGGAAATCAAGTCACGGACAAGGGCCCACAACTGGGTTTACAAGGGCAAGTGCCTCCCAGGGGATCTCTGGAGCCTTTGTCTCACTGAGGAATGATGCTCCAATAGTAAGTGTTCAGGGATGAGATGCAAAACTGTGACCACCACATCACCACAGAGACTGGAATTTGGAGTGCTGGCTAGTTAGAAACAGACCTTGGATGTTCTCAACCACACATCTGGATCTGGGAGGAAACCATTCCTGCCACTGGCCCACTGTGACCTCAAGCAGGTGACCTGCCTTCTGTACAGGGGGCTGGGTGGTGTCACCCTCATAGGGTATCCTAAGGACCAGCTGAAGTAGCCTATAAAAATAGCCAGCACACTGGCCCAACACAGCCTCTACTCCCTGCTCCCAGGAAACTATACACCCAGGACCGCCACCCGTTGCCTGCTTAACCACAAGTAGGGTTTTCTGGTAAGATCACAGGTAAATGATGTAAATCCTTCACCAGCAGAAGTCCATCACAAAGATCATGAGTGAGGAATCATAGGAAACTAGGGACCCACCTGAGGAAGGGGAACATGTTTAGAAACCAGCTTAGATATCACCCTGTTAAAGGCTGAGTCTGGTCTGCCAGAACTGTATTGAAAGGCAGAGAACTAGTAACTACCCATCCATTTACTGCCCCCCCAACCCATCTTTCCACCTAAATACTCACCTACCCATCCATCCATCCATGAGTTCATCCAACATTTCCCATGTGCCTTCTATGTAAGGTCCTGTTGGTTCTACATCCAATTTATTTATCAAAATCCATACATTTATCTTCATTTTAAAATTTTACTTTTCACTTTTTTGTGTGTGTCATTTTACGGCTGCACCCACAGCATATGGAGGTTCCCAGGCTAGAGGTCAAGTCAGAGCTGTAGCCGCCGGCCTACACCACAGCCACAGCAACGCAGCATCTGAGCTGCGTCTTTGACCTACACCACAGCTCACGGCAACGCCAGATCCTTAACCCACTGAGTAAGGCCAAAGATCGAACCAGCAACCTAATGGTTCCTAGTTGAATTCCTTTCCGCTGCACCACAATGGGATCTCCTCTTTTCACTTTTTTATCTCCGCCACTACCATGTCATTCCAAATCATCATCATCTGCCTATTCTTAGCTAGTCTCCCCACTTTCTGCCCAGCTCCTTCCCCACAAAGGAGACTGATCAATCGACATCTTAAACCTGGAAATGCAATCATGTCGCTCCATGGTGATCACTTATCAGTGGGCCCTTGTGACATGGAGAACAAAATCAAACTCCTTCAGGTGGGCTCCCAATCTGGCCTCTGGCTTCCTGTCCAGTGGCATGCTGGACCACTCCTTGCTCTCTATGACCAACCCCAGTGGTCATCTGGGTTCCACTTATTCAAGACAGACTTATTCAACACCTTCTCCCTTGCTGTTCCCACCACCGCCACCCCACCCCAACCATATGCAAGGTCAGCTCCTTCCTTCTCAGACTTCACACCTCCTCACTGAGGACTACTCTCATCAGCCACTTCTAAGTCCCTTATCCTACTTGTTTGCTATCACAGCTTGATTTTCAGCTCCATGTGTTTTTGTTTTTGTTTTTGCTACCTACTTTAATGTCTACCTGACCTGTAAACTGAAAGTTCTAAGTGCACAGACCATGAGTGTGTCTGCTTTGTTAACCACTCTGTGGCAGGGGTCCTCCCAGAACAAAGGGAAGGCAACCTGCACAGCCAGCATCTTTGTGCACATGTGCAACTTTTATGATATAATCAGTATCCATGTACAACTTTGTAGCACAGACCATCCAACCAGAATTTACAGAATGCATGTTACCTTATAAGGGGGACCAAGGGACCAAGGCGTAAAAGAAAAAATAATGGAGGGTATATAAGACAGCGCCCGCTTTGGATATGAATCCACTGAGCAGTGCCGGCACGAATAAATGCTGCTTCCTGGCAAAAAGGCCTCAGTGTCCTGTCTCCCCAGGATGAAAGTTCTGCAAGAACTCAACCCTGAGCTCAAAGCACAGAGTGTGGCACCTGCTGCTCCTCTGCCTGGAACACTCTTGCTCTAACATCTACCTGCCTCACTCCTTTACTTCCTTTACATCCCCCCCAAACATTCTCTTGCCATATAGACATTCCCTGATCATCCTTCATCAGAGGCTCCACCAGCCCCTCAATGCTCTGCTTTATGACTTTCTTTATATTTCAAGGGCTCAGCAGTCTGTGTTGTGAGGACCACCCGGCACATTCTGCCAACTTGCTGATTACTTTCTTCTGCCTACCCTCCCCCACCCCAAAGGATGCCTCATGACATCAGGGACTGGCCTCCAGGTGGACCTGAAACAGCATCTGGTGGATAGTAGGCACTCAATAAATATGTTTTGTTGAGAGACTAAATAGCAACTACTCTGGGAATATGTGAATAATTGAGTGAGCTCAGAAGGCATGAAACAGAAACAGTGTTTACTGAGGGGTCTATGAAGACAGTGCAGGTAAAATTTCTGGCCTCAAGGAACTACTGAGGACAAGGGACAGAGGCAATTGGGCATCACTTAGCACTCCAATCTGCATACCCTACCCCGCCCCAGCACCAGCTCTTTGCCACGTCTGTCCTCGGCCTCTCAACTCCAAGTGAAACCAGACTTTTAATTTTGTCTTGGATTTGCCTTCAAATGAATACTGGGCATTTTGCTCCAAGATGAACAGGATAACCTAGCATCCTGGGAATTTTATTTTCATGACAGAAAGATCTTTGAGTGGTTCCCCCCTCCACCCATCCATTTAACACTGCAACTATGTGTGTAAAATTTTGAAGAGCTTTGTCAGAACACTTTATGAAAGTGTGCTGTAAGTTGCAAATTAAAAAACCTTCCACATAAAGTATGATTTCTGATTGAATCCCCAGAGCGACAAAAGCAAATCTTTCCAAAATGGAGAGAGAGACAGGGAGAGAAAAGCCCTCTTTGAAGGTGTTTGTGCGTCTGCGGTTTTAATCCTTAACTTTTATGAGATGAAAACGACTTGTACTACATCTCTCAGGAGCCTTGTCTTTATTCCAACCAAGATGGAGAAGAGGGCAGTAACAGCAGGCCTTTTAAAATCTACGTACATTTCAAATTGAACCCTAAATTCCTGCAGGAAAAAGGTTCTGATTAAATTATCCTTTGATCTTCTTTTTCTGGCCAACACCTTGACTAAAGAGACCTTAAGACGACTAATGCACTTTACCTTTTGTTCAATCTGCTTTTTAAAGGAGATAGTTACAAATGAGCATTTATCTGGGTGCCGTGGTAACAGAAGTAGGTCACCCTGCTTTGGTGCGTCTGACTCCACCAGAACTGTCAGGCAGCACCCAGCTTACACTCCTCTGAAAGCAGTGTTTGCATCAGCCACACAGTGTGCAGAGAGAAAGGCAGCCTCCCACTTAGCTTGGCCTGCAAGATGCTTCTCAGATACCTCAAAGACTCCCCTTCACTTGTTTTTCTTTTTGTCTTTTCAGGGAGGCATCTGCTGCATATGGAGGTTCCCAGGCTAGGGGTGGAATCAGAGCTATAGCCGCCAGCCTACACCACTGCCACAGCAATGCCAGATCTGAGGTCTGTGACTTACACAACAGCTCACAGCAATGCCGGATCCTTAACCCACTGAGCTAGGCCAGCGATCGAACCCACAACCTCAAGGATACTAGTCAAATTCCTTAACCACTGAGCCATGAAGGGAACTCCAACTCCCCTTTTAAACACATCCCCTTCTCGCTGCACTGAGCAGCCTCATCTGTACTGAGGGCACAGCAGCAAAACCCCATGGAAAATTAAATGTGTACCAGCCTTAGGCATTGCCCACAGGATGTAATGCTAGAGCTTTTTAAGAAGCAATTTTCAAATCGTACTTTATATGGGAATTCCGGGAATGAGAGATTTTTTCCCCCTAACTTCTATTGCTAAAAATGGCTTGTTTTAAAAATTATGCAATGTTACCAATAGGAACTGTGCAAAAGAAAAAGGGTTTGTAAAAATCACTGCACAAGTTTTATGGTGACTCCTTTCCCCCTTTAAATTCTGGAAGTGTGAGCAAGGGTGGATGCTCTCTATTCAAATACAGAAGTGATAGGTGAGTTATTTTCTCATCGTTTTCAGAAAGCACTTGTTAAGCATTTTTTTTTTTGAGGGAATTGCATAATGTGTGTGGGGTAGACATGGCCCCTGACTTCTAGATGCTCCTCATTTGTAGTTTGTTCAGCTCAGCTGATGAAAATGTTCTCCCAGGAGCAGGACGCTATAGTAATAAGGGTACTTCCCCTTAGAATCAGGACACCCAAGTTCTATTTCTGGCACAGCCACTATTAGCCATTGACATTGGACAAGTCATTTCAGTTCTACAAATTTCATATTCCCGAACCTTTAGGTAGGAGTTTTTAGTAACCCTTACTTGTTTCACATGATTCTTGCTAAGATCCAATTACCTGAAGGTGAAGGCTTGTGTTATAAAAAGCCCATTTACCTTACAAAAAACCCTACCCGACACTTTCTTTAAACAGTGATCCCTCCACCTTATATCTGGAAAAAAAAAAAAAAAAAGTCCTTCTATGTATAAGGATTTGAATTGTCCTTCAAAGGGCCAGAATTCAAGAAATCAAGTAGAGGAGTTCCCTGGTGGCTTAGTGGGTTAAGGATCCAGCACGGTCACTGTAGCAGCTCTGGTCACTGCTGTGGCAAGGGTTCAATCCCTGGCCCAGGACTTCTACATGCAGCAGGCAAAGCAAAAAAAAAAAAAAAAAAAAAAAAAAATTCAAGTAGAAACAAGGACAGAGAACCATCCCTTTATGCAGACATTTTCCTCAACTGCTCATTTGTAAAGAGATGATGCTTCTTATGTGTCTGCAGAACCTAATGGAAACAGTGACATTCTCAGTACATGCAGGTACATGCTAATTGTGCTACCACGATGTGTTAGGTGCTGCATTTTTAAGCAAAGGTGTCAGCCATTGAAACATTTCCTTGTCTTAAATATGAGCTCTGGTGAATGAGAGAAACTTCTAGACACCATCCTAAAAATAGAGCACATTAAACTAGATTCTGATCACATGTTTGTTGGTTCCTTATCCAGTGCTCACTGAGGCCAGGCTGGATGGGATGGGAACTTGGAGACTAATCAGCTTGGCTCCTTTGCTCTATGGATGGAACGCTGAGCCAAGAGTCAATGGCTGTCACCCTGAACACCCAACACTTCTCAGAGTCCACCACAGATGTGGGTGACGGGGCCAGATGGGGGCACTTCGGGATGGCAGTGCTGGGGACAGGGTCTCTGAGGGGGCTGCAGACCACTCATCCCCTGGGGCTGAGTTTCCAGACTGGAATTTTGTGCTGTGGTTGATTCTGGGCTAGATCTTGCAGGTGTTCGCCAGCTTTGCTCCTTCCCCAAAGCCCCCACACACCTTCTTTCTCCTTCCCTCCTGCTGCCAAATTCTGGGAGCCAACACTATTTCCTCAACAGCATTAACCTGGCCCCTTTCCCGGAGAACTCCCATATTCATGGGATGATGAAGAAAACTGTCCTACTAAGTGAAGAACCCTTTAAATGTAAGGGTGGGATGTCAGTGATGAGTGGGCTTGGCGTGGGGCTCGGGGTGTGGGTTGGATGTGAAGTGTCACCTGCTTACAGATGTGCCCATGCCAGCCCCCTGTGCCCACCAAGGGCTTGTTCATGCCCATTCTTAGTTTCTCACTTCCCCCTACAGTCTAGGGAAGCCTAGGGACAGAGCAAGGTCAAATCTTCTCATGGATTTTTAAAATAATTTTTAAAATTGAAGTATAGTTGACTTACAATGCTGTGCCAATTGCTGCTGTACAGCAAAATGACTCAGTCATATGTGTGTACACACACACACACACACACACACACATTCTTTTTTATATTCTTTTCCATCATAGGCTATCCCAGGAGATTAGATACAGTTTTCTGTGCTATACTGTAGGACCTTGTTGTTTATCCTTTCTTCCATGGATTTTCTTTGGTAATTTTTAAAAATTAAAGTATAGTTGAGTTGTGCCAGTATACAATGTTGTGCCAGTTCCTTCTGCACAGCAAAGTGACTCAGTCATACACACACACACACACACATATATATATACATTCTTTTTTTAAATAGTCTTTTCCATCATGGTCTATCCCAGGAGATTGGATATAGTTTCCTGTGCTCTACAGTAAGACCTTGCTGGTTATCCTTTCTTCTCATGGATTTTTAATTCTAAGTACTCGTGCTAGATCTCTAGAGGTCGAGGCATGCGTAATTACAACTTGACCTTTCTTATCTCCCACACCAAGCAGACCAGCTCCTCCTTCCAACCACTCTGCTTGAAGGATTCTGGACGATGTAATTAGCCTCTCTGTGTTGAGGTGTTTCCTCTCTAAAATGATGATACTCTTTTGTAACATGCCACAGCCAGCATGTTCAGAGCTCCCCCCACAAAAAGGTGACAAATGAAGAGAAAGTAGAGAGAAAAGTCAACTTGGCAAATCACTGTGTTCCCAAACCACTTCAGTCCCCCTCTGTCTACTTTATTAAGAGCAGAGCATGGTACCAATTACGTTTCCCTATAATTGTGTCCTGGAAACAAATACAATTTCCAATGACGAGGTCTTACCTACTCTAACTAAAGGGATGTTATAGTCTCTTGTCTCAGATCATGCGATGTCTGGAAGGGATCCTACCTGCCTCCACGCTGTGTCTGACAGATGTATAATGCCTAGAGAGGGTGAGCGAGTTGTGCAGGTCACCCACCCAGCCAGGGGCATAGCTGGCCCCCAGGTCTCACCTTTGGGATCTGGGTGTGGTAACAGACTGCTCTCAAATGGGTTATGGCAGGTGCACGAACGCCTACTGCCTGGATCTCTTCTCTTCTCATTTAGGAATTATAGTCCAGCAGAACTAAAGCCCCAATGCATCTCATTTCTTGTTATTCCTTCCCTACAAAGACATTGTAGAAACTGTTAGAGACACCAGGAATAACTGAAAAGAACCCTTCAGCTCCCTGCAGTAACCAAGTGCTCAGGTTGATCTGCCCTTGAAGCAGGAAGCCCTGTGATGAGTTTGGATGTGAGGTGATGATTGGTGCATCCTCGGTTTCATATTAATTAGGTTCCAGGAGGAAATTCTGAGAGCGATGGTAGTATCTTTTAGAAGAGCAAAGTTTGGAAGCTAAGTAGGTTGGGCAAGTTCTACTGGGACAGGAATATGCATAGAGTGCATTTCTCCATTGGAGATGGGTTCTGCATTGTGCAGAGGGAAGGTCTTGGGCAATGTGGATTTCAGGAGAAAAGTAACACCTGACCCCTGCCTGATGGAGAGAGTACCAGACCAAGGTTCTTCTGCAGCGTTGCGTCAATACAATTAACCACAGTTATATATTCTGCTTTTCAAGCATTTTGATGTGGTGTTGGAGCACTTCCACAGTTTTTTCTGTACTCCCAATATTTGGTTCTCACAAACTCCCTTAGATGTGGAAAGGGCAGGAATGTATAAAATCCTTTTTTTTTTTTTTTTTATAGGGCTACATCCATGGCATATGGAAGTTCCCAGGCTAGGGGTTGAATTGGAGCTGCAGCTGCTGGCCTACGCTACAGCTCACAACAATGCTGGATCCTTAAGCCACTGATCAAGGCCAGGGATCAAACCTACATCTTCATGGATACTAGTCAGGTTCATTAACCACTGAGCCAAGTGGGAACTCCTATATCTCTCTTTTTTTTTTTTTTTTGGTCTTTTTAGGGCCACACCCACGTTATATGGAAGTTCCCAGGCTTGGGGTTGAACCAGAGCTGCAACTGCCAGCCTACACCACGGCCATAGCAACGCCAGATCCTTAACCCACTGAGAGAGGCCAGGAATCGAACCTACATCCTCATGGATACTATTCGGGTTCATTACCACGGACCACAACAGGAACTCCAGGAATATATATCTTCTTATTACAAGATACAAAATGGAGGCAGTGGCATTCTGCTGCCTTGGGCCCATCTTTAAAATGGTCCAGGACAGAATGCTAGTTTGTTTATGTGTAGTTAAGTTCCTCCTTCGTAGTTTATAAATGATAAAGGGTAACAAGTTTGCCATGAGTTGATGTAACTGTTAATGCACTTCACTATAATGTATGAAGTTTAATATAACATGACCAGTTAGACAAAGAAAGTAATTCTGAGATGTTCTAACTTTGGTGCTGCTACTTACAACAGTTTTCTCTCCCTTCTTTCAGGATTGTTTTCAAAGCCAATTTCTAGACAAGAAAATTAAGCTCATTTATATGGAGTCATTATTTCTTTTATCTAAAAGAGTTATCAGATTTCCCATTGTGGCTCAGCAGTAATGAATCTGATTAGGATCCATGAGGATATGGGTTTGATGCCTGGCCTCACTGAGTGGGTTAAGGATGCTGGCATTGCCGTGAGCTGTGGTGTAGGTTGCAGATGCAGCTTGGATCTGGCATTGCTTCGGCTGTGGCATAGGCTGGCAGCTGCACCTCCTATTCAACTTCTAGCCTGGGAACTTCCATATGCCACACCTGTGGCCCTGAAAAGCAAAAAGTAAATATAAAATAAAATAAAAAAGAGTTATCATGGGAGTTGCTTGCAGTCTAGTGGTTAGGATTCAGTGCTTTCAACACTGCAGCCTGGGTTCCATACCTGGTCTGGGGACTGAGATCCCACATCAAGTCACAATAATAATAAGGAATAACAACAGTAATAAATAACTTGTAAAAATTTTTGAAAAATTAAAAAGACAAAAAAATTATCAGTTGGATATTAAAGTTCTCATATGTATGTGGTAAGAAAAAGTCACATGGCTTTACAATTAGCTACATTTCTGTCCAGAGCAAAATCCTTTTATTTTTCCTGCATCTAACATGAAAGGATTTGGAGGTGCTGCTAGGAAAGGATGTGTTTATGAATTTTCAGTCCAAAGTTGAAATTAGATGGTCCCTGCTGAATTATCAAGACAGGATGTTAAGGCGCAAAATCAAAGTGGTTGTATGAATTGGATAGGTGCAGTTACAAATTGCACATATGTTTGGTATGGAACTAAACTGCTGGAGGATAATGTGAGAAAAAGAAAAAATATATACATATATGACTGGGTCACTTTGCTGTACAGTAGAAACTGACAGAACACTGTAAATCAACTATAATGGAAAAAATTAAAATCATTTAAAAAAAAGAAAGAAAATTTAAGGAGAGTGAATGGATCATGGCAGGGGTGGGCAAACTCCTGTAAAGGGCCAGAGAGTAAATGTTTTAAGCTTTGCAGGCTACATGGCCTCTGTCACTACTACTCAACTCTACTGTTTTTCTGGTTTTTGTTTGTTTGTTTGTTTTTTTGCTTTTTAGGGCTTCACCTGTGGCATGTGGTGGTTCCCAGGCTAGGGGTCTAATCAAAGATGTTGCTGCTGGCCTACGCCTCAACCACAGCAATGCCAGATCCAAGCCGCCGGATCCTTAACCCGCAGAGTGAGGCCAGGGATTGAACCCAAAACCTCATGGTTCCTAGTTGGATTTGTTTCTGCTGCACCACACAACAGGAACTCTTCAACTCTACTGTCATAGCAAGGAAGATGTTATGTCAATAATTCTATGTGGCTGTGCCCCAATAAAATTTTATGGATAAAAACAGGCATCTGGCCAGATTTGATAAGCTTCATTTTGCTGACCCCTGGTTTGCGGTCTGTTAAACTGGGGCAAATATGGATATAATTCTCCGATATCAAGATGTCTAAATGTAAAGGAATGGATTTGTTTCTCCCTAGGGACACAGACAAATGCAAAATTGTATTAGCATCTATGTTCTCAGCCACTTCCATCTAAAACATTGTCAGTACCCAACATTACTTAGTGTTAAACAATTAGGAAAACAGAGGTTCTACCTTAATCAATCAGAGAATTATAACCTCTTCTTTTTTTTGGTAAACTTTTCTTCTTTATCACACTACTAACAAATGTCCACTCAGGTTAAATAATTAAAAAAAAAAAAACAACACAGATAAGCTCAAATAAGAATGTTACAATAGCTTTTAACATTTTGAGCTAGATCTTCCAAACTTTGTTTTTACAAATATGAACATGTTTTATTTGATATTGTCTAACTTAATAACAAATTGAGCTTTCCTTAAAAAGAAAGGTAGTGGCATTGGTGATCATGAAAATGCAAACTAAAACCATAGTGAGATATCACTTCAAACACAGCAAGACGTCTAAATTCAAAAAGACAAATATCAAGGTTTGACAAGAATACAGCACTGATGGAGTGTGAAATCATAGTTAAAACCACTCTGGAAAATGAGTCATTTTTTAAAATAAAATTAAACGCACATGTCCTTTATGACCCACTAATTCTACTTGAGTATTTACTGAAGAGAAATAAGTGTCTATGTCCCCCACAAAGCATGAACAAGGATGTTCATGGTAGTTTTATTCAAAATAGCCCCAAACTAGAAGAAACCCAAACAGCCATGAAGGTGAGAACTGCCTATCTATCCAGGGGGATACTACTCAGCAAAATGAGCAAATAACCAACTCATGCACTAACATGGAAAAAATCCTGTGAACATAATGATACACGCTTTACAGTTCCATGCATATGAAGTCCAACAGATAAACGCACCTCTGGTGACAGACATCAGAACAGTTACCTTAAATGTAACGAATACCCAAATCCAGATATGGAATGTTCCAGCCCCAGAAAGTTCATACCATCTCATTCTAATACCTTGATTTGGAAGGTGGTTAGAAGGATGCATACATTTATCTCAACTTATGAAACAGTACACCAAAGATCTGTACATTAAGATATACAAATTATATTCTAATAAAGACAAAAACATTCTAAAATATAGTTGACTTTTCCTAAGAAAGGGAAGGAAAGAGCTGTAAATGATAAGATTTGCAATGAAACAAGGAGGAGAGCCACCTAGTTTTCTCTGATCGTCTCTATCATACTCCTTTTAATTTCCAGGCCACAGTTACTTCTTTGGGGGGGCTCAGTCATGGCCTTTTAATTGCAGTGTGGAAAACAGATGAGATTTAACTACATGGAAGGATGTCCCATGAAAGAGCAAGGAAAAATGTCAAGCATAGCCTAAGTGACACTCCCAGGACACTCTTTGGAAGAGCCCGTGGGACACATGCATTTCCAACATCAGTATTTGGAAAACTGGAGCTTCTGCTGAACCATGAGGACTCTGCCACTGATTGCATCGCTTTTTTGCTCCACCAGGATCACTAGAACTAGAACCACCAGAATGCTGTTGGATCCCTTTTTCCCTCTACTAGTTTAGGTGGTAACTGTACCAAATGAAAGGCAAAGCTGTAAGACAAGAATAGTTGAAGAAACTGTTAAATTGTAACAATATAACTTGTATCTTTCCTGTTTCTGACTCCATCACTTGAACCTGTGCTAATAGTAGAATGTGCTAGGAGTTCCCGTCGTGGCGCAGTGGTTAACAAATCCGACTAGGAACCATGAGGTTGCGGGTTAACGAATCCGACTAGGAACCATGAGGTTGCGGGTTCGGTCCCTGCCCCTGCTCAGTGGGTTAACAATCCGGCGTTGCCGTGAGCTGTGGTGTAGGTTGCAGACGTGGCTCGGATCCCGCGTTGCTGCGGCTCTGGCGTAGGCTGGTGGCTACCGCTCCGATTCAACCCCTAGCCTGGGAACCTCCATATGCCGAGGGAGCGGCCCAAGAAATAGCAACAACAACAACAACAACAAAAAGACACACACACACACAAAAATGTGCTAGAAATAGAAACTACCCCTTTCCCTATATAACTAGCTGCTCCCTAAACTGCAGGGGGCATGAGTTCTCTCTGCTCAGTGTTCCTGGCCACTCTGTTGATCAATAAACCTGCTTGAGATCTCATTGCTCCTGTCTCTGCCTCCTTCTTCCCTGGCTGTTTCTAACAAGGATCACCAGAACTAGAATCACCAGAACACTTATCTAGGCTGCACATACCTCAGTGAGCTAATGTGACTCCAAGGTTTATTCTCCTATTTTCCCAAATAAGTCAGTTAGCCCAATGTTTTAAAAATCCTTTCATGTTTTAAAAATTAAGATATAATTCACTTACTATAAAACTGACCTTTTAAAGTATGTAATTCAGTAGGTTTTTATATATTCACAAAGTTGTAACACCACCAATCCCAAGAAGAAACCCATTAGCAGATTTCCCCTGTCGCCTTAGCCTACGGCCACTCCTCATATACCTCTGTCTCTATGTTTTAATTTTCTACTTTATTTTTATTTTAGGGCCACACATGCAGCATATGAAAGTTCGCGGCATATGGAAGTACCCGGCCCAGGGGTTTAATGGGAACCGCAGCTGCCAGCCTACGCCACAGCCACAGCAACCTGGACCCGAGGCGAGTCTGCACCCTACACCATAGCTCACGGCAATGCTGGATCCTTAATCCACTGAGTGAGGCCAGGGATCGAACATGCATCCTCATGGATACTAGCTGGGTTCATTACAGCTGAGCCATGGCAGGAACTCCTCTATGTTTTAATTTTTAATTAAACTTTCCCAAAAATTAAATATAGTTGATTTACAATGTTGTGTTAGTTTCAGGTATATACCAAGTGATTCAGACACACACACACACACATAAACACACACACACACAGGTATATTCTTTGATTCTGTCTCTCTGAATTTGCCCATTCTAGACATTTTACATAGGTGAATTCATATGCAATGTAGCTTTTGTGTCTGGCTTCTTTCACTTAGTATGTTATTTTCAAGAGCCATCTACATTGTACCATGTATCAGTATTTCATCCCTTTTTTTTTTTTTTTTGGTCTTTTTGCTATTTCTTTGGGCTGCTCCCGCGGCATATGGAGGTTCCCAGGCTAGGGGTTGAATCGGAGCTGTAGCCACCGGCCTACTACGCCAGAGCCACAGCAACGCGGGATCCGAGCCACGTCTGCAACCTACACCACAGCTCACGGCAACACCGGATCGTTAACCCACTGAGCAGGGGCAGGGACCGAACCCGCAACCTCATGGTTCCTAGTCGGATTCGTTAACCACTGTGCCACGACGGGAACTCCCTCATCCCTTTTTATGGCTGAATAATATTTCATTATATGGAGAGACCACATTTTATTTTCATCAGTCAGCAGACATTTGGATTGTTTCCACTTTTTGGATCTTATGAATAATGCTGCCATGAACGTTTCTGTCCAGTTTTTGTGAGGTGCAGGTTTTCATTTCTTCTGAGTATATGTCTGGGATAGAAATGATGGGTGATACCATTACTCTATGTGTAACTTTTTGAGGAACTGCCAAACTACTTTCCAAAGTGGCTGTGCCCATTTTACATTTCTACCCATAGGATGTGAGGGTTCAGATTTCTGCAAATATTTCTGCACTCTTATTACTGCCTATCTTTTTGATGTAGTATAAAGTGGTAACTCACATATTTTGATTTGCATTTTCCTGATGACTAAACATATTGTCATTTTGTGTGTTCACTAGATACTTGTATATCTTCTTTAGTGAAATGTCTATTCAAATCTATTGTCCACTTAATTTTTTTATTAAAGTATGGTTGATTAACAATGTTATGCCAATTTCTGCTGTATAGCAAAGTGACCCAGTCATACGTACACACACATTCTTTTTCTATTATCTGCCATCATGTCCTATCCCAAGAGACTGGATATAGTTCCCTGGGCTGTAGAGTAGGACCTCATTGCTCATCCAGTTTAAGTGTAATCGTTTGTACCTACTAACCCCAAACTCCCCATCCATCCCACTCCCTCCCCCTCCCCCGCCCACTTTTGAAATAGGTTGTCTTTTTATTGTTGAGTTGTAATTATTTTTTAGCAATACTTTTGTAAACTCCCTTGCATCCTTTGAAGATGGCATTAAGAGAGAAATATATCTCTCTAAAAGGGGTTGGAGTTTGTTTATATTTGCCTTTTGGCAGAAATGAAACTTCCATTAGTTTTGATATGTTTAAAGTAATATTCCTTATCCTAAATCAAATTTTTAACACACCAGCATACTAAGCCACAAATTCAATTTCTTTATGTTTACATTTCAGAAGCTGAATTAATTGTTCACATTCTGCCAACTGGTATTAAGAAAGGATTTGCCATTTTTACTGTCTTCCCTCTGTCACCAACATGTATTAAAATTTTTTAAAAGGACAAGGATATTAAGATGGACTTTCTGTAAATCCAGAACTTTTCCTTTCAATGTGAACATTCTCACAGAGAAATTACTCTGATGGCTGTGAAAAGATGTAGGTTGTCTGCTTACCTGGCATACCTTTTTGTTAACTTGTCTAAACTAGTCTCAATCTGATCTCACTACTTTAAAGTCCCATTTGCCTTGAATGAATGAATAAAAATGAAAAGACATCTTTTAATTTTTTTTTTGTTACAGAAAAAAGAGATGGCAACTAATTATTAAACTAGAATCTACACTGGATCATAAATCACGTTTCGATTCCATACATACCTGAGAGGAATTTAATGATAACATTTAAATATAACAATCCTTCTTAAGCTGTTTATTATTTGATGGGTGAAACAGTTTTGCAAAACACAAGAAGCTGTAAATGGCTCCATGGGCTATTAATTTGCAGTGCATGGCACCAAAGGGAGAAGCTCATTTGGGTTGAAGCGATCACAGGTATTACGTAACCATCCTCAGAGAACTCAGAGCAAAGCAGGGATAACATCCCATTTCCAGTGCTCCTGAAGTATTCAGAGCTGCAAGTGAAAAAGGTCCCAAATCAGAGGAAATGGCAGAAGAAATGTCAGTGCAGGGAGGAGGATCCTGCTCCGAGAGGATGTTGCATTTCTCATCTGTGATCATCTCTCTCTGCACAGGAAGGATTGGCCATTCCTGGCCCTCTCCAAGCCTACTTCCATATTTCAGATGAGATCAGGTGCGTTCAGGGTGGTATGGCCGTAGAGTCTACTTCCATATTTCAATCTTTTTTTCTTTCTTATTTAGGTAAAGTAAACACACACGGTTTTGTACACACCTCACCAATGTTTATTAAAACATCCAGCATCCACAAGAGTCCTGGGGAGATAGTCATACTCATCTCTATCACCTGGATTCGTTTTGTCCACTTTAAATCTTTATCCAAATGGAATTTTCTTTTCTTTCTTTTTTTTTTTTTTTTTGTCTTTTTGCTATCTCTTGGGCCACTCCCGCGGCATATGGAGGTTCCCAGGCTAGGGGTCGAATCAGAGCTGTAGCCACCAGCCTACGCCAGAGCCACAGCAACGCGGGATCCGAGCCACGTCTGCAGCCTACACCACAGCTCACGGCAATGCCGGATGCTTAACCCACTAAGCAAGGGCAGGGACCGAACCCGCAACCTCATGGTTCCTAGTCGGATTTGTCAACCACTGTGCCACGACGGGAACTCCTATCCAAATGGAATTATACAGAATTTTCTCTTTTGTTCCGTGTTCTTTTATTCAACCTTACGTCTATGAGATTCAGCCACGCTGTCACATTTACCAGCAGTTAGTTCCTTTTTTATTTGCTATGCATTTCCCATTATTTGAATAGGTCATAGTTTATGGACACATTCTACCACCAATGAACACGTGGGCTATTTCCAGCTTTGGGCTATCATGCATGAAGCCACTGTGAACATTGTGTGTCTATCTTTTGGGAGCCTAGGCACTCACTTCTGAGACTCTTCCCAATAGTGGAATCCCTGGGTCCCTTTGTAATAGGGAAGAACAAATCTGACTCCATATTGCATCTGTTGCTTTTACTTTAACCTTTGTGTTGTATTGCTTTTGCTTCATTGCCTAGAGCCTAAAATGTATAGGACAGTCCATCCTCAAGTCTCTGACCTTTAAGGGAATAACATTTTTCCATTCACATACAGATAGAAAGTTGCAGAACAGAGAATGACATTTTCCTTCTTGGAGGTTTACAGGAACATTGTGACCTGACCTACCTGGACAGCTGCAAGAACAAAGGATTCCAGCATGAAGTTTGCAAAAGCAACCATGCTCTTCCCTCACTTTGCCTTTAAAAATGCTTTGCTGAAACCCTTTGAGGAGTTCAGGATTTGGGGGGCATGCGCCCCTCGTTCTCCTTGCTTGGTCCTGCAATAAATCCTTCTCTGCTCCTAACTCCAACATTTTGTTTTGTTTGGCCTCACCATGCATCAGGCAGACAAACTTGCATTTGGTAACCGTATGTTTACCTTTAGTAGATATTGCCAAACAGTTTTCCAAACTCTGTCTCAAGTTTTACTTCCACCAGTGATGCATGAGAGTTCAGCTGCATCATTCACATCTCACCAACACTTGGTATTTTTAATCCTTTTAATGTCCACTTTTCTGGTGGAGTAAAGAACCATAATTCAATTTGATGGACATCATTCTATTATGCAAGAACACAGAACCACGCAAAGGCACTATTTGCAAAACCACACCGGGGTTTGTGTTCTGCCGTCTTAGATCCCATCATCCTCCTGTGATCACCTCCAAGTATTGGCTAGGCCCCAGAAAGCAGGAGGAAGTCCTGACGTCTCCCTTCCTGGGGGGAGGGAAAGCACTCAGAGCTGCATATTTTCACATCTTTGAGAGCTCCGAGTCCTAGGGCACCACCTCCAAGTTTCCATTCAAAGTTGCTCAAGCGCTTTGTCCCGACACTTCCAAGCCACAAAGTGGGAATCCTTCACGCATTACCGTTCCTACTTGTTTCTCTTTCTGTCCTCATTAAATCCTAGAGTTGACAGAGTTTACTAGAAACAATTTTTATCTTTCCCTTTGGAAGGGCTATGTCACAGCTGCCTTCTGAGTGGGTCCATTGTGAAAGGCCAGTGAAATCCCTTCCTCCTTTTTAAAGATTTAAACAGTGTTGCTGAATCAAAATGCTGTGTCTAAGTCCAACCAAGTGATGTTATTAAACACTCCCAAAAGAAACAAGCAAAGAAGAGGGGACTTGGATCCTCAAACATCAAAATGGAATATTTCTGTCCTAAAATCACTTTGAAAATAAAACAATCCCTAAAATCACTTTGAAAATAAAACAATCAATTTTTTTTAAAGTCACAGTGGTACGTTATATTGGTGAAATGAAGTTTGGGGACAAGCAAGTGTAAATTTGGGACAAAAACACTTCTCTTGAGGAAATAGAATGTTCTCTTCTTGGTTCTGGCACTAAAAGATGCTTGTCTCCATTAGCCTTGTTCATTGGATCAACACAACTCTTTGTTTTCCAGTGTGAAAGAGAGAAGGACAGGAAAATAACCACACTGCGATGGTCCATATTCTTGATGGCAGACTGGTTTAAGTGCTCAGCACCACTCTAGGAAGGGCAAATTCCAAACTGAACTGTATGCACAGATTTATTGAGCAATTTAGGGGGTCACCCTCCAGAGAATTGCTGCCACTGGGAGAAGGTACTTACAGGGACATGTTCATTGCCCAGAACACAGGGACTGCAGGGGAATTTTGCGTTGCTATTTTCACGGAGACATCTGTTTCCAAACAAAGGGCTCTCTGCCAGCTATTTGAGAGGTACTTGCATACTTATTCAGCCAACTCTCTGTGTTAGGAATTGTCTTTGGGCACTGAGGTTTTATCATCAATATCTATTTAAAGCAGAATGAAAAATAGCTCAAGATGAAAACAGAGGATATTTCCAGCCTAGAATGTGAAACGCTACCTTTCCTTACAGAGCTGATATTTGGTTTCCCCCCTCTCCTTCCCTGACATTGCCACCTGCCTTCAATCTTCAGTGTGTCTTAGTTTAAAGGGGCTGTTTTTTTTTTTTTTTTTTTTCCAGTGGTTTATAACATTAGAGTGCACCTTAAGAAATTACAGACTTGGAGTTTCTGTCATGGCTCAGTGTTTAATGAACCCAACTAGGATCCATGAGTGTGTGGGTTCGATCCCTGGCCTCGCTCAGTGGGTTAAGGATCAGGCGTTGCCGTGAGCTATGATGTAGGTTGCAGATGCGGCTTGGATCTGGCATTGCTGAGGCTGTGGTGCAGGCTGGCAGCTACAGCTTTGATTCAACTCCTAGCCTGGGAACTTCCATATGCTGCAAGAGTGGCCTTTGAAAAAAAAAAAAGAAAGAAAGAAATTACAGACTTGACGAAATATACTGTATACATGTGTACAGTTTTGAGAGAAAGTGAATCTTCTCTGTTAGGACCTACTGGCAAGTTCTATCTGGTTGCATCCACCATAGAACAAATGATTGCAAGGCTTGATGTCATCAAAGGGCCAAAATGCTAGTACTCACAGGGTGCAAACTAGGGGAGGAAGCAAAAAGGAAAGGGGGGAAATGGGTTCAACATATCAATATATTGATCCAAATCTCTAGCTCTTGGGAAGATCAAATTTCCTGATTCAAAATCTCTACTCCTCAAGTTCTTTTTCCCTCCAACACATTCCAGCACTATCTATTTAATACAAGACATAAAGCTGAGCACCCAGAAAAAAAGTCTGTGCCTGCCCTCAGGATGGTCACAACCAGTATAGGAAACATCTGTCCCCCCACCCTCTCTCTCTCTCTCTCACACACACACACCCACACCCCCTAAACTCAAAACAAGTTTGACTTTGAAATTCATCCAACAGAGGTGCCACTAGTGTGTCACACTGTGGGTGGGTAACCCCTACCTGTACCTGCTGGAGAAGCTTATTGCGTGCTTAGCGTAACCGAGAAGGACCCAACAGGGCAGGCCCATCCCCTGTATCCTCTGATTTAGCTCCTCTCTGAAGTTTAACATGTATCTTGTTGGAGGTTTAAAGGGACATTGTAACCTGTAACCGAGAAGGACCCAACAGGGCAGGCCCATCCCCCGTATCCTCTGATTTAGCTCCTCTCTGAAGTTTAACATGTATCTTGTTGGAGGTTTAAAGGGACATTGTAACCTGACCTCTGTGGACGGCAACAAGAACAAAGGATTTCTGCACCAAGAAGTTTGCAGAAACCAACCACACCCCTCCCTCGCCTTGCCTTTAAACATACTTTGCAATTTTGGTTTGGGGAGTTCGGAATATTTAGAGGACACAAGCCACCTGTTTCCTTGCATGGCCCTGCAATAATACCTTTCTGTGCACCCAACTCTGACGTTTTGGTTTGTTTGGCCTCACTGTGCATTGGGCACAGGGACTGGGGACTTGCACTAACATTAGGAGGGAGGGCAGTTAGGATTGGGGGGGAAGGCAAGGACAGCACCCCCACCCCGAGGCTGCATCACATGACAGCACTCTCCTCAGTGGCAACTCCTGTGGGGGGCTTTTGGGGAGCACCACAAATGGCCAGTATCCGGGGCGGGCTTGCTGAGTCGGCTGGGTTTGGCTCTCAGGCTGATTCTGGAGATGGTGAAGGGCCCTGACTCCTGGCCTGAGGTCACCTGGCCCAGTGCTGGCACTCTGCTGTGTGGGTTCATCCCCAAGGATGAACATCGAATTGAAGAGTCCCTCTTGATTTGAATAAATGGACCCCTGGGCTGGAAGGAGTCTGGGTTGTCCTGCACAGTCACTGAGGACCATACTGATGCTCCAACAGGCCATTTTCTGGAGGCCAGGCCGTGTCGTTACGGCAGCAGGAGAGCTAAGGCTTAGCTGAGAAACATCTTCAGTCCCTGCCATAATTGAATCCATTTATTCCTCACAGAGGCCAGCGGAGGTAGGTGCTATGATGATCTCTGTGTTAGAGACAAGGAAGCGGAGGCACAGAGATGTGACGCAAAGGAACCTGCCTGAGATGGCTCAGAGCCAGGAAGTGCTGGGCTGAGGTCTGAATCCCATCTGCCCTCATGTCTTCACCACAACACTGCCAAGCTGCTCTTCAGAAACAGGGAGACAAAAGAAGGAAATAATGGCATTTGCAGCGGCATGGACAGACCTAGAGATGATCATCCGGAGTGAAATTAGTCAGACAGACAAAGACAACCACCATATGAGATCACTTATATGTGGGATCTAAAATATGACACAAATGAACCTATCTATGAAACAGAAACAGACTCAGACATAGAGAACATATTTGTGGTTGCCAAGGGGGAGGGGAATGGGGGAGGGAAAGATTGGGAGTTTGGGGTTAGCAGAGGCAAACTAGTATATACAGGATGGACAAACAACAAGGTCCTACTGCATGGCCCAGGGAACTCTACTCGATATCCTGTGATAAATCATAATGGAAAAGAGTATATTTTTCATACATATACATATATGTATAACTGAGTCACTCTGCTGTCCAGCAGAAGTTAACACTGCAAATCAACTATAGTTCAACAAAATCAAATAAAAAAAGAAGTTTGGAGACAAATAACCCACCCTGGAAGCCTCCCTGCTTTCTCACACACCCCTTCCAGTTCATTTGGGTGCATAAAATCCCACCCCCACAGATCCACCTGTTACTGACCCTTCCCTGCACCAGGACAGGATGAACCTGAGGATCCAAGCAAAGCTGGGCCATCCCCTCCACTTGTGGGCAGCTCGGGGTGGGGAGAGGGCAGGACAGGGCCAGGTTAGGGGGACCCAGACCAAGACGCTTTTCCACGCCTGTCCAGGTATGAGGACCTTTGACCAGCTGGCACAGAAAACCAGGGTTTCTTAAACTTCAGTCCACAACTATCTTCATGGTTTTTCACAGACTCACAGGCAGGTATACTCTGATAATTTCTGTCTAAATTAATTTTTTGGGTTAAATAAATTTTAGATAATTTGAGTGTATTACTCTAACAGGGAAAGTAGCAGCACTGGCCATAAATAGGAGGGAAGAGTGAAAAATAAAGTGTTTTCGGGTCAACCTCCTGAGTTTGTAAATAAAGCTTTATTGGAACAAAGCCATGCTCCTTCATGAAGCTTTCACGAAGAAATGGTAAAGCACTGGAAGCTGACATTCAATGGCCTATAAAGCTGAAAATATGTACTTTCTGGCCACTTAAGAAAGTTTGTACAACTTAGTCCTAAGTAGGGACAGTTGCTGGTCCCTTTTTCTGTTAAAAAGAAAGGGAATACTGATCAAAAAGGGAAGAACTCTATCATCATATGACTTGATGGCTTTTTTTGGCCGCGCCACAGCATGTGGAAGCTCCCAGGGATCAAACCTGAACCATAGCGGTGAGAACACCAGATCCTTAACCCACTGAGCCACCAGGGAACTCCAGAGTTGATATTATTCAATGCTAAATTCAGTACTCCCTAAAATTACATTTCACATCACTGTGTGCAGTGTTTACACTATGGGAAATACTGTATTAAAGAAGCACAGATACCAAATCAAATCACAAATGTAAATGATGGAATACGTGACTTGGGAGCAAAGATGGGTGAAGATACTGAAACATAACATTAACTGTGCACAAGAACTTTATTGTTAGAAAAGCAAAGTGAAGCTTGAAAAGATCCTGGGACCTGGGACTGGACCGGTGGGTTGAAGCCAGCACTGGGACTTAGGCGGATCTCTGCCTTTCTCAATCTTAGGACACTGAAGGTCAGAATTCTCTCCCTGTCCTATGCAGCACACAGGATGAGCCTAAGTCCTGGAAGACTCTGCTGTCAGTAAAGCGCTTTGTGACTATCGACCATTGCATTCTCACCCAAGCCCTTCCCAGCCTTCCTCCCACATGACTGATGGCAAAAGCAGTGCTGGTCAAGAGGCCAAAGGGTGATAGATCTGATTGGAAGAAAGGAGATGATGGATCAGGGGAAAGGCAGGCCGCAGAGCCCTAAATAAAGGATGCAAAGAGATGGGAGGTGCTGACTGGGCAGGAAAGAGGATGCTGGAGGGAGGGGGCTTTGCCTCCGTGGCAGTTTGGCTCTGGTCTGGTGCTGCCTGGAGACCTCCACAGCCTCACCTTGACCTGACGATGGAGGGAGGCACCCTTTCCTATGCAGGTTCCACGATGCTGGAATCCTGCCCCACTTTCTAGTTACACATGCCCCAGCATCTCCAGGCAAGGGAGCCATTTGCCTCCAAGTTCACCGTAGCCAAGGAAGGTGGATATTTATTTTAGAAACTATGCCTGCAAGCTTTCTTCTGAACGCTGTGGCATAACATTTGGGGCCGTCCATCCATGCTGCTGCGTTCTAAACACTTCAATGTGAACAGTACCTCTATGCTTCACTTTTGTCCTAAAGGAGGATCAAGGCTATAGTTATTAAAATAAAAAACAGGGAGTTCCCATTATGGCTCAGTGGTTAGTGAACCTGACTGGCACCCATGAGGATGCAGGTTCGATCCCTGCCCTCGCTCAGTGGGTTAGGGATCCAGCATTGCTGTGAGCTGTGGTGTAGGTCACAGATGCGGCTCAGATCCCATGATGCTGTGGCTGTGGCGTAGGCCAGCAGCTGTAGCTCCATTTCAACCCCTCACCTGGGAACCTCTATATGCCATGGGTGCGGGCCTCAAAAGACAAAAAAATAAAAATAAAAAAATAAAACAATAAACAGCCATGGCAGCAGCACCAGTACCAGAGAAAGAACCCGAGAGAACTGGTACCATTTAGCTAGTACCTGTGCTAAGGCAGGGTGCTAGGCAGGGTGCTAAATACGCACATCCCCTCATGAGCTCCAGGGTACAAGCCACACCAGCAATGCTGCCCTCACTGTAGTCAGCTTGGCCCTGAGCAGCAAAGTCACATGTCCTGCCCAAGACAGGACAGCTGGAGGGTAGGGCCAGATCTGAACCCAGCTCAGACTCTTGGTCCCTTCCTCTGCTCTGTCCTGTTGTGCAATGAAAATTTCTCCTTTTTCTAAGGTGAGAATGTGTTGGGTCCAGGAGACAGGCTTTGGGGAGACCTGTGTACGTAAAGCTGTAGGAACTTTATTTTTTTATTTTTTTTTCCATTTTTTTTTATTACTCAAATGAATTTATCACATCTGTAGTTGTATAATGATCATAATAATCTGATTTCACAGGATTTCCATCCCACAGCCCAGGCACATCCCCCCACCCCCCAAACTGTCTCCTCCAGAGACCATAAGTTTTTCAATATCAAGCTGTAGGAATTTTAATACTTCCTTTGCAGTCAGAGCACTAAGGGGCTTCAAGTCCCACGATGGCACTGGCATCACTTGTTGCTAGTGCCCAAATGGAATCTGTTGTTTTATCTCCTGGACAGATGCAGGAAAGCATTTACATTTGGCGAGTGGAATGGGGCAGCCGGTTTTTATTTTCCTGCTTCCATGACATTTTTAGACATAAAAATATAAAGCTTCTTGTCTATCACTTACTACTGGGGAGAGATGCTTTTGGGGGGGTTATGTGTGATGGGGTGAGGGAGAAGGCAGAGTTAATGCCGCATGTCTGAACAGAACAAAATATTATAGAGAACCTCGGAAATGTAGGAACAGGCTAGGACATGGGAACAAATGAAGAAATAAACTGAAATTAGAAAGACATTAAGTGCCCTGATGATGATTTTTATGTAATTTTCCAAGTGCACGGGGCAACCTACAATATGAATTTCCTCGTTATTAAGCCAGTAAAATCCAGCCATAGAACCAATGAGCACATCGATATAATTTGTGCATGAAGCAAAGTGATTTTAACTGAGGTTAAGTGCCTTTAATCCAAAAGGTTTGTTTTAATGTAAGTTTAACATTAAAGGGGAAATGAGAGAAACCAAGAACAACAAAAGCCTCGTGTGGAAGTACTGAAGTGTCTGTACAAAGCACATTCATTGCCTCCAATCCACCCATGGGGACATTCTCGTCTAAGGTATAAATTGGAATTTAGAGACTTTATAAAAAGCTGTTTTTAAGCTCAATGTGCCCCAAATGAGAAGTTGTCAATGAGGGCTTAGGGACTCTTAAATTCAGAGATTATTCAATTGCTTGATTCTACAAAAACACTTATGAAACTGTCATAGAAAAAAAATGCTGTGAAATAAACACGGATTCTCAGACAAAATCAAAGACATGCCTTACCTACCCCTCAAAGGTATGGATGACATAAATATAAGCTCAAAGAGCAATGCAAAGAGGTTCCGTTGTAACTGGAAGGCCAGTGGTTTTCAGGAAGGAAAGGAGAAACTGAAGGAGCTGGCCGCCTCGACACCTCCCTGACGTCTTTGTTATGGGGTGGAGGGTACCCGACCTGAAAGCCAGAGGCGCAGGGGCACCTGGGCAGGCATTAAAGGCACCAGGGGCGGACCCCCACTCTCCCCTCATCACAGCTCACAAGTCTTGGTTCAGGCTAATTCTCATCTTCTACTTTCCTTTCAGCTCCGACTCCCATACCGAGCCTGATCCCGGACTCCTGCCCTTTGCTGGCGAGTGACTCCATGGCCAAGGTTTGGCAAAAGTGAGCCTCCTTTGTCTATTTCCTTTTCTTTCTTCCTTTCTTCCTTTCTTTCTTCCTTCCTTCCTTCCTTCTTCCTTCCTTTCTTTCCTTCCTTCCCTCCTTCCTTCCTTCCTTTCTTTCTTTCCTTCCTTTCTTTCTTTCTGCCACACCTGCAGCTTATGGAGGTTCCCAGCCTAGGAGTCAAATCAGAGCTACAGCTGCTAGCCTACACCACAGCCACAGCAACGCAGGATCTAAGCCACATCTGTGATCTATACCACAGCTCATGGCAATGCTGGATCCTTAACCCACTGAGCGAGGCCAGGGATCAAACATGTATCCTCATAGTTGGGTTCTTAACCCGCTAAGCCACAAGGAGAACTTCACTGGGCTCTTCTGCACAGTCACGCATGATGCCTGCTTAGCTCCAAGGCTCTTCCCCAGACGACACACTAGAAGATTTGATGTTTTCCAGGAGAGGGACCTGGCAAGAGGAAGTCAACTGTGGAAACACAGTTGTCTAAGCAGGATGGAAAGTATCCATTCTCACATCCCACCTGGGCTGTTGGTCAATGGTAATGCTCCTCTTGTCCAGGTAGAAAACACAACCCCAGGGGGGTTGCATAACTTGTTCTGGGCCTGAGCGCTGCAGTGGGTGACCAATGGGGCAATAGATATGCCCAGAACAGTCCTGTGCCAGACAGCTTCTCAAGAGGTAAAGCCATGGAGATGCTCTTAATATAGCCACATTTAAACCACCTGACCCATCTCACTTTGCTGAGCATCATGCTAGCTTCTGGGGCTACAAGGTGAGCAAGACCAGATGCTTGCCTTTTAGGAGTGTCTAAGCAAGTCAGGAAGCATCCCTCACTGGTGTATGAAGCCTCACAGTAGAATACGAGAAGTCTGAGGTTCAGAGCCCCCTTGGAAGCAGCGGGGGAAGAGTGGATAACTGTGCCGGAGGGTGGGGTGGGCTTCAGGCAAGGCTTCAAAGAGGAAGGGACATCTGAAGGGGAAGGAGATGGAAATCCATCCCCAGGACAGAGCCTGCCAGAGTGTGGAGGTATGAGGCTCGCAGTCAGCAGGCTCCAGAGCGGCTGGAAGCTGGAGTGTCAGTAGGAGAACAGATGAGGGTGGGGTCGGGGTGGGGGATCTGGGGGGAAAGTCACAAAGCAGCCAGAAGGCACAGCTGACCACTGGGGAAGCTGCTTCAAGTAGAGGTCCAAAACTCCAGCCTCTGGGCCAAATCCAGCCCTACACCCACTTTCATAAATAATGCTGTATTGTGGTATTGGAAATAAGTTCATTTGAACTTATTTGCAGAACAGAAACAGATTCACAGACTTGGAAAACTTACGGTTACCAAAGGGGATAGTGGGGAAGTGGGGAGGGAGGGATGGACTGGGAGTTAGGATTGTCGTGTGCACACTGAGGTATATGGAATGGCTGGCCAGTGGGGACCTGCTGTATTGCACAGAGAACTCTACCTGGTATTCTGTGATCATCTATGTGGGGAAAGAATCTGAAAGAGAATGGATGTGTGTCTATGTATAACTGAGTCACTTTTTTTTTGCCTTTTGCCTTTTGCCTTTTGCCTTTTCTAGGGCCACTTCTTGTGGCATATGGAGGTTCCAAGGCTAGGGGTCTAATCAGAGCTGTAGCCGCTGGCCTACTACATAGCCACAGCAATGCAGGATCCGAGCCGAATCTGCAACCTACATCACAGCTCACAGCAACGCCAGATCCTTAACCCACTGAGCAAGGCCAGGGATTGAACCCACAATCTCGTGGTTCCTAGTTGGATTTGTTAACCTCTGCGCCATGACAGGAACTCCTGAGTCACTTTGCTATACGGCAGAAATTATCACAACATTGTAAATCAACTATACTTCAATAAAACTTTAAAGAATGAAAAAAAAAAGTTGTATTGGAACACAACCACACCTCTTGGCTTACATATTTTCTGTAGCTGCTTTGTGCTCCAAGGGCAGAGCTAAGGAATTAAGATAAGACCCACAAAGCTAACACATTTTCCATCTGACCCTTTTTAAAATGTTTGCTGCTCTCTGGCTAAGAGTTCTGAACCATCACTGGGATTTTCTGTAAGTGACTCGAAGGCAGAGGGTTGGTTTTCCCTCCCATGGTCTCAACCCACTTCTTTCCCACCACACACAATGAGCTGGTTCTCTGGATCAGAAGCTCTTCTACACCTCTTGTTCTCAGTCCCAAATTGTGTGTCGTCATGTTCATTGACTGTTGACATACATATATTTTTTTCTTCTTCTTGTTTTTACTTTCAGGCTTTGCTGCACACTTTCCTCTGCTGACATCGTTCCAGGCTTCCTGCCCAACAGCAGGAGTTCATCACTCAACTTCAAGTCATGTTACTTCCTTTGCCTCCTCTCCAGGTTCTTCCAAAATTTTGGTACCACTTTTAGAATGCAGCTGAAAATCGATTTTTTCCCCTTGCTGTTACTGATTTCAAACCCCGTGCTCTGACAAATAGCTACTCCTCTGAAAAAAAAAGTTCCCCTCCTGTACAAAGCCCTTGGAAAATAGAAGGCATACCCACCAGCATTTATAGAACAGAAAAATGAAGACATAATTGTCCTGTTCTGATGGGCCACACCAAAGGCTTTCCTTTACTAGTACATCCCCTTATACACTTACAACCAACTTTGATCTATAAAAATGAAATCTGCACATGATTTTCTAGGGTGTCCATCTCTAATAGACATCAAGGAGTGTGATTATTGTCTCATTAACCACAGGCATACAGTGAGTCTGTGGGAACACTGAGTTTTCAAAGATGCTTTTTTGTTGTTGTTGTTGTTGTTGTTGTTGTTGTTGCTATTTCTTGGGCCGCTTCTGAGGCATATGGAGGTTCCCAGGCTAGGGGTTGAATCGGAGCCGTAGCCACCGGCCTACGCCAGAGCCACAGCAACGCGGGATCCGAGCCGCGTCTGCAATCTACACCACAGCTCACGGCAACGCCGGATCGTTAACCCACTGAGCAAGGGCAGGGACCGAACCCGCAACCTCATGGTTCCTAGTCGGATTCGTTAACCACTGCGGCACGACGAGAACTCCCAAAGATGCTTTTTATGGCATGCAGTATATATTACTGCCCGCGTCCAAACCCCAGCACTGCCCCAACCAAGTGTGTTACCTTGAGAAAGTTAACCTTGCTGGGCCTCAGCTTCTACATCTTCCCAAAAAAGGGGGAGAGAGGAATTAAAAGTAACCTGCCTGAAAGAGTTGTCATGAGAATCAAGCGGTGTTAAGTATTAAAAGTGGTTAATGCAGTGCCTGGTACATACAAAACACCTCGTGTATGTTAGCTGCTACTACAGTGTAATTCTGAGGTTGCTTTCCTTCTTTTCCTTCCTCAGCATAAAGAATAAGAACGTAGTGGAAACAGTGCTGGGGGATTGGCTATTTCACAGTGATCATGAGTCCTGTCTGTTTGGTTCTTCACTGAGAAACACTTCCTTGTACACTCTCAGCTCATGCGGTCTGGGTGGCGTCAACCTCAGTCCTGGGCTCTAGTCACACACAGTATTCTACCCCCATGGTCCCCAAGGTCTTGTATGCACAGAGGGGCGCATGACCCAGGTCAGGCAATGAGAATCAGTTCCTTGGCATGGACAGGAGGTTCGGGATCTGGGTAGACCATTGGCTGGAGTTGTTGGTGGCCATCTTTATTCATCAATTTTTTTTTTTTTTTTTTTGGTCTTTTGAGGGCCAAACCCACGGCACATGGAAGTTCCCAGGCTAGGGGTCAAATTGGAGCTGTAGCTGCCCAGCCTACACCACAGCCACAACATGGATCTGAGCTGCATCTGTGACCTTCACTACAGCTCACAGCAAAGCCGGATCCTTTACCCACTGAATGAGGCCATGTATTGAACCTGCATCCTCATGGATACTAGTTGGGTTCTTAACTTGCTGACCCATGACAGGAACTCCCTTCATTTGCCATTTAAAACATCTTCCCAGGAACAAAACCAACATGGCAAAAGTCAGCCATGAGGAGTTCCCATTGTGGCTCAGTGGATTAAGAACCTGACATAATGTCTGTGAGGACGAGGGTTCGATCACTGGCCTCACTCAGTGGGTTAAGAATCCAGTGTTGCCATGAGCTGTGGTGTAGGTCACAGATGTGGCTCAGATCCAGTGGTGCTGTGGATGTGGTCTAGACCAGCAGCTGTAGTTCCGATTGGACCCATGGCCCATGAATTTCCATATTCCCCATGTGCAGCCATTAAAAAAAAAAAAAGAGAGAGAGAGAGAGAGCCATGACAGATGAAGGGAAACAATAAGAATACCCTGCCCCTGCAAGAGCAAATGTGAGCCTCTGGCTCCAGCTATGTGATCCGGACTGTCTATCATATGCACTGATTTTTCAGCTGCTACCAAGTTTGAGCTGGGCTTTCTGTCACTTGCATCCAAAGACCTCTGATATATACTAATGAACTGACATGACCTATGGCCAGAACTAAAGGCAAACCTCACTAACCTTGGCACCACAGAGAAGGCAGGGCAAGGACGGTGGCAGACTTGAACTATAATCCTGGCTCTGTCCTCAGCCAGTTGGGGATTGCTAGGAAAACCGTGTCATCTTTCTGGGCCCTGGTGTACTTGTGTGTCAAATGAGAGAGGTGAGTGAAAATCAATCTCTAAGATCTGTTTTCACCTCTAACATCCTATGAGGCTCTACTATTCCTGGGTTCATTTCAGTTGTGTATACTGTGGTATAATTGGTTACCGATTCTCATATTTTCCTGCTTCCTTCTGTTTCAACTTCTAAAATTTTCTATTAGACTCTCAGTCACTATACTCCAAGTGTTTATTTCTTCCCCTTCAATTTCCTACTGAAGAAAATAATTTATTTTTGTATATTTGGGCATAATGATCCCATTTTCTTCCCATTTCTATATTTTTAAATCTAATTAAGGTGATAAGTTCCTTGAGGGTTGAAACTAGTTTTCCTGTGGGTGTAAACACTATTTTTTTAAATTGGCAACCAAGCTGCCAGTTTTTACAGAGCAGCAGGATATGGGTTTTAAGTAATATAAGCAGGAAATGGGTCTCCAGCCCACACAAAATAAATGCAAAAGTACTGATTTACCCTGAGTCCACATCTGGCTTACTCATTTATAATTTTAGCCTGAACTGAAATTCTCCCACAGAACCACAGTAATATTCATATCTATAGAATGTCCAACCAAAAATGGGGAGTTGTGGGTGGCTGGGGGATCCTCCTGTGAGTCTCGCTTACACATATAAATAATTTGCCTGTTTCAGGTCAGCATCATGCTTTTCTCTTTAATGGCAGGGTTCAGGGCCTGAGCTAAGGAAAGATTAGCTTTGTGTCTTCACATTCACTGATTTTTAAGTAATTCAACAGCTCTCAAGTGTGGAGGGGACCAATGGAAATAGACTGAAATGTGGTCACCTGGTTCATCATCTGCAGAGAGAACCCCCCAGAGGATGGGACCCTCCCAGAAGAGCTGGGACACTCAGGATGCTTCCCTGTCTGGTGCTCCAGGCCATGCTGGTTCATCAAGATCTTAATTATGAATAAGACTCTGGCCCCAATGGCCTTAATGAGCATTTCCTGGCAAATATAAAAAAATGATCTGGAAGCAGCAGTTCCAGGGTCAGTTGGTTCAGCAATTTAGGGGTGCCAGTCAGGGCCTGAGTTCTGTCCATCCACACCTACAGGGCCTGCTCCATCTTAGAGCTGAATTCCCTTGGGGATGGATGAGAGCAACCAGGGGGTTGTGGCTCTAGCTTCCTTGTCCACATGCATCAGAAGTCGGGACACTTCTGCCCCAATATTCTAATCATTAAGTCTTTCTTTTTAGTAATTTTCCTTTGCTAAAATTTGAAATTGGCTGAAAAGTTGCAAGAATAGTACAAGGAACTCTTTCACTGTGTATCCTTTCATCAGATTCACAGTTCTTAATATCTTGCCACATTTTTTTTTTCTCTTTCTCTCTCTCTTACACACACACACCTTTTGACCAATGAAATCAGTTGTAGATATCAAGAATAAGAACAATCTCTTGCATAAAAATACCATGATGGTACAAGTCAGGAAGTTATTTTAAAGTTTATTCAATGGGTTATTCTAATCCACAATCTATGTTCAAATTTCAATAACTGTTCCTATAATTCCCTCAGCTCCAGGGTCACGGGGAGGGTGCTGTGTACTGAGCTGCCATACCTCTGTCTGTCTTTCATAGTTTTGGCATTTTTGAAGAGTACTAGTTCATTTTGTTTTGTTTTTTAATTGTGTTATTTGCTTTTTTATCATCAAGATTTCAGGGCTTTTCCATATTCTAGATATAAGTCCTTATTAGACATGCGCTTTGTAAATATTTTCTCCTCACCTCTGGCTTGTTTTTTCATTGATTTTACAGTGTCTTTTGAATGGCAGACATTTCTAATTTTGATGAAGTCTAGTTGACCATTTTTTCCTTTATGGCTCATGAGCATGAGTCTTGAACTCAGCCTCAGGGGACCAGCCCAGGTTACACATTCATCATGAACTGGTGACTGTGGCTGGGACAGAACATACTGATTGGCTTGATTCAAATGAAATGATCCGACTTTGATTCCTTCCCTGAAGTGCTACAAACCCAAGAGGTGGAAAAGCCTATTTAGACCCTGGGTATCAATGGGAAAGGTGAGGGACAGGATGGAGGCCACCAAGAAATACCCCCTAGTTGCAGCTCCCAGGAGAGCACCAGTCAGCCAGTCATGCACCCTCAGGCCTTCGCCACCATGGACACAGGTCCCAGTTCCAAAATCCAAGAGCCTCTGACCAACACAAGTCTTCAAATCCTACTGTTGGACAGTGCTTTTCATCCTGCAGTGGTAGAAGACAGTGAGCAGGGCTCAGCATCTCAGAGCCCCTCAGAGCACCTAGGCCAGTGCCTCACTCAGATCCCCAAGCAAAGGATTGCATGGCAAGCAGCAGTTCCACTGAGCACCCCACCTGGCACACATCCTTGCACCCTCTTTAGACCTGCCCCAGCCGGGCCATCTGCAGGTACTTTATTGTTCCCTTCATTTGAAGGCATCAAGCAGAGAATATAACTAATGATTTTTGGGTGCTATACATGCTCTGCCTCTATTTAAAGCACATATGACCAAACCCCTACAATCAGATGATGATGGACCACTCTTTTTTTTTTTGGCTGCGCCCATGGCATGCAGAAGCTTCCTGGCCAAAGATTGAAGCCACACTGCAGCAGTGACAACACCAGATCCTTAAACTGCTGTGCCACCAGGGAATTCCCCACTCATCTTTAATCTATTCAGATGTTCTCTTCTGAATGAATAAAGGGTACAATTGTTTGGAGAAGAGGATGGTGGGGAGGACAAAAGATGAATCAAGTTTGGAAAAATTCCAACATTCCAAGTGTCTAAATGTTTCTTTGACAACAAAAGTTTTATGCTCCCTCCCCTCTGAAAAAGGGCACGTTACTACTACAGTTAATATTCATGCCTCTAGTCTCATTTTATTCTCATCAACTCCAGCAAAGCCCTTTATTCCTACTGTCAAGATGGAGAAACATTGTCTCCAAGTGGCTATGGGACACGCTTGTGTTGTGATGATGTGGAGACACAGAGGTGGCCTGCAGCTGCTCAGGGATAGAAGCCCACTGTCCTCAACACCCAGCTCCTGTCTTTTCACCAACTGCCACTCAAGTTTTATCTGAAACTCCCCACAGTTATTCTATTTTCATGTCTCCTCTGTTTACCCCTACCCTTGGCAATATATCATCAGTGTCATGTCTGAATTCCACACGCTGAGGTCCTCCACGACTTGATTTTAGACGCTGAGCAATCATATTTATAGATAAGGCAAAGAGAAAAAAAAATTTTTTTTGAGACTCCACTTACATTCTTTGGACATTCCCACTTCAAAGCACTTCTGGAGTCGACAGTACTGGCATCGATTCCTGGTGACTTTATTAATAACACAGTTCTTATCTCGGTGACAAGTGTAAATCATGTTCTTCTGAATACTTCTGCGGAAAAACCCCTGCAAGCAAGCAAGGAGATGAAAAAACTGAGCAAAACTACTGAGCTTCATGAGAAATCAAAGCCAACCTTATCAATGCGTTGACTGCTCGATCAGAGTAATGAAGTGATGGCAGCAAAAACGTTAACTAAGTTAAGCCTGAAAATCCTTGAGAAATATTAATAGTTGGTTCTCCCTTTGCTGCAAACCAGAAAGCTCTTTTAATCAAAACCGGACCTGACTGTTATCATCTTTCTAAAAGAAAATTAATACCCAGCAGATCCACTTGGAAAATGTAATGCAGAGTTGGGTCCTTCCAAATAGGCTTAACTTCCTCAGTGGCTCTCTTGCTGGCCAGAATTATTTCAGAGGGGTCCACTATCAAGAAACCCAATAGGTGAAGCATTATTTGCAGAAGAAATTATATGCTTCATGCAAGAAATAGGTCTTTTCAAAGGAGTTGTCTCCAAATTCTTTTACACATTGAACTCTTATAATCATATTTAAAACAAAATTTCATTTACAAAGTGTTCAGAAAAATATTATCCAAGATTGGAAACAAGGCAGAAACTCGACTGTCTGCTGACTTAATGGCATATCAGAGCTGGGCTGGCCAATATGTGGCTACTAATCACATGTGGCTATTTAAGTCAAAATTAATGAAAATTAAATAAAATTAAAAATTCATTTCCTCGCTTGGACTAGCCACATTTCAAATGCTCAATAGTCATAAGGGTTCAGTGGCCACCACACTGGACAACACACGTGCAGAATATCTTCATCATCGCAGAAGTTCCTGTGGGCAGTGTATTCACAGCACTGGCTGACACGCTTACCTGAGTCATCTAACAGTCTCGGGAAATGTAACTCCCTTTTTGACTTACTATTTGTTATCGATTGGACCCTGACTCCGTAAAGATGGTAGAAACTTTTAAATTACAAATCATACTTGTCTAGTACAGGTGCAAAGATGAGTACAGATCGCTGCCTGGTTGAAATATAACCAGGGATTCTTGTTTTATTGTCTTGTAGGACATTAGCCAGTTGTGAGTCACTTTGCAATCATATTCAACATTCTTTTTTCCTATCACCCTATCTATCTGTCTGTCTGACTGTCTACCTACCTACCTATCTACTTGGGTATTTTTTTTCTCATATCCTTCTTTGAACCGGCTTTGTCATCCTACCGTTTCCCTCATGAATGTGTTAAATCAATCTTCAACATGGGCTTATTGCCTATTTGAATAAGTTACTGTTTTTTAACTTTTTGAAAATTATATTTTGACCAAAGAAGCAATTTATCCTGATATTTGTGAAACATGGATGAAATAAAGCTGACTTTAGGCTCCACAAGCACAGGGACCCCACCTTCTTCTCTGGCTCCCCATCTCTCCACACAGCTTTACAAAGATGGATAACTGAGGGGTGCTGCTTAATACACAGACGAATGAAGAGTTAATACACAGATGAGTGCTGGGTAAACTTGCTGTCTTTTCTCTCTTCTAATCATCCAACAAAACCTCTATGCTGCTATGAGTATTCAAAGCAAGGAGTTTTGGAGTTCCCTGGTGGCCTAGTGGGTTAAGGCTTGCATTGTCACTGCTGTGACGTGGGTTCAATCTCAGGCTCAGGAATTTCCATTTCTGCAGCTGGGGCCAAAAAAATAAAATAAAAGCAAGGAGTTTTACCTTGTCAATTGTGATGTGACTTTTACCTCTGTTAGAAACAATTCTCTTCAGTGTAAGAAACACACCACCAAATGCGTTGAATAGCAAATAAGACTCGCCACCTGAGTTCAACTTTCTCTGAAGTACATTAACACTCCGGGAGCCAGAACTAAAAGCCCTCATAGCTAAAGCACATTAGCCAAGAAAACTCGTGTAACACACTTTGTTTAGGATATTTACGTGGGCACCCCAGGATTTTCACGTCTAAATAAACATATTTTTGCTGGCATGGTTCAACTGGAAATGCCTGGAAATCTTGTTTAAGGTTGCAACTCCTGTCACATCCCAGACACACATTTTCCAAGAAAACACGGTTTATTTTTATACCTCTGGAGCTACAAATACGCTCAGCATCTAAAATACCAGGTTATAAATACCCCGAACCTCTTAGAGAATCTGTGCACAGTGGTTACCTCAAACATATCCTTTCCTGCAAAAAATACCTACAGGACACTTTTGGCTGCCAGATGTACAAGCTCAATTTACAGAAACTTCATGGCTCTCCTGCCGAGAAACACTGACACGTGGACGATCTGGTCTCTTTGCAAGTGTGAAGCAAGAGAGGTATGGACAGAGTGACCTCCTCCATTTATTTAAAACTGAATATTCAGTTCAGCAAACTCTTAGGGAGTGAGCACAGAGGAGAGGAAACTAACCTCTTGACCTCTGGATGAAAGAAGAAGAGAGAATTAAGAACTTCATATGTCACAAATTACCCAGTCCGGGTAACTCAGTAACAACAACGGCAGTAACTGAATAGGACTTCTTGGTTTTCCAAATCAGAGTTTTGGCTGGATTTCAGGAGAAGGTCTAAGTTTCAGCAAATCATCCCCACCAAGGTAGAATACTTGCTGACTAAAATATATGCTGTGAGGTATTCTTATACATGAACTGGGTAAACAGAAATGCCCTCTGAGGCCCAAGAGAGGCCTGAATTGTCTAAACCCTCCTCCTCTGCAGTGGATACTCCTGTAAATCATGTTTCCTTGGGCTCCACCACTGTGGGGGCCTCAGGCATCCATGTGGCACCATAGCCCCACACTACCAAAACTTCATCTACTTAATATTTTTTTTGGGGGGGTGATTCTTCATTTACTTATTTATTTTTTTGGCCAGGCCCACAGCATGTGGAAGTTCCCAGGCCAGGGATCAAACCTGTACCACAGTAGTGCTAACTGCTCCTTAACCCACTGAGCCACTAGGGAACTCTCTTTTATTTTTAACATTATTTAAAATAGAAACTTTTAACCTCTGGCTCAATGTGCAAACCAGCACTGTCTGTCAATATTAAAAGGCCCTCATAAAATGAATAAAATGAAGTTGAACAAAACAATAATCAGATGCTTTCTCATTCTTGCTGGATCCCAAATCTGGTAAAGGCTGGGAACCCTGGCTGATAAGGAGTGAAGCAAGCCTTAGGAATAGATTGGCACTGCCTTGAGACTTCTTATTGGGGATTTCAGAGAAGATAAACATGTTTCTCACTACGTGATTCAAGGAGGTTTAAAGCTGTGAATTCATCCCATCTAAAACTGGGAGCCTCATAGTTTGGGAAACAAACCTGTCATAGTAAAACTGAGTTTTTTTTTTTTTTTTTTTGCCTTTTTGCTTTTTTGCCTTTTCTAGGGCTGCTCCCATGACATATGGAGGTTCCCAGGCTAGGGGTCAAATCGGAGCTGTAGCCACTGGCCTATGCCAGAGCCACAGCAGCTCGGGATCCGAGCCTCGTCTGTGACCTACACCACAGCTCATGGCAATGCCGGATTGTCAACCCACTGAGCAAGGCCAGGGATCAAACCAGCAACCTCATGGTTCCTAGTCAGATTTGTTAACCACTGAGCCACAACGGGAACTCCAAAACTGAGTTCTTAAGGCTGGTTGATGGGTAGAGACACATCTGGAGGAGGAAAGACAGGAAAGCTGAGCTTGTACAGATGAAGGATTTGGTCCTATTTGGAGGAGCAGCTTCAGGGCAGAGAGGTAACAGAGGGTGCAGGGGAAAAGCCCTGGAAAGGAAGCTGGGGGCTGGAGGAGTCACAGCCTTGGGGTCAGGCACTCACCTCCTAAGTGAAGGTCTGGGTGGCTCATTTTCAAGACCCTTTCCAGCTATATACATTGCACCAGGAAGGGACAAGTTGGAAAGTCTCGAGTGAGGAGGAGGGGCCTCTGTAGGCAAAGAAAATCACCACGGAGGAGGCGGTGTTTGAAGACAAAGGATCGAGGGCTCCTCCACCTGTATGGGTAACAGCTGCAATTTCTCCAGACTCAGAGACACAAAGAACAGATGTATGGGTGCCAAGGGGGAGGTGGACGGGAGAGGGAGTTGGAGATTTGCAGATGCAAACTAGTATATATAGGATGGATAAACAACAAGGTCCTACTGTATAGCCCAGGGAACTATAGCCAATCTCCTATGGTAAATCATTATGGAAAAGAATGTGAAAAAGAATGTATATAGGAGTTCCCTGGTCTAGGGTCACTGCTGCCACAATTTTACTCTTCCACTTCCCAGAAATATCCTTTCCCAGTAAACACAGAAAACTTCTATCACGGCCTTCAAGATATAAGTCACCTCAACCAGGAAGCCTTCTCTGACTGATCCAAGCACACATGCATGCTGCCTCTTTTAGATAACCTGGGTCTTTTGCTTTTCCTTCTAGATCACACCAATTAGAGTGATCCTTAAAATATTAAACAATAGTACCATCCACTTCAGGAGTTATGTGGGCAACGTGAGGGAATGCCAGCCTGTGGCCAGCAGGCCCAGTCTCAGGGACCCAAGTGGGCTTCAGAGATTTTCACAACTGGGTATCACGGGAGCCAAGTGGGGACATCTAAGCAGGACATCTTTCTTGCTGGGATTCTAGCCTCCTTGACAGAGGAGAAGAAGAGGTATGGGGGCCTGCTCCCCAGAACCAGGGTGGGCAGGATGGTGGCTTCTACAGTGGCCTCAAAGCTATGCTTGATGTGTTCCCCCCGGGAATCAACACCGTGTACTCGGGTGTGGATAACAAAGACTCAAGGCAATAGTTAGTTGACAACAGGTAGGAAATTACTTCAACATTTCAACACCTAGTAAAACTGAATTGGTACATATCAGCTGCATATCCTCAGGGCTGGGACAGAACCTGACCCATGGTAGGTAAGCCAATAAAGAGTTGTTGATGGAATGAATGAACAATTGGCCCCCTCAGCTAAAAGCAGAGCCAGAGTGACACTCTGGGTGGACTACATTTTAATTCCATAAAACATTCCTCAATGTTAATGTACTCCTCGAAGATGCTATTATTTGTACTTATGAAAGTAAGCAACCAAATTTCTCTGAGGTTAGTAGAAGATGGACTAATCTGAGTTGTAATCAGGCTCGTCAATCAGGACTTCTGTTGGTTAGCCTTGATCTGTGTTAACTATGACTTCTGTTGCTAATTTTAGCTTCTGTGGGTTAATCAGGACTCCTGTTGATTAACTTCTGCTGGTTAACTATTGGTGAACCCTGACTTCTGGTGTCTAATCATGGCTTCTGCAGCCTAAGCGTGACTTCTAATGAGTGTGACAATCAAGGCAAGCAACACAATTAACCCCTAATTACCTAGATCAAAATGATAGACCTGCATCCCAAACTCAATCACCGTGTTTCCTAACCATGGATTTATCAACCTTTCTTCCCTCACCCTCTTTTACTTTTGCTATCAAAGAACTTGGGTCTAATTAAAAAGAAAAAAATACTCACATGCAGGAGAGTTGTTTCCTTCACATCTTAGCCGTGACCATGGAAGGCCCGTACCCCACTCAGAGTACTTCTGTCTCCCTTGGGGATAGGAGGTACCACTGTTCTAACTAATCTACTATCCACGGGGCAGAAACAACCCCAAATCAGAAGGGAAAGTAACTGTCCCTTCTAAATCTGCATATTGTCCTATACCTACATACTTAAAATTCATAATGCCCTTGATGGACCAGTCAAATGTCCCAAATCTAAACAGGACACGGAGACAAGTGGATTCTCTCACTCCCTTCATATTTTGAGGGGATCCGAGGTTCCCCTCCTCTAACATCTGAAATGATGGCTCTATTTCTTGTCCTCTTCCCCATTCGTGGGCCCTGTTTCACCTTCTAGTTTTCAGATATCACACATCATATTCCTCACTCTCTCCAAAGGGCGGGAGTTTTGAGTTAGGCTGGTGGTAAGAATTAGGCTTTAGCTCAGGTTCACATGGATTTAAACTCTGACTCTGCCACTTGCTCTCCACATGAAAGTGAGCAAGTTACACCAAAGCCTCCATCTCCTCATCTGTAAAATGAGGGTAAGGAGATACCTGCTCCACAGGACCACTCAGAGCAGCATCCAGCCAGGGAATGCACACATGGTGTTAGCACCAAGCCCAGCAAGTGCCCAGGGAATGGCAGCTTTTGTTACTGGCAAAACCTCTTTTTCAAAAGCTTTCTCTTTTTAAATTTTTTTACATGTATTTATTTATTTATTTATTTTGCTTTTTAGGGATGCACCCACAGCATATGGAAGTTCCCAGGCTAAGGGTTGAATCAGAGCTGCAGCTGCCAGCCTACATTATAGCCACAGCAACATGGGATCCAAGCCAAGTCTGCAATCTACGCCACAGCTCACGGCAACGCCGGATCCTTAACCTACTGAGCGAGGCCAGGGATTGAACCTGTGTCCTCATGGATACTAGTTGGGTTCATTACTGCTGAGCCACAATGGGAACTCCTTCCAAAGCTTTCTTCTGGGCAATTTTCAACATCCATTTTGTGTTTAAAATAAAGACTCCCCAATAGGACAGGACCCTGTTCTGAATCTCTGAACAACAGAGGTTCTTGTGGGCAGACAGCTTTGATGATTCCAAGGACCCCTTATGGATCAATCCATTCACTCAATGTCCATCAGCTGGGGCGGTGGTGGTGGGCTCTGTTGGGGCACAGAAAGATGGACATGGCCTGGCTCCAGCCCTTTCTCAAGCTACCAGGGGTGTTGAGTCAAGTGAACCAAGCAGTGTGGAAGCAGAGAGTGAAAGGTGCCTGGTACAGTGCCTGGCACATAGTAGGCACACGCAAATTATTGACTGAGTAAAGGCCATTGCAATACCAAGAAGGTGGCACTTGATCCCAGCTCTAACGGAGGGATAGGATCTGAACAGCATGCTTTCTTCCAAGGAGCTTTACGGGTAAGCGGCAGTAAGGGGTGAGAAAGGACAGGGAAGGGCCAGGGTCCAGGCTGCAGACACAGTGACAAGGAGAGTGTGTGACACAGCTGGAACAGCTGGCTGATGTGCAAACTGGGTTAGATCACAAAGGCCACACCAGGCGTTTCCTGGGAAGGCCCTAATTCTTCTGTGCAGGAGAGGACTAGGGTCAGAATACACTCTTCCAGGATTGTTCAGGAAGCTGTGAATTGCTGATTTCAGGAGGTGTTGCTTTACCGCTTACTGCAGCAGACTGTGAACTCTGGGTATCAATACAAAACCTAAAAACTCTGAGCCTACCCTCAGGTCCAAGCACGAATGTAGCCCAAGAATCTTTAATTTCTGAAATGATGGTGCAATCTGCAGACTTGTGTTTAATCATGAAGTTATCTGTGAGAATTCACACTGCAGTGTTTTGGATGGAAGTTGCCTTAGAGCCATTTGCATCCAAGTACAGAAAGCACCACGACCTTTTGAAGAAAGGCACTAAGTAAAAACTTCTTTTTTTTTTTTAAAGGCAACTTGGACCCATATTAGTCATAAAAAAGCAAGGGGTGGGAGAAATTCACCCCCAAAAATAGTGTGGGAAGTACATCTGTTTGCACTTGGCTTCTGCAGAGTTAATTTCTATCCCATGCAAAGTTCAAAAGGATAATTTCTCTTTTTAGAGTGAGAGAAGAGAGAAAAAGTCAGGAGGGTTACTTAGTTGTTTCTCCTCAGTCATTAAAAGGGCTATATCTCAACCCCATCTCAATCAAAAGGTAAGTAGGTATCTGAATGGTCATCATTAAAAAGTCTACAAATAAATGCTGGAGAGGGTGAGGAGAAAAAGGAACCCCCCTATACCGTCAGTGAGAATGTAAACTGGTACAACCACTAGGGAAAACAGTATGGAGGTTCCTCAAAAACTAAAAATAGAACTACCATATGATCCAGCAATTCTAATCCTGGGCATCTATCCAGACAAAACTTTAATTCAAAAAGACACATGCACCCCTATGTTCACTGCAGCACTACTAACAATAGCCAAGATATGAAAACAACATCGACCAAGGAATGGATAAAGAAGATGTGGTACATACATACATCTACAAATGGAATATTACTCAGCCACAAAAATGAAATAATGTCATTTGCAGCAACGTGGGTGGACCTAAAGATTATCATACTAAGTGTAGTGAGTCAGAAAGAGAAAGACAAATACCATATGATATCACTTATATGCAGAATCTAAAATATGGCATAAATGAACATACCTATGAAACAAAAAGAGACATAGAAAACAGACTTGTGGCTGCCAAGCTGAAGAGGGGTGCAAGAGGGAAGGATTGGGAGTTTGGGATTAGCAAATGATTACACATAGACTGAATAAACAAAGAGCAAGTTCCTACTGTACAGCACAGGGAACTATATTCAACAGCTTATGATAAACCATAATGGAAAAGAATATGAAAAAGAATGTATGTATTATAACTGAGTCACTTTGCTGTACAGTAGAAATTAACACAACACTGTAAATCAACTATACTTCAGTCAATTTTTTTGAAAAAAGATCAAGCAGGCGGCTGCCCACGTAGGCACCCTCCCTGGCTAGCACGGCCAGCGTGGCAAGGTCCAGGTCAGGCCAGCATGGACCTGCAACTCCCGTTTCCAGCCAGAAGCAGAGATGCTGCCAGTAGGAGGTAAGTGTGGAATAATCCCATCACAGCTACTTTGGGAAACATGGTTTTCATACCAGGAAACACGTTGCCTTAAACAAACAAAAAACACCCTCCACAGTGAGTGGAAGTCTATGCGTGACAACGTCTGCAAAGTTATTAATAGCCAGATTTGGGGCGGGAGAAAGAGAAAAGTGAAGACCTTTTCACCCCACTGAAAGACAATGGTACAAGGGAGGGAGAAAGTAGAAAAACAGTCCACTATTTTGATGACACACAGAAAGCTTCCTCCCCAGCAGGGAGGGTGGGCGTGCGTGTAACACAGAAAACACTGGACAAGTCAAGCTGGGGGCTGCTCTGAGCCACGAAAGGAAAACAATGTAAGATTCATACACCACCAAGAAAGTCAAGTTGTCCCAAGGGGGATAGGCTTACCGCTGTTCCTTTTTTGTTTAAAAAAAAAAAAAAAAAAGTCCCAGCCTGGGCAAGGGTCCCACTGTTGGGAATTCGGTCAAGTTGAATGGGTGACAGTGGTGAAGGTTGAGCACCTCAACGTCTGACAGCTGTGGCTTCTATAAGGCACCTCTCGTCTGCTCCCTGGGAAAGGGTCCCTTCTGTCCTTTCCCTGGGAACCTGAGCATGCATTTCAGGCCCAGCTATCTCTTTTCAGCTCCCCTGGAAGGGAAGTTTCCTGAGCATATTTCCTCCTGCCTAAATTAGAAAGGCAAGGCTTTAGTTTGGGAGATGCCTAGAAAGATGGTTCTGAAGCAAAAACATCATCTCTGTGGGAACTTGTCTTTCCAGAAGAGTGTGGTGATGGCCTCTGCCTGGACTTTGTCAGGTGAACCCCTGAGAGCTCACCCCCTGTTTGACCTGGAGGCCACCGCTTTCAATCCTTCTAATCCCCAGTTAATTAAAACTCCCCAGGAGCATCAACGGAAAGCCAGCTTGTGTTCCTAACTTCAAACCTGAACTCACAATGTGAGAGATCAAGGTTTAAACCTCCCTCTGTCTTCCACGTCCCAGGATGGGCAGGGAGCCAAAACACTCAGTCCACAGTGTTTGTTTGTTTGTTTATCTGCTTTTTATGGCCATACCTCTGGCATATGGAGGTTCCCAGGCTAGGGGTCCAATTGAAGCAATAGCCGCCAGCCTACACCACAGCCACAGCCACACGGGATCCAAGCCGAATCTGTGACCTACCTCAAAGCTCATGGCAACACCAGATCTTAACCCACTGATTGAGGCCAGGGATGGAACCTACGTCCTCATGGATACTAGTTGTGTGTCCTGAGCTGAGCCACGATGGGAACTCCTACAATATTCTTTATTTTAGAGAAACATGATCTAGGGAAGAGATGCCACCATGTGATACCAACTGGGGACCAACTCATAAGAGGAGATTGTTTGGACAAAATGTCTTTTCATTTAGGTGCAAAATAGCTTTTTATAATCCTAAAGCATGACCTCAGATCAAATAAGAGTTTTTGAAAGTGTCCAGCTATCATGTACATCTGATGGATTATTATAACACCAATCTAACTGGTAGGCAGCTAATCTATCACAAACAATAACCACAGATGAAATTTGGGGGACAGAGTTTCACAAGGCAAGTAAACACTACTGGTTAAACTGGCTGTTTTTCAAATGTGAAGGGATCTGCTCTGGGTAGGGCCAGCTTCCCAAGCATGTGGCCTGGGCAAGCCGCACAGAGCCCCATCTCTAAAAAAGTCTTGCGTCATTCGGTTTATCACTCTGCTGTCATTGTCTTGAAAGTCTGAACCATTTTTGGACAAGAGGGGAGCCTTTTCAATCTTTCTTCTTCTTCTTCTTCTTCTTCTTTTTTTTTTTTTGGTCTTTTTGTCCTTTTAGGGCTGTACCCACGGCATATGGTAGTCCCCAGGCTAGGGGTCTAATCAGAGCTGTAGCTGTCGGCCTATGCCAGAGTCACAGCAATGCGGGATCTGAGCCGCGTCTGTGACCTACACCACAGCTCACGGCAATGCCGGACACTTAATCCACTGAGCAAGGCCAGGGATCAAACCCACAACCTCATGGTTCCTAGTTGGATTTGTTTCTGCTGCGCCACGACGGGAACTCCCAAGAGGGGAGACTTTTCATTTTGCATCGGGTCTTGTAAATAAAGCAGCCAGTTCTGGCTCTGTAATACCATCTCCAGCAAAGTTTTCCAAGCTTCTTCCTCCATAAGGACCTGAAAATCTTGGGTAAGACTTCTCCTCTAGTTAACCTTGAGGCTAGGTTTTTTCTTTTTGTTTTTGGCCTCTCCTGCAGCATGTAGAATTTCCCAGGCCAGGGATCAAACTCTCGCCACAGCAGCAACTGGAGCCACAGCAGTAACAACACCATATCCTTAACCCTGAAGCCACCAGGGAACTCCCTGAGGCTAGTTTTGAGACTGGAGATCAGACAAAACTAAGCAAGTTTACCACAGTCACACTTATTCTCCCCAGGTTCTCCCTGCAATGCTTCTGAGTGATTCAGTGGCCCCAGAACAAGCCAGAGGGAATTCCATTCAAGGGGTATTTGATGTCCTACATCGGCCTTTATTTCCCACTTGGATACAGGGCTCTGGAGATGGCTGGGAAGAGCAGAAAGGATATTAAGAACTTTTTCAGAAATGGGTAAACTTTCCTCCCAAAAAGCCTATGTATTCAGGAGGGAATCCAGATGCCTCTTAGTGTCTCTAACTCCCACTTGGGAGCCACTGAAATAAAAAGTAGAAAGAAGCTGAGGACTATGAGGTTGAGCAGCTAATCTGTTAGATAAAGAATTTCTGTATAGCGGCAAAATATCACAAATACAGTATCCTGGAGATCCTTCTCCTTATCTCAAGAGTCTGAGTTGAAATCATGTAGGAAGAAAAACTGTATGAGAGAAAAAAACTCTAATAAAATGGTCGTGGTCACTGGCCTCCACATAGCTTTCTTTAAATCTGGTCTTGAGAATTTACTTTAAACCAACTAAAGACATCTGTTTTCTAGATTACTCCGGTCAGTTATTTTGCGCCCTTCCACCGTGAAACCCATAGTTACCGATTTATCATCAGCATTACTCTAAATATAACAGGGCAAGAAGCCAATGCATCTAAGTTTGCTAATTCTCAATTCTTTCACTGAGAAAATACACCAGACTAGCTCCTTATCCACAGCCCAGAAGCTCGCAGCCCCCAGCTGCTTTGCACATGAATTACTAAATCTCATCTGGACCCAAGTTCAGGATTGTCATCTGTACTGCAGAGCGGGGAGAAAGGTAAACAGAAGGCGACAGGGCTCTCTGCAAGAGACAACTCTTTGCAGGGGAGCATGGATTTTGGAATCTCTTGTAAGTCTGGGAGGCAATATGTCACCATCAACAAAGCCAGGCCTGGACTCTGTCATTACCTGCCTGTGGAGGACAGTGTACATCTCATGTCAACTCTGCATATCAAGTAATTCAAAGGTCCTTCACAGACACCAATAATTAGGATGCACTTGCATTGTTCTGTGATGTTAGCAAGGACCTAAATTAGAAAAGAAAAAGAATGCTGGTACTTTTTGTACTTTTTCCAAGCTAATTTCATTTTCAGGACCATTTGGGGATCTTCTCGCTGGACTTTTTCTCACTTATTTTATACATGGTTATGTCCTGAGTCTGAAGTGGAAAGGGAGAAATTACAGAGGATGTGGAATCGGGAGAAGGGAAGACGGTCCGGCATCCATGGTCAAGTCTTCGAGAGGCTGACAACTGTAAAATGATGGGCATTTATTGGATGCAGGTTTCTGCTTCTCCTCACCACAGACACTGCTCTGACAGAGTAAAAATCTCACTAACAGTTTGTTCAGGAGTTTCCCTCATGGCTCAGCGGTAACAAACCTGACTGGTATTCATGAGGACCCAGGCTTTGATCCCTGGTTTCCCTCAGTGGGTTAAAGATCCAACATTGCCATGAGCTGTGGCATAGGTTGCCGCAGACATGGCTTGGATCCTGCATTGCTGGGGCTGTGGTGTAGGCCAGCGGCTACAGCTCTAGTTCAACTTCCTAGCCTGGGAGCTTCCATATGCCAAGGGTGTGGCCCTAAAAAGACAAAAAAAAAAAAAAAAAAAAAAGCAAAACAAAAAAATCCCAAAAAACAGTTTGTTGAGAAAATACTGCTTGAGCTCCAGCTCTCAAAATGGATTCTGTCCTTGTATGGAAAAGCTATGGTGACTGCAGGCTGAAATCTGATACAGCTCTGTGTCCCAAATCCACGTGTTCTACACGTGGGGGTCATCAACAAAATGGCTTAGAACGCTGCCTGCTACCCCAAAGTTGCCTATGTCCTTTGTCTCTCTCCTCTGAGCCTTTGTATATGCTCTTCCCTAAGACTCAAAAGTCCTCACCTGCCTTGCCCTTTCGTTCATGCTATAGCCTCCCAAGAGAGTGGGACACCTGGAATCCTGTCCTAGAATCCGTACGCTGTAGTAACATTCATTCCATAACACTGAATTGTTTGATCTTCATGTCCTTCCTCAAAAGAGGAATCTCTTGCAGGCAGTATCTTAATCATGTTTGTGATGGAGCATGTGCAACTTTTATCATAACAAATAACTCGGTGCAAGTTATTTTGCCTTTTTTTTTTCTTTTTAGGGCCACACTCTGAACATATGGAAGTCCCCAGGCTAGGTTCAAATCTGAGTTGCAGCTGCCCGCCTAAGCCACAGCCACAGCAATGCCAGATCCGAGCCAAATGTGCAACAGCTCATGGCAACACCAGATTCTTAACCCACTGAGGGAGACCAGGGATTGATCCTGCATCCTTGCAGATACTAGTTGGGTACTTAACCCATCAAGCCACAGTGGGAGCCCCTATTTTGCTTTTTATTTTTTTAATTAAAAAAAAAATTTTTTTTTGTCTTTTTGCCATTTCTTGGGCCGCTACCGTGGCACATGGAGGTTTCCAGGCTAGGGGGCCAATCGGAGCTGTAGCCACCGGCCTATGCCAGAGCCACCGCAAAGCGGGATCCGAGCCTCATCTGTAAACTACACCACAGCTCATGGCAATGCCGGATCGTTAACCCACTGAGCAAGGCCAGGGATAGAACCCACAACCTCATGGTTCCTAGTCGGATTCGCTAACCACTGCGCCACAATAGGAACTCCCCTATTTTGCTTTTTAAATACCATATGGAGATTCCATGTAGAAGGAAATGGAGGAAAAGCAAGATCAGCACAGAAGAATTCAGTAAGTGAAACAACTACCGAAATTCTTTAAGCATAAGGAAAAGGAAAGAGGAAGCTCCAAAATTGTAAATTCAGACAGCAATGCCAACTTCATGATTTATCCCAACCTCCTTTCTTACTCCAAATTAACAAGACATCAGTTCAAATTTCACCCCCAGCTCCTCTTTCTTGATCTTTAAAATTAATGTTGCAGTATTATGTCAGCATCATGCCAAGATGCAAAATTGAATAGGTCCCTGACGCAAAAGGTAAAATTCTTTTAAACAGCAGGAACTTGCCTGCAATTAGCACATTACAGCTCCCACCCAAGCACCAGGCATTATAAAAAGGCACGTTTGGAGCTGCTGCTCTTGGAGACCTTAACTTTTGTGCTTTCTGTGCCTATTTTATAAGAGAAAATTTGGCAGAACACACACAATTAATTTTTTAAGTGTTACGTCTCTGCTTTTCCATCTCATCCCTGACTTGAGCTGATAAAAGGAGAAGCAGCCTTTTGATTTCACTGAAGAGAAGGGGTAAAACAGTTCCAAGTCATAAAAGAGGTGCCTGCCAATTAGTTAGACAGTTCTCCAGTTTTCAATTAACGGCAGCTAATGGATGGAGGGGGATGTGTTTTATTTTTCCACACAGAGCCCTTATTTTCAAACTCTTAGCTTCATTTTCCAAAGTTGCTGGCTTGAGACAGAAGAAACACATGTCGAGTGAAAAGCTGTTCTCCCATTTCTTGGATCAAAATGACCTTTTCTTCCTTAGGGGCTATTTCCCACTGGGCCTCAAATGATTCAGTTGCCCAGGATGGGCTTGTGGCATGGTCCCTGCTTCCGAGGATGGATGTGGGGTCCCATGCTCCCCACCACCATGGCTCCCCTGGGAACTCTGGGGTGCTTCCCCGGCTTCGGCTCTCTTTGGATGATCATTCTGTGGAACTTCATTTACTCTTCCAAGTTTCTCCAGAAGGACAAAGAAGATAACTTGGAAGGGTGTGTTTATCTTGAATTCATCAGAAAAGAACTTCAGTCTCTCCCAAGCAGCTGCCTGTATATGGAATTGGGGAATTATTTTCCTTAGATCAAACAGGACTGAACATTTCCTTGGACATGGCTAGCCTTCTTCCTCAGAACACACACGTTTTTCAGGATTGATATTTTTATCCAGAGTTTTCTCAAATGAATACTTAGGAGATGTCCACAGGCAGGTGTAGGAAAAAGAGCTGGGCCCCCATAAATCAGGACCAACTGACACGGAACCACCAAAGGATTGAGTGACTTTAGGTTAGCAGTTTAGCAGTTTTGTTTCTGCGGGACAGACTGTCTCGAGACTTCGGGGACTTGTGGGGGCAACAGAGCAGCTGGATAAATCCTTCAGGGTGGTACCAGCCATACCCTTGGGGCTAGAAAAGCTTCTGTGGATCACATGATTTGGGTAGTTTGAGATTTAAAGTGTTGATGGGAGTAAGAGAGAAGACCTCACATGGTAATTTCTATTGTGTTTTCACATCCCCTGAAGTTTACCTGGTTCAAACAAAGTCAGTACAAGAGACACACTGGGACCGAGCATTAGATCACACTCCGTGAAAGCACCAGGCAGTGACACAAAAGGGGTGTTTCCATCCTACCAAGAAACCAAGAAGGACATTCAAGAGCCCCCGCCCGAAGGAGATTCTGAATGAGTCTGCAATTTCAGGTTCCTGAGTGCCTATTATGCGCTCACTTCCTGAGCATCCTTTCAGAGCATCCTCGCTTTTCCTCCATGTTGTGCTCTGCAAACACCCCGACCTGAGCCATGGCCCTTGTCTTGTTATCTGAATGGGGGGATAGAGTGTCCCGTGGCCCTTACGCATCAGGTGTCCCCCTTTACAGATTGAGGGGAAAAGTGCTGAATGTGAATTATTCAAAACCTATTGTATCCCTGTGTGTTCCTTAAGCATTCACTACCGGCAAAGCAGGCCGATTATTTTTCACTTTTAATTGTGCTGATACCTTATCTCCTTTGTTGAAAGTGGAGAGTGGTATGCGACACTGCCTCCAATACAGAGGACCAGAGAAGCCATGGGGTCTTATTTAAAGCTGAAGTAACCCCCTTAGTGGACGCACCTTTAACATGCAGCTAGGGAAGGGCAGTCTGGACTAACTGTTTTTGTCTCGGACGTGTGTCTATTACTGAGTCAAACACATATGACGGCAGGATAGAGCTGGTTCCTTAAAGAGGCTCTCAGCCAAGGGGACCAGTGCAGTGTCACTTATCTAGCACAGAGGCAGCCACTGTGTGTGAGTGACAAGGGGCAGGGTCGCCCAGCATGTCCTAAGATGAGATACTTGAAGACCTTGCCCTAATTGAAGAAAATATTTATTTATTTATTTTTATTTTTTTGCTTTTTAGGGCTGCACCTGTGGCATATAGAGGTTCCCAAGCCATGGGTCAAATTGGAGCTATAGCTGCCAGCCTACACCACAGCCACAGCAAGATGGGATGCGAGTTGCTTCTGCAACCTACACCACAGCTTATGGCAATGCCGGATCCTTAACCCACTGATAGAGGCCAGGGATTGAACCCGCATCCTCATGGATCCTAGTTGGGTTCTTTAACCACTGAGCCATGAAAGAAACTCCCTAACTAAAGAAAATATTTAAAGCAAAGCAAATAGGTTTAGAAAATAAACTTACAAATCTGTGATTGGAAACTGGATTGAAATAAAATTGTATGTAGGATTCATTTATAGAAATTCAAAATGAGCCCTTATCACTCTCTTCCCTTTTGGGCCCCGAGACCATCATCAGGAAATGCCCACTGGGTACTGGACATGTTGGGAGGTGGTCAAAAAGTGTCTCACCATGATCTGAATTCAAAAAGGCCCTTCCAAACACAGCAACTCAGAAATTCATTCGGGCAAATCCACAGAGCATGACGATAGAATCACTCTGATGTGGTTGATGAAGTCAAAGACTTGTCATAAGCCTTTTGAATCCTCAGCATCACATCCCGTGCCTGACTTGGCTTTCATTAAATATGTGCTCATCTGGATGGGTGGAGGGTCACACAGGAGAATGACTCAGTTTGCCAAACAACCTCTGCCAGAGCACCGAGATGACCAAGAGGAAAAGCACCAGGAGGCAGTCTATCCAAAAGGCTGCAGGTGGTTTCCGCTCTGCCCCTCACTGGCTGTGGGACCCGGCAAGCTGCTGAACTATTCTTGCAGTTCCAGGTCACACATTTGAAATCATCTCCCGGGGCCAAAGTTGGAGATTTCAAGGAATCTGAACAAAGAAACACATTCCCACCTCCCCAGAATGAGCTCAGGTCATGCCTGTTGTGGGAGGGTCTAGCTTGGTAAGATGCAAAGACAGGACGAAAGCCAGTCTGCCAGACATGGGTCCTCTTTGCACTGCATCAAAATCCAGCGGACAGACCCCAGCAAAGCAACCGAGTCTGTGCCCAGCAAGGATGAGCATCGTCACGTTTCATGCTCACGGGCTTCACTTCCATGATATCAAATATAGTTTGTGGCATGTGCTTCCATGAAGGCCCAAAGTTGGCCCCTACACTGTCTGTACTCTCCAAACCCACCACCCCAACCAGGTGTGAGTTTCAATACGAACTCCTGACCTTCCCAGAGATTATCCGTGGCATCTAGACAGCCCTTCACCACCTCAGTGAGCCTGTTGGGGGAGCAGCGGCCAGGAAGGTTCAGCCTCTGGTCCCGGAGGGAGCCCGGAGAGGGAGAGGCGCCTGCCTTCCTCCCCATCTGGTTTTCTCCAATAAAAGAGAAAAAATAAATGGAAATGAAAAGTGTACAATTAAAAAAAATGACATTTAACTTCCTTTTGCTAATGTCTGTAAGATGATTTTTGGCCTGGCAGGAGATTCCAGATGGGCCGTATAATGACTATAATTTAATACGAAAAACCGGAGTTCAAAGAAACACATCTTTTTTCCGAGTCAGAAGGTAGTGGGTCGTCTCACACTGTTTAATGCAAAACACCGGGACAGTCATGGCATTTCTTTTCTTATTGCACATTGGCCTTTAAACCTAATATCAGTGCAGCCAGACCCGAAGCCATCAAACCAGAAGCTGTCACTCTCCGAGATGGGACGGCCCTGGTGCATGCTCGCCCGAAGGGCCAGAGACCCCTCACCACGCAATGTGTTTTCCTCCGGGGTCTCAGGATTTATACCACCAATTAAGGCCATAATGAGTGCCCCAAGATGACCTCCTAGGAGCAAGAATTAATTAAGCACAGTATTTCTTAGTAAAGAATGACATTTCCCCAAACGAGTAATATAAGGGAGCCATGTTTCCTGATACTACTGTGCTTCCACACATGATCCTTAATTGTTAACAAAAATAGAATGATCCAGGAACACAGCTTAGTTTATGTTTTTAATTTGATAATAAAAGAAAACAACCTTTACTTTTATCCTTATTTGGGGGGCAAAGAGAATATGTTGAGCATTTGTATTACATATGTATATATTTATCTCCACACAATTATTTACATGAGCAAAAAATTATTTACATGAATAACATAATATCACTTCTTTTAACTACCAATATCAAAACAAAAGAAGGAAGCTAGAGTTCATATTTAAAATTGCCTTCCCAGCTTTCAAATGTGAAGAGTTCTGGGGTTGTTTGTTTGTTTGTTTTTTGTTTTTTTGCTGTGCCCATTGATTTGCCTATTCTGGACATTTTAATTTTTTTTTTGTCTTTTTTTTTTTTTTTAGGGCTGCACCCACGGCATATGGAGGTTCCCAGGCTAGGGGTCTAATTGGAGCTGTAGCCGCCAGCCTATGCCAGAGCCACAGCAATGCGGGATCTGAGCCGCCTCTGCGACCTACACCACAGCTCATGGCAATGTCAGATCCTGAACCCACTGAGCAAGGCCAGAGATCGAACCCACAACCTCATGGTTCCTAGTCAGATTTGTTAACCACTGAGCCACGAGGGGAAATCCTATTCTGGATACTTTTATACAGGTGAATTCATACACTATCACACACATTCACTATATAGCCTGTATTTGGCTTCTTTCACTTAGCATTCATTATATATTCTTCTTCTTCTTTTGGCTGCACCTATAGCATGCAGAAATTCCTGGGCCAGGGATCCAGTCCTAGCCACAGTAGTGACAAAGCCAGATCATTAACTACTGCGCCACCAGGGAACTCCTGAAGATTTGAGTTTTGAAACTATTTCTCCCCAAAGTTCTTATGGTTCCATAAATTCTGTAACTGAATTTTTCTTTAAATTAAGGCTTTATTTTGGAAACTACACCTTAGATGGTGTAATCTAGGGCTTGGCAAACTCCCTCTGTAAAAGGTCAGATGTAAACCTTTGAGGCTGTGAACGATACAGTCTCTGCTGCAAAAGCTCAAGCCTGCCATGGCTGGGTGAACGCAGCACAATTCACAAATGAGAGCTCATGGCTGTGTTCCAAGAAAACTTTATTCATGAACACTGAATCTGAATTTCATATAGTTTTCATGTGTTATAAAATATTCTTTCACATTTTTTTCAAGTTTTTCAAATGTAAAAAATATTCTTAGCTTTCAGCTATACAAAAACAGGTGGTGGACCAGATTTGGCCTGGGGCTGTCGTTTTGGCAGCCTCTGGTCTAAAACTAATGTGTATTTTTAAGTCATCAGTGAGGTTTGAGAAAACACAATTTCTGCCTCTCTTTCACACCCACAGACACACACGAATACACAGTCATGCACAAGTACACCTAATTATCAACACTCAGGGTCTCTGAAACCATGGATGTGGTACAGGAAAAATGTGGCTTCAAGCACGTGTTTTTAGTGCTATGAATTGATCATGAAAGAAACCTTAGCCTTGAAGAAGCGTCACGAGAGTGGTAGGAAAAAAGAGACCTCCTTCCTCCCATCCTTTCTCATGAAGAAAATTCCCACCCTAAATTACAAATCATGCCCTCTACCCCTTTAAGGAGTTCACTTAGCCAGTATGAATCTGGAAATCCCTGCAGCCTACTTGCCAATTAATGTATTTAACTCTAAAGAGCAGGGGCTTTTTAATTTAGCCCATCCATCACTCACAGAACATTTTGGTTGAAAATATTAGGATTTCCAAATAACTTTATGGCTCTGTAAATTGCCAACATACCATCTGCAATTGAATTAACATTTATAACCAAACTGAAATAATAAATAAAGCAAATTACACTGCAAATATTCGTGAGTGCCCAATATGCACTTGAGAACGATAATTAGCATTTTATAATCACGCTTCATTTTCTTTATCCAACTCCCTGTCACATTAATGATAAAATATTTTAAACTGTGCTCTATCAGCAAATGGCAGTACAATCTCTAGATTAGCCATTAACTAACATGGAGAATGAAAACAGTTGGGCTGCTGACATTACACATCCAGAGAAGTTTTACTCATAATCACATCCTTCAGTCTCCGAGCTCTTATCTCAGGGCTTTGGTTGCTTATCCCGCCAACCCTATGCTACCCAAACAAGGCTCAGAAAGCCAATGCTTCATTTGCAGCATCCAAACCTCAAGGAGAACTGAAGGCGCACTCTTTTGCTAGGAGAAAAGAAAGAAATATGATTTTAAAATTTATTATGCTTCTCTGGTCTAGGAAACTGAAAGGGTCTAGCAGTCAAGGAGCTGTAAGTCACTCAAATGGACTAACTCTGGTCTTCAAATAACTCTTTCCAAAGTTCTCTCTCATTAGGATCTGACATCCTCAACTGTAGTATAGGCAATTTTTTCCCTAGCTCCAAATAAAAATGAACATTAAATAAATCAGTAGAGTGGATATATATATATATTTTTCCCCCCTGAGATTTTATAACCGATTAGTAAAATTTTCCCCAAATTTCCCATTATCTTCCTCCAAAATCACTGCTTTAAAATAACTGTGTCCAGATGCTTTCCTGACTCTTAACTGCCTTCTAGCCCTCCCCCTTCTGCACTTGGCATTTCAGGGTTTTCTCCTTGGGTTGCTTGGCTCTGTGTGCGGCCCCCACATCCTTTTGGTCCAGGTCCACACTGTTGCCACCGGCTGTATGTGGCTACTGAGCATTTCAAATGGGGCTGGTCCAGGCTAAGTGTGAAAGAAACCTCAAATCTGGAAGACTAAGAAAAATAATGTAAAAATCTCTCAATGGTTTTATATCACTTGATTATGGAAATGATAATATATTAGGTATGGAGTCAGATAGCATATATTATTTTTACTTTGTAAAATCGTGGCTACCATAACACTATAAGGGACACATCTAACTCGAATTGTGTCTGGCACTCTATTCTGATCAGATGGCGCTGGTCTAGTGAGTCTTAAATGCAATGATGCCGGGGATTTTTGATTGAGTACCTGCTCTGCTACTGACCAAAATGATGATTATTAAAAGGCCATATCAAGTAAAGCTTTTGATCCAATAAATCCTGCATGAGTCCCATCAGGCAACTCCAGACATTTCAAAGAGCAGTAAACCTGGTTTCGTGCTGTGCATAATCATATTTGTGTTGAGATAAAGTTTGATGAGCCAAACGTTCATCTTCTTGGAGGCAGAGGGCAAGTGGAAACGACTGTGTGGGTTGTGGGCCTCAGCCTCCCTGGCAGCCCAAGTCCCACAGGGAAAACAAGGGCATAGATGCCTTAATGTAGAGGCAGTCCAGTGGTTGTGGGCCTGGGTCCTGCTGCTGAATGGCCTGGGTTCAAGTCCCATCTCTGCCTGTTTTTTGTTTTTGTTTTTTCTTTTTAGGGCCGCACCTGCAGCATATGGAGGTTCCCAGGCTCAGGGTCAAATCAGAGCTGCAGCTGCCATGCCACAGCCACAGAAATGCCAGATCCTAGCCACATCTGTGACCTACACCACAGCTCAGAGCAACACCAGATCCATTAATCCACTGTGTGAGGCCAGGGAGAGACCACGCATCCTCATGGATATTAGTCAGGTTCTTAACCCACTGAGCCACCAATGGAACTCTCCCATCTCTGCCCATTATTAACTGTGTGATTGATCTTGGACCAGTCACAATCTTTGTGTGCCATGTTTTCTCATCTTGCAATGAGGAGAGTGGTGTTTTCTATCTCATGGGGCAGTTAGGAAAATTAGTGAACTAATGTATGTTAAGAGCCTAAGGCAGCCCAAATGCTTAAAAATATGAACTGCTATTACTATTATTATTCTACAACGCAACTGGAGGTAGTAAAATGTGCAAGTGAAGCTGAAACAAAAAGTAGGGAGAGACCAGGAAAGAAAGCAAGTTGGATGTAGGTAGAGAGAAGAGGAAACAAGCCTGAGAGGGACCAGGGGTCTGGTACGGCGAGGATGAAAGCTACACTGCCCTGCTAAGACCTTTCATGGGAGCCAGGCCTGTCATTGACTGATAGCCTTCAACAGTGACCCCAGCTTCCAGGCTGCATACACCTAACCAAGGGAACTATCAGATTATTTTAATAATTTATGGATTTCCACTTCCAGTTATAAAAGGAAAGGACATGCTGTGGGGTTCTGGACTAGCTTTGCTTTTCTTCTGCTAAAATTTCTCATAACATTTTTAATTGCAGAGAAGAAATTCAAAAACCTTCTTTTATTCTCATCCACAATATCTTCTTAGCATCTAAAACAGAAGTTGCAAACTACTAATCTGTATGCTGAATTGAGCCAACAGATATGTTTATTTTGGCTCAATGGTGGCCAGCACAGTCGTTTAAAAACTTTTAAATTCGTTGCCAACATTTAAAAAGTAGAAGATTTCAATTACAAAAGAGATTGATTTGGTGTTTCTGCCTAATATTTTCTTGATTAATCATTGTAGTGTCTGAGCATTTTTCAGTAGCAAATTGAGAACCAGAAAAGACCTTGAAAGAGCCACAATACTCAGGGTAGAAAGATTCACTGGAAATACTGGAAAATCAGGCAATGCAAGTGCCACATTCCCATAGGGCAGTGACTTTCCAAATGTGGCCCCTGGACCAGCACCCTGTATTACCTGGGAGCATGTTACACATGCAGATCCTCAGGGCCACCCAGATCTCCTGAACCCAAGACTCTGGGGGCAGGACCTGGCAATCTACAGTTAACGAGCCATTCTGGTGAGTGTGATCCATGTTAAGTCCTGAACACCACTGATACAGGGTGGCAATCAGTGAGGAGACAGTTGCTATCTTTGTCACACTCCCCACCACTCTCTATCGTCCCAGATTAGCCCACATCAGTCATTTACCTGCCTGGCTCTCCCAAAAGACACCCAAATCCTAAATGCCACTAACAAAGCTAATTCCAGTAAGAAAAGTGCAAACAACTTTGTAATGGGGTTAATTTTTGCCGAAAATGATCAGGCACCTTTCTTTTTCCCTTGTCCAGCGTAGCTTATCATAGGATATTGAATATAGTTCCCTGTGATATACAGTAGGATCTTGTTGTTTATCCATTCCCTATGTAACAGTTTGCATCTGCTAATCCTAAACTCCCAATCTTTCCACCCACCCCTCCCCGCTTGGCAACCACAATTCTGTTCTTCATGTCTGTGAATCTGTTTCTGCTTTGCAGATAAGTTCATTTGTGTCATATTTTAGATGCTACATTTAAGTGTATCACATGGTATTTGTCCTTCTCTTTCTGACTTTGCTTAGAATGATAATCTCTAGGTCCATCCATGTTGCTGCAAATGGTATTACTTCATTCTTACAGCTGAGTAATATTCCACTTGCATATATGTACCACATCTTCTTTACCCATTCATCTGTTGATGGACATTTAGGTTGCTTCCATATTTTGGCTATTATAAACAGTGCTGCAATGAACATTTGGGTGCATGTATCTTTTTTCTTTTTTTGGCCACACCTGCTGCCTGTGGAAGTCCCCAGATCTGGGACTGAACTCGAGCCACAGCAGAAACCTGAACCACAGCAAGGACAGCACTGAGCCCCAAACCACTAGGCCACCAGGGACCTCTGTATGTATCTTTTTGAACTAGAGTTTTGTCTGCATACAGACCAGAAGTGGGGGCTCCTGTCACAGGTGGAGAATCATGTCCATACAGGAAAAGAGAACATGCAGTAAGCTGGGGCCCTCTGGCTTAGCCCAGGAATGATGTCTCACCCGCAAAATGTGGGGAGTAATAGCTTCTTCACAGAGCCATGGTGAGGCTTAACTGAGTTAAAATTATGTGTCTAGCACAGAGTATGTGCTAGGTAAGTGCTTTTCTCACTAAGGAAACACTGGGTACGCACTACAGTGTTTGTTTCTCAAATAACCCTAACACTCAGATGTTATGAAACTAGGTTTCAGTGGCTTGTCCAAGATCGTGGGTAAACGAGAATCTGATTCCAGTAAGTGAATAACTTACACAGGCTGAGGGGATGCAGGACCCATAGGACTGTGATATTCCATCTCACCAAGGTTGACCTTGCAGTGAAGAATACAAATACCTCTTTTCCAAAGGATACAACCAACTTTTTTTTTTTTTCTGCTTTTTGTCTTTATTAGGGGCCACACCTGTGGCATATGGAGGTTCCCAGGCTTGGGGCCCAATTGGAACTACAGCTGCCAGCCTACACCACAGCCACAGCAACGTGGGATCCAAGCTGTGTCTGTGACCTACATCATAGCTTATGGCAATGCTGCATCCTTAACCCACTGAGCGAGGCCAGGGATCAAACCTGCGTCCCCATGGATGCTACTTGGGTTTGTTAACCATTGAGACATGATGGGAACTCCCACAACCAACCTTTTGTTATTCAGGAATACGGCCAGTTTGTGGGTCATTAAGGTTCTTTTCCAATTTCCTGGTTGCTGCGATGTAGGTAATGCAAGAAGGGGGAGGGGAGACGAAGGCAAGCAATCTATTTTCCAACCACGTGAATCCTTCAAAACCCCAGCAATGGAGGGGTGGAAACAACATGGCCTATGAATTCCGTGGCCAGGGACCGTCCAGCCTCCTTTGCAGAGATAGCTCAGGCCTGGTAGGTGAAACCATGTAAGGGACTTGAGGACTTCCAAAATCTCACAGTTCTGCTTCACTGAGTCACAGTTAAAAGCCATCAAGGAGTTCCCATTGTAGCTCAGCAGAAACGAATCTGACTAGGATCCATGAGGACATAGGTTCAATCCCTGGCCTCGCTCAGTGGGTTAAGGACCCAGAGTTGCCATGAGCTGTAGTTTGCAGAAGTGGCTTGGATCTGGCCTTGCTGTGACTGTGGTGTGGGCCAGTGGCTACAGCTCTGATTTGACCCCTAGGCTGGGAATCTACATATGCCACAGGTGCAGCCTTAAAAAGCAAAAAAAAAAAAAAAAAGCCTTCAAAACACTTTGACATTCTACAGATTTAAAACCCATGAGATTTGATCATTTAAAAAGTTGTGGTTAGAGTTCCCATTCTAGCACAGCAGGTTATGGATCCAGTGTTGCCACAGCTACGCCATAGGTTGCAGCTGCAGCTGGGATTTGATCCCTAGCCTGGGAACTTCTATATGTCTCAGGTGTGGCCAATAATTAATTAATTAATTATTTTTTTAAAAAGTTGATGCTGGAGTCCACTGGTTGCGGGTTAAGGATCCAGCATTGTCACTGCTGTGGCTGAGGTCTTTGCTATGGCGCGAGTTTGAGCCTTGGCCCAGGAACCTCTGGATGCCAAAATAAAAAAATAAAAATAAAAAGTTGTTGCAAGTACATATTTACTCAAAAGGACCCAAACAAAATTCAATACATTTTATGGTTCTGTGTACTCTATTCTATGCTATTCTATTCCATTCCATTCTTGCTTTTTTAGGGCCATACCTGCAGCATATGGAAATTCTCAGGCTAGGGGTTGAATAGGAGCTGCAGCTGCCAGCCCACGCCACAGCCACAACAACGTGGGATCTGAGCCGTGTCTATGCCCAGCAGGATAGCTCACAGCAACGCTGGATCCTTAACCCACTGAGCCAGGGATCGAACTTGCTTCCTCATGGATACTAGTTGGGTTCATAACCCACTGAGCCACAGAGGAGCTCTGGTTCTGTGTTTAAATTTTAAATAGGAACAAATTAATAAAAAGTTTGGAGGGGGGTTAATCTAATGGGAAATTTAAAAAAGGAAAATAAAATTTATGGCCAGAGAGGGGCTTAGATTGCATAAGACTATGCACAGCAAGGTTGAGATTTTTAAAAGCAGCCATTTAAATGAGGATATATCTCATCTCAGAATATGGGAGACCATCCCCAAAACTAATGAAGGCACCATGATGGATATCATGATGGATATGATGAGTAATTTTTAAGTAAATACTCCTGCATATTTTCTCACTGCCCTTCCCTTGACATGCTGTATTTTACAAAAATTCATGTTCAAGTTCAAAGGGAAAGAAGAAGAAGAAGAAGATGAAAGACAGACAACATTTTTTAAACAGCCCAGCCTTGGAAATATGTACAGAATTTATGCATGTTTCAAGTGCTCTTTCTCCTTTGCCAGAGGGTGTAATTAAAGGCCCATAGACAACTTCCAAACTGAGGCCAAGAGAATTTCAGTCAAAGTCAATGGGAGTTCAGTCTCCTGACCATGCACAGGAATAGCTTGCCCAACAAGGAATAAATAACTCTCTTGGCAGAGAGCTTGGGGAAGCACAAGAACGAGAACATCTTATATTAGAATCCTCATTTATAAAAATAAAATTCATTCAGTGGCTTACAATCAATAAGATAATGATCATATGACACAAGCCCAGGGAGGGCAGGGGGTGAATAGCCGCCTGGAAACAGAGCTGGGTCTCACCTGGACCTTCTGGTTTACTTTTCTCTCTTTCTGCTGTCACAGATATCATGTGCACCCTAAGTATACTTCCTTCTTTTTGGTTACCTGTGAAATTAGAACCCACTCACAGCAGCATAAACGTGGGTGGTAGGCAAGGCCCATCTGCTGTTTAGCTCAGGGACTGAAGGCCTTAAAGTCAGGTTGGATGGTGGGACCCAAAGGCCTGATGACTCTCTCAGCTCCCCCTTTTCAAAGTCAGCCACGTGTCTTCCTAGTACATAAAGATGTGTAATTTCCTATAACGGACTCCTAAGAACAAGCAATCTACGTCATGTGGCATCTCACTGAAGAGAGAGTCTGTGGTTTAGACTAGAACCCCAGCTGCAGCTGACTGGATTTCCCAAAGATGGCCACAGCAATGCCCTCCCACCCCATATGCTCTACTCCAGTGAGATGAGTTGATGCCACCTACCCTGAATCTGTGACACTTGGGACGCCCAAGACTAGCAAATAAAAGGCCACCTGGCTTTCCCCTTATCTTGTGCATACCTTGCTTTTGACCTCTGAGCCACAATGGAGTAAGTCTGATGACTGTGAGGTCACCATCTTGTGAGGTCCCAATGAGAAGTCCCAATGGAGCTCTGGTCCATAGCTCTGGCCAAGGTCCCAATGGAGCTCTGATCCATAGCTCTGGCCAAGGTCCTCATCAAAAAGCAGCATGACCACCAGCTGCATAGCTCAAGATGCCTCCAAAGGCTTCCACCTGCCAGACCACCTCTCAGACTTTTGGCACAGCCAAAAGCTGTCTTCTCAGTGAGGCACAGACGAGCCATCACCACCAAGTCCTGTCTACAATCCTGACCCACAGAAAGTGTAAGAAAAAAAAAAGTTGGAGTTCCCCTGGTGGTGTAGCAGGTTAAGAATTCATTGAGGAGTTCCTGTCGTGGCACAGTGGTTAACGAACCTGACTAGGAACCATGAGGTTGAGGGTTCGATCCTTGCCCTTGCTCAGTGGGTTAACGATCCGGCGTTGCCGTGAGCTGTGGTGTAGGTTGCAGACGCGGCTCGGATCCCGTGTTGCTGTGGCTCTGGCGTAGGCCGGTGGCTACAGCTCCGATTCAACCCCTAGCCTGGGAACCTCCATATGCCGCCAGAGCGGCCCGAGAAAATGGCAAAAAGACAACAACAAAAAAAAAAATTCATTGACACTGATGTGGCTCAGATTGCTGCTGTGGTGCAGGTTTGATCCCTGGCTGAGGAACTTTTGCATACTGTAGGTGTGGCCAAAAAAATGTAGTTTTATCTCACTAACATTTGTAATGGTTTGTTAGGCAGCACTAGTAAATGGAACACACTGTTTGGATGAGTAAATGTCATTTTAACCGTATACAATCAACATTTGTTTCTCTCTCTCTTTTTTTTTGGTTCCACCCATGGCATGCAGAAGTTTCTGGGCCAGGGCAGCTATCTGAGCCACAGCAGTGACAATGCCTGATTCTTCCCCTGCTGAGCCACCAGGGAACTCCAACCCCATACAGTTTTTACCTCCTGCAATTATTTTAGGATTTAAACCCCAAGAAATAAGGGATTCTGCTCTGTCTTACCCATACAATACATTTATTATATTTACACAGGAGATACTGTCTGCATAAATTTTCACTGTGGTGTGCCCTGCACTTGTTAGCAATCACAGGATTTTTCATAATAAACCGAAGACATCTGCTCTTTCACTGGTGTATATGATGAATGGAAATGACCAAAACTTGAAATTCAAAACCAGTTCAAGGTGGGGCCAAGAAGTGACCTTAATAATTGATAAGAAAACAGTCATCCCTGGCAGACACCTACACACCATCTATCTCATTAGGTGGCGAACCGACCCCAAGTGTTGTTCTTACATCATCTACCGCATGCCAAGAGCAGTGCAGCAGTGGGTGGTAGGGCAGAGACAGCAGGACAGTGGGGTGGATACCTATGCACACTCCTGAGTGCTCAGATCAGAATGCTCCTCCTGAAAGCAAACAGCATGGGTAAGGATGCCCTCCCGGAATTGTCACTCTTCCTTTCCCGTCTGGTAGGACATAGTCAGCCAACATTACCCTAAATGTCCTTTCCTCTATCTGCCCCTTTGGTCCAAGTTATTATGGGGCAGAGACTAACACAACCATGGGGTACCACCAATCCTGTCTGTCTTTTTCCCTCTCTCTTCCAATTTTGTTTATAATAGATTCATTCAACAAACATTGGCATGCGATAGATGATGTAAGAACAACACTTGGGGTCGGTTCGCCACCTAATGAGATAGATGGTGTGTAGGTGTCTGCCAGGGATGACTGTTTTCTTATCAATTATTAAGGTCACTTCTTGGCCCCACCTTGAACTGGTTTTGAATTTCAAGTTTTGGTCATTTCCATTCATCATATACACCAGTGAAAGAGCAGATGTCTTCGGTTTATTATGAAAAATCCTGTGATTGCTACCAAGCTCTGTTGTAGGCACTGGAAATACAAAAGAAGACAAGACTTACAAAAGTCCTTGTTGTCATGGTACTTAGACACTAGTGGAAGACAAAAGCAGTGAATAAGTAGACAATAAATGAGGTAATTTCGGATAGTACTAAGGAAGGTCCAGCGCACTCCAGGAGCCCTGGCGTGTCAGGACAGCCACCACCACTTCAACTCAGTGAAGATTCAGCAGGCCACACAGGAGAAACCATGATGACACAGCTATAGGTCCAGGGCTGGGTCTCTCACATAAAGACAGGGAGTTCCCAAAGAGGCAGGGGAGATTACTGAAAAATAAAATGACAGATATGGTACGACCAAATCCATTCAGTTCAGAGAGAGGTGACTTTGAGTGGAAAATAATATTTTTTCTCAAATTTATCCTGTGAAGGATGCTTAAGGAACCAGTAAGCATTTTTTTTTTTTTTTTTTTTTAGCAGAGAAGAATGGCATAAAAAATAGAAGGCACAAATAAGAGTGTTTTTACTCAAGCGGTTTTACATAAACCCCCTGTTGAGGCCCCAGGAAAATGTGATGCTGACAGGGGGGGAACTGGTCTTCCACTACCTGGGAATGCAGGTCTGACCCAACCATACACGTTCGCCATACATATCAATGAGGCAACTGCATTCAGAACCTCAACTATGGCGATTCTGGAAACAGCCAGGGAAACAACAGCAATGTTTTACTAACAGTGTCTACCCCCTTCTCCTAGACACATGGTAGGACTGCATTTCATTCCACTGGATTAGGTAGGGCCATGTGAACTGCTTTAGTCAATGGACTATGAGTGGAAGTGACTGTGGGCCTTAGTGATGGGAGAAGAAAGGGGCCTGCATCTCAGCAGGGCCTCAGAACCACACCTACCCACACCCCTGCATGCCCCCAGGTGGCTGGAAGAAAAAGAAACAAGAGTTACAAAGATACTAAGCTTCAAAAGTTTATCTAGGAGTTGCCATAGTGGCTCAGCAGGTTAAGAACGCCACATAGCAACCATGAGCATTCAGGTTCGATCCCTGGCCTCACTCAGTGGGTTAAGGATCTGGCATTGCTGTGAGCTATGGTGTAGGTCACAGACATGGTTCAGATCTGGAGTTGCTGTGGCTGTGGTGTAGGCCAGCAGCTTCAGCTCTGATTGGACCCCCAGCCTAGTAACTTCCATATGTCACAGGTTTGGCCATAAAAAGAAAAGAAAAAAATTATCTATTTTTTATTTTTTTTATTTTTTTGCTATTTCTTGGGCCGCTCCCACGGCATATGGAGGTTCCCAGGTTAGGGGTCTAATCGGAGCTATAGCCACCAGCCTACGCCAGAGCCACAGCAACGCAGGATCCGAGCCGCGTCTGCAACCTACAACACAGCTCACGGCAACGCCGGATCGTTAACCCACTGAGCAAGGGCAGGGATCGAACCTGCAACCTCATGGTTCCTAGTCGGATTCGTTAACCACTGCGCCACGACGGGAACTCCAAGAAAAAAATTATCTAAATCATCTTTCCTGTCTTATTTAAATTATCTTATATACGTCCTGGTAGGAATTTCATTCTTTACTATCTTTTTCTACTTTTTTTTTGGTCGTACCCACACCATGTAGATTTTCCTGGGCGAGGGATTGAACCCATGCCACAGCAGTGACAATGTTGAGTCCTTAATTGCTAGGACACCAGGGAACTCCCCAGCTTTACTATTTTGAAATAAGTTACTAAATACTTAAACATAACTCACCTTCAGTTTCCATCCCTATTATGGGGGCCTGTCCAGGGTAATTGACAACAGCCCACCCACCTTGACATAACACAGGCCAAGATCAGTTCCCTGGAGGTCACTGACATCATCTCTCCTCCAATGATTATTTCTTTAATTTTTTTTTTGTCTTTTTGTCTTTTTTAGGGCCTCACCCATGGCATATGGAGGTTCCCAGGCTAAGGGTCTAATTGGAACTGTAGCTGCCGACCTACATCACAGCCACAGCAACGCCAGATCCGAGCCACCTCTGGGACCTATACCACAGCTCACAGCAATACTAGATCCTTAACCCACTGAGCGAGGCCAGGAATCAAACCTGCAACCTCATGGTTCCTAGTTGGATTTGTCTTCGCTGGGCTATGACAGAAACTCCCAATGATCTTCTTTCTAATAGAGAATGGGAAAGCTATTTCTGAGGCCCAGGGCTCACAAAGAATAAGATGGGTAGAACAGAATCTAATAGTAAAGGAAAACATAATCTAAACTTACTAATTAAAAAATATTCTTCTAGGTTTCTTAAACCACTGGTTCCATGATATTAATCCTGTGCAAACACCCCGTACATGGATGTAGTTGAAAGAAATGACTTCATTATTTGGGTTTAAAACCAAATATATATACCCAGTGGTGACTATTAGACAAATTTAGGCTTTGATGTAATTCATAATTTTGTGCAGATCCCACCTGCCACAAATATTCATGGAAATAAATTTGATATCTGTATGTACAACATATACATGAGACTCAATTTTTTTGGTCAACAGGTAAGAATTAGCACCAAATGCTCATTGAAATAAAACATATTTCCCACCTCTTAAAACAGGAAATAATCATTTAAGACCAAAATACAATGGGATGAGAATTTTGCATTTTAATTCCATTTTAGAGAAATAACCAGAATTGGTAGAGTCAATTTCTAACACCCTCAGCCATAATTTCTGGCATTGGACTAATGACTTTCATACTTTTTCCATCACCGTTCAATACAACAAATGTACTGAGAACTAGTCAAGCATTTTAGCATAATGTTTTGGATGAAATCATAAACATGATATAGTGTGCTTTCAAATAGAATGGAAGCTGTCAAAATATATCTCGTGGGAGTTCGTGTTGTGGCTCAGGGGGTTAACAATCCAACTAGCATCCAAGAGGATGCGGGTTTGGTCCCAGGCCTTGCACAGTGGGTTTAAGGACCTGGCGCTGCCGCAAGCTGCAGCATAGGTCATAGATGTGGCTCAGATCTGACTTTGCCATGGCTGTGATGCAGTCCAGCAGCTGCAGCTCTGATTCGACCCCTCACCTGGGAACTTCCATATGCTGCAGGAGTGGCCCTAAAAAAATTAAAAAACAAAATAAAACATATCTCATGGAGCACTGGATCTATTCATTTTCTAACTTAGGGTACCAACCAGTTGAAAGAGCAACTAAGAGAGGGGATTCTGGAAACTGACAAATATCCAAAAGTGGGTCCCCCCCTTAAAGTTCTATTATTATGAGACTAATTGCTTATGTTAATAAGGAGTGATGTAAGCGAGGGCAGCAGCAGAAGAATTTCTTGGCTAAAAGTGTACCCACTCCCAAAGTCCCCAGTTACGGCCTAGCTTGCCGACCATTTGAGTGTGCAATACAGAAGTGAAATTCTCATTTCCCTGAGGACCAGTCAGCTGATCCCTGCTGGGTTTGACTAATCAGGATAATTTTCATGATTTGGGGGGACTTTCCAGTCCGTATGAATGGTGGTGTTGTGTACTGAGAACGCCGCTATTTTCAGATTCAAAAGCGCAGAGCAGAATTAACGTTGTCTGATCATTCTACTTTCTCCAAATTTGTTTAACCATGAAAACCCTTTATAAAACCAAAGTTTTCTCCCCCTCCCTGACCTACCTCAGAGTTTTCCATCGCTCATTATTTGAAGGCTCACAGAACCTGAGAGGGACATTTTACATGCTCCAGTTCAGAAATGCAGTCAATACATAAAGGATTTTTTTTTCCTTTTTTTTTTTTTTCTGAGCACAGAAAGAGTGGAAGCAGAACGGAGAGGATCACTAAAGATTTTGCTTTTCCTTAATGGACTATTTACTTTGCAAATCCACCAATCTCTGTTATAAATGAAGCATTACATGAAACCTTGAGAGGGAGGAGGGGACCAGCGCTAAAACCCAAAGGCTGCCTCAGCAACACTTGGGCACAGCTAAGAAGTTACATTCACTGTATGTGCCTTCTCGCATTTTGACACTACTGAATAGGAAGCAGACGCCCTGGCAGACAGGCCACCTTGACTGTGCTGACAAGTTTGACGACAAGCTCTATAAAAACAGTTCTACCTTGCACACTTACACAGCCTGCACTTTGCTGCTTTTGAAATAAAACAAAACCAACCCAAACAAAAATGCCCCAGGCAACAGCGCAGGCCACAGAACTGGTGCCAGAAATCTGGGCAGGACATTGCTAGCAAAGGAATGTCATCCTTTCAATATGGAACAAGGAACAGGCTTTAATGGGGCAGGACTGCCAGCACCCAGCCTTTCCCCTTCACCCCAGACAATGCGAGCATTGTGCAGTCAAGGGAGGCACACAGATTTTTACTCCCCTTTCTAGATATTTTTCAGGGATGAGTTCTAGGGTCCCCAGAACCACAATGTCCCCATTCTGGCATTGCTTATCCATCTGACACATCTAGCTGCCTTTCTGAAGCGGAAAAATACTGAACCAAAAAAAAAAAAAAAAGACACAGCTCATAAACGGCACAAGAGAAATCCCAATCCAAAGAAATGAATATGATAAAAGAAACTCAGAAACAAGGAAATATCTAGAACGATGTATGATTTTTCATGACACAAGCATTGTGTTGCACTAGTAAAGATTCTTGTGCTCAAGGACATGTATTTTTGGTACAACATGAAAATAGAAAACAACCATCTCATCTAGTCCTCTGCAGAAGGGACAGCAATCTGCTTCCAAAGCTGGAGGAAGAAGTGGCTTTGTTGTCTTAATGAGGGACATATGTCAGTCTCCAGCAGTCTGCTTGCCGAAGGGATTGTCTGGGGTCATTCTGGCTCCATGTGCTTTCTGCCATGAGGGCTGATACTGGACACTAAGCCCTGATAAAGGTCTGCTTCTCCTGGGGAAAGCCTTCCCTGTCTCTCGAAATGTCCAAACAGAGCACCCTCAGAATGGAAATTGTTTAGAATCAAAAGACAGTTTGATACGATTCAGGGACAATTAAGTGAACAAATGTATAATAGAGCCAAGCGGGTTTCCACAGTAACCATGGCAGCCAGAGCATCAGATTCTCCATCAGGGAGGTGGATGGGAGAACTTGCGTTTTCTTACCTGTGAAATGGAGGGAAAAAAAACCTCTTCCACCCCCTTCTCTGATTTTTATGAGGATTAAGGAAAACACCTAAAGCAGGAAGGGCTAGCTCTCCACCAAACTAACTACTACTTTCCTACTGCTAATCTAGGTCTGTCCCCACATACATGGCTAGGCTCTCCTTCCCACAGCTGGTTCTGGGGTGTGACCAAGTTCCTGCTCAGGCTCTGAGACCCTCCAGGTCTGGCTTTGTGGAAGCCATGTCTCCTCCCTTGTACTCTCCTCTCCGGTCTGCCTGGGAAGAAATCAGATCTTTAAAATCAGATGAGGCGAAGGGCCCAGTGGGTGCTGAACTGGAGTTGCCTATCACGTGTGCAAGACAGAACCAGCCAGGAATTCTGTACAAAACATGGCCCACTTTGGAGGGCTTATTCCTAACTGCTGCAAAGCTCAGCTGAATTTCATTCTGCATATGTGCTTTAGAAACACTCAGAAGCAATATAATTAGAAGATATTTTTACTGTTTCTGTAATTTCTATAGGTATGCAGATTAGGAGAGAAACAACCAGACCTCCCTGAACAGGAAAGACCAGGGACGCACAGTCATGCCCTCGGGAAGAGCGATGCGGGGGCTGGCCAAACAAGAGGGCCCTTGCCAGGCGATTCCACTCCACGATTTCTTGCCAAGCGTTCACCCAGGGGAACGAAATACAGAACTGACAGCTCTCTATTTAACCTCTCCAGCAGAAGGTTTAGAGAGAAGGCTGAAATGTTCAGCATCCCAATAACTAAATCATAACCCATGCTGGTGTAATTTATTTCTTTCTTTCTTTTTGCTTTTTAGGGTCATGCCCCCCCAGCACATGGACATTCCCAGGCTAGCGGTCCAATTGGAGTTACAGCTGACTGCCAGCCACAGCCACAGCCACACTGGATCAAAGCTACATCTTCGATCTGTACGACAGTTCACGGCAACACCAGATGCCCGACCCACTGAATGAGGCCAGGGATCGAACCCCATCCTCATGGAAATTAGTCGGATTCATTTCCACTGCACCACAATGGGAGCTCAGATTTCAGCTGCAATTTCTCTCACTCTCAGGAAACCCTCAAAGTATGCATTTACTTCTCTGACAAAAATAAATTTTTGACTTTGGTGAAACCGTAATACATTGTCAGTATTCCTTCTGATTTGGTTTGATTTGATTTTGGTTTTTTTGGACACACCCTCAGCATATGGAAATTCCAAGGCCAGAGATTGAACCCACACTACAGTAGCATATGGAAATTCCAAGGCCAGAGATTGAACCCACACTACAGTAGCAATCTGAGACACAGCAGTGACAACTGCTTAACCCACTGAGCAACCAGGAAACTCCACAATTCCTTTTTAGATGATGGTCTCCAGGAATTTTGTAAAAGTAACTTATTTGTACCCCCGCGCTGGCAGCATTTGCTTTACATCAGAAACAGTAGTTGATTTTTTGTCAAATTTTTCATTGACCAAAACTTCATAAAACAGACAATTATGATATCATTGGGAGGTAAGCCATTTTTTCAAGCCAACAGATTAACTATGAAAATTGCAGCTTGTTTCTCTACTGTATGACAAAGGGAGAAAGTGTTACCAAAAATTACAGACTTGCAGCTTGTTTAACAAAAACAGCAAATGAGAGTGTTCTAGATATTTTTAAACAAGAAAAAGCAAAATACGCATTTAAACAAGCATTTATGAACTTTTAACCGTTGAAAAATTTATAAACCACTTAAAAACACCAAATTAAATAAACTACTCTCACTCAGTCGACATGAGAAAAAAATGATAGCATTGCAGGCTAATTCAGAATTCACCCTCCGCTTCCTGTTTATTCATACATCAGAAGGGGAAAAAAAATGACAGAGTTTTCCTGCTTTTTTAATCCAAAATGAGCTCTCAATTTAGAGCGACATTTGTCCAGAAGGAAAAAACACTTTTCTCCTTCTGTAGGAACTAAAACCAGAAAAAGCCAGATTGTCGTTTCAGCTGTCTTGTGTTTCTAGATATGGAGGTAGATTCTAGATGTTGAGATTTTTATTTTCTAAGAGCCCACAGTGTTTTCAAGTATATCATTTCCATTGCTAACCCTTAAGGCTTTGCTTCAAGACAATATCAAAAAGAACATATCTTTTGCAGACTATATCTTCTGCCTCTAGGTGAAAGGCAGAAACTATGAAGAAAATGAGTTGGATTTTGGCCACCAAAGGTCTTGTCCTGCTTATAAGTTTCATAAAAATTTTATGAATGTATCATCACAAACTATACATATCTTTTTTAAAAATTTTATTGGCGTATACTTGAGTTACAATGTTATGTTAGTTCACGTGTACAGGGAAGTGATTGTTATACACTTACGCATATCCATTCTTTTTCAGATTCTTTTCCCATATAGGTTATCATAGAGTATTGAGTAGATTTCCCTGTGCTGTACAGTTGGTCCTTGTTATTTATTAATTTTGTATATAGTAGTGTGTATATGTCAATCCCAACCACCTTACATATTTAGATGCAATTCATTATATAATTAGATAGAACATATAAAGTCATGTACCACTGTGAGCATTACCACATATCACATCTGATATATTACATGTCACTTATTACTGTATTAATTTCTACATATGAGATCTAATTTATGATTAAAGCGCTTATTCATTCAGCCCTACTGTGTGCAGAACACCATGCTAGGCAGTGGGGACAAAGAACCAGCCAAAGCTTTCCTGCAGCTTATAGTGTAACAGAAGAGTCTAGCAGCAGACAAGTAACCCTGTAACAGTGAGTGACAGCTGGGATACGTGCTACAAAGGACACGTGAAGGGGAGGGACTAAGGGGTTCCAAGGAAGGCTGCTCTGAAAGAAAAGGACAGAGGGTCCTTCTGATCATCTTTAATTCCCCGGCTGATCCCCAGATGCCTGCAGAAAACCAGGGCTATGCAAAACCCTCCTTAACAGAAGGGACAAGTTTCCACTTTTCTATGTAACACATGGGCTATCCCAAGTTACCTTCACTCCTCTTCCTTTACTCATCTGGACAATTCTTACGCACCCATAAAACCATCTCTTTTCTAAAGCCTTCCCTGAAAGCATCAGAGGGATGGTTGTGCCTTCTCTACACCCATCCAGTCCCCCAACCACAAGTGTCCCAGCACAGGGCATGTGCACGGCTTCCTCCTTGTCTGTACATTCAGCCTCTCACTCATAAACATCTAAGATGTAGGGGAGTTCTCCTTGTGGCTCAGCGGAAACAAATCTGACTGGCATCCATGAGGACGCAGGTTCAATCCCTGGCCTCGCTCAGTGGGTTAAGGATCTGGCGTTGCTGTGAGTTGTGGTGTAGGTTGCAGACATGGCTCGGGTTCTGTGTTGCTGTGACTGGAATGTAGACTGGTGGCTGCAGCTCTGATTCAACTCCTAGCCTGGGAACCTCCATAGTCTGCTGGTGCGGCCCTAAAAAGACAAAAGACAAAAAAAATAAAAATAAAAAATATATGAAACAAATTTAAAAAAATGTATGTATTATCTAACAGGCACTGTTCTATGTACTTTCTAAACGTTGGGACACAACATTGGGAACAAAATACATAAAACCTTTCATTTCTATACCTGGAGCCACTCTCCTAGAAAGTGTCTGATAAATGAGAGAACAAATAAATTCTCCATTGTTGGCCAATTTTGTAAAGAATAGTTCTTTGGGTCTATGATGAGACCTACTCTTTGCAGTTCAGGGCCTAAAATAATGAACTTCATGGCAGACTTCATAATTCAGTGGTAGCTACTTCAGCATGCAGACATTGTCTGGTTTGTGTCATATGGTTCTCAGGACTGGATACTGCAGCGACCTCTAAGCAGAAGCAACTCTGAAGGGCGGGCAAAGCCCCAAATAGTCTCCGAACAGAGCATAATGTTCGTGTTTATCGATGCTGATAAAAAACAAAAAAAGACCCTAATGTCATCTTAAATGGCCTCAGTCAAATAAAATCACTAAGCACATGTATAGTATTTAATAGAAGTTCTAAAATTAAGTGCAGACATCCATCTTCCTGATTGCAAAACTTTTGGTGACTGAAACATACTACTTGCTGTCTGCCAGGAAAAAAAAACCCAAACCAGCCCAGCAGCAGAAAACTGTCCGGGGGAGGAGGGCCTCCCTTCTTCAGAGGAGAGGAAAACAAAGGCAGAGGAGAAAATGGACCAAATTAACCCTGAGGGATTGAGGGATCCAGTGGAGGTTTCAACTCTTCAAAGCTGCTTTAAATGGCAGCTACCAGCGTGACCCTGAGCAAGCATCCCTCCGAGCCCCAGGGTGAGGCCTCACCCCAGCTCCGCACAGGGGCTGTGTGCTGGCTCCAGGAGCGGAAGTTTCCACCCATAGGTGGGGCAACGGAGAGAACAAGGAGCAAGCCTTTGGGTGGGGTCCGTCTGTTCATGTCCCTCCTTGGGGAAGCCTGCTCTGTAGGCTCTTCCTTCTTGGACTCCTTGATGTAAAAATCTCATTTCTTTTATGAAATGATCAAGGCAGTAGGGTTGCTTCTCTTTTTAAAAATATTCCCACCTGTTTTTGTTTTTAATTGGCTGCCCCATGAAACCCCCGATGCAGTACATAACACACCACTGCTTCCTACCCTCTGTTTCAATGTGGGCGAAGCAGTGAGGGGTCTTCCCAAACAGGCACAGGATTTCAATCTTAGTCCTAGCAAAGGCCAGCTGTGTGACCTTGGCTGAGCTCCTTAACCTCTCTGAACCACAGTTTTCTCATCTGTAAAACGGCAGTCATAAAGCCTACCCCCTGCAGGGCTGTTATGAGATTTATATGAAGCAGGAGTGTAAAATGCCCCAGTGCCTGGTACAGGGAAGGTATCCAAAAAGGGTAGTTTTCTCCTTCCCCTTACCACGGACTTGTAAACCTCAGGGACTCCCACGCCACATACACCATCCCTAACAAGAAAGCATACAGACTGTGTTCACTGTTGCAGTACGTGCATCTGGGAAAGGACTGCGTTCAAACTTGTGGATCTGTTTTAGTTTTACAGATTCGGTGAAGCCCAGAGATGTTAATGGACACAGCAAACAAAGGAAGAAATGGCCCTAAGATGCAAATGTTCAGTTTCTAACTGAAAATACTTTCCCCTATTATCCAGCCGGCTCCTTCTTAGCCATGAGCTCTCACCTGACCCCCTAGCAAATCATGTCCCCTTCCAGTATTCTTTACCAGACCATTCTATTCATTTTTTCCCTCAACTTTGAACTATTTGCTTGTCTCCTGCCCCTTGTTCCAGGAGGAACCTGCCTGTCACATTCACTGCTGTATCTCTGGCACCCAGAAGAGGCCCTGAAACTTAGCAGGTGTTCAATAAACATATGATGAGGAGGAGGACAGAGTGGAATACAGTTTGGGGAAGATACTTCCGCATGAAACCAGGGAATAAATAGGGTGGTATGTTATCAAATGCTGGCTCAGGTATACTCGCGGTTTTGCTGGGTGACCCTGCCACTTTCCCTGTAGGAGATGGTGTCTGTTTCTCTACCCACAGAATCCAGGCTTGACCACGCATCTTGTTTGGCCAATGAGGCATTAGCAAATGTGATGCAAGCAGAGGTTTGCACACTTGTGCTTGTCCTATCTTACTGGTGGGAACCTGTTCACCATCACATGAATAAGTGCAAGCTACGCTCATGGGTGATGAGCTTAAAGGACCCATTCATCCCTCCCAGGCCTTGGTCATGTGTGCAGGGCCATCCTAGGTCCACTTGGCCTGAGCCAAGTCAGCCCAGATGAGACCTGCCCAGAATTATAACAAATAATAAATGTCTATTGTGTTAAGCCAAGAAGCATTAGGGGTTTTTATTAGGCAGTTAACTGATAAAAAAGATCATAAAATACATTCCACAAACCTCTCCAAAGTAAAGTGCCAGGTGTTTCTGGAAGTAGCTTACTTATTAAGAAATTGCTAATTTCTGGCTTTGGATGGTAAGGAGGTGAGAGCTGAGCATGAGGAGGGGTGAGAGGAAAAACAGACAGAGAGTGGTGAGAGTGGCAGCCGTCCGAGGCTCACAGAACACCAGAAACAGCTGCTGCCACCTTTGGCATGAATGCTTTGGGCCAGCATTCTGAGTTTTAGAAATTGTAAGGCAGGACATATCACCATGGATTTTCTCAGAGGTTAGGAAACATGGCCCACTGCTTGTTTTTGTAAATAAAGTTTTATTGGAACATGGCCTCGCTCATTCATTGATGTATTATTTGTGGCTCCTTTCAGGCTACAGTGGCAGTTGTAACAGAAACTATATGGCCTTCGAAGCCTGAAATATTTACTATCTGGCTCTTTACAGAATCACTTTGTTAGCTCCTATACTAGGGTAATCAGGGAAGGTTCCACGGAGTGGTTGAGGCTTACCTGAGTCTCGAAAGAAAGAGGCAGTGTTTATCAAGGCATAAAGGAATGTTATCAGAAAGACTACTAAGATTATAACTGATGTTATACCACTGAGTGCTAGAGTAACTGTAATAAGTTAATGATAATACAAACAATAACTAAGCATATATATCACTTCGTGCCAGATATATGCTCATTATATTTTCATGTAACTCATTTTATCCTCACAATAATATTATGAGGCAGTGGTATTATTCTCTCCATTTTTCCAATTGGGAAAACAGAGACAAAGAGAATTAAAGATGCTTGCCCAAGGTTGTGAAGCTAGCAAGAAGCCTAGTTAGGATTCAAATCCTGGTATTTTCTCTCTAAATCCCATACTCTTTGAAAGTTACAAAAACAGAAATGTAAAATATAAAGAAGGCTAAAATTGTGCAGTAATTCTAGCTGTGCACAATGAAACTGTTTCATAAAGACATCTGAAAATCAGCTTTATTACTTTATATTGTCAAACCTTCCTGACCAACTACACTATGTGTTCATTTTATGTACTCTTTGTCCCCTGTAAAAATTTGCCATTGCATAGCTGGAAATCCCCTAAAGACGACATCCCTATGGTCCATCTAGTGGTTATATTGCCATGGTGATGCTGTCAACACAGCAGTCATTGGCCGTTCCCTACCAGGCAGATCACAACCTATTTGTTAACAGCTAAGGCTGATACTGCCACCTGGTCCCTAGGGAGACAGAAGGTTCTATTTCCCAAACAACAGTCAATGAGGTCATTCTGGCATGAGAGGCAAAGGCACTGTGGATATTACTTCCGAAAGATACAAATTGGGTTCTGTTTGGGAATCCTACTTTAGAGCAGGGGTTCCCAGCCCAGGGTAGCGACCTTGATCTCCAGCCAAAGGATGGACCAGCCCTTATAGGTCAACGAGGGGCCCATGGTGTATCTGCTGGTAGCCCCAAAGGTGTCAGGCATGGGATCCACTATAAACAATCAAATTCAAGATAGGAAGAATTCCTGAAGCAATGCTGTTTCTTGATTCATTATCTTATTATCACAAGGAGAGGTTCCTAATAGATAGTCTTCAATAATACTAACTTTTTACAGACTACCAGAGCTTACATTGGTATACCTCTGTTAGAGGGCATTTTGGCAATTTGTTTAAGCCTTAAAAATATTCAGAGCCCTCAACCTAGAATTTCCACTTCTATTAATTTACCCAAATTATCAGAGATAAATGTAAAGGCTATTTACTAAAACATTGTTGATGGTAGAGAAACATTGGAAACATCTTAATTATACAATAGGGGATTCATTAAATAAATGATGATATAACCATAAACCACTACATTAATGGAATGGCCATAAAAACTATGCAGTTGTTTAAATTTTGGTCATGAAAAGATGATTAAATTTAAAAAGAAAGTTAAAACCAGTATATAACATAAAATTCTATTCTTGTAACAAAATTAAGAATGTCCATCGTGGCACAGTGGTTAACGAATCCGACTAGGAACCATGAGGTTGCGGGTTCAATCCCCGGCCTTGCTCAGTGGGTTGAAGATCCGGCGCTGCCGTGAGCTGTGGCGTAGGTTGCAGACGCGGCTCGGATCCCACGTTGCTGTGGCTCTGGCGTAGGCTGGTGGCTATAGCTCCGATTAGACCCCTAGCCTGGGAACCTCCATATGCCACGAGAGTGGCCCAATAAATGGCAAAAAGACAAAAAAAAATTATATCAAAAAAAAAATAATAACAGTATGCGTAGACTAATAGAAAAAGAGGTTTAAGAGGAGGTTTTCTCCCAGGGTAGAACTATGGTTATTTTAATGTTCTTTTTTTTAGATGATAAATTCTGCATTGTATTGGTAATTTTTATTTTTATTATTTTGGTTTTTTTTTTTTTAGGGCTGCACCTGAGCATATGGAAGTTCTGGGGCCTGGGGTCAAACTGGAGCTGTAGCTGGGGACTATGCCACAACTTGTGGCAACACTGGATCCTTAGCCCATTGAGCAAGGTCAGGAATTGAACCCCCATCCTCACGATACTAGTCAAATTCTTAATCCACTGAGCCACATCAGGAACTCTGGTAATTTTTAAAATGGTAATAAATTTATATTTAACTTTTTAAAGTTACATATTTTTTCCTTTGGTTGTTATACTTTTGCCTTCTCGTGTTTTTCAGTTCCATGAATTTTGTCACTATGTTTTCCCAGAAAGCCAAAATGCAGACCAGTCTTTCTCAACAACCAGGGGGAGAGGCAGTCCACATTTTCAGAGACCTACCCATAGTTCAAAAACCCTCAAGTTGGACAACTGGCTGGCAAGCTCATCTGACCTTACCGGGCTCATAGTTCTATTAATACGATACACCACAATAAGACTCGGAACAGCTTTACCAAGTTCATCAAACTTGCTTGTGCTGGTATAGGTTTTGTTTTTGTTGGGGTTTTTCCTAAAAAGAGTCAGAATCTCAAATTAAAACAAGAAGTCAGAGAATTAGCTGACTAAGAGCTGATTAAAACAGTGTGTACTGTACAGATTGTGAAACAGCTTAATGTGTAGGGCTTGGGATCTGGCACAAGAAGACATGCTGGTAATTTCTTTTCCCAAGACAGAAAAGGAATAGGTGAGCTAAGTTAGAAGAAAAATGAAGGTTTTCTGGACCTGAGAGGACTTAAAAGTTTTTTGAAATAAAGGAGTGTCTTTTCATCTAACTTTCAAATGAGTGCTAGAAAAATGATTTATTTATATATTGCACAATGAGTGGACAAAGTGAACTGGTGTTCTGCTGAAACCTTCCCAACTCTCAAGATAAATTTAAGTAGGTTCAGCTAGGGGTTACCAATCATAAACCAGTAATTAGATGCACACATGTTTCGCTTTTTATCCAGCTGCCAACTGGTTGCCGCGTTCACTTCCTGGACCACTGTCTTAGAAGCTACTGGAGGATAAGGCATTCCTTTCAAACCAACACAATCCCAGAGGAAGAGATGTTCCTAAGGCTGGAATGGATTTCCCTAAACTGGCCTCACCCTATAAAATAATACATGCTTATTTGAATGATTTGTAAAGACAGGAAAACTCACATCATTTCCCCGAGGGGCAAAGTAACACTTAGGAGTCTGTCCAATTTGCATCTTGAAGCACCAGGCTGTATGAGGAGCGGCTGGCCAAGGGTTCCAGAGTCCCCATCTACCTCGTGTTCCCAGGCAATCGGATGTGCCGTGTGGCAGGCCAAATGCAAAAATGACCCCAGCTGTCCTCCCCCTGCATTCCCACCTCTGATCTTGTGACTGCACCGCTCATCATGTCAAGAAGTTGAGTTTATGTGCCTACCTCTTGAGTAAGGACTGGCCTGCTGATGTCTTTGGCCACCAGAACATGTCAGAAGTGATACTGTGCCTCTCTGAGCCTAGGCCTCTGGACACCTGGAGTGGCCCAGTTCTCTCTTCTGGAACCTTGCCTGTGCCAAGGGCTGGGGCCAGCCCCACAGGGATGAGAATCCATGTGAAGGAGAGCTGAGGGTCCCCTCATTGGGAGCAGAGCCAATCAGAGCATGATTAGGACCACGCAGACCCCCAAGGAACCTCGCCTGAAGCGCTGGCCCACAAGTTGTAAGCCAAATAAAAGGGTGTTGCTTTAAGCCATTCCATTCTAGGAAGGTTTGTCACACACATCAGTAACAGCAAGTACTAACTCTGATAAGCCAAATATAAAATGCCTTAGAGCATGGGCTGGGGGTGGGGGGACCTGTAATGACCCAACACATTGACAGTGATCAATGCATCACAGTCACTGAGATGCACAAACAACACACGTGAATTGCACTCGGCGAGAACAGAAAGAAGCTGTGTATCTAGGGAAAAGCTGGTTCAAGGCGGCCACAGAGCCTTCGAAAGACTGTGTATGGATGAGCTGGATTTGCCTATGAAGTCATTCTTTGTTTCTTTTCTCTCTTTAAAAGAATAAGAAGCTCTTTCACTCAATTAAGCCTGTTGGACTCGATTACAATTGTCTAGTTTGATTCAAAGCAGCCATATACTCTCTGACACATGTTCAGCCTCCACTACTCTGTAGGCTGGAATTTTAAATCCAGCTCCTCTGAATTTATGACGTGCACATACAGTAGCAAGTCCCTCTAGGCTGAAAATCAAAACTGTAATTCAAAGGCCACAGGGCTGAGGAAACAGCCAGAAGATAAATCCCAATTTCAACCTTGGATTCTCTGCAAGTTGATTCAGGGGATTGTCAGTCATATTTAAAAATAAAATAAAACTACAAAGACACCAGACGGCATGTTCTAAAAAGAAACAGGGTGATGCTTTTCAGGACTCCTTCAGAGGGCCCTTGTTACCTGAAAAGAACTGTTATGTGTTATTCTAAGGGACCTAGAACATTTGGCCCTCATCAGTCATTTGTAGGAATTTCTGAATTTTTAACCCGTGAGATACAAGGATGAAATGATACCCTCAAACATGACCCAGCCCCCCTCCCCCACTGGTGGAAGGGGACACGACAGAGGTCAAAACAGCCCTGTCCGGAAGCTGGTTACTCACCTTACAGCCCTCACAGGCGCTGACCCCATAGTGGTAGCCCGATGACTTGTCCTGGCAGACGAAGCAGGGTTTGTACACACGAGGCGGAGGAAGTGGAGACGGAGGGCTTGGGACCAGTTCCTCGGAGCTGGTGCTCTGTGTTTCAATCGCTACAGTGGAGATGAGGTGGGGGAGAAAGAAGACCAAAAGTATTTCAGTTCATTTCTTTTTCACCAGTGAGTGCATGTGCCTCTGCCCCCAATTCAGCCATAACGTAGCAAGGATGGGCCCACAAGCACAAGCTGTCCTTGTAGGCACTGCAGTGGGGATTCTGACACTAATGTGGTACTTTACAGTTTACAAACTGTAAAGGCCTCTCCCTTTGGCAGAGTAACATGGCCCAGGAGGGAGATAACATCATCACCATGTTACCCTGAAGGGTAAAGGAAACTCAGACCAGTGTGGTGACTTGTTCAGGATACATAGGGGGGTGGGAGAGCCAAGACACAAGGTCTGACCTGCCCACCACATGCCCCAGGCTCTTTCTCCTCCTGTCTCCCTTAGCTGTGGTTCACCTAGAGTCTCTGAAATGACCTGTGGGATGCTGTTTCTCATTGCACCAGAAGGAATGTTCCTTGGGACAAATGAGGAGATGCCCAAAGTAGCCATGGACAAGGGAGGGCCTTGAGCATATCACCAGAACTGAGCTGCATGAACAGCCTGTCCATGAGAGCTTGGCCTCTCAGAGTCCTCCTTGGACCAGCAGCCTTGGCATCATGTCAGAGCTGATAAGAAAACAAGCTATCAGGCCCCAACTCAAGCCCATGGAATCAGATCTGTGCCTTTTTTTTTTTTTTTTTTTTGGCTACCCCACAGCATATGGGGTTCCCAGGCCAGGGCTGAGATCTGAGGCATAGCTGCGACCTGAGCCAAAGCTTCGACAAGGCCAGATTTTTAACTCACTGTGCCAGGCCTGGGATCGAACCTGCGTCCCAGCACTCTGATCCTGTTGCACCACAGTGGGCACTCCCAGATCTGCATCTTAACCAAACACCCCAGGTACCTGAATACATGACTAATGTTTGAAAAGCACTGTATTACACTAACGATGGCACAGACCAATGAGGCTCTTTATTCTATATTTACAAATACACAACCTCTACCTCATTATTTCACCACCCTAAATCCATGGGAAATGAGAATTTATAGTACTCTCCCATTCACACTCTCCCAATCTATGCTCCAAGTCAAAGCAAAAGCTAGCCCTGTTCCTATTACAGGCAAAACTCCTCAGAGAGTGTGCTGGAAGTGGTGAAGAGAGTGACCGAAAGTGGTCAAATAATGTTCCAGAATCTTCCAGGCTCCAGATCATGACATATAGTCTATTTCCTGGAATCTAAAGTTGTTCTACTGTTTATAAACTCCAAGGTTATGTATTCTACCAACTGGACTGTCCTATAGCCAAACTTTCAGCAAGTCAACTCTACCCCCTGCACAGACTGTCAATGCACCCTTTTTTTTTTTTTTTTTCTCTTTCTAGGGTCACACGAGGCATATGGAGGTTCCCAGGCTAGGGGTTTAATCAGAGCTGTGGCCACAGCCACAGCAACTCCAGATCTGAGCCTCGTCTGCAACCTACGCCACAGCTCACAGCAATGCTGGATCCTTAACCCACTGAGCGAGGCCAGGGATTGAACCCACAACTCCTGGTTCCTAGTCAGATTCGTTTCCGCTGCGCCAGGACGGGAATTTCCCACCCTATTCTTGCAATCCCGCTGCCACTCCAGCCTAGCAGCCTGCCATCATCTCTCACCTCAACTACTGGAGAAGCTTCTGCACTGGTCTTCTCTTGCCTGCTCTTCTAGCCTCAGGTCCACTCTGCAAGCATGCAGGCAGAGAACTACTCCAAAGTTAAAATCAATCCCTCTCCCTTCCCTGTCCAAAGTCCTCCCACAGTCACTGATGAGATCAGAGTCAAACTCCTTGCTTTGTCCAACAAGGCTTTTCATGCTATGACCTTTTAGCAACATCACTGATTTAACCATTCTCCTTATTTGTTGTCTTTGAAACACTGCATTTCTGTTCCATCTCTTGAACAGGGCAAGCTCTCACACCAACTTAAGGGTATCACATTAACCATGTCCCCTACCTGGAAATCCTCAGGTCTTCACAGGTCTGGCTCCTTTTTGTCTCTTAGATCTTAGAGCAAATGTCAACCTCCTCAGAGATGACTTTTCTAAATAAAATTCCTCTTCCCATTCCTTGTCACTATATCTCATTATTTTATTTTATTTTCTGTAATACTCCACTAACTGCCTACATTTAGAAAGTTTTGTTTGTCTACAATTTTATATTCTACCCTTGCTACCCTCCAAGTATGGCTCTTGTGAAACCAAGGAACTTAGGTGAATTGTTTATAATTTTTTCCAAGCCTAGAGAGGGCTTGGCACATAGCAGGTAGAAAATCAATAAATATTTGTTGAATTCATACATGAGCTTTTCCTTATTCATATTCATTCCAAGCACTGAGGGCCCCTCCAAGTTGTTAAACGGTAAAATTCGAAACCAACTAGCTTTCATATACTCATTTGCTCCCTTTAAAAGTAATTAATTATCCCTCTGGAACAGAATCAACTATAATTATAGTATTTTCATAATTCAGACGAATCTTGGAATGAATTCCCTAGAGTAGTACAGGTCCAGTAGATAAATCTAGTACAGCCCTGACTCGGTAACTTGGCACAATTGTGGCAAGGGTTGTATAGGAAGGCTGGCATCTAAGACATCACAAAAGCTTATCAGATCAGCCATCAAGCTACAAATGCAAAAGCATGCATCACGCTAAACTAAACAGCTTCAATGAAAGCAAATGAATAATAATGACACCAGCAGGAAAACAACACAAAGTAATATGTCGTTCTTTGTTAAAAATTTAAGAAAACAATATAAAATAAGCTACAAGGATATATTATACAACATGAGGAATAGTACCAATATTTTATAAGTATAAATGAAACATAACCTTTAAAAATTATGAATATCTGTATCACACACCTGTAACATATAATATTGTACATCAAATACACTTCAATCAAAAAAGTCTAGGAGTTCCTGGAGTTCCCATCATGGCACAGTGGAAAAACATCCAACTAGGAACCATGAGGTTCTGGGTTCAATCCCTGGCCTCACTCAGTGGGTAAAGGATCTGGCGTTGCTGTGGCTATGGTGTAGGCCAGCAGCTGTAGCTCCGACTGGACCTCTAGCCTGGGAACCTCCATATGCCATGGGTGTGGCCCTAAAAAATAAAAGCAAAAAAAAAAAAAACAAAAAACAAAACAAAACAAAAAGTCTAGGAGTTCCTGCTGTGGGTTAAGAATCCCACTGCATCAGCTTGAGTCTGGCCAGAAGGGTGGGTTTGATCCCTGGCCAAGCACAGTGGGTTAAAGGTCCAGCATTGCCACAGCTGTGGTGTAGGTCACAGCTGCAGCTTATATTCAGTTCCTGGCCCGGGAACTTCCATATGCTCTGGGTGCCACCGCAAAAATAAAAAATTTATATGGGAGTTCTCTTGTGGCTCAGTGGGTTAAGGATCTAGCATTGTCACTGCAGTGGCTTGGGTTGCTGCTCTGGCATGGGTTTGATCCCTGGCTCGAAGGCCAAAAAAGAAAAAAAAAATCTAAGAAAACAAACACAGAATCATCCACAATCCTTTCACTCAGAGAAGACTACTGTTATCATCTTGGCATCTATCCTTCAAAACATCTTACTATGCACATAAATGTTTTGAGATTGTTTGTTTATTTAACAAAGTGGAATTATACTGTAGATTCTGTTTGGGACTTTGTTTAACTTACTATGTCATGAATTGGTTTCCTTGTCAAGAAATATTTCTCCCACAAAACATTCCATTATGATGAATATCTCTGCAGCTAATCTGAGCACATCTCTGACTATTTCCTTCAGATAAATTCTCAGAAGTGGAATTATCAGTTCTAAAGGTACGGTTATTTAAGAATGCTTTGTTCTTTTGAGAAAGGCTGTGTCAATTTACACCCCTGATGTCTACATCAGTGAGTTCTTCCCTAAAGAATCTCAGAACTTTTGGATTGGTTTTATTTATGGGCCTCCACTTCCCCCCAAGTGACCAAGCCCTATCCTCACCACCAGGCTCAACCCCGCCTTGCGTGCAACGTGGGGAGAGTGTATTTTAATGTTCCACTCACTCATGTAGAACAGCTAATCTGGCTTGTCTAGGAAAGTTGTAAATAGAATTCTGTTAGGGCTGGATTCAGCTGTCAGAGCTATGGCCTGAATTTTTAAAGTGGGTGGTAATTTCCATAAATATGCCACTTCAAATACATGTACTGAGGGAGTCCAGCATCGCCCCCACCCAAAGAGAGGAAACAGAACTGCAGGCAACCTAATCCCCAAGAAACTCAGGCAAAGCACACGAAAGGGGGGAGACTCTGAGTCCCGAAACATGTTATAAAGATTGGTAAAAACCTTTTCCTATGGATGAGAGTCACTTATAACAAAGGAATGAATCAGAAGACTTTTCCTGAACAGTGGCATGAATGAAAATGTTGTATGGTAAGCAATCAACAGTGTGGGCTCTGGGCTTTTATTAAGGCTGTGATGATTTTACCAGTAGTGCTATGAACTTTCCCATATTTGTACGATGGATGTTTGTGTGTTCAGTCGTTTAATTCCCTGAGTGACTATAACATGCCAAGCCTGTGTTATATGCTATGGATGATACATGGTACAATCCTTTAGCCTTGACAAGTGTGGCCTACTAGAGAGTAAACTAACAATTAGAATACAATATGGTGGTTCTCACATTAGGTTGTATATGAGAACTACCTGGGGAGTTTTAAACATCCTAACACTCAGGTTATATCTCAGACCTGTTATACCAGAACACCTGGGAGTGGGAGCCAGGCATCAGTGTTTCTTTAAAAAATATTCCCAGGTGGAGTTCCCTGGTGGCTCAGTAGGTTAAGGACGCAGTGTTGTCACTGCTATGGCTCAGGTTACTGCTGTGACACACAAGTTCAATTCCTGGCCTGGGAACTTTTACGTGCTATGGGTGTGGCCAAAAATATATATGTATATTTCCAGGTGAATCCAAATTGCAGCAGTTTGGGAGCCACTAAGAGGATATAGTAACAGAGAGGGCTATAAGCCTTATTCAGCTCAGAGAAAGCAAGGGAGGTGACCAGGGGAGGTGACCAGGCTGTTTTAAAGGATGATTTGATTCTGTCTATTGTGGTTCCTAATGTGAATCCTACAAATGCCATACATGCATCCCTTACAGACATAAATAGAAAAGATTTATCAAGAAATCATCTTCAGAAAAAATTTCTTATTGGTGGTAAAGAACTATTTAACTATATATATTCAAATATTCCTTCAAAATTGATCATCTTCAGTCCCTTACTTCCTCTGTGTGGCCCCCGACGCTGAGAACTACGCAAAGCAAGAAAGAAAAAGCTCAGTGCTGCCTTCAGATTGCTAAAGCTAGCCTTAAGGAAACATGCCCACACAAGTTCTAGAATTACAACCAAGACATGGCATCAACATAAAAGAAGATTCAAACTTTAATGCAACCTCTGGCCTTTTTGGTAACGTAGCAAAAACATACTCTGGCCAACTTGGAACATGCTCTCTTCCTTTTCTGTCCCCACCCTCACTTCTCCACCCTCAATAAAGACAGTGGGAAACAAGGGCTCCCTTCACCACTCAGTCCTGGTATTTAAGACAGCTACAGAGCGCCTGGCCATTGATCCGCTCACTGTCATCCTGCTTAAATCAATAATCTATTAGTCCCTTTAAATTAGAGTTAGATTCATCAAATGCCCTTGAGAGGCTTCAAACATTCTGTTCCTTATTCCAGGCAAGCACAATCAGTCTATGGAATGATAAAATTTTTGCTCGAAAACTCTGCAGGCTCAGCAGACAACGTGTCCTGTATTAGCTCATTCAGCGATCTCGGGCAGGCCAAAAAAGCAGTTTTTAGACTTCCCAGGGGGAAAGGAGGCTTGTGTCATTCAATAAAACAACTGCACTCCAGCCATCCTGTCGAGATTTCAGTTTGGGGCAGCAGTCTTTGAGGAGTAATTTGGATCTGCTTTTTGCCTCCTGCTTTTATTTATTTCCTTGCTCACTGTCTTATTCAGTTCTGTTCGGTGACTGCATCCCCAACCAGCAGCAGCCTCCAATGGGCTGCCTGGCTTCATCAGGGTATAGCCAACACAGGAACTGCTGTTGCTCAGGTGGGATGGATGCTTGGCTCAGAGGGTCCCTGTCCAGAGCTGAGTCAGTACCAGAGGTGCTAAGAGGGCTACTCTGGGCTGCCCACTTGCCAAAGAAGACCCTCCCCCACCCCATTCAAACCTGCACTGACAGAAGTTTCCAGCCCATATTTTAAACCTCAACATCCCCGCAACACAGAGGTGGCTGTCATGAGGGCAAGTAAAGCTAGAATCAGCTTCCTTGCAGAAAAATTCATTGCAGGACCTGTTTGCCTTTAAGCTAAACCCCTCAAAATGTGGTGTAGACCAGCAACTAGCAGCAGAATTCCGGGCCCAGGGAGGAAGGCATTTGCTTTAAATTAGTGATGTTCAGACTATCTCTGGTGAAGAACCATTTCCCTCCCCGCCCCCACCCCAGAGATTGATAAGATCAATACAAACAAATCCCTAGAAACACACACACACACAATGAAGCTCCAGAGAAAAGGAATTAAGAAAAAGATGCCGGAGTTCCCATTGTGGCTCAGTGGTTAACGAATCCGACTAGGAACCATGAGGTTGCAGGTCTGATCCCTGGCCTTGCTCAGTGGATTAAGGATCTGGCATAGCCCTGACCTGTGGTGTAGGTCGCAGACTTGGCTGGGATCCCACGTTGCTGTGGGGTAGGGCGGCGGCTACAGCTCCAATTAGACCCCTAGCCTGGGAACCTCCATATGCCACAGGTGTGGCCCTAGAAAAGACAAAAAAAAAAGGAAAGAAAGAAAAAGATGCCCAAAACACAAGCTGAGAACTTAAGCGGTGGGTTGCGGAGCTGTATCAGACATAAAAGTACGCTGTCAAACTGCTGTTCAAGTTTCTAAACATTTGCTCTCATTGTTGCCCTATCTCCTGGAGAACTGGCCAGGCCTCAGCTGCCACTCTGAGAAGCAGATCTGAAGGACTCGAAATGCAGAGGTGCTTTGCAGACTAAACAATAACAAACCAAATGAAATCTCCACCAACTGAGATTCTGCAGGAAAGCAGAATGCCAGCACTGCCAAGTGACACACTTTCCTAAACACTGACACAACTCTGGGGGTTAATTCACCCGCAAAATAAAAGCCCCCCCAAATACTGTTGCCTGTTAAGAGGACTTGGCACTCACGAACTTAACTCACCTGAGAAAACACAGTATAAATGTCCTTGTTGTTACAACACACCTGAGTGTCATTTAAACACACACAAAGTCTAACAATAGCTCCCTTCACAATTCCTAACATGCTTGGCATTTTTCTAAAGGTTAGATTAAGTAGCAGATAACATTTTTAAGAGAAGGCCCAGAATACTGTTTTGTTTTTTTTCTTCTTCTCTGTGAGAACTAATTTATGGCTGGCTAAGCCATGTTGACAGACTTCAGGATTTTATGTTGGGCCTGATTAGAGGCGGGCAGGCAGGCATCCTGCGTTATGAAAGCCCTGCCTTTTTACTAGAATCTTCGATGATTAAGACAGTATTTTAATGCACTCTCTGGGCAGCTGAGCCTTAAAAGAAAAAGAAGTTGTAAAGCAAAAGGCATTTCCTGCATGGCCCCGGGGGAATTTTGAGCCCAGAGCTCCGGGACCCTGTGGGAGGGAGTAATTTCAGCTAATTAAGGGAGAATAGCAAAGTGTTGCATTTGGTCAAAACATTCAGTTGGGTTTCATTTTTGTTGGCATCAAGGAGAGCCGGTCTGGATTTTCTCCCCTCTTTTTCTGCGGATTCGCTGCAGGATCGTAAGGCCCACAGCTCACATACATTAGGGAAAAAGTCAAAGGAAACGCTAAAGTTCAACCAAAGTACAAGTAATTAGAACCAGATTCTCCGCTGCGCGAGTGTGCGCATGCGTGCGCGCGTGGCCCTTTTATGAAAATATAATTTACGCGCCTCCGAGCGTGGGCGGTGGGGGTGGGGGGCTCCGTCCTGTCGCTCATTTTATTTTCCAGTCGCCTGCCGTGAGCGGGGGGAGGGGGTGTCCTGCTTTTAATCATCTTTCAGGAGAAGCAGTTGGGTTGCACACACGGGATTTTGCAAATCTGGGAATCGTATTTTGAAATTAGGTAATTGCCAAACAAGAAAAACTCGGCTTTGAAATTGCCCGGCCTTGCTCTGCGGCCGGCTTTGTTATTACTGAGCAGCTCCAAGATGAGTCCCGGGGTATGGGGAGGGGAGGGGAGGGCCCTGGCAGTCGTGACTCAGTAACCTGCCCGTGACCCTGAAGGAGTGTGTGTTTGCCCGGGTCACCCGGGATCCTGGCCCAGGGCTGGGGCTAGGTTATGAGAATCCCTGCTATTCTGACCACACACGCAACAGGTGCTGAGCACAGGCAGAGGACAAAAGAAGGGCTGGGCAAAAAGGCTGATTTGTAAGTTCTTAAAGAGAACCTTGCTTTCCAAAGCGCGGTCGGGCTCGCAGCATCAGCACCACCTGGAACCCGTTTCAATGAAGACTCTCAGCTCCACCCTAGAAATGCCTCTGAATCAAAACAGGGATCTTAGCAAAATCTCCAGATCATTCCTATGGCACACTAACAACATCGGAGACGCCGTGACATAAAAAATGTCTTTTTACTGTCCTAACCTCCCTGGAATCCCAGACAATCTGCTGAGTCAATTTGGCACTGCAACTCCGTCGGCTTCCCCTTTGCAGAGGTCCTGGCTAAATACTCCACCTTGTTGAGTGCTTAATGCATTAAGATCTTAGAACTGTGCTGTGTTTGTGCTCACCAGAAGGCTTCCTCCTCTCCCACGGAATTTTGGCAGTGGATTTTAGTTGGCAGAGGGTTCCATGTTGCACCAGATGAACTGAACTAATAGCATCTGTTATTTACTGAGCACTTACTATGTGCCCAGTAAGAGCTGAGTGTTTGCTTAGTGTGCAAGAACAGAACTCATTGACCCCTCCCCTAAACTACAGGGGAGGGGAATGGCCCAGAAGCTGCACCTTGGAATTGGTTAATTTGTTTATTATTATTCGATTTTTTAAAATTTTATTGGAGTATAGTTGACTTAACAATGTTGCATTAGTTTCAGTATACAGCAAAATTTAATCAGTTATACATATAGCCATTCCTTTTCAGATTCTTTCCGGTATTGACTATTAAAGAATGTTGAGTAGAGGTCCCTGTAACAGTAGGTCCTTTTTACTCATCCCAAATTGGGAAATTTAAACCCAACTTTACTCTCAGCCTTTCAAAAGAGATTTAAATGGCTTACTGTATATTCACTAAAACCCACAGCTTTTGAACTTCTCATCTTCCACCTCCCTTATTTACTTCCTCTGCTAGAAACATCACTGGGTGTGGTCTGGTCCAGCTTATTTACTCAAATTTGAGAACTGTATGGCTGTGTATTTTCCTTTCTTTTAACTCATGGCTGTAATTTCCCAAACACTGATTTGATTCAAGACATGGTTAAATTTGACAAGATAGTTTGGGCCGTAAGAAGAGATGCAGCCGGGCTGAGGACCCACTAATCACTCCTACACCTGCCTGGGCTCTCGGCCAGCAGCAGAAATCATTCCTGGGACTGACTTTTACCGTGGGAAGTGCTATCATATTTTCCCAAGGGACTATGACACATTCAACACCTACATTTCATTTTTATAATATGCTTTCTTGCTTCAAGGAACATAGTCGAAAATTATCTCATAGGTTGTTTTAGGTGACGTTTTTAACAGACGATGCTCTAGATCACTATTTTCTAGGACATACTAAGATAGCTTATGACAGGTTCAAATAAATTCTCCCTTAGAATCACTTAACGGGCCGACACATCTAACTACGTATTAATGATCTGAACGGAGAGGCATCGGAAATGGAAGTGTGTTAACTGAACAAACACTGGAACTGGTCTCAGGAGGAGTGTGTGGATGAAGCTAATTGCATGGCAATGTGAGGTCCCTAAAGTGTTGATCTCCACACCAAATGACTCAGTTCCATACTCCGCTTCCAATCAGGAGTTCCATAATTTTTAAAAAGCAATTATTGCACTAATAAATGACATTCTTGGTATCAGTTCAAATTTTCTGCACCCACAGTGGATTAAAACAGGAGATTAAAATGTACATCACCTCAGATACACAAGTCTTTGCTTATATACTTTAAATATATTTGAAAATCACATCGGTACCAGCCTTACAGAAAGTAATGGGGAGATACTTTGGGGGATATTTTTTAAAAATGACAATGAAATTACTCTTTGTCACACAGGGATTTTTGCCACTCCTCCAAGGTCTAAGAAAATTCAAGGGTAAATACACTAGAAATTTAGCCAAACCCTTCTTTTGCAACAAAGTAATGCTCTACTTACTCAATAAGACATTTTCTGCAAAGAAATGTTTTTGATTTTATTTTGTTGTTATTCTACAGGTATACACTCATATTAGTGGCCTCAAAATAACTGAAACTAATTTAATCCTCATTGTGTGGGTTTTCTTGGTTCCTAAAAAGAACTAAAATGCCAGGAGCCTGCAGAAAACTGTGTGAAGAAGTGATGGGAAGGGACTGGGCTTTGCTGCCAGATGAGCCTGGATTGAAATCCCTCTCCTGCCACTTACTAATTTAATGGCCATAGAGTTTTCTTTCCTTCTCTGAGCACTAGTATCTCTTTCATAAAAATGCAGGCAATCCTAAAATTCCTGTTGGTGAAAGACAATGTTGGCCCCTTGCCTGGCACATAGTGTTTAATAAGTAGTACTCACCCCGACCTCCCCCCACCCATTTCCCTTCCACCTTCCTTAATCTAGGACAGTGGTTCTTAGCCAACACCGAATTTGTCCTCCAAGAGACATTTGGCAAAGTCTGGAGAGATTCTGGCTGTCATTTAGTGGGTGGGGACAGGGATGCGACTAAACATTCCACAGTGCACAGGACAGCGCCCCCCTCCTGCCGCCAAACAACAATGAACTGTTTGGCTCAATTTAAAAATAGTGCTGAGGGAGGTCCCTGCTGGCCTAGTGGTTAAAATTCCATCCCTAGCGTCAGAACTTATGCATGCTTCAGGTGTGGCCCAAAAACAAATAGACAAAAAAGAAATAATGCTGAGGATGACCAACAAGGGAGCTACTTGTGGGAACACTTTAGGACAAAAAAATAATTTCCCACGACACTGGAGAGGTGGCAACCATGCAGTCCTAGGAGACAGAGGCAGGAGCCTGGTTCCTGATGCTACTCTTACTACTGGTCCCTTCACCTTGCTGAGCCTCAGTTTCCCAATCTGAGACATGGGGATGACAGGTATGCATATCACACTGCAGGGTTTACACTTTATAAACTGTAAGACTCCATAAAAACACATGGAGATAACAGCTAGAGTATCTGACTACTTAGGAGAGTATGGGAACAGGTGGGTAAGCCATATCTTAATGTAACTAATAGAAAATGAGAGTGAATCTTCCAGAGTCCAGTCAAATAATAACAATACGACAATATTAACAGTGATGTCTATGGAGCAGGTACTGCTGGTGAGCAGCCACCCCCATTCTGTTCTAAGCATCTGACATAAATTAATTCATTTGACCCCCATAACGGCCCTGTGAAATAGCAGATCTTTTTTTTCTTTTTTCTTTTGCTGTTTAGGGCCACATGTGCAGCATATGGAAGTTCCCAGGCTAGAGGTCAAATTGGAGCTACAGCCGCCAACCTACAGCACAGCCACAGCCACAACAACTCAGGATCTGAGTTGCATCTGCCACCTATACCACAGCCCATAGCAACACCAGATTCTTAACCCACTGAGCTAGGCCAGGGATCCAACCCGAATCTTCATGGCTGCTAGTTGGATTCGTTTTTGCTGTGCCACAGCAGGAACTCTTGAAATAGCTAGTCTTAACATTTCTAAGAAATATTTCCCGGCAAGAAACTGGAAGCACAGGCTGGTTAGGGAAATTGCTCAAGGCCATACACAGGGGCGTGGATAACCAGGAATTTGCAAGCAAATGGTATTGGGTTCAAGAGAATGCATGTGGCCCAGGTGATGACAATGACATCCTCTCTTGAGATCCTATAGAACTGCTTTGGCATGAGGCTGGCAGAGTCCCCTGGCAGCAAGTATGAGAAAACATAGACCATGTTGAATAGACCCCTGCAGTCATCCAGGCATAAGGACCCAAAGTCAAACCAGAAAACTAAAAAAGAAAGATGCTAAGGAGACAGAAAGTGTGCTTTTTCTTTCCGGTCAGAGCAATAACGTAGGAAAGTCCCCAGAAGCAAACACAGGAATGAGAAGACACAGACCACGCCCATGAACCCCTCCGCACCTTCCCTGCCAGAGACCAGCCTCAGCCGGCAGGCAGGCGGCATGGCAGCAGCTCAGACAAGGTTCCAAGAGCCTCTGGCAGCGGCCCAAGGGCGTGTGACTCCCCAGTGTCAGGCCACGTGTGGCTGCACCGCCAGCATGGGACTCTGCGGGGCTGAGGAAGGCTTGGCCCCCCTCCTCTGCTCGTTTTCCCTCTCTCACCTGTGGACCACTTACACTGCCTCAACCAGAATGGATTTGGCACAAGAATGGAACCCAGTTGTGTGATGACTCTTGTGTCCTTGTCTGCCAATCTGGGATGCCCTGGAGAAGAACCAGATCACCACCTCCCAGGAGGACCAGGGTGTGTTAGGCGTCCCCACCCAAACTTCTAGTGGACTAACGATGACTGTGTCACTGCAAGAGACTGTGTAACACATAGGATGGAAAGGACACATCGGGGATATTTTAAAAGATTCTTAAGTTTCTCTGTGGAATTGTTCAGATTAGAGAAAAGCTTTAACATTGTTGATTTTTCTTCTTTCATAAGAGGGGATTTTTCACTCTTTCTTCCTTTCTTTCGTTTTTTTAGGTCTGCACCTAAGGCATAAGGAGATTCCCAGGCCAGGGTTCGAATGGAAGCCGTAGCCACTGGCCTGCAACACAGCCACACCAATGCCAGATCTGAGGCATGTCTGTGAACTACACCACAGCTCAGGGCACTGCCAGATCCTTAACCCACTGGGCGAGTCCAGGGATTGAACCTGCATCATCATGGATGCTAGTCAGATTAATTTCCGCTGAGTCTTGAAGGGAACTCCTCTCATGCTTTCTTGATGTGAGTAGGATGATGGTTTCAAAATGCTTTCATTTTAGCTCCTAAAAAAGAAGTTCCTAAGGAAAACTTGAAAAAAAGTAATTCAAAGAAATTTTCACCTATTTTCCAACTGTGAGCAGGTCTCAAGGCTCGGGTCTTTGGGGATATTCCTTCCTTCAGGGAATTTTCCATCCTTAGAGACAAGTTGAGCCCTTTGGTGGAAAACGTGAACTCTGGAACCTATCTGCCTGTATTCAAATCCCAAGTCTACTACTCGCTAGCTGTGTGATTTTGGGCAAGTTGCTTAACGTCTCCGGGTCTCCATTTCTCCTTGTGTAAAATGATAGCATATCCCTCAGTGGATCATTGTAAAGCTCTGGACCCAGCGCCTGCTGCACAGGTAGAACCAGCAGTGTCATCATCGTCATGGGTTCAGGGTCCAGCCTGTGCTATTCACCTCCCCCACTTCCTCCTACACATCATCTCATTTCTCAACTTGCTGACCTTTATTTCCATTTTCCCCTGTCAGAGCACTTGTCCCTCCTGATGAGATTCTCCACAAGCTGATATGAGCAGAGCACGTTGTGTCAGCTTGGCCCCCTCACACTTCCACTCAGCTGTCCCTTCCCTCCCAGGCTCTGGGCAGTTACCCAAAGGACTGCCACACTGCTCTCCTCTGGCATTTTCCTGGCCCATCCCCAGTCCATGTGCTCAGAAAGCTCAGAAACAGCTCCTTGACCCTCCCCCCAGCCCCCAGCCAGCTCCCCTTTGAGAGCCTTCTGGAACCCAAAGTCGCAAACTTTTAGATGGACCAGTGCAGGGGCTGGGAGGCAGGGCACATGATTATCAGCCAGCAACATCCAACTGCTGATATGTATTTACTGAGCACCTGGCAGGGGCAGACACAATGCTAAATGCTGGGTTAAAAAGAAGTTAGAAGACACTGTTCTTGGCCCACACAAACGGACAACTAAAAATACCAGGCAGCAAAAATGGCCCCAGCTGGAGGCTGGGATCTGATTGTGCCCAAGGCTGCTATGTCTGGGCTTGTGACAAAGGCTTCAGCAACCCTGCTTTAAATACTAGTGCTTAAAAGTACACAACATGAGCTCAATAAATGTGGCTGGAAAATTAGTGAAAAAATGAAATCTAGGAGTCCCCGTCATGACTCAGTGGAAACGAATCTGACCAGCATCCATAAGGAAGCAGGTTTGATCTGATCCCGGCCTCGTTCAGTGGGTTAAAGATCCCGTGTTGCCATGAGCTGTGGTGTAAGTCGAAGACGCAGCTCCATTCCACACTGCTGTAGCTGCAGCTACAGCTCCGATTCGACCCCTAGCCTGGGAATCTCCATATGCCTCAGGTACAGACCAAAAAAGACTAAAAAAAAGAATGAAATCTGCATAGATATCCTATGCAAACACATGATGATCGTTTCAGCCAGTTCAGCAAAATCTGCCAACAGCCCCCATCATACAGTGGTAGAGGATTCCAGGTGTGTTTTCATCGCATTCCCTGGCTTGCTCCCTCATGGCCAAAAGGTGAAGAAGAGCAAGGATGAGTCTTATGATCAGTTGTTCAATCTCCATTACTCACAGGAGGAAACTGAGGCTTAGAGAATTTAGATGACTTGGCCAAGGTGACATAGCTGGCAAACAGCTTGATTCAGAACTGGCCTCCTGAATCCATGTACATTATCATGACCGAGAAACAAAGCATTCGTTTCTACTGTAAGCCATCCTACCAATTTTTTAATGTTTTAAGACAAGAGCAACAAACTCTTTCTGTAAAAGACTCAATCGTAAATCTGTTAAGCTTTGTGAGCCATATGGTATCTGTCACAGCCACTCACCTCTGCTGTTGTAGGGAAGCAGACAAGAGGTGGGGGGGGGGAGCGTGGTATGTTCCAATAAAACTTTATTTACAAAGACAGGCAGCAGACCAGATTTGGCTCAGTTTCCTGACCCCTGCTTTAAGATAAAGGAAATTAAAACTATTCCTTCTTAGAGTAACGGCACATGTACTATAAAATCCATGCTTTTCTTTGCTTCTAGGGTAGAGACAGAATATGATAGCCATATGTCACAGAGATGTGGGAATCTTTTCAGGATGCACACTTCAGTGTATGTAGTCTTTACATGCTCTATAAACGTGTAAGGTCTGCACATTTCCTTCAAAACTAACCCCATGTATACATTTTTATTAGTTAGGGAGGTCAATATGTCTATCATAAATACATTTTAAAATTCCTTCCTACACATTCTGTCTATTGGGATTATTTATCATGACCGGTTCCCTGGCCTACAGCCAGGCAGAATATGGGAGTTTTAATACCTTTAATCCCTTACATGGATTTTTTTAGAGCACCATAAGACAAAATAAAATGCACTCTCATGGTCATATATGCAATAAAACTAATATGCCACTTAATATTTCATGTCCCATTTCATATTTCGATTGGGATGGTTTCCAGGTTTCAACGTAGAAAAGGACATGATTTCAGCCATCTCTGCTCCAACGTTTTGTGGTTGTTGTTTAGAGAACGCCTGACAATTCATAAACAGAAAATCTCATTGTGGACTTTGAGGGGTGATTATTATTGTTCCCCAACATTCTGAGTAAGTACTGAAATAGCTGTTCACTGACATATGCAACCCAGTTTATGGCAAGGTGAATTTAGCAGGCCATGTCACCTTGTTCTGAAAAAGAGGTGTGCATTTACTTCTAGTTAGGGTGTAGGTGATCTCCGAAGATGACCTGCTTGATGTCCCATATGTCCAGGAAGTCACGCTGTGGTGTAGGCCCTTCCCCTTGAATCTGAGCTGCTACTGTGTTTTTTTATGGATCAAATGGATATAGCAAAATTAACACTGTTACTCATGAGGCTAGATCATAAGAGGGCTTGCAGTTTCCATCTGGGTTTCTTGGCTTCTGGGGGAAGCCATGTGAACAGCTCAGGGACCACCATTCTGTGAGGAAGCCCATGTCACAAGAGGAGGTGGCGTAGAGAGAGAGGCTCAGGCAGCCTCCAGCTATTTCAGAAATATCAGCAGAGGAACTGGAAATGGAATGGAGAAGCCATTCTGTACATCCAGCCTGGTCCACTTCTAAAAGGAGACCTGCCCTAGAACCATCTGACCTGTAGCCACATGGAAGATCCTAAGTAAGACAGAAGCTTGAAAGCAAATAATAAGTTATGTTTTAAGCCATTAAGTTTTGGGCTGGTCTATTACATAGCAATACATAACTGAAATTAATCCTGTAGTTTTTATTAATGGAAGATGATTTATGTGGCGTCATGAAGAATCTGTGAAAAGAGTCCATCCCAATTCTTTTAGAATCTGGGAGGCAGTAATTTGACATCACATTCACCATCCAAGCTTTGCACACATTCCTGCCAGCTACAAGATCAATGGAGTAATTCCATCTAAAAACAATTAACCAAGAAATTCTGGATAAAGAAGAGCATGATAGTTCAGTCAGCTATGATTTCAAAGCCTGTAATGGTTGATATAATAGATTACGGCTCTTAAAAATAAAAAAGTCCACTCTAATGCAGTGGGTCTTTTTTTCTCAAATTGCTTACAAAACTCATTGCTATCCACCTGAGCCCACAGGCAGATACCACCTGCCTATCACCTGCACACACCCTCCGTCATTTTGAGATGCAGATGTCTGCTTATTGGGTCGTTGTAATTTTATTTGTTCCTCCAGGGGACAGGAGGAATTCTTTTCCCCACACTGGACACTGCAATTCAAAATAATAGCAAAAACCCTGCAGGTAATGGGCCTGAATACTCACTTGATACCCACTAAAGGAGGGTTTAGATCACTTGCTCTTGGTTACCTTTCGTGAAACATCTGTTTCATATGAGCCAGTTAAAAGTGCATACATCTGTAAATAATAAGCCTGTGTGTGCACATAATTTAATGAACTAGGACATAAAAAGGAATTGAACAGTAGGGGCACAGCAATTAGAGTAACTGCCCATTTGGTTAAAAACGTATTGTTTCCAGCTTTCACTTGGAAACCCTTTTATTATCCTGTGGGTTCTGGGGCTCCCAACCTTCTTCATTTCTCCCTCCCTGCAAAGAAAATGGGAGTTAACTTTGCAGAGTTGGCAGAGGGAAGGAAACCCACGTCAGGCAGAGCTGAGATGGGAACTGGGACCGGCTTTCTCCTACAGCACAGACCTGGGCCCCTGAATTGCTCTGTGCCTGGGGAGTCTCATCTGTCAGATGGAGCAACAACAGTGCCTTTCTCTTCAGTCTGCTATGTGGATGAGGTGACATCACTGGTTTCACACACTTGATATAAAATGCAGATAATGGGTGCTTAATAAATATTAATTATGATGATGCTTATTGTATCATTTTAATAAAAATCAGCCACAATTTGAAACCACTCAGGGGATAAAAAATCTTGGTTCAAAAGTTTCTCTTGACTGAACAGACTGGTGGGTGCCAAGGGTAGAGGGTGGGGGAAGGAAGGATTGGAAGTTTGGGATTAGCAGGTGCAAACTAGTATATATAGAATGGATAGACAACAAGGTCCTCTCAGATAGCAATATCCTATGATAAACCATAATGGGAAAGGATTTGAAAAAGAAAAAATATATATGTATAACTACGTTACTTGCTGTATAGCAGAAATTAACAAAACATTGTAAGTCAACTAGACTCCAAAAAAAATAATTCTTTTTAAAGTTTCCTTTGATTGTGGACTTGGTCTTATTTCTATTTTATTTTCTTCATCCCATTTCTAAGGATGGACCCAAAAAGGAAGGAAGGGAGGAGTGGCAAGGTGAACAGGAGATACCCTCAGAAAATCTATTCCAAGGATATGAGAGTGAGGATCAGAAGCTCAAGGAAATGTCCCATTCTTATATTTTCAGGCCAATATTCCAGCTGCCAGGTTTCCAAGGGCTTGCCATAATGGCCAGCTTGGATCTGCCAAGTTCTGATCACGCCCTCAAGTTTACTTCAGGTGTTTTGAGTGACCCCCAAACCAAAAATATACGAAGAAACAAAGGCAGAGACCACTTGAGATGTTCTTAATTTCAAGTTCGTTTTCCCTGAACTATACTCAGCATATCTCCTGAGCATCTACTGTGTGCCCAGCACTGAGTTACAAGGTAGAGCACACACTGATGAGCAGAAGGTACCTGTGGGAGAGAAAGCAGGTATCTTCTAGAACACACACACTGAGGCTTCCAGAGTATGGCCTGTTCCTCTCTGCCTCCTTGCAGATTAACATGTTTAAGCAGAGCTGAAAGCAGCTGGAAAAGGTTGGAAGATATCCTATGTCTATTTGAAAACCACGCAGGTGTGGGGCACAGGCCTAGAAATTGCATTCTCCCACGATATGATTGCTGCAAGAAACAGAACTCAAGTCCAGCCCACCAGGATTCTGGGAAAATCTTGGTTTAACGCTGCAGAATCAGTGTTAGCAAAATAAGTGCTAAGTACTTGGCAAGCCTCAGGAAAAAGAGTTCCACCCAGAAGGAAAACAAGTTAAACAATGACTGAAATCACTACCCTCCAGTATTCTGTTTACATTCTCCTGCAGTCTATTTACTGTCTACATAAAGAGATAATTACAGCTCCTGAACAGCAATAGGAGAGAGGAATAAAGGCTAAGGGAAAAGGGAAATAAAGAGTATGTACAAATATTGAAAAAATATTAATAGCTGAAGTATATCAAGCTGTGTTGTTCAACAGAGTAGCCACCAGCCACATATGGCTATGGAAAGTTAAACTAACTAAAATTAAACAGAATAAAAAATTCAGTTCCTCAGACACATCTGCCACATTTCAAGGGCTCAGTGACCCCACATGGCCAGCAGTGACCATACAGGACAACACAAAATGACCGATGGTTTCCATCCTTGTAGAAAGCCGTACTGGAGAGAGCTGATATGCAGCATGTTAAGAGGTTCTGTGCCTGCATTTCTATATCCATTGATTCAACCACAGTTAACTGAGAGTTGACCAGGTTCTATACTAGTTATACCAACACTTACTACCACTGGGAAGACAGAGGCAAAGCACACAGTATCTGCCCTCAAAGACGTCCCTGGTTAGTAAGGGAACTGAATCAACAAAACCAAACTACACACCATAAAAAGGAGCAATGAGTAGAAACAGGAAACCTGGTACCTTGAATGGTAAATTCAGTGGTAAGACCATGTCCCCTGTAAAATTCTTTCAACTTTCTTGCATTAAATAAATTCTCAGGGAGTTCCCGTTGTGGCTTAGTGGGTTAAGAACCATCATAGTGTCTGTGAGGATGTGGGTTTGATCCCTGCCCTCACTCAGTGGGTCAAGGATCTGACATTGCCACAAATGGCAGCATAGGTGGAGATGCAGCTCGGATCTGGTTCTGCAGTGGCCTGCAGCTGCAGCTCTGATTTGACCCTACCTTGGGAACTTCCATATGCTGCAGATGCTGCCATAGTAAGAAGAAAAAATTTTTCTCAAGAGTTCCCTGGTAGCTCAGTGCGTTAAGCATCCAGGATTGTCACTGCTGTAGCTCAGGTAACTGCTGTGCCATGGCATGGATTCAATCCTGGATTGGAAACTTCTGGCCTGGAAACTTCTGCATGCTGTAGGTGCAGCCAAAAAAAAAATTTTTTTTTTAATTTTCATAATAAAGTATGGGGAGGATCTATTTACTGAGCATTAGGTCTCAGGTACTTTAGATAAACTCTCTTATTAAAGTTTATGATAAGCTTGCAAGGTAAGCACTATGGATCCATTGTATAGATGAAAACAACTGAGGCAACTTGTAGCACTTGCTCCCACACAGAGGCAGTGCATGAGGAAAGCCCAGCTCCACCGCACTCTGCTATATACACGGAAACGCATTGCGCATCGTCGAGAACCCACTAGATGATGACCTGAAGAAAGTCACTTCAGTTCACCCATACATCTCCCCAAAACCCATAATTCAGCAACAACTAGATTTCAAACAAAATGAACACGGTTTATAAAAATCCCCAATACAGAACAATAGAGTGCACTTCAAATATAACAGTCATCCTGTAACATCTGCAGGACATTGGTCTAGGACACCAGTGGATACCAAAATCCTCACTGGCTCAAGTCCATTATATACAATGGTGTAGTATTTGCATATACCATACACATCCTTCCATATATTTTAAATCATCTCAAAAATCCTTATAAACCTAATACAATGTAAATACTATGTAAATAGTTGCTAGCTGTACAGCAAATTCAAGTTTTTGCTCTTTGGAACTTTCTGGAATTTTTTTTTCTGAATAATTTCAATCTGAGAATCACTGAATCCACATATGTGGGCCTCCTAGATATGAAGAGCCAACTGTATTTGTGAGCCACACGGGAAGTCCAGAGCCAAGTGTATTTGAAAGTGCTGATAATAAAGAGTACCATGTGAGAGGCTAGTCATCATCATTCTTACTAAACGTCAACTTCATTCAATAGTCACAATTTTCACAAGTTCTAAACAAACAGATACTTAAAGTAGGTGGCAAATAGCAAAATATCAACATAATCTCATTATCTCTCAGAGGGTTTTCTTTTCTCTTGTCCCCCACCCCCACCCCTGGCCATACCTGTGGCATGTGGGAAATCCCCAGGCCAGGGACTGAACCCATGCCATAGCAGTGACCCAAGCCATAGCAATGACAACACCAGATCTGTAACACATTAGGCAATCAAGGACCTCCTCTCTTTTTTTTTGTTTATTTATTTATTTTAGGTCCACACCTGTGGCATATGGAGGTTCCCAGGCTAGGGGTTCAATTGGAGCTACAGGCGCTGGCCTACACCACAGCCACAGCAATGTGGAATCCGAGCCGCATCTGTGACCTACACCACAGCTCATGGCAACACCAGATCCTTAACCCACTGAGCGAGGCCAGGGATCGAACTAGCAATCCCATGGCTCCTAGTTGGATTTGTTTCGACTGTGCCATGACGGGAACTCCCCCCGCCCTTTTTTTAAAGTAACGAATGGCTGGCTAAGAGGAAAGAGCACTGGTGCCTATCTCCTGGTGAAGATTCTGGGGGAGCCAGAATAATAGAAAAAACCTTATACTTACCTCTCACCTTCCTGAGATTCCTCAGGAAACACAAAGCTAAGCCCCACCCTGACCCCTGTGAACCATAAAGGGACTGGGCCAGGGCAGACTTCAACAACAAATAGGATGGAAAACGAAAGGACAAAAGAGGAAATAGTCTCCAAGCTTCTTCCACAATTTAAAATGCTGTGGCTTCTAGGAGAGAAACAATGTAATCTGAGGAAATCCCAAGCCACACTTCTTTACCTCTCTCTTTTCCACCTTTCCCCCAAACCAAAGCACTCAGTGGTCCTTTCTTGATATTAGAAGGGCCTAAAAAGGCCCCAGGAATTCTTCACTCAGCTGGCAGATGACAGCATCAAACTGCTGCCAAACTCGCTTTCTCTGAGCCTCAATTTCCTCTCCTGTAAGAAGAGGCAAATCTTACCTTCCTCCCATGAATGGGATAATAATGTCAGTACAGACATTCGAGTAGACTCTTGTTAAATATTTAACCAGATGAAAACCAAGCTAAAAACCCTACAACAGCTCTTCAACTTGGTCTCTGCTGTCAGAGGACAAGCATTTCTGTCATGTTACAAAGCACAGATGTGATGTGACAACTGCTGTGTAGAGGAAGATGGCCCGGGGTTCTTGGTCCCTCCCCATGACAAGGTAGCCTGACTGAAGCTGGGCTGGCCTGTAACACTTAACAGACAGCAGGTGGTCAAAGTGATGGCAGGCCAGCTCTGCTCTAGCCTTTCCGAGGGTGACCGCAGGAACAAGGCACAGGCAGCTACCCCCAGATGACAGCCTGGCTGCGCTCTCTGCCAGCAACCAATATCCACGCCAGTCTTGGGTGCCAGTGATGACTTCTAGCCCATGTTAGCCCTGGGGGTGCAGCCTCAGCTGATATCACATGGAGCAGAAGATCTGCCCAGTGGAGCCCAATCCATCCACAGAATAACGAGATCATAAATTGTTTGGCTGCAAAGTTTGGAGCAGTTTGTTACACAGTGATACATCAAAAAAACGTTCCAAAAGATGCAACTTTTCAAAAATATAATCTAATCAGACTCCCCCCAAAGAACAGTATTTATTTTAACAAACACTCCAGAAACATCCATATGAGTCTTTAAGAAGCAAGTCAGAAGGTGTGCACTTATTCTACTGCGGAGTTTAAAACTCTGCTTTGTAAACTACACTTAGACATTACCTGTGTGGCCTGAACCCAGAAAAATGTCTTGCCTGCTCCTTATGACAAAAATGCATAACCCACGGGATCCTCCTCCGATGTATCAGCCCTGGTTCTCAGTGGAATTTTTTTTTGGTTGCACCACAGGATGCTAAAGTTCCTGGGCCAGAGATCGAACCCGAGCCACAGCAATGACAATGCCAAATCCTTAACCACTAGGCCATCAGGGAATTCCATCAGTAGATTTTAATTCTTTCCATAAACAAACTCGGGTCCAAAGTCCTGAGGAGAGTCTTGTGCTTTTGTTATAAGGGACTGTATCACAGTGATATGTGGACCTGTCTCTCCCATACACTGCGAGTCCAGAGAGCAGGGACAGTGTGGGCTTCATCTGATGCCCCCACAGAACATATCCGGGAGCCTGGAACATGGCAGATGCCCAGGAGCATGTGGAACAGGACCCTGTGAGATCTAATCCATCAGTGAGGAACAGAAATGTGCTGCACCCCTGACAGCATCTTTGGGCAAAGTGTACCATGACAACTACAAACATGACAATGCTCACCTGTAAAAATCAATTATTTATACTAAATCTAGGGGGTTAGTAAGTGGGTGCCAACGCATTAGGACCACTGTGACAACCGGGAGGGACTGTCCCCTAGGTGATGAGCCACAGGCAGAGGAACGATTTCACAGAGGAAAGCAACAGCAACTACACAAACACTGTGGCGGTTAGCGAAGGCGCCTAAGCCGCAGTGTCACGCTGAAACCAGAGAAGGTCTACTTCGGTGTGTTTTCAGGGCAGAATAGAATCCTCATTTACATTATCTCTCATCTTTCTACAAATCCTGCCATGTCCCATTTCATGGCTGTAGAAATCGATCCCGTGTCAAGGCAGGCTATTTCCATTATCTCAGCCCAGCAGCAGCGCAGGAGGATACAGGTGGAGAGATGCTCGGTGGGTGATGGATGTGCGCCGGCGCACGGAGAGGCTGCAGTAAAACTCTCAGAGTGACAACTTCACAGCCTCCGGTCTGAGGGCAAGGAAGCCATGACATGGACCTCTCGAGAGCGCTCTCGATATGCAGGCGGTAAGCTAACCTCTGTAAGGGAATGTGCACCTTGTGCCTGCTAGAAGCCCAACATGGGTTTCTGGAAACCCTGTCCCGGTAGCAGAAAGATGGCCTTCATCACATCCTCCAACTTTCACGGTAAATCCAAAACTGTTCATCCTGTCTCTAGTTCCTATTGTTTCCTCTGATAAGCAGGGCCCCAGTGAACAATTAAAGCTTTCAATAAATAATCTCTAAGCACATTCATTTGATTGACTGTTATTTGATACAGCAGTTAGTTTCAATGGGGCAGTTAATATTGATCACATAAAGTACTCCAGACAAACATGAAACAGTTCCAGAACTCCATGGATTATTACCCTTTATCTGCCAGTCATCTGGGTTACTTGTAATGGTCACGGAATTTAAAATCAATAATAACAATTAGTGTTCTGTACACCAAAACAGATGAATCATGTGAAATGGGTTTTCGTATAAGATCAAAGGCAACGAGTGCCTATCACGTGGAAAAAGAGCTCTCTGAATTTCCAGCACGCATTTGGCAAGGTACTTTCAGGCACATCCTCAAAACAGGCAGCAAGAGGAAAAGAACGGTATTTAGGAGGTGTGATCATAAAAACACATGCGAAACCCAGCAGTCTTAATCTAAAAAGATGGAGCGTAAAGGAGAAAAGTGATCAAAATGAATGCTAACAAATGTAGTAAAATTAATGGGAATGGCAATTTACTTCCTCTGAGATGTGCTTCTAGCTACCTTTCCCTGCTTCCGATTCATAGGCATTAATTGTAATTTTTTTGTATTAAAATGGCAACTACAGTATTTTAGCTCCACAGCACCACTACTGTAATGTCTGGATAATTAAAATGCAAAGCAACAGAGAAGTGTTTCATCATTAAACTGTAACCAGCGCACTATGTGAAACCATCCATTCCAAAGACTTGTTTTTCATCAATTATTTGTTATTTATCTGAAGTAAATATAAGAAGGACTAATTAAAATGTATGCCTTTTTATACAGCTTCTTGTCATTAAAGCCAATGAAAGCATTCTGAGGACCATAATGAAATAATTATGTTTGCCTTTAAGAATTCTCTTCAATAACACATGGCAGTACTGAGCTAAATTAAAACATCAGGAACTAAATTTCGTTTGCCTCCATTTCCATTTTAGTTAATTATACCCCCAAGCTTTCCAATAGGCCAGACCCTAAAAAATCTTTTGAAGCTGAAACAGCCTTCCCATCATCAGCCTTTTTATAATCATGGACTTTGATGACAAGACAAAGGTACTTTAGCCCTGCAAGCTTTAATATTTTGAAGAAGTTATTTATTATGGAGGTCTTCGTTTGCTCTGGAAATTAGAGAAATATTAGGATAAATGTGACCTGAATCTTCATTTTCAAGTGAATTGATGCACTCATCTGATCTTATCTGCATTATTTCTACCACAGTCTTCTGAATTCAGGGTTTTTTTTTTTTCTGATTTGATAAAAATCTAATCTGGGGCCAAGAGTAATTGATCACTATCAACAACAATGACACAAATTTCACTATGTCAGAATCGAATTAGGAGAATAACTCCTTCAATACTCAAACTTAAAAAAAAGCACTCCTAAGCAAAGAGTAGACTGAGAACCCCTGCACTTGAAAAAAACAAAATAGGACACTTTCCTTAGAATTTCTCCTTCTCCAAACCTCAAGTTGTGAAGGAAAAAGAAAAAAATCTGAGTTTAAGAGAAAAGAAAGAAGGAAAGAGGAGAGGAAAAACTGCCAGATGGTTTCAGGGCTGGCAGAAAATGCAGTGACTTGAACTTGCTGTCAGATGAAGCCGGTGAGGGTAGGCACCTGGGGTTTTAGGAAAGTAAATATAAGTCCCAAGGGATTAACTCAGACAAGGTGAGTTCCCGCCCATTTTGTTCTATATGGAAAGCTGGCAGGCTCGCGGGTGATCATATCTGGTGACGGCTGGAGAGACTGTCTTAGGAGACCTCAGAGGGAAACTGCTGACAGCTAGGAAACAAACGTCTAGTCCATGACAACCGAAAACTGCAGTAAGAATCTCAGAATCTGCATTTATTTAAATCACTCTTTCCCCTCAAGTTACTCTTTGTTCTGTTGAGAGAAATCTCCTTTTGGGAATGAGGGACATTGTCACCCACAAATGTCCCTGTTAAAATTAGCTCCCCTCCCCACCCCCGCCCAACACTCCCTCCTTCACTGTCAGGGAGCCTGGAGGCTCCTGGAATCCAAGCGGCCTGACAGGAGGAAACACTTGGCCAGGCTGGGTCGTCTCCTGACGTCAGTTCCTGTTATCCTGCCTTAATGTGCTGGGGACCAAGAGTCTTATCTTAACGAGTGGCCCCTCTTTGAGCTCCCCACCCTGCAAGGCCAGAGAAAAGGCAAGTCAGCGGTTCCACTGTCTGCTTGAATTCCCATCTAAGAAGCTCTGAAAGCTCAAAATAAATAATAGAACACCTGCAGACTCACCCTCTACTGCTTACTAGGTGGAGACGACTTTGGCAACTTTATTTTTTAATTCATTGAAAGGGGGGTTTAGGGGCTGGGATGGGACAGGAACCACGCTTCTTAATGATACCATAAGGAGGAAGGAAAGAGAAGCGTTCAGGGCAACACATTGAGTGATGAGGTGGTGTTATTAGATCTTACAGATGGGCAGGTTATCTCATCTCCTATTTAACAAGAGGTGCTTAGGCCAAGCCACTTACAGACAGGATACTGATAAATCTGAAACCTGAGTTAACTCTCCTCTCTCTATCACCCCCAACTCCAACTTTTTCAGAAGAAGCTGGCCAAGAACAGACAGAGATTTGTTCATAGCGATTCAACGTATGATTCTAGCCCCTCCCCCACTCCCAGGATACACACATATACTCTGCATCAGAACCACGGTCAGAATACTTAAATCCATTTTGCAAGGGATGCCTTCCTTCTATTCACACATCTCCACTTTGCCACAAAAGGGATTCATGTTCAGGAGGATGACTCAAAAGCATAAGATGAACTTCAAATCATAATGGAAAAATTAAGCCAAGAGTGCTCTCATTTATATTAACCATAGCAACCAAAAACTTTATGTGCCACTCCTGGGTTCAAGGGGCAGCCTAGGAGATGTCATAATATCGAAATATCTGGCATATTTCAATGACTTATGTGGGAACCATGGCAGTATATCTGAAAGTGGGTTATTCGAGACAATCTGAGATGTATAATTGCCTTAACTACCTTGTCATTTGGAAGGCAAGATTCTATGGTAATATCTCTTGGAGAGGTTTTTAGCCAAGATTTTTTTGATTAACCTTCATCAAAAAACTCCCATTTCTGAAATAATCTATTTTAATTGAGAGTTAACTGAATTTATACTAGAACATTTAAAGTATAAAAATGTCATGTAAGGATAAATTTACTGGCACTTACATGTAACTCAAACTCTATAGAAGATTAATTTTAAGATGTACTAAAATGAACACAGCATTTATTGTTTAGTAAGTCCCATTTGACTCGAGGAGTTTTCTGTTTTGCATGCTGGAGTTATATCTTTGTCTTCCTCCCAGAGAGTGACTTTCTAATTTAAAAATTCCTGGCCTTTAAATTTTTAAATTTTATTTTAAAGATTATAAATTCCTTGAGAGCAGAATTTATAACCTTTTATCATTTCTTGTGTATTTCCCTTCTGAGACTGTCCATCAACCACATTCCATAAGAATGTATGAAGGAGAAAACAGTAAGGTTTTCTTTCCTTTTTAGCCATCTCAGGAGCTTAACATGTCGAAGGTAAATTATAAACACCTGATTTCTTTTATGCTTTCAAGAAAAGTTCATGACAATACCGACTGGTTAAATGCGGTCAAGGCAGGCTTCCAAAAATGAGAAGAAAACTTCTGGTTTAGGTCAGTTCATTTATCTACTGAGGGTTTTGCGTTTGGTCTGGGAAATCAAATGCTAACTGGGAGCCTTCACACCCATTCTGCAGCCCAAGTTTGAAGGGTAGAGGTCTACCTCTCCTAGCATTTTGAGCTACTTTTTGAAATCTACCCCTTCCTGGCAATAAAACTTAAATGTATGCATTGTTGCTACTAAATTGTCCATCAGGAGCAAGATATCTGGATACCGACGAGACTTCAGTATTTCTTTTGAAGGAAAACTTTATGAATCTTCCACTCGTTTTCAAGCGGCCTTGTCCTGCACTCTCTGGGATTTAAGCAGAATTTCCTTTCCTTCTCTTCTTTCTGAGGGTGTTAGTTACCACTGTCATGTGGCCGAGGAACAGAAAATTATGTCCTACTTTAGAAAAACAATTGAGCCTTTTCACCGAAATATTTATTCAAAACCCCATTCAATTCGTACGGTGGCTGTCAGCCTTTATTTAGTCTCTCTTTCAGAGGGTATCTTTGATTTTGCCACTTTGACCCCAATTTATATCTCACTAGGAGAGGATTTAGATACTGTTTAATACTTAAAGTTCAGGTCCTAGCACTTTGGGAAGGGGATTTTTTTTCCTTCCTTAACCGTACATCGATACTTTTTTTTTTTTTTAAGATTATTTCTCATTAAAAAGGCCGATTTTTTTCCCTTTTTCCTTTTGATGTGTCGAGTAGGGAGAAGACAGGGAAAAAGGCCAAGAAGTTGTCACCCTCATGATTTTACCAAAAGCAACTACTATATTTAGATCACAAATATTAGGATTTATCCTATGCCCACTGAGCAATTAATGCTGAAAACATCTGGAGCGGCCTAAACCCAAGATAATCCAGGAGGCATCTGAATAGAAACTTAGTGACTCCGACACCTCCAGGGGCAGTTTTAAATCGTATTATTTATACCACATTCCCTTAGTAACCTGCTACTTCGAATTTTTAGAACAAGCAATTCACAGGCCCTACTCCAACAGGCAGCTGGTTGGCATATCATTTTTCTATCTTTAAAATTAAAAAGGAAAATAAAAAGAATAGCCTAGCACCTTTTAAAGAGTGCTTTTGGTGTGTTTTACAAAGGGCTTACTCCAATCACTGCACACACACACATACACACACATACATCATAAAAAAATTAGTAGGATCTCAAAGCAGAAAATAGTTTTGGTTAGAATTTAGTACTATTTTTTCCTCTCCTTGCCCACTGTTTCCTCTGTGTTAAGAGCACAAACAGATCTGCTTCTTGTCAAAACAGTCATTAAGTCAAATGGAAAAGGTTGTGGTTTTTATGTCTGTACTTATACAAACGGAGCCCTAATATGCTTCTACTTCAAAAGCCCTAACTGGCTGTAGCAACCTGCACCAAATACCGCGTGGCTGAGCTTTGTTAGAAATTTTATTTATGCTTGAAAACTTAAATCACTTGAACAACTAAACTAACCAGTCATAAAGCAGTTTGTGTGACTCTGCAGAGGCAAAAAGCGATATTTACATTCTATTCTTGCAACCTGGAGTCAGGTTTGGGGTTCAAACTCTAGTGAAACTGACCACAGGGAGCACTAATTGCCCTGCTTACAAAAATAGGACACTGAAATTTCTGAAATCCCTTTGTCAGATACCTTTATTTACTTTTTCTAATGCAAGTTTCTTTGATTAGCTGAACTTTGCTGCTATCAACACTTCTTGCTTACGGCTGGCCAAATGACACATTCACCACTAGCTCTCAGCAGATAAGGCAAATCTCCTGTTTAACTTGTTCAAGAACAAACAAAGCTTTCCCCCCACTCCTGCAACTTAATAGGCATGTTTGGAGGGTTAATTACAAAAGGAAGAATGCCTACTTGTAAAATCTCTATTAGGTCTAATAGCTTGACGCCAGTGTCCTGAGCTTTGTCTTTCCGTCATTAAAAAAAGGCTTCATGAAAATTTTCTCTCCCAAGAAAAAGTTTTAGAGACTCTTAGTTCCCCGAGATTCCAAATAAAATTGTTCATGCTGCTTTACAGAGAGGACAAGTCTGAAAGATCCCTTAGCGGGTTGGAAGATTATTTTGTAAAAGTTTGAGTTTCCCAGAAGGAAAGTAGGCAGCAGGAAATAAAAGGCATTTGGGGAGTAGCCAAAGATAAAGGCGCCTTCTGAAAAGATTCCTTTTTTTACCCTGGTTATGGCTCTACGAAATATTAAGTCTGACAGCCAGACTGTTGGCATCAAATGGTTATTGATTTTTCAGCTCCAAACCTGTTGATTTCCTGGCCCCTAGAAGCAAGGCTTTATTCTTAAGGAAAAGTTTCAGAGAGGGCAATTTAAATCTTGTCATGGTCCCCTCGCTCCCCCTTTTCTTCTCCCTCTTTAGATAAGCCACCATGTTATTAGGAAAACTCAATTTCTCCCAGTTAAACTTTGACCTCTTTGAAAACAAAGATTTAAAATGTCATTTTCAGGCTAATGCTCCAATGAATTGTCAAATAAAGTACTAAAAACATTTTGATAGATAGCTGAGCCATTTATCTAAATCACTGTCAGGGCAGGGATGCATCCTGCAGGCTCCCACTACAGCCACCCGAAGGTGGGATTTTCTGGGACTTCTGGTCATTTCTCAAGCCTGCAGTCTGGCTACTGTTGACCAGTGAGTGCCTCGGCGCCGTGTCAGCATCAGATAACCAAATAGTCAATATTTTTTTAAAAAACTGGGCCACCCTACTTATATTTCCTTTCCTTTTAACCAACGTCCAGGTTCCCGGCTGAATTGCAAGATATGGAAATAATGGATGGCTCAGCCCAAGGGGTGTTCATTGCCAGTAGTTTTCTAGCAAAACAGCAACTTCTTAGAGCAACAAAGTGACTTGGAAAGGTGGCAGCAGGGTCAATGCTAAGAAATATTGCCTTTCCTCCGCAAGGAAAACATTGGAGGTAGCGGCTTTAACTGGTGGTTTATGAACCTTAGGAGTAGCAGCCACCTTAATTAGGCTAAATTCCTTGCAAGGAAGATGTCATATTTTAATTACTCTGGACTGTTGTAACACACACACGGGGGGGGGGGGGTATATATACATAACTAGTCGCTAATCCAAAGAGCAGCAAAGTTAAATTCCCCTCTGTACACATCTTAGTAAAAACTGCACAAATGTGTCAAATTGTCTCACTTGAAGAATGTTTCAAAGTCCTGTGGTCACCCTCTACTTTCCCCCCCCCTCCACACACATTTTTAAAACTGTTTTCAAGGGACTGTAGGGCTGGTAAGGAGAGGAGCAGGGGTCGGGAGGGGTTGTTTGGGAAGAAAACATCTAACAGGAAATTTTCAGCAGAGGGAATCCATATGCACACCAGCATATCACACCCTTTCAGCCTTAAATCATTAAATCCTTTGTCTGGCTACCCATGCAGTTTGTTTCCAGCGTCTTTACTGCATGCAAGAGAGACAATTCATATTTTTTTTCCTGGTAGAAGAAGGGAAAAAATAAACCTACATTGAGCAGTGTGCCGATGCTGCCATTCGGTTTGGGTCAATCCACTGAAGCATGCTTTGAGAGCTTTCTCCTGGAGCATGCAGGAAGACGGGCTCGCAGTGTAGAAATCCAGGATTTGCCCAGGACTCACTGACAGAACATCCATACAGTCAAACATGATCTCCCCTGCACCGAATGTCTGCAAAAGTGCTTATCCTCTAGGTGTGGAGGCAAATGGCATAGGAAAGTCCACCCAACTCCATCAAACTCTGCCCCCTTTTTGGCACGTAGGCTGTTGGTCTTTTTCCCAGCCTCGAATCATGAATTATGACAGACAAGCCAGCTAAAAGCCTGTAATTGATCCAAATGATCATTTACCATTTTCCAGGCTTGCTCGGCCAATCCAGCCGGGGCGGGGGTTCCCAGAAAGATCCCAAGTTCTTCTTCCGAGCAGATGCCTGCCAAAAGCCTTGGGAAGGCGGTGCGGGTCCTACCCGGACGGTGCCCAGAGCAGCCCTGCCCGGCTCGCGCGCGTCCTCGGCATCCCCGTCCTCAGGCGGCTCGCGCGGGGACTCTGGTCCCCCCTCTGGCAAAGAATAGACCCTCCTGCCTCCGAACAGCTCACTTCCTACTACTTCTGTCACACAGAATGAAAGATTGAATTGCCTAATATATGCGAGTGAACTTTCCGTGAACCCTTCCCGGGCTGCTAACCTTCAAATGACCCAGCGAGTCTGACATCACCAGCTCCCAGGATTCTCACAGAGCCCAGCTCTCCCAGCAGCCCCGCCGCGCGGGCGGCCAGCGACCCGGGCGCGCGCTCCTCCCGCCCCGCGTGTCCGCTCCGAGCTCGCGGGGCCGGGGATGGCCGGGAGGAGCGCGCGGGGCCTGAAGGAGCGCGCGGGGCGGGAGGAGAGCGCGGGGCCGGGAGGAGCCGCTGGAGCCCGGACGCCTCTCCCAGCGAGCCCGCCGCCCGCTGGCCCCCGCCCTTTGCGCCTCGCTTCGCGGGGCTCCGCGCTCTCGCCCGCCGCCCCAGAGCCCCCGCCCAGCCTTCACATTCCTCCCCGCGTCTTTCGGTCTGTTCAGTTCCTCGCTGCGTGTGTGTGGTTTTCCACTCCCGCAAAAGCACACGCACGCCCTGAACTGGAGCACGAAGAGCCGCCCCTCGGGGAAGCCCGGGATCGGGAAACTTTCCTTCGGAGAGCCTTTTTCTCTGTGTCCCTCTGGCATTGGCTTGGGAGTAAACATCCAGCTTTCTGGATTCAGTTGCTTCTGAAAAATTCTCCCAAGTCGGCGTGCAGTTTATGAAGGAGTCAAGAAAATTCCTCCTGCCTCAAACACACACAGATAATAGCACAGATATACGGGATTTCAGGTCTTGGTCTGAGAAAACATAACATCGTGAGCAAAAGCGTGGATGTGAAAGTCCAATTGAACTAGATTCCGACCCAGTTCAACCACTTGGCAGCTGTGTGATCTGGGACACACAGTATCAAACCCCTCCACCTCGGTTTCTTCATCTGTAAAATAGGAATATACTACTCAGAGCGTTACTGTGAGGACAAAAAGAAATGGTGTTGTGCGGCCCTCGGTACACACCCCAGAACTATTAGTTGGGACTAGTTCTCTTATTTTTCAACTGGGGAAAGAGAAGCCCTGGGAGGCTGAGAACTGCCTGGGGTCCCAGAGCTCAGAGCCAAGGATAGAACCCAACGTGAAAATTATAGTGCTCTGGAACAGCGTGTGTGTGTGTGTGTGTGTGTGTGACCCCTGTCATCACACACACACACACACACCACTGCCACCAAGGGCCACATTTCATCATGCCAGCCCCTGCCCTAACTTGGCTATTGGAAGAGAGGAATTTTAAGAGAAAGGGGTTATTTTTTGTACCTCCCACACTGACCCAGCCCAGAGGAAGGAGAAGCTTTTCAGCCATCACTGAGAAGGACAGATGCAGTGTTTACAAATAAACCCTGTCAGCAAGCTGGAAAGGGGAGAACCAATGCACCCCACAGCCATTTTGCACAATTTGCTTAAAGGATGCAAGGGACTTCAAAGAAAGGAAGCTCCTGCGAGGAATTAGAACACCCTGGGTCCTCTACTGAGTCTCCACTGTTGACTAATAACTCTCCCACAAAACCAGGAGGGTGAGGGGGCACGGGGCCGGTTTTCTTGCCCCTTGCAGGTAAGAGCATGGGCGATGCAACCTCCTTTGCTGGGCCAGCAGAGTTGTGAAGTGGTGCTCCAGGTGTAACTTGAGAAGTATGCATCTCACACCCTTAGGAAGGCAAAGACCCTTTCAGGAAGGTACATTCAAATAATATGCAGCCCAGCAAGCAACTGAAAAATCCAGGACAATAAATGGGTAAGATTTTGCTAAAACTATGTGTTTGTTGTTCTCTCTCTCTTTTTTATATGGCCTTCATTTTGTTAACAGATTTATTGTAAGAAATCCTTCAACTACAGAGAAAGCACACATTTCAAGCAAGGAGCACAGAGGAATTTACAAAACATTTAACACTCTGTCATTAAGATAGTTGTAAAGACACATAAAGTCCCACATTGTGTGCCAATTTCTACATGGTCCGCAAGACTTAGAGCTCCAAATGCTTATTTAAGGTCCTTGGAGTTCCTTGGAAACTGGGCTCATTTTGTACAGAATCATGGAGGTGGATGAAAAAGTTGTTTGAGGAGAGGGGAGGAGGCAGCTATACTTAGAGTACTGCAGGAGGAAGTAGGTTAGAAATGAGAAACCAAGTGCCCCGGCCAGGTGTGTGTATGCAGGTTACCCATGGCACTTGCTCAGCATCTCTCCAAAGGGTAGGGCTCACTGGGCACAAGGAAGTAGCTATAGGGATGATGTCACCCGAATTCTCTTTCTCTCATTTCTTAATCTAGTGTCAGCTTCATCTAGGAAGGGAGACAACTGCTCCCAATTATCGTTCCTCAATACTTTGTCAAGGCGCAAAAACAATAACAAAGAAAATGTGTATGCATGTGTGTGTGTGTTAAGGGTTTAGAAATTGGTGTTTTCTTTCTTTGCATGAATACTTTTTTTTTTTTTGGCTATGCTGGTGGCATGCAGAAGTTCCTAGGCTAGGGATCGAACCTGTACCACAGCAGTGACCCAAGCTACATTAGTAACAACACCGAGGCCCTAACCTGCTAGGTTGCTAGGAACTCCTCATGAAGACATTTCAAATTTCTTTTCATCTTAGAACCCAGTTCTCCTAACTGTAGGGAAATCAACTTGAGCCTTGAAATGATCAGTGCTTAAATCCTTGTCAGGAGAACATTGTGAATTTGGTTGTTTTTTGTTTTAAATAGTGCAGCAGTACTCATGAGTCACTTCATCCTTTCTCATTGTGAATGGATTGTGTGGATAGCAACTGTTAGAGCTATTGTTTAATCTAAGTGTTAATTTATAAAACAGCCCCCTAATTTAGCCACTGGTTTCTTTTCATTTCTCCACCGTAAACCTAATTTTTATACTTTTTGAAAACTTGATTCTTCCTTTGAATTCTTTATCTCAGGTAAAATTAAGGAGAGATATACAAATCAGCCATAGTTCTTTAAATACATATCCATGTACCATAAAGATTAATGAACAGGTAGAAGGTGAAAAAGGGCCTAGTTAATTTGTGGCTAATGAAGTTTAAATTATCGACACCTACTTTAAACATTAATCAAACAGTTAATTTGGAAGAACCCTTTCCTAAATATCCTCTCAGTAAGGCATAAAATAATGTTCTGATATGTGTCATCACCTCTGTTTTCTTTGTGTTTGATCAATGATGAAAGGAACTCTAATAAAAGTATTTCCAACCACAAACAAGCAAGAAAGCAAAAGTTTGAGCCCCAAATTCATTTTGTTTCAGAGTAACCGTATATTTGTCAGTGTGACACAGCACATTTGAAACCCATAATCATAAAACAAAAATTTATAGCCAGGGTTCAGGGTCTACATCTGTTTCTCTGGTTTTTGTACAGCAATTACCCACTGGACAATCCAGAAAGAAACACCATGAATCATGCTCTGCAAACATGTTTGAACTGGAGAGTTCTGTGAAGAAGGAGCAGTAGTCTCTGTGCACCAGCATTGCAACCGCCGTGTTCAAAACTGGTCACGTGCCTTGAGATGTCTAAATAAAAAGATTCTCACAGGCACAGACACATCCACCCCAGGCACAAGTCATGCAAAGTGCAGGCAGACGTGGGGGTGAGGTGGAGGGAGGTGGACAGGGTTGGTTTTAAAAAGACACACCTGCCTCTTTTATGGTTTTTTGTTTGTTTTACTTTTATTTATTTATTTTTACGTCCCCCTCCATTGTCAATTTCACGCCACGATTCTGCCAAATAAATAAATAAATAAATGACCATCACTGAGTGAAGTGTGGGCTTTATCAGGGCAGCCCAAGCAGGGGTGTGTTGCCAGCACAGGGCAAATGCTGAGCTGTTCCCAGGGCTTTTGCACCCACAAACCCAGCCAATTTCTGAGCTGGGAGCTGGGAAAATTCTAACATTGATCAACACGAGAAAGTGCCCTGGCCTGTCCATTTGAACACCTGCTCAGGGACCAAGACTGGTGGTGTTGTGCATCTTTGATTGGCAGACAGCAAGGTATATCCCTAACATGCACCCATATAGCCCTACAGAGACCGGGTCTTCTCAGGGGCCAGAAACATTTGTTCTTTCTCAGAAATGTCTCCCCACCTTGGGGGCTGGCCACACATCCTGCCTTCACCTGGTTCCTTTCTCTCCAGATTCCTGCTTTTTCTAGTTTCCTGGACAAAATTTTCCCACCAGTTACTTACAGGCATTGTCCTCAGGACGGGGCTGTCCCTTCTCTTTCCATACCTGTGGCCTCTTTCTCACCTCCCTCCTTTTGCTGTGCATGGCTTACGGAAGATGCCTTTCCAGCCCTCCAGTTCCTGCTGGTCTCACTTGGCACTGAATTCCTGCCCCTGTGAGCCCCTCAGTGTTAGCAATGGGCTCTAGCCGGTTCTCAGTCCCCAGCCACTGCTGCTGGCACCAGCCCAGTGGGGGGCAAGGGGGTGCTATCTGTGGCTATTTCTTCTTGTCTATCTTTACCCCCTTTTAATTCAGATTTTTTTTTAAAGTAATATATTTTCATAAACTCTCAGAGTTTAATTTCAGAGATAAAAAGTGAAAAGTATATTCATTCATCAAACGTTGAGCCCTGTGCCAGGTGCTGGGCACATTATCCTATATATTTTGGGGGACTATTTGTTGTTTTTATTCAAATGAGATCAAATAATACACATCATTCTACAAATTTTTCTATTTAGTAATAAACAGTACATATATATTATATATATTTAATATGTATATCAAAAAGAATGACAAATAGCTCAATATCAAAAAAAAAGTGTACAACCCAATTTAAAAAAATGGGCCAAAGACCTGAATAGACATTTTTTTCTAAAGAAAACATACAAGTGGCAAACAGGCACATGAAAAGGGGCTTAACGTCAGTAATTATTAGAGAAATGCAAATTAAAAGGTGTGAGGGGATATCATTGTGATTTTAATTTGCATTTCTCTTATAGTTATTGATGTTGAGCCCCTTTTCATGAGCTTGTTTGCCACTTGTTATGTCTTCTTTAGAAAAATAAGATATGTCACCTCACCTCTGTCAGAATGGATATCATCAAAAAGAACACAAATAACAAGTATTGGCAAGGATGTGGAGAAAAGGGAACCCTATGCACTGTTGGTGGGGATGGAAATTGGTGCAGCCACTATGGAAAACAGTATGGAGTTTCCTCAAAAACTAAAAATAGAATTGCTATATGACCCAACAGTTCTACTCCTGGCTATATATATTCCCTAAAAGTGAAAACACTAATTTGAAAAAGCATCTGCTCCCCAATGTTCAGAGCAGTACTATTTACAAAGCCAAGACCTTGGAAGTAGCCCAGGTGCCCATCAATAGATGAATGCATAAAGAAGATGTGGTACATATATAGAATGGAATATTACTCAGCCATAAAAAAGAATTTAATTCTGCCATTTGCAACAACTTGGGTGGACATAGAGAGTATTACACTTAGTGAAATAAGTCAAACAGAGAAAGACAAATACTCTATGTTATTACCTATAGGCAGATTTTTAAAAATAAAACGAACGAATGTATATAACAAAGCAGAAACAGACTCACAAAAAACAAACTAGTGGTCACCAAAGGGGAGGAGGAAGTGGAAGGCACAATCTAGGGGAAGGTGACTAAGAGATACAAACTACTCTGTACAAAATAGATAAGCAACAAAGATATATTGTACAGCATTGGGAAATACAGCCATTATTTTGTAATAACTTAATGTAATAACTTCAGTATAAAAATACTGAATTGGAGGAGGGATAAAATAGGAGTTTGGGATTAACATATACATACTACTGTACATAAAACGGTTTATCAACAAGCACCTACTGTATAGCATAGGGAACTCTACTCAACATTCTGTACTAACCTATATGGGAAAAGAACCTGAAGGAGATTGGATATAACTATATGTATAGCTGAATCACTTTGCTGTACACTTGAAAGTAACAAAACATTGAAAATCAACTACACCCCAATATAAAATAAAAATTAAATTAAAAAAAATTCTGGGAGTTGCCGTCATGGCACAGCAGAAACAAATCCAACTAGGAACCATGACATTGTAGGTTTGATCCCTGGCCTTGCTCAGTGGGTTAAGGATCCAGCGTTGCCATGAGCTTGTGGTGTAGGTCGCAGATGTGGCTTGGATCTGGTGTTGCTGTGGCTGTGGTGTAGGGTGGCAGCAACAGCTCTGATTAGACCCCTAGCCTGGGAACCTCCGTATGCTGAGGGTGCGGCCCTAAAAGGACAAAAGACAAAACAAACAAACAAAAAAACTGAAGCACTAGGCTGTACACCTAAAACTAACATAATATTGTAAATCAACCATACTTCAATTAAACAACAACAGCTGAACAGTATTCCTTTACATGAATGCACTGTAATTCATTTAACACTGCTTAGCTATGGGACATTTAGGTTGTTTCCAGTTTTCCAGTGTTAGAAGGAACCCTATAGATGTGTGACGAAAACATCTGCTGAGCAAAATTTAGTAGCAATAGAGCAAGGTTAAAGATGATGAGCATTTAAAAATTTGATGGCCACATGAAATAGTACTCCAAAATGGTTTTGCTAATATATATTCCACTTTTCTAAAATAGAGGTCGGTGAACTTTTTGTCTGTATAGGGGCATAGGAAATGTTTTAGACTTTGCAGGCTGGAGCGTTTCGGTTGTAACTGCTCAACTCCGCTGCTGTAGTATCAAGGAGCCGAGGACCGCATGTAAATGAATGGACATGTGTGTGCTGAACAAAATTTTATTTACAAAAACCAGGAGTGGACTGGGTTGATCCATGAATTGCATTTTGTCCAACTCTGTTCTAAAGCAATATTCAACAATTTCATTGAATCTATAAAACCTAGACATGTACATCTGGGTTTTCTTAACACTTTAATTTTCCTTCTCCTTTAAAAACTTCACCCAATTTCAACTCATGTACTACACAAAGAATAACATGCGGGCATTCCCATTGTGGCACCATGGGATCGGCAGTGTCTCTGCAGCTCTGGGATGCTGGTTCGATCCCTGGCCTGGCATAGTGGGTTAAGGATCAGGTGTTGCTGCAGCTGTGGCGTAGGTCACAATTTCTGCTTGGATCTGATCCCTGGTGGCCAGGAACTCCATATGCCTCAGAATGGTCACAAAGGGAAAAAAGAAAGAAAGAAAGAAAGAATAATACGGCTCTTCTGTTTCATTACTTCATCCAGAGCCATCTTTAGTTCTCTCTTGGCTTGTCATTTCCCACTTTCCTGCCTCATTTTGTTCACTTCCTCTGTAAGAAGAGGTATGGGGTTGCATCATTCCTTCAAATGAGCCTGCATGCCCCTGTACCTCCTTTTTTTTTTCTTTTTTTTAGGGCCTCACCCACAGCATATGGAGTTTCCCAGGCTAGGGGTCTAATCCGAGCTACAGATGCTGGCCTGCACCACAGCCACTGAAATGGGGGATCTGAGCCATATCTGCAACCTACACCACAGCTCACGGCAATGCTTGATCCTTAGACCACCGAGCGAGGCCAGGAATCAAACCCACAACCTCATGGTTCCCAGCTGGATTCATATCTGCTGCGGCACGATGGGAACTCCCCTATGCCTCCTTTTCCCCACTACCAAATCCAGATATAGAACATTTTTGTCACAGCAGAAAGTTCTATTGGACCATGGTGTTTAAAAGTTTACTTCCATCATCTCCCTCGTCCCCTAATACATGATGGCAATCTTGGGGAAATAGAAAATGAGACTGGCTCCTGAGAACAAGTGCCAATGGCACCACCATGCTACAACCAGCCTGTATTATGCTGCCTGAATTATTTGTTTTGTCTCATCTCAATACACTGTCCAACGAGCTAAGAGTAGATATGCCACCCCATTGGCAGAGCGCTTAGAAGAATCACAAGACTCTTTTCAGGATGGAAAGAAGCACAAAGGATTCTCAGAGTCCTTTGTAATTATTTCATGTTAATATGATTAGAAAAGGCTAATGTCTATAGCTGAGATGCCTTCCTTGAGCCTCGTTCAGCACTTAATTTTTTAAAGATCATCTGTATGAACAGAGGCTATTATTTGGCTCTTAAACTGAGTTGTTTAAATGAATTCGAATTCAATACAATTAAAAACTTAGTTCCTTAGTCATACTAGCCACATTTCAAGTGTTGGAAAGCCACACGTGGCTTGTGGCTATCATGTTAATGGGACAGTGCAGATACAGAACATTTTTGTCATTGCAGAAAATTCTGTTGAGCCATAGAATTTAAAACATGCTTAAAAGGTGAGCTGAGTTGGAGTTCTCATTGTGGCTCAGCAGGCTCAGTCAGATAACAAACCTGACTAGTATCCATAAGAATGCAGGTTCGATCCCTGGCCTGGCTCAGTGGGTTGGGGGTCCAGCATTGCCATGAGCTGTGGTGTAGATTGCAGACTTGGCGGTTCTGATCTGCGCAGGCCAGCAGCTGTACTCCAATTCGACCCCTAGCCTGGGAAGTGAGCTGAGTGATCAGAGAGGCAGTGTGACCTGGCAGGTGGGACTGTGGAGTCTGGATAGAAACTGAGTTTCACCTCTAGCTTCATCTCCATTTGCAACAACATGGATGGACCTAGAGATGATCATACTAAATGAAGTAAGTCAGACAGAGAAAGACAAATAAATGAAATCACTAATATGTGGAATCTAATAAAAAAATGATACAAAACAACTTATGCACAAAATGGAGACAGATGCAAAGATTTTGAGATCAAACGTATGGTTACCAAAGGGGAAACCCTGTGGGCAGTGATGAATTGGGAGATTAGAATTGGTATATATACACTTCTTTATACAAAATGAATCAGTAATAAGGACATACTATAGAGCTTGGGAAATCTATTCAACACTGTGTGATAGCTTGTATGGGGAAAGAATCTGAAAAAGAATGGCTATATATGTATATGAATGGCTGATTCACTTTGCTGGACACCTGAAACTAACACAACCTTGTAAGTCAAGCATAAACTCCAATAATATTTATTAAAAACAAAAACAAAAACACCCCCTCTAGCTTCATCTCTTACCAGCTGTGTGATCCCGGCAAATTACTTAACCTCTACATGCCTAAATTCCCTCCTCTGTAAAATGCAGTTTGTTTTTTTGCCTTTTTTTAATTTTAATTTTAATTTTTTTTAGGGCTGCACCTGCAGCATATGAAGGTTCCCAGGCTAGGGGTCTAATAGGAGCTACAGCTGTCAGCCTACACCACAGCCACAACAACGCCGTATCTGAGCTTCTTCTGTGATCTGCACGACAGCTCACGGCAACGCTGGATCCTTAACCCACATAGTGAGGCCAGGGATGGAACCCGCAACCTCATGGATACTAGTTGGATTCATTTCTGCTGCACCAAAACGGAAACTCCTGAAACACAGTTATTAATGGTTCCTAACTTAAAGGGTATGGTAAATATTAAATGGGGTAATACAAGTAAAAAGCACTTACAATATTTCCAGAGATACAAGTACTTTTAAAAGTGTTAGTGGAATGTCTGTAAGGAGAAAGTAAAGTCATGAACACAGAGCTCAAACCCTCCTCAACCATCTCTGGTACCACATACAGAGAATCTTCTGTCAGGGCAGTAGTTTTCAACAAGGATGCACATCGCAGGCTGTGGGGCCAGGAGATTTAGCTATACATGCCTGGTTTAAGTTCCAGCATTGAAGCAGTATTATATATCTTAAATTTGAAAAAGAATGGTTCCTTTCATTTCACAAAGCAGACACAGAGTCAGAATGGCAGTGAACTATTTGACAAGCCCCACCCTGCTGTTCCTGTGAGAGGCAGAAAATAGATCACGTGGCTTGTTCTTTTCTGCAAAGTGGTATTTAGCTTCAGGAACATAAGACCAATTATGGTTAATTAAATGGCAAGGATAGTGTATAAGATGGCAGATTTGCAATTTTTATCTATCTTATCTTCCCATCCATCCATCCATCCCATTCACCAATTCATTTGTCTACCTTACCTTTCATCCCCCATGACCCCCATCCATTACCCATGTACCAATCCATCTACCCTTCTAGTTATCCACCCACTCCTTGTCCATCCACCCTTCTACCTCTGACCCATCATCCACCCAAGATCCAAGAGTCATGAAGTGTGGCTTTTTTGCAGACTATATCTAGAGAAGGAAGAGGGTCAAAAGTAAAGCTCAGATTATGCATGTGTCTTTCTCTAGAATCCTTGAAAAGGATGTCTTGATGACATGTGCTGGCAGAAATAAGGTCAAAGGCACTGGCCACTGCGGATTTTAGTTAAACAGTTCTGGTAAATCAGGTTGTGGCTGGGGAGCCCTCAGACCTGACACGGATCTCCCAGAACATCGCAGGATTTGAAATGCTAATGAGGCCAAGTTCTATTAGCAACACAAAAGTTTCTGATTCAAAGGCCTCAAAGGAATTTCCATCAGATTCTACAGGGAAAGGGAATGTAAAATGTAGCAAATACATCAGAGAGGCCATTGGAGAGGGAAGGGGGTTTAAATTCATCCTGGTGTCTGACAGAGAAAAAGGCAAATAAAAAGCCCAATGAAATTGGGTGGGAATTGAGGGTAACATAAAGCCACATAGAAATCTCCAGGAAATCTCTGTTGGTGGAACAATATGTATGTATATTTACATACACACACACACACACACACACACACCATGAAAACAGTATAAATATTTTTGGTGAAAAGATTATGTTTTCCCCCTTTGAAACTGCAGAATATAAAGTCAAATTCTCAATATCTCCCTCAACCAAGGGCTTTGAAGATCTGTTTGAGAGTCTATATGGTGGCTTCTAGAATTAGTTTCTGACATTTTATCATTGTTTGCTTTTTTGTTTTGAGTTAAGAGATGCTTCCAAAGTAATTAGCTGAGATTTTTCAGAAGGCAAGAGTTCCAAAACTTAACATAGAAGCATGGGAAGACAAACAAGCAAAGAATGGACAGAAATAGGAACTCTCTCCCCTCTCTGTTTAAGTAAAATGTAATAATAAAATGTAAGCTCCCTGCAGCAATTTCCAAAGTGGGACAGCACTAGGGCTTCAAACTCAAGACTAAGGAATGCCAATTTCTAGGGCTGGGGTAAAGTAATCAGGTACTTTGCATACTAAAGTGTCATACCCTCTGCTCTGAGGGGACTTTCTACCTGATGAACACCAAGACGCAGGCCTTTAGGGAATTAGGTGTTAAGAAAGGAAATGGTGGAGTTCTGAGCCTGAAGTGAGGTCTGGGCTCTGTATGGAGTGGCTGTGTGGCTTTGGTAACCTCACACTCCTTCTGAGCCTCACTTAGTCTACGCAGAAATGAAGATAATATCTACCGCAAATGATAATATTTACATCAAGGGAAGATAGTGTTGGAGAATTAAAGGACAACATATGAGAAAGATTTTTTTTTTTCTTTTTAGGGCCACACCTACGGCACATGGAAGTTCTCAGGCTAGAGGTCCAATCGGAGCTGTTGGCCCACACCACACCACAGCCACAGCAATGCCAGATTCGAGCTGTGTCTGCAACCTACACCACAGCTCATGGCAACATTAGATCCTTAACCCACTGAGCGAGGCCAGGGATGGAACCTCTGTCCTCACGGATGCTAGTCGAGTTCCTTACCTCTGAGCCACGGGAACTCCTGAGAAAGATTTTTATTTATACATCTCTAAAGAGTATTATGTAATATGAGGTGATACTATTTACACATTAGGTGAAAACAGACAAAAAAATTTTCACCTCTTTTTATAAATTCTGTGGCAAACTGCTAATGCCACCCTCCCTTTTAATTCACAGACCCCTTTAAAAATCTACAATAATAGACTTTTAGCTAAGCACAATCTCTCCAGATAGAGATGGTGTTTCCCAGCCTTCAGGGCAGCCAGGTGTGGCTATCATCAAAAGGTGATCAGAAGTGCTGTGTGCAAGTTCCATGTCACTTCCAGAAAAAGTAATTTCCCATTTTCCACTGTCTCTCTTTCCCCTTTCCTGCCAACTTAAATGCTGTGGGACCTGGCAGAGACCCTAGACATAAGGGCAGCAGCCTGGGGAGGGCAAAGCCTTACAATGGAGGGAACCTGAGTCCCTGAATGTCCACATGGAGCAAAGCTACCCAGCCAGCCTGGACCATTTAGCTCTGCTGCAGACCATCACATGAGAGAAGAGAACTTCTTATTTATGCCATCATAATTTGGGTCTCTTTTGAAATCAAGTATAGTCCATATTCTAATTAATCAAATCTCCTTTGATGTGTTTAAATTTCTAAAAAAGAGAAAAGTTTTTTTTTTTTTTTTAATGGCTCAGCCACTGCAACAGATGATCCAAGCCACATCTGCAACCTACACCAGACATTATGGCAATGTAGGATCCTTAACCCACTTAGGGAGCCAGGGATCAAACCCACATCCTCACAGAAGACAACGATGGGTCCTTAACCCGCTGAGCCACAATGGGAGCTCCGAGAAACAGTGATCTTGGTATTCCTCAAGCAACTGCCCAGCCTCAGTGAGATCTGCCTAACATGAAAGATCTGCCCTTCTTTTCTCTTTTGGCCAAGGTCTTCTTTCTTTCAGAGGACTAGACAATCATAGGGAACTATGCTAAACATGCTGTGGGTTCAGAGATGGAGTTTATCATCTGTTTTTCTAAGTGGCAGTGACTGAATGTGACGAAGCTCTGCAGAAGCCCTCACTCACCTCTAAGTTTGGGTGTTATCAGCCGCTTCCTAGGATCAGCTCCCATCCAGGCTGAGGCTGGCTCTAGCAATGTGGGCTGTGCTGGGAAAGCAAGGAAGCCCTCAGAGCTCTCTTACTGTGCCATGGGTCAAGAAATTGATGGCAAACCTGGAGAAGTGAGAGCAGGCTAGTGTAACAAAACCGAGTTAACAAAAGAGAGCTAACTTTCCGTGGACAGCTTGTGAAGACTTGCTTGGTCTAATCAGTAAAACGAGGAGGCTCTTTGACTCATGGTGGCAAATACACAGCTAAGGTGCCCCATGTGAGCCCATGGCAGAATTACTACTGTGTCCCCCTGAAAGATACAGGTACGACTGCCGAACACCACGCTACTTCCGAGACTGGTAGATTTCAAGAACCAAATCCAGCCCACCAGCAAAATGAAGACTATGCAAATCCAGCTTATCCAGTAAAATAAGTTTTATTGAAGCACTGCACACTCACGTTTCTTTGCTTATATGTCATCTAATGGCTGATTTCAACCAATGACCAAGTTTAGTGATTGTGACAGAAACGGTATGTCCCACAAAGATGAAAATATCAATGATCTGGACCTTGATAGAAAAAAATTACTGATTCCTGTGATAGGGATTTACCACTAATCCATTTGAACTTGCTTTGAAGAAGCAATCCACTAGTAATCCTGCAAATGGATAGTATTGAGGGTTTCTTCAAGATCTAAAATTCTCATTTCAAATACACCCAAGAATCCCCTGCAGCTATTTTTTAAGCACACCAGATATACTCCCTCAGCATCGTTGAGTTTATTTTTCCTCTGCCTGGATACTCTTTGCTTGAATATCAGCAAGACTTGTTCCATTCCTTTCTTCAGATCTTTAGGAGACCTGAACAATACGTTGCTTGAACTGAGATGCTAATGATCCTGTTTAAAATAGAACTCTAGGTCCTTCACTGTCTGTTCCTTGACCCAACATTTTAAAGTTTATTTCTACCCGGCATACACTTATTCTTTATTGTATGTGTCCTATAATAGAAAAAGGAACCCTCCTACACTGCAGGTGGGAATGTAAACTGGTGTGACCACTATGGAGAACAGTATGGAGGTCCTTAAAAAACTAAAAATAGAGTTACCATGTGATGTAGCAATCCCACTCCCAAGCATATATCCAGAGAAAACTATAATTTGAAAAGACAAAAGCACCCCTATGTTCATAGCAGCACTATTTACAATAGCCAAGACATGGAGCAATATAAATGTCCATCAACAGAGGAATGGATAGGTGTTCCCATTGTGGCTCACTGGAACCCAACTAGTATCCATGAGGATGTGGGTTTGATCTCCAGCCTAGCTCAGCAGGTTAATGATCCTGCATTGCTGAGAGGTATGGTGTAGTTCACAGACCTGGCTTAGATCTGGTAGTGCTGTGGCTGTGGTGTAGGCTGGCAGCTGTAGCTATGATTCAATCCCTAGCCTAGAACTGCCATATGCTGTACCTGTGGCCCTAAAAAGCAAAAACAAAACAAAACAAAACAAAACAGGAGTTTCCATCGTGGCTCATCGGAAACAAATCTGACCAGCATCCATGAGGACGCAGGTTCGATCCCTGGCCTCACTCAGTGGGTTGAGGATCCAGTGTGGCCGTGAGCTGTGGTGTAGGTCGCAGATGCGGCTCAGATCCTATGTTGCCGTGGCTGTGGTGTAGGCCAGCAGCTACAGCTTCAATCTGACCTCTAGCCCGGGAACCTCCATATGCCATGAGAGCAGCCATTAAAAAAAAAAAAAAAAAAAAGACAAAACAAAACAAAAAAAGGGGAATGAATAAAGATGTGGTACATTTATACAATAGATATTACTCAGCCATAAAAAAGAATGAACTAATGCCATTTGCAGCAACATGGATGGACCTAGAGATTATCAGAGAAAGATTAAATATTGTATGATATTGCTCATAGGAATCTAAAAAATGATACAAATGAACTTATTTACAAAACACAAATAGACTCACAGACATAGAAAACAAATTTATGGTTACCAAAGGGGAAAAGGTGGGGGGGAGGGATGGATTGGTGGTTGGGAATTAAAATAATCACACTACTGTTATAAAATATAAAAAGGACCTACCATATAGCACTGTAACCTATACTCAATATCTTGTAATAACCTATAATGGAAGAGAATGTAATACAAGAATATCCATATCTATGTATAGAGATATAGATATATAACTGAATCACTTTGCTGTATACCTGAAACTAGTACAATACTGTAAATCAACTATATTTCAAAAAGCATTTCTTGGAAGATACTACCATGTACAACTTGGTAGAAATTTAGAATTGGCAGAAGCTACTGTTTTAAGGCAATTTGAATGACCTCACTGTAAGGTAAAATAAAATTAGGACTAATTACTAAAATATATTTTAAAATTGAAATCTATGCCATAAACTTTATGCTTTTAGTTCACTGATAAGGACATTTGACCTCTTTTTAGACCAGGAAAAAAGCCTCTCCCCAAAACAGCACTGGAACAATTAGATATCCATTACAACAAACAAACAAAAAACAATGATCCAGCACGTTTACAAAAATTAACTCAGTATGGATCACAGGCCTAAATGTAAGGCGTAAAACTATAAAATTTTAGATGAAAAAAAAAATAGAAGATTTATGACCTTGGGTTGGGCACAGCTTTCTTAGATGTGACACCAAAATAAGACACATAAAAATATACACAGATAATGTAAGATTTCATCACAATTAAAAACTTCTTTCCTTTGAAAGACCCTGCTAAAAGAATGAGAAGACAAGCTATAGACCAGGAGAAAAAGCACATATCTGAAAAAGAATGTGTATCCAGAGTACCAGAGAAATTTCAAAATTTAATAACAACAAAACAAGACAGACACAAAATGGTATTTCATGTATGGTTCCATTTATGTAAGGAAATTCTAGGAAACCCAAGCTAATATACAGTAGAGAAAGCAGATCAGTGGTTTCCTAAAGTCAGGGTTTGGAAGACAAGGCAGAGGTAGGATAAGATTATGGAAGCACGTGGAGAAGGACTTCTGGGGATGGTGCTAGATATGTTAATTGTTATTTTTTATTGAAATATAATCACATACAATCTTATATTAGTGTCAGAGATTCGATGTAATGATTCCATATTTGTATATACTGCAAAATGATCACTACAATGAGTGTAGTTAATATTCATCACCATATGTAGTTACAAATTTGTTTTCTCTTACAGTGAGAATTTTTTATTTTTTACAGCCACACCAGTGGCATATGGCAGTTCCCATGCTGAGGCTGAAGCAGAGCTGCAGCTGCTGGCCTATGCCACAGCCATAGCAATACTGGATCTGAGCCACATCTGTGACTGACACCATAGCTTGGGGCAACACCAAATCCTTAACTCGCTAAGCGAGGCCAGGGATCGAACTGAATCCTCACAGAGACTGTGAGATTCTTAATCCACTGAGCCACAGTGGGAACTCCTGAATTTTTTAATTTTACTTGCTTAGCAACTTTCAAATATATAATACAGTATTATTAGCTATAGTTGTCAGGCTGTACATCAGAGCCCCAGGCCTTATTTATTTTATAACTGGAAGTTTGTACCGTTTGATGACTTTCACTCACTTTGCCTGTACCCCAACCCCTGTCTCTGGCAACTACCAATCTGTTCTCTGTACCTATAAGTTCAGGGTTTTTTTTGTTTTGGTTTTGGTTTTTTGGTTTTCCTTTTTGTAAGATTCCTCATGTAAGTGACATCTTATGGGTTTTGTCTTTTTCTGTCCGATGTGTTTCCCTGATCATAACACTCCCAAGGTCCATCCATGTTGTTGCAAATGGCAAGATTTCCTTCTTTTTTATGGCTTAATATATATATATATATATATATATATATATATATATATATATATATCACATTTTAAAATCAGTTCGTCCACTGATGGACGCTTAGGCTGTTTCTACATCTTAGCTATTGAAAATAATGCTGCACTGAACATAGGGGTGCAGATATCTTTTCAAGTTACTGTTTTCATTTTTACTGAATAATTACACAGAAGTGGGATTTCTGGATCATATGGTAGTTCTTTTTTTTTTTTTTTTTTTTTTTTTCCTTTTTCAACTGCACCTGAAGCATATGAAAATTCCCAGACCAGGGACTGACGCGGAGCTGCATCTGTAACGTATGCTGTGGGATCCTCAACCCACTGGATGGGGTCGGGAATCGAACTGGCAACACCACAGAGATGACCGGATCATTAACCCACTGCGCCACAGGAGGAACTCCCTGGTAGTTCTATTTTTAACTTGAGGAACCTCCATACTTTTTCCCACAGCAGCTGCACTAGTTTACATTCCCGCCAACAATGGGCAAGGGTTCCTTTTTCTCCACATCTTCACCAACACTTGTTATTTGTTGCCTTTTTGATAATAGCCATTCTGACAGGTGTGAAGTGATATCTCATTGTAGGTTTTGTTTTTTTTCCTGTGCCTGAAGCATGTGGAAGTTCCCAGGCCAGGGATCGAACCCATGTTATAACTCTAACCAGAACCATGGCAGTCTAGGCCTCATCCTTAACCTTAACCTCTGAGCCATGAAGGAATGGTTTTGACTGGTATTTCTTTGATGATAAGTGATGGCATGTATACACTGGCTATCTATCTATATGTCATTTTTGGAAAAATGTTTATTCAGTGTCTATTCAGATGCTCTACCCATTTTATTTTATTTTATTTTTGTCTTTTTGCTATTTCTTGGGCCGCTCCTGCGGCATATGGAGGTTCCCAGGCTAGGGGTCGAATCAGAGCTGTAGCCAGCGGCCTACGCCAGAGCCACAGCAACGCTGGATCCGAGCCGCGTCTGCAGCCTACACCACAGCTCACGGCAACGCCGGATCCTTAACCCACTGAGCAAGGGCAGGGACCGAACCCGCAACCTCATGGTTCCTAGTCTGATTCGTTAACCACTGAGCCACGACGGGAACTCCTTATTTATATTTTTATTTCTAGGGCTGCACTCAAGGCATATAGAAGTTTCCAGGCTAGGTGTCGATTCAGAGCTACAGCTTCCGGCCTATGCCACAGCTCACAGCAGCAATGACAGTGACCCATTGAGAGAGGCCAGGGATCAAACCTTCATCCTCATGGATACTAGTCATTTTTGTTTCTGCTGTGCCACAACAGGAACTCCTTTACCCATTTTTAATCTTTCTTTTTTTTTTTTTTTTAAATGGCTGCACCTGCAGCATAAGGAATTTCCCTGGCTAAGGGTCAAATATGAGCTGCATCTGCAACTTCTGTCACAGCTTGTAGCAAATGCTTAACCCACTGAGCAAGGTTGGGGATAAATCCCTCATCCTCATGGATGCTATGTCTGGCTCTTAACCCACTGAGCCACAACAGGAACTCTGAGTTATTGTATTATTTATATATTTTGAATATTAATCCCTCATCAGATTTTTTGATTTGTAATATTTTCTCTCGTTCCATAGGTTGCCATTTCATTTTGTTACTGGTTTCCTTTGCTGTATTATTTTGATTTTAGTGATGATTTCACAGGTGTATAATATGTTAAAACATCAAATTTTACACTTTAAATATATGCAGTTCAATATATGTCAATCATACCTCAATGGAGCTGCCATAGAAAACTGTATTTAATATTTATTACCCAGTATAGTTCAGGCACTGACTCTTGAGGATAAATGCTGGCCATGCCAGTGTGTACAACTGAATATCAACCAGCCTTGCTTGCAAAGTTGCTCGACTTCATTGGTTTTCTGGGAATGAAATTTAAGACCACAATGTAATTGCACTGTATACCTACCAACGTGGCTAAAATGAAAACAAACAAGAAATGATACCAAGGGTGTGCAAAGATGTGAAGAAATCTGAATTTTCATACACTGCCAATGGAAATAGAAATTTGTATAGCTATATAGGAAAACCATTTGTCAGTGTCTACTAAAATCTGATATACATCAGTCTCTAGTATTTGGGGATTGTAATCCTACATATGTATCCAATAGAAACATACATATGTTCACTTAAAAGACATGTACCACCAAAAATGGTCAGGGTAGGGTTAATCATAATAGCCATAAATGGAAAACTAACCAAATATCCACTAGTGGTGGAATTAATAAATATAATATATTTGACCATTAAATACTTCTGAGTAATGAGAATGAATGATTTTTTTGGCTATGGCATGAGGAATTTCTTTTTTTTTTTTTTTTGGTCATTTTTGCTATTTCTTGGGCTGCTCCCGCGGCATATGGAGATTCCCAGGCTAGGGGTCCAATCAGAGCTGTAGCTGCCAGCCTACGCCAGAGCCACAGCAACGCGGGATCTGAGCTGCGTCTGCAACCTACACCACAGCTCATGGCAACGCCGGATCGTTAACCCACTGAGCAAGGGCAGGGACCGAACCCGCAACCTCATGGTTCCTAGTCTGATTCGTTAACCACTGCACCACGACGGGAACTTCTGGCATGAGGAATTTCTAAGGCCAGAGATTGAACCTGTGCCAGAACAGTGACAGGGTCAGGTCCTTAACCCACTGAGCCACCAGGGAACTCTGAGAATGAATGAATTTTAACTACATGCAAAGGCATGGATGAATGCCACAAATGCCATAAAATTGAGTGAGAGAAGCCAGAAACGTGCAAAAAAGTACAATGCCATTTCAATTTTTATAAAGTTCAGAAATAGGGCTAATTAATCTACGATGTTATAAGTTAGGATGCCTGTCACCCATGGGTCAGGATTAGTGACCAGAAGGAGGTAAAAAGCTGTCTTTTTCTTTTTTTCTTTTTAGGGCCACACCTGAAGCATATGGAAGTTCCTAGGCTAGGAGTCAAATTAGAGAAGCAGCTGCCGGCCAGAGTTCCTGTAGTGGCCTAGTGGTAATGAACCCAACTAGTATCCATGAGGACGCAGATTTGATCCCTGAACTTTCTCAGTGGGTTAAGGATGCCATGAACTGTGGTGTAGGTCACAGATGCGGCTCGGCTCCCACGTTGCTGTAGCTCTGGTGTAGACTGGCAGCTGTGGCTCCCCTAGCTTGGGAATTTCCATATGCTGCAGATGCAACTGCCAGCCTGCGCCACACCCACAGCAACACTGGATCTGAGCCGTACCTCCCACCTATGCCACAGCTTTCAGCAACACCGGATCCTTAACCCATTGAGTAAGGCCAGGGATGGAGAAAAAATGTTGGGTCCTTAACTGGCTGAGCCACAATGTGAACTCCCAGTGTTCTGTTTCTTGGATCTGGTTGCTAGTAAAATGTATATGGTCAGTTGTAAAAAAAATTCCCAACTCTATTCTTATGATTTGTGCACTTGTTTCTATGTTTCAATAAAGTGTTTACTTAAAAAATATAGATGAGACATATGAATGACAGTTTTTTTTTTTTAAATTTCTCTCAATCGATCCTTGGATTGAAAGGTTTGAGAACAACTATTCCAGTCAACAATCTTGAGAAGGTGAGGAGCCCGCACCACAACCATGTCAAACACGGCGGGGGGCGGGGGGCGGGAAGGGAGGCAGGGAGACTGGGGCAGGGGTCACTACAGAACCAGCTTTGAATATTTAACTCTAAAGTACAAAGAGCATTTGCTGAAACCTCATGTCAGCATGTACATAACTGGGTCTCTTATTTAATAGCAACACCTAATGAAGAAACAACAAGCCCTCAATATAACAGGGTATCATTTTTATCTTTTAAATAAATACCCAAGAAATTAAACTTAGGAGAAAAAAGGGAAGAAGGGACAGAGGACAAAAGAGAAAATAAATATCCATTTTCCTTTAGATAATTGATTGCTGTCAATTCCCCACCAAGAAGCACTTTGACCACAGTGTAATAATAGAAGCCAAGAGTGATTAGATAATTTACAGACTCATTTCCAGGGGCTGCCCAGCCTGTGATCACTATCCCTCGTGCCACTTACAAGTCCTAGATGAAAGACAATTTTTGAAAGCAGGACTGGTGATTCCACTTGCATTTGGCCATTTCCCCAAAGTCAGCTGCCTCTATCCTGTCTTCGCCCAGCCCTCAGTTCCTAGCTTCCTGTGGCACTGCCCCCGCTGGAAGCATTTTTCCAGCTCCCTCCCTCTTCCTCGGAGCCCCTGTGTCTCTTCCAATGGTCCCCGCGTCTTCTGGGCTTGCTGAGGTTCTGGGTAGCTTGGGACCTCCTCTCTGGATGCCCAGGGGTCACTGTCCTTTCAGCCAATAAATTCTCTGTTTTGGTACCAACCCATCAAGACGAAAGAGTATGGGCCAGGCCCTGAAGGACATTTTCCTTGACCTTGGTATAGAGTACTGGATCTCAACTAGGGACAGTACTCTCCTAGGCTGTTTTTTGAGTCTCTAGGAGATATTTTGGTTGCCTCTTTGACTGAGGGCACTCCTGGTATTTAGTGGGTGATGCTAGAAATGTCAGCTGTTTTGTACAGTAGAGAACTACCCGTGTTGCACGTGACCTTAGAAGGTAGGTAATCCATGAAGGTAAGTAACCTGGACCTAGAAACAAATTTCTTCTTGTCCAAACACACAAACTATTTTTTGCTTGGTTTTAATAGGCTCTGGATCTTCTAAGAATCAATTCCCTTGTGGATCAAGGGAAGACCATTTTATTTTATTTTTTTGGCTGTGTCCATGGCATGCAGAAGTTCCTGGGCCAGGGACTGAAACAGTGCCACAGCAGCAGCCTGAGCCACAGCACTGACAATGCCACATCCTTAGTTGCTAGGCTACCAGGGAACTCTAGAGGAGCTTATTTCATATTGTGCAGAACTTTATTAAGAATTGTTCATTCTTTCAGAAAAATCATGTTGATTTGCCAAAACCTCACCTCTCAGTTTGCATCATAGCTGCTGCTTTCTTTGTGGTTCTCTATAAAGATATAAACATTAGGCTACCTTATCTTGTTTTCTAGCAGAGACATGCCCAAATTTCCATACTAAAATATAAGTTCTCCTATTATAAATAACTTTCATTTCACTTTTCCTTTACATTATCATTGGGAGATTATGATGATTTCTTTTTTTAACGTTTCATGCAGGTAGATTATATTAATCTATGAATTTCATTTCAGAACCAAATAGGATGTTTTATAAATTAGTAGATAGTGGAGATACCAAGTCCCAAGGGGCTGGAATCCACTAATTTACAGAAAAAAACTCCAATTCCTGGGAAAATTTCTCAAATGCTTTTGTAAGATCTTAAATTTTTATGCCAAATATAAGCTGACCTTTGCCCAGTGGTGTGCTGGTAAATATTTAACAACTGGCTCTCTGTGGGGGAGAAGCTCTGATTCACAGTATTTGCTGATTTCCATGGAGTAAATACTCTGACCATGGCCAAGTTCAAGAATCACCTAACATGACATCACTGGATCCAGAGTTGGAGAGAGATATCTAATATTAGCTCCTGTAAATTGACCCAAGTAAGGGGATCTGAGGACCCTTAGGCTATTGAATTTCAGCTCAGACACCAGCCCATTTTTTCCCCCTAGGTTTTCTCTATTAGGGCTTAGGGGACCATCAAGTAAATTAAGCAAAGAATAAATAAATGAAACAAGTCATGGCTTACTATGCGTAACATAGGTACCACAAGGCTCAGAGTCAAAGGGAAGGAAGACAGATATGCATGAAAGAATTCTCTATACAGTCAGCTGATGTCAGCTGAGACTTCAGGATAAAAAGAACTGCCTTGTTCATGAGAACCAGAGGACAGGGTAGTTTGTTGCCAGTATTTATTCTGCCACTGGTTTGAGAGAAAACTCTAGAGACAGCTTTATAAAACTTTTTAAGGGCAGCACCTGGGAAAGGACCACTGGATTATCCAGCCAGTTGGAATCCCTGGGCATCAGGCTGTGTCCGCTTGGTCACAGCTTAGCCTGTAATTGCTTGTGTGATGAGGTAACCCACAGTCAGTTGTTCTATTACCAATTTCAGGACTGGGGGATCCACACAGCGTGTTTGGTCAGAGTACAAAGTCTCAAAAAGAGGACTGGTGGATGAATTATCAGCAAAGAGAATGGATGAAAACAAGAACTGGATTTGTGTAAATGGTGCTCAAATATGAAAAAAGGATCAAGATCTGTAGCACTGAGAGACTGTCTGATGTAAATCCATGCATATCTGATTTAGAATTTGTCCAGGACCAAAGTTAGCCATGTTTTCACTGTTGTTGCAACTTCCCAATAAAGAACACTGGAACAGTTCCCAATGTGAAAGCAAGGCCTCACTGTATAAAAGGCATTAAAGTACCTTCGGTACCCATGGAGTTAGTAAGAGTGAAATTTCTGGAGATTGGATGTGATGGACCCTGGGTTCTATTTGTGGCATTAAATGTTGCATACTATTAGAGGGGACACCACCAGAGGCCTTTGCAATAAATGAAGCTAAGTTTTGTTCAATTTAAACGCTGCACCCCTCTTTAGCGCTTTCAAATCTTCAGAAATTTCAAGAATAGTCCCTTAATTAATGCTAATGACCACTGTCATTCTAGGATTTCACATTCCCCATGAATCCTGAATAGTCAAGTTGTTCACGGAAGATCCTTCTACGCATGACACGGCAGAGTTAACACAACTTTGAATAAAGTCTTGAGTTGATGATGAATGTGTTCCAGACATGCAAAAGTTTATGGTGACTGTCAACCAAGAAAATGTGCAAGCCCTGCAGAAAATGGCATATGGCACGCGATCTGATGAGGGGAGAGAAGGTTCGTGGAACCATACCGAGCAGATGCTTAATGACAAAAGCAAAGTCAGTTGCATGGTCTCTTGAGGAAACAACAAGAAAATAAAGGTGAAAGAATTTTTTGTTGTTGTTGTATCAGGAGAAGCAATTCATGAGCTACAGGAGAAGAAATTCATGAGCTACATATTTTCTTCTTGGTATCAAGGAACAAAGGACAGAGAGCTCATGTTGGGGGGCTAAGGCTACTTTGGCAAGGGGCCCAGGTTGTCAGGCAGAATCACAAAGGACCTGCTGCACTGGTGCTCTCCCACCTAAGTATTCAATAGCAGAGCTGTTATTGCTGTTGTTATCTATCGTTTTATATGCCACAGTGGCATTTGCTGTTATTGCTTGCTTTGCTTGCTGCCTGGGGTCAGGCAGATCACCCCTTAACGATTCTTTGAGGGAAAAAGAATGGGTAGCACTGGAGATACTGCATGAACCATACCTCCAGTGTCCTATGGCAACTGTGTGCAGTGAGCACCGACTGTTTACCACCCATTAAGTCAGGTGTTACTGAGGAGTCAAGAAGTGAGCAGCTGAGCGCATCCTGTGTGGTTGATGAAAGATGACAGGTTAGGTTTGTGTCTTAGGTTGGGTTCTCCACAAACAGACACCAAGAGAAGGTTTTGAGTGCATGTAGTTTCTATGGGGCATCTCAGGAAGCAGTGGTGGGCAGTGAGGGAGGTGATACAGATACAGGCTGTGTCACTTCGAAGTTGCCCCGTGGGCAGCTGGAGTTCAGTCCTGCTAGGGGTCTTGGGGGAAAGTGTAGAACACACTTGAGAGCCATCCTCCGCAAAGAGCAAGAAGGCTGGAGGATTCATGCACCAACTTCCCAGGGGCCCTTTCTGAGAGCTGTTTAATCTTCAGACACTTCCATTTTGCATGGCCTGAGAGCCAAGATGCTCTTACGGTCAGGAAAAATGCCTTTGGGCAGAGAGCTGCAGGTGTTATGTAAGCAGCCTTTGGTTTGTGCAGAGGGGAGGGTGAAAGGAAATGAAGGCGTGTGTGTGTGTGTGAGCATGTACAGATATAAAAAAAGATGGACCTTGAAGAATGGAACTAAGATGGGCATGAAAAGGGGCGAGGTCACAGCCAGCTGGTAGAACAGTGCTCAGAGGTACAGAAAGAGGAAATTCAGAGTAGAGTCAGGGATGGTAATGATTATTATACCTTTAACTGAAAATGTACTGTAGTCAAGTAGGCACCTTGTACATATTAGAAACTGTTTCTCCAGCAACATTCAAATGTTGCTATTCTCATATTACAGAAGAGGAAACTCAGTTTCAGTCAACATGTCTCAAATGCCAGTGAGTAAATAGGCTTCAATGAACACGGAGGTGTATCTTTTTCTTTTCTTTTCTTTTCTTTTTTTGTCCTTTTGTCTTTTTAGGGCCACACCTGTGACATATGGAGGTTCCCAGGCTTGGGGTCAGATCGGAGCTATAGCTGCCTGCCTACACCACAGCCACAGCAACTCAGGACCTGAGCCACATCTGTGACCTACACCACAGCTCAGGGCAACGCTGGATCCTTAACCCACTGAGTGAGGCCAGGGATTGAACCTGTGTCCTCATGGATCCTAGGTGGGTTTGTTAAATGCTGAGACACGATGGAAACTCTGAGGTGTATCTTCTTGAATTCTATCTAGTTTTGTCTGGATATATGCCCAGGAGTGAGATTTGTGGATCATATGGCAACTCAATTTTTAATTTTATAGGGAAACTCCAGACTGTTATCCATAGCGGCTATACCAATTTACATTCCTACCAACAGTACAGGCATGTTCCTTTTTCTCCATACCTTCTCCAGCATTTATTTTTTGTAGAATTTTTGATGATGGCCATTCTGACTAGTGCAGTTTTGGTTTGCAGTTTTGATTTGCAGTTTCTCTAATAATTAGTGATGTTAGAGCATCTTTTCTTGTGCTTTTTGGCCACCTGTCTGTCTTTGGAGAAATGCTTATTTAGATGTTTTGTTCATTTTTTTTACTGCGTTCTTCGGTTTTGTGATATTGAGCTGTATAAGGTGTTTGTATATTTTGGAAATTAATCTCTTATTGGCCACATCATTTGCAAATATTTTCCTCCCATTCCATAGGTTGGCTTTTTTTTTTTGTCTTTTTGCTATTTCTTGGGCCGCTCCCGTGGCACATGGAGGTTCCCAGGCTAGGGGTCTAATCGGAGCTGTAGCCACCGGCCTATGCCAGAGCCACAGCAACGTGGGATCCGAGCCGCGTCTGCAACCTACACCACAGCTCACTGCAATGCTGGATCGTTAACCCACTGAGCAAGGCCAGGGACCGAACCCGCAACCTCATGGTTCCTAGTCGGATTCGTTAACCACTGTGCCACGACGGGAACGCCTTGGTTGGCTTTTGATTTTGTTTATGGTTTCCTTTGCTGTGCAAAAGCTAGCTATGGAGCAAGCTGAGAGTCATTGACAGATGAGTGAATAAAGAAGATGTCGTACATATATACAATGGAATAATACTTGGCCATAAAAAGAATGAAATAATGCCATTTGCAGCAACATGAATGGACCCAGAAATTATCACACTATGAAGTAAGTCAGGCAGAAAAAGATAAATATCATATGAATCTTTAAAAAAGTGATACAAATGAACTTATTTGCAAAGCAGAAATAGACTCAAAGACATAGAAAACAAACTTATGGATATCAAAGGTGAAAGGGGGAGGGATAAATTAGCAGTTTGGGATTAACAGATACACACTACTATACATAAAATAGATAACCAACAAGGACCTACTGTATAGCACAGGGAGCTCTACTCAATACCTTGTAATGACCTATAACGAAAAGAATCCAAAAAAGAATAGATCATATGTATGTGTGTGTGTATATATAACTGAATCACTTTGCTATACACCTGAAACTAACACAACTTTATAAGTCAACTATATTTCAATAAAAACTAAAACAAAATGCCAGTAATTTTCATTTAAATCCAAGAATGTTTTACTCTAAAGACTGTATTCGTCAGGCTCTCATCCTGCCTGGCAAATCCACCTGCTCATCTATAGTGAGGCCTGGAGCAGAGAGAAGGTTAGGTTCTGCCAAGGAACACAGCAAATACTGGAGAGTCACTGAAGGCATTTTCAGGAACACACATTAGCCCAGGGCATGGCTGGCAAAACCAGTCTGGGAAAGTCGTGGTGGAGACAGCCGATTAGGGAACTGTCAAAAAAGGTGGCTGGAAGAAACAGAAAAAAAGAGAGTTGTGAAAGGTAGTGTTGACTCCAGAAAAACTTGATAAACTGCTCCACATTAAAGGCAGGAAGAGGGTAGCGAAGATAAAGCGGAGGTGTCAGAAGGAAGGTGAGTGGGGCCATGAGCTGCCATCAGGACACCTTGGTGTGACTGTGAGCCCAGCTCTTGTCACCCAGAGGCAGGCAATGCAAAGTTTTCTAGCAGAAGGGTCTGACAGGACAGGATTGGCTGGGGACTCTGTCACCTGCTCATGGCTGTGGCAGATCTGGCTGCAAGGCAGATGTCTTTATTCATACCTGTTATGGGATGAATTGTGTTAAATTTCTGTGTTGGAGTCTCAAACCACAGTACCTCAGAGGGTAACCAAATTGGGAGATAAGGTCTTTTTTATTTTTTATTTTTATTTTTGTCTTTGTAGGGCCTCACCAGCGGCATGTGAAGGTTCCCAGCTAGGGGCTGAATTGGAGCTCTAGCTGCCAGCCTACACCTCCGCCACAGCAACGTGGGATCCGAGCCTCGTCTTTGACCTACACCACAGCTCACCAAAATGCTGGATCTTTAACCCACTGAACAAGGCTAGGGATTGAACTGTGCCCTCATGAATACTAGTTGGATTCATTTCCCCTGAGCCACAATGGGAACTCCTTTTTTTTTTTTTTAATCTTTTTTTTAGGTGGTTTTTTTTTTTTAAATTATTTTTATTAAAGCATGGTTGATTTGCAATGTTATGCCAATTTCTGATGTACAGCAAAGTGACTCAGTTATATGTACATATACATTCTTTTTAATATTCTTTTTCATTGTGGTCTATTCCAGGAGATTGGATATAGTTCCCTGTACTATAAAGTAGGACCTTTTTTTTTTTTTTTTTTCTTTTTACTGCTGCATACAAGGCATATGGCTAGGAGTTGAATCAGAGCTGCAGGTGCCAGCCTATGCCACAGCCACAGCCACACCAGATTAGAGCTGTGTCTGTGACCTACACCACAGCTTGGGGCAACATTGGATCCTTAACACACTGAGCAAGGCCAGGGATCAAACTCATGGAGATTACAGTGGGTTCTTAAACTGCTGAGCCACAATGGAACACAAAGGAATTCCGGACCTTGTTGTTTATCCATCCTAAATGTAATAGTTTTGCATCTACTAACCCCAGACTCCCATCCGTCCCTCCCCCTCGAGATAAGGTCTTTAAAGAGGTGACTAAGGCTGTTGAAATCAGGTTGTGAGGGTGATGCCCTGATCCAATCTGCCTGATATCCTGCTAAGGGGAAGAGAGCCGGGGGCCGTGAGCAGAGGGATGACCATAGAAAGCTACAGTGAGAGGGTGGCTAATCTCAGCTTAAGGAGAAAGGCCTCAGGGGAATCCAACCCTGCCAACACCTCCATCTAGGACTTCCAGCCTCAGCACCGTCAAACACTAAGTGTCCCACCTAGTCCATGGTATTTTGTCACGGCAACCCTAGCAAACTAACTCATCCCTGATGAAGGCTGTGTGTTTCCTCAGAGCACATGCCTTCCCATGTGTTCTGACTCACAGACAACCTCTCCTGGAACTTCCAAAGAGTTTAAGCACATCAAGTAGGTGGTCATTGCCACTGGTGACCTGAGCGTGGCCAGTCCTGGGTATGGCAGGATGCCTGGACGTGCTGGTAATAGTCAGAGTCATAGGAAGAGATGGCAATCCCATGAAAAGGGGGGAGGACCAAGGCCAGTACTCTTCATGGGTAGATGATGGAGCCAACCTAAGAAGCAAGAGCAGGGGTACCCTAGAGCGATCCCACAGCACTGCTGTACTGATGCTACCACCACACAGGCTCCAGCAGTTCCTTTGGCTTTTGACATCCCTCTGGACAGTCTCCCCACTTCTCATCAATGTCCCACCCCTCTGCCAAGGGCTGGCTCCGATGTCACATCTACCATGAGACTTCCTGTGACCAACAGAACAAATATTTTCTCATCTTTCTGAACTTCTAGAGCCACTGTCCCACGGACCTTCCTGTGATGATGGAAATCTATCTGGGCTCTACAATGCCCGAGGCCTTAGCCACATGTCAATATTGAGTACCTGAAAGGCAGCTAGTGTGACTGAAGAGCAGAATTTTAAATTCTAACTCGGTTAATTTTTTTTTTTTTGTCTTTTTAGGGCCGAAACCACAGCACATGGAGGTTCCTAGGCTATGGGTCTAATCGGAGCTATAGCCGCTGGCCACAGCCACAACCACAGCAATGCCAGATCCAAGCTGTGTCTGTGACCTACACCACAGCTCATGGCAACGCAGGATCCTTAACCCACTGGGCGAGGCCAGGGATCAAACCTGCAATCTCATGGTTCCTAGACAGATTTGTTTCCATTGTGCCACGACAGGAACTCCCAGTTAATTTATTTTTAATTTAAGTGGCCACATGTTGCCAGTGACTAATGTATTTGACGTCGTAGATCTAGAGTGTTTGCTACGCCAGTGCTGGGCTCATCCCACACTGCTTTGGATGATGGTATTTCTGAATGTGCCTCCTTCTCCATTCACACAAGTGGGTGAGAACAGAGGTTCTCTAAGTCTCTGTTCCTACCTTACCAAGCCAGTGCCTGATATATACCCATTCTTTGCTTTGTCTTTTTCTTTTTGGTGGCATCTGCAGCATGCCAAAGATTGAACCTGTGCCATAGAGGTGACCTCAAGCCACAGCAGTGACAATGCCAGGTCCTTAACCCACTATGCCACCAGAGAGCTCCTCTTTTTTTTTTTTTAAATTAAATTTCATTTTAAAAAATTGAAGTAGAGTTGATTTACAATGTTGTGTTAATTTTGCTGTACAGAAAAGTGACTGTTAAAACACACACAGGCGCACACACACACATATATATTTCTATATATATATATCATATTCTTTTTCATATTCTTTTCCATTATGGTTTATCACAGGATTTTTCTTTCTTTCTTTCTTTCCCTTCTATTTTGCTTTTTAGGGCTGCACCCGCAGCATATGGAGGTTCCCAGGCTAGATGTTTAATCGGAGCTATAGCTGCTGGCCTACACCACAGCCACAGCAATGCCAGATGCAAGCTGTGTCTGCAAACAACACCACAGCTCACAGCAAGGCCAGATCCTTAACCTACTGAGTGGTTCTAGTCGGACTGCGCCACAACGGGAACTCCCTATCACAGGATATTGAATAGAGATCTCTGTGTTATACAGTCAGACTTGTTGTTTATCCATCCTATATATAATAGTTTGCATCTGCTAACCCCAAATCCCCAGGCCATCCCTCCCCACTCCCCTCTCTCTTGGCCACCACAGGTCTATTCTCTGTCTGTGAGTCTCTACAGCAATTCTTTAATTTTTTTTTTTTTTTTAATGGCCGAACCTGCGGCATATGGAATTTCCTGGGCCAAGGACTGAATCTGAACCACAGCTGTGAACTATGCCACAGCTGCAGCAACACCAGATCCTTTAATTCACTGTGCTGGGTTGGGGATGGAACCTGCACCTCTACAGCAACCCAGGCCATTGTAGTCAGATTCTTGACACACTGTGCCACAGCAGGTCCTCCTATAGCAATTCTCATAACATGTTTGTGAGCACATTATGGTTGCCACTTTGTCTTGGATCATTGATCTAGTAGACTATTTGTCAATCCTGTGGCTCAAAAGGAAAAACTTTTAACAACTCTCATGAGTTCCACTAGGTACCAGATCTCTGCTCCAGTCTCTGGGGAGCAAGGGATGGTTAAAATATAGCCATGGCTTCTAAGGGGCCAGGTCTCAGGGAGGAGGGAGAGAAGTGAATCTGGGTCCACCTCTCAGATGAGCAAATGCCAGTTCAGCAGGCCTGCAGTCTCCCTTACAGGATATAGGACCATCTTCCTTGTGCTTTTTCCTCGGGTCCTATAGAATCAATTTTCTCTCTTTTTAAATCTTTCCCGCAGATTTAAAAAAATATAGAAGAAATGTTGACAGGGCATGAGAACTGTGAGGATCCCAGACAAAATGCAGTCAAGCAAATTTTACTTTTTGAGATGTGAACAACAACTCAAGGGAGTAGAGAGGAATAGGGGATGGACTTTCCAGTCAGGAACCTGGAAAAACTTCACTTGCTTCATGTAACTGTAACTGTGACAGCGACCTACCATCAAAGAGCATCTTTCCTAGAAGTTCCCATCCTGGCTCAGCAGAAACGAATCTGACGAGTAACCATGAGGTTGCGGGTTTGATCTCTGACCTTGCTCACTTGGTTAAGGATCTGGCGTTACCATAAGCTGTGGTGTAATTTGCAGATGCAGCTCACATCCTGCGTTGCTGTGGCTGTGATGTTGGCCGGCAGCTGTAGCTCTGATTGGACCCCTAGCCTGGGAACTTCTAAATGCCATGGATGCTGCCTTAAAAAGCCAAAAAAAAAAAAAAAAAGGTCTTTTGCTCTGGGCAGTCCTTGAAATACAGAGCCTGTGCCTAACTGATCAGGGTTCCCTTCCCCCATCCCATCTTTACCCCCAACTCTGGGGACTTTGCCACTGGTAGGTGCTCAGAAAATGTCTATTCAAGAAGGAGAAGGAGAGCATGGTAAGGAATATTTGTGCTTATCTTCTCTACACGGGGCCAATTTTCTATTCCCTGCAATCATATTCTTCCAAAAAATGGGGGATAGTAAGTCAGCTCTCTGGTCCTCCTTCAGTAAATGGACAGTAACTCTTGGGGAAAAAAAAAACAAAAACAAAACCCAAAAAAAACCAAAAACACTGCTCCAGGGAGTTAAAGGGGGATAAGCATTTGCAAGTCAACTTCTACCAGGGAGTGTGTTACTTTGGCTACACAGCCCTCCAGGCCAGCTAAGCTAACCCTGCTGGAGTGTCACATAGAGCCCACATCTTGAGAACGTGGAGGGAAAAAATTGGTGCCCTGCCAGCTCTGCTCATCAGCGAGCAGAGCCTTCGGGAGGGAATGAAGTAGCTAGGACTGCCAAGCAAAGTGTACAACAACCTGTGAATCCAATGACATGCTCACAAAGATCACTCCTCCCTGCTTTCCTCAAATCAGAATCAAGGAGTGGAAGCACAAGCAATTTTAATCAGGTTTTCACAGTCCACAACTGGGTTCTTCCCTGCCTTATCAGCAGCCTCTGACAGGCTCCAGGTGGGTCCTATCCAGGAAAAAAAAAAAAAAATCCTGAAATATTCAGCACAAAGTTATTAGGGAGGATTTGCCCTTCAACTATAAGCTTATGGGCAAAAAATAACTAGTGTTTTGTTTTGTTTTTAAGAAAAAGGAATTCACAGATCGTAGCTCTTGGCATCTCAAAATAAATAAATAAATAAATAAATAAAGTTGATGGCTGATTTCATAAAAGAAAAAGTGCTAAGTACCAGCCCTCAAAAGTCAAAGATGACAAGATTTTCCATGAAATCAGACTGATAAAAAAGTTGGAAAAGTTACTAGGATGGTAGTACTGTTTGGGACATAGTCTCTTTTTACTGCAGAGAAAATTAAAAAAAAAAAAATCACAGAGCTGAGGTTTTAATTTTGGTTCTGGTTCTAAAGTTAAGCAAGCGTAACTTTATCCTAGCCTGATCTGCCCAGGTTTACTCTGGATTAAAGGCAAAGCTGAGGTCAAGTTTAACAATACTATCTCACTCTCTAGCCTCAATCACATGTACTCAATGAAGCTTCACATGGTTTTACTTCTACACCACGAACAAATCAATAGTGTTGAATGAAATTGGCTTTGCGTAGTTGGGTTTTATGCAGCTTGGGATTAAAATTATGTTCTTTAAACCTAAAGTGATGTCTTTCATCAATTTTGGAAAATTCATGGCCTTTTTTGGCCTTTAAAATTTCTTGGGTCCCATTCTCTCTCTCCTCTCCTTCTGGGAATCCAAATATATATGCTAAAACTTGGTTTTGTTTGTTTGTTTTTTCTTTTTTCTTTTGGTTGTGCCCATGGCATGTGGAAGTTCCCCAGCCAGGGAATGAACCCAGGCCACAGCAGTAACAATGCCGGATCCTTAACCCACTGAGCCACCAAGGAACTCCTGCTAATTTTTTTTAATATGTCTCCTATGTCCAAGCGGCTTTAAACTTACCTATTAAGATCTTCATTTCAATTAATGTTATTCATTACAGAATTTCTGTTTGATTCTTTTTAATAGAGTCTAGTTTTCTGGTAAAATTCTCCATCTTACCATTTAATTCTTGAATATACTTATTTTATTTATTTAAAAGACAAAGACTACACTTATCTTTAAAGATGAGAGCAGTATCTGCATCACCTATAGTTCTGTTTATATTATCTATTTCTTCTTGGCCCTATTAGTTTCTTAGTTTTTAATTAAGTTGTGATGGAATGAAGAACACTGTATGAAAATTTTAGAGGCTGTGACTGATGTTATCTTCCTTTAGCAAGTAAATCCTCTCTGAAGGTAAAAGATAAACCTATATATCTAGGAGTTCCTGGGGGCTCAGCAGGTTAAGGATCTGGTGTTGTCACTGCCGTGGCTCTGTTTGCAGCTGTGGTGAGGGTTGGATCCCTGGCCCAGGGAACTTCTGCATGCTGCGGGTGTGGTCTAAATAAATGAATGAATAAATAAACCCAGACATCTAGACTAGGGAGAGCTTACCTCAGTCTAACCAAGGGCTCAGTTGACCCTAGAGGAAGTTGTTTTTTGTTGTTGTCATTGTTTTTTAAGGCCAAACCCGTTGCCTATGGAAGTTTCCAGGCTAGGGTTCGAATCAGAGCTGCAGCTGCCAGCCTAGGCCACAGCCACAGCAACTTGGGATCTGAGCAGCATCTGTGACCTACATCACAGCTCACAGTTTCCTTAACCCACTGAGTGAGGGCAGGGATTGAATCCGAGTCCTCATGGATACTACTTGGGTTTGTTACTGCTGAGCCATGACGGGAACTCCCTGAAAGTTTTATCTTTCTCAGGCTGGGTCTATTTTGGGTACATCCATCTCCAGAGGTTTGCTTTCTAGAGGTTCCAGGTAGAGCTTGGCGTGTTTACAAGAGCCTCTTTCCTGAATTCTAATTTTCACCCTTCTAGAACCATGAGATTCTGAGAACCACACACTGCTCTTCAGCAGTTTTCCTTTGCTTGTCTTTTTAACCTCGTGCCTTATGCAACTAAGAATGAAGAACTTACTGAGGGGGAAAGATCTAGGGACCTTCCTTTCTCAGAGGGCCTGGCCCCTCAAGTCTTGGATTCCTTGGTAGGTCTCTGATGCCTTCAAACAGATTTTTATTTTAATTCTGTCTGGCTCTTTTAGTTCTTTCTAGAATCATGGGTCTGCTACAGGCTACTTTATCACAGCCAGGAGTAGATGTGTTGAATGACTGTGGTTTTTGCAAAAGCAAAATCCCAGAGACAGAAAACTCTCAAAAGCTCAACTGGGGAAATTCATTCCGTGGGTCAGGAACTAAACTTGTACTGAGGTTTTTATATGAATAAGAATATCCTGACCCTGCGGGCATTCGCAACCTATCAGACCTCTTCTAGGGGGAACCTGATTCCATTCCATTCTGATCCTTTTTTGGCTCATTGTTGATATTTAGATAAAGACCCCCAATCAACATTTGCTAAAAGACTCAGGCAAATATTGAGATCTCTTTCTCTGAGACCTCGTGTGCTACTTATCAGCACCTGCTGGGCCACACGTCACAAGGACAGAGCTGTTTAACACACGGCTCTCCTCCCTGCCTGAACCAGACTGAAAGCCACCTTGAAGAGAAGAACTAGGTTTGATATTTAGGCTAGAACCTCAAAATCACCAAACATGTATTTTCAGCTTTTTTTTTCCTTCCCCGCCATAATCACTCCATGGGCAAACTCCCATATTTCAGTGTGTATGGACAAAAATAGGGGTAGGGAAGTCACCCTGTTTATGGCCAGGGGAAAAGGGCTGAGACTGTGCCTTGGGGAGTTGATTCTTCTTGTCTATAAGTAATGATTCCAGCCATCAGTGATAACAAGTAGCAATTATTAATTGTCAGTATGCCTGGCGTTATTCTAAGCATATTTCATGCATTGCCTCATGAAAACTTTCGAACAATCCTAAGAGGTAGATTGTATTACTGTCCCCACTGTGCAAATAAAGAAACAGAGGCATAGAGTGGCAGAGTCATAAAACCCAAGCCCAAGGATCGCTTCTCTGGAAACATCAGCTGAGACCCTTAGTTGAGACTATTCACAGGGGCGGGCCCTTATCCTAACTTGAGACCCTGGCCAGGGGTGGGCTAACTGTGGACCCTAGCCAGGGGTGGGCAGCTGATGGGGGACTTGCTGATTATATACAACAGTCTCTGCCTGAGAGACAAACCATGTGTTTTCTTCTGGTTCCATCTACCATTTTTCTTTGTCCAATTTCTAGTTTGTCACCCTGTAAGGACTGAGTTGTGTCACAGCAGCTATACCTGCCAGAGCCTGTTTTCCTAGAATGAGCCCCCAGAGGCGGACAGTAAGGTTTCCCACAGGCTCCCCAAGGCCCTGACCACCCAGGCTCTTTCTGTGTTTCTATTCCATTAGTGAAATACGTAACTTTCATTGTCTGGCTTGCAGGCTGGCTACTACCACTTCTGGTCTGTGTATATTTCAGACAGGAAGAAGAGGGATAAAGAGGATCAGATAAAGAATAAAGCTAACAATTCTGTTTCCATTTAAATACTTCCCTAGAAGCCCCCACCAGGGATTTTCTTTACATCCAGCTGGCCAGGACTGTGTCCCACAGCCACCCCTGGCTGTAAGAAGTCTGGAAGATGGGTACATTGCTACACTGAAGAAAGAAAGAACAATAGCAACCTATAGTTCCTGCCATAGTTATTGAAGTTTTAACTGAGGTCAGAGGAGAGGACATCATCAAGGACCAGCAGGCCCATTGAGCATCACAGAAGATGCATAGGGCTGGAGTAAGAAATCAGCGGCCCCTGGATCAAAGTGCTGGATCTACCCACCTGTACTTGATCGTGATCTCCTAGCGCCATGGCGAGGTGCTGTGAAGAGCACTGAATTTAGATGCAGAACATCTGCTCTTGCCACATAGGTATGATCTGAGGCACCTTGGGCAACGTATTAGCATCACAGTCCTTATCGGTGAAATGATCCCACCCCCTCTACAGAACTGGGAAAATCAAAATAATGAATGTGGAAACATTTTATAATCTACTGATCCATTCATTCTAGTTGTCTCCAATGACAGATTAAACAATCAGAAATGGAGAAGTAGAAATCAAAACCAGCTAATTATTTGAATAAACTTTTACAAGTCCATCTAAAATTACATAGGTATATAAATTTATACTGCTTTAAAATTTTGTATGTATAAATAAAACATACTTGAGGTAGATAATTTATAACATGATAGCATACACGTACACATATGTATGCAGTTGTTTGTTAATGAAATTTTGTGATTTCCTTGTAATAGGATGTGGCAGAATTGACAGCACTCAATTTTAGTGCTTAAGCTTCTAGACCCCACCTGGTTGCTTAATCTACTTCTTTGGTTTATTTTAATTTTTAATTTTATTTTATATTTGGTTTATTTACTGGGGGGACATGATGGCTTGGAATTATCAGTGTATCTCAACATTAAAACTGTCACCTCTCCCACTGGAAATATGGCACATGTGTTAGGTCTTCCAAGATATATGCCAACAATATTTCCAAATATGATTAACAGTGCCAATACCTTGCGAAGTTGGGCACATCTTTTCTTGTTTTGTCTTAGTGATCTCGTCTATCTTTGTGAAAGCTGATGTATTAAATAGCTTTTTAAAAGCCTTATTGTGGCCTTTCTCTCCCCTCTGTCTAGTCATGTAACTTTTATAGATAAGAGTGGGAGTTATGCTGGAGCCTCGGGGGGTTATGTGGCTTCTGTAGTTAATGGTGAAAGACCAGGGTTGAGACCATGGCCTGTAGTTCAGGAGACTGCCTCAATTATTTCAGCTCTCGGTGGGAATGGAAGATGCTGACCCCTTTCAGTGAGGCCCCAGACTGGAGGTTTTGTTTTGGCAGAAACAAGTGCATGGATATACATACTGAAGTAGAATAGCAACAGATTTTATTTAAAATTGTATAGGAGTTCCTGTCATGGCACAGCAGAAATGAATCTGACTAGGAACCATGAGGTTGTGGGTTCAATCCCTGGCCCCCCTCAGTGGGTTAGGGATCCAGCATTGCTGTGAGTTGTGGTGTAGGTTGCAGACACGGCTTGGATCTGATGTTGCTGTGGCTGTGGTGTAGGCCGGTGGCTAGCTCCAATTGGACCTGTCGCCTGGGAACCTCTATGCACCTCGAGTGCGACCCTAAAAAGCAAAAAAAAAAGAAAAAAGAAAAAAGAAGAAAAAAACTGTACAATATTCAAAATTCAACCTTCGCTCAAAGATTACCTTGATCTAAGCCGGAATTTCAGTTGAAGAGTATGTGAAACTTACAACCTTCAGTTAAAGGTTATATATATCAGTCCTTGAGACTTAGACAGAAAATGTATTTTTCCTAAAAAAAGGCCTACCTATTTTCAAAAATCACACAACCTTTGAGCTGGAAAAGAGCTATGTGATGGGCTCATTTTATAGATGAGGAAAACAAGGCCTATTGAGATTATTTACCCCAAGTCAGTTCATTCTAATCCCTGGCCATGGATACAGAAAACATTATGATAATGTGAAACTTGACTGCTGAACAAACATATGTGCCTATTTGGGACAGAATGGATAATCAATAAACAGTTTAAAAATAAATTCAATATTCAATAATTTGTATATTAAACACAAAGAATAGAGCTAACAATATAAAATTGTTATCAAAATTATTCATGTTTTACTGAACTGGGAAAAAGTCAAACTCATAAAGTCATCAGGGGTTTAATGAGATGTCCACCTAGCTCATAATAATTAAACTTTTGTTGGGAGTTCCCATTGTGGCTCAGCGGGTTACAAATCTGACTAGTATCTATGAGGATGCAGATTCAATCTCTGGCCTCGATCAGTGGGTTAAGGATCTGGTGTTACTATGGCTGTGGTGTAGGCTGGCGGCTACAGCTCCAATTCTACCCCTAGCCTGAGAACCTCCATGTGCTGCAGGTGGGGCCCTAAAAAAGCAAAAAAAAAAAAAACATTTGTTGACTGAGCGTGCATGTTAAAATTTTATCATACATGTAATGAAATACCTCCAAAGTAATTTTTAAACTGTATTACTTTTTCCTTTGATGATGACTTTTATTATTCTGAAGCCCAAGCTTGACAAATATGATAGGATATGCCTTTGGTTAGTTTGTATTTGGAGTAGATTTCCAAATACATATTTAAAAACCTGTGCTAATTTTTGAAGAGGAAAAGTGAATGTGTCCACTAACCGTCATACAGGTACCACTGGCATATTCACACCTCAGATCATCTTTGCCCCAGCGCACAACCCTGGGTCTGCCGCAGCCTGCAGACACTTCTCTCAGCAGCCTCGCTTTGCCTCTCCAGCTACCACCAGCTCAAGTCTCGTCTATGAAGCTCCTTGGCACCTTCGGTCTTGTTTTCCTACCTGCTTCAGTCCTCTTCCCACCTGGTCTGCCTTCTTTCAAGGCTCCAATATTTATCATCTTCTGTTTTAGGCTTATACAAGCTCCCTCACGCTCTCCCCTCTGGGCCCCCATGCAACCCACCACAGAACAATTGTTGATAAAGTTAGTGCAAATGTCAGGACCCACAGAATGGAGGCCATCCTGTGGCCCGGCCCATGTCATGAATTCAACCTCAGTCAGCCTGCACTTGTGGGAAACACCTGTCCAGCAATCCTAACATACACTGATCACAACCTTCCAACTCAGCTTCAGAAGGCTCACCTTATTCTAGAAGGCGAGATCTGCCCGCCTCACAGGGAAATCCCGGACCTGTTTCTGTGTTGCCTCTTCTACAAAACTCATTCTTGCCCCAGATCCCTAGGGAACGGCGCTCCACTGCTTGTGAGGCTCTGGTTTCTCATCCGTCAACTGGCTTCTCTTGAATAAATGACATCTAACTTGTTACTAAATTGTATCATTTTTGTCACTTAAGACTATTATTTCAATTATTTCTACATGCACTACTTTCTTTTCTGTTAGATTGTGAATTCTGAGGACAGACACTATACATTTCATTTATTCTGTAGCCATAGCAAAGAAGCCCCACTAAAAACAGAGTGGACAGTAAGTATTTATAAGATGAATGAATGAAAAATGTCACTCCCCCCCCTCCCACACAGATCAGACACCTGGTCCTCTGCACCCACCACTCCTCACTGTGTGTGCAAAGCACAGCCAGCAGGCATCCACACGCTGGATGTTTTAGCATCACCACAGCACTGCGGAGCTGATGCTGATACTGGCATCCTTTTATGGAAGGGGAAACTGAGACTTATGAGATGTTTACTAACTTTCTCCAAGCCACACAGCAAGGCTGAATGGCTGTGCTGTGGAAAGTCTGAGGGAAGAAACGTGAAACAAATGGTAAAAGCCGCAGCAGCAACAAAAGCGATTTAAGCCAAGGATATCACTGCAGAAGCCACAGAACAAAAGACTCAAGCGTGTCACCATGTAAAACAAGGAAGCCAGGGCTGCCACACTTGATCTGTTGCCCAGTCGACTGAAAGCTGGAATTTTATCAGGAGGATGTCCAGCTGAAGAATTTTTGCCACCTCCCCAGCATCCTTTCCAAAGGATTCCTCAGGGAAGTGCCTCCTTCTGCTAACCCAAATCCGGCCTGCTGCACCCCCTTGCCAAGTTCCCCACATTCTACAAAGCGACTTTCATGCTATTCCCTTTCCTTTCTTCTTGTAACCAGCTCTATGTTTCTGTCCTTCAGTTTATTTAGAGGGATCATGTGTTTCTACTGTGAAACAGATCAGTGGCATTTTCTACCACTAAATTAAAAAGCTCTCTCCTCCTCCAACTTCAAAGACAAGCCTGCTAATACCCAAAACATTTTTTAGAGTTTTCTTTAATGCCTAGAAACTCACAGGAAATAGGAAAAAACACTTCTCCACTTATCTCCTGCGTTTGTGGACATTTACACCGCCATCACTGTTTATGTTGAGTTCTATTCATTTTTGTCAGCTGGCTTCCTTTGTGCAGTTTAACTGCTTTCTCATCACACCACGTTCTCTGTGAATTGCCACAGTGGTTAACAGGAAATTCTGTATCAAATACTGTTTTATTTTAAGGCATTTCTGTCATCTAATTTATGACCAACTACAAATTTCATTTGGCTTTGGCAAAAAACAATTTGTTTGCTTTATGTTGACAATGGTTTTTCAAATAAAATCTGATGGTACGCTTATCAAAGCCCTCTTATCTTTCATTAAACTAATGCTTTCAAGCATAATTAAGAAGGGGCTAGAAAGCTAAGTATAGTGTAATGCTCTGATATTAAAGAAGACATATCAAAATAAAATTGCAATTGTACCATTCCATCAATCTCTACTCTGACTGCAACAGTATTATAACAATAATTAATTAGCTATGGTAAAAATTACTAATAAATCTTTAGAAATTAAATGCCCAATTTTTCAAAACCATATGTCTTTGTAAATTGATTATTTAGAATTTAGAGGCTTTTTAATTAGGAAGAAATTTATGCAATGCTGTATGTAATAATTAGGAATCAGCTTTTCTGAAATACTTTTGAACATCAGCAAAAAATTAAATCTTAGGAAAATAGTCGAGGTTAATTATAGTATGTCACTGTCAAAAATCAACATAGAGGTAAAACTTAGAGGTTAATGTGGCCTTTCCATTTCTTTAACTTCCACCTAGCCTTATGCTCTCAGTGCTGGAATCATTAACCGAATCCAAAAATCAATGAGAGAAGGGAAATCTCCCCAGTGATTTATGCCTTGAAGAAAGTTTTCATTTTCTCCAATAGTTTCAGCAAACCTCATCAATCCAGGTTAAACATTTAACACTCTTTTTTTTTTTTTCCCCTATTCCCTGAGGATAAAGCAGGGCTATTTCTAAGCCTGGCCATCATTTTGGGTAAGTGATTATTTTGACATAGGACACAAAAGCTGCTTTGTCAGGAGGGTGGGGACATCATTGGGGTCTAACAAAGGCATTGCTGAAGTGCGACCTCATTATGTGCATGGGGCAAGAGACCCCCGGGCCGGGTTGGGGAGAAGACCCGGTGGTGAGCCCTTGTACCCCCTCCCAGGGGATGCTGCCTGTGGATGTCAAAGCCAAGGCCCTCTGGCATCCAGGAGGCCAGCTGGGAGGTGCCCAGGGCTGGTCTGGTTCCTGTCTACACTGGGGCCTGGAGGGAGACGCCTAGGAGATACCACCGGGAGAGTGGATCCAGTGAACACCAGCGTGATTGCCTGCACAACCCAGGAACCAACTGTGCTCTCCTTCTTGCTTCACCCTCTCCCCTTCCACTTTCTGGGTACAATCTGGCTGGCATGTTCGCATCCAGAGGTGCCTGAGGAAGGAGGCCAACTCAGGGAAATGCAATTCTGCTCATTGCAGTGCTTTGCCTTACAAATTCCTTTTGAATGCATCTTCTTCAATAAAGGGTTGGACCCTGAGTTCTCCCAGAGCCAGTGTCCCACTTGTCTGCCCCAAGAAACAGAAATTTTTCCCCCTGCCAGCTCCCAAAGGAGAGCAGCCAACAGTTTTTTTCCCCAATGGGGTGCTGTTCTATTTCACTGAGCCGCTTCTTCATCCAAGGTCTTCCGGCAAATCTATTCCAGCTCCTGAGCTCGTGACTCAAGAGTGACAATCACTCACAGAGGCATTTGTACTGGGGCAGAATTGGTCTCTAATTGTTGCTCGTAGCAAAAGGAAGCGCCACTACAGCAGCTCTGTTCACGGCTGCTGGCAGATAAGAAACTCGAGATGAAGCCACATTTACCGGGGGTAAAAATTGCTTACGCCTACAGAATGAAATTTCAGGCTTTGACAGCTGCTAGGTAAGTAAATGACAATCATTTTATTCTGGGTAAATGCAACACAGCACATCTTGAGCAATGAGAAGGAGGTGGTGGCCCGAGGGCGGTGACATCCCTAGTGGTACCGTTCAGAAGAGTCCCCCAGGAGGAGAAGTGAGAGCAAGGGGCCCAACAGTCACCCCCTCACCAAAGCACCGTTCCTTGTGATCTTAAGTGGAAGGTGCCGCCCCCCTCAAAGAGAGTTTGAGTAAATGCCTTTGCATTTTCAATTCTGCAGTCACATACTGACTCTGAGTAAGCCCTATGTGAAAGCCTAAGGCCTCTGCCCAAATCAAGGAGACCTTCATCTCATGTCTGGAGACTTTCGACAACTTTCTAACTAGATTCTTGACCTCATTCTTCACCCGCAGCCAGAAGAAAAGCCCTTTCAGAGGCTACTCCACCCTGCTTTGGTCCATCAAGCCTCCTTCCTGCTGTTAGGAGAAGCCCCACCTCTTTAGTTTGATGTATAAGGCCCCCCCATGCTGGCCCTTGTTCACGTCCCCAACTTGTTTCTCCAGGCCTTTCAGAGGCTCTTCCATTTTGGCATCTCTGCTGGCCAACTCCTGCTGACACTTTAGGTGTCCGCTGAGTTGCCCCTGCCTACAGAACCTTCTCTAACTCTCTGAACTGGGCTGGGGACCTTCCTTCCTGTGCTCCCCCGGCCCCCCTTGTGTCCCTTTGATAGCTTTCCCAGACTCCATTGCCTTTTTTTTTTTTTTTTTAGGGCAGTATCTGTGGCATATGGAGGTTCCCAGGCTAGGGGTCCAATTGGAGCTACAGTTGCCCGCCTACGCCTACGCCACAGCCACAGCCACACAGGATCTGAGCCGCATCTGTGACCTACGCCATAGCTCAGGGCAAAGCTGGATCCTTAACCCACTGAGCGAGGCTGGGGATAAAACCCGAAACCTCGTGGTTCCTAGTTGCATTCGTTTCCACTGCGCCATAACGGGAACTCCCTCCATTGCCTCTTTATCTTTGTCTCTAGAGTTTTCAAGGTTGCAGAAACTTGAATCAACTTAAGCTAAAAAGGAAGTTCCCTGGACCCTGTGTTGGCTCACAAAACTGCAGGTGATGTTGAACCACCAAGCTTGAGGAGAGCAGAATTAGGGTCCCTCCCAGACCCCCAGATTCTCCATTAGGGCCTTGAACACTGGTCTTAGGGTGTCCCTCTGTTTCTGTTCCCTGCCTCTGTCTGTCACAGTCTCTCCTCTTTTCTGTCCATGATGTGTCATCTCTCACCAGAAAGATGGAATCATATTTGCCAGGGGGGCTTAAGCATTCTCCTGGGTTTTAATGTGAAAGGTTTCAAGGAAGGATTCTGCTTGTTCCTTCTTGGGTCCCCTGGTTACCCTAAGACAGAGGACGGAGGCTCTGGTTTAGGGAGGATATAGGAAGATGGCAATCCTATCCAGATCACACTTCAAGCTCCTGTGTAAAGGATGGAGCATGGCAGAGGACAAGGAGAGAAGGGAAGGGCCCAACATACAGATCATCTATTGTTGCAAAACGTACAACCACAACATCTCAGGGGGAAAGTTCAGTAGGTATTTACTTTTTCTGCAACTGCAGGTTGGCTGGATGTTGGCCAATGGGCGGTTATCTATGCTTTAGGTCGGGGCTAGGCCAAGCTCCTGGTGGTGGGTTCCGTTCAGGCCTGTTTCATCAATGTGCTTTATTCTGCTCCCCAGGCTGATGGGGAAGCTCTTCTCAGGGCAGTGACAGAGGTGCAGGAGGGGAATGGAAGTCCTGGTGGGTCTTGGAAGTGGCACACAGAATTCTAGACTGTTCTATGGGCTAAAGCAGGTCATGTGGCTGAGCGGGAAGTCCAGGGATGGGGAACTTCAGTATAGCAAAGTCACAAGGCAAAGGGCGTGGATACAGGGTGGGGGTGAGGACCGGGCCAGTGATCCCAGTGACGACAGCAATGATTTTTTTAAGGAAGGGTAAGATCATTTCCCGAAAAAGGAATGGGTGCTGAGCAGATGAGAACACTCTAAGCCATACAGTCTCCTGGTTATGTTGTGACTTCCCTGTGGGCAGGGGAGGTGGCTTATTGACCTGCTTCCTGGGACCTGTCTAACTCAGTGCTTGGCAGGTGGAAGGTAGTCAAAAATTATCTGTAGAATTTAGATCAGTGATCTAGGGTTTACAGAGAGCACAGAACCTGACCGTCTCCTCTAGGAACTTGAAATCTCATAGGGAGGCTAAAGTTCATGTGAATAACTGGCACAAAACAGAAAGAAATCTGTTCTCCTTTAGTTCAGGCAACATGCGAGGGGCGTGATGGGGAAGGAGCGATGAATTCTAACTAGGCAAGCTCAGCTCCGGACATGTCCTGGAAACAGGTGCGATTCAAGCAGAGCTTTAAAGGGGAAGGAAGTAGAGGGGGGTGCTCACCACGAGCCAGCACGCTGCTGAGTGTCCCTCCGCCAAACGTCCTGCAGCACATGTCTGAGGGGGAGGCGGCACCCCCATGGTTTCCCATGGCAGGTTTACTGATGCCCAAAGTTATCTGGCTAGGAGGCACCAGCCCAATCTGGACACAGGAACTTCATCTGTCACCTTTTCATTGTTGGCATCTTGCCTGGTGACTGACACTTAGTGCAGGGGCTCCATACGTGTGAATCCATGAGTAGGTCCGTGGAGCCTGGATCTCTTTCTTCAAATCTTTGGCAAGCAGAGACAAAGAGACCAGTCTGTGCCAGCTCGCAGGAGAAAGAATGGGCACATCCCAGAAATGCCCGGTAGATGTGCGTGGCCAGGGCATCATATGAATGGGGTGCCTGACCAACCCCCAAACTCAGAAGGTACACCAGGGACAAACACAGGGGGAAGGATGTGTGTCCTATTCTGCTGACAAGCCTTAGGGCTATGGGTACCACTCAGTATGTGATCCCCCAGGTCAAAGTTATGATGTATTAAGGCAACACAGATGGCGATACTATACAGTGTGTAGTAATTGGGACCCAGTGCACCTCACATTTTACCATCAGCATGCAGATGCAGGAAGGAAGTGCCCTTAACTAGGGAACCTATTTCTTTCTTATTCCCTCTTCAGCTTTCTGAAGGAAAATAATTCGACTAGCTGGTCTTTTCCCCTTACAAGTATACAGAAGGCTGCACTGTTGGAAACTGCTCTTTTCAAGAGCGGACACGGACAGAGGAAATCAAGTATAACTCGTTGGTGTGAGCATATTACACCTCACACATCCCCCTGCACCTGCATTCCCAGGGGACAGAACAGTCTCAGGTGAGGAGGGGAAAGGAAAGCCAGTCCTGGCGGGGTGGTGGGGGTGGGGTGATGATAGCATCAGGGTTCTGATGCTTGGAAAAAGAAACAAAGCTGAGGAACAGGTTCCTGCCCCCATTTCTAACACCCTGTCATCAGCCAACTATGTAGCCCAGCCACCATCAACGCCTTTTCCCCTTTAAAGGCAGGAGCTGAGAGGCAGTTAATAATTCTTCACCCAAGACCTCTGCCCAACCCCCAGGACAAGCCTGTCATTGTCAGTCCATCCACTAGCTCTTACCCCACCCAGTTGGTTCATAGGAAATAACAACAATAAAGCTGGCTCTCAGAGACTAAACCTGTGTGCTGACTCTTCAGAAAACCATCAGACAATTTCACAACCGCTGGGTAGTAATGGGGGCTCTGCTGGGGGTACACAGACCCCAGATCATTTAAAAAAGACAAGCTGGATGTTTGGGCTAAGAGTGGATTTTGTGTGTTTGGGCGGAGAGGTTGAAGGGATATAGATTAAATGACATTTTTGTAGAATACATGCTCAGACTCAACTAAGAAATGATCTCATATAAACCTGTGTGGTTTAGTATGGTAGCCACTACTACATGTGGCTTTTTACTTTTTTTTTTTTTTGTCTTTTTGCCATTTCTTGGGCTGCACCCTCGGCATATGGAGGTTCCCAGGCTAGGGGTCCAATTGGAGCTGTAGCTGCCAGCCTACACCACAGCCACAGCAACGTAGGATCTGAGCCATGTCTGTGACCTACACCACAGCTCACGGCAAGGCCAGGGATCCAACCCTCAACCTCATGGTTCCTAGTTGGATTCGTTAACCACTGATCCACGGCGGGAACTCCGACATCTCCTTGTTTTGATCCTTCCTTACCTGCGATATGTTCTTGGATTCCTGCCCTTTGGACCAAAAGAAACAAGCCATTCACCACTGTGGGCAGCAGAAGAGGTGATGCTCAGTGGAGTATTGCTACCCTGCACCCATAGCTCGCTCTCTTATTGAGTTGCTCCAAAGAGCGTGACTGTGGACCATGTTCACCATGCTGCTCCTGCTGGTGGGGTGAGGTGGAACCCCTATACTTGGTATTCCGGACACAGCTTTAGAGTAGAGAGAATATCCACCATGGTGCCATGGTTCTCCCTTTAACACCATCAGAATCACTTGAAGGGCTTGTTAAAATTTGAATTGCCTGGCCCTACTCTCAGAGTTTCCAGTTCAGTTGGCCAGGGGTGGGTTAGAAGTAGTCCCTGAGAATCTATATTCATTTTTTTTATAGTTTTTTTTTATTTCTTTTATTATTATTACTATGAGAGTGTAGTTGATTTACAATGTTTCATCAAGTTTTGCTATACAACAAAGTGACCCAATCACTCACACACGATAATCTGTATTTCTGATAGCTTCCTCAATGCTGCTGCTGGTGGTCCAAAGGCCTAAACTTTGATAATCACTCCTTTTAAGCCCTCTCAAACTTGAATACAGATGGACACATGAGAGAGGAGGTGTATTTCCTAAAATGTGCATTTTCTTATGGCTAATACCAACTCAAGTGACTTAGGCAATCACAATAGTGAAGACTTACCTAATGCATAGACTTACTATGTTATAGGCACAGTTTTAAGTGCTTAAATGTATGAACTTGTTTATGTCTCATAAAACTTGTATAAGAGTGGTATTAGATTATTATCTCTTTTTGGCAAATGCAGGCCAGATAAGTAAGTTTCTCAGGTTACACAGCTAGAGCTAGAAGTAGAGTTGGGATCTGAACACAGGAATTCTGGCACCAGAGGCTGTGACCACTATACACACTGCCTCTCCCTCCAACCCCCTTTCTTTCTCAGTCTTGTCCTCATCCCAGGCAAATGACAATACTCCTTTCAGGGTAAGTTTGGAGCATCCCTGCCTGTGATGCTACTGCCTCAAGGCTATCAGATGATAGCCTCAGTCAAGTTTATTTTTATACCTCGTAACTGCCACAGAGCACAGCTTCTCCTTTGCAGGTACCCTGTCATTTGAGAAGTGTCCTTGATTCAAGAATTCTTTTACAAGATATGTAGAATGACTTGACAAATAGAAAAATGGAAACCTGGGTGAAGGAAGAGAAATAATAAAGTGGAAGAAAATAATAAAGCAAGAAGAAGAAGGGTGGAAATAACCAGATAGAAAGGTTGAGGTAGATCAAACATGGGAAATCAGAATTTTCGAGGAGAAACAGTCCTGAGACTTAAACATGCTTGATAGAACAAAGTGTGCAGCTGTCACACCGAGAAAATAGAAATTTAAAAGCTCAGAGTAAATCCAGGCAAGAAGAGAGAACGCAGGAAATAAGGAGGAGGGGAGCTGAAGAGGGGAGGAGACAAGTGTTGCCATCAGCTGGGTTTTGAACTCCTGTTATAATCGGGCATTTAAGCTAGGTCAACATTCTTCATCCTTGGAGTATTTTGCAATCTTTCAAATACAGGAAACGCTATTTGATTTTGTCCCAACCCTGGCCACTCAAGTCCTGCTTGCCTGTTTATTTTTTCTGGTATAAAAAGAAGTTTCACTCAAGGTTGGCATATGGGATAAATCTTCTAGAGGAAAGAGGGAAAAAATAATTCAATGGGAAGGAAGGATTCATTATGACAGGGTCCAGGTCAGGGAAGTGGCGACATAGCTGCATTCCTGAGAGCAAAGGCCTGCGAGAAACCAAACCTGCACGGAGGCTGTTTGCTCTGCCCTGGGATTGGGTTGGGGTCGCTCCAGAGGCCAGTCTCAGAGCTGGAGACTCCGAGCGTTCTGGTTTAGATTAGAGCTGGGGTCACCCAAGGGGTACAGCGCGGGAAAGAGTGTGGATGATGAGGTTGGTTCTCGTCTGAGGGCTTGGCTCCTGCCTGGGAACATCCCCACTCTGGAACCTCTCTGGAAGGTGGCTGTTCCACTATGTGGCAGAGGACGGGGGTGGGAGGGGGGCAGGGGAGGGTCGCCTTTTATTCACCCTTTCTCCATTAGTGGTCAGATTCTTTTCTTTACATTTCTCTTTCGGCGTAATAGGAACCTCTTGAATTTTAGAATGGAATGCTTGCAAAATTGATCTTTCCTCCAAAAGTAGCTCCTATCCAGTTCAGCATTAATTTTCCAGCCATGCAGCTTACAAAGTCACTTTTCCTGCAGAGTCTTTTGGCATCTTCCCTGTGGGACTCCATCTCCCTCCTCCCCCAGCTCCTTCAATCCTGGATGAGAATTCTCTGTGAGCCCACAGCATGATACTTCATTGAAACCAAGCCACCTCTGAGTGTAAGAACCAGGCATCGTAATTTCACGTGCCACTGAGAAAAGGTCTGTTTATTCATGCTGCACCGCTGGTTGTGAGACATCTCACATGCAGAGTGTTACCACGTTAAATAAACACCTCGAGTGCATGCTACGTGCATGCATCTCTCCTAAATGGTAAGCTCTCTGCTAGTAGTGACTGCCTCAGTCGCCTTTTTCTCTTAGGCCACCCCAAGGCAGAGAAAAGCTTTTTGGATTTCCCAAATTGCTAACCATTTTGAACGAACTGAAAGAGAGAGAGAGAGGGAGTGTTAGATCATGTATTTGCATAGCTAGCATTTGTATGCTACACGAAAAAATCCACATGCCCCCTTTGTCCTTCAATTTTCCCAAGAAATTCAGGAGCCAGGCAGGACCTGAACTTTTCCTGTCCTACATATGACTGGTCCCAGGCTCAGAGAAGTGATCTGATACACTCACTCTCAGGTCGCCGGAAGAGTGTAAACTAGGACCTGGAGCCAGGGCTGCATTGAGGCTTTTTTCAGGTGGTTTCCATGTTCAGGAAGGAGAAGAAAGTATCGGATAGGAATTCCTCACTTCCCATCCCAGCTCCCGCAGCAAACCCTGCATGTGATTAGAAAATGAGGGCTGTGTCTGCGTCTTGCATGCCCCGGCATGGGGTGCCTTGTAGATCTCCATGGCAGCTACCTGTCAGCATGTGGTGCCTGGAGCTGCTAGCAGGGAGTTTGTACACGCGAAGACTATCTAAACAGACCATTAAGTGGTCATGAAGTAACACTGGGAGCGACAGGTCAGTAAATCCTCAACAACCTGTGCTGCCAGTGAGGGGCGAGCAGGGCTGAGGGTTGTGTTTACACAAAATCAATTTTACAAGCGATCTTAAATAATTAGGGGAGACGCCGTCCTACAGCAGGTAGTCTACAGTCTCAGAATAGCTTCGACATTTGTCTCATTGATTGTTTTTGTTTGATACCATGTGTGGATTTTTTTTTTTCCCCAAGTGGCTATCTTCTCTGATAGCTTCTTTATGAGATGCTGAAATGCTACCTTTGGAGGAACCAAGACACACATTTTTATCAGAATTTTACACACTAAAGACCCTGAAGTGACCTCTTGGCAGAGTCTTCATGAAGCTCAGCTTTACATGTATTTTCCTTTAGTTCTCAAATCTCCAGAGCTTAAACTATCTAGGGGATAGGTAAATCAGAGGAGGGGACAGGTACCATACATATTTAACCCAAGTTAGAGGAAAAAGAAAAACTATCTCTCTTGGGTTTATGACAATAGCAGAGAACATTTAAACTAATGTGGGTTTTTTCCCTTAAGCTTCCAGCCTCCCGGGTGATGCTTGTTTTTTCTTTATAAACTTCAAATGAAATGGAACTTTTGCTGCCATCAAGCACTCACTCGTGATGCATTGCCAGGCTCTGGGATGAAGCCAGTGGTGCCACTGGGGACAGGTTTCTTTAAGGACTCCTCTACTGGTGACTCACAGTCCAGAGGCATGACATGGCTTTCCTCAAGTAGATGGGAGCCGCTCTGGCCTGTGAAGGAGATGCTGTAAATCCACATCTGCCCTGGGACATCACGGGTCCCATCTGTTCCCTGAAGTGCCTACATAAACGAAGTCTCTGCAAGCCATCTGCAAAAGGCCCTCGTGCCTGCATGCCAGAGTCTTGTGCTAATGCAATGTGGTGATTTTGCAACTTCAAATAAGGTTCATTTTCATTGTCATTGTTAAGATCAAATGCTGTGCAGCTGTCTCTCTCCTACAAAGTTGAAAAACATAACTTTGATGGCTGACATGATGAATTCTTACATTCTGCTTTCCCACCTGAACTGCCACAATGCAGTCCTTAGGTCTGGTATGTGCTTAACACATATTTTTGCAATTAAAAAATTGTGACCAGGCTTATGATGGAGCATGGTGGAGGATAATGGGAGAAAAATAATGCATATATGTATGTGTGACTGGGTCTCTTTGCTGTACTGTAGAAAATGACAGAACGCTGTAAACCAGCTATAATGGAAAAAATAAAAATCGTTAGAAAAAACAGTGACTAGGAAGAGGTGGTGGGAAAAAAATATAAGAATCCCAGATCAATATGTGGGTTCTAATTATTGCTCAGCTGCTGAAGAGCCAGCCATGTGACTGGATCCCTGGACCTCTTTTTCCTCATTTGTAAAATGGGCATGTTGACTAAGTGACTCAAAGGCCCCCTGGCCAGTTCTAAACCTTGCGTTCTAAATTATAACCATATTTTTCTAATGGTAATTCTAACCTTGTTTGAATTTTCTTATCTAGGGATGACAAATAAGATATTGGCTGCTGTATCAGTAAACAAAGGATGTCACTGTCACCAGTGATAGCAGCCACCTCTTAGCTGGTGAGCCCTGAGGGAACTCAGAAAGGAAACAAAGAATCTCTGCTACCTAGCAGCCATCAGAGGCATCCACTCCCCAGGGTGAGCCCTCAGGATGTAAAAACACAGGATATACCCCAGAGAGCTGAGGTGCCTATCAAAGGAATGATTTTAGTGAGCCCTGACTCTTGCATTTTCCCATACGGAGAAAAGTGCTAAAATTCCTTAACTTGAGATATCTATTTTTCTTTTATTAACAGTAATCTTTTTGTTTTCCTTTTTTGGCCACCCCAAGGCACATGGAGTTCCTGGGCCAGTTATCAGATCCAAGCCGAAGTTTCGACCTACACCACAGTTGTAACAATGTCGGATCCTCAACCCACTGTGCTGGACTGGGGATTGAACCTGCATCTCTGTGACACCCAAAATCCCCTTGAGCCACAGCAGGAGCTCCAACAGTAATCTTTTGCCCTTTGTTGCAAAACTCCTCTCTATCTTAGCTCTTCCCTCACCTCCTTGGAGCAGTTTTCTCGGTGTTTGAGATGCTACTTTGCAGGCTTAAGTCCTCAGTTTTGTCCACTGAATAAAACATAACTCTCGAATTTTAGGTTGTGCATATATATATATTTTCTAGTCGACAGGAACATAACCCAATTTGGAAATTATGTCTCCTCCTTTTTCCTTTACTCTACAATCCCAACGGAACCTTTATATAAACCAACCCAGAGAGTTTCAGTTATCATTAATCACCAATTTTAATGAAACCACATACTATAAAAGATGACTTAATTAACTCTGGCTGGTAATTTTTATCTGCTTAAGAAACCTTATTTCCTTTTCCCATACTTTAAATAAAAATAAAAAAGCAATTTATATGAAGAGATGCGTGACGTGCTCAGCGCCATCCACATGCCTTGCACGTAAGGATGCTTCTATTCTGTTAGAACTGTTTACACAACCCCCACAAATGCCCTATCTGCATATTTCCTCCTCTGTCTGCCTTGTAAGGGACAAAAGCAGTGCACAGCTCTGAACACAGTTTTGTCCAGTCTCCTTTTCAATATGGTTGGTATTCAGTCTAACAAGAAAAGCCAGAGAGGACAATTAGACAAAGTCCAGGAATACCTGTTCTTTTAGTGCTGATAAGCTCAATTGTGTGGGGCATGTCTGAGCAGAATCTGTCATTAACACAATGTACTATTTGTCCAAACATCTGTAGGTCACATTATTTCTCTTCAAGCCAGCGAGAGCAAAAGCAAAACCAAGACGGGTTATTAATCACTTAGTATTTCTCAAGCAACACTGAAATTAAAAAAAAAAAAAAGAGCCAACATAATGAATGGAAAGAAGATTATGCAGAAGAAAAACAAGGCATTTTTCATTATTGTGAAATGAGCCCACCCAAGTTCCATCAAGTCCATGTTTCCCACTTGTATACTGGGTAGGCTCTGGGGACCACGAGAAGTTGGAAAAAGGACCAACACCTAATGAGGGACGCCCTAGTAGCTCTCATTTCCTCCAGAAGGAAATGGAAGTTCAGATTTGTACGGCTTCAATATTTGTGTTGGAACTGCTGCCACCAGGGGTGTGGGAAACCCACACGGCTGTGATGAGCCAAACAATCCTTGGGACAGCTGGACAGCATCAGACACAGGTTGACCTGGGGGCAAAATCCAAGTGTCCATGAATGCCAGGTGAACAGAAAGAGTGTGGTTTCTTGGCGGTGCACAGCTGTTGAGGTGATGGGGACTTGTATAGGTAGGCGTACTTTTACACATCTGTCAGCAAATGCCTGTTTCCAAATAAAATATTCCACTACTCAGGAACAGCATGTGTATTGTTGACCCTCCCAGAAGGACTTCAGTTTCAGGGCAGGGCATGGATTACAAGGTAACAGAAAGACATGGTTGTATCTGAGGCCATAAGGATGGGTAATTGCTCACAGAGGCAAAAGCTTCTTTTTCCTCAACTTTCTCTATACCAACAAAAGATAACATTTTGAGACAAATTGGACTGTATGCATGCCATAAACATTCATGGAGTCCCCATTATATGCTATATGTCAGGCACTCTTCTGGGTGGTTGCCATGAGCCTGCAGGGAGGGAGGGAGAGAGGCTATATTATGGTGGTGGAGGAAAGATAAGATCTCCAAAAGCGTTGTGAGAAATATACCATTTGATGTAGCTGATTTTACACAGGTAAGTAATAATAGCTCATATTTGAGGCTTTCTTAAAAAACAGTCCAATATAGTGGCATAGCAGGTTAAGGACCCAGCACTGGCACAGCGTGGCACAGGGTTTGATCTCTGGCTTGGGAATTTCCGCATGCTGTGGGTGCAGTCAAAAACAAAACAAAACAGTACAATATATCAGATCTGCAATAAAATAAAGGCGGTGTTTTAAGAGCTTTACATGGATTAACTCATTTATTCCTCATTAATTCTGGAGTGGTAGCTGTAATGTTATTTCTATTTCTTTGTTTTTGTTAGGTGTTGAATCAGAGCTGCAGCTGAGGCCTATATCATAGCCACAGCAATGCCAGATTCGAGCCACATCTGCAACCTATGCCTCAGCTTGCGGCAACACTGGATCCTTAACCCACTGAGTGAGGCCAGGCATTGAACCTTTATCCTTATGGACACGATGTCTGGTTCTTAAGGGGACTCCCCATTACTATCATCTCATAGATGAGGCAGTTGGACCACAGGGAGATTCAGTAATGACCCTCAAGGGTAGAAAGTAAACGGTGGGTATAAACTTGAATTCTGGGAGCCTGACTTTGGAGTCCATACTTTGAATCACTCACTCAAAAACGTGGTAAGGCTGAATGACTATAGCCAGTTACAAAAAGAAGCTCAATTTTGATCATGAAAATCAAAGATGTATGTGTCCCAGACTACATAGACATGTTTACATGTAATCATAGAATTTAGAGCTATGTCTAAGGGATTGCACAGATTCACTCACCCAGTGGATGGTGATCATCTGCTAACTGATGGATAACAAAATATAGACCCCCAAATATTCAAGTTTACTTCAAACACATGTGTTCATTATTTAACTCAAAAGTGTAAAATGGTATTTAATGAACCCCAACAATTAGTCATAAGAGCAGAAAGACCCAAGGAATGATCACTTTGCCTGACTCAACAATCACCCTGTTACCGCAGAGCTGCTTAGTAAGGTGGTAACCATTGCTATTAAAACAACAATGGCATCTAGTACAGAAAACTGCCCAGTGAAGGATTAATGGCTGTGATGTTGCCTAGAATCTCATGGTTCTATAGACAGAAAATAGATCATCATTATGAGGTAATTCAACTCCAGCGACAGGGTGGTAGAAATACATCGTTATCATTGAGAAGGCGATGGCTCACCTACTATGCGTAGGGTCTTATGTTTATTGCCTTGTTGGAAGCTAACGATTTTTCAGAGGTGGAATATGCTGATGGAGGATCATTTTCCAGGCTTTATTTTCTCCTTGGCAGATACCCTGTAACAGTTTTGGTGGCTAGCCCCTTGGAGTAATGATTTTTCATCTTTTTTTTTTTTTTTTTTTTTTGACAACCTGGTTTATTTCTCTCTGCTTTAAATTCTCAGGAAAGTCTCAACCTGGAAGATAACCAGTGCATCCTGCACTAAATAAATGGCATGGGTTTCAGAAAAGAGGGTGGGAAAAAAGAAGAAGAAACAGAATAATCTTTGAGTCTTCCTCATGGAGTTTTTCTGGATGTGGCTCTGTAGTTTGTTCCTAGGCAAAGTCAAGGTTGAAGCAGTCTGTGTAGCTACATTTCTGCTAAAATCATTCACACCTGAGGAGAGACAGGTCGTACAGCGTGAAGATAGAACATAGATGTTAGGCTGGACCTGTTCACACTAGAAGGGGTCTGGGGATGGCCTTCAGGGGTCCCTCTGACCTTCTCCCCACTTTTCTTGTCCCAGGAGGTCCATCTACTCTGGCTCTGGATGGAGATTGATGGACAGGTGGAAGGGGGTCCTCTGGTTCCCATTCCACTGGGGAGGGGTTGCTGTTCTCTGCTGTGGAGGCTTCAGCGCCACATCAGCAGCTGCCTCCTCGTCTCCTGCCCCCTCCCCCCCATCAGGCATGAGAATGAAGTGTTCCTTTTTGCGTCAGGGAACTCACCTGATGCAGAGTCCTTTCCTGGGATGATCAATTGGTCCTGAGACTTGCCCATCTGTCCTCAGTCCTCAAGATCTGGGTCTTTGTATCCAACTGTGTTGTCTAGGTGCCAACAGGTCCTTGGCTTCCACACCTCGTTCTGTCCACCCAGCCTTCCTAACTCTGACCATTCATTCTGCCCAGCCTGCTGCCTGGGCCTCTGAAGGCTTAGTAGGAATGCAAAGAAACTTAACTTTTAAAGTAGCTCAAAATCTCAAAACATACCCAAGGGCTGAATATAATTATATGCTTCCTTTATTTTTTTGTAATTTACTATATCATAGTTTCCCAACCATGTCCTCTCTCCAGCCAGGTATGGCCCTGGCTTCTCATCTGTGAGTCCCTTCTTTTCCTGCCTATCTGTTCCCATTGCCTGGGGTGGAAGGTCAAACCACCACAGAGAAAAAATAGCTTCTCTGTCTGGACGTGGTACCAGTCATGGCTTGGTATCAGCACAGAGCTCGAAGGGATGGTGATGGTGAGAGGTTCTGCGGTCCATCCCTGCCTGAGGAGAGGAAGGGAGTCCATGGCCCCTAATTGCCAGAAGAGAAGAAGATCCCAAATGCAGATCTTGTATTTTTCTTTTCTTTTCTTTTCTTTTCCTTTCTTTCTTTCTTTTTTTAATGGCCCAGCCTGTAGCATATGGAAATTGCCGAGCAAGGGACTGAATCCCAGCCACAGCTGCGATAATGACAGATTCTTTAACTCACTTGCCAGGCCAGGGATCGAATCCCAGCCTCTGTAGCAACCTGAACCGCTGCAATCAGTTCCTTAACCCACTGTGCCACAGCAGGACCTCCAGATTTTTTAAAATTGAAGTATAGTCGATGTACAATATTATTTGTTACATGTGTACAATATAGTTATCCAAAAATTTTAAAGGTTAGATTTCATTTTTGGTTATTATAAAAATTTGGTCATTTTCCATGTTGTCCCATATATCTTTGTAGCTTATTTTATAGCTAATAGTTTGTACCTCTCACTCCCCTACCCCTATCTTGCCCTTCCCTGCTTCTCCCTTCCCACTGGTAACCACTAGTTTGTCCTCTGTACTTGTGAGTCTACCTTTTGTAATATTCACTAGTTTGTATTTTTTAGATTTCACATATATCATACAGTTTTTGTCTTTCTCTGACTTATTTCACTTAGCATAATGCCCTCTAAGTCCATCCATAATGTTGCAAATGGCATGATTTCATTCTTTTTTATGGCTGAGTAATATTCCATTGTATATATGTACCACATCTTCTTTATCCATTCATCTGTTGGTGGACACTTAGGTTGCTTCCATATCTTGGCTATTGTGAAAAAAATGCTTCTACGAACACTGGGGTGCATGTATTGTTTTTTTATTTCTTTTTGTTTTTTGGCTGCCCTCATGGCATATGGAAGTTCCTAGGCCAGGGACTGAACCTATGCCACAGCAGAGACAGTGCTGGATCCTTAACTGCTAGGCCACCAGGGAACTCCACATGTATCTTTTCAGAATAGTGCTTTTGTTGTTTTCAAATATATATTCAGAAGTGGAATTGCTGGATCAGATGGTAATTCTGTTTTTAGAGGAACCTCCATACTGTTTTCCACAGTAGCTGAAACTATTCACATTCCATGATGTACCAAGGTTCTCTTTTTTCCACATCCTCGACAGCATTTGTTACTTGTGGTCTTTTTGACAATAGCCATTCTGACAGGCATGAGGTGGTAGGTCATTGTGGTTTTGATTTGCACAAAAATGCAGATCTTAAGACCAGGAAGCAATTAGTTCTCTAAGAGCTTTAGAACACTGCACCTGGCCAGCAGACTGGACTTTAGCTAGAAATGATTAGAGGAGAAGAAACATGTAGGATCTCTCAGCCCTAATAAGGTTGTTTATTCTGACCTCTGGGAGCTGCTTAGCATTCCTGGTCTTTCTGGTACAACAAAAGCAAGATCTTTCCTGGGCCTTCTAATGTTTGTCTGTTTTTCTGGACCCGCCTTGTTCACTGGGCCCTCTTTCTTGGCCTTATGTTGGCTTCTCCTCTGGCAGAACTCCCAGTGTGTGGACCCCAAGCTCAGTCCTGGACCCCTTTCTCCTCTCTGCTCTCCTGACCTCTCCCCTCTGTCCCTGCTTCTGCCCTCCCTCCCTCCTGCTCTCCCTCAGAAATTGCCTTTTGACCACGGCTTTAAAAAACATCTGCATGATGGAGTTCCCATCATGGCTCAGTGGTTAACGAATCTGACTAGGAACTATGAGGTTGCTGGTTCAATCCCTGGCCTCGCTCAGTGGGTTAAGGATCTGGCGTTGCTGTGAGCTATAGTGTAGGTTGCAGACATGGCTTGGATCCTGTGTTGCTGTGGCTCTGGCATAGGCCGGCAGCTATAGCTCTAATTGGACCCCTAGCTTGGGAACCTCCATATCCATGGGTGCGGCCCTAGAAAAGACAAAAAAAAAAAAAATCTGCATGCTAATGATACAGAAACTATACCCTGAGCCCTGCCTCTCTCCTGGACTCCAGACTGGTACATCGAACAGCGAATGGCGGCTTGACGTCTTTTCTCCAAGGATGTCATAGAGATTTCACACATACACATACACACACTCACACACCCAGATCAGAACAGGCGCCCTTCCTTCCCATTCCGCCTCCGCCTGATCTCGCCCCTCTGTCCTTCTTCTCCGTGTCAGTAAAAGACAGCGCAATTTACCAGGTGTTCAGGCCACAAACCCTGTCTGAGTTTTCTCTTTCTCTTACACCCACATTTCTAATCCATCAGTAAATCCCGGGATTCCACCTCCGCCACTTATTCCTAAGGCACTTGCCTCGCTCTCTCCCTGCCGTCAGAGACCATTTTCTCTTGCTTGGAGCACACCACAGCCCCTAAGTGGCCTTTTGCCTTCCACTGTGACCTCTCCTACAAAAAGTTCTCCTTGTAGTAGCCAGAGAGTGATGTATTTAAACCCGTGGTTCTCATCTGGGGATGACTTTTGTCCCCCAGGGGACATTTGACCACGTCTGGAGATATTTTTCATTGTCACAACTGGGAAGAATGGGTTCCAGCCAAAAAAGCTACTAAACCTCTGTTGGTCCTAGAACAAAAATGATTCTTACACTCCTGGGCTTCTACCTGGACAAAACAATGATTCAAAGGGATACATGCATCTCAGGGATTATGGAGGCACTATTCACAACAGCCAAGACTCGGAAACAAGGCAGGGCAGCCCCCAAACAAAGAACTATCTGGACCCAAATGCCAACAGTGCTGATGCTGAGAAACCCTGATTTAAATGGAAATCAAACCATGCCATACATCCTTCAATGGATTCTGCTTATATTAAAAAAAAAAAGAAAAAAAAAAAAGAGTTCCAGTCATGGCTCAGTGGTTAACAAACCTGACTAGTAACCACGAGGTTGCAGGTTTGATCCCTGGCCTTGCTCAGTGGGTTAAGGATCCAGCATTGCTGTTGCTGTGGTGTAGGCCAGCAGCTACAGATCTGATTCGACCCCTAACCTGAGAACCTCCGTATGCCGTGGGTGGGGCCCTAAAAAGACAAAAAAAAAAAAAAAGAAAGAAAAAAAAAGAAAACAACAACAAAAAAAACCCCACCAAAAAAAACAAACCTGTACTTTTTAACATGGCCTGCCAGCAGGGCCTTAAAATGATGTGGTTCCACTATACCTCTTGGACCTTGGCATGTACCCTTTTTTTACATCCTCATTGTCCTTCAAACATACCAGTCCTGTTCCTCAAGTAGCTTTGAGCCTGAAATGCCCATCACCCAGATTCTCCCAGGGTTTAGTGTCAACTGCCACCTCCTCAGCGAGGCCTCCCCCTGATCACTTGGTCTCAAACACCTCTTGCGTACCTTCTTTCACACCATCATATTTTCTTTCTTTTTGCATTGATTACTCTGCTATTTCCTGGTTTACATATTGTTTATATATTGATTGTTAGCTTATGAGAGCCAGGGACATTTTCACTCTTTACCTACAAATCTATAGTAAGTGCTCAATAATAACTGTTGAATGAATTAACTTTATTTGAAGAGTAAGGGTTCACTGGCTTCACATGCTTTTGAGTGCCCTATCAAAGAACACTTAAATTCAAGAATGATTTATTTTTATTATTAAAATATAGTTGATCTACAATGCTGTGCTAATTTCTGTTGTACAACAAAGTAACTCAGTTACACACATATTTACTTTTTAAAAATATTCTTTTCCATCATGGCTATTCCAGGAGATTGCATGTAATTCCCTGGGCTATACAGTAGGACCACGTTGCTTATCCATTCTGAATGTAATAGTTTGCATCTACTACACTCAACTCCCAGCCCATTGCTCTCCCCCCTCTCCCTTTTGGCAACCACAAGTCTGTTATCCTTGTCGATGGGTCTGTTTCTATTTTGTGGATAGGTTCATTTGTGCCATATTTTACATTCCACATATAAGTGATGTCAAATGACATTTGTCAAAAAAATAGTATTTGTCTTTCTCCATCTGAACTACTTCACTTAGTATGATAATCTCTAGTTGCATGCATGTTGCTGTAAATGGCATTATTTCATTCTTTTTAATGGCTGACTAGTATTCTGTTGTGTATATGTACCACCTCTTGTTTATCCATTCATCTGTTGATGGATATTTAGCTTGTTTCCAAGTCTTGACTATTGTGAATAGTGCTGCAGTGAACTCTGGGTGCATGTACCCTTTTCAATCATTGTTTTGTCCAGGTAGAAGCCCAGCAGTATAAGAATAATTTTTGTTCCAGGACTAATATTTGTTCCCAAAACATTTTGTGGATGCCTCCCTCAGGACAGGCACTCTTCTCATCTCTGACTGTTTGTAATCTTTTCTTTACTGGTTTGCTTGCAAATTCATTTATTTGTCCATTATTTCAACAAGCAGAATGTAAGAAACCATGGAAGGTGCTTTGCTCTTAACAATGACCAAGAAATATCTCTAATCCTTGACTTGCCAACACCACCTTCCAAGAAATCCAATATGACAATATCACTTCTCTGCTTATGATTTGCCCTGTCAGCGCTAAAGTGGGTTGAATGCCATCCCCTCAACCCCACTCCACCCTTTGAAAAGGATTTGTCCGTATCCCAAACCCAAGAACCTGTGAATGTGGCCTTATTGGAAAAGGGGGCTTTAGAGATGTCATTAACTGAACAAGCTCTAGATGAGATCATCCTGGATCAGCCAGGTAGGCCCTAAATCCAATGACTTAGTGTCCTTATAAGGGACATGCAGGAGAGGCACAGATGGAGGAGGAGAGGCCTAGGTAGAGGCAGGAGAGATGGGAATAGGCAGCTGTCAGCCGAGAAATGTCTGGAGCTATCACAAGCTGGAAGAAGCAGGGAAGGGTTTCCCCTAGGCCCCCTGAGGGGCCACAACCCTGCCAGCCTTCAGAACTGTGACAGAATAAATTTCTGTTGCTTTAAGCCACCAAGTTTTGGGTCATATATTATGGCAGCCCCAGGACACTAACACAAGTGCCTATACGATACACAGCTAGTTCTTCCGACTGTCACTCAGGGCCCTCCTGGTCGTGGCCTCTGCCTGCTTTCCAGTCTCATCCCTGGTTCTGTATCTGCTTCCCACACACCACACTTGCCTGGCACACAAGCCATGCTTGAGTCAAATGTGACTATTTTAATTCTCCCCAAACTCACTGTCCTTGAATACGCTAGCTGCTCCTTTTGTAGGCTTGTTCCTCCACCCACTTCCCACCCTACTTAAGCCAGAAAATCCCCACTTACACTTTATGGCCTAATTCTACTTCCTTGGTTTCTCATTCCCATTTAAGGCCCTTCTGTAGGCACCTCACTACTTCACAGTACCAATCACTCCTTCGTAGAATTTCCATAGTTTGGAGTACATATCCTTCTTGTAACACTAACTCTTATGCTACGGTATTCTGATGATTGACTTTTATTAATGAATGTTCATTATAAAGTACTTCATGAACACAGTCTCATTTAAAAAGAGAAGTGGTGGGAGTTCCCATCATGGCTCAGTGGTTAACCAACTCGACTAGGAACCATGAGGTTGCAGGTTCAATCCCTGGCCTCGCTCAGTGGGTTAAGGATCTGGCATGGCCGTGAGCTGTAGTGTAAGTTGCTGATGCGGCTCGGATCCTGTGTTGCTGTGGCTCTGGCGTAGGCCGGCTTCTACAGCTCCGATTAGACCCCTAGCCTGGGAACCTCCATATGCCGTGGGAGTGGCCCTAGAAAAGGCAAAAAGACAAAATAAATAAATAAATAAATAAAACAAAATAAAAAGAGCACTGCAGATAAAGCTCAAGTGTCCCTTTGGCCTCTCCTAATGGTGGATATAAAAGCAGAATTGCTGGAATGGTCACCCATTTTTAATTTTAGAAAACACTGCCAAATGTTCCTTCCCCATGGGATTGGAATGAGAGCAACCCTTTTATGGGTTTTTATAGAGTTATCTGTAGAATGGAAGTGCCATGAGGACCAGCATCTGCTCTATTCTTGTTTGTGCTCCCAGCTCCCTTGAACAGTGCCTGGAATGCGGTGGGCATTCAACAGACATCTAAAGAACGGATGACATTTTCTCTGTTTCAGTAGAATGCAAGCTTCTCTGAGCAGAATTAGCAGCTAATTCCTTCTTTCCTGCTCAATGCCTATAAGTGTTGTATACAAAACTAGAGCTCAAAAATTCTTTCTTTCTTTCTTTCTTTTTTTCGGCTTTTGAGGGCTGCACCCAAGGCACATGGAAGTTCCCAGGCTAAGGGTCAAATTGGAGCTGTAGTCACTGGCCTACGCCACAGCCACAGCAATGCTAGATCAGAGCCTACTGCCTACCAAGTGAGCCAGGGACCTATACCACAGCAAGGTGGGATCTGAGGTGCGTCTGTGACCTACACCACAGCTCATGGCAACGCCAGATCCTTAACCCATTGAGTGAGGTCAGGGATCGAACCTGTGTCCTTATGGTCACTAGTCAGATGTATCCGAAGCTGAGTCATGAAGGGAATGCCCCCAAATTCTTATTTAGTGTTGAGTTAGTGAAAGCATATGCTCATCACTGTTACTCTGTATTCTGCTTTTCAGTTCTCTGAGATCACCATCTAGATGCTATGTAGCCAAAATGAGGAGACGATGTTATTGAACTTTCCCACTGCCCAATTGAAAACAATTATAACTGGCAATTTCACGCAGCCAGTATTTTAAATATGTACTTATGCTTTCTTTTTTGGCCTTGCCTGTGGCAAGCAGAAGTTCCTGGGCCAGGGATCAAACCTGAACCACAGCAGTGACAACACTGGATCCTTAACCTGTTGCACCATGAGGGAACTCCTGTAATTGTGTTTTTTTAAGAGCACCAAACCCCGATGTGGCTCAGCTTCTCCACCTCTGTTCCCATATTGGTGCCTGTTCACAGTCGACTATATGGGGCAAATTATTCAGACATCCATATCATCTGTTACAATTTACAGGTAAGACAGAGAGGTCAAGGAAAGGAAAGGACAAGAGCAGCAGGCCCTGCTGATGGGCCCCTGAGCTGGCATCACGTAACATTAGGCAGATTTCATTTAAAATGTAATGAACACACCTGGAAATCTGTTTGCAATTAGAAAGAGATAATGAAGTCATCTATCAAAACCAGGTCTGTCTGTCTGCAGCTCAGGCAAAGGAACGAGGGAGGAGTGGCTCGTGATGACATGTGCTTTCAATGACAACACACACTATGCCTTATGAGCATATTGCCACCTCATTTGCCTATGGGTATATTTTTGGCCTTTAGCTGTATAAAATAGAGAGTGTGTATGTATATTTAAATAATTTATTACAATAAACATTTTTGATCTTGTCTGCTTGTATATGAGTGCTATACACAAAATATACATCTTAGTTACGAATGATAAATACTGAATTTTTTCTCAAATGAGGTGGTACAGCTTTTTTTTTTTTTTTTTTGTCTTTTTAGGGCCACACCTGTGGCATATGGAGGTTCCCAGGCCAGGAGTCGAATCAGAGCTGTAGCCACCGGCCTACGCTACAGCCATAGCAACACCAGATTTGAGCCGTGTCTTTGACCTACACCACGGCTCACAGCAATGCCAGATCCTTAACCCACTGAGTGAGGCCAGGGATCGAACCTGTCAGATTCGTTTCCACTGGAGCCATGATGGGAACTCTGGTAGGGCTATTTATTACCAGCTTTGTTGCCAAATATATTGTTTAAAGAATTCTTTAGTTTCTCTAAAAGGCAAGAGCAGAATTCTTCACTGCTACTGTAGAAGTTCCCAGATCTTCACATTTCATAGAATGATCAAAAGATCAAAAACCAATAAACAAATCTGAGGTCTGCTATGGCTTGCCAACTTTTCGTGCTTGCCAAGGAAGGCCATTTGGAAGGAAAAACAACTATTATTTACTGCCATCACTATTTCATAAAAGGAATGATTTTTATGGTCTCCATGCCCCCCAAAATGTCAGATAATTCTCTGAATAAGGAGAAATCTTTTAGCTTGAAGAAATTAGATTTATAAAAAATTTATCTTTAAAAAAGATTTCCTTATATTTTCTTGTTTCACAGAGGAGGACTGAAAACATGGTCACCTAAAATTTCCCAGTATTGGGAAATCAGCTGCCAGCCTGATTCTTCCGGAATTCTCCTAGGAGATCCAAGCTAGCCACGTTTGGCCTGGGCAAGGAGGTTCATGCAATTTCACCAGCATTTCCTGAGGGCCTACTGTGCGCTCAGCCCTGGGGTAGGTGCTTTGTCAAAGGATACAAAAGATACAAAACAGAAATGCTGTCTTGTAAGTTATTTCATTCCTGGGCTCCCTCTGCCATTTCAGGGGGAGGAGTTTCTGGCAAAAATCAGAACACGGGAAAAAAATTCTTATGACAAAGTGTGACTGTAGCCATGACGCTGGTGTCAAAGGAGACAGCCCAACTTCCACCATAGCTTGGGGCTTTCTGCTAAAATAATGCTTTCTGCCAACGTACAAAACTCAATTTTCAAGTGAATGTTTATAAGCATGTCTGCCTTTTCTTCTTCCTGTTGGTTATTCCAACTTGAGGAAATGTTGCAAAGAGTCTTTTTATTTTTATTTTTTTTTGCCACTCCTGCAGCATTCAGAAGTCCCCAGCCCAGGGATGGAACTTGTGCCACAGCAGTAACCTGAGCCACAGCAGTGACAATGCCAGATTCTTAACCTGATGAGCCCATGAGAACTCTGAGTGTCTTTTTAGAACCCCAGTGTCATGTGTTTAGATGGACAGGAAGGTCACAATGGAGCACGCACTCTCGGCTTGAAAGAAGGTTTGAAACAGGCTGTCTAAGTTAGGGTCATCCTCTACTTCCTCTCTCTCACTGAGAGTGACAATCTGTCTGTTGGTACAGCCCTGAAGTTTCTGCTGCACAGAAACAGAAATGGCTAAGTTTGGGCCTAACTACCCATCCACCACTCTGGGAATGATCTGCTTATCTCACGAGGTCAAGTAAGGCCCATGAACTGCTCCAAATGTGGGGATAATGATGAGGAAATCTGCTCACCCAAGACCCTTGAAATACCCTATTTTCTCTGTCCCACAGAGAGTCCATTTGCATTCACAGACACCCCACACACGTAGACACCACACTAAGCCCCCCTTTTTTTAAATTGAAGTACAGCAATTTAAATGTTGTATTAGTTTCTGGTGTACAGCAAAGGGATTTAGTTATACATACATATCTATTCTTTTTCAGATTCTTTGCCATAGTAACTCTTAATATAGATGATTAAGAGCAAGTCCCCATCACAAAGGTAAACTTTTGAAGAGTGGCTGAAAGGTGTTTAGGATCCATGAGCCATAAATAATTTGATTGTTCCCTGTGAATTATGTCATTTCTATTTAGTTGTCCAGCTCATGCCCACCTCTATCCATTTTAAAGGTCTGATTCCAACAGTTTTCTGGGAATCTGAGTGCATTCTACAGAGATTCTATTGCTCCTCAAAACATAAGTTGTTTCTGTTAATCTGATCATTTGTTTCACATGATTAGAAGGCAGTTGCCTTCTGGGGAAGGCACTGAATAAATGGTGAATCTAGCTATGTCTCATACCTATGTGGAAAAAGTCAGTGGTGCCTGATCTGTCCAACTGTCTCCATAAGGATGCTTACTTTTTTTGTTTGTTTTTTTGCGGCTGCACCTGTGGCATATGGAGGTTCCCCGGCTAGGGGTCGAATTGGAGCCACAGCTGCCAACCTACACTACAGCCACAGCAACATGGGATCCAAACCATGTCTGCAACCCACACCAAGGTTCACAGCAATGCCAGATCCTTAACTCACTGAGCGGGGCCAAGGATCAAACCCTAACTTCATGGATACTAGTCAGTTTTGTTTCTAATGCACCACAAGGGGAACTCCAGGATGTTTACATTTTTAGGAGTGTGTTGCTTAAAAGAAATGATCATACTATCCTTTGACACCTTCCCATAGAGCAGTGGTTCTCTGTCCCCCTCTCCTTGATTGGAGGCCTGGTGAGATTAAAGCATATGGCATGAGTGTTGCCATGTGGTTTCCAAGGTAGGTCTTACAAAGCTGACCTTCCACTTTGTCCAGTTTTGCGGAGCTGCCACATAACACCTGTGATTGCCTGGAGGCCTCCATGCTGCAAGGAAGTTCAAATCTCACAATCCCAGCCCAGGTGTGGCACATGTGAGAGAGTTATTCTCCATGTGTTTCAATTTCCGGCCTTCAAGTTACTCTTGGTATTTATGTATATTTAGCAGGATGTTAGACATTGTGGATCAGAAGTAAGCCAACTGCTGTTGTGCCCTGTCCATTCTCCTAACCCAGAGTCTATGAGCATAGTAAATGATGGCTTTACACCACTAAGGTTTGGGGTGGTTTGTTACATAACAGGTGTAACTAAAACAGAGGACATATTTTCGGTTTGAGGGATAGCAAACATGAATGCCTAATTACCCTCTTCAACATACAGAGAACATTCTGGTTAAGGAACTAGGAGCCCAGATGGTCTCATTTTATGTATTCAGAGTGTTTTGGGGCCTTTGAGTGGTGAGAAGCTTCTAGACATCTCCAAAGTAAAATCAAATCGAAGCATGAGTTAGGGGCCACAGCAGAATACTAAATTCTAGAAAAGAAGAAACCTAGGATAGTAGCTTTGGTGCAGAAAAGGAGGAAAGATAAAGAAAGAAAAAGAACCAAAGCATGAGATGGACAATATCAAACTGGAAACTTAGTACTCACTGAATCAAGTGAGTACTAATAACCAAACAGTAGGAGAGTGATATAAATAAGACATATTCTCCAAACTGTAATGTGACTGGATAAATTAGTTTTAATAGGAACATGGATGCATTTTGATGGTCATCATGATGAGGTACTTACCTGTACCTTTTTCAGCAAGAGGGAGCTGGTAACTGTCTTTTGAACATTATATTAGTTTCACTTGTTTAAAGGCAAATGAAGACAGAGTACAAAGGTTCGTAATGAACTGGAGGTGAGCGCAGGCATGGTTCCTCCCAGCTCCCCATCACTTTCCTTATCATGTAGAAAATAACTCTTCTGCTAGACTTGAAGGCCTTATATAGCACAGCCCGTTCTCACCTTCATGACCCTCCTGCTTTATTACACACTCCAGACATGTGATTCCTGGTTGAGCACTAACACAAGCCACACCTTCCTCCTCTGAATCTTTGTCTATGTTATTCTTTCTGCCAGGAACACAGCCCCTTAATCTTGGACTCTTGGCTTAGTCTCAGGATGTTTGTATGAGCCTCCTGGAAGTAGATGAAGAATTTTGTGCAAATATGTATATGCACATCATGGTGGGAAGGTGGTACATAAGGTTCATCAGACTTATGGAGTGGGTGTGACTCAAGGTTGTTTAAAAACTACTCACTCTTTCCTTTTTTTTTTTTTTTTGGAATAACTCTCATTTCCTTATGAGTCCACTTATTCAGGTACTGACAAATGTGACTGAATGCCCACCCTGTGCCAGGTAGTGTTTCAGGCTCTTGGGATCCAGCAGTGAACACAAAAGACAGGTGTACTACTATCTTGGATCTCCTTGGAACTTAATATTCTAGCAGGAGGATATAGACAATAAATCACATAATAAACAAAAATTAGATATTTACATTATATGGAATGCTAAAAGGTAAGTTCTGTGGAGAAAATAGAGCCAATAAGGAGAGTCAGAAGTGCTGGTGGGGGGAAGAAATTCAATTTTCAATAAAGTGGTCAGATAGGCTCTCTTTGGAAGATAAATTTGAACAGAGTTGATGATGATTAAGGAGTGATCTAATCTGAGAGCAAGGCATTCCAGATTGGGGGGGAACTCAGGACAAAGGTCCCTGAGGTGTGAGTCTACTTGGCAGGTAAGAGGAACAGTCAGGGGGCCAGTACAGTGGTAGCAAAGTCAGGGAAGGAGAAGGGAGGAGGGGATGAGGCCGAGAGGCTTTGCCGATCACGGGGGACTTTGGAAGACATGGGAGCAGAGAGGATTCTGAGGAATGAATGACGGGCTCTTACTTGGGTTGTGTTGAGGACACACTGTAAGGTATGGAAAGAATGGAGGCAAGGACGACAGCCAGTAGGCTGCTTTAACAATTGTGAACAACGGCAGGGGGCAGGGCAATTGGGGTGGAGCACCTGTCTGATTCTGGATTGTCTAAGGCAGAGTGGATAGGATCTCCCCACACATCAGAGGAAGTGTGAGAGAGACAAGGATGATGCCAAGATCTGGCCTGAACACTGGAAGGGTGGTTCTATCAACCAAGGTGGGAAAGCCCAGAGATGGGTAGGTTCCTGGGGCAAGCTGAGAACTCCTCGTTGGCTCTGCTGATTTAGATATCCAACTGGTGCTGTCTGGCAGCTGGAGGAGTCAGGAGATACAGGAAAAGGTTTAGCTGGGATAAACATTTGGAAGCCATCAATTAAAGCTATGCAGGAGAGCCATCTCCACAGCCTTCATCCCTTCTCTGATCCCCTAAAATATTCTGCTGTACTTACCTAGTGAAAAATTTTACATTGCTCGTTGTACTCTAGTTTTCTACATAGTTTCCTCATTCTCTTTACTGGACAATAAATTCTCCAGTTGTATCCTATCCAAATTTGCATCCTTGTATTGGCCCCCAAAGTATGGGTTTGGGAGTTTCCTGGTGGCCAAGCTCTTAAGGATCTGGTATTGTCACTGCTGCGGCTGTTTTGATTCTTGGCCTGGGGACTTCCATATGCTGTGGGCACGGCCATGACCCCTCCCCACCAAATGAAAAAAAAAATCCCCAAATATTGGTTTAAGCTCTTCTTCTTTAGGCTTTCATATTCCAGTTGCCAAGACCTGCAGATTGCTTGAATGCAACGATTTTGATTTCTTTTCCTCTTATTCATCAACACTTGCCATCCAATCCAGGCTCTGTTTTCATTTTCTCTTTCATGTAAATCACATCAAACCAATTTTCTCTTTAAATAGATTATTTTAAAAACAGATACAGATGCTCAAGCAGAAAAGATAATCAACATGGCTAGTCATCAGGGAAATGCAAATCGCAACCACAATGAGATATCACTGCATACCTGTCAGAATGGCTATTGTCAAAAAGACAAGAAATAACAAGTATTGGTGAGGATGTGGAGAAAAGGAAAACCATGCGCACTGTTGGTGGGAATATATATTGGTGCAGCTACGGAGGAAAACAGTACGGAGATTTCTCAAAAAATTAAAATGAGAGCTACCATATGAACCAACAATTCAACTCCTAGGTATTTACCCAAAGAAAAAAAAACACCAATTTGAAAAGATTTACCCCTATGTGTATCACAGAATTATTTACAATAGCTAAGATATGGAAATAACCTAAGTGCCCATTGATGGAGGAATGGATAAAGAAGATATTTTATCAGAGAATGAAATAATGCCATTTGTGACAATATCAATAGACCTTGAAAGAATTATGCTAAATGAAACAAGTCAGAAAAAGACAATTAGTATATGATTTCACTTACATGTGGAATCTAACAAACAAATCTAAAAATGAACAAGTGGGAGGTTCCTATTGTGGGTTAATGGTAATGAGCCTGACTAGTATCCATGAGGACGAGGGCCTTGCTCAGTGGGTTAAAGGATCCAGCATTGCCGTGAGCTGTGGTGTAGATCGAAGATGAAGCTCAGACCTGGTGTTGCTGTGGCTGTGGTGTAGGCTGGGAGGTTCAAACCCTAGCCTGGGAACTTCTATATGCCATAGTTTGGGCCTAAAAGGAAAAAAAAAAGAAAAAAAGAAACAAATGAACCCAAAACAAAACAAAAACCATAGATACAAAGAACAGAACTGTGGTTGCTAGAGGGGAAGAAGGTAGGAGAGGGGGCTAAATGGGGTGAAGAAGGTCAAGAAGTACAAACTCAAAAAAAAAAGACATAGGGATGTAATGTACTTCACAGTAACCATGGTAACCATAGGCAATAATATTGTACTGCATAACTGAAAGTTGCTAAGGTTGTAAATCCTAAAAGTTATAGGATGACAGATGGTACCTAGACTTATTGTGGCTGTCATTCCCCAATGTGTACCAATATAGAATCATCATGCTGGACGCCTAAAACCAATAATAATGCTAGATGTCAATTACACCTCAATAAAGATTAAGAAACCCACTATGACTATTTATTATAAACAAAAAGTCAAAAAGGCAAAAATGTAAACCTTAAAAAATTCTCCTCTTGTAATTTCCTAGAAAATTAGCTCTTGTACTCTGCTTTCTCTTAGCTGGGTGCAATCAGTGAGCTCTGTGGGTCTCAAGTTTATCATCCCAAAGATAAAGGAACTGGGTTAGACAATTCCAAAATTCTTCAAATAGTTCTTTTTGAAAAATTCAGAATGGCTCTGTTACATCACTAAAATTTCTGGAAACACATTTATTCTGCTTAAACCTACATGTGATTAGAATGAATATCAGTGAGGAATAAATCTTGCCGCCAGTAATCCTTACAACAATTCCTTTCTATTAACTTGCAAATAGAGAAATGTTTTTAAATAAAAGGAAATTTCCAAGAGTGATACTAATCATTCTCTATGTAAGGACTGATTAAAAAGAGTATTTTTCTGAGTTCCTGTTTACCATTTTTTCCTAATTAATAATAGCTAAGTCTATTACAGATACATCTCATAAAAAAAAGAGACCTAATCACAAAGCAAACAAAATTATTCTCTGTGTTCTGGCATAAGCCTATTTCATGAGGCTCTAGGATACAATTTGCATGACTAAACTGAATCTTGCTATTCTTACATTAGAACTATTTTAGGTAATTATGAGGTTGAAAAGTATTGTGTCCACAATGATTGCTTTCTTTTTTGTTCAAGTCTACTCATAGTTATTTTTAATCATGAATATTATGGTGACTTACAAAAGGCTCTTCTCAAAACTGACTTGGGGATGCTGCCTGGGGAATCATTCAAATTAAAATAAAAGGGTTAGATCAGGCTCAGTGTTTGGGAGTGGAAGTCAACCATGGTTGGAAGAGGGGACAAAAAAACCCCAAACCAAAACAAACAAAACCCTTCTCACCAAAGAAACTCCTGTCAAGAAGAGGCTAAGTGGCTTTGATTGAAATGACTTAGTGTGTGACAAAGGGGTTAAAACACAGAGATTCCATCAGATTATCTCAGATCTGAAAGCCCTTGGAGCATGGAGAAGCCAGCCAAGGAAAACTGTGCCCTCAGAAGAGATGGATGGATAAGATTAAAGAAACCAAAAACCCAAAAGCAAAACAATAAAAAACTACTACCACCAACTGGTCCAGTGGTGGCAATCTGCTTGTTGGGCTTGATCCTGGTGAAATGTATCCATACAAATTCCAATATCACCCTCCATAATCAGATTTACTTAAAAAATATGTACATAGCAATTTGTCCATGTCAGGCAGTCCTCTAAGAGCTTTACAAATATTTCATTTTCCTTGTAAATCCTGTAAGGTAGACAGTGTCAGCATCTCTATTCTCTGGGTGAGGATGGTAGACACAGAGATCCTATAATTTGCCCAGAGTGGCGTAACTCGTGGGTGGCAAAGCTAGGGTTCAAACCCAAACATTCTCAATCCATAGTGTGATTCACTGTCACTGTGCAATGCTGGAAAAAAAAATGGAAGAAAGACATTGCAGATGAGTTTTTGTGGTTCAAAACTCCTACTTTCCCCACTTCGTGAAGCTCTAGACAGCATTCTTTGTCCTGTGACAGCAGAGTAGCAGCAAAGCACAGGCTGTTTTTGAAGTATTAAAAAGTATTTTGAGCACCTCCACATTCCCTAAATGTGCGCAACTCTGTCACCAATAAATCACTTTGCAAAGGCAAAGTGAAGTACGTTGGCCATTTCACTCAAGATAGATGGCTGGGATGAACAGTTTCATTCACACAGAATGGCTCAAGGCAGGGATTGAGGGGAGACCCGCGAATTTAGCTTCCAGGTCTACAGCGCAAGGTGAGAGCTAAGAATCTGATTCTGCTTGTCCCATGGGAAAGTTTCCCATGGCTTATGATGGTTCCTTTTCCCCTTTGTACAAATGACATAAAATAAATTAGCAGCTTACACTTCTGGGTCCAAGAGGATGTTGATACAAGTTTTGGAAATGAGAAGCACAGACCACCCCCAAGAGGAAATTCCAGAGAGGAAAAACATACTATCAGGGTACACATGACCATAACCTGACTTAGCATCCTTTCAAACCACAGTCTCCTCAAGGATTTTCCTGATTACGGTCTTCAGAAGCATGAAACAGTTACACGGGATTTTCCTGATTATTGACTGCAAAAGCATGAGAAAGTTCCATGAGTCACACGATAGACTTGTCTAATTGGAAGTCTACTGCCAGGCAGTTGGGAGGGTTACATTTTTATTACTGCTCCATAGCAGTTCTGGGAAAAGTAAAATATGTTATTCATAAGAAATCACATTCTTTAAATGGCCTAGGATCTTTCAATCAACTGTTCTTAACCATTTTATTTTTTGGTGGTGGAAGGGAAAGGGTCATGGTTCCCTCTGAGAATATTTGAAAATCTGAGAGAGGCTGAGGAATAGGAATATACACCACAGAAAAAATGCATGGGCATATTGTTACAATGTACTGCATTTTACTTCATGGGTTTCATAAATCTTGTAACTCCCTGTCCTTAGAAACTGTGTTATACATTCAGGTCCTAATGGAATTCCATAGGCAGCTTAAGATGATACAGTAGAACTGCTGGAGGGCTGGGCTTACTGCTGCAACTGGGTCAAGACCAATGTGTTTAACTCGTAACTCTCTCCTCTTCCCTTGGTCCCCTGGGATAGGAAGCATGAAAACACCCAGCCATGGTTAAGAATTCTCAGGGAGGCAAGGCATAATCTGAATTTTGGTTTCAATTACTTTTTCCCCCCACAATACTACTGAATCTACTTGGGGCAAGACAAAAAACAAACAAAAAAACCAAACAAAAAAACCAAACCAAACCAAACCAAAAAAACTCACCAATAGTTTATCTCCAGAGATAAAATCTTAACCATCTTATAGTTAAGTTTAATGAGTTAAGAGGAAATCAGTTTCCAGTGAAAACTAACTGGAATCCAATAAAACAGGGCCAAAAAAAAAAAAAAAAAAGACCTTCACAGGAATCCCCATGGATAGGGCCAAGCCCAGGAAAAAAATTTAAATTGTCCAGGGTAACATGTCATCATCCAATAACTCATTCATGATTTATTAGTAGATTAATTTAAGCAAGTTTCTGGGGACATGCTACTTTGTGACAAATTCTATGGTATGGGGGACACTCCACTGACTCAACACATCGTGTCCAGGAGTGACAATAAAGAGCTGTGAGAGCGCCGAGTCTGGCTTCCTGGCTACTACTGGCATCAACTGCTTCATCACAGACAAGTGAAAGAGACGAATGAAACCAAGAGCTAACTGTGGGCTCCATACTATTGTGGGTCTGAATACTACAGGAGAGGCAGCTGTGTGATGGTAATGATGATGACCATGAGTAGCCTCCAAAAGGCGGCAAGAACCTTCACTTTAAAGTCTGTGAAAACTAGATATAGACCTACTGTATGACCCAGCAATCCCACTCTTGGGAATATATCTGGACAGAACTTTCCTTGGAAAAGATACATGTACCCATATGTTCATTGCAGCATTATTCACAATAGCCAAGACATGGAAACAACCTAAATGTCCATCAACAGATGAATTAATTAAGAAGATGTGGTATATACACACAATGGAATACTACTCAGCCACAAAAAGAACAAAATAATGCCATTTGCAGCAGCGGGGATGGAACTAGAGACTCTCATACTAAGTGAAATAAGTCAGCAAAAGAAAGACAAATATCATATGATATCACTTATATCTGGAACCTAATATATGGCACACATGAACCTTTCCACAGAAAAAAAACTCATGGACTTGGAGAACAGACTTATGATTGCCAAGGGGGAGGGGAAGGGAGTGGGATGGACTGGGAGTCTGGGGTTAACAGATGCAAACTATTGCATTTGGAGTGGATAAGCAATGAGATCCTGCTGTGTAGCACTGGGAACCATATCTAGTCAGTTGTCATGGAGTATGATGTAGGATAACGTGAGAAAAACAAATGTATATATATGTCTGTGACGAGGTTACTTTGCTGTACAGTAGAAATTGACAGACACTGTAAATCAACTATAGTTAAAAAATAAAAGTCATAAAAAATAAAATAAAATCTGTGTTCTAACTGCCTAATGTCACTTGGTACATGGCAAATGCAGTTAGCACTTTTCTGAGTAGATAAAAACCTTCTGCTTTTCACTTGGTTGCTCAATGGCTCCGTAATCTGCCGGGAGGTCATGATTATTCTTTTTATGCAGGTGAAAAAAACTCAGTCTTAAAGAAGGTAATCAGATGTCCAAAGGTAGCACAGTTCACATCTGCAGATCCACGTCTAGAATTCAAGACTTTTCAGCCCTCAGTCCAGTATTCTTCCCAGGATACACACTATGGCCACTATACACTTCCCACTATAACCCAGCAGGGAGGGGAGAAGTAATGAGTGACTTTTTACTGAAATGGTTGCAGTAAATCATGGAAGAGGAGGGCTTGTAAAGTTGGACTTTGTCCTGTTCACAGCTGCCTAATAATTTTGTCCTGCTAACATTAAATGGACCAGTTTTAAGAAAAAGGAGCAATAAGCTAAATAGTTACTGAACTGCAACCAGATGGGAGAGAAAGAGAAACAAAGGAAAACAGTAAGTTCCTTAAAAATTGGGATAGGTTAAGCTCACAGAAATCAGACACAAGCAAAGCTACAGATGCACTTGCTCCCCAAATATGAGGCGAGGAGATAAATAACAAGTGGGTTTAATCCAGCTTCTGGTAGAGGTCCATTGTCAAGGCTTCGAGGCTCCTACCAAACCCAAGATTCTGGGATTGGTTTCTTCTCCAGCTTGGGAAAGCCAGAGACATCAGGAAAGATGGGGATTCAGGAGGAGAGAGAAAGAAAGGAAGCTGGGGTGATTCCCAAGGGGAGAGGGGTTCACATTCTCTTGTGTTGAGGTCCTGCCATGCCCATGGCCTTGCCTTGGTTTGCTTTTAGGAGCACCACCGGACGACTTCATTGCTGAATTCCAGATTCACAAACTCAAGGCTGTTTCTGGGTAAGAGGTACGGAGTGGTGTTTGTATACCAGGTGCAAACTCCACGGGTCTCTTATTTGCATTTAAAACACACATTGTGTTCTAGGAACTCCACACCTAGGGTCTGACATGCCTCAGGAAACCCTGATGGTGCTATGGCATGTCTGAAGACCTTGGTTACGGTCATCGCAGTCTGAAACAGCACTCACACGAATGCTTTTGAAGAACGCTCAGCCAGATGCCCTCCTGTTGCACCCAGACTGGGCTGAGGCTCCCGCCGGGCCGAGAGAGTCATCAGACTCTGGTAACACAAGCAGAGGCGGAATGGGGGTGGGGGTGGAATGAGGGAAAACAAAAAGCCACGGAGGAAAACAACCAGGACCCAGTCCAAGAGAAACATATACAGTGCTTTCTCAAAGCAATTTCTTAACCTTATTTGCAACCACACAGATGTCTCTGGGCTGGGAAAACAGCTGAAAAGTGCAGCCTAGGTCCACTCTGATGAGGTGCCCCAAGCCAGGAGGAACGGATACAGGTGGAGACTCCTTAATGGGTAAGAACCAGCAGGGCACCAACGACAGAGCTAGGTGACTTGTAACCAAATCAGACACAAGCACATAACATTCATTAAAGAAATCTGATTTGTTTTTCTGAGGTCGATACACAATCACAAGAGCAAATGGACAGGAGGCTGGGCCCAAATGGGGATTCTAACCTATAGGACCCAGTTTTCAAGGGGATGCTAGAGAAAAAAAAAACAAAGCAAGAAAAAAATAGAGACTGGTAGAAAGCAAAGCAGGGAAGAAAGAAAAGGAGAGAGAAAGGAAGAAAGACAGCAAGCTCCTCCTACATCCCAGTGAAAAGCAGGACATAGTGAAAAGCTATCTGGTTAAGCCTCTTTTTAGGAATGAATAGCTAATGCTCACTAACCAGGTCTAGCTGGGGTGAGGACCGCCAAGGTCTAATTGGAAATAACATAGCACTGCACCCGAGGCTGTTCCTTAAGACGAAGGCATTAGATAAAGCCAGGTTCATGTTTCTTCCACCTCTGTATTTGGAAACAGGAACACAAAACCTAATTGGCCAAATAAAGGAGCCGGAGGCTCCACAGAAAACCCGTGATTGATGTCCATTGACACCTGGGAACAATGAATCCCCCCCCCCCAAAAACAGCAGAGGGGACCCAGCATCAGCAACAAGGGGGTGCCTGGCTCAGGGCCTGCAGCGGAGACCCATGCCCAGCTGCAACCTTACATCAGGGCAATGTATTTAGGGGTTTCCATGTCTGCCTCAAAGGCATATTCTCAAATGTGACATTTCTATTCTCCTTCCTTTAGTAACATTGTTTGCAGGGCCTTCTCTGAGCCCGGCACTGTGGTTGGTGCTGGGCACCCAGCAGAGAGCAAAGGGGACTGAGTGCCTTCCCATGGGTGTTGTACGTTCCAAGAACATTTCCATGGTGGGGGACACACAATAACCCTGGAAACAACTTAGGGAAGTGTTAGGCAGCAGTGAGCGCTAGGCAGGAAAAAAGTCATCAGGAACAGGGGAGAGAATGCATGTACCAGAGGAATGTTTTGGCAGGATATTAAACAGAGATGCCCTCGTACTCTGACAGTTCTGTCACATCAAATCACAGCCATTTTTGCCTGTTTGGGAGGCTCTGACGTCCGTCCTGAGAGACATTCTGTGCCCTGCTGACCAGCCTGACTGGGGTGTGGAGGCAAGTGCTCTGGAGCAGGAGGGAGGAGAAAATCCAGTCCCTGTGACTCTGGCAGCTCTGGGCCCCAAGGCCCCTCCCTTCCTGCCATTCATGCCTTTCGGGATTGGGCTGGCCCTGCGACTCTCTCAAACCTTAATCCTCAAAAAGGCCTGGTAGTTTCTACTTCTGCCCACTGGGCCCTCTGTCCTTAGCCCACCCTGCTGTGAGAGGCCCGATCTAGCCTTAGGCAGAGACCACAGAGAGGGAAATGCAGGCCCCAGCAGAGGGGGGGTGATCCCGCTCTCCAGCCTCACCCACTCTGCAAGGAGCAGGGGCTGGCACTCTACCCAAAGCTGCACACACTGCAGGACCAGGAGCAATGAAAGAAAATGTTTGGTGTCTGAAGCCACCAGGTTTTGGCATAGTTTTGTTGTTCAGCAATAGCTAACCAGAGCACTGACTTTCAATTTCAGATACTATCGTGATAACGTTTTATGCACAATTTTGGTGTGGAAAATTTTTTCACGAGTTGAGCTTTTTCTTGGTTTCATTTCTGTTCCTTTGATTTTTAAAATACCTCACTTGAGGATATGAATTGCTGGATCTCAAATAGGGGAAAAATATGTTCTGACTTAAGGCTTAAAAATAGAGATGCCTGCTATTAGGAAGACAAGAATATGTTTCTGCTGACCTATTCATCTCATGAGGGCCAAACTCACGTCCTGCCATAATTCTGTAGGTAGGAAGCTGAACTGGAGTTGACCTCAGTTAGCATTTCCCAACTTAAGTGACAATACCCCACCCTGGAATTCCTGACAACACTATCAACCTCAGACAGCAGCCAGTTTCTGGCCATCCTCGGAAAGTGCTGGCAACAAGGTCTTGTCCAAACAGGGGACAAATCTGCCTAGCTTTATGCAAAGGAAAAGGAAAAGCAAAGCAATTAATTTACCCTGGGGAAACATGCTGAGGCCATGAATTTACCAGGTAGTGCAAATTGCCAGCTGCATTCTCAGAGAGGATGCGCCATCCTTCCCCTGCTCTCTGGCCCTTTCCGCCTCCATGGCTGGGGGATGGTGGTGGATGATGAGGAGTAGGGGGACAGATTTAGGGCTTGAATGGGTCCTGTAAACCAGAATATAATGGGAACCATCACTTCTGGAGGGCATTGATCTTAACTACATTTGTGTTCCATGTATCAAAATTCATGAGAGGATACAATATCGAGATGACCTATCCAAGTGGTTCTCAAAGTGTGGTTATAAGACCAGCAGCATCAGCATCACCAGGGAACTCGGTAGATGTGCAACTTCTTGGGCCCCACCTGAGATGGACTGAATCAGAGATTCTGGGCTGGGGCTCAGTATTTAACGAGCCTGACAGCTGATTTTTGATGCATATACAAGTATTAAAATTCTGGAAAAAATTTATTTGTAATTTAAAGAGTTAAAACATTAAGCATTATTAACATGTACATGCAATCAATTTTCCTGTCCTCATTTGATTCTTGAGTCTTGTGTCCTATGTGATATGACATTGTGCACAAGCCAAAGGATTTGAATTTTTATCTCCACTCCTTCATTCACTTTCAATTTATTTAAAAGGATTACTCTTTACTTAATGTTCATTGGCAGATTTATAAGTTATATTACCTAGTTTTAATTTCACTAACCTATCTCAAATGGCCAAGTGGTTTAAAGGATTCCTACAAAGAAACTGCCAAGCTGAAACAAATAATAAAATGGGCAGTGGTGACACTTTCTTGATCTGCTCACATTTTTGAGAGTCACAACATTGTCCCCAATATAGATATTATTGAAAATAATATTTTAGTGAGTACCAGAATACAATTTTATTTAATATCATGAAATTTAAAATACTGAAGATGTCGTTTGTTTCACCTAATGTCATCCCCTAAAATAGCTACTGTATATGGTTTAATAACATAAAAATACATTAGGGGTTCCTACTGTGGTGCAGTGGGTTAATGATCTGACTTGTCTTTGTGGAGGCACTGGTTGGATCCCTGGCCCAGAGGAGTGGGTTAAGGATCTGGGGTTGCCTCAGCTTTGGCATTGGTTGCAGCTCCAGCTTGGATTTGATCCCTGGCCCAGGAACTTCCATATGCTGTAGGTATAGCCAAAAAAGGAGAAAAAATATATATATATTAGCACAGAAGTACATTTGTATACACTCTGTGCATATCTTGGGAACTCAGTCTGAAATACCTTATATTGACAGGATAAATTGATAAGACACGAGTACCATACACTGCTGTGTTCTTTTACATTCTTTATTTTGCCTTTTAGGGCTGCATCTGTGGCATATTGGAGGTTCCCAGGCTAGGGGTCAAATTGGTGCTACAGCTGCTGGCCTACACCACAGCCACAGCAATGCGAGATCTGAGCCACGTCTGCGACCACCTACACCATAGCTCACGGCAATGCCGGATCCTTAACTCACTAAGTGCGACCAGGGATCGAACCTGAGTCCTTATGGAGACCAGTCAGGTTAGTTAACCACTGAGCCATGAGAGCAACTCCCCTAAGGGGATGATTTAAACTCTGGAACATCTGTTGGATCTCATAACCTATTGCTATCAGGTTACTGACTGCTTAAATGTGGCTTTTAGGATCACGAAACCTGTGAAGACTGTAGTGGGAGATACAGGTGAACCAAATGAGACTGGAACCAGCTTGGAGATTTGTGTTAATCACAGAGGTTGCAGGAATTCTGGGAAGACAGGACCAGAATATTCTCAAAGAATCCAGAGTTGCGGACAGTAAGTCCAGAGAAGACAGAACTTTCCTGAGAAGAGTTTCCAATGATATCCCCAGTATTGGTTAACGGGATTTGCCATGTGTTTTGCAGGCATTGAATGAACATGTGTGAATGATTGGAGTAGTCATTCTATGAACTTCTTCATAGCATCACATGGATTCTTTTCTTCATAAAATACAAATCTTGGAATGATATGGATTAAACAGGCTTTCAGGCCTTTTGCTGATTTTACAAAATGTCTAAACCTGAAGTTTCCATTATTGCCACATCTTTTCACTGCTTTGGGGCTGCTAACTTAGATTCCTTTGTCACTGTGTCTGAAAAATGAATTTCATCAAAATGGATTTTATTAAAAGGTAATAATAAATAACACAGAGAAAATAAAACTTTTTAAAAAATATTCTTTGTGGCCTATCATTGATAATTTTCTTTCTGATCTGTTAGTGTATAGAAATATAAAGATTTCTGTGTATTAATTTTGTATCCTGCATACAAATGCTCTTATCTGTGGAACAGAAACAAACTCACAGATTTTTTTTTTTTTTCTTTTTAGGGCCATACCTGCAACCTATGGAAGTTCCCAGGGTAGGGGTCAAATTGGAGTTGCAGCTGCCACCCTATGCCACAGATATAGCAATGCTGGATCCAAGCTGTGTCTGTGACTTATACCACAGTTCATGGCAAAGCTAGATCCTTAATCCACTGAGCAAGGCCAAGGATTGAACGCACATCCTCATAGATACTAGTCAAGTTTGTTATCGCTGAGCCATGATGGGAACCCCAGACTCAGATTTTGCAAATAATCTTTTTTTTTTTCTTAATGATTTTTATTTTTTTTCCATTATAGCTGGTTTACAGTGTTCTGTACAGTTTTCCACTGTACAGTGAGGTCACACATACATGTATACATTCCTTTTTCTCACATTATCATGCTTCATCATATAGTTCCCAGTGCTATACAGCAGAATCTCATTGCTTATCCAGTCCAAAGGCAATAATTTGCATCTATTAATGCCAAATTCCCAGTCCATCCCACTCCCTCCCCCTCCTGCTTGGCAACTGCAAATCTGTTCTCCATGTCCATGACTGAAAACAATCTTGTGGTTACCGTAGGGGACAGGTGTGGGGGGAGGGATGAACTGAGGGTTTGAGACTGGCATATGCACACTGTGGTATACGGAATGGTTGGCTAATGGAGACCTGCTGTATAGAACAGGGAACTCTACCCAATGTTCTGTGATAATCTAATTATTTGCCCAATCTATATGGGAAAAGAATCTGAAAAAGAATATATGTGTGCATATGTATAATTGAAACACAGCAGAAATTATTACATCATTGTAAATCAACTGTACTTCAATAAAACTTAAAGAAAAATTCTATGTCATGCAATTTTACCAAATTCATTGATGAGCTCAGGTAGTTTTCTAGCATCTTTAGGATTTTCTATGTATAATATCATCTTCTGAATATAGATGCAAATATCCACAACAAAATACTTGCAAACTGAATCCAACAATACATTAAAAGGATCATACACCATGATCAAGTGGGATTTATCCCAGGGATACAAGGATATTTCAATATTTGCAAATCAATCAGTGTGATGCACCATGTTAACAAATTAAAGAATAAAAACCATATGATCCCCTCAATAGATGTGGAAAAAGCTTTTAACAAAATCCAACATCCATTTATAATAAAAACTCTCCAGAAAGTGGGCATAGAGGGAATCTACCTCAACATAATAATGGCTACATATAACAAACCCACAGCTAACATCATTCTCAATGGTGAAACACTGAAAGCATTTCCACTAATATCTGGAACAAGACAAGGATGTCCACTCTCACCACTTTTATTCAACATAGTTGCAAAGTCCTAATGTGGCAATCAGAGAAGAAAAAGAAATAAAAGGAATTTTAGAGCGTTCTTTTTGAGTTCATTTTCAAGTGGGTGACAGTGATTGTCCTTGGATGGGGTATCTATAGATTAGGATGGCTAGCTATCTACCTTTTCACAGGCTCAAGACTGCTGTCTAGTCTACTGTTAGGGAAAGGAAGTACATCCCTATTCCGCTCATATCCCCCATTGAGCATGCATTTCACAGCTCACCTTTTCAGAACTCTCCTGCCCATGCTTTATTTTTAATTTTATTTGAATTTTTTTTTTTTTAGGGTCTCCCCTGAAGTCCACAGAAGTTCCCAGGCCAGGGGTTATACCAGAGCTACAAATGCCAGCCTACAGCCCCAGCAGGATATGAGCCACATCTATGACATACACCACAGCTCACTGCAATGCTGGATCTTAACCCAGTTGAGCAAGGCCAGGGATTGAACCTGCATCCTCATGGATATTAGTAGGGCTCATTACCACTGAGCCACAAGGGGAAATTCCTCCTGCCCATGTTTTAAACTCCCTTAAGCCCTGATAATTTCATGAGATCCAACTTGTATGACCTGGTCCTGGCAGTATCCAAAGCTCTGCATCTGGGTGGCTGAGCCCTGCTAGAGGAGAATCCCTGGGAGCCTCATGGTGTCTGTTAGGCCCTGGTAACCTGGTCTGTTCTCCTGGTCAACCTGCTCCTCCATTCTCAACCACTGCAATTATATACCTTTCTTTCCTGTCCTCAAACCCCTCTTCTCAATGCTTTCTCTTCAGAACACGCATTACAGCTTTTATTGACCAAGCTGGAAGGTTAACAATGAACAGTTCTCTTACCAATTTGATCAGAGCCTCAGGAGGGCTGAGCTGGCCTCAATTTTGCTCACACAGTCTCCTCCTTAGGGCCTGGCCTGAAGTAGGGGCTCTGATATGCATTTGAATATTTATTGTTTAGGAGAGATGAGTGGATGCTTTCAAACCTTGATTCTTGGGCCATGTCCCCCTCCCAAATGCCAGTGAGTCCTGTAGAGGGCCTCAAACAGTCTCATTCAAACAGGTGTATCAAAATATCACTTTGTGCTTCTGGATTAACTGGTGAGGAACAACTGGGGCACATTCTGCTGTGGCTGTGGAATCGATCAGCAGTGTCTGTGTTGGCCTCGGGATGAAGTTTCTAAGGCCAAAACTGCCAGAGATGGGTCAGCTTCTCTGAGACGTACAGGAAACGGGAAGTAGAAATTAAAGGCAATAAATCCAATAAAAATGCTAATTCATTTAGCCATCAATTTTTAATCATTTGACCATCTAATTAATGAATCAGTTAGTTTTGTTTGGACTGTGGTTCCTTCCTGAAAACATTTGGGGCTGATGACAATTAAAGACACAAATAAAATAACCCTAAAAGTTATGGAAAATAAGTCAGGAGAAATGTTGGCTTTCTCTCTACTCCCTGTCTGCAGAAAATTCAGGCAACCAGGAGAGGATGCTGCCCTTAGGAATATTCTAATATGACACAAATTAAAGAAATTACGAGAGGAATTTATATATATGGACAGATTAAAAATAAATGGAGGGAGTTCCTGTCATGGCTCAGTGGAAACGAATAAGACTAGCAACCATGAAGATGCAGGTTCGATCCCTGGCCTCGCTCAGTGGGTTAAGGATCCAGCATTGCCATGAGCTGTGGTGTAGGTCACAGACGTGGCTTTCCCTCATTGCTGTGGCTGTGGCGTAGGCCTTTGGCTACAGCTCTGATTCGACCTCTAACCTGTGAACTTCCATATGCTGTGGGTGTGAGCCTAAAAAGAAAAAAATTTTTTTTTTAAATAAATAAATCAAAATGGAAATGATATGCAAGTTTTATCCCAATAATGGACCAGGCTGAGAGGCCTCATGGGGAGAGGTCTCAGGTGTCCTTGCTTTGGCCACATCTGACCAGATGGTCCCTCACTGACCCAGCAGCTGACCATAGATGTGTGGGTGAACTCAACTGAGATCAGTCACTTCCAGTCCCCATCAGAAGAAACATTCATCAGAGCCTATCCCATAGGCAGGCTTATGGAGTCATGAGCTAGTTAAAGGTGGTTAGGTGTGGAGAAGTTCTTTACACATCAAAAGCTAACTGACAATACCGTTGATCCTTAAACAGGTTTGAGCTGCATGGGTCCACTTTACATAGATTTTTTGTTGTTGTTGTTGTTTTCCACTAGACATGTACTCCACGCTACTCAACCTGTGGTTGGTTGAAGCCCTGGATGGGGTGGGTGGAGGCTGAGGAGGGCCGACTGTAATGTTATACGTGGATTTTTGATGGTGCAGGGGTTGGTGCTCCTAACCCCCAGTATTGTTCAAAGGTCACCTGTATTTCATTTCACACATAATCACCTCTTGAGAAACAAATACTTATTTGTTCCAATCTGCAGCTTTGACATATGGAAAAATCTTTTTAAGTTTTTCCTACATCCATTTAAATTTAGTCCTTGATGAATTTCATGTAGCTTAATGCTATTGGCCAATGTACGGCTAATGGGTGTAATATCCACTGGAGGAAAATAAAGTACCACAAATTTGTGCCCAGCAGTTGCTTCTTGTTCATGACAAAACTAAAAGCAAGAAATACTCCAGAGGTTAAGTTGGACTCCTGCAGCTCTGGAGAAAGCTTTGGTGAGTTGTGTTTGTTTAGTTTCTTTCTTTTCTTTTCTTTTTTTCAATGCTCTTTGGGGTTTTAATACCATTGAGTTGGGTTGAGAATATTTTTTTCTTTTGGAAGCTTGAGTCAGGGGCTAACCTAGCAAATCAACTCCCATAGACATTTTTTACAAGGTGGCAAGTCAAACAATCCAGCTTCAGTAGGTCTGCTCTCTCACAGTAACAATCCAACTTTAGTAGGTCTGCTCTCTATATCTGTAAACCAGATAAACCGGCATAAAGGGAAAAAGAAAGAAAATGCTTAAGAACACCAATGTATATTTTACCTTACAAACACAAGCAGGCCAAATACTTTTCAGAGAGCAGGCATGAGAACGACAAACAATTTAAGCTTAAGCCCTGAAAGCTTTCCACTCTCTCGGGCTCCCACATGTATATAAAAGGTTTAAATGAACAAGAAAAACATGTCGGGATTAGGATTTGATTCCAACGAGCTTTTATAGTCATATAGAATGACCAGGAGTTACACTAGCTTCAAAAGACACAGCAAACAAAAACTGATTTTTCTCAAACAGCATTAATACTTTATGCGCCAAAGTTTGTTTTCACAAGGTATTTACATAATGGGGAGCTCGCCAAGCTGTGTCAATGTTTACGGCGTTAGGATTCACATCTTGGAACTTTCGGATTCTGTCAAAGGAAAAACCAGGTGTTTGTTTACTTGAAATTTAAAATTTGTAACTAGGTATCAAACTAGACACTTGTGAAACACAAATGATGGGCCCCGTTCTGACCAATCACGACTTTGATTGTGATCGTTGCACAGGCCACGTTGGGGTTTCGGCATGTGCATTTTGCTGCTGCTCGTTTCTTTGTTAATCAACCGACCGCTTGTAATCCCTCTGATGTAAACATTATTCAGACATGAATTGTTCTTGACTTGTTCATATGAAGACTTGCCCAAGATCCTCAGAACCTCAGACTGAAATTAGTCAACATAATTGCTTTTCACAAAGTATCATATGCTGCTTTACTCTTGAATAGCTCAAAAGTTCTCTGCCAACTTGAGCTTCTAGCTTATTTTCAAATACGATTTTATGAAAGAAGAAATGAAGGATTTATTTAGGCAACTGGCTTCAAAAAGTGATCCAAGTCAGTCAGAGGAATTTTCTGGAATATAATACCAGGCTCCTGATTCTTAGCTTAAAACGTCGCCAACCTGCCGTCTTTGGTCTCCACGTTAAGCCACACACTTAGAGGCTGTCATGGAAGGTGGGAAACTCAAGCTTTCCTCTCATAAATTCTGTGTCTTTCTGTCTGCTCGAGGTTTCTATTTTATGAATTGCCTTCTTCTGTCCTTTCAGTCAGTTCTTCCTGTAAACTCCCTTTATTTTCCTCACTATAAGCCTTATAATATAAGACAGTAGTTCCCAAACTTTGCCATGAGCTGTATAGGTCCACTGCAGCCATGAGAGAAAATGATTGGGTAACAATTATCCCATGATTTTTTTTTTTTAACCTCTGGAATTTCTTTTTTTTTTTTGGGGGGGGGTTGCATAGTTAAATAGGGCTTAGGAAAGTAGCAAACCATATATCTATCAGGAAAACACAGCACATACTGGCTTAGCAAAGGCAGTAACAGTTTCACTCAGTATTTCCTAAGCTATTTATTTAAAGAACTGGGTTCTAATTATATACCTAAAAACTCGTATTGAAATTAATTATACTTTAATAAAAAAATAAAGAACTGGGTGTGGGAAATTTTTTTTTCAAAACTAAAAAAAAAAATTTTTTTTGTCTTTTGTCTTTTTAGGGCCCCAACTGTGGCATATGGAAGTTTCTAGGCTAGGGGTCCAATTGGAGCTGCAGCTGCCAGCCTATGCCACAGCCACAGTAATTCTATATCCGAGCCTCATCTGTGACCTACACCACAGCTCACGGCAATGCCACATCCTTAACCCACCGAGCTAGGCCAGGGATCAAACCTGTATTCTCATGGATGCTAGTCAGGTTCGTTAACCACTGAGCCAAGATGGGAACTCCCAAAATACTCTTTTCTTGAATAAAGTTTTTTTCCTTCAGATTTTCTCTTAATTAAGAGCTTTGTCTTCCCTTCTATTCAAAATACATGAACTATGGCTTGAGGTGAAAAAGCAGAGATGAGAAAAAAAATTAATTTCCTCCTCCAGACTTTCATACCTCTCTCTCTCTCCACAATGATGTACTTTAGAGACCACAGGGGAAAAAACTGCAAATTTTCACTTGGGAAACTATTGCCTGAGAACATTCTATAGGCCTAGCACTCATTGTTTTTCTGTCATGTAGGCTGGACTCCTCATTCATTGTCAATGCCACAGTCTTTACTACCTTAGATTCTTTCATTTACTTTGTGCTTTAGATGAGATTTAAGTTCAGGTCAAACTATGATAGCTAACATTTCTGTTTCTGTTCTCACATCATTAAAAAGAGAAAGATGAACTGCCACATCAGAAAGATGTAGCATCAGGCAGACCCATGTTCAGCTGCAGGTAGTAGAAGACCCTAGTATAGTGACCCCAACAAAGACAGGTCACTTCCTTGCCACCTCATTAGTCCAGGTACAGGCATTTTGCTAATGTTGGGTCCAACTGAACCAAGAAGGTTGGTGCCTGCTCTGCTTCTCCCTTTCATGGCGAAACCAAAGGCTAAATGGGTCTTGGGGGAGCCCTTGAAGAGCCTTTGCCACAAGATCAATCCTTGCTCAACTTCCAGAGATTTTTTTTGTCATGGTTGACATCCAAGTTCCTTTGCTGATAAAGAGCTAAAGTGCTGGAAATACTGTGTTAAGTCTACACATTAAAAGAATATGCACAAAGGACTATTAGTTCCACCTTACCTTCATACCACCAGTGAACTCATCACTTTCTTGAACTGAAATAGAGGATAATTCCAAGCCTACCTGACAAAGTTCAGATGCTTGGTGAAACTGCAACTCGAGTGTCTAGGTTGCTCATTTCCTAATATTAGTCATTTGCTGATTCATTCATTCAACAGATATGTGTTTGTGTTCTACGATGTGTCACATGCTCTGAGAGGTGCTAGGAGATAGTGGTGAATGAGATGCACATAGTTTCCTTTTCTAGGAAGTTTGACTTTTAATGGAAGAGACAAATATTAATTACTTAACTGTGAGTGTGATAAATGCTACAAAGGGGAAATACCAGATGAGGTGAGGCTATTCTAGGAAGTTAGAGTGGTTTGAGGTGTGTCAGGGGAGGCTTCCCCAAGGTACACTGAAACCACAGTTTCTCAGCCTTGGCACTGCTGACACTTGGGGTTAGCGACGTCTTTGCTGTAGGGGCTGCCCTGTGCATTGTAGGGTGGTTAGCAAGATTCCTAGCCTCCTCCCGCTAAATGCCAATAGCTTTCCCCTCTCCATTGTGACAACCCCAAATAGGTCCAGACATTGACAAATATTCCTTGGGGGCGGGGGGAAGGGGGCAAAACTGTGCCCAGTTCAGAACCATGGATTTAAACAAAGACTGGAAAGATGCCTACTGGACTCAATCACACCACAAGGAGATGACATCAATCGTGTTCATCTTTCACCCAAATCTTTTTCCTTGGTATGTTTTTCAAGCCTTTTTGCTTTATTCAGAGACCTTTAAAAATCACTTCTTGTAGAAGTGTTTGTTGAATAAAATTGCCAAATAGGGGCTAAATCCTCTCTGGTTTGCACCCTGGCTAAACAGTGTGTCCTATAACCTTTTCCTACTCACCGTTTCACCAACTGCAGGGTGCCATGAAGTCTGGAAGCATAGACGGTGTTGTTTCACTTTTCTGCAGGTTGAAGGCACCCTAGAGGACACTGTGCACATCCACCTACATGTCCAGACTGCATGTACCCTATGTCCTGCTTCCTTTCTTCTGACCTGTCCATGCATGGGCCCTGTCTTAGATGCTACAGTGGGAATGAGAATAAGGAAAGAGCTGTGCTGTCCAAGAACCCCATCTCCTGCTCACCCTGGGGGCAGTACTAACTGAGTGGTAGCGGGAACCCTTCTGTGTGCACTGATTATTTCCTGCTGTTTGTGTGTTCCTTCAAATGAAAACAGATGGAGAAGCAAGGCAATGCCCATTTAGTCCATGACTCAGCACTCATGGTGGTAAGGGGAATATTAGCAGAAGACTTCCTGATGGTAATTCTGATAGTCAATGATTAATGACAATGACTCTGCACTTACTCTGATAACCCGCCACTAGAATAGCAATTCCACGAGCCTTGATTCTTCCTAATTATTTGCCCAATCAATCCACACTTGGTTTTCACTTGCTTTGGGCTCTGGTGATGGCTTCCCCAAAGTAAGATCTCTCTTCAGATTCTCTGCTGGGATTTTGACCTACGTCCTTCTTCCCAAGACAGAGCTTCCCTCTCAAATCTTTCTGTCCTATCACCTGTCTGTCCAAGTCAATGGCCAAGGAGAGCAAAACTGAAGGGAGGCAAAGTATTTCTTTCATACTTTGTGGAGCCATATCCTTTGAGTGAAAAAAAAAAAAGTACTGCTGTGTTTTCTAAGTCTTTCTTTCTTTTCTTTTTTTTTGTCAGAACCACAGTGATTCACATATCCAGGGTTCTTAGAAAATAAAACCAGAGGTATAAGAACTAATAACAATATACATTTCTATTTTTTTTTTCTATGAAAGGGAGCTTGATGGTGGTGGCTCATTCCTCATGTATTGAAAATAGATTTTATTTTATTTTATTTCTTTCTTTCTAAGGCCTCACCAGTGGCATACGGAGATTCCCAGGCTAAGGGTCCAATCAGAGCTGCAACTGCCGGCCTAGGCCACAGCCACAGCAATGCAGGATCTGAGCTGCATCTGCAACCTATACCACAAACTCATGGCAACGCCGGATCCTTAACCCACTGAGCAAGGCCAGGGATCGAATCTGCATCTTCATGGATGCTAGTCAGCTTCCTTAACTGCTGAGCCATGACGGGAACTCCTGAAAGCAGATTTTAAATTTTATAGGAAACATGGCTCAGAATGGATGGGTGGTTGAATCTAGAACTCAGGTAATTGAGAGATTAATCTATTATCCCATGGAGGTGAAAGCCTTTCACCAGGGGAGCCCCTACAGGGAAAAATTCCCTAGACCAGGGCAATGAGGTGAACACAGAAGGGCTGCAAATCTCCCTTCCCTTCCAATGGCCCTCGGAAGTGTGTGGAATCAGCCTGGCATGGAGATGGAGGAGGGGGGCCCTATCCCCCTCCTTCACAGGAAGGACAGTGGCAGCTAGTCTGCATTTCGGGTCAGTGACCTTTGTCCTGAGCGTCCCCTCTCACTTTAGGCATCTGTTTCCGAAGGTTAGTGGGCTGAAGGTCTTCTTTTTCACGTGCCCTTGCAGGGCCTTTCCACCCACTCAGGACCTCTGCAGGTCTTAAGCTCATGGTCGTCTCCACCTTTCAATAGTTTATTTCTGAGAAACTGTCTAAATCACAGCACAGAGATGGTGGCCAGAGTTAGGTGAGATTCAAGCAGTGTTCTGTGGAAACTGCCGAGGACAAAGTTCTTTTCCAGAAAATGAACAGGTTGCCAAGCATTGCAGGCTATGTTATTAACTGGACCCTGTCCTCAGTCCTTCTCTGGAAGTGCCGTGCAGGGAGCCTGGGATGAAATACGATGCAATCATGCATCCCAGCCCAGGAGACAGGCTGCATAGGAGCGAGGAGAGAGCCTTGCTCACTTGTGGATGTTAAAGCTAGAATACCCTTGAGAGTTCCCAGGGTGGTGCAGTGAAAGTGAATCCGACTAGTATTTATGAGGATTTGGGTTTGATCCCTGGCCTTGCTCAGTGGGTTACGAATCCAGTGTTGCCGTGAGCTGTGGTATAATTCGCAGACTTGGCTCAGATCCCCACTTGTTGTGGCTGTGGTGTAGGCTGGCAGTTGCAGCTCCAATTTGACCCCTAGCCTGAGAACTTCCATAGGCTGAGGGTGCGGCTCAAAAAGCAAAAAAGACAAAAAAAAAAAAAAAAAAGCCGGAATACCCTTTCTTTGAAAATGCTCTCCAGTTAGGCAAAGGGTATGAAGCTTGTTTTGGTAGTGCAAGGCAGTGGGAAGAGACCCTGGAGTGTTTCTCCTATAGGATGTCTCCAAAGGGTTTAATATTTTCATTTGATGTGAATTCCATCTCTTGTTAAGCTACCCTTGGATTGTTAAGAAGTAAAGGACATAGAACCTTCAAATGAAAGTCTTGTTGTTGCTACAGTCTCAGGAAGCCTGATATTTAAATATTCATGTGGAATGTAGTGGGTACTGCTACTCAGAATTAACCTGTGCCAGGAGGCTCCCTGCTATGTCAGGCAGTAACTGTTGAGTGCTGATTTGGGGAAGGGTCGGTGAGGAGTTCTTTTGGGTCAACCCAGGAGATCTTAGTGGTGGGGGGCTCAGGATAGTGGACCCTTGAACAACACAGGTTTGGACAGCATGGGTCCACTTACACGAGGATTTTTTCAATAGTAGAAAAAATCTATGTGATTTGCAAATGGTTTAATCCACAGATGTGGAACCTTGGATATGAGTTATATGTGGATTTTCAGTGGCACTGGGTCAGGGCCCCTAAGCCCTCTGGCATTGTTGAATGGTCAACTGTATTTCACTCTTTTAATAACCAAACCGCTATCAGCCTCACTTTCTTTCATGGATAAACTTAAATGAATGAATAGATGAATGACACACAAATAACAACTTATGAATGATGAAGTTGTCCTGAGTTTGCCAGAAATCTACAGAAGCTTCTAAGGCTGATTTCAGCCTTTTCCTGGGAACTTTCCTATGCATAAGAGGTTGCTGAAGAACCAAGCAGGCTGACAGCTGCCTTTTGGCCACATGTCAATGTAACTGGAGAGGGTAAATGATTCCAGCCAGAGCCATCAATAATTGACAGCAGGTAATTCAGTACCTTTATTCCCCAGCCGCCTTTCTGCAAAGGTGGCAAAGAGAATGTCTGTTTCTCTTCACCCATTCAATTTAGACACTAGCCCACCTCCACACATTCCAATCACGGAAAACAAACAGTGTGACAATAGCCAGGGGCCCTCAGACCAGAGCATTCCCTTAGTAAACATGACCTCAAGTTGCCACAGCTCTAGTTCTCCCAGGGGAAATTACAGGTCATATTATCTATGTAACCAAAATGGAGCACGTGGACGCAAGAAAACTTTTATATTTTAGTACTTTGCTTAATTCTTCATGTGTGTATGTTTGGGTGCTCAGTAATGGTGATGCCATTTCTAAAGCCGATGATTCAGTGAAAGATTTAGTGTTAACTATGTGTAGAAGTAACTTAGGATTTTTAGGTCTAATTCTCTTGGGCCTTCAATGATGATCTCTAGGTAAACTCAATTCAATTAAATTCATTCATTTATGCATTCGACAAATATTTATTGAGTATCCATTCTGCATTATCTACTCTTTTAGGCTCCAGGATGTGGATGGGAAGAGAGCAAACAAGAAATCTATACACATGGAAGTTATATTCTAGGGAAAAAACCAGATACATAAGTAAACAAGTAAATATTTGTCTTACAATTTCAAGAAGCAGTAAGTACTCTAAAGAAAAATTAAGCACAATAAGTGGTGGGTGGGTGGTCAGTGAAGGGAGAGCCCTGTCAATATTTGACAGAATCCATTCCAGGCAGAGAGGACAATCAAAGCAAAAGCTTTGAGTGGGAATGATCCTGGTGTGTTCAATTCACATCAAGATGCTGAGGGTCCAGAGGGGCCTGAACAAGGCTGCAAGTGTAGGAATGAGGCTAATGTCACCTTGCTGAAGCCCTCAAGTCTCAGCCTCCCAGCAGATGGAGGGGACTTTTCAAACCAACGCTGTTAAGTTCTCTCTGAAGAACTGAATGCTTCCTAAAATAGCTACAATGGTGGTGATGAGGATAGTGAATCAGACAACCATGTTCCTAAAAATAAAATGATTATTGTTGGTACACGGAATGGTTCCCCAGGTGATTCTACAGTAAACGTGCACTAATATTTTCATTTCCTGTTGGAGGGGTTAGGAGGGGGCAGGATGGTGGCTTAGTGGTTGACCTATCTAGAACTAAAGCTAAATACCAAAAAGGGACAAAATGTGCATTTCTAATTCCTGCCTTTTCTGAGTTAGCCCATAGCCCCAAAGCACCCTTTTCCCACACACTCTATAAATAAATATATTTAACAGTGATACCTGTTCCAACACCTGGGACCCGATGGAGTTTCTCTAGTGGAACACAGGTTCCCTGAGGGTAGGGGTTTGCTCCTGGCATCCGTGGTGGTTTGCAAATAGTCGCTGAATACCTGGACACACTCTGCCTGGATTCATCTACCCCCTGGTCATTTCTAGTTCCTCCTTTAAGCTTCATGGAGCAGGGTACCAGTCGAGAAGAGGACCAGAAGTCACTCTGGGTCTCCCTGTCATGTCCTCTCATCCCGAACAGGATGTACTAAGGGCCGTTCCTTGGGAAACCCATCCTCAGGGTACTGCCCAGCCCCTTTAACATTCAGGTGATGGCATTAAGGAACAGTTCAGAGGAGTCTGGGGGATGAGAGGGGCCACGTTCCTCTAAAGGCCTGTCATTGTTGAGGATTCATTCTAATGCGAATAGGCCGGGGCCTGGGACCTGGGATCTTTGTTGCAGTGGCTGCAGTCCTTGCACCTGGACAAATATCTGGAGCAACAAAATACAAAGAAACCACAAGGGACTAAAAGTAACTGCATACATGCACCGTTGAGACAAATTATGGGCAAGAATATAACAAAAAGCCTAAAAATCCAACTGCTACTTCTGAAGAGCAGGGAGAGCAAAAGGAAAAGCAGGGTACTAGGCAGATCCCCTATCACAACACCACCAAAGGGGTGGGCAGACCACCTAAACCATCCCTCTGCCCACCTGGAGCCATCCCCACCCTTGCCCTATAAAAGGAACCAGTTTACTCCTCCCTGTGAGCCAGGAAGCAAGGGAAACCATTGTTTGTTTCTGCTCCCCCCTGCTGCAGCAGGGGCCCCAGTAAAGCCTTGCTTGAATTTGGTCTGGCCTCTTATCAATTTCAATTGATTAAGAAGGCCAAGAGCCCCTGGATAGTAACACTGAGAACCTTAAACTGGTGAGAGCATCACACCTTCAAAGCTGGGATATTTACAAGCATTTAACATCCCAAGAGAGCTGGGCAGGCCATGGTGTTACAGAGAGGTCTAAGAGCTGGTTCTTTCCTGCAAGAGGCATAAAATCTACTGAGGAAAATTCCAATGATAAGATGCCATTAAACTAAATTCTAAATGAATACAATAAATTTCATCACCAAAGTGCACTGAATTCTAAAAGCATTTATCATGGTATTAGGAAATAAGTACTCAAATATTTTTGGAATTAAACCTGTGCTATTTATCCTGAGGCTGTTACTACTTATTTTTAAATCATATGTATTTTTCTCATGATAAAACAATAGACTTCCTAAATAAACACAAAAAGAAGAGAGAAGGAGTAAGGAAGGAAATAAAAACTATTCATAATCTTTGAACCAAGAAAGACCTCTCTTAACATTTTGGTTTATTTCCTTCCAGTTGTCTTTTTTTTCTTCTTACATAGATAAGATCCTATGGAATACATAATTTTACTTCCTATCTTCCTGTTAAGATCAAAGTATGTTTTGCATGTTTTAAAAACCTCTGTTTATTGGCTAAATAATAAACAAATGGTTTATTGATTAGACTGAAAGTTTATTTAAAGCATATTACTACAGAGTCCAACAAAATTTCTATACTTGGATGCTTCACATTGTCTACTGTGCTTTGCTTTAGACTGTTCCCTCGTCATGTAGGTGACAAAATATCAGTTCAAGAAAAGAATAAAGCAGAGAACATATAGATAAGAACTTCAGAGGCAGAAACTCAGTATTTACTTGTCTGCCCTTGCAAAAAGTAAACATGTGGGATTCTGGCTATTGGACTGGGTTATCTGTTCTCCAGCAGGGCTCCCCTCAGGAAGTCAACTCTCCATGGCCTTTCGGTTGACAGCCGGCAGATGGGGTGAATGCTGTCAGCAGTTATGCTGGAACAAAACCCTTAAGAGGCGACTGCACACTACACCAATGAAACCAGGGGAGCCAAGAAAAGGTAATGAAGTGCTAAACCTGGCCTGACCTGCAAAACGCAGGACACAGAAGCCAAGCAGACACACCCACATGCTGCGCTTGGGAAGTCTGTCAAGTGGTGGATCGCTTTTGCAAAGCTTTTCTGTTCCTAATCAGGGTCCTATAACGATTTGTAACTAACAATGATTTTTTATCAGGGAATTATTTTTAAAATATCCATGGCTTTGCTTCCTAAGCATTTCAAACACCTTCCTTGTATTCTTCCTCCATTTCATTGTGTGTGTTATCAGCTAAAAGAAACTGTTAACTGCTGCTTATTGAGCATTGAGTATGTGCTGGGCACTGAAGCACTGGATATGCATCCACTCACATAATCTTCCTAACAAGCCAGCACGACATGTTTGTTCTATTACCATTTCCATATTACAGATGAGGAAAGAGGTGCAGAGAGGATGCCCAGAGTCAGCCACCCAGCATGGGTGGTGGCTGGACCTCAGAGCCCTATCCAGTCTCCTAATGGTCTCCATCCCTAAGTAACCCCGCAAGGAACCTGACTGTATCTTATCTTCACATCCTACACCACTCACACTGAGTTGAAAAAAGAAGATGACCAACAAATATTGTCAGCTTGAATTGACTCAAACCATGTTGGATATTCTTCACTATGCTTCCATTTTATTTCTTTGCCAAAGTTACATACATTATTAAGAAAAACAAAAGTGACAAAAGAAATATAACACTTGCACACCCCTCTCCCTTGCCCTGGATGCTCCAAACTCCCACCTCTTTCCCTTAAATCATTTTAGCAATTTATCCTGGCCTACAGATTGCCAAATTTCTTATATTGATATTTCTTAGTGTATTAATTTTATATTTTGTATGCAGATATCCTTTATGAGACATGAGGATCTAGCTTTTACATAATTTTCCTTCTCACCCCACTCAAGAATATATATTTCTAATGATATACTAGGAACATCTATAATTCCTAATAAAGCTTGTGTTAAATCAACAATGTTTTAAGTACTGTCATTATTTACAGCAGAGCCAGGTAGTGTACCATAATTATTTTTGATTTTTTGTACAATGACTTCGCAACTGCTTCTTTTATTAAATTTTCTTAGTTTTCTGTATTTCTATCCTTAATTATCTTTCAGCTGCCTTCTTATAAGTTTCAATAGTCAAATAGATCAGATAATACAGCAATTCCTTTTTTCTTCCCTTGGTGAACTCCTTCCCAGAGCCATTCATTCACTTGCTTTAAATTGAACTTCTTTCTCTCTAGACTATTGGCACAATTTGTCATCTGGGACTTTAGTTTTCCCATCATCTGAATATTGTTCTACATTTCTGATTTCTTGGATCCTCTATTTCATGGACACTTGGTATTTCAGAATTAATTGTGTGATTTGCCAATTGTGTGATAAAGCCAAAACTCCAGAGCCAGATTAGGAAAGTGTGCAAAGGAGAAATATTCCGAGACCATGCATAATCTGAAAATGCTTTATTCTGTGCTCACACTAGATTAAAAGTTTAGGCAGGTGTAGAATTCTAGGTTGAAAATCTCTTCCCCTCAGAATGATAAAAATACTGCTTTTATGTTTTTCTCTTTCCTAATTGTGGTTATTAAAAAGCCTAATGTCTTTTTGGTTTCAATTACTTTGAGTATGACCTCCCCCCCCCTTTTTGGAATGCTTTCTGAGTCTTCATCTGTTATTTTGAAGTATCCCAGTAGTGTTCCTTGGTGTGGATCTTTTTATTTACTGATTTTTCAGTCACTGTACCTAAGCATTTGTTGTGCTCTTTCCATCTGGAAATTCATGTCCTTCAGATCTTGGAAACTTTCCTTTACTTTGTATTTAAAAACATTTCTTCCCATCCATTTTGTCTTTTTTCTCTTTCTGGAATTACTAATAGTCAAATGTTAAACCTCCTGTGTTGGTCCAAATAATTTTTTCCCTCCCTCTCATTTTGCAAACCCTTTGTCCTTTATTCTATATTTGGGGAAAGTTTCTTAATAGTCTCACTTAGTTCCCTATTAAATATTTTCATTTCTATAAAAAGATATTAATTGTGAGTTTTCAGATTGCCTCAGAGTATTGGGAGAGGTTTCGTGGCTGACAACAGGAATTACGGATCTACTAAGGAGAGCTAGAGGAAGATGAAACCACAAGTGGAACTAGCATGTTGGAAAAAAAGTTGGACTTCTTAGGCTGAAATCAGGAAATCATTTTTATTAATACCATAGTCTGTCAAGCATATTATTTTGAATTCCTGCCCTTGAAAGGAACTTGGGCCACTCTCCGGTATTAAAAATAGTCTCGGAGTTCCCGTCGTGGCGCAGTGGTTAACGAATCCGATTAGGAACCATGAGGTTGCGGGTTTGGTCCCTGCCCTTGCTCAGTGGGTTAACGATCCGGCGTTGCCGTGGGCTGTGGTGTAGGTTGCAGACGCGGCTTGGATCCTGCTTTGCTGTGGCTCTGGCGTAGGCCGGAGGCTACAGCTCTGATTGGACCCCTAGCCTGGAAACCTCCATGTGCCGAGGGAGCAGCCCTAGAAATAGCAAAAAGACAAAAAAAGACAAAAAAAATTAAAAAAATTAAAAAAAATAAAAATAATCTCAGGAATTCCCGTCGTGGTGCAGTGGTTAACGAATCCGACTAGGAACCATGAGGTTGTGGGTTCGGTCCCTGCCCTTGCTCAGTGGGTTAACGATCCGGTGTTGCCGTGAGCTGTGGTGTAGGTTGCAGACGCGGCTCGGATCCTGCTTTGCTGTGGCTCTGGCGTAGGCCGGTGGCTACGGCTCCGATTCGACCCCTAGCCTGGGAACCTCCATATTCCGAGGGAGCGGCCCAAGAAATAGCAAAAGGACAAAATAATAATAATAATAATAAAATAAAAAAAAGATGAGGATTATGAGGGTTGAAATCCATCTCATGTCCTCTTGTGTGGACTAAATAGGTGATCTGGAATCCATTTATCTTGGATCTAGCTATAACTGAGGCCACAAGAAAATTTGAATTTCACATCTTGTTTCACTTGAGCAATTTTTTCTATTTCCAGTTCTTTTTCGTGTCTTTTTTTCAGTTCTCTGCTCTTTATCAACATACAATATCTTCGAATTTATTAGAGACTACAACTTAGTAATTTTCTTTATTTTCTACCATTTCCTTTAGTATCTCTGTTTTCTTTAGGTTCCTTTTTTGTTTTGTTGTTTTACATTGGAAGCATTCCTCATATACTTGGTAATTCCTGATATTCTGCTGTCATTTAGGAATAGGGACTAGTTTTGAGTGGTGTTTTAGAAGGGAGATAAACTTAGGGTTAAATTTAACACACTTAACTGAAAGTTCTCTTGGGCTTTAGGATCATAAGTTAACTTTAATTTTTAAATCTTATCACCAAATTAATCCATTTTAGTGTCAGAGCTTCTGTTTTTTCTGCAGTTCTTCTTCTGAGTGTGGGCCTGGAGGTCCAACATCAAAATGCGCAGCCATTTATTTTCCTGGATTGTGGGTTTTCTGAAGAGTTTGCAAACTAGAGCTTTCCAATTATGGGCAAAATATTTTATTTTGAAATGCATGAAGTACAAGATATCAGTCAAAGTTATGGCACCTCCTTTCCCATTCCATGCATATACACATAGTCCTAGCTCTTATTTTGAGGGGATATTGAGTAAATTTCCAAAAAAAAAAAAAAAAACCAAACCACCAAACTCCTTGGGTATTTAAATTGAGTAGATGACTATTATAGCTTATAGTCACTCCTAGATTGCTTTTGTTGAACATGGGTATTAGGACACAAATGGACAAGTTCATCTGTTGGCTTAACGTGGCAGGTTTTCAGTCTTACCATTGTAGATTGGTTTTAAATTTGGCCCCAGCAATCCATTCCCCATCCTGTGTGTCCTTTGCTGTCTGACCATGCCATCCTTCCCACTGTAAGTCTATTCTCTTCACCTTAAGTTTGGGCTGGCCCTGTGACTTGCTCTGATGAACAGAGGTGGTGAAAATGACACTGTGGGACTGCCAGATCCAGGCCTTCAGAGACCGCATGTCTGCTGTTCTGCCCCACCCACAGACATGGAAGTGAGGTCCCCTGGGTCCACTGACCCCAGGAATGGGCAGACAACCACACCTGAAGCAGAGGCAAGCAGTAGCTACTGAGTCCTGCTGGTATTTCTGACCCACAGAATCATGAACAATATAATGGTTTGTGTTTTTAAGTCACTGCATTTGGGGGTAGTTATGCATCACTGGATAACTATGACTAACATACCTTAGAAGAACAGTTTAGAGCAGGGATTTGTAACTCATGCAGCATTTTGGGTGTCTGTACTTTGACACATTTGTCAAGAGATGGAATCCACAACTTTCACATGATCTTTAAAAACACTTTTGTGTCCAGAATGGCTAAGCATCATTGATTTATAGATCAAAGTTAAACAGAGTATTCAACATAGCTTTTAGTTTTTGTTTATAAAAATAATACTTGTTTGTTCTATTATAAAAATAAGATCAGAAAATTAGATAAAAGAATGTCCCAAAGGCATGGAAAAAATTTGATGTATACCTTCCAGAGCACATAAATATTAAGAATCTTTCTGTAGAAACTAAAATGGTATGTTTATTTATATATGTTGTGTATCCCTACCTGTATATTCCTATATAAATGAATTACTTTGCTCAGTAGGAAAATTAGACCTTTGAAATATATATCACAAATATCTTACACTAGTTTGTGGTTTGTCCTTTGACTTTTGATGAGAGCCTGTTTTTTTTTTTTTTTTTTTTTTTTCCAATCAGATATATCAATATCTTACATTATAAGATATCTTGGCTTTTGTGTCACTCTTAGAAAGGTCTTCCCTTCTTTAGCATAAAATACTAGCTAAGATTTCTTTTACAACTTTGTGGTATTAATTTTTTCTTCCCCATTACAATCATTTATCCCTCTATGGGTTGTCAGAATTTTTTTTTTCTTTTTGGTAGAAGAAGTGAAGTATGAAGCTTGCTTTGTTTTCTCACCCATCATTTACTAAACAGTAAACATTTCCACCTTTCATTAGAAGGTTATTTACCTGTCCTTCTGTACTGGGGACACCCTCTTGATGAAGTACTGCTCCACTCATCTTGCTTATCCTGCACCAGTAACTCACTGTTTTCAAAGCTATTGCTTATAAGGCATTTTATTATGTAAAGGAAGTTCTCTCTTTTTTTGCCTCTTTTTATACTATTACCCCTTTATTATCATTTTTTAACTTTTCCAGATGGACTTAAGAACCTTTACATCAAGTCAGCATCCATCCTCGATTGCCTGCCTCCATAAATTCCCCAAACATCTTTTTTCATTTGGGAGGCATCACATTGAACTTACAGCTCATTCTGAGGAGAGGTTACAGCTTTATAACACTGGACTCTCTTACCTAAGAACAAGGTATTTTTGCAGTTCTTCAAGAACCACTGTGGCTGATGGTAGAATTTAAAATTTTTCTTTATTTGTCTCTGTTGAGTTTATCTCTAGATATTTTAACTTTTGGGATAGAAAAAAAAAAGATAGGCAATGCAAATATTCAGTTACCTCTGGCTTGCGGAAACCTTACTGCCCTATGCAAATAAACCTATGGCTTTTCCCCAGATGTTTCGAAGTCATTTTAGTCAAGTCCTCAGTCTCAATGTGACACACATACCTTCAAACATGGCATTGGCACTGTTTAATTCAGGTATAATCAGTCTCAATCAACTTGATGATTTCCCAACTTGTCCTGGGCCCACTGTGCACAGCACAGGAGGTCTACCTGTTAAATTGAGGCCGATTTCCCCAAAGACAGAGAAACAAGGCTCTCAGAGAGAAATCTGAAGCTCCTTTGATGGGCTTATATGGCTTATAATTTGAAGGAGGATATACAGAAAAAAAATACTTTAAAATATTGATGTTGGCGAATACCTCAAAATTTCCCAGGTATAAGTCTTGTTCTGTAAATCAAAGTGTTTTGAAGGGATGAAGTGATGAACACTGAGGCTTTACCTGGGACTTAACTATATGCTTTAAGATTGAAAGAAGAAATAGTTGGGTGAATTCCCTGGGAAAGAAGCCAACTGATATCTCTGGTCAAATGATGTACGTGAATCCTAGCTTTGGAAAAAGCCCCTTGAGCACTTTTTTTTTGAGAAACGTATTAAGACCTCGAAATTCTACCCATGGACCCACATAAATTGAAGCCTGGATTCTAAATATTACTTTGGTGTTAGAAGTAAGATGAGAATTTAGAGGAAATCAAGTAGCTATTTGACATGGTGAGGAATGTAGAACACAGGGATGTGCAGGTAGCACAGTGCAAGGAGATGGTAGAAGGGAAAAGATGTCAGGACACTGGGTGGGGTTGGTAAGCGAGTCATGGAGTCAGAGCAAGAAGGCCATGCAATGGCCAAGTTATAGATTGTTTGGGTCCTGGTAAGCTCTTCTGTCGTCCTAACACTGTGGGGATCAGTTTCCAGAAGTGATCAGAGAGAGACTCAAGCTTAAGCTGATGTGAGAGCATAATGCAGAGAAAGCAAGGTCTCGTGGGGCAGTGGTAAGACCTTAGGACCCATTTAAATTTACTGCAACATTTGGAGGGAAAATAGTGAAGTCATGAAGAACAAAGAACATGCCCTAATGTTCTTTATAGAAACATCCTGACTATCTTGGATGACTGTGTAAAATTTATTATGGAAAGGAATCCTTAAGTTTGGGAACTGAGGGTGGGCAGGTTCTAAAGGTCAGAGGACCTTGGGGGGGTCAGAGGTATCCCAGAGCCCTCGCCTTGGTCTTCTCCAGATTGATGTATCAAGAGATCCAAAGGCAACATACCATTAGCAAAAAGATGGGCCTTATCACTTTCATTTTGGGTTGCTGATTACAGAGAAAATATCCACACTGTTCCAGAAATAGACTGATATACAACAAGCCTTTGACCTCCCCAATTAAGTTAGGTTATCAGGATATCTCTAGTTACTTTCTGCACTGAATGGTTCCAAGCTATGTCACCTTTTCAAAACAATAATAATACCAAAAAAAATGGCCCAAGAGTGTATCCTGAATAAATAAATGTCTGAAATCCACACAGTACAGAATCTATTATCAACATTATTTTTCTGTTCTGGAATGTGAAACTCCTTAACTCCACAAACACAGTGTTCACTTGGTCGTCAAATTACTTTCTCATCACGACCCAGGCCTTCTTAGGCAGCAGCGAAATCTGCTGTTGAAGAGAAGGGAATCTAAACTGCCATGTATACAGCAGCTGGGTTCAAAATACCCTGGTTTCCTCTCCCCTGAGGACAGCATGGCCACACCAAAGGAGACAAACTAGCTACCCTTCCCATGAATGAGATGTATGCTATTAAGATAATTCCATGAGGATTTAGTTATTAGGTGGGAATTGCCTCTGTCATCAACCTGCATCCCAGGAGGATCGTGGGCTGTAATGGCAGCCTTACAGGATGGCAAGGGTGAGAGGGTCAGAAAACACTCACGTCAATTCCCTTATTCCTCCTGTCCCCCCACTTTTTGGAAGATAGAGCTGTACCATTAATTTAAACCTGCCATCTGTCACAGAAGAATTTCCTTTCATCTCCCAGGCCTGAGAACACAAACATATTGACCCAATATATCACTAGAAACCATCTTTAATATTGTAGTTGATAAAAATTAACAGCTAAATTGGATCTTTTTTTTTTTTTTTTTGGCTTCATCTATGGCATGCAGAAGTTCCTGGGCCAGGGATTGAACCCACACCACAGAAGTGACAAGGCTGGATCCTTAACCTGCTGAGCAACCATGGAACTCCCTAAATCAGATCTTCTTAATTCTGCTTTGTTACTAGGTAATCAAACACAAACACGAGTGCAGAGGAAAGACACATCATGCATTATACTAAGTGCTGGGCATTGCAAGAGTTAAAATGTTGGTGAATGAACACAGAGAGAAAAGGACATCAAGGATATTGTCTGAGGACAGGGCTAAAAGAATCAAAATCTTCCTGATCCCCCTATTAGGTCATGGGAGTCTCAAGGTGATAATGCTTAAACGCAGGGGCCACTTGCAATTCTGCTAAGCGCTTTTGTAAGTGCCGTGTGCTGACGTGGAAATCACCCTTTTGGGAAGATCAGAGAATTTTCTTCTAAAGAGCTCCTTCTTTATAAGGACTTGAGCAGATCCCTGTCATTGTTCTAGATAATGGATTACCTATACATACATTTTCAAGTGTAATGACACTCTTGCTTATTAAAGACCTCTCAGCTGAAGGGGCAGAATATTATGAACTGGCCGAGCCATTCATTTTCCTGAATATGTTATTCAGTATTTTATGCTAAACCAGCAATACACCATCCATTTCAGTACAATGATCCTTATGTTCAATAAAATTGAAGTGTCGCATCATAAATCATTATAGTCATTTATTTTACATTAGACACATTAGCCACTATATTCCATAATCTATTACAATAAGGTGGATTTAAATGTACCCCAAGGAACTGCAATAATAACTCGAGAACCAAATACAGCAATTTATGGGTAAAATATGCTTAACCTAAAACTGCACTAGCTCTTGTGATGGCTGTGAACTCTGCATGAAATTGAGTGCTGGTGGTGGCTGAACTGAGCTATGTGTGAAGAGGGAAAAAAGAGGGAAAGAAACTTCAGACTTCCCTCGAGTTATCTGTTCATTAGCTTAACAAATGTATACGATTAACAATTCCATGATCAGAGAGACAAACTTTGCTGAGGGAAGAGACACTCAAATGAAATCTTTTCTCAGAGATACGTGTTCAAGCTCTCCAGTTAACCGTTCAACAGGGTGTCTGCTGTTTCCAACAATTGTGGTGTCCTAAAAAAATCACTAATTCAGACCTCCTCTAATTACACATTTGTGAAAATTCAGCCTGAGTGAATGTGGTGTGAAGAAAAACATCTGCACATCTAATTAATAGCGTGAAAGCAGTGCCAGTGTAATGTTTTTATACCAGAGAACTGTCTAGAATCATCCTAAAGTAGGAGGCCCCCTTTTACTTATAACTGAGATGACAATTACACATTATTATCAACTAATGAAAAAGGCTTCCCCCAACAATCTCTTTTTTTAAGGCTGTGCTTGAGGCATATGGGAGTTCCCAGGCTAGGGGTCGAATCGGAGCTATAGCTGCCAGTCTACACCACATCCACAGCAATGCCAGATCTAAGCCACATCTGAGACCTACACCACAGGTCATGGCAACACCAGATCCTTAACCCACTGAGCAAGGCCAGGGATGGAACCCGCATCCTTAGGGATACTGGTTGGATTCATTTCCATTGAGCCACAATGGGAACTTCCTCAATGATCTCTTTCAGATAATATTTTATTAGCCTACTCCATTTTCCTGTACATATCCAAAGGCAGTAAGGCTGTGGTCTATCATTCAGATTCTTCACTCTTTCTGGGTTCCTCCACTTAGTCATAGATAACGAGATCTTGTTTGTAGTTTTAGGCAATTGATTACTAGCTCTGCTCCTGAACCTCCTGGACAGCTCTCTGGGTATCTCAAGTCTACTCAACAGGAAAATGAGACTGGACTTTTTTTGTGTGTGCAATGAGGTCTTTGCTGTGTTCAGCCGGAAACAGCATGGCCCAGAATTGCTGTGAGCTGTGGTATGACATGGCTCGGATCTGGCGTGGCTATGGCTGTGGTGTAGGCCAGCAACTATACCTCTGATTCAACCTCTAGCCTGGGAACCTCCATAGGCATCAGGTGCAGCCCTAAAAAGCAAAAAAAGAAAAAAAAAAGAAAAAAAAAGACATAAAAGTACAAAATGTCATCGTCAGATTCATTAATCCTCCACAGTGCAATGTATACTCTTTTGTCGTTTCTTTTTACCTTTTACATTTACAAATTTGCTGTGCCTTCCTCAACTTGCAGTCTAGTTTACACTGTTGAAACGTTACTACCATCTGATTATGGTGCCGACACCAAGTATGTTGTCACCGCTACTTTAATCCTCTTTCGGCCTCAGCGCGATCCTGGTTTTTCTCTTTTATTGATAGATCTGAATTATATGTTATTTTCCCCAGGCAGGCTTTTCCAAATGAAACAAAATTTAATTTTCTGTTCCTAGTTCTAATCCCACTAGGTTCTTTGGCACTTTTTATAACTTGGCCCTGTTACATGTATTATATAAGGTACTTCTAGGGAGTTCTGGGTGATGCTCACCCACAATAAAGGCTTTCTTTTAATAGAATATGTCACCTTTCATGTGTCTGCAAATGTGGAGACAAATGACACTCTTCTAGCTCTCAATAAGCAGATAGAATAGAAATGAGATAAATCTATGAAAAAGACACGTGGATTTAATGGCTCTCAGACTAACCTGTGGGCTTAGCCTGGTGCCACATATAAAAAGTTTACTGAAGACAAAGGGATCTATTTATACAAATCTTTAGGCCAAATTCAGAAATATACAAAAATTTCGAACGTATTCTTTCAAGCAGAAAAAGAGTATAGTTCTGGGTCCAGTTAGAAGAACAATCCCATTCTAGATGATCCAGTAGAATTAATTTGATACGGCAACCGGTCACAAATGTTTTATAAGAGCTGAAAACCGAACGGGATGGGGATGGAAAGGAACACAGGCCAGAAGGGGGAGGGATAAAGGGCAGAGGTAGTGGGAACAAAGGCCAGGAGCTTACCCGTCCCTTGCCAGTGCCTCCTACTGGCCAAACCAGGCTGGCAGAAGTGGACTGAGAGGGAAGTTAGTGAGGCCCAGGCTTAAGGGCCTCTCACCATGAAGCCCCTTTACAGGGCCCTAGGAAGGCCCATGTGTACTTGGTCATATGGATGCAATTTGGAAAATATTCTAAGTTGTGGTTATGACTGCTGTCTCTGTACCCTGACGCCCCCTCTATTATAGTTCTTCGAATGGTGGCGTTCAAATGGCCTGGGACATACTTGGGGGCTAGCTAGGAGAAGGTGGTTTAGTTGGTGTCTAGTGGGGTATACATGTGTGGTGCTCATTTATTTCTCTGTAGAATCTGGTTGTTGCCATAGGATGGAGAGTTGCTAGCACTGCTTACTAAGTAGCCATCCTGCAGGCATCAGGCTGTCCTATGCCCCTAAGAACTACCATGCATTTTAAAAGTCCTATCAGACATTCAGAGAGGTGAAAATGGTTTTTCCTGGTGTCAGAATAGCCTGCACTAACACATGGCTCTCTACTGTGCCTTTTCAGTTGGCTTTCACCTCAGATGCCTTAGACTAAGGACACTGATGACAAACCATTTGGTTGTAACATGAGAAACTTAAACATGAGAAACTTAAACTCACAGCTCTGCTGTGTAGCACTGGGGTCTATGTCTAGTCACTTATGATGGAGCATGATAATGTGAGAAAAAAGAATGTATACATGTATGTGTAACTGGGTCTCCATGCTGTACAGTAGAAAAAAAAATTGTATTGGGGAAATAACAATTAAAAAAACAACAACAACAATGAAACAGGAGTTCCCTGGTGGCTTACTGGTTAAGGATCTGGTGTTATCACAGCTGTGGCAGATTGGTAAAGCTCTTTTTGAAAGCCATGGGAGGCCTTTTCAATTGAAAAGGAAAAGAAGAAATCCTTGACTACACACCAAGACAGTCTGGATGACTGGTGTTCTGTCTTTCCACATTCTATGGGTGGACTCCTCGTCTAATAACTGCACACAGCACTGGTCAGAATCTGGTTTTCACTCTCATTCTATGTTCTTGCCCAGTAGGGCCACGTCCTGCTTCCATACTACACCTCACTCTGTTTCCTTGCCTTCCCTAAGGTTGTTCTTCCTATCTGATATGTCTCTCTCTGGTGTCCTCCACCTCCTTAGAATCTACAATCCTTCCAAGCTGTATACAAGTCCAATGCCTTCCATGAAGCCCTGCTCGAGTATATCCTCCTCCTTTCTCCTGACTCAGACCTACACACTGTTATGTTGTTCCCTCATGACTACCTGCCCCTCTTATCTGTCTACTTGAATTTGAAGTTCAAGGCCATTGTGTATGCTTTTCCTCCAAGTTCCAGAGTGTCTGGTCCAAGTCAGTGCTTGGCACAGAATAGGAACTCAGTTTAAAAAAAAAAAACAAACAAAATGGATTTACCTACAAATGCTGGCCTTGGCGGTTGCACCACAAAATGTAGTCTGCTGCATCTCCAGGCTTCTTGAGCTTAAGAGCTTCAGAGGAAAAACATTCAAGTAGACACAGGTGCTCAGAAATGTAATACTACTTTGGGAAGTGGCGAGGATCCTATTTCTGGAAGTATTCAAGCAGAGGCTGGACAACCATTGGTATGAATGGCATGGGATGGAATGAAAGATGAATGGAAGGGGTAAAGGAAATGGAGACCCAGACAGGTAAAGTGGTCAGTCCAAAGTCCATATTAGGTCAGAGGCAAACCATACTTAACCCCTGGCATTCCTACTCTCAGCCTGGACAACCTCTAGTGTATTCACTGATAATCTAAAGACACTCGGCCTGAATGTGTTTCCTTCTGTCTGCCACATTGTATTTCTGCAGGTCTGATGTGGCCACTGCATTAAATGCCAATCCCTCTATTTCCACCAGAGGAGAGGTTTTTGTTTTGTTCACTGTGATAGCCCAAGCACTCTCACACAGTGGAGACCAAACAAAGAGTTGCCTAATGCTGAATGAATGAGTGCCTAGAAAATGAGAGTGTAAGTCAGAGAGGCCAGGCTATGTAGCAAAGCCCACTAATCTCAGTCCCTTACAGAAACAAAGGACTACTTCTCACTCAGGGTTCATGTCCACCCTGCCTTAGCAGGGGATCTGCTCCCTGCCACCAAATTTTGAGACCCAGACTCATACAACAGCCACTATCTTGAACACTGCTAATCACCAGAGAGAGGGGGGGGTTGCAGGGTTTTGAACTGGCAGTTCCAGGCTTGGTATGGAAGCAATGCACATCATTTCTGCGTTCATGAGTCACTGACCAGCTTTCATCATATGGTCTGCCCAGCCACAGGAAGCCAGCATTGGCAATGTTACCACACTGCCAAAAGGTGGTGAGTCAGAAATATGTGTAGGAGAGCATTTGCGGCTCCCATGAGGTAGATTTGGTTTTAGCCACTTTCCTTCCATTTGAAACAGATTAAGTAGGTTGGAAAAGACTAAATAGTTAGGAAGAAGCCATGTTTCACAATGATGGATGAAGGGAGAAAGATTTAGAGACATTTGTTTTATTGCTTCCCAGTTAAGAAGCAACTCTCAAATGATACAGAATCAAGTTCCATTGTAAAATCAGATATAGTTCAGGCAGGTATGATGCCAGGGCTATGTGTGTGTGTGTGGGGGAGGGGGGGTTGTGGGTAGGAAAAGGATGAAAGTAGGAAAAACAGCAATATAACTTCCTAGAGAAAGGGTTTTTTAAAAAGTTGATGTTATGGGCTGAATGTTTGTGTCCCCCCAGATTCATAGGGTGTAGCCCTAACTCCCAGTGTGATGGTGTTTAGAAGTGAGGAGGTAATTATGTTTAGAGGAAGCCATGAGGGTTGGACCTCCTAGTGGGGTTAGATAGTGCCCTTATAAGAAGAGGAGCTAGAAAGACCTCTCTCTTCACATGCACACAACCAAGGAGAGGCTGGACAAGATCACGGTCGGAAGGCGCCCATCTACAAACCAGGCAGCGGGCTCTCACAGGAGCCATATATACTGGCACTTTGATCTTACATTTCCCAGCCTCCAGAATCATGAGACACCTGTGCCTATGGTTTAAGCCATCCAGTCTATGGCATTTTGTTTCAGTAGCCAGATCAGACTGAGACAGTTGATTTCACATACAGTCTGAATCAACAGTGAGATGTGGCCTCCCCAAAGGAAAGTTAAGTGTTCATTTACAGTAACCGAAGTATTAATTCTAGAATGATGGAGACGATGACTCTGCCTAACTCCACATTGGTGGAACCACAGCTGGAATATTGCACTAGTACTTGGTGATGGATTGATGCACTCAAAGGAACGTGACTAGATTGGTAAAGGCCTCAGTCCTTGAACATAAAAGGAACCGAGGAAGTAAACTGGAATATCTAACTTGAAGAAGAAAACACTTAGGGAGAAAATAACAAGTTTTCAATACCTGAATGATCATTGCATGGAGAAGGCAATGATCATACTTGTCTGTATGCCTGCAAAGCAGAGGAATATGACCAAATGAAAAGAACCATCAAGGAGCTAGATTTTTACCTGATACAAGGAAGAATTCCTAAGCAGACTAGCAAAATACAGAATGGCCTGCTTGGGGATTTAATAGTCCTTCCAATACTGGAAATGTTATTGAGGGTAATCAAACATCAGTCAGATGAGAGGAAGGGCGAGGTAGTCTCTAAGAGTCCACCTCACTTGAAAAGCCATGATTTTAAACGCGTGATATAACCTATTATTATATTCATGGCTCGCAGTGTGGCTCTGAGAGGCAACTGTACCTACTCTTGGCCACCATAATGTAGGAGAAGATGTCAGAGAAACACCATTCTATAGGCCAGGGGTTGGAACATTTTTTCTGTGAAGGACCAGACAGAAAATACTCCAGGCTTTGCTGGCCGTGCAGTCTGTATGCAACTCCTCAACTCTGCTGTTGTAGAGCCATAGACAATATGCAAACAAAGGGACACAGTTGTGTTCCAATAAAGCCTTATTTATAAAATCAGGCATCACGTCAGGTTGGATTTGGTTTGTGGATCTTGCCAACCCTTGCTGTGAACATTAAGTACGATTCTAGTTAGAGAAGCTGCTTACAAAAGAAATCTATACTCTTTGAGTGTCTCATCCTCCTCCTAGCAATAAAGACACCAAGGCCAGAAAATTAGAGACTGTGCTCATCTCTGTCCAAAGACAAGAAGACCAGAGAGTCCCTGGCTTAGCAAGATGTAGAGAGAACTCTGGAAAGACACCTGGGTTTGTGAAAATGGCTTGAAAACACAGAAGAAGAGAGAAAAAGGAAATGGTTTTTGAGGAAAGACGTTTTCGCTTGACTTCCAAACCTGGATCATCATGCAGCATAATAAAACTGCAACCAGGGATGTCACAGAGGTTTTGATGTATTGGCCCAGCGATTTCTGAGATTAGCAGTAACTATGCAGCAAAATCAGGACTGTGTCAGGAACTTATATGGCTATATCACAGTTCTTAACAACTAGTAGGTACCATGGATGTTTTCCAGATCACAGTGAGCAAGGCATAGGTCTCTGACACTCATAGAACTTGAAGGAACGTATCTTACCACTGCGTAGCTTGACACGCCAACCTGAATGGCCTGGATGATGCAAGGGTGTCTATGCATGGCCCTCACCCAGGATGAGGCCAAGCCAGGCAGAGAATTAACAGAGACACGTGGTTTTTGGTTTGAACTAACAAAAATGTTCAACCCACCCCACTATCAGGATGCTTAGCTGGTGAGTAGGCATTATTATAATGGTATGCAAATTGTAGAAACGGCAGACATTCTTTCCAACTATGTTTTCATTAAAGATTCAGCTTTTTTTTTTTCCCCCGCACAGAATAATAGTAAATGACATGCGAACTTCATATGAACTATGGGTCATGAAAGGATTTAGTATTGGCATTTTTAATCTAAAAAGTCTGGTGCCAGAAAATCAATATGTTTCAGTTGCAGCATTCGAATGCAATTTTCCTCACGTAACAGGGTTTCTTTCTTCTCTTCTTTCTTCTTCTAAGTCTTTTTTTTTTTTTTTTAAAGAATGAATAATTCCTGGTTTTTCTATGAAACAAGCTGCTGTATTATAAGGTAATGACATCAATAACACATTACATGTAAACAGAAAATGAACAAAAAATCATTCAAGGCCCTTTTGAAACTGGAGCGCTTTTCATCAGCACTATTACAGGCCCCATTCACATTATCGGATTGAACCATCCTGCATAACCGAGGTGCTGACAAGTCCTGATTACCCAATAACTCCTGGATCCCTTTCAGGCAGGTTCACGCAGAGGACAGGGATACCAGGCCTTCCTGGGGGGCAGCCAGCCTGCCACAGAGACCTGATCAAGAAACCCAACGCCCGCGCGCTCACTCCCGCTTGCCAAAAACGAGCGCTGCCACTGCCCGGAGTGTCATGGCCTCTCCTTGCCGTGTTCTCAATGGTTTCAGATTAACAACTGTGTAATACAGTTGGGGAGGGGCCAGGCTGAGCCTCCTAAACTCCTTTCTCCAGAGGCAATAGGCTCCAGGTAGGCCATCCACATGTCACTCATGTTGCAGAATCCACAGAGGAGTTTGGGCCCCAGAAAACAAGATGGGGACCAGGTGGCTTAATCACCTGAAATGAGTGACTGTTTCAAACAACCAACCCCTTGCCGCCCATTCCTGACTCTTCAGTGACACTGATCCCCCAAGACCCATCTCCATCCCTGTCGGTCACACTGCTGGGGGACATTTTCCTCGTCCTGAGGGAATTCTGGTCAGAGCCCAAGCTCTTTGTCCTACTCCACAAATGGGCCTTCTCCTCCCTTGCGGGTAGGGAGTGTGGTGACACGATGTCTGGATCCCAGGGCACTTCCGAAGGCAGAGAGCCTCCGGTCTGGGGGGCGAGGGGGGGACTACAGCACCTCTTTTCCACATGACTTTTCAACTCCTGCCCAGGAACTGCAGCCCACGGCTTGTGGTGCAGCTCTGAGAAGCAGCCAAGCCAACCTAAAACAACCTTTAAACAAGCAAATTGTGGTTTTTGCCTTTTGGGTGGTATATCAGCCTATATTTGACGTAATCTTCAGCTTGGGAGAGATCATATTTTTAAAACAAATTTCTTGGCTCCCAGGCATTGCTGTCTGGGCGACTGGACTTCCCTAATTAATTCAGGCTCCAGTCTTTTTCTCTTTTTCTTTCCTTAAAATCTTTCCACCTACGGTTTAAGTCACACATTGATGCCTTTGCAAACATAAGACAACAAATAGAGCCGGGCTTCTTACTGGAAGATTTGCAATTACTATGTGGGTCTGGCGGCATGGGTTGCTGCACATCTTGGTATGGTCTGTGTCTAGAGAAGGGGCTGGGATCCAGAGGGTGGTCTGGGTTCAAATCCTACCTCACTGCTTACTGCCAGTGGACTTGGTGGAAATCTCCTGACCTCTTTGTGCCACAGTTTTTTAACATGGAAAACCTGTGAGAGGCTTAGAACAGTGCCTCATATAAACACTTGAATGCTAGCTGTTTCTATTAATATGAACAGTCAAACTCTATGAAGAAAGTTTGAATCACTCGTGTGTCCTGGCAGAACTTGGTGGGTTTTGAATTAAATCCTCTGGGTGATGGAAGCCATTAGAGGGGTTGAATAGGGCAGAAAAGTGGCTGAAATTACAATCTGAAAGGATGACCCTGGAAGCCAGTCAGTATGGGCGAGAGTGGAAGCAGGAAAAGTTACTGGGTGATAATTACAATCACCGAGGCAGGTCAAATGATAACTTGTACCTGTGCAGGTGGTGAGCAGTGGGTAGGTTTTGGAGGACTTTCAAGATGGAGCCATAGGTGCAAATCAAAACCACAGTGAGGTGCCACCTCACCTGTCAGGATGGCCATCATCAAAAACTCTACAAATAACAAACTGGAGAGAGTGTGGAGAAAAAGGAACCCTCCTACATTCCTGGTGGAGATGTAAATTGGTGCAACCACTACGGAGAACAGTATGGAGTCTCCTTAAAAAAATAGGAATAGAGTTACCATATGATCCAGCAATTCCACTCCTGGGTGGAAGAAAATGAAAAAACTGAATTGAAAGGTTATATTCGAGGGAAGAGGGGAGAGGCAAGAAGGAAAATGGGATTAAGGATTAGGAGGTACAAACTACTGTGTATAAAATAAGTAAGCTATAAGGAGATAGATACATATATATAGTATTGTATGTGCATATACACACACATACACACACACCTATATACATATATATGTCATAACTTCTTTATCCATTCATCTGTTGAGGGGCATTTGGGTTGCTTCCATGTCTTGGCAATTGTAAATAATGCTGCTGTGAACATTGAGGTACACGTGTCTTTTTCAATTAGTGCTTTTGTTTTCTTCGAATATATATCCAGGAGTGGAATTTCTGGATCAGATGGTAGTTCCGATTTTAGTTTTTTTTAGGAACCTCCACACTTTTTTGTTTTCCTTCATAGTGGCTGCACCAATTTACATTCCCACCAACAGTGTATGAGGGTTCCCATTTCTCCACATCCTCACATTTATTTGGTGTCTTTTTTTTTTTTTTTTTGTCTTTTTGCCATTTCTTGGGCTGTTCCCTCGGCATATGGAAGTTCCCAGGCTAGGGGTCTAGTCAGAGCTGAAGCCACTGGCCTACACCAGGGCCACAGAAACGCTGGATCCGAGCCGCGTCTGCAACCTACACCACACCTCATGGCAACGCCGGATCGTTAACCCACTGAGCAAGGTCAGGGACCGAACCCGCAACCTCATGGTTCCTAGTCGGATTCGTTAACCACTGCACCACGACGGGAACTCGCTATTTGGTGTCTTTTTGATGATAGCCATTCAGACATGTGTGAGATGATATCTCATTGTGGTTTTGATTTGCATTTCCCTGATGATTAGTGATGATGAGCATCTTTTCATGTGCTATTGACCATCTGTGTGTATTCTTTGGAAAAACATCTATTCAGGTATTCTGCCCAATTTTAACTTTATATATTCGTTGAATATTAACCCCTTATCGGTCATATCATTTGTAAATATTTTCTCCCATTCAATAGGTTGTCTTTTGTTTTATAGATAGTTTCCTTTGCTGTGCAAAAGCTTTTAAGTTTAACTAATCCCATTTATTCATTGTTGCTTTTATTTCTTTTGCTTGAGCGGAGATGCAAAAAATACTGCTAAAAGGATATTTTATTTTTAAGTTTAGCAAAGGAAAGGGGGTTAAATGTGTTTTTGGGCAGGTCCGTGGGTCCTGTGGCAAAGGTGAGATGGACTCAGGAGGAACTACCATGTTTTCAGTTTTTCTGGAACTTTGGAGCTATGCTGTATTCTTTTCCATACCAGGCACCCCCCAAGCCTCAAGATTGCACCGGCTCTGACCTGACAGTATTCACAAGCCTTGTTAAACCAGTGGGCCACCCACGGTCACAATTCATCCTTGAATCCTGGACACAGCAGTCTGCAATTAAGAAACAAACCAAGATCAAACCAAACTAAATAAAAACATTCTGCCAGGCTGGCAGTGGCTTTATGGGGCTCAAAAGTATCTCTACTGAAATTCTGCCAGTGATTGCGGTAAGTTGTTATTGTAGCTAAGCTTCACAAAGAGGGAAACCTGAGCACTAAATACCCTGTCTATCATGGGGAGAGAGATGAGGAACACCACCATGTGGAAAAGAATCTTCTGTACGTGATGAGGGTTCAGCACAGTGGTGGGTGCCCGTGGGTGCCCGCCTGGCTGAGGTTGTGGGGGATGAGAGAGAAAACTAGAAATCAGACAGGACTCAGACCTTTCTGGAGGCACTCACCCATCAGGCCCTCTGGTTTACTTACTCTTTGGGCTAGCACAAAAAACTACTCGAAGCTCAGCTTTGCTATTGTCAACAATCGTGTTCTAGCTTAATTGTGGTTATCAGTAAGCAGGAAAGCTTGTGGCAAATTTAGCCAAGAAGGATTCACTGTGAAGAGCAATTCGAAGAATCCGATTAAAGGGGGTAGGCAAACTTGTGAGGTTAAAATCAAGGTCCATTTTCTTTGTGTTTTTTTCCTTCCATTTTCAAAGGTTTATTGAAGTAGAGTCGATTTCCAATGTTGTGATAATTTCTGCTGTGCAACAAAGTGATTCAGTGATACATGTACATGCATCCATTCACTTTCAGATTCTTTCCCCATATAGATTATCACAGAATACAGGGTAGAGTTCCCTGTGCTCTATAGCAGGTCCCCCACTGACCAGTCATTGCAGATACCACAGTGTGCGTTTGCCAGTGAGCTTGGTTTCTCTCATCTGCAAATGGAGATAAGGACACCTCCCAAAGTTTTCTGAGTGGACTAGACTCCTGGCTGGACCACTGTGCATGCTGGGGGCACTGTTTGTGGAAGGGAAACTACACAGGTGCCGAAGGACCCAGCGGGTCAGAGCCATCTTAAGGAGGGCATCCAGCCTGCTATTCAGGTTATCCTCATATTATTATTCAGGCCAGCCTCTTAGACCCTGAGGATGGAGGCTGCAGCAAAACAACGAACAAGCTCTTTCTCTCTCTCTTACATACATACACATTTCATGTCTGGGGAACAGTACCAAATCACACAAGTGCTGAATGAGAGGGATTCTCCTTATGGGCCCTAGGGTGCCCTCTGCCCAGCTTTGGTGAGGACTCAATTTTTGCTCTAATAGTTTAATTGAAATATAATTCACATAACATAAAATGCACCTGCTTAAGGTATACAATTCTGTGGTTTTAAGTATATTCACAAAGTTGTGTGACCATCGCTATTATCTAACTCAGGAACTTTTTCATCATCCCCCAAAGAAAACCCGTATCCACGAAGAGTAACTCCCCATTTTGCCCTATCGCAGCCTCTGACAATCACTCATCTACTTTTTGTCATATTAATGTATTTTGGACATTTCGTCTAAATGGAATCATACAGTATGTGGTCTTTTATGACTGGCTTCTTTCACCTAACATGTTTTCAAGGTTCATCTATGTTGTAGCATGTGTTGGTATTTTTTATGGCAGAATTATATTCCATTTTATGTTTATCCATTCATCCACATTTCTTTTGCCATTCACAAGTGATAAACATTTGGGTCGTTTCCACTTTTTGGCTATTATGAATGCCGCATGAACTTTCACATTCAGGTTTTTTTTTTTTTTTTGGCTTCCCTGCGGCATATGGAAGTTCTCAGGCCAGGGTTCAGATCCGAGATGTAGCTGCGACCTAGGCTGCAGCTGTGGCAACGCCAGCTCCTTTAACCCACTGCACTGGGCCCAGGATCGAAACTGCATTCTGACACTGCAAGGACACTGCAGATCCTGTTGTGCTACATCAAGAACTCCCACATTCAATTTTTTTTTTTAATTTGGTCTTTTTGGGCTGTACCCACAGCACATGGAAGTTCCTAGGCTAGGGAAAGAATCAGAGCTCTAGCTGCCAGCCACAGCCATAGCAACATGGGATCTGAGTGGCATCTGCACAGCTCACGGCAATGCCAGATCCTTAACTGGTTGAGCAGGGCCAGGAATTGAACCTGCGTCCTCATGGATACTATCGGGTTCGTTAACTGCTGAGCCACGAAGGGAACTCTCCACATTCAAGTTTTTATGTGAACATATTTTCAGTTCTCACGGCTATGTCTTAGGAGTGGAATTGCTGGCTTATATGCTCACTCTATGTTTAACTTGTGAGAACTGCCAGAGTCTTTTCCAAAGCTGTCGCACTATTTAAAATCCCCACTGTGATGCATGAGGTTCCATTGTTTCCACATCCTTGCTCACCTGTTGTTGTCCAACTTTTTGGGTTTTGCCACCTTAGTGAGTGCAAAGTAAGATCTCACTGTGATTATGACTCACTTGCATTTATTCAGCTTGGCATTTGTGTGAGCTTCAGCTGAGGACTCATGTCCTAAAAAGTTCATGGCCACTGTTTCTCCTTTTTTGCATACTTTCTATTTTTATACCATTTATTAGATGAATACTGGAAATTCTGGATCTGTCCTCAGGTGTCTTAACCTTTTTTATTTTTTATTTTTAAACGCCACATTCTTAACTCACTGTGTTTCCCGGGAACTTCCTCATAACCTATGTTTAAATACTTCCCATCTCATTATTTACCTTCCAGCTGAGGGATTTATTCTTCACTTGAGTCTAGTATGCTATTCAGCTTATCTGTTGAGTTTTTTTTTTTTTTGTCTTTTTGCTATTTCTTGGGCCGCTCCCGCGGCATATGGAGGTTCCCAGGCTAGGGGTCGAATCGGAGCTGTAGTCGTCACCGACCTACGCCAGAGCCACAGCAACGGAGGATCCGAGCCGCGTCTGCGACCTACACCACGGCTCATGGCAATGCCGGATCCTTAACCCACTGAGCAAGGGCAGGGACCGAACCCGCAACCTCATGGTTCCTAGTCGGATTCGTTAACCACTGCGCCACGATGGGAACTCCCTGTTGAGTTTTTAACTTTCATAATTTTAACTTTCATTTCTAAGACCTCTGAGGGTTTTTTTTCAACTCTGTTCTTTTTAAATTAAAAAAAAAATTAATAAAAAAAATAAAAAAAAATTTCTGGCTATGCCCAAGGCATGCAGGAGTGCCCAGGTCAGAGATCAAACCTGTGCCAGGGTTAAGGATCTGATGTTGTTACTGCTGTGGCATGAGTTCGATCCCTGGCCTGGGCACTCCCACATGCCCCAGGCACTGCCCCCAAAAAGATGCTGATGTGATAAAGATATAGAGGGCAGAGTTGTGGCTGTCAAGGGGGAAGGGGAGTGCGGGAGGGATGGACTGAGAATTTGACGGGTGAGAATTCTACCACTGAATCACCAATGCAGGACTTTGGGATTAGCAGAGGCAAGCTATTATATACAGGATGGATAAACAACAAGAGCCAATTGTATAGCACAGGGAACATATTCAATATCCTGTGATAAACTGTAATGGGCACAGGGAGTTATATTCAATATCCTGTGATAAAACACAATGGAAAGGAATATGAAAAAGAATGTATACGTATGTATAATTGAGTCACTTTGCTGTATAGGCGAAATTAACACAACATTGTAAATCAACTGCACTTCAATAAAATAAATTTTAAAAAGAAACAAACAAACAAACACCCATGCCACAGCAGTGAGCTGAACCACAGCAGTGACAATGCCAGATCCCTAACTCACTGAGACTCCAGGAAACTTCTGTTTGTTTGTTTATTTATTTTTTATTATAACCTATTCTGATTTTAGTAACGAGATTCCCCTCCTTTAGGTCTCAGAGGCTATTAAGTTTTTTTTTTAATTTAAATTAAATTTAAAATTACTTGGAATTTCTATTGCATTTGGTATTGGTTCTTCCATTTGTTGAACACACAGTTTCCTTCTTGTGGGGTTGGTCTTGCTACAGTCCTGGGGCTCTCAGTTTTGTGCTCATTTTCCACAGGGGGACGCCCTCTTGCATGGCCTGTTTTGACCTGGTGGTCCTGTGGCCTTGTGTGTGGCTGGCTCTTAGGAGGTGCTGAGTTACTTACAACTCTTGTAGGTGGTGTAAGAATGGCCACCTTCTGCTAATAATGTGAGGATCTATCTGCTTCTTCTCTTTCTACTTAGTGGGAAACATCCCTGCTTCCCGTTTTGTTGTGGAGCATGGATATGTGTTCGTCAGTTACACTTCTTGTTTCTTCATTGTGTGTAGGTATGTGTCAGGAGTTGATTTTTTGCAAGTGTTCCAGCCATCGTCTTGAATTAGAGATCCAGCAGAGCTTCAGAATGTTCAGGATTTCAGAATCTCAGTGGGACTTAAGGTCCTGGTCTTGATGAGAAGGACAAAGACCCTCGTGCTCCTGTCCCCAGCATCTGAGGCTCTTGCACTGGCTACTGCTAATGTTCCTACTGCCAATGGCTTGGACCACAGGGGAGGTGGCACCAGTTTTGGATCAGAGGAGGGAATCTTTGGCACAGGTGTAGCACTGCTGGCATCAGCACTGGGATCATGGAGGTGGAGAAACATCTTCTAGTAGAAACAGTGGGGCGTTCAGCCATGATTCAAGGGGGCCAAGCAGAAGAGAAGGGAAATGACCCATGTGGAAAAAGTTGGTGAGTAAGAGTGACACACTCATGGGAGAGGCTAGGAAACTGTTTTGAGTGTGAAGCTGGGGACTCATGGAAATAGCTGGCATTAGAGGGGAGGTCTAGAGTCTTGTAGGGAATTCCAAAAAGGAGACTTACATCAGGGAAATATTGGCAGGTGGAGCCTGGGAAAATCTGAGGATTAAATGAGATGATGTACATAAAAACTGTCTACCAGAGTCACTCACGTAAAAGGCCCTACTGGATTCCCTGCATAGATATCTGAAAATATCAAGAACTGCTAGCATGGTCTTCATGCCCAGCCTCAGTACCAGACATCAAGGGGATGTACTGTCAATCCTCACAGGCTGGATGGCTTCCCTGAGAATCATTATTTTCCCTCCTGTTTAAGCCTTTCAGACCCTCTTCCAGAAAGCTTTGGCTCCTTTGCTTCTTCTCAGAGAACTGCCCTCCACTCACAGGGGACCCCACAGGACTGTTTGTGCCATAAGACCTGGTCCCCTTGGATTCCCAAATGAACCTCAGAGGACATCAGGCTTGGACAGTCATATTCCTTCTTCTAGACCCTGGAGTGAATGACTCAGAGACTCAATCATCTCTACTAATTGTCAGACTGGGAGGCCATGTGGGGTGCGTAGGCCATGTGTGCACAGGAAATCATCCTGCATCCCATGAAAAGGAGAGTGTCAATCTAGCACCATCTAGGGATTTTGGGAGTGGCATATGCACACTGAGGTATATGGAATTGATGGTCAACAGGGACATGCTGTATAGCATAAGGAAGTCTACTCAACATTCTGTGATAAGCTGTATGGGAAAAGAGTGGAAAAGAATGGGTGTGTGGGAATTCCTGTTGTGGCTCAGTGGTAACGAACCCGACTAGTAACCATGAAGATGCAGGTCAATCCTTGGCCTTGCTCAGTGGGTTAAGGATCCAGTGTTGCTGTGAGCTGTGGTGTGGGTCATAGATTTGGCTTGGATCTGGTGTTGCTGTCAATGTGGTGTAGGCCAGCAGCTGCAGCTTTGATTGGACCCCCAGACTGGGAATTTCCATATGCTGCAGGTGTGGCTCTAAAAAGACCAAAAGAAGAAGAAGAAGAAGAAGAAGAAGAGGAAGAAGAAGAGGAAGAAGAAGAAGAAGAAGAAGAAGAGGAAGAAGAAGAAGAAGAGGAAGAAGAAGAAGAAGAAGAAGAAGGAAGAAGAAGAAAAAGAAGAAGAAGAAGAAGAAGAAGAAGAAGAAGAAGAAGAAGAAGAAGAAGAAGAAGAAGAAGAAGAAGAAGAAGATGGCTGTGTGTATATATGTATAAATGGATCAGTTTGAGATACAGCAAAAATTACTGCAACATTGTAAATCAACTATACTTCAATGAAAACTATTACAAATGAAAAAAAACAAACCCCTCAAAAACAAACAAAACAAAAAGTACCACCTACAAGTTGTGCCATGTTGTACAGCATCTTAATCTCTTTTCCACATTTGGGAGCATGTGCTGAACAAATGATCATGCAAGGACATTTCGTAGAAAACGTGTCATCTGTTGTCACATGAGAGTGTTTATCAGACAAGCTGTAGCAGAGATAGTGGAAGAAAGGTAAATTGTAGAGCCGTGGTTCTCAAGGGACTTTATGCCACATCATCCGCTCCCCAGCCACATCTCACTAAGGCAAAGACTATGACACTATGAAATCTGCTGAAATGAACCAAGTTGGGTGTTGAAATCAAAGAAAATGAACTAAAAATTGATTTGACATATATTTAATGCCATGCACAGTCATAATTATGTTGCATGGCAATTAGACACAGAGGCGAACTGTTCAGGTGGATTCACACAATTATTACGACTTTCCACAGTCAGTTGGAGCCAGGGGAAAATGATTCTCCAAGAGGAGAGAGAAAGGAATTAATATTTCCTAGACTTGAACTTGCAAAGCAAAATCTCTTAACATGATTTTTGTGCCACAGACTCTTCAGTAGGCTTTGAGACTCATGAACACCTTCTCAGAACAGGGTTTCATAAGATAAACTCTATGGTATCATAAAGGAAGCCAGTTTTATTCAAAGACAGTTAACATATATATTTTTAAATTTGTGACATAGTAATAGATGTTCTTCTTGATTAACTCATTAAATAACATATTAGTGGTAGGTCTTCAAATCAGCATAACTTTGAAATAGTGATAAGCATGAGTAGTATTTTGAGATACTGCAATAACTTAAATGTGATATGAAAAAAATCACAGGTGCTGCTGGTGGTATTGTGGTTGGTTGCCTCCATCTATAATCCTAAATTTCAGTTAGGAGTAAGTGATAATGAAGACACAACTTTTTGTTTGTTTTCCTCTCAAAGCTGATGGATCCTCTGACCCTGTGTTAAGAAGCCTGTCCTGAAGGGAGAGGTCAAAAGCAATTAACCACTATCCTCCAGTAAATGCTCACTAAATGTTAATTATTTGCTATAAAAACAAAGCCTGCATGAATAATAACAACTATTTTAATGTCACCTAAAACTGAGCTAATACAACGATTTTGTTAGAACAAGTCACCTTAAGGCCATTCTCCAGAAAAACCCTTTTAATTACCGCACAAGTCAATGATATCCTGATGGGAACAGTGGCCCTTGAGATGTGCTGCCCGTGTGCAGTGCCCATCAGCATGACTGGACAGGGCAGCCCTGCCATAGGCCTCACAAGGCTGCAACATCAGTGATCACCCAGATTCCTCCAGTTCCTTCGTGGCTTTTGGAATCAGGACTGTGCTCTTTCATCTGAGCAAACCCCTGGTAGTTCTTAGATAACCTGGGGAAAGTTGAAGAGGCCTCTGATTCCCTAAATCAGGTTGTCTACAGCAGTTATTAGAAAGCCCAAATGGAAATCTCTAGTTTTCATTCCGATCTTTCCCAGGGAAGCTGGGACGTTCTGCTCCTTCTTGGAATCAGCAGATCCCGTGCATCCAGCCTCCTGGGGCACCCAGGTTCAAGACAGGTGAGGAGGATGGCAGATATTCCTGACATGGTATCACACCTGGGACAGGAAATTAGAGACCAGCCTAAACTCACCACTGCCCAAATCAGCCTAAACTCACCACTGCCCAAATCATTGTCCTGAGATTTGTTTCTTAAACGCTAGACACACAATGCGCTATTCAGTAAAAAGAATATGGGAACAGTTCATGCTGGTGCTTTATCCCTGTATCTAAGCCCGGTTTTTAAGCATACACGGGATGAAAAGATGTGGTAGCAACTCTTAATAAAATTATATGAATGTTTACATAATCAAAACAGCTCTTTTATAAGCTGGACAAATAAACACTATTGCTGCCTCTGTCCGATCTTCCGCTTTGAAGAAAGAACATGGGCTTAGCTGTCCTTTGTCCTATATTACAAAAGAAAAGCCCCTTTCCTCGGAATATCTGAATCATCCACTGGCAGTTTCTCAAGGTAAACAGAGTAAATTAAAAATTAATGTTTCTCATATGGACAGATACACAACACATAGCAAATGCTTGCCTTACCAGGCATTAAGAGCAGTTGAGCCTATCTGTCATTACAAAAGCCTCTAAAAAAGTAGAAATGCTAGGACAACTTCAAAAAATTCTGAAAACCATCTCGTGGATAAAGACAAATGTTCTTTCAAGAGCTTTGTCTTATCTAATTAATCCCATGTGTGAGACTAGACTGGGGGACGAGGAAAAAAAATTGGGTTGACTCTTGCTTGTAAGAGGGGACAAAACAAAAGGAAAAAAAATTCTTTCTAGCCTTGATATCTTAAAGGAAAGGAAAAAAACAAAACAAAACCAAAAAACCCAACAACTCACAAAGATCTGCTTTTTCCTGTACATGATTATCTTCTTCTCATGAATTAGGTTTTTGATAAAAGCTGCTTCAGATTACAACAAAACAAACAAACCATGGTTCTTACAAGTTCATATTATATTACAGCTCTGTAGAGAAGGCAGTAAAGCCTTTGACCAGTCCAAATCCAAAATAAAATTAAAAGTAAACTCTAAGTTGGGAAAAAGAAAAGCGGCTTCTGGATCCTCATTTTTTTTCCCTATGCAATGTCAGGGGGCAGGAGGGGGAGGTTGCAGGGTTACATGAACTGATTATAATATCCTTTCTTTCTCCAGTGTACTGTTTCAGTTATTGGTCTGATCATTCTGCTGGTGGGGAATCTAGACTTTAATTTCCTGACTTTATCCTAAACAAGTTATTATTGTGAACCATTTGAGAATATGAAGAAAGCAATGAATTCTCTCCTAAGAAAGATGTACAGGTACCTAAGCCCATACCATCGTGCCTGCCATCACAGAGGCGCATGGGTATCCTAAAGTTTTTATACACAGAACTCTTAGGAGTCCAGAGAAGTTAGATGGAGGGCCCGAGTCTTGAGCTACTTGGCAGTCTATCTAACTCTTTCTCTAGATGATGGCCACATGGGGAATAAGAGCCTGATACCAAATGCAGTCTCCAGGAACCATTTTGGTCCACGGGCCTCGAGACCTCCCATGATACTGAAGGAATAGCTCCTTGTTCCAGTGAAACATCCTCTCCAAATCGGCTGGGAAGTAAAGCACTGCTGTAGATGACACACTAATGAAACGGCCGGTTCACTGCACCAATGGCATGGATTGAAGAAAACAAAAGTCATGGGACTTCCAAATTATAACTGGTAATAATGACATGGACTAATTCTTGGGTCAGGCTGGAGCCATGCTGAGAATCACTGGATTAATTTGAATTCACCTAGACAGGGAATAAGTTGACACTCCTAGGTAGAATAAGGTTTATTCCTCTAGTGATCCAGATCACTCCTATTCTTCTCTTCCTTGAATAATTCACGAAACCTTTACCACCAAATAATTTAAAAATGATTGAACTAAACATTTTGGATATTTACTACCTGCCAGGTACCATGCTAGGTACTCTCACATACAAACTCATTTTAACATCACATCAGTGTCAAGAGAGAGGCACAATTAAAATCAGAATTTGGAGTACCCGTCATGGCGCAGCAGAAACGAATCCAGCTGGGAACCATGAGATTATAGGTTCTATCCCTGGCCTCGCTCAGTGGGTTAAGGATCCAGCGTTGCTGTGAGCTGTGGTGTAGGCCAGCAGCTGTAGCTCTGATTTGACCCCTAGCCTGGGAAATTCCATATGCCTTGGGTGCAGTCCTAAAAAGACAAAAGACAAAAGACCAAAAAAAAAAAAATCAGAATCTTATAGATAATGTCACAGAGGCACTGGGACATAATTTGCCTGAGGTCTAAGATAGAAAATTGTGGTGAACTTATTTGCCATCCACCTTTTCCTATGGATATGGCTAGCTCAATATTCCTTTAAGCAGAAGCTTCCAGCAAAACCCTCATTCCCAGAAAGTCTTTTGGGAACACTCTATGGCTGCTTGTCCTTCAGCTTTTCTGCTGTGAGAGGATTTCTCTCTTTCTCTCTCTCTCTCTCTTTTTTTTTTTTTTTGACATTTCATGATGTTTTCATCTTCTAATCTTTTTCTAAGTTTCTTCTTTCAAAGCTTATCTTGAATTTTACCTCTTTTGGTATTTAACTGTCTCAGCATTTATTATATTATGTTGGATTATGCATCCTTGAGTGTACTTTTCTTAGATAGTCAATAGCCAAGGACATATTTCTCCAAAGAAGACATATAGACAGCCAGTAGGCATGTGAAAAGATGCTCAACATTGCTAATTATCGGAGAAATGCAAGTCAAAACTATAATGAAGTATCATATCACTCTGTTCAGAAAGGCTATCATCAAAAAGTCTACAAATAATAAATGTTGGAGAGAGTGTGGAGAAAAGGGAACTACACTGTTGGCGGGTAGGTAAATTGCCATGGAGAACAGTATGGAGATTCCTTAAAAAACTAAAAAGAATTACAATATGATCCTGCAATTCCATTCCTGGGCATACATCAAGAGAAAACCATAATTTGAAAAGATACATGTATCTCAATGTTCAGAGCAGCACTATTTACAATAGCCAAGACATGCAAACAACCTAAATGTCCATCAACAGATGAATAGATAAAGAAGATGGGGTATATATAAAAATGGAATATTACTCAGCCACAAAAATAATGAAATAATGCCATTTGCAGCAACATAGATGGACCTAAAGATGATCATACTAAGCAAAGTAAGCTAGAAAGAGAAAAACAAATATCATATGATACTGCTTATTTGTGAAATTTGAGAAAAAAAAAGAGATACAAATGAACTTGTTTAAAAAACAGAAAGAAGATCACATAGAAAACAAACTTATGTTTACCAAAGGGGAAAGGCAGGGGAAGAGATAAATTAAGAGTTTGGGGTTAACAGATACATACTACCATATATAAAATAGATAAATAACAAGGACATATTTCTGTACTACTGTATAGCACAGGGAATTATATTCCATATTCAACCTGTAAGGAAAAAGAATGTGAAAAAAATATGTATGTATAACTGAATCACTTTGCTGTATACCTGAAACTAACATCACATTGTAAAACAACTATAATTCAATAAAAAATTTGTTGGGTTAAAAATAAAAAAATAGCCAGGGATATTTACTGAGTTGGTCAACATGACAACCTTTTGAGAAACCCTCTAGCATGTGAGGCAAAGCTCTGCCTATTGATACTTGCAGATCCTCCAGGGGCTGCTGGTGGTGATGGGGTGAGCGGTCATGGAAGTTCTTCTCAGCACATCCCTTTCTGCTTCTGACAATCTGCCTCATAAGTAGGTTGGATCTCCTATCAGCACACTGGTACCTCAGTTGACAGGGAGGCAGAACAAGTCTCAGGTATCATCCTACTCAGCACTAAAGTCAGGTCACTGAGTTATCAGAACTTCAGACAGGACCTCAGAAAAATATCAGTTAATACTTGGAAGAACACAGCCCTGCATCATTAGGCAGATTGAAGAGAAAATGCCTAAAGATTGGGGCTCTTCTTAATCTCACTTTACAATGAGGAAATTGAGGAAGACAGAAGTTAAATTATCCAACATCACACAGCAGGTACAGCCAGGATGTGAATCCAAGGGCTTAACCTGATTCTTAGGCCATCCAAGGATGATTCTTAACTATGTTGCCTCTAGCATAAGAAAGTTACAAGGGAGATGGAAACAGAGCTACCACTTAGGGTTATAGATGGTTCTTTTGGGAAAAAGAACAGATTAAGAATGTCTTCAGGGGAAAACAAATAGAAATACTTCCTAGTGTCCTATGAGGTTAGAGGACAGGACTGATTCCATAGCACAGGGCTAATTGGGCCTGGGTTACCAGCCTCTATGCCATAGAACCCCAATGATAAAAAGCAGAGCGGAAGAGGGGTGGGGAATGAATCTGAGAGACAATCAGCAAAGCCTGTGAATTTTCCTTTACTTTTTACAGGAGCAGGAGGGGAGGATATTGTGAAGGTGGAAATACATTGCCAACTGGCTTCCAGAAGATTCCACAAGCAGGGGCAGAGGAGGGGAGAAGCCTAGACATGGCTCCTTCTGCCTGAGCTACTTCTCTGGGGTGACTAAACCTCCTCTGGGATTTGCTCCCCCCACCTCTGTTCCCCATGGAAGCTGACATGTGGTTGTCCCAGCTTTCTTGTTCCTCTTTCAGCTCTTCCGTAAGCTGTACAACCAATTCCTTCTATTGAATTCCTCTGTGAGAAGTAACCGGAATAGTGTGTGTTTCTCCTGACTGGGTACTGAGTGATCGACGGCTGGAATGAATTCAAGACTAGCACTTGCCTAAGGTCACGTGGTATGTACTGAAGTTCAGTTCTTGGGGCACAACATGTCTCTCTTCAAAACCAAACCCTCCCATTAGAAATGTTCCTCCTTGGTGAGGACCCAAAGTTTAAAATTTAATTCTTAACAGAAAAAGCAAAATATATATTTTTAAAATCTCAGTTCTCTTCAGTTTTTTAATTCGATTGATTCTTTTGGCAAGTTCCAATTTGTTCATGAACTTCTTATGGATGTGGGGCTCTTTTCTGGCAAATAGGTAGCATTTTCCTTGGTGGATTCTTTGGTGAGTATCTCTTCCATACCTCCTCTGAGTGTACTGTCTCCTTGATACTTGTGCCAAAACTGAGGAGGCTCATTGCAGGGATCGAAGCCCTTGAAAAAATGATTAGGGTCAGGACAGAGCCCTGATTGACCACTCCTCTCTGTGATACATATGAAACCAGGGACAGGGCTGCAAAAATGCAACTAGGTTGTGGCCCTGAGACTGGCAAGGGGAGTGGGGAGAACCAGTTCTTCATTCTGGTGGCAGAGAAGAGACAGGACACACACCTACACCACACACAACACACATACACACAACATACACCACACACACCACATACCCTTCCAACACAGGCACACACACACACACACACACCCCACACCACAACCCTTTCCACATACCCACACCCATACCAACCACACACATACTGCACAGCCACAGCACACACACACCACACACACACAAAACATACACACAGGAGTTCCCGTTGTGGCTCAGCAGTAACAAACCCAACCAATATCCATGAGGATGCAGGTTCCTTGCTCAGGGAGTTAAGGATCCGGTGTTGCTGTGAGCTGTGGTGTAGGTCACAGACGCATCCTGGATCCTGTAACACTGTGGCTGTGGCATAGGCCAGCAGCTACAGCTCTGCTTCAACCCCTAGCCTGGGAATTTTCATATGCCATGGGTGCTGCCCTAAAAAGACAAAAAAGCAAAAAACCCCCAACACACACACACACACCCCACAGCATCTTCCACCAGAACTCCAGAGCCTGAGATTCTTCTGTCAAATAGGAGTGTGGACAGGGATGGAGATACCAAGTGATAATGGTTTCAGGTAAATGGGATGAGGTGTTGAAATGGACACAAGCTGATTTTCTTAATGGAGTAACTCCAGTCTTAGAAAATTATTATTTTTTTTGGTCCAGTGTTCTGCAGTGTCACCTCAACTTGGAACAAGTTTTGTTGTGTGTTCGGTTGTTGTGTGTTCAGTAATGTTCATTCATCTTGTAGCCCATAGATAGTATCAATATGCTACAATGTTAACAGCAACTAAATTGCAACGGCTCATAATAGGACAGGCTCTGTTTTAAGTGGTTTATGCAACACACTGATCTTCACAGCCTGATGAAGGAGGTATTATTAGAAATTTATGTTACAATGAGGAAACTTCAGTGAGTGGGCAGAGCTGGCGTCTGACAGTTTGGTGCCTTTGCCCACAAGGTTGACTACTGGACTGTATTGACTCTCCAAAGTGTGTCTCAACTTGGATATAGGCAGAGGGTGGAAAAATCATGCATGGACTGTCTAATCTGGCTGCGACCATAGGGCAAAGATCACCACGCCTTTGGTCCCATGTGAATGGTGGGCCAACTCCCTTTGCCAGCCATCTAGGATCTTTTCCTCTTCATGAGGGGCTCTCTCACACACTGGGCTTAGTTTGGGTTACACTTTGGGGGGCCCTTCCATCTCACAGACCCTAAAGTTATTTTCAGGCTAAAGCTAAGGCAAAAGCTATTTCTAAGGGACCAGCCCTGAAGAACAGGAGACAGCTTTTTCTTATAACCCAGGGCTACCACTAATGTAAAGGGCACATTTAAACATACACATTTGGAAATCAACCCTTTATTGCTCTCTTGTCAGTGGGGACAGCTGCCTGGTGGGGGGGAAGGAGCGCCTGAAGCATCTGGCTTCTGAAGAGGTGGGTTCCTGAGGACTTGAGAAAGCTAAGGAGGGACACATTCGCCTAAGTCCTCTCTCATCCAGCTCCACCGGGATGTGAAGCTTGGCAGAGCGACGCAAGCTCCTCTTGTTTTAGAAGTACTTGTCCATCTCATCATCGACTTTCAAAAACAACAAAGGTTGCTTTCTATAGGCGTTTTCCCATCTTCTCTCCCTCCCTCAAAGGAAGACAAGGCCTGGCGTTTTTGCCCCCCTTAAGAGCATGTGCTCGTGTGTCGAGTGATGTGACCCAGGCCACAGGAGGGGTGGGCTTGGTGGGTCCCCACTTTGCCTTTACCCTCTGTGACTTTTGGGAGGATTGGACCCAGGTTGGGCATGTCTTGGATCTATTTCCAAATTCCATTTTGGTGGGATGGGGGTGTAAGAGGGCCAACCCATCCACAGAGGGCCCTTGCCCAGCTTCATGAAGAGGAGGGAGGAGCCTCCCTGTAGTCTGGTTAATTAGCTGAATTCTGTTTGGGACAAGAAAGCCAACTTCCCTTATCCACAGTCCCTGAGGCAGGGGATTCTGGAAGCCAAGAGTGAGGAGTCTGAGAAACAGTTCATCTCTACCAAGATTTGGCCAGACAATGGGAGGGAGGCTTACTGCCCCCTTCCCACGTATCAGAAACAAAGTCGTATTAAATTGGTAAAAATTTAATGAGAGGAACCCCCTAAGAGGGGGAAAAGTTAAAGTCCCAGGTTAAAGATTGATATTCCAAGTTCAGAACAAAAGGATGGTCTTTTGTGGCTCTGTGCTTATGCCTCTGAATGTAAACATTGTTCTGAGAGCCATTTTTTCTTTGCCAGATCTTTAAAGGGTAATAAATTAGCCTGTGGACAGCCATACAAGCTGCTACTAGATGTGAATGTGAATGGGTCTGAAGAAAAGGCTGACTTTCAATCAAAGTCTATTGAAAGAATGGTTGGATTTTCTAAAGAAGCATGTTGTGCCTATTAACCAACTTACAAAAGGGGCCATTTCCTTGATTTATATTTGGTTGCTATAGCAATCCTGCAGCCCAGACTGGCAGGTGAAGCTCCCCTCCAACAATCTCAGAGGTTTTTCTTAGTTACCCTCAGAGGCCAAACGCAGCACTGGGTAAAAGGCAGTGTGCAAACAAGCCGTGTCTGTTAAAAAAAAAGTCCAACATCTGGCTCAAGCATTTTCACACATCACTCTTAAATTATGACTTCTTATATGCAAGATGTTGGGTAAGCATTTTTACAGCCCTTCCAAAATAGGAGTACAAAGGAATGTTCATGGTCCTATTTGGGACCATTAATGGCTGGTTTCTCAAAGTATAGCGTATTGCTTAAATTTTTTACAGAATGAACAGCATTAAGTGTTGGCACTCAAATTGATCTTCAAAAATGGCCATGCCTTCACGATCCCATGGAAGAGAGATGGGGGTGTCTCAACGGGGATATTTGTGCATGTCTTTGTTGAGCAGGTGGATTAGAATCTCGGCATGTTAATTCTGGAGGGATCTTAGAGACAATGCTGTCTTGTCACCATTCCCCTACCCTATGAGCTGGCCATAGAAAATTCCAGGGTCAGAGGTGGGGAGAGGGCTTGGGAATTGATGACAGGGTAATTTCACAGGTAATTCTCAGGGAAAACATTGCTGGGTCAAAGACAAAGCACAGTTTACGTGCTAGGGGAGAGGGAGAGAGGAGGTAAGGTGAGCAGGAAGCCGAGGAGTGAGCAGGAAGTGAACACACGCCTCAAGCCCTTCAAAAGGGGAGGGTGCCCTAGAAAGAGGTCAATGCAGCTCAAGAGGCAGGGGGTCAACCCATAAGGCACCGTCTCTTCAAGGAGGTGAACTGCATGGGTAGGGGCCCTCCTGACCTTGAACCTAAACCATGTGCCCTTTCACAGCCTCCTGGTCTCAAGGAGTTCTTTGTAAAATCTTCTGAGTGTCTAGAGGAGGGAGACCAGGAAGGAACCTTCTTCCCTAGTCAGGACATGTGGCCCGTGTCCTTTATGACAGTGTGTTAGTCAGCTCAGCCTGCTAACAAAATGCCACAGACCGGGCAGTTTCAACTGCGGTTTGGAGGCTGGGCACCCAGGATCATGGCACCAGCAGGGCTATTTCTTCCAGGGCCCCTCTCCTTGGCTCATAGACAGCCTCTTCTCTGGGTGTCTTCTCATGGTCTTCTTCCCATGTGTGCCTGTGTCCTACTCTCATCTTATAAAGGATGCCACTTAGACTGGATCAGGGCAAACCCCAGTGACCTCAGTCGCCTTCGTGATCTCTTTAAAGTCTCTCTCCCAAGACAGTCAGTCACAGTGTTAGGTGCTGGGATATTTGACTTCAAACCCTTAGTTTTGAGGAGACACAGTTCAGCCCGTAACACATAGTTACAAGAAATTTCTATTGGAACAGTCGGACCCTTCACTGGCCCCAAGAAGAGGGGTGTGTTCTGCAGAAGTCTCTCTCCAACCCCCACCCCAGGCCCCAGAGGGAGTTTCCACAGCCCTGCCACTACCTGCCAGAGCCTTTTCCTGATTTCCAGTAAAGCCAGGATTTCTTCACAGCTCAGAAAGTGGTGACAGCCTGTCAGCCACTCGGAATTCCTGGTAGTCTCATTCCCCACAAGGTCTTGGAGGCTTTTGGCTAAGAACTGTCTGCAAGTGGCTGAAAAATGAATCCTTTGGTTCAATTCCAAAAATAATTTATGGCTTATTCCATTGCTGTCCAGTACTTCCAAGAAACTGAAGGGAATGGCCCAGACAGGGGGAAAAAAAAAAAAAAGAAAAAAGAAAAAAAAGAAAAGAAATCCTGTGCCTCCTACTCTTTTATTATGCTATAAACATTTGTTAATAGAGCAATTATCTCTTGAGCCGTAAAGGGTAAGTAAGTCTGAGGAAGAGGGGTGAAGGAGAGGTGCAATTCCTCAAGCTTAATGAAGTCAAGTGAGGTTATTTCAAGTGGATGAGAGTTATGATGAACAGAATCCCTTTTTGAGGAGGTTTAGTAAAGGATGACATACCATTCTGTTGATCTAAACCTCCTTGCAGCTCAGTTTGGTCAGACTATCTACACAAATACTCAATAAAGGCATCTGTGTATAACCTTGGCCTTTTATTGCTAATTAACTAATTTATTTATTTTTTGGTCATGCCTGTGGCATGCAGAGGTTCTCAGGCCAGGGATCAAAGCTATGCCAGAGCAGTGACCTGAACCAAGGCAGTGACAATGCCAGATTCCTTAACCTGCTGAGCCACCAGCGAACTCCAACCTTGTTCTTTTAGAAAGGTAACTCTCTGTGCTGGAGGGGCAGGTGGTGGGGATAGGTAATGGATACTCCATCTGTTTGACAGTCCATAGTACACAAAGCATTTCCCAGTGGTCCACCATTGTACCCAGCATTTTATATACTTATTTTATTTCAATCTCACGGCATGCCTGTGAAAGAAGTCTTTTTATCATTTTTGGCAAATGAGGCTATAGGGTCAGACACACTAAGGAACCTGACCAGGATTCCACAGCCTGTGGGAGAGAGAGCTGATATCTGAATACAGCTTTGGCTCCAAATCTGGGCTCTAACCTACTCCCGGGCACATCTGAACAGGCTTCTTGGCTGGTCCAGGCAACAGCGTGTGCTTTGATGCCATGGAGTACTGCCTCAGTGGTGGGAGAGTATAACTGAGTTAACATCACTTTTGGCTCATGAGATTGTTTTTCCAGAAGTCCAGGCCTCCAGATATAGGCAAAGTGTAAGGAATGAGGAGTGACAGAGGGTTCTGGTCCTCTGCCTGTTGGGAACCTGCCATTGAATGGGAACTTGCATAAAAGGGAGGGTTAAGGAGAAGTAAAGTTTCAGTGTCCACAGGGACAGTTGAAAACAGAAATTTAATCTTTAGGAGACAATGCACAGCCCCAAAGCATGACAAATTCTGTTTAAAGATGGAGGCTCTGGGATGCCTGTCTTTCATTGTCTCTGTTGTAGGCATTTCTGCTGAGGATCAGGAATGGAAGCATCTCCAGATAATCATTCACCAAAGGGATACCACCTGGGGCAGAGTCCCTCACATATGCAAATTGGCCCAAGTCAACTCTTGGGTTCATGGGTTATTTGAATGAACAAAACTTGGAATTTCACTGCAAGGGGCAGCAAAAATATGGAGAATGTTTTGCGCCAAAGAGAATAGCACACTGTGTTTTCTCTACTTCTGTCACCTTAGAAAGGCTTACAGTTATTTCTACCACCAGCCCTATGTGATTAGGTGGAGAAGTGGTGTTCAGCTGCCTTAAAATTTGCTTTGGAACTCAGCTCCAAAGTCTCTCTAGATTCTTTGTTTTGCTGCTAGTTATTTATTTTTTATATTCCAGATTATCCTATCCATTTCCCTCCTTTCTCTCCAAGCCGGGGCTACAGTAAAAACACCATCGACAGCCAGACGCGGTACTGCCTATAACCCATTCAGACAGTCCCCTGTGACAGCCTTACCATATTTGCAGCTTGAATTTTTTAGCAATGTTTACTGTATTTTGCCACTCACGTTTACCACTAAATGTGATATTTTAGCTGGATAAACACAGTATTTAATTTTTATTCAATATAGATTTTACTTTTTAAAAGCCACCAGCTTTGTGGATAATTTAATATTGAAAAATTTCTTCCCCTGCCCCTTTACTATGAACCTTGAATGTATAAATTTGTGATCCTACATGTATTGCCTGAATGTTTGGGATCACCGTTGATCTGCTGTTACTGAGCTCTAGGTGACTCTAGCTAAGAACAAATGGAAGAGAGATGGCTCTACCGTGAGCTACAGTCATTTCTCACAATGTCTCTTTGCATCCTTCCTGAATTTAGTTTTCAAAATAATCTGAATAGTGAAAAACATGAAATACAGGAGACTGTATTCATGTAGAACACTGTGGTTTACAAATTGTTTTTCATGCATTTCATCAGCTGACAAAGGGGAAAGCTTTATAAAAATATTTGAACTCCTACAAAAGGAACTGGAATTTGCAAAATGACTCCTGATGCTGGGCATGGGCTGCTGGCCCCATGCTAAGGGAGGCTGAGGGTTTGTGTGTGGATCAGGATGTATGAAGAAAGCATTTACCATCCACACTTTCCCCTTCTGCCCTGCTAATGACCTCAGCCCTGGCCTGAGGGACCAACATCCCTTAGAATGAGAGGTGATTTAGCTTTGATATGAGTGCAGGCTTGGGAATCTCTGTAAAGAAATTGCTTATTCCAAAAATATAGTTTCTTTCTCTTCCTTAAAAGTGGAAACATAGGAAGAAATGTGGTTGGGAATACGGAGGATATGGAAAAAACAAAGCTGTGCCAGGAATGAACTTTGGGTGGAGGAAGGAGAATGCATTTAGTGTCCACTGGAAGAGAATGCCAGGATCTATAGCGGAGCACCATGGCTGCTTAACTTTGTTTAAGGAGATATGCATATCAGTAAGGCAATTCTGCCCAAGATATGAGACCTGTGTCACTTGGAGAATGTGAATCAATGTATGAGGTTCACAAGAACAAATGGGAAAACAGTCCTACAGTGACAAACCAATGGCGGCATTCCCATTGTGGTGCAGTGGTTAACAAATCCAGCTAGGAACCATGAGGTTGTGGGTTCGATCCCCGGTCTTGCTCAGTGGGTTAAGCATCCGGTGTTGCCATGAGCTGTGGTGTAGGTCGAAGATGCCGCTCAGATCTGGTGATGCTGTGGCTATGTAGCAGGCTGGCAGAGCAGCTCCAATTAGATCCCTAGCCTGGGAACCTCCATATGCTATGGGTACAGCCCTAGAAAAGACAAAAAAAAAAAAAAGGAAACCAATGGCCTCTTCCATAGTTTTTGAGTCTAGCCAGGAGAAAGTCTTCATAATTGTGATATGTCTTTACTTCTCCAATCTCCCCTTAACGAAGAGAAAGAGTATCAGAAGTGATGGGGATTTTTTTCATTTGTGGCCATGCTATACAAAGTTGCTTATAAAACGTAGGTTTATTTAAAGAAGAGTATTGAAAGAGTTATAGGTGCCATTTACCACGATGTAAAGTTCTCTTTGAATCTTGATTTAGTCCTCTGTGAAACGTGAAAACACTAACCTTGCAGGGCTGTTGTGAACATGGCAAAGAGCTCTGTCGATGCTTAGCTATTACTAAAATGCTCAAATGGCCAATTAGGGGTGGACAAAGATTTGGCAAATTTGGGGGAACCAGGAATCACAGATAAAAGTCATAAGGAGTTGCATCTAGCGTGTGGAAGAAGTTGGGCTGTAGGCTTAGGTAGTGAGGGCACAGGAAGTCTTTGAGCAGGGTGTGTTCTGACAAAAGAGGTGGTTGAAGAAAAATCAATCCAGTGACCCTGTACAGGACACACTGGAGAAAAAAGAGGCTGGAGAGGAGGAGACACATGAAACCATTACTGCAAACATGCTGGGGGGTGGCAGTAGAGTGGGAATAAGAGAATCTGGCGCTCTACTCGAGAGACGTGGCAAGAGAAGGGTCAGGAGTTAGCAATGCATCAGATGGAGAGGGTGGCTAGAGAATGGCCTTGGCTGAAATAGAGGGGTTAAAGGAAACAAAATAGGGAGGGCAGAAAAAGTGGGTTTCGAAAGTATATTTGAGTTTGTGTGTGTGTGTGAGTGTGCCCGCATGCACGGATATGTGAATGTGGGTCTGTGAGGTCACCACGTTACATAGCCTGCTTAAGCCTGTACAAATGTATTTGTATGTGTGTGTCAGGGATACACAGGGATGGAGACAGTAGGAAGAGGAAGGCTAGTCTCAAGCCCAGTTGTCTAAGACAGAGTTTAGCATCTATAATCTTGCTCTTCTCTTTGGCTCTGCCATTGACTTTGGGCAAGTTGTCACCCTCTGTACGTGATCATCTGTAAGGTGGAGATAGACCTTACACCGCCTCAGCATTACCTCCAAAACTCACCACTCCACCTGCCTACTTCACCTGGAGAAGTTTCTCTCAAAATGTTCTCCAGCCCCCAGCCCTCATCTTAGTGTACTTCTCTCACCTGCAAGAGCACCTTCACTGATTTTCTGAGATCAAATTCCCCTCCACTGTTTTCCACACCACAGCCAGAGTGACACTTCCAAAGTGCAAATCTGATAATGTCACCACCAAGTGGCCTCTTGCAATGGCTTCCTATTATGTATCCTACAAACCTCTGTACAGCCTGCCACCGTGAGGGCCATTGAACCTGGCTTTCCCAGAACCTGGCCTCCACATATCCTATTCCCTTTGGTGGGAACACTTCTCCTTCCCCAGGTCACCTCTCAACCCATTCTTCAATATTTACCGTGTCACTTCCTCAGGGAAGCCTGCCCTGGCCCCACCCTGATAGGGGTCAAGCTCCTTTGTTAGGACTCTTCATTTACTTTGGGAAGCATCTCAGGTTTTGGTTGTTATCACTGAGGCAATGCTGCTCTTACCTGCCAAACTGGAAGCTCCATGCCTCAGACACAGTGAATTCAGGAGATACATAGGTGACTACAGGAGGGGAGGAATGGGTGAACACATGAATGAGTGGACCCTGGAGCACCTAGCTCACAGAGCTGCTCTAAGGGCACTGGAAAATGTAATTAGTATTCCAACAGGAGTCAAGGTTTGATTGATAGTTCTGAATTCTCCTGAATGCACAGCCTAGTGGTTTTACTAAGCATCTTGAGACACTTTGCTACCTACCTTTTCAATGCCCAGGAATCTATGGGGCGCTGCATATTCATACTTTAGAATTCTGTCCCCCTCATTATATTATTTATTGCTGTGTGAAACATTACTCAGAGCTTAATGGTTTAAACATTTATAATTTCATAGCTCTTTTTGGTTAGGAATCTGGGCATAGCTTCGCTGGGTTCTCCACTTCTAGGCTTCTTACTGGCTGCAATCAAGGTCTTGACTGGGGCATAGTCATCTTAGACCCAACCCAATTGGGAAAAGATTCACTTTCAAATTCCTGCCTATTTTTGAGGATCAAGGGCCTCAATTTCTAGAAGGATACTGGATGAAGGCCACCCTGTTTGTGATCACATAGGCCCCTCCAACACAGCTCCTTGCTTTATCACAGCAAGCCTGACGTTGAGGAAGAGGGAGGGAGGGAGGGAGGGGGAGAGAGAGAGAGAGAGAGAGAGAGAGAGAGAGAGAGAGAGAGAGAGAGAGAGAGAGAGAGAGAGATTGCCTGGAAGAGAGAGAAGAAAAGTCACAGTCTTTTATAACCTGACCTTGGAAATGACCTCCCATCACTTTTGCACATAGGTTGCTTATTAGCAGAAAAGTCACCAGGTCCACTGTCCACATGCAAGGGGATGGGGTTAAAGAAGGGAGTGAGTACCAGGAGGGGGGCACATTGAGAGTTATTTTAGGTGGCTTCCTGTCCCACTCACCATACAAATGCCCAGCAGTAGAGGTACTTAGCAACTGTATCCCTAGTCCTATCTGACTGGATCCTAACCCACTGCCAGTCACAACTGGTCCCTCGAGGTTTTTCCTGATGATGGAATAATCCTGCTAGGAACAGCAGCCCCACAGCAAATGATCTTATTGATCCACAGCTTAAAATTTTTCTGTTTCTTCACAAGGTGTGTCAGGGAGAGAAACAGTCAGTTTGACCCAGCAAGGTCATACTTACTCCATTTCCATTAAATAAATATTCACAGACTCTGGCAAGCCACCTCTAAGGTGTCAGGTATTACGCTTTAATTTCAGCAATTATGCGGCCTCCTGTCAGGTGGATGTGACACCAATGTTGAGATACAGAGGAACCTAAGAATTCCTACTTGGGGTCAGGCCCCAAATAGAGAGGGAAGTCACTGAGTGTTTTCAACCTAAGTGGACTGGGCCTGATAACAAAGAACCTACTGCAGAGACGGCCATGCTGTGACCTGCTACTCTTGAGTTCTTAGATGGGTTTCTCTAAGCCTAGCTCTGCTTTCTGGTCTGGGTCCATGCTGGCAAAAGTGAGGGTTACGGCCATAATTCTAGGGCAGGGCAGAATCTCCCTGGGAACTTGAGCTCCTGACTTTAGTCTTATTTATTTATTTATTTTGTCTTTTTGCCTTTTCTAGGGCCACTCCTGTGGCTTATGGAGGTTCCCAGGCTAGGGATCTAATCGGAGCTGTAGCCACTGGCCTACACCAGAGCCACAGAAACGCAGGATCCGAGCCACATCTGTGACCTACACCACAGCTCATGGCAATGCCGGATCCTTAACCCATTGAGCAGCTCCTGACTTTGGTCTTATTAGTACGATGCTGTGAGTAGCCCACAGAGGTGATGTGGAGTGAAGCAAAGGCTTTGGGATGAAGAGATCCTACTTGCTGCTGTGAGACCCACAGCCCATCACATAGCCCTCATCCCCAGGCTGCCCATCCAAAGGGAGAATAGTAGCCCTCTTCCTTGTGCCTTAAGGTCCTGTGGCGATGGTTGGGTTGGCTTCCCCAGCCTTCACTATACCTCCTTCTACTTGAAGAAATTTAAAACATAAATATTACTTTTGCCAGCTTGTCTTCCTAGGGGCTTGGGAGGTAGAAGCAAAGCACAGGCCATCCTCCAGTGGCAGGAAAGGCATCAAGGAAGCTCCCCAAATGCACCTGTTGTGGTGGCAAGCCCCCTACCCCGCCCCAGGGATGCACTGTGCTATATCAGCAACAGCTGCCTAGGCTATGGATTGCAGTTGTGGTGGTGTGACTCACCACCCACTGGACTGGGGCAGTGCTCCAGTGGCCTCTCCAGCCATGCCATAGGCACTTAACTCACTCAGCAAATATTTATCAAACACCATCTATAGTCCAGGTACTGACTGAGGTCCTTGGGGCCCCATTAGTGATTGAGAGGCTGAATCCTATCTGTAGAATTTACACTCTACTGTGTGTGTGGAATAACCAATAAATATTTAAATAAATATTTTGTATTTTAAACATTATTCAATGCTATGAAAAACAGAAAAAGTAAAAGAGTGAAAGGGGAACGAGAAGTGCTGAGAGTGAGAGTGAGTGACAATTTAAAATCCAGCAGCTGGGGTAAGCCTCACTTGAAAAGGTTATATTTGAGGAAATATCTGAAGGAAGAGGAGGTGGCCATGAGGGAATAACATTCTAGATGGGGTGGGGGGAGGGGGAGACTATCAGTGGAAAGGCCTCTCAGTGGGCGTGTGACTGGGGAATCCATGGAGTGGGAAGGAGTCCAGCGTGGCTAAAGGAGGCCAAGGATGGAGAGGGTGGAAAGAGATGGGGTCAATAGGGTAATGAAAGGCCAGATCTGGAACCTAATTCCCTATATTAAATCCCTTTCTGTTTGAAACAACTAGAATGACTGCTCTCTCCTCTATTAAACTGATGGATGCATACCCTTTGCCCAATTTTATTCTAGTCTTCACACAATTGCATGGAAATTATGTTTGCACCCATCCCAAAGAGGTGGCCTCAGTATCTCTGTACTCCAAGCACCTAGCCCAGGGCCTTACAGAGTAAGCACTTCATAAATGTTATTTAACACAACGTGAGCACCATTATTTCCAAACCACTGCCTCTTCCAAACAGGAGGCTTCTCTGTGGGAACATGTAGCCTCCACTCTGGCTGGACGTGTTGGGGAGTGAAGAACTTTCTCATTGAAGTAATACATTTAGTATTCTAATGAAGTAATTATAAAAGTAGGTAATTATTGAAATAGCCACATCAACTCCCAGTCATTAAAATCCTCCTAAACAGAGCTGGCATGACGGCTTAGGCTATTAGAAACCTTGGCAACCACCCAACGCCTACAATAGCTTCTAATTAATTGATCTCACCTCTAATCTGCTATTGTTAGCCTGGTGCCATCATTTGTTTGGCCTACAGATCCTATTGCCTCTTCCTTTTGATTGTATTTGTTACTGTACCCTCTCTATCTCTTTCAATTAAGCACAGGTTAAGTGGTTCACCCGCAAGAGAATAGGAGATAATGGCACCAATCAAAGTAATCTCTTTAATTTGCTAAATGGATTACAGGGAAACCCCAGCCAAAGTGAAGTCATAGCTAGTGGCCTTCACTTGAACTACACACAGAGTATCTAATTATTAACCCACCAGAAGCCAAACTTCATTGAGGAATAAATGTCTACAAAGTGAGCAGGTACGAGCAGTTTTCCACAGAAAAGAGATGGCTGTCTGTGCCTAAATTGTTTCCATGGTGAAACGTCTCCACTGGCTCCTTTCCCAATGTCTTGCTGGCCTTAACTTACAACTGCAACACACATCCTCAAACACCAACCCAAGTCCTTCCTAGAGCTCCAGTCAAGAGTGGATTTATAATCTCTTTGAGGACATGCTCCAGCTAGAATTCATTTTTCTTATTTGTACTATAAATGCAAATGCAGTCTCATAGGCATGATGGTGCTGGCTTTTGCTGACTCTGAAATAAAAATATATTTAAGAGTAAACAAGTTTATCCCTAAGCTGGTAAGTGATCTTCCTTCTTTCTGTGACCCTGTTTATTCTCTCCCTTACACATCTCTCTCTCTCTCTCACACACACCCACACAAAACTCTAAGACCAAGGGTCGGGTGGAGTATAGGAAAACCCCACATCACTAGGCTTCTTGGCTTCGCATATGTCCTTGGTTTATGAAGCAAACAAGCAAGCGAGCAAAGAAAGTTAAATCTGGTCATTTACAGACCAGATGGAGATCACAGGGGAACAGCAAATACAATGGAAGATGAAAAAATAAAACTCTGTGAACTTCTCAAAGATTGAAGGACCTTTGGAAATTGTAATTGGAAAAGTTAATAGATATTGATGTAACCTTTTTGTCTTCAAGACTGCCAGCTTTCTGGGGTCACCACCTTTTCAATATCCAACTAAAATGACTTGCCCCCCAATATCCCATGCTCTGTAGCAAGTCTTGTCACCTTCCCGAATTTTCTAAGCATTCCTCCGGAGACTTTTGTCCTGTTCTTGACTCATCTCTCAACCTTCTCTTCCTGGCTTGCCTCCTGGAGCACTTGCTCTACCTCTTGTTTTCCCTTCTCAGACCAAAGACTGACCTAATCCCTCCTCCTCAATTTCCTAAAATACCACTGACACAGGATATATAATCTCATTTTACCGAAGTTTGGGGCAAAATCATCCACAGCAACGCAGGATCCAAGCCGAGTCTGCGACCTACACCACAGCTCACGGCAATGTGGATCCTTAACCCACTGAGGGAGGCCGGGGATCGAACCTGAAACCTCATGGTTACTAGTCTGATTAGTTTCCACTGAGTCACAATAGGATATTCACCAGCACTTGAGCATCCTCACCACAGAGAATTTATCACTGGTCCTATTTCCTCCTGAGTCCTGGTCATCCACCATATTTTTTCAGAGACACTCTAATCTCTCCCATCTTCTCCCTTTAGGTCCCAATCTTCCTTTCAAGTTGCCAGGAAGAAATACTTTTTCCAGGGATGGATAATAATCTGCCTCTTCCCTAGATGTGCTCTGAGATCTAACCTGCAGAGACAAAAGATTCTTTAAGGTCTTGTCTCAGTCAAGAGTGCCTTTTGGAGTTCCTTTGTGGCCTAGCAGTTAAAGCTCTGGCATTGTCACCACCGTGGTGCAGGTTCCATTCCCGGCATGGGAACTTTGACATGCCATGGGCACAGCCAAAGAAATAAATAAAATTATTAAAAAAATAATGCCTTTTATTCTTTACAAACAATTCTGAGTTCTTAGAGCAACCTATTGAACCTGCAACTGGCCTCTGAAGAAGAGTTTCTTATCCCAACTTTAAGCACCCACTCTAAGATGTAGGAGTAGATGCCGAAGAGAAACAGAACATGGGATAAGGGGTACCCTCTGCTTTTAGGGCATTTATAGTAAAGCAGGGGAGGTGAATACACATCTAAGAGGCATGTGGTGAGTGAGAGGCAGAGGGAAGGCAGAAGATGCAAGTCTGCTCCTCCTACTTGATGACGTTGGACACATGGATATGATAGGCCAACTTTCTGAGTTTCAGTTTTAGGAGAAATAGGGATATAAACATTCTACACCCTGCCCCATTTCCAGGTGGCTGTGAAGACACAAGGGGATGGTGTGTGAAGGAGGGTTATGGGAATCGTAAAGCCTAGTGCAAGTGTACAGCATTGCTGTCATCACCATGTGAGAAGGAACATACAATAACTGGCTACAAGTGCACCTCCCACTGGTGCACATTGTTTGGGGTGCAAACGTTAAAATGGTGGTATCACGCTTGGAGCCCTAAAAGAAACTAAACCCTAAGTTTGGGGTTAACAGATGCAAACTACTGCATATAGGATGGATATATGTATAGCACGGGGAACTATAGTCAATATCCTGTGGTAAACGATAATGGAAAATAATATGAAAAAGAATATATATATATAGAACTGCATCACTTTGATGTAGAGCAGAAATTAACACTACATTGTAAATCAACTATACTTCAATGTTTTAGAAAAGCTGCACACTAAACAAATCAAGGATCATTACAATGACACCATGGGCACATACCTTGGAATTCCCCTAAATGTGCAAAAGATTTAGCTCTCACACATGGTCCCTTTAGTGTTTCTGATTGAGCAGAATGTCACGGCCCCAACTCTGTTCTCTTAAAGGCTTGTAAGGCCAACTTCACATACAATCCGGTAAATATATAAATTTCCTTTGTGCTTGGCCTGATGTTTGGCTCTCCCTCTTACCCTTACTTTGAGTAGGTTCTGTCTTGGTTTCCACCTGTTTATATGACCCACTCAGTCTCTCTTTGATAGAGGGTGTTGTGACCTAATGGAGTTTCAGCTGTGGCAGAAATCAAATCTGCATGTCAACAGATATACGGCAGCACCCCCAAGTAGGGACACTGGTGTACCCGTGTATGTTGGCCTACAGTCAAGAACTAGTGCTGTAAATCCTATATAAAATATGGGTTTGGAAAACCTGAGAGTAGAGAGGGAATGTTTCAAGAAAGATGCTAGACTTTTTGATAGGTACAGCAAAAACGGTACACTAGAATGTCCCTGAAAATGGCAATTCTTATATCTGCATCACATTTAAAGTTTGCAAAAGGCTCACATTGATTATCTCATTTAATCTTTAAAATAAACCTATTGAGGATTTCATTTCCTAGCTTTAGTTAAACAGGTGCCTAGAAAGGTGACCCCACAGAAATATGTACACATGTGCCCCCAAAGGCATGTATAAGATGGGTATTAGCTACAATGGTCCCAATGACTGCAAAGTGGATGCAACCCAAATGCCCATCCTCAGGATGAAGAAACACACACGAATGTAACACTACATCCTTGCAGCAATGACAACGAAACAATTGCAATCAGCTGCACAAAAAGGCTAAGTCTCTCAAACATTGTATGTGTGAAAGGAGGCAGACATGGAAGAGAAAATACTGTATAACTCCATTTATACAAATGACAAAAGCAGGCTGTCAGAAGTCAGTGTTTGGGGGAGGTGGAGTGACTGAAAAGGAGGTGCAAAATCACCTGTGTGTTCATGTCTGAGGCCAATCCAGTTCACAAACTGCTGTCTGAGAGCCACTGCTTTCTGTGATCTGGAGAAAACTCAGCTGGGCAGGAATTCTCCTATGGCTTCTGAGTCATAGATTTCATGCATAAGTTTTCCCTTTACTACTTTAATTCTCTGGCAAGTGCCCCCCTGGAGCTCTCTGAGTGAGGTGTGCAGGGTGGCTTTAGGGTGGCTGAGAGGGTCCTGGACTCTATGTCCCTCCACCCCAAATACTCCACAATGTAGTCAGCGGATTCTTAAGACAACTCACCTGAATTCTTCCTCACCAGTGCCATCTTAATTTATACCTTACAGCTTTAAGCCTCTGTTCTGCTCCTTGAAGTTACCTGATAATACATGGATATAGGCTTTGCTGTTATTATTATTGGCCTTGAATAGAGATGTCCTTTATCTACACTTTGAACCATGCAAATATCCATTCATTTATCCATTCATTCACTTTTTTTGTCCTCTCTTCTTTTCTCCTTTCCTGTCTAAAGTCTTATCAAGCAGAAAAGATGACCAGCGCTTGAGGTAGGACATAAATTTCCAGTTTATGAAATGTCAGGATACACCGTATTGGTCAAGTTCTCTTGATCCCTACACCTGTCAACAAGTCATATGGGGAGAGAAGACTGATCTGACAAAACTTGTTTTTCACATAGCCATCAGGCTTCCTACCCCAGACCCTGCTCTCTGTCAGGTGTCTGCAAATGGATTTTTGATCTGGGTTTGTTTTCCCATGCTAAGTGTTCATTCAATGATCACTCTTTGAATTTAGAGGGGCAGTATCTTCTGACAGTTTTCTTTTGCCCCAAAATTTTCAAGTAGCAGCTAATGGCCTGGGGATTACTTTGACAAGCTCCATAGTTGTAAGAGAGGGAAAATAAGGTATGAAATGAGTCTAATGAAATCCTTCCATTATATTTTACTTCATTTGGTTTCTTATATTCCCATTCCACAGGTGACCAAATTATTTATTGAGCTTTTATGATATACATGTATATTAGGGCTTTGACAGGAGTTATTTAATCCTTATATAATCTCCCATGATGTAAACTTCAGATTACAAACCTCACATTATTTATTTTTATTTTTATTTTTTGTCTTTTAGAGCTGTACCACGGCATATGGAGGTTCCCAGGCTAGGAACAGCAACATGGGATCCGAGCTGTGTCTGAGACCTACATCACGGCTCATGGTAAGGCTGGATCCTTAACCCACGGAGAGAGGCTAATCAGATTCGTTTCTGCTGCGCCATGAAGGGAGCCCACCAACTTCACTTTAAAGAGGAAACTGAGTGAGCTAGGGAGGTTCTCATTTCCTATGAGACCCTCTATATGGCTCTGACTTTGCTACCAATTTTAGGGTAATATGATTCAATTTAACAAACATTGATGATGCTAGCGAGTCCCTGAGCACGGCTTTCAGATTCAGCCAGGAACAGAGTGGGCCCAATCACTGTACTCCTGGAGCTTCTAGGCTGTAGGGCATAAAACTGCTGAACATACATGATCCTAAGGGTGGTACATATTATCAAAGGGGGAAGAGCACAGGGTCTTCCTGTGGCTGATGGTATAGGGAGGTGGCTTCTGAATGTTACAGGCAGTGAGCCAGGTGCTAAAAAATCCAGAACTGCAAGAGTCAGGACTCTGAACTCTTAAGGGTGCTGCATGGAGGCCTGTGAGTGCAGTGACTGAGATGGTACAGAGCCTCAGAGGGCACTGAAGGAGTACATGCCAGCATGGGGCAAGAGGCTTTAGGTCTTATTTAAAGCTGCCAAGCCAAAGATCTCCCCCAGGCCCCCAATTATCCTTAGACAGTATAGGGCATTGAGTATTGGCTCACCTTCTCCTGCCCTGCTGGCCCTGCCATGGTCAGTGTAGGTACAGGACACTTCCACCCCATTGCTGTCCAGATTGTTTACTGACTTGCTTTGGTCAGTGGAATGTGGGGAGAAGTGATGGTGTGCCTGTCCTAAACCTAGGCCTTAAGCCACCTTCAGTGCTTCCTCTGCCCCTGCCCCTCATACTTCTGCCACCATCCTGGGAAGACTGTGTAAAGAGGCAGCTGCTGGTGCATGAGGAGCAAAGCAGAACTCAGCTTGCACCTTGGGACAAGTCCGAATCCCATTGAGCCCGGAAAGGTCCTGCAGAGCCCAGCTCACCACGGAAAACATCCTGGTGTCATAAACCACTGAAACTTGGAGGTTGCTTGTTTCACAGCATTATTACAGCTAACATGCAGGGTTGACTGAGGTCTTATTTTCAGACAGCAGGGCTCCAGAAATTTGTTCTGGTTTCCCCATTGTCTCAGCAGCCCTGGGAAAAAGAAGCCTTCCCTGATGACCCCGTATAAATTCCCCACTGGCAAGTCATTCTTCACTTTTCCTTGCAGTATAGAGAACCATTTTGCACACAATGTATTTATTTATTTCCTGTGCCTCCCCCTGCTTCCTGGAATGGGCTCAGCTAATATTACTTTGAAGGGTGGGTAACTGAGTGACTGACTAGGTCTAGAGTGGATCCTAGCCATGGCTATATACTGGAATTGCCTGGGGAGTTGAACTTCCCTCTCCCATTGAACAAAGCCTGGATCCTGGTGAGATTCAGATCCAATTGATCTGCAGAGAGGCCTCATCTTCTCTCTAAACACCAGCCTGGATGATTCTCACGGGTGGCAAATGTTGAGAACCACTGAGCAGTTGGGTGTGGGGGCTGAGCTTTCTAAAATTAGTTCCTGATCTGAGTCCTCCAAGGTGAGCTGGAGAAACCTGGTGAGGAGGGTGGGAGGGAGTATAACTGCCCTGTCCAGCAGGGTCACCTATAGTCATCAGCCATGTGTGAGTACTTGAAATGAGTCTAGGCTAACTAAGATATCTTATGTCTGCAAAATACACACTGGATTTTGAAGACTTTGTATGAACCAGGGAATGTAAACTATTTCATTCATGATTTTTATACTGGCTACATGTTGAAAGAGTATTTTGAATATGTTGAATTAGATAAAACGTATTGTTGAAATGAATTTCTCTAGCTTATTCTTTTTAACACAGTGATGAGAAAGTTTATGATACCTTGGTGATACAGGATACATGTCTGTCAGGCAGCTCTGGGCTGCAGGGTTCTCCAGGCCAATGAAATGATGTGACCAGAGCCAAGAGTGAGAAACATCCTTGCTGAGGCTAGCAGCAGGGACAGGGTCGGGGGCAGGCCAGAAGGATTCACTGAGAGTAGAGTGGAGGCTTAAATGCCATGCTTAGGGCTGCAGCCCTCTCCTGGAGTTGCTTGGAAAGGATCTTTCTAAAAGCTGGATGGCCAGGCATTGCCCAGACATTCAGTGGCGGATTATAAGAGGAGACAGGCAGATACTGAGGAAGTGAAATATTTGTAATAGGGGAATCAAGAGCTGGCTAGCAACTGCTTCCCTATTCTGAGGCACTTACAGGGTGATTCATGGGCCATTTGAAGCCATGAGCAGTTATGGTGATGAAACCAAATGATAGCCCATTCCTTATCTTTGCCAGTGAGCACACGCTCCTTTCTGCCTGCCGTCACACACACTGTCACCTTGAAAGGTGTTATCCCATCACTGTCTCTGATGGGATGAGCTGGGAGATGTCACTTCTAACCACATGAGAGATGGGCCTGTTCCAAGACATATTAGGTGGCCTCTAAGAAGCCAGCCTGGTTTGGCAAAAAGCAGGAGGGAAGAAACTCAAGTCATAATCAGATTAGAACAACATGTAAATATAACTCTCAACTCAGTTCCCATTAGGTGATGATTTTAAAGGCTGGCTGTAAAAACTTCTGGAGAAGGAAATGGAATGATTGCACAAATGAGCCTTGGGAAAGACTTGGGACATAAAAAGAAGCATTCGCATATCATGCATACCAGCTGAGGCCAGCTAGAGCTCTTTGTTAGGGGCCCAAACATCAGTGACGATTTTGCACTCGATACAACAGGTAAATCCACAGAGAAGCCACCAAACCCTCAGCTGAACTCTGAACAGTGCCTAGGACCACTCTGTGTCCGTGGCCTCTCCCCCAGAACACCAAGATAGTCTGGGGCTGTTTGGCAAGCTCAGGGATCTCGGAGGCTTGTATAGCATCAGCTTCTAGTGGGTATAAAGTACCTGGGAACTAACTGGGGTGTCAAAAGAAGGAAGATTTCTTCCCATGACTTAATAGGAAGAGTCCTATTTGATCAGGTTAAGTAGGAACTGGTATTGCATAGACTGATAGAATTTGGGCGTGAGGATAATCAACCCTCTCATGAACAGGGGACGATCTCAAGGCCCAGGCAGACAGTGCCTCATCCAAGGTCTACAACCAGTCAGAGGGAGGGCGGGAAATCGAACCTGGGTCTCTTGTGTCCCTGCCTGGTGCTACCCATGGCTGATCCAGGGACTGACATGCCTTGGAATAAAACTACTTGAGGTTCGAGGAACACCTCAGGCAGGGTTGTTGTTCTCAACCCTGCCTTCATACTTGAAGATCTGGAGGAATTTCTGAAAATCCTGACTGGAAACCAGAATAATTAAGACTCTTGGGGGATGGGACCCAGAAATGTGCATTTTCAGAAGCTCTCCAGGTCATTCCACTCTGTAGTTGAGAATTTGGAGTGATCTTACAGAAAACTCAGTGTTCACAGACCTGCCTGAGATAACTGCCTTGTCCAAGTTCTTATGGAGGCTTTTTTTTTTTTTTTCCCTGTCTTTTTACGGCCATACCACTTTTTAGAGGCACATGGAAATTCCCAGGCAAGGGTCAAATTGGAACTGTAGCTTCTGGCCTATGCCACAGCCACAGGAACATGGGATCTGAGCTGCATATGAGACCTACACCACAGCTCAAAGCAACACCAGATCCTTAACCCACTGAGTGAGGCCAGAGATTGAACCTGTGTCCTCATGGATACTAGTTGTGTTCCATACTGCTGAGCTACAACGGGAACTCCCTGGAGGGCCTTTGTTATTGAGGAGGTGAAGAGAAAACCAGCAATATGATCTTGACCTCAAGACGTTTTTGTTAGACAGACAGAGGTGAGTTGCAAAGTCACCTTACTGGTGTCCACAGAAGGAGATCATGGCATATACCAGCCCTGACCAGCTGATGCCAGCTTTGTTTCAGGTGGTGCAAAGTTGGATTCTCCCACCAGCCCCTCCATGTGACCAGGATGGCACAAAATCCAACAGGAACAGATCTTTGAAGCATGCATAGACCTGTCCATAGAACTTTCTGCAAAGACCAAACATTCTATGTCTGTACTGCCTGATACTTTGCCTCCAGCCAAATCTGGCTGAACATTTTGAGTATTAAAAATGTTGCAAATATAACTAAGAAAGTGAATTTTAGCTCTTATTTCACTTTATTTTATTTATTTATTTTTGTCTTTTTAGGGCCACGCCTGCGGCATATGGAGGTTCTCAGGCTAGGGGTTGAATCAGAGCTACAGCTGCCAGCCTACGCCACAGCCACAGCAATGCCAGATCCGAGCCATGTCTGTGACCTATATCATAACTCACGGCAAGGACGGATCCTTAACCCACTGAGTGAGGTCAGGGATTGAACCTGCGTCCTCATGGATACTAGTGAGATTTGTTTCTGCTGAGCCACGACGGGAACTCCACTTTAATTACTTTATATTTCAATTTAAATAGCCCTACATGGCTAGTGGCCACTGTATCCAACAATGAAAAGAAGTTCTGAGAACTATCCCAACCAGGTAGATGATAGAAAATTTGTAGATTGATAAAGACACGAATTTTAATTTTAAACTGTGCTGTTGCTTATTCATGTTATGCTTAGCAAGATTAGACATTAAAAAAAACCTCAGCAGACAGTGGTTTGTGACAATAAAAGCACAGGAACATTAATCTTTTAAAAAAAGTGCTTTGTGTGTTTGGTTTTCCTTTATAAGATAGATTTACTACATTGTATGAGAAAATTTTTGCCTTGCATGTTAAGTATATGATGAGAATGAGTTTGAGGAATAGCAAGGATCTGAGAGCAACTGCCTTGCTCTGAGATGCTTAAAAGAATCATGCTGTAGGAATGATGGAAATATTGTTTCACCTACTGACAACCTTTCTGTGGAAACTCTTCCAAAAGCAAATTATCTGAATGCCAGTATCAACTTAATTCTCCCAGAAACACAGAAAGCACCAAATTCTCCTAAAGCAGAGGACCGCGGCCAAGGAACATGACTAAACTTTCCTGATCACTTCTTTCGGTTCAGGAAACTGACAATCTTTGGGGACACACATCTCAGATGATAGGCTGGGGATATTGGCACGCTTATCCTATATGACATTCCAACAGCCAGTTATTTTTGGTTAGCACTTTAATTTGCATGTGAAAAACCGTATCATGCCCATGGGAAGGCAAACTCGCTGCCATCTCTCTCTTGATATTATATCTCATTCTTCAATGCTTGCCAGTGTCTCTTGATTTACCCTAACAAAAATGAAGGGATCATAAATTTAAGCCATGGTCCTTCATTGGTGGTGGTCGCAGTATCTCTACAACTTCACTTTACAAACTGTAAAACAGTTTATAAGATGCCCTTGATTCTTTGCCAGCCCAGGCATGAGAATTACTTCTATTTCCCTGACAAGGGGAACAGGTGATTCATTTAAGGAAAGAAAGAAGATCTGGTCAAGAAGTGGGTTGATTTAGAGGAGGAAGCATGGGAGAGGGTTCCTGAGGCTGAGATCCCGACGCCAGACTTGCTAGTAATGTAACCTCGGGTACCACGTCACACTTCCTCTGATATCCGTTTTTCTGATCTGCATAATAGGGATAAGAAAAATATCATTGCACAGAGGGCTGTGAGAACATCATCAGGTAAGGCATGTTTATGTGTGCTGTAAACTAAATGTGTTACCCAGGTGTGAATTAACAGGGTGTGATACCATGCCTACTTCTTTCCCAGTAAGTCCTGTGTATAGACTTTCTGTTTTAGGTCCATGGTGGATTTGAGCCAGTATTGACACATTCCATTTGCCTCAAACATGACTTTTTTTTTTGTCTTTTTTAGGGCCCAACCAATGGCTTATGGAAGTTCCCAGGCTAGGAGTCTACTCAGAGCTACAGCTGCCGGCCTACACCACAACCACAGCAACACCAGATCTGAGCTGCATCTGGACCTACACCACAGTTCATGGCAAGGCTGGATCCTTAGCCCACTGAGTGAGGTCAGGGATTGAACCTGTGTCCTCACGGATAGTAGTCAGATTTGTTTCTCCTGAGCCATGATGGGAACTCCAAACACGACATTCCTTAAAACAAACACACATGCACAGAATTGATGCTTGAACATCACTGAGGTTTAGGGGCGCTGACCATTCACAAAGGGGAAAATTCACGTATAACTTTGCAATTGGCTGTCTGTATCTGTGGGTGTGCATCTGTAGACTTATCCAATGGTGGAATATATAGAACTGTAGTGTGTATTTAGTGAAAAAAAAAAACAGGTATAAGTGGATCCATGAAGTTCAAACTTGCTCAAGGGTCAAATGCACATATTTGTATTGTGGTAAAATATACATAAAACACGATTGGCCATTTTAACTTTTTTAATTGGACAGTTCAATATCATTAAATGCATTCACATTGTGGTGCAACCATCATCACTGTTCATCTCCAGAATTTTTCCATCTTCCGAAACCACAACTCTGCACCCACCAACACAATTTCCCCATCCCACCTACCTTCCCCCACCCCAGTCTCTGACCACCAACATTCTACTTTCTGTCTCTGTGAATTTGACTATTCTAGGTACCTCATTATAAGTAGACTCATACAACATTTGTCCTTTTGTGTATGGCTTATTTCACTTATTATAATGTCTTGAGGTTCATCCACATTGAAGCATATGTCAGAATTTCCTTCTTTTTAAAGGTTGAATAATATTTCATGTGTGCATAGACCATATTTTGTTTATTCATTCTTTTGCTTATGGACATTTTGGCTTGTTACTACTTTTTGGCTATTATAAATAATGCTGCTCTGAACATATCTGTTTGAGTCCCTGCTTTCAATTCCTTGGGTTTATACTCAGAAGTGGAATGGCCAAATCCTATAGTAATTCTGTTTTTAATTTTTTGAGAAACTGCCACATTGCTCTCCACAGGTGGCTGTACCATTTAACATTCCCACCAACAATGCACAAAGATTCCAATTTCTCTACCTCCTCACAAACACTTATTTTTGGGGTTTTGTTGGTTTTTGTTCATTTGTTTCTGGATAATAGCCATTCTAATGGATATGAAGTGGTACCTCACTTTGGTTTTGATTTGCATTTCCCTAATCATTAGTGATGTGAACGTATTTTCATACACTTGCTGCCATTTGTATGTCTTCTTTGAAGAATTTTTTATTCAAGATCCTTGACCATTTAAACATGACAATGTCAAGGAGAGTATAGATATTTTGCTAAAAAACCTTTTAAGATCTAACAACAGAGTCATAACGTCCTTAAAAATAACTGTTAAGTGACGCTATACTGTTATTTTAATAACTGGTCATTCTTCCTGCTCTTCAATTTAAAGTGATTGAACGCCAGCCATATTCTAGTTACCGTGCTAAGCAGTACAGATGTACAGACTTACTGGATCTTCACATATGCTCTACAAAGCAAGTCTTGCTAGTATTCCCATTTTATAGTTGAGGAAACTGATGCTTAAACTAGGAGATAACCAGCTTGGCCATGGGCCATGCAGTTATTAAGCAGAAGAAATGGAATTTGAACTCAGGCAGTCAGGTCTAAAGTCTTTGTTACTGCTTCTCAGTGATGAGTGCTGGTCAATGATCCACTGACCTTACAGGATATCCATGTTAGAGGAACAATAAATGATAGATTATTGCTTGTGATCTCTCAGTTCAGAATATTTAAGGAGATTCATGGACTCATTTTTATGACTCCTCTGTGTTCTTCTGAAGCGACCCAGCGATATGGCTGTAATGACTTATGATTTAATAGCCCAAAGATGAGATATATTTTGGAACATACCTGAACAATTATCTTCCACAACACCAACTGTCTTGGCCTGACAGTTTACTTGAGGGAACAAAGCAAGTCATAATCACTTTTAGTATTCAGCATTCTTACATACTACTGGAAGAAAATATTTGCATCACATCCATGTATTCCACAAATCTTTCTGAGAACCACTCGTGTGCTCAGTATTATTCCAGATTCTAGCTGTACAAAGGGACAAAGCTTTGCTCTAATGGGTGATGAGGGGGTATGACAGGCAGTGAACATGCAACTGCATAAAAATTTCTATATCAAGTAGTGGTGGGGACCAGGAAGAAGAATAAAGTAGGTAAGAGGAGAAAGGGGTTCTAAGGTATGAGGAAGGGCAGCTATTTTATACAGGACTGTCAGGGAAGGCTTCTAGGTTAAGGTGATGTTTGAGAGAGACCAGAATCAAATGAAAAAATTGAACAATGGGTAAAGAGCATCTCAGACAAGGGGAACAACAATTGCAAAGGCCCTGAGGGAGGAAGGGTGAGTGCAACAGAGTGAGAGGGGACTAAAATTCAAGTTTCTTGAATTCCTAAGACAGGGATTTATCAAAAGCAATGACCCAGCTGGGGGCTAGGGCTGAAATACACCTCGTCTAAGATCTGAGTTGGGGAAATGATATGGAAAACACAGACTTGCTTAGGTACAGCACACAGCACTTGGGTTTCCGTTTCCTGGGAGACTGTGAATCAGAAATGTTATGAACAAAAAGGAAGACCCCAGGGAGTAAGGCACTTTCTAGGGCCTTTATCTGCATATGTACACACCCAACAGGATGCTGAGATTCATTTATTCTACATCCAATCATAAGCCCTTTAATGCTGGATACATTTGCTCTTTCTAAAAACCAATGATGGCCACCAAATCTTCTCTAAACGAAAAGGTCCATGGGTGTACCTGTAATTTCTTTGTTATAAAATTTTGGTAAAAATTTTTACGATTCAAGGATACAGTTTTAAGAAATTTGATATTAGAACCACAGAGAATTTAGGAAAAAAATATAACCTTCCTAAAATTTGTCAGAAACCTTGAGAAATTATCAAAATAAAGAAAATATATTAATTTTAGCATTATGGGTATACATTTGTCAGTTTTCCATATTGGACTTCTATGGTTAATTCAGAATACCTCAATCCATAAACACTGGAAATGACAGCATTTGATTCTATGCCTTTATCATATATAAATCATATATAAGAGTCTGATTTTTGTCTATATATATATATATATATTTCCACGTGCACCAGTGGCATATGGAGGTTCCCAGGCTAGGGGTCCAATCAGAGTTGTAGTCGCCAGCATACGCCACACCCACAGCAATGCTGGATCCAAGCCATGTCTGTGACCTACACCATAGCTTGCGGCAATGCTAGATCCTTATCCCACTGAGTGAGGCCAGGGATCGAACCTGCATCCTTGTGGATGCTACTCAGTTTTGTTTCCACTGAGCCACGAAGGGAATGCCTGATTTTTTCCATATTTTTAACCAAATACTGGAGTAACCACAAATTATAGCCCTCTCCTCCTACAGGATGAACTCCCGCTCTGAAAATTCCCAAATCTAAATAACTGTATTTCAAGATAATTCCCAAATATTAAACATCTCTCTTCAAAAAGCTCCTGTCATATTTTCTATAGAATAAAAATAAATTCAGTCAAGTGTGGAAAAGGATGGGTTCAGGAGAATTCCAGCCTCTAACCCGCACTGTCAAGCATGGCATTTTATTCCTAAAAACAAGAGGTGATAAAATGAGGACAGATCAAAGAAGTAGGTGGAAGGGTTAGGAAATAGTTTAAACCTGGGGAGACTAAAAATAAAATCAGTGAAATCACCTGAGTAGAGATGAGGCCGTATCAGTTTGAGGCTGCAGAGGGAGTGCACTGGGGGCCAGGGTGGGACTAATGGCCACTGTTTGGCCTCTAAAGAGAGGCCTTCACTGCTTGAACAGTTACAAGGCTGGGCTGCCACCATTTATCTACAATGCCTAATATGCCACAGCTGCTCAAAATTAATACCATGGATTCTATACATAAAGTTGGAAGAAAATGGGAGTTCCCATTGTGGCTCAGCGGGTTAAGAACCCAACTAGTCTCCATGAGGATGCAGGTTTGAGCCCTGGCCTCACTCAATGGGTTAAGAATCCTGTGTTGCTGTGGCTGTGGTGTAGGTGGGTAGCTGCAGCTCCGATTTGACCCCTAGCCCAGGAATTTCCATATGCTGTAGATATGGCCATAAAAAGAAAAAAAATGTTGGAGTAAAATGGAGGTGCCTCATCAGTACTGACTCAAGGTCAAATCAGTCCGTCATCTTGAGGTGGCCAAGAGGGAGAAGGCCTCCCTCTCTACTCTGATTATATGATTTTCATAAATTTAAAATTTTATAAACATTTACATTGGCCGGAACTAAAATAAAACAACACGTGATTTTGGTAAGTTAACTGTGAACATGTTATTCAGTTAGCTCTCTGAGGATGATAGCAACAGAAGACCAAGACAAAGACTGAATCCACAAAACATCCTTCAAGCTTTGGCAGGAAGCCTGGCCTCAGCCATTTTCCCACATGAGAAAGGTGAGTGGCTCTTGCCCACCGTGTCTATAGCATGGAGGAAAAAGAAGGGGAAGGGTTCCCCCGAAGGTTCTCCAAAGCATCCCACCATTCTCTGGGATGATGGTGTCCCCTTAAAGTCCTTCAAACTTTTCTCTCCACTTTCTCAGATTACAAACCAACCAGGTTACTGTCTAGCAAGAGCTTCTAACTCAGTGAAAAATATCGTCAGCTTTCTCAACAAAGTTGTTTGCAACACAACAAGATCATCCTCTGAAAAAAATAGTACCCAAATGAACAACTCATGTTAGTTTCTTTCACCACTCTTTGAACTGTGGATATAACTGAGGGAGTTGCCTGGAAACTTAGGAATTCTGTTGCTGTTGCACAAAACAAGCTCCTAATCCCCTTTGCCTTTGATGGCTTCTATTCCCTTCCAGAGCTCTAAGAGAAATACTCTTGTCAGAGCAAAATGCCTTCCAGGGCTCTCCGCCTTCAGAACTGCTGAGAAGACAGAGACTTTGTTGACTGAGTGGAGGCGATCAGTACGTCCCCCAGAGACAGCATCAAAGGCAGATGCTGTAAGCAACCACAGATTTAAGGTCTCCTTCCCTCCATCTCTCCTCCCTGGCATGCCAGCCTTCCCCTGGGACCGGCTCTCATCAAGCTGACACAATGATCATGCGTGGACTCACAGTTAGGCTCAAGGATTTTCCCAAAGACCAAGATGGCTTTGAAAGATAATATGCAGCTCATTTTTACACTTGAGGTTCATAGCATCTGTCTTAGAAGTTGCCTGGCTGAAAAATCTCAGATGGAGCCAGCTAATTCACTCAGTTCTTTCCTTAAACCCAGGAGGCTAAAGGCTATTGAGTTTCATGAGAAATAAACAAAATTTCAAATTAACTACATTTATGTAGACTGGCCACAGAAGGGGTTGTTTGAGTTGGCAGAGCAAACTGGTTAATGCAGGGTTTCTGTACACTAAACTGGCTGACACGAGGCGAGTTAGTTAATGTCTCCTGACTTAGTTTCTACATTCATGAAATGGACAACAATACTTGTACCTACATCAGAAGATTGTCATAGAAACTAAATGAATTAACATAAGAAAACCACTAAGAACAATGTCTGATATATAATAAGAAACACAGTAAATGTTAGTATAGCAATAAGAGTAATACAATGTATATTCCTAACATCATATATTGGTTGAACAATTTTCATAGAAGTGGAATTATTTGTCTTTTCTTTTCTTTTTTTATTTTTTTTTAAGGGCCAGACCTGTAGTATATGGAGGTTCCCAGGCTAGGGGTCCAATCAGAGCTGTAGTCACCGGCCATAGCCACAGCTGCAGCAATGGCAGTTTGAGCCCCGTCTGTAACCTACACTATAGTTCACGGCAATGTGTATCCTTAACCCACTGAGTGAGGCCACAGATTGAATCTGCATCCTCATGGATGCTAATCAGATTCATTTTCAATGAGCGACAATGGGAACTATGAAGTGGAATTATTGACATGAATAACTAATTACTGGGCACCAATTAATTCTTCATCTGTGCTGATCCCAAAAGGGAAGTTAGGCTATTCCTAAGTATTTGAATGATCCAAAATGTTTACTAAGGGTCTATTATTTGTTCTTAATATAGGGATTAAAAAATGAATAGACCCTAAAGAAAACCAAAGTTAAGTCAGGGAGACTGACAAATATACAAATACTACAGCAATATATGAATATATCAAATCAACATGTTGTACACCTTAAATTTGCACAATGTTATTTGTCAGTTATATCTCAATTAAAAAAACACACAAAATACTATGACAGTATTTATTGCATGGAATGACAGAAGTAAGCATAGAGTTCTATGTGAACATGGAAAGGGACATTGCGGTAGGCAGAATAACATCCAAAGATGTCCATGTCCTAATGCTAGAATCTACAAATATGTTACATATATGTCAAAGAGGAATCAAGTTTGCTAAACAGCTGATCTTAGGACCCTCCTACATTGTTTGTGGAATGTAAGCTGGTGCAACTGCTATGAAAATCAGTATGGAGATTCCTTAAAAAACTAAAAATAGAACTACCATATGATCTAGCAATCCTACTTCTTGGCATATATCCAGAGAAAATCATAATTTGAAAAGATGCATGCACCTAAATGTTTGTAGCAGCACTATTACAATAGCCAAGAGATGGAAGCAACCGAAATGTCCATCCACAGAAGATTTGATAAAGAAGGCATGGTTCATGGATCCAATGGAATATTACTCAGCCATCGAAAAATGAAACAATGCCATTTGCAGCAACATGGATGGACCTAGAGATTATCATACTAAGTGACGTAAAACAGATAAAGACAAATACCACGTGAGATCACTAACATGTGGAATTTAATGAAAATTATCAAAAGAACTTATTCATAAAATAGAAGCAGACTCAGAGACTTTGAAACAAAACTTGTGGTTACCAAAGGGGAAATGTGGGGAGGGATGGATAAATTAGGAAGTTGAGATTAACATATACACACAACTATGTATAAAATAGACAAATAACAAGGACCTTACTATACAGAACAGGGAAATCTACTGAATACTGTGTAATAATCTATATACAAAAATAATCTGAAAGAAATGGATATAGGTATATGTATAACTGATTCACTTCACTGTATACCTGAAAGTAACACAATATTTTAAGTCAAAATACTCCAAAAAATTTTAATTAAAAATAGGTAGATGATCCTGAATTTTCTAGGTGGGTCCAATGTAAACAGAAGAGTCCTAAAAAGTGGGAAAGGGAAGCAGTAGAGTAAGTCAGAATGATGGGATGTGAGGGCAACTCAACCAGCCATTGCTGGGCTTGAAGAGAGGAAGGGACCACAAGCCAAGGAATGAAGGTGCTTTGTAGTACCTGAAAAAGGAAAAAAAAACAGATCTTATGTGAAACCTATAGAATAGGAAAAGCCTTGCTGAAGCTTTGATCCTTATCCATGAAACACATACTAGACTTCAGATCTGCAGAGCTGTAAGAGAATAGATTGTGGTTGTTTTTCTTTTTTTTCTTTTTTTTAACAACAGTACATTTGTGGTGCTTTGTTGTAAAACTAATACAGAGGTAGAATCCAACTGGTATGTCAAAAGCGAGAGGAGTGATGGGGATGAGAGAAGCTTCTGGGAGGGGTCATGACTGAGCCAAGTATTATTGCATGACCAGTAGACATTGGTCATACCAGTGGATACCAGTATAGTGAGTGTACTCTGGTGGCTTTGGATAAAGACCAGTCTCATTGATCCAGTGAAAAAAGTCTGAGGATGCAATGACTGGAGACGAGGCTGCAATAGATAATATGACTTCTATAATAGGGAGTCATCATTGGCCTGTAAAAGAGAGAGCCTCAGAGGGGCTTCAATCCAGGGAATAACAGCATTATTTTTGTGTTTTGGAAACATTAATGGGATAGTTAGATGGAAGATGAGCTTGAAGAAGGTAGGCCAAGAAGGAGACTACATAAGAGGTCAAAGTGAGAGGTGGTGGAGGCAGAATTAAGGCACTGGGAATGCAAAGAGAAAGAACAATACCAATCTGGGAAATACTAGCCAGTAAAATTGGCAGAACAAGTGATGGTTTGGATGTGAGGCTCAAGTACAAATATGGAATCCAGATCAATATTTATTCTTCTAGCTTGAGTGACAGGACATCAACATCCTCACAAATGATATATAAAATGGAGGAGGAGGAGCTGATTTAGAGGGAAGATGACGAATTTCCTTCTGAGTGATCTGGGACCACCAGATGGAGACACGGCAGGCAGCCAAGTAGGCACATCTGGAACTTTCAGGGGCCTGGACTACTGAAATGGCTTTGACATCTGGAATGAGGAGCTGTCATCAGCATATGGGGGGTAATTTGAATAACAAAACTGGATGATATCACTCACAAATGAGAAGAACAGTAGGCTGAGGATAGGACCCTGGGAGACCATAGCATGTAAGATGTGCTCCAAAAATAGAAGTTCTTGAAAAAGATGGAGGAGGAGAAATGAGCAGGAAACAGCCTGGAGAACTAGCATGAGTGGGATCCTAGGAGTCAAGGGAATAGGGAATTTCAAGAATGGAAAGAGACAGAGGGTCAAATGGAGTAGGGTTGAGGAAGGTGATAAGAGATTGACGGTGGTGGTGGTCACGGCCATGGTGGTTGCGGCCGTGGTGGTCATGACCATCATTGACATGAAATTATAAGGACAATAGCAATGAGCACTTCTGAAGCATTCATTATGAGCCAAGTACTAGGGTTTATTTAACCAATCCGTATATAGCATACAGTTCCCGCCAGAAACGACTCTGGGTGCTTTATAAATTTTAACTCTTTTAATTTATAACAACCCTATGAGGCAGACACTATTATTAGTTCCATTTTACAGATAAAATAAGAGACACACAGAGAGGTTAACTTGCCCTAAATTGCTCAGTAAGTGACAGCCGGGATTCTCTAGAAGCCATGGTCTTAACCTCTAAGCTAAGATGAAGACTAAGCTCTGCTGTTCTCATCTCCCTTGATTTTCACGGTACATCAACCAGTGAGTGAGCTCTGCCATCATCCTCATTAATTAGATCAGGTAGCCAAGGATGAGCAGAGTTAAGCAACTTGCCCAGAGTCAGCCAGCCTTGGTGGTGGGCCTGGAAACCTGAGATCAGAGTGAATGAATGGTTCTGCACATTGAAACTAATCAATTCCAGGGTAACTTGAAGGAGAAGACTCTAGACGGCATCTCTCATAAGACATAAGTTCCCTTTTCCTCTGATAAGTGAATGGGGAGTGGGGGAGATCCAAGCCAATTAAGGATCAGGCTGGGCTGGTTTTTAAGACTTGGTTCAATACTGGTTTGTTCTTATTTCTGGGGTGTGGACTCTTGGGCTTCTTTGTGAGAGCCTGGTGAGTCTGTGGGATTGTGCCCTTTGAGGGGCCTGTTTTCTCTCATTAAAAAGGAGTGTGAACAAATCCTAACTCAGTGAACTTTTTGGTCATTTGGTTTCTGTGTAAACAGTAGGCCAATATCTGGGACAAATCTTTCAATTAGAGTTTTTTATTGGGGAGTTCCTGTCATTGTGCAGCGGAAATGAATCTGACTAGGAACCATGAGGTTGTGGGTTGGATCCCTGGCCTCTCTCACTGGGTTAAGGATCTGGTATTGTCGTGAGCTATGGTATAGGTTGCAGACATGGCTTGGATCCTGCATTGCTGTGGCTCTGGTGTACGCCGGCAGCTGTAGCTCCAATTAGACCCCTAGCCTGGGAACCTCCATATGCCGTGGGTGTGGCCCTAAAAAGCAAAAAAAAAAAAAAAAAAAAAAAAAAAAGAAAAGAATTCTTTATTGGCTTAAAACAGAGCATGGAGTTTCCAAAAACACACATCTGTGTATTTCTTATTCCGCACCAGTACTGTAGCTTTCTTCTCTGTGAACCCAGACTTGCAAAGCCCTGGTGTTCTTGCATTTGCTGTCTTCCAAGCAGGCCTAAAAAAATGCAGTTGGGATCCCCTATCCCAGGGAACTCTGACCACTGGGTATCAGAGGCTGATCTCAAGTCAGTACAAACAACAAACAAAGCTGAAATTCAGCTGGGCCTTGTGCCCAAGAAAACCAGCCACACATGAACTTACACCACTGGGGGAAGGAGAAAGGGAAGAAAAGTTCCAAAAACAAACCCAGGAGAGAAAAAGGCAGGCTGAGAAGCTGGCTCCACGCTGGCTGGCCCCCATCATGGATATGCAAGTGCCAAAACCTGAGAAAAAAAAAAATGCTTCCCCTCCACCCCCTTGCCCAGAAAAGAAGCTCCAATCTCCTACCTTGATAGGAGAGCAGCAGCAGAGGCCACAGCCCTGACTCTGCTGAGAAGGGAGATGGCTTGATTCATGCATAAAATAAAAGTAAGTTTTGTTTAAAATAAAAGTCAGAATGGCTTTAACATCTTCCGTATTATTTACATAGAGGAGTCATCTTTACCAAAGTATTTATTTGAGGATGGGTGGATTAGACGAGGTAATGACAACTGCTCTAACAGGTACACCTGAAACCTCAGTGGCTCATTTGGGGAATGTGTGATACAAATTGAGGAAGGGACTGAGTGAAATTCTAGACAGTGATGTGGACTTTGATGGGAAAGGTTGAACATGATGGAGGATAATGTGAGAAAAAGAATGTGTGTGTGTGTATATGTATATATATATATATATATATATATATATATATATATATATATGAATGACTGGGTCACTTTATTGTACAGAAGAAATTGACAGAAAATTGTAAGTCAACTATAATAAAAAAAATTTTAAAAAGAAAACATTGAATTTTCCAGACTGAAAAGCTAGGGGGGAGGTAGGTGTATCTCTAGGCATGGGCTTGGATAGGCACTGATACAGTAATGGAGGAGGCCTGGGGGGTTGAGAAGGAATGAGGGGCCTGAGAAATATGGAAGGAAATGGGATGGATGAATAGAAGCAGGAAGGAAAGGGAGAGTCTGGGAGGACTTCTATGCACAGAGGCAGACAGCATCTGGAAGGTGGAGGCAGCAAGCACACACCTGGAGCAAGAGGCTTCAGTGTAAGCATCTCTAATGCATAGGCTTCCTGAGGAAGCCAAGTTCCTATCTGAACAACTTTAGATGTTCTCCAGGTCTATCTCAGTATTCAGCCCAAAGGTGCTGCCCCTGAGTTCCGACTCTTCTGCCCTGGTTCTACTTTCCCAGACAGGATCAAGCATAATCACTTTTTCATAAATCAACCCATCTGGAACCTGAGGTCACTTTCCATGTATTCATGACTCTTCTTCTCCAGGATAAAAGCCCTCTTCATACATGCTTTTGCTATGAGCATGGTTTTACCCACCTTTTCATTGTTATCATAGTCCCCTGTGCTGGTTGGATATTCCAGTTGGTCAACTTTTCCCTTTAAATGTGGTCCCCAGACGGAACAGGCTACTCCAAGTGTGGTTCACTAGCACAACCTTTGATGTGCACTGGAGCATCAGATGAAGTTACCAAGCAGACATAGCACATGGCTGAGTCATGCTGAACTTCCTGTCAGCCACCACCAGTGCTGCTGGTAAGCTCATTCCCTATCCATTTAGGGGCAGCTGTTGTTTGAATGTGATCATATACTTTTGCTTTGATCAATTTACATTTCCCTTGGTAAGATTTGGTCCATTTTTCCAGGCTTTCAAGAGATTTTGGAACAGTCCTAGTTTTGCAATTTTTTTTTTTTTTTTAGAGACAATTACTACAAGTGTGAAGCCAATGCTCTCCTCTAAGCTCTTGATAATGGTGTATAATGAAACAGGCTAAGACAGAACTTTATAAACTACCACCCAAGACCTTTCAAAAATAGGCTGTGGTACTCTCTTTACTTTCATCCTTGGGTATTATCTTTCCCCATACTTAAACATCTTCCATTTTAACATACAGGATCATTAGAAAACTCCATAGGCAGCTAAATTAGTTTCTGGCGTTTTCTTTTTCTTTTCTGCTCCACTGATTACATAGTCAGAATTTTCTTTCTTGCTTTCTTTCTTTTTTTTTTCTTTTTTAGGGTCACATCCGCAGCATAAGGAGGTTCCCAGGCTAGGGGTCAACTCTGAGCTGTAGACACCAGCCTATGCCACAGCCACATCCCGCCAAATCTGAGCCACGTCTGTGACCTACACCACAGTTCATGCAACGCTGGACCCTTAACCCACTGAGCGAGGTCAGGGATTGAACCTGTGTCCTTCTTCATGGATACTATTCAGGAATCATTACTGCTGAGCCATGACTGGAACTCCAGAACTTCCTTCCCTCCCTCCCTCCCTTCCTCCTTCCCCTTCTTTTTCAGCTGCACCTGCGGCATATGGAAGTTCCCTGGGCTACGGATCCAATCAGAGCTGCATTTGCAACTTATGCCACAGCTGTGGCAACGCTGATTCCTTAACCCACTACACCAGGCCAGGGATCACACTGGCAATGCCATACAGATGAGCCAGATCATTGACTCACTGTGCCACAGCAGGAACTCCCAAAATTTTATTTTTGATACCCTCATATCCTTTATGAGAAGAGGACTTGTTTTTTTGAACTGTGGCTCATAAATTTTGGCTAACGTTTGCTCAAATATTTAAAGATTCTAAAGTTGTAGTTATATGTTTGATTATGAGGTATTTCTCAGGACAGTGTTTTTTTTTTTTTTTTCTGTATAAATTTTAACACAACACTGACACCCTTGATAGGATCTACCTCTTTAATCAATTGCTTTTTTTTTTTTTTTTTAAAGGGCCACACTGTGGTATATGGAAGTTCCCAGGCTAGAGGGCGAATCAGAGCTGCAGCTGTCAGCCTGTGCCATAGCAATAGCAACTCGGATCTGAGCTGTGTCTGCAACCTACACCACAGCTCATGGCAATGCTGGATCCTTAGCTCACTGAGCGAGGCAGTCAGACTGAACTCGAATCCTCATGGATACCAGTCGGGTTGTTTCCACTGTGCCACAACAGAACTCCCCATTGCTTTTTAATTTCCTTTATTCCTCCTTAATGATTAGACAAGGTTTCCCTCTTTGTTGTCCTTGCATTTGAGGAAATCGTGTGGGTGTCACGGGTGCCACAAAAAAGGAAAATGGTTTTCTAGCCTGAAGGAATATGAGAAGGGCAGATAAAGATAATACATATTCTGCAGACTGTTCATGTATGTGTGTTTAGTTCCTGTCTTCTAAAAGACTGGCATTTCCTTGATGGCAGAAAGGGGCCACATCTTTTCTGTAGAATATTGGTTCTTCTGCTTCTATCACAGTAGAGTAGCAAGTACACAATAATGGTTCAACAAATATTTCTGCATAACTAACAACTACATGGTTTGGTGTTTAAACATGCACACATATATACTTTCGCCCACTTGTTGAAACAATTAAGGTCTTGATCAGCCAATGTGTAACACCATTCCTCATATTTATAACCATATAGACATTTACAAAATAGATCAAAAGATAGTCACAAATTTAGAAGGAAAAATGCACCTATAAGAAGTCCTACTAAAAAGTCAATAAATCTTACGAAACGCTATAAATGAATTTACAAACACACACACTGCACAGTGACCTTTATTGCCCAGACCAAAGCTATAAAAGTAAATCTTTTTTTTTTTTTTCTCTTTTTACTGCCGCACCTGTAGCACATATAAGTTCTCATGCTAGGGGTCGAATTGAAGCTGCAGCTGCGGCCTATGCCACAGCCACAGCAACTCGGGATCCAAGCCACACCTGCAACCTACACCACAGCTTGTGGTAACACCGGATCCTTAACCCAGTGAGTGAACCAGGGATTGAACCTACATCCTCAAAGAGACAATGTCGGGTTCTTACCCTGTTGAACCACAATGAGAACTCCAAAAAATAACATTTTTAATTAATTTTTTCAGTAATTTGTATATTTAAAAGACCAGGTTCCAGTTGTCTTTGGACTTTAGCAGCTTAACTAATACGCAAAATTGTGATGCATAAACCACTCTAATATGATATAAAATCTATCTGCAGCCAAAATTTATAATTATAGGGTATTTTTGCCCATATTATCAGCTCTGTGAAAGCCCTATATGGCAAGTACTGACTCTTATTCATCATTATAAAATATTAGCTTTTATTTTTTCACTTACAAGGTGCATAATGATTAAGGATTCTGGTTGCCAAGGGTGAAATGCTGCTTCAAACTCGCAGTTCAATTGTTTCGTGAATTCGTAATTGCACCCTTTCTGAGGGATGAGGAAGGCAGGGGAGGAAATTCACAAAAGTGACACAGAGCAGATAATAACAGAGTCCCATGAAGAATTCATAATGATATTTAAGGTATGAGGGAAAGAAATTGTTTTTGTCACAAGGAATGATCTCTGATTGCCCACTGCCAGCTACTGCTGAGATGGCTGTAGATCTAAGAATTCACATCGTGGCCTGATAACAAATTAAATATCCAGGTCCTTGTCCCCAGAGAAAATTCATATTTTTCTTGATCTACTGTGTCTGCAAATGTGGGGGGTGAAGTTGTTTGAGAATATATTCTTTTTGCATATTCTTTTCCACTATTGGTTATTATAGGATATTGACTATAGCTCCCTCTGCTATGCAGGTTATCTATTTTATATATAGTAGTTTGGTTGTTGGTTATCAGTTTTATATATAGTAGTTTGTATATTTTAATTCCAAAATCCTAATTTACCCTACCACCACTCTTCCCCCTTTGGTAATCAGAGGTTGTTTTTCTATGTCTGTAAGTCTATTTCTGCTTTGTAAACAAGTTCATTTGCATCATTTGTTTAGACTCCACGTATAAATGATATCATATGGTATTTATCTTTCTACTTCTGACTTATATAGTATGATAATCTCTAGGTCCATCTATGTTGCTGCAAATGGCATTATGTCATTCTTTTTTATGGCTGAGTAGTATTCCATTGTGTATAACTGTTCATCTGTTGATAGAAATTTAGGTTGCTTCTATGTCTTGTCTATTGTGACTAGTATTCCATTGTGTATAACTGTTCATCTGTTGATAGAAATTTAGGTTGCTTCTATGTCTTGTCTATTGTGACTAGTATTCCATTGTGTATAACTGTTCATCTGTTGATAGAAATTTAGGTTGCTTCTATGTCTTGTCTATTGTGACTAGTGCTGCTATGAACATAGGTGTGCATGTATATTTTTGAATTATGGTTTTCTCTGGATATGTACCCAGGAGAATATGGATTGCTGGATCATATGGTAGCTCTATTTTTAGTTTTTTAAGGAACCTCTGTACTGTTCTCTGTAGTGGCTGCACCAATTTACATCCCCAACAACAGTGTAGAAGAGTTCACTTCTCTGCACTCTCTATCCAGCATAATAAGTGCATATCTTTGATCTGCATATCTCAGGTACACGTATCTCTCCTTTGGATAATGCTCGGGAAACAGTGACACATTTTTAATATTATACTCCTTTTGCTGTGACTCATTATATGTCTAATGATATTATGCTAGCCAACTGAAAGGGTTGATATTTTATTTCAGATAGCTTTACCTTGGAGTGTGTTATCCTAATATATATTGCTAGTGAGAAGTAAATTGTGTAGCTGCTGTTAAAAAGGTTGTCCCTCAGAGTTCCAATACTGGCTTAGTAGAAAGGAATCTGACTAGCATCCATGAGGATGCAGGTTCGATTCCTGGCCTTGCTCAGTGGGTTAAGGATCCAGCATTGCCATGAGCTGTGGTGTAGGTCACAGACATGGTTTGGAACTGGCATTGCTGTGGCTGTGGTGTAGGCCAGTGGCTACAGCTTCAATTTGACCCCTAGACTGGGAACCTCCATATGCCATGGATGTGGCTCTAAAAAGAAAGGTTGTCTCAAAAAGTTAAAGAGCTATGATATAATTCAACAATTCTAATCTTAGATATACAAAAAGAGAATTGATAATAAGTATCCACACAAAAGCTTGTATACAAATATTTATATCAGCTTTACTCATAATAGCCATCGAATGGAAACAATCCAAATGTTCATCAACTGAAGAATGGATACACAAAACATTGTATCCATGCAGTGGAATATTATTTGGCCATAAAAGGGAATGAAGTATCGATACATTCTACAACATGAATGAGCCTTGAATACATTATTATAAGTAAAAAAAGCCAGTCATGAAAGACCACATAATGCATGAGACAATTAAAATGAATAGGCAAATCCATTGAGATAGAAGGTAGATCAGCAATTGCCTGGACTGAGAGGAGGTGGAATGCAGAGTGACTGCTAATGGGTATGAGGTTTCTTTTTGTGGTAATAAAAATGTTCTGGAATTAGACATGGTTTTTTGTTTTTTGTTTTTGTTTTTTGTCTTTTTACTATTTCTTTGGGCTGCTCCCCCGGCATATGAAGTTTCCCAGGCTAGGGGTCGAATCGGAGCTGTAGCTGCCAAGCCTACGCTGGGGCCACAGCAACGCTGTATCCGAGCCGCTGTCTGCAACCTACACCACAGCTCACGGCAACGCCGGATCTTCAACCCACTGAGCAAGGGCAGGGACCGAACCCGCAACCTCATCGTTCCTAGTCGGATTCGTTAACCACTGCACCACAACGAGAACTCCTGGAATTAGACATTGTTGATGGTTGTACAACTCTATGAATACATGAAAATCCACTGTATAGAACAATTTAAAAAGTATGATATGTGAATTATATCTAAATAAAGCTATTATTTTGAAAAAGTATATTTGAATTTCTGTCCAAAAGCTTAAATATACATCACTGTATTTTTGGAATAGATTTTTTTTTTTCTTTTTTGGCTGCACTTGTGGCATATGGAAGTTTCCAGGCTAGGGATGGAATCTGAGCCACAGCTGCATCCTATGCCACAGCTGTGGCAACACTGGGAAACTTAACCCTTTGTGCCACAGAGGGAACTCCTGCAGTATAATTTTTAAACAAAGATTACCAGCCTATGTAAAATAAAGAACTCTTTAGAGTATAGTTTTGCCTCACTTTACAATAGGAAAGTGCCATATATTATTTGAAATATTAATGTGAAAAGAAGAAAATGAATGACAGAAAGGAAAAAAAACCAGAATATTTTTTAAAATTATATTCTGGCTACTTTAAAATCATTTTATAATGTTGCTTGGGGAAGCTACCCTGAAAGTGTTTAGTGAATGACATCAACTTATTATGAAATAATTTTGGTTCTTTTTTTTTTCATTTTGGTTCTTTAGTAACCAAATTCTCTAAATAGATCACCCAAAGTATACTGAGTATTGTTCTATTCAGAGTCCTTCTGCAGTGAGGTATTAAGGCAGGAAAGCTTTTAACTGTTAAAGGAAATCTTTTCAGATAAAAAGAGAACTTTATTAAATGGAAAGATGGCAATTATGATAATAGCATAAGATACTCTCTTTCAAGCGATACCAAAAGTACAGAAAAATATCAAAATGTGGAAAGTCTGATTAGCTCAATAGTGGAAGGCTTATAGCTTGTATTTAGAGCAGTGTTTAGGTAGAGAAACAGAAGGATAAGAGAGGAGACAATTATTAGATAAATGCTATTGTCTCTGGGTTTTTTAATGAAAATTGTAATGTTAAAAAAGTATATTAACCAGAAGGATTAATACAAGATCGTCCAGATAAATAATAACAATATCTAAACTACAAGATGGTCCAAGCACCTTTCATAAAATATGCTGCACCAGGAAGAATTCTGATCTTTTTTTTTTTTTCTTATACTCTCTACCAAATACTAAATTCTACATGCAGTGCTAGATCATTGAAACGGCAGCAGAAGGATGTTGATGGAAGACTTGGTATTTATTCTCTCTGTCACACACACATATATTAATATTAATAGTGTGTGGCACCAGCTCGTCCATACTGATTAAGTGCACAGTGAGGGAAAAATAATTTTCTTATTCTTCCTTCCCTCTTCCTCCTCTTTCTTTCCTCCTTCCTCCTCTCCTTCACTGGCTCTTCTGCTCCATCCTTTCCTTCAATTCTTTTTTACTGGTAACATCATGGCCACTTAGATATTGTTCATGACTTTTACTTCAAGGGGTCAGGACTTTTCAGAAGAAGAAAATCAGTGGAATAAATATTTGACCAGAGAAAGGAAAAGCAAGCTATTACCCATCTGTTATTTTTGAGGTAACAATAAAGAGGATTGCTCTGTCTTTGAAATTACCTGGAACTTAAACACTGCTGATGAGTAAAAGGAGGTGGGGTACCCCCTGATCCATCACATCTGTTGTTTTTATTACTTCTTAATTCTAGCAATTAGCATTGTTTCTTGGCACAATTAATATTTGTTGAATGAGTGGAAGCAGGGCATAAAGCTATAAATAGAAGGCTGATCATTCATACAATGAGATAACCACATCATGAATAAAAAATCAGAAATGTGTATTCCTGAGGAATATACAAAGAGAATATTTAGAAAGGCCAAAAAAGATGGAATAAAAACTAAGATCCCTAAAAAATTCACATGTACCCTTTGCTCAGTCTACTTGTACTTGGTGTTGATGATCTTGTAAGATATCTGGAGATGTTGGATTCCTGACTCTTGAGTTGATGTTAATGTAAAAAACAGAGGTGAGGAATGTCTCTTGAATCTGAATAAGTATTGGATCACTTTTTGGTATTGCTTTTTCACAGTTACAAGTGATGCAGGGAAAATAATGAGATTTCTATTTCTATTTTAATGCACAAATGAAAAAGTGAATAGTAGCCAAAGAAGGGCTTTTGTAACAAAACATTTCCACCCCATGTGTATACCTGTGTGTGTGTTTCTTCACTCTGCCCTATTATCTTATAACCTTACCCAAGGGCCATAATAAGTTAGAGAAAAGTGGTTAACCACATGAAACAGCAGACTTGCTTATTACATCTATGGAACGTTTTGTCTGCGATATAAGTGAGGAAAAAGCATGATGACTGTTACAGACACAGAAAAGGGGAAAAGGCAGTTGAACTTCAATCATGATGAAGAATAAACATTCTTCAACCTTGCTGGGGCTCTGAGAATATATCCAGCCTCTTTTGGTGAGGATAAGGAGGCTGCTTCTTCAGTTCAGTATCTTCACTCACTCAAATGTCTCTAATTGTTTGCTACTATCATTCTCAGCCCAACTTCCAGAACCTTCTCTAGTCTTCTGAGTAAGATTCTGCTTGTGATATTTGATGGTGAGGAGTTCCTGTCATGGTTCAGTGGTAACAAACCCAACTAGTATCCATGAGGACACGGGTTTGATCCCTGGCCTTGCTCAGTGGGTTAAGAATCCAGCATTGCTGTGACTTGTGGTTTATGTCACAGCTGCGGCTTGGATCTGGGGTTGCTGTGGCTGTAGTGTAAGCTAGCAGCTGTATGTCTGATTGGACCCCAAGGCCCCTAAACTGGGAACTTCTATATGCTACCCGTTTGGCCCTAGAAGGAAAAAAAAAATATTGATGGTCAGATTGTACAATCCTTGCCAAGATGCTGTTAGTCTGCCTGAGACTCTGTCTGTACCTATCATAAGGAGAGCACCCGGACAGAGCTTAGCAAGTATCTGAGGACTCTGCAAAGTAGATGCTCTGCAAACAGAGAGAGAGCAAAGCTAAAACTTGAAGAATAACCAGTATCATTGAATCTACAGATGGGGGCTCAAGTGCTGAATTTCCAAAACAATGCAATGGGTACGAGGAGCAAACATTAAGAGCAACTCCTCTTTCTGACCAGAAAATGGGGCCCCCGTGAGCCAGAAGTTACAGGGGGGAATACCTGGAGGTTTTTTCTTCCCTCACCCACCCCTATTCTGTGCATAGTCCCAGCCATGAAGCTGAACTAATGTGGTGGTGACATCACAGTGGCTGCTTCGGCATGGATAGAAAGACTTTAAGAAGAAAAATTACATCTCTGGCCAGAGGAACCAGAAAAAGAGGTCCCTGAGGTCCAAAGCGTGTGTGTGGGAATCCTTGAATTTTTTTTCCTCCCTCCAATCTCTTATTGATTTACCCAATGGTGTCGTTCAGAAAAGTGGAAGAGTTTAGGGGGAGAAACCCATCTTTCTGGCCAGAGGAAAGAGGAAATGGAGTCCCTTTGGAACCAGAGTGTGGGGAAGATCCCAGGGAAGAGAAGACTGGAGAAGGAGAGTTTGAATTCTATGTTATAAAAGGATATAAGTCCTAGGCTCACCCCCATACCATGCAGACATGGAACAGGTGCAAAGGAGAGGTTAAGAACATGCTACCCCAAAACATGGCACCTTGGCATGTTGCATATTTTAAGCTGAAGGAATCTGTGAAATGGCAAATGGAGGTAGGCCACTGTGATTTTTTTTTTTCCATTATAGCTAGTTTACAGTGTTATGTCAATTTTCTACTGTACTTCAGGGTGACCCAGTCACACATATATGTATACATTCTGTTTTTTCATGTTATCATGCTCCATCATAAGTGACTTGATATAGTTCCCAGTGCTATACAGCAGCATCTCATTGCTTATCCATCCCAAAGGCAATAGTTTGCATCTATTAACCCCAAATTCCCAGTCCATCCCACTTCTGCCCCCTTCCCCTTGGCAACTACAAGTTTGTTCTCCATGACCATGATTTTGTTTTCTGTGGAAAGGTTAATGTGTGCCATATATTAGATTCCAGATATAAGTGATATCATATGGTATTTGTCTTTCTCTTTCTGACTTACTTCACTTAGTATGAGAGTCTCTACTTCCATCCATGTTGCTGAAAATGGCATTATTTTGTTCTTTTTTATGGCTAAAAATCTGGAACAAGACAAGGATGCCCACTTTCACCACTTTTATTCAACAGAGTATTGGAAGTACCAGCCACAGCAATCAGAGAAACAAAAGAAATAAAAGGTATATAAATTGGAAGAGAAGAGGGAAAATTGTCAATTTATGCAGAAGACATGATACTACATATATAGAAAACTTTAAGGACTCAACCCCAAAACTACTCTAACTGATTAACAAATTCAGCATAGTAGCAGGATATAAGATTAACATTCAGAAATAAGTCACATTTCTGTATACTAACAATGAAATATTAGAAAAGGAATACAAAAATATAATACCTTTTAAAATTGTACCCCAAAGAATCAAATACCTGGGAATAAACCTGACCAAGGAGGTGAAAGAATTATATGCTGAGAACTATAAATCTTTTTTTTTGTCTTTTTGTCTTTTCTAGGGCTACACCCATGGCATATGGAAGTTTCCAGGCTAGGGGTCTAATCAGAGGTGTAGCCACTGGCCTGCACCAGAGCCACAGCAATGTGAGATCAGAGCCATGTCTGTGATCTACACCACAGCTCACAGCAACGCTGGATCCTTAACCCACTGAGCAAGGCCAGGGATTGAACTGCAACCTCATGGTTTCTAGTCAGATTCATTAACCACTGTGCCATGACGGGAACTCCTATAAATCTTTAATCAAGGAAATTAAAGGGGATTCAAAGAAATGGAAAGATATTCCATGCTCTTGGGTTGGAAAAATTAATATTGTAAAAATGGCCATACTACCCAAAGCAATCTATAGATTCAGTGCAACCCTATCAAATTATCCATGACATTTTTCACAGAACTAGAATAAAAAATCCAAAAATTTATATGAAACCACAAAAGACCTAGAATTGCCAAAGCAATCCTGAGGAAAAAAACCAAGCAGGAGCATAACTCTCCTAGATTTGAGGCAATATTACAGAGCCACAGTCATCAAAGCAGTGTGGTACTGGTACCAAAATAGACATAGAGACCAAGGGAACAGAATAGAGAACCCAGAAATAAACCCTGACACCTACAGTCACTTGATCTTCAACAAAGGAGGCAAGAATATAAATTGGGTAAAAGACAGTCTTTTCAGCAAGTGGTTTGGGACTCTGTGATCTTTCCTTCCTTCCTTGAAGAAAGTCATAGAAGCCAAAAATGCTGGAAGGGCTCTCTAACCACCCCCACTCTCCCCTGAAAAACATCCCAGCACACTTGTGTAAGAGGGGCCTTCCTATATCTGATGGAAAGGAGCATCCTTATCTCTGGAGATGGAGGGAGTAGAGTACTGTCTGAGTGAACAGGCCTTGTTAAGTTGCCAACCATTCACCATGATTAGCCGAACCTTTTTTCCTATGATTACTTTCCCATCACTTTCTACTTTTCACCAAACCCAGCATTAAAAGGCTCAGGTTTAACCATTTATTCAGGTATTACTTTTCTTGTGAAGCCTCTTGTTTCATGCAAAACTTGTATTAAATAAATTATTATGTTTATCTTTTATTAATCTGTCTTTTGTCAATTCAATTTTTAGGGCCCAGTTGGAGACTCTAGAATGGGAGTAGGAAAAATAATATTTCCCCCCTACACACAGAAGGAAATAGTAAAGATAAGAGCAGAATAGATGAAATTGAAAACAGAAAATTTATAGAGAAAATTAATAAAAACAAAAGCTAGTTTTTTGTAAAGATTAATGAAAGTGATAAGTATCTAGACAGACTAATCAACAAAAAAGAGAAAAGAACACACACTACTAATATTAAGAATGAAGAAAGGATATCACTATATATTCTACAGACCCAAAACTGAGATGAAATGAAACAATTCCTTTAAAGACAAACTATCAAATCTTACTCAGGAAGAAATATATAACCTGGATAGCCTATAGATATTAAAGAAATTGAGTTTATAGTTTAATTACCTTCAAAGAAAATTCCAAACTCAGACGGTTTCCCTGCTGAATTCTAACAAATATTTAAAAAAGAAATAACAGCAATTTACACAATATCTTCCAGAAAATAGAACAGGAAGTAATGTTTTTCAATTCATATTTTAAAACCAAAATTACCTGGATAGCAAAACAAGAGAAAGATATTACGAGAAAACTACAGACTGATATCCCCTCCAGACCTCAAAATCCTCAACAAAATACTAGCAAATTATAGTATAGAGGAATATAAAAAGAATAACACATCACAACAAAGTTGGGCTTGTCCTGGGGAAACAAGGCTGATTTTGTCCCTTCAAAATCAATCTTATCATGATACTAACAGGCTAAAGAAGAAACACGTGATCCTCTCAATAGATATAGAAAAATCATTTTACAAAATTCAACATATATTTATAAAAAACCTCTCAGCTAATCAGGAATAAAAATAATGCCCTTACTCTTATAAAGCATATCTAAAATTTTTATAGCTTACATATATATTTTAGTATAAAAGACTGAGTACTTTCTTCCTTATAATGGGGCCAGGACAAGTATGTCTGTCTTCATCATTCTCATTCAACGTGTTCTGGAAGTCCTAGTCAGTGCAATATAGGAAGAAAAAGGCATACAGATTAGAAGGGAAGAAATAAAACTGTCTTTATTCATACAAGAGATGATTTCCTATATGAAAAATCCAAAGGAATTTATAAACATACACATATATACTTCTAGAACTAATAAGTGATATTAGCAAGATCACAGGATACAAGGTCAATATATTAAAACATCCATTGCATTCCTATATTTGGGAATCAAGATTTTGTGAAGTACAATTTATGATAGCATCAATAAATTTCAACATAAATATAAAATATACGTGGGCAGGATGTATGCTGAAAATTATTTTTAAAATGGTCAAAAAAACCCCTCAAAGAAAACCTAAATAAATGAAGAGATATACTATGTTCATGGATGAGAAGACTATGTATTGTCAAGATGTCAATTCTTCCCAAATAGTTCTATAGGCTCAATGGAATCACATTGAGAATCTTCTTTTAAAGACACCAAGAAACTTATTCTAACACTTATTTGGAAATGTGAAAGAAACTAAAATTGCCAAAATTTTGAAAATGGAAAACATAGGAGTTCCCACTGTGGCCCAGTGGGTTAAGAACCTGACTGCAGCGGCTTGAGTCTATAGTTGGGTCTTGGAGATGTAGGTTTGATTCCTGGCCCAGTGGAGTGGCTTAAAGGATCCAGCATTGCTGCAGCTGTGAAAAGGTCGTAGCTGTGGCTTGGATTCTATCCCTGGCCAGGAACTTCCATAAGGCATGGGTGAGATCATAAAATGAAAAAAAAAAAAAGATAAACATAAAGCTATACGATTTTCAGAAGAAAATCTTTGTCACTTTTATTGGGAAATGCAGTCTTGGACATGATATCAAAAGAAAAAAATGATAAATTGGACTTCATTAAAATTAAGAATTTTTGCACTGTGAAAAACAGTGTCAAGAGAAAGAAAAGGGAGTTCCCATTGTGGCGCAGCAGAAATGAACCCAACTAGTCTCCATGAGGATGCAGGTTCAATCCCTGGCCTTGCTCAGTGGGTTAAGGATCTCGCATTGCTGGTTAAGGATCTTGCACTGCCATGAGCTGTGGTGGAGGTTGAAGTCACAGCTCGAATCTGGTGTTGCTGCGGCTTTGGCATAGACTGGCAGATATAGTTCTGACTTGACCCCTAGCTTAGGAACGTCCATATGCTTCAGGTGCAGCCCTAAAAAGATTGAGAGAGAGAGAGAGAGAGAGAAACAGAGAGAGAGAGACAGAGAGACAGAGAGAGACAGAGAAGACTGGCCAAAGACTGGAAGGAAATATTTGCACATCGCATCTCCAGGATAGACCTCACGAGCTGAATATACAAAGAACTCTTAAAATCCAACAAAAAGAAAGCAATCTACCCAATTCAAAAATGCACAAAAGAAGTTGAAATGACTCTTCAAAGAAGATATATGGATAACAAGTGAAGGCATGAAAAGATGCTCAACTTCATTAGGCACTTGGGAAATGCAAATTTAGACCACGAATGGTACCGTGACACTCTAGAATGGGTACGGTAAAAAAAAAAATTACCAGTTGCTGACAAAATGTCGAAAAACTGGAACTCTTACAGTGATAATTATTATTACAGTTTTGACTGCTCAAAGGAATAACCTAAAAGGTCTCAGGGCATTGACTACTTTCTAACAGTGTTGCTTGGCCAAGAGGAAGCAACACGAAAGGTCTACAAGGATTTCTGGGTCTGACCTTAGATATGCTGGAGGAGAGTCAGTAATAAGAAAGACCTTGCCTTTGGTGCTTCTAAACTAGAAGGACTGATGTGGTTATAAGTCAAACTAACTTTAAAGAAGGTGGGAATTCTTCTATTTCCTAAGAAAAGCAGGCATTGCTTTGGTCTCCTGTATATTGATGAACAGCCTTTTAGCTAAACATGCTGGAAATGTTATGTTCTTACTTCCAAATGTCTTTCTGGAATAACCCTTAAATATTAACAGCAAAGTGTCAGTTTGTTCTGGAAAACTGTATGTTAAATACTTGTTTGCTTTGTTTTAAGGAGGGGGTATTGCTAGGAGCTGAGAACCAATAAACTTATAGAGCAACTTCTGTATTTGTAAAAGATATTCTTATTTTCATAATAGTTTAGATATAAGGATTTTATTTTAGTGTTATTGATATTTTTTGACTTCGCCCATAGCATGTGGAAGTTCCTGGGCCAGGGGTTGAATCCATGCCACAGCAGTGACCTAAGTGACTCCAGTGACAATGCCAAGTCCTTAACCCACTGTGCCACAAGGGAACTCTGATAGATACAAGGACTTTAGAGATATCATAGTTCTTATTCAGAATATTGATTAATTACTGCTGCATAACAAAAATTTAAAAAAAAATCTTGAAAATAGCTAGATCTGTGTTGTCTAATATGGTAGCTCTATTTAAATGTAAAATTAAGGGGTTCCCTAGTGGCTCAGCAGATTAAGGATCAGATTGTCACTGTTGTGGCTTGGGTTGCTGCTGTGGGGGGGCAGATTCAATCCCTGTCCCAGGAACTTTCACATACTGTAGGCTCAGCCCCCCAAAATTAAATAAAATTTAAAATTCAGTTTCTTACCACATTAGCCACATTTCTAGTGCTCGATAGCTACATGTGGTTAGTGGCTACCGTAAAGGACAGCACTGCAACTGCAGAGGATAGAAATAAAGGCTGTGGGTATTGGAGTCCAGAAGACTATGGTTTTCATCCTATCACCCAGAACAAACCTCAGGTTTCTAAAAACTGAAAAGAATGCTTCCCATCTGGGAAAATTAAACGAGATGATGTGTGCAAAATGCTTATTAGTGGGCCTGATACATATACCTACTAAATAAATATTAACTACAATGATAGTTATTGTTAAAAACTAACCATGAGGCAAATATAACTTGACTAAAGAATTTAACTTTGAAATAGTCTACTTCAGGTTTGAGTAACAGTTTATGTCAGTGAATACAGCATTATTTTGACTTCTTCCTATCAGTCTATCTCCCTGAAATTGTAGGGTTAGTGGGAGATAGGGAAAGTATCCCATTTTTATCTATAATTCCATGAAATTACAATTCCATGGAGGACAGCTGGACCACTACTTCACTTCATGTCTATGTATCTCTGTGTTCCCTGTGTGTGAAAAGGTGTGAGATGTATTGGGTTTGGGGGGAAAAATGATACAAGCTTACTGTTCTCAATAGTTATGAAATCACTCTCTCCTCTAAATACTTATCGAGAAATTCAACCATTTTAAATAGAGTATTTTTATATAAGAGAAAACGGCAGTAGAAATGTAGCAAGGAGAAGGGGATCTCACTAAGACCAGGGGTTCCTAGGCTAACACTTCAGGATATGCATACTTTATTCATTATTTGTTTTTATTCCTTTGGTGTCACTAGGCACCATCATTCATAATATATTTACTCAAGATCCTTCCCTACTCCAGAAATATGGTTTACAATACAAGTCTTTGATGATCTGAAAAACTATAGTCCACTTCATTACAGACTATACTTAAGGAGAGGATGAACTTCAGTTGGGGTGACCTGTCACATCCAACTCATCCATTACATCTCTTGTCACAACTGTTTACTTTTTCACACTGTGTTGGAGACATTAAGAAGGAACACTAAGGTAGGATTGGCGGCATGCTGTTCTCCTCTTGACCTGCCAGAGAATTAATCTTGAATGCTCAATTTAATGCTTTCTAACAATGACTGCTAGGGAGAAAAAGTCTGCTGCATTTTTAAAAACACACCCATTTAAAACACAGAACTTAATTTCACTGACATATACATCTATCACTTTATCTTCGATAGGAAAATAGTAGCAAAAGGTCCACACATCTCTTTACCATTACCCAGTATAGCCAGTGATTTCTAGGGTGGAACATTAACCCACATATTAGGGTGGGAGAGTATCAGTAAAAGACACTAATTTGTAAATAGTCATTGCAAATGATGGTAATTTATGGAGAATTACAATTTTCTACTGGTTTGAGATTTGAAAAAGGACTCTATCACATTTATCAAATTCAACTTAGGGGTCTTTGTATTTTGTACACCTTTAAGAAGTCACAGGAAATTCCTACAAGTAGAGATGAAGTAAAGTTATGTGCATCATTTTTTCCTGAAATTCATGGAAACAAACAAAAGGAATTTTAAAAAGGGTAGGAAATAGAGTTCATAATTAAATTAGAAAATAATTACAACCACAAATCATAGGCTACAAAGACAGTTTGCCTGACAGTGATGTTTGTTCCATTTTGATTAAAAAAATATGCCAACAGATTCTTGCAAACTTCTCCAGCAGGGCACACATTTTTCTGAAGGTGAGTTAGTAGGGACTGAGAGACCCAGGTAATGGTTTTTCCCCTAGAGGGATGAGTGCTGAATTAGTGGACAGGACATCAGGACAAAGAAATCTCTTTGGAGACTTCTGGATCCTTGCAAAGCCAAGATACTTACTGGAGACAGGTAAACAAAGAAGAAAGAAAGAAAAGGGAGAGAAACCCATTGCAATTTTATGAGGAAAACTTCACCATGAGTCACTCTAACCTCTGCCTCAGTGATTTGTTCTCCCAGAAGAGAAATCTTCTTCTAGAGCAGAAAGTGCATTACTGAGAGAGTGTCTTGTTGGTCTCAACCCACCCCCTACATGGGAGTTTTGCTTACACCAGTGGTGAGCACACAGTCGCACACACATGACTAGCACCCAAAAAGGATCCACATGGGGCATCTGTGTGTAGATACCTTGACACTCCCTTAGCTCTCACCGCAATAGGCCAAGAAGGTACCTAAGAGACAATCAACACATTTCATATTTCCATCAACACATGGAAATAAGGAAGACTGTAAATATTCCTCTATCTCTTAAGGAAAATGGAAGGATCCGTGGTCTCTTTGGCAAGTGGGGAGAATACCTAAGGATCAATACAACTGATGAAAGAATAGATAAGATAATTAAAGAGATGAAAGACAATCTGACTATGCTTAGGAAAGAAATTAAAGAAAGCAACAAACCATTATCAAATAAAAGGAAACCACATCAGAAACAGCCAAAAGTACAGTGGACCCTGCTAAAAACAGAGGCAATCATATGGAGGATAAGCATAAGATAATAACATACAGATGGCCCTTGAACAATACAAAGGTTAGGGATGCTGACCCCCTATGCAGTCCAAACTCCACATGTAACTTTTGACTCCATGAAAACTTAATTACTAATAGCCTACTATTGACCAGAAGCCTTCCCAATAACATAAACTTTGATTAACACATATTTTGTATGTTATTTGTATTATATACTGTACTCTTACAATAAAGTAAGCTAAGGAAAAGAAAATGTTATTAATAAAATAATAAGGAAGAGAAAATACATTCACAGTACTCTACTGTATTTAGTGATATTTTAAGTCATCTGTTTACAAGATGGATCATCTGTCAGTACCTATATCCATATTGTTTTATGTCATACAAAACTTATTATATATACATAGATATTATACATATTACTAACATTAGATATCAAAAATGAAAAGAGGGAGTTCCCGTCGTGGCGCAGTGGTTAACGAATCTGACAAGGAACCATGAGGTTGCGGGTTCGGTCCCTGCCCTTGCTCAGTGGGTTAAGGATCTGGCATTGCCTTGAGCTGTGGTGTAGATCGCAGACGCGGCTCGGATCCTGTGTTGCTGTGGCTCTGGCTTAGGCTGGGCACTACAGCTCCGATTTGACCCCTAGCCTGGGAACCTCCATATGCCGTGGGAGCGGCCCAAAGAAATAGCAAAAAGACAAAAAAAAAAAAAAAAGAAAAAAGAAAAAGAAAAGATAATGTGAAAAAGAAATTCATATTATTCCAGGTGTACTAATTCATGCATTAACAAAGAAGCAGCATGATTGCTTTTTGGTAGCCTAATGTAATCAAAACCTTAGCTTCATGGCAGCCTGGTCTATACACTAATGAATGTATCCTTATAAAATCTTTACAGCATATAGTATTACAGTCATAGTCATAATACAATATTGGAAACATGGTTACATTAAAAAAAAATCCAGTTACCTGGGATGATAGGCTGATACAATTTCTCCACTGGCAAGAGAGAGGCATACTGTAGTTATTTAAGTCTTTGAAAGCAAAGTTATAACACGTTAAGACAATGAATACCTAGTTAATGTTACGCTGTCCACTGAAATACAAGTCTTGCATATGATGTTCTACACAATGAAAACTTAGGCGATTATGATGACACAAAAATGTGTCATATAGTTCTTGCCCTGCAGTTAACAGATTTTCACACAAAGACACTCACACCCATACACAACAGACGAGTTTATTGACTGCAAGCCATGATGAGAGTCTACTGTTCGTTAAGTGGAAGTGGATCCTTTAAAAGGCCAGCATCCTCCTTGTCCTCTTCACCGTCAGGAGGCTGAGGAGGAGGAAGAAGAAGAGAAGGGTTGGCCCTGCTGCCTCAGGTGGCAGAGGAGGAAGAGGTAAAGGAGGTGAAGGGGAGGCAGGAGATGCCGGCACACATGGTGTAACTCTCAGAAACACATAGTAATTTCTGTCTGACTTTGTTGCCTTTTCATTTCTCTAAAAATGTCTCTATATGGTACCAATACTTCTTCACTGTTTGCTTTAGTTTCAGAACTTATATCACAGAAGTCAGAAGTAGTCTTGCGTAATCGGAACCTCCTGCCAGATTGTCTGATGTTATTTTGTTTTCTGGCACTGCTTCATCTCTCTCTTCTTCCTCACTATCTGGCACTGGTTCAGAAGCCCTCATCTTTGTCAGTCATCTTGTTAATTCCTCTAATGTGGTGTCTGTCAGCTCTTAATTCTCCAAGATCCATGCCTTGAAACTCTGGGCATCCCTATCCCTCTTCCTGCCTGGCCCCACCTGTTTTTTGAAATATCCACAATCTCTTTCACAATTTCATTGACTGGCTCTGTTGCAAATCAATGTGAAGTCATGCACAACATCTGGACACAGTTTTCTCCAACAGGAATTTATTGTTTTGGACTTGATGGCTTTCACAGCTTTTGCTATAACAGCAATGGCATCTTCAATGAGGTAATGCTCCCATGCTTTCATGATGTTCTCTTGATTGGGATCTCTTCCATAGCATTGACAATCCTTTCCATAGAACATGGTGTGTGATGAGCCTTACAGGTGATCCTTATGACACGATGATCTGGAGGCAGAATTAGAGGCAATCGTGTTTGGGGCAAGCAGACAACTTTGAAGCCTTCAGTGCTGAATTCATAGGGTTATGGGTGGCAGGTGGGTACTGTCCAATGTCAAATGAACTTTAAAAGGCAGTCCCTCACTGGCAAGGTACTTCCTGACTTCGGGGACAAAGCAGCAAATCCAGAAAAAAAGGCCCTTGTTTTCTAGGCCTTCTTACTGTCTAACCTAAAGACTAGCAGCTGGTATTTATCTTTTCCCTTCTAGGTTCAGGGTCAGCAGCTTTACAGAGGGGGGCAGTCTTGTCCATAAACTCGACCCCAGTTGCACAAAACAGTAGAGTTAGCCTAACCCTCCAGGCTTAAATCCAGTGCTCGATTCTCTTCCTTACTAATGAATATCCTTTGTGGCTTTTTTCCCCCCCCCAGCATAGGGCACTTTCATTTGCATTTATAAAAACCTGTTGAGACAGAAATCTTTTGTCCTCAATAATTTTCTTTTTCAAAAAATTTATTTTATTTTTTGCTTTTTAGGGTCACACCTGTGGCATATGCAAGTTTCCAGGCTAGGGGTTGAATCAGAGCTACAGCTGTGCCACAGCCACAGTAAACACAGGATTCCAGTCCCATCTGCACCAGATCCTTAACCCCCCCGAGTGAAGACAGGGATCAAACCCACATCCTTGTGGATCTTAGTTGGGTTCGTTACCCCTGAGCCACGATGGGAACTCCTCTCAACGATTTTCTTAATGGAGCCTGGGAACTGATCTGTCACTTCTTGGAGGGTATAAGCTGCTGCTCCTGTTATCTTGACTTCTTTTTTTGGCTGCACTGATGGTATTTGGAAGTTCCTAGGCCAAAGATTGAACATGTACCACAGCAATGACAAAACTGAATCCTTACCCCACTGAGCCACCAGGGAACTCTTTGACATTTTTAAAGCCAAACCTTTTTCTAAAATTACCAAACAATCCTGGGCTAGCTTTAAAATCTCCAGCTTTATATCCTACACCTTCCTTTTGCTTTAGGTTGTATATTATGACTTTATTTTTCATATTAGGGTCTACAGAGTATGCCTTTCTTCTAGAAATGCTGCACCCACATAAAATTTGTATTTTTAATACAAGATAAAAAAGTGTTTCACAAGAAGTGCAAGGATTTCGTGCCTACTGGTGTGTCTGTGGTGATGGCTTCACAAATTTCCTTTTCTTTTTTTATTTACAGTGGTTCTTATGCCGGATTTATTTATCTTGAAATGGTGTCCATCAAAGCTGCAGACCTCAATCTATGGTACATAAGCAATTCAACATTTTCTTGTACTGTCATGACTTTTCTCTGCTTCTTGGGAGTACGTACAGCACCACTAATGGCACCTCAAATGGGTTGCATGGTGTTATTCAAGGTTTATGGTATTGCACTAAACACAATGAAAAATATGGGAGAACCTAGAGAGATCATTTTTTTTTTAATCTCAACAGATATGCAGTATTCTGGAGTGGTGAACTGCTCATGTGAAGCTGATGAGTGTTGCAGGGATATTCACAGCCCTTAAGCTCACCATGATCCAATAGGAGGTGGCTCCCAAGCTACTATGGTGACTGGTACAGTATGTACTGTAGCTAATGTTATGCAATAATCATTTAATACTGCATCTTTACATTTGTTTACGCTTTTCTTGACTGTGAATGATGCCATGTAAGTGTGTGCATAAGTTTTGATAAATTTTAACCTTTTATGATAGATTTGTGTATATTTTATGTTAAAAAATAAATCAAAAGACTAATATTTATATATATTTTTACATTTGTGACACACCTAAATTTTTAAAAATTTTCGTACTTCTAAGCTATGTGGTTCATCTGTGAGTTTTTTTTCAAATTCTCACAAATCTCTGAAAAAAGTTTCACTATATTTAATGAAAAAAAAAATCCACATGTAAGTGGACCCAGGGAGTTCAAACCTGTTTTGTCCAGGGGCCAGCTGTAAATGCAAAGGAAAACTAAAAATCAATGAAAGTTATATTAGGTATGGAAGAGTAGAGAATCCTCAAAGAACTGAACTAATGAGTAAACAAACAAACAACAACAAAAAAAGACCAACTTTTAAAGACATAATAGAAGAAAAAATTCTTATGAAAAAGAAATTACTAGAGCCAATGGCACAGCAGTTTTTAATAAAAAATAATTATAGAGGAGTTCCCTGGTACCTAGTGGCTAAAGATTTGATGTTGTCACTATTGTGACTTGGGTTCAATCTCTGGCCCAGGGAAACCCCACATGCCATAGGCATGGACAAAAAAAGTAGTGAGAGAATAATCAGCAACATGATGTAGTCTTGTGAGGATTTTGAACTGCAAGGATAGAGAAAGAAACCTGAAGGTTTGCGACAAAGTATTAAATCACTTATAAAACATAAAAATCAGGCTAGCTTCAGATTTCCCCAGAGCAACACATAATCTGAGGAGGCACAGAAGCAATGTCTACTGATTTCTAGAAGAAAAACAAAAGTAATACATCTAGCCAAGATTTCAATCACTTTTAAAGGCAAAGTCATTCTAAACAAAAGTGACCTATTGGAAAAATTGAGTTGATACTAGAATATAATCTATCAAGAAACGAGTCAAGAGGATGTACATCTCAGGGAAAGGAAAATGTAAAATGAAAGGATGATCAGTGAGAACCGAGCCCGTGTGAATTTAGAAGACACTTAATGATAAACCACTATGGAAATTATGATTACAAAGAATGCAAATGCCATAAACATTTATAGTACAAACCTAATCAACAAAATATGGTGTGATGGGAATTGGAGGAAGTATAAGTGAGCCACTTTCTTTATCTTCCATGCAAGACTCAAACATTACATCCTGAGGGTATCTCAATGTAAGAGCCTGGGGAGTACTGTCGGCCCCTGAACAAGGTGGGGTTTGATCTGCATTATTTATAGTTAGCCCCCTGTGTCTGCAGTTTCTCTGCAAGCATAGATCCCACCAACAGCAGACTATACAGGACTGCAGTATTTACTACCGAAAAATATCCACATATACATGGACCTACACAGTTTAAACTCATATCGTTCAAGGGTCAACTCTACTTACATGAAGTGGAAAAAATAGTCACAGAAGTACACATGTTGTATGATCCTAATTGTGAACTTTGGGGAATGGGGAGTAGAAATGGCAATAAAAGGAACCTTTGATTTATTCTCATGAACAATATGAAATTTCTGCTGTACTTTTATAATTAATATCAAACATATCCCCATTTTGGATGAATAAATGTTATATCTTCCATGCTGTGTCAAATTGTCAGGCTGATGATTTGACTATTTCATTGCATAGCTTACTCTTTTGAAAATATTTCCACTTTTTAATCCAAGGTAAAATATTCAGACTTCTGTTTATTTCTCTCAAGTCTTTGTTATTTTTACTTATTTATATATTTTTCCCCAAAACTTGGGGCATGTGCAAGTTTCTGGGCCAGGGATTGAACTCACACCACAGCATGTCCTGAGCTGTTGCAGTGACAACACTGGATCCTTAACCCACTGAGCCACAAAGGAACTTCTCAAGTCTTTAATTTTTAAATATTGTCTCAACCCACATATATTCCTGACCAGTGACCTTAGGAACCTATCAAATAACCAACTATTAAAAATGGCATGCATACTTTCTCTGTTCTATGACTCTCTCTAATCAATATCTTTACAGTACCCAAACATCAGCTTCTGGAATAAAAACTAGAGCTTGAAACAATAAGTAGACTAATTGGGCTCATCAAAGAAAACAAAGCACCTAATCAAATTTATCAAAAATAATCACGCTAAGGTTGAAAGTGGGCTGTTGTATACAAGTCCCTTACACTGTGACACGGCCTGACTCAAGAGAAAAGTCACAGAATGAAGTCTTTCTGAGATATAGTTATGGATAGCCCGGGTCCTCAAAAGCCCCTCATTCAACCTTCCTGAACCTGACACATCCTGATCAGTTTCTACTGTGTCTACTTGTGTTTGCATCACAGAACAGTCTGATAAACAGGGCATGGAGGTAAGGGTAACCTGCCAGAGAAGGGAAGGTAGACACGTTTTTTTTGATTGACTATCATGAGCAATTCAGGCAGCAGGCAACCTGCTTGGAGACAAGCTGAATGTAAAATCAAATTCACGTACTTCAGCAGATGTACTTGTTCACCTGTCATATATGTACTATAGATGATATTAAAACATAAGGATTGGCAGGTTTTTGAGATTTTTCTCCTATGAAAAAAAATCCTAAGAAAACTTATGTAGAGATAGATCTTCATAAAATGATTGGGATATTCATCATAAAGCTGATTTTAAGTTCTCTTTCAAAGGAGCTTGACTCTAGTACTTTTTCCCTAAGAGAAATATTGTAATGGGATTATATGAGGGTAAAAATGAAATTATTCTGAAATCTGAGCAACTTCACTGCTATTTTACTTTTATTTTTTACTTCACTGCTATTTTAAAGTAACTGTAATCCATTGTTTGTTTAATAAAGGCTCTTGTACTATCAATTAAAATAAACTTTGATAATGGGAGTTCCCATCCTGGCTCAGCGGTAACAAACCCAAATAGCATCCTTGAGGACATGGATTTGTTCCCTGGCCAGTGGGTTAAGGATCCGGTGTTGCTGGAGCTATGGTGTGGGTCACAGATGTGTCTTAGATCCCGTGTTACTGTGGCTGTGGTGTAGACCAGCAGCTATAGCTCCAATTCAACTCCTAGCCTGGAAACCTCCATATGCCATGGGTGCAGCCATAAAAGGCAAAAAGTACAATACAATACAATGCAATGCAATACAATACACTTTGATAATGTAATAGAAGTGCCTAATTTTTATAGAGGAAACGTGAAGGCTGAAGCTATTCATAACTGTACTGATCTAAATGAACAAAATAAAAATACAACATTAAAAAAATCTAATGGCAAAACTTTTAGAAAGGTGAAACTTCTTCCCTTTATGCATCATATAAAACTGAATGTTCATATGGGCAGTTTGCCTAAAAAGGTTACCGTTATCTTGATTGATTATAGTCATCCTACAAACATTTAAAACACCAGATACTTAAAAATTACTTTTATTATATGCTTCCTGGTTTTAAGGGTAATAAAAGCATTCTTATTTGGAAGATGACCAAAAAATTTTGCAATAAAAAAAATCTGTAATGGGTGCTAAGTTGTTCAAATCTTGCCTTTTTTTGTCTTTATAGGGTCACACCTGTGGCATATGGAAATTCCCAGGCTAGAGATGTAATTATAACTGTAGCTGCCAGCCTCCACCACAGCCACAGCAATACAGCATCTGAGCCAGGTCTGCGACCTACACCACAGCTCACACCAACACTGGATCCTTAACCCATTGAGCAAGGCCAGGGATTGAAGCCATGTCCTCATGGATGCTAGGTGGGTTCATTACACCTAAGCCATGATGGGAACTCCCAAAATGTGTTTTGTTTTTTGTGGTTTTTTTTTTTTGTGTGGTTTTTTTTTTAATCCAACAAAAATTATCATCATACTGCTAAATTAATCAGAAATGAGTATGTCACAATTTTGGGGTGGCTATGGCTATCACAAGTGTGTGTGTGTGTGTGTGTGTGTGTGTGTGTGTGTGTGTATGTGTGCGTGCTTATATCATCTATGTCGAGGAGTTGTAATGCTTTTTTTTTTTTTTTTAAAAAAAAAGGTCAATTGGTGGCATTCTGTAGTATTAATATCTCATTTTGAGAGACTTCACCACTGTGGTTATGGCATAATACTTATTGGAAATTTAAGGATTCCAGAATGTATAGAATCTTAAATGATGCTGAGTTCCATGTATTTGGTGTTGAAATATGACTAAGTCATTTTGGCCTACTGATGAGTACTTCCTCTCTTTGGAAGAATTTATGTCCTTCCAAAATGAACCTAATTTGCTTATGCCCTTTTCTGAGTTTCTTTGCAGCTCCAGTAATTACCTTCATCATGTTAAGCTACTAAGATGCTTCTCCTCATATAGGACCAGCTCACAAGCCACCTTCTCTTGCGGCCTTCCTTAATTCCTTTCACACACTGAGATCCATGGTTCTTCCCCTTGCCCCACCAGAGTATTTACTCTTTCCTGTGTTGTAGCACTTAGGCACTTAGCAAGCATCTGAAAAATAATTTTTGCATTAGTGGGTGAATGGATAGATGGAACAAGCTGGAATTTTATCTAGTGACAAGGGGGTGTCTAAAGCGCTGGTTTAGGTATCAGCTTGCTGAATACTAACATAATTATGTTGTATCTTAATGGTTCATTAGATCTACAAAATTCAGGGCATTACTGGGGACTGCATCTGAAAGTTTTTTAATCTGCTGAATCCAAATCCTGGAGAATGTTAATGTTCATATATAAGGTATATGACAGGAGCTGAAATTAACCTATCAAGATTTCAGACAAGCATTCTATCTGAAAACCTAATTTCTGGAATAGCTAGGGATTTGGCAGAGAGAATATATCTTAAAGGTCAAATAAAGGTTTGTTTTAAGGCATATATAATTAATAGATTTTGGCATCTGTTAAGATATCTGGTTGAGTTGAGGTTCAGGGTGTTCTGGTACAGAATTTTGCCTTCTTTTGTTTTTCTTGCTTTGACATGGATTCTAATTCAAGCTATGTAGCTTCTTCTTACGAAAGCTATTTTTTTTTTCCTTGACATGTTCTAAAATACCACTCAGTATAATAGAGACTGCACACTCCCAATTCTCCTCCACAAAGTTTGAATATGAACACGTAAGCAAACTAAAAGATCTCTCTTTTGCTTTCAGTTTAATTCTTCAAACTAGCTGCTTACAGATTGGGATTAACAGGCTATTAACAAATTTATCATCAGTTGCACAATACTTGCCACCAAATGTATGAATGGGGTAACTCAATTTAGACTCAGCTTCTTCTTCTTTTCAAAGGAGGACATTCATTAGACTAAACCAACTCTAAGTGTTAACATTCTATGGTGTTCTGCTTTCAAGTGCATCATTCCTTGGTTATATTTTTATATCTTTAGAAGAAATCATGGAAATGAAGAGAATGCATGATTCAGAAAATTACTATGTATTTATAAATAGTTTTAGGGAAACTAAAAGGATAGGATGACGTAAATGTACACAGTTGATTATCGCAAAGTTGGGAGTTTGTGATAAAATACACAGGATCACAAAGAATTTTTTATTTATATTGCTTAAATTTTTCTTGCAATATAGTTGATTTGCACAGTGATTCTGGTGTATGGCATATATATATATATATATATATATATATAACATATATATATATATGATTTATATATATGTATAGACTCACACCTATATATTCTTCTTTATTTTATTTTATTGTTTTGGTTGTTCCCATGACATGCAGAAGTTCCTGGGCTAGGGATCAAACCCATGCCACAGCAGCGACCTGAGCCACAGCAGTGACAACACCCAATCTTAACCCACTATGCTACCAGGGAACACCTATATGTTCTTTTTTAGATTATTTTTCATTATAGATTATTACAAGACATTGAGTGTAGTTCCTTGTGCTATATAGTAGGTCCTCGTTGGTTATCTATTTTTTATATAGTGGTGTATATATTTTAATCCCAAACTCCCAATTTATCCCTTCTCCTTTCCCCATTTGGTAACCACAAGTTTGTTTTCTATGTCGGTGAGTCTATTGCTGTTTTGTGTAAGTTCATTTGTATCATTTTTTTAGATTTCACATCTAAGTGATATCATATATTTGTCTTTGATTTACTTTACTTAGTATAATAATCTCTAGGTCCATCCATGTTGCTACAAAAGGCATTTTTTCATTTTTTATGGCTGAGTAATAGTCCACAGTGTATATATACCACATATTCTTTATCCTTTCATCTATGGATGGACATTTAGGTTGCTTCCACGTCTTGACTATTGTAAATAATACTGCTATGAACACAGGGGTGCAGGTATCTTTTTGAATGAAAGTTTTGGCTGGATATATGCCCAGGAGTGAGATTGCTAGATCATATGGCAGTTCTACTTCTAGCTTTTTGAGGAGCCTCCATACTGTTTTCCATAGTAGCTGTACCAATTACTTTCCTACCAACAGTATACAAAGATTCCTTTTTCTTCACAGCTTCTCCATCATTTATTATTTGTAGACTTTTAAAATCTTCATGAAAGGTTAATAAAAATGCCCAAGTGATAGAGCTAAAAACCAGTCTGTAAGGAACCTGAAATATGTGTCACTTTACAAGCACTTCTGTGACAAGTGCCCAATACGTGGTAATGAGTGTAATGTTCCCCTTTGTGTTTTACAGTTCCTCATCTTGAGTGACTGCTCTCTTCATGTGACTGTTGTAGTTGGATGACGAGTGTCTATTAATGTCTCCATTCACTCATTTAGCAGTGATTTATTAAGCACCTGGTAAAAGCAGACACTGGTCTAGATACTGCAGACATGAAAGCAAGCTAGGGACACAGTTCTTGCCATCACTTAGCATTCAAGCTTGCCCTGGTAAAGGACTAAAGTGTATATTGGAATAGAAGGCACTGGCTCTCTATTTCAGCAAGAATACATACTGCCACCTCTATGTTTCTTATTAAATTCATATGGATATTCTATCTAGCAACTGCTCTTAATATCCTTTAAGCTCTTTTCTTACAAAAAGACATCCTAAGTAGATACTACTCAGCAAAAAAAAAAAAAAAAAAGAACAAAACATAAATAATACAACAACATAGAGGTGAAATAAAAGAGGTCAGACTCAAAATACTACATGTGTACTCTATTTATCTGGAATTCTAGAAAAGACAACATTGTAGTGGCAGAAAGGAGACTAGTGGTTGCTGATAGTGGGGTATCAGGAGAGGTGACCCACTGCCCAGTAGCATGGTGGTGGGGGGGGGACTTTTCAGCAATGATAAGACTCTTTGATGTCTTTTTTTTTTTTTAATTTTTGTAATGGCTACATCCACAGCTTATGGAAGTTCCCAGGACAGGGCAGGGACTGAATCTGAGGTGCAGCTGCAAAGTCTGATTCAACTGCGGCAACGCCAGATCCTTTAACTCACTGTGGCAAGATAGGGACTGAACCGATACCTCCTCAGTGACCCAAGCTGCTGCAGTCAGATTCTTTTTTTTTTTTTTTTTTTTTTTTTGTTGTTGTTGTTGCTATTTCTTGGGCCGCTCCCGCGGCATATGGAGGTTCCCAGGCCAGGGGTCTAATCGGAGCTGTAGCCACCGGCCTACGCCAGAGCCACAGCAACGCGGGATCCGAGCCGCGTCTGCAACCTACACCACAGCTCACGGCAACGCCGGATCCTTAACCCACTGAGCAAGGCCAGGGATCGAACCCGCAACTTCATGGTTCCCAGTCGGATTCGTTATCCACTGCGCCACAACAGGAACTCCCTTGCAGTCAGATTCTTAACCCACTGTGCCACAATGGCAACTCTCAATGTCTTGATTGTGGCAGTAGTTACATGATTATTTACAGTTACCAAAATTCATCACAATGTATACTTACAAAGGGTGAATTTTTTTTGGTTGTAAATTATATCTCCATAAAGCTTAAAAAATTTGTATGTTGTTATCCACCTCTTAAAAAATGTTCAGAGGAGAGAAATGGTATTAGAGGACAATAGTAGAAAGAAATGTCCCCATTCATCCCCACAAGTTTTCTAACTCTATTCCTAAAGTAAATCATATGCCCAAACCACATCAGCTTTGCTTTTCACAGAAAATGCCTTAAATGAATAGGTTTTAATTATAATATATCCTTGACTTTATCATAGGATGAGAATATGAAATCACTATGAAAATTTTCAGTGATCTTACCATTGAAGGTAAAGTCAAAGAAGTTCCTTAAGTTTCCTTAGATAGGAATCCAAAGAAATCCTCTTAATATTAGAAAGTTTCCAAACAAAATGTTTTCCATTCCTTTTTGATTTTGCTGCCAGGAATCTCAGAGGTAAATATAATATTCAATTGCACTATCTATGTTAGCCTTGAATTCTTCTTTTTGGCAGAGAATCTTTTACTTTCTTTTTGGAGATATGATTGTCATTGTTTAAATTTAAGGTGAATGATGTATTGATTTGACAGATTTATACTGCAGTATGGTTGCCACTGTAGCAAAAGTTGACACTTCTGTTGCATCAAATAATTACCATTTCTTCTAATGGTTTGAACAGTTAAAATCTAGTCTCTTAGCTGACTTAATATATATAATGTGGTTTGTCGTCTGTACTCCTGTGCTGATTATTGGCTCTTTAAGCCTTATCTACTAGTTGCAAAGCCTTGATTTAGTGTAACATTATCTCCTATCTTCTTTTTATTGGAGTGGCATCAATGAACGAGTCTTTTAAAAAAACTTATCCATTTTACAATCATGCTGGTTATAAAGCATGTAGAAATCCAGAAGTACTTTGACAGTGTTAGCTATGAAACTAAAGTTTCTTGAAGTGTGACTCTTTCAGTAAAGAACCAAATGTCTCAATCATATACACAAAGGAATGAAAGCTAGATTTCCTTGGACCAGTAAAGAACTCTGAGTTGGTCAGAAAGGAAAAAAAATTAGACTAGTCTGGGGACATATGGGCATTTACTTGGATAGTTTAAAAATAGCTAAACTTTAGCAGTTCCCTGGTTGTGCAGTGGTTAAGGATCTGGCGTTCTCACTTTAGTGGCTTAGGTCACTGCTGTGATGCAGGTTTGATCCCTGGCCCAGGAACTTCTGTATGCTGCAGGCATGGCTGAAAAAAAAAAAAATAGCTAAACTTCAAAGAAGGATAGGGGAATCCATTACATAAAGCTTCTTGGGCCTTGGGCTATAGTCAACCTACATCTGCACCTGGATGCTCTCTGCCTGGGGTAGGTCTGTCTCTGGAGCAACACCTTATTAGTGGGATTCACCCTGTTGATGAATTACACTAATGCATCATGAGAATGACAGGTCACACTGGTGATGTATTGCCAAGTCACTTAATGAGAGCAATAGCTCATTCCAATTATGCTCCCATGAAAGGAGGGCTCTGTCTTCAGAAGAACACATCTACAAGCCAATTCTGCTTAATTATGGGATACAACATATGCTAATAGTAATGTAAAGACATTCTTTGGCACTAAGTTTTTGGCACTGATCAAAATATAATTTATGGCTTTACTGTGTACACATTCACACAGTATGCGAAAATGAGAAAAAAGATATCCTGCAATCCACTTGGTTTCTAGGCTGGAAAAATGAATTTCTAATGTAAATCTCTACAGAGATGCCAGAAAGATACAGAATTGAGTGCTTGTGTCAATCAAGTTGTCCTAGAAGCTGCATTTTGTTCAAATGAGAAGGAAGAGGGAGGGAAAGAAGTCCCGTGACTTCCCTTTAAGGCTGGCAGAAACTGTTTATTATACAAATTACATTTTCACAATGACAGATTACTTTCATATGGACTAGACCTAACAATAAACCCATTGATGTCTTTGGTGTGTATGGAATTTTGACAGTGCCAGTATCAACCTAAGAGAGCAATAAAGCATAATGATGAGGAAGAGGAGGGTCATTTATTACATTTCTAGTTATGATTGTTACCATTTATTACTTGCTTACTGTGCATCAGGTATACTGCTAGACTCTTCTTAGGGGTACCTTCAATTCTTATAGCCACAAAGCTCACCTTATCAGCCCCATTTTACAGATAAGGAGACTGAGGGTCTGAGAGTTTAAACAGTTCACCTAAGGTCTAGTAAATGGGTGACTCAGAATTTGACTGGCCCTGAACCATCCACTGTACAAAACTTCAGTCCCTATGAAGACTATTTGGGGCCAGAGAGATGATGTTGATCACCAGTCATTGGAAACAGTTTTTAGGACAGAGACCACAATACTTCTGATTCTAGATCAAACACAGTAAGTGGAAAACAGACAAAATAAAGAAAGCTTAGAAGCAGGCTGGAAATGCATCAGCTAAAGACTGGGTGTAAGAAATGACATTGTTTGCTTGTACAAAAGAAGACTTAAGAAAGAGCATAACATTTTTCAAGTATTTGACACACAGTCACTTGGGAGGGCATTGGCTTCTCCTTGTTCTCTCAGATCTAAGGAATAGAGACAAGTAGGAGAAATTATAGGGAGGCAGAGTTCAATTCAATATGAAGAAGAATTTTGTAACTTTTTTTTTTTTATGGCTGAGTAGTATACCACATCTTCCTAATCCAATCATATGTCGATGGACATTTGGGTTGTTTCCATGTCTTGGCTATTGTGAATAGTGGTGCAATGAACATGCAGGTGCATGTGTCTTTTTTAAGGAAAGTTTTGTCTGGATACATGCCCAAGTGTAGGATTGCTGGGTCATATGGTAGTTCTATGCATAATTTTCTAAGGTACCTCCATACTGTTCTCCAAAGTGGTTATACCAGCTTACATTCCCATATACAGCACAAATGAAACTTTCCACAGAAAAGAAAATCATGGATTTGGAGAATAGACTTGTGTTTGCCAAGGAGGAGGGGGAGGGAGTGGGGTGATTGGGGAGCTTGGGGTTAACAGATGCAGACTATTGCCTTTGGAATGGATTAGCAATGAGATTCTGCTGTGTAGCATTGGGAACTATGTCTAGTCACTTATGATGGAGCCTGATAACATGAGAAAAAAGAATGTGTATATGTATGTGTAACTGGGTCACCATGCTGTACAGTAGAAAAAAAAATAATGTATTGGGGAAATAAAAAAGAAAGAAAGAAAGAATTTTGTGACTATTGAGTCTTTCAGAGGGGAATCAGGCTACGACCAAAGACAAACCTTGCCCAAATCCAAAGAGCTCAGGACAAATAGGACAAGGCTAGGGAAGTCATTCTGTATTAGGGATGCAGAAGAGTATATTTCCCTTTTCTTTTTTTTTTTTATCTTTTTTGTTGTTGTTATTGTTGTTGTTGTTGCTATTTCTTGGGCCGCTCCCGCGGCATATGGAGGTTCCCAGGCTAGGGGTTGAATCGGAGCTGTAGCCACCGGCCTACGCCAGAGCCACAGCAACGCTGGATCCGAGCCGCGTCTGCAACCTACACCACAGCTCACGGCAACGCCGGATCCTTAACCCACTGAGCAAGGGCAGGGACCGAACCCGCAACCTCATGGTTCCTAGTTGGATTCGTTAACCACTGCGCCACGACGGGAACTCCGATTTCCCTTTTCAATACATGTTCTGATAAGGTAGACGTTAAGGAAATTTGCAGCCCCAGTGATAAAATATGTCATTGATCCCTTATAAAACCACTGGGGCTGGGTATGTTTGAAAACTCAGAATTTTTCAGAGTTTAGAAAGGCATTTTAGTGTGCTATCATATTTGTGATGCAGGATCCCAGTGGTGTCTGGGGCAGTGCTCCATAACCAAATGCATAAACATTTCTGCTGTTGCTTTAAAATTCCACTTAACAGTCAAAAGACTCTAAATAGCCTCACATCAGTTCAGGTCAGATTATGCTTGAGTTTTAGACAACAGTTTGCTGTTTGGTAAGTTATGAGACATGTTTCTGGATTCTGGAAAATTGGGGGGTTGGATCTATAGATAAGGGTGAAATTATCCCCATATGTGTGGATTAACATGTATATGGTAGGTGCTGTACCTGTAATAGTTGGAACAACTGTGCAAGATGGATTTGGCAGACCCATATTTTACAGATGGAGAAATTAAAGGTTAGATACACCAAGTGACCTTACTTTTAAAGCCACCCAATATAGGCAAAGCTTAGAAATAAACTCCCTGCTATGTGACTATAAAACGAGGCTCTGTCTGGTGAAGGATGTAGCCTCTAGGACTTCATGGGTCACTAGAGTGAAGTTTCCTCCTCAACTTGAACCTAAGTGTACATCGTAATTTGGTAATAATCTGATTCATTTTCCCACTTCCTCTATTACTTCTGAGGTCCAGATATCACTAAAGATCCAGGAAAAATGTTAAAAACTATTACCCCAACTCATAGGTAGGGCGATTTTTGAATATACAAATACAGACATGGCAGGAACATGCGTACCTTTCATGTGATAAACATGTTATGGAAACATAGGACTTAAACCCTAAGGACTTTTTCCATTCATTCAAGGTGTGGACAGAGCACTAGAAAGGCAGCTTTCATTTAACACTATCTTAAAATAGCTTTGAGCAAGACTGATTCACAATGAATTAATCAGTTTTATGAGTAGCAACAGCACTTTACCAAATGAGGTATTTTGATAAAGATCTTGATTTCCTAAAAAAAGAATTTGGTAATGATCTATGAAGCCTATTTTAGCTGTGGTATACTGCAAGGACCAAAAGGGTTCTTTCAATTGGACTGGAAAAGCCATGCAGGAGTTCCCATCGTGGCGCAGTGGTTAATGAATCCGACTAGGAACCATGAGGTTGCGGGTTCGGTCCCTGCCCTTGCTCAGTGGGTTAAGGATCCGGCGTTGCCGTGAGCTGTGGTGTAGGTTGCAGACGCGGCTCGGATCCAGCGTTGCTGTGACCCTGGTGTAGGCCGGCGGCTTCAGCTCTGATTAGACCCCTAGCCTGGGAACCTCCATATGCCGCGGAAGCGGCCCAAGAAATAGGAAAAAAAAAAAAAAAAGAAAAAAAAAGAAAAGCCATGCAAATAGTGTTTCCCCTTTTGTCTCTGGAAGCTCAGGGAATTTTATGCTTAATGCCTGTAGTTTCTTTTTTCTTTTTCTTTCTTTCTTTCTTTTTTTTCTTTCTTTCTTTCTTTAATGCCTGTGGTTTCTAATTTCTCTCATCTGTTGTCTGGTTGCTGTTCATGCATCCTTGTTTGATTGATTCTATTATGTCTGTGTCTTGTATCATATTGGCTCTTTAAAACACTTTTTTGGAAGTGGAGCATAAATTACAACTAAAAAGGAATAGATTTGCAGAGCTGTTAAGCATTGTATGTGTGTGTGTGTGTTTGTGTGTGAGAAGTGGAAAAAAACAAAACCTAAAGATAATAATGTCTTACATAATTCATTGCTTTACACTTTTTCAAGTGCTATTTATTCATTTCACTTGACCTGCATCAGTGACCCCATTAGATAGTCAAGACCATGAACGACCATTTCCACTTAAGAGCTGACTGTCCAATATCAAATAAGGAATAAATGGTTGAGTTAGCTTTTGAATGTGGGTCTTGTAACCTCAGGATAAGTTAGTTTTCTTTCTTGTATATAGTGCTTTCTTCAAAAGACTCACAATAGTGATCAAGAGAATTTTGGTAACTGCTAAATATTGGTTAAAAATACAGCAGCTAAGATTAATTCTATTGCAAGATGAATTCTTATACACAGAAAATTTTTTCTGTTTTGCTAAACAGAAGAAAATTGTCTATTAGTAGTGTCTGCTGAAGCATGCAGTTAGGGAAATACAGCTGTCAAAAGGACTGGTTGAGCTAGAGTTATGGTGAAAGAGTCCGAAGGCAGTTCAAATACAATATTTAATCAATGGCCGCACACAAGGGTTTCACAAAACATGTTAAATAGTGGATTTCTTGTTATGTAAGAGGATACAGATGCATTAAGATAATCTTATATCCCTATTAAAATTGTCTATAGAAAAAAATGAAAAATCAACACACTCTTCTCAAATGTCTTCTTTGAGCTTAGTAACAATAGCTTTAAAATGAAATATGTGTGCTGCATTATATAGATATACTTTTATTTTTGATCCTAGATTAATATTTCTTCCATTTCAAGGATCACACTTGGCTATCTTTGTATGAATCCTAAAACCTTGGATGAGTTGGCAGGGTGAACATGTAGAAGCCTGCATTCTAAAACCATTCAGGGGTACACTCTTTGACAAACTTAACGGGACTTCCCGAAGCCTTGAAGTTGTGGATTTCATGAGCCAACTCAATTGTCCAGAAAAGACCATTTTCAAAAACAAAAGCATGCTTTATTTGAAGACTCTGTGAACATGGGTTTGGGATGTGGGAGGGAGGAGGGGGCAAAGTACAGCTGGCTGGCAAGTGAGATGCAACAAAAAGGAACAAACCCTCTTAGATCTTTGTCTGCACACCAAGAGATGCATTAAGTTCTGTAAAGTACATTGTTGATTTTATAGCCCAAACAACACATTAGTGTGATGTTAAATTGTAAAGACAAAATGGCTCTGACCCAACAACTCAGAGCAGTTAAGTGCTTATTCTCCAACTCTCTGCTTGGACACGCTCTTCTTTCTTTATTACAGTAGTAACTGAATATGAAAAGAAAGTTACTTGAGACTTCCTTACTCTTTACTACAACATGATGTATGGGTATACATGGACTTTCTTACCCAGGGGCTTTAGTTGTATTAATTTCCTTACAGGAGAGAAGATTGTTAAGAGTCAATTTTAATAGGAAACATCAGACATAAACATATTATATATGTATACCTATATCTAAATTATTCTTCCACTTGACTATACGCACCTTGAGAGCATTTTGTTTGCTACAACACTGGCGCACAGTGCTTGACAAACCCTAGGTACTGAAAAAGTACTTAGAATTGAATGAATACACTGCATGATGGGTTGACTGAAAGGGTAAGTGATTGGATTCAAGTGCCTGCGTCAGTGGGAAGTTCAAGTGTAGAGGCCAGGAGACCTCTCAGTGGGGAGCAAGGCATGTGTGAAGGTGCTTCCTTGGGAGAACTGGAGGCCTAGAATGGGGTGACAAAAACACCACTGGGTGGGGAGTGGGAGCAGCTCTGGGACCCTGGTTCACCTCTCTGAGCCTAGATTTTCTATGTTATAAATTGGGAGTAGAAGTGTGTTCTTAGCCTTCCTTAGGATCAGAGGCAAACATGCACCTGACTCTCTGCATAGCTTCACTTAAACCCTACTGCAACATCAGGCCTTCACAAATGAAATGACTTTCTACTATGCTCACGAACAAACATATAAGTGTTGATGAGGTTTTTTGTCTCTACAGCAGAATGCCTCAGAATTCTCCTTTCCTACAGGTAGACAGATGTCACCCAGTCATCCAGCCTGGGGAAACCACTAGTTGGGCCCTACCCAGCTGCATCTGGTTTCATACAGCTTTCCTATTCCTAGAGAGAATTTCTTTTTCTTTGAAAACATTTTTTTTTTTAAGGGCCACGCTTACGGCACATGGAAGTTCCCAGGCCACGGGTTGAATCTGAGCTGCAGCTGCTGGCCATAGCCACAGCTACAGCCACAGCAATGCCAGATCTGAGCCATGTCTGCAACCTACACTATAGCTCACGGCAATGCCGGATCCTTAACCCACTGAGTGAGGCCAGCTATTGAACCTGCATTCTCATGGATACTAGTTGGATTCATTTCCACTGCACCACAGTGGGAACTCCCAATAAATGGCAATTTTTAAGCTGTCTAAGCTACACAAGTGAAAAGGAACAATTTGGGGAAACACAGAACATGAAAAACAGCACACTGGGTTTTTACAGGAGTCTTAAGGGGAAACAAAAGAGCAAGGTGAGAGGTGGGATGTGTGCGTGCATGTGTTGGGGAGATCAGGGCTGACAACTGTCACATCATTTCTGAAATAAAGCCAGAGAAAACTGCCCTCCCTAGAAGCTGGAATCCTTTCAATGAGATGAAAGTAGGGGTGCCTCTCTTCTTCCTGGGAGGCACATGGCACTCTAGTTAAGACGACCCTCTTCAAAAGCTGGAGAAGCTGGTTTGTGTGACAGTTAAGAAGCTTCTAGGAATTACCAGTTAACTTGCCTCAGAAAACAAACAGAATGAAAGAACATCTTACTGGATGGCAATAATGAAAAGTTCCTTTAGGTGAAAACAAAAAAGAAGACAGAGAAGAAAAAAAAATAACTACGTGCACTGGGCTGAAATCTTTGAGCAATTTTTTTCCAAAGGGATGGGCATTTCTCAGGCTTGCCTTCTCACTGCTTTACAGGGAAGGTCAGGCAAGGGAAGGAACTTGTATCAAATCCCTACTCTGGGTCAGACACTGGGCCAGACACTGGGCCATGTGCTTGGTGCATATTCTCAACCAACACCTAGAACTAAGGCAAACATTGTTCCTCTCACTTTACAGATGAGGAAAACGGAGTTTCAGAGAGGTTTAGGAAGAAATACGAGGTCACACAGCTAGGGAGTAACAGCCAAGATTCAAACCAAGGTCCCCTGCCACTCTGAAACCTGGACTCACTCTAATCTGCCACCTTCCCTCCTGTGGCCACAGGACTTTCAAGGATCAGAGGTGGATGGGTAGAAACCTTCAGACCCCTTTGGTTTTGCTCCACATTCCTGGGATCATGTCTGTATAGGTGTAGTTTTGGCCATTGTGTAGCCAGAAAACATTCTCCTAATAGAGATTGTAAATCACAACTAAATGATACATTGAAACTGGTCAAATGTGTTTGTATTCATGAGTTCCTAATGAGAGAAAACATTAATAGGATGGTTTTGGAAGAATGCTACAGATCTGTCTCTTTATGTTGACCACTGGTAAATAAAATGAAGTCCCAAGCATTTATCCTTTTTTCTACAAACCATACCACCAGTCAACCAAATCACAGAAGAGAAGTTTCTTTGTATAGAAATATTTCAACAGATAAATGAAGACAGAATGAAAGAATTAGAATATCACCATTTACTCCTAATGAATTAAAGATGTAGGCACTGAGAGTCGGTGGCTATTTCCACAAATAAAGAGAAAATTAGATAGTGCAGATCTTTTGATGAAGAACACGACACCACCTAAAAAGACGTCTTCCCCCAAACAACCAGGTCTGCATGTGATTAAGCCTCTGGATCTGCAGCCAGTTTGCTGGGGACACAGATGTGAAAGCACACTGTGGGAGGTAGCACAGGCTGAGGCAAAGTCCACAAGAGATGACTTGGTTTCCCCAGGAAATAAAGAGCAATGGAGGGAAACAGAAATGAACAGACAAAATTATAGAGGAAAGAGATCTAAAGAATATTAAAAAATAAGAATAGACAATGCTAACTCTAATGTTTGGGTGAGAAACAACAAAGAAAAGCAAACAGTTGATTACCATAAATGTCAGGATAGTGGCTCCTCTTGTGGGTAGCAGGGCAGAGGTTGTGTTTGGGAAGAGACAGGTGGAGGGCTCCGGGGGTACTTGGCAAATCTAGCTCCTTCCATGGTGGTGGTTACAAGGGTGTCCACCTTGTAAGCTACACATTGTGTCACTTTCACAGTAATAAGCACTTATATACCTGTAAGTATGTGTATATATGTGTATTGTATATGCGTATATGTGTATATGCATGTGTATGTCTATGTGTGTATATGCATGTGTTTATCCATGTGTACACGTATGTTCACATGTGTGTATGCATGCATGCATATGTGTACTCTATGTGTGTATTTATGTATGTGTACATGCATCTATATGTGCACATGCGTATATGTATATTTATGCATGTGTGTATGTATGCGGTGTGTGTGTGTCTGAAACTGCTCCCCTCTGACATATTTCAAGTATGTATCTTCACACAGTGGTTTAGCTCTGAGCTCTGAAAGAGGTGTCGTCCCTGATTGTGAAATGCACTTCTGGTGGGGAGAATTCCTTTTAAAAACTGGCTTATTGAAAACGAAAATTCTAAGGTTCCAGCCTCTTTATAAATGGTGAATTCCAGTGTGGTTTGACAAATCCTAGAGCCTCACACCAAAATATGTTGGGAATTACTTTCTGAAATCATGGTACTACCCCACTTGCAGAACAATCCAGGGAGGAGTCCTGGTATGGCTGACTCCAAAACTCAGACAGCCTCTTGTCTCCACCTCTTTATACAGCTGGCTTCTTTTCACTCCAAGTTTCCTTTATGTACGGTGGAGGCCAGAGAGCATGTGATGGGCCAGTTACCAGGAAAGGTTGGCTTCAAATCATAGCATCAAAAAATTCCTTCTTCTTAGTAGCCTTCAACACGCTCGATCTTTCCCTGCACCGGTGGACCAGGTGTCCAATTATTTACTAAATTATGCTCTTCTCCATTTATCTCTTCATTAAAGGGCCATATGTAGAACAGTACGCAGTTTGTTGATCCCTTTCACATATATGCTTTTTTAAAAAAATTACGTTCATGATTTAGATTTAATTGCTTAGTCTACAAAGGCATTTAATCTCAATCTGTGGTTTTCAACTCTGGCAGCAGAGAATCATCTGGGAAATGTTTCAAATACACTGCTGCTGGGCCTTCATCCCAAACCAAACAGACACTAAAGCCTGGGCCCCAGGTGATTCTGTGTGTAGCTGGGTTAAGAACCCCTGGCTGGGCCTCTACAAGTTAGGTGAAATCCATCAGCCCCATTTCATAGGTGGTTTTTCTTTGCAGATTTCCCATTTGGTGTTCACTGTATGTCTGCTCCTACCACCATCCTATCCTTTTCCAGCTGTCCTTGTTGTATTTGTGTGTGGTTTACATGTACCCTCTGCCAATCCTACCTGACTGAAGAGCAGGATGATGGAAAGGGAATTGGTGAAGGTCAGAGCTTTACTACCTGCTGACATGGTACTGGGAAAGGTCCAGTTAGCGTCTAATTGCCTCTGTTTTTGCATATCTAAAATGCAGAGAGAGATGTTATCCTTCTTTTTATTGTTTTTGGCCATGCCCATGGCATGCAGAAGTCCTCAGGCCAGTGACCCAAGCTACAGCAGTGACAACACCAGACCCTTAACCACTAGGTCACCAGGGAACTCCTGTGATCCTTTCAAAGTTACTCCAAAGATAAGAAACATGTAGGGATTGAGGAAGAATCTGACCTTTAGTCAGAGCCTAAAACATGGGCCTCTGACTCTTATCATTCCCTTGGAAGCCATCTGACGTGTGACTTGTGCCAGACCCACTGAGGCTCTGAAGTACTTTAAACTGCCTTTTTTTTTTTTTTTTGGCTTTTTAGAGCTGCACTCACAACATATGGAAACTCCCACAGCCACACTCACAGCGTATGGAAACCCCCAGGCTAGGGGTTGAATCATAGCTACAGCTGCCAGCCTACAACACAGCCACAGCAACATGGGATCCAAGCTGTGTCTGTGACCTACACCACAGCTCACACCAACACCAGATCCTTAACCCACTGAGTGAAGCCAGGGATTGAACCCTGACTGGTCGTGGTCTGACATTCTTGGTGAGTCAAGGTGTATGTAGTTAAAACTAGTCACTGTGGTCTTGCCAGGTTCAGCAATGCCCCTGTGCTAACAAGACTCTGTTCTAATATCATATTCTTAGGTGTGATGCCAGCAGTCATCACAGCTGCCATCCACATGCCTGCCTTTAGCAGGACCTTCAATTTGTTATTTAAAAATTGCAGTGAGCTTCAGGCAACTGTTTGGTAGAAAATATCGAAGCTGAGTGTTCTCAGATGCAATGACCCAGTGTTTTCATTTGTGGAGCACACTCAGTGATAATGTGCAACTATGGTCCCCAAAGACACACAGTAGGGAGCTCACAGCCGCCGCATCTCTAATGGTCCCAAATGGGAGACTCCCAAAGGGCCATGGACAATAGAATGGATAAATAGTGTGGTGTATATTTACACCACCATTTATACCATATGGCAATGGAAAAGAACCAACAGCAGCTCCATGTGACAAAATGGATGATCCTACAAATATATTGAATCTAGGGGGCTGGACTGTGACCCTGGACTGTATGAGGTGGCACACAGACTACAAAACAGGCTCCACAAACCTACGCCAGTGGAAGTCAGGATGACCTGACCATTGCAGGGCAGTGATGGCAGCGGGAAGGAGAGAGGATAGGGGTGGGGGAGGGGAGCTGGCACTGTGAACTCATTGAACTCACTGCCTACTTATAGTATAGATACTCTTCTATATGTGCGTCATGCTTCATAAACAGTTAAAAATAAAAAGTCATGGTGAGCACGGGAAAAAAGCAAAGAGGTCTTCTTAAGTTAAAACTTTCTGAACTTTGGGGGAGGCCAGAGAGGTTCTCTCATGAGCCAGGGACAAGAGGATTAGTTGTGATGACACTCAGGATTTCCCTGACTTTCTTCCTGAGCTCTAGTTTGGGTTCCCTGGTAAATAGCCTGTAGTAACTAAAACTTTACAGGCTCTACCTGGAGTTTCTGACTTAAACTTTGATGTTTCAGTTCATGCAGATATGGAGTTCAGCTAATAATCAGAGGTTTTCAATATATTTCTTCTTCTACATTCATAAAAACGTGGGAAGTAGACGAATTGGGACATTCATGGAAGTAGCATCAGAAAACAATATAGTTTGATAGATGATTTGAATATTTAATTAACATGTTCTGGAGAGTACACTATCTCATATTTAAGAAGATACTCACGTCTTTAGAAATGAAATCAGCATCTTAAAGAGACATCTACCCTCCAATGTTCACTTCAGCACTATTCACAAGAGTCAAGTTATGGAAACAACCTCAATGTTCATAGATAGATGAACGGATTAAAAAAGGTGGTATAAACAATGGAATATTATTAAGTCATGAAAAAGAAGAAAATCTTGCCGTATACAATAGCATGGAAATAGCTGGAGGAGATTATGGTAGGTGAAATAAGATAGACACGAAAATATACCACATGATACACTTATACATAAAATCTAAAAAAGCAGATTTCATAAAAGCAGAGAGTAGAATGGTGGTTGCCAGGGACTGGGAGGGAGAGAAAATGGAGAGATATCAGTAAAAGGGTACAAAGGATCAGTTATGCAGAATGAATACATTTTGTAAAACGAATGTACAGCATGGTGACGATAGTTAGCAATGTTAGATTCCATACTTGAGATTTTCTAAAAGGATAGATTTTAAATTAAGTCTTACCACACATACTCAAGTGTAACTATATAGTGATGGATAAGTCATTTCTCTTGATTGTGATCTTTTCAGAAAGTATTTCTATACATAAGCACAGATCAAGTTGTGTACCAGAAACATATACAATTTATGTCAAAAATATCCCACGGAAATTATTTTAAAATACATATATATATATGTGTGTATATATATATATATATAGTAGGCTTCAGATTAGATTTTGCCCAGAGCTGTAATTTGCCAACCCTTGGTTGAGACAGTCCTACTAACCTACAAATGGTATTATTTTATGTACTTATATATATATAGGCAGTGTTAAACAGCAAGTTGTCATAATTGCTGATGCCCAATTGAGCATAAACAGTCTACACTACTGAATTAATTTATGCACTGGACTTATTTACTTAGGCAATTTATCTGTTTTCCTTTCAGTTTCATTCTCAAAATATGAGAATAAGAAACGGAGTTCAGAGAAACTTTTAAGCTTTAGTCCATTATAGGTTCTTTATCCATTAGTGTTTCATAATCTCATTTTGACTTATTAGAAGAACACAGCATTACTCATCCCCTAGCCGCCAATTAAATAAAAATATTTCTGACACAACAAATTGAAGTTTAGATAGCACAATATACCTCTTTTCCTTCCAATAGATCTTCTTTATGTTCTTGGCAAATGAGAACACTTTATGGGGTAAATAGGTGGCATAACCCAAGAATAAGAGAGAGAGATAAACAAGGAAGAAAAATACAGTTTGTAATTATTTAAATCCTGGATATGAAAATTTGGCCGCCACCTGTTTTTATAAATAAAGTTTTATTGGAATACAGCGTGCTCATTCATTTATAGATTTTTGATGACCACTTTTGTTCTACAAGAGCTGAACAGTTGCAACAGAGATTAGATCACACTCAAAGCCAAAAGTATTTTCTATCTTCATAGAAAAAAATTTGCCAACCCCTGGTTTAAATGTCAAAATATACATTTCAAATTTCATATTTGAACCATGGGGAAATGAACCAGGTAGATATTCTATTTCTTTGGTGCTTGAGTTCACATGCTATGGGAAAATACATTTATCTGTTCCCTATGTGTTATTGATCATTATTATTGATCATTAAACATCCACTAGACCACAATGGCTTCTGTAATATATTGCAAAGTATACTACTTGCAGGACATTGTGCCTTCCACTGCTCTTGAAATCAATCGTCATGGCACTGTCTTATCTGTTCAGAAAATCTCCATCCTGTTTTTGAAAAAATGACTCAAATTTATGCTAATCAAGAAGAAGACTTATTAAAAACTCCTCCCCTTGGCTCAGTATTTACTCTTTTGTCAAGGGAGATTTTAGGATCCTGACCTATTTCATGTTCTTGCCAAAATGAAACAAAATAATATAGCAAGTGCTTTGAATATGTCTTGGTCCTTGGTAATAGGGCCATATGTTTAGGGTCAAAAAAATCAATTGATTTGACAAACAAGCTTAACATTTGCTGAGTGTTTCCCATGTCCCAAGCCTGGCTCTAAGTGCTTTGCATTTATTAACTAAATTAATCCTTACAACTATCTCAGAGAGATATGGTTACCTCCATTTTAACAAGATGAGGAAACTGTAGTGCAGAAAGGCAATTTACCCATAATCACACAATAGGGGTATGGACCAGAAATTGAGTTCATATTGATATTAAAAGATAGTGTGTATTAGTGGTGTTTTAAAACTTTTTTTCTTTTCTTTTTTTTTAGATAAAGGACCAGATAGTAAATATTTTGGCTTTGTGAGTTAGATAATGTCTCTTTGTAATTTCTGATCTTATAGTAAGAAAGCAGTCATGGACAATACATGAACAAAAGGGCATGGCTGTATTCCAATAAAATCTTTACAAAAGTAGGCTTCAGACTAGATTTTGCCCAGAGCTGTAATTTTCTGACCCTTGGTTGAGACAGTGCTACTGACATACAAATGGCATTATTTTATGTACCTACACTGCTTGGGTGTGATGGATGAGAATGAAGAAAGGTGTGAGCATAATTCTCTCTAGAATCAAGTAACACATAAATCTTTCTGCTAGCTAAGATCTAATTTTATTATGATTTGGCCCAAACTGATAGCCTGAGAAATTGCGGAGCTCATTCTAAATCTTCATCGCTGGAAAAGAGAACCAGCCCTGGAGGAAAATGCTGGGAAACGATCCTTGAGAGAGCCTTATGGGTTAATTTTGGTAGGATATGGACTATGACGATATATCTGTTATAAATGGGATTATCAACTTTACCTTACTTATTACAGATTTTTGTTTTTAAACTTTGAAATCAAAGTTGACTGTAGAAAGATGGCACATGAGAACTTCCTGGCAGCGTTTCAGGGGACACACCAGGGCAATGGATGTACAAGTTCTAAAATACATCCTGAGGATGAACCAACCATCTTCCAACACAAGGGATGGAGAGGCTTTTTTTTTTTTTTTTTCAGTTTGTTTTATAGAACTGCAATGTAAGTCTGAGAAGTCATATGTTTTTTGATTTACAACAAGATGTCATGGGGAACAGGAGAGGTGGGGATGAAGTAAAGCCCAAGTTTTACTCCACACAACTGTGCTGGTTGCTCCCAGCAGAAGGGGGGCCAACTAAGGTGGTAGAGGGCACTGACATGCACTTGCCAAGCTGTGCATCCCCGGACCTGCCTGCATCCCCTCGAGGGTGATGCCTCTCTCCATTTCTCACGACAGCACTCAGTGGTCTATCCACAGTCCTGTAAAAAACTGACTTTGGCAAATCTTTGGGTTAATTATGACTGCGTGGACATGCGGCATTAATTATGACTGCATGGACACGCAGAATGGTCTCAACCTACCCCATGTGATCCACAGCCACCCTGTCAGGGATTGTCTTTCACACCCACCCACAGTATGACTATGCACCTGAAAAGGCTTCCAAAGAGAGAAGTTAAATGAGGTGCAATAAAGACAGAGACAACAAAGGAAGGACTCAACAACTTTCTCTGGTCTCCAGTGATCACTGTGTGACCATCCTGCTCTGCTGCCTGCACATGGAGCTCCCCTGACTGCCAAAGGTGCAGGGCTCTGGACAGATGGGAATGAGAAGCTAAATGTAGACTACACTGGTCTGGGGATGCATGTAGATTTGTCGCCACTTGTCACAGCTACAGTGATAATGGGTGAAACATCCTCAGCCTTTGCTTTTAATTTAAAGCCTATTCTCCACATAGGGAGCTATGATTCACCATTGTTTTCCAACATTAGACTCAACTAAGGGCACTACAATGCTTTTGTATTCCCATGGGTTGCTCTATTAAGTGAGGAGCTCCTTGATAAGAGAAAAGACCTTTTCATGAACTCCAAGTATAATAATGTAGTTGGGGGCTTCCCAGGAGAATAAGTGGCCCTTGCTGGTCATTCTCTTGTGGGTTAAGAGAAGGTACAAGTTAAACAGCTTGGGGCAGCCAAATCTTAAGGGCTCAGTGTGATCCCACTGCTTTGTTTAAGAAAGGAAATAATTTTTTTTTCTGTAAAGCAAATGAGCAAAAGAAGATAAAAATGTCTGGTCAGAGAGCTGGATCATAAGCACAGTGCATTTTGTCTAAGAAAAAAGAACAAAACAATTTAAAAAATGGAAAGAAATAATGTATTTCAAGGTAGGATGGTGCTGTACATACAGCAAAGGAAACCATCAACAAAGTGAAAAGGCAACCTAGAGAACGAGAGAAAATATTTGCATGTCGTATATCAGATGATGGGTTAATATCCAAAATATATGAAGAACTCCTGCAACTATAAAAGAATTAGATTAAAAAGTGGGCAGAAGATCTGAATAGACATCTTTCCAAAGAAGACATAAAGATTGCCAATAGGCACATGAAAAAATGCTCAGCATCACTAACCATTAGGAAATACAAATCAAAACCACAATGAGATAGCTCTGCACTTTTGTCAGAATGGCAATCATCAAAAAGACACATAACAAGTATTGGTGAGGATGTGGAGAAAAGGGAACCCTCCTACACTGTTGGTGGGAATGTAAATTGGTGCAGCCACTATGGAAAACATATGGATGTTCCTCAAAAAGTTTAAACTGGAACTATCATATGACCCAGAAATTCCACTCCTGGGTATTTATCCAAAGGAAAGAAGATCACTAACTTGAAAAGTAATCTGTACCCCACATTCACTGCAGCATTATTTACAATAGCCAAGACATGGAAACAATCTAAGTGTCCATCAATGGATGAATGGATATAGATGTGGTATAATGAAATATATAGCCATAAAAAAGAAGGAAATCCTGCCACTTGCAAAAACATGGATAGAACTTGAGAGTATTATGCTAAGTGAAATAAATCATATAAAGACAAATACTATGTGGTCTCATTTATATGTGGAATCTTTAAAAAAAAAAAAAACAACAAAAACCAGAAAGCCAAACTCAGATAAACAGAATAAAATGATCCTTGCCAGAGGCAGGTGATGGATGAAACGGGTGGAGGTTGTCAAAAGGTACAAATTTCTAGCTATAAACAAGTCCTGTGGAGATAATGTCCAGCATGGTGACAATTTAAAAAAAAAAAAGAGAAAATTGTGCTGAGTTTTAGGATAAGACTACATCATACATTGGGAGGGGAGTGCTCCTAAGGTGGGCCTTATTTGTATGAATTTTAAATATAGAGAAGAAAAGTAAAATGAGAGCAAATGACTTGCCTGAAAATTCAACCATAGAACTTCTAACTGAATCACTGGAATAAAGCTCAGCAATCAGTATTTTAGTGTCTGTATCTGGAGGAACCTTTTGATGAATCCTGATCTCCAAAGGAAATTTATTCTGATATTCTGATAATTCCAAAGTTCAGAATAGTAGAATAGAAGCCTTCTCCTACTCTAAAATTAGCTTCCTCTAGTAGTAACACAAAGCTGTGGATCCTTAGGGTCTAATTCAGAACTATAAAAGATGCATGCTCTTGCTAAGAAGAGTCTGAATTTCTTTCTTTCATTCATCCATTCAAGAAATATTGACTGAGAACATCAGAGTTGTTCTAAGTGCTTGGAGTACCTCGGGGAACAAAACAGGTAAAAATCCTTACTCTTTTGGAGTTGTTTTTTCATTCTACTAAAAAAAAAAAGAGACAAATAAATAAGAAAATGATTTAGTGCATTAAAAGGTATGTGTGGTATAGAGAAAGTGAAGCAGGAGGAAAGAGGAATATTGCCATTTTAATTTATTTTTGCTTTGGAATTTTACTGGTTATTACTTGTCAAAAATGAATAGTTACTTTTTTTGTGTTTGATAGGTGCTTTGCCTGGTATTATGCAGACTACGTAAGAAACAACATCAATCCAGGCAAGAGGAGAGAGGAAAGGCGAATATGTCCCATATGTGACATATTTCCTTGGGCAAAGCCTGTGACCTCTCACAATCTTAGGATAACTTGATACCTTATTTCTAAAGTTCCTTCTTATCTTAACCTCATGATTGTATGATTCTAAGAATGAAACTTTACTGTATTCAGAGAGTAGTCAACGATCACAAAAAGAAAGGTGTCAGAGGCACATTACTTTCCTGAAATTCATGAATTCACTTGACTTGGGTGAGTAGCCATGACCACAAGAACTGTCCATGCCAGAGACCTGGGACTGCCTACTGCAAAGTCACTAGAAATTGATTCCAACACTCTGGGGCAGTCTAGTTAAGTAAATGTGGGTGAGGGAAAGGAGAGCCAGGGTTTAGGGACCCTCCTGAAAGCTACCAGCCATGACCATCATCCACAGCACATGAGCACAGTGGCAGGACTCACCCTAACATAGGTTTTTAAAGAAGAAATGAGGTAGTTCTGAGGCACCTCCAACCTACACTGCACCCTGACATAATTTGGGGATCTTATGGTGTGATGTCTACACAGTATTCATGTGACAATCTTCTTCCCTTTTAATAGCTTCTTAAGCACACATGAAGCTGAGAAAGAAAAGTTTTCTGGAGTAGGTGAAAACAAACTTAGGAGACCTGAGGGGGAATCATATCCCCAGGCAAATGACCTCATATTATTCCTTGAGAAACTATCAAAATCTTCAGGGTAAAGCATCCACAGTTTACACATTTTTACCTGAATGTTAAAAAAGGACCTGAATAAATTAGGAGTAAAAACTTAAGTGAGCAATAGAGACTTCTGTAGAATCAGAAATTCCACATGGAGAGAACCTTAAAATATCAACGTAATAAGGAAAGAAAGAATCTAAATTCAAGAGGAAGCTCTTATAATGTAGGGGCAAACAGAGCCTGGGACCAAGGTCATCCAAGATGGAATATTTCCAGTGCTAGGAAATTGATGCTGGCCACAATATCAGGATCAATAGTAGTGTATAGCTATTTGGGCAACGAGAAACACTAGAAAAGGTACCTGAAGGCAGGTAGTATCTATCCTGTTTTTAAAATACTTAAATTTGTTGAGTTGGTTGTTCATATTATAGGGAAATGGCTTTGTGATATTTCTCTAGAAATCAAAGGCTAGGTGGCTACGAATTAGTATCCACTGTAGTAGAGGGCATCCCTGGGGGAGAGGAGCCCATACCCCAGGGCACTGATCTTTTCAGAGCATCCTAAAGGCCAGAACTTGAATCTCTTTTCCAGAGGGCTTTCTTTGGCCACCTGAGCCCACTCTCACTGTGGTGTGATAGCAGAAAGTTTGGGAAATTGGCATCCTTCCTGGAGAACCCCAGGCAGTGGCTTGGTGGAGAAATAACCAAGCTGTTTGCCTCTAGAGTGGGATAACTCAAGGATAGAGGTTCGACACTGTGTCTCAGAGTCTTCCTTTGGGATTAAGAGTCAGTTGTCCACATGAAAACTTGCATGATGATACACACTTTATTGCTCCCTTCTCTAACATATTTACTCCCCCTCCCCCAACTTTTGGCAACCCCTAATAAAACAATTCACATTCATTTTTTTTTTTTGTCACAGAGTCTATTTCTAAGGGAACCCAAACTAGGAAAATGACAGATGCATCTGGAAAGCTTATCTTTTTTTTCCTGGCCTGTAACTCCCCTTGAGTGATATGCTAACAGGCATAAGAATGTCCCACCTAAAGTCAGATACTAAGTAGAAAGTATCACCACTTCATATACAGATACAAGAGATTTTGAAAATTTGAAGCTGTGTCAGTGATACATCTGATAATCTACATTACCACAAGATGCTAATCATGATGAAAAGTGTTTAAATAAGTTGCAGCAAAGAGAACAATACAAATATAACCACAGAATAACCCAACGGCTTTGTTTACATTAGTTCTCTAACAAAACAATTGATTTGAAAGAATAACAAAACCGATTTCAGGAAATTAACAGATAGTTTAAAATTCAGAGATACACAGCTTTGGGTATTTTATGGCAGTTGGGTGCATTTTAATATTATATCACTACCAAGGTTTTATCAAAACATTATGGTGTTTCCTTTAAATATACAATTATATTCACAAAATTTCCACATGTAATTTTATTTTTTATTTTTTTCCCATCATACAAATATTATTGACAGTCTTCCCAGTGCTGTACATTTCATCCCCACGAGTCATTTACTATGTAAATGGAAGTTTGTACCTCTTAATCTCCCTCACCTATTTTACTTCTCCCCCAAACTCACTCCCCTCTTGGCAATCACCTGTTTTGATCTCTGTATCTCTGAGACTGTTTATGTTTTGCCATGTTTCTTCATTTGTCTTGATTTTTAGATTCCACATTTAAATGAAATCATGATATTTTTATTCTCCAACTTATTTCACTTAGAGTAATACCCTAAAGGTCCATCCATGTTTTCAAAAATGGCAAAATTTCATTCTTTTTTATGGCTGAATAACATTCCCATGTGTGTACCACATCTTTATCTATTCATCTGTTGATGGACACATCAGTTGCTTCTGTTATCTTGGCTATTATAAATAATATTGCAATGGAAATAAGAGTACAAATATCTTTTTAAACTGGTATGTTCATTTTCTTCAGAATAAAACCCTGAATTGGAATAGCTGGATCTTATGATAGTTCTATATTTTATTTCTTTATGTTTTGTAGGGCTTCACCCACTGCAAATGGGTCAAATCTGAGCTATAGGTGCCGGCCTATGTCACATCCACAACAGTGCAGAGTCTGAGCCAAGTCTGAAGCCTGCACCATAGCTCACTGAGTGAGGCTGGTTATTGAACCCACGTTCTCATGGATATGTTATTACTGAGACACCATGAGATCTCCTTAGTTCCATTTTCAATTTTTTGAGGAATTTATCCATAGTGTTTTCCAGGGGCCTTATTATTTCATTATTATGTCATTCCTACCAACAGTTCTCAAGGGTTCCTTCCCTTTTTTCCACATTCTTGTCAACATTTGTTATTTGGGGTCTTTTGATGATAGCCTTTCTGACAGATGTGAAGTGATATCTCATGTGGCCTTGATTTGCATTTCCCTGATGATTAGAGCTCTTGAACACTAAGTGTCAGGTACTTTTCATGTGTCTGCTGGCCATTTGTATGTCTTCTTCAGAAAAGTATCTCTTCATGTCCTCAGCTCATTTTTAATCAGGTTGTTTCTTTGATATTGAGTTGTATGAGTTCTTTGCAAATTTTGGATACTAACCTCTTATCGACTATATAATTTGCAAATATCTTCTATTCAGTAGGAGAAGGTTATTCAGCCTTTTTATTTTGTTGATTGTTTCCTTTGCTCTAAAAGTTTTTACTTTATTCTGGACTCACTTGTTAATTTTTTTGTTTTTGTTTCTCTTGCATGAGGAGACATCCAAAAATGTATTGCTAAGGCTAATATCAAAAAGTGTACTTCCTATGTTTTCTTCTAGCAGTTTTATGGCTTTAGGTCTTCCATTTAAGTCCTTAATCCCATTTTTCATTTATTTTATATATGGTGTGAGAAAGTAGTCCAGATCTATATTTTGCATACAGCTATAAAGTTTTCCCAATGCAATTTATTGAAGTGACTGTCTTTTCCCCATTGTACATTCTTGCCTCCTTTGCTGTAGAATAATTGATTATATGCAGGTGTATTTGTTTTTAAGCTCTCTATTCTGTTCCATTGATCTATGTGTCTGTTTTTGTTCCAGTACCATACTGTATTGATCACTACAGCTTTGTTTGAAATCAGGGAGCATGATAACCTCCAGCTTTGTTCTTCTTTCTCAAGAGTGTTTTGGCTATTTGGGACTTTTTGTGTTTCTACACGCTTTTCAAATTATATTGGTATTTTGATAGGAATTGCGTGAAACTGTTGACTGTATTGTGTGGTATGATCTAACAATATTAGTTCTTACTAACATTAGTTCTTCCAATCCATGAATATGGTATATTTTTCCATCCTATTTTGTTATCTTCAATTTCTTTCATCAGTGTCTTACAGTTTTCTGAGTACAGATTTTTTACCTCCCTAGTTAGATTTAGTCCTATTTTGTTTTTATAGGATTTTTAAAATAATTAAATTATACTTGACTTACAATGTTGTACCAGTTTTATTTATGTTTTTATGTGATGGTAAATGGTATTGTTTTCTTAATTTCTCTTTCTGGTAATTCCTTGTTAATGTGTAGAAATGCAACAGATTTTGTGTATTAATTTTGTATTCTACAACTTTACCAAATTCATTGATGAGCTCTAGTAGTTTTTTGGTGGTATTTTTATGATTTTCTTTCTTTCTTTCTTTCTTTCTTTTTTTTTTGTCTTTTTGTCTTTTTGCCTTTTCTTGGGCCGCTCCCGCGGCATATGGAGGTTCCCAGGCTAAGGGTTGAATTGGAGCTGTAGCCACCGGCCTACGCCAGAGCCACAGCAATGCGGGATCCAAGCCACGGCTGCAACCCACACCACAGCTCATGGCAACGCCGGATCGTTAACCCACTGAGCAAGGCCAGGGAGCGAACCCGCAACCTCATGGTTCCCAGTTGGATTCGTTAACCACTGCGCCACGACGGGAACTCCTTTTTATGATTTTCTATGTATAGTATCATGTCATTTGGCAATAGTGACAGTTTACCTTATTTCTTTCCAATTTGGATTCATTTTTTTCTTGTCTTCCTTGCTACAGTTAGGGTTTCCAATACAATGTTGAATAAAAGTGGTGAGAGTGGACATCTTAATCTTGTTTCTAATCTTAGTAAGAATGCTTTCAGTTTTTCACTATGGAGCATAATGTTAGCTGTGGGCTTGTCCTATGTGGCCTGTATTATGTTGAGGTACATTCTCACCCACTTTCTTGACATTTTTTATTGTAAAGGAATTGGAGATTTGTTAAAAATTTATTCTGCATCTATTGAGATGATCATATTTTTATTTTACATTTTTAAAGTGATATATCACACTGATTGATTTGACAATACTGAATCAATCTTTACCCCTGGAATAAATCCCATTTGATTATGGTGCATGATCCATCAAATGTATTGTTGAATTCAGCTTGTTAATATGTTGTGAGAATTTTTGCATCTATATTTATCTGGGATATTGACCTGTCATTTTCCTTTTTAGTTGTGTCTTTGTCTTATCTTGGTATGGCGTGATGCTGACCTTATAAAATGAGTTTGGAAGCATTTCTTCCTTTCAATTTTTTTTGTAAAAGCTTGAAAAGGCTAGGTATTAACTCTTTAAATGCTTTGAAAAATTTACCTGTGAAGCTATCTGCTGCTGGACTTTTGTTTGTTGGGATTATTTTTTAAACTGATTTTAATTTGGTTACAGGAAATCATCTGTTTATATTCTTTGTTTCTTCCTGATTCAGCCTTGGGAGATTATACATTTCTAGGAATTTATCCGTTTTTCCAAGTTGTCCCTTTTACTGGTGTACAATTGTCTACAGTTATCTCTTATGATCCTTTGTATTTCTCTGATGTTGGTTGTAACTTCTCTTTTTTCATGTCTGATTTTATTTATTTGGGCCTTATCTCTTTTGTTTAGTGACCCTGGCTAAAGGTTTATCAGTTTTGTTCTTCTTTTAATAGAACAAGGTCCTAGTTTCATTGAAATTTTATTGTTTATTTAGCCTGTATTTCATTTATTTCTGCTCTGATCTTTATGATTTATTTCCTTCTCTTTGGTTTTTTAAAAATTATTTTTCTTGCTCATTTAGGCATAAGTTTAAGTTATTTATCTGAGATTTTTCTTGTTTCCTGAGGTATGCCCAAATTGCTATAAATTTCTCTCTCAAAACTGCTTTTGCTCAGTGCCATATATTTTGGATCATGGTGTTTCTATTTTTATTTGTCTCTGGGTGTTTTTTGTTTGTTTGTTCTTTGTTTTTTCCTCTTTAATTTCTTTACTAACCCATTGGCAGTTTAGTAGCTATTGTTTAGCCTCCATGTTGTAGTTGCGTTTTTTGCAATTTTTTTCTTGCAGTTGATTTCTATTCTCATAGTGTTGTGGTCAGAAATTATGCTGAATACAATTTCCATCCTCTTACATTTACTGAGACTTGCTTTGTGGCCTAGCACATGATCTATCCTGGAGAATGTTCTATGTGCACTTGAAAAGAATGTGTATTTTGTTGCATTTGCCTATAATGTTCTATATATACCTATTAAGTTCTAGGTCTAAGGTGTTATTTAAGGCCTGTGTTTCCTTACAGATTTTCTGTCTGGATGATCTGTCCATAATGTAAGTGGGTTTTAAAGTCCTCTACTATTATTGCATTGCTGTCAATTTCTCCCTTTATGTCTGTTAATATATTTTTTTATGTATTTAGGTGCTCCTATGTTGGGTGCATACATAATAAGATGAAGATAAGATAATTATTCTATTTTTATCTCTGATTGATCCCTTTATCATTACAAAATGTCCTTCATTGTCTCTTGTTACAGTTCTGTTTTAAAGTTCATTTTGGATAGAAGTATTGCTACTTTGGCTTTTTTAAAATTTACATTTGCATAAACACATTTTTCTATCCTCTTGCATTTAGACTGTCTGTGTCTTTAGATCTTAAGTTAGTCTCCTGTGGGCTGCATATATATGGGTTTGGCAATATTTTATCCATTCATCCATTCTATGTCCTTTGATTGAAACATTTAGTTTTTTACATTTAAAGTAAATATTGATAGGTATGTATTTATGGTCATTTTGTCAATTGTTTTATTATTTTTGTAGTTGTCATTATTCCTTTCTTCCCTTACTCTCTTTCTTTGTGATTTGATGATGATCTTCACTGTTCTGTTTAAGTTCTTTTCTCCTTTTGTCTGTGTATATACTATAGATTTTTGGCTTGTGGTTACCATGAGAATTATATATAGCAATCTATATAAACACGTGATTATTTTAAATCGATATCTTAAGCTCAAAAGCATTCTAAAATGATTGCACTTTTACATCACTCCCCATAACTGTTTTAACATATTTTTCCATCATTTTGGTTTTGTATCCATTAACTACTTATGGTGGATATAGATGATTTTACTACTTTTGTTTTTTAACCTTCTTAGTAGCTTTATAAGTGTTTGATCTACTATTTTTCTATATATTTTTCTTTCCCAGTAAGATTTTTTCTTCCACAATTTTTGTATTTCTAGTTGTAGCCTCTTCTGTTTTGCTTAGAGAAGTCCCTTTAACATTTCCTGTAAAACTGGTTTAGAGGTGCTGAACTCTTAACTTTTGCTTGCAAAACTCTTTGTCTCTCCTTCTATCCTTAATCATAGTCTTGCTGATAAAATATTCAAGGTGTAGACTTTTTCCTTTCAAGAAATATAAATTTGAATATGAAATTCCATTCCCTCTGCCCTGCAAAGTTCCTGCTGAAAAATCAGCTGATACTCTTAGTAAAGGAGTTCCCTTGTACACAAAGAATTGCTTTTCACTTGCTGCTTTTGATATTCACTCTTTACCTTTACTTTTTGCCATTTTGGTGTGGTCCACTTAGGATTGATTCTTATGGGACCTACTGTGCTTCTTGTGCTTCCTGGACTGGGATGTCTGTTTTGTTTTTTGTTTTTTCCCAAGTTAGGTATGTTTTCAGCTATTATTATTCGAAATAAGTTCTCTGCCCCATTCTCTTCTTCTAGGACCCATATAATGTGAATGTTGGTATTCTTGATGTTGTCTCAGAATTCTCTTTAACTGTCCTCATTTTTAAAAGTTTCTTTTTTCTGTTCATTGTGGGTGATTTTCAGTACCATGTCTTCCAGTTCACTGATGCATTCCTCTGTATCATATAATCTACTATTGATTTCCTCTAGTGAATTTTCACTTCAGTTATCATATTCTTTAGCTCTAGTTCTTCTTTATATTTTCTAAATCTTTTTTTTAAACTTCTAACTGTGCTTATCCATTCTTCTCCTGTGTTTCTTAAGCATCTTTATAATCATTAATTTGAAATCTTTATTGAGTAGATTGCTTATCTCCACTTTGTTTAGTTCTTCTGGGCATTATTTTGTTCCTTAATTTGGGACATATTTCTTTGTTGTCTCATTTTACTTTTTTTTAAGTTGTTTTTATTTCTCTATATTAGGTAGGTTGGTTACATTTCCTAATAATGGAGAAGTGGCCTTATTTAGATGTCCTATAAGGCACAGTACTGTACCACTCTCCTCTTGTCACCTGAGCTACATGCTTTAGTGGGTATCCCATGTGGCCTGTATGGGCCCTTGTGCTGTGTTGGGGCTGACTACTTTAGGCACACTGGTAGGTAGGGCTGTCCCTTAGTCTATTTGGTTGCCAGGCTTTGCCTTGTGTGGAGGCTGCTGGCTGCCAGTAGGCAGGGCCTTGTCCTGGCTCTGGTGCCAACCCACTGGTGGTTGGGCCAGGTCCCAGGCTGGCTGTCTGGGGAGCCAGGGATTTATGACTGATGCCAGTCTGCTGGTGGGCACAGCTGTGTCTAGTGTGGCTGGCTCCTTGTCTCAAGTAGCCTGGCACATATGTTGAATGGCTGGTGGCTGGGTAAGTCTCTAGCACTTATGGGTTAGAGGGAGGATTCCAAAATGAAGCTTGCTATCACCAGTGTCCTTGTAGTAGAACCTGTTCCTAAACTGTCTACCAGCAGTATCTACATCATCAGTGGGAGTTTCTGTTGCCTTTTGCCTCTCTGGGTGGCTCTCCAGGATCAGCAAGTGGCTCTGACCCAGGCTCATTTGAAATCTCTGTACAGGGACATGGAATGTGTGTGAGATTTTGCATGTGCCCTTGAAGATGGGGTCTTGGTTTCCTACACTCCTTCAGCTCTCTTGTATGCAAGCCCCACTGTCCTTCAAAGCTAGACTTTCTAGGGACTTATCTTTCTGGTACAGGACCCCTGGACTGGGGAGCCCAATTTTGGGCTCAGGCCCCTTGATCTTTGGGGAGAATCTCTGAAATTGTAATTTTCCTCTGGTTTGTGGGTAACCTACCTGAGGGTATAAGTCTAGACTGCATCGTGTCTCTGTCCTCCCACACCCATCTCACCATGTTTTTTTTTTTTTTTGTCTTTATTTGTTTAAAATCTTTTCTGCTGGTCTTAAGGTTGTTTTTACTGATGGCTGCTCTGTAAATAGTTATAATTTTGGTGGGTCCATGGGAGGAGATAAGCTCAGGGTCTTTCTGCTCCACTATCTCAGCCACTCATCCTATATGTAATTTTAATTTAGATTTAATACCTTTTTTTTTTCATCCTGGGAATAAAGCTATAATTTCACAGTAAGTCAATTGTATAATACATTCCACTAAACTGAAATTCACTATCAAAGTTAAAATTTTAATGCACCCTTGTTCCATAAAAAGCATTTTAAACTCACTAATCATTATAATGTGTTAAGAAAATGAAATGCTTGGAAATTCAGTAAAGATGGAGAGAGCAGTAATAGGAATGAAATTTGATGGATTTATCTGGAATAAATTCAGAAACTGAAAATGATGTTAAGGATAACCAAGCTAATGCCACAGGTACTCTTTTAAAATGTTTGAATCATATTAAGAAATATTACTTTAGCATGTTACTAAATCCAAGGCATTAATTTCTATTTTGTTAGCCCATGAATAACTGTAAGCCAAAAGCTTTTTTTTAAAAAAAAAACAATTATTGTGTCCAAAATTGAACATATAAGAAACTATATATTTTTAAGTGATTTGACTTCAAAAATAAGGCCTATGTTGATGAGAAATTAGTAAACTCCAAAGAAATGAATATCTGCAGGTGAGACTATGGAAAAGAAATTTTCATATTAAGACCTGCAGAGAGAACGGTCAATGGTTTGTATCATATAATTTCAGTGGAACCATAAAGACTTTTGCATCAAGAAATATCCCTTGTCTTCCAAATACTGAATGAGGCTAAAAATGTTCTTTTAGGGTCCCATTTTGATATTTTTTGTTTAGAATATTTTTTCTGTTGAAATAAAATATACACAGGAGGTGTAAGTTAGTAAGCTATATTAATCATTTGCCTTTTACTATAAATTAGTATCACTTTCTGCCACAACCCTCTGAACACACATTAATGAGAAGAAGTCAGGAGGGTCAGGGAAAAGGAGAGCACACTGAGTGTTCAAAGAAGTCCAGACCATAGCAAACATGATAACTATTTCACACTGGGGTTCAGAGATGTGAACAGCATCCTATGGTCTCATCTTAACACACAAATGTTCCCATCTAGTTGCATAGCCAAACAATCATTTTACTACTTAGTTAATCATAGAAATACTTTAAAATATTTATCAATACATATTTTAAAACAGTGCAATTTATAGTGTATAAACATGTCTCATAAATACATAAAATTTACACATAGAACATGTTTATATAGCCTCATCCTTTTTCCCTTTTCCTTTACCATCTGATCATTTTCTTTCTTACTCTGAAAAGCAATAATCTACATGTATAACTGAAAGAAAATTAGAAAGGAAACCATTAAAATATCTCCCTATAAAACATATCACAACAGCTGTTAGCAAAAGAATATATTCTAAAATAGCAGAAACAGATAAGGGGAACAAACACTAGAATGATGAACAATGAAATTTGATTATTTCTACTCTTTTTTATGACAAATTTATTGCTTAGAATGAAATGCTGACAAGCAATTACAATTGAGTTAATTGAAACATATAAAACAATAAAAAGCACAATCAGATCATGGTTTGATGGAACAGAGAAGTGATTTCTGAACTTTTTAGAGTCTTAATGTTTTAATGTTCCTATCTTTTTCCTCCAGAGCAAACAGATTTATTTTTTGCTTTAAAGTTCATTTTAAAAAGACTTCTTTCTATATTGGAACAATCTTTGAAGTATCTGAATACTCAAGAGAGGTTGGCTTACATTCTATGAGAAATTTTCTTTGGATGAGGAAGAATGTTAAAATCAAGGATTTGGGAGGAGTTGGGATCAGTGGAAAATGGAGACACAAAACTGAGCCAAAAAGGTCAAGATCAAAAGGGGTTAATGGAACAAGTGATGTAATGCTTTTCCATTGCTTAGAATGTGAGCTACCACAAGGCCCCCATTGCTGTAACTCAAAGTTTTCTTTTATGTATTTATTAGACATATAGTGAATGAAGTTTTCCACATCACCTTTTTCACCTATATGGCCTGAAACAACATTTATTAAAAGCCATTTTCTAGAATGTAAGTTTCAGGACAGAGTGACTTTTTGTCTCATTCACAGATGTATATTCTAAGTGACTAGAAGAGTGCCTAGCATACAGTAAGTGCTCAATAAGTGTTGTCTACAATGCATAATGCACCATGTCAAATACCTGCTCTCTATGTTCAAGACAAATCTGATCTGGAGACACTTGTGTTTCTCACTGGGGGTTACTGGCATTTTGAGCAGAATGATTGCGTATGTTGTGTGTGCCGGGGGGTACTGGACTGTCTGGTGCAGTACAGATATTGAATATCCTTGGCTGGTACCCATTAGTTGCCAGTGGCAGCCCTTAGCCATAAGTCATAAACCAATACATTCCTACATATTTCTAAATGCTTTCTGGGGAACAGTTCTAACCGTTCAAGTGAGAACCACTGATAGAAAACATAGATGGGTAAAGAGAGTTACTAAGTGCTAAATTGTTAAAAAGCATAATAGGTTCTTTACAAAAAAAAGTATCAATTCTTACAATAGGCATATGAAAAGTTCATTTCTTTTTTCTTTTTAGGGCCACACCCGAGGCATGTGGAAGTTCCTAGGCTAGGGGTCGAATCAGAGCTGTAGCTGCTGGCCTACACCACACCACAGCAATGCAGGATCTAAGCCGTATCTGCGACCTACACCACAGCGCAAGGCAACACCGGATCCTTAACCCACTGAGCGAGGTCAGGGATTGAACCTGCATCCTGGATGCTGGTCAGATTTGTTAACCACTGAGCCATGATGGGAACTCTGAAAAATTAATTTTTAATGTATATGTAGTATTTTATTAATCTTGTAATATCTCAGTCAGTAATTTCTCCTTCATTAATCAGAGAAAAGAAAAACTTACATTGTTTTCAGACTTCTGAAGCTCAGATTCATTTTGACTTAACTCTGCCTAGAAGTGTTAAACTCACTGACAGGCTGGAACATAAAGTTTCAATTACTTCCTGTGAGAAGTAAATTTTCAGTAACAATTATATCTTTTAGTCTACCTGTAAATACAGATTAATCCTCTTTCCCACCTTCACAAAAGGGTAAAATTGGACTGAGATAGGTCGTTGGCACAAAATATTTGAACATGTCATTTCATTCTTGAAGATTTATACCAGGAAAATAATGTTTTTAAATGGGAAAAAGAATTCCCTGGCTGTCAAAGTTAATATTTTCAGTACTGGTAGAAAAAACAGAAACCACCTACATGCACATAATGATTTACCTCTACATTTTCCTTTTTTTTAGTGTTTTGAGTGTTTTACCTTTTTAAAAAGTTTTATTGAAGTACAGTTGATTTACAATGTTGTGATAATTCCTGCTGTACGACAAAGTGATTCAGTTACACATATGCATTCATTCTTTTTGAGATTCTTTTTCAGGTAGAGTTCCCTGTGCTATACCGCAGGGCCTCATTGGCCAAACATTCCATATACCTCAGTGTGCATGTGCCAATCTTAAACGTCCAATCCATCCCTCCCCTGACCCCTGTTTCCTATACGTTTGTTTTCAGTCTATGAGTCTGTTTCTGTTCTACAAATAAATTCCTTTGTATCCTTTTTAAAATTTAATTTAACTTTTTCCTTTTTTGGCCACACCCACGACACATGGAAGTTCCTAGACCAGGGATTATATCAGAGCCACAGCTGTGAGCTATGCCACAGCTGTGGCAATGCCACATCCTTAACTTGCTGTGCCACAACAGGAACTCCACATATCCTTTTTGCAGATTCCGCATATAAGTGATATCATATGATATTTGTCTCTCTGTCTGACTTAACTTCACCTAATATGACTATTACATAGAAATTAAAATGATAATTATGAAGAACACCTTATAATAGTAAAAGAAAAAATGTTCTAAAAAAGATTTTACATGCTTTATATAACATAAAGCCAAATGAAAGAAAACAGAAAACTGAAGAAAGGAGAATTGGGTGCAAGAAAGAAACTATGATGCATGAAGGGAGGAAGTTCTGGATGTTGTTCATTATAAATCCTGGATTTAAGCAGACTACAATGGAGACAATAGCCTTCCAGGGTCCAGTGGGGAAAGGGAGATGTGAACATCAAATGAATCTCCATGGCCATACCATTAAAAAAAAAACAAAAAAAAACTTTATTTTTTTCTCACAAGAAACATTATTTGTGCTGTGGAAATCAGAAAACACATTTCCCTGTGATGACTCATTAAAGGAACTTTGTGGAATAGAGCAAGGACTACCCTCAGCAACATCCAACAGAGCAAGAAACAGCAGCAGACTTGTAAAGAATAGCAGAGATCATAATTAAAAACTGTTTTTGCTTTATGACTACAATGATATAAAATTATGTATGCCTATGAGCCAAGACCAAAATAAAAGTGAGGAAAACAAACATAGTTTAATTTTCTAGAGTTATATTTTAGATAAATTACATTCTGATACCTTCTCCTGTCTCAATATTGAGACACTTGAGCTATTTCTTTTTAATGCATGCATTAAAATAAACTGCAGGCTACTATCTAGTAATAAATATGAGAAAATAATCTAAGTCATAATGGCTAACATCTAACTGTCTTCATTGTGAAATTAGTCCCTGGAAACATAGCTAACTCCACAAAATGATTGACCAAGAGTTTTTAAGCAATTACATTGATTTCTACAAATCAAAACCTTTTAAAAAGGTGGCAGGAAATCTGGAGAATAATAAGCTTACAAGGATCCCCAACAGACTACAGTGCCTCACTTGTTTGATCTGTAAATTATTTAACTATAAGAGGTTATTCAGTTGCACTGAAAGAATCCTATGAAAAACTTTTATTCCTGTTCTAATATTTACCAGGTCATTGGACAAAGATACTACCTTTATGTTCCATAAGATGCAATGATGAAGAATTATGTAAATATTGGATTTTGAGCATTCAAACCTTGTCATCATTGCTACACTTTCAGAATAACTGCTGTGACTCTGAATTCTGTCAACACTCAAATCTCTTTCCCTAAGAGACTCCATATTCTTCCCCTGGCCTCCGACCTCCTTTCTCTCCACATCCCCTCCCTTCCTTGCCTGTTTGCATTAAAGGAAAACCTACACATCAGCAAATTCACAGGATTCCTTGACAATGTAATCAGAGACAACGTGGGGAACATTTTCCCCTAAGATTTAATTTGTCGTCAAAGCACACTACTGTGCCTTATTACACCGGATTATAGATATTTTAATCTCCACTGAGAGACTGGTTTAGAAACATAGAATTCCTGGTTCAAGAAGTATCATTTCAAGTTCCTACATAGTTGGTGCAAACTGAGTTAAAGTCTCCTCCCAAAGCAAGGGACTTAAGTTACTGCCCAGCTTACTTACTGCAACATGATCTAGCAAAGTGATTTAAAAGCTCAGTAAGGATCTTTTCACTTATACCCCTATGTACTTCAGAATAAAACTTCATAGTCATTCATTTTTGGAGTCTTTCTTTTATGCAGCAAAATTAGTGAGAATCTCCCTGGTGAAAGGCACCAATCAACCTAAGAGAAGTTGGAAAGAATGGAGGACTTACTCTCAACAAGTTGATGATTTCATGGAAGGGATAAATATTTAAATCACCAAACACATTATAAGAGTGAATAACCAACATTCTTCATTAGAGACATAAAAGTCAGGTAGGGAGGATCCAGAGGAAGTAGAGATGAATTTTGAGAGGAACTTTTACTGAAAAGAGAAGTATTATCCCCCAAGCAATGTCTGGATATTTATACCATGTTGTTGCCAGCACTATGAGTGGCAGAGCCTAGATGGGAAATAACATTGTCTGGGCCTTTTCATTCTCACTCCTGCTACCTCTTCACTAGACGAAAATGTCCCTTTAGTCTAGTGACTATTTTCATATTTTCTCCTACCTTAACACATGAAAGAAACATAAAAGTCATGCCCGGGTGTCTAATACATGCTCCAAACCTCCCAGTAACCTAGCACTTGTGGAACTCTTCTTGTCTCCTCTGTGCTGGTGTATATGGGGATAGAGAGGAGGGGGGAAGGTGGAGGAGAACCCCAACACAAGTCCACACAAACTAGCCAGTGGTCCTCAGGGAATTAATTGACTCTGACTCAATTAATCACAAGTTTCTGAACCAGATGATTTTTTTGATGGCACATCTGGCAACATCATAAAAACTCTAAGTCCCAAGTGATTAGACAGGAATTACTTTTGTAAATTATTTATGACTATTACTGATCTGAACTCATTCTGAGAAGCAAGTGACAGAAGTAGCCAAAGACAAAGAAAATAAAAAACCTGGGGGCCAGGAGAAGGCTTTTCACTTCAAGCTGCCTCTCAGAAAGGGCCACCATTTATCATTGGAAACTAGAAAATTGCCATCATTAACAGATTGCAATTAATTAAGCATACCTCAAGGAATCACCCAGGAGGCAGTCTCCTTTTCATTTGCCTAATAAAGAAATGCATTCTTTAGTGGAGCAGTTGAAGCTTTCCATGAAAAAATGTGGCCCACTGTGACCTCATAGAGAACTTGCTAGTTAAACATCTCCTGCTGTTCTCTGTAATGCAAGGCCCACAATACGACTGGGAAATATTTCATATTTCCTCCTATCTCAAACCACCACCACCACCACCACCACTGATGTTGTGTAGCAAATATCAGGACCTTGATGACCACACAAAAGAAGGAAGTTTCCTTCTCTTCCTGGGTAGTTGAATGTTTTTATCATGAAAGAGCATTTGATTTCTTAAATGCTTATTCTTCATTAATTTAGATGATCATGTTCCTTTTCCTTCTTCTACTGATGTGATGCATTACATTGGATCCTTCTTATATACTGAACCACTCTTTTGTTCCTGGTGAAAACACCTCCGTGTTATGTGTAAAATCCTTTGAGTATACTGACATGTGGTTGGTCATCAAGGTACTAATTAATATTTGGAAGCACAGATCATGCCCTCTCTCGTGCTTTTGTTGAACATGTGGGTCTGGGGATGATATTGGGAGGAGAGGGCAAAGGGGGTATGGGAGAATATGTATTGATGATCCCTTCTTTTATCCAAAGAAAATTAATTCCACTGAGGTTAACATGGTCCTGAATTGATTTGCTTCTGTTAGTTTTCCTTCCATGAAAAAGAGTCTCAGTTCTAGACACTATTATTTTCCATTTGCACTTTTTTTTCAAGTTCTTCAGATTCTTCCTCTTCCCCCAACTCCTTGCCTCCCTATCAATAAATGGACCTGCTGAGGGAGGAAATTGAGCCTGACTGCAGCTCCATGCCAAGTACAAGCTTTCATGCTAGCACTACTTCCAGGCAGAGGAAATAGGCAGAGCCACATGAGACATCAGTGAGAGGGGAGGTGGTTTAACCAAGGGACCCATAGCTAGGTTGCAAGGGAGGCTTTTTTGGCTCCAACTTTACATGTTTAAATAGGCTTCTCTACATTTGTCCATAACCTGGTGTCTCAAAATCATTCTGTGAGGGGAAACCCTGTTCCTTTGGCTCCTTGGGTCCTTGTCAGGGGAGTATCACTTCAAATTCATGGCTTCTCAAGGCTTACAAAAATCCTTGGCTGAAGAAAATAGCTTTTATAGAGAATTGCCTGAAGGCTATGAAGACCATTTTTTTTTAAATCTTGACATACTAATATTTATTTTTGGATTAAGTTCAGATTGTGAGAGAGCTATATGTACCTGGAGACTTTGCTTGGGACCCCCGCAGGGACTCGATTTCACTGACTGAACTTTGGAATGATTAATCTGGCCTGCATTGAGGGATGTTATTGAAAACACAAATACACATAAACAGAGTCAGATTTACTGTGTTGTTGGACTACACTTGATGGTACAGTTGTCTGTGATCTCTGAGTGGACAGGTGACTTTGTTTTACGAACCCTGTCAGCCACGTGACTGTGTGGACACTCTTCTTGGGACAGACTTTTAGGTCCTCTGAGCAACATTTTTACTGTCTTATAGGGGATGTATTTTAATGCATGGGCCTCAAATTTGTTTCAATCTATTCTCCCCATTCTCTTTCCCCAAATGTATTCCTTTGCAGTTCTAAGAAGTTGTGGGTATGATTTTTGGTTAAGTTATAAAGTTTATTTTCCTCAATGAAACAGGATATGTGGAAATAGATTAATTAAAAAAATAAAAAAATCTCATGTTTGTTGTGGAAAAATTAGACAACATGTATAGTTTCTCATGTAGGTGGTAATCATGACTTTTATAGACAGTGATGCTGATAACAATTTTAACCTATCTGAGTCTACTGAAACAGAAGCGGTCTTAGGCGTGGATGGAATGCATGGACATCATAAGACACAGCTTTGAAGAATGTGATAGCATCCCTTTCTACTCCACAGTATCTCCTTGGAAATTCTACCATTGTTTCTAAACAATGTTGCTTTGAGATTTATAATAATGTTAGCATCCTGTACATAGCCTTAAAAAATTGACTTTTATTTTAGTCAATATTATGTTTCTATGATCTATCCATGTTGTTGCCTATAACTTCATTTTCATCAGTGAAAACTACTGAATTTGGTGAATATGTATTCATCTGCTCACAGATAGTTGGATGGTATCTGATTTCTACTATTTATAAAGAGTGCCACTGTGGCCATTCTTAAACATGAATCCTGGAATCCCTGTTAAAGAGTTTCTCCAGGATAGTACCTAGAGACAAACTGCTTGGTCATTAGAAATCTGAATGTCACATTTATAGGATAACACAAAGACATTTGTAGGCTAACTACACTAATTTAGACTCTCGCCAGCAATATATCCCAGAGTATCTTATCTGTTGGTCGACATCCTGTCCAACACTTGGTATTGTCACCACATTTCTTCATTTTTGCAACTTAGTGAATATAAACTGACATTTCAAGGTGGTCTTGATTTGCATTTCCCTAATTATTAATTTGAGGTTGACATGGGACCTTAAATGAAAAGTCACCCTTTCAAAATACAAATATACCTGTTAAGGGTTAATTCCTTGGAAACAGAATCAGATGTGAAAACTAATGTGACACTTAGCTCTGGGAGGAACATGATGCTAATTTAGGTAGAATATTTGTTTCAGATGAGTACAACTGAATTAGCTCAATAGAAAGTCTACTTTCTTTTAATTAATTCCACAAGTTTGCATTTAATGCATTCATTCATACAGCCAACATGTAGTAAGCACTTACTTTGTGCCAAGGACTAAGCAGTGAGGAAATGATGGAGAGTAGAGAGACAATCACAACCCTGAATAAAGTTAAAGAAAATGCCAAAGATAATCCCATGACTAGTAATAAATACTGTAAGTACACTTCCCAGAGATTGTCCTGAACCCACATAGACACTCCAAACATATATAATCTATACCAGTTAAAAAGTAGAAGAATATTAAATATTCTTAATATTTAAAACAATTCTATTGTCTGTTACCTGTTTTCCCCATTTTACATTTTCATGTCAATATATTAATTTCTCCATCAACATTTAAAAGGGTTGCTTATTATTTTCACTCTCTCTATATTTTAATACATCATTTTTGTATTAGCCATGAAGATATTCACTAGTTTTTTTAATTATAAACAAGTCTGTGCTAATATCTGTGTTCTCCCAAGCACGCTAAAACATTTATTTCTTATGAATAAATTCATAGCAGCAAAGACGCAAAGCCATTGGTATGAATATTTTAAATCCCTTGTCATTTACTGCAAAATTATTCCATAGAAAGGATATATCAATTTTCATTCTCACCATCAAGGCTGTATAGGAGTGTTCATTTCTCTATAACCTGAGTAACAATGGGAATCTTTTTTTTAAACCTTTGCCTTCTTGTAGCAGGAAATAAAATCTTAATTTGCATTTCTTTGAAAATTTGCATTTGTACAATTACTTTTAAGACTGAAAAATTTTTAAATATTATTATTGGCAATCTGCCTCTTTTTGTAACATGTAAATTTTCTGCTCAAGGCTACTGTCATTTTTCTTCACTTTTCCTTTCTCCTCTCTGTTTCTAACACACCAAGAGTATAGTCACAGCTTTTATCTTTTTAATGTACACTTATAACTATAAAGATCAATGTAACATGTATATAAATGGTACAGCATAGTAGCAAAATGAATATTAAGGAATCAGAACTCATCTCTTCTGTTGCATCCATGTGCTCCTCCCTCACCCCACCCACTTACCTATCCCATTTAACACTAGGAGATATCTGTTATCTTGAATTTGGTCTTTATTATTCCCTTAATTTTTTTAATGTGTAGTTTTATTACAAACATGCATTTTTTTCCTAAACAATGTTGCTTTGAGATTTATAATAATGTTAGCATCCTGTACATAGCCTTAAAAAATTGACTTTTATTTTAGTCAATATTATGTTTCTATGATCTATCCATGTTGTTGCCTATAACTTCATTTTCATCAGTGAAAACTACTGAATTTGGTGAATATGTATTCATCTGCTCACAGATAGTTGGATGGTATCTGATTTCTACTATTTATAAAGAGTGCCACTGTGGCCATTCTTAAACATGAATCCTGGAATCCCTGTTAAAGAGTTTCTCCAGGATAGTACCTAGAGACAAACTGCTTGGTCATTAGAAATCTGAATGTCACATTTATAGGATAACACAAAGACATTTGTAGGCTAACTACACTAATTTAGACTCTCGCCAGCAATATATCCCAGAGTATCTTATCTGTTGGTCGACATCCTGTCCAACACTTGGTATTGTCACCACATTTCTTCATTTTTGCAACTTAGTGAATATAAACTGACATTTCAAGGTGGTCTTGATTTGCATTTCCCTAATTATTAATTTGAGGTTGATATGGGACATGGAATTTTTTAAGCAAAACGAAGACTACTGACTATGTCTGGTTTGGATTGTCTTTTCTTCTGATGTACAAGGTCTTGCTGTAACCTTTGTGTATTCTGTTTCTGCTGGTTGTGTTTGCAACTGGAGTGCTGGTCCCCAGCATTAAGCCCTGTCGTTTCCATTTCTCCACAGAACTCGGTTCATCCACTTCTGGATACACATCTGTGTTTTCCATTCTCAAAGTGGGGATTGAAAAATTGTGATGAATACGAAAGAGATGCTCACATTTGCAGCAATATTTATTTAATGTATATATGCTTAAATTGATTAGGGGGATTCAGATTCAAACTAGGCAATATTAATAGTGGCACAAGCATACTTTGAGTTGTTATTTGGCTTTGGTTCTGGAATAAGATTTCTTTTGAAGAAGAAATGAAAGACAAATCTTGAAGCTTCCTCAAGGAGATGAGGGCATGAGTCATGGATGCTGTGAGGCCCCTTCGAGTCTCACAGATGACCATCAGAAACCACAGAAACCCCTGTTTTGTTACTTATTCCATCAAGCCACTCTGATAAAAGGAGTTTATTAAGTATGGGAAGGGTAGCTTTCTTTTTAGCCACGTGGTCATCATTCGAGCTGTTTATGTGTAAAACGTCGATTGATTTTTTTTCTGTAGGTATCTTATTTTGGATTGGCCAACTTCATAACCATTAAGCAATTCATGTTAAGAACCTTGGTATTAACAGAAAGCGAAAACCATCATGGTTGAGAAATGTATGTTATTACAAAGATCCCAGAAATTAAATCAAGCATTATTAGAGATTGTTTATGGAGACAGAGTGACCTGCAGAGTCTGCAGCCCCAGGAGAGGAGGGCTCAACCTTTGTCTGGGTTCGCTGGCTCTGAAGGGAGTGTGCCTGTGAACACAACCTCAGATACACACGTGGTATTCAGATGTCAACTCTGTAGTCAGTACAAGTTACTCCACAGGCCATGGTTACTCATCAAAAAAAAAAAAAAAAAAAGAGTCCTTTCCAATACCCAAACTCAAGACCTCCGCTGTGAGAATTCTGAAATTTAAAAGGTAATCTTGGCGAGGCAAAAACTCTGTGAAGTGAAAACTTCGGTAGACCTAGTACAGACTTAGAATACAGAAAGGTACATGTGCAGGTGAGAACAACTTTTACATTTGGGAAGTGATCCTTAGAACGAACAACTGATGGAATGACAGTAAAGGACTGTGCTTGCAAGGAGATAGATTCTGACCACAAAGCACAGGTAAGAATAATGACTGTTACTGTGTACTGAGTTTTTACTGTTATAAGGAGGTTACATGTACCAATTAATGACAATCTCATCACACATTTGAAAGTACCATTATTATCCTGACTTTACAGATCAGGAAGCTGAAATACAAGTTAAAAAAAATCCGTTTAAGGACACAGATGGAGTCTGGAATACCCTTCAACAACACCTCCCCCCGCCCCGGCCAATTATCTGCATTAACACCATTTTTGGTTCAATGAGATGGACCTTTCTTTATGCATTCTTTTTTCTTTGCTGCGGGTGGAGCTGAGGGCCAGTCTCTAGACAGTGCTATTTTCAGGGTCACATGTAATTCACCAAAAAATAATGCCTACATACTTACCGCTGTCATCAGCTCCCACAGGGTACAGATAAAACCACAGCCTTTGTTCCCAAAATGCCCAGAAATTTTTATTTTGTCTAAACATTTGTAAAACTTATGGGCGTTTGGCAAAATATGTTAACGCTAAATTAACTGGATGCGCTCTTATTGGAACGTGCTCATTTCCATTAAATGGTACAATAGCTTTTTTTTTTTTTAAGATTTTGGCAACAAATTGGGAAAAACCCTCTGTGTATACAGATTTTAAGTCTATTAAATTTGATTCATCTTAGGACATAAAAAGATAGGAGCCGAAGTACCCACATCACTGAAGGCAAAGTTAACCAGGGAAGTTTAACGAGGCCCAGAATCTTTAAGGAGAGCTTACATGTGATGTAACTTTAGGTGGTCTTAAAAAAATTTTAAAAGGTTTTCAGCCATAAGAAACTAAAAAATCCCAGATGTGGAGAATGAATCGAGGTAGATGTAAAGACCAGGACACAAATAGAGCACAGACATATTTGTATGACAAAACGAGCTCTAAGCATAAAAGAAAGAGTGTATTATTGCAGGAAGAGTGCCAAGGCCTGGACAAGAGAGCCACTCAAATTTTCTGTTCAAAGAAGGAGAAGCCACCACAAATTCCAGAAGGTTGGACAAAGTCGGCTAAATTTATAGCTCACAGATCCCGAAGAGAGACTGCTATAGAGCCAATGAAGTGATGTTTGAGATAGTAAAGAACCAATAATTATAGTGATAAGGTCATGGCCACCAGTATCCTCTTGGGGGCTGTAACTTGAAATATGGACGTGCAGTAAGGATGTTCCTCCTGGAGAATCTCACAGGCTCCAACGTGAGAGTGACGGGTAACCCTGAAGGGTTTTTAGGGAAAGGCTCTAAAATTAAAAGCAAAATGGATATCAAAGAAGACATGTAGGGGCATGAAAAAGGGTGGGAGTTTAGCATCCGAGGAGAGGCCCAAAAGACAGCCAGAGGCATTTTAAAAATGGAGTGGGTGGAGGAGGGATGGAGTGTTTGGGATTAGGAGATGCAAATTATTGTACAGGGAATGGATAAAGAGCAAGGTCCTACTGTATAGCACAGGGAACTATATCAATATCCTAAGATAAACCATAATGGAAAAGAATGTGAAAAATACATATAGTGTATATATATTCTCTATATATATTAAAAAAACTGAATCATGTTGCCATACACATTCTAAATCAACTATACTATATAAAAGTGTAATTAAAACTAAAACTATATTATATATATATATATATATATTTTTTTTTTTTTTTGCTGTTTGGTGCCACATTTGTGGCATATGGAAGTTCCTAGGCTAGGGGTCAAATCAGAGCTACAGAAATTCGGGATCTGAGCTGAGTCTACGACCCACACCACAGCTCATGGCAACGCTGGATCCTTAACCCACTAAGTGAGGCCAGGGATGGAACCCGCATTCTCAGGGATCCTAATCGGGTTAGTTAACTGCTAAGCCACAAAGGGAACTCATGATATAAATTTTTTTTAAATTGTAAATATTGTAACTCATGACCACAGACTTGTAGCTGCCAAAATCAAGAGAGATTGGCTATGAAGCTAAAAAAAAAAAAATAGCAAAAACAAGCAAACAAAAAACACTTTCCTAAAATATTCATTTTTCAAGCCAAAGGAGCCGCATAATGCAGGAAAAGAACGTCACTGCGAGGACAAAATTGTGAGAAAATACCTGAGTTACTAGGTATTTTTAGAGGAGGAGAAGAGCAACAGCATAGCTTTTTCTTCTTCTGTGGTTGGAAGGTTTTGGCCCTAGTTATGGCCTGTATTAGTTTCCTATGGCTGCTATAACAAAGTGTCATAAACAGTTCTGGAGGCTGCAAGTCCCCAAGCAGGCGCCAGTAGGGCTGCTGCCTTCTCAGGGCCTGAGGGAGAATCTGTTCCTTGCCCCTCCCCCAGCTTCCAGGGTTTGCTGGCAGCCATAGGTGTTCCTGACCTGTGTTCCTGACTCTGGTTACTCTTCACATGCCTTCTCCTTGCGTCTCTGTCTCTGTGACAACACTTCCCCTCATTAGAAGGACACTGTCATACTGGATTAGGGACCACCCTGATGACTTCATTTCAACTTGATCATCTGAGAAAACCCTGTTTCTTTTCTTTTTTCAAGGATTGCATTTTTTAAATTGCAGTATAGTTGATGTACCATGCTGTGTTAGTGTGAGGTGTACAGAGAAGAGAGAAGAGTGTGTGGGGCTGAAATAAGGAAAATTTTGCAGAATAAAGATAAAAATGGGGAAGGCAAGATGGAAATTTGGATGCATAACCTAGACTAAGACAAATGGGGATTAAAGATTTTCCTTTGGATTTTGTGATGCACATATCCATTGACCCACCCTAGTCTGTTTACATAGTTTTTACAAGAACATTTGGCCTTATGTAATAAATACGTTTCCGAAAAAAAAAAAAAATTTTAAGACTCTTTTCCCTTCAAGATATTGAGTAATAAGGATGTGTGTGCTATGCAGTAGGACCTTACTGGTTATCTATTTTAAATGTAGGAATGTTTATATGTTAATCACAGACTCTTAATTTATCCCCTCCCCACCACATTTCCCCTTTTGTGGCCATAAGTTTGTTTTCTCTGTCTGTGGGAGAAGACCCTATTTCTAAATAAAGTTTCAATCAATTCATAGACATTCACTATCTTTTAGAGAGACACAATTCAACCCATAATGGTCCCATAAGCTTTTCCCAGTAAATTCTAAAACGATGTCTCATTGGAGGTATGATCTGACAGAACACACAAATGAGAACTGATTGCTCTGATGGGTTTATCCAGCAAATCATCAGAAAGACTCAGAGGTGCCAACTGTAATACCTAACACAAGTGGGTTAAGTAAATACAGAAAAAGTGAATTCATGAATAACAGTACATTTGATTACCTTTTGTACACCTTGGGGACTATGGTTACATATCAAGAAATGGAGGCAAATGTTGGATGGTTCCTTGCCAGCCTCCCATGCCCTCCAAGACAGGAAATTCAAACACGCCCCTTCTTTCCATGGGTCTCCTGCACATGGCTTTTCTAATGCCGTGCCCATGGTTCCACGCCTAGTACAATCGTTGGATTTGGTTTTGCAAATCCATTCCTGTCCATTCCACTTAGAAAGTTCCTTCCTCTCAACAGCTAGAATATTTACATTCTAAGCAGTTTATTTGACACTTAGTTTTTTTTCACTCTATTCATTATTTATTCATTCATGTATTCATCCATCTATCCATTCATTCCAATAATCTTCCACATTTTAGATGCGATGCTTCTTTTAGTAGTAATGTTATAACACCTGCTTTACTGTACAAAAATGAAAATCATAGATGATACAGCCCACCTACACATGTAATTTCAAAGAAGATAATATAATGCCCTGATTGCAATATCAACAGTGAATTCAAAGAAAATCATTTCTAATAAAACAATAGTTACTTCAATGTGTAAATGCTCAGGCATAATGAAGTGGTAAGATGCTTGTCCCTCTATGCACATTTGCAATGAATGTTTTAGCTACACATGCAGGCTGATAAAAATGTGTGGTCTTGGTGACCCACATACCAAGAATATCACTGTCATCAGTGACACAATTTCCTGAGATGGTGAACGACTCTAAGAAACATTCCAAACAAAACAAAGACAGCCTTCTCTTGATTTACACAGGAAGTGTAGTCCTAAATAATTCAAGATAAAATGAAATAATATAATACTTCATATTTATATTTAAAATGGAATAATAATAATAATAATAAAGTTAATCATAATTTATTTTAGGGGGGTTCTTGACATGACTGGTGGGACACTGGGAAGTCATGAGGCTACCTGGGAAGTCTTTATTATTTGCAGCTATTGTGCATAGCACAGACTCCTAGCCCTTGCTGATTAAATGCTTATAGTGCTGCCAATCACTGTCACATCCAAAAGCAAATCCACAAATTTCCAACTCCTCTACCAGCAAGAACCATAGATTTGGTCATTCCACAAAACTTAAATTAATTTCCACTATGCGCCAGTCATTCAGGTTAACAGATGTGCAGAGAAGGTAAACCTATGAAAATAGCTGAAGGCAGCAGAATAAGACATGTATCATAAGAAAATTATGCATAGTATGTGCAGGGGTGGGAGGGGATGTTATGAGCTTTACAGCATCAAGTTTTAGATCTAAATGATAGTTGGTGATTATGACTTCCCAAAAGGAGTGCAAGATACAATGTTTTAAAAATCTCTGCACTGCTTCAATATCCATAGCTAACATGCAGCTGTGAAAATAAGATTGACTTTGGTCAGAGCAAGAAGAGTTTAAACCCAGTTCCACCGGTTTTATCTGAGCAACCTTAGGAAGGTTGGTTACCTCAGTCATTGTTTACTTTTCTTTTCCAGTTGGCAGATAGAGAGCATGGAGTACACTAAATAAAGGGCAGCTATTTTAACACTTACTCTCATGGCAAAGTGAAAAAACAAGTGATGGTACCACCTGGCCATTGGCTGGTCTGGAGGTCTCAAGTTCGTGGAGATAACCTGCAGCTCAAGGACAGGGTTAATTCGAGTCAATGTCTTTCTCTTACCTCTCCTTCTTTCCCTCTCCCCTTGCCTCCACCCCTCCCTCTTCCTCTTCCCATCCTCTTCCCCTTTTCTCATTTAAATTACCAAGAATCACTGAAACATCAGAGGGAATCAAAGCAGAAAAACGGAAGCAAAGACAGAATAGAGAGTTGTATCACTTTAATGACACAGCATAAATCACCAGAGCTTCTGTGGAACACCTTGAACTCTATTCTGAAGACAATCCAGGGGGCAGCCACCTGGTAGCAATTCTACCTGTCCTCATGTCCCACTACATGGACATGTATGAAGGATAATCTCCCACCATTCAAGGTCATCTGAATTTTTTTTTTTAACCATTAGAAGCAAAATAGCCCATCTGAAATGTGTAGGAATTATAGACTGAGGAATTCATTAAGACAGAAATTTGGAACCTATGGCACGTATCATATCTCACAGCCAAATGTGCCAACTCAGATCTGTTGTGATTCTGGTTTTTAAAGCTTCAATTTTTATAAGGTCAAAAATGCTCTGTTTATACGTCTCTGTTTAATTTATTTGATGAATCCAAAGGAATTCTCATATAAACTCTAAAGCATCCCTTTCTTTTCTCCATTCTTGGTCTTTTTCATTTTGCGTGTCTCTTCTTCCAAACATGCTCTCCCTAGCAATAATCATAGGAATAAACTTAGAGGAAAATTCATTCCTGTTTTTACAATCACCTCAGCAGACAGAAAGCCCATTTCTATTCAAAAACACACTTTTAGAGTTGATATTCTCCTTTGGGCATCATAGATAATTTGATGAAGTTGAACAATAATCTTTTTGATTCTAATTCATGTTCACATATTCCTGACACCCTGGGGGTAAAGTTCAACAAACGGAACGAACCCAGCTCCTCACTGGAACTATTCAGAGGCTTGCATGTTGTACTCAGAGTCTTGGGAAATTGTAAAGACATCAAGGAGTTGATACAAAGATTCCTTTATTCTTGGGGAAAAGAGGCACCTCACTGAAGTAATCAGTACTTGCTTCCCTTCAAGGAATGGCTTCTTACATACTATACACTTGGCCCTAGGTGCCTGTGCAAGATGCTAAAACTGTTTAATCTTGCCAAAAGCTGAAACTCTATTTCTAAGGCACTACAATAAAAGCCTCTGACATCTCTAAGGCTCAGAACATCAGGGACCCAAATGACCAAAAGCAGATGAAATGGACAAAACTGATGTGACTGAGTTTACTCAAATTCCAAACAAGTTTCTTTTACTCTATTATGCCTTATTTGTATTTGGCTTAAAAATCATGAAGGATACATACATATGGACCATACTGTTCGGTTTGACATTCACTAAATACCAGCAATATATCAAGAACCAGACATCTTAAAATTAGATGTGATTTCTGTCCACTGAGGTCATTGTGTATGTTTAAGGACAAATATATCTCACAGTAGAAAGAAGATAAGACTAGAGAGGAAAGGGTGATGGATAACTCAGTTAATGAGCTGGTTTTAGTTATCATCAATCTGCATGTATGTGAAACAGGATCAACACCTCTGGGCAACTGTCCTTAATGTGCAATAAGGAATTCCAATCTGGCCTCACACCCTACTTTAGACAAGCTGGGTAAACAAGGCTCTTCTTCGTTTAGGACAAGATATGGAAATAAGACTCATTTTACGTCCTGTCATTGATTATTGTGAGATTCACAGTCTGTCTCTCCAGGAGGTTGGGTTTTTTTTTTTTTTCCCTTAAGTGAAGACCCTTTTTCTTGTGATTTTTGACGGGACAGGTCATTCAAGAAGAAGGGGAAAGAACTCTCATTTTAAGATGCTGGCATTAAACAGAGATCATTTTGAGAGGGGCTCCACAGCCAAAACTCTTAATATTTTCCAGCTTACAACAACCTATAAAAAAACACATGTGCAGGCATAAAGCAGAATAAGCAGCCATGAAAAGAACATAAGGAGAGACAGACAGACAGTTGTCCAACTTTCACGGCGAGCCCTGGATCATTAAATTTTGAGTGGTCCCTGGCACAGTGTCTCAGGCTGTACTCCTGCTGGAAGTCCTGCTTGCAGAGGTGATGAGCTTGCTGCCCACAGAGAGCTGATCAGAGACACTGCAGCAGCTCCCCACCTCTGAGATCTACCCTAACACCCCACTTTGATGAAAAAGAATAGCTGCTCCCACAGTTGGGGAAACTCGAGAAGTCGTGAGGTTCTATATTTGCCCTTCATCTCCATGGACTGCATGGGCCGTCGCGGGGAGGAGACACCCACAGCACAGCAGGGGTATTATCCGAAGGGGTAAGCTGGTCTCATCACCCAGCTCACTGGGAAGGACATGCACTTTGGGGACCTAAGATTTGGGCTCAGAAAGTGGGACCAACAGTAACTAGCCATAGAAGCTCTTTACTTTATCCCAGCTTCATGGTCTTCCTCTGTAAAATGGGACTATTGCTCATGGCCTGGCAGCAATTTTAGGAGTCTACTTAAAAAGATTAAGAATGACAGACATTAAATAAATGCTCAGTGGATTGTCCAGGAGGTGCTCAATATACAGCAGTTTTTCTAATTATTTTATTCTCTTTTCATGTATTTGCTCATTTCTAAGATTAAAGAGACTCTATGATGTTAGAATTAAGTCATAATAATGCAAAGACAAGGATGAGCACACAAGGAAAATGCTTTAAATTCACTTCTCTTCTAAAAATACTTTTTTCTCTTGGGTCAGAAGGTTCTAGAGAGCAGAATTTCTGAAAAGGAGCCACAGATTTCCCTCTGAGTTGTGTGTGGTCAGAGATGGTCATACCAATAGCCAAGTACTCCATATTGCAGAAGGACAGGGTCCACATCCAGCCCAAACCAAGGAAAGATGGTCTGTTTGTCTGCAAATGGTGTGGAGACCAGAAGAAAATCCGAGGTGTAACACCTGTCGGAGTTGAAAGGGCCTCAGAGATTATCTGGTTTTACCACTTTTTAGTAAAAATTTCTTCTTTTTACTTATACCCCATCTTTATCCTGAAAACATTTGAACATGATTGCTCTTCTTCTTCCTGTTTTTTTTTTTTTTTTTTTTTAGGGCCACACCCACAGAGGCATATAGAAGTTCCCAGGCTAGGGGTCGAAACAAACAGAACTGCAGCTGCTGACCTATGCCACAGCCACAGCAATGGAAGATCCAAGCCACATCTGTGACTTACACCGCAGCTCATGACAACACTAGATCCTTGACCCACTGAGCGAGGCCAGGGATCAAACCTGTGTCCTCATGGATACTAGTCAGATTTGTTTCCACTGAGCCACGATGGGATCTCCTGATTGTTATTCTTTGAATAAAAATATTTTATAGTTTATAGAAGAGAAATTCATGGAGGTTGAATGAAAGAGACGCTGTCAACGAGATGTTGGGTCAAGGACATTCTCATACCTGGGAATGGGGGCACATGAGCTCTAGGAAGACAGAGTTCCGGTTCAGGTCTAGGAACTGGCTGCACAGGGAGGCAGAAGTGCAGGGAGGGAAGAGGAAGGAGTGTGTGTACCACCAGTAGCTGCTATGGAAATTGTCCTCACTCGCTTTTGAGTTAGAAGGTTCTGGAGCCTATATATAACATGCACAGGAGAATTTACCTTCTGGTTGAGCTGCATGAACCAAGATGCGTGCAGATTATGGGAGAAACATTGGCAGATCCCATCGTTCAGCAACAAGACCCCATGTACGGAGTCATCACCCCGTTTGTTCCTTTTGCATCCCTCCCTTGGCCAGCTTTCCAACCAAGCACATATTTTGCTAGTTATCAAGACCTTATGAAATTTGGTGAAAACCCCTTACCTCAATACATGAATAAAACTTCAAGTTTAATTTTAGCAAGAGAAAAATCTGTGTGTAAATTTTTAGACCTGACCCTTGTTTCCAGGTCCTTCTGAACCACAAGTTTTAACAAAAACAACTCCTTATCAAAGGGCCACCTAACAGACAGAACAGTAACAGCAGCATATTTTAATGATCTTCTGAATGGCTTTCATGTGCTTTGTCCATAGTAAGAAATAATTAAACAAGGTAATTAGCCAGAGTATGAAGTAAGCCCATTTTGGAGTTTCCAGCTTGAACTTTCTGTACTTTGTCCTATTTCTGCCCCATCTCCAGACACCTTCCAACAACATCTTCAGTTACTCAACACCTCCTGACCAAGGCCCTCAGGAAAAATTGTAAGTAATTATTTACTCTCTTTTATTGAACTGCAAACATTCTCCTTCTAAAGGCTGAATTATATGAAATTTCCAATACTTGGCTGCTTTGATCTTGAAAAATAGCAATTGCATTATGGGTCAACTTAGTAGTGATGGCATCTTGTGCTTTATTAGGAACTGTAAAATGAACAGAATAGCCCTCTATTTATAAGTGAAAGAGCCTTAGGTACGATCTAGCCCAACTCATTCAGGGTCTAAGGAATTAGAGGAGCTAATAACATCACCTGTTAGATACAGAGCCTGATTAGATTCAGGGTGAACTGATTCCTGTCCCAATGCTCTTAACTCTTTAACAGGTATGAGCAAACTTCTATAAAAAGCAAGATAGCAGATATTTTAGGCTATAAATAGCCTCTATCATTGTAGCATGAAAGCAGCCATATACAATATGTAAACAAATGAATGTGGCTGTGTTCTAATAAAATTTTATTTACAAAATAGATGGTGGGCTGGCTTTGCCCTGTAGGCTGTAGTTTGCCAAGCACTGTTCTATAGAATCCTTAGACGTAAAAATATGTGCAAACAGATGGGGGTGGATTTGTATATTGAGAGCCTGTTTAAGTGCTCAGGGAAGCTCACCCAGCACAAAGATCTCACCCGCTCTTTGTTTACAATGCTCTGCATTTTCCTTAAAATCAGTAGCCAAAGAAGCCCAGCGTTGATGGGATTTGCTGGTGGACATCTAAGGGCTATAGCCACCTAAGAGTTTTCAACTTGAAAGATTAGATCACCCAGGCTGGGACCAACACTCATGTCTTAACTTCTTGGCTATTATCTACAAAATATACTTCTGATCCGAGGAAAGAAATGTGCTAGGATGTGCTGTCCATCAGGTTGGCTGAGCTACAGAAGTTCCCAGGTAAAATTTTAATGTTTTAATAGTCATTTAGTCAGGCCTCTTCAAGTGATAGTTGAGAGTAACTTATTATATCATTTGCATGTTGGGTGAATGGGGTTTAATTTGGCACCTGTGTTATGATGATACTTTAAATCCAGTATTTCTTTCCACCTCTCCTGATAGCCAAGAAGCTACCTGGGCTACACTGACATTTAATTTCAACTTGAGAAGCATGGGAGAATGTTATTAAGGAATTTAAAAGACTCTATTTGTCGCATGATCAGGCTAGAAATCCAAAACACAGAAGAGAAGAATTAGAATCAGGTCATTCCAAGAAGGAAAACAAATCAGTAAATATCAAGCATGATAATACTGTGATTGCAATCAGCAACCCTGCGGTGAGAGTCTGTCCATTTGTTTATCTATCCATCCATCTATCCAAACACCCAGGCATCCAGAAATCCATCTCCTAATCTTGAAGGCACTATACCAAGAGCTTAGAGATCCCAGTTAGTGGAGTAAGTCCTCTCCCAGTGAGTGAAGGAGGTACTAGCGGGGAGAAGATAATGAGTCAAGACCATGATACAGAAAAATCAAGGGAGTCATTTAAAGGGAAAACTTCTAACACCAAGCCAGTATTTGGAGGAACACATTAAAAAGCTGCAAAATGTGAAATAATCTGCAGAAAGAAGTCTCAAGAGGTTGTGTCAAGTTATGAACCTGAGAGAACTTAGGGAAGGTGGTGTGGATATCTGAGGCAATGCAAGGGACTCCATAGCCCTTTCACCTCCCCACACCAAACCAGGAAACACATTTCTAAAAGGTGGAAGAGCTTGCTGGCTCCCACAGCTTGTCCTTAAATAGGCAGAACTACTTTTTTAAAATCACACAATATGGATGCTTTCTGTGAATGAGTCATATCAGTCTTGGAGAATTCTAACTCAAACTGCTTTTATCTTATAGTACTGTATACCCAATATTTTAGAGACAATTGGAGGTAAGAAATGGCTTCAAGAGCCAAAAAATGATGAAGGACATTTAAAAAGCTTATGACGTATGAACTGGTAGCAAAGTTCTCTGGGAATTTGAATACAATTGTAGATTTTATCTGTACCAGGAAATGAGCAAGAGATTCAAAGAAGACCTCACAACCAGAATAGATGTCAAATTCAGGATTATCATTAGTGATTTTATGATATCATCTTGCTATTCATTGTTCATATTATTGATCAAGTGGTCAATTTCTTCAGGTGTACTGGTCACATAGGCTCATTAACATTTGTGTTTACATTTTATCCAATAGAGCAAAATACCAATGTGGTGTAGAATGGACCAAATTGTAAAATTCACCATATATCCAGTTACAATAATGTCATCAAATTACATTTCTTCTGATAGAATCAATGTTGCCATTCTACACCAAGAGCAACCAACATCCAACAAAATAAGCACTCACCCCGGAAATGAACCATCCTGTTTTCTCAGGTCCTTTAAACCAATCAACTAAGAGAAAAGAGAAATTCCAGTGGTACTTACTTGCAGGTGATGGGGTGCTGCATCCACTTGGAGGAGGGTGGCTGTGAAGGCCATGCAAGGGAGGCAGGGAAAGTCCTCCAATGACAGGTGGAAAGAGTAATGGGTAGGGTGCGGCTGGATAGTGAGTCATGTGTCCATTCACTGCTGGCACGTGACATGCGTGGCTACTGGTGGTCATGTTTCAGCCTCACAGCTTGGAAGGGGCTTTGGGGCAGGAATGCATCACTCCAGGCCTGTGCCAAAGTGGGGTAGGTAAATTCAGAGCAAGAGAGTCTGAGCTGTGTCCTGGGCCAAAGGTAAGAAGGTTCAACAGAAGATCTTACTTCTTTCCAGCGTGTTTTTTCCACCTCTCATGTTGCTACCCTGATGACAGGAAGAGTGGCTTTTTTGTTCAGCTTCTCAGTTTTGGGGTGGGAAATGTTATCACTTTAAAAGTCCAGAGCTATTAATCCTGTAGGAAAAAATATATACAGATATCTCAAAAGTAAAAAATATTTTCTTCCTTATCATAAAATTTATTATAAGAAAAAAATGTCTAATATTAACCTGGAACTCCCAAATTCTCAGTTGTTCCCCTACACTTGCTACCTAATTTTTCTTAAATTCTCACATTCTAATATAGAATAAAACTTCCATACAATTTCAAAATAACCCTGACTGTCTGATACTAAATAGCACCCCTTCCCTAACCCAATCATTCCCCACACTCCTCTCCATGCTTCACTTTTCTCCATGGCACTTAAAGAACTCCATCCTTTACACATAAGGGTGTTTGTTTATTTCTGCCTCCTCCACTAGAATGTACTTGTTTGGGGGGGGCAGAGTTTTTCTGTTTTGTTAACAGCTATGTTTTAAGCTCCTATAAGAGTATTTAACAGGCAACAGATGGTCAATAAATATTTGCTGAATGAATGCATTTTTTTCCCTACTTCTTTTAGAGAAATGTATTGTTTAATTGTTGTCCTAACCTACGTACTTCCAAGACTTTGGACTTTACAACTTTTCATGTTATGCATTCATTTGGAATAACATACCCAACAAGATAAATATAACTGGGAGAGAAAGCTGTAATCTAATGAAAGGTAAGGAAAAAACACAGCAGTTAAAGATCAGTGAAATATTTTATATCAGTTCCTTATTGTCTAACAGTATACACCAACACCATATAATACTTCCAACACTGGTGAGAGGACCATCCATCCACTGGTCCATCCAACCATCTCCATGCAATCATCTATCTGCCCATCAAATCCTAACTTGTCATTGTGTGCCAAGTGCTGATGCAGGCACTAGAGGTATGCAGTGTGGAACAATGCTAATGTGGTTCCTGCCCTCATGAAGTTTCTAGTTTTAACATCCTGAGGTCATGTTGCTAAGGAGGCTTCAAATGTCTTGTCTTCCATAATGACATTCCAGGGATGCTTAGCATCCACAGTCCTTCCCTGAAATAGTTTCTAGGCCACCCTAGGCCAACTTTCATTATTTGGCAGTGGACTTCATAGGCTTACTTTGGCCCTAATGACCAAGATTCTTTAAAAGTTCTAAACCCTGGTGCCCTAGTGAATGGCAAGCCCTGAATGTCAATACATCTGGCATGAGACAAGAAGAAGCACTCAAGGCCAGTAAAGAGTGGTTGCTCAGAGCAAAATTCTAGACTACTAAGGTGCAAATCATAGCTCTGCCCCCTTGGACCATTCCCCTTCAATAGGTCAGTTTTTATTGTAAAACTAAAATGGGGATGATAACAGAATTGAATTCAGAGGTGGATTAAATGAGATAATGAGGTGATACCAGGAGAAGAACAGTACCCGGTGCAGAGTAAACCCCAGGTAAACAGTAAACCTTAGGTGGAAGTTTTCCATTACTGTGTGCATCATCCCATCAAATGATATGTTTCTGAGAATAAGCTTGCAATAATGACCACATGGCTTTGGGGTTGGGGCAGGGAGGAGCCCACATCACAGAGTAACTGAACAGGACCCTATGGGGCCCTTCTCCCATATCCTCTCCTGGGGTTCCTCTCTGAAAATTTACCCAGATAATAGTATCTCATGCATATTCCTGAGTTTTTTGGATGCTAAAAATCACCACCAAAATGAAGAAATTAACTATTTGAAGACCATGAGCACATAGCCCCCAGACCTTCTGGTGCCTAAGGATTGATCACCCTCAACCAATCAGAGAATTGAGCAGGAACTGATCACATACCCTGAGACGTCCCTCACTCACCTGGACTTTAAAAATGTTTTGCTGAAACCCTTGGAGTAGTTTGGGGTTTGAGGGGAAAAAAGCCATGCAACTCCTTGCGTGGCACTGAATAAACCTTTCTCTGTTCTAAACGCCAGCATTTGGGTTTGTTTGGCCTTAATGTGCATTGAGTACATGAATCTGCATTTGGTTACAACAGACAGTAGTCCTGGAAAATAACATTAGGACTAAAATCTTCATTGTGGACGTATGGCTAGGATGTGTATAAAGCCAAGAACAGAGGCTTTAAGCCTTACTGACTTCTCAGATTGGTTTCTGCAAACCCTGAAATGTTCTGATTAAATAGTAACTTCCATTTATCTGTTTACTATATGTCAGACACTTCACTTATGAGCCTTAAGTTCTAGGCCATAGAACAGATATAGAAGGCAGCTGTTATGGTCTTTGTTTTCCAGATAAGAAACTAAGTCTCAGTGAATTGAGAGGACCTACCCCTAACGTCACCGAATCAGCCCGTGGCTAAGACAGAATCTGCACCTAGATCTGGCTGTTTTACCATCTCTGCTCTTTCCCCTTGGCCATGCTGTGCTTATATATCCTGAGTGCCTGCATTGTTCTAATTGTCCCTACAGAGCAAAGTGTCCCTGAGCAGATGTGATAGGAGCAGCTGTCCTCACTGAGATGATCTTCTCAGGGCCTTGAAACCCTGGACTGTTAATATTAAACATGAACCATGTCAAAGGGAGACCATGTGGTCTTAGGCTCCCCAGGGCTCCACTGAGCCTTGCAAAGGCAACTACTTTCCCAGCTGAGGTATGCAGCACACTTAACTCCAAAAGTGATGTCCCCCAAATTTCAATGTCCTTTTCAAGCTCAAAATGCAACTAGTTTCTTTGATGAAAAGAAAGTAAATGGACTATGAGAGGTGAATGTGTTCGGTTCCTTCTCTTCTAAAAATCACAGACCATCTAATACATTTAACACCTTATTTTGTAGTCTGTAGTGAATTAATTAGAAAATTAACAATGCCATTTAGTATTTGCTGCATTTCCACTCAATTTGATTTTTAAATCACATACATAAAGCCCAGCATTGTTATACATGGTCTTTTCTATCTCCATTAGACAAACTACCTCATTAACTGGTGAAGCTGACAGTTCAGCAAACCCTCCCCCGCAGGGCACAATTCTTAGATTTTTTAAAGCTGTTTGTTTGTTTTTTACCAACAAGGGACTATTTCTATCCTTAATAATCCTTCATTTCTCTTTGCTTTCAAATGTTGCAGATTTTCGACATTCTGCCTGCCTGGTTGAAAGGTCTGGTATTATGCCTAGGATCTTAAAAATAATAAATAAATAAAGAACAAAAAAGTTACTTATACTGATACTAGGCCAAAGAGAGGAAAAAAAAAATCAATGTGCCAGGAAAATCCTGTTATGTTGTTAGAAAATTGTCTCAACAGTCCCTGGTTCTATGTTCACATATGTGACTGATTAAAGCTATTCCTAGAAACAGAGAATTTCCTTTGTTTCAGGCTTTTAGGAAAAAAGATGGTCACTGGTATTAGCAGTGCTTTTTTTCTTCATGCCTGATTTGAGTTTAGGCTCCTTGGGGGTTTTTCTCTCACCACCTGAGGCAAAGCAAACAGGACCTGGGGTGGCAGAGCAGAGGAAATGAGGACTGGCCAGGGGGTCTTGGATCCACAAGCCATGAAATTCCCTGGGTGTATCAGTTTCATCATCTGTGAAAGGGGTCAAGAGAAGAGAATGTGTTTTAAATCACATTTCTTAAACTGTGTTGTCCTGAAAACAAGGTTTTACAGGAAGATATTAAATGAAATGAAAAAGGTAAACATAGTATTTTAGGAGAGGAAATAGGTAAACATAGTATTTTAAGAGAGGAAATAAAAAAGAAAGGAGTTTAAAATACCTATTGGCATCATTAATGCTGTTGTGCAATAATCACCCATTGATAAATAGTGGAATGGTGGGAGGTAGCATGAAAGGTCTCCCCACCAGCCACTGGAGTTTACGCCAAGCAGTGGCTGGGGTCTTGGAAAATATAAACATCTATGCTGGCAACTGTGAGATATTATTATTAATACAAGATATATATTTTCTTCAGTTTAATTTGTTAACATTTTTGCTCAATTAAAAAGTTTTTAAAAGATTACATTTAAGGAGTTCCTATTGTGGCTCAGCAATAATGAACCCGACTAGTAACCATGAAGATTTGGGTTCGATCTCTGGCCCAGCTCAGTGGGTTAAGCACCCTGTGTTGCCGTGAGCTGTGGTGTAGGTTGCAGACACAGATCCTGCATTGCTGCAGCTGTGTTTGTAGGCTGTTCGCTGCAGCTTCGATTTGACCCCTAGCCCAGGAACTTCCATATGCCACACATTAGGCCTTAAAAAATAAATTACATTTGTCTTGTCACACACAATTTACTAGAGATTATTTTTGTATGTATGTTAGCCTAAATTTGCATGCAAGCTTCCAAAATTGTATTTCTAAACATTTAAAAGTTATTGTATTATATATAAACATGATCTTACATATGATTTTCTAAAGTCACATGGTTCCTTTAGATCAGTGGTTCTCAAAGCCAAGTCCTTGAACCAGTATATGAGTCACTTAATTAGAGTCAGAAATGCAGATTTTCCAGGCTCCACCCAACATCTACAGAGTCAGAGAGTCTGAGGAGGGCCTGGAAATCGATGTCCAAACAAGCCCTCTGGATGATTCTGATGCAGCTAGAATTTGAGAACCACTGTTCTAGACATGAGGTTGGCCAACTGCTTATATAAAGAAAGTAAATATTTTAGATTGCAAGCCATACAGTCTCTGTCACAACCACTCAACTCTGCTTTTGTACTAATTTCTTGTGGCACAAAAGCAGCCACAGACAGTCCATAAACAAGTGGGTGGTGTTGTTCCAACAAAACGTTCCAAGGGCCACGGCTGACCCCTGCTTTAGATTAACACAGAGAAAGAGCAGCTTTCCTTCTCCAGACTTAAGTACCCTTCCCTACCAGCAACTGCTTGAAACTAATGTGGCTGGACATTTTTCTGTTATTTACATTTTTAGATAATGGTCTTAAACTACTTTTTTGTAAGTTTGTAAAATGTTCTTTACTATCTTTTGGTTTCTACTATAAATATGATTTAGCTCTCTTAGGCTCTTGTCCATGCATACCAAACTCCTCCTCCTTTCTTTATATAATTTTATCACAATTCTAAACATAAAAATATTTACATTATTATGACTAGATTATATTGTTACAGCTAAGCTATATAATGTAGTGTATTTACAGTACTTTTCTTAAAATTTTCTGTTTTCCCTGGAGTTAGTAATTGCTTTGTTTATATAATTTGATTAGTTTTCTCTGTATCTCTGAATTCTTTTTCAACTCTGAAAATTTTGTCTGACCTGTGAGTTCCACAATTGGAGACATTTCTCTTGTTCCAGGGCTGACCGGCTGCTTTCCTAATTTCAGATGTTGCTGTAACTAGGACTTTCTATTTCCATTTTCTTATTTTTTTTTTGGAACCCCTATTTCTTAGAGTTCATGTCTTCCTCTTTCATGATTAACTTCTTCATCTGGGTGGCTTTTTCCCAAGGTATTTCTGAGAAATGGTGCATGGGAGGTAAATATTTTGAGTTTTTACCTGTATTAAAATATTTTAATGCTATAATTCATACTTGCTTGATGGTTTGGCTAGGTATAAAATTGTGTGTTGGAAATAACTTTTTTTTTTTTTGGTCTTTTTGCTATTTCTTTTGGCCGCTTCTGCGGCATGTGGAGGTTCCCAGGCTAGGGGTCGAATCGGAGCTGTAGCCACCGGCCTACGCCAGAGCCACAGCAATGCGGGATCCGAGCCGCGTCTGCAATCTACACCACAGCTCACGGCAACGCCGGATCATTAACCCACTGAGAAAGGGCAGGGACCGAACCCGCAACCTCATGGTTCCCAGTCGGATTCGTTAACCACTGCGCCACGATGGGAACTCTGGAAATAACTTTTAAAATCAGAACTTTAACTACGTTGCTCCATTTTTCAAGCTTTTTACATTGCTTGGGAAATTTCCAATACTACCCTGATTCAGGATCTTTTATTTGTGACATATTTCCTTTTCCAGAAGCCTTTATAATCTCATTATCCCCAAGCATATATTTTCCTACATTGTACTAGGCACCTAGTAGAGGTTTTCATTCTCATGACTCATATCCTTCTGCTAGGGGAAAATTTATTTTATACTTCTTTTAATAACATATTCTTCCTTGACATATACATACATTATTGAGGTAGTGGGACTTCTGAATTAATTTTCTTTTCTTTCTACTTCTTCTTCCATTCATTCTATCTGTAAGATATCCTCACTGAAGACTTTCGATTGTTCTATTAAATTTCATACTTATACTGCCATATTTTTAATATCTAAGAATTTTTATTCTTTATGTGTTCTGAGTTTTTTTTTTTTTTTGGTCATGAATGCTTTATAATTTCTGAATACCTTCTACGGTATTAAGAATAGTTCTTTTTAACATCTTATTCTGCTTCGTACATCAACTGTGTTTATTTTCACTTTTCTCCCTGTTTTTTTTTAATATTACATGCATTTCTCAGTTGTACTGTCTGCACAATTCTAGCACTGTCCATTTATATCTAAAAGGGAAAACTTATTTCAAGGTCTGTTTTCATGAGCAAACCTTGTCAAATGGGTGAGTTTCATGAAAAAGTGATCACACCAGGACATTTCTTTGTGGGACTCCCCAGATTTTACATTTATAGGTTTCTTATTTAGGGTTTGAAAGGCAGCATAATATGCCACTCCAAAAATATGACTGTAGGAGTTCAGGGCATGCCACTCCAAAATACGCTTCACTGGTATATTGATTATTTTGAGTTGTAGGCATTTGTAAAAGAGTAAAATCAGAAGAAGCTTTCTCTGAACTCTCCTTATCTGCCTAAAGATAGATCCTTCAAAAGGAACACAAATATAAGTCTCCTCTTGGGAGTCTCATCCTTCAGCAAATATTCACTCTTTTTACAGGAGAGGACAGACCATACCCAGATGCTTGTCATCACAAACTATCATACCTGCCATTATCCACTGGGGGCTCATTCATCACTCTTAAAAAAAATCATTTACTATCCTGTAAGAGGCTATATAACCCTTTTCTTTCCCTATTAAGATGGTATTTAGTCCTGAAATGCAAGTCACTTTGGAGAGTTACTTGTTTTCCTCTGGGTATCTCCCATGTATACTTGAGGTATACATGTAATAAACTTTTATTGTTTTTCTCTCGTTAATCTATCTTTTATTATAGGATTCTCAGCCAAGAACACAGGAAGGTAGAGAAAAAACTACTTTTCCTCCCCTAGAGGTTCTTTGGTAACTTGATCAAGAACTCCTCTAGGATTCTGCCCAGGATGGGAAAGAATGAAAAAGCCTTACTAAAAAGCCTTCTGGTAGTTGAATGGGGAAGTGTGGCAGAGGTTGCTCGTAAGCTTCCTAATAAATACATAGCCTTTTACTTCTTTTTTCTGTTTTCAATCTAAAACCACCTCCCTACTCTACATTTATGCCTGGTATCCAGAGCTCTGTAACTTGTCTTGTTCAATTTGTTCAAAGAATAGACTTACCTTTCCTACCCAGATTTGGCTAAAGTCATTACTAGGATGTAGATGGAAGAGGAGCAGATTTAAACATTCCTTTTTCAGTTCAACCAATCTTTATATCTCAGTCATCACTTTTATCTTTCTAGATATTTAGTGCCTGTACATTCTGGGACTGTCCAAAATCCTGTACCTTGTATCTCCTTGTGCCTCCTCTGCAACTCCTTCTTTAAGCACTTAGCAGTGTGTTTTCTGCACTTTGCTAATTTATTCATTACTGATACTATTTTCCATCTTAAAAAATTTGCTGCCACTTCTTGTTGGCAATTAGCATCATCCATATTCTTGCTAACTTTAATGGTTTATACATCTTACCATCATTTTAGTAAAGATTTGGGAGAGAATAGCGAAAAAGTCACATTGTTTTGTTTGTTTGTTTAGGACCACACCCATGGCATATGGAAGTTCCCAGGCTAGGGGTCAAATTGAAGCTGCAGCTGCCAGCCTATGCCATAGCCACAGCAACATGGGATCCAAGCTGAGTCTGTGAATTTCACCACAGCTCATGGCAATGCCTAATCCTTAACACACTGAGCGGGGCTAGGGATTGAACTACTATCCTCATGGATAGTAGTCAGGTTTGTTACTGTTGAGCCACAATAGGAACTCCAAAAAGCACATTGTTAACCCACTATATTTTACTATAAATTGACTAAATTTTTAAAAAAGTTAACCTGTGTTCAAAAAGTTTGGGAAAGTTAGAGTGGATGATTTTATATGCTTTTCAGCTTGAAATTCCTTCTATGAAAGGGGAGTTAAAGAACAATTTAAGATGAAAGGGTTTACTCAAGACACCAGCCAAAATAAAGTTAATTTAATGTCTCAATTGTTATGCCTGTATGGCAAGAGAAAGTCAGTAATGGTTTCAATCTGAACTTGAACCAAAGAAAGTGAGATTTGACCTGCCATCATGGACATGTTATTGGACTGTATGAAATGCTTTTTACTAATAAATAAATAAAACAAAGATGGGATTGGACCCACCTTAGCCATGTACCTACAGGCACATTGGAAATTAGACCTGCTAGTTAATTCATTGATGACTTAATATGTGCCTTTTTGATGATTCCAAGTGGGAGAAAGAACTCTTCTGCCTTGAGACATAGAAGGGGGAGAAGAATTAATTTTACATAGTACTGTCTTCAAAAGTAATCCACACAACAAAACAGACAAAATTTTTAGAGAAAACATTGTATCCATTTCCTCCTACTGAAATTTAATGGCCCCATAAATACCTGCAGAAGTGAATGAAAGATAGATTTTTAAATTTCCTGTGATGAAGAACAGAAAACTCTCCTATATCTCTTTAGCTGATTGAAAATTTCTTGTGGGGGAAATATTTGCTTTGACAGATACCACATGCATATTGCTTCTTTTTCCAGTATATTTTAGCTCAAACCTTCCTATTTATTTAAAACACTGATTCCAGGTAATACTTAAAATTTCTTAAATGCATTTGCCCAAGTACCTGTTTTCAGCAAAAATACTAAACTCAGCACAAATCCTGTGAGTTGCTTTTGCTACTGTTTTTGATAGACAAGAAACATGGCTGTAAAGAAGTCAGTTTTACATGCCTGGTAGTTTTGCAGCCTTTCTTATACCCACTGTCTTCAGCATAAATATTACTGATAAAATTATGCTCAACTAAACCAAAGGGAAACTACAATGAGTAACCTGAACCCTCAGCATTGCTGGTGAGAATATCAACTGGTGTAGTCACTTTAGAAAATAGTTCCTCAAAATGCTAAACAGAGTGAATATATGACCTGGGAATTTCACTCCTGGGTATCTACACAAGAGAAAAGAAAACATATGTCTAAGTAAAAACTTGTACACAAATATTCATAGCAGCATTATAAATACCAGCCTCAAAGTGGAAACAACCTAAGGGTCCAGCAACTTATGGATGGATAAACAGTAAGTGGCTTATCCATACAATGGAATATCTTTTTGGTCACCAAAAGGAATGAAGTACTGACACATGCTACATCATGGAAGAATCTTGAAAACATTGTGCTAAGGGAAAGAAGTTAGATGTAAAAGGCTACATATTACATGATTCCATTTATATGCAAAGTCCAGAATATGCAAATCCTTAGACAGAGCGTAGATTAGTGGTAGCCAAGGGCTTGGGAATAACTCTTAAATGGGTATGGTGTTTCTTTTTAGAATGACGAAGATATTCTAGAATTAGATGGTGACGATGGTGAAGCAACTTTGTGAATATATCAAGAATCATTGAATTGTACAGCTTAAAGGGTTAACATATGTTTTGTTAACTACACCTTGATAATTAAAAAACAGAATTTGGCACATAAAGCAACCATCCAACTAACCAACCAACCAGACAATGAGGGTAGACTCAGTCTACATACTTTCTGCTGATCTATACCCAAGGTCTGAGACCAGGCTGATCAGTGTGTCTGGTTCTCTTGGTCTCTGTTCCTGTACACAGGGTCTAGCCTCTGTAGGGCCATTTCTTTTGGAAACACTCTCACCTCTGGGGGGGGAGGGTTCTATCAGGGTCAAGCCTTGGTCTTGACCAGGCAGGCCTTGAACTCTCGTCTTCTACTCATATTAAGGAACTTCCTTCCCTCCTTCTTTGCTTCTTATGCATTTTCTTAAATTCTAAATTCAGTATTTTTAATATTGTTATCTATGTGTTCTTATCTATTTTTATTCCCCCTGGAAGGGAATTTGTCAATAATGTTACTTAAAAACTACTTACATACTATTTACAATAACCAAGATATGAAAACAACCTAAATGTCCACTGACAGAGGAATGGATAAAGAAGAGGTAGTACATATATACTATGGTATATTACTCAGTTGTAAAAAATAATAAAATAATGCCATTTGCAGCAACATGGATGGACCTAGAAATTGTCATACTAAGTAAAGTAATTCAGATAGAGATGAATATCATATGAGATCACTAATAGCTGAAATCTAACAAAAAATGATACAAAAGAACTTACAAAACAGAAACAGACTCAGAGATTTGAAACCAAATCCATGGTTGCCAAAGGGGAAATGTGGAGCAGGAGGTTAGACAAATGAGGGAGTTGAGGTTGACATATACACACTGCTATGCATAAAATAGAGGAATTAGCAAGGGCACACATATAGCACAGGGGAATCTGCTCAATAATGTGTAATCATCTGTATTTACTAACTTACTAAGAACTTTCATCAATATCTTAATTACCCTATTTATGGTTCTCTAGGAACTTGGGAGTAGAAGAAAGAAAAGGTGGCAACATCTTTCTCACAAATAGAGGCATGTCTGAAATTTCTCCTTTTTTTCTTTTTGATGAAAAACAAAACAGTTTACACTTGAACATTAAATTTGGTGTCCCACAGTAGGGAACAGCCTGTTTCCTTTTTAAGTTATCCCAATGCTTTATTTTCCCTAAGGTTGGCAGTTTTGTTGTATGGCCCACAGGACCTCCTCTCTGTTTCTTCATCCATTTGTCAGAAAAACGCATAAAAGATGATTGGCAGATTAAAAAACTATTCTCAGAATTGCTTTGCTTACATCATCTGAACGGAACCACTTCTGCAACATGGATAAAATGTCAAACCAGTATAAGAAATCTACCAGGATGTACTTCCATGTGGCACTTTTGCTTTGAGGCAGTCATAGTAAGTGATTCAGCAGCTTATTCAGATTATGCTGCTATCATTCAAGATACTTTTGGAATACCTTTTCAGGAGAGAAAACCACTAGAGGTAACATGGCAGACATTCCTATGTTCTTGCCGAATCCCATTTCCTTTTCCTTCTGGTCATACAACTAGACAATATTTCCTAACATTTCCTATAATTATGTGGGGGCATGAGACTGAGCTGTGACTGGTGCAACAGGGGTGGATGTGACCTGCGCCACCTCTGGGCTTGGTCCCCAAACCTTCTTCATGGTCTCCTTTCTCTCTCAATTGCTGGCTGGACACAGAGGGTCTAGTAAGAGCTCTGACAACCTACGAGATAGCAGAGCCACCATATGGCAGAAACCTGGGTCCCTGAATGGATGTGTGGAGCAGATCCATTAATCTGTCCTGGATGGTGACATTAGTAAGAGATTAAGTTGTATTGTATTAAGGCACTGACATTTGGAAGTGTATGTGATGGCTAGACCAACTAAAAAAAGTCATCAATTACATAAAGCTATCTAATCTTCCATGCCCCTGTTGACTAGACTTTCTTCTGAAATTATATCTTTAAAGCAAATCTATCCCAAGGATGAAGAGTAGCTATCTTCCTAGGTAAACTAATGCTTGGTACAAAGGCAATTAAAAAGAGGAATTTCAAAGATACTTTGATCATCACTTGCACTGTGGGAATAGGTCTATAGCTTCCCCAAGGATCATCTCTGAATCAAATAGCACTCACTTGAATGCATAACAGAGGGGCTGTTAAAAGGGACTGTAACATAGTAAGTGCTGGAGGCATGGGGTTATTATAAAGGGATATTTTTAAATGATTGCCATTTTAATAATCACGGAATTCTAATAATGGAAGCATGATTTGATTTTGTCTGGTATAAAGTGATAGTGTGATATCCCAGAGAAAATTATGTCAGCCTAGTCCCTAGGATAAACTTAGGAGAAAGAAAGTTTGTAAGAAAATACAGAAGCATTATTTTGTGAGTTTGGTTGGTAATGCATGAGCTGTAATGTTTCTTAGTTGTTTATGTGTTCGGGGAAGAAATTATGTTTAAAGTAACTTCAGTTTACAAATATCACATTATGGGGTAACATTAGGGGTAAAACACTATTGTCAACCATTACACTCTGTCGAAGTCAAGCTATCTACATTTTGGAAACACTTTAAATTTAAAATATGTCAAATTACAGACATGCTGGATAAACAAGAGTCTGCTGTATTTGTTCTGGCATGTTTGATTAAAAGTGGTAGGCCCACTGCTTTATGAATTCACATCTTGCAAATAAACAGGTGAAACTTACCCTGCGAAACAAGTGATAATAAAGTTAATATTAGAGGCAAAGGGTGAGGTCTCCATTTCACTGAGTCTCAGTCTCCTGATTTATAAAATGATGATCTTAACAATACTTAGCTCACAAACTTGTGACAAGGAATAAATGAATGAATCTATGTAAAGTTCTTAAAACTGTGCCTGGCACCTAGGAAGTACTAATTATTTTTAATATTGTGGAGTCCATGAAAATACTGGATAACTTTTTTTTTTTTTTGGTCTTTTTGCCATTTCTTAGGCTGCTCCCACGGCATATGGAGGTTCCCAGGTTAGGGGTCAATTGGAGCTGTAGCCACCAGCCTACGCCAGAGCCACAGCGACACGGGATCCGAGCCGCGTCTGCGACCTACACCACAGCTCACCGCAACGCCGGATCGTTAACCCACTGAGCAAGGGCAGGGATCAAACCCGCAACCTCACTGCGCCACTATGGGAACTCCGAAAATACTGGATAACTTTAAGCATAGATGGTCTATTGATTAAGCCAGACCAGAACAAACCACTTTTTCCTCCCACTTATTTTTAGCAAATAATCTTTTTTCTTTCATATTGTTTATCTGTCCACCTACTTATATCAGATGTATGTTTAAATACACACACACACACACACACACACACACATTCTTTCTTAAAAGTCAAATTTCTTACTTAAAAGTCATTTGGGGAAATTTCTTAAGGAAATGGCAAATATATGAAAATGGTCATTATTTCCTACTGACTGATTTTACAAGGGTCTGCCTCAGTCTATAGACAGACTGGCTCCAGCATTTCTGCTGGCCAGCTAGCCAGGGCTTTAACTGGAAAACCTGCCACATTCTTAACTATTGTGTCACACCAGCAATCTGGGAGAGACAGTACCTCTTTTACCCCTGTTCTCGTTAAGACTCATCCTGTTTTTCTATGGCTTAAACTCTATTTTCAGGAGGAAAAAAAAAAAATCAGCCTAAAAATTCCTCCAGGCCAAAACACAGCCTTGGGCATCTTATGCTAAGAGGGACTCAAAAAAAATCTGGCTGAGGCATTTTCTGAATCTGTTGTAAAGATGAGAGCATCTCCATTTAGACTCTGTGTGTATTTTTATAACTGTTTAATTCTCTCTTTATGGATAAGCACTTAAAAAGCAAAATGAAAAATTAAATGAAAACTCCAAATGCCCCCCGCCCCCCAGTTGGTGCAAGAATCTGTGTAATTGGAGGGAGTCACTTAAAATGAAGGAAAATTAACAGTGAGAAAGCTCTCACTGGCGATGTGAATGAGTGGCTGCCTTTCCATGACATTTTACTGCATCCACTCAAACAGATGGGCTCCCAGGGCTAACTGGCCTCTGTTGAGATGAATGAGATTCCACAACTATTAACACATTGGCATAGAAATGGGCCAGATTCAGTTGCAGAGGCATTCTTACAGAAACAAAGAAGATCACAAAGCTATCCTGTCTCCAGTGCCCATCAATGCAGACCCATTTGTTATCAAATCCCATTCATTCGAGCCAAAGCTACATTCACTATCACATGACGCTCTTCAGGCACCGCATGGAAATCCTGAGGATCTGATCAGTTATTAACTGCTATTGATGCTGATGTGGCTGGTTTGGCTGCAGAAGGCCAATCGGCACTCTCACAAGTGGTCACACAAGTCAAAAAAGGCACCAGGCAGAAATCAAACATGCGGAGAAAAAGCAGACTCACTGATAAGCAAGTGGACTAAAAAGGCCTCCTGTATTGGCAAAGGTCACCCAAGACATTGAAATTCAATGAAGGGGGTTTTAAGTTAAGGAAAACAGGCAAACTCCAGGGAACCTACCCTGTGAAAAAGGCTGGGGACCCATGCCCCCTTTCCTATAGAAAGGAGCCAGCATGGGGCATGCCCTGCAGATGGACTGGGGGAGCACGCAGCCTGCAGAGCACATCTGGCACACAGGTGTATGGCCTTGTATTCTTAGGCCAGCGGTTAACAGTCATGTGCAAAGAGTCCTATTGCTATTTGGGGTGGAAAGCAAGAGAAATTAATAGCTGAAAGCTCATTATGTTTTTCCAAAAAAAAAAAAAAGAAAAAAGCATATGGGTCCCGGCCAAAACAGTCTTCCTCTAGCAGATTATATTTTTAATCCACCTACTTAATTAACTAGCTCCTCAGTAGATCAAATGCTATTAGTGAGTTAGAGTAATATTGCCACTGGAGCGGCCATTTAATTCTGGCAACTCTAAAGCAAATTATTTCATAAATGGATTGTTTATTCAATTCAGTTCAGTTCCAATTCAATTCTGAGCCCCTTCTATGACCAAAGCACTGAGCTAGACCCGTGGGGGAACAGAGTGAGGGAGGAACAATTGCTGCCCACAATCTAACAAGGGAATGGTGACTGCTAAGTGAATTATAGCAGTGGAATGCAAATCAGGCATACACGTGGGGGCTGGGGGTAGGGGCAGGAGGGAAGAAACCAGTCAAAGAAGGGAGGAGTTACTTTCCTGTGTAGGAAAGCAGGAAAGACAGGATGGAGTAGAGCCCAAGAAAGGAATACTGAAACATAGTACAAGGGATTCAGGAGATAGGGATGAGGGATTACAGAAATACAGAATATTCCATACAGTTTATATGGAATACAAAAGAGATACAGAGAGTGCAGAGTGATGTAAATCTAAAGTAGAAGGTAGCAACAAGAATGGGTAGAAGGGAGGGGAGCATGATATAATTCAACAAGTGATTTGAAGAACTGAGCAAGTTTCAAAAATGATTGTTATGTGATGCATCCCACAGTGGATGCTGGGATAGGAAAAGAAAAGACACACTCTGGCCACACATGCCCCTCAAGTAGTTCACAGCCTAGTGGGGGAAAAGACATCACCCATTAGGGTTTGCTCTCTGCTCTGACAGAGGTATGTGCCTCATGTTGTGAGAACATGAGGTAGGCACCTAAAGACCAAGGGCTTGTGGGGGAAGGGTGACAACTGAGGTGGACAAAGGGCCTTCTGCACAGAATGGGGAAAAATCCAAGAAGGCTCTGGATGCTTTGTTATGGAGACTGGACTGTTCTCCTACTGGCAATGGCCAGTGAGTCATCAGTGGGTGTGAAGAAGGGGTGTGACAACACCAGATATGCCTTGTACAAAGATCACCTTGCAGCTGTGAGGACAATGAGGATGGATTGGTGGCAGAGACTGAGGCTGGACAACTAGACAAGAAATGATGGCAGTGGCTGCCCTGATAGGGGCTGAGATATGGTCCATGGCTGTGATAAACCCTGAAAGTATTAATGGGGCATCATGTATAGAAAAAGACATGGATTGGACACAGGGCATTAAAAAAGAGTCAAGATCAAGGTTAATGCCAGAATTCTGATTTTAGAAACAAGCAAATGATAGTACCCTTCATCAAAATGGGCACAAAGAAGGAGCAACAGTTTTCAAGGAAGAGGATTGCAGTTTTGGACAAGTTAATTTGAAATGCTTGTGGTGCATTCTAGCCGAGATGTTCTTGGGCACAAACTGATCCTAAAACAAGTCAAAATCCTAGAGAAATGGAATACAACAAGACGTCTCTAATTGTGTACCCATGGCTGGCTCCTTAAAAATCAGTATGGTCACAGAACAGAATAATTTAGAAGGAATATAATAAAAATGAAAGCTATACCAATGAAAGGTATAACAATCCTTCTCTACCTGAAAGCCTTTTGCACTGGAGTATATGTATAAAAGGCTTTCAGGTAGTGAAGGATTCTCTACATTCTGTCACATATCTCTTGGGAGGCACAGTCTTCAGAAGCCTCAGTGAATGTGAATAGGTTCTAAGCTCTTTTTTTGCTGGTTCTGATGTATAAGCACTTAGTGAGTAACTGCTAGGTACCATGTTCAACCCTGAGTTAAATGAGGAATATTAAAACTGACACAGCCCTGTCCCAACAGCAAGACGTTATCCACGCAGCTGATGTGACACAGTAGCAAATGAACAGAACACACAATAAGACCTTGGTGGAAAACAATGAACAAAGTGCTTTGGAAGTCTAGAGCAAGGTGGGCATGAGACAAAATCAAGGGGGACAGTGGATGACAATACTGAGCTGGTTCTATTCAATTTTGGTATTTTTTTCATTGTGGATATTTTGCATTTAATTTTGACTTTCTTTTTCTTTTTTTCTTTTTTACAGCTGTACCTGCAGCATATGGAAGTTTCCAGGCTAGGGATCCAATCAGAGCTGCAGCTTCCAGCCATAGCCACAGCCCCAGCAACCCCAGATCTGAGCTGAGTCTGCGAACTATACCATACCTCACAGCATCACCAGATCCTTTAACCCACTGAGCAAGACCAGGGAGTGAACCTGCCTTGTGGATACTATCTTATTCTTAACCTGCTGAGCCACAACGGGAACTCCCTAATTCCTATTTTCTTAAAGAAAAAAATTGCATTAAGATATTAGATTGATTGCTGAATTTGTTAGTGTCCCCTTAGACTGAGTGCCTGAGGAGAGTATGCTAGGGGCCCTTTCCCAATCCTGGCTCAGGAAAATTTATCTAGAATTCAGACACAGCAGACAAACAAGCAGGAGTCATCAAGGCCAAACCATGACTTCCCCTTCCTAAATTACTCTAGTACCTGAATTATTCTTCATCCTTCTCATGAGCAGAGCTGCCTCCTCAAAACGGTTTAACCAACAGCTATGATTAGAGCCTTCCTTTTGGGCAAATTCTCTATGGTAGAGCACCAGAAGAAAGGTATTACTGATTATTTCAGATTTGTTTGTTTGTTTAGGGCCGCAACTGTGTCATATGGAAGTTCCCAGGCTAGGGGTAGTATCAGAGCTGCAGCTGCAGGCCTGCACCACAGCCACAGCAGAACCAGATCCAAGCTGCATCTGTGACCTATGCCATAGCTTGCAGCAACACTGGATCCTCAACCTATTGAGCAAGGCCAGGGGTGAATCCTCATTGACACTATGTCAGGTTCTTAACCCTTTGAGCCACAATGGGAACTCCACTCAGAGTTTTACATTTTGCTTCTTCTAAGGGTAGTTTCCAATTTAACATAAGTATATATCTTGATTTCCAGTAAAACTATTTCTTCCCTCCAATGGCCAATGGGTCCATGCATTTCAGAACCCAACAAAAATATTTTGAGCAAAGAAAATTGGAGTTTGTTGACTTCACTGGACTCCACACTCCCTGGGAAGAGGAATTCTTTCCAGTAGGTGCTCTGCTATCTTCTGCGTGCCCAGGACTGTCCCCACACCATGGTGGGCACTTAATATATGCTTACCTGAGTGTTGAAAATTCGAAGATGCTTAACAACTACATTTATCAAGTTAGAAGACATTCACATAGCTTAATCACAGCTATATATATACATACATATATATATATATATATATCTCCTCATTACTATTTTATAGCCATGAAGTGCCCACAGAAATTCAAGGCATGACGCATGACTTTCCAACCCTAACCTGATTGACTTGTCACCTTCTGACTAGTCCTTTGGTAATGGCTGGAGTTGTGCAAGTGGATTTGAGTTAGGGTCCTTCATACCAATAATTTGATGAAGAATTAATCTCTGCATGTTCTTAGTAGAGAATGAAATTTTGAGCTACATGTTGGCAGACAGACTGTTTATTAGTGATATTTTGATGACTAACCTGATTTGGAAATTTCTTATTAAGAGTCTGGGAATGATGTGTACAAAAAACAAAAACAAAAAACAAACAAACAAAAAAAACCACTCACTGTGTGTGCCTCTGTGTGCAGAACTGCGGGGCACATTTCCTGGTGAAGGATAAGGCAGGATACCTGTCCTCTGCTGACCACTCACATATATACCCACTCATGTCTATTATTTGGATGGTCTGGATTACGAGTGCAGAACAAGCAATGAAGAATTCCACAAAAGCAGTAATGAATGGTACCCATCAAAAGATTAAAACTTCTTCTGTACTTTTCCCCTGAGGAATTTGACTCCTCCTCTTGCCTCAAATGGTTTGTCCACATATTTTCAGAGGCTTTGGATATTCCTGGGAAATGTCATCCAGCTAGTGAACCCATCTGACCTTGTTTAGCTTATGAATTCTGATGAGCACACAGGTCAAAGTGTTACTGCCCTAAGTGACATTTTAAATGATTTTAATATACTCTCATAAAAAATTAGCTGCCAAGACTCAACTCTGAGGACTCTAGAACATAGGAATGATGTAGAATCTTTTAATATTACAAGTAGTTTTAATGTACCAGGCTGGTTGGTATTACTGTGTGTGCATGTGTATGTGTGCGTATATATATATATATATATATATATAATTATAAAATGAAAAATACACACATAGTTTCATGGAAAAATGTATTTGCCTCCTTCCCTAGGTATAGTAGTTTATTCTGTCTAATAAACAATAGTTTACTCCTTCTCATTTTTAGTTCCATATAAATAAAAGAAAAAGCCAGTAATTATTTCCCCCCTCAGTTGCTTTATCTTTGCAACAAAATGAAATATCTCTGGATATTTTAAGAGAAACAAAATGTACCAATTACTAATCTACTTCATAGCGTAATATTTTGGACTAACTTAAAAAATATGTTAACCAGGTTTACTGCAGAAAAGGATAAGATCTTTAGCTGAATTATGCTAAAACAAAAAGCCAGGTGAGTTGAAAACAGCAATTCAAAAATCAGAGGAAAAACCAACTCAACAGATATCCACATGTCTAGAGAGTATTTAAACTATTTCACTTTATAAAATTCAATGGGGAATGTGATTTCTAGTGTTCTGGCTTATAGAATCACTTGGGAATGAATAATTCATAGGCTTTTTACCAAGTCTCAAGTGTAAATCAGTCAAATATAGCAACATGATATTCATGCTGAATTTCTAAGTACTTAAAAACATTTCGATGGAAACTTCTTTTCAAGAGAGCAGGAGGGAGAATGTCACTTTCCCCCTGCTCATGTTGCCCAGGCATATTTGCATTATGTACTTTGAAAAATCTATACCAAGGGATTTAATGAAAGAATAAACCAGTTAGGTTACAGAAGTGAAGAAAAGAAGAGCAACCAAAAACTTTCTCACTGTTATGTTTTCTTTATTAACATATTGATGTGAAACTAAACAGAAAAAGCAATCTAATAACAAACATTCCTTTGAGACATGCTCAGGGAGCAAAAGGACATCCACTTACTGTTCCGCCCATCCGATTGGTCCATATATGGCAATAAAGGCACAATAGACGGAAACAGGAAACAGACTGGCACATCTGTAGTATCTTATTAGCAGCTAATGGATATCCGAGAAGAACGCACATATAATGCTGAATCGTCTGGACCAATCTCCGAAGCAATTACTCTTAATTAGTGGGTTCTGTTTATAGATTCAACTTAGTGTACCCTTATGTATCAAAGAGATGAAGGCAGCTGCAGAAAAAGAAATGAGGCTCTTAAAGGAAAAGTATTCCAAGATGTTGGAGGATTCCTTTTTGGTGAGGTGAAACCATTTCTTTCCTGCCTCTGCCTGGCAGAAGGGGGCTTTCTCCTTTTTGAATGATTAAAGAAAAGGGAGAAAACATTTTCCAAAGCTGGCTAGCTGTTAAAGGTATTCTTGTTCTTTGCCTTAGGAAAACATAAGGAAAGCTGGTCAAAATAAAACAACTGTGCAGGACAAAAACACTGCCTCAAACTGTAACTTTGAATATTTCCAGGAGGTTGTCCCCCCTCCCCCTCCCACCAAATCAGTGCCTCAGAGATGCCGCACCTGCATTTTCTCACTGCCAAATTGGAAGCAGTGGGGTAAAATGGGTGATGTGACCAGCTGTATGGCCATAAAAGAGAAAATAAAATGGGTTTTCCAGGCCAATCTAGTCAAAAGAGATCTGAGTATATTCACCAAGCCTCTGAGCCAACAGCCACTGCCTGTAAATGGAAAAATATTATGTAAATCAGTCTCCTACCCAATACCTACCACACACTTGCCTTTTTTTTAAAGAGGGAAAATCCTGTTGAGTAGTGGATGTTGAATCTGTACAATCCTATTCCCATGTAAACAGCTGTATGGATATCTTTCTTAGAGAGAGCCACCACTGGGGTCCTGCTTCTGGAGTGACTCTGAAACTACTAGAAGGCTTGATTCTTTAAGCATTTCTGGCTACTTTTGCAGCATATTGCTCTACTCTCTTGTAAGTCAGAGAAGTTTGTTCCTGTCTTGTGAAATTCTGTTTAGAAAGATCATTTTGAATGCACAGCTAGTGCACGAATGTACAACCTGTGACCGTTCTCTCCCATGACTGTACTTCTCCACATAGGTAAGAAAACTGGGCTTGATTTCTTCAGAGGGTAAAGGAGGAAACTTCTTACTTGCCTCGAGTGTACCACAATTCAGGATAGGCATGCTTTCTTTGCATTTAATTTTCTGAGTGTTCAGGAATTTGCACATGAGCTCCTCCCTACCTAAAGCAAGATAATCCAAAGCACTGGTCCTCCACTGTCATGAGCATCTAGAGCATAGGTGGAACAGAACCCCCCAGGCTTGAGCCCTTGTGAAGGGGCCCCAGGAGTCTATGCTAGAAGGCAGTGCTGCAGGCACGGGCTGTTCTCCCCCCAGCCCCCGGGGTGGCCCTTCTCCTCCTGAAACCTGCTCCCAACTTCCTCTTCTGTCTGTTCGATGAATCAGCCTCCATTTTATCATGCTATGCATTTGACCTTTCACATAAAATTTTAAGATTCTTTGCAAATGGTTCTGATGTTCATGAATATGGGCAATGTGGTTAAAATTTCATTAAGTTTACAAACGGCATTCTTTTTTATATACCTATCTGTTTATTAAAGCATAGTTGGTTTACAGGGAGTTCCCATCATGGCACAGTGGAAATGAATCTGACTAGTATCCATGAGGATATGGGTTCCATCCCTGGCCTTGCTCAGTGGGTCAGTGATCCAGCACTGCTGTGAGCTGTGTTGTATGTTACAGATGCAGCTCAGATCCTGCGCTGCTGTGGCTGTGTCATGGGCTGGCAGCTGTAGCTCCAATTTGACCCCTAGACTGGGAACTTCCATATGCTGCAGGTACAGCCCTAAAAAGCAAAAAAAAAAAAATATATATATATATATATATATATAGTTTCCTGTGTACAGCAAAGTGACTAAGCTATACATGAATACATAAATATATATTTGTGTATAATGAATATATATATAATATATATGAATATATATATTACAGAGAAAAGACACAGAGAGAGCTATAGATGTATGTTTATATCTATGTATCTATTCTTTTTCAGATGCTTTTCCATTAAGGCTATTAAAAGATATTGAATACATTCCCTGTGTTATACAGTGGGGCCTTGTTAGTGATCCATTTTACACATTAATAGTGTGTATATGTTAATCCCAAACTCCTAATTTATCCCTTCCCTCCTTTCCCTTTTGGGAACCATGCACATGATCCAGTAGAGACAGCCATGAAAATCTTTGAGGAACCATCTCTCTCTGACCAGCCTCATTGGTTCAGTGAGATCTACTGACACAGTGATTTTGTAACACATCACAGCTATCATTTGTAAGAGCATTTGAGAACTATTTTTGTAAAGTAGCTGCCATGTTAGTCAAGTATATTTTCTTTTTAAAATTTCTGCCCACGATTAACAGAAGCAACCCAGCCTCTGACCAGAGCATAGAAAGGTTTGTATTTTTAAAGGTGTCAGAAAAGGGCTGCCCTGGTTGGCTCCTTCAGAAGGTTTACATCAGTATATTAGGGCGTTAATGCCTCCAAACCATCACATACTCTGTTACAGAGAAAAATGTAGCTTACATACCCCAGTGAGGAATTCTTTTGGCTGCATGCAACAGAATTTCTGAGTGATTTAAGCAGTAAAGGTATTTGAGTGTGTCTCGTAAACAGCAGTCTGGACACAAAGCAAACCAGAAAAGGAGTGCAGTTCAAAGAAATCATCAAAGACCCCTGATCCCCTGATCTTTCTACCTTCATTAGCATGTTGGCTTTCTGCCTCATAGTAACAGATGGTCTCCTGGGTCCGTGCAGGAAGAAGGGCAAGAGGGTGTTGTATACCATTTTTCCAGGACAACTGGAGCTTGCTCAAAAGGAGTCTTCTGACGTCTGCTCAAGTCTCAATGGCCAGAACGGTCACATGACCAACCCATGCTACAGCGAGCTGGGAAAGTGAGTGGCTTTTCTAGCCTCTTGTTGGAAGCCATTGTGAGAGTAGAGGTGTTGCCATGGCTGTTGGCATTTGGCAGCACCTGCCTCACTGATGTACTGACTGGGAAAGAGGATTTTGTTTCAGACTCTTAATGTCCCAACATTACTGTGGTACCAGATATCAACAGACATATTCTCTGCTTTATTTCTATTGTACAAGAATTGTCAAAGCCTGATATGAGTCTCTCCTATACACCTCCCTTTACTATTTGTTTTAAACTTGGGATGAGAGGCAAGAAATTACTAAACAATGCTGATTTGATACTAACACTACTTTTTTTTTTTTTGTCTTTTTGCCACTTCTAGGGCCACTCCCATGACATATGGAGGTTCCCAGGCTAGGGGTTGAATCGGAGCTGTAGCCACCGGCCTACGCCAGAGCCATAGCAATGAGGGATCCAAGCCGCGTCTGCAACCTACACCACAGCTCATGGCAACGCCAGATCCTTAACCCACTGAGCAAGGCCAGGAATCGAACCTGCAACCTCAAGGTTCTTAGATTCGTTAACCACTGAGCCATGACGGGAACTCCAACACTACTTTTCAATGGTTTCCTTTACCCTCACAAGATGCCTGGATATTTCTCCTACCAGTTTACAGTTACTATCACTTATATAAACAAATGTCAGTCCTATATTTCTATTTATTGTCTACATCCTAGAAAAAATGGAAAGATTTTGGCCCAAAACGACCTCCCTCCCTTGGTTCAAAACTATTTGTCTTTAATTTAAAACTGAGACTCTTATTCTAGAAATGAGGCATATCACTTCTACTCAATGACCCAGGAAAATCCATGACAAAACGTGCTCTCCATGCTCTCCAGACTGGACAAAACCTCAAAATTCTACTCTGGAAGCAACTCCTTTGGCTGGTATGTGGCTTCCCCAGAGACATGGCCAAGGCCATTAGTGCAATGGGCTGCCTGCATTCTGATTTCCTAGTCTAGGTGTTGAGAAGAATCTGCAGATCGAGTTATATTTAACAGAAGAAATAGAAAAGGAAGGGCGATTTTCCCAAACTTGACTAAAGAGAGGAATTACTTGGTGAGCTTGTTAACAATACAGATTCCTGGACTCCAATCCAGAGTTCAATCAGAATTTGCAGGCAGAGGTCTGGAAATCTGTTTTCTTTTTCTAACAAGTGCCCCAATCAATTTTGTCATCAGCGGCCCTCACCCTGGCTTCTCAGTAGAACCATCTGGAGAGCTTGTATAAAACACCAACGGCTGGAGCCTCATCTTCAACGAGAATAGCTGAGCATGCAGCCCAGCATTCATTTTTTTAAAAAAAACATTTTGGCAACTCTGCTGTGCAGATCGGATGAAGGCAGGAGCTCTGGCATGGAAGCCTGTGTGTGAGTGTGAGCTTAGAGAAAGAATTGATTCAGCCAAAGGCATTACTTCAGCGCTTAAACTATATCCTTTGAGTCAAGTCCTGTGTTCTGCCTGCTTTGTAAATAAAGTTTTATTGGAATGCAGCCATGTCAGTTCTTTACTCATCTTTCTGTGGCTGTCTTCTGTTCACCCTACTACAGCAGAGCTGAACAGCTGCAGCAGAGATCACTATGACCCATGAGCACCAAACATTCATTCTCTGCCTCCTTACAGATAGAGTTTACCAATCCCTGAATAAACTAGACACCTGGATCAAGGGTAGTTAACAAATTATTGCCATAACAATAAGCCCAGATTATAAATAAGACATGGTTCTGAATATCTGACATCTATTACCTCTATTCTCATTTTATCAGTAAGGAAACTGAAGATCTGAGAGTCTGAGAAATGTATCTAAGGTCACAGCTCCAGCAAAGGATGAGGCCAGGATTTCAATGTGGGCTGTCTGACTTCAGGACCTCAGTTTGGCCCCCTTCAATTTAATTAGTACCTCTCTTAGGTATGGCCTCTAGGACAGGTTGGAGAAGAGCAATGGTGAGGCGAGAGGACAGACAGACATCTGAGCAATCTAAGCCACCCCCAACTGCTCTCTCGAGCCTCATGTCCACTGGAGCAGTCGAACTGGAAAGGATTCATTCTTCTATCAAGCTTGAAAAATGGTGAGTGCTGAACTGTATAATTTCTTTTACTTTTTGAAATGTACCATGTTCAATATGACTAACTGTATAAGCTGGAGTTGTGAGCATCACTCACGGCTCCCAGACATACAGCATTAGGATCACTTCCTTGGCTGCATTAAGCCTCACACCCTTAATTTGTTCTGTGATCTATTCAATATGTTCCTAGTTTTCCACAGGGTCAGCAGGATAGACAGTTTTCTGGTAAAGACTGGACATTATTCTGGAATTCCCGTTTGGGGCTGTTTGTCAGAGGATCAGCAGAGCGGTTGGAAGAGAAGAACATGTAGCCATTAAACATGGAGGAACAAAGACCATGCAGTGACTAGTGTGACAAAAATAGCTGTTTTATTGTCAATATTTTGCTTTACAGGAAGCCAGTAAAGCAATTGAAACATATAAATTATAGGCTGAGATCACAACAGCCCACACAGAGACCTTGGGAGGTGGCTTCTGGATCGCCTGCATTAACAGCAGAGCTCATATGCTCAGGTGCAAGGACAAAAGCTACCAACAGTCTCAGTGTTTCTCTAATCACGCTGTAGTCCCAAATTTTATAGCCCTAAAGTGAGGCCCACTATATGCCAAAATGCTAATCAGACAAGTTAAATGAAGGGTGAGAAGAGTCCTCGGTCATCCTACCCTCCCAGACTCCTCCACTGGTTTAATTTATTGTTCATTGACCTGTGTCGCCTTGAGACGTCTGGCCATGTGCTCAGATTGGCCAGGAATCCTGTTCTAGCATTATTGTGACCAGTGCTTACCAGACATTGAAAATACAAGGCAGACAATGATGTTAATCACCAATGGGAGAGCCAAACTAGGTCTACTAATGTTCCCATTAGTGAAGACAGACTATTTAGCATCTGGCACTATGCCAGATGATTTGAAGAGTGTTCAGTCTAGTCAATGAAAATTTTTTTTTTTTGGTCTTGCTATATCACATTGCTGCTTTTTATTTTTAAATATTTAATGCTAATTTGATCTGGACTCTTTAACCAGGGAAATTTGATCTCTGGGTTGTGCTGACCTATTCCTTCTCGCTCACCACTCTACACTTTCAGAACAACTTTCCTTAGAATACCCACCCCTAGTCCCACTCTAGAACCTCTTCCACAGTGCTCTTCTCTCTCAGCATTCCCATAGGCCACTATTCACCTTGACATTCCCAGGGAGAGGTCGTCACACGCGCAGATTATAAGCAAGGACTAAAAATTTCAGAGCTGCTGATGCAATCTCGAAAGTGCAGATTTGGACCACAGAGGCTGGGGCGAAAGGGAGGTTTACACCCCGTAGCTTGAGCTGACATTTCTCTTAACACCACAGAGCCTCAGAAAAGCAAAGAAGCAAACAGAGGACACACCCTCTTCTGAGGATATATTCAAATCTTGCTCTATATTTAGCAGACTGCCTTTCCAAGTTAAATGGAAAAACCAAAACGGGGCTACTAGATGCTTTCCAGACAGCTTCCTTTTCCTTCTTGCCAGGTGACTCTGGCTTGCCTCATTCTTTCCTCTGAAAATCCTTCCCAATCTCTGCTGGGCGAAATCTAATACACCACTCAATTTCCAGTTCAAATAGCAAGCACTTTCTTCAAGAAGCTTCTTTCGCCAGTTCTAAATCTATGCTGTATTATTGGCACCATTTTTTTTTTTCTTTTTATGGCCACACCTATGGCATATGGAAGTTCCCAGGCTAAGAGCTGAATTGGAGCTGCAGCTGCCGGCCGATGCCACAGCCATAGCAATGCCAGATCCAAGTCGCATCTGCCATCTACACCACAGCTTCGGCAATGCTGGATCCTTAACCCACTGATTGAGGCCAGGGATCGAACCTGCATCTTTATGGATACTAGTCGGGTTCTTAACCCACTGAGCCACAATGGGAACTCCTATCTGCACTATTTAAATAAATAAATAAATAAATAAATAAATAAATAAATAAATAAAAATAGAACAATTTCTTAAAAAAATAAAAAAAGAAAGACTAGTCCAAACTAAAATCACACAGCTTAACTAAGTTGCAAACTAGAGGGGTTTTTATCACTGTTAAAGAAAAAAAGGCACACAAGTGGTAAATCCAGTTGGGATTTACACAGGAAATCCAATTATTAAGTGTCCCAGAAACTCCCCTTTCCACATCATCCGCCACTGTCAGGGAAGCTTAGTACCTGCCTCTTTCGCTTTGCCTCAGTGCTTCAGCAGCTGCCAGCTAAATCATAATATGGAAGACGCAGCTAGGTGAGTGGGGAGAGTGTGCCTAAGTGCAGATTTCAGAATGGCGGGGTGAGGACGGAATTCTTTGGCAAACGATGATTTACCTAATATCAGGGGATACTCCAGGCTAACTTCTACTCAGAATAAATGCCCATCAGCTAAAAGTGCAACTTCTCTGCCTGCCCCAGCATTCAACTCCTCTTTCAGAAATTGTCTGGAAGATTCATATCACTGGCATGACATTTTTTTAAAAAGTCATGTATATTTCATGTAAGTAAAATTATGTCTGAGGCGTATTCAGCTATGCAACAAAAGGTATATTCAGGTGTCTGCAGCAAAGACCTAGACTTGGAGATAGTTCTTGTTTTGTTTACTAAGTGTCTACAGTTCTACAGTGGCCCCATTTTCTCCCTTGTCCTGATCACCAGTTCCAAGTTAAAGCACAAAGCAGCTGGCCATGGACTGTAGCCTCTTCGATGACTGCCATGCCCTGCTTGTCATCCTATAGGCATTCTGTGAGGCACCATTACTTCATCAGAAGGCAGATCTAGCAAGCATCTGTCTGTTAACCCCAAATTACCTTTCCCCAAAGTTGCCGATGACGGCAAATGGCCATGTACTCAGAGATGCCATTGATGGGCTTTAAAAAATACTGGCAGCAATTTTCTGCATTAGAAGAAAATTCTAGTGAGAGAAGGAAATGAGGGGAGATCATAGCTTTTCCTCAAGTATTTCTATGAAGGAGAACTGAGCTGGTATTGGGCATAGTTTATAATGCCGTAGGGCAGGGCTGCTCAAACTCAGGGATCTTTCGAAAATTCAGATTCTGATCCAGGCATTCTTATTATTATTACTATTTTTTTGTTTTTGCTATTTTAGGGCCATGCTTGCAGCACATGAAGTTTCCCAGGTTAGGGGTTGAATCGGAGCTACAGCTGCTGGCCTATACCATAGTCACAACAATGTGGGATCCAAGCCGCATCTGCGACCTACATCATAGCTCATGCCAACACCAGACAGATCCTTAACCCACTGAGCGAGGCCAGGGATAGAGCCCGCAACCTCATGGATCCTAGTTGGGTTGGTTAACCACTCAGCCATGAAGGGAACTCCGAACCCAGGCATTCTGATGCTCGTGTTTCTGCTTTTCTCCCACTCTCCCAGGTGAGGTTGATACTGAGACTACTCTTGAGGTAACAAGGCTAAAAGAATTCTCTATTTGGACGTTATCCCTGTTATTAGTATTTCCAGTGCCCTCTCTTCCGACCCACATATCTGTCACACATGTCCACCCCACTCGCCTGATTTTCATGTCACTATATTTTACAGAAGGTGAGGAAGGCGCTTCAATTCCTGTAAAAGGAACTTCATTTGATAAAAATCTGGACTCATCCTACTGATTTTATACCTCTTAAAAAAGAACATGAGCATTCCTAGAAGTAGAAAGTTCCCCGACTAGCAAAATAATGATTTATTTATTTTTAAAAGTTGTACTTTGAATACAGAAGTGTAGGAAACCACTCATGATTAAGCTGGTTGACATCTAAATTGGGATAGGATGGAAAGATGATAACACCATGGGACTAAAATCAAAGCCCTTGGACTTTCCATTTGAATGGCTACATCTGTGACAGTCCTGAGGCTTTTAGCTACTCCCAGACAAGGGGCTTCAGTGGATATGGACCCTCCAAAGAGACTCTGATATTGGCAGATCATCCCACCGATGAGGGGCCACTGGGGAAGCAATGAATTGGGTTAGTACGACTAGGTCAGGTATCTCTTAGAAAACCACTGGAGATAAAATGTTAAGCTAAAAAGAAGTGAGAGAATCCTAGAGTTGATTTTATTTGTACCATTCTTACACATCTAGTATATTAAATTCAGTTACTGGCAGAATGTGTATTTGTCAATGTCAAAAGTTATCCAGGGAGAGGCAAATATCTTTTGAGAACATTTATCAATTTCCTGGTACTAAGGATTTTATTTCACAGTGTTTTTTGAACCCTATCTTAACCATATTTTATAGGGGATAATAGGATAAAAGATAATTTTTTTGTGTATAGAGTCCTTAGAGTAATTCTAATTAGTAATTCTACTACTAATTTAGTCAAGTTAGTTTCTTGATTTTGCTTATATGCAGCCTCAGTTAAAAATAGTAATTTAGGTAGAATCATTACTTGTGTTGACCATTTTTCAACAGATAATTGATAATAACTATAATAATACAACATGATCTTAAATATCGATCTCAGTTTTCTTTTCTCTGAAACTAATATTGTTTTTCAATGTCCCTTCATGCTCAAGTCTATCAAAAATGAGGACTCACGGAGTTCCCGTCATGGCTCAGTGGTTAATGAATCCGACTAGGAACCATGAGGTTGCGGGTTCGATCCCTGGCCTTGCTCAGTGGGTTAGTGTAGTCGCAGATGCGGCTCGGATCTGGCATTGCTGTGGTTCTGGTGTAGGCCAGCAGCTACAGCTCCGATTAGATCCCTAGCCTGGGAACCTCCATATGCCATGGGAGTGGCCCTAGAAAAGGCAAAAAGATAAAAAAAAAAAGAGGACTCACATTGCTAATTAGAACACTGGGCTTCAATAGAAAGAATATGAAGTAAGGCATGTTGAATATTTATCTGTTTTCCATTTTCCTGTGCACCTTGGTATAACAAGTGATGGGTGGGACTAAGTGGCCCTATTTGAACCAATGACCAGCCTAGAAATTAGAAGAAATTTCCTTTTTTAAAGAAAATGCTCAATTACCGTTCTGCTTTTGAAAGAATGTATCATAGCCTGGGGGCAATATAAGAGCCACAAACTTTTAACAATTTCTTCACGGAGGTGTCTGGTGTCTGCTTTCATCTCTGCGCAACTGTAATTCAAGCATTCCCCAATAGTCTCCAGTCACCTTCTGATTCTTGGCCATGCCAGATGTTGGGGAATTGCTTGAAAGGCAGGCTTGTATCTCCCTGAAGACTGGAATTCCTTCTAACCCTAAGGTATAGTATCTGAAGTCAAAGCCTTCTTGACTTGTTCTGCTGGTCTTTCATCTCTTAGTTGCCTGCCACTGCCTCTCCTGAATGAGATCTTAAGTTGGATCTTAAGGGAAAAGGATGTTTTGAGTACCTTTACTCCTATGTAAACAATGAGAACACTAGTCTTTCAAAAGCAGAAGCTTCTTTTAAACCCATCTAACCCTTGCTTTTGGGTCTTAACAATAGGGTTCTGCTTCTTGGTTTTGGCTTAAAACTGAAAAGACCGGGTAGTTGGGGATTAGAAGGGAGGATTCTTTGACTAACATTCTTTCTTAAAAAAAAAAATGCCAGTGGGACCTTAACATGAGTATATGGCTTCTTATTACACAGCCATTTAAATGGCAATAAACAAAACTGCAGCCAAGAGGTACCCACAGGTCTGGAAATCTTGCTCTAAGTCATTACTTTCTTTTGGAAATAGAGCATCACAGTAAAACTCAACAAGAATGTGCTTATGATTTATAAAGCTCTTCAAACTTCAATGTCCACACACATGGAAAAGAAGAAAATTTTCTACTGAAACTAAAACTTTGTTTTCTTCATATCTGACCAAACTGATTTCACTGGGTTTTCTTCTGTTAAGTCACTGCAAAATAGTGGTAAACAAACAAAATCAAAAACCAAACCTCACTTTATGTATGATCCAGTATTCCTGAATTTCAACATTACCAAGCTTTTTAAAGGTACAGAAGAGGGGGAGAAATTATATTCTGTATTAAAATCTCATTTCACTGTTGAAACAGAAAAGATATCTTAAAATATCAAACTATATGCTATGTGAGAAATGAGAAATTATAAGCTATCTAGCTGTTTTCCAAATTCCTTGAATTTTAGGTTCTTAAAGCCTGTTTTCTTTGGCTGTATAAGCCCATTCTTCTAAATACTACTTAGTCACAGTGAAAAATTCTTTTAAATAGTAGAAGTATTTAGTGTCTGGAGAAAATAACACGGCTTTTAGTCCATATTAAAAGGGTCTTAGAATAAAGGACCTTCATCTGAAAGCAATGTTTGAGCACCTCAGCGATTACAAAATTTGAAATCCATCCACTGTCCCTTGCTTCCTGTTTTTCCTGTACAGTTTAGGTACAATGGAATTGCTGGCTCTTTTGTGCTCCCAACACATCTGCTTCCCTGCAGCACTATGTATAGTAGCCGAGACATGGAAGCAATTTAAATGTCCATCAACAGAGGAATGGATAAGGACAATGTGGTACATATATATAATGGAATAGTACTCAGCCATAAAAAGAATGAAATAATGCCATGTGTGGCAACATGGATGGACCTAGAGATTATCATACTAAGTAAAGTAAGTCAGAAAGAGAAAGACAAATATCATATACTATCACTTATATGTGACATCTAATAAAAATGATACAAAAGAACTTATTTATAAAACAGAAACACTCAAATTTCAAAATCAAACTTATGGTTACCACACAAGAAACATTGGTGGGGGGGTATGAATTGGGAGGATGGGAAAAACAAATAATCTACTGTATAAAATAGCTAATTAACAACAACCTACTGTATATCACTGGGAAATCTGCTCAACAGTTTGTAATAACCCATATCAGGAAAAATAATGGATATATGTATATGTATAATTGATTCACTTTGCTGTACACCTGAAACTAATACAACACTGTAAGTCAATAATACTCCAATAAATTTTTTAAAAAATGCTTGGTATTCAATACCATTAATAATGTCAGCCCAACCCAACTACCTAATATACATCTCTCTACTTCCTTACTGAACTATCTCCTTAAGATATCACCAATCCATCCCCCAATATTCCCTGAACCCAAATTCTAAGGCCTTCTCCCTTCATCCCAGATGCCCCATACAGTCCTGAAATCCAGTCCTACCACATCTATTAAACTATGGTCTCTTCCCACTTCCACTCGCTGCCCATTATATGTATTATTATTTGGAGTTGTGAGGCACATATATATTCAGTTTTGTGCTGGTTCCTCTATTGTGGTATTCCATGGCCATTTCAATCATTGTCATTTAACTAGTCATGCATTATATTTTTCATACAGTAATCTAATAATCTAGAAATCCAGCTGTTTATGAAACAAACCAATCCAACATGCTCTATGGCTTATGTTTACCAATATATAAAAGATTCCCTAATTAAGGTTAAACACCAAGCAAAGTTTTCATAATAAGCCATAAACCCACTCAAAGAGGAACCACATATGAATTTTTATACTACCATTTCTTAATTCAAAACTAAGGAAATTTCTTTTTTAAATAAAAGCATGAATAAAGACAGCTTTTCCACATGTGTCCTGATCCTAGCTTTTGGTAATTATTAATTATTAATCATGAAGTTCAAACTAGCCCCAACTATCTTCAATAGAGCCTGATAAAGCTCTATTGAAGATAAAGCTTCCTGTCATGACATATGCCTGTCAAGGGTTCAGTCTATTCTTCTGGAATGCTGATGGAATGGTGGGCTCAAAATACTTTGTATTCTGGGGTTTTCAGACTGCATATTACTCTCAAAATCTAAGAAGAGTCAAAACTGAAGACTGCTGAATCCAAGGAGTTTGGGTCCCCTAAGATGTGGTTCCAGATAAAAATGCTGCTTATTCTTGCAAATGCCATGACTTCCTGCTAAAACCTCCGAACAAGCTCTCGAGGTCCATTTTCTTAAACATTTTTTACACAACATTTAAAACTGTATACTCCTCTGTCTTTATAAAAGAAAAATTTCAAAAATAACATAAGCTTTTTCTTGACGAATTAGTTTTAACATTATGAATTCATTCCGTGATACTGTGATATTCTCTAGAGTTTGCCCTAAATTGAGCTTTTTTCCTTTGGTTAAATGGCCCAAGACCAATATATTCTTACAGTTTTTTTGTCTATTTTTTCTATTTTATTTAATTTTTTAATTTGTGCTTCACACAGTCCCCGCCTCAAAAAAAAAAGAAGAAAAAAAAAGGACAATGCAGTACTTGCTTTGAAAAAAGTCTTTGCTGTCTTTTTTCTATATTATCTCACTGACATCAATATATTTCTGGCTTTCCTATTGTCTTTGTTTTTTGTTTTTGCTTTTGTCCATGCCTGTGGCATTCAGAAGTTTCCAGGCCAGGGATTGAACCAGTGCCAGAGAGGCAACCCAAGCCACCATAGTGACAATGCTGGATCCTTAACCCACTGTGCCACCCCAAAATAGCCTTTCCTGGTCTTTTTTATGCAGTTGTTTAGGTGAGAGTCACAGCATGGCTCAGCCTATCCTTAAAGTATTGATATCAACAAGAATCATTTGTAGCACAGGGTAATATTTGTCATTCCAGGCTTTCTTGCTTACCTCTTTTTTTTTTTTTTTAATATTGAAGTATAGTTGTCTTTTACCTCTGGTTTTTCAGCTAGTGGATACATATTTACTTTTCCTAAAACTCAGATGTCTGGATAAGTGGGATTATTTCTATCACTCCCAAGAAAATAGAAATGACATGAAGAAGGATGCTTTAGGACAGTGCGATCCAATATGGTAGTCACTAACCACAGGTAGGTATTTAAATTAAAATTAAATAAAATTAAAAACTCAGTGCGCCAGTTGCAATAGCTACATTTTGAGTGCTGAATAGCTATATGTAGCTTAGTGGCTGCTATATCAGATGGTGTAAAAGTCATTCACATCATGACAGTTTTTCTAGACAATGCTGCTTTAGAGGACTAGGAGAATCATGTTTCCAGACCTATAAAACTTAGACTATTAATAGGAAAAAATGATGGGCTCTGCAAGACATTTATCACGCCAAATTTTCACTACCTTATTTTTAAGCCATGGAATCCTAAAGTAGAGTGTAATCTTCAGACAGTAACTTTAAAGTTCATAGGGTGAAAATCCACTTATGGGGAAAAATGCATAAGAGCAAAAAAGCTTCAGATGTGATGGTAGTATTATGATTCAGACTCAGGGAGCAGCAGTGATGATTAAAGCTAAATCCTCCCCTGGCTACACTCAGATTCTTCTACGATAGATATGATGACTAGACAAAAGCATAAATCCAGTAAAAAGAAATCACTCAATTTTAATCCAACATGGATCTATGTTCCCCCCCAACACTAAAGTAGAATATTCTATTATTGGGCAGAACAGAGGATCAAGTTTTCAAGGAAGTAAAATATTTTAGTTGACAAAGAGTAACCACATACATGGTCACATTATCATATGAGGTAATACCTTTAAGTGATTATTAGGTGCCTGCACTTTATTGTTTTGTTTTGTTTTTGCTTTTTTTTTTTTTTAAGGGCCACACCTATGGCATATGGAAGTTCCCAGGCTAGAGGTTGAATCAGAGCTGTAGCTGCCAGCCTGCGCCACAGCCACAGCAATGCTGGATCCAAGGTGCATCTGCAACCTACACCACAGCTCACAGCAACACCAGATCCCCAACCCACTGAGCAAAACCAGGGATCGAACCTGTGTCCTCATGTATACCAGTCAGGATTGTTAGCGTTTAGCCACAATAGAACTCCTGCCTGCACTTTACATTTAATTCTTAAACCAACCTGTTAGCAAGGTACTTGGATTATCCTTAAAGAAGAGAGGCACAGAAAAAGTTAGCCAGGAAGTAACCCACGTGACAGTTCATACGTAGCCAAAATTAAAAACTAAACTAGGCAGATTGACTCTAGAACCTGTGTCTTCACCAGTGACCTATGATAGCCCATGAGTCACTGATGAACTTTTCCATCTTTGACCAGTTAAAAGACTTCATAATATGCAGTTGTAAAACTGTACTGTTATTTGATAATCCTTCATTGGCTCAGAAAAAATGTTCAGATGTTACCAGATCTGATTTTCATTACAAGCAACAGTTTTCACTTAGCTAATGATGTGTACAATGTTAGTGACCAAAGTGGTTGGGTAAATCAAATGTTAGGCAACTGGTTTACTCTTCTACCTCTGCAAATAGAGAAAATATGAAAAGAGTAAAAACAGGATTGATAGGAATTGCTGGGAAAAAGGAATGCTCTTTTAAATAATGGCAAAATGTCTTTTTTTTTAATGTAACAAAAACAGTACTCCCCAGGAAATCTCAGTTTTTGTTTTTGTTAAACCAGGACTGTAATATTTAATTAACTTCACAGCTGGATCAACATATTGATGACATTTTATATTCATTTTTCTTAAATGTTTCAGTGAAAATAATCTCTCCACCAGCCCCTCCCCCATTCCTTCCAATTCTCTCTCTCTCACACACACACACACTCCACTTTTTTTTTATCATGCTGATCAAATTTGTATTTGGAAATATGTATGAATACTTAAAAGGCTGCTTTGAAGAAAAAAACAAACTAAAGATTATATGTAGTTACAGAAAACAAGACCTTAAAAAATGAGTATAATTTTAAAAAGAAAGGCTGACTTTTACAATAAGAGTGAGTTTTTTTGATAATTTAAGGGCTAGAATGGCTTCCTTGGATTTATTCCCACCTTTGCCTTAAACTGGGGCAGTAAACCAGATGTCATTGATCCTAAACCATATTTTCCCCCTTTTTATTATTTTTATTTACAATTCATTCACTCAAGGTGCTGTTATGATGTGGCCACAGTAGCCTAGGAATGCACCTCAAAACTTGCAGAGTGAGTACTAGAAGCTTGGAAGAATCCTGACAAAAGATGCAGCACCCTTTAAGATATGCCCTATCAAGATGCACCCTATCATCATCGTTGTTGTTTTTAAATCTCATAGTGGGCAAAGCTAGGAGCCTTGGTACTTATTGGCAGAAGTCTTCTTCAAGGTATACACTGTTATACTTCTTTAAAATTATAGGCCTATATCACTGATGAATACAGATGTAAAATTATCTAACAAAATACCATGCAAACTGATTCCAACTATACATTTAAAGGAATATCCAACATGCCAAGTGGGACTTATCCCAGGGATGCAAGAATTTTTCAGTATCCTCAAATCAATCAAGTGTGATATACCACTGTAACAAATTGAAGAATAAAAATAACATATCATCTCACAAATGCAGAAAAAGCTTTTGATAAAATTCAACATCCATTTATGACAAAAACTTTCCAGAAAGTGGGCATAGAGGGAACATACCTCAACATAATAAAGATCATATACTAGAAACCCACAGCTAACAAACTTAGTGGTGAAAAGCTGAAAGCATTTCCTTTAAGATCAGGTACAAGACAAGGATGTCCACTGTCATCACTTTTATTCAACACAGTTTTGGAACTCCTAGCCACTGCAATCAGAGAATAAAAAGAAATAAAAAGAATCTAAACTGGAAAATAAGAAGTAAAATTTTTGCTGTTTGCAGATGACATGATACTATAGATAGAAAATCCTAAAGATGCTACCAGAAAACTACCAGACCTCATCAATGAATTTGGTAAATTTGTAGGATACAAAGTTAATAAGCGATATTTGTTGCATTTCTATACACTAACAATGAAGTATCATAAAGAGAAATTAAGGAAAAATCTCATTTACCATTACCTAAAAAAAAAATAAAACACCTAGGAATAAACCTACCCAAGGAGGCAAAAGACCTATACTCCAAAAACTATAAGATGGAAGAAACTGAAGATGACTTAAGCATATGGAAAGACATATTGTCTTCTTGGAATAGAAGAATCAGTATTGTAAAAATGACTGTACTACCCAAGGCAATCTACAGAGTCAGTGTAATCCTGTGGCATTTTCCACAGAAATATAACAAATAATTTTAAAATCCATATGGAAACACAAAAGACCCTGAATAGTCAAAGCAATCTTGAGAAAGAAAAAAATGGAGCTGGAAGAATCAGGCTCCCTGACTTCAGACTATACTACAAAGCTATGGTAATCAAAACAGCATGGCACTGGCACAAAACCAGACATAGAGATCAATGGAAGAGGAAAGAGAGCCCAGAAATAAACCCTCACACTTATGGTCAATTAATCTACAAAAAAGGAGGTAAGAAAATATAGTGGAGAAAATACATTCTCTTCAGTAAGTGGTGCTGGGCAACTGGAGAGCTGCATGTAGAAGAATGAAACTAGAATCACATACAAAATAATACCACATACAAAAATAAACTCAAAATGGATTGAAGACCTAAATTTAAGACTGGATAGTACAAAACACCTAGAGGAAAACAGAGGCAGGACACTCTGACATAAATTGCAAAAGTATTATTTTTTTTGGATGTCTCCTAAGGCAAAGAAATTGTAAGCAAAAATAAACAAATGTGACCTAATTAAATTTAAAAGCTTTTGCACAGCAAAGGAAACAACTGACAAAATGAAAAGACAACATACTGAATAAGGAGAAAATATTTACAAATAATTATGACTCATAAGGGATTAATTTCACCCTTGTTCTGATGCTTTTGGGGAGATAATTGGTGATACTGAGTTGAGAAGTAATTGAGAAGAATCTGTCTTAAGTGTGGAGATGTTCAGGAACATTTTAGCCAATTTATTTCACGGATCTTTTCCATTTCACACATGGTTAAGAGTGATATATGATAATAATCTATGTCTAAATTAAATCTAAAATGACTCTTTCAGTAAGTTAGAAATGAAAATTCTAAGTGATAAGAAAGCGAAGCATAGTTTAATTGCCAGTATTTTTTTCTTTGTTAGTGGAGCATAAAATAATCATGTGTCTTACAGTGATAACATCTTACATTTGACAAAATAGCCTAACATAGTGGCTGGAGTCAGACAAACCTGGAGTATGTGCTCAGTCTTCTACTTCTTATTACCTGTGAGTCCTTGGATGAATGAATTTACATCCTTGATTGTTAGTTTCATCATCTTTTGAATGAGGCAATAAAATTTCTTATCATAGTATTTTTGCAAGGATTATATGAAAAAATGCAGTGAATGCACTTTAGCACAATGCCTAGCACATAATAAGGACTCCGTAAGTGCTAGGTCCAGCTATTGTTATATGTGTTAATATGGGCATAAAAAGTCACAAAATTCTTGGATGATGAGTTTTCTTAATTGCCAAGTTGAGTCTAACATTTCCTGTCTGATCTCTTATGGCTACTGTGATGTTCAAATGCAGTAATATTATGAAAGCACAAAATAGTAAACTGCCATACAAATATGCTATTATTGTTGATAATTACAGTTGCAAGTGGTGCTGTTAAATAACAAGGATACTGTCTTCCACAATTAAGAGCACCTTGGTACAGAAAGGACTTACCCCCTGGGTTCAAGAAGAGGTTGAAAAGAGAAATAAGTTGAAAGAAGAAATCTTTCTGGAGGGTGGAAGAGGAGAATCTAGGTTAGGCCATCTCCCAGGTTCCTTTGAAATGTGTCAGATGGAGAATTGTGTCAAGCAGGAATATGTAACAAGTACTACCATCCTTTGGTGTCCCCAGGGAATGGATTCCAGGACCCCTGGGGACATCCAAGCCCTGATGCTCAAGTGCCTTATATGAAATGATATAGTATTTGCATACAACCTACTCATCCTTTGTATACTTTAAATCATCTCTAGATTACTTATAGTGCCTAATACAATGTAAGTGCTATGTAAATAGTTGTGAACATAGTGTAAAAGCTATGTAAGTAGTTGCTGGTGCATGGCAAATTCAAGTTTTGCTTTTCGGAACTTTCTGGAATTTTTTCTCCTGAATAACTTTAATCTGCGGTTGGTGGACCCCGCAGATGCAGAATTTGAGATGCTGACTGTACTTGACTTTTGGTGGAGCCCCGGGCTTTAGGCCCCCTGCTTTTCACTTTCTTGGCTTCAATCCTTCCTCTTCTCCAACCTCATCATCTTTCCCTCCCAAATCACATTTCCCATCCCTTCTCCCATGAGCCCACAATTTCCTCTGGTTTTCTTTGTCCCGAATATATCTGTGTACTGGTAATGGTGAGAAATTTCTCAGCTTGATATTTATTTCCTTTAATTTCGGGGAGGGTGTGGGAGTGGAAGGGGGAAGGAGTGCTGATTTTGGCACCAATTCTCAAATTAGAATTGTAAATGTTTTGGGGCCTCCTCCCCTTTCCCACTGGCTATTCTGGCAAATGGCTCTACCTAGGCCCCCTTGAAATGTTTCTTATGGTGAATAGGATCCATCACAGATTTTTGGTTCCTGCAGTCCAAAGCCTTTACAAATATATTTTTTCTTAGCAGATGAGGAACTTTGAAAAGTTATAGCATGCCAGACGGGTTTAAACAATTCATCTGGTATGTTGAAGCTAATTAGACATGCAACATAAACACTGCCATGATAAAAATGTACAGAAAAGGCATTTCACAAACAATATGACTATAAAACCCTACATCTGATCAAAAATGTTTAAAAAGAAGCAAGTCTGTGCCAAGATTTTTGTCCAAGGTCCATTATTTTGAGTGTGATATCTGCCGCGGGAGCCAAGTCACCGAAGAGCTTACGTTCAAAACTGAAGGACTCAAGCTAAACACAAAATGATTAGCAGCCCAGAGGGAAGGCATGGTTCTTGTTGTCCTTGGCACTAAGCTTGTGAACTCTGCTTGAAACTTGGCTGTTTCTGTAGGCACCTCACCTTGTATAACTTTGGAGTCTAATTTCTGTGCATGACCTAAGACCTCAACTGACTTTCTCTTCACGCTTGCTTTTTAGAAGACAATGGCATTGCATTCACATAAGTCAATGAATAGGTCAGAAAGAATTAATGCTAAATATCTCCAAGTCTGCTGGGATACATTAATATGGTATATGAGGTAGAAGCAGGGATGGACAATTTTTTCATTCAAAATTTCCAGATCGAGCAGTCTCTACATTCCAAGATGAGAGGAGTGAGATGGGACTCAGAAATTTTAGAATTACTGCAAGAAAGCCATGCCATTGATAACAGGCATTATAATAGGTGACAATGTTCAGTGTTGATTTTAGAAAAAGCAAATTCCCTGCTTACTTTGTTGTTGTTGTTGTGTTAATATACCAAGGCTTAATAGGAGACATAATCCCAGGGTAGCAAGAATAAAAGAGAAAAAAATATAGTGAGGCAGGCAGGCAGGAACATAAATACAAGGCAGTATGTTACTAATGTGGCCACATTTCTATTAAAAAAATATAAGCACACACTCAATTTTGCTGGAAAAGTCATGCAGGAACACAGAAAGCCTTAGAACAATTCTTTTGTCTCTGATTGTCAAGGTTAGTCCAGAGGCTATTTTATCAAATGCAGCACATTCTCTAAGAGTTGTTCAGCTGAAAGTGTTCTGGGAAGGCCACCTCTTATAATGGGTGTTTGAGCTGAGCCATAGGTTTGCAGGACTTCTGCAGGTTCTGCTGGAGGGAGGGCAGCACAGTTATAAGGCAGTGCAAATGTTTCACAAAAACTGGAGTTGCTGGGGGAGAGAGCTGCTTCATTGTGCTCCCTACATGAGGACAGAATGGATTGGATGTGCAGTGGGCCTGCCTTGAATCCAGTCATCCTATGCTATGGTCGTATCGTGGGCACAAAGCACATTTTTCCCTACAGTTTCCCGTAGGAGGAAACTATAGGCAAAGCCTTTATCAGGGTCTCCCTGCAGATGTTCTCATCTAGGTTTTCCAATCCAAAGATTTGTTTCTGGGGACTGGGGGAGGTTCAAGGCCACAAAAGGAGGATAAAACCATGTAAAGATCATTTTTTAACGGGGAGGAAATATTGCTAGGCAGTTTCTAATCATTTTTTTCCTCTATCATTCTCCACCAAAAGAGTGTATAATTAACACCAAAAATAATGACAAATAATGACTACAACTTTTTTAAAAAAAGCAAATTAAAAACATACTTTCATTTAAAAAATTGTTTCTTTTAAACAAACTCCTAAAATTTGAAATTAACTTATAATAGTCATTAATTCAGTTATCTAACAAGTATTTAATAAATACCAACTACAAGGGTTAGTCTTAACTCTGGTCTTTTATTTACAATTAAATATTTTCTGGCCTATAATGTGGACAAACTGAAGGGTTAAGGCGAAAGTACATTTAAATGCAAAGACATTTTATTTGGGGCTTGAGATCAGCTGTTTTAATATGAATAGAACGTAACATAATCTGATTCTAAATGTGCCTGTTACATTATTTATACTTCAGACTTTGTTTTAAACAAATGAAAGATTAAGAATCCTTAAAACTGTTTCTCCATAAAAAGATACACTCTACCAGTGCTTTGAAATATACATGGAGAATGATTTTTAAAAATCCTTCTTCATACAAATATTCAAAAATGGAAATCAGAGGTTCTAATATTTACACAAAGGAAAAAAATGATTTAAAATGTAGAATAATTGGCATAATCCTTTTTCACTAAACTTGCCTGCTATTTTAATAGTTTATTACCTACACTCAATAAAATAGCAATAAATATACCAAGCATACTATTAAAAGGAAAAAGAAAAAAAAATTTACAGGAAGGTCACTGGATTTATATTATGAGTTAAATACTATCTTTTGCAAATATTGCCTCTCCCTGATTAGAACTTATGTTGGACCTTTTAATCCTCTCCTCCATGTCTTTTTTTTTTTTTTTTTTTTTGGTTTTTAGGACCACACCCGCCCCATATGGACATACGCATGTTCCCAGGGGTCAAATCAGAGCTACAGCTACTGGCCTATGCCACAGCCACAGCAACACCAGAAAGCTGCGTCTGTAACCTACACCACAGCTCCCAGCAATGTTGGACCCTTAACCCACTGAGAGAGGCCAGGGATCAAACCCACATCTTCATGGATACTGAGCCACAGCGGGAACTCCTACTTCCATGCCTTTTAATTTGTTTTACCTTTGATAATTTAGCCTTTCTCAGCTAATTATGTAATTTCTTAATGTCTTACTTCTCATTAACTAATCCTTTTGGCAGGTTCTAATGTGCAGGTTCTTTTACAAACTTTTTCATCAGGATATCTCATCCATTGAGTTTTATAAGTAGGTTCTTTTGTAACAGTTTTTTTTAATTTTTGATTTTACCTATAAGTTATATCATATAATATTTGTCTTTCTCTGACCTTACTTCACTTAATATGATAATCTCTAGGTCCATCCCTGTTGCTGCAAATGGTATTATTTCGTTCTTTTTTGTGGCTGAATACTATTCCATTGTATATATGTACCACATCTTCTTAATCCATTCATCTGTTGATGGTCATTTAGGTTGCTTCCATGTCTGGGCTATTGTGACTAGTACTTCAATAACCATAGGGGTACATATATATTTTTGAATTAGAGTTTTATCCAGATACATGCCCAGGGGTGGGATTGCTGGATCATATGGTACTTCTATTTTTAGTTTTTGAAAGAACCTCCAAACTGTTTTCCATAGCAGGTACACCAATTTACATTCCCACCAACAGTACAGGAGGATTTGCTTTTCTCCATACACTCTGTAGCATTTGTTGTTTGTAGATTTTTTCATGATGGCCATTCTGACTGTGGTGAAGTGGTACCTCATTGTAGTATTGATGTGATTTTCTGTAATAACTGGTGATGTTGAGCATCTTTTCATGTGTTTTCTAGCCATCTGTCTGTCCTCTTAGGAGAAATGTCTACTTAGATCTTCTGACCATTTTTTTATTATGTTGTTTGTTTTTTTGATATAAAGCTGTGTGAGATGTTTGTATATTTTGGATCCACTGAGTTTTTATTTTTAATTATTGTAATCTTTAATTTGATGTTTTTTCTTAAATCTCTTTTAAAAAATTTCCTCAAGTCTCTTATTCTGTTTTCAGTGATTGACCTGTAATTCTCTGAGCACATTTAGTTGCTTTATTGAAAGGATGGTTCCTGGAGTCTAGTTCACCATGGCTTGACTCCCCGTATACACCCAGATCACCATTTATAGCCCATTCCATGTAAGATTCCTGAATTGGTGTTCTTGGAAACCATTTACATAGATAAAATGTAACCAGTCATACCATTTACATGTTTTGCAAAGTAAAGGTTGGTTCTTGGAATTGCAGAGTCCCTAGTGTCTCCATAAATACAAAACTATGTACTTTACATAAATGATTTGAAAACCTCACCACATTAGATTCTTATTTTCATGTAACTTGTGAGAATAAGGAGGCTCAGGAAGGTTGGGACACTTTCTTGGGGTCATATACTAAAAAGAAATCAAGCCGAGATTTGAAAGCTAACTCAGTGGACTCCAAATTACACATTCTCTGCACCACCTGACTTAGATTCAAGTGGAGGGATTGGATACCAAAGTGAGCCAGAACAATTTATCCCACCCCAGGACCTCAGGCCACCCCAGCCTTGGTTGACCATCTACCAATTATCTCCTCTGTGTTCCCAAACAGCAGGCCCAGAGCTGTCCACACAAATAAGACCCAGAGTGGGGAAACTTCAGTAGGACTGTCATTCTTATTGAAATTTTCCCAAATTGTGTTTGTTTTCAAACTCATTTGAATTTCTGGAAATAAAAGCCAATGATGTTACTACAATTCAGCCTGGAAATAAACTACAATTTATTAAAAAATATTTTTAAGACTTTAAATTATATGTGGTAACTTCTGTTTCTCCCAGAACATGAGAAAAAGCTAATTTCTACTAGTACTCAATATCAGGAACATTTTAATCAAAGGCATTGGGACTGTCTTCCTCCCCTCCTTCCTTATTTCCTCCTTCTTTCCTTCCTCTTTTCTCTCCCTCCCTCCCCTTCCTCCATTCCCCTCACCAGCACCCCAATCACCTGTCAGGCCCTCATGGAGCTTATATCCTAGTGTGGTGTAGGAAGCCAAAAAACAAACAAGTGAACAGACATTAAAAAAAAAGATACTTTCAAATGGTAATAAGGGCTGAACATGAAATAAAGCAGGCAGATAACATACAGACGAATGAGGCATGGCTGATTTAAATAGGGCCTTCAGGGACTACCACTCCTAGGAGATGACCAAAAGGATAAGCAGGCACCAACACCAGTCCAGTACCCCAGGAATAGCTTTTCAGACAAAGAGACACACCAGTGCAAAGCTCACAGGTAGGAAGGAGCTGATTGGCTGTCTGCAAAGAGCAAATAGAAGGTGGGGGGCTAGAGCTGGCTTTCTGGAGAGAGGGACCAGGGAGAGGTGAGGGAGGTCTGCGGGGTCAGATCAGGTAGCCCATGTATGATGTGGTCATGGGCTGGTTTTATTCTGAGTACACAGAAAGCTTTTGGCACATTTGAAGCAGAGAAGGACATAGTTTGATTTCCACTCTCGGACAATCACTCTTGTCCCACAAGAGTAAAAGCAGAGTGGTAAGTTAGGGGACTCTTAAGGGCCTGGGTGAGAGGCATGGAAGGATGTGATGGCAAGTGGGATGGAGATGTACAGCACAGAAGGAACAGCTGACAGGGCACTGAATGTGCAAGCAATGGACCGGGCGCTACCCAGGGCTCCCAGTTTCACTCGCCTTCTAAGTTGCCTTTAGGACTGATTCTTAGATGAAGGAAGCAACTGCTGAGTAACTCCACTGAGAGATCACAACAGGTTATCCACCAGTCCTAGTCCCAGGACATGGAGGAAACTAGTCAGAGAGTAAATACAAAGCTGTGTTTGAGTGATAGAGTGGACCAAGGATGGAGCTTATCTTTCAGGAGATGCTCTACTACTTAAAGTGTGGTCTAGGGTAGCAGCACTGAATTACCTGATCAGAAATGCAGTCTCCCAGAGTTCCCATCATGGCTCAGTGGTTAGTGAACCTGACTAGCATCCACGAGGATGCGGTTTGATCCCTGGCCTCGCTCAGGGGGTTAAGGATCTGGTGTTACTGTGAGCTGTGGTGTAGGTCGCAGACACGGCTCAGATGCCACATTGCTGTGGCTGTGGTGTAGGCCGGTGGCTACAGTTCTGATTGCACCCCTAGCCTGGGAACCTCCATATGCCACGAGTGCAGCCCTAAAAGAAAAAAAAGACCAAAAGAAAAAAAAAAAGGCAGTCTCCCTTTCCACTCCAGACACACTGAATCAAAATCTTCTCTGGAACAAGGTCCCCAGGGGAATGGTCCCCATATCAAAGCTTAAGATGCAGAAATTGGAAGCTGTAACTCAGCAGGACCCCATGTGACCTTCCCAGGACAGATTATTCCTCCAAATCCTCTTCTTCTGCTTCTCTCAGAAGTACCCAGATATTAGTATCTAATGTGCATTTCCTGAGCTGTTGTACAGATGCTAACCCCCCCTGCCCTCCGCCAAATGGAAGACATGAACTACTAAATGACCATAAGCACGGGGCCCCCAGGCCTTCCAGAGGCTGAGGATTGATATTAACTCCCATGACACCACCCTTTTACCTCACCATCAGCCAAGTGAGGTAATAATATATTATTATTATACAACCTGTTACTCTTCTCCCTCACCTGGACTTTAAAAATGCTTTGCTTGAAACCCACCTGGGAGTTCAAGCTTTTGACCACTAACTGCCTGGATGCCTTGCTTTTGTGCCTTACAATAAATGCCGTACTTTCCTTCACCACAATCTGATGTCAGTAGATTGGCTTTACCAAGCCTGGGTGAACGGACCCAAGTTTGGTTCAGTAATAAGGTCACTCCTTTATTTTAAGAAATAAACAAAGGCTCCATGCTTTTTTAGTATTAACAGCTTTTAAAAATAGAAATTGCTTTCATTGGTACAACAACTGCAAAAAGAGTTCCAGGGAGTAACATCCCCACAGGCCTTGTTTACTGTAGGGAATGTACCTACACTCAGATGGACATTAATCTCTAATCCCCTGTGATCCCGTCTATGGGAAGAGAAGGGCAAAGAAACCATGAGAAGCCTTATGGGACATTTCTACCCCTAGGACCTCTATTGGACAAGGACTGATATAGGTAACTAGGCATGGCCAATGGGAGAAAACCACATCTTTCTGGACTCCACATTGGTAATCCCCATCTTTAAGGGATAAAATCCCCTAAAGACAATAGAGAGGGGACTCTTCTTCCCCCTCTCAGCCTGTCCTGGGAGCTATTTTTTTCCCTATAATAAACGAAAAAACAAACAAACAAACAAACAGAAAACTAGCTCCTATAAACTTGCTTCAAATCACACTCCTTATCAGATTTCTTTCCCTTTGCAATGGTCTTACTCTTACTGTTTTGCCACTTTAGTGATTGCCCACATGAGAATGGAAATCTGCACAAATCTGGTTAGCAGACTTCAGGGCCTTGTGGTTAGAAACACTGCTCTCCAGTAATATTTTAAAGGAAACATTGCTTTCTTCAATTATAAATAGAGGTCACAGAAATTTCTGTGCAGACCCCTAAATGTTTTATGATGTTTTTAATGAAAAAACGGCAAAGAAGCCAATGCTTCAATATATCATACACATAAGAGCAGCAAAACATTATAATAAAAATCCATGGACTCAACTACATTTTCAACTGGCAGTGAATCTACTGAGAATGGAACCTTTTATATATAGCTTATTTCTTCCTTGAGTTCAGGGGAACCTCACTGAAATGCACTTCCCTCAAAATGTGGGTTTCCTTCCTGACGGTGTCACCTAAAAACTGAATGCAAAAGCCATCTGTTTAAAAACGAAATCAAGATGTTGCCCAGAGCAGTAGTGCTGATTTCTTTGTACTGGCTTTCTCAAAAGTTATTCATCAAAGTTTGGAGAGAATCAAAGTTCAATTTAAGTCAAATATTTATTGAACACCTATAACACTTAGATTTTTTTTTGAATTACATGCATATAGTGCTACTGAAAGTTGCTGATTGAGAAGTTTCAACATTGACAATTTCAAAGACAAAAGGAGCAAACTTCCGTAAAACTGAAAATGCTACAATTATGGAGATTAGTCCCTCTTTTTGAGTATTAAATTTATTGTGTCTTCTTTCCCCTCTCTTTTTAAATATCTGAATCTAGTGATACTCCCTAAATAAGCCCCCTCAGAAGGACCTTTCCTGTCCATCCAGTTGAACATGGATTATTCCTCTCATATAGTACTTTCCTTTCATAACACTAATACAAGCTCTAATTTTTGGTGTGTAGCTTTATTTATCTTCACTCTGTCTTCTCATTAGATCACTCCTCATGAGAATAGGAGCTGGTCTGACTTGCTCTCCAATGAATATAAGCTGCCAGTGGAGGACACCTTCAGTAAAACAACACATGTGTATTTAATGAATACATGGAAGTGTTAATTGTCAAAATCTCTTCTCTGCTCCACTGATCACCTCCTGCTCACTTCAGATGCCCTGATTAAAACTCATCTTTCTTGAAGTTTCTAATTCATCTGCCTATTTACTTAAAACTATGTTTTCTGGGTAAAGTATATTCATCTAGAAGAGAATAAACATTTCCTTTGAGGACTTTGATTCTAAATCTCAGCTGTCCTAATCATCTAACAATTATGGACTATCAGGATTCTTTCATTCCTTTATTTAATTTCCAATTTTCCTCACTTAAATCTACACATGGAAGCTAGTTATAAGCAGCATGATCCTACTCATTCAAGGATTTTTATCTGCCACTAAAAGTTAAATGATCAAGTCCAACATACAAGTCACCAAAATTCCCATTAAAATCATTTGCTCTTTGCTATATTATCCAAATGAATGACAGATTTCAAAGAGCAAATCCAATAGATCAATCTGTTTAGAAAATACATGAGGTACGCAGACACAGATGACTCAGTGGACTATTTCCAGTTTCTACATGGATGACAGGACCACTGCAGCTGGGTTGACCACAAACAGGAGGCAAAAACCCTGTAGGGCCACAAATAAGGAATATGCATCAAGCAGAAAGAGAAATAGGGTACCTTAATCTAAACTTACCGCCAGGTCAAAACGTTAAAGCTGCTTGTCAGTGGATAATCTTATTGGGTTCACAGGGAACAAGACAGAGCAGTTGGGAGAAATAATTAGAAAAATTTCTGAAAAGTCAATTTTGCTTCCAAGTTGGGTGGAGGAGGGAGTAGTATGTGGGGGGTCTACAATAGTTGATTTGAATCCCCAGATCCTTTATGCCTGCAAAGGTTTTGAAGGGGGACACAAATGTGCATTTCATTCTCAGTATAGGATCAAACATCTATTAATTTGCTAAATGTACTTAATAAAAGTAATAAAGTAGAGAAACCACTCCAAATTGCAAATACCACCAGAGGCCATAGATTACCAGATAATGGTACGAATGGGCAGAAAAATAGTTTGTCTTCTATTCATCAGTTTCATATGCTTGCCCATCAAGATTACAGGAGGGAGCTGAGTGTATTCATTTAAAGGGAGGTACCAAATGCATTCAAGATAAAAAGGAAAGCTTAGCCACAGCTATTTATATTTCTTAGCTTTTCACAAATTTCACTGCTAAATAGAAGTCTGGGGCTGGGGGCTTTTTCAGCTCATTTTTAGTGGACACTGTAATGGACTTTGGTTCTTAACCTTCATCCTACTCCTCCCTGAATGAGTGCTGTTTATATAGTTTCAGAATTTATCTCCACTAAAGGGGATGTGCATTTGGATTATTTGAAAGTTATCCTTGGTACTGATTGGCTCAGGAATGAGATGTCTGGGCAATAAGGTATAAAAAGATATTTGCCATCACCTATTTGGAAAGTTCTGAAGAAAGCCACAGGAAGCACACCTTGCACATAGTCACGTAAGGAAGCAAACTTAAAACTAAATCAACATCATAGATGACAGAGGAGAGAGCTGAAACAACTAATCCTGGATGACATGATTGCATAGATAGATTTACAGCACTGGGCCTGTAACTGTAAGAGGAGCAGGTTAAAAAAAGCCAGAAGAGTAGTGGTTGTTGGCTTGCCCTTTGCTACTTTTCATGAGCTATTACAAGAAAGAGATGAGCAGAGAGGAGTTCTTGGTTTGCAAGCAGCGATAGGAAGATGAAGGTAGTCCAGCAGCTGGATGCTGGCTGGGTTCACATGACCAGGAAGGGGACATAGATGTGGATATCCTTCTGGACCGTGACATTTCAAGTGGCCTGAATAGTGCCACCATTAATGTGACAGAGATGTGGTAGAGCAAGGAAACAAAGACACAAGGAAGTAGAGGAAGCATGTCTGGATACAATCTGTAACATGAGAAGTGACTGGACTGAGATGCGAAGCCTACCATGATTTCAAGGAAATTATACTCTCAAAGAAACCACAGAACTAGCCTGCAAAAAAGCCTGTAAGGATTCAAGCCCCAAATGGACTCACACTTTCCCAAAATGATGCCAGCAAAAACTAGATTATGAAACAGATGCCCCAGTGTCAACCTCACACATCACAACCAAGGACAGTGGGCAAGAAATAACCTGTCAATGGATGGAGCTGCAAGTCACAGACAATAGTGAGCAAGAGAGTTTTACTCAGAAAGCAGAAACAAGATAATCAAGGAAGTCCCTCTGCCAGCCCCCCACTGCCAGTCAGAATTCCATTATTGCTATGGACCAATTTTTCCTTTCACTAAAAGGCAGTTTTTAAATGCAATTATACTGTCCTTGAGTTAACAGTCTGTTTGTATGAATGTGCTGTGTGTTGGGTGGGGTGGGTTGGGTATAGATAACTTGTCTTTTATTACATAGATGACCAGACCAGGATTAGCCAACCCCAGACCTAATAGACATAACTAAGCATCAGCAGAGGTCCTGGATTTGAGCTTGAAGCAGTCCCTGGTTGGATACTTTTGTGGTTTTTTTTTCCTCCCTTTGGGAAAGGGGAGAGTGTTCTCTAAGTGTCTAGAGTGTGGATAGTACAGAGATTTAGCTGTTCACCGACTTCATTCTCTTCTCCTCTGTAGCTGCCTGGGCCATGATCAGCTAGCTGCATTATTTTTCCTAGCCACAGTTGCCAGTGTTTATGACCGTTTAACTAAGATCTTTCTGATGGAACATGAGTCAAGTGATTTAAGAGTACCAGGTAGGGACCTTGGAGAGTAAGGCTTGCTTCTCTTATTTTCTCTTTCCTCCTGCCTTAGCTAGAGCATGTTCACACCTGCATTTGCAGGTTAAAGAAAGCAATTAAAGGCAACTTTACCTTTAACCACGCGTCTGTACACAAGAATGCCCCAAGGGAGAGCTTCCCAAACTTGCTCAGTTCATGGCACCCTTATATATAAGTCATCTTTTCACCGTGAGCCTCAGCCAAAAGAAATATCTAATGTTTCTTTTTCAAAGTAGTTAGGTTCAAAAAAGTTAAATAAGGATGCCCTAATAGTAGGCTAGTAGTCATTTGAGAATACAATACATATAAAGTTGAAAGAGAGAGATTCTTATTCTTACATAACCATAATTGCTTAGTAATGAGATTCGTGCATCTGTTGAGCTTTGCACAACTTCTTAAACACTAGCAACCTTACTTCCTATGCAATGTGGATTTTGGCATAAAATTTTCTTTTAAAAACCACAAGTGCTGAAAAACCAGCTTCTTAAAGATATGATGTCATCTAAAGGAACACAGTATAAGATCTGAGGTTGAAAGTGATCTATTTTATTTACATTTTGGGTTACTTTGTTGTAACAATCAGCATTATCCTAACTAGCATAGTAACTAGACATTTGGATGGTCTTCAAAGAAACATTAGTAACTGTCAGGGTGAATTAGAATGAGGCATGGGTTTCCCTGGCTCACTACTGCATTGTTTGGAGCTGAACTGAAATATACAAGGAGGAACATGGAAGAATACAACCATACTCTTGGGATGTAACCCTCCACAGGGCATGAAAATGCCCAAATGGCCACTAATGGTATCATTCCCAGTCCTCTTACCAAATGATAATTCTGTAAGATTCAGTCGATCAATCTTGAAGAATGAGTAGTAATTAAACAAATATAAATTGTTTTGAATAGCTTATTGATTGAGAAAGTATTTACTAAGTACTTACTATATATACATTACTGCTGGATTTTAAAATAAAAAAACCATATACAGTGCCACTCCTAAATAGAATATTTTTTTTTGCAAACTACTCCTAGGAGAAACAAACCTGTATTCCTTATTCCTTGACAGACCGGATTCTGATGCCTCACTAAGCCAAAAATAAAATGTCCACTGTTTTCAATATCACTCTGAGAATAGTGTTAGATTGGTGTGCTCAGATATTTTCTTCTGTTTGCGCTTCTTTCTCCAGTTGCTTTAGGTATAATATCGGATTGTTTATTTGAGATTTTTCTTATTTCCTGAGGTAAGCTTGTATTGCTATAAACTTCCCTCTTAGAACAGTTTTTGATGCATCCCATAGGTTTTGGATAATTTTGTTTTCATTTTCATTTGTTTCTTGGTATTTTTTTATTTCCTCTTTGATTTCTTCATTGATCCATTTGTTGTTTACTAGTGTGTTCTTTAGTCTCCACGTGTTTAGTTTTTTTGTAGTGTTTTACTTATAGTTGAATTCTAGGCTTATAGTATTGTGGGTAGAAAAGATGCTTGATATAATTTCAATATTCTTAAATTTACCAAGGTTTGATTTGTGGTCCAGCATGTGATCTATCCTGGAGAATGTTCTATGTGCCCTTGGGTGGAATGTTCTAAAAAATCAACTAAGTCCATCTGTTCTAATGTGTCATTTAAGGCCTGCCCTTCCTTACTGATTTTCTGTCTAGATGACCTGTCCATTGCTAAAAGTGAGGTGTTAAAATCCCCAATTATTATTGTGTTATTGCCAATTTCTCCTGTTATGGCTATTAGCAGTTGCCGTATATAATGAGGTGTACCTATGTTGTATACATGTATATTTACTATTCTTTTATGTTCTTCTTGGATTGATCCTTTGATCGTTATGTAGCATCCTTCTTTATATCTTATAACCAACTTTATTTTAAAGTCTATTTTGTCTGATATGAGTATTGCTAATCTAGCTTTCTTTTGATTTCCATTTGGCTGGAATAGCTTTTTCCATCCTCTCATTTTCAGTCTTTATGTATGCCCAGATCTGAAATGGGTCTCTTGCAGACAGCATATATACAGGTCTTGTTTGTGCATTCATTCAGCCAGTCTAAATACTCTAGGTTAGAGTATTTAACATTTAAGATAATTATTAATATACATGCTCTTATTGCAATTTTGTTAGTTGTTTTGGATCTGTTTTTAGTCTTTTTTCTTACCTTCCTCTTTTGTGGTTTGATAACTATTTTTTAGTGTCATCTTTGGGTTGCATTTTCTTATTTCTGTGTGTATCTATTGTAGACTTTTGGTTTGTGCAGACCATGAGGATTTGATATAGCAATTTACATATACACAAACCATTTTAAGTTCTTGGTCTTCTCATTTCAAATGCTTTTCTAATACCCTGCAATCATACTCTCCTCTCACAATTGCTGGTTTTAATATATTTGTGTGTGGATGATTTTCTACCTTTGCTATATATTTGCTTTTACCACTGAGCCTTCTCATTTATAATTTTATTGTTTCCACTTGTGGCCTTTTCTTTTCAACCTAGAGAAGTTCCTGTAGCATTTGATGTAAAGCTGGTTTGGTAGTGCTTAACTCTTAGCTTTTGATTTTTCTATTGAATCTGAACAAGAGCCTTGATGGGTAGAGTATTCTCGATGATAGATTTTTTTCTTTTTATTACTTTAAATATAGGGTGTTACTCTCTTCTGGCCTCCAGAGTTTCTGCTGAAAAGACAGCTGATAACCTTATAGGAGTTCCCTTGTATGTCATTGCTTTTCTGTAGTTGCTTTGAATATTTGTCTCTTTGTCTTTAAATTTGATTAATATGTGTCTCAGTGTGTTTCTTCTTTGGTTTATCCTATGGTATACACTGTGCTTCCTGTACTTGAGTATTTCTTTTCCCATGTTAGGGAAGTTTTCAGCTATTACCTTTGCAAATATTTTCTTTGGTTCTCTCTCTTTTCCTTCTGTGATCTCTATAATGCAAATATTGTTATGTATAAGGTAATCCTAGAAGTCTCTTAGACTCTCCTCATTTCTTGCTAGTCTTTTTTCCTTATTCTGTTCTGCACCAGTAATTACCACAAATTCATCTTCCATCTCATTTATTTGTTCTTCCGCCTCATGTGTTCTACCACTGATTCCTTCTAGTGTTATTTTTTCAGTTATTTGCTTACTCATTTCTGTTTGTTTGTTATTTAAATCTTTTACTTCTTTGTTAAATATGTCTTGTAACTTCTTGATCTTTGCCTCCACTTTTTTTACCCCAAGATACTGGATCATGTTTACCATCGTTATTCTGAAGTCTTTTTCATGTAGGTTTCCTATCTCCACTTAACTTAGTTGATCTTCTAGGGCTTTGTCTTCCTCCTTCATCTTGAGTGTATTTCCCTGTCATTTCACTTTGTCTATCTGTGTTTGCGGTCTCCTTTCTAACGGCTGTAGGCTTGTAAGCCCCTCTTGCTTCTGGTGTCTGCCCCTTAGTGGATGAAATTGGATGGAGAAGCTTGTGCTGACTTCCTGAAGGGAGGGACTGCTGCCTGGCCAATATTGGGTGGAACTGGGTTTCATCCCTCTGGTGGGATATGATTAGAGGGATGTATAAGTAGGAAGACTTTAGGCAGCCTATCTGCTGATGAGTAGGGCTGCTCCCACCTTGTTGGTTATTTGTCCTGGAGCTTCCCAGCCCTTGTATCTGCATGCTGTTGTTGGGTGGGGACAGATTGTTTCAAAATGGAGGCCTCTCAGGGAACTCACCATAATGGTTATTCTCTGAGATCTTTGCCTCCAGTATCCTGCCCACCCTCCCCATCCCCAGTGAGCCACAGCCAACCCCTACTTTCAAAGGAGACCCTCCAAGACCAACAGGTAGGTCTGGCCCAGATTGTTATATAGAGTCCCTGCTTTGCCCTGGGAAACCTTGTCTGTCTTCTGAGTGGAGTCTCTGTTTTCCCCCAGTTCTGTGGGTCTCCTGTGCTCAAGCTTTGCTAGCCTTCAATGCAAATGCTATGGGAGCTCCTCCTCCCAATGCCAAATCCCCAGGCTAGCTAACCTTGTGTGGTGTTGAGAAATTTCACTCCTAAGGGAGAGCCTCTGTGACATTGTTATTTTCCAGTTTGTGGGTTGCCTACCCAGCAGGTATGGGATTTGCTTATATTGTGAAAGTGCCCCTCCTACCATCTCATTGTGGCGTCTACTTTGTCTTTTGGGTGTAGGATGTCTTTTTGGTAGTTTCCAGTGTATTTTGTTGATGGTTGTTCAGTAGTTGGTTGTGATTTTGGTGTTTTCATGAGAGGAGGCAAACTTGAGTCCTTCTACTCTGCTGCCTTGTCTCTAATATGATCAGATATTTTTCTTATGGACCATGTTCATCATCCATCTTTACTGGGTAGTTTATACATCAACCAGCTGTGTTCAGTATAAAGCTGAGTCAAAGGAGCTATTATTGCAATAAAATTAAATATGGACCTAGAGTTTCTTGGAGCTGAAAGGAAGGCAAGTCAAATTCTTTCCTGCCTCCCTAACTCACTCATGTTAGTTTTCTGCCCACTTTTGCCTCCTGCCTTCCATGAGCTGAAATCATTAGCTGTGATCCCAGTATGTCATGCCTGGAAGTTCTCCCTTCTGCACTCAGGGAACTCTGCCTTGTCCTTTCAGATCTAAGTCAAATATTAACTTTGCTGAAAAGCCTTCTGAGTAGCCTTCTGCTGCTTCGAGTAGTAATAACCCTTCCCCCTTTAAGCTCTCCAAGCCCTTAATACCCAAGCAAATGAATATACATACACACAATTCTGTTATAATACTTTTTAAATTACATAATCAGTTTTGGTTCATGTGTTTATTTGGATTAGAATTTGGTCAGCTTTTTTTTTTTTTTCTGGAAAGGGACCGATTATAAAAGTTTTAGCCTTTGTGGTCTATGAGGTCTCTGTTGCAACCACTTAATTCTGTCATTGACAAGGGAAAGTGGCCAGAGAAAATATGCAGATGATGAATGTAGCTAGCTTTCAGTAAAAGTCTGCTCTCAGCTGGATTTGGTCAAAGAGAAAGAGTCTGATGATCTCTGGTCCAAGTCTTTAAGACAGGAAGCCCCATATTGCTTATGAAGTTTCTTAGGCTATTTGTCTTTAAAGAATACACATAGGATATGCTCTTTGGCCATTTCCCAAAATTCCATGGGGATACTTGAACAATAGGATCTATTTTTGATTGAAAAAAAATTGACCAGAGCTTTTATTCACAATGTATAGTTCACATCAAATATAATGTGAGTAAATCACATGTTCAAGACATCACACTCAACTGGGCACACAGATGTGTTTTCTTGACTAATACAATGCTTTATATTTCAATTGGTTGGTAATCTTTTAAAACAGAAAACTTAAAAATTTTAAAACACTGTGTCTCCTATTTTTTCTGACAAATTGGAAGACATGGTCCTACTCCATTCATCTTCCTTGATGGTAACAGTCTGCTGGAGGTAAGTAGCAGCTTCCTTTAAAAGAACAACAATTCTCTAGTTTTCCAGTTACTACCACTCGCTATTGTCTACAACATTGAATCTGGGTATTGTTACCATTTATTATCTTCCATCTGCCTAGCCTCTTTCTTTACATAACCTGTTTGGTTCCTGTCATCATTCGAGTTTGCAGGTCTTAATATAGGTATTAGGAATTCCTAAATGATTTGAAACCATGGGTTTTCACTTCTTGCACCCATCATGTTTTATTCCTTTTCTGCACACCCAAGGTAGGCATATCAACTTCTATAATTAATCCATTTTGTAATTGCATGCCTTAAAGTTGAAAGGGAGGGACTGGAATTTCTCTACTAACTCTCTACTAAGGAAACCACCACTTCTCCTTCCTTTCAGCTTTGATTCTACCTTTTGAGTGTCCAGTCTCACAGGTTATCTCATTTAATTTATCTACTTAAATCCTCCTTTTAAAAATGCAAATGCTCATTTACTTGTCAATAACAAAATACAGGCAGAGCTAATAAGCATCTTGAGTGCTAGCAGAGAGTCTATCTAAATGTTCATGGTAGCCACTTGTTATACCTGAGTGAATAAGCAGGTCTTTAGATATGAAGATACTCCCTTGCTGTTGGCACATATCTTTGGGATGAGTGCCTCACTTGTAGAGGTGGGCTGAATTATAACTATTTGTCTGGTCTGCTCCATGTCCTGCAGCTTGCACTTGTGATACATATAGATTGGGTCAGTGTATCTTGTTCAGCTAAGACCAGTTTATTGAGCATTGTCTGTTCCTCAAACTAACCTAAGATCTCTTATGTATATTATGTTTAATCTTCACAAGATACCCATGGAATATATGCTATTATTATATTTACTTTATAGCTGAGGAAAATGTGATATAAGTTGTTTGCCAAGGTCAAATGCAGGATGACGAATTTGAACCCAGGCAATACATTTTCAAAGCATATTCTCCTGACTATTGACCCTCACAGACCCCCTCCTTCACTCCTGGTAGATAACCATACAGCAGAACCAAGCCTCCTGTCCAAACAAGTTCAAATGCAAGGCACTGCTGGCAGTCTAGTAATTCAGCTATCTTACTAAAATCTAACCATAGTAATACTGCATTCTATAGCCATATTCTTTTTTAGTGATGGGAAAATAAGGCAGACTTACTATTCCTAGGCTTAGAGAACTTGGGATATTGCTAAAATTTTTAATGGAAACTTTAAAAAGTTGCATTATATTTTTTCAGCCTACACTGGGAATGACACTTTTCAAGCTTGCTATTCTCTAGATACTCTATTTGCTGAAATTTTTATTTTTTATGACTAAGGTGGGCATTTGCTTACAGCTGCTTTAAAATTTTTCTGAGATAAAGATTAAAGTTGCACCTTAAAACAGGGAACTCTGGGACCTCCATTTCCCATCTGTCTGTGTTGTAATGGACTCAGAATGACTTTCCAGGGAGGATCTTGGGTTGCCTGAGACTGTTCCTATGGCTCATTGCTAAGTAAAACCAGGTACCCTTCTACTGATACATAGCTCATTCTTAAATACCCCAACACAGGAGGGTATTATTCTACACCAAGCTTGGCTGAAAAAGCACATGGCTTAGCACTTGCTGATAATACAGAGCAGCTGTCCTCCATGTACTTCCCCAGGAAGATAACTTTAAACTTATTATTAATCCAGCAATATATTTTTAAAACTTGGCTGAGAGAAGATGTACTTATGGAGGATTTCCTCAAAGTTATGTCTGTATCTAGGAAACAGTGAAGAAATTCAGTGCTTTCCTATTTTGACATCCAGAAAATATGCAGAGTGTACATATCCACTTATTTTAGATAAAAATTCAGGTATCTCACAAACACAAGGTAAGAAAAATCTTGCCCACATTCCATCCAAGGGTTGAAAGCAGATGATGAGAACGTGACAATCAACCACATCATGATGGAAACACTCCCTTGTTTCACAGAGTTGATTTTCAATTAATTTCACAGTGGCAGATACCCTGGTCCATACTGAGGGATGGTGTAGGAAAAATCTGAGGAAGGTGATCACCCCATGTTTCCAACAAGGCTATTGTCCATGACATTATATGGTGTCTTTCTGAACTTATTGGAGGAACTTCTCTTTGGTCTCAATATCAGGAAGGATAGAGCTTCCCCAAGCAACTGGTTTCATTTCACTGATGAACTCCATGAATCATGTTTGCCTCATCTCTTGGCTGCAGAAAAACTCAGGGTCAAATGTGTGGTCAGATATCAAGGATGTTCTGGTCCTGTTCCTGTCTCTGTCTCAATGGTCCATGATCTGTTGTGCTTTCCTTCATCTATTTATTTTGTTTTCTCTTGTTATTCTGAATAGAGTTTAGTAACACATATTGGTATGTTAGTGAGAGTTTTTGACAAGAAGGGCAGAAATAAGCAGTTATTTTCCTTGTGTTTTTTCCCCCATGACTGATTCTGCTGATGAGCCTGTTGTGAAAACTAAAACCCTGAAAGTCATCCTTAACTCTTCTTTCTTCCTCATGCCCACACTTGATTCTGCTTCAGATTCATCCATTTATAACTCCATTGACACTACCTCCATCGACACTACCTCCATCAAGGCCCACAGCATCTCTCTCCTGGGCCACTGCAATAATTCACCGGTCTTCCTTCCTCATTCCTAATCCACTCTCCTATTCAATCTATTCTCTGAGCATCAGCCGCACTGCGAACCCTGGCTTGGCTTCCCTTTGGTTTTAGTATATGGTCCAAACTTCCTAGAATGACTTTTCAAGTCCCTGGAAAATCTGGAATGAGCAATTTTTCATCTAACCCATGGAATATCTCCTAATTTCTCAAAAGTACAATTTTCCCTCCCTCCCTCTTTTGGACATTTGTATGTGCTAGTCCCTCTGGCTGGGACACTCCTATTCTATACTCCTGGCTCTTTTATTCACCCCTCAATTTAAATGTTCCTTTTCAGGGGGCAGGATTTCCTGGCATCTTAGAATGGGTTATACATTCCTGTTACATGCCTCCAGAAGCAGTTATTTGGGAAATACAGATGATTGTATTTGATAAGAGTTACTGATTGGATTGTCTGTTCCCCCTGCTACAAAACAGGATAGGGATAGAAATGTATTAAACATCAGTTGAATGACTGAATGAGATAAATCACCATTACATAATCATTCAATAAAGCACCAGAAATTAGGAACAACTGCTACAAGATTCCTGGCTAGTACATCCTTCGTAGACCCACGAATTTAATGAAACAACATGCAAACTGGCTCTTATTTTTATGAAAACACTTCATTACATTTTCTTACTCCTTTTCTATCTTCTAATATTGTCACCTTAAAATAGAGGAACATTCACACAAGCATATCATTCTTGGGTTAATTCCTTATTCAGTTGCCGTAAATCACCTAGGTAATGCAGCAATAAAAGACATTTAATCTTCAGAGATCTTTCCAGTTGTCAAGGGATGCTCTGTTAGACTTACAGGGAGGCTTCGTGAGAGAAAACAGAGAAGAGAGATAATTACCATGTACTTTAGAGATATCGTGTACCTGCCCAAATCACTGGTGATCTCAGACTCCCCTTGCATAGCTAGTGCAATGCAACCAACTTATGAAATCACTGGTTTCTACCCTTTTGGTAAAAATAAGTTGTGCTGTTACCTTTTTTACATATACTACAAGGCAAGACAACGTCACAGACTTCTACTCCCAGGCTGAAAGTGTCAAGGTGACTGAGATCTACGATGGACCAGTAGATATTCAGTTTCGCTTCCCTTATTTCCTGTCCTCTTGACTCCTGCTCATTAATAATTCTAATGAGATGTTTCTATTTAACGCACATAAGGATAATGTAGGTTATGGCTTTCATAAAATTCAGAAAAAATTACTCTTACTTCCGCAAAAAACAAACTTTTTCACTCAAAGATGACTATTGAGCATTTACAAACTAGTTAAAAGAGCTAAAAGAGCTGCAGTTAACTTGACCAAGGTGGGGTTAGAGGCACTGACCCTCCACCCAGTTGAAAACCCTCATACAATTGATAGTCGCCCCCCTATACATTAGGTTCCACCTTATCTTTGGTTTGACATGTGCAGATTCAACCAACTGGAACATGTAGGACTGGGGTATTCGCAATTGAAAAAATTCCACCTATAAATGGACTCATATTGTTTTTCAAAAGTCCTCTGTACTTACAAATGGCCAAGGGCCCTCTGCATTACTATACTACTCAATTTCTCAGACTCAGCTACATCCAGTCTTGGGTTCTGTGAGGTGCCTCTGTGCTCTTATATAGTGACTTGTGTTACTTGCAACCAAGGGAATCTGAACACATAGAGCAAATCCACTCAGTTAAGTATCACAAACATAGATGGTCTCAAGAGTGGGCCATTAAGGAGAAAAGGAAAGAGAACTTTTCTTGAAATGATCTCTGTGGGAGAGAATCAAGTCTCTCCTTAAAAAGAAATGAAAACTATCTTCCAAAGTGAAAAATTGATGAATGTATGCATAATTAGTAATGCTAAGTTTTTCAAATAGGTTCAGCTCAAGTAATCCTCTTTTACACATGCACATGCATATGCACTCCCCAATGCATACACTGCCCCTTTCTAACTAATGAATTTTATAGACTTAACATGCCCTTAACAGTAAAGCACAATTTACGTACTAAAAAACAAAAACAAAAAAATACTGCCAATTAAATCGGGTACAAGTCTTTCTTACCATTTAGTTTTAATTTTATACTCCCTGAAATGGCTTCTTTTAGACATAGGCAAACAAATTTTTAACACATTATTTTTATGCACAAAAAAGGAAATCTGAACTAAATATATTAAGGTATTCCTAAAACATCTTTCCCTTCAGAGTCCAATCTTTCAAATCACTTTTCAATTCTGTTTTTATAACTACATTTTTAAATTATTTTCTTAAGAGAAATATTTCTTAAAGAGTGCTCCACCATTTTCTCTAAGTTGCCAACCACCATTTGGAAAGGTATCATGCTAGAGCTTTCTTGATCTTACTAGATAGTGTCAATAGAACATGGTCAAATGATAACCTAATCCTCCTTCCTCAAATGGTCCTTAAATGGCTGTTTTAAGTGTCAAGAAATTACAGTTGTCTACCTGTGCAACTGAAAATAACCACCATGTCCATGCATACAAAGAATGGCAATGATGTTATGGCTGCTGCCAACAATGGTTGCAAGATGCCATAAACCATAAGCTTATCCTGATTTTAGAGATAGCAAAATGTGTGTGTCAGAGGGAAGTATACCTTAGAATCAATGAAATACATTGGTACGATACTCACCTCAAAATATAAAGTAAAATCCCTGTAAGACAGGCCAGATCATTTTTACTTCTGCAAAAACAAGTATTTTAACTCAAGAAATATACTTCAGATCATTTTCAAACTAGCTAAAATTCTCTATTACTTGCAAACAGAGTGGTTTAGTGGTAGACTAATCAAGCTAAAGCAATAGCTGGTTTGGGCACAAGATTCTTCTTTAGTAAAATAAATTTCACTGCAAGCTACCCTGATGCAGAAGAGGCAGAAGTTTCATGAAGGGTAATATTTTCCATTTTTCCTACTATATAGGGATGGAGTGGGCGGACTAGAGTAGATCTGAAACACAAGTGGCTCAAACATAGCATTGCTTTGCCTCATCCCCGGCCTTCCTTACAACTAACAATGATACAAGTTGCATTCATTAGAAATAACCAAGAAATGAAAAGTAGGTGTGTCAGCTGAATATTTTTAACATACCGTCCTTAAATCTCTCAAACTTTTTGGGTTAATCCACAAGCATCTTCATGCATATGGTCAGGGAATTATACTGAAAATTTCCAGGGGAACAGGACAGACCTTTCTATCCTAATGGGTTCTCTACCTTCCACGTGAGAAAAGGTGTGGTGAAGGCAACCAAACTTCTCTGTTCTCCACTCAGGGTGCTTTCTTCCTGCCTTAGTGCTGGAGAGGTTTTTGGCTACTGTTCCACTTATCAATTCAAGATTTTTTCCTAAAACCACTGTCTGCATCCCAGCTGGGTGGCAAGTCTGTGAAACTCTGAATCAGCCTCTAGCTGAGAAGTTGCCAAAGACTTGAAATTAGCACTTGGTGGAAATTATCAGGACTTGATGAAGCTAATACGTTGCAGAATTACGTGGCAGCTCAATTACTAGCAGGAAGTTGTACAGAAAAGAATAATAATAAATAAGAATATTCTCTTTCAACTAAATAAAGCAATTATTTTTCTGAGCCCTTGTCTTCGGAAGAGGACTTTATTCTTCAAAGAAGAAAACAAACAAGTCAAAAATATTTCCACTGTGTGTTTATTGTTAAATTAAGATAGGCTTGGTCTTAGAATTGTGAAAATAAACAGAATATGAAAATTTAGATATTTAGGAAATTTAGTGATGTGAAATATACAGTGGTAATTTAATTTCCGTATGGGTCTTTCCCAAGAGAAACAGGGAACAGAATGTTACCAAGTTCAAGAAGAAATCCTGAAGAGACTGCAGGAAAGAAGCTAACTGTTAATTGCAACTGTGGGTACCAGACGGTGCCAGTTCAGACAGGTTCAGATAATAGAAACACAGAGGGGCAAAAGCAAGGGAATTCCAGGCAAGAAATAGAAACAAGAAGAAAAAGATCAGAACAAAAACCAATTGGCAGATCACTTCATGATGTGATGTGTCTTAAAATAAATGGCAAGTCAGGACAAAACCACGGGGGGAAAAAATAGCTATCAGTGATGTTGAGTATCTATCAGGAATAGCAACAAAATACAGATATTTACTAGATACAAGGAAAAATACCCCAATATTCAGAAAAAAGTTGAGACTGTATCTAAAAAAGAAAACAGAAGACTTTATGGTCCCTATAAATTTTATACCATTAGTTTGATATGACTCTATAAAAAACAGTGTATTGAATATTAATTTCCTGTACACCAGGGTTAGAAAAACCATTATTTTTATAAGAAAATATTATTTTTAATATTCCATGATATAGGTATGAAAGCTAGTATATAATGCAAAGAAATGTCTCTTAAAATTTTTATATGAAATTTTAAATGAGGGTTCAAGTTATAACACTTTGAGAAATTTTTTTAGGGTGGTAACAGAAGAGACTATTTACTTGATGTTGATGCTAGGAAACTATGAATATCATTAAGATGTTTTTAGGTCTACATCAGTGCTTCTTAAATGTTTCCATGCATAAGAATCACCTGAAGATCATGTAAATGCAGGGTTGGACTCAATAGGTCAAAATCAAGACCTGAGAATCTGCATTTTCACGAGCTTCTAAGTGCTGCTAAGGCTGCTGTCCTGGGAAACCATGATTTGAGCAGCAAGGCTCCCCTCATGGCCTCTGTGTCTGGTGGGGTCTTTCACTGGTGATATGAGGACTGGAACACTGATCAGCCTTTAGCTCGGAACCATGTCCGGTCTCGATTATGGATTTGGTTTAAGATTACCTACGTCCAAATAACTGTTAATGTCTGTAAAAGTTTGTGTTCTCCTATTTAAAGTCACTATCATGGAGCAGTCTGGTGGCCTTGCAGTGGTGTTGTCACTGCTGAGACGAGGGTTTGATCCCTGGCCCGGGAACTTCTTCATGCTGCAGGTGGGGCCAAAAAAAAAAAAAAAAGGCACACTACTATAATGAAAACAAACAAACAAACAAACAACTGAAGAGCTGCCTAGTATCTACATAGATGTAGTGGGTTCCAAATGAAAATATAGACCCCTACCTCACCCCTCCAGGAATATAAAATATAACACAGAAAAATGGTGTTGATGTGAAGGGGACAATCCAAAGAACAGCAGCTCCAAAGTAGACGCATATCTTCAAATCACATCTAAAGCAAAGGTTTGATTTGTTTGTGAAGTGAAAGAAAAATAAATATAAAATCTGTTGGAAACCAAGATGATTTAGCTTGGAAAATTTAAACTGTGACATATATTAGAGAGCTGTCAGTTTCCTCTTGGACAATTCCTATCAAAGGGCATGACAGTCAGAAATGATGAAAAAAGCAGTTTTCCAGGATGCAAGGGAAAGAGGAAATCTATAACAAAATAAATAAGGCTGCAATATCAAGAGAATCCTTGGTTAAAACAGTTGCTGATGAAGAATGGTCAGGGGAATGCAGTGAAAACTACAAGGAGATATCTCACACCTTTTAGGATCAAAAAACAATCATCAAAAAACAAAAGTCTTGGCAATGATGTGGAGCAAAGGGAACACATGTATACTATTGGTGGGGGTATGAGTTGGTATAAGAATGGTGTAAAACAGTACAGTTTCCTCCAAAAAAAAAAAATCTGAAAATGGAACTACCACATGGTCCAACAATTCTTCTGAGTAAATATTCAAAGGAGATGATATCAATGCCTTGAACAGGTATCTGTACTTTTATCTTCATTGGCATTACTCACAATAGTTAAGATATGGAAACAACTTAAGTGTCCACTGAATGATGAATAGGTAAAGAAATTATGCTGTATATATAATGGAATATTATTCAGCCTTTAAAAAGAAGTTCTTGCCTTTTGCAACATCATGGATGAACCTAGAAGATATTATGCTAAGTGAAATTAGCCACACATAGAAGGACAGACATTGCATGGTATTGCTTATGTGTGAAACCTAAAAAAAGGTTGAAATGGGAGTTCTCATCGTGGCTCAGTGATTAACGAACATGACTAGCATCCATGAGGATCCGGGTTGGATCCCTGGCCTTGCTCAGTGAGTTAAGGATCCAGTGTTGCTGGGAGCTGTGGTGCAGGTCGTAGATATGGCTTGGATCTCAAGTTGCTGTGACTGTGGTGTAGGACGGCAGGTACAGCTCCGATTCAATCTCTAGCCTGGGAACATCCATATGTGGTGGGTGCAGCCCTAAAAAGAAAAAAAGAAAAAAAAAGGTTGAAATAATACAGGCAGAGAGAGGAGTGGTGGTTATCAGGGGCAGGGAGAGGGGGAAATGTAGAGAAGTTGGTCATAGGGCAAAAAGTCATAGTTCTGTAGGATGAATGAGCCCAGAGACCTAAGGGATGGCACAGTGATTATAGTTAGTAATACAGTATTGAATACTAGAAGATGGATAAGAATAGATTTCAGGTGGTCACAGCACACACAAACATAGATATGTTAGGAGATGAGAATGGTCTTGACTGTCATACCCACTTCACTCCATATGTGTATAACAAGGAGTTCCTGTCATAATGCAGCAGAAACAAATCCAACTAGGAACCATGAGGTTGCCAGTTGGATCCCTGGCCTTGCTCAGTGGGTTAAGGATCTGGCATTACTGTGAGCTGTGGTGTAGGTTGCAGACATGGCTCGATCTGGAGTTGCTATGGCTGTGGTGTCGACCAGCAGCTGTAGCTCCAATTAGACCCCTAGCCTGCGAAGCTCCGTATGCCATGGGTGTGGCCCTACAAAGTAAAAAGAAAAAAAAAAAAAGAAAAAACAAGGGTGATAGAGAACTCAAGAATAGTTGTTGGTAATGAACAACTAAAATTAAACATAGTTTTGACTCGGATATAGTGAAGTACTTTCTAAAATTGTGCAACTAACTTTTTCTCCAAAAAAGTTTTATAAAAATTTCTCAGTAAATGAAAGCAAGAAAAGTATTAGCATTTATAACTTGCATCTGAGAAAGCAAGACAGATTTGTTAGGAATTCTAGACTTCCTTGCTGCTGTGGCCCTACAAGTGTTTAACTGGTATGAAAATATCCTGCCAAGCTTTAGCAAGACTCAAGAGGCTAGAAAGAGCCAAAATGTTGGAAATATCTCCCCGTTCCCACTGTTCTCCTTTCTGTCAAATTCTTAAAAATGTACATAATCCATGCACATTTGTGAAAGTGCACTGTATTTATGTCAAAGTAAACTTGAATGTGGAGCTTTCTGTGCCTTTCACACAATGCAGCCCATTGTTTCTCTGAGAAATAACGATGATATATTTTGATATCTGGGGCAACGTTGAGATTATTCTATTTGAGTTGGGGGAAATTAAGAACAGATTCTTACTACTAATGCTTGATCAGTTTAAACTGTTACAATACACAAAATACTCCTTCCTGAGATTTTGAAATCTAATATCTTTTAAAATGGGAAGAGACAAAAATTATTTCTCTTCTAGAATAAGATTTAATTATAGCCTACCAAGGCTGTAGCTACATGACTAAGCCAATTTATTGGATTATCGTTCCCTTTTACGATGTCAAATGGCACTTGATTCTCTTATTGGAAGAAATCTTAATATTTAAAACAAAATTTGGTCTAAATGAAGCAATTGGTGCTTTGAAAACATTTTTACAAGGTAGTTTTTGTATAGAGAATTAAAATATCTGAATTTGAGTCCTTGGCTCTTCCATTTACTAACTCTGATTTCAAGCATCTCAGAGGTTGAGTTTCTTCTTTTGTAAATCTTCTCAGAGACATGAAGCAAGGACTAGGTAAGACAACGCATATGCATACCCTTTGAAAACTCTAGACTGCTATGCTGATTTTATGGTTATTTAGGTAGTGGCAGCAGCAATCATGAAAACAACCATAAAGTAAAACACGTTGACATATACGTAGCCTAGACATGGTAAGCTGTCAATTTATGAGCACAGACATCCCCATATCTCATTTTTAGGGTTTTTTTTTCTGGGACCACTCCCGGGATGAATTTCTGCATCAGTCAGGAGACAATATCGGATAGGATTTAACATCAAGAATTGTTCGAGTTCCCTTTGTGGTGCAGCAGAAATGAAGAATCCGACTAATATTCATAAGGATGTGGGTTTGATCCTGGCCTTGCTCAGTGGGTTGGGGATCTGGTATTACTATGGCTGTGGTGTAGGCTGCCAGCTGTAGCTCTGATTTGATCCCTAGCCTGGGAACTTCTATATGCCACTGGTGTGGCCCTAAAAAGAAAAAAAAATGCAGGAAGACAATCAACAGCATTATAAGACAATAAATTGCAAGAAGCAGCTCTCAGTCACAGGCCGAGGAAACAAAGAGAAGAGGTTGTAACTGTCACAGCTTAAGGCTCAAAGGAGGGACCAGACCTCTGAGAGGACTCCATCTGACAGTGTTAGTGGCTCTGAAACTAGTTTTGGGCATGTTGCAAAAACTACAACCTGGAATCAATGTATGCCATTGAAAGAAATCATCACTGCCTGGGTGAAGAAGTGTGGATGGAAAAGTGCTCACAAGAAGGGGAAGCAAACCTGCTTTTTCTTCCTTGCCCTACCTCCCAGTCTCCCTCTAGCATCTCTATGGGAGGCAAACAGGGATCCAGCTGCATGTGATGAAACATGGTAGCCTGGCTCAGGGCAGCATCACACAGCAGAGAGTAGAAGGGTGCACTTGATCCTGAGAAACAATATCTTAATAACTAGCATATTCAGCTTTCAAATATATTTTGCTTTTCAGAAAAGTGTTTCAAAAGACCTTTAAAGGAGCCTGGCACCTCCTGAGTGATGACACAGTAGCACGCTTCTGTCTTTTAAAATTAAAACCATGTATAATTTGAACATTGTGAAAAACACAGAGAAGAAAAAAATGGCTTCAGAATTTTCAAAATTAATGTCACAAAATCCCTATGCAAAAAAAATATATATATTGTAGCAGACACTGGCATTCATCCATTGAAACTCATTCTCTCTGTCTTCCTAGACACTAGGCTACATATCCAGGCTCCCTTGCAGCTAGGTGTGGCCATATGACTAAGTGATAGCCAATAGGATTGCGAGTGGGGATGCGGAGTAGTACTTTCTGATCTGGCCCATAAAACCTCCCACTATCATGCCTTCATCTCTTCTTTTCTCTCTGTGTGGATGCAGATGACATTGGGACTCTAGAAAATGAGAGAAATTCCAGTCCAAGGACATCTGAATAGGTAAACTATCTCATGGTGTACTCCTATTCCGGGCTTTTCTGTATTTTAGAGTAAACCTCTGCTCTGACTGAACCATTTTATGTTTGAGTACATTTATTTCCACTGCTTAATTTATTCTTAATACACATAATTTTTAATAATTTATTAATAACAATACTAAAAATAATGCTTAAGCTCCTAGAGAAGTGCTAGGAACTGATCTCAGTATATTACGTGCATTTATTTATGAAAGACCTTGCCAGGCCTTCACTCAGAACCTCTTCATACTTGGTAGATGGTGTAAATGAACACAGTTAGATGTTCTTATAGTTCAGATTAGGCTGGAAGGAGAAAACTAAGGGAAAAATATTTATCTGTAAATAAGATCATTTATGGAAGCAAGAACTGACAGCTGACAGCTTGATGGCAAAAGAAGAGGGAGAAAGAACAGAGAAACCATATTAAAAATAATGTAGTCTGGGGCCATTTAGTAGAGGGCCATAGCTCCTCCAATCTATAAAGCCTTTGAAGAAACCAAAGGACAGTATAGTTCTTTTAATAGCTGACGTTTATAATGACGACTAAGTTATCAAAAAGTTGTCAAGTTCCTTAAGTTCTATTTAAGAAAGCAGAAGAGTGTTAAAATATGCCTGTGACCATTTTCCAACTGACATGGTCCACAGTAAGAAAAATCCTGCTATCTATGGGATGTGCTTTAGTTAGCTGGAAAATGTACTTACGTGGAACAGCAAATTTCTAAATGGTGGTACATTACTATGCATTTGTTTATCTGAGAAATCATCCTTTGAAATATCACAACTATAAATCCTGCAGGAAACTCAGATGGGGTACAGATTTGATAAAATGCAGATTATCACCCACAGTCCCTTTTTTATGCCTTCCCCCTCTTCTGATGTGGGTCACGCCACACATTGCTGGTTGTCTTTCCACTGCTGTCTTTCTGGGGCATCTACTGGGAAGCATGTAACTGAGCTGTGCTGCTTTCCTGCTAGGATTAGTAATAGCTATACTACCAAAGATTACTGTGGGTAATTGACCCAGGGTTTATTTTTAGATTACATTGGATTTCTATACTTGGGAAATGCATGCTTTAATTCTCCTCTTATGTTAAAATTCATAATGCATGGAAAAGCAGATATCTATTCATGATACTGATACTGACTTCTACAGTGGATATGCTGTGCTTTATAATAGAAATGTTGTACCATGAATGTGAGTTTATGAATTAGAGCATCCAGCCTACAGAAAAAAAGAGACTGAGAAGTAAAAAGGCTGGGAATGGGAAACAACCCCAATTGCAGAGCAGATAACAGAAGCTGCTTTCCCTACCTATGAGGGAAATTTCAGGAGGGCGCAAATTTGGCGATCCCGTACTTTCAATCTTTCCCTTCAAGTGCATAGAGGCCTATAAACAGCCGAATCCATTATTCACTAGATAAAGGCTAAGCCAGGAACCAAGACCATTATATCAGAAGCAATGCAGTCTTACTTGGCAAAACATATGACTGATATCCTTTATGGCACCACAAATCTTTTGTTTTGTTTTGTTTTGTTTTGCACATGTATACACTAAACAGCTGTCATTTCTTTTTATACCTGTTATGAATTTTTAAAAAGTGCTATCAAAGCACTTGTTTTACTATCTTTTTACTGTCCTTTTCTGTTTTTTTTCTTTTACAGTAGGTCTCAGAGAAGCCTGGGTGCACGTCCTAAAGCTCATTAGGTAGGGGAGGAATAACGTCCAGCTGCACATAGATTCTCTGTGGGGACTCAGGATATTTGTATGTGGTGTAAACTGTAGGGAAGCAAAATCAAATTTCTCTAACACTAAAAATAATGCAATTATGAAATATTTTTAATATTAAAATGCTCGAATTAGAATAATTTTCTGTCAACAAGAATTTTCAAAACAGTTTAACTTTTCAAACTATACATACTTATGGAAAAGTACACAAATTCTAAGTGTGCAACTCAATGAGTTTTTTATCAAACACAAATGTCACCATATTCAGATTAAGAAATAGAACATGACCCACAAACAGAAGTTTCCTCACAGACTTTCCCTCCATCCCCCAAGGAAATTATTCTGTAGACTTCCAGCATTGGAGATAAATTTTGCATCTGTGTATCCACACACTAGAATCCAACAGTTATACTATGTTCATTCTTGTTGATGTATGACATTCTTGTGTCTCCATTGTGATCTTGATGGCCCTTTCGGTATTTTCCAGCTGAGAACTACTGGCTGTAGTATTAGTATCAACTTGTTGCACATGTGTTTTGAAGAACATATCCTAGTGCTTTTTATCAGGTTTACACCAAAGCATAGAACCAACGGGTCATAAGATATGTGCATGTTCAGGTTTAGCAGATACTAACAGTTTTCCAAAGTGGTTGCACCAATTTATACTTCTATCAACAATGTACGGGAGTTCTGGTTGCTGGAATAATCACTAAAATGTGATAATATCTGTGTTTTTCATTTTGAGTCATCTATCCAGGTAGTTGAGTGGTATCATACTATGATTTTATGTGCATTTTCCTGCTGACTAACTAATGATGTTAAACAGAATGAGAATTTTTTGATATATTTTAAAATGAAGGAGTATTTTACAGAATTGTGAAACAGTAAAGGATCAAAAGATGGCCTAGTCCAGGGTTAGCAAGTGTGTGGCACATGTGCCCATACTAGCCCTCTACACCAGCCCTGCCTGTCCCTTTGGAAGAATACACTGCAAATTGATCACTGGATCTGGATTCAGCCTCAGAATCTTTCCCAAAACAATTCAGTACGCAGCTACTTCCAAGCAAACAAAAAATTCACAAGATGAATTTCATTGACCAAATGAAATTTATCAAAAGCAGAAAGGTAGGAATAGTGGAAAAGGTTGCTGGTCTGGTTTAAGTTTCAGGTCTGCCATTCACCGTGGCAGAAAAGAAGGTTCATGATACGAACTTTACTGAGTAGCTTGATGGGCTCTATAGTAGCAATGTTTGCATAGAAGGAATATTTGTATAGCAGCAATGTTCAGTTTGGTTAATTCATCTCTAGAAAGTGTTATTGTGAAGATTAATTAGCAACAATTTGTATTATTTGCAGTTTGATTCTCCTTCCCTTTGTTTAAGGACAGCTTTCTCCTGGGGACAAATCTTTCACTATTTCCGATAACTTACTTGCTCTTGAATTAGGATGCTTCTTAAAAGACTGCCTAAGATGGCAGGATTTGGGGCCAACTATGAGTCATGAAGGGAACAAAGACTTTCTCAACTTTTGTACAAAGCAAGATACTTATATTTGGATCTTTTAAGTCATAATCTAAAATCATGAAAAAAGGAATAGGGGGTTTTTGGTGATGGAAATATAAGGAGCTAGACCATTTTCTCGATATTTGTGATGGTGCACATCACCTCTGGTGTTTTGGGAAAAATTCATTTGCTCACGCCAACTTTAGCAGATCTCCTCAAAATGTTTCATGTCCAACAATGAGGTCAACCAGTGGCCAAGAGGGGGCAAAGGTGCTCCTGCCCAAAGAAAACTGCGGAAACAGGGAAATAGTCAGACTCCCCTGGAAGTTCCTTTTTAGCTTGCTTTGCATGGTTCCAATGTCCTCAGCTGGTCTGCTCTGCCCAGCTGAACTTCCTTCTTTATTCACAAAGCAGTGCTTTACAGGAGCTCACAATAGGTTAACTGCAATTCTGAAATCCAAATTGTTCTGAATACCAAGATTTCTCTTTTATAGCTCATTTCAAGGCAATACCTTATCTGATCCAAAGGTCTTTCAAGGAAAAAACCTTTCCTGAACCAATGAGGGGATCTGGATCATCTTTAGTTAGCCCACTTTGTGGGGATATTGCTGCAGAAGCAATGATTTGTTTGCTTAGGAATTGCTGGTTCAAACCAGTTTGAGGGTGGTACTAATTCAAAGCATCTACGCATGCAATCTTTCAAAATCTTTTAAAAAAATGGAATTTTGAAGTAACTCTGCCCTCAAGAGTATTGGATAAGGGAAATGGACCAGGCTTTAAAAAGTTCTTGCTCTCAAACTCCTGTCCTCTGAATGTTTACCCTAAATTACTTTAAAGAGATGCAAATCAAAACAAAGAGATGTAGGCTTTCACCTACCAAAGCAGCCAAACATAAAAATTTGAAAGTACCCAGAGTGGAAGAACATATGGGGAAACAGTGATTTCTATACACTATTGGTAGAAACGTACATTGGTACAAAATTTTTGAGAGGTTAATTTACAATTTTCCTAGAGAGTTTAAAATGCATATACGCTTTGACCCAGCAATCTTATTGCAATGTATACTGTGGAAAGAGTCCAAAGAGTATGTCAAAGATATGCCATATTGAATATAATAGAAAAACATAAAATACAAATAAAACATTCCTTTTGTGTAGTAGGAAAAGGCCACTGAAAACAGGAAATTATATTTTAAACTAAATAAAGACTGATGGCTAAAGAGCCAAGGTAGTCCATAAGGAAAAGTGTTTCTGAATAGCCTCCAGTGTCTTCCAACAGCTTTCCTACATCTTGGAGTCAGGGCATGCAAACAGAGGAAAGTCAAGGTAGGACAGAGGTATGCCAAGCTCTCTAGATGTTCTGAGCTGCACCTGCGCCATGTTCAGCTATGTCCATGAGGACTGAACATGGGTGAATTGAAATCAAGACAGCAAATACCAAAATGTAGGACTCCGATGGGCTTACACAAATAAATCTTTCCATGAATGTTTAAACTTCATCTACTGCATACTGAAAGCTTTTTTTCCCCTTTTAATTCTGAAAATACTCATGAGAAAGAGGAAAATTGATAGTAATGGAAAAATGTTAATAATATAATGATATCTAAGGAGATATAATTTGATTCAATGATACATAGATGCATATTAATCTTGGTATTTTTCAGATGAACTTTTCCCCTGCTAAGTTTTTCTTTTCTTTCTAAGACATTGTAAATGAATGCTTCACTCAGCCCATTCACATTCTGTTAGATTAATATTTTTCCTTTGAAAGCTTATCCTGGCAATCTATATGCCCCCCTCCCAAAGCCACATGAGAAAAGTATTATCTGCAGTAGGTCCCATCTTCCCTGCAACAAGCTGGACAGGAAACAATGAGCTTGGCTGAGGGTGCAGAAAAGGTCAGCAGGGTAGGGGCAATTTTCCTTGGGTTCTGGACAACTAAGCTGATTTTTTTAAAGCAAAGGAGTTTTGGGAGTACCCACAAATTTGCTACCATTTTTCTTTATATGCCCACTGATTCCAGTCACAATAGCTACTTAACCACTTCACTTGCACAGAGTCATTCTTTCATGCTTCCTCTGAGCTGGACATACAGCCCAGCACTAAGGTTGCAGCATTTAATGGACTGCAGCTGCTGCTTACAGGGAGCTGACATTCCAGCCACTCAGAGTAGGGATGCCCCAAGGCTGTAGCATCTGAAATATCTTAGAGGAAAACATTTTTAAATGTTCCTCAGGAGTTCCCGTTGTGGCTCAGCAGAAATGAACCTGACTAGTATCCATGAGGATGAAGTTTCGATCCCTGGCCCCACTCAGTGGGTTAAGGATCCAGTTTTGCCTTGAGCTATGGTGGAGGTTGCAGACGCAGCTTCTATCTGGCATTGCTGTGGCTGTGGCGTAGGCTGGCAGCTGCAGCTACAATCTGACCCCTAGCCTGGGAACTTCCATATTCTGCACCTGTGGCCCTTAAAAAAAAAATTCCTCAAACAGTAAGCCCAAAAAAAGGAAGACTATTTATGGAGTTCCCGTCATGGCTCAGTGGTTAATAAATCTGAGTAGAATCCATGAGGATGCAAGTTAGATCCCTGACCTTGCTCAGTGGGTTAAGGATCTGGCATTGCTGTGACCTGTGGTGTAGGTAGTAGACGCGGCTCAGATCCTGCATTGCTGTGGCTGTGGTGTAGGCCAGTGGCTACAGCTCTGATTCGACTCCTAGCCTGGGAACTTCCATATGCCATGGGTGTGGCCCTAAAAAGCAAAAAAAAAAAAAAAAAGCATTTATAATTTAAGTTGGATGCAGAGGTAGGTTGTTGGTGTTGAGGAGGAGGATAAAAATTAAAAATCAACAAAGGATGCATTAATGGAATCATTCAAATTAGATTTATCTAGACTAACAACCACAATAATAAATGCGTGTTCAATGAATAGCTCAGTGCTCAGCAAATTTTTTGCATAAAGGACAAGGCAGTAAATATTTTCAGCTTTCTGGGCCAGATAGCCTCTGTTGCAAGTTTTCCATGTGGCACCAAAGCAGCCATAGATGTTGTATACATACAGTGGCCATGGCTGTATTCCAGTAAAATTTATTCATGAGACCAGTTGGCAGGCTGGATTTGGCCCACCAGCATAGTTTGCCAGTCCTGACCCAGTTCATCTTTTTCTAGCAATCCTTCAGGATGAAGAAACTGATCCTCTACTGGGTGGAATTCTTTACCCCAAATTACATGGGTAGGGTGCTCTAACCCGTCCTGCCTCCCTCATTCATCTAGTTGGTGACTAGAGATAAACATGGAGAAAAACCAGCCTGGGAGAGACTGCATGTTGGAGATCTCTGCTGATTTCTAAGTGCTATGATTTGGGTAACTAGTTGTGATTAAAACTTCATCAGAGTTCATCAGTAAGAGTTGGAGTAGTTCTGGAAACCTTACCTGAAAAGGTGGGCTGGGAGAATTTTTGCCCTGGAATCCCTACCCTGTCTTCCCTACCTAGCTTCCCTGCCTGTAAGTAACTACTCATTTTTCAGGTCTCCATTCCAGCTTCACTTCCTGTGAGAAGCCTCCCCACAGTCCCAGGGACATTCAGGGTCCCCCTCTGCAGTGCTCCCACCACCCCTGGTGAAAGCCCAGAGCACCACGCATGCACTTTCCTGCATGTATATTATACTTCATTAAAAGTAAAACCAACAAACAGAAGTGACCATCCTTCTATGGTACCACGGACTGGTTATTTCCATGTCTGAATCTCACAATGGCTTCAAGTGACACTACAGTGGGGACTGTTGTTTTGCCTCCTCATCTGGAGGCAGCCTAAGTTTGGCACACAGAGCATACCCAGAATTCCTGAGTGCCATAGGGGTTAAGATTTGGAGGGGCAGAAAGGGAGGAAATACACTCCCTAGAAGCAGCATCACCTATGATCTGAGCTTGGACATGAAGCTGAGCCTGAAACGGGGAGCCCTGAGGAGGTGAGGGAAATAGGAGTGGGGCTTGGCTGCAGGGTGCCCAGGAGTGGGTTGTCACTTCACTGGTGGCTGTGCCCTCCATTAAGTAACTTGTTTTTCATGCAGAGTTGGAAAGTACTTTTGACTACAGATATTTTCACATATATTTTAGTGAAATCAATTTCCCTCCCTTTCCCTGTTGAAACCATATTACTGTCTTAAAAACACACTCATGTAATACCCTAAATGTTTTCATGTTACACTTTTTTAGTACCTGGCGGTATGCTTTGGCCAGATTTCTAGACTTCTTTCTTTCTTCTTCTTCTTCTCTTGGCTGCACTCCTGCATGCAGAAGTTCCCAGGCCAGGGATCAAACCTGCATCACAGCAGTGACGAGCCACAGCAGTTTCAATGCTAGATCTTTAAACTGCTGTGTCACCAAGGAACTCCTAGATTTTTTAATTTAACCCATATACCTCTTGTTCTTTCATTTTTAGCTTCTCTTTCGGTCTCTCTGCTTTAAGTTGTTGAGGATGGTCTTTGGTGGATCTCCATGAAGTCTCAGTACCTTATTTCTCAAGCCTCATGTTGTCTTTTTTTTTTTTTTGGTCTTTTTCTAGGGCCACACCTGCGGCATATGGAGGTTCCCAGGCTAGGGGTCTAATCGGAGCTGGAGCCACCAGCCTACGCCAGAGCCACAGCAACACTGGATCTGAGCCGCATCTGCAAACTACACCACAGCTCAAGGCAACGCCAGATCCCTGACCCACTGAGTGAGACCAGGATCAAACTGGCAACCTCATGGTTCCTAGTCGGGTTCGTTAACCACTGTGCCACCACAAACTCCAAGCCTCGTGCTGTCTTGCTCTAGGTGGTCTTTGACTTGTGTACCAATATGGAAATGAGAGAGACAGAATCTCTACCACACTGTCACTAATTGTTTGCTCTTCCTCTGCCTTTCAGATCACTTGCACCCTTTTAAATCACTACAAAGAACTGGAGGAAACAACTCATAAAGCAAGGTTACTGAAATGTGCCGAGTTACCGCTCTTATTCTTGGCCGCTGCTAACAGAAGGCTTGTCTGGGTCTCTTTATTCAATCTCAGAGGCTGGGGAAGACTTTATTTGGGAGGCTTCTGGTCACTTGAAATAAAGCATCATTTTTATCTCATATCACTTCTTAGCTGATGAAGTAGTAATCAAGCCATTTTCCTAGTCAGGGGCCTATTTTCTTTTTACAACATTTTGTCTATGAATAGATTGGTCTTCCCAGGATCCTCAGCTGTCAGATGATTAAGATGCAGGGCCCACCCCCAGATTAATCTTCCTGAGATACTAGGAGGTGAAACACCCACCCAGCCCAGGGAAAAGCAGGGTTGTTGCCCTCTTCCCCCCTCTCCCCCAGCCTCCTTTCCTCAGCATTTTTAGACATCGCTTCCTCTCGAAGTGATGGAAACAGAAAAAGGAAAATGAAGTCCAAATCAAAACTCAAAGTCAGTTATTGCTTGAAAATGGTACAACTAAAAATAAATAATTCACTAATACATAGGGGAATATTTTGCATGTATTACAAAGCATCTTAGAACTGGCGGTTGACGGCTAATGTCAAACAGCTGGTTTTTTTTGACTCTACAATAAGTTGAGATATGATCTCCCCCCATTCTTCCAAGGGTATCCAGCCTTGCATGAGAATTGCCATCCCTTCCTTCCCTCCTGGGGCTTCAAACAAGTCCTCAGTTTAAACAATTATATCCTCATTAACACCTCTCTCACCCCAATATGCTGGACTCTTAATTCTTTCAGAAACAACCATCATAGGAACCAATAAAACCTAACCCATGCAGCTACTGAGTGAAGTCCAGAGGGAAATACTTGAAAATTATGACAAAAACCAGCCACGCTGAATGAACATACAACAAAGGGCATGAGGGAAATTGGCTAATATACTGAGTTACTTAAAATTACAATGTTGAAAAAAATAATTGCAGCAGCAGGGAAATGATGCCAATTAAGTAGCCCAGTAATGGGAAAGAGGCAGGGGAAAAGTCACTTTGCTGCCCTTGGCCCAGCCCTGCCCTTCTCCAGAAATGAGTGTCTGCTTTCTGCCATAAGCATGGACTCTTGAGAAGATGTTGAGCCAACTGTACTGAGATTTTTAGGAGAAAATAAAAGGTGCTCATTAAGAAGACATCACCACTGACTTCAAAGCACAGGAAGGAAGGAGCACAAATGACTGAGGTGAAGTCAGATGACAGTATTTACTGCTTTCATTTTTCTCCAGAGGATGATTTCTTCCTTTTCCCTTTTTTGTTTTCTGATGGTGCAGTACTCTGGCCACCCCCAGAAAGATTCCAAAATCCACCCTCAGTTTTTTTATTCCTGCAGTTGGCAACCTACACTACCAGGAAATCCATCTTTAATTCAAATCTGAATGCCTTGTACTGTCATTTGGGTTTAAATATATTTCCCCCGAGCCTTGGCCTCAGTTAAAAATAGCAGACAGCTGGTCACCATGCTATACACCATAAACCTGTTGGGAGGAAGTATGGCCAAGGGGCTTGGCTTGCATCAAAACCACTTGGAAAGCTTGTTAAAACACAGATTTTTGGACTCCACCCTCAGTGTTTCTGATATATGGGTCTGGTATGGAATCCAAAAATTTGCATTTCTAATACATTCCCAAGTGGTACTGATGCTGCTGGTCCAGGGAGCACCATTCTAAACCAATCCCAAAACTACTATCTCAAAAGTTATGAGAGTGGTTCCCAAACTCTACTGCATCTAAGAATCACCTTGAGAACTTTGAAAATTCCAACGTATTTTATACCAAGTAACTCAGAATGTCTATAAAGGTGTCCACATTTTTCAAAGCCAGGCATGGGTATGTTTCAGAGATCTCTGGGTGACTGCAATATACAATCAAGTTTGGGAGCCACTGAATCTTGTGATGAGGCCTGGAGACAAAGAGGAGCATTAGACAAGAGGCCAAAAGAGGGAAGAAGAGCAGCCCTTGATTTTGGGACAATCCTTCCATTTCCCTAGTCTGTCTTTTCTCATCTGTCAAAAGACATGACTGGCCCTTTACTTTCCTCTTAAGCATCAGTAGTAAGAAAAATACATCAAACAATTTAAATGGTCTTGAAAATGAAGAAGCCTAGAGACCTAGGGTATAGTAAGGGAGGCAGTGCTGCTGAGGATAAGATACAGGGGCACTGCCACTGGGAAGATGGGGCCACACACTGATTCTTACCAGCTTTGTGACCTGAGCAAGTTAATTTGACTGTTCTAGATCCCACTTTCCTCCTCTGTAAAGAAAACAATGGGGGAGTTCCCATTGTGGCTCAGTGGTTAATGAATCTAACTAGGAAGCATGAGGTTGCAGGTTCGATCCCTGGCCTTGCTCAGCAGGTTAAGGTTCTGGCATTGCTGTGAGCTGTGATGTAGGTTGCAGATGCAGCACAGGTCCTGAGTTGCTGTGGCTCTGGTGTAGGCCGGTAGCTATAGCTCCAATTAGACCCCTAGCCTGAGAACCTCCATATGCCTCGAGAGCAACCCAAGAAATGGCAAAAAGACAAAAAAAAAAAAAGAAGAAGAAAAAGAAAAGAAAAGAAAACAATGTAACTTTGCTTATGGGTTTCCTCCAGAGCAATTTTGCTATTTGCCCAGGAGATAGTAGGTGCTCAAGAAATGATGGTTACATTGATGAACAGTATGGAAGTTCCTTGAAAAACTAAAAATAGAACTACCAAAAGGTGGTTGTCAGGGGGGAGGGAGAGGGATGGACTATGAATCTGGGGTTAATAGATGCAAACTATTGCCTTTGGAATGGATAAGCAATGAGATCCGGCTGTATAGCACAGGGAACTATATCTAGTCACTTGTGATGGAGCATGATGGATGATAATATGAGAAAAAGAATGTATATATGTATGTGTGACTGGGTCACTTTGCTGTATAGTAGAAAATGAACAGAACACTGTAAACCAACTATAATGGAAAAAATAAAAATAATTAAAAAAAAAAAGAACTACCACATGATCCAGGAATCCCATGCCTGGGCACATATCTGGACAAAACTATGATTTGAAAATATACATGCATCCCAGTGTTCATACAGCACTATTTACAAGAGCCAAGACATAAAAGCAACCTGTGTGCATTAACAGATGAATGGACAAAGATGTGGTGCATATACACAATGGAATATTACTCAGCCATAAAAATCAATGAAATGCCATCTATAGCAACATTGATGCACCTGGAGATTATCATACTAAGTGGATTAAGTCAGATAGAGAAAGAGAAATATCATATGATATCACTTATAAGTGGAATCTTAAAATAATACAAGTAAATTTATTTACAAAACAAATTGACCCACAGACATGGAAAATTACTATGGTTACCTTAGAGAAAAGGGTGGGGAGGGATAAATTAGGATCTTTGGATCAGCAGATACATACCACTATGTATAAAATAGACAAACAACAAGGACCTACTGTAAAGCACAGGGAACTATACTCAATATTTTGTAAAAATATATAGGGAAAAAGAGTCTGACAAAGAATGTGTGTGTGTGTGTTTATAACTGAATCATTTGCTGCATATATGAAATGAACACGTTGTAAATCAACTATACTTCAGTTTTTAAAAAAGAAATGACTATTATGGCATATTTGATGGGTATGGCATACTACACATGCTGTTATCCCTTGATATGGAAAAGGTATCCTCTTGGGAAGAATTTCAAAAGAGGTAAGTGAAATTAATGGTGGAAAGGCTGTAAAAGAGCATCAGATAGACCATCTATAACCAGATAATAGACACCTGTGGGTGTGTGAAGATTCAGCTTGCTTACATAACTCAACAGCTGGGTCTTAAGGCATATCAGGGTCCTTAAAATTACAGAGTTCTACCATGCTTTCCTCCTGCTTCTGGATAAGACTCATTCACAAGCAGATTTTCTCCTCAGATTCTCCATGTACTGGTTGTTAGTCTGAACTTGGGGGGGTACTCCCAGATCTAGCTTTTTTTTTTTTTTTTTTTTTTTAAGGGCTGCACTTTGGCATACGGAAGTTCCCAGGCTGGGGGTTGAAATGGAGCTGCAGATGCTGGCCTACACCATAGCAACATAGAATCTGAGCCTCATCTGTGACCTATACCATAGCTCACAGCAATGCCAGATCCTTAACCCACTGAGCGAGGCCAGGGATCAAAACAGTACCCTGAAGTTCCCGTCGTGGCGCAGTGGTTAACGAATCCGACTAGGAACCATGAGGTTGCGGGTTCGGTCCCTGCCCTTGCTCAGTGGGTTAATGATCCGGCGTTGCCATGAGCTGTGGTGTAGGTTGCAGATGCGGCTCGGATCCTGCATTGCTGTGGCTCTGGCGTAGGCTGGTGGCTACAGCTCCGATTCGACCCCTAGCCTGGGAACCTCCACATGCCGCAGGAGCGGCCCAAAAAAATAGCAAAGAGACAAAAAACAAAACAAAACAGTATCCTCATGGATACCAGTCAGGTTCATTACCACCGAGCTACAATAGAAACTCCCCTTTTAAATGACCCTCCACACGACTTCCAAAATAATCTTTCGAAAATCCAAATGCCATCTCTCTAATTAAATGTCTTCTAAGTTTTGTGACAGCTCGAAGGGTCCAGCTTACCCTCCTTAGTCCTGTATATAAGGTTCTTTGTGACCTGGCTTGGCTGACTTCCCGAGTTTGGCAGAGGGAAATAGCCAGTGCTTTGGTATCATGGAGATTTAGGCTTGAAATCTAGCCCTGCCTCCAACAAACTATGCACCTGCCAAAGAGTTTCATTTCCCTGACCATCAGTTTCTTTACCTGCAAAATGGGAAAAATACTAACTCCTTTCAGGTTGGTTGTAAGACTAGAATTAATACATGTGAACTGCCTGGCATATGGTGGACATTTCTTTTCTAAATATGAGCTGCATTTCCTGATCTCCTCTCATATGCAGCCCCTGCCCCAGGAACCATGAGCTCCCTCAAATGCTGGATGCTATATCGAGCCTCTTTACATTTGAACAGGAACCTTCCCACCTCATCCACTTGAAACCTCTCGCCCTTCAAGAACCCAGCTGAACAAGGTCACTTCTGTGATGCCTCCGTGACCCACCCTTGCAAAGCCACTCCCTCCCTGTGGTGCTACTGCCATCTTGGTCCAGAGTTCTATTTAACACACTCTAGTGTAATTAATGGCTTTATTCCTGTTCCTCAAACCAGGTAAAAGGTGTAAGGATCAGGAGCCCTCCACAATTACTTAGCACAGCACGTGGTCAGCTAAATGCTGATCTCATGGCTTGTCTCCTGTTACCTATGGAGGTTCACATATGGCCTGCTCTATGATAGTTCACAGAGGATGTTCTGAACCCTTGCCACCCACAGACCAGGGGCAGTGACATTTTCAGGACTGAAGAACTGCAGGGACACCTAGACCTGCAGCATCACAGCCTGAATTTTAACAAAACCCTCAGGTGACCTGAAATCACACTGGAGTTTGAGAAGAGTTGCCCTAAACATACTCAACCCCACCAGAGGCACACAGAAGACACTGGATGATAGTGAGCAGGAGGAATGATTCCTCACACGTTAGCAAGCAGGAGGAAGGTACCCTGAAGATATGTCAATCCCTGTACGATGCTGGGCAGAGGAAGAGTCCCAGATGCAATGCTGTGGGGATGACCGACAAGCTCCATGTTCACAGGAGGTCCTGAGAAGTATTATTCCTTCATTCACCAATCACAATTAAAGTACAACACGATAACAACAAAAACAATTCCAACCCAGATGCTTCTATTGAAGGATAAAAATCAGAGCTGTAAGTAGTGCCGGATCATATAACAAAAAATGAAACAACGCAAAGCCAATCCTCTTGTGGAGAAGGCCAAAGTTATGAAAAACAGCATGTCCACTATGAACAGGAAAGAGGATTCTCCCTCACCACTTACATCAGAGCAAGGGGCAACTGCAAGTGACACTGATCCTGACACACTGCCACTAAGCACAACATTTGTGCTTCCCTGAAGGTGGATGCCATTTAGCCAAACATAGCAACTGCACACTGTCATTTAAAGTCCCCTTTCTGCCTTATTTCTGCAACACTCTGAGGAATGTCTTAGTTGTTCTGGGCTGTAGGCTCAGTCTTCTCTCCCTAACCTCTTTCTTTAAAAATTTAAAAAAAGTTTTATTGAAATAGAGTTGATTTACAAGGTTGTAAATTTCTCCTGTACAACAAAGTGATTCAGTTAGACATGTACACACATACATTCTCTTTTAGATTCTTTTCCCACATAGATTAACACTGAATATTGGGTAGAGTTCCCTGTGCTGTACAGCAGGTCTCTGTTGGCCAATCATTCCATATAACTCATTGTGCACATGCCAGTCCCAAATCCCCAGTCCACCCCCTTCCTCCTCACCTGTCCCCTTTGGTAACTGTAAGTTTTCCAAAGTGTGTGTCTGTTTCTGCTCTGCAAGTGAGTATTAAAGACTGAGAAAAGGCACAAGGAAAAATGACCTTTGTATCAAACAACTTCTCCCAAACCTAGAACTCATGTTCAGGTGACATTATTGTCTGGGAATCCATCCCGTGAAAAAAATGCCCCGATAACAAAGAGTAATTACACAGCAGGACAACATACTTCTCAGAGATGTGTTTAATCAGAAATAAGACATTCACAAAACTATTGCACAATTGTAAATGTTGTCTTGTATTCTTTTCTGGGAAAAAAAAGGAGTAAGTCTGTTATCTGAGTCAAAGATTGTGATTTCCAGAAAACAACCTGCTTTTAGTGGCACAGGATGGGACAACTAGTTTTTACTTTAATTTTCTCTAAATTCTGGAGGAATGCCTGCCTACAAATTAGCTGAATAGAGACACTTTATTTGGGAATGGAGCCTCATTTTTTTAAAGATGTTAGGCAAACAACTGGACAAACCAACAAAAAATCCTACAGGAAACTAAGAGAAAAAAGCATTTGGAGTATTTGCTTTGTCATCTTGTTCTCAAAAGATCTCAAACACCACCTTGGTTTACAACCTTTTTGGTTGGGCACTTTTTTTCTGCCACTTAACAGATGGGAAAGATTTTGTGAACTTCTTTAAGCCACCGACAAGACCGCCTCCTCTCTCCTAAATGCCTAGTCAGCAGATTCCTAGGAGCCTAGCTGTAAAAGCACTTGTTTCCACTTTTCTCCCTTCTCAAAGAGATGCCTCTTGAGCTATCGTGAGGCAGAGCATGGCCATTCAGTTATCCAAATACTAGAAGTCTATAAAAGAACATGGTGCTGCAATTGGTTTCTTAATTTGAGTGAAACAGTGTGCCCAAACACATGCCCAGATTCTGAAAATAAATCTCCGCACAACATCTTTTGATTCAACCACATTGCAGGACACATTTTTATCAATTTTGACATAACTTGCAGAATATGCAGACACCACCAGTCTGATCACAGTATCACAGAGGGAAAAATAAAGCCCACATTAAACCTTTTTACATGGCTATTGATGGTAGTAACAACAGATTCTATCTGTTGCCTTTTTTGTACAGATGTTCAGATTTCAATTTCCAGAATGCTTGTAAATGTATGCAACTGTTTTAATGTGACACTTGCCTTTTAGTGCTCACTTCCCAAATATCCTAATTATTCTTAGCTACGGGCATTACATCTATGACCGCTCAGAGAGTACATGGCGACAAACCTAACCAAAGTGAAACAAACTGAAAGATAATTGTGACATCTATAAAATTTATATCTACCCCACATGAAGCAGATGGTAGATTTTGCAGCAGGCATAAAGCCACGAGCTGTCCAGTTTAAGGTTTGGTTCTGTAGCAGCTATTTCCTAGAAAAGAAAGACATGTCATAGTTTCTGTGCCTTTCCCCACTCTCCAAAGACTTACCTGGGTTTGGAAAGAGGGCAGGAGCTTGAGAATTCATTTTCCTAAGGAAACCATAAAATCCATGGACACACTGAGTTTAGCTTCCAACCTTTGCCATCAGGAGACTGTGTGCCCTTAAAACTTAGAAAACATCCAGAAAGCACCACTGTGTGCTCAACGCTCTGTACATCTTGCAACAAACTACTCTCACTCACTTGTATGGATCTCTTTATTGCAGTTGACATGGGCTTGCCCAGGGGACCCACTGGTTGTTCCATAAAGATCCTTAAATAGGCACTACTGATGAAACATTTAATCCAAGCCTCAGGATCAAATGGCTGCTACTGCCAGGGACAGTAGTAGAAAAATCTATTCCCCAATTAAATAAGTGCATGCAAAGCTATGACTGTTCATTATGTCCTTTAACCCTGTTCAGCTTTTCTGGAACACAGCCAATAGGCTTCATACGTTAACAATATGCGTGTTGTATTTTTGAGATCATGGATTATTCTAGACATTTCTTGAAGGAAATCATCTCTTTTCCCCACATGAAAAATGGAGTGTGAGTTTGAACAAGAGATGCTTGTTATGATATACCATAGAGCAATAATTCATTTAAGTGCATATTGGCTGTTTCTAAAATTCTTCTCTGCTTATGGTTAAAACATTACACTTTAGGGGGGGGCAGTTCTGTCTCTTTAATATCATGAATATTTTATTTTTGCCTAATTAAACTATTTATATAGGAAGTTAGAGGAGATTCATCAGCTCTATGTTAAGAGGCTATGTCCTCACAGTCTAAAAATCTTGTCCCCCAAAGCAAAAAAATCTACATTATATGATAGCATCAGACAACAGGGAGGTGGTTCAATGGAAAATGTCCAGAATGATATTTTGTTCTGAAGCTTTAACTTCTTAAGGTCACAGCGGATTTTGAGTAAAGTGACAGAGGATTTTTTTATTTTCTTTTTAAATGGAGAGAAGTTACACGTTGAACATAAATAGTGAAAAAGTTTTTAAGATTAGAACACTTGTACAAAACAAGCAAATGCTGGTCTTGAATTGGAAAGCTCAGGAGTTTAGTGAGGCTGAAAAATATCCTCTATTATAAGCTTTCCTCAAATACTTATTTTTCCCAAGAAAGAACTAAAAAACACTATAGTGCATGCTTCTCAATTCTATAGGGGGTTATCTTGAGTGAAGTTCTTTCTGATGATAAACAAAGATGCCAAGTTCTTTCTGATGATAAACTGGTTCAGAAATTGTTGCTCACCCCTTTCAAGGAAATGGATTTTTCAGTTCTTCAAGGTTGTCCTGTGTCTGCATTACTTGGTGCTTTCATTCAGATTAACTATGAATTTTAAATACTGCTCTCTGTCATTTGGTTAATGAATATTTTTCTGATAAGTCACACCCATAGACATGGATTGAAGTTACATCCCACAACTGGCCAATGTTGCAGGATTGTTCTCCAAGACCCATTGATTCTTGCGTCATGGAGTGGGGACTCTGAGTGTTAATGTACCAACATCTGGGAACTGTCTTTTTCTTAATTTCAAAGGATTCTGATTTAACAACGAATACAATCTATGAAAAGCCTATTTCCATTTTGACTTTACCATCATTCACAAGGGAACTATTTATCACTTCAGACTCCTCTAAGTAGGAGGAAAGGGATGGAAAATGTTCTTGGCTTCTCTTCCAAGCAGAAGATTGCTATTGCTGAATTTCACTGAGATAAAATAATACAAAATAAAACAAATAACCTCAAACAATGCCTATATCAATAGGCACATGAAGAAATGAACTACAACGTACTTGCCTCAGATCATTTTAAGTGCCACTTCAATGGTAAGAGCTGTTTACTTAGTCAATAGAGTGAATTAAGCAGTATTTCAACATAGATCATGTTATAATTTGGGATATTTTTGTGGGATATGATCCAGTTCCCATCAGTGCTGACAATTCTCTTTCATTTTTTTTTTTGCTACTTCCTTTATTTTTCCCTGATGGGTCAACATTCTTAATCACTAAAATACTTTATGTAAATAAACTATCTAAAATTAACTGTGTCTAGTGATGTATTACTCTAACATTGGTGTTATAATTCACTTGCAAAAATATGCATGTAAACTTTTTTCTGAGTAAGTTATTGAAATATCCTTCACTGGCAAGGTAATTTTTATGGATAAAAGAACAAGCTGAAAATAAATTATAAAGTCTGATATCTTCATAATGAATATGAAAGAAAAAAAATCTGGCTCACTCTCCTCTTTCCAACTCTTGGAAGAATCTCAAATCACTTCAGAAACTTGGTATTAATTTTTGCACCCTAAAGAAATGTGCAGCTTACAAAGTGTCACTGACTCTTTTTGAATTAGTAAAACCCTAGTGGGGAGGGAACCTGGCCTAAAATTTGGCAAGTCCTAGAATGACAGGTACCACAAGCTACGATGTGATGAGACTGCCAAAAACAAACAAACAAACAAACAACCTGAACTTTTTTCCTTTTTCATTTTTAGAAAAAAGACTTGCGTTATTTAAAGAGCTTCAGCTGCTCCCCAGTCAACGACGGAGCTGCTGGTCAGGGACTTTGAAGAAGCTTTTCAATATTAAGAATTTAAAGTACTAATGTCAAATCCACATCTGGAGTAGCAAGTCTATCTAGTTCACCCAATAGCTCGGTTTTTCTTTATCAGTGGCCCCCAATGAATACATCAGCTTTAACATCTTTTCTTTTGATAAGCCATCTTGAGGTGGTCTGACTTTTGTTTTCTTTACTTTCACCAACACGCTCCTCCCCGTGATTAATGGTCTCCCATTGGGTATATGGAAAATTTCCCAGCCCTGTTCCCTTGAGAATGCTCCACTACATGGATTTCTAGGCAAAGTTAGATTAAAAGAGGAGGAGCATGAGCTATGGTCCCTCTACCCCACAGCCATCAATTACATGCAGTTATAAATCAAAGTTTTCAGCCCAAACAAAGACTTGTGTGGCAAGCAAACAAGGGCGTTCATGGCAAATTGTTTTGAAGCCGAATAAAACTCTTGACAGAAAACAATGGAGTCGGCAAAGCCACTGTCTATATCACTCTAAAGTTGAGCTGATTTATGAAGAATTAGACACGCTGTATCAAGTCACTGGAGGAAAGACTGAAAAAATGGCAAGAAGAAGTGTGAATATACTTCTGTACACCATATACTGATATAAAACCAAATGAAGCTCTTGCTTGATCACAAAAAGTTCAGCCAAATGATGTGTCTGTCCATATGAATTTGACCCCTAAGAGCCTAAGAGCCCTACTGTGAAATCTCTAATTATCCAATACTTTCTCCTTCCATGCTTATTTTTGGTGTCTGTGGAAGCAAAATCATGGGCCTTTACAATCTTTCCGTGTTTGCATGCTCATACCTTCCTTTCTATTTTGATCCTACACTTGAAAAGAATTTAATTTCAACTGTTTCCTATACTGTTTACATGCCCCTCATAAAAATCTATTTTAGATGGAGAAACAGGAAAATATTGACTTTTGTGAAAACAAACATACCATCGGGAGGCAAAGCTAGCTCAGAAGGCATGAAATTAAATAAATAATGCTCTGGATTTCTAGGTGCTTTTTTTTTTTTTTTTTATTCTTGAGGTCTACCATTTATCAAGAGCTTTCTCTTTTAGAGCCAGAAATTGCTTGCATCTGTAAAGTATGTATGTGCTTGGGTGAGAGATGAGTAATAATTTTAATAACAATGGCCATTATTACTATAATTACCACTTATTGAGAATTTACTATATGCCAGGTATTCTTCGAAGCAATTTATGTGTATTTTCTTATTTATTCTCCAGAGCAAACCTATGAAGTATTTACTATTATCTTGCCATTTTATGGAAGAATAATCTGATGCATCAAGAAGCCAGGTGGTCTGAGGTTGCATAGTTAGGAAGTTATTAACACAGGAAAGATGTGGTGGTCCTGGCTTTGAATCCAGGAAGTATGACTTCTTGAGTGCATGATCTTAACCACTACACTTAAACTCACATTTGGGAGAAGAACAAAAATATATCTTCTTTAAGTCACTCAAAATTAATTCAAAATCTTCATACAGTAAACCATTTTCCTGAGGAAAGAGGTCTTATTTGCCCAACTCATCTTCTAACCTTAGCAAGTTGTAAGAAATGACACAATATCCAAAAATGCAAAGGAACTTTTAAAAGATGAATGAAACATCTAAAGTTATGTTGCTCATGGTTACTTTTCTTAATAATAGAACTTTTTCTTGCAAATAGCCCATTCCACATTCTTCTGGTAGAAGCTGGACAAGGGATGGGCATATGTAGAACCCATCCAGGAAGAGTGTAATGTGAGAGGGTATGATGTGAGGCATTTCTGTGTCCAGACCAGGAACAGGTGGGTAACTCTGTTAAATTCTCTTCTTTTCCACCAAGAGACTTGGGGATGATAAATCTGTCATGGCCATGCTGCTTCATTGAGGGTGCAGGGGACGGATAGAGCCTGAGACTCTGAATCATTACATGGAGGAGAGCTACCTCCAACCTAAATACCCAAAGGAAGTTGTTACATAAACAAGAAATAAACTTCTATTATGTATAAGCATTATATCTTTTAGTCTATTTCTTATAGCAGTTTAGTTTATACCGATTAATGCACTAAAAATGCAAATTCAGCTACACTTTAAGTTTAGATTATTTCATTAGACTAGCCAAAGTGAGTATCATGGGAAGGAAGTTGGAACAAATCTGGACAATTATGGACGGGCTGAGTCAGGAACAAGTAAAACAGAGAGATGATGATGAAACCAAGAATTTCTAATTTCATCATTTGGGAGGAAGTGGGCCCTGATCAAGACCAAGAAATTAGATTTTTTTAAAGTTGAGAATGTTTATCTTCAGTTTTGTGTTCAGGAAAGAATAAAGGATATTACCTAAACAAGTAGAGAGGTAAAGAAAATTTGGCATGGGGCTGAAAAGAGGCTAAATCAAAGAAGATCTATAGGAAACAAGATGAAAAGGAAAGAAGACAAAATTTTAAGGGTGGTAAAATGAACAAACAAAAAATCCAATAATCTGCCCCAACTTACTTTTTACCAAAATTTAGAACATTCTTATTCTTATTGAGATTGTTTTTCCCATCTTGTGACATTGTGGATAAAAGATTAATTATTAAAAAATAACAAACCTTGAAAACAAGTTAACCTGAGAATGATTATTTCATGCTTTTCGGCACGCTGCCTTATCATTCTGTTTTCTATAACTTTTGCCACATTTAAAAAATAAATTTGGGAGTTCCCGTCGTGGCGCAGTGGTTAACGAATCCGACTAGGAACCATGAGGTTGCGGGTTCGGTCCCTGCCCTTGCTCAGTGGGTTGACGATCCGGCGTTGCCGTGAGCTGTGGTGTAGGTTGCAGACGCGGCTCGGATCCAGCGTTGCTGTGGCTCTGGCGTAGGCCAGCGGCTACAGCCCCGATTGGACCCCTAGCCTGGTAACCTCCATATGCCGCGGGAGCGGCCCAAAGAAATAGCAAAAAACAAAAAGACAAAAAAAAATTTGGCTTTACTCTAAAACTACAAGTAGGTGACTCTGTTGCTTGCCAAAGAATAAATTCCAGTTGATAAAATATCCAGTATGTCTGAACTTTAGGTGGCATATCTATATAAAGTCATCACCTTTTGGTATTCTGCTTTTGGAATGATGCATTCCTTATGACATCTTCAAAATAATGGCTCCTATTAATCTGTAACTTATTCAACTAAAAACACTGTGAGCTCTGTAATTTTATATTTAAAGGATAGTACACGAATGACTTCTTGTTTCTCATGATTCTTGCATAAAAATGTCCTTTAGCATTCTGTGAAGTGGTGGAAAAAATGTTAATATTTAGGAGATTACACTGATTTATGATCGGGTCTAATATTAAAGTTAGCAAATGCTTTTTTTAAAAAAAAAGTACTCAAAATTGACTTTAAAATCTAATTAAAATTTAAGATTAAAATAAATATACATGTTAAAAATAGAAATAAAATCCAAAGATCTGGAAACTAATGTTTAAAAACCCCAAACAGATGGAATATAAAAAGAGGGAAAACATAAGAGCAATATAATTAAAGCCAGAGAAATAATAGCAAAAATGTTCCCTTTGCATTTTCAGATGAATTCTAAAAGAATAGTCTATGCATCCCATTTAAAATAGTATTTCATAAACCCCTCCCCAAATGCCAATAATTTTCTAGTTATAAAAAAAATCTGAAAGTAGTTTGTTTTATATAGGAAGATTAATTAATGCGTCATTAGCCAAATGCTATTCTCATCCAGAGGGTATAACTCACTGAGGTCTGGTAGAGAATAGCTACTGACAGTGGGGAGATAAATGAACCTTCCAAAGGTTGAGAAGTACTGGAAGAAACTTCAGTTCTGTTCAAAGTGGATAGACTTTGTTGACTATCCAGAGTATCCAATGAAACTTTATTAACATTGTGCCTTAGAAGTATGGCAACCCTAGGCCTATAGTAAGAGCTACCTTAGATTTTTTTTTCCCCACAAAACCTAAGCCTAATTCCAGTTACCTCAAAGCCACTAGAATAAAACTCAGACATCTTTAAAGGATGATAATTTACACCCGACTCCCAGTAACACAGAATTTATCATGACTAGCATATACTCAGTAATGAACAGACAATAAAAGAAGCAGGAAAAAATAACTATGAGAGATAAAATATATAAACCCAGATATAACACAGATATTAGAATTAGCAAATCGTTATTTTAAAATTTATTATATCTGCAGTGATTTAAATAAAAGATGGATGTAATGAATGAACAAGAGGAAAATCACAACAGAGCAATGCAAATTATAAAAGTACTAAATAGGAATTCCAGAATTGAAAAACGCAGTGTCTAAAGGGAAAAAAAATATTTTCACTGGATGAGACCAATAGCAAATTGGAAGTGGCAAAAGAAAAGATCAGTGAACGTCAAGAAAGATCAATAAAAACTGTCAAAAAGTGAAGCACAGAGATAATTAGTAGAAAAAAAAACTATTAGTGATCTATGCAACAACATAAGATAGTTTATCATATATGTAAATAGAGTCCCCCCCAAAAGAAAAGAAACAAAGTGGGACAAAAGAAATATATTTTAAGAAAAATGGTTAATAATATTCAATGTTATTATTCCAAAATACCTTTTAACTATGAAGATCCTAGGAGCTTAATGAATCCAACACAGAAAAATTATAAGGAAAAACCAACCCTAAGAATATCATATTAAAATGCTGAAAATAGAACATAAAGAGAAAAGTCTTAAAAGCAGCACAGGGTAAAAGACATATCACATACAGAGAAATAATAATATGGTATCAGCTTTGTTTATCATAAACAATGAAGGCCAGAAGGCAATGAAACAACATCTCTAAAGCAGTGAAATTAAAAAACAAAACTAGACACCTTACAAGCTAGAGTTCTATATCTGACAAAAATAGTCTCTAAAAACAAAGGTGGTACAAAAACATTATCAGATTAACAAACATTTCAAAACTTCAGTACTAGAGGATGTGTATTATAATAAATGTCACAGAAAGTTCTTCAGGTTGAAGTGAAATACAAGAAGGGAGAAATTCAAGTCTACAAGAAGATAAAAAGCTCTTAAAAATATGAATATGCAATAAACATAAATAGTGTTTTTTCTTTCTTCTTAGTTTGCTAAAGACAAATGATTATTGGAGTTTCCGTCATGGCTTACCCATTAACCCAACTAGTATCCACGAGGATGCAGGTTCAATCCCTGGCCTCACTCAGTGGTTTAGGTATCAGGCATTGCCGTAAGCTACGGTGTAGGTCACAGGTGCAGCTCAGATCTGGCATTACTGTGATTGTGGCATAGGCCAGCAACTACAGCTCTGATTTTACCCCTAACCTGGCAACCCCAATATGCCATGGATGTGGCCCTAAAAAGATAAAAAAAAAAAAAGACAAATGATTACTTAAAGAAAAAAAATAATGTTCTTTCAGGTTCATGTAGAAAAAGATATGAGAAAAGTAACACGGAAGATAGAGGGAGTAACTAGAAAGATATCATTGTAATATTTTTAACATTATACTTGGAGAACTATAACATGAAGTTAAAGACGTAGTCTCTAAAATGAGTACAAAAATATAGCTATATGAAGTATATCTAACTAACATATAGAGGAGATAAAACAGAATGCTTTTTAAAAAACCCTCAAATTATCTAAAAAAAGGTAACAGAGGAAGAAAAATAGTCATAAAGACAAAATGGGAGAAGTAGAACACAAACAGCAGGTGCTATACAAAAACCCAATCATATCAAAATTACATTTAATGTAAATGGACTAAATAATTGAAAAGAATAAATTATCTGACTGGATCCATAAAAAAAGCTATCCTTACTTCTATGTTCTTAACCAGTGATACATTTTAAATATAAAAACAGAGATTAAAAGAAAAAACTAATTGAAAAAATACACCATGGAAACAGGTATCTTAAAAAAGTTGGAGTAAGTACATAAATATCAGCAAAGTAAACTTTAAGACAAAGAGTATTATTCGGGGCAGAAAGGGATAATTCATAATGATACAGAGTAATATAAAAGATTCTAGTCCAAGATTGAGATGTAGGAGGCTTTTGAACTCACCTACTCCCAAAGCACATCAAACCTACTGCTACAAGCAAAACAATTCCCTCTGATAGAAATTCAGAAACAGAGTGATTCCTGTGCATTGTGAAAATTAGGAAAAACTCATACTGAAATAGAGGGAAGAGCCCAAGACATAGTCTTGCCATAAATTCTACCCCTGGTACAGTGACACAAAACTCCTAGCTTCTCTCTGAAGAATGAAGGGTTTGGACCTGACATCTGGTGTTCATATTTTAAGACTTCCACCTGAGAGACAGACTCTGAAAACACCTAGTTTTGCAAGCCAATGGGACTTGCATCCACAAACCGTGCAAGACTACAGGTAAACTAAGAGATGGGTCCTAAAAGGCTTGCATGGACTCATTGTGGTGAAGCCCTCAGGATCTAGTGCAGAGGCTGCAAACTAAAACACACTCAGGCTTTCAAAGATAAAAGTCTATTGGTTTATCTTAATAGCTTTGGTCTGAGGAGTAGGTTTCTCATTTAACACATTAGGGACCAATTACAATCTTCTTCAGACTGCAGAGAGTGGCAGATGCCATCTTCATGTTCTCCCTCAGCCTTGCTCCAAGTTGCTGATATCTCCCAAAAAGGATCTTGTGAACATGTCTGGTGTTCCAGTTTTTGCAGCTGCCATCCAGGGAACTCCCTCCCCAACTTGATCATATGCTTCTGGGACTCTATGGGTGGGGCTTATGTTTGTGGGTCCTAAAGAACTGTAAATAAATGGAGAAAGAATTCCTAACCACTATTTCTCCGGGACTCAGTGTAGACAGCAGATAGAAAGGTCCAGTTGTCTTTCCCTGAAAAAAGCCTATTTGCTTATCTTAAAAGATGTGGCCTGAGAGGCAGGCTTCTAATTTAACACACATCCAGGAGTCAACTGAAACCCTTTTCAGAGATGGGGGATGCCAGCTGGCACAATCTTCACATTTACCCTCTGCCACACTCCAGGATACCAATGTGTCTGAGAAAGGAGATTGTACACATTTCTGGTCCTCAAGATTTTGTGGCTAATGCCCGGAGAATGCATCCCTTGATAGCCTGGCTCTGGTGACCAGTGAGGCTTGTGGTAACAGGCTCAATGGGATGTCAGCAAAGAAATAACCAATTTTTAACTAATAATACCCACAGGGCTCAGAGCAGAGGAAGCAGACATAAAAACCCATCTCCTAATCTTCCCCTGAAAGAGGTGTATCTACACATTTTTATAGCTGCTGCTTAAGAGTGCATCTTCTGATTAACTTGCATCTAGATGCTACTGACATCTCCTGCCTTGGGACATTGACAGGTCTTTGTATACCCTCAACTATTAGGAGCCAGTAAGAACAAAGAAAACTCCTTGAACAATCATGAAGGTTTGAGAAGAAATCAAAAGTTCGGGCAGGGTTGAAATATGAAGTCTTGTCTCCTACATAAGACTATTCCTTAAAGGATGGAGAGGTATTTGATCTCCATGCATTTCCATCTAATGCACAGAAATCAAACAGAGAGTCAAGAAAAATAGAGGAACAGATAAATATGTTCCAAACAAAAGAACAAGATAAAACCTCAGAAAAAGACCTTAATAAAATGAAGATAAGTGATCTTTCTGATCAAGAATTCAAAATAAGTTATAAACAGAGTTCCTGTCATGGTGCAGGGGTTAACAAATCCAACTAGGAACCATGAGGTTGCAGGTTTGATCCCTGGCCTTGCTCAGTGGCTTAAGGATCTGGCATTGCTGTGAGCTGTGATGTAGGTCACAGATGTGGCTCAGATCCTGCATTGCTGTGGCTCTGGCATAGGCCGGCAGGAACAGCTCTGATTAGACCCCTAGCCTGGGAACTTCCATATGCTTCAGGAGCAGCCCTAGATAAGAGAAAAAAAAAAAAGAAAAGTTATAAAGATTCTCCCCAAGGAAAGGAGAACAATGCATGAAGAAAGTGAAAATTTTTTCAACAAAGATAGAAAATATAAGAAAGTACCAAACAGGAATCATAGAGCTGAAGAATACAATACCTGAATTCAAATGTTCAATAAAGGGGTTCAATAGCAGACTGGATGATATGAAAGAAAGGGTCAGCCAACTCAAAGACAGGACAGGGAATTAATCCAATCAGAGAAATAAAAAAAAAAGATTGTTTAAAGAACTTATGGGACAACATATAGTAGACCAATATTTACATTATATTTGTCTCAGAAGGAAAAGAGAGAAAAGGGGGTAGAAAACTTACATGAAATAATAATGGCTGGAAACCTTCCTAACCTTGAGAAGGAAATTCTAGGTACAAGAAGCACATAAAGTTCCAAATTAGATAATCCACAGAGACCTACAACAGTATACATTATATAAACAGTCATAAGTTAAACAGAAAGAGAGAGTCTTAAAAGAAGCAAGAGAAAAGCAACTTGTTATTTATAAGGGAATCTCAGTAAGACTATAAGCAGGTTTTACAGCAGAAACTGTGCAGGCTATAAAGAAGTGGCACAATATTTTAAAAGGGCTGAAAGAAAAAAATTTCCAACCAAGAATATTCTACTCAGCAAAGTTGTCCCTCAGAATTAAAGGAGAGATAAGGAGTTTTCCAGACAAGCAAAAACTGAAGGAGTTCAGCACCACTAGACTGATCTCACAAGAAATGTTAAAGGGACTTGGTAAACTAAAACATAAGGGCCCTAATTAGTAAAAGAAAAACATATGACCATATAAATTTAATGGGTAATAATAAATATATAGTTGAATTCAGGATAATTTAATGTTCTAGTGGTGATAGGTAATACTTATAAATCTAGTATAAAGTTAAAAGATAAAAGTAATAAAAATAACTATAAGTATGATAATATTTTAATGGATACACAAGACAAAATACATAAATTGTGACATCAAAAATGTAAAACATGGAAGGGTAGAGTTAAAATGTAGTTGTATATTTGAGCTTAAGTTATTATCAACATAAAATAGCCTGTTTTAAATATAAGATGTTTCATGTAAGCCTTATGGTAACTGCAAAGCAAAAGCCTATGACAAATACATAAATGAGAATGAGAAAGAAACTTTAACATACCACCCAGAAAGTCATTAAATCACACACAAAAAAGCAAAAGAAATGATCAAAAGAATTCCAAAGCAGATAGAAAAAAAAATTATCAAATGGCAGTAAGTACATACCAATCAATAATTACTTTACATGTTAAATGGATTAAATTCTCCAATCAAAAGACAGAGTAGCTGAATAGATTAAAAAACAAGACCTAACTATACACTGCCCACAAAAGACTTTCTTCAGCTTTAAGGAAACACACAGACTGAAAGTGACAGGATAGAAAAAAGATACTCCACACAAATGGAAACCAAAAGAAAGCTGGGGTAGAAATGCTTATAACAGACAAAATAGTTGTTAAGACAAAGACTAATATAAGACAAAGAAGGTAATTAAGTAATAATAATGTGCTCAATCCAACAAAAGACTCTAACATTTGTAAATATTTATGCACACAATATAGGAATACCTAAATAAAGAGAGCAAATATTAACAGATCAGAAGGGAAAAATAGACAGTAATATGTACCTCGATAGTCTACATTTAGTAATAGATAGATCGTATAGACAGAAAACATGGAAATATTAGATATAATTAACACTTTAGGCCAGATGGTGTTACTAGATTTTACCGAACATTCCACCCAAAAGCAATAGAATGCACATTCTTCTCAAGCATACATGGACACTGTTCAGGATAGATCATATGTTAGGCCAAAGATAAACCTAAACTAATTTTAAAAGACTGAAATCATATCAAGCATCCTTTCCAAACACAATGATATGAAACTAGAAACCCACTATAAATAAAAAAAACCTTGAAAATTCACAAATACATGAAGATTAAACAAATGATACTAAACAATTAATGGATCAAAGGAAAAAATTAAAAAATACCTTGAGATAAATGAAAGTGGAAACACAGCATACTAAATCTTATGGGATACAACAAAATCAGTTCTTTGGAACAAATGCATAGCTATAAATTCCCACATTAAGAAACAAGAAGGGAGTTCCCGTTGTGGCGCAGTGGTTAATGAATCTGACTAGGAACCATGAAGTTGTGGGTTCGGTCTCGGCCCTTGCTCAGTGGGTTAATGATCCGGCATTACCATGAGCTGTGGTGTAGGTTGCAGACACGGCTCGGATCCTGCGTTGCTGTGGCTCTGGCGTAGGCCAGAGGCTACAGCTCCGATTTGACCCCTAGGCTGGGAACCTATATATGCCGTGGGAGCAGCCCAAGAAATAGCAAAAAGACAAAAAAAAAAAAAAGAAGGATCTCAAACAACTTAACTTTACACCTCAAGGAATAAGAAAAGAGGAATAAACTAAATCCAAAGTTAGTCTAAAGAAGGAAACAAATATTAGAACAGAAATAAATGAAATTATTTATTTCATTTATTTAGGTTGACAATAGAAAATGTCAGTAAATCTAAGAGCTGGTTTTCTGAAACAATAAATAAAACAGACAAACCTTTAGCTACACTCACCACAAAATGGAGGGGACCAAAATAAAATCAGAAATGAAAGAAATGTTACAATTGGAACCACAGAAATACAAAGGATCATAAGAGAATTCAAGGAACACTTACATGCCAACAAACTGAACAACCCAGAAGAAATGAATTAATTCCTAGAGCCATACAAACTGCCAGAACTGAATCATGAAAAAATAGGAAATCTAAACAGAACATTAACTGGTAAAAAAGATTAAATCTGTAATGAAAAACCTAACCAAGGAAAGTCCAGGAGTAGATGGTATCACTGGTGAAATATAAAATCATTTAAAGAAGAAGTAATACTAATTCATAAAATGCTTCCAAAAATTAGAAGATGAGGGAATGCTTCCAAAAATCATCTTAGACATCCAGTATTACTCTCACACGAAAACCAGACAAGAATGACACAAGAGAAGAAAATCACAGGCCAGTATTCCTTATGAACATAGTACAAAATCCTCAAAAAAAATATAAGCAAACTGAATTAAAAGTATCATACACCGTAATCAAGTGGGATTTATTCCAGAGATGTAATGATGGTTCAATATCTGCAAGCCAATTAATGTGATATACCACATTAACAAAAATTTACATTAAAAATTACATGATCATCTTAACAGATGCAAAAAAGTTATTTGACAAAATTCAATATCCATTTATGAGAAAAACTCTTGACAAAATGTGTATAGTGGGAACTTATCTCAGTATAACAAAAGCCATAATGAGAAACCCACAGTGAACATCATACTCAATAGTGAAAAAGTGAAAGCTTCTCGTCTAAGATTAGGAATAAGACAAGGATGCTCATTCTTGTCACTTTTATTCAACATAATAATGAAAGTCCTATCCAATTAGGTAAGAAAAACAAATAAAAGGACACTAAATTGGAAACAAAGAAGTAAAATTTCCTCTATTTGCAGATGACATGATATTATATATAGAAAACCCTAAAGACTCCATCAGAAAAATTCTAGAATAAGCAAATTCAGTGAAGTGACAGGATACAAAATCAAAATACAAAAATCAGTTACATTTCTAGACACTAATAATGTACTGTTAGTAAGGAAAATTAATAAAACAATCCCACTTACTACTGCATCAAAATGAATAAAATACCTAGGAATAAATTTAACCAGGGAGATAAAAGACCCTTAACTAAAACTATTATATGTTGAAATAGATGAAATAAACTGAAGAAGATACAAATAAATGAAAATATATTCCATGCTCATGGATTTAAGCATTAATTGTTAAAATGTCCATATTACCCTATGAAATCTACAAATTTGAGATCCCTATCAATATTCAAATGGCAATTTTCATAGAAACAGAACAAATAATCCTCCCCAAAATGTATATAGAGCCACGAAGACTCCAGATAGCCAAAGCAATCTTGAAAAAGAAGAACAAAACTGGAGGCTTCATACGTCCTGCTTGCAAACTATATTAAAGGCTATAGGAATTAAAACAGTATTTTATTGGAATAAAAACAGACACAAAGATCAGTGGAACAGAACCATGAGCTTATGCATGTATGTTCAAACTAATACACATTCATAATATGGAATACTCCTTACCAGTAAAATGGAAAAAACTACTGGAACACAATGACTTGGAGGAATCTAAGAACACTATACTAAGGTAGGTATCACTATAAATAATGGTAGAGTCATTTACATAAAATTTTATAACAGACGAAATTAACCTATGACAATAGAAACTAGAACACAGGTTAACTTGGACTGGGGAGGGAAAGAGACTGATCAAATTGAGAGAATTTTCTAGAGGAATGGAAATATATCTTGATAGTGATATTGTTTGCATACATTTTTTTATGTGCCAAAACTCACTGAATTCTATTTGTAAGAATATGATATATTATACACATTTTATCTTGATTAATAGAAGTACAAAAAAGTTGCTCCAAAGCATTTGGTTTATAAGGAATAGTTTAAGAAAGCTAAAAAATCGCTCTGTTTGAGGAGTATATTAATTATCAATATTGAGTTTGAGCATATGAAGAGGACTAACTTATTTCTCCTTGGGCCCAAGGCCAAGTGGGCTTACCATAGATGACATACAGCAGATGTCTCTGACAGAAGTTGCTCTTTTTCCATACATAGATTTAAAAGACTGCAAAAAGCAGAGATCTGATGCCCTTGGTTACCAAGATTCCACTTATAGCTGCCATCACACTGGACCAGATTTTTCTTGGAAATTACCCCCTCTGGACCTCTGTCTTATGGGAAGCACTTGTTTGTAAGGTAACTAAGTTAATTCCACGTTTGTCAAAGTAGATTGAGGACTTCTTGTTTTTCTACATGTAACTGATTTGGATAAAGACATCAGTGGCTAAGTAGGTTTGTGGAACACTTCTTTTTTAATTAAAAAAAAAACTTTTAAAAGTTTTCATTTATTTCAAGACCTCCTCAGAAACGTTAATATGTAAATATTCAGGATGACTCTTCCTAACAGGAATACATTAAGATAATCTGTTAAATCTACTTGAGCATGGAGCCATTGATTCACTAAAAACTTCAGCAATGAACACACATGGGGCATTTCAGGACAGAGTAAAGTCTGGTATTCACTAGAGTGCTTAAGAGGAGAAAACTACATGTGGGCAAATTCATGTCTAAAATAGCTACAGAACTCTAGTAATTGCCATTACATATAATATATAAGGTATGTATAATATATATATAAACTAATACATATATACACACATATAATGTATAAGGCATATATAGTGCTTCCAAAATAAAAAAAAAAGAAAAAGAAAAAGAAAAACAAAACTACTTTTTTGGATACTACTGAGTGTCCAAATTATGAGCTTGCTAATTTAACTGAGGACTTAAATCCTTGAATACACTGTTTCATCCTAATAAAGTTTGTTGAGAATACAAAGCAATAAGCTGTATCAGGATTAATTTTTAAAACTTGTGTTTGATGACCAGATGTTGACTGTGAGTTTCCCAGCACCCTCTTTCAGACATCTAAAGGCACGATCAAATAACCAACTTATTGGTCTACAAACCAGTGTCAAGAGAGCTAATTTATTAATTTGTTGATTGCTCCTGGTTATCTATCAGCAGATGGGCCTGAAATAGTTATTATTTTGCATACCAGCTCTTCAACAAGAAGCTCCCACATTCATACTCTTTCCACGGCCAAATCATTCCAAAACAGCATGTTGATATAACGTCGTATCAGGGGATCTCTAACAAATGTTATAGTCATTTGCTTTTATGGTTTTTATTTGAGGACAATTCTCTCACTAAATGATCGTCACCTTCTATCTCCATCCTCTCTATGGACAATAGGAGGGTTCTTTGTAATTAGCAGAGTTCCAGTAAAAATATTTTTTTCCCTAGCTATTATGCAGTAAATCGCCAAGAGAAATCAGGGAAAACATTTTTCTATCTACTTTAATAAGTGCACATCCAAGTAGAAACATGCAGGATACCTGCTCAGGCATGCCCCAGGCTCAGCATCCATCTTCCTGCTGCTTCACCACTTTCAGACTGACAGCTAAATTACTACACAGAAAAGGTTTCCGTAGGCTGCAACCATAATGCTGCCACTGAAACTAGTTTGTTGGCTAAAGGATAAACAGAGATTGAAGGACAATTTTCATTAACAGAGAAAGATGAGGTAGAGGAGAGGAGAGCTGGATCTGCATGGGAAAGCAAGCTTAGCGACTGAAGGATAAAAACGCGAGGAGACACACTCTAATTGAGTTGTAATTTTCTTGTCAAGTGGCAAGCACTTGCTGAATTCTTGGAAGAACCCCACATCTGCAGCTTAGACTGTGTTACACGGTTTCTGTGCCCAATGGTTAAGGAGGAAGGAAGGTTTTATCTGGAAATAGAACTGAAATTAGAACAATAAAGAGAGGAAGTCAACAGTGTTTCCAAATGGAATGGACTATTACTTTCAGAAAAATGAAACTTCTTTGTTGAAGCATCATCAAATGACAGGATTGAGAACTAAGATTGAGAAATACTGAGAAAAATCAACCCACGTTTAGTGAACTATTTGGCAAATATGTACAAGCCACTGACTCCGTATACATAAAATGAGACACAGAACACAATGATCCTGCAGCTTAAATTAAGCAGAGGGAAGACATTCAAATACATACTAGGTTACAAGTCATTACAAGTGTCTACTTCATCTGCAACTGTCAGTTGTTGAGTACACATAATAGGTCTCAAATATATATTTACTGAATAAATTATTGAATTAAAATATTTATTTAAGAGAGAAATAGTAAAAGCCATAAGAAAGTTACAGGTGGAAGTAGTGGGCTTCAAAGGGTGATGGTCACTTCTAGTTGGAAGGGTCAAAGATAACTTTTTAGAGATGGGTCATTAATATTTATGAAAGTCTAGAGAATGGCACTAGGAGGAACAAAGAACAGTGCAAAGAGAGAACTGCTAGGATGAACAGGAAATAGCAATGATATTCTTAATTGTCAGCAGCTATTATTGCCCAGGTTGAAATGAACACACGCTCATCGTTTTGATTTTCAGTATGTGACAGGGAAGCATATGCTGTCTGTAGCTAGCTACCTCTGCAACTGCAAAACAAGTCAGGTCATATGACTCTGCAAATGGCTGCAGATTAACAAATTCCTGTTCGAAATGTCAGAAGAACCCTTATGGAGAGGGTTATGTTAGCAACTTTCCATAATGACTAATTGTGAATTGAAAATACTCACTTTTTTATTTGATCCCCAGGTTCAGGTTAGAACTGGTATTAGCTAAGACTAGTGATTTAATCCCATACTCACTGCTTGATGTATTCCCTGGCACATAGTAGGTATGTGAAAAATATTTGTTAAATGAATGAATAAATATCAAGTCAAGATGTGGTCATATACTGAGAAATAGAATATTTTATAAGACATCTCTAGATATTATCATCTCGTTTCACTCTCAAAACTTGAAAATCCAAACACTCCATGAATGATAAGAATGTTTAATTCACAATGTAGTTGATGAAAAAAAAATTGCAAGTGTTTCCAACTCCACACACTGAAATCATGGTTTCTAATTTGCCAAAGCCATAACTGAGCAGGACACTATGGGGCCTTCCCTGGCCCTTCCCCCATATCCTCTGCTTTAGATCCTCCCTGAAGTATAACATGTGTCTTGTTGGAGGTTTGTAGGACATTGTGACCTGACCTCTATGTGCAGCTACAAGAACAAAGGATTTCTACACCAGGAAGTTTGCAACAACTAAGCACGCCCCTCTCTCACCTGGCCTTTAAAAATGCTTTGCAATTTTGGTTTGTGGAGTTCATGATATTTGGGGGGCACAAGCCACCTATTTCTTTGCATGGCCCTGCAATAAACCTCTCTCTGCTCCAAACTCCAATGTTTCAGTTTGTTTGGCCTCACTGTGAGTCAGGCTCAGAGACTTGCATTAACGGTCACTCACAGGCATCCTTATTCTAGCCAGGCTCTTTGTTTGTTTTCAGCATCTACTTTTCATCTTGGATTTTCACTTCCAGGAAGTACACTCACATTATTTACTGCAGAGTAAATTGCTGATGGTTTTCCAAAGTACTTTGATGAAGCATCCACAGAAAGGAGGTCCAAGAGTCAAATGAGTTTGGGAAATGCTTTGTACCCTAAGCTTACTCTTGGAGGTTCACTTTGTAAGTAACATACTTAAGTTTCTGAGAAGCCCTGTCATAAAGAAGCCCAATTAACTCTGCTAACCCAGTGTTTTTCTAACTGCCATGACCATGGGACCTATTCTGGATGGCTTTCACTCTTTCAGAACTAGTGTTTTGAGATGCAACACTGGGACAAGATTTTAAGGTAGCGATTACAGTCCACTGACCTGCATGGTGTTTTACAAAGAGTAATCACACACTGAGAGAGAGGTGAGAGAAACATCAGCACACCTGGCAACACCAAGCCTGTGTTCTCACCTAGCACCAGTCCTGCTACCCCTTTTCAGCTTCTCTGATTCATTATGACTCTGGTATTCCCTTCATATTACTTCCAGACTTAATTTCAGGCATTACATCACTTCCCTGCTTCCTGTAGATATTTGACTTTGAAACTCTTGTCCTGGGGAATCTTAATCATTCAGCTTTCCCTACTACCTCTGGAGAAAGGAAGGCCAGTACTCAAATGATTAAAAAGAGATAGAGAGAGAGAAGTCAGTATAAGTTGAATCCCCTTTTAAGCTACTGGAAGTAATGTCTGTGTCTGCTGAACTTCAAGGAAACAATGAGAATTTATCTATATCAGCATCTTGGGCCTCCAAATGGCATTTGTTCCATTCTTTGCATCTACAAATCTGAGTTTCTTAAGATGTTATAAAACATAACTCTGAAGTGTTTCACTTGTGCTCCTCAGAGATAGAGTCTTACTTCTGAAAGGAGTCATTCCTTATTTCATTTCAAATCTTTTTAGGCTCTCGCTCCAATGACTGGCTAGTCTACTGATCCATGGAGTTCTAGATTGAACTCTCACATTTACCAAGGAAGAGCACAAGGGTCTACACAGCAAGGAGACTGCTTTCAAAAGGAAGCTATTGACTCTCCAAAATGGGTCCTTATTTCCCATTTTCAAAAACATCCTCCTTATTCTTTTGTAGTGATATGCTAAACTGCCTAGTGTGTGATTAAATGTCTTGGTTATGTAATAGAAAAGAACAAATCTGACACCATATTAGATCTTTTCTGTTGCCTGTATTTAGTCTTGCTGGCTCTGTACCTTTTGTATAAGAATGTTTCCTATAGCCTGAAATATACAGGCAAGAATATAGCCTATTCTTAGGACTCTGAACTTTAAGGTTCATTCATATAGAGATAAAAAGTTGCAGAACTGAAAATAATATCTGTCTTGTTGGAAGTTTACAGGAACATGGTAACTGACCTACATGGACAAAGGATGACCTGTAAGAACAAAGGATTCCCACAGGCAATTTGCAGCAACCAACCACGCTGCTCACTTTGACTTTAAGAGTGCTTTGCTGAAACCCTTCAAGGAGTTCAGGATTTTGGGGGGGCACAAGCCACCCATCTCCTAGCTGGGCCCTTCAATAAACATTTCTCTGCTTCAAACTCCAAAACTCCAACATGTTGGTTTGGCCTCACTGTGCGTAAGACACATGAACTTGCATCCATAACAGTTGTTGAAAATAGCTTTTTTCTAAATTTTAAAAGTTAAGATATTTTAGTTTGCAAACTTTTGAGGCAATGGTGGGCATTGGGAAAGATCAGAAAGCCACAAGTGCTTTTGGTACACATCATCACAAGGCCTTTCAGCAGGGAAGATCAACATAAAAACAAGACGTTTTCAAGAGAAGAGCATCTTCACAGCAAAGGTAAGAGACAGCTTGTTCTATATGGGCCTGCTTGTATTTTCCAAGTCATGCATGCTACTCAGCATGATTTCCTTAAAAATAGTAGGTTCCAAAAGCATTTGAGACATTAAGCACTCTGAGGTGTTTTTCTTTGTTTTTTTAGTTTGAAGTTTTTTTTTTTTTTTTTAACCAAAATGTTCCACATATACTTTATTTTTCATCACCTTAGGCTAAAAATTTAAGCAATGCCCCTCTTTACACTTGATCTTACAGTCTTCTTTTACACTTTTAATCATGTGAGAGGTACCTTATAGTGTACTTACTGCATAGGACTGCTGTGAAAGTTAAATGAATGCACAACACTTAGAATTATGCTTGGCAAATATTTTTGTGCTACTATTATTATTCATCATGGCTGCATCCTCTTGTCCTGTATATTTTAAATCCTAAAATTTTTATATAATTATATCTCTATCTAAAAGATCTTTAAGAATGGAATACTGCTGTACTGAGGTACCTGGAGGTGAAGGGAGTGTCTTAGTCTAATAATCTCAGGTAATTCAACACCACCTATAGTCTTCAATACCATGGATTTCCAGTTAAGTGTATACTGAATTGAATTAGACATGTAAGATTTCAAACAAACATCTCTCGTAGTCAACTGTTATGGCTTAAATTACGCCCCCACCCCACTTCACCCCCAAAAAGAATATTTATTGATGTCTTAATTTCTGAATGTGGCTTCATTTGGAAATTTGTAGATGCAATTAGTTAAGATCACAGTAGACTAGGATGGGCCTCTAATCCATATGCCTGGTGATTTATAAGAAGATGGCCATGTGAGAGAACCCTGGGATGGTCAAGGCAGAGACTGGAGTTAGGCAGCCACAAGCCAAGCAACACCAAAAACTGCTGGCTAACAACAAGAAGAGGCAAGCTATCCCCTCTAGGTTTCAGCAAGGCCCTGCCGATACCTTGATTTCCATGGTCTAGTCTGTAGAACTGTGAGAGGATAAATTTCCATGCCACCCAGTTTGTGAAACTTTGTTGCAGCCGCCCAAGAATCTCTGGTCACACCTCGGCCTCCCCGAGTCATTCATACCGGTAGTTGGCTGGCAAGAGCTTCGCCACTACAGAACATACTGTTCATTTTGTGGCTCAACATCGATAGGTGGAATACTCGCCTCTAACAGGTCAAAATAGACTCAGTTATCCTAGCATAATGATACCTTATTCATCTAACTTTCACTCCTTATACTTTTCCCCCCAAATTTCAGATGTTCTTAAAATCTACCAGATAAAACATCCAGACAGTATATTCTCAGGGAGCCTCTGGGGACACATTGAGGATGTCACAGAACAATCCTGCTGAGATTTAGAATGGTCTAACCTTTTATATCCAGGCAAGAGGGTGATGAGACTGGAGAATGTTTTCCAAGGCTGGCATTAGAAGCAAGATTACCCCCAAGAAGTTTCCAGGGTTCTCTTAGTGCCCTCAGAAATGTATTCAATATAAAAACATTCCTTGCTTCAGTGGAAAGATACAGCATATAAATCCAATACAATATATGCCAGTTAATTCAACAAAATGTCAAACTGTCTGAGAAAGCCCTTAGAAAAGGTTTACTTTTTGTGTCACCAGGGAACTGAGTGATAGGAAGGAAGGCTCATGAAAATGAGATTTTTCTCTAACTTCTGCTTACAGTGAATAAATCAATGGTATTTTCAAGTCTCCTCAATATCAATGACTTTATCTCATAAGCAGGCAAGTATTTACAGACTCTAAAAAAATCTTTCTGGTTTCTCCTTTTTCTCCCCTTCTGATTTCAGCTTAATTTCTTGCTTCCCTTCTCTCTTTCAGCCATTTCTTTCTTTCTTCCTTACTCTTCTTCTTTTCTTTGCATACCTAATGGAGGAAAGCTTTGTCTGACAACTGCTCTTACCTCTTAGCTTCTAAAAGCTGTGCTGAGTGTGGGGATCCTCACTTTTTTTTTAAAGATTTAGTCTCCCTGCCCTGAACTGGGTTTAGGGTAATTGTGTATCTGCTTGAGGGCTGAATGAAGTCTCTAGCCTTTTTCATAAAGTTTATGGCCCTGGTGCCCCTTTAAAAGTCTCCTGTGTCTGATTGATAGGCTCATTTCTGATACTAACTGTAAAGAATTGGCCATCCTGGAGATAAGCTGCTCCTCCCGTGAGCATCACATAAGGGCTGCTGCCTCATGGATGAGGGCTCCGTTATGGATGGCACTTCTTATCTCAATCAGATTCATCCTTCAGTGGCCCGGGCGGTGCTCTGGCAGAGGGGCTGCACCACAGGACTAGAAGCCCAGAAGAGTGCTTTAGTTAATGGGCATCCAAGGATTAACAGATCATCACAGCCAGAGGAAGACGCAAAGGCCAAAACCCCATTTCCTAACTTGCGTTAATTTTCTCTTGGTGTCATTAGCCAAGAGACTCACGGAAGACTCAGAGTCTTCATCATTCGGTAATGTAAGCCTTTTCATCTAATCTAAGTTTTCATCAGATTTTACCCCTTTAATATCTGTTCTCAGTTTTTGTGTCAATCTGCTTTTTCTCCATAAGCTATCTTTCAAATATCTCTTCATGGGATATGTGTGGTAGTGGTGATTCTTCTCTGCCTCTACAACCTGTATGTTCTGGGTCGAAGTGACACTGGGTTTCTCAGAAAAAGGTAAAGATGGGAGAGAAGATGATGAGGGAGAAAGAGGAGTTAAAAAAGAGAGAGAGGGAAGGACAGCGGGAAGGAGGGAGGAGGTATTCACATGGGGGAGGGGGGACAGGGAGGGAAGGGAAAGGGGAGACTCACTCACACAGAGGGGGAGGGGGAGATATGCAGAGTGGGGAAGGGAGGGGGAGGAGAAGGGAGAGACATATTTACAGAGGGGGAGGGGAAAAGGAGGGGGGAAGAGAGAGACAGAGGGGGAAGGGGGAGGGAGAGAGGGAGATGCACTCCCACAGAAGGGGAGGGGAAAGGGAGGAAGACAGGGAAATACACTTGCACAGATGGGGAGTGGAGGGGGAGGAAGGAGACACACTCACAGGGAGGGGGAGGGGATGGGAGAGGGAAGGGTAGTGAGGAGTGGAGCAAGGATATTAGGAATATTAACATTTAAGTTTAACTGAAGATTTAATTTCCTGGAGGAAGGGGAGTTAATTTGTCACTAGCCAAAAGCCAAGACATTCAAGATGTCCTAGAAAAGCAGAGATCACCTGGTAGCCTATCAGGCATTATGAACAAGGCAAAGGGAGGAATCAAAGACCAGTGCAAGCATAGTAGGAGAAGGAGGTTTGAGCCGAAAGTCTTATTCATCATTCAAATATTTACTGAACAGTTTACAGGGTAGATAAAGACACTGTGACGAGGGCTATCAGAGCTAAGGCAGTCAATGCAATAAGGAACCCACATTTTAAGTAATGAAAACATCAGAACTGTAACCAAATAATTACATTAAAATGTTATAATGTGATAAAAGGCACTTAGAAATGTTGCCAACACCTCTGCATCCATTCCTTTCTGGTTTCTTTCTTATATCACATCACAAAACATCAAGAGCAAAAAAACTACCACAAAAACAAAGAAGAGGAAAAGTCAGTGTGACCAAGACCATTTATGTTGCTAAACCAATGAGTATCTTTCAGACCTTATTATTAACAAACAATACTTGACCTGATGGACCACTTTCTCCATATTGAAACGTTCTCTTCTTGGGTCCACAGACTTTGGTTTTCCATCTACTTCTCTGTTTCTTTTTAATCTCTCGTTCAAGACCATCTCCTCTTGCCAATGATAAAACACTGTGATTAGTTTGATCCTGTGCTTACATCTCTTCTTTATGCTCTCTTAGGCAATATCATTCTCCTCTGCCTGTAGTTACCTTTAGAGTACCAAGAACACTCAGATGGTCACTGCAGGTGGACTTCTCCCTCTACAATCTTGTGGAATGCTTGCCTTTTCCAGATGTGCATTCAGGGTTAACTACACTCTTTCTGGGCACTTCCTCAGTAATTAGGTGTCTATCTATGTTTGCCAGTTAGGACCCGTGTATTACTCAGCTCTGTGTCTTCAGTGTTTGGCATAACATCTGGCATGTAGTCAGGGTTCACCATGTGTTCAACTGTTGACTGGAACTGGGGAGGGATGGGTTTGGAGGCAGAAGGCACAGCATCAGTCCACACACTGAGGTGCTAAGTCACTCTGCCTTGACAGATGAACTAAGATAGCTGATTGACAGAACAACTTTTTACAGGATAATCTCTTAAATAAGAAGAGGCCGAAAAAAAAAAATACATGGGAGTTAACATAGATGATTTTTTTCTTTTTCTTTCTTTTTTTGTATTATCAGAGTTTTCTACAAAGTATACATACTACTTTTATAATTGGGGATTTTTAACATTAAATTTCTTTTGAGGTCTGCCTTATGTATTCATAGGGCAAAAAAGAGAGAAAAGGTTGTATGTATTAGACACACACATACAGAGGCAGGGTAGTGAAATGAAAAAGAGGAATATGGATTCTAGCAGAAATTCTAGGAGCTGGAATCCTGGGAGTTAGAACACATTTTTCTTCAATAAAAGTATTGCCCAAATTCTTCAAGAAGCAGTTATCCAATGGCCTTTGTTTCTAAGTGACTTTTAGGCAGAAATAGGACAAAGAGAAATTATTTACTCAAATGGCCTGTCACTCCTGATTTTCAAGAATTAAACACAGAAAAGTATTTGTAGATAATAAATTTGATCTTAACATATGCTCTCCTGAATTATAACTCAGACTGTAATCTTTACCGATGAGATCTAGACACTGACATCCTAGTCAAGCAATTCAAGCCATCAAAATAAGCAACCCCTTATGAAAATGAAAATTGAATATTACATTGGAGAAATTGAAAGCATGTTTTTATCAAAGGCAATTTGTCTGTTATCTGACAGGCTTGGAAAACAACAGGAAAATTATGTCTCACATTAAAATGAAAAGGCAGCAGCTTCTTTAAACATTATAGTAATAAGGGAACGCTGGGTCATTCAGAAAAACCCTGTTTCTTCTGTATGCTGGCACTGTCTGTCTTCCTTTCTTGCATTCTGCTGGAGGACCAGGTGTGGGCAGTGGAGAAGAGCACATTTCTGTTCTAGCTAATGGATTGTAGAAGAAAGGGGTACATATTTCTTTCTTTTTAAAAAAATTCTCCCTTTGTTGGTTAAAAAAAAAAAATAGTGAGGCTACAAAGCCATCTCAAGGGCCATCAAGTGTTAAAACCAGGAAGGAGGTGTGACAGGCAGCAGGAGGCTTCCTCCTTCTTGAGACAGAGCCAAGGTCACCAACAGCTTCCAGCCCTGAGTCAGCCTCTTTGATGTTATTCGTTGTGTTTAGCCCATGTGAGCTGCATCAGTGTAAGAGATTCACATCCTTGATTCTAAGATATAGTACCAAATATGACCTAACTGCACATTTATTTGAAGAACTTTTAGTCTCTGTCCACGGTGGCAAGGAAAGCAGCCATGAATTCTGATCATGCTTTGAGTGGAACAGTCATGTTTCAGGTCTATATTTGGGTTATGTTTGTTAAATGTTCATGAGTATAATGGAAAACTTTAGTTCAATATGTAGCACATCTACGGAAAATACTTCTAATGCTTGAGTCTGTTTAAAACTATTGGTACTCGTTATAGCCAGAGCTGCTTGTGTACTGCAAAGATTTGCTTATTTTATTGCAGCAGTGTTAACATAAAATATCTTGTTTTCTTTTAAATGGACCATCTAGGTGAAAAGAATAGTTATTAACCCAATAACTGGTTCTTCAATGCCAATATTTTACAGAGCTCAAGGTTCACTAAAGCACTATTTGATAGAGAAATAAATTTTATGCAAACCAGGGGAATCTTAGATTCTCTGCAAGGGTTGTAATAACTAAAATAATTTTTTAAAAAAGACTTCACAATAATGTAGGAGTGACTCCAGAAACTGGAAAAAAAAGTTCTAGAATGGTGCCTACAATCAGGTGTACTTAACCAATTTATGCTTTTCCTATGTTCTTCAACTACATGAACCTCATTGATTATTGATTGACCTTTGCCCACCACCTTTGTAATTCAGAGTCTCAGTGACTAAAATACTTCATTTCTGAGATCTGGGAAGGCTGATATGTAAGTGGTCTGGAGTTCAATTTGTGGACCTGTAAGTGTAGTGGGGAAGAGTGATGCAGAGCTCTTTCTAGCTGTGTGGCCTTAGAACCTCAGTTTCTTAAATAGAATTTTGGAAAACAACACTTTCTTCTAGTGCAAGAAATACTAAATGTATGAAGGTGTTAGTTCTCTTCCATGTGCTTTATGTACCTTTTAGATAAGCACTGGGTAAAGTTTTTTCCTTTCAGTAGATGCTATATATTTCCCTTCTTGGAACAATTAGCTACATGGGTCATAAATATCCCTTGATAATATTATAGACATGATTTAGTGAACAGTAAAAGTAGGAACCCTTTCTTAAATAGCCTATCACCGAATGCGGAAAAAAAAAAAAACACTAAAAATAATGCCATTTTTGATTGCTGATGTCATGGACATTGGCAAGAATATTGAAGCTGTACATCAAAAAGATATTTTGGGGATAAGTCAGCATAAGAATAAAATAGAGCTCTGGAGCTCTCGTGAAATTGAGAGATCTCTTTTGTATCAAAGTATATTTATGAGATAATATTTCAACAGAAATGGAGAAAAAATGGAAATCCATTGCCATTATATTACTATTGTGTTGAAATGGCAATCTTATAATGAAATCTAAAATTCTAGCACTCATATCCTAAAGTGGATGCCTGCTTGCTTTAATCTTGGTTATCGTTATATCGCTAAGGCAATCACTGAAATTAGCTTTGGCATTTACAAAAAGGCAAGATAGGTCTTCTCTTCCCTCCTGCCTTTTCATAATCCCTTCCCTCTAGCTCTATGGTGTCCTTGACAGCCAAAGTTCAAGAACACGCAACTGCAACCAGAAATTTGATCATCACAGTTTTCACTAATATGAGTCTTTAAAATTTTTTTGTCTTTTTATGGCTGCACCCAGGGAACATGGAAGTTCCCAGGCTAGGGGTTGAATCAGAGCTATAGCTGCCAACCTACACTACAGCCACAGCAACATGGGATCTGAGCCACGTCTGTGACCTATACCACAGCTCACTGTAGTGCAGGATCCTCAATCCACTGAGCAAGGCCAGGAATAGAACCCACTAGTATCATGGATACCAAGGGAACTACCCACTAGTTGAGTCTTGCAAAGTCACATAGGAACTGTTAATTCTGGTTCAGCTCACCCAAATCACACCCTCTGAGACCTCTTAGTGATGTGGAGTAAAAAGGTTTATGCACACTCCTCTTTCCTTGAAGCTGAGCCTGAATATGACCCTGTTCAAGGCCCCAAGCTCTCAGGGTCTAAGCTTATTCATTTGTGGAATAATTGTCTATGAGCTCTAATATTTTATGACTACTATAGTCTTGCTATTGTTTCTTAAACTTCTGCTATTCAGATTTCACTGGCACAAATTTTGCCTTTGGGTAAGCAACTTTTATTCTGTATGTATTATTTTTATTTAGGTCAGCATACTTTTTTGTTTTGTTTTTTATCTGAATAAATATGTTTAATTAAGATGGACAAATTATAACACAACTATAAGTGATAAATCAGCTTCATTTACCTCAAATAGAATATAAGCTATAAAAATAAAAAGGATGGGGGAAAAAAAAAGCCAGTGTAATTGCTTCCTGGTTAGATTCTGTGACCTAAGAATAGGTCTGAGTCTCAAGACTGATCTCTTTTTTAAAATTGCTGCAGAGGATGCAATACCATTACATAGCCATTCTTGTTGTGAGCCACAAGGGAAGTCCTACATAGCTATTCTTACCAAGAGAATCAGAAGTTTTGGAGGATGAGTAGAAGGAAAATAAAATAATGTCCTCATTATAGGAGCTAAAATGACTTAAATCATTACTGGTACCACCACTGGTGTAGATCCCATTGCTGGGAAAACTTCTGCGGCTAACAAAAGGGTGTGTTACATTTCAAACTCAACTGTGAATTCTTCAATTTTAAAAATGTCCTGACTGGAGTTCCCGTCATAGCTCAGTGGTTAATGAATCTGACTAAGAACCATGAGGTTGCAGGTTCGGTCCCTGGCCTTGCTCAGTGGGTTAAGGATCCAGCGTTGCTGTGAGCCGTGGTGTTGGTTGCAGACGCGGGTCAGATCTGGCGTTGCTGTGGCTCTGGCGGAGGCCGGTGGCTACAGCTTTAATTCGACCCCTAGGCTGGGAACCTCCATATGCCTCGGGAGCGGCCCAAGAAAATGGCGAAAAAAAATAAATAAATAAAATAAAAAAGACAAAAAATGTCCTGACTATATCCACATACTTATTCTCACAAATGAATATTATATCAACTTGAACTACTTAACTATTTTTTCCCTATATCGTATGCCATTGTCATTATTAGTAACACTTAATTAGTATAAAATGCTTTGTTCTCCAGAATATAAACTGGAACAATAAATTACTAGAATTATTCCAATTTACATTGAAATTTGGACAAAAGCTAGCTCTGAGTTAAGAAAAAACAAGAAAAATAACAATACAAGACAGAAGAAAGTTACATTCGATCTTAAAGTATTCAACTGGATGAAACTACATCAAACAGAGAACAAAACAAATTTATCATGTCATAAAAATACATTAAATTCCAAATGAATTAGAAAAAGCAATGAAGTTATTTGGAACTGCAATAGGAATTCTATTTTAAAATACCCACTTGAACTTACCCAAAAGGTTCACTTAAAGACAAGTTAAATATGATTATAATATGAGAAATTTATAGGTAAGTAGCATTACATCAATTCCTTATTTTTCCCTAGTACACTTTAATATGTTTTTCTTTCCTTTTCCTTGTACATACTTATCTTCCCAATAAAAATAATGAATAATGAAGGAAATGATTGGTAAATGAAATTTTATTTTCTCTATAATTAGATTTCCCCTCTCAAAAATCTTCCATCTTCTTAAATCACTATGAATTAAACTATAGTGTTTCCTTTATTGCAAAATTCCATGTAAAGCATGTTAATCCTTTCTCAGGAAATCTCAGGGTCCTTCTGGTATAGTCATGTTTACCCAGACTTTGCCAACAGTTTGAGAACAGGGCTTTTAAGGGGATTTACATGATAAGAGTCCTGGACTTCTTGAGATAAATTTGGGCAATTCTTCCTTGCCCAAGTGCTTCAGCTACATGAGCAAAAAATTCTGCATCGTTGAGGGAGGAGAATTTTCTCATATACTAACCAAGAATTACATAAATCATTTCACTTAGTTTTCAAAATAACTCTGCAATCTGGGTCTTCGTGCCCACACTTTACCTGTGAGGCCAATGAGCCTATCTGCCTCCTCAAAGGTCACATCTAATAATGGAAATGGGAATTCAGTTCTCTTCTCTCTATAGCCAGGATATTCATGATGTTTCCTCATCAACCATCATGGTTTGCTAAAACAGCTTAACTTTTTTCCTTTTTCTGTCTTTCAGGAGTTAGAAAACTATTATCTGTAGCACAAATGTTTCCTGCTGCTTGTCTTTATAAATAGTTTTATTGGAACACAGTCACACCCAATTGTTTATGTACTGTCTTGGGGTGCTTTTTCACCAGAACAGCAAAACTGAGTAGTTGTGACAGACACTGTGTCCACAAAGCCTGAAATATTTAGTATTTGTCCCTTTCCAGAAAAGGTTTCCCAGCCTCTGCTCTATTCCATCTTTATGTTAGCTTAGAGAAAATAAGACTATCTATACAAGAGATATGTAAAAGAACAATTCATAGAATAATTTATATATAAAGAGGTAATGCTCTATTTTTGGAAAAAAGTTAACCTTTGCGTCTGTGTATATACATACAAAAATACTTTCAAAGATCATATGCCAAACTGTAATTATATCTGAGGCATCAGATTATATAAGGAAACTGTCATGATGTTTTAGATATTTAAATTACTTCAGTATTTAATATGTTAATATTTGCTTATGGTTTGAATTTCTTTATTCCTTAATTTCTTTACTCACCAGGCATGGGTCCTCAGGCAAGTCCCTTCATCTCCACAGGGCTCTATTTGATCTGTAAAATAAGCAGCTGGGTTAGACAATCTTTCAAACTCCTTTTAATTCTAATACCCTGCCACTGTATATTGCACAGCCACTTAATTTCTTAGTATCATTTCATTTTGATAACTACCAATCATAGGGAAAGATGTTTGCAAGGGTGCCTACAATGTAAAATTTTCCATTTGTCATTTTTATTAGAGGTAATCTTCACAGACCACTCACTCTTATCAGACTGTTTCTCTAGAATCTTTTTCATGAGAATAGTCATAGGAATTCTAAGATATTTCCATAATTTCCTTAATTTAATCTAAAATTAATTTCCCATTAGAAATCATACTCAACTGTGACTCTTGGGGGCAAAGGTTCTCTACCTTGGTTTCAAGTTTGTTTTCTCTAAACAAACATCTTTTAGCTCCCATTCTATGACTTATGTTTGCATTTGTGATTTGGCTTATTTTTGTAAAGAATATAATGCTGAACTTTGTTCTCAGAATGCTCATTTCCTGAAAGTTCCTATTTCCTCTAAATTTGATTTTGTTTTTAGTTTTATTTTAAAAGCAACATTACAAGTCCTAAAACATCATTAAACATAAATCCCAATTTCTCATCAAATATAAAGTATACAACACTTTTTTTCTTCTTTTTCAACTGCACCTGCAGCATATGGAAATTCCCAGGCCAGGAATGGAATCTACGCCACAAAAAGACAAGGCCAGATCCTTAACCCACTGCACCACAGCAGGAACTCCGTACAGAACACGTTTGCTGTCATTTTGTGACTGCTGAAATGACAAAAGTTAAAAGTCAAAACAAGTACCCAGTAAAAGTGATCTATGGAGAGAGTGAACATGGAGCCAGCGAGTGGAGGCATACATCTGTATGGTCTATGGGGGTATATTTTCAGTCATTTAGCCAAAGCCTCAGGAGGAGTTTAACTAAGATTTCACTTTTAGAGGTGTGCCCTAAGTAATAATTAAAGATAAGGAAAAGACAGGTATCCCACTATTTATAAAAATGAAAAACTAGAAAAGAACTTAAAATGCACATAAACAGTGGCTTGCTTACAGCAACTGAAATGCAACAATGTAATCAGGTATGTGGAGGCATTAAAATTATAACAAAAAGAATGTAAAAGATCATGGGGAAATATTCTAAAAAGTAGAAAACTGCTATAAAATAATATATATGGTAGGATTTTATTTCTTAGAAAAATACATATATGAAGATTTATATGTATGTCAGAAAGCAACTGGGAGGGATACCTGCCAAAATGTCATACTGCCTACCACTTGATGAAAGAATTATAGTAAATTTTGAAATCTTTTGGTAAATTTGCAATTTTTCTGCATTGACCACATGTTATATTACCATAAGAATTATTTAGGAGTGGTAAATTATAGTTTATAATTTTAGGAGTTCCTGCTATAGCACTGTGGGTTAAGAATCTGACTGCAGTGGCCTGGGTTGCTGTGGAGGTGTAGGTTCGATCCCCAGCCCAGCGCAGTGGGTTAAGGATCTGGTGTTGCCACAGCTGTGCCACAGTCAACCGTTGCTTGGATTCCACCCCGGGCCCAGGAACTTGGATATGTTGCAGGTGTACCCCTCAAAAACAACAACAAAAAAACAAAAACAATCACAAAACTTTAAAGTCTCTACATTATTCCTACCCATAGGATCAGAACTTTGTGGGGTCAATCATTTCAATGATCCAGGAAGCACATTATTTCAGTAGAATCTAAGTGAATACTTTGGGTCTACTGCACAATTTTTGATTTTTTAAACTGCATTGAATAAAATTAAAATTAGTAATGATAAGCACACTACCCAAGGCAATCTATAAATTCAATGTAATCTCTATCAAATTACCAATGGCATTTTTCAGAGAGCTGGAGCAAATTTTTAAAATTTTGTATGTAAACACAAAAGACCCAGGACCATCAAAAAAATCTTGAAAAAGAAGATCAGAGCTGGAGGAATCAAGGTCACTGACTTCAGACTATACTACAAAGTTACAGTAATTGAAACAGTATGATACTGGCATAAAAACAGAAATATAGATCAATGGGACAGGATAGGAAGCCAGAAATAAGCACATGCACTTATGGTCAAAAGGAGGCAAGAATATTCAATGGAGAAAAAGACAATCTCTTCAATAAGTGGTGCTAAGAAAACTGTACAGCTACATGTAAAAGAATGAATTAAAATATCCTCTAATACTATACACAAAAATAAACTCAAAATTAATTAAAGACCTAAATGTAAGACAGGATACTATAAAACTCCTAGAGGAAAACATAGGCAAGACATTTTTTGACCTAAATTGCAGCAATATATTTTGGGGGGTCTGTCTCTTAGAGTAATGGAAACAAAAGCTAAAAGAAAAAAAAAGGGACCTAATTAAACTTAAAAGCTTATACACAGCAAAATAAACCATAAGCAAAATGAAAAGAAAACCTATGAAATGGGAAAAACACATGCAAATGATACTGACAAAGGCTTAGTTTCCAAAATATAAAATAGTTCATATGGCTCAATATCCAAAAAACAAATACTGCAATCAAGAAATGGGCAGAAAAACCTAAATAGACATTTCTCCAAAGACGACACACAGATGGCCACCAGGCAAATGAAAAGATGCTCAACATCACTAATTATGAGAGAAATGAAAATCAAAACTATGAGGTCAGACTGGACATCATCAAAATATCTACATACAATAAATGCTGGAGAGGATGTGTGAAAAAAGGGATCCCTCCTACACTCTTGGTAGGAATGTAAATTGGTGCAGCCTCTATGGAGAACAGTATGGAAATTCCTTAAAAAACTAAAAAAAGAGTTACCACATGATTTAGCAATGCCACTCCTGAGTAAATATCCAGTAAAGATGAAAACTTTAACTCAAAAAGATACATGCATCCAAATATTCAGAGCAGCACTATTTACAATGGCCAAGACATGGAAATAACCTACATGTCCATCAACAGATGAATGGAAAAGAAGATGTGGTACATATATACAATGGAATATTACTCAGCCATAAAAGAATGAAATAATGCCATTTACAGCAATATGGATGGACCTAGAAATTATCATATTAAGTGAAGTAAGTCAGACAAAGACAAATATTGTGTGATATTACTTACATGGGGAATCTAAAAAATGATTACAAATGAAATTATTTACAAAACAGAAATAGACATAGAAAATATATGGTTAACAAAGGGAATGGGGGGAGAGAGATAAATTGGGAATTTGAGATTAATAGATACACAATACTATATATAAAATAGATAACCATCAAGGATCTACTGTGTAGCATATGGGACTATATTCAATATATTTTAATAACCTATAATGGAAAAGAATCTGAAAAAGAATATATATATGTATGCATATAGTGATTATACTTCAATAAAAAATTTCATTATTGATTCACAAAAAAAGATAGGAACCTAATAAAAATGGTAGTACAGGTTTACACATATTAAGTGGTTAAGAAATACATAACAGGGGTTCTCTTTTGGCCCAGTGGGTTAAGGACATGGCACTGTCACTGTAGCAGCTTGGGTTATTGCTGTGGCGTGGGTTCTGTCCCTGGCCTGGGAACTTACACATGCCATAGGTGCAGCCAAAGGGAAAAAAAAAAAAAAACAGCAAAGAAATAGATAACAACTACAACAAATAAAGCATTTTACCTGGAAAAAATATAAATCAGCAATAAAGAAGGTAATAAGATCATTAGATCAACTACTCCTTCATGTCACTTTCATTCTCTTTCATAGGACAGTGGCTCTTTCAATTCCAAGCTTTTTAAAAAATAAACTGTAATAATTCTACTTATTTGCCAACCAAGTAAAAATCTTAGTTGATTTGCCTGCCCATTCAACTACAAACTTCATGAGGGCTGGAATCATATCTTTTTGCTTCATTTAGCACAGATCTCATTAAATATTTCAATGAAACTATGTAAAAGAACAAAGCCACTTAAGCTTCGCAACATCTTAAAATCAGAAGTCTTTAAATTGATTGGTCAGTTCTTATAATCTATAATGACCCAAAACTGGCAAAATGTTCCCTGAATTTAACCCCTTGGCACTTAGAGAACCCAAGCACTCAAAAGCAGAGTGTACTGTATCAACCTCCAGTGGATTTATGGAAACTGAGACCATCAACCTTGATGGTCCAGGAAAAGTTCATCTTCGTTATCTGCATTGCCCATTATTTAATTTTATGCCTTTAAGGGATGACATTTGATAAATCAGCGATAATCAAAACTTTGAACTCCAAATATAATTAACTAGATGGCACCCCAGTGCCATTTAGGTGAAAGTCAAAAGATAGGAAATTCACATGGTACAGACAATTGTTCCAAATTGACTGGAATGGAAGTACATGATTAGACACTGGTCCAGAGAGGAAAGTGTAATATATTAGTAATTATCAATGTATATATAAGGCTGATTGTGCAGCAACCTGTATTTACATCACCTATCAACAGACTTCCAAAGCAAATTAACAGTATAAGCAACATGTTTTTCAAACAACTCTATAAAATCATGTTTATTTAAGCAATAATTCAATTTCACTGAGAGCTTTTCTACAAGACTTTATTTGTCAAGATCTGAACACATTATCTTTAGTAAAAGTATTCTATTTCTTTTAAAATAAATGATAGCTGTACTTTCTCCAGTGTTTGGAGTAGTCTTCTTCCAGCAAGTCTGAATGAAAAAGGGTTCGTCATCTCCTTAAAATATAAAAGCAAGCACAAATATAATTTGAAGGCCACGAAATTCAAACAAAGAAGTATTCTCATTTTTCCTTTGAAGCTGCTCTCATCCCAAAGGATCCATGAATGAGTAAGTCTTTCCTTTGCCAAGCCTTCAAAACTGAAATGGAAAGTTACTCGATTATCTGGCAAATTCGGTCAGTGAGGCAAGCCAACCTAAATTAATTGAGGTTTTATTTTAGTACCAATTTTTGCTTATGATTTTTCCAAGAGATTAGGGATTTAAAATTCAGTCTCTAGAGTAAGCATTTTTGTTTTAAATTTTTAGTGGGGAAAGTAACTAGGATATCAAAACCCAATTTCCATTCTCGAATGTAATTTGAAAAATTATGGCGATAACCGCAAATCACTTAACAATGGAACAACTTACTTTAAGTCATAATCAGCACACAAGAGTACTTATTGCAAAAGATTCCTAAAATGTCTCTTCCCTACTGGTTTTTAACTGCCAAGGAGACCTGGATTGCATGTTGAATGCAACGAGCATGGAAGTTTCCATCAGAAGTCTTATAAAGCTTAAAGGTTGCAGTGGGACCACTCAGACTCAGCCCATAAGCTTTAAGGTTAAAAGCTAACATTTCAGTGATCTGCCTGATCATCTATGGTGAATCACTGTGGAAACTGTAAAGATGTCCCGGCATTTGAGATAAATGCTGGGGAGTGCCACCATGAAATACAGCTTTGTGAAGATCTAATAACGAAGGGTCATATACTAACAATATGGTTACTCCAAGGCTTAGTCATTTGTTCTGCATTCAATCAATTTACATGGACTTTAGCAGGTTATTGGTCATAAGATTCTTCCCCAAGGATTCTGAGGACAGGCAAAGGAAGAATTACACTGAGACAATATTTTATTTTACATTTAAAGACAATGTTATATTTTATTGAATAATTAAAAGAATTCTATCCTCCCAAAATGCTGATGGCAAAACAGTCAGTCAAAATAAAGGTTCAATTTATCATTCCTGAGGTGCACAGAAGTATCAAACAAATCCATAGGGGTTAGACATACACTGAAAATTTCATTACAATATAACCTGCTACTAAGAACATCTATTGCTGTAAGAAAGATTACCAACTTTTTAACAGGTGCTAAGAATCTAGTGGAGTCAACTTTCTTTCCTTCTTTTTTTTTTCTTTTTTTTTTTTTTTAAATGGCTGTACGTGCAGTATATGGATGTGCCAGAGCTAGGTGTTGATCGGAGCTGCCAGCCTCCACCACAGCCACAGCAACACCTGATCAAAGACGCATCCATGACTTCTGCTGTTTGTTGCAACACTGGATCCTTAACTCACTGAGCAAGGCCAGGGATTGAACTTGCATCTTTGTAGATACTATATCGGGTTCTTGACCTGCTGAGCCACAATGGGAACTCCAAGGGTTCAACATTCTTTATACCTGCTTTCTATATTATGGAGTTTTCTTTCCATCAATGTCCAAACCATATTTTTGCACATACTACGGTCATTTATTTAAAACATTCAGTGTTGCAGCAAACTGCTGAGCTACAGGTCAAACTGTGCACAGAAATATATTTTTGAGCCAATACTTTTAAGGTTGAATTTCAGTGCTTTTCAATGGGTCTGTGTCTTTGGCTTTTCAGAGGCTCCCTCTTCTCCTCTGCCTTATATCAGCTCTTTGGAAGCTTTCTCATACTGACCCTATCTACCTCGCCTCTAGTGGTTTGTTTCCTAACTTAGAAGAGTGCTTAGCATGTGTCAATCCTCTGTTGCTAGCAGGAAATTAATCTCCTAGCTCTTTTGAAACCTCTCCGTACACCCTGGGCTCTGAATTAAGAAGCGTGCCAAGAAAGAGTTGGGCATGTTTCCCAGGATGGTGATAGTGAGTTATTTACTGTCACCATGGACTGGTAAGATTAAACTTGCTTCCCATAGCATTTAACGATAATCACGGAATATTAGACATAGCACTGCCCATGTCCCCCTAGATCCCTTTCCTATCTCTCCACACACCAGCTCCCCAACTCTCTTCACCCCCAGTAGCCATCACCTGTGACTTTGGGGGCTGATCATCAGAAACAGGGGGAATAAATATGGTAGCTTGTTGTTCTTAGCTGTAATGACTCTGGAGTGTGTTCTGCATTAATCCCAGAAGTCCACAACAGGATAGGACCTAGGTCATTCTCCAGCACATTTTTCTTCATGCTACCTCTTTGTTAGTCTCCTCTTTATCTCCCTACCCCTCCCCAACTCTCTCTTTTACTTTCCCCCAGTCCTCATCACAAGCACTGTTTCCGGGAAACCTACTTAAGATACCTCATTTCCCAAATGGAAAATGACTCTTCTAGAGACCCTGTACTGTTCCCATAAAACAAAGTGACTCAAGTTGGAACTTGTATGAGTTACAATATATGTACTACCTCTGTATATACAATGCACTTTCAATTTTCAAGGGCCCTCGTACATAAATCAATTATCCCAAGGATGCTTGAGGCTGCTAGAATCATTCATCAAATGCATGCCTGGTACTTGGCAACAGGTACTCCAGGATGATGCCAAATTAGCAATAATATGCAAAAATTCCTCTTGCTACAAGGAACTGCAGGGAAACTTACCAGTTCTTCTTTTTTAAAAATTTACCAAATGACAGGATTAATTTATCAACTGAAATCTCAAACCTCAATATGGTTGTGAATTTTAAATTTGGAATCATTTTTCTGAAACTTTGACTTTTCATTTGCTACTCTTGAGAAATGCTTTGAGGCCAAAGCAGAATGAAGAAGTGATAATGATGCAGAGAACCTGGGTTCAGAGACTGGTGTAACAAGTCTCTAATACATGCAGTATTTAAAGACTGATGAGACAGTACATTACATCTGCATGGTAATTTAGTTCAGAAGTTCACAATTATTTTATTTTCAATATTAATTGCTTTAGTCTCTCAATAAATGACTCTGTAGGAAGCAGAATTCAATTTCATTCATTTTCAATAATCAAGATTGCTTTGAGCCAGCTCAATAACTCTCACTCCTCCTGGCCTCCAATGTATTGCTGGCGGTAGCACATAAATAACCTCAGTTTTCCTTTCAGATTCCCAAGCAGAGCTGGCTTTTGGCAAAAGAGTTAAAGAGACACAGTTTGCTCTCCACGTGCTGGCCCTTTGCTCTGTGGCCCCTTCAGCATCCATACTTCTCCTGCTTCTCAGCTTCTCCCACTGTTGGCACCCCTGCTCCTCCTGCCAAGGGCAAGTGGTAGAAGAAGGTGATTCACACACCTGGGATCTCCAACCCACCGCCTTTGCTCATCCTGTGCCTCTGCCTATCTATCCAGATGCACCAAAAAATGAGCTGGCAGGGCAAGTCAAAGACCACCATCTCCGCAGGGCCCCTGAAGACCCGCCCAAGGGTGGTGGTGGGGGGGGGGTGGTAAAGAGAAGACCCCCCCAACTCCCAACCTGGACACCCCAGCACCCCTCCCATCCTCTTTCACCTCCTCACACTGGCTTAGAGGTTTCCACATGCCCCTCTCCTCTACCAGACACCAGCTTCTCAAGGCTACAAAGCACATGCCAGTCATATACATATTCCCTTTAACACTTAGCTATGCTCCTTGTCAAAAACAATCTGACTAGATAAATAAACCAATGGGTGAATTGATGAAGGGGCAGTGAGTTAAGAGAGGCTTGTCTATTATTTAGCTACATGGAACTGGTTTCTCCAGCACAAGATTCACTAACTTCCTCTGAGCCATCATTTATCCATAGATCCTAGCCTGGAGCAGGTTTTATGGGCTGTGTTTCTGTGGACCCCCAGCCAAGCCCCCACTAGCTAAGAACCCCTCATGGTAAAGGACAATGGTGTTCAGGCCGAGCCTTGGAGATTAACTGTTTCTGTGGGATGAACGGGGTCATGGTGCCCTAAGATTTCATCAGCTTTCCTTTCCAAAGTTTATATTTCAAAAGATTGTTCCAGGCAGGGCACTTCATGGACAATTGTGTGAGAGGTCACATTTTAGTCAGTGAGGGAGAGAGAGAGAGCAGCTCTACCCACAGACCATGACCTTGACCCAGTGCCTTTTTGATTTAGGTACTCTACAGAAGGTTTGAAAACTCTTGACCTTACACCCAAAGCAGGGTGACTTCCAAACAGATTCACCTATCAGCCCTCTGTCAACATTTATGGAACATGTGGGCTGTATTTATTGCACAGGATTTCTTTGTTTCTGTTTGCAAGGTGTCTTCAAGAACATTGTAATTGTTTCCCGCTATAGATCACAGATTCCTAGAGGAAAGAACATCTGACTTTTCTTCAAGGAGCCCCAGCAGGAATGCTGGCACCATGCTCAGCTTCTGGGTCACAGGGACTGCCACCAAGGGTTCAATTCAGTTTGCTTTAGACATCACTTGTGTAGACCCACTAAGCAAAGGAAGCTGTGTTTGGATTAAGTCTGAAGTAAACATAAACACTCCATCCTCACCTCAGAAAGCTTATAATCTTGAGAAGAAAAAAGACAAGTAAATGACTCAGTTTGAAACAAGACAGAGGGGAAAATTATAGCAGGGTTATCTTAAGATGCTCTACATGAAGATATCAAGTTTAATTTCATAATTTACTATACAATCAAAGAGCTAAAAAGAGTTCAATAGGTGTCTGGCCTCTTCCCCTACAAGCAATGGAATGCCCAGGAGCCAGACACAAAAGTATGTTATGTGACCTTGTCTTTAAGTGTGTGTGTGTGTGGGGGGGGTCCTTCCATAATATCTACCCAATAGGTTTATCATCATAAAATCCTGTAATAAGCCCCGAGATGCTGCTGTTACTATGTTCTACGTGCCTTCCTTTGCTTAAAAATGCTAATATCTCTCCTCAGCCTGCTCCTGTTCTTTCCTTTCCTTATTAGGGATACTTATTAGGGATACTTCCCAATATTAATTACTTTTGATGTTCTGCTCTGAAGTCACAGCTCAATTGAGTAGTGACTATAAACTATAGTCACTATAACCAAACTATAAGCAATAAACAAGATAATAAAAGGTGCGTTCAGACAAGCTAGAGGCAGGACAATCTCTTACTTCTGCCTAGTCTTCTCCCTCATCATCTTCAAGTCCACAATCTTCTTTGCCTTTAAAAAAGTATGACTGTTTCACTTCTTACTTGTGGTCCACACTTAATTCTCCTGACTTCTCTTCTCTTGTCATACCTAAGAGTCTATATATACATATGGTTCTAAGTGGAGAGTTTGAAACTACGTCTGGGTGAGGAAAGGATGCTTTGGGGTAAAGCTAAGAGAAAATATAATTGTTCCTTTGCCATCAGCTTCACTATTTTTCCTGAAAGAATTTCCTGCTAACCTTCAGGAAAATACAAACCAACTTTTCTCTACTGTCGTACAACTGTCCATCCAAGGAAATTCATATATTTCCAGCCCTGTTTTACATCTGTAAGGCTCTTCTGTAGGGTTGCCACAAAATAGGGATGAACATTCAATCAAACTTGAATTCCAGATAAATGAAAAATAACTGAATATAAGTATGTTCCAAATATGGCATGATATACATTTATACTGAAAAGTATTTACCTGAAATTCAAATTTTCCTTGGTTTTTCCATATTTTTATTTGCTAAATCTGGCAATTATACTTCCTTTTATCTCAAAACTGAGTTTCAATGAGCTTATAAAAGAATTTGGGAAGAAGTTGAATGTTATAGTCGAGATGGGGTTCTAGAATCAGGCATAAAATAGTTGCCATCATGTAATTGTGATATTACCTAGGGTTTTTACAAATATTCCTATGCTGCTCTGTGCAGGGTGTAAGGTTCAATTCTAGCTGCTCTGACCAGTTTAGGTGAGTGTGTGGTTAATCAGCTTTGGCCAATGAAATGCAGGAGAGACCCCTTCCCTTTATCCTCCCTTGGTGATCACGCCTCCCTTAGTTTGAGCCTCTGAGTATCTTACATTGGCCATGTAGCATGAGTGCAAATACATTTTTGGAAACTAAATTAGCAAGGTTTGTAGTATAATCTAGCTTTTCTGGGAAAGGGTGTTGAATTTGAAATCCAAAGACCTACACTTAAATCTTAAAAACTTTCTGCTTGTTGGCTTTATGATGTCTGGCAAATTGCTCCACAGGTCAAGCCTCAGAAGATGAGTGGTGGTGATGATTCTCTCAACCTAAGGTTCACTACCCTACCGTGAGCATTTACTGAGTACTTGCTGGATACCAAATTTGATAACACTGTGAGGAATCCAAAAATCAGCAAGATAACACTCACATTATCCATGACCAGAGCAAAACAAAAGCACTGTAAGAGCTGTAACATTTTGACTGGATTCACCACGTGCCAGACACGGTTCTAGGCACTTTAAAGATATAATCTCATCGAATTCCCACTCCCCTTTGAGATAAGTGCTATTACTACCCACACTTTATCCATCAGGAGTCAGGCACTAGGACATGAAGTGGCTCACCAGAGTTAATCAACAGTCACCCTTATAAAAGAAAGGTAACATTTTTGGAGCTACTTAAATGGATAGCCATTGATGAGGCAGAGAGTATGAATCATAGCATAAATCAACATAAGACTCTTTGTTGTTGTTGTTAATGAAGTTGTAAATCTGGGGGAAGCGGTCAGTTGAGTTAAACAGGGAGCTTAGTGATTTACTAATTTTCATGCCAGATATTCTCTTTGGGCCCTGATGTTCTCAAGTTATATCCACATTTCCAGTACGCTCTTGAACATTTTCCTGTGGTTTGATAACTCAAACGCATTATGTACAACACACAACTTATTCCCTCTCCCGTTTCCACTTCTAATAACTTCTCCAGTGCATGAATGGAATGATCATTAATCCCGCCACCCAGATTTGAACCACGGACCTTCTGCTCCCCTCTTCAAACTATCCAAGAATGTGTTTTGCATCCCTTTCCTCACCTTTGTCCCATCTTTCCACACCCATGGTCAATAAATGCTTTAGATTTTTCCTTCCTCTTTTTTCTGCTCCTGTTATCACACTATCCCACTTGCTTGCCCTACCTTTATTTCCACCCTGCTCTAAAATATTTTGCCTACTTTTTCTTCCTCAAGAGTAGCTCTACCCTAGCATCTTATTCCAAGGTTTTTAGTGGCTCCCCATGCTCCTCTGAAGCCTAAATAGATTCTTCATAGCACAGGGAACTATATCCAGTCACTTGTGATGGAATATGATGAAGAATAATGTGAGAAAAAAGAAACACACACACACACACACACACATGTGAGACTGGTTCACTTTGTTATACAGTAGAAATTAACAGAACACTATAAATCAACTGTAATGAAAAAAAATAAAAATCATAAAATTTAAAAAAAAAAAGGATTCTTCCACCTGCAGTCAAGGCTGTTGGTAGATGGTGGAGACATACAACACTAAGTCTCCATTGCAGTTCCACAGGGGGAATATCACTTGTAGTCCCTCCTTCAAGACAGAGCACCAAAGAAGACATTCAGTTCTGTCAAGTCTGGTGAGACTGGGGTAAAGATGGGTGTGTACACGAATATAGCTGAGCTTTGGCTGATTTCTTTGACATCGTTTGTTAGGAGCAATCCCTGGTCCCCTGTCTTCCACCGACAACACCTTAGACCTACAGACTTGTAGTTGTCTACATGCTCTGGAGACAAATACGTGCAAAAGTTAGGAAGCCTGATGAAGATCCTGATCCAACTATACCCTGCTCCCTGTGCTACCAATTCTGCTGGTAATTTGATCCGTGTCTGATTCCTATTTCTTTATGTCAAAATGTTCAGAACCCATAGGTGAAGGAAGATGGATAAGGCCTCAAATACCCTCATAAAAGCCCTGTGTAATTGGCATCAATTTATATCACGGAAGTCTCTTAATGAACACTTTCAAAGTATTGGTCTGAAGGTTTCTGCCCACATTCACTGTTGGCTGTCCTTCTGAGGCAGCGAGCATCCCATGCCCTTATGTCACTATGTATTCTGTCTCTTCAGAGAACATGTTCCTTGCCATTTCTTTTCTTTCTTTTTTTTTTTTTTTGTCTTTTTGCCATTTCTTGGGCAGCATATGGAGGTTCCCAGGCTAGGGGCTGAATCGGAGCTGCAGCCACCGGCCTACGCCAGAGCCACAGCAACGCTGGATCCGAGCCACATCTGCAACCTACACCACAGCTCACTGCAACACCGGATAGTTAACCCACTGAGCAAGGGCAGGGATCAAACCCACAACCTCATGGTTCCTAGTCGGATTCGTTAACCACTGTGCCACGATGGGAATTCCACTATTTCTTTTTGCCTGAAAAATCCTAAATTGCAGGGGCCTTTTAAGACATTATCTCCTTCAAGCATAAAAGCAGTTTCTCATCTGCACAAAATCTCAGTGCTCTCATGTTCTCTCCCACTTAGGTTAGTTCACCTTGCATTATTTTATTTGTATTTTTGTCTTATCATCTTTTCTTAACTATAATTTCTTTGAAGTATCTGTCGTCTGAGAACACAGAGTTCCTAATGAATTAATTGTAGTACCCCTCAAAAATATCAATTGAATTGAATATATGGTCTTATTTTTAAAGAGAGAAGTGACAGAATAAAGCTCTATTAATAATAAATCTTCCTATACTAATTCAGAGATTTATGACCTGATATTTGCCAATACCTTTACCCTCCTCTCATGAGTTTCATATTTTTACATACATATGAGTCAAAGAGATTGGACTCTACTTTGGTTTTCAGGAACAAAGCATCTTTAGATAGTTTTTTGAAAGTATTTGCAAGTTTCCTTTTTTCTTTCTTTAAAACCCGCGGGCCAAAACCTGTCATATTGCTCCAAAAACTCCCCCTCTCCTTAATTTACAAACAGAAATGTTCACAGCGACAAGTATACCTTTTTATCCCTCCTCCATACATGTATTTTATCTGTGTTTCTCATATACCTGACAAGTAGTTTAAACTCTGCTCTATCTCAACACCTGCTTTTCCTCTGTGATGATTAAACATTCTCACTTAAAATCCTACTTCTGCCTTTTCTGTGGTCCCACATAGAAAGCCTTATTCCACCCTTGTTAAACACAGTATATCAAAGACACACATTTATCTCTACCTCCTCCCTAAAGGCATAAATCCACAAGGTTAAAGGGAATGAAAGAGGAGATGACAGCAGATAAAATACTTCAACAAAATTTGCTGGAAAACATACAGAAAACTTAGCAGACCAAAGGGAATTAAAACACTAAAGTGTAGGTTGAGTCAAAGAGGAATGGATGGTCAACAAGAAACAAGCCAATTTATATGACAGGAGGAAATTTAATCATAGAATATGGCAATTTCATCTAAAAGCAATGTTTGTACAATCATATGTGTAATATAGTTGAATTAAAATTGTGATATTGCTATACTGGAAAATAAGGGTGGGGAACTGAAAAGCATATGAAAGAGTTAAATCTTTATCTTCTACAATTGCATGCCAGTAAATGTTTCTAAAACTGAATAATCAAAAAAAACCCACTATGAACAGATAAATTAGGAATATTAAAATAGAATAAAAAGAAAATTGCTGAAAAGTTGAAAACAGTTGCCTCAAGGGAACAGGAATCACTGTTGGAAAATGGGGGAGCATGGTGTTGCTGTTTTCTTATGAGTCAGGTAGAACTACTTGACTTCTTGAACCAAACTCATGTAATACTTTCCTTCTAAAAAAGAAAACTTTTCACTCAAGTGTGACAGGACATAATGTTAATATCTCTTCCTTTCTTTCTCTCTCTCTCTTTCTTTTTTTTTTTTTGTCTTTTCTAGGGCCACACCCACAGTATACGGTGGTTCCCAGGCTAGGAGTCTAATGGGAGATGTACCTGCCAACCTACACCACAGCCCCTGCAACATGAGATCCGAGCTGTGTCTGCAACCTACACAAAAGCTCATGGCAACGCCGGATCCTTAACCCACTGAGCGAGGCCAGGGATGGAACCTGAAACCCACTGGTTCCTAGTTGGATTTGTTAACCACTGAGCTACGAAAGGAACTCCCATAATGTTACTATTTCTTAAATCATGTGCCTTTTGAGAAGTAAAGCATCATTTAAAAAGTATTAGTTCAAGAGGCTTATCTTCAGGATCAATCCTTTTGTAAAATACTGACCATCTCATGATAACCTTGACTGTAAAGTAATGAAAGGTATCTCATGCACTCAAGGAAGGTTGACCCTGTGACGGAGAACCTGCTGTCTGCTTTCCCCATGCCCAGCCTGGAGTGGGTGAGGGCAGAGCTCTTCAGGTTTAATTCTTCCAAAGCATCCCAACATACCATCTGAATGCTGTTACGTGAAACTCCATGAGTCTAGAAACTTGACCCATTTATGTAAGCTTGGCACATGCTTTCCCATCTTTCTGAAATTCCCTTCCTCATCTGCCTAGAAAACTCTTAATTATTTTTAAAAATCCAGAGTAAATATTCCTTCTTCCATGAAGCTTTCTCTCCCCAAAGAGTTAACAGTGTCTTCTTCCTGTTTGCTTGATTCTATTAGTCACAACCAATTACCTTTCTACAGATCTTCCTTTTTCTAGGCTTTGAGGTCTTTGAGAGAGGGAACTTTATCTTATTCATTTACAGTACCAGAAATATTTATCAAATGAATAAGTTCAGCAAATTAGGCAGCTCCGATCAAACACCTGAAATGTTCATTAATTCTACAGGAAATAACCCAGAGCCATCATCCTTTTATATCTAAAAGTCCAACCGAGATGAAGATGCTGAGCTAAAATCATATGCTTTAATTCTCAACAACAGATAAGATGGCTGTCATGGGCTAAATGTACAGAGTATGCCCTCGTGCCTTTATGAGCCTCATAGCCTATCCCAGAAAGACTGCCAACTTTTTCAGAACAAGTACCTCAGTTGGAAAAAGAAGGGCCAGAATGGTGGAAATTAGCAAGGAAAAATTTCTAGTCTGTATCACATATATTCCAAAGTCAATGCTCAAATTCTTAAAACTCTAAATCAGTGTTTGGTGGCCCTTTGTCAATTCTCAGTCTAATTTCATGAAGAGGAAGAGGACAAAATTGTCTAGAACTGGCAGAGAAACATGTTTCTGACAAGCCTCAGCCTCTAAACCTGGTTCTTTCTCCCAGTTCCTGGAATGTCAACCTTTCCAGAGGCATCTCTGAAGAGTCCCGTTTCTTATTTTGGGCTACTTCAACCTGCCTAAGCTGTAAGACTTCTCCAGATCAGCTGAAAACTATGCCTGGTTTTACTTCTCTACCAGGGACATTTATATCATTGCTGAACTAAACAGAGAAGTGACCTTAATTTCTCTTTCTGAAGATAAATCTTTTTCATCCCTGAAAACTATCAAAGCATTGCTGGATGAAGCACAACAATCAGATAAAGAGTAAAGATAGCTGAGAGTAAGTGTCTCTGGCCAGAGAATCCTCTAGTTTTTTTTTTTTTTTTTTGCCACCATGTAGATAAATCAACACATTCAGAATGTCTCAGCAATGTAGACACAATTATAAACTTTTTTTTTTGCTTTTTGGAGCTGCACCAGCAGCATTATGAAAGTTCCCAGGCTAGGGGTCAAATTGGAGCTGCAGCTGCCAGCCCCAGCCACAACCACAGCCACAGAAATGCAGGATCTGAGCCATGTCTGCAAACTACACCACAGCTCACAGCAACACCAGATCCTGGACCCACAAAGCAAGGCCAGGGATTGAAACTGCTTCCTCATGGATACTGGTTGGATTTCTTTCTGCTGCACCATAGTGGGAACTTCCAAAATTATAAACATTTTTTAACCTTAGTGAATATTTATAAGCAAAACTTGGACAATGAAATAAGCTCTTTGACATCATAATACATCCCTTCAAAATATCAATATTCTGCCTCTACTGATGTGCATTAATGTAGGAAAGCTGGATGCATTTAAGTAGGGTATCATAAATTGTGGGATGGGGCTGCTTTGTACAAATTGTTCTGCAAGGTGGAGTTATTCAGACCAACCATGTAGGCAAGACAGACTGGTAAGTGAAATGGCCCAAATCACCAAGTTAAGGATTTTTCAATCCAGTGTTTTTCATTGTGCAGACAAGATTTATATAAAAGAAAGAGAAAAAATGAGCCATAATCCTGTTAATCTAAGCAAGCAGGATAGCCTGTGTCATTCAATCCAGAAATGTTGGTCGGCAACACGGTGCAGTGGGAAGAGCAGGTGTTGGAACCCAGAGGACCTCGGTTCGAATACTTTGAGCCTCTCAATTTATTTCTCTGCAGAAATAATAGGGAAAAATAGGAAAAACACAAGAGTCACTGGACTGAGTGATTGGAAGAGAGCCCCCAGCAAAGGCTTAATGAATGTTCATGATTATTCTAAACATGCCACAGCCCATCATCATAGTCTCCCCATGGACGTGGCCTTAGGTTACTATGAAATCCCACTTTCTCTAAAGCGTGCTATGACGTCCCACCTAGTAGGTGGAGAGGCTGAGTGAATCTTTTAAACACTTTTTTCTTCTTCTTCCACCAGGTTCTTCTACATAAACATTTTTTTAATGAACACCCTTCCCCAGCCTTTCCTTATGGATTGTGCCCCCGACCTAATTACATAAGTACCTGATGGGCTGGAACGCTTCCAAAAGAGCCTCTTAGGAAAAACAATCTGAAGGGTTTTCTTCCCCTTCTTCTGTAATTACATAATTACTCAGCTGACTAATATGAGTCACCGTGTGCCATTCTAATCTCCCAGGCACAAAATAGTTTTATTATTTTCCTTGGAACTACCTAATTACCCAATGGATAGCAATAACTCCAGGGCTCTTTTCAGTAAGTAATCTGTAAAGCTCAAGGCTGAAATCCCTCTAGAAGTCTTTAAAAATGGAAGGAAACTTAGAATAGGACTATCATTCACTACACTAGGCATTGGAGCTCTTGGTGACCAAGGTGGTCCGATGATGTACCACAAATAATTCTGGAAAGAAATTAAGACTCCGGGCATGGGATGAGTTAATGAGGCAGAGTCTCCCTGCTGGGTTTTAGGAAATAAGTGTTTCTAAGCCAGACAGCAGTGGCTGAGAGCACATCTCATCAGTTAAAATAGAAATTGGCAGAGTTCCCTTGTTGTACAGGAGGTTAAGGATCTGGTGTTTTCACTGTAGCAACTTAGGTCACTCATATGGCTCAGGTTTGATATCTGGCCTGGGAATGTCCACAGGCTGAGGTCACGCCCCACCCCCCAAAAAAATTGAGAGAGAGAAATTAGCAAGCATTTTATATATATATATGTGTGTGTGTGTGTGTGTGTGTGTGTGTGTGTTAATAAATTATACGTATCTGCTATGGTTGATCCATATATTAAATATTGGCAAAGCTTACTTAATATTTTGATACAACCTAAATAATAATGGAAATTATGACACTGTTTCATATCCCAGTGGAAGCCTGTTTTGGAAGAAGTTGCCTTCCAGTATACCAAAGTTTCTGATATGCTCTGGAATTGGTTTATGATTGGCCTTAGTTGGTAAGTCTTTATTCACTTAGGGAATAGACTGGTAGGCTGACTGTATTAATTCTTTTCTCCCATTTATAAAGGAAAGTACCAAAATAAAAACCTCATGTGAGTCTGTGAGCACCTCTGCCTGTCCCAGGATACTTCCCAGGAGATGCTCAGAAACTACCAAGCTTCTCTCCATGCTTTTTCTGACCTTCTTCTTCTCCTAATTTCCCACCTGACTCCAGGAATGGTGGACTTATGACAGACTCTTTCTGGTCTATAATCTAAACTGTTGGACAGAACTATGTGATTTACAAAGCCAACATGTTGGCCTCTGCCTTGGGTATGATAGATTTCTAATAAAAAGAAATGCATATTTATCCTAGCTATTGAACAGCTAGGTCTAATCAATATTAACTCTGATCACACCATTTCCCAATGCATAGTAAAATACAGTCATAATTCAATTGTATTTAGAACTGTCCTCTATAGTTTATATTCATTAAAACATTTTAAGAAAAAGGCTACATTAAATTTTATCTTAGGACTAATAAAAATATTGAACCTAAGGAACTTCTGAAGCTTCACTAATACAGCTGAACCTAGTAATATGCTTGTAATTTCCTGGAGTAATTATTGATCCAAGTCTATGACAATGCATTTTATATTCACGGCTCCCATTAAAAAAAAAATTTTCATAGATGTTAGAAAAAAATAAATCTGAGAAACTGTTCAGTCAGGTCCGATTATTCTGGTACATAAACCAAATCGCACACTGTGGTAGAAGTAGCAACACTGAAGTCGTTTTGACAGTTGAACACAAACAGAGGCCGGAAACAATGAACACACAGAAACAGTACACTTCCCTGAGGGAAGCAGCCCTGGCTTTGAATGTCTGGAAGGGAGCCAACGGGCTGTCCATTAACTTAAACCTCTCAGATACCAGTTACCTCACCTTCTCTTTGCCAAGGGCCTCCTGATCAACACCTTCTCCCCCATCTTGGACCTCAATCTTCCCCAACTCTGTTAATTAGGGAAGTAAAGGAGGCTTACTGCCATATCTATAAACGTACATCTCATTCTCTCATCTCAGCTTGGAGGTTTAAGACTGTCCCTTCTCTAGCGATCAGCTGGGAATGTTACCTTTGCAAGGAGGCCCTACCTGAACTGATTCCAGCTTTTAGACCAGTGATTTCCCAGCAACAGACCTAACTTCTTTCTTCCTCTCTTTTCATCTCTCGTGATACCACCAAACCAGAGTTTACAGAGTTTTGAAACTTGTCTTCTAGAAGTCATGAGGTATAGTCCATTTTTCAAGTAGAAAAACAATGCTTAGAGGACTTTGGTTGTAAGAGTGATAACTCCCCATCGAGCTACTAACTGTGCACTGCAAACAGGGAATTCACTGAGAGAATGATGGAGATGAATAAAGGTGGGGCTGCTGCCTGGGGGAAGCAGTGGTTCAAAGATTCCAGGACTGGCCACACAGAGTCGATTGACGACTGCCTTCTGCAGATCTCATTATTACTGGGAAGAAGTTTTGTAACTGTAGAATTATTTCAGTAATATTTGAAAGAAACTGCCTTCAATTTATTACTCGTTAAGTCTACAAAAAGTTGGCTACTTACTGTTTTCCAGACAGTATTTACAGGGAACTAAAAAGACATAATTCATTCACTTCTCCAAATATATTTAAAGTATAATCCAGGAATGTGTTGGCCACATGCCATGGGTACTAGCACATGGACTGTGTACCAATTCTAGGCTCTGATGACTACTGTAGAGCCTGATTAGTAAGAACACAAGGACTATTCGGAGCCCTAGACGCTGTAAAAAATAGCCTTCTTCCCTTCCTCCCCTCTTCCTTCCTTCCCTCCCATCATTCCAATATATGTATTTTATCTTTTGTCATTTTAGGGCTGCACTCACAGCATATGGAAGTTCCCAGGCTAGGGGTTGAATTGGAGCTGTAGCCACTGGCCTACACCACAGCCACAACAACACAGGATCCGAGCTGCATCTGCAACCTACATCACAGCTCACGGCAATGCCAGATCCTTACCCCACTGAACAAAGCCAGGGATCAAACCCGTGTCCTCATGGATAATAGTTAGGTTCATTAACCACTGAGCCATGATGGGAACTCCTATTCTACCGTATATTAATAAAAGTCTGTATATATTTGGTAGAGCACTCAGCCCCCGGGATACACAGTGGGCAGACACAGGTATGGTTCATGCCTGATACTTCCAAGAATTGACACAAGTCCAGTTTCTCAAGTTTTGCCCCATCAGGGAGTAAGATATTAATGTAAGAGTCACACAAGCATCTAAAATTGCAACTGTCATTCATCCTTGGTATATCTTTTATCCCCAGCTTTACTGAGGTATGATTGGCAAATTAAACTTGGATATATTTAGGTTGCACAATGCAATTTTAAGGTGTCTCAAGTGATGGGTTAACATACATTATAGAATGTTGACCATAATCAATGTACTCCATCGTTTCACATAGTTATCCATCTGTGTGTATAGAGAACATTTAAGATATATCCTCTCAGCAAATTTTCAAGTGTATAGTCCAGTATTGACTATAGTCACCATGCCGAACATTAGCTCCCAGAACTTACTCACAATGGAAAGTTTGGAGCCTTTGACCAATATCTCCCATCTCCTCTATCCTCATCCCCAGGCAACCAGTGTTCTACTCCCTGGTTCTGTGTTCAACTTTTTTTGGATTCTATGTGTGAGATAAGAACTGTCATTAGCCCTTGAAGCTGTGAGGCATTTAACAGAAGAACCTTGGTCAAAGAAGAGGGAAAAGCCTATTAAGAAATAACTTAAAGGGTTTTTTTGCTTTAAATTCTTCCCTGAACTCATTTCCCTTCTGTAGATTCATTTTCATTTGCTTTAGGATTTCACTGGACTGAAACTCTAATTTTAAAAAAAGACATGGGAAAGTCTGAGAGGTCTGCAGAGCCTCAGCCCCCGGTTAGGATGGCTTGTGCTCCAAGTCCTGACACATACACACACATGGATTCTATTAAAACCGCCAAGAAGTACTTCTGAACAGTATCAACCACACATTTCAGTGAGCCACAAAATAAAGTGCTATTAATTCTCACCAATATTCACGTAATGATTGCCTTTTATTGCATATGTATACCCCCCTGCCATGGTCTTGAGGTTTTATACTTTTCTGACCCATGAACAAACCTCTGTATCTTAGGGAGCATGCTGAGTGGTCATAAAAAGGTTGAAGACTGCCTCAGTCATAAAATCTAACATGCTATGTAGATAGAAATCATGTTGATGTAACCATAGAAGTCTTTTTTTCAAAAAAGGAAAGATCTGCCACACCTACTTTTCCTTCCCTCTCTCTGAACTTCACTGTAGGAATAAGCTTTCTTTCTGGGGAAAGACATACCTTTTGGATCTATTAATACACCCCTAGAAATTTTCCTTTCCCCCCTCTTTCTTTCTGTCACCCTCTTTCTTTCCTCCCTCCCTCCCTTCCTTCACGTCCTTGTTTCTCTCTCTCTTTTCACTTCCAAGATCTATAAAAGTTTTTTTTTTAATTATCAAAAAAAAACCACATTACATTTTACATCTACTTTGACCATTCTGAAGTTACAAGCCTCTGAAGTGTGCTTGGCCTGTTGCCGGGTGTATTTATTACCATTAATAAATGAGTCGCGGTGGAAGAATGCAAATTTTATGTGGCCCATGTATAAATGAGCCTGTTAAGAATGACCAGATACACGTTTTATGTGACTGCTAAATAATTATGCCATAGAAATACAGCTTGTGAATCCAACATTAAAGAAAGAAATGGATTTGAATAATGTTAGTGTGAGTTTTTGTCCAAACATGGTGAGTTAAGGCCATAACAAAAAAAGGACAAAAGAAAATGCCTGATTCATAGGAAGAGAATGTGGAGGATTGAGCCTAGCACAATGGCCTCTGACGGCCACTCCTCTACCTTCACATCATTATAGTAAGAAGACACATCCGATTCACAAATCTGAACTTATGTTTTCAATATTTCCATCTCTGAGGATGGGTATTGGATGAGGATGGCCGAAGCTGTGTCTATAGAGAGCAACGAAACTTGACATCAGAGTTGAGAAAATGGCATCAGGTAACAGGACATGACAGAGAAGGAGACAGACACAACCTTGGAGCTCCCATTCTGGGGAGTTGGGGAGGGACAGCCAACATAGTGTGCTGTGGTGTTATAATCATGGCAGGTCATATGAGGTGGTCTTCAAGGTGCACAAACCAGTTTTCCAAATTTCCCTATCAGGCTGTCTCCTCCAATCAGAAATCTGCATGTTAATTTAACATCTTTTCTCTAGCCTGAGCATGAGTAGGAGCTTCAGATATTTAGGTTCAGATCAAGTGGCAGAGGGGTAAGTCAAGAGCAGACACTAAAGCCTTCTGCAAAGCAAAGAACAATGCAGTCAAAAACCCCTGGGTGTCAGAATGCTGATACCAATCTAGAATATTCAAGTGAGACAGTACTTCATCTTGGTCTGAAAACAGTTTCAGAACTTAACCCAAATCCCTATTGCCTTGACTAAATATTATGGTATCATCTCTCTTTAATTAGTAGATCTGTTGGTAAACAGACATGGCTTGGGAGGGCTTTTTTGGCCATGCGATATTTTAAAAATATTAGAAATCACTGCCAAAGTGTAAAGATCAAATTTTACATAGACAACCACATGTCCAGATTTTTTTTTTTTGAAAAATGATAAGGTCTGGCAATATTCATGTATTAGCATCACTCAGCAGGAACACAGTGGCATTTAGCTTCCCTCTAAAAGGGGATGTGCCATCCACTTACTATAGTCTCTTCCATACTTGATGTCATCAGACCTTGGTGGGAGGGGGAGGTGGGGCCTCACCAACTTTTAGATGCCCCGCCTTTGGAAGCAGCTGCTTTATGAATCTCAAGCTTTAACTGCACCACTAATTGAGACAGTCCAAGCTTTTCAGTATTTTGCCCTCCTCTGTTTCATGGATGCTACATTATTACCTCTACTCAACTCCTTGACTCATTAATGCCTGCATTTTGGTGCCAGTTCCAATTCCAAACTCAACTATTTATATATGAATTAATTCAATAGAAACTTACCTATAGTTTTATTTCATTTGGAGGTTGGGGTGGGCAAATAGATGTATTTAGCACAATTGCTGTTTTCTCAAGAACTCCATAATCTGAAGGAGGAGTTTAGACTTGACAATAGTAGGGATTTAAAAATTCTTAGCTGGAGAGCCGTGGGTAAGATCATAAATTCTGATCTTCTACATTTTGTAGGAGGACAAAGGCAAGAGCTTTTATCTTGTCATATGTCCCCGCTCTCAAATATGTTCTTTATCTTTTCCCCCCTCTTTAAAAATATGGGCAGGGTAGTTAAGCCAGAGGGCAAAGAACAGTCTATGCATTTGAGAGCCAGATCCATGGACCTTGTTCTGCAAACTTCTCAAATGCAGGCTCTTTAAGGATGGTGTCAAAGAATTTAAAAACTGAAATGCTAAGTGGCAATTTGAAAAAACAAACAAACAAACAACAAACCTTGTGGAGTTAATGTATTTGCAGAAAAATAAAGCCTGTATAGAATGTTAGGGTGAAAAGAGACATTTTATTTTACAGGTGGGGAACTTATTACTGGGTACATAACATCTCTCAGGTCTTGGAGATAATTAGTAACACCCAAATCTCAATCTCAGATTTAAATATCTCTGATTTTTTTTAAGGCTACACCCACAACATATGGAAATTCCCAGACCAGGTATCTAATCCAAGCTACTGTTGCGACCTATGGTACAGCTATGGAAATATTGGATTCTTTAACCCACTGCACCAGACCGAGGATCAAACCTGCACCTCTGCAGTGACCCAAGATGCTGGAGTCAAATCCTTAACCCACTGCACCACAGCAAGAACTCTATTTTTTGTTTTTAATTATCAAATAGCAATACTGAACATCTGATAACCTCATTGCCCACCACCCCTATGCTTTAATTTCTTTTTTTAAATAAACTGAACAGATACATATTGAGTTAATTCCCCATGCCAAGCATGGTTCTGGGTGCTGGTCATACAGCATGAACCAAACAGCCATGTGTTTCTGCCCTTCAGAAGCTCACATTTCAATCTTGAGTTGTCTTTGAGCCCAATCCAGGCTTATTGCATGCCAGGCAGGCCTTAGGCCCACAGCCAAGCTACCATCTATGACCACTGTAACTACCTAATGGCCAGAGAAAATGCAACATCAGAGGGTTCTATAAACTTGTGTTGCATATTCTAATACGTCAATGACTGATTTGGCTCATTGGGCAAGTCATGATGTGAAAGAAATCATAGTAATTGATTCCATCCTCCTACGCACCACAAAATATTTCCATTGGCTTCACCTTAACCCAAACCTGGTGCAAGTCTGTTGAAAGAATGGTGACTGCACTGACTATATTCAAAGGGCCAAGCAGAGAACTGATTATGATGTCTCAATTCCATCACCACAGACCATCCAAATCCAATTATTTGCTTGCCTAAAGAGCATTTTTTTCCCACTGCATTTTGTCTCTGTTGACAGAAGTTTTTTACTGCTTCCGCAATATTTCCAACCAGAAAATAAAAATGTACATGCAGCCCCTTTTTATAAATGCCCCCAGATTGACCAGCAGGGCTCACCTTCAGGACATCAGGAGAAGTCACCACTATGTTGAATTTCTCCAGTTAACATATTTCTCCTTTCTGAGCCAAGGAAAACCCTTCTGCCTTTACTTCACTTTCTATCCCAACATACAAGACAATTTTGTCTTCCATCCATCTAAAAATGATGTATAATGAAGTTGCCCAGTGGCCACATCTAGTTTTGTGCAAAAAGTCTGTCATGATTCTCCACTTGCCCTGCTTTTCTCCAAAGACTTCCCTATGTCCAAACTTGACACTTCTTCAGACCAGGGAACCTCTACCAGGGACAAGGCTCAAGAAGCTAAAATAATCTATAGCCTGCAGTTCTGTCTCCAGATTAACTATAAGGACAGAAGCTAAGAAATCAGCTTCTTCACATTTAGATCTCAGCCTTCATCCCCAATTGGTCTCTTAGCATTCCAAAATGTTCAGTAACGCATAAAGGAATTGCAACAGCATAACCCACTGGAGGCTTAGTTACTGAATATCCATATCCACCTAGGATGGAATGTCATATTTGTCTTTTCAGGGTTGTGTTGCTATTGCCTGATACAATTCCTTCCTCATCAGGGGTACATAGTACATACTTATTGAATTAAAATACGTAACAGAGACAATTAGTAACAGCCAGATCTCAATCTCAGATTTAAATACTCCCAGATATCTTTTGTTTTCAAATGGTTTTTAAATATCTAATAGCAATACAGACCATCCAATAATCCTTTTGCCCATCACTTACATTTTTAAACATTTATTCAATAAATTCAGCAAATAATACCATTCTCTATGCCAAGCACCGAACTGCACTAAACATCATTTGAATTGCAAAATCCTTCTGACCAAGCTTTTACAGAACAACATAATTTTTCATCAAAAGAATCAAAAGGCTTTGCGGGTCTCTTCACCAATGTCTTATTTAATTCATAGCCCATTTTTCAGTGATGTTTGGTCTCAAGTCTAACCATGCCTGCTATGACAACAGGACTCAACACTCTCAGTGTCTCACCCTACTTGGTCTCAAATGCATCCCTTTAATCAAGTGCAGAGTGCATGAAATTTGATAGGCAAGCACATGAGCTTTATTTTGATGTATTTTTGTCAAGCCTGTACAGACAAGTGGAAGGAGAATTGAAACAGAAGCTTGGAAACACTGCCAGAAATGATGTCAGCAGATAAGTTCAGAGTTTACCTTCCTATTAGTTCTAAATCTTTCAGGCAAAGTAGCTGCTCTTTGTCTGCAGGTCCAATCCTGAACCTAAAATCAGGAGAAAAAGGCAGAGCAAATCCCTAATAGAACATTTTTCATCTCATGGACTCAGAGATTAGATTTCTTTCTATTTTTACTTAAAACAACAGAGGTTTATGCCTCCCTGTCTTTCCAAAGCATACCCAGAGGTTGGCAATATGGCTCCAGTCGGTAGTTAATAAATCTCAAGTAATGTATCGATCACTCTTCATGCTTTCTTCTATTGTTCTTAAAACATAAGAACTGTCTCATTATGTTAAGAATAAAAGGACAAGTTTCCACACTTAAATGCCAAGCAAGGAAAGAAATCCCTGGGAAGCTAATAATGAAACAAAGGTGGTTTTCTTCAGCAGAACTGTGTGCACTAAATTGCGCTTTTATGTGATTTTTAGGGCAATTTGCCACTTTCTTGGCACCAATTCATCACTTTCCTTCTGCAACAAAAAGAAAAAGGAGGGCCACAATGACCCATATATTAGAGCTCTAACAATGCACAGGGCCAGATTCTCCCAGCACATGAGTCTCATTTAATAATGGATATTTCATTTTTGTTTCTAAGTTGGAGAAACAGGAGTGTACATCCCCATTACCCCCAAGGATTTTACTATTCCTCCCATTTTGTCCATCAGAGAATTTTCATCTTTCAGCGCTGTGAACAGTAGCATTTCCATTGCATTCATTGTGTATGATAATGTATGATATACAGTGTATCTACTGCATTCATTGTATAAGATGATATATATGTCATACACAGTGTATCCATTGCATTCATTGTATATGATAACATATATGCTATACACACTGTAGCCATTGCATTCATTGTATAAGAGGATGTATATGTCATACACAGTGTATCCATTGCATTCATTGTATAGATAATGTATATGTTATACACAGCTCCATTTTACATGGATACCTGCACCTCCCAGGAGGTTCTACTCACAGAGCATATATCAAATTCCCTCACTACAAAAATGGAGAACCTGGTACCCAGAGATAGGATGTGACTTGCTTTCAGCCTTGCAAACTATCAGAGCTACAGGAGTCAATGGCTTTAAGGTAGATTATGCTTTAAAGTGGGGATGATGATTAATAGCTGAGTGAAACTGGAGAGGTTTATAACTAATCCGAGCCTCATTTTTCCCATGTCTAAATGGGAATATACTTACCTGGCTGAGTTGTTCCTTCCCATCTCAAGGGGTTTGTAATGAAAATTCCCCCCAACCCCATCCTGGAATGTTATTCCTCTTCTCTCCTTGGCCCTGCTTTCCCCTTACTGCCTTATGTCAAGTTTCACATCTCCCAGGGAAGCCTTCGCTGATCCTTCCACTTACCTTAGGTCCACAGGCACTCGGGACACCCTATACTTAGCTCTCCATTGTAATTTTGTCACAGTAGAAATTCAATCATGTGTAGGGAATATGCTATGCAATGTCATTCTGCTTCACTAGATTATCAGCTCTGTGAAGGCAGCGAGTTCATCATCATCCCTGGTGGCTCTCACACTCTCTGTCCCCTAGCCCATAGTAGGTGCTATGTTATTATTTGATGAATGAACATCAAAATACATATTTCATAAATGAAAGTCAATGCTCATGCTTCATCTCAGTGCTTCTTGTTGTTGAGACAAATGACACATATGTAGCCTTTGCCATCTTTCCCAGGTCAATCCATTCCTCTTTGTAAAAATGACTTAGTTCATAGTTTCTGTGTATTGATAGCAGCTTCCTGGTGTCTGATGTTTTATCTCTCATTTCAGTGTGAACAAAACAACTAAGGAAAAGTCACTTCTGTGTTTAGCTCTTTTGGCAAAACAAACCTCCCTCTTCCTTTCTCCCCCCACCCAGCATTTGCCCTGAATTTGACTTCACCGCAGTCTACATTAAGAACAGCAGCTAAACCTTCTTTGAAACTTTATTCACCATGGCCAACAGGAAAAAAAAAAAAAAAGAGCTGGTGAAATTCCTTTAAAACGTGCTTTAATCTAGCTGGAATGCCATAAATTGCTTCCAGATGTGCACGATACAAAAGTCAATCAAAGCTATTTATACTGACACTCTACAGTCCAAACAATCTGAAGCCAAACGCCATGTCTCCGCTTCAACAAAGCTATAAATGTCAGTTTTGTTGAATTTGGAGAGGTGTTGAAGAGTTCATGCAAGTTTCTAGTTCTTGACTCTTTTAGAGCCAGCAGTAATTCTGAAAGGGGGGAAATAAAACCCCCACACAAACTTTTGTAAATCCCCGTCTTCATGGAGTGTACCTGACACCTCTCATAAATGACCTTGAAAGTCCCACGGGTTTGAAGACAATACTGTTTTATAAGACAGAAAAATGTAGCTCTTGGACAAGATGCCAAAGAACCCAAAGATCTGGCCAGATGCCCCCACCTCACCCTGAACACACACAAGCACACTTGGAAGTCACTTGGCTGCATGGCCTGTGGTGATGCCTTTTTGACATCCTTGGAAGCCCAATGTTCTCCAAAGCAGCCTCTATACAAAGACAACTCATGCTGTCAGCCCTATGCTCAGGTACCAGTGTGAGCACAACACTGTGGGCCCAGGGGGAAGCTGGGGGATCTGTCACTTAGAAATGGTTGCTGTCTCTCTCCACATGAAATGTGATTCTGGGATTTCTACTTTATTTGGCATCACATCCTCAGTGCCTGCTGCACAGTAGGTCTCCAATAAACAATGTTGAGGAAATGTAAACTATGTGTCTAATGGTTTCCCTTCAGGGATATACTTAATATAGGTGAGTTCAGAATATAAACTCTAGATATTTACACAGTAGATGAAAACAGCGTGGGTTTTCTGGCCATAGACCTGCAGTTTCCAATTCTACCCTGTGGACTAAAGAGTGGCATCACTTTGTACATGCTTCATTACATCTCTGGACCTCAGTTCCCTCCACAGGGCAGAGAGGGCAGGAAGTCCATCTTCTGTGGTCCCGCAAGGATGCTCTTGTCCTTCCATGCTAGGGGTCTCTGGGGATCACTCCTATCTTTTGTCCACATGGCTGATCTTTCAAGTGTTTGAAAAAAAAAAGGAGCCAGAAACAATTCAAATTGGGAACCAGACATAATAAAGAATTCATAAAGAAATGAACACTAGTCAACTTTCATCCAGATTGGCACAGCACCTGGGTAGAACTACGTGAATGACATGGAACTTCCTTCCCATGGTTCCACTTGTAATGCAGGGCCATGCGAAGGACCACGTGGCAGCAGGCACTAGCCACTGTGCAGTTCCTGAAGGATGATCACCCTTGGCCACTGCAGTCACAGAGGCTGCAGGCCTGTCTCTGCAAAAATGTTCTATTAAAGCATCCACACACACTCCTTTACGTGTCTGGCTACTTCCACACTCCAGGGAGGAGCTGAGTTGTTGCGACAAAGAGTGTAGGATTCACAAGGCTGAAATTAAACTTTTTATTCTCTGGCTCTTTTCTACTGACTCTGTTTATGAACCTGGGCCCTAAAGTTGGATTCTGTTTTCTGGTACCTAGGTGCTGGTGCATCACTTCTGTTGATTTAACTCAGGGAAGGCCCTTCCCTCTCTTAATCTCAGTTTTTCATCCATAAAATGGAAATTATAGCTACTTTGAATGGTTGAAAGAATTTGATAAAAAATTGGGTGCCGAAGTACTTGGCACAGGGCCTGGCACCTGAGAATTAAATCAACTGTTGCAGCTCCATCATTATTGCCTAATAGTATTTTGTGACTTACAAACATATCATATCACATGTGGGATGATACATGGAAAAGGAGAGCAACCTTGTGGGGACAATTCAGAGGGGAGGGGGCCATGGCACTAAGAGAACCCTTTGTCTCAAAGGGACAGCAGCCCCTGACCTCAGGCCACATATGTCACATGAGTGTCAGGCCAGGACTTCCAAGAGAGAGAGGAGATTGAGACACTTATGCAAACTTTCCCATTTTTAAGTGCCATTAACTGATTAAAAACTTTTAAGGAGTTCCCCTCGTGGCTCAGTGGTAATGAACCCGACTAAGATCCATGAGGATGCCGGTTCAATCCCTAGCCTCACTCAGTGGGCTAAGGATCCGGCATTGCCATGAGCTGTGGTGTAGGTCACAGATACAGCTCGGATCCTTTGTTGCCATGACTGCGGTGCAGGCCGGCAGCTATAGCTTGGATTCAACACCTAGCCTGGGAACTTTGATATGCCATAGATGCAGCCCTAAAAGACCAAAAAAAAAAAAAAAGGACAGACAGAAAGAAAAGTTTAAAACCACTCTGTAAGCAAAAAAAAAAAAAGAAAACTTATAGTCTTGTATGTGTCTTTATTATTGATGTGTAGCTCGGTAAAAGAGAAAGGAGGAGGAAGAAAGGGGAAGAAGCTTTGTGCCTGGCATAGAAGACAGCCCATGTTTATGTTGGAGCTGACCTTTGTTCTGCCACCAAAAAAACTGTTTTACTAAAGGTTTGCTCTTTGCACATCTACTTTTGTGACAGCAAACAGAAAGGTGCATCTGTCTTCCTCTTTCTGGAGAAACCACAGTCCATATAATTTCGACACACACCATTCAAACAGTTATTTTACACCTACTATGTGAACGACTCTCCACAAGGTTCCAGCCCTCCTGAAACACCTTAGAGATTTAAGACACATCCCAGCATCCATTTTTGGCCCGAAGGTGAGCAAGTGAGCAGAGGCCCAGAAACATCCTCAGGGCAACACACCTTCTGCTGAGGTGATGCCATCTCACAGCCTTGGCACAACTTGAAGATTTTAACAATCTATAATCTGGAGACATAGATTTTGACCAACATTTAAATGGTCTCCTCTTCACTTTCTTATGAGATGAGGTCTGGAGGGATCTCCATGTACTTTTCGTGAACCTAAGTTTTTCAGTAACGTGAGAGAGAAGGCGTAAGCTAACAAACATTGATTGTGGTATTTTGTACTGAGCCAACTTGGCTAAGCTGAAGTTTGTTTCCCAGAACCCTCTTCTCTGAATGGGTTCAAGTTATAGTTGGTCAAGAGTGATTTGCCCAAGACCTGGAAGCTAGATCATTACTTTCTCACATTCTTGGGTCTAGATGCAGTTCTGAATCGGGCTTTCTCCTGCCCATGTCTAGCTCTTTTTGATTGCTGATCTGGCTGCCCAACAGTGTCCTTAGGCTCCTGGTTGATGCCTGGCAGTGCACCCACAAGTGGTATCTGCATAGATGCTTCCTTCTTTAGCACCTCCCCACCCCCCATTCTCTCTGTAGTTCCATTTTGGGGTCTGGAGGTACCTGTGTCCCAGATTTACTGGATGGTGATTTCTTTGTGTCTCCCTTCCAGAATTTTACTTCCAAGCTCCTCCCATAGTTGAGTAAGATCCAATTCCTATGATAAGTTCCTTATCCTGAGATTCATGGTGGGCTCTGCTTCCCTGACTGGACCCTGACTGAGAATTTTATGGCAGACGAGTGATTGCTCTTTTGTCTCTGCCCAACCACCTGGAGGTTCCTGGGGTCCAGGACCCCCTTCCTCTTTTCTCAAAGCTCCAGAGTCTCATAGTAATAGCCACTTAAAAAAAACTGACAAAAAAAAGTAGAGGCATTAATATGATCAATACCATCAAACTATCTCTCTTTTAAAAAGAAAAGCACAGGTTTTATTAGTAGCAAACACCAAAGTGAATACCTAGCAACCAGAAGACATTTAATAATTATTTGAGTATGAATAGAAAGATGAGTTAAGCAGAGATCCGATGAGTGACTTTTTAATTCAACTTACTAGGTTTCATTGTTTGCCTATGGGTTGCAAAATGCTGTATTCATTGCCTGAGGTAATATATTCTCCTGTAATTGACAATTGAGTTGTCTTCTTTTGTGTGACTATAAACAATCCAACCACAACATAACCTTGCCCTTTTATCCTTGTGAACTTTTGTGAGAGGCTTTGTAGGATAAATTCTCAGAAGTTGCTAGAACGAAAGGTGGGCTAGGTTGTAATTCCTGTCCGTGGCATCCACCTGCCTGTCCCTTACTGAACAACCCGTATCTATTATGTAGGTTCTGTCAATTGATAGTTCCACCAACAGTGTATAAACATGCCTGTTTCCCATGCATCCTGACCAGTGCAATGTATCATCAAACTTTTCTACCTTTGCTGATCTGATCGGGCAATAACAGCATCTCAATGTTGTTTAAAGTGAACATTCCTTTTGAATATGCAACAGTGCCTGAAGTTCTCACTGTGGCTTCTCTTCAGCGCCACATAATCAATAAGCCATTCTCACCCTGAGATGGGATTAACTTTATAAAGCAATAAGGGATCCTTAGCATTTATGTAGCACTTCAACTAATGACTAGAACTGGCTTTGAGGGGAAAAAAAAAAGTGGTGCAGCTAATTATCATAGCCCACAGGGACACTAGCTTTTACTGTCTTTGTTTTACCATTCTTGTATAAGGTAAGTGGAAGGTGTGGACAGGCAGCCTCCACTGTGCAGACTTTGGGTTAATTAAGATAAATAAGGCAGCTCGCTGATTGCAGATGTCTTTTACAATGCAGCTTCAGTGGCGGCTATTGTTACTAACTTTGGCTAGCATTAGTAGCAGAGAAAAACAATTAGTGAATTTGTGAATTATGGCCCTATTAGTCGTTTTTTTAGCAAAGAAAATAATTTTGGCTTAATTGATAGTCTGCCTTGATTATAGGGTTAGTAGATGGGTGTGGATGTTTAAGAAAAAAAAATCCTTCTAATGAATTTAATCAGGAAAAAATCTCCCAGGAATCATAAATTATTAACTGTAACAATAGAGTGTTAAGAAGAGTCAAATTTGTTACATTTCTTATAGTATTTTTCTTGATAGGGATTCTGTTCATGCCAGCCTTAGGTTTCTTGGATTATTTTTAGTATTTTAGTACTGACATTAATCCCCTAAAACTGAATTAAGAGCTTGGAACAGGTATATAAAGACACGGAATTATTTACAACTGCTCCCCCCCCCCACTGCTTTTGGGGGTTGTTCTTACTTCTCATGGGAGTGAAATGAAAAGCTGGATATTCTTAGGTGTGGCTGATGAAAACAAGTCTGTCCAGCGTTGGTTTCTTTCCAGATTTCAACCCCAGGTGTTTGCAACCCAATAAGCGCAGACAGGAGAGAAAGCTAGAGGTCCATGGGGCAGGGGTACTGATGAGCCTATTCAGTTTCTACCGTGTTCTCTATACTGTCATAGTGTTGCCCCACCTCCTGATCCCCACTGCAAACTCCCTCCTCCAGATATCAGCAAAATGACTGTATTATGTATATTTTCATTATAACAACAATCTCTCTTCCTTTGGGAACCTGTAGAAAAAGCCTACAGGCTAGGAAGAGGACCAGGAAACTACCTCAGGAGCTTCTCTCATGCCTCTGTTTCCTGACAGTTTCAGGTAGAGGACAGAGCTGCCTGCGTCCAGTGGTTCTCAAAGTGGAGGTGGGGGAGGGGAAAGCAATTCTAGCCCCCAGGGGATGCTGGGCAACATCTGGGCACATTTTGGTTGTTCCAATTTGGTGGGTGGGGGTGACTGGTACCCAGTGAGTAGAGGTCAGGATTTCTGCTAACCATCTCCAACGCATAAGGACAGCCCCCATGGCAGAAATAAGCATGTCCAACATCAATAGTGCTGAATCAAGAAACCCTACTGTAGGCCATCAGAACAGAGGTTTCATACTCCTGTATTGAAAGGAGACTGGGAAAAACCTCCAGAATAAAAACAAACAAACAAACAAAAAAACCTCAGGATGAGATCATTCAGAGACTGATTTTCTGCTACATGTCCCTGTGGAAGGGGGGAAAGAGGGTATTTTTGTTTGTTTGTTTGAAGTTAACCAACATATAATTGAGTATCTAAAATGCACTGAGGACAAGCTAGATAAAAACACCCCAGGGCCCCTGCTCTAAAAAAACTTATGTTTAGGGTAACAGAGACCAGACAGACACACTTGATAGATTTAAGGGAACTCTAGAACATGACACAAGTGAAAAATAGGTATTTGGTGGGCCTGATTCTGCCACAGCTTTTTCCAGGAAGCTATAGGACTTCCTCAAAGTCATGTGATAAACACCAAATGTCCCCTTAGACACCCCAACTTTAGCCCCCGGTATATTTATTTTGTAGTGCTCAGAAGGAAATATAAGATAATACAAATTATAAATGTTTACCAAATTAATTCTTAAGACTGTTTTTCTCCTTCAGAAATTTATTAAATATCTTTGATACTGTGGTTAAAAGGCCACTGATATCAAGTTTTTAACAAAAACCAAATCTATGGAAGAATATGGAATAAAACATCGATATATCCAATGCTCTTTTCTGATTATAAATTTCAGACTCACATTTCCAACTTAGCTTAATGGTCATAGAAAAAGGCAGAAGAAATTACTCTAGGGTGATGACTGAGAAAATAATACAAAGTAATCTTCGGCTAGCATCGCTGGCTTTAATGTGTGTAAGGGGCTGAATATAAAGTACAAGTTGAACAATGCAATATTTTTCCTCTTTCCGATTTTCTCAATCTTGTTCAGGCTCGAGCCGAAGATAATAATTATTTTCCAGTAACATAATAATAGAAAGTGTATTGACCAGCAATACAATCTACTTGATCACCCCATATGACTCCGTTCTTAGCGCTGAAAAGTTCAATTTGATGGCATGAGATCTGTCTCTCAGAGGAATAAAGGGCTTTCTAGCGGCACTGTAACTGAAGGATGTGATTTGTCTTGCCTGACACCGTATTCTATGTGTCCCCAAATTCAGAAGCCCTGTGTCATACATCATCAAGCAGGTAATTTTCATTCTAGTATGGTTTCTCAGACCTAGTGTTCTACAGCAGCTAAATGCAACTAAAGGATTTCTGCCTTTTACTCTGTCCCATGTTAATCTCCTTTTCCCATTTGGATGAAATAGTAGCAGGACCCTTATAGCCCATTCCTGAGATGAAGAGCAGCATGCTATGCCACACGGGGCTTACACTGGTTTATGGAACCAGATCTCTCTAAGGATTATTTTTAATACATAAAGTATCCTGGAGTGCTAAACAGTGCTTCAGGGTGTTGGAGAGGTGGTTGAGAAATGGGTCAGAATTGCAGAGAGAAAAAGAAACTCCCCACTGGCCACACATTTTTAAAAGCTAAGAAGGCTCATCAGTGAAGACCAAGGAAAAGGCTCCCATGGGCCATTTATCCATAAACAGAACCTGGAAATACTTTCCACTTGGAATTTACTCCCAGGTCACTAGTTTTGAAGCAGTTATGCTAATCAGAGTTGGGCCAAACACAAGAGCAATTCATTTAATTTCTTACCCTTGGAATTTACTTTTTTTTTTTTTTTTTTTTTTTGCCAGGGGCACCTACTGTCTAAGATGAGGAAATGTATAGTCCTTTGACTCTTGGGTTCCTCAGCACCAACCTAGGGATTTATGAGGGTCGGGAGGATATTCCTGGGAAAAGTCCTGGGATGCAGACGCAGCTTTCACATTGTGAGCAGGTCTTTACCAAGATGACTTGCTCTTCTGTAAAATGCCCTCTTCATAAGAATAGGATCCGTCAGCACGCAAACTGGCTCCATCCGATTGAAAACGTCCTAAGGTGAAGTTGAAGGTAGATGATGTTACACAGCAGCCAGAATTTTGCTGGGAGACCTGTGGAAATACATGCCTATCTGTGCTTTACTTCATGGAATGAGAAATAACTCCATCCCTGGGATGGTGGCGAGAACATGTCTAGGACCCCTGTGCCAATGACAGGCAGGGTCTAGAACTGGTGGAGGTACAGGGTGGGGGCTGGTGGAGTGAGGGAGGGGTCAGCCCTCCGGCAAGAACCAGCTTTCCACTCTGCCACAGACCTGCGATTCCAACACACCTGAGCAACTCCCTGCTTCTCCTTCCTTTTCTAAACCTACTGTCTCCCAAACTGATGTTTTAGCCAAGCTAATGGTTTTCCTCTTCCCAGTCTCAGTGGAGCCACCCATGTCCATTATTTTAAATTTCACTTTGGCAGTAAGCTCCCCTTGCTGAAGTCTACTTCCCAAATTCTGAATGGAATAGGGCTCAGTGTGGTCCAGGAATTTGTATTTCTAGCAAGTTCCCAAGTGATGCTGACACTGCTAGTTCAAGGACCTCACTTTAAGAATCACTGACCTAAAGAGATGAAAAATATGATGAACAAAGGGAAGAAAGCCTAACTCCCTACAGTGTTTTATAGAGAGCATCCCATCCATGAGCCTGCCTCAGGTCCTCAGAAGGCTTATTTCAGCACAAAGGCAGGATGCCTTTCTCCTAGACCCTCATTCTTTAGATCTGAGGCAAGGTCTAGGAATTTGCATTTCTAACTAGTTTCCAGCTGACATTAATACTGCTGGTCCAGGAACCTCACTTTGAGAAGCACTGGGTTAAGGATCCCATCACAAAATGAAGTACATGGGGTGATGAATATATTTTCAGGTGATTATTTTCATTTCTAGTCAGCATGCAGTTATTTACAAGACAGTTTTGAAATGGTTATGAAGGTATATTTGCAGGAGAGTTTGGAAAATCCATGAGCCAATGAAGACCTCTGTTTTGTTTTGTTTGTTTGTTCCAGAAAGGGTCTTAAGTGCACAAAATCCCCATTTTTCTTTAAAATGACCATTTCAAGAGCACAGCAATAAGGCACCCTGCTGTGATGAAGTCAAAACATAAAGCATAAACTGAGGCTTAACTATTGAACTGAAAGGAAAACCCCTCTGAGGCTGCCTGCGTTTCTGATATAGTTCACACACCTGCTCTTCTAAACCAGAGGAACCTGTAAATGGGTTACTTGTAATTGCCTCTGAGGGTCCTAAGGAAATAAAAGAAGTATTTGAAAAACATCTTTTAGATAAAAATCATGCTAATTATTAGAAACAACAGAATTATGTTCTTTCTTTCCATAAATGTATCTTCTGTGGTGACTGTATCATATGTAAGGGACAGACACACACCTGGTCTTTGGATTTTTTTTTTAATGCCCTTGTAAAGACATAGAAATAAGAGGACTTGCTGATTACACCAGTAAGTGATAGAGCCTGCAGTTTTAGAATTGAGAGGCTCCTGAGAAGTCATCCAGAGGTGATGTATTTTAGAGGTGGGAAACTGAGGCTCAGGGAAGCCCCACATCAACAGGCTTGTTTGGGTGGGACAAGGAAAGGAATTCAGGTCACTGGACCCCTGGGCTGGCTCTTCCATCATCCTCACCCTGACCTAGCTCTCCCTTCAGACTCCTTGCAAACTCTCTCATTCACTCATTCTGGGTTTTCCTACTTATCTTCATCCACATCCTGTCAGTCATTGTGTCCAAGAGTTTCTCCCTGTATACTTTCAGAGGAGGCTGTCCTACTTTCCCATGCCTGATGATAGAATTCTACTTAAGCACTCCATGACTCAGTGATGTGCTGGTTCTGGTTTGTTTTGGCTCTTGATGAACCATTGTTGAAATTTTCAGGAATTTGGCTAGCGAAACATTAAACAAACTTGGCCATTAGTAACCCATTAAATTATGTAAACTTACAGAAACCAATGATATTAACAACAAAGATAATAAAAGGCTAATACCACATCTCTTCCTAATTATTTTATTGCTTTGACTATTCTTGAAGGTCTGGAGGCTATTCATGTCTACTGAGTGCAGATGGTAGAACTACCATGGAATGGTGTGCTTTTGTATATATCAGCTCAAGTTTGGGTTCCATGACATCGTATTGGCAAACTTAAATTAGCTATGGTGGGAATATTTACACCCTAGAAATTGGCAAAAGCTATAAGTAAGGATTTTTCTCCCTAAAGATATATTTGTTAAAATTTTTTGAGTGCACCACTTATGGGCTGAATTTTGCTCCTTCCATCCCCCAAACTGAAGCCCTAATCACCAGGACCTCCAAATGTGACTGTATTTGGAGATAGGCCTTTAAAGAAGTTATTCAGATTTTTTTAAAGACATATTTGTGGGCCCTAATCCAATCTGCTTAATGCCCTTATGAGAGAAAATCTGAATACATAAAAGGACACCAGGGGCATATACACACAGGAAAAAAGGGGCAGATGAGGACCTAGCAAGAAGGCTGCCATCTGCAAGCCAAAGAGAGAAACCAAACCTGCCAATATCTTGAACTTGGACTTTTAGCTTCTCAGACTGTAAGAAAATGTGTGTTTAATACACAGTCTGATATTTACTATGTCAGCCCCAGCAAAAACTAGTACACTTCTGCATTTGGACCTGCTCACACATGGGACCTTAACTTGAAATCTTGGAATTCTAGGCTTTATAACCACTTTTCCCAGTATCTCACAACTTTATGCAAGAGTTCAGGTATCTACGATGGTCCACAGATTTTAAAAAATTAATCAGGGAAGGGGAAGTGGATATAACTTGCATACAAGTCTGACAATACACACTATCATTATCTGTAGTTTGAAATTGCAAACTATTAGGCTGAATACAGGAAACTGCTGATGTTTGACAGTTTCTTGAACTATAAAAAGAGAAATGTCCTACAATTCAGTCTGATAGACTATGACTATGGAGCTTGGGAACTACCTGCAGATTTCTTATACTTAACCTGGGATTCATAGGCTCCACAGACAAATATTGTTTGTTTCACCACACATTTATTTGCAATTTGAATTAACTCCTGACATGTGTAAACTGAGCAAGTGTCTAAGATCTGATCCTGGTCTTGTCACATGAAGGGTCCGGCAACACTGCATCTATGTCCCTCCTGACAACCAGTCCCTCAAAATGGAGCATGTTCTCCAGACGGTTCCTGATCCTTGCAGAAGTCATGTTGCTCATTTGCAATATCTGCCTGGTCTTAGGCGTATCTGTGTGGATAACTCTGAAACATATGGTTCCTAATTGAACTTTCTACTTCCTTGGCTGACTTACATCTCATCAAGAAGTCAAATACATAGAGACAATGGATCATCTAGGGTCCAGATAGATCATCCTAGGCTCTCCAGGACTCAGCACAGCCCTATAGGGTGAAGTTTGATATGAAACAAACATGACTTCATATATGTGTGTAAGTCAGAAGGAGAAAGGCTCTGAGACCCAAAACCAACTGGTACCAAAGTTATTAAAGAAATAATGAGCGGAAAACTCCCATGAGTATTTGCTATCATCTGAATACAATTAAACGTCTCTTAAAGTTCATCTTGGAAGTACTATGCAAATGAAAATGTTGAAATTACTATATTTCATTTCAGAAGGCAACCTCCAAGGGGGGATAGCAAAGCCTTTATTTGTATGAATGCTTAGAACTTTTATTGGCAGATCTGCTTTTCTCTAACCAATTTTTATTTTCTTTAATTTCAAGATTTCATTTAATTTCTTATCTTGCTGCAGCTGAAAGCACTGTCTAATGGCTTTTTAGCCTGTTAATTAGGTCATTTCTGATATTTAAGACCTATTTTATGTTGCTATATTGATACGAAAAGAGGCCTAAGAGAATTTTCTTATCTGCAAAGAAGATAAATAAAAATTGATCTCTAAGCACAATTTGCTGCTTAATTAATGTTTATGACAATCTCTAATTACTCTCAAATGTTATTACTTTTAATCATGTCTGTTTATATGGATTAAAAAATACAGCACAGTGTATCTCCATAGTCTCAAAGTTAGAACAGTGCACACTCAGAAATATTTCCAAAGTATCCTCTGATAGTTTTTATAACAAATAGTTAATAAATACTATCAATTAAATAATTGCATTTTGGTATCCACTAAATCACACAACCATCTCAAAAACTAATTTAAAAAAAGATGAAACTATCTAGGTTTTCTCAGACTTGTAATGAAAAATCTACAAAAACCACATATAATTCTATGTTTTAATCATCCTAATTTTCTAATTTGAGAGTAAGGAAGGGATTAGGCTCATATGGAGGGCTCACAGGACAGATGTTATTATGGCTGATTAATAATGAAATACTCAGATATTAGAGCTTGATAGTCCTTCAGGATCATCTAAGGCTGATTCCTTCATTTCACAGACCTAGAGACCATTGTCTGCAGAGAGGCAGTGAACTGATTACAAAGAGATTATAGTAAATTTCCGTCCATAACACCATGCTCACATATATTCATGCACAGAGTCACACTTATATTACTCAATCTCTCTATCTATATCTAGAGAGATTTCTGCATATTACATTTTAATTTACACCAAATTAATTTTTCCAGATCATTATGTTGTCATCTTAATGGCTGTTTAGATAGCTAGTCTAATCTACTGAGGTTTCACTAGAGAAACTCACATAAGGACTTCCACTCTCTTCTTTCACAGTTGTATATAAACATCCATGTATCATATTTATATATTTCATACTCTCATAACTAATCAGTGGTAAAAATTTATCCCAAGTCCCTAAGAGTGATCCAGAGCCTGCAAACCCAAACTCTAATTTGATTGGTACACAAGAAGCATAAGCTTACTTTTCCCAAAAGCCGTGTCACGTACTTTTCCTTTATGTTGGAGGAAACCTTGGCTGCATCAGTATATTCTGAGTGCCCACAAACACATACCGAGCTCTGAGTCCCAGGTCCTCATTTAATTAAAAAAAAAAAAAAAAGGCAAAGCCAGGAGTTCCTGCTGTGGTGCAGTAGGTTAAGAATCTGACTGCAGCTGCTCAGGTTGCTGCAGAGGCAAGGGTTCCATCCCTGGCCCGGTGCAGTGGGTTAAAGGATCCAGTGTTGCTGCAGCTGCTGCATAGGTCACAACTGCAGCTTGGAGTCAATCCCTGGCCTGGGAACTTCCATATGCTGTGGCTGCAGCCATAAAAGGGGGGGGGTGCAAGGCTAGCTTTCACATCATCTTCAATAAACGAAGAAAAGACAACAGAACACATCGTTTTAATTGCCTTGATCAATCTACTCAAATGCTTGGAAATCATCAGTTTCTTGATTAACCAGATCAATGCTAAGACTGCGGCCAGAATTTCCTCATATTACTGTGGAGTGTAATCTAGTCCCCATGGTTTTGAAAGACAGGTGATATATCCCAAAAGGTCTGAAGGTTGTGGTGAAGGTTGTGTCTGTGGACTTCCAGGCCCAGACAAAGCACAAAATCACAGAAAGAAGCCTTTTGACTGGAGACCTGGAGCTGTCCTCCTGAGAAACTACAGTAGTACCTCTATACCCACCCCACACCCCACACCCATCTGGCTCCTCTCATTTGTTTTCCATGAAGCAGCTAGGTTGACCTGGGCAAATGTGATCATCTCCTCTGTTTAGAGTCTTATGATGACTTTCCGTTTCCCTGAGGATAAAGATAAACCTCCAAGGTTCTGCCCTATTAGCCTATACCTGACACAGCCATCCTCACCTTTTCTGATTGCCTCCTCCTTCTGCTCCAGCCACCCCTGCTCCCTCCCCAGGCTCTTCCTGACCATGCACATATTATTTCAAGCCTCAGCTCAATGGTCAGTTCTTTAGGGGAGTCATTCCTGCCACCTCCCTTTTTTGGAATGCAATTTAAACTACAATATGAAACCACTATATACTCAAAGGAATGGTTAAAATGAGGTGACTGACAATATAAGGGCTAGGAAGGATGTGGAGGAACTGGAGTTCTGGTACACTGCTGTTGGATGTGCAAAATGGTAGAGCCACTTTGTAAGATAGCTTGACAACATCTACTAGTGATAAACATACACACTTGGAGCCAATAATTCCATTCCTGCCAATTTTATATATCCACTAAAATTGTTGTACATATTTTCATTAAAAGACATGGACTAGAATGTTCATAGAAGCACTGTTTATAATAGACAAAAATTATAACTTATTCCCATTGACCATTATTAACAGAAGGGATTAATTAAATGAAGTGTAGACATAGAATGGAATACCATAAAGTTTATACACAACAATATAGATGAATATCACAAAGATGATGCTGAGTAAAGTAAGTTGATAGGAAAAAAACCCCAACAAGAACAATAAGCAATGGTGATTCTTTTACATAAAGTTAACAAATAGAAGAAATATGTCATGCTTCATAAGTCAGGCTATCGGTTACTCTTGGGGTGAGTGATGACAAAAGAGAATACAAGTGAAGCTTTTGAGATGCTGGTCACAATCTGTTTCTTAATGAAAATTCATTGAGCTGTCCATCTATAATGTGTTCACTTTTCCATGAGTATAACACACGATAAAAAATATCAAAAAGTCTCAACCCAGGTTTTGGAGATAACAAATACTTATTCTTTGTAGCACCTGTTTCTCAAATTGCTACCCTTGATTTGTGTCATTACTTGATAAATACCTCTGTTGTCCTCTTGAGTCTTGACTGATGTTCCATGAGGTGTGTTTTGTTTTGTTTTGTTTTGTTTTGCTTTTTAAGGCCGAACCTGAAGCAGGTTAGGGTCGAATGGAATCGAATCGGAGCTATGGCTGCCAGCTTATGTTACAGCCACAGCAACGCAGGATCTGAGCCACATCTGTAACCTACACCACAGCTCACAGCAACACTGGATCCTTATCACACTGAGCAAGGCCAGGGACTGACCCGCATCCTCACAGATCCTAGTAAGGTTCTTTACCGCTGAGCCACAATGGGAACTCCTCCATAAGTTTTAATAATCATTAGCAATCAACTCATTTATCAAATATTTGATAAACTTAAAAGGACAAATGCAGAGATGTACATTCCCATAAATAGATGTAAATCTCTGATTACTTGATTATATAATCTTGCTTCAGTAATCCAAAGCTTGGAATTGGGTACCCAGAATCTGGGTACTAGCATTCAATTTGTAAGACTAGCACATATTTGACTGAGGGAAGGAGTGACTTGTCTCTTTTTGGCTTACCACTGTTTCTCTGGCACTTAATACAATATTTGGAACAAGAGAGGTTCTCATTGTGTGTGTGTGTGTGTGTGTGTGTGTGTGTATACTTTATTTTTTTGGGCAAATGGAAGACCAAATGTACATTAAATTGGATTAAGTATCTTTCCATCATACAATACCCTCAAGTGAACAAAAGCAACAAGATGAATCAATCCATTTTACTTCTCTCATTCTGGTTGCAATAACCAAAGCTCATTTCTAAACTCTTAAGATCACAACCACTTCCTAATTCTCCTTGTCTCTCCTTCCCAGATCCCATGGCATCTGGTTGTTCTGGTGAGTTTATAGCTTGCAAGGTAGGTTACAAACTCACTTCCAAGAAGACATCTTAGGGCACTTTTGGAGGAATAGGTAATAAACTATGGCCATTAAATGACAAGATCATAAATAAGTCAATCTTCTACTTTCCCAGTCTAGAAAAAATTCTTGATGGATGTGAATATAGAAACTTTTAGGGGAGGAGATTAAATGATTAAAAACAAATTGGGAATATTTGATTCCTTACTTTAGGATATAAAAGTATATTACACTAATAATATACTACTTTCAGAAATACTACTCCTCATTGTTTCAAACAATGTTACTAAAACTCCACATGCATCTTTTAAATCTGTCATCACCATCAAAGTTTCATCTTCTAAGAATTTCCATTTGAGATGCTGACTTTTTGAGTCCATGTAAAATGATGCCGTTGGAAAATTTAAATCAAGCCTTAAGCACACATTTGTACAACCTTAGAATTCATTATTCATCCTATATATGTTTGTGATTTCCACAGCATAAGACCTTGCCCTGGTGTTTTTGAAAGAGATCTTCAAAAGCCTTTCAACTAATGAAATCCTACCCCATGTTAAATGTGTCTTTTTTTTTTTTTGGTCTTTTGAGGGCCGCATCTGCAGCATATGGAGGTTCCCAGGCTAGGGGTCTAATCAGAGCTGTAGCCGTCAGCCTACACCACAGCCACAGCAACGTGGGATCCAAGCCATGTCTGCAACCCACACCACAGTTCATGGCAACTCTGGATCCTTAACCCACTGAGCGAGGCCAGGGATCGAACCCACAACATGGGTACTAGTAGGGTTTGTTAACCACTGAGCCACTATAGGAATTCCCTAAACGTGTCTCTTTTTAAAGGAGTGATTCTTTTCATGTGGACCCTATAGGTATTCAAAACCATCATTGATGGAGGATGTGTTACACTAACCTGCTTTCTCCAAACAGGATTCTTGGTTGTTCTAAATAAAGTGATGTGATACCATCTTATACATGCGATGCTTTATAAAGACTTGGGGGTATTCATGTCTTTTATTTTGAGGGTTTGTTTTGAGTTAAATGTCCATCTTACATTCAGTCAGGCTCTGTGGAGGTTGGAAGTACTCTGTTCCCCTCTTAGGGTTTAGAGGGTGAGAATTGGGCTGAGAGATGGGGCAGATAGCTTCTTTGGGGCAGCTTTCTCATAATCTACAGTGACCTGGAGGCTCTTTAACTCCAAGTTCCAATTCTGAGCTCTGCCCTGCTGCCTCTGAAGTAAGGTTCCTGTGGAAGCCTTCACGACTCAGTGCCAAACTGCAGCCCACACCATTCAGCGTGGGAGGGCTTGAGCTGGATAATGCCGCTCCCCCCAAATCTCCTGTCATTCTCCTTGAGTACCTTTCTAGGTAACTACCATGCTCTGCCTCAGCCTCCTCCACCTGCCCCGCCTGCAGCAAAGGGGAATGGAAATGAATGCCTTACCTGTCTGTCTTTGTAGCTAGTTACAAGGTTTGGTTATTGTCTCTGCTTCTCTCTTAGAGGCACAGATAAAAGCTCTGATAGTCACATTCACTGCACATTATGTATTAATGCAAATTAAGCTTTCTGAACCTTGAGCTACAAAGAATTATTTTTAGAAGCTTATAAACCTATGAAGAAAAAGGGAAGGGAATTTGGCATCATGGGAACCTTGCTATATAGAGACTGGATTTCATATGCCAGTCCCCACCCAGCCCATCCCTGGCTATGTGGCTTAGTTCCCTCTGTGCCATCCTTTGTGCACTACAGCACAATCTGTTTTCTTTCTATTGGGCATCTCTAACAATCATGGGGGCTTTTTTTGCCTTACTTTTATTTCCTGAATTTCTATTACATTCGAATACAGTCCTAAATTGGATTCAACATTTCTAGGGCATTTTAAAAAATAAAAAATTATTCAACATTACCAGGCATAAAATTCTTTCTGCCCTGTACAGTTCTGTGGATGCTGCAGTGAAATGTTCAGATGAAGTGTGACCCAGGAACTCCATGGCTCTAATGAAAAGGTGATTTCCCAAGAGTCATCTCTTGGAAGAAGCCATTTAATTTTCAAAGTAGCTCAGTATATGAAGAAGTTCTGTTTTTCCTTCTCTTCATGGTTTCAACGGCTGTACTTTTATGCCAATAATAAATGTGAGCATGTTTAATTTGAAGTCTTTAGGTCTTCACATGGGTTTGCACATCAACCCCTGAGCTAGGATGGTAAGGAGGGGAAGTGGCTGAGATGAAAGAATTTAAAAATAGGTGCTCCCACTTCTAGCAGTGGTGAAAACTTCTTATAACATCAATCACCAAGAAAACTTGCTATTTTAGGACAATTTAATAGAGAGAGAACTGGGGAGCTGGAAAGAATACTAGAGTTTTGCATATTAGCAAACTTCAGCCTGGACGGGACAGGTGCTCACCCAGGTGAGTGAGTCATGACTTAAAGACAGGCTTTCCAAAATTTCTGACTTCACCTACAATGGTTTTTATAACTACATGGAATAACATCATCTTGACTTTTTAAATGAATGTGATTTGCTCACGTACCCTAGGTTTCAAGATAAAGAAGCAAATGTTTTCACAATTGCCTGTCATCAGTGATGGCCTTTAAAGGCAGAAACAGTGTGATAAAGGGGATACCCTTCAATTATGAAGATTTTGAATCATATTGTCAAGATACTAAAAATCTTGACAATTTTCTAAAATAATCTTTCTAAATTGACTAGTCTTTCTTCCCATCAACTGCCATATTTGTTTCCAGTCTATGATAACCAGTTTGACCACTGAAATGCCATGTTGTAGGGGACCAGAAGGAGAAGAAATACTATACTTATTTTTGATAACAACACACTTACTTACCTATGATGGCCTCAAGTTTCAGGAAATCTGATTTTACTGTGTTTGCTATGCTCTGGGCAACTATGTTTGTTCTACTGTAATACATCTATGCTTATACTAATTATACCATGCATCCAGTTAGGCATTAGAAAACAGGTTTTCCAAATCTTCAAATCTACCTACATACTAAGGGTTTGAGACTATTCTCTGTGATCTTTCATTTTAAAAGGAAATGATTGACTCTGATTTGGAGGCATCAAGTTTAGTAGTACTTACAAAAAGTGCCTTTATTCTACCTTAACAGAAAAAGAATTACAGTTGACACAGTATTAACAAGCTGTCTCCCTGTTTCTCTCTTATCTCCTGTCATATAGATGTACATCTTCAAACAGAAAGGTATTTGATCAATCAAATAGCTGAAGTCAAGGGAGGTATTAGGTGCACTGCTTTCTTATATAAAAAATGCTCCAGATAAGCCAATGCTCTGGGGGAACCCTGACCTTCAGATTCCTTTTAAATTTTATATTTGAATTAATGTTGATGGCAGATTTATCAAAATGGCAGAATTTTTCTTTCCTTTTTTTTTCCTGATGAATGAATTACTTGTTTAAACTTTGGGAAGACATAGCCTAGGTTATGTGGGGTCTATGTGGAAAGAAGAACTTTTCCTTAATAGTCAGAAAAGAAATGAATCATTACTGAAGTTAACTCCCATCTTTGAAATTTGGGAGCTTAGATGTTGAAAGGGAAAAAAAATCAGCTAACTGGTAAACAACAGGGCCAGCAGCCAAACGTGGATGTGGTGTATCATATTCCCCAGTGATGGCAGCAACAATGTCCATCATGCCACGTGCTCTTCTGCAATGTGGCCCTTTCACCTCCCCAGTGAGATGTGGGGTCTAAGTCTGTTCTCCATAATGTGGCTGCAGTAATGACTCACTTGCCACCAACACAATGCCATGAAAGTGATGCCATGTGGCTACAATGGTCGGAGAACTTGCAACCTCTGCCTAAGAATATTGAAATGGACACTCTCAGAACCCAGAGATGTTAGGGGATATAATGAGCTAATATAAACAATATACTAGTGCTTGGATAGCCATTACCAGTATTTATTACATGCAAATGCCATCAAGAAAGGTAAGGGTGGCAAGAATATGAATTGCAATGAGGAAATTTAGAATATAGACAAAATATCAAAAGGGAGAGAGAGTTCCAGAAAAGGAGGTAGAGAAGGAGAAGAAGTGGGAGGGAAGGGAATGAGGGAGTCGATGGAGGAAAGGGGAGAGGAAAAAGGGGAGAAGAAAGAGAGAGGAAGAGGAAAAGACTGGGGTAAAAGTATTCATATAGATAAGACTTAAGGATCACTAAACTAGGCACCATTCAAGACAGTACAGATTGTAACCTCTGAACACACTTGCTAAGGAAACTGATTACAAAGTGAAAACAACACACAAATCAGTGGGGAAAAAAACCATGTAGAGTATGATGCTAGTCCGTGTTTAACCAAAGTGTTCTAGTAAGACAAAAATGGCCTCTGATTGTGGCCCTCTAAGGGCCTTTAATCCAACCTTCCCAACTGTTTAGACAGCCTGTGGAATTTCTCATCTGATGGTGTAGGAGCAGCAGAAAGACTTCCTTGTGTCTAAGAAGAGCACAGAAGCAAAAGAAAGAGCTACCAGATCTTGAGGAAACGTGAGGATAGGGGAGAGGAATGATTTAGCACTGACCAACATGGAGCAATGGCTGAGATCCAGATGGAATGAATAGCAAACATCTTAAGGATGTAAGCATAGGCAAATGATGCTGGAACCCCAGCCTTGATTCTTAGGCACTATTGAGGCTTGGCATACTCTGAAGAAAAGAAATACTATACTGACTATGATTAAATTTTTGCCACCCTAGTAGAATGGGATTAGAGGGGGTATCCACAACAGAAATTAAATAAAAGTCCCCATAAATCAAGTCATATTTTCAGCACACCTAACTCTTTGGGCAGTTGATTGTGCCTAGTACAGCCTTTTTTTTTTTTTTTGTGCCTAGCTTGGTAGAATAAATGATGCTTTTTGCTGATGTTCTAATTAGAGCATTTCATGACAGGAGACTGAAAAAAATCTCAAGCATGATATCTACAAATGTTCTAAACCAATGGTTTTCAACTTGGGATGATTCCTCTCTCCAACCTTGTCCCAAATAAATTGGTTAATGTCCGAAGATATAATTGGTTGTCACAATGGGAGGGGGGGATGGTGCTACTGGCATTGAAAGGGTCAAGGGTCAGGGATGCTGCTAAACCTCCTATAATCCTCAGGGGAGCCTCCTACAAAAAAGAATTATCCAGTCTAAAATGTCAATAGCACTGAGGTTGAGAAACACTCCTCTAAACCTAATGGTCCAATAGTACCCCTTGAACATAACTTAATGCAAGAGAGACTTGTGTGCACAAATAAAAACATCCATGAAATAGTTTCATCCCAGACTACTGCTTCCTTTCTTTCACATTCAAATTTTTAAGTACAGGTGCTCTCTATATTACTCAACAATAACAACATTTCCAAAAATTGTTACAAACTTCAAGAAGGCAACTCCTCTCTCACCTAGACTGAATTTGCCCTTGTTCAACTCCAAACACTTCTCCACTTATTTGCTTAACAAACAGCACACACATATCTTTTTTTTTTTTACTAAGTAGAGACCTTTTTAAAATTTTTATTATAGTTGATAATAAGCAAAGCGACCCAATCATTTTCTTCTTACACAAATTAAAATGTGTGTAACTTTTCTCACATTATCTTCCATCACGTTCCATCACAAGTGACTAGATACAGTTCCCTGTGTTATACATCTATTTTTCTAACAAAGACCTGATGGTCTTATGAGGCGATCATTGAAGAAATTAATACATTCCAAGTTTTGGTAGAATGCCTTTCTATAAACAGAGTTTAAAGCAAAATCTGAAAGAATACTCCATTGTGGGCCCATTATGCTGTGGTGGGAGGAGCCAACAAGCTAGGGCTGAGTTTACTTAGGGAGAGTCAGAGAGCCTTGGGCTGGTCAACATTTATAACAGTTATAATCTGCTATTTGTTATTATTCTATGTGCTGGCCCACTGACTTCCTGAGATGCCTTGCAGTTCTTACTCATGCGCATTTAGTCTAAAAGCATGAAGTCTATTTCATTTATGACCAGAAAGAGAAAACATCTCCCTCCCTGGAATAACTATAGCATTTAGAGGAATAGATAGCTTTAAAAAATTTTAGACTGCATCAAGAGGGAAGCTATGGGAAACATGCTCAGTTTGTTGGCAATGTCTAAACATAGTATATCAATTCTTCATAACAGTGGAATTATTGACACATTTTATTAAGAAATTTTCCATATTTATTAAGAAATTTTCCATATGCCTGGTTCAGGAAAAAAATTCTCTTAAATAAGTGAGGGAGGGTGTTAACCAGCCCTTCCACTCTGAAGACAAAAAGATTCAGTTTATTTCACAGTTGCTTTAACAAGTTGTAAAGATAATATTCTCTCCCCATGAAAGATTCAGTTTCTGGAGTACAATGTATTTCTCACACCTCTCCATGAAACACACTGTAATGATAAGAAATTTAAAATAAACTTAAAAATAGATGAATATTAAATTGCTCTTATTTAACAGTTTCCAACCTATAAGCATTTTTCATTCCCTCCTGCGCTTTTTGGTTTTATGTAAGTTACTGTGATCAGCATTAATGGGTATTTTTGTGGAAAAGTCTCATCATCATATGTATGGGGTTTTTTTCCTTTCCTTTTCTTTTCTTTTTTTTTTCTTTCTTTTGCTGCAGAACTACAATTCTTCCACATGCTATGTATAGGAAGCCATCTGCTTATATATACACTCTCAAAGAGAAATTTTTCAAGACAACAGAACACAAAATGTGGAAAGGTCCTGATTATAAGCACTTCAAATCTGTTTGTATATAAACAAAGCTCTTTCCCAGAATTTGTTACACTCATAGAGAATTGTAAAACAGAAATAGAAATGGTTGTACTCTTTAGGTACTCCATAAATATACATAGAAAAAGTCAGAAGATATAATAACCAAAGCAGATGTAGAGGTGAGTATCTGAGGGTTTTGTCTGTACAATTATCCCTATAATAATATTCTAATTTCTCTTTGGGCCACATAGCCCCTCCTCACACTCCATATGTTTCTAGTAGGGTAGATCTCATCCTCCACCTCCATGACTGTGTAAAAGACTATTCTAGCCTGATTCAAAAAACATAAAATGTGGTTGTGCCCTTATCGCCCAGTAAAATGTAGAGTTTCAGGATGTGTTCAAGCTTAAATTGTTATCAACATAAAAACTATTATAAATATAAATTTTTAAATGTAGCTTCATAGTAACCACAAAGCAAAAATCTATGGTACACATGCAAAAAAAAAAAAAGAGTAAAGAATCTAAACACAATAGTAAAGTCATCAAACCACAAAGGAAAAGAACAAGAGAAAAAAAAAAAAAAAAGAAAGGAGTAGAGAGGAAGTACAAAATAACCAGAAAACAATTAAAATGACAGTAAGTACAGTGTGTTTCATGGAGAGGTGTGAGAAACACATTGTACTCCAGTTATCACTTAAAATGGAAATGAACTTATTTCCTCAATCAAAAGGCACAGAGTGAATGGATTAAAAAGCAAGACTGTCTATATGTTGACTACAAGAGACTCACTTTAGATATAAGGGATACACAGACTGAAAGTGAAGGGATAAAAAAGATGTTCCATGCAAAAAGAAATGGAAAGAAAGCTGAGATAGCAATACTCATATCAGACAAAATAAACTTTAAAACAAAGACTGCACTAAATACAACGAAGGGCATTACATAATGATAAAGCAATCAATCAAACTCAACACTGGAGCACATAAATATATAAAGCAAACACTAAAAGACCTAAAGGGAGAGAGAGAGATAGCAACACAATAATAATAGGGAACATTAATACCTCGGTTACATCAATGGAAAGGTTATTCAGAAGAAAATTATAAACCTCTGCCTTAAAGAAATATTATATCAACTTTATATATATATATATAAAACCTTCCATCCAAAAGCATGAGAATACACATTCTCCTCAAGTGCACATAAAACATTCTCCAAAATAGATCATATGTTAGGCCATAAAAAAGCCTAAATAAATTTTAGAAATCTGGAATCATATCACTCTTTTCTGAAGAAAATGACCTGAAACTAGAAATAATTCCAACATGAAACCTGGAAAAAACACAAATATGTGGGTATTAAACAATGTGCTGCAAACAAGCAATGGGTCAATGAAGAAATAAAAAAAAAATAGGCGATCCTGTGGTAGTGCAGTGGTAACATACGTGACTAGTATCCATGAGGACATGGGTTCAGTTCCTGGCCTTGAACTGAAGGCCAGGATCCAGCATTGCTGGGAGCTGTGGTGTAGGTCATAGACATGGCTTGGATCCTGCATTGCTGTGGCTGTAGTGTGGGCCAGCACTTACAGCTCTGATTCAACCCCTAGCCTGGGAATTTCCATATGCCATGGGTATGGCCCTAGATAAGATAAGTAAATAAATAAATAAATAAATAAATACTTTAGGACAAACAAAAATGGAAATGTAATATACCAAAAAGTATGGGACACAGAAAAAGCAGTTTTAAGAGGGAAGTTCATAGCGATATAGACCTGTATCAAGGAACAAGAAAAATCTCAAGTAAACAATTTAACTTTGCACCTAAAGCAACTAGAAAGAGAAGAACAATTGAAGTCCAAAGTTAGTAGAAGATCAGAACAGAAATAAATGAAATATACTAAAAAGACCAGGAAGATTTATGGAACTAATATCTGTTTCTTTGAAAAGATAAACAGAATTGATGAACCTTTAACTGGATTCATCAAGGAAAATGAAAGGCTCAAACAAATAAAACCACCAATGAAAAAGGAGAAGTTACAACTGACACCACAGAAATACAAAGGATCATAAGAGATCCTTATGATCAATTGAACAATTATCCACAGACAAATTGGACCTCCTCAAAGAAATCTATAAAGTCCTAGAAACATACAAACTTCGAAGACTGAATCATTAGGACAAGAAAACCTGAATAGACCAGTTACTATTAGAAGATTAAATAAGTAACCAAAAACTTCCCAACAAAAGGACAATAATATAGCAACAAATGGTTTCACTGATGAATTCTACCCAGCATTCAAAGAATTAAAATAAATCTTCTTTCCAAAAAATGAAGTGAAGAGAATGCTTCCAAACTCATTTTCTGACGCCAGCATTACCCTGATACCAAAAGCAGACAAGGAAACTACAAGAAAAGTACAGGCAATTACATCATGTCCCTGATGAACATAGATGCAAAATCCCTCAACAAAATATTAGCAAACTGAATTCAGCAATGCATTAAAATGATCATATATCAGGATCAAGTGAAATTTATTTCAGAGATGCAAGGATGATTCAACATCTTCAAATCAATCAACATGTATACATCACATTAACAAAATTCAAGATACAAATTGTAAGATCTCAACAGATGCAAAAAAAGCATGTGATAAAATTCAGTATACAAAAACTCTCAACAAGGTTCGAGGGAACATATCTCAATGTAACAAAGGCTATATATGACAAGCCCAAGGCTAATATCCTATTCAGAGGAAAATCTTTCCACTTTTCACCATAAAGATCAGGAAGAAGACAAGGATGCCTCTCTTGTCACTTTTAACAAATATAATATTGGAAGTCCTGATCAAAGCAATAAGACAAGAAAAAGTAATAAAACCTATTCAAATCAGAAAGAAAAAGGTAAAACCATCTATTTGAAGATGACATGATTTTACATGTAGGAAACCTAAAGGCTACCCAAAATATTAGAGCCAATAACAAATTCAGTAAGATTGCAGGATACAAAAATCAATACACAAAAATCTGTTGTATTCAATAAACTAACAACTATAAGAAAGAGAAATTATGAAAAAAAAATCCCATTTATAGCTACATCAAAAATAATAAAATGATTGGAATAAATTTTTCCAAGGAGTTGAAAGACCACTCCACTAAAAACTTTAAAATATTGATGAAAGAAATTAAAGAAGACACAAATCAATGGAAAGATATCTTATGTTTATAGAATTAGAAGATTAGAAGAATTAGCAAAATGTCTATACTGCCCAAAGCTATCTGCAGATTTAGTGAAATTCCTATCAAAATTCCAAAGGCAATTTCCACAGAAAGAGAACAAACAACACTAAAATTTGCATGGAATCACAAATGACCCTGAATAGCCAAAGTGATCTTGAGAAAAAACAGAGCTGGAGGTATCATTTGCCCTGATTTCAAACTATATTATAAAGCTACAGTAGTCAAAACAGTAAGGTATTGGTAATAGCTACACAGATCAATGGAATTGAATAGAGATACCAGAAACTAATCTACACATATATGGTCAATAAATCTATGACAAAGGGGGCAAGCATATACAATGTGGAAAGGCCCATCTCTTCAAAATATGGTGCTCTTCTTCAGAGCAGAAGAATGAAACTAGACTACTATCTTATACCATACACAAAAATTAACTCAAAATGGATTAAAGATTTGAATATAAGATTTGATACCATGAAACTTCTAGAAAGAGATATAGGCCCTAAATTTCTTGATACTGGTGTTGGCAATAGATTTTTGAATCTGACTCCAAAAGCAATGGACACAAAAGCAAAAATTAAACACAGGAGATTATATCAAACTAAAAAGATTCTGCATATCAAGAGAATTCATCAACAAGGTTAAAAAGTAACCTCCTGAATGGGAGGAAATATTTGCAAATCATATATGCAATAAAGGGTTGATATAAGAAACTATATAAAGAACTCATACAAATCAGTAGCAAGGATACAATCCAATTAAAAAATGAGCAGGGGACTTGAACAGATATTTTTACAAAGAAAACATACAGATGGCCAATAGACACATGAAAAGATATTCAACATCACTAATCATCAGGAAATCAAATCAAAACCACAATGAGATATCACTTCAGACCTATTATCAAAAAGATATGAAATAAGTTCAGGCAAAGATATGGAGAAAAGGGAAACTGGTGCACTGCTGGTGATAATGTTGATACGTGCAGCCATTATGGGAACCAGTATGAAACTTCCTCAAAAAATTAAAAATGGAACTATGATATGATCCAGCACTGGATATTTATTTGAAGAAAATGAAAACACTAATTCAAAAAATATATGCACCCCTATATTCACTGCAGCATTACTTACAATAGCCAAGATATGGAAGCAAAATAACTGACCATTAATGAATGAACAGATAAAGAATATGTAGAAGACATATACATAATAGCCTATTAATCAGCATTTTAAAAGAACACAATCTTGCCCCTTATGACAACATGGATGGAAATTGAGAGCATTATTTTAGTGAAATAAGTCAGAGAGAGAAAGACAAATACCATACAATCTTACTTGTATGTGGAACCTTAAGCAATCAAAACAAAACAAACAAAAATCCCAAGCTCATAGATTCAGAGAACAGATTGGTGGCTGCCAGAAGCTAGTGGTGGGAGGGGTAACCTAAATGGGTGAAGGGAGTCCGAAGGTACAACCTTCTAGTTATAACATAAATAAATTAAACAGATGTAACATACAGCATGGTAACTATGGTCAATAAAACTGTACTGAACATTTGAAATTTGCTAAGAATATCAATCTTAAAAATTCTCATCATACAAATAATAGTTTGCAACTATGTTTGGTGATTAATGGTAACTAGAATTATTGTGCAGATCACGTCACAATGTACACAAATACAAAATCATTATATGATGCACACCTGAAACTAACCTGTTATATCTCAATTAAACCTCAATAAATTTTTAAAATAAAAATAAAAAGACTATCCCAATCTTCTCTTACTGAATAACGAAGTAGCTTGCAACTTAGTGGCTTAAACTGATAACTACTTTAATGCTTGCAAGTCTGCAGATCTGGAATTTGGGCAGGCTCACTAGGATTGGACCATCTCCACTCTGTGTGTCATTGGCTGGGCTCATGCATGCTGGCATCTGGGCTTAACTTGACACACTCACATAACTGGGCCCTTGGTGTTGGCTGTCAGCGGGGGAAAACTCAGTTCCCTTGCTTGAAACTGTCCTGTTCACATTCTTTCATCATCCAGGGCCTCTCCCTCGAGGCGGCCTCTCTTTCTATGAGAATAACCTTTATTTCCTGACATGTAGGTCCAAGGAAGAAAATGAATGAAAACAGAAATTTCCATGACTCTTGACAACTGGGTCTAGAACTGATATAGCACAATTCTGGCACACTCTATTGGTCCGATAAGAAAAATAACCAGCACTGTTCCCAAGAGTAGAGAAAGAGACCTCATCTTTTGATGAGGGAAGACACATTTTGTTATTTTGTTATAGAATGTTACATTGCAAAAGAGTAAGGGGAAAACCTGCCATAGAAGGACAAGTTTCATAAGTTACATAGCAACCAGAAAAAAAGTGTTTGCTTTCCGTCTCTAGTCATAAGGTTATAAAATACATCTAGAGTTGCTAGCTGCCATCTTGCCACATAAGTAGAGAACCTGCCTGAGAACTGAGAGAATCCAGAGCTGAGAGAGGGAGAAAGTTCAATAAAATTCCAACAATATTATTTAAGCACCTAAACAAGACCATTCTGGAAACAAACTCTATCCTGGACATTCTCATTTTTTGAATCAAAAATTCTCCTTTACCTTTAAGTCAGTTTTAGTGGTGTTGTCACTTGTAATGGAAACAATTGTGAGTGACACAGATGAATCTGTCTGTTCAGAGAGGATGAAGTGACTTAGCTGCCTCCACCCCCTAGCCCCTGAACCCTGGGGCTCTGAGTAAGAGAAACCTCTCAGACTAGGATTTGGTCTCTCTTTTTTTCCAACCCTTACTTCTTCAACAGCACCCTTCAGCAAGGCTACCTTCAGATTCTTGGTTGTATTGTGTTTGATTCTCCTCCTAGAACTAGATGAGCATCTGTGGACCAAGGGGCTGATTCAGATACTGTCAATGAGATGAGAGCAAATGTGGCTAAGGGCCCAAGTCAGAGGTCAGGGCTCACGACACAGCCCCAGGTAAGAAAGTCTTCATGGCAGGGTAAGGACAAAAACAGGAAAATGAATCACAAAGTCAGAAGATGAGACAGTCAGGAACAATGAGGAAAATAGGACACACGAGGACAATGGATTCAGTGAAACCAAATGCAGATTTTAGAGACCTATGCAATGGCAGCAGTTGTAACCCAGGCATGTGCCAGGTGGGGTAAAGCAACCACGTAGGATGGAATGACTATTTCATTTGGGCTATTTCAGAAAGACAAAAGTGGTTCCCACACTGGCCTAAGGATCTGAGATAATTCTGAAATTCTTAAGCTGAATGAAATTCTGGTCTTCATGTCAAAGTTTTTATTAAACCCTAACTTGACTCCAGATCTGGCATAACCACTTGGTCATCTCCTCAAGGGAACACTGTTGGTAACATGCTGCCTAAGGCAATGTGGACCCAAGTGGACTAGGCTGTGAGCAGAACTAATCAGGTTTGCAATAGTAGAAGGGTCTGAGCAGATGAAATGGTTTACTGAGACCCCCTTACACATTCAATACACCTGTCTTTCTACTATATACACCAATTATTTTATGTGCTCTCTCCACTCAGATCTTAGGACTTTGGAATCCTAACTACGTAGCAGAAACTGTATCAGGTAATTCTCATTTGATCTAAAGAATTGACCTCATTATTACCATTTTTCAGGAGTGCCCATCATATTATTCATTACATTTTTGTTCATTCCAAAAATGGAAAAAGCAAATTATTCTATTTCATGAGCACAGATCTCGGTATATCACTTTATTTGTATAGATTACTTTTCCCCTGGAAATATGATAGAGCATCTCATTTTTCCTACAACCTAAGGAAAAAGAAATCTAAATCACTTCAAAAAATATTTAGGAAGTCATTCATTAGAAAGTCAAAATATGCCAACCTGGGGAAGCAATGATATAGGACATTTTCCTCTTCAGGCCTTTTATGTGTAATAAGACAGTTAAAATTGAAATCAGTATATCATTCAAGTTTCTAACATGTGGATGAGAGCAGCTAAGAGTCCTATGCAATGTCGAATCCTCTATACAGGGCATTTCTAAAGCTGGCTGATTATCTAAATTCATGTGGAGTTTGTTAAAAATACTCATTCTGCTGCCCTTCTCAAGACCCTCAGAATCAAAACATCTGGGTGGGACCAAGAAATAGCTTTTTAAACATTTCCCAGGTGACTCAGTTGTCAGCTAGATTTGTGAGTTACTTTCTCATCAATAAGAAACAAACTTCTTTAAAAATCAAAGTATATTTCCTACATATTAATAATCTTTTGGTATTTTAATATCAGCTTGGAATATTTAACATTATGTATCAAGACACTTTTGAAGTGCCTTCAATTTCCTGTCCCGGGTTTAACTGGGCCAACTGAATCCGAGCCTTGGAGACAAGCAGACATTTACTCTTCCCGAGTGGAAACTAAAGGAAGTTTAATTACTGTTTTCTGCACCAACATTAAATTTAAATGTTATACTGGAATTATTTGTCACGCTTCCTCAGTGGGGGATTTCCCATGCAGCTGGGATGATGTGAGCACTCCCTGCCCTGTTAGCATTGCAGCATCCTGTGTCCTTTGCTTGGAAAGAATGGTCTCCTCTCTCTCTCTTTCTCTCTCTGGTACTAAATCAAGTCTCAACACTGACCAACTTGATGCCTTAGTGATTACATTCTTAATTTGAATTCACACATTTTGCCTTAAACACACTTGATTCCTAGCTATGGGACTGGTCAATGTGGCTTATAAAGTCTACGAAGGACACACCAGCCTCTTTGACATGGTTTTCAGGCTTGTAGCACAATCAGGATAGATGTAAAGTGAGAGCTTGCTGAGTAAATGGATGATCGGGTGGAAGAATGACCTGATTGTTAAAATATCATTGGACTTTCAGTAAACTGCTGTGATTTCATTGCTCAGTCTAAGGCCAAATAAAGAAAGTTGTGCACTTGATCTCTTTGAGCCTCAGTTGCCTCATCTACAAAATGGACAAAGAAGTGGAAGGAGAATATAATTCCTAAGGCCCTTCCTAGTCTAATATTAACAAAACGAATCTAAAATTGAAATGAGAAATCCCCCATGCTTCACTTTACTGTTAAATATGTTTTACACTCACAGTAATTTTTTTAAATGTCAGTGGTATATGCACACAGCCCACTCCTTCACCTCCTTCACCTTTTGTTCAAACATAAACAAATATGAGATCTTTTCTGACTACTCCATTTAAAATTGCAATCTCTTGTCAACTTTCTCCTTACCTTCCTTATTTTTCTCTATAGCACCTGTTATTACATAACTTCTTTACTGTGCTTATTGCTTCTTGCACTTCATTAGGAGGTAAGTTCTATGAAGGCAGGAATTTCTGACAGACTTATTTCTATATCCTTAGCACCAAACCAGGCATATTATAGGCATTCAATAGATATTTCTAGAATGAAAGACTCAACAAACTGCAACAGAATAGACATAGATTAACTTGATTCAACCCAAGAAACACAGTCACAATTTTAAACAATGTGACATGTTGGACCTTGAGGAAGCTGTGAAAACAAAGCTTTGCCTTTGACCGAGAGATAGTTAGACAATAAAAAAAGGTAAGATTGCAAAGATATCAAGCAGAACCACAAGCAGCATTTTGTGTGCGTTTAAAGGAGTGATTTAATTCTGACCAGTGAAGGATCAGGGAAGGTTCGTGAAGGCCCTAGAAGAACTGTGACTTTGGACAAATCACAAAACCTCCTAAGTATCCTTTCACTCTCCTAGAAAAAGAAAACATCATAAACTTTCTCAAAGGGATACTGTGAGGGTTCAACAAAAATGCTCACATCAGCGCAACCAACAGGAAGATTCTGCCATGGTACTTGAACCTGATTCCCTGCAATGATTTGTTGCTCTGAAAACAGAAGCACCAAACACAATGGTGGACAGAGATTTAAAAATAAAGAAATATTATGTTCTATAATTCAAAGACTGCATGCAAAGTAAACCATTATACTTTCCAAAGCTGACAAACTTATATACTAGCCTCACTGTATAACCTGTGCAATCACAGCTATAAAGTTGACTGTCACAGCACTTTTTAAAAATTAGATTTAATTAATTAAAGAATTCATAATATTTGTGTTAATTTAAGCAGGGCAGAGAAAAGAATGTTTAAGTTAGAGGAAGGCACAGAATAACTGCTGGAGAGGCTGTTACTTAAGATCCAGAATCTGATGGAGTTAAGAATGTAAAACTCATTAGATGTATCTTAAGGTTTCCTCCGCCCTTTGGCCCTCGGTATTGGAAGCTTATCTTACAAAAGGAAGAAAAATGTGAGTAACCTAGGAAAGACTTTACCTGAGCTAAGGTTATAAAAAACAATCTGCAAAGGGGTCATGACCTGGCATTTGGGACTGGCAGAATGTAAGAGGGGCTACTTGAAGCAGGCAGCCTAGCTTTTTTAAAATAAGAAACAGCTTTGACGTCAGCACTGTCCCTGAACTGAACTGCTTAAAGGTTCAGATTGGGTTCAGTTAAATTATCCCTTCCTTCCTGCTTGTCTCCCTTCCATGGCTTCCCCTAACCCTGATACCACGGTCACGCCACTCTGACCTTCCCAGACAGAACACAGCCAGTAAGCATATGTACCACCACCCTCCCAAACCTTCTGAAATGTGTCCTAAACCAACTCACAGTGACAGGAGCTGGCAAGAGAGACCTGAGGAAAGGTCGGTGGCAGTGGGGCTGGGGCCAGGGCCCTTTGGAGACTCGATCTGCAGAGTGCCTAACAGTTCTAGGGTGTTGTGGCAAGGACCCCACGAAAAGTGTGGAGATGTCCCTTCTGCCAACGAAGAGACTCCTATTCCTAAGGGATGACTTGACACTGGAGATGTGAAAATCTCTCTCTGAAGTTAGAGCTGCTTACTAGAGCCAGAGTTTGAATGTTCATGCTGATAATTACTCATTCTTATTTGTGAGGAAGATTGCAAGATAAAAAGAGAGTCTAAAGGTGGCAATTATTTTATGTAGGATTGTGGATGTTGTAAATTACTGGACCATTTTCAATGTGAACAAATGAAATACATGATTATTTCAAAAGAGAAAAGTGCTCTATTAATTCAGCCACAAAAATATAATCCAAGTAGATAAATGGCTTATGCCAATCTTTCCATCCCTCATCACCATAGCCATGGCCTTTTTCAGAATTATAGAATGTTAGAGATATTATCTTGTAGTTAGACAAATACAACCAGAGTTAAGTGATTTGCTCAAGGACACTAATCAATTGTAGCAAAGCCTACATGTGGTCTCCTGATCCCTCCATCAGAGACTTCTTAAGAGTCACATTGATTCTTTGGGCAAGTAGATTTCATTTCCTTGCTTTTAACTCTGAAACAAATTCAAGACTACCAGAAATATCAGATAAAACCAGTGAAGAGTAGGATCCTACTTGTCATAATTCAGATTCAACAGAAATATTTTCTTTTACTATTAAAAGTTCAATATAATGAAAATCTGAAATTGATAAATAAAAATAAATTTGAAAAGCATGTGATGGAGGAAAGTCATTGTTCACATAATCAATTTACTTCATGAAATAGGGAATGTCTGTTTCAAACGCCTTAAGGGGCAGGCTGGTAATAAATGTGTGAATCAGACCAGGGTTGAAAAGATAGAGAGGGTTGCTTTTGGAAATGGGAGACGTACTTAGAGCAAACCATATTTTTTCCCTAACAAAGTCTCAGAAAGCTGGATCAAAGAGTGACGGTGATAGTGGTGGTGATGATGATGGCAATGAAAATGGTGATGGTGAGGGTGATGGTGGTGAGGATGATGGTGAAGTTGATGGTGATGGCGAGGATGGTGGTGAAGTCAATGGTGATGGTGAGGATGGTGGTGAAGTCAATGGTGATGGTGAGGATGGTGGTGAAGTCAATGGTGATGGTGAGGATGGTGGTGAAGTTGACGGGGATGGTGATCATCCTCTGTTTTAAGGAACTGGAGAAATTCCAAGGCAGCCAGGACTGGAGGAACCAAAAAGAACCAAACTGGGGCAAGCCCAATATTCTACACCAATTTCCCCCTTAACACATTCAGAGACTCTTAAGCAGTATCCTTGAGGAGCTGAAAAGAAGGCAGCCACACAGAGACAAAACTTGAGAAGGGTTTTCACCATTCTCACAAACCCGAAGCAGAGTTCAGAGCTGCTAAGACAGCCAGAATGTGAGAGACCAAGCCCCTGTAACAAAGAACAAAAAGAAGCCAGGGTGATACACCTCAGAATGGTAGTAATTTGTAGGTAGGAGGAACTGAATAGGGTCAAGGAGGTTCAAGGTAGCCTTCTACCCAAAAGGAACACAGTCATAGGGGATGAGAAAATTTTTTGCAAGCTCTGCGAGGCACACAGCTTGCCCAAAGGCATTCAAATGTATACTTCTCAAATACTCTCTACTAGCCAAATAAAACTTTTATGAGTCATATTTCAGCTTGTAGGACAAGGTATCTGTGTATAGATTACCTTTTATAAGAGCTACAAATATTTTTCTGCATATGAGGTTTCAAGATTCAATGAAAATGAAAATATAGAGCATTTTATAAATAAAAAGCAATGCTAAGGCCTTATACATACTATCTTTTTTTTTCCCCCAATGTACTTTAAAAAAAAAATTAGAGTTGACTTACAATGTTGTATAAGTTTCAGGTGTACAGCAAAGTGAATCAGTTATACATATACATATATCCGTTCTCTTTTCCCATATAGGTTATTACAGAATATTGAGATTTTCCTGCTCTATATAGCAGGTCCTTGTTAATAATCTATTTTATATACAGCAGTTTGAATACATTATTTCCATTCTACTAATTTATCCCTCCTCCCCCATGGTTTCCCCTATGGTAACCAGAAGTTTGATTTCAAAATTTGTGTTTATTTCTTCTATTTTTAAGTTCTTTTGTATCATTTTTAATGAAAGTCCACATATAAGTCATATCATATGATATTTGTCTTCGTCTGACTTACTTCACTTAGTATGATAATCTCTAGGTCCATCCATGTTGCTGCAAATAGCATCATTTTGTCCTTCTTTATGGCTGAGTAATATTCCCTTGCATATATGTATCACATCTTCATCCATTCCTCTGTCAATGAACATTTACATTGCTTCCATGTCTTGGCTATTGTAAACAGGGTTACAATGAACAATGAGATGCATGTATCTTTTTGAATTATGGTTTTCTCTGGATAGATGCCCAGGAGTGACATTGCTAGATCATATAGTAGTTCTGTTTTTGCTTTTTTGAGGAACCTCCATACTATTCTCCATAGTGGCTGCATCAACATTATATTCCCACCATTTTCTCCATATCGTCTCTAGCACTTATTGTTTATAGACTTATTTGAACAAACCCATGAAAACCTTCTGAGTTAGGCCTAGAATGGCCAGCATGGCATGGTTGCTCAGGTTCTGGAACGTGCCCTGATTTGACCCTGGGTTTATAGCGGGGCATGGAATCAAACTCTGATCATCTAACCCCACATCCAGACGATGGTCCACCACAGAGATACCACAGAGATAACAAAGCATCACAGAGCCTAAAGTGTCAGAATCAGAAATAAAGATAAATCACCTTTGAGCCTTCCACCAAAGAGAAAATGTGACTTTTGAGAGTCGTATTTATTGTACAGGGGACATGTTAAGTCTTAAAAAAGCAATGCTTACTGGAACTTTTCAGAGTTGTCTTATTTTTTCCTCTAGTTTTTGTTTTCTGACAAATGCATCCACTGCTTTCAGAAAAATACCAGTGTGGTTTTGGTAACTCGCACAGAGTCCCACATTTAGAGCAGCATCCTTTATTAATTGGAACCCCTCAGTGACTTGCACTGGTTGGGTAAGATCAAAGGGCAAGTGGTGCAATTTCCTTTGCCTTCCTATTTGCAGTAATAGAAGATTCAGGTCCCATGCCCTTTCACTTTACTGCAGCTTTCTTAAGCATCATTGCATTTGTGTTACATCTTTAGAGCTTGGCAGATACTAAAATTTTAAAATATAAATCAAACTCTGGATTGAAAGTCACATTCTTTGCAGGATTCTTTAACACTATTCACCCTCTTTCTTATTCGGAAAACATAGGAAATCAAAACCTATAAATACTATGGATTATTGCTAGATATTACATTGGAGGATATTAAATCACTGACCTTTCCCTTCCACATAAGGAGTTCTAGGACATAAAAACATTTGGTTTTATTGGAAAGAAGTTCTGACTATCTAGTGAATTTATAAATCAAGTAAGTGCTTCAAACAGGAAAATTCAAAACATAACTCCAAGGTGTGATGCCTGCCTCTTGAGTAAGAATGGTCTCAACTGAAGAACACAGAGAAGAATAAAAATCTATGTTCAAAACCCATCCTTTTTTGGGAGTTGCTGTCATGGCTCAGTGGTAATGAACCCAACTAGTGTCTATGAGGACTCAGGTTTGATCCCTGGCCTTACTCAGTAGGTTAGAGGATCTGTCATTGCTGTGAACTGTGGTGTAGGTTGCAGACATGGCTCAGGTCCCTCATTGCTGGGGCTGTGGTGTAGGTAGGCAGATATAGCTTTGATTTGACCCCTAGCTGGGAACCTCCATGTGCCATGGTTATGTCCCCCAACCAAAAAAAAAAAACACCAACCAACCAACCAAACAAAACCTGTCCTTTTTTCACCCCATTGCTTGAAAGTAGGCCTTCTGCGCCAGGCCTTCTATAACAGTCCTTAATTAAAGCAGATGTAACCAAACATTGAATCCTTGTTGAATGATTACTTGTTTCTGTTTTCTCATTTTTAAAAATATTTTGAGCAGTTTTAAGTTCACAGAAAAATTGAGAAGAATGTACAGGGATCTCCTGCATACCACCTGCCCCACTCTTGCACAGCTTCCCCTACCAGCAGCCCCCACCAGATGTCACATTTGTTACACCTGATGAATTGCACTGTCATGTCATCATCACCCAGAATGTATAGTTTACAGCAGGGTTTACTCTGGGTATTGCACATTCTACTTGTTTGGACAAATAAGGATATGTATTCATCACTATAGTGTTATTCTGAGTATTTTCACTGCCCTAAAAATCCTCGCATGTTCCTCCTTTTCATCACTCCTCCACTCTCACTGCCCCCCCGCCAACTACTACTGATTTTTTTTTTCTCTTCCAGAATGTCATATAGTATGTTTGTATGCAGCACTTTCACATTGGCTTCTTTCACATAATAAGTATTTAAGATTCCTCCATGCTTTCCCATGCTTGATAGCTCCTTTAAGTGCTGAATAATATTCCATTGTCTGGATGTGCCACAGTTAATTTATAGATTCATCTACTGAAAGACATTTTTATTGCTTCCAAATTTTGGCAATCATGAATAAAGCTGCTATAAATCTCACTGTACAGGTTTTTGAAAAGATGTAAGTTTTCAACTTCTTTGGGTAGAAGACAAGGAGCGCTTTTGCCAGATCATATAATAAAAGCATATTTAGTTTTATGAGAACCTGCCAAGCTGTCTTCCAAAGTAACTGGGTGAGGAGCTCCCACTATGGCACAGTGGGTTAAGAATCTGACTGCAGTTAAGAATCTGACTGCTGGGCGAGGAGCTCCCACTGTGGCACAGTGGGTTAAGAATCTGACTGCAGTTAAGAATCTGACTGCTGGGCGAGGAGCTCCCACTATGGCACAGTGGGTTAAGAATCTGACTGCAGTGGCTTGCAGAGGTGCAGGTTTCATCCCCAGCACAGCACTATGGGTTAAATGATTGCGCTTTGGCACAGATACATCTTCGGATTCAATCCCTGGCCTAAGAACTTGCATATGCCACGGATGCTGCCATAAGAAAAAAGTATCTGTGCAATCCCACCATCAGTGAATGAGAGTTCCTGTTGCTCCACATCCTCATCAGCATTTGGTGTTGTCAGTGTTCTGGGATTTGGCCATTCTCATAGCTGCAAGGTGCTACCTAATTGTTTCAATTTGCATTTTCCTGAACCTATAGGATGTGGAGCATCTTTTCATATGTTCATTTGCCATCTGTATGTCTTCCTTGGTGGGGTGTCTGTTAAGGGCTTTGGCCCATTTTTAATGGATTTTCTTCTTACTGATAAGTTTTAAGAGTTCTTTGTGTATTATGGATAATCACATGTGGCTTTCACAAATATGTTCTCCCGGTTTGTGGCTTGTCTTTTCTTTCTTTCGACATTGTCTTTGGCAGAGCCTAAGTTTTATTATGAATGAAGACCAGCCTGTCATTTAGCTCTTCCATGAATTGTGCCTTTAGTGTTGTATTTTAAAAAGTCATTGCCATACCCAAAGTCATCAGTATTTTCTCTGATAGTACCTGCTAGAAGTTTTTCAGTTTTGTGTTTTATGTTTAGGTCTATAATTTATTTTGAAATAATTTTTGTGACGTGTACACAGTTTGTGTTTGGATTTATTTTATTCATTTATCTTTTTGCATGTAGATGTCCAGTTGTTCTAGTACTATTTGTTGAAGAGACTGTCTTTGCTCCATTGTATCACCTCTGCTCCTGTGTCATATATCAGTTGACTATATTTATGTAGGTCTGTTTCTTGGCTCTCTATTCTGTCCCATTGATCTGTATCTTTTTTTTTTTTTTTTTGCCAATACCACATTGTCTTGATTAGTAGATCTTGAAGGTGGGTAGTCCTCTAACTTTGTTTTTCCTTCAGTATTGCATTAGCTATTCTGGTCTTTTGCCACTACATATACATTTTAGAATCACTGAGTTAATATCCACAAAATAGGTGGGATCTTGATTGCACTGAATCTGCAGATCAACTTGGGAAGAGCTGATATCTTGACAATACTGTCTTCCTATCCATGAACATTAAATCTCTCTCAACTTATTTAGTTTTATTTGATTTTATTCAGAGTTTTGCAGCTCCCCTCATATTGATCTTGCACATATTTTGTTGGACTTATACCTAATTATTTCCTTTTTGTGGGGAGTGCTAATAAAAATGTATTCTGCTTTTAATTTTAATTTCCATTTGTTCATTGTTTATTGGTATATAGAAAAGCAATGACTTTTTTTGCCTGCACCCAGGGCATGTGGAAGTTCCCAAGCCAGGGATCAAACCTGCACCACATCAGTGACAACTCCGAATCATTAACCTGCTGCACCACAAGAAAACTCCAATGACTTTTTAATATTAACCTTGTACCTCTAAAAGCAGAAACAAAGCATAAAATTTACCTCCGAATATACAAATTCCAAAAACTTGTGCCCAACAAACTCTAGTGTTTCCAAACTAGAGACCAGAAGACAATCCAAAAAAGACACTTGTTTTTGATTTTTAAACATCATTAACAAAGTTTGAGTTCCATAACCAATTATTACAAAATGTATGGCTTTCCTTATTTGAGAGCCTAAAGTCAAGATTTCATGTGCATAAACTAATATAAGATGAAACATTTATGGCCATTTATTACGATTCAAACCACAATATACCAGACATATTTACAAGTACTGAGATAGGGTAGGAACAGAATGGATAAAATGTCTCTTTTTATAAAGCATGGTTGACATTAGGTAGCTAGACCAACTGAAATATCAGTGCTTTTAAGCGCTATGAATACAAATGAGCAGGGTAAGGGGAGAAAGTGTATGCCAGAGGAAGTCCCGGGCATAAAGCAGTAAGGAAAGGCTTTTCTGACAATGACAGTGAAGATGAGAGCAAATGGAAATGAGGGAGTGAACGCTCCAGGTTTCTGGAGAAAGACCATTTCAGGTGAGGGGACAAAGAGGGCAAAAGCCCCAGGGTGGGACTGCCATTTTCCTGCTCCGAGAACTAGGAAGCCAGTACAGCTACAGTATATGAGAAAAGGGAAAAGACTGAAAGGTGAAGTCAGGGAGGTGGTAACAGGGCACATATTATGGGGCCTTCTAGAACCTTGACTTTTATGCTGAAAGAAATGGGAAACCATTAAAAATTTTTAACAGAGAAATGGCACAATCTAATTTACATATTTCAAAAGTCTACTTTGACTGTGAGGTGGAGAAGACCATGGGCAGCATAATGGCCAGCCTCCAAGATGAACTAATGTTTTCTGCCTCAAGTACACAGAGCCTTCCTTCCACATCCATGGGTTCCACATCTGGGGATTCAACCAACACAGAACAAATGGAGAGCCAAGGGTACTCTGCCATTTTATGTGAGAGACTTGAGCACTTGTGGATTTTGTTATGGGGAAGGGTTCCTGGAACCAATTCCACCAGTGGATACTCAGGGACAACCATTTCAGGCTCTTTGTACTCCCCTCAGACAGAGAAGTGGGCTGAGCCATGTAAACAATAGGATATTATGGACATGACAGCATGTGACTTCCAAGTCGGGGTCATAAAAGACACCATGGTGTCTTCCATCCTACTCTCTTTTGGATCACTCACTCTGGGGAAACCAGTGACAATGAGGTGAGGATCCGTAGCCCTTCAGAGAGGCTTACGTAAGCAGGAACTTTCTCAGCAAGGACTAACTTAAGTGAGTTGCCTTGCAAGCTGATTCTCCAGCCCCAGTTAAGCCCTACAATCCTGGTTCACAACTTGACTGTGGCCTCAAGAGATATTCTAGGGAGAGCCACCAACTTAGCTGCTCCCCAATTTCTGGCCCACAGAGGTAGTGGGAGGATAAATGGTTGTTTTAAAGCACTAAATTTAGGGGTAATTTGTTACACAGTAGCAGATAACTGATTCAGGCTAGGGGAGAAACAGTGAGGGCAAGGATGGAATCAGGGAATCAAGGGAAACTATTTCCATGAGGCAAGAGACCCAGTGTTCTGAACTAACTGTAAGCAGCAGAGGCAGGGAGAAGTGGTTCATGCTGAACAGATTACGAAAGTAGGGCCAACAGAATTTTCTTAGAGATTTGATACAGGGTATGAGAAAAAAAAGTAAGGAATCATGGATACTTCCAAGATTTTGATCTTGCATGACTAGCAGAGTAGAATTCCCACTGGATGAACAGGGAAAACTGCCAAAAAGAACAGGAGTAGAAAATGAGAATTCAAAATAATCAAGTATACAGAATTGTCCCCTCACTGTTCTTAGAGTCACAGTGATAGAATTCTATTTTATAAAACATTAAAAATTACTACTTAAGAGTTGATTTTCACATCTAATAGATATAATAATAAAACTGGAACTTAAACAAACTTCAGCTTTTCAGTTGTCTCATCCCTTACCCATCAAAATTTGGGAAAGGCTAACTGTTGGGAGTCAGTGGAGGCTGGTCCATGATCTAAATGTCATGCTGTGGAATGACAATACTGTGTTTTCACTAAATTTGATTTAATTTTTTGGTTTGGGGGTATATGGAAAGAGTGTATTCCCAGGGTCTATTAGGTTGGGGCAAGGGACGGCATTCTGGCCAATAAGACATGATTGTGAAGAATGCAGTCCCCACAGGGCCCTGAACCTAAAACCATCATATGAGAGCTTCATCCCTTACTGCTGTGATGTGCTGAAATGGTAGCATTTCAGACAGAGGAAGCTTGCATCCCTGAAGCTTCAAGAGGAGGAACATGAACTCTGTGTGAGAAAGAGACCTTTTTAAAGGCTCAGCTACTGAAATTTGGGGGTTATCTGTCATGACAGCAAAATAGATCCTATGTGACCAGACATGATTGCCAGGCTCTGATGAAGCCAATCAGATTTCTCAGGTTAATTTTGTGGCGAAAGGTAGCCTGAAGCTTCAGCTAAACTAAACACTATAAACTATATGGTTGCAGGAATGTAGATCCCATTAATGAAAATGGAAGGTAGCTTTCGTGAGCCTTTTCTTTGACTTCTACCTTCTATCCTTCCGTATCTCTCTCCAGACAAGGAATGTTTCCTTGTTCCCTTATCCCATAAACTTTGGAAAATACTCTTATTCTAGCAAAGATCATATTTTATTGTAACTAAATATGAGTTTCCTAAAGGTATGGTTTTGTTTTCATTTTCTGCTTCTTTGAGTGCCTAACACACCGAGAGTTCCAATAAATGTGGGACATATGAATGAGTATTTGTATTTTTATCAATTACAACATTTAGCTGTATTATTTCTGTCATACAATATGATCTATGGAACTGACCAAAAAAAAGTATACCAGTGCTAATAAATACCTAACAAAAGTAGAAACAAGAGGGAAGACCATCTCATTATTCCCAGTGTTGTTTTTGATTTAAAGATAAACTTTATTTTGTAATTTCAGTGTCAGAACAAAAACTTGCCTTTGGTCTTGGGTTTGCCCTGATGTGCTGAGCTTTCTGTGCCATGCTGGTCTGACTATATCTCATGTTTGTTCCAGTCTTCCTTCCTAGATGAAATACCCTGTAATGATTTCAATAGCATGTTTTTATTCTTCTTGTATTACAGTCTTATAACTCAAGCAGAGTTATAAAACAATTAGGAACAAAGCTAAGCAGAAGCTGCGAGGAGTGAGATCAAGGATGGCCACCACAGCATTATACATATGGAAAAATCAGAAATGACTGAATGTCTAACAAGTGAATAGTTAAATTACATTACATCATTTCAGAGTTACTGCAAAGCCAGTAACTTTACGTGCAAGGATCTTTAACTGCTCTACAGTGATCACAGTGTAATCATAGGGAGTTACCAGATGCTTTCCTAAGCATTATCTATATGTACATATAATATATATAATATATATTTGTGCATATAATATACAAGTATATTTAATTATATAATATATAATACATTATATATTGCATGAGATATGCATGATTATATCATTTTTAATATATTAATATATATTATTTATCATAATTATATTTAAATATATTTATGTATTATAAACAATTGTATTATATATTTATAATACTATAAATGTATATTTATAAACCTATAAATAATTACATATAATTGTATATACTACATTCAATATATATATATTTTGTCTTTTTGCTATTTCTTGGGCCGCTCCTGCGGCATATGGAGGTTCCCAGGCTAGGGGTCCAATCAGAGCTGTAGCCGCCGGCCTACGCCAGAGCCACAGCAACGCAGGATCCGAGCCGCGTCTGCGACCTACACCACAGCTCATGGCAACGCCGGATCGTTAACTGAGCAAGGGCAGGGACCGAACCCGCAACCTCATGGTTCCTAGTCGGATTCGTTAACCACTGTGCCACGACGGGAACTCCAATATATTTATTAATTATATATAATATATATAATATAACATATTTATGTATTTATGATATATAAAATGCTTAGGAAATCACCTGGTAACTGGTTAATATTATATATGTACTCCCTATGATTATATACATTAGATATATATCAGCTCAATCGAGCTTTCCAACAGCTCTGAAACAGATATTCTCATTTTCCCCACATTACTGATGAAACTAAAGCATTAAGAAGTTGAGTTACTTGTCCTATGGTAGGTTGATAAATTGTGGAGTGGAGCCAGTGTGCAAAACAGAAATGCGGAATACACATTCTCGACTTCTCCATTTATCTATGTATCACACACAACACAGTGTAATTTTGTCCCTGATGTGTATATATGGTACATGCTGTATATATGCATAGATACTTTGTATGTGCACAAATGTACATGTTTATATTTACATGCACTTGCAAATATATGTGTAGCACAGAAAAACTGATAGGAAATATGCCAAAGTATTAAGTGAACTTTAGCTTTTTTTATATTTAAAAAATATTATATTTTCTGTGGTAAGCTTTATACTCTAAAAAACAAGTTTTAACCTAAAAATAAAGTGGTGGACACACTCTAGACCTAGACAATAACAGTCTACACAGCAGCCCGGTCTGAGTGATGCTCAGTGTGTGATTGCAGGACTGTCTAGTTGATTCTTTCCTTTCTTCACAAGAACCTCCTTTGTATTAGGTACCACTCTAAGAGCAGGGGAGGAGGTGTGTAAACATTTCATGATGGCAAGGTTCATGAGTGAGATCCAGATTATCCCACCCTGCCACAATTACTGGCGGGAGCGGGCAGCCAATAAATGGTGAATGAAGACTGTGATGTGCAAAGCAGAGTCTACATTTCAACTTGAGAAGTCAGAGCTTAAACCAAAATTCCCTCCCTAAATTTACTGCCCTGGAATCTCACATGTGGATGGGAGTCACAGGATTCAAGGAACACACTTTGTGATCAAAAGAGCCACAAGTAAAAAGGGAATCTGAAATAGGAAAAAAAAAATATTCAAATTATGGAGTTCTAGCTGTGGCACAGTGAGTTAAAAATCTGACTTCAGCAGCTCAGGTCACTGAGAAGGCATGGGTTTGATCCCTGGCCTGGTGCAGTGAGTTAAAGTATCTATCGTTGTTGCAGCTGTGGCGTCATAGTTATAGCTCAGACTCAATCCCCTAGTTTGGGAATTTCCATATGCTGTGGGTGTGGCCATAAAAAATTGTTCAAATTAGCTGCATTTAAAACAGATGAGATGGAGAAATATTTATTTATAAATGTTTCTCAGGTAACACCTTCTGAATTGATTTTTTTTTTTTATCTGTAGAACAAGTGAGTTGGAGTCTAGATAAGTGGAGACTTGAGGCTAATAGCTGATCTTTCTGCTTAAATCTGAGGAGGTCAGGCCTGCTGTCAGTCATGGAGGTATTTGCCATCATGTCATCAATATGTGAAAGAGATCTCTTCCACCCCTCTTATTTCTCTTTCACCAGAGCGAGAGGGGGCAGTTGAGAATAAATGTCAAAATATCCACATTACTCTTCTGCTGAGCGGTTTGAGAACATATCAGAACCTTTCATGAAAGACATTTGTTCATTTGAACAAAGGAGAAGCCAAGGGGGGATGTCTTCACATTCTTGAAACATGGCCCACTGCTAAAAAGTTCTAGTGCTTGGCAAGTGTTTTTCTTTAGAAATAAAACCATGGATGGTTTTGAATTATGTTAGAAAAATTTTAAGACTTGGATTTATTTGTTAATTTTTAGTAGTGTTAGTAGAAAAACTGTCATTTACTTAAGATGATTAAAGTGCCCTTTAATCACCTCCTTTCCTCCCTGTTCTCACAAAGTTTCTAAATTAGACAAAACATTAAATAGCACTGTTATTAAAAATTTGGAAAGTGTGTGCATACATCTATTTTTTACACTAATGTCTTAAGACCTTGTTTGCGGGGGAGCTATTCTACAAAATTCTCACTTCATAATCAAGTCTATCAGCTTCAACATGAAAACTAACATGTAACAGAAATAATTTCTCCCTGCTGAAAAAAATTTAATGCTGCTAAATATTTTTAGCAAACACATATAACTTGACTCTTGAACAAGGCAGAGGTTAGGGGAGCTGACCCTCCCCTCAGTGGAAATTCTGCATGTAATTTACAGTTGGCCCCCAGTATCCTCAGTACTTCTTTATCCATGGCTCTATATCCACAGATTCAACCAACCAGAGACAATGGAGCACTAGAGCATTTACTACTGAAATAAGTAGTGTATAAGTGGACCCACACAGTTCAAATCTGTGTTGTTCATGAGTCAGCTGTATATAGACTATATAGCCTTGGTATAGTTTTATAAAGTGGTGCAAACACTAGTATTTCTGAGAATAGAGTTTTGATTCCCAACAGCAGTGGGAAAAGCTCCTGTTATCTCACATCCTCACTAGCATCTAGCATCGTTAGTTTTTTGGATTTTCAACATTCTAATAGGTCTATAGTATCTCATTATTGTTTTACTTTGCATTTCCTGATGATACAGGATGTGTAGCATTTTTCAAATGCTTGCTTGCCATCTCAGTATCTTTTTTAGTGAATGTAGCCAATTTTTAAGTTATTTCTTTTCTTTTTTTTTGAGTTATGAGTGTTTTTTTAATATATTTTGAATAACAATCCTTTATTAGTTGTGTCTTTTACAAATGTTTTCTCCCAGTTTGTGGCTTGTCTTTTCATTCTTTTGATATCTCTCCCAAAGCAGAGGCTTTTAATAAAATTCAGAGGGTACAGAATAAATCACATTAACCAATTGAAAAAGGAAGATTTTTTTTAACAAGCCAGGGGAAAACATTTTAAAAATAAGCCTTGTAGGTCACGAGAAAATTTAAGATTTCCATTAAGGGAATAAACCCTGATCCAGATAAAAGAAACAGCAAAAAAGTGAATTTCTCTCTTTAAATAAGTAAGAAGTGAGCCAAAATAATCATGGTCCATAATTGAGTACATAAATTTTTCTGAAAATAGTGCCCATGGTATGACTGAACTTGACTCTTTCTTATTTTCCCCTGAATTTACAACATCTATAAAATAATTGTATTACTCTGTATTGAGATTAGATGGGACAAATCTAAAATTTACATTCTAGAAATAAGTAAAGCACCAGTATCTTAAATTTATGAAACTACCAGGATCCTTAACTTAGCACACCCATGTGAAAGTAGAAATTTTGTGGTTGACATCTGTTGTTTTGACTTCCCAACATCCTGTATTTCCTCAGGAAATATAACCCCATTTTCCTTGTATAAATTGTCCATCTATCATTCGAGTGTTTGAAGCCAGATCTCCATCTCCACCGAACTGGGTGTAGGACCTTGACTAGCCAATGGAGCCCTTTTTCATAGTTACACATCTCAGGAGTGAGTTCAAGATTCAAGCAGAGCAGAGCTAGTCAAAATATTTTCTTGGATTAAAGTGGCTCTTGAGGGAGGAAAGAGAAGGTCTGTCTCCCTTTGCCTTCCCCTCTCTTTTTCTTGCATCAAAGGCTATAAAGGAGAAGTAATCCTGGAGCTCTCTAAGGCTGCCTTTGCTACTTGACAAGAGAATCTCCCTGAAATTAAAATTCACACAACAGAGGCAAGAGATGGAATGAGAGAAACACAGTGCCATGACCCAAGCCCAATCTACCTCTTATAAAATGTAACTAGGAGTTAAGAAAGTCCTTTGTGCTTAAGCAAATCCAAGCTGTATTGTGAGTTCCTACAATCAAGAGTCTTGAGTACTAGCGACCTCGTCTTGTCATCTCATTGGTCCTTAATTTGCACACTATAATCCAGGAAATACCCATGTCTCTTTCTTCTCTGCCTGTGTTTGACCACTTGATGTCATCAACTACTGACTTTAAACAAGTTTAAATAGCTATGCACAAAAATACACATCTGTAGGCTTTGATTCCTTAACTGGATCTGCCTCATAACACAATGCTCAGGAGCTGCGGGCTACAGGCAATAAGAAGCTGCCTTCACTGCTGTCTCAAGTCACTTGAAGAATTCTCCTCCAACCTGACACACACACACCAGCAGAATCTGATACCTCATGGGAATAGATGACTTTTGTACAAAAGTATAGGGCATAAAAGCTTTGGGAGACATTTATTTATGCATGTTACATGTGGTGAATTTGTATAGCATACTGGCTGTATACTACAGGTCATACAATATCTGTATGTTGATGGATGTTAAATGCGCAAGATATATCTAATTGGACATCATGAGATGAATAGTCAGCAATAATTAAAAGGACATATCTCTAATGTAGTATAACATTCTCAATCAATTTAGGGCTTGTTGATTTATCAATATAATAGAAAAAGAGGATATAGAGAAATGTCATGTAGGAAAGTACGTGGAACATTTGAGTTTATCTGAGAGATCCCATTCCTCCTGGGATTGTTAGGGCTCTGAGGTTACACACAAACAGTTTAATCTTTTTGAATCTAAGTTTTGCACTTATAGGGTAAAGATAATCCTTCACAGGTGACCTCTAGAATACAACAAAATCAGAAACATGGTAGTGCTGAGCAGGCTCTCCATCATGTAGTAGATATGTTTAACCATTGCTTTTCAAGAATATGGTGTGGAATTGATGCCAAACAATTTTTTAGAAAAATTGTCACCATATTTGCAGGAATCTGAATTTTTATAAAGAGTGTTAGGATTTAAGCAAGTTAAGTGGATATGTCAAAACTAATTGAGTTTCTAAGATGTATAAAAAGAGGGATCCCAGATTGAATGTAATCCCTATCAAATTACCCATGACATTTTTCACAGAACTAGAACAAACAATCTAAGAAGTTATATGGAACCATAAAAGACCCAGAATTACCAAAGCAATCCTGAGGGGGAAAAACCAAGCAGGAGGTATAACTCTCCCAGACTTCAGACAATATTACAAAGCTACAGTAATCAAGACAGTGTGGTACTGGTACAAAAACAGACATACAGACCAATGGAACAGAACAGAGAACCCATAAATAAAACCAGATGTCTATGATCAATTAATCTTCAACAAAGGAGACAAGAATATAAAATGGGAAAAAGTTTCTTTAGCAAGTGGTGCTTGAAAAACTGGACAGCTGCATGTAATCTATGAAATTACCCTCACACCATCCACTAAATAAACACCCTCACACCATCCACTAAGATAAACTCAAAGTGGCTTAAAAACTTCAACAAAGACAGGACACCATAAAACTCCTGGAAGAGAACATAGGCAAAACATTCTCTGACATCAACCATACAAACTTTCTTTTTTTAGCTCAGTCCCCAAGGCAATAGAAATAAAAACAAAAATAAACCAGTGGAACCTAATCAAACATAAAAGCTTTTCCACAACAAACAAATTGTAAAACCCCAAAAAGACAACCTACAGAATGGGAGAAAATAGTTGCAAATGATGCAACAAAAGGGGCTTTATCTCTAAAATATACGAAGAAATCATACAACTCAACAGCAGACAAACAAACAACCCAAACAAAAAACAGGCAGACTACCTGAGACATTTCTCCAAAGAAGACTTATGGATGGCCACTAGGCATATGAAAAAATGCTCAACATTACTAACTATTAGAGCAATGCAAATCAAAATTACAATGAGGTACCACTTCACACCGGTCAGAATAGCTATCATCAATAAGTCTACAAATAACAAAAGCTGGAGAGGGTGTGGAGAAAAGGGAAGCTTCCTACATTGTTGATGGGAATGTAAATTGGTACAACCACTATGGAAACCAGTATGGAGGTACCTCAGAAAACTAAATATGGACCTACCATATGATCCAGGAATTCCACTCCTGGGCATATAGCCTGAAGAAACTTTCATTCAAAAAGATATATGCACTCTGATATTCAATGCAGCACTATTCAAAATAGCCAAAACAAGGAAACACCTAAATGTCCACTGACAGATGAATGGATTGAGAAGATGTAAATATACAAAATGGAATACTAGTCAGCCATAAAAAATAAACTAATGCCATTTGCAGCAACATGGATGGAACTAGAGATTCTCATAATAAATGAAGACAGAAAGACAAGTACCATATGATATCATTTATATGTGGAATCTAAAATACAGCACAGATGAACCTATTTATAGAATAGAGAAAAACTCAGGGACATAGAGAACAGACTTGTGGTTACCAAGGCAGAGGAGGAGGGAGTGGGATGGCCTGGGAGTTTGGGTTTGTAGATGCAACTATTGTATTTAGAGTGGATAAGCAATGAGATCTTACTGTATAGCAGAGGGAGCTATATCCAATCTCTGGGGATAGAACATGATGGAAGATAATATGAGAAAAATAATGTGTGTGTGTGTGTGTCACTTTGCTGTACAGCAGAAATCGACAGCACATTGTAATCTAACTATAATAAAAAATTTAAAAAGAGGGATCCCCTCAAAGACAGAAATCAAGAAGAAATGTAAAAATAGAGTGGTCATCCCCAGAAGACTATAGAAACAACAGATATTGAACTAGATATAACTCCTTAGGATAAAAGCCAAGGAGAAGATAAAGAGCACATTTGTGTTGTCATGAACACAAAAAGGAGTACTATAAAAACTCCATCTTTAAATGCAGCAAGTAAAGTTACTTTCAGTCTAGGATTTCAGTGGTGACAGACAGAAAAATAAAATCTTCCATGAAAAATAAAACACTTTAATGGTGCCACATGAATGTGGGGCTTGTGATATAAAATCTCACATTAACAAAATAAACATAAGAACTTTTCTATAACTCAAATTCCTAGCGCCCTGGTGTACACAGGGCTTCAAAAAAAGAAAATGAACTCCTATGAGAAAGAGGACAACCATAGGAGAAAGAGTACCCAATAAGTTAAAGTAATCTACAAGCATCTATAAGAATGACTTGTGGCTGCCTGATGGGAGGGGAGGGAGTGGGAGGGATCGGGAGCTTGGGCTTATCAGACACAACTTAGAATAGATTTACTGGAGTTCCCGTCGTAGCGCAGTGGTTAACGAATCCGACTAGGAACCATGAGGTTGCGGGTTCGGTCCCTGCCCTTGCTCAGTGGGTTAAGGATCCGGCGTTGCCGTGAGCTGTGGTGTAGGTTGCAGACGCGGCTCGGATCCCGCGTTGCTGTGGCTCTGGCGTGGGCCAGCGGCTACAGTTCCGATCAGACCCCTAGCCTGGGAACCTCCACATGCCGGCGTGGGCCAGCGGCTACAGCTGGGATCAGATCCCTAGCCTGGGAACCTCCACATGCCGAGGGAGCGGCCCTAGAAATAGCAAAAAGACAAAAAAAAAAAAAAAAAAAGAATAGATTTACAAGGAGATCCTGCTGAATAGCATTGAGAACTTTGTCGAGGTACTCATGTTGCAACAGAAGAAAGGGTGGGGGAAAAATGTAATTGTAATGTATACATGTAAGGATAACCTGACCCCCTTGCTGTACAGTGGGAAAATTTAAAAAAATTATAAAAAAAATAAAGAGGCACAGCTGAGTAGATGGCCCACCTTAATACTGGTGTAGTCCTCTGGTGTATAAATACCTGATGGTAATTAAATAATCCACCCGGACTTTGAAATTAAAAAAAAAAAAAAAGAATGTCTATAATTCTTGAAAGTCTGAAAATGAAGATTGAGAACCATTCTCAAAGAACAGGTAACTAGGAAAAGAGAATATATCAGTTTGAAAAGAAAGTAAAATTTCTAGAATTAAAGGGTACATGAAAACCAAAGGAATGTTTAGGTAACTACCGATGTTGGACAAAATATACTGTGAAGTTAAAAGTATTGATGATAAAAAGATTATTACATAATAATGAAAGAAATCATTCACCGATAGGATTAAAATAATGTAGACTTATATATATATATATTTATTAGCATAAACTCAGAGTGAGAATGAAGAGGATTTTAACTACTCAATCAAAAAGTTAGATGTCATGCATGGATGAAGAACACTATTCCAATACTTAGAAAGTCTACATTTTACATCTGTACACAAACCATCTGAAAAATTTATGCTGAATAGGTTACAAATATGTTCATACCAATAATCATATATGAAGGATATATAGTCCAATAAATTTAGTTCTCAATTCAATTTAATTCAAATGCAATGTCACTGGAAATAAATAACAAAAAGAGCAAAAAAAAATTCTCATGTTTAAGTATGTTAAGATAGAGTTAAATTTTATAAAACAAACAATGCATCATACTGGAAATTTTGCCTAAGTAGGAATGAAAATTCTACATGTAATAATTCACAGGTTATTCAGAGGCAAATTTATAGCTTTAAATGTATATAATGGAAATAAGAAACACTTGAAAGTCAATGAGATTGTTTTTCAATTCACAAATTTAGGGGAAAGAAATAACAGAATAAACCAAAGAAAGTAAATGCAAAGATATAAAGACATAAGCAGAAATTAATAGAAAAATAGGATTAAAGGTGAGCAAGACAACACTCTCTGCTGTTGCTTGCATAAAGGAACTAATCCCATTTGTGAGAGTTCCACCTTCATGACTGACTGGCTTTCAAAGGCCCCACTTCCTAATACTTTCATGTTGAGGGCTAAGGTTTCAACCACATAAATTTGGAAGAGGCACAAACATTTAGTCCATAACAAGAGAACTGTCAATTTGGTAAATCAAGAAAATTTGCAGGCAGGCTATTAGAAATAAGACAATTCAGCAAGACTGCTATTTACAAGACCAACATAAAAAAAAATAACATTACTATACAGTAGAAACTTCCAATTAGAAAATGTAAATTTTAAAATAACCATAGCAACAAGAACCATGAATTATTAAGGTCTCAGTCTAACAAAATAGTTAAGACTTATACAGAGCAAATTTTAAAACTTTGCTGAATGACATTAAAAATATCCTTAATAAATGGAAAGACATACTACGTTATAGGTGAAAGGATTTGATATTTTAAGATGTTAATTGGTCTATAATTCAGTGTGGGCCCAAACTAAAATCCTATCAGCAATTTCTTTCATGCTCATCTAATTTGAAATTTGTATAGAAGAATTAAGCATCAAGGAAAAGTAAGAACCATCATGGCTCAGCAGAAATGAATCCCACTAGTATCCATGAGGATGCGGGTTCTATCCCTGGCTCCATTCAGTAGATTAAGGATCTGGCATTGCCATGAGCTCTGGTATAGGTCACATTTACAGTTTGGATCTGGTGTTGTGGCTGTGGCATACGCTGGCAGCTGCAGCTCCGATTCTACCCCTAGTCTGGGAACTTCCATATGCCACAAGTGTGGTTCTAAAAAGACAAGAAAGAAGGAAGGAAGGATGGATGGATCAAGAAAGAGGAAGGAAGAAAGAAAGAAAAGATAAAGTAAGAACATTTTGAATAATAGTTAACAGTGAGGTTGCTAACACAATTTGTAAATCAACTACACTTCAACTAAAAGAAAGAGTTACTGGCGAAGCATCACTAAACTGAGCAAAAACCAAAATGCAATGTCAGATCAATGATAAATAAGCCAAGATGGTGCTCATATAAAGCAAGACAAATAGATGAAATAGATCCAAATATAGGGGGTAGAGAATCCCTGCATATATGTATTTAAATTTAGCTTATATTTGCATAAACATAGCAAATCAGATCCCTATCTGATGATCATATTTGAAAATTCCAACAGATTAACAAAATTATAAAAACAAGTTTAAAATTTTAGAAATGTAACTAAGTACAGTTATGATGTTGGATTAAGTAAGACCTTTTTTTTAAATAAGGTACAAAAATTCAATTATACTGAAATACAAAACTCATAATATGACAATAAGCAACACAATAAAAGTTGGTAATTGAACTGTGGATTACACAGCTCTATTTGCTTTGCATATAATTCCTAAAGAGCTAACATTATTAACATTATTATTAATAAAATAACCTAATGCTTGAATAGAAAAAGAACAAATAATATGCATAAGTGATTCATTGGTGGGACAACCTGAATGGTTAATGATATATGAAATTATGATCAACCACACTGATCATCAGAAAAATATCTATTAAACATTAGGGAAAAATGCTATTTCAAACCCAGCATCAAGGAACCATTAATATATCTTGCAGTATCAAGAACTGCTTGAGGCTGTAGGTAAGTGGCAACTCTAATATATTGTTAGTAGGAGAATATTGAAACTACAACTTTGGAAAGAAAATTCTAAATGATTATGCGAGTGTTTCCCTCCAACACCATCATTCATGCTTTTAAATATTTACCTGGGAGGAACTCTAGACCCAGGGCTATGGTTTAGCTGCACATCTGACTCAGCATCTACCCCCGTTTTTCAGTTCCCCATCCAGATGCACTGGCACTCAAGCTGTTCATATTGTTACATATTTTACATATTACATGTTCTATCACTATTATAGAGCAGTTAAGCTGACAAGATGGACATCGAATAATAATTTGATAGTAAGTACACAGCACAAAATTTTAAAAAATCAAGTTGTCAAAGCAAGTACAGTGTGAGAATATGAAGGTAATTGCCCAAACAGAAAGACCAAAAATGTATATCATTTACAGAAACAAGCATATATTATCAAAGTATAAACAAATGTATATTTGACCTAGAATATCCTTGCTCATTTCGGAGTTGTGATTATCTGCCCGAGGAACAAAGGAAGGAAATGAGGTTGAATACAAATTCAACTACACATAAAATATTTAATTTCAATGTATGTTTGTTTGTTTGTTTGTTTTCCCGCTGTACAGCCTGGGGTCAAGTTACTCTTACATGTATACATTTTTTTCCCCCATCCTTTGTTCTGTTGCATTATGAGTATCTAGACATAGTTCTCAATGCTACTCAGCAAGATCTACTTGTAAATCTATTCCAAGTTGTATCTGATAACCCCAAGCTCCCAATCCCTCCCACTTCCTCCCTCTCCCATAGGGCAGCCACAAGTCTATTCTCCAAGTCCATGATTTTCTTTTCTGTGGAGATGTTCATTTGTGCTGTATATTAGACTCCAGTTATAAGTGATATCATATGTTATTTGTCTTTGTCTTTCTGACTCTTTTCACTCAGAGCAAGAGTCTCTATTTCAATGTTTTAATGAACAAAGTCTGATAGAAAAGAACATATGAAATTGTTCTCACTTTTACTCTTCTCTTCCTATTTGGATGCCTTTTATTTCTTTTGTCTGATTGCTGTGGCTAGGACTTGCAATACCATGTCGAGTAACAGTGGTGAGAGTGGACATTCTTGTCTTGTTCCAGATTTTAGTGGGAAGGATTTCAGCTTTTCTCCATTGAGTATTATATTTGCTGTGGGTTTGTCATAAATGGCTTTGATTATGTTAAGGTATGTTTCCTCTATACCGACTTTGGTAAGAGTTTTTATCATGAGTGGATGTTGGACTTTGTCAAATGCTTTTTCTGCATCTATTGAGATGATCATGTGGTTTTTGACTTTTCTTTTGTTAATGTGGTATATGACATTGATTGATTTGCATATGGTGAACCATCTTTGTGCACCTGGGATGAATCCCACCTGGTTGTGGTATATGATCTTTTTTACATGTTGTTGGATTTAGTTGACTGAAATTTTGTTGAGAATTTTGAGTCTACATTCCTTAAAGATACTGGCCAATAGTTTTCTTTTTTGGTGGTGTCTTTGTCTGGTTTTGGAATTAGAGTGATGATGGCATCATAGAATGTCTTTTGAAGTGTTCCTTTTTCTTGAACCTTTTGAAAAAGTTCAAGGAGGATGGGTATAAGTTCCTTTTTGTATGTTTGGTAGAATTCACCTGTGAAGCCATCTGGTCCTGGACTTTTATTTGCAAGGAGTGTTTTTATGACATCTCCAATTTAATTTCTAGTGATCGGTAGGTTCAGTTGATCTATTTCTTCTTGATTCAGTTTTGGCAGGCTGTAAGTCTCCAGAAAGTTGTCTATTTCTTCTAGTTGTCCAATTTTTTAGCATATAATTGTTCATAGAATTCTCTCAGGTTTTTTGTATTTTTGTAGTATCCATTGTGACTTCTCTTTTTTCATTTCTTATTTTTGTTTGTTTTTTTTTTCTCTCCTCTCCTTGGTGAGTCTAGCCAGAGGTTTGTCAATTCTGTATACCTTTTCAAAGAACCAGATCTTGGTTTTATTTATTTTTCCTATTATTTTTTAATCTCTGTTTTATTGATTTCCTCTCTGATCCTTATGATTTCCTTCCTTCGGCTGAATTTAGGTTTTGTTTTTTCTTCCTTTTCTGATTCATTTAGGTGGTGGGTTAAGTTGTCGATTTGAGATTTTTCTTCTTTTTTGAGGAAGGCCTGTATTGCTATGAATGTCCCTCTGAAAACTGCTTTTGTGGCATCCCATAGATTTTGAGTGGTTGTGTCTTCATTATCATTTGTCTCGAGGTATTTTTTAATTTCCTTCTTGATTTCATCCTTGACCCATTGGTTTTTAAGTAGCATGTTGTTTAGTCTCCATATAGTCAGTTTTTTCTCATTTCTTTTCCTGCAGTAGATTTCTAGTTTCATGCCATTGTGGTCAGAGAAGATACTTGAAATAATTTCTATAATCTTAAATTTGTTGAGGTTAGCTTTGTGATAAATTCTTGAGAATGTTCCATCTGCACTTGAGAAGAATGTATATTCTGATTTTTTTGGATGTAAGGTCCTGAAAATGTCAATTAAGTCTAACTCTTCTATTGCGTCCTTTAGGATCTCTGTTGCCTTGTTGATTTTATATCTAGAGGATTTGTTCATTGATGTGACTGGGGTGTTAGAGTCTCCTACTATGGTTGTATTCCCATCAGTTCTCCTTTTATATCTGTTAGTATTTGTTGGAGGTATCTGGGTGCTCCTATAGTAGGTGCATATATATTGATGATTGTAATATCCTCTTATTGAATGGATCCTTTAACCATTAAATAGTGTTCTTCTTTGTCTTTCTTTATAGCCTTTGTTTTAAAGTCTATTTTGTCTGATATGAGTATTGCAACTCCTGCTTTACTGTCTTGTCCATTGGCATGAAATATCTTCTCCCATCCCCTCACTTTCAATCTGTATATGTCCTTTGCCCTAAGATGAGTTTCTTGTAGACAGAAGATTGAAGGTTGTTGCTGTTTTATCTAATCTGCCACTGTGTCTTTTGATTGGACATTCAGTCCATTGACATTTAAGGTGATTATTGATCTATATGTATTTATTGCCATTTTAAACCTTGTTTTCCAGTTGATTCTATGTTTCTCTTTTCTTCTTTTGTTTTTTGGGTTGGGTGGTTTCCATTTATTTTATGATTGAGTACTTTTCTTTTCAGTTTTTGTGAGTGTAATCTTCATTTTTGATTTCTAGTTGCCCTGTTTTTTAGATATGTTGACCGCTTTCTATATCCACTTGCTTTAGCCTGATAGTCATATATGCTCAAACACATCATTAAAATTAAAAAAGAATATATATTTTCTTACTTTCCTTCCCATATTTTATGATTTTGATGTCTTTTTTTTTAAACATCTTCATGTTTAGATCTGTATGCTGACTTATTTAACTGGTTGCTTTCCAATTGTGGTTTCCTCCATCCTAATTCTTCTTCTTCTTCTTCTTTTTTTTTTTTAACTTAGAGAAGTCCTTTCAGAATTTCTTTTGGAATGGGTTTAGTATTTCTGTACTCTTTTACCTTTTGTTTGTTGGAGAAATTCTTTATTTCCCCTTCTATTTTAAATGACATTCTTGCTAGATAGAGTATTCTAGGTTGCAAATTTTTTCCTTTTAGCTCTTTATTTATTTATTTTTTTGTCTTTTTGTCTTTTCTAGGGCTGCACCTGCAGCACATGGAGATTCCCAGGCTAGGGGTCTAATCAGAGCTATATCCACCAGCCTACACCACAGCCATAGCAGTGTGGGATGTGAGCCACATATGCAAACTACACCACAGCTCATGGCAATACTGGATCATTAACCCACTGAGTGAGGCCAGGGATTGAACCTGCAACCTCATGGTTCCTAGGTGGAATTGTTAACCACTGCGCCAAGAGGGGAACACCTCCTTTCAGCACTTTAAATATATCTTGCCACTCCCTTCTGGCCTGTAGTGCTTCTGTAGAGAAATGAGCTGATACCTTATGGAAGTTCCCTTATAATTAACGCTTTTCTAGAAAACCCTAAGGACTCAACCCAAAAACTACTTGAACTGATCAACAAATTCAGCAAAGTAGCAGGATATAAGTTTAATATACAGAATTCAGTCACATTTCCGTATACTAACAATGAAATACTAGAAAAGGAATACAAAAATACGATACCTTTTAAAATTCTACCCCCAAAAATCAAATGCCTGGGAATACACTGACAAAGGAGGTAAAAGACTTACATGCTGAGAACTATAAAACATTAATCAAGGAAATTAAAGAAGATGTAAAGAAATGGAAAGATATTCCATGTTCCTGGGTTGGAAAAATTAATATTATAAAAATGGCCATACTACCCAAAGCAATCTACAGATTCAACGCAATCCCTATCAAATTACCCATGACGTTTTTCACAGAACTAGAACAAACAATCCAAACATTTATATGGAACCACAAAAGACCCAGAATTGCTAAAGCAATCCTGAGAAACAAAAACCAAGCAGGAGGCATCACTCTCCCAGACTTCAGGCAATATTACAAAGCCACATTAATCAAGACAGTCTGGTACTGGTACCAAAACAGACAGACAGACCAATGGAGCAGAACAGAGAACCCAGAAATAAAGCCAGACACCCATGGTCAATTAATCTTTGACAAAGGAGGCAAGAACATAAAATGGGAAAAAGACAGTCTTTTAAGCAAGTATTGCTGGGATACCTGGACAGCTGCATGCAAAGCAATGAAACTAGGACACACCTTCACACCATGCACAAAAATAAACTCAAATGGCTGAAAGACTTAAATGTAAGATAAGACACCATAAAACTCCTGGAAGAGAACATAGAAAAAACATTCTCTGACATCAATTTACAAATGTTTTCTCAGGTCAGTCTCCCAAAGCAACAGAAATAAAAGCAAAAATAAACCAATGGGACCTAATCAAACTGACAAGCTTTTGCACTGCAAAGGAAAATAAAAAGAAAACAAAAAGACAACTTACAGAATGGGAGAAAATGGTGTCAAATTATGCATCTGACAAGGGCTTAATCTCAAAAATATACAAACAATTTATACAACTCAACAGCAAAAAAGCCAACAACCCAATGCAAAAATGGGCAAAAGACCTGAATAGGCATTTTTCCAAGGAAGATATACAGATGGCCAACAAACACAGGAAAAAATGCTCAACATCACTGATTATTAGAGAAATGCAAATCAAAACTACCATGAGATACCACTTCACACCAGTCAGAATGGCCATCATTAATAAGTCCACAAATAACAAATGCTGGAGGGGGTGTGGAGAAAAGGGAACCTTCCTACACTGTTGGTGGGAATGTAAGATGGTACAACTACTATGGAGAACAGTATAGAGGTACCTTAGAAAACTATACATAGAACTACCATATGACCTAGTAATCCCACTCTTGGGCACATATCCAGACAAAACTTTCCTTAGAAAAAACGTATGCACCCGCATGTTTTTTGCAGCAGTATTCACCATAGCCAAGACATGGAAACAACCCAAATGTCCATTGACAGATGACTGGATTAGGAAGATGTGGTATATATACACAATGGAATACTACTAAGCCATAAAAAAGAATGAAATAATGCCATTTGCAGCAACATAGATGGAACAAGAGGCTCTCCTACAGAAAGAAAAAGAAATACCACATGATATCACTTATATATGGAATCTAATATACGGCACGAATGAACCTTTCCATAGAAAAGAAAATCATGGACTTGGAGAATTGACTTGTGGTTGCCAAGGGTGAGGGGGAGGGAGTGGGGGAGAGAGTGGGATGGATTGGGATCTTGGGATTAATAGATGCAGATTATTGGCTTTGGAATGGTATAGCAATGAGATCCTGCTGTGTAGCACTGAGAACTATGTCTGGTCACTTATGATGGAGCATGATAATGTGAGGAAATAGAATGTATACATGTATGTGTAACTGGGTCACCATGCTGTACAGTAGAAAAAAAATGTATTGGGGAAATTTTAAAAAAAATTTAAAAATCATAAAAATAAATGTTATCAATATTTTACAGTATATTTGAAATATTCTATAATTGAACAAACATGGTAAACTTAAAAAAAAAGGAAAAAAAGATAAAGACCCAATGCAATTTTTTCACTGGATGAAAGAGATCTACTTCAGGGCCTCACTGTCCACACCTACTCAGACCTCCTGAGCTCAAAGATGACTGGCTTCAAATGCAGTCTTTCCAAATGGCGATCCAGTAGGATCATATTAATTACTTAATGCTGTCTTAACATACTGCAAAAGACAGATAGTACATAGTAACCACACACAATACCATGGCATGAATGATCCCGAAATTAGTACCCCATTTAAAGGTCTTGGTTAAAGATTTCCAATGGAACAATTACATCCAACATCTCAACTAGGTTCATTCCAAAATAGAGACAAGTTTTCTAATATTTATTATAAAATGTTCCAATCATGACTAATAGTGGTAACTACAGGGGAAATTTTTTGCTTTTTAGGGCCGCGCTTGCAGTATGTGGAAGTTCCTGAGCTAGGGGTCAAATCGGAGCTTCGGCTGCTGGCCTACAACACAGCCACAGCAACGTGGGACCCAAGTTGTATCTGTGACCTACACTATAGCTCATGGCACTGCCAGATCCTTACCCCACTGAGTGATGCCAGGGACAGAATCCATGTCCTCACAGATACTAGTCAGTCTCGTTTCCACTGTGCCAACACAGGACCTCCCAAAAGTTCTTCATGTCAAAAGGAGAGAAGTCAGAGCCATGTTCTTTTGGTGGTGTTATTTGCTTTGGTTTTGTGTGTGCGCATGTGTGTGCTGGAAACCTTTGGGTCCGTATATGTTCTGAGGGCAGAAGGGATCAGACTGGGGGTATATGAGAGCTGTGTGGCTAAAACTCAAATCTATTACCTTGCTTTCAACATACCCATTTAAAAGTATGTGAAGTCAAATGTGAAAATTCTTTCTCATTTTTCACCAGATGTCAATAATCTCTCCATATATTTTCTATCAAAACCTGGCCTTAAGCTGTACCGTACATTCCCCCAGGACAGATATAAGTCTCTTGTCTTAAAAATGGAATATATTTCTCATGTGGCCCCAAGGCAAGTGAAGAGTATAATAGTTTTGCATCAGAGAAACCCTCTCCTCCTTCTTCTGACCCCCTGCAGAGTGAATTTAAGATGAAGATTGCACCTGCCCTCTGGGATCATCATTTTTCACACTTCATCTTTTCTCCTTCTGAGGGCTTTTCTTCTTGTCTGGTCTCCTTTTCTTAGGCTCTAGGTGGCTTTACTGTTAGACTTCCATCCAGTTCACCTTCCTATCACTTTAGTTGGTGTGAGCCTTTACCTTGAAATGGTTTCATAAACAAGTGAAGGGAACAAAAGGAACAGTTAATGATTTTGAGATACAGGCTGAAGCACAACAGAAATAGAAATGTATTGCTAAGGGTTATCTTTGTGTGTGTGTGTGTGTGTGTGTGTGTGTGTGTGTGTTTTAGTCTTTTTTCCTAGGACCACACCCTCGGCATGTGGAGGTTCCCAGGCTAGGGGTCCAATCGGAGCTGTAGCCTCCAGCCTATGCCAGAGCTACAGCAACGCTCAATCCAAGTCACAGCTACAAACTACATCACAGCTCATGGCAATGCCGGATCCTTAACCCACTGAACAAGGCCAGGGATCGAACCCACAACCTCATGGTTACTAGTCGAATTCATTTCTGCTGTGCCACAATAGGAATGCCAGGGTTATCTTTTAATATCTGAATTTTGTGCTATGAATATATATTCCACCCATCGCCTGAAGATTTTGTCAAGTAACTTCCTCAAGGCTGGTAAGAATTACAGCGCTAGACAATGAGTGGTTAAATTAGAATTTTCTTGAGAGAGACACAAACTCGCATTTTTCTGAATGAGTATCAGATTTCTGAAAATGGAAAGATGGCCCCCGGTTGAATTCTGAGTGTTCTTAAGTCATGAGGCTTTGATAGGCTACTTTTGGTTTCTTTAGCCAGGCTAAAGCATAAAGCCCCGCAGAGAGGTAAAACTGTCGAGGTCTGCTTTTCTACTCGTTTGGCAGAGGGGCAGAAGTTCACCGCACAGCTATCAGAGGATACCAAGAGAGGGCTGGCATGTGAATCACTATGCTGATTTCCAGTGAAGTTTCAGTACTGCTTAGCTCTCTCTGAAATAACATCTGTCATCTGAACCATAAAACACACATGCTGCAATCTTCCAGAAATTAACTGCAAATTGTTATTATTCTCTTGCTTAATGATCTTTATGAATCAATTAGAACAAAAAATAGCATTATACAAGCAGAATCCAGAGAAGACAAATTAAATTTCAGCGACACTACATTAACTACTATTAATATTTCTTTAACTAAACCCTCAAAAACCATTTGGACATTAATTCCAAAGTAATCAACAAATAGCCAAGACTCATTTTGGAAAAAAGCAAAACTCTGGCAAGAATTAACTGCAGGGGAGTTCCCTGGTGGTCTAGTGGTTAGGACTTGGCGTTTTCATCACTGCGGTCCAGGTTCAAATGCCAAGGCCAAAAAAAAAGGAAAAAATTAACTGCAGGACAGGAACTTTTTTAATATTTCAAAACTAATGTTTATATTCTAGATCTTTGATTTTGATCTGCATGATAAATATTTTCTTTTGATGGAGAGGAGGTAGAAGTTGGACATACAGTTAGCTATAGTGAGTCATTACACACACATACAATATATATGGCTTTTTTACTACACTGGAAATACACATTAGGATTGAACAGGTTCTGTCTAATTATAAAGTTCTACCTTATTCACCTCTGTATTTCCAGCCCCAACATGGGGCAGGAACAGCCAGACACTCAGTAAATATTTCCTGAGTCAATGAACTGTACCTCACAGTGTTCAAAATCAAACAATTTATAGTTTAGCGCTTAAAAATCAGCTTGTCACCACTCTAGGTGATACTACCCATGGTTTTAAGAATTATATTCAAATATTCCAAGGCTGGGGAGAAAAGTGTGCTCATATTTAATCCCATAAATATTTTATGGTATATTTAATAAGGATACAGATGAGCGCTAAGTCTCTGTTCTTCGTTTATTATCGTTCTTTTTGCATCTGTCCTCTCCTTTCCATCCGTGCATGGCTGCCATGTGTGGAGGCTCCTGGCTGCCAGCGTGGCAGCAGGCACTGGCCTCAGTGCTGTGACATATCTATTTAATTAACACAGCTGTTGTAGCCACTGTGCGAAGTACAAAAGGGTGGAACTGCTCTGGGAAAGGCATGTCTTGTAAAATGGGAAAAAAATGCACAAAATTTCTGGAAACAAAAGGCCCCACATCTTCCGTTTTTCAAAAAGCAAGCATTAACTCTTTATATTTTGCCAGTCTAGACAACAGACACTTGACGTGTATATTGTATTTTTTGAATCATGAGCCTCATTTACATTTTTCACATAAGGAAGACTTGTAAGGTAAAATTGCTCTTTGTAAAAATTACCCACCAACTAAGCTGTTGGACCAAGGGTTAGTCTGTTGTTTGTTCATTTATCCTTTGAGATTTAACAGAGAAGTCACATAAACTATCTCCTTAGCTTAACCCAAATACAGTATTATACAGCTGGGAAATATCCATCAAAAATAACCACCAGCAAAATAAGATGGCAGTGAAGGAAATAGGGTAGCCCAGCTGTGGCTTTTAAGGTTTCAAGATGTTCATATGCAATCTAAATGCCCCATTAAATTCCAAGGTGAGGCCAAATCTGATAAACATGCAATAATCTATGGTAAACACTGTGTTAGATTGTGAGCAGGTAAAAGCCATATTAACTACTAATATTTTGAAAACAGAAAACAAAAAACTTCACCATTTTCACACTAGCAGTACTGGTGATTAACTGGATATGACCATCTATAATATGATGGAGAAGGAAGAATCAAGCATATATTCACGGACTTTGCAGGATCAGTGAGTGAGATGACTCCGTGAACTCTGAAAGTCAAACTCCCTACTTCACAGATGAAAACATAGCCTGAGATGGGAGAAGTACCCTACCCAGGGGGTTAGCAGAAGAGTTCAGGTTAGAGCAGGTTATAGGTTATGCTTTGTGAATTTACATTTTACCGAGCTGAAGATGCTATGTGAATTTTTAAAAATCTATCACTCCCCACCACACATGGTATTTTCTTTCCTTTTTTCTATATTTTCCCTGTAATATTCCCATCACCTCATACAATGTTACTCACTAGTATGTACTAAATAAATACTGACTGAACAAATGAGAAAATTGTCACAAACATATTTCTATACTATATATAATTGTGTTATTCTTGTTTCCAGGTTGTTATTGCTTTGTATTCATTAACATTTCCACCTGTTCTTTGCTATTTAGGCTAGTTTTACACTGCAATGACCACCTTCATTTGTTTGGTTTATTTCTTCTCTTTTGCTTGGCTTAGCTTAAATTTTCAGGAAAGATTACCAGATCAATAGGAATGCACACTGTAATGACTCTGGATTATACAGGCAAATTGCTTTCCCAAATAATTTTATTAATCTATAATGATACTTACAGAGTTGTAGCAGTACAATTCCATCACAAACTAAATTGGAGTTAGTGAGAATCATGAAAAATGAAAACTAAATAGAAATTAATTGGCAATTACTTGTGCTTTTCATTTGGTTTATTTTATTGCATTGTCTATGTCTACATATCTTTTTTTGTAATTGCATTTATTCTGTTTTGAGTTATATTTCATGTTCTTTAGTATCTCACATTAAGACTTGGGTGAAGACCTTCCCCTCCCACATTTATAAGATAATCACTTTCTTCTACACATTATGCTTTAGCCATGAGCCTGAGGTCATAGTGGAGAAGTAGGAGAGAGTGAAGGTACACATTTTTCTTAACATTTATAAAACATCCTGAAGTGAAATTCATAGAAAATATAATCTACAGACATAAATTTAAAAACCTATAATAGATTTCTAACCATAAGAAAAAGGATAAACAAAAGGAGAATAAATGATAAAGATGTAATACATATTTTCATATGTGTTCAGATATAATTACACTAGAAGACATAATGAGGTTGGCAGATGTGTACACCAATATGCAATATCATTAGGAACGTGACAGCTACAAATTCTGACCAGCACCTGTGAGTTTATTGGCAACTTAAATGCCGGTAGTGGCATTACCATCCTGATGTGTGCAGATTTACAAACAAAGTAAAACTCTTTCAATCTGTTTGCTTGTTACATTCTTGGAAAATTCAATATATATAGATAGTGTGTGTGTGTGTGTGTGTGTGTGTGTGTGTGTGTAAAGAAGAGTTATAACGTAGACTCAGATCATTTGAAACAGGCTTCTTATGACAATTTCTGGAAGGTCATTTGAAGGTCATACAAACACAGGATGTATATACGGCTGGATGGGAATCTCATTCTTTGAAGGATATTCAGCATCCCTGATCTAAATGCCCTAGAGTTCCCCCAACCATAATGATGCTTCAACCACAAAATACCCTGACATATTTCTAACCACCCCTCATCCCAGGTGATGGTGTAACTATTATTAAAAGCCACTGGCAAAGAAGAAACTTGGATTGGGTAGAGGGGGAGAGTTTTAAAACAACAGTACTCACTGCCACTCCAGGGAACTATGGGAAGAAGAGAAAAGGGTGGAGGGTTAAGATGTTTTGTGCTCTGATTTCTCTTCTATTCTTTTTTGACCAGAGGATAAAGTATTACATAAATAGAAAAGAAAGACAAGGATAGAGGGACCCAGTGGATTGAGGACTGTGAAAGTGGATGGGCTCTCAGACCATCATGTCCTTCCCAACCCCACCCAGACAACGATGGGGCAGAAGCTAATGAGCATTTCAGTGTGGACAAGCAAAAGGAGAGTGAGTTTGGCTTTCCCAACCAGCCTTGGTTCCTCTATGGTTTGGGAAGGAGCCTGAGAAGGATGTACAGATTGGCCAAGAATTTGGATAGGAATTAGGCTGGAAGGAGTGACCATAAAGAGGACAAAGTGGCTGTGTTGTGGTAAGTCAAGAATCTCAGCTCATTTCAAGGAAGTTATAAAACTGGGAGAGCAGAAGTGGAGCCAAATTAGCAAAGTGGCTGGGCACTGACAAGGCTGGGAGAGAGCCTGGGCCACCAGTCCCACAGCTGTAGATGTCATCTGGCCACACATGCCAACAGGGTATGCAGTGACTAGACAGACATGAGACACCACTGCACAAAGGCCAGGTAGGGCCAGAGAACAGAAGGAGATGCTGAACGCACAGCCAAGATAGCCAAGATTCCCTATCACTCCTAGCAGCTCAAGGTCACACTAGCCAAACTACTCTCCAGACAGTTAGATACCATCTCAGAGAATTTAGGAGCAAAAGGACAAAAATACAACATCTCTCAACATTCTTATCTAAAGACATTCAGTTCAAGTTATCTTCTCCTTCACATAAACCCTCAACTATGGCATTGGACTAAGATAAAACTGGTGATTACAATCAAGTTCAGTATTTAAATCCTTTCTTTTCCCTATCCTGTAAGACAGGGGAACATAAGTTAAAACAATAGAAAAATTAAACATATACATTCTCTTCATACATCTCAACACAGCATCAACAAACTTACAGCTCAATAAATCATCTACTTAGAATTTAATTTAATATTTACTAGAACTTTATCTCCATGGAGGGAGGGATTTAATCTGACTTCTCTGTTGCATCCCCAATACCAAGAACAAAGCATGGTAGGTAGTAGGTGCTCAAAAATTATTGAATAAATGTTAACTTTAATAATAACAATATTAATAATTATAATAATAGCAACTATCATTTATAGAGCAATTAACATTAAGGGTATTGAATTGGAAAAAAATCAACCCATGCTACCTCTCACCATAAAAGCCAGGTTTTATTTTTTCATTTATTATTTTTTGTCGTTTTAGGGCTGCACCAGCAGTATTTGGAGGTTCCCAGGCTAGGGGTTAAATTGGAGCAACAGCTGCTGACCTATACCACAGCCACAGCAACAGAAAATGTGAGCTGCGTTCTGCGACCTACACCACAGTTCATGGCAACAACAGATCCTTAACCCACTGAGCGAGGCCAGGGATTGAACCTGCATCCTCATGGATACTAGTCAGATTTGTTTCTGCTGTTCCACGATGGGAAATCCAGAAAGCCAGGTTTTAACTTTAATAGTTCACCTGCTATTCATTAGATCATCAGATTCTAACCCCAAATCCTTAAGTAATTCATTATGAATGGAGTACAATGCATCCTTAATTCATTTCAGAAATTTATTCGGTTTAAGTGATTCATTAATATTAAGTGAAATAAAAATCACTTTCTCAGTCACACCAGCCACACATTAAGTAACCATTCAATAGCCATATATGACCTGTAGCTCCCATACTAGGCAGTGAGCTCCAGGCTATAATCATACATTAAAGATCATTTCATTACTGCAAAAACCTCTATGGGATTAAAGTGTAAACATAGGTTCTAGCTTTTTCTAAGGACCTCTCCAAAGCTTCTTCCTCTTCAATATATTGATGACTGAGAAAAGTGTTCCTCTTAATCTTCCAATGCCTGAGAAAAGCTTCAAGTTTTACATTTGCTGATGCTCATTTGCAATTTCTTATGAATTTCTTTCTACATGAAGACTCTGGAATATTGTACAGTTCTTTATGCATATATGAACTTTCCCAAATCAGGAACCTAAGGACTCCATAGACAGCCTTATTGGGAAGGAACACTATTTAAGAGGGATAATTAAAGTGATGGTGAATAAAAGAAAAGTAATTCTTCATCTGTGCTGTGCTCTTAGGTCAGGTCACTCCATCATATATTGTGACATCCACAAAACTGGGCACAAGGAGATAATGTGATGAATAAATGCGCGGAACAGCCACTGTGCTAAACTCTTACTCTCCCTGCGGGCTTCTCTTAAAAGGCAGGACTTCTAAAAGTTAGTATTTTTTATATGATTTTAGAAATACATCAATGTTTGAAATGAAATCACAAAAGAAATTTTGATCCTGTGGATTTAGAAAATTTGTGGGGTAAAGTAATGTATTCTGTACACCAAATAGTCAAAGGTACCAAGCCCAACTTATGCCATTTTTCGAAAGTTCATTGAAAGTCAGAAGATTACTGTCCATCCCCACATACGAAAGCAACTAATCTGATATCCACCTCCTTCATAAACACCACCCTAGATAGGTATATGCTACCAATTTTCAAAGACAGCTTTCTGAAACAGCACTTTTTTTTTAAATTTAAGTTTTGGCACTTAAGTTTTAATTATCTATAAATATCACTTGCAAGAAATACTCTATAATATCTGATGCATAAGGAATTGCTAAATTGGTATAGCTCTGATTTAAAACACTAATGTTATTCCAAATCTATTATCAGGGTCATATATGTGTTCCAAAAATAAGGATTATCATCTAAAACAAGATTTAGCTTCTCACCTTTTGTTTTCAAATAAAGGCAAGTTACAGTCCAAACAATAAGCTCCCCACCTCAAATAGTTAAAGATTAAATGACTGACCTAACTTCAGTCTCTTCATTTGTTGAATTAGAGTAATAATTGATCCCCCTTACAGATTTGTTGTGGAAAATAAATGACATCATGATTTAGTCGGCTGGCATGGTACCTAGCATATCACAAGTTCTCAAGAGATGCTAGAAGTGCTGTCATTTGTATGATATCATCTGTTAGGTTCTGTTGTCATCCTGGAATATATATCCAGGTCTCCTTGGCACTGGGCACATGCAGAAACTAGAGTCCAGTGTACACTAGAACTAAGCATTTGATAAAATTCAATATCCATTCATGATAAAAAAATCCTTATCAAAGTGGATGTAGAAGGAACATATCTCAACATAATAAAAGCTATCTATGACAAACCCATAGCCAATATAATGGTGAAAAGCTGAAAGCCTTCCTGCTAAAATCTGGAACAAGACACAGATGCCCACTCTCATCACTTCTCTGCCACATAATATTGGAAGTCCTAGCCACAGTAATCAGACAAGAAAAAAAAAGTATTCGAATTGAGCACAGGAATGCAGAGGTTAAGAACTGGCAACAGAAGGTGTCTCACTGAGCAGAATCTCACCTTGAGGGGGACATCATACTTGTGGGCCACTGGAATGAAAGCAGCAGTAGCCAAAGAAACCCACTTTGTGTCAAAGGTGTAGGTTCAAATCCCAGCTTAGACTGATGAGTCACATAAAGCAAAACATTGGGCAAATTCTTCAGAGGCTCTGATCCTCAGTTTCCTCCTGTATCAGTTAGGCTAATGAATGACTAGTTCACAAGATTTTTAAGAAAATTCAATCACCATTCTCAAGAAAATAGCTAGCAGTTGGGGGAAAGAAGGGCAGTTCTCATGAATGTCTATAAACAGAGAGGTGGATCATTAGAATAAATGGTTTGGGTATCCACTGAAAAATGATTCAGTTGACATTAAAGTCACAAAGCTTCTGAGAAGTGTTCCTATGCTGACTTGAAAATAGGGTTGGTAAAATGGCAGTCTTGATGGAACCACCTGAAATATAAACTTGTAAATGTGAATTGCTCCCTGACAAAGTAGTCATAAGCAATGAGGAAAATACGAATAGTGTTTTACATACCAGTCTGCTTTTCTAACTCAAAGGACTATCGTTTAAGCCTCTGTATTCTAGTAGATGGTGTTCAAGTAGATGGTGACAAAGAAATTGTCGATGTCTGTTTAAAAGACTTTACTAGAATTTATTTTAATCAGAAACTATGTTGCTTCCACACTTTTATTTACTGGCCTGTGAAATTCAAAACTCCAATTAAATACATCATTATCAAGATCCATCTCCAAATGTAAAAGGCATACATGGACAACCTCCCAAAATGGAATCACTATAAAGAAAACATCTCCTTACTTGGTTATCTTAAATGCTGATGGATGACATAGCACTCCCAAAGGAAGCAGAAATATTGGTGGTAGTTGTAGTTCTCACCACCACAAACAATTGTCTGAAACTTAGAAAGATAACAGATGTTTTCTTCTCCCTGTTTATCGCTTAAAAGATTTAGAATTCCTCCTAGGTCAAAGGTCAGCTAACTATGAGATCAGGCCAAACGTGGCTCACTGTTGGTCTGGTAAATAAAGTTTTATTGAAATATAGCTACACCCACTTAGCTATTGTCTGTGGCTGTTTTTGCTACAAAAGCAGATTGGAGTAGTTGTAACAGAGAACTTACACCCTACAAAGCTTAGAATATTTACTATCTGACTCTTTGCAGAAAAAGTTTACTATCTTCTGTTTGGGTAACAGTTTTATCGCTTCCTTTCAAATTAGGTCATAGTATATAATGTCCTGTCCAATGTGAGATTTACTGAAAGCTTTGAACATTGTGTGGTAGACAGAGCTCTTCAGCTATGAATAAGGTTTGGTTGGGAAGAAAATGCATTGCTAAAACTATATTTAACGATGAAACTATAATGCTCTAAATGGACACACCGCTCTCTGAGGAAACATCTTCTCCACATCTCCTATTATCCAAAGCTCTGAAGCAGAACTTTGTGCCTCATCATAGTCATCAGGAATTACACGGAGGGCTTAGTGAGAAAACAGTAATTGAAATTCAACGCACTTTCTATCTCTCTTCTTCTTCTTTAAACAAAATTAGTTGGGAATTTGATGGATTGAGATAGACATAATGAGTATTTATGCTCTGGTGTGGTGAAATAAAATGGCATATAATATAAGAGAGCCAGAGAAAACGTATGCATAGTGATGCAAAGATTGAGTGTCATGTCTGAAAGATGGAGATGTTACAGAAAAACAATGACTGGTCCAGATAGATTTGTGGCTTTTGGATGGTGAGAAGCTCACTTCTTGGGGAAGATGTTGTAATCAACAATATTCTTACTGTGTAACAGTAATGACCCAGCAGAGACCCTGTGGTTTTTCCATACTGCCCCTCAAAGACAACGTTTAGAGAGTGCTTACCATGTGTTGGGCGCTATAGGAAGCTTTTAATTTAATCTTCACAGCAGCTCTGTGGGATAGGTACTTTCTGCGTATTCTTTTTATAAATGAGAAATTGAGGATGAGAGGGAAATAAACATGTAAAAAAGTGACAAATAGTCCTATACTTGTATAATATTCATATGCACAAAAATACATAGATTTACACAACTTCAAAGGTCTTATCATTTATACATTATTTTATATATCATTCAAAATGAATATTGTATCAACATTACAATCACTTTTTCTTTCTTTGTGCCTAAACAAGTACTTTATTGATTATAGGAAATCTGATTTAAAAAAAAAAGATAGCCAAATATATTTCAAATAACTCCAAACTTGCTTTGGCCAATTGTTCATTGTGAGGCAGAACTTAAAATGTGTTTTGTGCACTGGCACCAGCCCTTTCTTGCTTTTCTTAGAACCCCATATTAATAAGCCCAGCCTAGCCTGAGGGTGGATGGAAAATATGCAACTCATGCTCAAACCAACGGCTAGCTAATCGCTGCATATATGAGTGAGGGCAGAGGGAATTAGCCAGCTCTATCCACCACACTCCATCTGTCAGCTGACCATAGAAGGGGGCAGCCCATCTACAGTCAGCCAAATTCCAACGCAGCTCGGAAGACCCAGTCCAGCGGAATCGTGGGCTACATGCATGTTGTTAGTTAAATTAGAACACTCCCTAACACCATACACAAAAATAAACTCCAAATGGATGAACGACCTAGATATAAGACCAGGCACTATAAAATTCTTGGAGGAATACAGCGGCCAAACACTCTCCGACATAAACGATAGCAACATCTTCTCAGATCCACCTCTTAGAATATTGACAATAAAAACAAGAATAAACAAACGGGACCTAATCAAACTGAAAAGTTTCTGTACAGCAAAGGAAACCCTAAACAAAATGAAAAGGCAACCCACAGAGTGGGAGAAAATCTTTGCAAATGAATCGACTGACAAGGGATTAATCTCCAAAATTTATAAACAACTTCTGCAGCTCCATACCAAAAAAACAAACAACCCCATCCAAAAATGGGCAGAAGATCTAAACAGACAATTCTCCAAAGAAGACATACAGATGGCCGAGAAACACATGAAAAGATGTTCAATATCACTCATTATTAGAGAAATGCAAATCAAAACCACGATGAGGTACCACCTTACACCAGCCAGAATGGCCATCATCCAAAAATCTACAAACAATAAGTGCTGGAGAGGTCGTGGAGAAAAAGGAACCCTAGTACACTGTTGGTGGGATTGTAAATTGGTGCAACCACTGTGGAAAGCAGTATGGAGATTCCTCAGAAAACTAAATATAGAACTACCATTTGATCCAGCAATCCCACTCCTGGGCATCTATCAAGAGAAAACCATGACTCCAAAGACACATGTACTCCAATGTTCATTGCAGCACTCTTTTCAATAGCCAAGACAAGGAAACAACCTAAATGTCCATCGACAGAGGAGTGGATCCAGAAGATGTGGTACATATACACAATGGAATATTACTCAGCCATTAAAAGGAATGAAATACCATAATTTTTAGCAACATGGATGGACCTAGAAATTATCATGCTAAGTGAAGTCAGCCATACAATGGGACACCAACATCAAATGCTTTCACTGACATGTAGAATTTGAAAAAAGGACAGACTGAACTTCTTTGCAGAACAGATGCTGACTCACAGACATTGAAAAACTTATGGTCTCTGGAGGAGACAGTTTGGGGGGTGGGGGGATGTGCTTGGGTTGTGGGATGGAAATCCTGTGAAATTGGATTGTGATGATCATTATACAACTACAGATGTGATTAAAAAAAGTCTTGAATTGGTTTATTATATGGCAAAGTTAACTGATTCTTTATCCACCAAAGGAAAGTGTGTATACACACACACACACACACACACATTTTCATGAGAAACATGATAACTATAGTCTTAGCAAAAGAATTAAGATCTTTTACCCAGTCATTTCAAGAAACATTGCTTCAGGGAACCCTTTTAATCTGATTTATGTGGTAGGTATATAAAGACAACTAGTCAAATTGGACAATGTGGCAGATGGTATTGGATTTATGCATGTTTATGTAGCACATGTTTGTCTATCCTGTTGTCCATCTTCTGCCTCTCAAATAGATGGTTATTTATAATAATCGTGATACTTTGACTGGCTGACACTCTGAACAAACCCAGCTTCTTCCTCTGGAGACACTAGGAAAAAAACCAAACCAAACAAAAAAAGCCACCAATGCTCCAAAGAGCTATTCTAATTGTTTTACAGTTTCATTAGAAAACATCCTGTCTGTTATGCTTGCTTCCGGAAACTCTAATGATAATAGTGTTTGTTGCTACTGCTTAATTCCCCCTCAGGGTGTCTGCCTTTTACAGTTACAATTACAATTGGAAAGTCGTTCAACCACATGTTCACATCAATTTACCCATTAATTTATTTGACCTGTTAATCCATTAGTTACTCGACCAGTAATCCATTAAACTGCTTAAAATAATATTTGCAGTCTCTAGTGTGGGATGCCTTTGGGTCAAAGATGATGAACTGAAATTATTAATGATGATGCTATTTTATTCATTTTGGAAACTTTGATAGTGCTATAAAGCAAACTGTGAATGTCTTCTTAATTACATGACTGCAGAGGAGCACATAAATGCCAGTGAAAGGGTAATAACTCATTTCTAGGCTCCTACTATCACTCAGCCGGTTCATTCTCTACCCAGAAAAATACACCGAAAGGCACACATATGTGGGGGAAATGTATTTGGAGCAGTCAGAGTTAAATGGGAAGGGACTATGTGAGTTGAGGAGGAAAATTTACAAAGCAACTACTCAAAATGCAAAGCAAGAAGAAATCCAACATTACTCTAATTTGCAAAAGGAAACACTGGGGCTTGAGCCAACCCAGAAAGTACTGAGGGATGACCCAACCTCTGCTCCAAAGTCTCATGCTCAGACTTCACAGGAGAGTAACAGCTACTTTAGGGGAATGAATCCAGCCAAGAGCAAGGAAAGCAGATGGGAGTGGGGGCAGCCATGATGACCACCTTGAGGGTTTATACCTTGTCAATGGTGAAATAATTTACTGTTGAAGTATTTGCAACTAACTCTAATTTTTAAAATTATACAAAGGAAATATACCACCTCAGTGGGTTTACTCTTGAAGACAGGCAACTAGTTTGTCTAGTCTATGATAGAAAGCATTCATGCAAAGCATAAAAGAATGAAAAAGTATGGTGAATTCAAGCAAGAGGGTGGCTCATTACAACTGAAGGGTGCAGGGTCCAATAAATTAACGTGTGCAACAACCATCTGATCTATATTAACACATTAAGGGTATCTATGGAATAGTTTAAGCATTTATGACCAAAAAAAGTAAAAACTAAGTTTGAATTTTGTTGTGATTGTTCTTTAAAGTGAGTCCGTTATTACTTTAGACATCCCTGGTCTGTTAAACATCTGCCCGGTATCTTTCCTGCTCTGGTTTTTGTTAGGACTTCAGAGAGAGAAGAGATGACGAGTGTAAACCAAGGTCAGACCCAGAGGATGGTAAAGTGACCCCTGACATTCCTGTACTTAATCAGACCAAGGAGTGTGCTAAGAAAAACACACACTGAGGTGTGGAAACCATAACATATCACCAGGGAAAGGACAGAGCGAGGTTGGTTAGAAATGTAAGCCACCTGCTGATACTGTACCAGTGACAGTAAGAGACATGCAAGGATAGAAATCCCTGAGTCTTTAACCAACACCCACCACACTTCTGTCATTTTCTAAAACTGCTTCTTCTGAGCGTTAGGTTCCACTCGCCCCACCTCCCCATCTCAGTCATCTTCACTCTCACTCTCAGCAGTCCTAACAGAATCTCTCCTCCTCCCTATGACATGCCCCAATTTGATCATAGATGGATATCCATTCTCTGCAGTTTAGTATGAAACATGCCATAAATCAATGCCAAAGGAAAATACTTCAGTGACATCATCAAATAACAAAGTATTCAAAGGATAGGTGTCACTTTAGCTGCCTTTCTCACCCCTCTGAACAAGTCTCCCAACTTACCCACTGTGAAGAAGCCAACCACCCCTAAGTGTTTCAATGTTAAGCTGCATGTTTTTTCTAATACAAAACTAAGACAAGCACTAAGAAGGTAATATTAATACCACAGTACTTTTCTTCAAAGCTCTGCAACTACAGATGCTTTCATAGTTATCTCCCTTAAACTTCACAAGAGGATTGTAAGGTGGTATTATTATTATTGGTGGGGGGAGAGTGAGGAAGCTGGGACTCAACAGGAATGACAACTCCAGTAAAAGTGACAGAACCAGATAACTGTCACAGTAACAAAAGAATGTATTGAGGTTTTACTATGTAGCAGGCACCTTCTAAGCATTTGACAAGTATTATTTCAATTAATCTTTACAACCCAGTGAGGCAGGGACTAAATTTTCCTGTTTTTTACATTTGACAAAACTGAGGTACAGAGAAGTAAAATAACTAGTCAAGGTTAAGCAGTGACCTTTTGGGGTGGTGCTGGAATTCACGTGAACCATTTGACCCAGAGCCCACACTCCTCAGGCCATATAATATTGCCTCTCCACAAGGCAAACTCTGATCTCCTGATTCCAACTCTGTTATGTTTTAAATTCTGCCCCAATTGTTTCACTCACAAACCTGAAAGACATAACCTACTACTTTTTCCATAGATTAAGAGAAGATAGGTCATTAGCCTTCTTCAAAATAACTCAAGTGAAAGTATTTCTGGCTTCAAATATGAAAATTTTATTATGCTTTGGCATGGCCAAAAGCATACTTCAGGATCTGGGATTTTTATGTTTATTTCATACTCTCCTGGGCTCTATGAAAGATGAATATAACTGATAAAAATACACTTAATAAAAGAAAGAGGAAAGTGGAAAAAATGAAGGGAGCACACAAATTGGTGTTGTGTGACCTGTCCCTTCACTAGAGATGAGTCTAGTCATTGTGGCCATAAACAACACGGAAAGGAGAAAAACGCATCACAGGAGACATAGTTTCTATAAATCCAGAACTCAGTTTCACTTCTGTCTTTAGGATTCAGGTCTTTACCTTCACAATACCTTTCCTTGCAATATTCCCTATTACTATGAACAGCTCAGGAGTGAGGCCAGTACAAATGGGTACCTTCCTGTGCTCTGTTCACAAGGAAGCTGCTCACAGCTTCCCCACCAGGCTAAGGTACTCGAGGTGAGGGATTCGCTATTACAGAACTCTCCTGAACTCCAGGAGAGGGCTTTATCTTTGAAGATTTGCATGACGACGTGCAGAATGTCTGACAGAGAGAAGACTGCTAGGGTTCCCTTCTATACATCTCTGCATTTGTGCAGAATCACCAGATTAGCCAATGATCTTTCCCAGCTTCACCAGACTGTGGGTACCATGTCGTGGGGAGAGCACACACTCGCGTCAATACGCCTATATGCCATCCACGTCTGCTCCCTTTCACCTGTTCAGAATAATCATGCACCAGCCCTTCTGAGTCTTGGGTGTGCTTTCAGAATCTAAAGTTTCTAAATGTTAAAAATGACTAGGACATACAATGGGGATCAGAGAGCAATGGTCTGATAAAAGAGGTTCTCTGGCAGCCAGGCACCAAAAGGAAGGTTTAAGAACAGTTGCCAGAGACAAATACTGACGGTATTCCAAAGCTCACATTTCATGTGATGTATGCAGAAAAAAAAAAGAGGATATTTCTTTTAATGACAGTTAGCAATGAAAAGATTCTTTGGATTCTATCTGATTTTTAAATTTCCTTAAAATATCACCCACTCTAGGCCTTTATCTAACCAAATAAGCAGAAAACATTCCCACAATCCTAAGCTTACTTTGTTTGTAAAAAACAAAACAAAACAAACAAAACCTGATTGTACCCTATACAACATAAACAGAGGGGAAAAATTACCATTTTGTGGTTGAATAGAAACTCAGTTTGTCAGGACTTTGGTGCTAAAAGTGGGAGAAAGAAAACAAAAAAAAGAATGTTAAAATATTATAAGAAATTTTCCTGGTCTCTTTTGTTCTGTTTAGGCATCATTTGTCAGGTATTGAAGCCCTCTGCTGGTCAAGACTGTACACAAGGCAACTCACTAGAACTCTGGAAAAGACTTTATAAGGAGAAAGTAAGGATTATTTTTTTCCAGAATTGCAACTGGACTTGTCTCCAAAATCTCTTTTAAAGATTAATTAAATATTGATTGAACTTCAGTAAGCTGTTTTCTGAAGAGAAGAGTGGTCTCTTCTAGGTCTTAATGTGGATAGGTACATTTCTGCAATTGAGAACACAAATGATACTCCGGTAGGGCCCCCACCCACAAGGACCAGCTCAGTCTTCACTTGGTGTTAAGAATTTTTTCTCATCCTCGTGACTAGTAGGCTTTGACCACGTTTCTTAAATTCTCCAAGGCAACTAACCACATTTTTCAGGATTTGCAAGGTTTAGTTCTAAAAGTTATCTGCTTCCTGAATTTGGTTCATTAAGCAAATAATAGTCATAGTGTAATGGAAAATAATCTCATTCTCAGAGGAGGCTAAAGTCAGGCCAAAGCAGGCACGAGAAGGCAAACGAGATCAAGAAGCCATGAATGTGACAATGAGGAGGGGAAGCCATTTGGCCCTCATGCTTTGGCTACAGCACAGCTGACCAAAGACAAAAATAGATGAGTTCCCTGCATTTTCGCCCCTGTGAGAGCCTTCTTAATTAATTCCCTGGCATTTATATTAACGTGCTTCTTTGCTTAATGTTGTAAAGGAACTTGCCTAAAGCTGACTCTACTTCAAAGGGCCAAGGGGTCATGGAGAGAGCCACCAGGCCCTATAGAACAAGACACAAAAAATAAGAACAACAGAAAATACAAACTTTAATGTATCTAGAAGAGATACAAAGTGTGTAAAATGCATGATTCATTAGTAGGCAAAAAATGAATTAAGCAGAACAAGAAAGGATAGTTAAGGTTGTTGAGCTCTGCAGTCAGACTGAGGGGTAATTTAGAACTGGGGTGGGGGGGAAGAGGGGGGTCTTTGCAAGTTTACTTAACCTTCTATGTATCAGTTTCTCATCTGGAAGTGGGGATGATAATACAAGCACTTTATAAAGCAGCTGTGATAATTAATGAGTTAGCAGATAAAAAGGGCTCACAAGGGTACCTGACACATGATAGTAATCATTTATATCATTTAGTACCAACTAAGGTACTGGTTTTTAGCCAGGAATGATTTTGTCCCTAGCAGGTACTTGGCAATGTCTAGAGACATTTTTGGTTATCATGACTGGGGGTGCTACTGGCATCTAGTGGGTAGAGACCAGGATGTTGTTAAATATCCTACAATGCACAGGGCAGCCCTCTGACAATACAGAGGTATCTGGCTCCAAATATAAATGGTGCCAAGGCCAGGAAACCCTGACCTAAGGGTATATACTACTCTACACATGAAATAATGCCATTTGCAGTAACATGGATGGATCCAGAGATGATCACACTAAGTGAAGTCAGACAGAGGCAAATACATAATATCACTTACATGTGGAATCTAAAAAAGATACAAATGAACTTATTTACAAAAGAGAAATAGACTTATCGACATAGAAAACAAAGTATAGTTGCTAAAGAGGAAAGGAGGGTGAAAGGATACATTTGGAATTTGGGATTAACAGATACACACTACACTACCATATATAAGATAAACAAGGACTACTGTACAGCACAGGGAACTATATTCAGTATCTTGTAATAGCCTATAATGGAAAAGAATCTGAAAAAGATTATGTGTGTGTATATGTGTGTGTGTGTGTGTGTGTGTGTATGTGTGTGTATAACTGAATCACTTTGCTGTACACTTGATACATGGTAACAGGGCAAATCAACTATACTTCAATAAAAAAATTTAAAAACTGTAAAAAGACTCTACATGGAACACAAACTCCATTAAAGGTCTCTCTCTCTCTTCCTCCCTCCCACACACACACTTGACTTTTAGAACACCAAATGTTTTGTTTTTGTAGACATTATTAGACTGAGGCCTAGATTAGGTAACTTTAATTTTAGGGGTCAGTTGTGTACTTTGCTGGTGGTCAAATGCCTCTGGGAGTCCCGGTTTCCTGACCACCCTCATTATCCCATGTTCTGCAGTGGTCCCTCTTTCCAAATCTCCAAGGCACCTGGAGCATCATCAGAACTCTGTGCCCTCACCCCCTTCACACAGTGTGGCACGCTTCACCAAATCCATCTCTCCAAATGACCTGAAAAGTCTCGGATGATTCATCCCACAGAAACTATGAGTTATTACCTTTATTAGTGGAGGGCTGCTTGACCTAAAAAAATTAATTTCGCATTTAGAAAAGCTCTCTGATACAGAAAATGGCCAATTGTAACGTGATTTATCAATTCGATCATCAGTTAATACCCAAAAAGCTGAGCAATGAAGCCTTTAGCCTTGATAGGATGATTTCCATGAGAGCAGTGAATGTGTTATTTTTAAGTTATTTGTTGTAAAATATTCGGTTTTGGTCTGGAAAAGGAAGAGGAAGTTAGAGCTGTTATATAACTATCCCAGCTTGGGGGGAGGGCTGGAACAGTAGATACTCAATAAATATTTATTTATTGAAGAGCAAACCTAGGTTCCTATTTGTCGTTAATACTTACAATAGCAGAGTAGCTTACAAACATATACTACTGCTCTGCAGTTTTCTAAAATGATTTCTCAGTTTTCCCCTCATTTAATAGTTTTAATAAGACATACTGCACTGACTAAATTTGACAAATAAGGAAACAGAGGTGAGAGAAGCTGAGACTCACCCGCCTCCTGCCCCCTCCAGGGCTACTGTGATCCCCAGAACCCACTCTCTTTCCCATTCTGCCTTTTCTGTTCATTGTTCCCAATCCCAACAACATATTCTATGTCTATGGCACGAACACTCTTCCCATAACCATATATTTTATTTCAAGTTTTAAGAAAAAAAAGAAGAGGGGCATCAGAATAAGAATTTTATACTATTCACCAACAAATATGTAGAATTGAGAAGTGTTACATGACATGCCAAAATGGGAAAAAAAAAATCCAAAGCCCTGATTCCCATTAGGAAGTTGCAATGTTCTATTCCTTTCTACAGTCTCTGGTTAAAGCTGTGTCGTCAAATATTAGGTTACTTCATCCACAGCATTTTTTTGGGGTTTTAATAAGGAGCAATAGGTTGTATATTCAAATTTAGCATCCCAGAAAAGCTGCCACAATTTTCTCTCTCCTGTGTCATCTTGTGCTAAAGCCCCCTCCTCTGACTTGCTCTGCACCTGAGCCCAAGAATGTGTATTAAAAACATATGAGTTCACATCACCTACACACACACACACACATACACACACACACACGTGAGCACAGGTTCAATCTGCTGGGAGTCTGGTCAACTGGATACAAAGAATGAAACTCTTCATAGATTGGGAGAAAACCTTTTCAGTGGAATTTTTGTGTGTGAAAATCAAATTATTTTTCCCAGGAACACATCTCAATATTTATAAAAGCTACTGTGACACATAACTTACCTTGGTAGATTGTACTACACTGATATATTCCTAGAATAGATCAATTTCATAAGAGGCATCTAAATAAAACTTTGAAGACATTCAAAATCTGTGCAATAAAAATTCCAGTTTAAGTATTATATGACTTTTTCCCTTCAAAATAGGAAGCCCTAATGCCATTGTAACTACCAAGAGGTATCCGGGTGTAGAAGAACCTGCAAGGGGGAAACAGCAGAAGATGAATTAGAGAAAATGGTCTCCCTGCGCTTGGTACCAGTTTCTCTCCTGTGACCCATGCACCACTCAGTGTGGGTGCCACGGCTTTTGAGGTTCAGCCACTGTCTTAGGGTCTCTGGATAGACTATGACTCAAATCCCAAATCCAGTGATCCACTGCCAGATCTTGCATGTCTCCTAACTTCTCTGAACATCCATTTTTCAACTATGAAAGTAAAGATAATGGTGCTGACTTTACAGGATTTTTTGGATGCGAAATAGACAAATGTAAATAAAGGGTTTGGGACATAGTCTCTCTGCCTTGGTCCCCTTGCTCCTTGCTTCTTGCCTCCCTTTTACTTTTTTTTGGCCTGCACCCATGGCACATGAAAGTTTCTGGGCCACGGATTGGACCACACCACAGCAGTGACAATGCCAGATTCTTAACCTGCTGAGCCATGCGGGCACTCCTGGCCTTCCTTTTTCTGAGGGGTATAAACCAAAGACTTCACTGTCAAATCATTCTGTTTTTCTTTTTAATCTCAGTCATTTTTTTTGTCTTAAAAATACTCCTAGGAAGGACATGTCAAATTTTTTTCTTTCTTTCTTTTTTTTTCTTTTCTTTTTTTTTTTTTGTCTTTTTGCCATTTCTTGGGCCGCTCCCACGGCACATGGAGGTTCCCAGGCTGGGGGTCAAATTGGAGCTGTAGCCACTGGCCTACGCCAGAGCCACAGCAATGTGGGATCCCAGCTGCGTCTGTGACCCACACTACAGCTCACAGCAACGCTGGATCGTTAACCCACTGAGCAAGGGCAGGGATCGACCCCGCAATCTCATGGTTCCTAGTCAGATTCGTTAACCACTGCACCACGACGGGAACTCCGGACATGTCAAATCTTAAATGTAAATCCTTGCATGAATCCAAGGGAGTGACTATGCAGGGTATCAGGCTAAAAGACCTTATCCCACCAGGTATCAAGAAACACCTTATGAACACATCTCTGGAAATTCCCTTGACATATACATATGCTTAGTGTCTCTGCAGACTGGCAGTCTCCATGAGGTTAACCCCTCACTGTGTCACACATATAGCCCTGACTAGGACATTCTAGAAGAAACACCAGAAAAACTTTCGACCAATGAAAAAGAAAAAAGGCAAAACCTAAGGGGAGCAGCCTGCATTTCTAAAAATTGGGGTGTGAGAAAATTTTAATGACTCTTTGTTTTTTGTTTAATTAAATTGCCTTTATGGTCATTTTGGCAGACATCTGGGAACCAGATAACTATGAGATTGGAAAGAGTCTTTATGAGAGGGTACATAAATAGAATGCATTTTGAGTAAATTATTAATTCTCAAGTTGACTGGGTACTTCCTGAGGGCCACAGACATTTTCTAACTGGTGGGGAAAGCCAATTTCTCCTCCCATTCTGTGTTTTTCACAAGTCCAACACCCCATACCCTTTACTGTGAATGACAGAGGTAAAAAAATCTGAAAATCAAAAACTTATGTTTTCCAAATGAGACAGGTGGGGGGGTGGGGGGATGTACTGGGGGTTTGGGATGGAAATGCTATAAAATTGGGTTGTGATGATTGTTGTACAACTATAAATGTAATAAAATTCATTGAGTAATTAAAAAATAAAAGAAAAAGAAAAAAAAAAAAAGAAAAAAGCAACTGAATCAGAACTGCCTTGGTGCTGCTGGTGGCATGCTGAAGCTGGCCTTCCCTGCTCAGGAGGGCCAGGCATGACATTTTCAGCTATTTTGGTGAGTCAGTTGTTAAACACAATGTCAACTGAAAAAAAAATGCATAACATGAGAGTTGTGCATTAAATTGTATTGGGGGCAAAATGAGAACTATAACCCAGGAGGGAGCATTTCAGATAGCTCTGAGGAACCACTCTAAAGAGGTAGGGGGGAAAGTCTGAATGAGTGTGACTTTTGGTGAGGCGGGGATGGTGGTCTATGCAATCAAGCACACATTTGGCAGACAGTCACTGCTGGTCTCGTGAAGATCATTGCTAGTCACGAGGAGTAGACAGACATCACCATGAAGGAGTTTAGTGCTTTTCTAGATATAAGGAGATGTAAAATTCAGGCTCATAAAATCTTCTTCTGAAAATATATAACTATCTGATGACCAATTCTTGCCAGTTTTCCCAGAGTACAGGGTCCCTCACTCCTGATCTCCACCATCTCCACCACTTCTGAACTCTTTCAGAAGGTATTGAGGATCAGTGGTTGCAGCTTGTGATTTACTCTTTGAAGAGGCAGGTGGCAAGTGTCAATTTTTAGTTGGCAATAAGCACCACCAACAATTATATAAACTTACAATATGATTATATTAAGACAAAGGTAACAAATTCTCAGAACTCCTCTTTCGCTAATGTTTTGGTTGCATTTTACTATTCTTGGGTTTATTTACATCTATTTTAATTCTATGGTGTGAACTTATATGATGGAATAAGAACTCCCATGGTTATGCTGCAGACATGACTCCCTTTTTTCCCACTTGCTCTCACTTTTCTAAGGGCACATTGTGGGTGGCCTAAGTAGCAAAGCTTGTCTCCTTGTGATTGGACCCTCCCCCTGATATAGCTGACTGGATTTTAGGTGGGCCTGTGACCTACGACTGCCAATCATTGTGGCCCACTGCCCTGAGTCATGCTAGTGGCACAATGTGACAGATTCCTGGAACTGCCTTGACCAAGCATTGTCTGTTGCCTTATACTTCCTGCATCTGCAACGCACAGTGGTTCTTATTCTGGGGTCCCTGTTCCCCTACCCCCACACACACTACTGTGATTAAATATCCTTTATCTGAGAGACCTTGAGTGGCCTTCCTTTTCATACAATCATATACAATTGAAGTGGGGATTTTAAAGACTTCAGGGTGGGGGGAAACAGACTTAACAGATCATCCAGAGAGTACATTTTTATATTACCTTCTAGAATGAACCAAATACGGAATTATTTTGATAGATTATTCTTTCCATGGGGCACAGAAGGAAAAAATAACTTGCATCCATAGCTCTGAGAACTCCGAGCACTTAATCTGACCAAGAAAAATAATTTTTATCTTATGTTTCATTTGACTCAAGAATTAATATTATTGCTTTATAATTAAGAGCCAACTGTCTCTGTTGTTAAAAGTATTACATATAACATTCTTGTCCACTAAAAAGCTACACTTCCAACAATTTCTGGACATCTAGTAAGTGCAAAACCCGGTAAAGGATAATTCTGTCCTTTCAGTTATTTCCCTTCTAATTGGACCTAAAGCCATGTATACAGACTATCCTAGTTCTGAAAAAGTTCAAATGTCTGGACCGATATATGAAAGCGTGGGGTGGGGGTCTGCAGTCTGGCAGGGAGAGGATGTGGGCTGGGGAACCCCAGAGGAACACTTCACAGAGGAGGTGATTATGAGGCTAAACCCTGTGCAATAGGTAGCTGTGGCTATGTAGGGCATGTTTGGCCCTGAAAAGTGTTGTGGGATACGAGAAACAGTTTGGGATGAGTGGAACAGAGTCCATGAGGGAAAAATCTAATGAAGCAGGTAAGGGTCAGATCAGGAAGAGCCTTCTCTGACATTCACAGGGATCTAAAATTTATCCTAGGGTGTTACAAGAGAAAGAATGAAGGACTTATCTGAGATCATCCTTAGGCTGGTGGTATGGAAGATGGAAAGGGTCAAGCCAAGTTTAGGGATTTCCCTATAATTGTAACCAGGTAAGAGATAACAGGATCCAGAGGAAACCAGTGGAAGCAGAAATTATGAAGACTCAGATGAGGCATTTAGCAGATAGAACCAGCGGTATTTGGTGACATATTAAACATATAAGGTACAGGAAAAGATTAAGTTTAAAACGATTCCTACATTTCTATCTTAGGCAACTGAGTGAAAGATGGGGCTATTTTCTGAGAGATGGGGTTTAATAATGGTTTCAGCAAATGTTTATTGACAGGCACAGGCATCAGCAGGAGAAGATGAGCAGACAGGAAGCTAGGAAGGAGGAGCTTAGCTCTGTTTCATCCTTGTTCAGTTTCCTTTCCTAAAAGAGTGGCTTTGGGCAAACCAGTCACCCATGGGAAAAAATGTGGATTATTAATAATATTTATAATAAGAACATTTGGTCGAAAGAGCAGGGTTAAGGTTGAATTATCTAAACTGTCTTTGGTGATCAGTGCATCCGTTTATACATCCTTTAACTCATCCTTTAACTCATCCATACCAAAGGCTTTACCTTGATTTCATTTTCCCCGCAGGATGGGTGAATGAGTTGAGCCAAGACCATAAAACTGACAAGAAAATTGCTCACACAAAGAAGTGGAGACTTCACACAAAGGAGGATATGTACTCTTGGTGAATATGTGAGAAGAATATGGCTTCGTTTAGCGCTAGAAAACTAAAGCAATGGTCTTACACTTCTATGTACAAAATGGGGCCAAATTTGAATAAATTATCTGGAAAACTCTAACAGCTAGCAAAGAGCTTTGCTTGAAACCGCCAAATCATCAAGGTATGAGGTTAGCTTCTAGCCTCCTAATATCTAGATAACAATTTTGATTTTTCCCATTCTGTGAATAATCATAGCTTTCCTCTGAACCAGCCTCTTTCTTCTTGCACCTTCCTTTTTGCTAAAGCAAACTGGGAGGGCATTTGAAATGTTCTTTCTGGTTCCATAGACTGACAACTTTGATGGGCCTATTTTCAACCAAAGATTCCTCTACAATGTTTATGAAACAATGGTTTTTTTTTTTTTTTAATTGGAAGGAGGTCTGATTTTAGACTTCTTAAAAAAACATATTTATTTGGGTTCCCAGGGCCTTGGATCCCCTTCCTGTAACTCAAGTTTCCCTAGAATACAAGCAAACACTGCCATTGAGGCTTTACTCTATGTAGGAGATGCATGGCTTCTGTGCTGGGTTCTGTAATGACCTGTCTAGACCCCACTTCTGGAGGGACCCTCACACCCCTGCTGCCTGAAATGTTGGCTGCTGCTGGCTCATCTGAGGCCTCTCTGGGAACCTCTCTTCACAGGGCAGCCTACTGGTGTGGAGAACAAAGATCCAGCACCTCTGCCTCAATTCTGGATAATTCAAGAGAACCATCCCAAGCCATGGCCCTTTGGGGTTTGGCTGAGAATCATATCAGGTGTTGCAAATGTATTAAATTCCTTTTCCCACCTGATCCAGATTTTCTCATTCTCTCACAGGTATAGATCCCAAGGACACTTTCCAATCAATTTCCAGCTGATAGCCTGTTTCCACAGTGAAGTGGACCTATGACCATGACCAGTCACTATAATTAACACTTCAAGAAGATATAGTATATTAGCCTTCATCAGAATCGAGACCAAGTTATGGATATTTTCATGCATGTGGCACCAGTTAATAATTGTTGACAAACACTTGTCCTGTCTGTATGGCACCTTCCCTGGGCATGGTTGCAACCAACCAATTGTGGCTGAGATTACAATAAAAAGAACCAAACAGCTTGGGGCCAGGTTTTCAGGTTCTGGTTTCAGAGTCAGAGGGAATTAGCGTGCATTTCAACAAACTTCAACTTGTTTAAATCCAGCCTCAGGAACTCCAGACCATTAAGACATGAGTGCTATGCTTCATACTAGGGTGGTTAAAAAAAAAAATGTTCAGTCACAAATCCAAAATGCCAAAAGTAACTATTAGAGTGCCTTCTGTATATCAAGCTCTCTATATTTTTCTCATTAAATCATGACAATAGACTCAAAATGAAAATATTACCTCCATTTGACAAATGAGAAAGTTGAGATCCAGAGATTTTTCTGATTATTATCATCATTGCCCCCCTTCCCTCATCTTCTTCAGAAGAAACAAGTCTCTCTTATTTATCTTAAAATTATTTCCTTTCTCTACTTTCTCCTTATTTGGGGGAAAAAAAAAAGCCCCAAATTCTGCTCCATTAGCAGTCACACAGCTTTTCTGTAAACTGGGTGAGCCAGAAAAGTTACTTGATAACCTGACAGCATTCCTACATTCTAGATTCTTAAGAGTTGTCTAGTTATAAAACTTGGAACAAATCACAACCTCTCCACCCCATTTTTTAATCTGTAAAATGAAGGAAATGAATTTGTTCTATGATTTTGTAAAGCTGCCCCAAGGAACACATCTTGACGCCTGATTTCTTCATGATTTCCTGTGGTTTCTAGCACAATTTAGGACTCAGTTGCTGTTTAATGGCCCATAAAATGGGGTCTGATTTTTCAGGCTGTCAGAGGTTACCCAGCAGAGGCAATAATAGGTCTGAGCCCACATTCATACCTGTTTATTCTACAAAGTCCTTTCTAGGATCGAGACTGGTGGGCACATGCCACATTTTAAGGGAAGTTTTCAAAGTCCCATCTCATTATCATTCTATAATGTGTGCAGATCTGTCTGCTGGCATTGCCCATTGTCATTTTAAGAATCAAGTGCACTCAATGTGTAAGAATATCCAGAATTAGAAAAAAACAAATAAAATAAAAACACACAGAGGTACCTAAAAAAAGAGCAGGGACAGAAAACAGTGAGGCAGGAAAGTTGGGGGAACACAGAGAGGGAAACGAAAGATGGGGATTAAGGATAAATAAAGAAATGGAGGGAAAAATAAGGAGGAAGTAAAGAGGAAAAGGGGAAAAAACTGGTGTGAGTGCAAAAGAAGGCCAATAGGAGAAAAATGAAGCACTAATTTATTGTAAAATAAAGAAAACTGAGTGGTCAGCTGTCTATGCCCTTGCCTCCTAGCACTGAGAGTACATTTAACCTCTGAAGAAAGTTAATCTCCTTGACTAGAAGTCAAGCAAGAATTGAATGGGCGGAACACATCACAAATGTGATAATAAGAAAAAAGCTTTGGAAGAGTAGTGGAATGCATAGAGAGTGGGAGTAAAGCAAAGAGAGTTCTATTTTTGATTTTGACAGAAGAATTGTTTTTGAAAAAAAAAAATCTGTAATTTCCCAGGCACAAAGGCCTCTTCTGACACATGAGATCATTTATCTACTATCTATCATCTAGCCATCCATCACCCAGTTATCTCTATGGCAACAATCACCACAGCACTGAGGTGTTTTGACACCCCAGAACCAAGCTTCCAGTGCAGGGATCTGTTGCCTGAGGTGAACACAAGGCAAAGGAAGTATTCTGGGGTCCTTTTCTTAAATGTACTGGCGTTTCAAAAGTAGTGTTTCCTGAAGAATGCATGGTTTAGCATTGTAAAGTGAGGCCCTGTCCCTTTGAAGCCATTGTTACTGAGATGTTTCAATTAATTTTAGAAAATAAATCAGGTAGAGATTGCTTTTTCAGGTTTGGCTTCCTCATTTTCTCTCTTTTTTCTCTTCTCCTTTTGAATATGCATTTCTTCCTCCCACCGTGCCTGCTGGCAAACTTCCAAGGATTTTTATCAAATGTTCTGGGGAGTGAATTACTCATTTTAGGGTATTTAAATGAAAGAGATGCATAACACCACTTCACATTCAAATTTCATGAAACTCTGCCCATGAACCTTTTTGTCTATACTCTCAAACCCCCATTTACCCTTTCTATTAGCCTCTCCCTGGAAGGGGCTATACCTAAATAGAGTCCATTTGACACTAAACAATCAAAAAGATTTTGGAGGGCCACAATTCTTAGTTTCCATATTGTGTGTTTTTCATAATTAATGTGCACTGGGAGCTGTTATATCCCTAAATTATACAGCTTCTGATGCAAAATAATAATAATAATAATAATTAGGTTTACTATGGGCCTTTGTTACCTTTTAACATAATTTAATGAGTTGCATAAACAATCTAGAGAAATTAAGGACTGGGTTTAATGTCTCTGTAATGAATCCATCAGGGAGAGGGGGAAGAAAGAGGGCAAGAAGAGATAATGGGAGAGAGAAAAGCTTCAGAAGCAGGTATAGAGAGCCATCTTAGATAGCAGTTCATTGGTTTAATTAATGTTTATTGAGCACCTACTATGCCAAGCCCTGGACTAGAGACCCAGGGTAAGCCAAGTGCACACAATCTTGTCCTTACAGGACTTGGAGTGGAGGTCATTTGTACTCAAAGGCATGGTGGTAGTATGTGGTTAGGACTGGGTGGTGGTGGAGGATACAGGAAAGGAAAAGGAAAGCCTAGAAAAGCATTCTAGAGAGGTTCAATGACAAGTTTAAAATCTCCAGAAATATGTGTGCATTTAATTCTCTCAAGTTGGGGGGAATTTACTGAATTAATATATCATGAAAACAGTACTTGCATTTCCCTAATCATTATTTAAACTACCAAGAAAAGAAAATGATACCTTCGAAAAGGGAGGTTAGGGGCAAGCCTGAATTAGTTGTTTCTGTCTAGCTAAACAGACGGAAAAATATTTTGATAATAACTCCTAAATACAGGGTTAATTGTAACACACTGCCTAAGCAAATGAATGTCACCATGCTTCCCATATTCCAAATTTTGCACAATTTATTTTCTATAGGAAACCAGACATGAGTCAATTCCCTCTTGACTTTTTCTCTAAGGTTAATTGAGAAATTGTCCTGACTAATTTTTGTGAAGGTGAAAAAGAGGAGGGAATACTCTTAAGGAATGGGATATCTCCTCTTGTATCTTCAGCTTCTTTGAGGGGACATTGGCATTTGTTTCCTAATGACTGGGTAATTTTCATTCTCTCAAATACTCAGAGGCAAGTCCTTTGGGGGTACATCAAAGTCAGAGTTCCAGAGTAAGTGTACCCGAGATGGGCCTCTAGCAGGTGACTGTAAGAAACTAGTGATCCCATTTACCATGGGGCCTCAAACTTTGCCTTTGGGAGCACTAATGTCACAGAACTTCCACAAGTGTTTTATTTCATTTATTTCTCACAAGCAAATAACTGTGTTTTCTATCTTGGGTGCCCAGTGACTCTTAAGCCTGGCACACATGGCCTGGTCTCTGGCCTTCCCCTCCACCACCACCTGTTCATGCTCTAGATGCCCTGACTCCTACCCAGTCCTCCAGGGCACAATGTTTTTCTGCTCTGCATGGGCTATGTCTTCTGTCTGGATCCTTCCTTTCTGCTGCCCTTCCTGAAGGTGTGGCCTACACCGTGACCTTGAGCCTGGGCAGAGCTGTTTCAGGAGGGTAGAGTGAGCACACAGCCCCACCCTTGTACAGATTTCTCTCTGTGGCTTTCACATAGTTCCTCCAACTATCTTAACTCTGTCATGACACTGTCACCTTAGACACCACTGAAAAGGTGGTGCTTTCAAAACATTTGCTGTGGAGAGAAGGACTACCCTATCTATTTCCATGAGCTGGGCTCTGCTCTTCATCCTCATGTTCTGCACCTGGGCTTGTCATCCCTCCACACAGATGCATAGCCTCTCAAATACTGTACTGAAGCTGTTGGAACCTTCCAGGAGACTGGAAGTTCTCAAACTGAAGTGTACATCAGAATCACCTGGAAGGCTTATTCAGCTTCTTGGGCCCCATCCCCATGGACTGACTCAGGGTGGGGATATCGTAGGACACGAGTATTTGTATTTCTAACAAGTTTCCAAGAGATGCTGATGATGCTTGTCCAGGGACCACATGTGAAAACCACTGTGCTATCTTTCTATCAGTTGAGTGTGGTGTGCTCAAGCTCTTGTTTATATAATACAATCCCTTTTCTTTCTTTCTTTTTTCCCCCCTTTGCCTAATTGCCTACTTTTTTTCCAATTTGGATCTTCCTTTTTCAGCTTTCTCCTCTCCTGCCTATGCTTTAGGTTTTCCAGTAACCCTGCCCGGCTTTGTTGAGCTCTGCTGGGAGCCAATGGGACAATGGTTCCCATCTCTGGCTCCATTCTGTTCATCTCTAAAACATCAGATGTAGTTGTGCACTCTTCCAGGTCAACTAATCTGTGATATTTCAAATGTATTTCATGGACCAGAATAAACTGGCATATTTGAGCAAAGCTGTGTTCTGGATATATTAAAGTGTAAAAATCAGCATGAAAATCAGGTTTCATGTAAACAGGAGATTACTATTACTTAGAATCCTATAATGTACCCATCATATGGATCTCTAGGGCATTCGCAAACCCATTTTTACATAATTATGTGAAGAACATGTATTTTATAGGAAATGGTGAAATTAAACACAAAATAGGGCATTTCAAAATGGCTGTAATGTTTTAAATGAAGAAATGAAACTGTTTCGAGACATATGTAGGAGAGAAAATTTATAGACAGCCATTTTCAAGAGGCTCTATTAATTCCAAAGAAAATATGGGATGAAAATGAAATATACAAAGAATAAAATAAGAGATCTCCCATAAAAATCAGTCTATGTGATTCAAGTGGTGAGGCTGCCTTTTAACAATGTGAGTCTTACGAAGTGAAGCTCACCCACATTAGCATTTCAATGGCACAATACTTTTGTTACACACTGTTGCCACTGCTGTAATCTGCCTCATCTCTTGACCCTCTGATCTTGGGTGCTTCCCCAAAAGGACTAGGATATGGCCGGCTGGTGAATCTTGCATCTACGGCTGTGCCAATCTATCTTAGTATTTCCTAGGCAGTTGTGGGATCTTGGTAGAAAAATTAAAGGCACAAATCAAATTCATCTTGTATCCAATCCATTCAGAATGCATCCAATTTATAAGCCAGCTTTTGGAATTGAAGAGTCCTTTACTGCATCCCAGAGACTCTAGTGTAACATCCGACATAGCCTATTCCCAGCAATGCTTACAAAGATCAAAATAAATTTTACATCAAATGGAAAGATTTGAGAAGCACATATTCTCATTTTAAAATTTAATGGTACTATTTTGCTTTTAATTTTTTAATGTAAAATGTGTCCTCATATAACATAAAAATATGTGAATTTGCCTTTCATCCAATTTGATCTTTAATTATATTGCACACCATCTTCTGAGTACATGAATCAGAGGTCCTCCTATTTGTACAATCTGTTCTGGGGGAGAAAGAGAATTAGATTTCTCCACTATCCTAGAGGAAGTTCTTTGGGTGTGCTCTATGACACCTCCCTTCTGTGGTACCCTCTTGTGGCATGGCTTTGAGAGAATGATGCTTGCCCCCTCTCAGAGAGGGAGCCCCTGAGGTCAACAGCAGCTACAGTGGGAGTTACTCTGTTGCTTTGACACTGGAGAACTATAGATGGATCTGAGACAAGGTGGGGGAAGTGCGGGAAGGCTTCCCAAGTTGGTAGGAAGCTGATGACATGGTAACCAGGGCTGGCAAGGCCCCCAAACCTTAACATGATCAGGGCATATTTCATGACCTTGCTCTACAAACTGAGGGCAGCTAAGAGTGTTTTCTAACTGGGAACAGGTAAAGGCGATGATTATAGATAGAGATTATATGGATGGAACATGAAGCTCCCGTCATGGCGCAGCAGAAACAAATCTGACTAGGAACCATGAGGTTGTGGGTTCGATCCCTGGCCTCACTCAGTGGGTTAAGGATCCAGCATTGCCGTGAGCTATGGTGTAGGTTGCAGATTCGGCTCGGATCTGGCATTGCTGTGGCTGTGGCGTAGGCCGGTGGCAACAGCTCCAATTAGGCCCCTAGCCTGGGAACCTCCATATGCTGCAGGTGCAGCCCTAAAAAGACAAAAGACTTTATATGGAACATTATATAACACTGGGTCACGGTATGAGAGAACTTTTTCCTCTTAAATTTCTTTTAGCCTTGATGAAGCAAATAGAAAAGAGCCCTAGAGTTTTCCTAGCCTAAGGTAAAGGGACACAGTGGAAAAGATGGGGATAAGAAATATCCTTTCAGCTTCATCTCATCCACACTCCAGGTGATTGATTTTGCACATCTTTCAGGTGAAGGACCCAGTGCTGCCCTGCTACATAGAGGAGCTAGAAGCTGAACCCAGAATTCTGGTATTAGCTGCCTTTCTGTCTCCATCTCCCACTGACTCTTCTTCAGCCCAGGCTTTCTCTCACTGTAGACAGAGATGTTTGCCTCTTTAACTGGTGCTACTCCTCTGGGCACATCAAGATTTTTAAGTCCCAGAGTGCCAGAGTTTCCTTCTCAAAGGCTTTTTCAACCATCTCTGATAATCTGAGCAAAACTCCCCAGACTGGCTGGCCTGAGAGATGAACTTTGAGCCGTGATCTAAAAGAGGCACAGGGTTTTATTTGGACTATGGTAAACAAATCGGCAAGCAGGTCCTTGTCGTTTTATATGAAGAAAGAGATTTACATGTATGTGACTTACAGAGCCACCTTTTGAAAAAATTATACATCACCTTACCGCTATGGTTAAGGACATGCTTTATTAGGGTAATGAAACCAACCATGCTACTCTAACCCCACCAGCCTAAATGGACCAAAGGTTATCTGTATATGAGAGCCTTCCCTGCAGCCATAAAAATACCATAAAGAAAATGTACATGTTTCCATGGAGTAGAGGAGATGACAGTCTATAGCCTGAGGCTCCCTTAGACTGACTTCATGATTTACAGGTGTTCTATTTCTCATATGAAGCAACACTCCTCTTCAAACATAAAATGTCCAAGATCCAATCAAATGAATTATCCTTCCAATATACCAATATACTCGGTCTTTTTATTTTTTGCTACATGTGCATCTATAACACAAATTAGCACTGTGGGATTGGTAAATAGAGGAATGATGTCATCATAAGAAAGAAGTTCTATAGGCTTGTATGACTTTCCCCAGCATATACTCTAGCACAGAAAGCTGTAGAATAAAGCTGTGTTATACACAATTCAACCATGTTCTTACTCTTGGCTCAATTTGACCTCATGCCTTGCCTCATAAAGACTAATACTATGATTCTCCCCATTTAATCTGAGCTCCATAACTCAAGGAGCCTGAGCCCTACCATCAAGTTACTCTAACTTTTGTCATATGATAAAACACTCCTTTATGAGGAATTAAGTATGTCTTTTCAATGGAACCCATAATTTTTAATTAGGTGTATCCATGCTGAGATTTCAAAGTTGCGTATCTTCTCATTTGTTTGTTCTACCACTACTTTCCTATGAGCCTTGCTGTTATTAAGTGTCATTTCTCAGAATTCCAGGTTTTTCTAAGAATGTATATGCTGTATTACAGCAGAAATATATGAGTTGTAGTTAGCTCAGTAACCTCATTTGCAACAACATTCTGCAAAGAATGCATGGGGCTCTTGACTATGTGCTGCCTGTCCCCAACTTCCCACCCCTCCTAGCTTCTAAAGGCAAAAGATTTGATTATGCAATTACTACTCTGAACTGGCTGACTTTTAGTAATGCTGAACTCATAAAAATACTGTCCACTACCTACACAACCACCGAATTACAAATATGTTTTAAAAAAAACATTTTGAGATTCTCAGGATGGCTCAAGACAGTACAGTCTGAGATTACAAGGAGAACAGTGGCAAATAAACTTTCACAGATGAAATGAATTTAGTATCCATTTGAAAGCATAATATTAACCACCATGAACTGGTACCATTGCTCACCATCCCTAAGACCCATGGAGGCCTCATGACTTCAGAGAGAAGTAACGCCACTGGGAGAAAAACCAACAACAACCATAACCCCAATCTGGACAGATTCAATTTATTATTACATAAACACACACAGACATGAAATTGTAAACTCCTTATGCCTGAGGTGCTCTAGAGCCATAAAACCAAAATAAGGTTATAAAGAAAAACAAATAATAAGATTATAAAAGAAATTAATAATCACATCTCTTCAGTATATATAATCTATAATAGTTTTTTTGAAATCCCATCCCTGTTCTCCACAAGAATGTCTAAACCACTCTATAACCCTTAATGTTATGGAAGCTTTGTTGGCACAAATACACTGTTATCTCCATATTTAGTCTGCCTCTGTCTCTCCCTGAATAATGTTCTACAATTAAAGCAATACTAGTTGGTGCTTTCACAGTAAACACCATCACAATATGGTCATCCAGATGATCACAAAATACACTCAGATCCATCCTACTTAGATTACCACTGCAATAAAAACAAACAGAACACAAAACATCTCACTCAAGAAAACTCAACAACCCTCAAAAATATGCCCAGAAATGTAGATTTGAGGATAATGAATTTAGGACATAGGTTTCTAAAAGATGGAATCAATACCTGATAAGAGTGAGCAACAACATGTTTGGATATTTCTAGATTCAAATTCCTTCTCTATTGCTTTTATTGTTGAGCTTTTCAGGCAAGCTGCTTAATCTTTAAGGCTCACCTTCCTCATCTGCAAAGCCACCAGCAGCACCCATCTAGAACACTGCAGTATGGATTAAATGAGAGGATGCTGGTCAAATATTTAATATAGGAAGCCCTCAACAAATGTTAGCTATTTCTATGATTTCAGTATCATTCATTCAGCCAAAATATTTGTTGTGTGCCAAGCACTGAACTTTATTCTGGAGTCCCAGAATGAAAAGGCCGAGCTTACATCCCTAAGGGGATCTGTGAAAAACACACATGAGAAGACAGGACAATGGAACATAAGTGCCATGCTAATGAGATGCTCTAATTATGTTTATTGACGGGATTGAGTGCCAATCAGCTGCTTTCCAGCCAGTTTTAAACAATGCCACCCAATCACAAAGTCTGTGAGGGAGAGAAAGAAGGATATAAGTGAGGTTTACCACAGGCACTGAAACAGACAAATTTCTCATCGACACATTTGAGACTTCATGATTTCCAGGGTCAGGGGTAAGTTAGAGTCCCATCCCAGCATGATTTATGATTCCAAAGCTCCCCAGACCTCTGCAATCAACACACACCATGGAACTAGCTTCCTTAGTCATTATACACATGGAGAAAATGTTAGTTACAACATTGTTATTCAATTTTTTCAGTTTTTTGTTTTGTTTTTAAAACATTTATTTCTTTTATTTTTGGCCATGCTTGCAGCATGCAGAAGTTCCCAGACCAAGTCCTTAACTACTAGGCCACCAGGGAACTCCCACAGTTACTCATTTTTGCTTTGAGTCAGAACCATCCTTTTCCTCACTTATTTTTATTTTGAAAATTAAAATTCAAGAACATTGGATATTTAAATGAAATGTCCTGCTAGAAAGTCTCTAGCTTCAATGATATAATGATCATAACAACTGGCCCCAATAAATGCTGATTTCAAACTCATGGCAAGACTGCAGATTTTAATCTTTGATATTCTGTCATTCCACTCTGCTTATTCAGAAAATGGATCCATCTGTAGGTGCAAAATGCAATTTTCAGGAAAATTGCACCTTAAAATATTCTGACACAATGTTCCATCAGCAGTCCTTATAGTTAGACAAATAAAGGCAATGAAGAGCCTTGCAGACCTGTTAACATCTGCTCAAAACCTGCGCCCGCATTTCCTTGCCTCTGCTCCCACTAACTCAAGCTAGAATTCATTTAGGTAATTCCTTAAGCTCAGAATGTTTAGCATGTCACATTGCCACCAAGTCTCATTTATATAATTAGTGCTAACATATGGCCCACAATCAACATTGGAGATTTGGAATCATTTTTAGCATGCCGTTAGACCTAAAGGGGTATGGATTCAATATGGAGGGAAGAGAATTAGGCATGCAAATTCCATTTGCGATAACAAGAGCACAGCAATGAAAATTTACCCCCAAAAGGTTTGGCTGCTAATCACATAGCAAGCAGAAAGAATTACATTCTTAATAACCTTCACCAAGTGCAATAAAAGGAAATAGAAGTTTGTTTTATGTGATGCTTTTGGTTACAATGTCTCCCCCTAAACTCAGAAGTGTTTTATAAACCAGACTACCAACTAAGATTACTTCAACAGAATTCTCCCTTGCACAGTCTACTTTAGGTAACTGAGTCAAGATACTTGCTTTGCATTGTCTAATAAGGGTTCATAGTCAACAGTGTAGCATGGACAGTGATCACTCTTTCCCTGGATTGCCCTGGATGGTCTTCTTACTCATGTTTCACTGAATTCTTGTTCCAAAACTTGGAAGCCCAAATCTACTCTCAATCCTTTAATTTGTTTTTAACAGTTAAAAAACTCTGAGACAATGGAGGACACAATACAAAGCATGGCTAATTGATGTAGTCAGGTGCTAGATGCTTCATAAATCGAAAAATTGAATCCATAGTTAATGGAGAAAGAATTCCCCAAAACCAACACACCTCACTTCTTCTCATAAATCAATACCTCTAATGTTCTTGATAATAATACTTACTATGTGCCAGGCAATATAATGCAACAAATATAATACCCCCCCGATCCTCACAAAACCCCTAAAATTGAAATGACCTTGATTTCACAGATGAGTGAACTGAGATCATCTGATCTAAGGTCCCTCAAATAGTAATGGCAGAGAACTCCACAGTCCAAGTTTTTAATAACTACACTGTTCTGCTCCCAAGTTCTTAATTCCTTGTATATCTTTGACTTTTCTATCTTTCAGACTCCATGGTCAATTAGCCATCAAGTTGTGTTGACTCTTAACACCAGAATTACTCAAATCTGTCTGTTCATCCCAAGTTACCTCATTAGATTAGGGCCTCATTATCTCAATTACAAATTAGAGTAAATAAACTCTAAGTTCCATTTCAAAGCTAAGGTTTGATGCATCTATTTATTGCTTTCTAAACCCAACAATTGTGAATACGGCTACAGTACTGTGTGGTTTATTATTTCTCAGCACCTCTTCCAGTAAAGGCACCCAGGAGGTGTCAAAACGGGTGAATGTCTAGATGAACCAGGAATCATGAAACCTGGGTTCAATCTCCCTTTTACTACAAAACAGCTGTGTGAGCTTGAATAAATCACTTAATGCTTCCAAACTTAAATGAAAACATCTGCAAAATTAGGTTATAGGACCAAAAACTCTAAGAAAGTTTCCACATCAATATGACCACATCATTCCTGTACTGTGAAACCCTTGTCTTGCCTCTGGGAAAACAATTATGATATTCAGCCTGGGATCCTGATTAGTAACACTTCCTCCTCCTGGAAATATTCGATGAGACACAAAGACAAAGTTACTCCTAACCAGGTAAACTGGGCAAGCTACTTTCTTTAAACACCAGACTCCTTAGCTTTCAAAGGAGTTGGAATCTAGATTCAACATTCTCACATGCTTGTCTAGGAATGAAATGTTCAACAGTCCATGGGGAAATGAGGCAAAGATGAGAACAATATAGTAAAATTTACATAAGGATACCTGTACTCAGTATAAAGGAATTTTGTTTTATGATTAAAATCATTGAAAGAAAATAATTATGAAATCATTGAAGAAAATGATATCTTTGAAAATATCCTTTGACATGATAAAAAAAAATTGGCAATCCAAAATTAGTACAGTATCTGCAGGAATGCTGAGGAGGGCTCCATTTCCCCTAATAACTACTTAAATTATTTTTCTATTTATGATGAGTTCCCAATCTATTATATATATCTCACCTAAGAGTATTGTTTTCTCTCTGCAGACTCTTAGCTCAGAAGTCAAACGCCTTTGAACTCATCCCTATTCCAAAGTGTCAGCAATAAAAATTGTGTATGTGTATATATTTTACAAGGTGTTAGTAACAGAAGGGGGTTGCATGACAGCATTGGATGATGAGCAACTTAAAATTTAATGTTGCCCAGCTTTACTCTTAAAAGTCTCTTGGGCAACTATACCTCAGATAAAAACTCCTTGCTGTCCTTCTTTCCTCCCTCATTCCAATCCTCATTTTCTCCCTAAATTCCTGCATTTCTCACAGAAAACATCAGATGAGATAACGTAGTGCTCCAAAAGGTTAATGGACTGGGTGGAGTTGACAAATCAGTAAGGAAGAGAATCAGACCCCAAGTCACAGACACAGCTTTCCCTGAGTCCCACCACTGTCAAGTTGCAGAATGAAACCTGGAGTTCATGCCTTTCCCCCAGCATGTGGTAAGTGAGACTAGCTGGTTAAACTAGGAATGCACATTGGCAGAAATTCAATTTGGTCCAGCTAAAGGAGTGTGCCCTGTGAGAGGTGCAAGACAAGCGTAAAAAAAGTAGGAAAGGCATTGGATATGGAAGAAATCTGAGTCATTACTTAGCCAGGTATTTCACTTGAATGACGATATTGAAAACTAAAGTGATATAAAATCCTTCCAATCCCCTTATCCCACTATAACATGTAAGAGGAAATGGGATTAATTGAGATCTTTAAACAAAAGACATAGGTCCATCGTTTCCACCCTGAATCTCCTCTCCACATTGTCAACATCACAGACCTGGACTTAGTCCTGAGAGTTTTTTGAGGCAATGAAGCAATTTCCACCCACAGAACTGCTCCCATTATTTCCATGAATGAATAGAAAGGACAACTTGGTATAAAATTTTCAAATGAAATTCCTTCGTACAATGACAACATGAACCCTACACACTATGCCTTTGACTGCAGACACAGACCATGGCCACCATTTAAAGGAGACATGTTTAGATTACTGTCAATGAAGGTTTTCTTTTATACCAAAGTCAGCGGTAAAGGGTTTCAGAGCTGATTTTAACTCTACAAGCCATACCTAAAGCTCATTTATACAATAAAATTAAAGTGTGCTTAAGTGAGTGAGAAAATTGTTTTGATGAGAATCGTAAAATTTATCTAAAATGAGCGACATTTGCTTATAAGGAAAAGCATGGCACAAAGCTATTGGTGGGTATAGATTGTGCTGTGTGGAATTTATTCCTCAGTGCGTATGGGCATGTATGTTAGTATCATTCTCAAACCACATGTGTTCATATATGATTACATAAAGATTTTTGTGTCATATGTTTTATAATGTGTTAACAAATTCACTTTAGGGGATAGAAGAATGGGAACCCAGAGTTAGTCATCTGGTTTTGCTAGTCTTGCAGAGAACAGGCTCATCAGCTGTGATGGTCTCATAGAAGAATTTAAATGTTAAAAATTATCAAAACAGTTAATCTGATACTAAAAAGTGCTGCATATGGGCTTGAAAAGAAAAGGTATTCATCAAAACTGGACCCTGATGAAAAAATTTTTGATTAGAATATCAATGAAGAATTTGCCTTTTCTCTGACCCAATAAATATTTTCTATGGCAAAAGAAAAAAAAAAAGTCTGGCTTTATTGTAATATAAATGGGAGTGAGGATCTGGATTTAAATGGAACATTTAAGGCAATTTGCATTCATCATCTCTCAAAAAGTTAAACATAGAATTAACATGTGACATGGCAATTTTGTGTCTAGGAATATAGTCAAAAGAATTGAAATCAGGGATTCAAACATATACTTGAACATCGATGTCCACTGAGCATTATTTATAATAGCCAAAACATGGAAACAAACCAAATGGCTATCAACAGATAAATGGGTAAACAATGTCATATGTGTGGGTGCGCGCGCACGCACACACACACACACACACACACATGTGCGCGCACAAACACAGGAATACTATGCAGTCTTGAAAAAGGAATGAAATTCTGACACATGGTACAACAAGAGCAAGCCTTGAAAATACTATGTTGAATGAAATACACAGACACAGAAGGAAAGATATTTGTGTGATTCCACATGTATGCAGAACCTAGAGCAGGCAAATTTATAAAGAAAGTAGGATGGAGGTTACATTGAACTGGGGAAAGATGAATGAGGAGTTATTATTTAATCAGCACAGAATTTATTTGGGATGATAGAAAAGTTCGGGAAATGGATAGTGGTGATTGTTGCAAAATATTTTGAATATACTTAAAGTTATCAAATAGTATACCTAAAAATGGTTAAAATGGTAAAATTAATGTGCCATATGTATTTCATCACAATATATATGTATATATAATATAAAATAGTCTTTCTGGGTTTTGGAGTTATTGAAGCTATTTAACAGTGATTCTGTCTACAAATTATCACTTTTCTTAATTGGAGAGAAACAGAGTTATCTACTGGGCTGAAAATTAAAAAAAAAAAAAATCTATGGGGTAATGAAGAGGAGAGTTGTTCCCTAAAATCCAAGCATGGAACACTGAACTCCTAAAGATCTAAAAGGAAAATATTCTATTTTCTAATAAATCCCATACAACAATGAAAACTCTAGGGATACAGGAGAAATTTTTAAAAGGAGGGGGAGGGTAGATGGTAGAAAAGTGCCAATATTTGATGCTTCTGAACTAAAAAAAAAAAAGTCAATTTCTTAAAGTCAAAATTAAACCTGGAAGGGTACCTTGCTTGTCTCCCTACCCTCATCCTAATATTGGCTCAGCCAAGGTTGATCTGATCACCTCTCAAGCCCTCTACCTCTCCCTCCAAAAACTAACCTCTGACCTGCACATCACCAACTGTGTACCTTGTGGGTACAGGGAAGGTGAGAGACGAGGTTGTCAACTCCATCTACATGGAGCCAGGCAGTAATGTCACAGATCCCATAGATCATCAAAATGTATGGCCAACCTGTCCCCTCCTATCAGCTAAGATTACATTTGGAGGATATAGACGGAGAGTTGCCAATCTTCTTATTTTCCAAAAGAAGCCAGAAATCTGAATTGGGGTTGAAATCTCTTAATTTTTAAAACATTGGCTCAAATTTTAAAACACCGTGCATGCCAAATAAAACATCCAGGCCTCCCTCCACCCAGCTGCCACTGTACCTCCTTTGCTGTATACCAATGACCCAAGTGCAGGGAGCAATTGCCTGAACAAATGTTTTGGTGCAGCCAGCCCCTGAGTACATTGAGAATTTCCATTCTGCATGAACCCACAGAGGAAGGAGAGCCTTTCCCATCTTCCACACTACCCCTCCTTCCCTCCCTTTAGTTGATGTAAGCCCTAAGATTCGCCTTGGGTTCTTGGAATGGAAACAAAGTCCATATCATCAGGAGCATACCCACATTCGGGTGAGGAGGCATTGCTGGGAATGGGTAGTAAGGATGGAAAATGAGATAAAGAGGAACACAGTCTTCACTCACTCTGGGAGTTAGGCCAAGTGATGGCAATTGGGTAGGCTCTTTGGGTGACTTGCTTGTGTAGCTAGGCTCTCTCCAGCTTACTGCACTGCACACAGAAGCGAATTCGCATCCACACATGGAATCAGATTGAATGGCAACGAATTGTTTCTGGCAGAGAATGGAGAATTGTTATGGAGAAAGATAAAAGGACAAAAATAAAGAGAGGGAGGAAGACAAGAGTATATTTTTCATTTCCATATGATGTATCTGCTTTACTCATTATTGAAAACCAGGGCAGGCCTCAAATGAGACAATTACTTTTTGAAGTGATATCCTTAAATTATACTAAAAGATGAATCTTACATTCTTTTATAGACAATAGTCAAGAAAGATTTATTTTTACTTCTCATGACAGCTTCAACAGTCACAGAAGGCCAGCACTCAAGATTTACCCAGACTCCTTGTAGATATTTAACCCAGCGATGGCCTTTTCCCTTGGAATTTTGGCAAAGAACACCCTCCACACTCTACAGCATTTAATTAACCGGAGACCATTCTCAAGTACACTTAATTATAGGTCAGTATTCTGACTATATAAATCATGGAAAAGGAAAGGAAATGACACAAAAGCCCTAGACTAATATAATTTATAGCTATCTGAACTAACACAGGGAAAGAATGGTACTGTGCTATAATTAAAGATTAGGTTAGTGCCAAAAATCATAATTTTCTGCCTGGCTTTAAAAGCAAATGTCATGTTAATGATAGTTAACTTCTGATTACGCAGGGATGATTATATATAGTTTGTGGATTATCTATGTCCTCATTTTCTTTCCCTCTTCCTCATGTTGCTTTATTGCTAATTAATCCCCCTATCAGAATTCTGATTAAGGAAAGGAAGAGAAGTAGCAAATCAAATTAGTCATTTGGGTTGATTGTTAGCTGCCTCAGATAAGAGTCCTGGTTAAGCTGATGTGAAAAATGCCTCTCTGGACCTCAGTTCTTTATAGTACTTCCAGACCTTTTAAGTGAGATTAACTGAAGTTGAGTATCCTGAGAAAGTATAATGTTATAGATTATAGTCGTGAGATATTTTTATTTTTTGTGTGACTTGAGGTTCCAACACATAATATTCAGAAGTGTCTTCATTCAATAGATTAGTCTATAAAACAAATAGAATCTCAGGAATAATTCTGTACTTTAACCACCATCGCTCGCCTCAAAATTATGATGCTAAATAGAAAGCATTTGCACTATTCTATATCCTGTACAAACATGGACAGGGTGATACAATTACAAAATGGAAACAGATTTAGAAGAGTGATTCCAGAATATAATTCTGAGATCCTAAGAGAATTTTTTTATTAAAGTATAGTTGATTTACAATGTTGTGCAAATTTCTGCCATACAGCAAAGTGACTCGGTTGTGCCTACATGTATATATGTGTACACACATTCTTTTTTTTGAATTCTTTCTAAAAGCAATTTTTAAAATGGTACATTTTTGGCTCTTTAGCAACTATCCTGTTTCCAAACAGTTAAGCTCCAGAAGACATCCAGATTTTCTCAAATAATTATTCAATTTGTATATTCTCCTAAAATGTCGTGAACAAAATTCACCTCTCTCTGCCAATTCATCAGCGGTGAAATCAAGAAAAGATGAACACTGAGTAGAAACAATGAACAATCAGACAGAGCTCTCTGCCAATGGGCTTGCAATAAAAATCAGCCAGCAGACTGCCAGGCTGTCGTGGCTCAGTTAGGATGGGGCTGTGTTAGTGTCATAAAAAAGTGAAAACAATCCAATTTCTGCATCTAAACAAGACCCCTCACCCTGCCAAGACCCCACCCATCTCCTATCATCAGTCTTCTGACCCTAAAGACAGCAGCAGTCCACATCCTGGGGATTATGAAAAATCAGCACAAACCTCGTTTTGCAATTTCTGCCTATAGAGTTAGAGAGGTAGATGTTTTCGAACATTAACAACAGATATTTACAAGTAAGCTCACGTCCATGAAATCAGAGCAGACTGTAGTTTTAGGCTGCAGTGCTTAAAATAAAGCAAGCTGAGAGAGGGCACAGAGCTTGAATAGGGTCGATTCCAAAACTTTCCTGCTGCCATAGGTTTTTTTGTTTTTTCTTTCTTTAAGACATGCTAATTGTATTTGTTTGCTTTGGAGTTCCTATACCTATTGCTTTCCAGAGAGGGAAAGGAATAAAGTGCGGTTTTCTTTTTGTAACTATTGGAGCTCAGTGGGATGTATACATATAGAATGACATGACATAATGCCTTTGTTCTATACCTAAATGTAACAAAGCAATTTGACTTCTGCTTAAAACCTGCAACAGAGGATGAAAGTGCCTTATGGATTAAATTAGCCAGCTACAGCCCATTACTGAGCTTTATGAAGAAAATGACAAAACATTAATAAACAGCCGCCTTTCAAAAACACCCACCTCTGGAAAACATAAGTTAATGCAATCAGAGTCCAAAAGGAATGTAAACCAATATTATAATACCACATGATATGGTTCGTTAAACACTTCAAGTCTTTAGGGTGCTTTTTGGAATTGCAAAATATTTCTGTCATCTCCCCACTGTAATTTGGTACTCCAAAATACCATTAACTTTTAAATGTACCAATTTGCTTTTTGCTGCTTGATAAATCTTATTTGTCATTCACAGGCTCTAAATTCATTTTATGCTTTATGATAGCTCACTCAAAAACTTTTTCCAGTGCAGCAAATTCCTCAATAAAAAACTTGGAAATGAAATGATATTTGGTCCTAACAATACAGGAATACAGCGAGGCATTTTCTTTTTTAACACTGAAATGGATATAATTTCTTATGGCAGGAAAAATTATTCATATTTTGAATGTGGAAGCAAGCAAAACACTTAATAAAACTCAGTATAGCTCCAGCATAAGAGGTGTGAAATTATTAGTTTCATGCATTAGACTCTAAAGGGACAGAAGTTTCTATCAACAGAGACTTCAGGGTTATTTATTCATCTACAGTTTCTAGACCAAGACCAAATCCAAATTAATAAAAGTAAGAAATTCAGAGTGTATGGGTTGATCCCTCAGCAGACATGTAAGTAAGAAAGACAAAAGCAGTTTAAATCATCCAAATTCACCCAAATGATACATTAAAAAGAGCTACTCTTACCAGAAAGAGCTTCCAAATTATCTCTGGCTCACATTGATTCAGGCTTAAATGCGACGGTAACTTTTCCACCCCTCAGTCAGAACAGTAGGCAAGCAGCCATCAAACTAATAACCATTAATGTATGGTATCTGATTTTTCACTCTAGGGAGAGCCACAATGGAATGGCTTTGCCTTTTCCCTGCTCTGGCTAACGAGGACCCACCAAGGACACAGCTGAATTTCACAAGTCACGATGAACACAAAACACAGACAATACCTTTTGGCAAAATAACAATTGAAATCGCTCCATTATTTATCATTATGTCCTTCAAAGGGAACTTCACAGAGAAGCTGGGAAGTCTGCTTAACAAAACAAAAATGTCGTTCTCTGAGGGTTCTGAGGATATTAAAAAAGTTTTCTATTCTCGTTTTAGAATATATGTAGCTTATCACCTTATTTGAAAATACAAAGAAATAGAAATGTGCATATACATGTTTATATGCGCTTGAGTTTATAATGCCGATTTTTTGTAATGTTTTGTCTGATGCTTTCTTACTAGATTATGTCTTTATATACAACACAAAGGGTTTATGAAAAAAGTGATCATAAAAAACCAATTTATTGATACTTTGTTTTATTTTTCAAATAAATTGTTTTAAGATTTGTAAAACTGGACATTGTATACAAAAAGTGGGCTTCTGGTCTTCTGGAGCATTTGTGTCTCTCAGTGTTCTAAAACCATTCTGCTCTTGGCAAGCTCAGCTGTGGATTCACATGTCGGCTGTGGTCCTAATACACTCTAACCACCAGTCCACACTGCCGCTCTCCACTGGAAGAGGTCATGCTTTAAACAGGTAAAACCCAGCTCAATGACAAGGCTGTTGCAGGACAGAATCACTAAAAACCTCACAAAACTACCAAGTTTGAATACTCAATTTTATTTGATTGGGCTTCTTGAAAAATTCCTTATCAGTGTTCAAAACAACATTTAGGGAATTTTTTTTTTTTAAGCTGAGAAAAACAATGTAAAATATTCCTTCCTAATACACCCATATTTTATTTTATTTATTTTTTATGGTGCACCTGCAGCATATGGAAGTTCCTGGGCCAGGCATTGAATTCTGAGCCACAGCTGTGCTAAGGGTGGATCATTTTAACCAGCTGCACCGGGTCTGGGATCAAACTTGCTCCTTCTCAGCGACCAGAGCCGCTGCAGTCGGATTCTTAACCCACTGTGCCACAGCAGGAACGCCAATACACTCCTGTTTAAAACATTATTTTCCTGAAGATTTGTAAAGAAAATTTGAAGTGAAATACTGTAGTTGTTGGTCTTTTTCTCAATCAAAAGTCCAAAGTTCTACTTTAAGAAACTCAAAAAAAGTACACATTTTACCCCCTTTTTTTGGACAGGATTTACATGTTTTATCCTTGCTTTGAAAAAAAAACAAAAAAAAAGTTTATACAGAGGGGAAATAACCTTAAATGGTTTATCTGTTCAGTTACATAACTTCTTTCTTCCTAAAAATTATGTTTCACTTATTTATTACATTATAGCTTCACATGCAAATGTCACCAGTCTGAATTATATTTTATTTAAATTTTATGAAATAAGATTGATTTCTTCCCCTACTTAAATGAATCTTCTAGTTCTCTTATTTAAGGATATTTTATTATTAAATGAATCATATAGGCTTCCTCTTTCCACAATGGTTAATTACTTTCTCTGAGCAGGGAGAAAAATAAAAGTGGAAGAGAGATCAAAAACATGCTGTGAGTTCTGTCAGTCAGTGGTATTTTTCTCAACAGAAGTAGCAATTAAGTATGGTTTAATCCTCCTGGATGTTTCTTGCTTAATTAGTAAATTATATTTTTCTGGCCACATATCAAAATGTCTAGAAAACATCCTAACTTGTTCAATACTATTTGCCCCATGTTATTTTTTAATTATTATAAATATCAAAGTAGATAAATCCAATAAACTTAGCTCATGATAAACATATAGAAGACTTTGAAGTTGCTGGAAAATTACAACGGAAATATTCAATATATAGACATATCTATGAATATGTATAAAAAATGTGTGCATGTGTATATACTTAGAACATTAAAGTGCACGTTTAATGAGCTCTTTAGAGTTGCTATTGAATATGAACTTAATGTCAATTAAAATGATAAAAGAAAACCTATATAAAACCCATCAATAATTCCAGTATATAGAGCTCACTATACAATGAGACTCATGCACAGGGCAGGGAAAGGCTTCAGTGCCCTCATTTTGGTGCTGGGGCTTTGGGAGTGAGAGAGAGGCTGGACCTGTTTTAGACTTGACTTTGAGGGCTGCTGAGAGTTACTGCCTTTCTTTCCTTTTCCTCTGAGTGTCTTGTAGAAAAAGAAGTGCCTTTATCCCCTTGGGTGAGAAAACCAAACTCTAGGGTGCATCGCTTCTTCTCAGAGCATATGGTACATGAAATACGTTAAAAAAAAAAATTTTTTTTTTTTTCTTTCAAGCTGCCTCCGAAACTTAGGGATTTTTGTTTCTTGTGGAAATCAAAGTTATCCAAAGATACAGTGTGGCATTCAGTTGGAATCACCTCAATTCTTATACCAAGTAGTTACGTGGAAGGAAATAGAGATTTCGAAATATAGGTTCAACAACTGAAGAGCCAAAGCTCTCCAAATAGCAATGGAAAGACAGAGCCAGACCGAACATTTTCTGGCTTCACAATGGGAAGGAAATGCCTACCTCAGTCAAGAAACCCTTACTGAGCCCCTGCCATTTACCAGAGGGCTGTCTTGGACGGTTGTGCCAGTGTGCACTGCTCAAATCCGGGGGCCACTATTGACCTAGCAGACTATGGGAATGTCATAGACAGATGTATATGAAGATGCCTGCGAAGGCAAGTGAGGAGTCTGCAGGGGCTCTTCAGTGCATGCTTCTGTGACCATACCCATCCTCTGTACGTGACACATTGCTAGGCCCTGGATTATGTACACAAACTAGACAACTCCCTGCAATCTTCATAGAACAAATGACATTTAAACTGATCTTGATTGATCTGTAAAACTGGGGTTGGGCAAAGGGAAGTCAAGATCACTGTGATATAAAACCCCTATTTGGGCCCTTAGAATACTTTATGTTTTCTTGTATTCTACCCCTATGGGAAGTCCAAAGAAATAAGGTGGAAAATCAAAAAAGCCAAATTAAGAAAAGTATTACATAACATACCAAGAAGTATAAGGTTTTTTCTTATCTGGTTAGAAGGTGAGGGAGATTTCAGGTATGATAAAAGAGAAATAATTGGGTATATGCTCAAAAACACAGGCATGAAGACTGGAGGTGTATATGAATCAGTGGTTCTCTCTGAATTATTTTCAATTCAATAAAGCACAATCAAGTAACAAAAGCACAGACTACTGAGTTGGGCTGCCTGGGTTAGAATCCCATCTCCTCTAATTTACAAGTTATGTGATCTTGAAGAAATTACTTAAGTGGTTGGTATTTGTCTTCACCTTTATGGGAATACATATCTCAAAGGGTCGCTTTCAGGATGAAGTAGTTAATATCTGAAAGGCATTTAGAACAATGTCTGGCACAGAGTTGGCAGCATGTAAGGATATGAGAAATAAACAAGTATTAACTGAACTGCTATCATGGACCAGCCACTGGGGATGTAAGAATAAAAAAGACAAAGAACCACCCTCTCTGATGGAATTTATAGCAAAGCAACATTCAAGGCCCCATCAAATGGCTTTCATTGGTTTTCTTTAATGGTTGTGAATTAAAATTACCTTGGTTTGGGGAATTTTGTTGAGAATTTTAAGACTGTAAGTACAACCATATTTTGCAATTCCAGCAGGACTCATAGACACAAAGCTAATGGTTTGTAAAGTTTCTGCCCCTGGATGCGTCCCACCTCCCCTTTCATTCAGAACCATCAAAGGGTAAGACCCTCAGCACATGGCCCTCACAGGAGAGCTCTCTGCCTAAATGCAGACAGCTGTTGTGTTGTAATTTTGCTTTATGCTTCTTCCTGTCATTAATTGTGTTTTAATAGACTTGTTTCTGTTTTCAGTGTGTTAGAAAGTTCTTTGACAGTAGGGCCTATGTAAAAACTTGTCAGTTTTTTTTTAATTCAAATTAAAATATTATTTATCAAAAATAGATTTCAAAATGCTGTCAATATCCCTTCAAAAAATATCTAGAAGTGTAACTTACCAAGATAGCATACTGTGCAAGATTATTACTAAAAATGAGAAATGCAAAAAAAAATGAGGACAGCACATTAAAAGGGGTAGAATGAGATATGCACTTTACTTCATAATTATTCAGAAGCACTCTGCATAGTTACATCTTAATAATTATTAAGAAAATATTTTTTAAGGAATGAACCCTAAGCAGAAGCACTGGCCCCTGTGGCAGCACTGCCCAGGCATTCTAGGTGGGCCATGCTGATTACATGAATAATGGCATCAGGTAGAGTGTGGAAGTTTTGGTTCTTCTAGAAGTGCTGAGGAACAGAGATGAGAGATGGAATAGAAAGAGAGAGAAAGGAGAGTTTTGCAATCTAGCTGCTAGAAATGAGCCAGAAATGATTGTGCTTTTTTAACTACATCTTTAGAATCTGGCATGATGTTTATAATTATGTAAGGGGAATTCAACAATTATTTGTATAATGAATGAATAATGACCGGTGTTTTGTTGACTTTGTTGCCTAAAACCATATTTTCAAGCAGCAAAATAAAACTGCTCTTCTTTGCTCTTTCATAAGTGATAGTTCCAAACCATCATATTATCAACTACAGCTCAAGACATTTTTCCCCTTAAAATGCATTTTTATTGAATTTCATCAGTCACTTTTCTGCTTACTCTCAGAGCATGGTGAGCTCTTCCTATAATTTATCCATAAGAATAGCTAGTGTAATGTGCAAACGCAGAGATTTCACTATGCACTTTAACTTCCAAATCATTTATTAAAGTATTAAGTAAGGCTGGTACCCAGCTTCATCTCGTAAGGGCTTCCATTAATAACTTGTTGTCCTCACTCTGTTTTCCCTTGAACTATTTGAAAATACTTTCTATTTATAAATGTGTTAATTAAATTCAACATCTTATTTTTAAATAATAGTGTAAATTGGACATAATAATAGTTGGGAAAACATTCGTATCATGGCTTTTACACCATGTCTTCTTTAAAGCCCATTTTCTAAACAAAAGAGGCATTTCACTGTGTACAATAAAGAACAGGAGAGAACAGGATCAATATACAAATTGTGATCATTTCTGGGTACTGAGATTCCTTTTCCTGTTTCGGGGTTTTCTGAATCTGAGTACATAGCTTAAAAAAAAAAAAAGCAATTTCTAGGAATTACTAATGCAAAATAAGGGTGATTTGTTATACTAGAGTATTTAGAGGCACTACATGTGGTCTAAGAAATAAAAAGAGAAACTCTAAATGGGAGAAAAATTCTCCTACGATTGGAGGGAAACTGGGTGGGAATTTGAAGGCTGAGAAAGTGAATGAACCCACAAGCATCTATTTGTGGAGGAACAGGAAGACCTTAGTGTCTAAAAAGACCACTGAATGCATCAGCAGACAGTGAGATAATGAGAAAACACTTTTTTTTTTTTTTGCTTAGAAAGAAACAACAATGAAAACTCAGTGCCACAAAACAAGAACGTTCAATGATTGAGTCTAAATTAAAAATGATTAAGACTAAGAGAAGGAACACTTTGATGAAAGAAAAATCTTTTCAAATTGAAAAACAAATCTTTTGAGTAGAATAAAAACTCAAGAGTCAAGGACTCTCTGTTGCCCTCAGGTCTTTTCATCTTTATATTGAATGGTACACGGAATGTTTTTATATATGTATGTGTAACTGGGTCACCATGCTATACAGCAGAAAATTGACAGAACACTGTAAACCAGCTATAATGGGGAAAAATAAAAATCATTATATAAAATAATAATAATAATAAAATGTAGTTACTTAATACACAGGTTAGACTTTGGTACAAGCATGGGTTGTACTCTTGGTATGTAATAAATAGATGGATCATACTTTAAGTACACAAAGCATCTGATCTTTCAAATCCTGTCCACTAAGACCAGGGATATTTCTGTAAGGAATTAATTAACCCCTTCATTTATTTTTTTACAAATTATATTTATGTATCTATTTATTTATTGCCACACCGGCAGCATATGGCAATTTCTGGGCTAGGAGTCGAATCAGAGCTGCAGCTCTTGGCCTGTGCCACAGCCACAGCAACATGGGATCCAAGCCCCATCTGCAACTTACACCACAAACCTGCAGCATATGGCAGTTTCTGGGCTAGGAGTCGAATCAGAGCTGCAGCTCTTGGCCTGTGCCACAGCCACAGCAACATGGGATCCAAGACCCATCTGCAACTTACACCACAGCTTGCAGTAATGCTGGATCTTTAACCCACTGAGTGAGGCCAGGGATCGAACCCTCAGCCAGTTCTGGCTGAGCCACAATGGGAACTCCTAATCTTTTCATGTATAACACTGTATAAGCAATGCTTTCAAAGCCAGATTCCTCTGCATTTTTGTGGGCTCTGGCCATACATCTTCAATTCATCAGAACTATCACAGACACTCAAATAAGTATTAGAGACCTGATAAATAAGTATAAGTATATAAATAAGTATATACAGAGCCTTCAGCCTGATACATCTCCAACCAAAGACAAAGATCACAGCCACTGTATCCCATCGCTATGTGGGACGGCAAGACTGCCTCGTTGTCTACATGTTAAAAATTAAACTTTTAGGCACAATGCAGTACACAACTTATCTGGGGACTCAGAACTGGGAGACTCAAAACAAGTGATTCCTACATAACAATAAATATAGATTTAATGACAATTAAGCTCCTTCATGGAAATTTCCAGTTTACAAGTGTCTAGTTAATATTAGAGTCATTGAATAAAGTGTTTGATTTGGGACCTTAAGGAGAAAAATGGCTTTACAAGAAAAGTGTAATTGGAAGATGGGGGCAGTTAGGGTAAGAACATTACTGGATCAATCTATCCTATTGCTGTCATGACGAGAGGAAGACAGGAGTGCATTCTTCTCATCTTTAAGGGTCTTGTGTTACTCTGTAAACTAATGGACTCAACCCTTATTGGTTCTTATTTGGAAGTTCAGCTGAGTTATGGCAAGAAAACATTAAGACTGTCCCTTTCACTTAATTTCTTAAGCCAAGCACATTTGGCTTGAGAATAGGGCAGTGACGGGAGTATCATATTAAGCCTCATTTGGGTAATTTATCCTGATCTTACCATAAACTATTTGAACAGTATAATTTGTTCTTACAGCAGCCTAGAATATAGCACCCAGGGGCTTTGGTTTTCAAAAGCACACTCTACACTTACGTGTGCTTGCCCTGTCGTCTTCTCCTTTCTGATAGATCCAAAAACAAACTCCTTATTCTTACCACAAGAATAGCTCTTCATCTCTCTTTCCTTGGCAATCCCATTTTCTCAATCAGGCTGAAACACTTTTTAAAGCCATCATTAACTCATCCTTCCTGTTCTGGTGACTTGCTTATATTTCCAGTGACACTTTAGCACCATCCACAGATCCTGTTCCTTTTCTCAATTCAGATATATTTTGGGTCAGTGTTATTTCTCCAGTTGAACCTGTATTGGGGGAAGGACTGGGACATTTACATTCAAAGCATAGCAGAATGGAGCAAGGAGTGGCTGTGAAACAATGCTTAGGTTCCTACCACTTAGGGTAACTATACCCCTAAATGGGCTTCAGTTGAACATGCTCCTCACTGAAATCTGGGTCAACAATACTATTATCCTCCTCTTCCCCTAATTCCTAATATCCTAATGTCCTTTTGCTTCTGCCTCATTTTCTTTGTTTAAAGAATCAACATAATTGGGATCCTCTGGTACATGAAATGCCAAGTTCTCATTGATAATCTGCTGCCTTCTCAGCAGAGTGAAGGGGGTTTTAAAACTACATACCATCATGAGATTTCCTCCACAAGGAGTTATCAAAAACAAAATATGGCAGAATATTAATAATCTGTAAACCTAGATGTGGGTAAGTGGAATCTGTCATGTTTTCTGTGTTTTTATATGGGTACTAGTATTTTACAATTAAAAGTAGATTAAAAATGAGTAAGAATATATTCTTTTTTTGGCTATGCATGGGAAATTCCTGGGGTGGGGAATCAAACCCAAGCATGCCACAGCAATAACCAGAACCACAGCAGTGACAACACTGGATCCTTAGCCCACTGAGCCACCAGGGAACTCTGATAATAATATATTATTGTATTTAGCAAGTGTTTGAATGCATTTAGGTATGCCAGGTAGAGTGTTCGGGTTGTAGGGATATAATTTTTGTTTCATTAATTGATGTATATCAGAGAGTTGGGGAAAAAAGGTAAGAATAACAAGATTAGACCCTTGTTACTATGTACTTGTCTGTGCCAAAAGGATATTGGGGCAGAGGTGTGGGGGAGGGTGCTATTATTGGGCCCAAGAACAGAGGAGAAAGGGTTGCACTGTCTGTAGAGAGTTTTTAAAAGACTACAAAAAAGGCTTGTCTGTATTTTATTTATCTCTGTGATTCAGCGGTTCAAAACAATTTCAGTAATAAAATCTTCCTTGCCACTACCTCCTCTCCTCAGTACTTGATTGGTCTATGCAATTAAAGGCCACAGTTCTTTTCTACATACTCAAAAAGCCATATCTGAGGTGGTTGAAACAAGGAGTAGCCTCTCCCAGCATGGATCTTGCATAGGGAGTATTCACCACCAGCAGCACTTTGCATGTGTCAGGCACTGTTCTAAATAGTTTAGGCTATTAACTCCTTTACTCTTCACCTCCACTCCTGGGGTAAAGAACTTACTCTGCAGGAAGTTAAGACACTGGCCTAAGTCACACCCAGCTGCTAAAGCAAGGTTCTGAATCCAGGCTCTGCAGACCATGTCCTGTACAGCACAAGGCTATGCTCTTCCCAAAATACAGGACTGGAACTAACCAGTGACCCATTCAAATGCACTAGTACAATATCTTGACAACACAGGGTTATTATGTAGCTTCATATATTGACCAAGCAAAAATATTTAGAGCTATGCTGCCCAATACCATATCCCCCGGTCCCACACGTCTCAAATGAAAATTAAATAAAAAATTCAGTCGCACTGGTCACATTTCTAGTGTTCAGTTGCCACATAATGGCCAGTGTACCGGATAGTGCAGATATATAGATCATTTCTGTTACCACGGAAAGTTCTCCTGGACTATCCCATTCTAGAGTCTGAGGCTTTCTCAACATGGTTCCTCAGCTGAGCCACAGAATGCAGAAATTCATCCGAATCACTATTTCCACCATTTTCTCAAAGGTGGTATAAGGCCACTACCATTCTAGATGCAGGAGCTGTCTTAGCACCTTGGGGCTCACTTCTTTCCAGGGACTCCTGTTAAACTCCTACAAAAATGGAAAGCTTAGGACCAGAAGACTGCGGTTATTGGAGTGCTGACAGCTGGAGCCTGGACCACATTTTGCACTTAAACAAGCCATAGAACCTCAATGGGCTTCAGTGTTTATTATGTTAAGTGATACCATTTGGCATGTTGATTTCTAAGATCTCATTCTGTTGAAATTTTTAAAAATTTACAAACACAGAAACCACTCTCCTCACCCCTTCCCACTCCAAATGGACTACAAGTCTCTTAAGAAAGATTAAACATTCACCACAGCCTAGGAATAGGAATTTCTAGTTATCCCCTCACACTTCACCAGGTTTTAAGCTTTGTCAGCTAGTGAATTCTGGGTCTGTTCAGTCCTCTTTGTTTTCTCAAGCCTTCTCAATAATTCCATGTGCTGTGGCTAGCTGTCTTCAGGATCAAGTCGTCTCCTTTAAGGTAATTCTAAGTCTACCAGGGTTGATACCTTTGCCCAATATTTCAAACAGAAAATTGTCAGAACTAAGACTTTGCCTCTACATGCTACAGATTCAAAACAGGAAAAAAAAAAAAAAGAAAGAAAAAATGACTGCCTATATAAGGTTTTAAAATAACGATTCTATAATTATTGGTAGATCTCAATGGATTTAGTACATCACTAATTATACTGCATTACTGTCAAATGAATTCTTTTAGCATGATTAATGTTATTATGCCAAATCCCAAATTAATTCACAATGAGTATCTTAAAGTCTCAGCAATGCTTTAAAAGGAGGAAAAAAAAGATGACAAATTAAGCTGGGCCATTATAGTGAAATAGGGAGAGGTTTGCTATCGAAAGCACTTCAACTATATCGCTAGATGAACCTATATATTTATGAAGCACCCTTCTGATCTTAGTTCAGTTTTGCAATAGATTTCCCAGCTGGGAAAATAATGTGCTAAATGAATAGCTCAAATACTCAGTCTCTTGACCTTTTACCCTTGCCTGAACATTTCTATTGTTTGTGTGTCTTTTGTTGCAACCTGCCACAAGTCATCATTTTGTAAGGCGGCAGGGTATAAATAAAGAATCCAAGAACAAAGAAAAGATACAGTCTCTTTGTCAGTTAAATTTTTAATTTATAATTACTCAATTATGTTTCTGATACATTTAGCCTTTTCCAGTTGTCCCAGGATTTGGTTAACTCCAGCCACGCTGACCGGGGAGACCCTAAGGGTTTATACCCTGAGACCCCTCCTCCCCACCCCCTTTCAGGGGGAGATTCTCAGGGGAGCTGGAAGCAGCCAGCTGTAGTAATAAGCATTCATCCTTTCTATTCTGAAGGAAAGGCCCTGGATTTCAAATCTGACCCACCATCTATACATCCTTTGCCACCAACCACAAGGCTGCCTAATGCAGTGGTTAAGAGGGGAGACTGGAGGTACACACCATGCCTGTATGTCTCCACTCTCCCAAGCCATGTGTGATTTTTAGCAACATACTTACCTTCCATCAAACTCAGTTTCCTCATCTGCGAAATGGGAATGATAAATACCTCCTATAAATACCTACAGCATAAAGTGTTGTAACGACTGAAAGGTTTAATAACACTTGGCACAGTACACTTCAAGTTAGCTTTCATTACTATCTATTCCCTGCAGATGAAGGCTACAGTTAGCAGCAAAAACCCAACATTGTCAACATCATCAGCAGTCATCTCCCCTAATAGCAAGTACCATATTAAGCACTTAGCCAACTGTTCATTTAACCATGTGTAGCTTCATGTCCTAGGCTTACACGGGCAGCAATGGCAAAAGCAGGATTGGAACCAAAGTGATTGAACTCTAGCACCTACATTCCTAATCTTTGACACCAAAGTTCTTTTAGAAAACAGTTTCCCATAATGAAGAGGATGGTTGTGTCTTCCTTTCACATGAGGAAACACCACCTTAGCAAAAATTGTCTTACCTTAGTTCATAGGAGCACAGCATGCAGAACTAGGGATTCAACTGCATCTCCTGATCCCAGGGATACATACCTTATGATAATAGATCTATGAGGAAAGAAGCAATGCTGGGCAGGTAACAGAAGACTACATCAGATTTGAAATCACCAAGTCAGCAAATGCATGAATCAATACCAGAATCACGGCATCTGAAATGTATCATTTCTTAGCCCAGTTGCACTAAGAATTGGTGCATTGGCTCACTAATTGCAGAGTTATTCTTCACAAATTAATTCTGTCCCTGTTCTTTTTACTTCTTGGTCTAAGTTCAGAAATATTTCAGTAAGTCTCAGCATCAGGAAAAATCAAGGTTAGTTAACACCAAACTCATAAATCATAGTAGCCCATGTTTAAAATCCTTTCACAAATATTCGTGGTAGTCCTCTTAGTGAGATCAGAGTGGTAGGGTGTGAGGATGAACTAGGGGTGGGGGGTGGCATCACTGAAGACAAGAAGACTGGTGTGTTTCTTTGGGAAAAGATGATACAGTCTGTGCTAGTCTATATGGAAAAGGGAGAGGAGGGGATGAGGCTAGTCAGGGATTTGAATGACAGCTGCAGGGGACTCCACAATGACTGAGTGCTAGGAGGTACAAAGGTTGAGCTAAAGACAAAGGTAGGGAAGTGATTGGTAAACTACAGGCACATGGTCAACAGGACTGGAGAATGGCAGTGTTGATGCAAAGTCACCTAAACGCAAGTCACAGGAATGTTACATGTTCATCTAAGCAAAGGGAAAATATGCTCCAGAATGTGGGGCTGGGCTTAACTTCAGTGAAGTCGGAAAAATATAGGAAAGAGTTCAACAGACTCTCTGCTTTAGAGAGCAGAGGGTTGTAAGAAAGTTCATTACACCAGGGAAACCAGGATTTTTCCATTAGCTTTTCCCTGGCTATAGAATAAAGGTATGTATCACAGAGCTGGACATGCAACAGAATCTCATTATCTGTATGAAGGAAATAATGAACCTAAAGAACTGATAGGCTCATGGGCTATATTCACAAACTGCTAGGACTAGTTAGTATTTTAAAAATTGGGAATTATCTACCAGTACTTATGAGTTGGAAGATTTTATTTAGAAACCTGGATTTACCATTTCTTTTTAAAAACAGCCATCTGGCAACATGGGCAGGTAGCACTTAGCTGGAGCTGAGAAGTAACTGCTCCCTATAGAACAGGCAGGTGCCCTCTTGACCTCTTTCCACCTGCTTGTTTTTTGTAGGTATTTGTACTAGCAAACTTTGACCTAAAGGCATAGCTATACTAGTGGGAATTACAGACCACAGGAGAAAAAGTGATGCCTTAAAAGGCTTAAGAGAGCGAACTGGCAGTGAAAGGGGCTTTGATTTGCCACTCAAATCATATTACCTAAGCAGGACTGACTGTCTCCCTCTGGTCCTGCTGGGCATGTGTTATCAAATGAAGCACCCAGTTAACAGATGATTGGGCAAAGGTGAGCAAGACTAATGGTCACTGATAAACACTGAGCCACAGGCAGATGGTTGGTTCCCAGGAGGAACTTATGACCCCTGGAGTTGAAGACAGGATGGAAATAGGTTGTGGCATAACCTGAAATAGAATTCAACACAATAGATTGGACAGAAAATGGAATCGGGAGTCAGGAAAGAAGAGTTCCTGTCCAGAGCAGCGGCCAATAAGTGCTGTAACCCTGGCCATGGCTGCATCATCAGGCTTTAGTTCTTGACTTAATTTCATAAAGTTATGGAAACAAACAGCTGAAGCTAAAATATTTGAGAGGCCTGAAAAATCAGAGTGACAGTGGGTAGAGGGGAGAGACTGCTGATTTTGACACAATATTTAGATTTGTTGATTTCAAGTTTTCCAGTATTATTATTATTTTTTCTTTATTTTTTGTCTCTTTAGGGCTACACCCAAGGCACATGGAGGTTCTCAGGCTAGGGATCGAATGGGAGCTGTAGCTTCTGGCCTACACCACAGCCACAGCAACTCGGGGCTCAAGCCATGTCTATAACCTACACCACAACTCACAGCAATGCTGGATCCTTAACCCACTGAAGCAAGGCCAAGAACAGAGATCGAACCTGCATCCTCGTGGATGCTGGTCAGATTCATTTCCGCTAAGCCATGACAGAAACTCCAGGTTTTCCAGTTTTAAACTTCTGATTTTCCTTCCAAAACTGGTTATAAAGTTTTCTATTGTATATGTAGAAAATTTTTGCTCCACAAATTAATAGGATTAATAAGATTTCTTTTGGACTGTGACCTTAATTTGGGGTGGGGGAGATAGTTTAAGGACCTCTGCACATTGTTAATTTGTATGTAAATGATGCTGCTAATTGTCAAATTGAAAGAAACCCCAGCAGGACCTCTTCATGGAAACACTTGGTTAACAGCTACTTTACATTGTTAGTGTTCTTGAAAAGTAATAAAACTGCTTTTTGTTTTCAAATAATCTTAAATTCAGTCTCTTAAGTCTATATGACTGGCATTTGCCCAACTTCTGGGCAAATTTAGCTCTTATTCTCTCTCCAACACCCACCAATCCCCAGCAAACCTTAACAATATCCTGTTTTTCTGAGCTGAGGGTTAGCCCTCAAATGGTGTCTACCACACAAATGGACTTACCCATGAAACACAAACAGACTCACAGACATTGAGAAAAGACTTGTGGTTGCCAAGGAGAAGAGGGGTGATGGAGGGATGGGGTGGGATTTGGGGATTAGCAGATGTAAACAATTAGACATATATATGTAATGGATAAATGACAAGGTCCTACTGTATAGCAGAGGGAACTATATTCACTATCTTGTGACAAACCACAGTAGAAAAGAACATGAAAAAAAATGTATATAGATGGGAGTTCCCGTCGTGGAGCAGTGGTTAACGAATCCGACTAGGAACCATGAGGTTGCGGGTTCGGTCCCTGCCCTTGCTCAGTGGGTTAACGATCCGGCATTGCCGTGAGCTGTGGTGTAGGTCGCAGACGCGGCTCGGATCCTGTGTTGCTGTGGCTCTGGCGTAGGCCGGTGGCTACAGCTCTGATTCGACCCCTAGCCTGGGAACCTCCATATGCCGCGGGAGCGGCCCAATAAATAGCAAAAAAAAAAAAAAAATGTATATAGATGTATAACTTTGCTGTACAGTAGAAACTAACACAACATTGTAAGTCAACTAACTCCAATAAAATAAATTTTAAAAAATGTCTACCAAAACTTGCATTATAAAAAATAAGCCTACTAGTGTCAAACAAAATCTTCATAAAATGCATGTATTAAAGTGCACACATTTTACTTTATAGGCAAAGACCTCAGACCTTCCTTGAACTATGCTGGACTTCTCTTCTTATATCAAGGCTGATCAGAGTTCATCAGCACCACAGGAAGCTGCAAATGAGGAGGAACAAGAAGCTGCTAGAGTTAGCACTCTGAAAAGTCTGATGAGAAGAAATTAAAGGCCGCATGGCCAAGAGGGAGATAGAGCAAAATTAGAAGTCAGATAAGAAACTAGAAAAGTATATACCACTTAGGCTCTTTCAGGAAGGAGAGCCATGAAACCAATACCAATCTTGGGAGCAAATACTTTCATTTAAGACAAAGATCTTTGAGTCAAAAGAAACAGAGAAAATGTGGCCAATTTCCCTACATCAGCATCATCATGGTAATAAGAGTCAACATTCATTAAGCTCTCGGTGTGCTACATGCTGTGCTAAAGTACTATTTATCTCATTAGTTTTCTTACCATTAGTAAGGGGTAGATACTATATTATTCCTGTTGTATAGAGGTGTAAAATAAGTCATAGAGAGGTTAGTTTCTAGAATTCACACAGTAAGGATGAAGGAAATCATGTACCAGATTCCATTCTCATAGCCACAAAACTCTGAGAGAACCCAATTTGAGTTCTACCAGGCTTTCTATTTCATAGCTATTCTTAATAGATTTGAGATACTTACATACTCTTCCCCATTTTAAGTGCAAAATTCAGTGATTTTCAGTGAATTTATAGAAGTGTGCAACCACGGAAACAATCTAGCTTTAGAACATTTTGCTCTCTTCCTGTTTTCCATCATGGCACAGGACCAAGGTGAGAAGGAGAACCCCACGTGGGAACTTCGCATCCACAATCCCTGATGGGGATGGGGTAGGCACAGGTAGTTTTAGAGGTCCCGATAAAGGACCACGGATAAGGGGGGAAACTTAGGGCACACTGGGAGATCACTGCAGGTAAATAAATTGCTCAAAAAAGCCATCAGAACAAGGCAGCCTTGCTTGACTAGTGTAAGTGCGAGAATTGCCTCAGATCATTGGATGGGGGATGGGATGAGGCCTGCCTTCAGATTCAGACCAAGGGCAGGAGTTTGAGGACCACCCTTCTGCTGATTTGAATGCACACCTTACCTGATACCAAGGAGGAGCTACTACTCCCAGAAAGGAAGAGGCAGTCTTTTCCAACCCCACTCCCTTTGGATGATAAAACTGTAGCCCACAGGATCCTCAGGGCAGAGCTTCTTTGCCTGCCCACTTGCATCGCTCACAAGCGTCCTACCTTAATAAATCTATTTCTTGCCTATCACTTTGTCTCTCACCGAATTCCTTCTGCAAGAAGACATGAAAAACCTGAACCTCAGTGAGTCCAGACACAGGGTGAGTGATTCTAATTTAAAACCATGGGTTTCAGTCCCAATCTGGGTTTAGGCCAGGTTCGAGTCCTGACATGTGGGTTCAAGTCCCAATCTGGCTTTAGGCTGGGTTCAGGCTGTTAATACTGTCAGTTTCAGCTCTGCCTCAACATCTGCATGGGGAGAGTGGGGACAGACTGACCAGGCAGCCAAGGTGCAGGAGCAAGCTGACAGGCCAGAGCCCTGTGTTCTCCAAAGCTAGATACACCATCAGATCCTTTGGCACCAGGAGAAATGAAAAGACTGCCATCCACTGCACAGTCTGTGGGGCCAAGGCAGAAGAAATACTTAAGAAAGGTCTAAAGGTGCAAGAGTATAGGTTAAGAAAAAATAACTTCTCAGATACTGGAAACTTTGGTTTTGGGATCCAAGAAAACACAGCGATCTGGGGATCAAATATGACCCAAGCATTGGTATCTACAGCCTGGACTTCTATGTGGTGCTGGGTATGCCACGTTTCAGCATTGCAGACAAGAAGTGCAGGGAAGGCTGCACTGGGGCCAAACACAGAAACAGCAAAGAGGGAGTTCCCATCGTGGCGCAGTGGTTAACGAAGCCGACTAGGAACCATGAGGTTGCAGGTTCGGTCCCTGCCCTTGCTCAGTGGGTTAAGGATCCAGTGTTGCTGTGAGCTGTGGTGAAGGTTGCAGACTCGGCTCGGATCCCGCGTTGCTGTGGCTCTGGTGTAGGCCGGTAGCTACAGCTCCAATTCAACCCCTAGCCTGGGAACCTCCATATGCCGCGGGAGCGGCCCAAGAAATAGCTAAAAAGACAAAAAAAAGAAAAAAGAAAAAAAGAAACAGCAAAGAGGAGACCATGCGCTGGTTCCAGGAGAAATATGATGGGATCATCCTTCCTGGCAAATAAATTCCTGTTTCCATCTAAAAGGCCAATAAAAAGTTTTCACTGAAATGAGAAAATGAAAAGCACATTTCCATCAATCCTAAAGCACCCCTCTTGTTTATCCCTGTTTCTTCCTAGGCAATCCTTTGCCTATTTGTCTCTATAGATTTACCTTTTTCTGGACATTGAGTAGGAATGAAAACCTGGAGTATGAGGTCTTTGGGTAACTGGCCTCGTTCACTTGGTAAAATGTTTATAAGCTTCAACCAGGTCATGGCATGCATTAGTAGTTTGTTTCTTTTCATTGCTGAAAAAACATTCCATTGTATGAATGTACCACATTTTGTTTAGCCCTTCACCAACTGGACTTTTGGATTATTTCTAGTTTTTGCTGCTATGAATCAAGGCACTCTGAAATCCCCTTTTAAGTCTTTACAATCAGCTTTTTAATTTTTTTTGTTTTTTGCCTTTTTAGGGCCACACCCACAGCATATGGAGGTTCCCAGGCTAAAGATCAAATAGGAGCTGTAGCTGCCGGCCTACACCACAGTCACAGCAACTTGGGATCCGAGCCCTGTCTGTGACCTACACCACAGCTTATGGCAACGCCGGATTCTCAACCCACTGAGCAAGGCCAGGGATCTAACCCACGTCCTAATGGATACTAGTCGGGTTCGTTAACCACTGAGCCAAGACAGGAACTCCAATAGCTTGTTTTATTTTCCTTCACTTCATTGCACCTAGCAGTCATTATGTTCTTAGCAAATTGAGGCTTTGCGGCAACTGACCAACCAGCAAGTCTGTTTGCACCATTTTTCCAACAGCATTTGTTCATTTTATGTCTTTGTGTCACAATTTGGTAATTCTCACAATATTTCAAACTTTTCCATTAATGAAATGTCAATTAATAATTCTACAATGACCTCCAAGTGTTCCAGGAAAAGGAAGAGTCACACATATCTCACTTTAAAAGTGAGAAATAATTAAGCTTAGTGAGGAAGGCTTAATGAAAGCCATAACGGGCTAAAAGCTAGGTCTGTTGCATCAAACAAGTAGCCAAATTGTGAATGCAAAGGTAAAGTTCTGGAAGAAAATTTAAATAGATCAAACCAGCCACAACACTCTCTTAAGCCAAAGCCTAATCCAGAGCAAGGCCTAACTCATTTCAATTCTGTGAAGGCTGAGAGAGGTGAGAAAGCTGCAGAAGAAAAGTTTGAATCTAGCAGAGGTGGTTTTATGAACTTTAAAGAAAGTCATCTCTATAACATAAAAGCATAAGGTGAAGTATCAAGTGCTGATATAGAAGCTGTACAAGTTATCCAGATGATATACCGAACATAATTCATTTAAGGTGGTTATACAAAACATGTAGAGGAAATAGCCTTAAATTCAAAATGGCTTAAAGACTTAAACATAAGACAATACACCATAAAACTCCTTGAAGAGAACATAGCCAAAACATTCTGTGACATCAACCATACAAATGTTTTCTTAGGTCAGACTCCCAAGGCAACAGAAATAAAAGGAAAAATAAACCAATGGGATCTAATCAAACTGATAAGCTTTTGCACAGAAAAGGCCATTAAAAAAAAAGATGACCTATGGAATGGGACAAAATAGTTTCAAACAATGCAACTGACAAAGGCTTAATCTCTAAAATACACAAACAACTTATACAACTCAACCACAAAAAAACCAACAACCCAATTGATAAATGGGCAAAAGACCTGAATAGATAATCCTCCAAAGAAGATATACAGATGGCCAACAGGCATATGAAAAAATGTTCAACATCACTAATTACTAGAGAAATGAAAATCAAAACTACTATGAGGTACCACCTCACACAGTCAGAATGGCCATCATTAACAAGTCAACAAATGACAAATGTGGAGAGGGTGTGGAGAAAAGGGTACCCTCCTACACCATTGGTAGGGATGTAAATTGGTACAACCACTATGGAAAACAGTATGGCAGTACCTCAGAAAACTAAATATAGAACTACCAGATGATCTAGCAATCGTACCCTTGGGCACATACCTGGACAAAACTTTCCTTGAAAAAGATACATGCACCGATATGTTCATTGCAGCACTATTCACAATAGCAAAGACATGGACATAACTTAAATGTCCATCGACAGATGAATGGATTAAGAAGATGAGGTATATATACACAATGGAATACTACTCAGCCATAAAAAGAATGAAATAATGCCATTTGCAGCAACATGGATGGAACTAGAGATTCTTATACTAAGTGAAGACAAAAAGATAAAGACAAGTACCATGTGATATCGCTTATATCTGTAATCTAATATGTGGTGCAAATGAACCTTTCCACAGAAAAGAAACTCATGAACATGGAGAACACAATTGTGGTTGCTGAGGGGGGTGGGGGGGAGTTGGATGGACTGGGAGTCTGGGATTAATAGATGCAAACTATTACATTTGGAGTGGATAAGCAATGAGATCCTGCTGTATAGCACAGGGAACTATATCTAGTCACTTATGATGGAACATAATGGAGGATAGATAATGTGAGAAAAAGAATGGATATATATATATGTGTGTGTGTGTGTGACTGGGTCACTTTGCTGTACAATAGAAATTGACAGAACACTGTCAACCAATCATAATGGAAAAATTAAAAATCATTAAGTTAAAAAAAAAGAAAGATGTCATCCAGGACTTTCAGAGTTAGAGAGAAGTCAATGCCTGGCTTCAAGGCTTCAAAGGACAGCCTGACTCTCTTGTTAGGGGTTAATGCATCTGCTGACCTTAAGTTGAAGCCAATGCTCATTTACCATCTGAAAATCCTAGGGCCCTTAAGAATGATGCAACTCCACCCTGCCTGTGCTCTAGAAATGGAAAAAGAGCACCTGGAAGACAGCACATCCATTGACAACATGTTTTACTGAATATATTAAGTGCACTCTTGAGGACTACTGCTCAGATAAAAAGAAACTCCTTTCAAGTTGTGACTGCTCCTTGACAACGCACCTGGTCACCCAAGAGCTCTGAGGGAGATGTACAATTAGATGAATGTTGTTTTCATGACTGCTGATACAACATCCATTCTACAGTCCAAGGATTAAGGAGTCATTTCAACTTTAAAGTTTTATTTAAGAAATGCATTTCATAAAGCTACAACTGCCATAGATATATAGTGATTCCTCCGATGGATCTGAGTAAAGTAAGCTGTAAACCTTCTGGAAAGGATTCCCTGTTCTAGATGCCATTAAAAACATTTGTGATTCATGGGAAGAGATAAAAATACCAACATCAACAGGAGCTTGGAAGAAGTTGATTCTAACCTTCATGAATGACTTTGAGAGGTTTAAGACTTGAATGGAGGAAGTCACTGCACATGTGGTGGAAATAGCAAGAGAACTAGAATTAGAAGTGGACCCTGGAGATGTCACCTAATTGCTGCCATCTCATGATTAAACTTGAATGGATGAGGAAATCCTTCTATGGATGAACAAAGAAAGTGGTTTTTTGACATGGAAGCTGCTCCTGGTGGAGATGCTCTGAAGATTGTTGTCTATTCTCATAAATGAGTTCTATCTCTTCTTGCATCTCATAAAAACTTCATTCGAATGGAATTATATAGTGTCTATTCTTTTGTGTAATGTTTTTTCACTCAGTGTAGTATTTCTTAGAGTCATGCATGTTGCTGTTGATTGTTCCACTGATTGAGTGCCCTGAAATTTGCTTCTCCTGTTGATGGACACCAGGGCTGTCTCTCATTCTGGAGCAGTATAAAAATCGTGATATGTATCTTCTTATATAAGTTTTTTTGTTTGTTTGTTTGTTTTTTGCACAGCAGACACTTATGAATGAGACCAGTGGGTCATACAATAGATGGGTATTTAATTTTATGAGAAAATGTAAGACTTTTTCCCAAAGTGGTTGTACCATTTTATACTCCCACTAGGAACAAAGGAGAATTCCAATTCATTGCTCTACATTGCCACCAACATAACTTCTGGGAAACACTACTCTCCAGGAGGGAATATTACTCTCTAGAATATCACTCTCTAGAATATCAGACATCATGGTGTCACATAGGGTAAAAGAATAGTTCTATAATATTTCTAGAAGGAGTGAACAACTTAACCAGTGTAGGCTTTTGTTTTGCAAATAGAGGAGACCAGGACCACCTCAGGTGTTCAAAGGAACACTAAGATGGAGCAGAAAAAGTTCTGCAGTAAAAACATCACTGATCAAGGGACAGGAGACCATGCTAGTCTTGGTTTCCTACCTTAGGGAAATCAGGAGTAGAAGAGAAACAAGGCTGGTGGTCTCTATGATTCTTTCCAACTTTCCTTTTTGTCTTCTTCACATTTATGACTGTATGGAGGAGGCTACACTTTTCTCCAAATCATGAAGGTGGCTCTCTCTCTTCACTGTGTCCTACTGCTTCTCCAGAATTCACATTCTTCTTGTTCTCATTTGTGTTCTTTCTTCTTCCCTTCCCCTTCCTCCCTCCCTCCCTTCCTTCCCTCCTTCCCACCCTCATTCCTTAGACATAAACACTTGTGCTCTCATTACACAGATGTAAATGGATATTGACAGGCTGGTTTTTAATCACTTCTCCACATCCATTACCCAACAAACCTCCTTCGAGCTCTGAATGCTGTCTACCCCTGCAGTGAGTGCAACACTGCTTCCCAGCACAAAGCTATCGTCTCCTTACCCCTCTTGTGAGCCTGCTTTCTTCAGCGTCTTCATCAAGGCACTAGGGCTTCCTTTTCCAGCTTCATCAGCACTTCACCTCCTGACTTCATAAACCCCTTTCCTCCTAGTTTATGATATCCCTGCAGATTGGTCATACCTTTTAAAGCTTTACTTCCTTGCCTGCATTTGTACAGACCCTGGCTCAACTGATTACATATCCAGAAGAATACTGTTTGGTGAGTCACTGTGGCTGAGAAAGTCACCTTATCTCATGTCAGCTGGAGCAGATCCAAAGTCACATGTCACACAGACAAAGCTGCATGGCAAATACATGCATAATGCCTGAAAATGTTTTTTTTTTTCTTCCCTATCTGAGGGGCTTAAGAAGCTCTTTCATGAAACAAAACTTGGGCATTTATTCTGTCAGAAATTTCACCAGTGGATCAGTGTGATTTCCCAGCAATCGAGGAGCATGGACTTCAGTCTAAAGCTGTCCTATTTACCATGACAATCACCAGCCACATGTGCTATGAAGATGTGCTATAAGTACAAATGCACACTGATGTTAAAGACAGTACAACAACAGTAAAATAGGCTGATTATTTTAAATAGTTTTGCACACTGAAATCTTTTTAGATATACTTAATTTTACTATATTGTAATCATTTAATTTTAATGATTACAATTTCACCCACCTGTATCTACTTTTCTTAACATAACTATTAGGAAACTTAAACTTAAAGTAGTGTACTTGACATGCATCTATCTTCACCAGAAAATACGGATCTAGAGTATTCTAAAGGAAGATCTTCCTTTCAAAACAGTTTGTTCTTATTTACTTCAACTTTAACATTTCCCACCTAAAAAAAAAATCAGCAGAATAAATGCTTCAGAAATGTTTTTGACAGAAAGTTTTTCCCCCTCAACTAAGTTGTAAATGGACACTGCTCTCTTTTTTTATTTTTTATTTTTTTGTCTTTTTGCCATTTCCTGGACTGCTCCCGTGGCACATGGAGGTTCCCAGGCTAGGGGTCGAATCGGAGCTGAAGCCACCAGCCTATGCCAGAGCCACAGCAACATGGGATCACATCTGCAACCTATACCACAGCTCACAGCAATGCCAGATCGTTAGTCCACTGAGTAAGGCCAAGGATCGAACTCGTAAACTCATGGTTCCTAGTCAGATTTGCAAACCACTGAGACACGATGGGAACTCCGGACACTGCTCTCTTTCAAATCCACTTTTTAAAGACAAACAGTGTGGATTTCTCTAGTGCTACACATGGTAACTGGGTCTCCCATGCAAAACCAAGGTACTATATCCATATCCACTTTCATAGGCAGAACAAGAATTCTAAAGTATCACAGAAACAGAGCAGCCAATAGCATCTCTATTAGTACCAAGATGGCCACATCTTTCTGACCACTGAATTATAAACACAATCAGTATGTGATGTCACATGTACCAAATCCAGAGGTTTACTTGCTTCTTTTTACCAGCAGAGTGAGGCTCATCTGAGAAGGCACACTACCCATCCTGTCCTGCCTCCACTAGTCCTGCAGCATCACCTCCCACTTTGGAAAGCTGTGAAACTTCACTGAGTGGCAATATCCCAGGAATCCAAGACCCTGTCATCATTGAGATGCTGCAGGAAAACCCTGGAAAATGTTACTGCTCAAGAGACATGCACATGTATGCATCCTTCCTGTGCTACTAAGGGATGCTAGATCATTCACACATTCCCTGCCTCTGAATGTGTGGGCTGGGGCAAAGAAAGGGCAAAGTGGTACAGGACTTGGGAAGATGGAATCTCTGATCCCTCTCTTTCTCATACTAAGTAACTAGTGTCCTGCAGGCCACAATTCCATGTTTGGTAGGCACTGCATTGGCCATGCCCATCTTCTCCCTATGGCTGTAGATACCTTCTATATCTGACCGACTAGTGCCTATATCCACACAAGTAGACTAGCCGGCTTGCCTTTTTTTTTTTTTTTCTTTTTAGGGCCACACTGTGTCACAAATTCCCAGGATAGGAGTTGAATTGGAGCCACAGCTGCTGGCCCACACCACAGCCACAGCAATGTGGGATCCAAGCCATGTCTATGACCTATATCACAGCTCATGGCAACACGGGATCCTTAACCCACTGAGCATGGCCAGGGATTGAACCTGCATCCTCATGGATACTAGTCGGGTTCATTACTGCTAAGCCACAATGGGAACTCCTGGCTGGCTTTCCAAAGAGCTTTATAGAGCTTGTTATTTCCAAAATAAATGATTCTGTTGTCAAGACATAGTAAACCCAGAATATTAGTGGGCAGAGCTTAAGTATTGTTTTAGGCTAGACATCCAATATTTTCTTATGTTACTTCTTATTCATAAACTTATAACTATTAATCCCATCATTAAAATTCATCTCGATACTTATCAAAAAAAGTTGAAAATATGGTACTATAAAGACCAATGTCCACACAGTACTCAGCCATAAAAAAGAACAAAATAATGCCATTCCCAGTAACCTGGATGCAATTAGAGATTCTCATACTAAGTAAAGTAAGTCATATAGAGAAAGACAAATACTATGTGATATCACTTATATGTGGAATCCAAAATACAGCACAAATGAAACAATCTACAAAACAGGAAAGACTCATAGACACAGAGGACAGACTTGTGGTTGCCAAGGGGGACAGAGGGAAGCCAGAAGGATAAAGTGGGATTTGGGGGTTAGTAGATGCAAACTATTACATCTAGAATGGATAAACAACAAGGTCCTATTGTATAGCATAGTAAACTATATCCAATCTCTTGTGATAGAACATGGTGGAAAAGAACATATATGTGCGTGTGTGTGTGTATAACTGAGTGGCTTTGCTATAAAGCAGAAATTGGCACAAAACTGTAAATCAACTATACTTTAATTTTTAAAATTAAAAAAATAATAAAGACCAATCTCCATGACAGAACAGACCCAGACTGTGAATCATTTTACTTTAAAATATGTGATCTTATTTTGATGTAAGGAATTCCTGGCATATTACTGTCCATTAAGTGTGACAGACATAGGTAGAAAGTCACTTTTTGTAAATATTTCTAGTATAGTATTTTTTATCTTTTATTTTTATTTTTAATTGAAATATATTTGATTTACAATGTTTATTTCTGCTGTACAGAAAAGTGACTCAGTTATATGTATATATACATTTTTTAAAAAATACATCCTTTTCTTTCTTTCTTTCTCTTTCTTTCTTTCTTTCTCTCTCTCTCTCTCTCTCTCTTTCTTTCTTTCTTTCTGGCTGCACCTATGGCATGCAGAAGTTTCCAGGCCAGGGACTGAACCCACGCTACAGCAGTAACCTGAGTCACTGCAGTGACGAAGCTGGATCTTTAACCCACTGGGCCATAAGGAAACTCCTATATATTTTTAGTATTTTGTTTCATTTCAACCTTGCTGTTCTAGAAAGAAATTAATGTGTAAATTTTTCCTTAAAGTATTTTTTTTTTACTCTGCCCATGAGTTAAGAGACATGTGTTAACTACATTTCTGTATTTACTACTATAGGTGATCTCTCACTTAAGAACAAAGACTTCATACATTTGCTGTGTCCCTGGAGGGCTGCCTGTAAGTAGAAGTAAATACCTGAGGGGAAAACCCTCTGTGTTAAGCAAAGAATAACTACCTTATGTGTGCTGTCACTTCAGATAGTCATGGTCAAGCTCTCCTGAAAGAAGGAAGACCTACCTGTATGGGATCACTTTCCTGACTACCTTCTAATCTCTTACCGAAGTTGAGGAATTTAAAGAGCTACTCTTTGAAAACATGTTTTTCTTGGGGGCAAGAGAGGGTAGAAAAACACCACCAAAAGCATCATCAGATTTAAGTTCTTTCTAACAACCTAATCTATGGGGTAGTTATTGAAAATAGTCATGGAAGACTAACTTTACAAGAGATGTCAGATATAACTTAGTTTAATCAGACAGAAAGATTTTCTCTTCCTGTGAGAAGTGGTAACTTTGATTTAAATACTCCCAGTGATAGAGCTCACTGCCTTGTGCCCTGGTTCTATTTTTTACCCATTTCTATAATTATTAAAAGATTCTGTTAAGCTGAACTGTGCCTTCCTATAACCCTGTTTTCATCTTCCCTACAGGGCTATTGATAGTAAGCCTAATTCATCTTATTATGTGACAAAAATAATGTTTAAAGACACCAAATATTGGGAGTTGCCTGGTGGCTCAGTGGGTTGAGGACCTGGCATTGTCACTACTGTGACGTGGGTTTGATCCCTGACTCAGGAACTTCCTCATGCTGTGTGCATGGCCAAATACCTTAAAGACACCAAATATTAACTATCACTTGAGATTTTACTGTGTACTGGGCACCTTATTAAGCATGTTACATGTATTAATGTACTCTTCTTAATGACACAAATAAATAGGTACATGAATCCTCATTTTACAAAGAACAAATGGAGGAATGGCAAGGTTCCCCATCCCACTGAAGACAGCATAGGCAGTGGAAGAAGTGGGCTTTGCACTCTGGGGCCTCAGGCCAATACCTGAACTCCAGGGCAGAGTTATAGAGACATGTTTCTTCCCTGCCTCATCCCCCTCACTCTAAAATTTCCAGCAACTCTCCTTTCATCCACTAGGATATGTAAGCACAACAAAGTATAGAAAAGGCACTCAAATAATACTTGTTTGCTGAATATGTGCATGAGTAAATGTTACTAACTAGAGAAACCTATGTTCATGGTTTTTAGAATTCTGGAATATCTTCTAGGCCCACCATGACTGAAATTCTTTTCTTATTTTTAAAAAATTAAACTATAGTTGATTTATAATATTGTGCCAATTTCTGCTGTACAACAAAATGACCCAATCATACATACACACACACACACACACACACACACACACACACACATACACATATATGCTTTTCCTATATGATCTTCCATCACATCCTATCCCAAGAGATTGGGTATAGCTCCCTGTGACCTCATTGCTTATTTATTCCAAATGTAATACTTTGCATCTTCTGCTAACTTCTTTAAAGCAACCCTATGCTCTGTGTTTCATTAGTCCTAAGATTCAAGTCTCATGTCAGTAGGCTGTAAGCCTGTTAGGGGATTATCACAGGACACTTTGACAATGCAGTGAAAGCTATGGACACTCTTCCTGGGAAAATACCCCAAAGACACAAGCCTAACCCCTAATTGGTACATTCATAAATCCATGGAGAAATCAGAGGATCCAAGTTTATTCAAATTTTTGCAGTGTTAAGATGATACTACTTCACAGACAAAAGCAAAAATAAAAGCTGGGTAACTTTTTTTTTTTTTTTGACATTAGGAAATACTTATGCTTGATCCCAATGCATGGAACTATTCTTCCTAGCTTCTTTCCCCAAATATGCATAGAAATTTGTTGTTTCTAGAGTTTCTTTCAGACTTATCAGCTCAGTCAAGGCTTAGTATTCCCAAAGTAATTCTCAGAATTTTGTACCACTTATTTTTATGTTATCTTGGTAAAAAGTTCCTTTTTTATTTTGTAGAAGTTCTTTTCTTTCACAATCAAACAAGTGAAGCCATCTCCCTTATTGAGAGATCTGCTCATTCATTTAAGAATTCTAATTCTCTTACACACTATATTGAAGCTGTGAACAAAGCCAAATAAATTTCCTCCAAGAGAAAATATGGTTTTATCCTAGAGATACTTTTAATTATTAAGCAGTCCAACTTAATTCATCATTAGCGCCCATAATGAAAGGCAATAAGGCAATTTAGAAGGAATGGAGCAGAGGTGCTATAAAATAAAATATAAAGTCATAACATTTATCACCGCTTGCCCGAGAGAAATTTATTCTGCTGGAAGCAATAGTTTTAGATGTAAAACTTGAGCTGTTAAAGAACTTACGTCCACCCTGTGGCAGAATCTGGCTAGCTTTTTACAAAATATAGTTCCTTTTCCTTCTGGACAGTGTTAGACTATATTCCTTGTGGTTAAAAGCAGCCAGATGACCGAGTTCTGGCCAGTGGAATGGAGCAGCCGTTTTGGGGTCTGCACATAAAATCTATCCTTGTAACTGTCCAGTCTCTTCTGCTTCTGGTTGGCTGTACTAGAGATGACCCTTAGGGCAGTCTGAGCTCCATGCACTGAAAACTGTAAGGTTACACAATGGAAGGAAAGGGAGGCTTTTTTTTTTTTTTTTTTTGTCTTTTTGCTATTTCTTGGGCCGCTCCAGCAGCATACGGAAGTTCCTAGGCTAGGAGTTGTATCGGAGCTGGAGCCACCAGCCTATGCAAGAGCCACAGCAACACAAGATCCGAGCTGTGTCTGCAACCTTCACCACAGCTCACAGCAATGCTGGAGCTTAACCCACTGAACAAGGGCAGTGATCAAACCCGCAACCTCACGGTTCCTAGTCGGATTCGTTAACCACTGTGCCACAATGGGAACTCTGAAAGGGAGGCTTTAAATTCAAGCTTGTAGAAGATCTTCCACATCAAGAGCACTCAAGGTAGACTATTAGGTGAGTAACAAATAAACCTTTTTTAGATTCAGATTTGAAGGGGTCTGAGTCGTATCTGTTATAGCAGCCAACATTCTTTTAAACAACACAGCTCCCCTTTATAAACAGATATCCACGGATTCTGAAAAATCACAAGGCTTATTACATTTATCTATATTTTATATTTACCATGATGTGTCATCTGATTATTCTTGTCTCTCTTCATCTTTCAATTTTTGCTAAGAAGTTTCATTATTAGAGGCTTTGGGATAAAAGGCATGAGATGTTAGAGGGACTGGATCTGAAGAGGAAAATTATAAAACTTACTTGACAGCCTTCGAAGGTAAGGTAGAAAGGCCAACAATATAGCTTTTTTTTTTGCCAGCATGCTCCTCTGAAGTTTCTAAGGCTTAGGTAAAAGAATATTTAAAATATGAAATTTAATATTTTGCTTTTAAAAAATGAAAACAACATGGAGAAATAAAACAGGAAGTGCTATAGAGCCAGACTGCTCCTAGGTTAAAATCCTTTGCCAAAATGGAGAGACAGGAAGACCTAGATCTACATTTGCTGTGAGAATTAAGTGAAATGTTCAAGTATCTAACACATAGTAGCTTTTCCATAGGCCCTGCTAGAAGAATTGAAAGCTGATGTTCTTTTTCACTTTTGAGACATAAATGTTTCATGGAAAGATATATTTAAGTTAGACTCTTTGCAGAGAACACACACCTACACAGAAACATACATACATGTTCATAATCAGTTACTGAACAAGTATAGGCATTTATATAAACATGCAATACAAACATTATTAAAGTTCCTATGCCCTTCAAAATTAGACATTAAAAATCAGAGGCAAGAGAACAAATACACATCAGGCCAGACCATTCTAAATGCATGCACCTTTGTGATCATAGATAAAAAGCCTAATAAAAATACTGGCACAGTTAAAAAAGACATGATGAATCTCTAATAAATAAAACTGTAGTATATAAAAAGACTTTAACCTACAAACAAACAAAAGGTGGGGGCAGTTTGGTGAAAGTAGTTTAAGAGAAGGTTAAAAGTGAGTCTTAGAGACAAGGTAAAAATGCAGAAACATGAAGACTAGCATAATAAAGCTTCCAGGACAAAACGCATAGGTCCACTGGGTCAGGAAGAAGAATGCAAAAATGGTCTCCATGCGCATAAGCCCATTCACTTATAACTTACTGCATTTAGCTGTGTTAGTAAACTTTAGTGTGTTCATCTTAATGTGCTTGGAAAAACCAACGTGACTGCCATGTTTTTTCTTATTTTTCATTTATGTATTGGAGTAGAGTTGATTTACAATACTGTGTTAGTTTCAAGTGTACTACAAAGTGACTCAGACAGATAGTGAAACATATATATATATACAATAGATATGCAAAATTATATAAAAATATATATAATATATATCATATATATAAATATAAAACATATTATATATATGATAGATATAAAACATATATATATGTTTCACTACCTACTCCACCTATTTTTATATTCTATTTCAGATTCTTTTTATTATAGGTCATTACAAGATATTCCATCATACTTCCCTGTGCTATACAGTAGGTCCTTGTTTTTTACCTATTTTATATATATTCATGTGCACATATTAGTACCAAACTCCTAATTTATCTCTCCCATACTAAATGGCCATGTTTTAACATCATTCTCCTATTTACTAATTGTGTATGTGTTAATACATATTATAGAAACATGTATTATAGCAAACTAGACAACTGCTGAATGAATAAATGGATAAATAAGTCCCTAATAGTTCTAAGGGGGTAAAAACAGACAAGTATGAGAGGATGAAGTATCACATTTATAGCATAAATCCTGTATTGGGTCCAAATCTACAACTTATTGACATTTAACCTCCTGGAGACTTGGTTTCTTCCTCCTTAAATAGTCCATCATGATAATAACTTGCTTCCCAGAGTTATCATTAACATTTAGAAGGACATTTTGGGTCAAAATTTTTGGCATTTTTAATGGACTATACAAATGATAGTTACCAGTATTATGAATCACATGTTTGTCTGCTGAATCCTCAACTAACAAACACCTCACAGAAAAAAGGATATAGCTAGATCATGATGGGGAACTGCACATGGACACTTAAGGATCTTAGAGAGAAGACAGTGTAGGTCAAGGTATAGAATATGGAAAAAATAAATTTACATTTTACTCAACAATAGTGAGTCAACTAGATAAGTTAATTTTAATAAGTAAATGTTGATGGTTTATAGAACAAGAAAGGTAAGATGGAGTTAGTCTACCAAGAGGCAGAACATGTCACTGCATTTCCGTTTTTCATTTTTCCCCTAGATCTTCTCTATATTTGAATATTCATGTCAGCAAAAAGCACAGAACTGATTGTTTCTCAAAAATTATGGAATTTTAGAGCTAGAAAAGGCTTTACGTGTATCTAAGACAATTTATGCCCTCCTACTAAGGTCGTTGATTTGACCTTATTTCTGCTCTTTAAGAAAGCATTTCCAAACCAAAGCAGCTAAATTTTGTTCATTACATTGAACTAAGCTGTATACATATATTAGTCTTACCAAAGAAAAGATCCAAATGGTTAAGGTCCTTGCTTCATTGATTTTCCTTGATTGAAGCTGTGCGTGTATTGGCTTTCAATATGCAGAGCATATGGTTACTGCAATCTTTTCTAGTATAGATTTTACTGCTACATATTTTAAAGAAAAGAGATGTTTGCAAAAAGAAAAAGTAACACTAAAATACATAGCTACTGTATGTTGCATAGAGGTTATCTTTAACTTTAGGCAATTTTTTTAAAGAAAGAATTTAAAAGAGAAAATGTCTAAATCACTCTGATGATATTAATCCAATAACACCTCCAGGTATACTCGACCAAATATGTGGACAAGAACCAGTTCTTTATATCCAAGTTACCTATCAGCCAAAGATCTTACTTTAGACCTAATGCATCAGGTCTTTTAGGTGGAGCCCTGGAAACTTGTTTTTAACAAGCCTTCAGGTGATGCTGATACTAGTTTGAGAACTACTACTCAATGTCTTAAATACTCTGGGCTTGCCAAGGGCCCTTTTCACCTGGATTCAAATACCATCAACATGCCAGTGCCTAGGATAACACCATATAACATGGGTGCGCCTTAAATATTGGGTGATTAAATGACCAAAAAATTCCTAGTCTGTATCTCCAACCAGCCCCAAATACTGATTGGATATCTATCTCTGATGATCTTCAGGCTTCTCAAATTCACCACAAAATTGCCCTCTTTCTTTTCCTTCCCTTAATGCAATCTGACAATAAACAATTAACACTAAATGTTATTTCTATGCTCCAAATTCCATGTGAACTGTCTCATTCAGTCCTCTTAACACTGTCTGTGAGGTGTATACAATTGGTATAGCATTACATATAAGGCATCTTAAGGATTAGAGAGTTATCTTCACCAAGATCACAAAGCTTATAAAGGGTGGGACCCCCATTCACACTCAAGTATCTTTGATCCAACAATCTGAACTGTAATGTCTTTAATGGCACCCCCGACCTGGTTAATTGTTATAACTTTTTCACTAAGCCAAAAATCTATGACACATTCTAGATTTTCATTCTGCCTGCATCTTTTACATTCAGTCAGTCCAAACACTAGAACTCTCCACTCTTCTCCAACTGAACTGCCATAACTGCATCTTCAAACTCCAGCATCTTGTCCCTAGAATCTGAAAAAATCTCTCTACTGTATCTGGCCCTCCCACCCGACCCTGCCCCACCGCCACTGCCCAGCTTCTAGCCATAGTGAGCTTTCTAACACATAGAGAGCCCTGCAGCACCCCTCCTTTATCTTATACCTGTGCAAAACTTGTCAACACTTATCACTGCCCATAAGCATCCAAAGTCCTCCTCACGAGCTTCAAGGCCCCCTTTTTTCTGTCCCTTTTCATCACTTTCCATTGTTTTTTTCCAGCTCTACCCACTGGCTACACTAAGCTCCTTTCAGCTCTTTGAACACCACGATTTCCAGGACTTTGTGCTTATTTGTTACTGCCATTGTTCCCTCTCTCAATCTGGCCATTTTTACACTAAAGGTGTCCAGAAGCCCCTCCCTGCCTAGATTAGATTATCATTCAATAGGCTGTATCCTTACTTCAGTCTAAATTTTTATGTATTCTCTGGAAGGGACTAGGGATTTACTTCTATATCCTAGGGTTTACTTCAATCAATGCCTTGAGCATAGAAAAGTGAAGGAAAAAAATCACCAGAATGTTCATTATCTTGCCAGCCCAGACTGGGAAACCAACAATTAAAACACCGAGCCATGAGTGTTTTGATAGGTAAAATACAACCATGGTGAAGTAATCCCCACTGCATTTGTAATAGAAAACCTGACAAATGGTATGAAGTGATGCTAATCAAATTAATATGAAAAGTCTGGCAAGAGACATCTTTGGTGCAACTGCTCAGTGATGCTTTCAAGGGTCCAGGCTCTAATAAGAGCTACAATTTACCATCCTTTTTGTGTGGGACCGTTTCTCATTCTTATTGCCACAGTCAAGGTGACTTCTGCTTCTCCAGCTTTCAAGCAGGGGGACGGTAAGAAGGAAAAGGAACAAAATGTTTGCCAGCTCAAACTTTTTTTCTTTTTTCTCTAATAGAAAAAAGAAATCTTGTCCAAAAGCCCCACCCCAGTAATCTCCCCCAATGTTGCACTGGCCAGAATTTGGCTGTCCCCAGAGAGCTGGAGGCTGTGTTCAGAGGTGAGTCAGCCTATCACTGCTAAGTACCATCACTGCTATCACTGGAGCAGAAAGATGAGCAGAGTGAGAACATATGTGGTCAGATGCAGAAAGTAAGCAGAGAGATTTTCACATTGTGCTAAAAGACTGAATTTAGCCTTAAGACAATGACAAAAACAAGAAGAGACACAATTGGATTTGTACTTTAGGAAACTCATTTCTACTACCATTCCAGTCACATCTTAAAATACCAAATTGGGAACTGCCAAGGTATGGAAGAAAGAGCTTTTCCCTCCACCATCTGTGAAATGAATAAATCAGAGTCACTATTCTTTAAGTTAGCACTGCAGTAGAGGCTTTGGTTACATTTAAGAAGAAGAAGAGGAAGAAGAAGTAGCAGTAAAAGGAAACATAGCTTAAGAAAATTAACTAAGAAAGCCAAGAAAGAATGATCCCTGACACTACAAGGATAAAAAGCAATACAAACTGGGTCAGGGTACCTGCTCTATGGTAGACATCACCTATGGTGGTAGCCACAGAAGCAACTCTCACACCTCCAACAATTGGGACAGTTCCTGTGCCAGGACCCCAGTGGCTGTGTTAAGCTTTTCTTAGTCTTCACAGAGGTCTAAAGGCTTCCCCAGCTTTCTTCCCTCAGTTCTTCTCTGGGTGTCAGCCTTGCCCTATCACAATCTCTAGCCCTCTTGGTTTTCCCCTGCTCCCTCCCCACCATCTCTCATAGGCATTTTCCCCCATGACATCCTTGCACATGTAACTTCATCTTGCCTCTGCTTCCCAGAGGTCCTCAAACAGCCTTATGAGGTCAATGCCATCTTCCACACTTCAGGGATAAGGAAAGCTAAAGAATTTGCTCAAACCTGCCTTTGGTTAGTAAAGTCCAGAGTAAAGAGTCCAACTGGTTTTGGGGTTTTGTTTTTGTTTTTTTTTTTTTTTTGAATTAACATTTAATTTTTCTCCACTTTAATGAGAAAGATAGATGCCACTAGACACACATGGAAACCAAGGCCAACTTCACAATCAGACTTGAACTGTGACCTGGGGAACAAATGACATTCTTTCAGAAACATTCCTCCTACTTCCAGGACGTGTGACTCTGGTACCCAGAAAGACTACAAAACGTGACATCTCACTAAAGCTATTTTAGAACACAGCAGTGAAATGTTTGGCATTTTTCCAATTAAGTTGAAAGCTCCTTTTAAAGTATATGGTTCCTCCATGTTTACCAGACACTACGAATGCTTCCCAAAATATGCTCCCTTTACTGGCCCTGACCTGAAAATTCGCCAGAAACATGATGTGTTTCACCTGAGGATCAAGGTCCTAAACAGAGGTTTACTAAAGAATTCTCTCACCTCAAGAATTGCATTGTTAACATTTTATTAGTATGTTGACTTTTTCAAGTGTTTGTCATTATTGTTAATTTTCATGATTACTTTATGCCTTTTAAAAAAAAAATCACTCGGCTCATTTTTCTCCTTTATTTTTCTGTTTTACAAGCAAACTTATCTTGGCTTGGAAAAGGACCAGGAGAAATTGAGCCTTTGCCTGTAGTCTGGGGCTCAGTGACAGGGTAAATCCCTCCAGTCAATCAGGATGTGCCTGGGCCCTGGTGGCCCATTCTGAAAGGTCTAATAACATCATTTGTCAGGCAAGTCTGAAGAATTTTAAATAAAGAGGAAGCATATACAGCTGACCCTTGAACAACATGGGGATTAAGGAGCCAACCTCCACATTGTCAAAAATCTGCATATAACTTTACAGTGGCCCCTCCCAATCACAGGTCCATATCCACAGGTTCAACCAAGAATGGATCGTATGATACTGGTACCGTAATATGTATTCAGAGAAACAAATCCACGTGTACATGGGCCCTTGCAGTTCAAACTCGTGTTGTTCAAGGGTCCACTGGTACATCACATCATGAATGCTTCTAGAGATATGTATCATTTACACAAAACACTGAGTATTTTATAGAAGCTCTTGGTTACTGGACCAGGGTTACTGCACTCCTGTTGACCTCGTTCACATAGAATTTTGTCTTAATATATTTTGTATGTTTGTGGTCTCATGCTACTCCTCCAGCATAGTGCATCATTTTAATTCCATTGCCTATGGTCCAAAGGCTGTTCTACTGTGAAAAATAAAAATTCTTTTGGATTGAATGATTGTTATTACCCTATATTCACAATCAGATATTAAAACCTCTTATACCTATTAAACTTAAGGAGAAAATTATACTAATTTATTTAAGTGAGATGGAGTTTTTTAAGTTTTTTTTACTAAACACTGGAAGCATCTCAGATGGTTTTTTTACGACTTATCAAAGGACTATTAATCGTTCCTCTTCCTCTTTTGCTTAAGGATACCTTGGTTTTCGCAATATACTTTGAAAAATTTGGAAAAATTAAGTATGAATTTAAAAACATCTTCCCCAATATAAAGATGATAAAATACTTTCATCTTAGCATGTGCCTTGTATTTGTGCTAAAATCTTTAAATTACAGATTTAGTGCATGTAATTTATGTAAAATATCTACTCTACAACCAGATTGGCAAAGTCATTGTCAAACCAATCAGCCAAATTAGACTCACTGACTTCACCATTTTCCATTTCAAATAAACATGTCAAGAAACATTCCTAACATGAGCACATCCCTCTCTATTTCTGAGAGACAGAGGCAAGTGGGAGCTGGGGGGCGGGTTAAGTGCTCTTTGACATGTTGGGAGATCAAACAGTCTCATCATTCTCATCTGACCCTACAATATACTTAAATTCAGAAATTCTCAACACAAACCAAATTACCCATTTTTATCACCTCAAGTTGTCCTCAGCAGGATATGTCTGAATCTCAAAACTCTGCCACTGATCCCCGGCAGGATTTGGGAGGATATAAGGTGTTTTTGTAAAGTGGACAGAGGTGGAAAGAACTAGTTTCAACGAAGGGTGAACAAGAAGCTCTTGTACTCTTTCTGTTCCATTCATTTACTTTCTCCTGATCATTTACAGGTTAGATAGGGAGGCACAGCACACACATAAAACCTACCCAAAAAAGGAGATGTGTTTGGGAAGCAGTGCTCACAGTCTCTGGAGACAGATAAATCTGGCCAAATTCTAGATCTGCTACTGCCCAGCTGTAGCAACTTGGACAAGCCACTTAACCTTCCTGAATCTCAGGAGGACAGAGATAATACCAGCATCCATCTCATAATGAAGGTCAGGGGGTTATATGAGGATAGGTGTATCTTACATATGCTTACATACAGCACTTGGTATAGTAAATGCTCAACCAAATATCAGTTATGTATAAATAAAGTCATAATGATTATATAGGTTAAAAGTGCTCCCAAAGATGTTAAAACTCTGAGAGGAACTGCTCCCTTGGCCAGAGAGGCTCCCTCAAGGAAAGGAACTGAGTATCATCAGAGGATTTAGATGAGAACGGGGGAGCTGACAGACATGCCGGCCAGTAATTGAGATCCTTTATTTAGAGTCTTAAGAACTGGTCACCACAATCTTTGGTGACATTGTGCTTACTTTTTTCTTTTTAAATTCCCATAACTTTGGACTTTGTTTTCTTGGAAGGCAGTTTTGCTCACCACTATACTACCAACACGCTACTGGACTTTGTTTTCTTATTGTTCTCCTTCTTTCAGATAGGAATCCCATAATAAGGCCTTCCTACCATGTCTCTCTCCTTTTTATTTCTTTCAAAGATATTCTTTTCTTTTTTTTTTCTTTTTTAGGGCCGCACCCACAGCATATGGAGGTTCTCTGGCTAGGGGTAGAATTGATGCTGCAGCTGCCAGCCTACACCACAGCCACAGCAACACCAGATCTGAGCCATCTGTGACCTACACCACAGCTCACGACAACTCTGGATCTTTAACCCACTGATCTAAGACAGGGATCGAAACTGTGTCCTCATGGATGCTAGTCAGATTTGTTTCCACTGAGCCAAGACAGGCACTCCCCTTGAAGATTTCTTAATTTCATTGGTTTGTGTCCACACATAATGCTCCTGGGCACAATGTAACATCCCATTCATCACACACGGGCAATCCTAGTACCCAGCTTCCTGGGAAAGGACACAGCCTTTGAGATCTGCTCTGGGGCTGACAAGCACAATCATGGTGCCATCCTGGTCTTTCCTTTCTCATGCCATCTGCCATCAATTCACAAGATTTTTTACCAATTCACACTGGGTCTTATCCTCAAGATATTTAATAAAACATAAATTCCCATTGGTGGAGAGAAGAAAGCAAAAGGTATAACAAATAGTTTGCCTTGGGTTATGCAAAACCTATCATATTGCCTTTTAATACTGGATCAATGAACTTTGTATGCATGTGCTCCAAATTATGTAAATGAGTTACAATTTGAAAACTCGAGTTATAATATTTCATGTTTTGCATTCCTTTCTGTTACAAGCATCCAACATTTCCCTATAATTTTATTTTATCATCACTTTCCCAGTGTCACTGTTCAAACTGCATGTGCTACTTTGCTCAAATTAGACCTACTTAGCAACATTTTTAAGAACTAAAATTGTGCTGAAATACATTTACATCAGCTCTCTCATCCCATCTTTAGAGAAACAGGCAAACAACTCTATTGTGCCAGTTCTCAAAAAACATTTTTTAAAGCAAGCTTTGGCAAATTAGATAATTATTAAGCAAAACAATACAAGCCAACATGATGCATTAACAGTTTCTAACGTTATTGAACCGAACGACAAGAGAGGCACTTTGTTCTTACTTACTTGGCAGACAATTATTCTTTGCTCCAGCAATACTTCATGTGCATACTTCCAAGGAAGACTCATGAATGCAAAGGTTCATTAAGGGAATGAGAGAATCGATTGTAAAATGGAAAAGGCCGGGTGAGGTCATATTTCAAAGAGATGAATATGGTACACTCCATTATGTTGTAATCAGCCTCCCTCTTTCATTCCACAAACTGTAATAGTTTATCCTCATTTTTAAAAAAGGAAAAACAATTCTTGCAGCCTTTGGACCACCTCCATCCTGAAGCCAGAGAAGGAGTCAGGCATGCTGCAGGCATTTTCCATCCCGTGGTCCTTGGAGTCCACCAACCAATGTTACTGACCATTTTTCTCCTTAATAAGAAAAACATTCAAATGCTACTATTATTGCTGCCCTGGCAAACCACACTTAATAGATGGTACTTGCCCTGTACATGACACTTACAACATCAATCAAGACTGAATTTTATTTCAATTTATTATGGTTTCTGTCCAAATGAAAAAATGCTTATATCGTAAAAATGTCTTGCAATATAAATGTGCTAATGATGTAATCACAGATTTCAGAAAAAAAAAAATCCTAATTTGGATTAGACATTGCCCATCCTTCCTCCTAAATTCATCATTGAAGTTAAACATAACAAAATAATGGGACCATTAGGAGGTGATGTTGGTACAAAGCAGAAGTCACATGTTAAATATTTTATATCTTTATGAGGGAGTTTTATTATATTTCCCTTCTTTAAGAAGGGAGTTGATATTTCCAAATGATCTGCGATAAATGACTTTAATTTCACTTTCATTGAAGGCTCATTTGCAATTTTTTTTTTACCCCTGGAAAAGACCATTTATCAGGGAGCAACACTACCCAGCCTATTAGTCTGGAATTTATCCTTGGCCACAGCTGTTGGCCGGCAGAGGCTCCTCTGGGTCCTACAAAGTTCCTAGTGGGCTTCTGTCCCCAGTGAGGGGTGAAGTCAGATGTCGAGATGCTTTTTACCAATGGTAAAGAAAATCATGCACAGTTCTGCTTCTCACTTGACTGGCCAGTGACTGAATCTTGCTCCAAACAGCCCAGCAGTTGTCTCAAGAGGCTGGAAGGTCTGGGAAATAAAGTATCTATTCTAGGCTGCAAAAGCTTCTCCTTGAGTGGGTCTCAGAACCACCTGGAAAGCTTGTTACACTTTCCATTCCAGAAGGTAAAGGAAGTTCCCAGCTTGGGCACTGGGAACTTGCCTCTGTACACAGCATCATGTTTTGTTCAAGGTTCTGCTATTTTGTTTTATTTTATTTTTTCTTGAAATTTTAAATAATTTTTGAAATAGGGGCTCTACATTTTCATTTTTCAATGTGCCCTACAAATTAAATAGCTGGTTACGACAGAAGTTCAAGGGTACAGCAGGAGAAGCGACCTTTCTAACAAGAACCCAGGCGATGCTGATGCCACTGGTCTGGGGATTATGAGAACCACTGCTAGAAGCCAGATTACTAAATATTTGATGTTCCAAGCCACCTCAAGAAAGGCATGGTAATGAAACAGAATTTTGGCTAACAAAGTGCAAATAGAATTCTACTAAGAAGAGCCTCCTTTCCTGAGTCCACATAACCCTTCCAAACCATAGATTCTCCACCTTTTCTCCTGCCCTTCCTGCCTAGAAGCAGCTGTGGGGCCTGGCAACACAGCACTCACCTTGCAACAAAAGTTAAATGCTGAACATGTTGGCGCAGAAAGCTAAAAACAGCCAACACAGTACATATTTCTACTCTAGGGGAAGGAGAATTCCTAGGAAATGGCATGGATCAGGAAAAGAAATCCATGTACTACAATTATTACACAAAATTGAAACGTATAAAAAAGTACTCATCCCAAACCCTTGGGAAAACAAAACACTGCTAACATTTGGGCATTGTGTGCTCTGATATTATTTGTTCTGGCACAGAGTTATTTTTGGACATTGCTGTGATCATACTCTGCAATCGCACTACGTATTAGATTTGTATCTTAATGTCATCAGAGAAACAGTAACTACCAAGGCTGTTGTCTAATTTTACTTATTCTCATGATAAAAATGTTCTGAAATTGTTTGTGCTTCATCTCACAAGCACTGTCTTACTTGCTGGCAACAACCCTGTGAGTGGGGCATGGAAGGGAGCAACGCTCCAGTGCAGCAATGAAGCCCTGGAACGTCACAGTGTCTGACAGTGCCCGCTAGCCTGCTAACAGAATCTACTCCCAGCCTGTCCACTCCAAAGGGGAAAATAATCCCTTCTCAAGGTCACAAAATGCCATGAGACCTAAAGTCTGTACTTCCTCCTCTTGTCCAATGTAGGAAGTTGTACTAACTTTTCATTTTCCTCTATTTCTAAGAGATGCCTCTGGGAAAATAAAAAGGTTCCATAATGAGTATAGTCTGGAAGCCTGATTTCTACAAATTTCTTCTTGGCCCTTCACCTTGCAAAGAATAAAGTAAAGTCCTGTAGTTATTTTCTTTTTAGGTTTTGTTTAAACCAAAACTTGTCAAAGTTATTAGACCATATTAAGTCTTTCTTCAAGGAAAAAATCTCACCAACATTTCTCAGAACAATGGGTTCTATGAAACATGTTATAATATAGATAGAAGTCCCCTCTGTTTTGCTTTTTTAATTTTTTTTTGTTGTTTTGCTTTTTAGGGACACACCTGCAGCTTACAGACATTCCCAGGCGAGGGTCGAATCAAAGCCAGCACAGCAGCAGCCACAGCCACAGCAACCCAGGATCTGCCATGTCTGGGACCTACGCCACAGCTCATGGCAGTGCCAGATCCCTGACCCACCGAGTGAGGCTAAGGATCAAACCCTCATCCTCATGGATACTCGTTAGATTTGTTTCCATTTCACCACAATGGGATCTCCTTCCGGTTTCAAGATTTTATTGAGTAAAAAATAGATTAAGGCCCAAAAAAAGAATGATAACTGCATCAAGTTACCAAGTATCAATTTTGTACCCACAAACATTTGATCTAAAGAATTTTATATTTTATAGTTTTTAAATATAGTTTTATACTTTTAATATACTTTTATAGTATTAGTCATGGCACTTGAGAGGATTAAGAAATATGGCCACTTTAACGTCATGAAATTTTTATGAAAATAAAAGTGGGGAATTAAATTCAAGAGCAATCTTCTCCTTTACAAACGCATAATTTAGGCAAAAGAATTTCCTTTGAAAAATGTCATGACCAAGAACTACACATGCTACCCCAAATTAATAGCCCTAACTTGAGTTGCTGAAATCACCCTGAGCGTTTTACTCCACATATTTATTTTACTATTAGGTTTTTCAACAAAGTTCACTTTGGTCATATTTAATTGAGTTAAACAGTTATGCCTAAGGTTAGAAATTATGAAATGATGGATATGAACAACTACCCAACATGGCAGTGCCCTGCTTTATGGAGGAGGAGAGACAGGGCATGTTGCTGGCTTTACACGTTTATTTAATTAGCAGCAGTCTAATTTAGACATAAGTGTCAGAGACAGACATCAGGGATGCCAAATCAGACAGCTTCTGACTCCCAGCCATTTTCTACAAGCTCAGCTTACGGACAACAGCTCCCCATTCAGAGAAATTGAACTGCATTATTTTCCTGGAAGTCTGGCCATTGGTTGGATGTGAAGGGTTAACTTCTGGGCAAGTGCAATGTGTGCATTATTTTTCTAGGTCAGTTTCCATAACATCTCAATTTTTGGAATGAGACATATCTAAAATAGAGGTTTATTGTTCCACAAAAGAAGTAAATACTCCCCCATTCTAAATTCATCATTCAAACAAATCTTGATTATTCTAGCCAGCTTTGGAAAAATACTGAGATAAGCAAGAGGGAAGGTTAGGCTGTACTTTTTACAGTCTTTTTTATTATAACAAAATTGTGCCTAACACAATTTATAATTTTAATTATTTTTAAGCTTACAGTTCAGTGATGTTAAGCACATTCACAATGCTGTACAACCATCACTACTGCCCATCTGTAGAACTTTACCATCCTAAACTGAAACTCCATACCCATTAAATTATAACTCCCCATTTTCCCCTCTCCCTCAGTCCTGGGAACTACAATTCGACTCCCCATCTCTGTCAACTTGCCTGTCCTAGGTACCTCATGTAACTGGAATCACGCAATGCTTGTCCTCTTGGGTCTGTCCTATTTCACTTAGCATAATGTCCTCAAGGTGCCTCCATGTTACAGCATGTTACAGAATTTCATTCCCATTTAGGGCTGAATAATATCCATTGTATGCTACACAAAACATTTTGTTCAGCCATTCATCCATCCAGGGATATTTTCATTGTTCCCACCTTATGGCTCTTGTGAATATTGCTCTTATGAACAAACATCTTTTGAGTCCCTGATCTCAATATTTAGGGAACATACCTAGGAGCCTAAATACTGGATCATATATTAATTCTATGTTTTTTTGTTTTTTTTTTTTTTTGCTGAATTACCAGACTGTCTTCCCACTGTAGATTCACAATTTTATATTCCCATCAGCAGTGCACAAGGATTCCAATTTCTCTGCATTCTCACCATCAGTTGTACTTTCTGTGTAGTTTATAATAGCCATCCTAAAGGGTTCACTGTGTCCTTTATTTTTATGGAGGTTATTTTTTCTATTATAGTTGATTTACATTGTTCTGTCAATTTCTGCTGTATAGCGAAGTGACCCATTCGTGTGTGCATATATATATACACACACACACATTCTTTTTCTCACATTATCCTCCATCATGTTTCATCACAAGTGACTAGATAGAGTTCTCTGTGCTATACAGCAAGATCTCATTGCTTACCCACCCCAAATGCAATAGTTTACATCTACTAACTCCAAACTCCCAGTCCATCTGACTCCCTCCCCCTTGGAAACCATACAAGTTTGTTCTCCAAGTCCAGGAGTTTGCTTCTTTTCTGTAGAAAGGTTCATTTGTGCTTATATTAGATTCCAGATATAAGTGATATCATATGGTATTTGTTTTCCCTTTCTGACTTATTTCCCAATCGTAGGAAGCAAATGGGATAGAGATAATTGCTGTATGAGGAAAGAAAAAGATGTAAATTTGTATTAATCCACACGTGCATTTTAGACATTAACACTTAGACAAATAAGCCTTTTTTAATCTGTAACACTGCTTCTCAAAGTGTGATCTGTGGACCCAAGTTCCAAGGCTCCATCCTAGACCTACTAAATCAGAAACTCTGAGGGTAGAAGCTAGAAGTCTGTTTTCATACGTTATCCAGGTTATTCTGAAGTGCACTAAAGTTTACAAACCACTAGGATTACAAACCACCAGACCCCAGGATTTTTAGGAAATAGCTTGTGAAAAAACCCAAATTGAACTGGGAGCTGCCTATAATCTAAAGAGAGTGATCAAATCAACTTTTCCTCCACTTATTTAATGAATTAGCTGTGTAATACGAGTCCACAAGATTCTGAGCTTCAGTTCTGCTATCATAAATGGCTGAGTAAGCCAAATAATTCATATGAAAGCACTTTGCATATTGCCTTGTAATCAATAGTCAGCTTTACTTTCCTGGGTGTTATAAAGGGGATTAATGTCCCTATAATTTCCTTTTATCTTACATAACTTAGTAAAGCCAGTGGATAAATTAAATACAGGCATACCTCTGAGATAAGGAAGGTTCTGTTTCAGAACACCTCAATAAAATGAATGTCACAATAAAGTTGAGTCACACAAATGTTTTGGTTTCCCAGTGCATATAAATTATGTTTACAGTATACTGTAGTCTATTAACTATGCAATAGCATTATGTCTAAAAAAATAATGCACATACCTTAATTAAAAAATACATTATTGCTAAAAAATGGGCAACCATCACTGAGCATTCAGTAAGTCCTAATCTTTTTCTAGTGGAGGGTCTTATCTCCATGTGGACAACTGCTAAAATGATCAGGATGGTGGTTGTTCTGAAGGTTGGGCTGACTGTGGCAATTTCTTAACAAAAGACAGTGAATTTTGCCACATGGATTGACTCTTCCTTTGATGACAATTTCTCTGTGGCACGTAATGCTGTTTGATAGCTTTTTACCCACAGTAGAACTTTTTCAAAATCAAAGGCAATCCTCTCAAACACTGCTGGTACCTTATCAACTAAATTTATGCAATATTCTAAATCCCTTTTTGTCATTTCAACAATCTTCACATCCTTACCATGAATAGATTCTATCTCAAGAAACCACTTTCTTTGTTCATCCATAGGAAGCAGCTTCTCATCCACTCAAATTTTATCAGGAGATGGCAGCAATTAGGTTACATCTCCAGGGTCCACGGCAAATTCTAGTTCTCTTGCATTTCTTTCACATTTGCGTTACTTCCTCCACTGAAGTCTTTAACCTCTTAAAATCATCCATGAGGATTGGAATCAACTTCTTCCAAACTCCTGTTAATGTTGATATTCTGACCCCTTCCTATGAATCACAAGTGTTCTTAATGGAATCTAGAATGGTGAAGCCTTTCTAGGTTTTCAATATATTTTACTCAGATCCTTCAGAGGAATCACTATCTATGGCAACTGTAGCCTTATGAAATGCATTTCTTAAATAAGACTTTAAAGGTGAAGTGACTCCTTAATCCGTGGACTGTAGAATGGATGTTGTTCAGCAGGCATAAAAACAACACTCATCTCATTGTACATCTCCCTCAGAGCTCTCCGGTGACCAGGTGTATTATCAGTGAGCAGGCATATTTGGAAAGGAATCTCATTTTTCTGAGCAGTAGGTCTCAACAGTGGGCTTAAAATATTCAGTAAATTGTGTTGTCAATAGATGTACTGTCATTCAGACTCTGATGTTCCACTTATAGAGCAGGGTGGAGTAGATTGAGCACAATTCCTAAGGGCTCTAGGATTTTCGAAATGGTAAATGAGCATTGGCTTCAACTTAAAGTCACCAGTTGCATTAGCCCCTAACAAGCAAGCCAGCCTGTCCTTTGAAGCTTTAACCAGGCACTGACTTCTCCTCTCTATGAATGTCCTAGATAACATCTTCCAATTTAAGGCTATTTCCTCTATATGGAAAATCTGTTTTTTAGTGTAGACACCTTCATTCATTATCTTAGCTAGATCTTTTGGATAACTTGTTGCAGCTTCTACATCAGCACTTGGTGCTTCCCTTTGCACTTTTATGTTAGAGAGATTATTTTCTTTAAAGCCTATGAATCAACCTCTGCTACCTTCAAACTTCAACTTCACCACCTATCTCAGCCTTCACAGAATTGAAGTTAGGTCCTTACTCTGGATTAGGCTTTGGCTGAAGGAAATGTTAAGGGAAGTTCAGGTTTTAGGGGTCTTGATCTTCTATCCAAACCCCTAAAACTTACTCCATATCAGCAATAAGGCTGTTTTGCTTTCTTATCATTCATGTGTTCACTGGAGCAGCACTTTCGATCTTCTTCAAGAATTTTCCCTCTGCATTCACAACTAGGCTCCCTGTGTGGAGCAAGAGGTCTAGCCTCTAGCCTATCTCACATTTTGACACTAAGCATAATCATTTCTAGCTTTTGATTTAGAGTGAGAGATGTGCAACTCTTCCTTTCACTTGAACACCTCAAGGCCATTGCAGGGCTAATAATTGGCCTGATTTCAATGCTATTGTGTCTCAAGGAATAGGGATGCCTGAGAACAAGGAGAAACACCAAGGAATGGCTGGTCAGTGGAGCAGTCAGAACACCCACATTTATCTATTAAGTTAGCAATTATACGGATGCCCTCTCTGATGGCCCCACTTACAACAGTAACATCAAAGATCACTGATCCCAGATCACCATAACAAATATAATAATAACAGAAAGGCTTGAAATAGTGCAAGAATTACCAAAATGTGACAGAGGGACACAAAATGAGCAAATGCTGCCAATAGACGCAGAGTTGCAACAAACCTTCAATTTGTGAAAAATACAATATCTGCAAAGTCCAATAAAAGAAGGTATCTCCCTGGCTGGAGAAAAAGGAAAACAAGTATATATCAGCTCAATTTAAATGAGTCCATACACACACACACACACACACACACACACACACACACACACACGTATATTTCAGCTCAATTTAAATGACAGTCTTAAGAAGCCTTTCCTCTTTATCCCATACCTGTAGTTCAAACCTCTGTTAGGATTGTACCATTTTGTTTTGTTCTCATTGGATACTGGTCTCCACGATGGCAAGTACTACATCTTCCTTATCTTTATATCTCTGGCATCCAACACATACTTAATATACTGTGATTACTCTACAAATATGCTAAGTAATTGAATTTTCCTTCTTAGCATTATAAGTTTATCATTGCTATCCAAAAGCAAACTGAGTAACAAAGTCACAGAACTTTCTGAATAATTATCATCAAAAAGCACAGGCTTACATTAAGTAAACTGAAACTAAAATTGTTATTGTCCTTTTGAAGTCATTGGTTGGTTTGAATAGCAAATGAAAATGTTATAAACATTCTTCCTAGAAACCGCACATGACTACATGCATAAAAGCAATTTTATATGTGCAGGCATCTTTTATTTCAGTAGGAAAAGATATATGGGGTAAAAAGCCTTATTATATTCATCTCTGTCTTAAAATTGCACAGAGTGGGTGGTCAAAAAAAATTAAAGCTATAACTATCTGGAACATTTAGAAGAATATTAGGCAATCCATTCTAAATGTTCCTTTTGTTCCTCTATGTTGAAATTGTGTTTACTTAACAAATCTGGGCAGAGATACATAAATATTGTCTTTCTTGAAACAAAATCTCTCCCAGGGACCACCCAAATGTTTGTCAAGGTCAAGTCAACAAATGGATTAACATGGTTCAGGTGCAAATTAATCCCACGTGATGGGTGAAAAACCTTTGTAAAAGGTTTGTAAAAACCTTTGCAAAGCTGTCACTAAGCAGGTGTCCCTCTACTGGACCTCAAAGGATCTCCATTTAGTCGTACATGGAAGGTATTCTGGCTTGGTAACTGAACATGACCCTGGCATTATACGTATGTGGTACAGAAAACACAGAGAACTCTCTTGAATCAGCTACTTTGAATGTGGTGCTCTGCAGACCCAGAGAATAGCATGGTGATGAGCCATCACAAGATCACTCACAACATGGTACCCTGGAGAAAGCGTCATCTCTATCACCTGACTCCATGTTACGTTAGATCATCAACTAAAGTTGACATCATTCTTTGGAGGTGAATCTTTTATATTTCTTTAATGGTATATATTATATATGAATCCATGCTGAATAGTACAGCGGTAACTACTGCTCTTGCCTTTTAGAGATAAGAAAGCACTCTCAGAAATTTTCTTGGCAAATCTTTGGCATTGTCGCAATCCCCTGATTTTGGGATTCATTAATTTCTCTGAGAGGGACATGGATGTGTTTTGGTTATTTTCCCTGGAAAATGCTTACCTAAAGATTTACAGAAAGCATATATTTTGCCTACTGGTTTATGTTGCAAAATTTAATTCATAGCACAAGTTGAAAAAAATGAAGAGAACATATCCTGAATTTCCATTAACCTAGCCTCCTCCATTTGGCTGGTGTCGCCTGCATTTGGTTGGTTGAGGGAAAGAGTTGGCCCGTTTATATCATTAACTGGAGTAAGTTTTAACCAGTCCTTAGGCATAGTACCAGTGCCACTTGACAATAATACACCATCTCCCAGAGCACACTCAGCCTTCCACCTCCAGCCTATTTTCTCCCTAGGAAGGTATCAGGTATAGGATTATGGAAGGCCACCCTAATCCCACATTCCTCTTTTTTTCCTAGGATGGAATTCAACTGGAGAAGGTGTATCACTTTCCACCTATCTCAGGATGGATGAGTCAGGCTCCTGAGATAGGTGAAAAGTGACACACCTTCTGGTCCTCGGTCCACCTGGTCTTGGTCCAACTGGCTACCCCTGGGACATCCCCCACTGATGTGCAGGGATGGCTTAACCCACCACTGTCTATCCACAAGTTCTCGCTCCCTCAGAAGTCTAGCTGGGCTGCCACTGGGCCTAGGACCAGTCTTCTCAGTAGCCCTGCACTCCTTCATGCCAATGAGCCCCTCTGGCAAGCTCTCAGCTACCATCTCATCTACTTCAGTGGGTGGATCTCCAGAATCAAGGATGACTCAGGAAATCTGAGCCCTGGGGATCTGCACCCTGCTGTGAGCAGCCTGGGAGGAGGTGCACCCCACCATCCTCTACAGGTCAACAGGTATAAGCTCTGGCTCTGTCTTAACTTCTTCACTTGCCTATTCTAGAATGCTTGACAGGCTTTTTTTTTTTTCCCTATTCCTCATAGTCCAGGCTAGATGTTTCTTTAATGCCCCTGTGTCTGTTCGTGTTCCCTGACTTTTTTCACTATTAATAGCAACATTTAACTAGCCATAAAGTAAAATCCTGATAAAGGCAAATGATCATCAGCATTAATGATATGCTTACAGGAATGGGGAAGGGTAAGCAGTGGATAACATTTACTGCATGTGTACCCTATGCTGAGAAATGCATATAAAGCACTTAAATTAGTGTCTCCTAATACCCACAACTAACCAATAAGGGAAGTGATGTTATTCCTCTCATTTGGGAAATAAGAAAACTGAAGTACGACCAGGCTAAGTACTTTGCCCAAAGCCACTCAGCAAGTAAGTGGACAGACAGGATTCAAGTGCAGGCCATGCAAATTCTAGAACCCATGATGTGAACTAATACATGCCACATACCACCTCTAGCATGACTAAAAGTAATGTTGTTTTGAGGATAATCTATATCAAAGATAGAAACATGCACAGTTAGAGAATTTAAAGACAAAATGTCATGCAACATCATCAAAAATTAAAATGTAGAGTCCTGGATAGGATTACTTTTTTTCCATTTAGTACTCCATTTGCTTAAAATTAAATTTTATAGATGACACTGGTCACAACTTGGCAGACAGATTTAAATGCACTGAGTTTTCCAAGTCCATTTTAATTTTGATGCTACTTTACTCACAAGGGTTAAGCCATGTGTTTACCAAAGATGTTGATGGGCATCTGTCCCCAAACACCCCTTTTTATCCCCCTTTTACAGATGGAGAAATGGAGGCTTTAGCAGGGTTGGGTAATGTGTCCAAGGTCACACAAACTCAAGCTGCATCTGTCAGACTGCCGAGCTTCCGGCATCCATCATGCAAAACTGCCAAGGCAAGTAGAAGCACCTACACAAACAACTGAACTCTGCCTAGTAACCCAGTACCCAGGTGTGGTTCACACACAGTGTAGACCCCAGAGCATCCAGACCACACCCCTTGAGGGGATCATGTGGCATGGTTGGGGATCCGAGACTGAAACTCACAAGTGTCTGCCTCTGGCTGGCCTTTTAGCCATATCAACAGTGGGGACCTGTGGATAAGAAGGATCCATGGCAGTCCCACCCACTGTCTTACCAACAGTGCTGTCCTCTTGACCCCCGTACAAGGCAATAGCGGCCCACCAGGGCTTTTTCCCCTCCTCACCAACCTCAGAGATCCATAGAACCATTCCCATAGTCACTTCTGGATGATAAAGAGGGTGTCTGCCCCATGAGCCCAGGGGCAAAACTGGGAAATGCCCTACGTGACAAGGAGCCCCTAACAAAATGGTACAAGGGTGCTCAATCCGAGTGCAGGAAAAGGCACTGGGGAGGCCCAAGTGTAAAAGGATCCCAAAGCAGGTATGCTCTAGTGACTTGATCTCTTCTGGTCAGCGCTAGTTTCTATGAAGTGGGCTGGGGAGCCCAGGAGCCCCATTATCATTGCTTCCCCCTCTACTTATGAGGCAAACCTTGAGTGATTCTTTATCAACCTCATCAAGACTCCCCTCCTATATCAGCAGAGAACACCTGCTGCCCTGGCAACAAGGAGAGGACCCTGTGGGGAACCCTCCTACTCTTAGCCTCCTCCCAGAGGGAAGTCCAAAAGGAGAACAAAAGAGAAGAGCCTGCCCCACACAGCCGTGCCATCCCTCAGGGACCAGGTGAACCAGGAACCTAACATGGCCAAGTTGCTCTGGCTCAGAGGCATCCCATCCAACCTCCTGGAGGAAATTCTGACTGAGGGGGAATGGACTCATGCACTGGCCATTACAAATTCATGGGGGACCCCCAGTTACAGCAGAGTCCATGTCATCTAGAGACCTCCTATTTTGGTCTTCTGTGGAATCCATTCACAGCTTGGTGCTGGTTCCAAATTTCCTAAATCAGAAACCTTATTTGGCTCAAATCTTGTGGCATCTGTGTACCAACAAACCACTCCAACTGCTCCCTTGGTAGTTGGGAACAAGCCCTTACACCCTGAAAGCAGAACATCTAAGGTACAGGAAGAAAACATCTACCACACTGAAGGACAGCTCATGACAGGGCAGTCTGCACCACTGGAAACTTTTGGTTATCACCCCCTGACACCCAAACATTTAATGTTATTACCTAACACAGCCTGACCTGGGAGATGGGAAAAGCTGGCCCATCAATAAATGTCTAAGTTAAGTTGCTTCTGATTGCTCTACTCCCCATGTGGTTAGCCCCAAGGGATAAGGTAAAATTAAGTGCATCTGAACTTATCTATGGTAGACCCATTCCCCAAACCCAACAGAAGGGACACCCCAGCCCCCTTAAAATGGATCATCTCAAGTTGCCCTCCAGGTAGGAGAAACAGGAAAGCCCTCACAGAACATGGTGACCAGACACTGCCTGACCCCACCAACCTGGCCCCCACACCTTCCCTTCCCTTGAGTAGCCTGGGTGCACTCCAAAACCTGGAAAACCAGCAGCCACAAGCTCAGCTCCCTTCTAAGTGGACGGACCCCACCCAGTGACCCTCACCACCTATCTGCCCCAAAGCTGCAGGGGTCACTCCATGGGCACATCTGGGGAAGAGGACCCTGAGTCCTAACCACCAAGAGACAAGCCAGGGCACTGACCTCTTGACCACCAGGGGGTTCCTCCCTCTGACCAGAAGCTTCTCTTCCAAAAACCAACTCAAATATGACCATCAACTTTCTGGCAGCAAGCCTCGATGACAGGGCACACTTGTCCCCAGGCAAAAGACCTAGATTCCTGCATTTTTAGGAAACTCTGGACATGTGACCAGTCCTCTTGCTAGCATTTGAGTCACGCATCCTAATTGTCAGGTGTCCTTGTCTTCCAAAGGTTAGACTAGGTGGGAGGGTAGCTTGAGAATAAGAACAGTTAGTGCTGAGGCTCGGGGACCATCCCATGTGTCTAAAGGCAACTGGGGAGCAGTTCTGCTCCTGGATCTGTGGTTAGGACAACCCGCCCAAATCAGCAGGAAGAAGTTCAGAAGACACACTTTTGACCCTCAAGACGGAAGAGCAGGGTAAAGACAGAGGAGGGATTTTTCACTGGCAAAGCCCATTAAGAATTCCAGGGGAAGGTGGGTAACACAATCAAGTCTAACCTTTAGTTTTTCCTTAGTGCTAAGCCCATATCACTTGCTCCTAGGAGATGCATGCAGAGGCCTTTCCCTGGCCTGCAGAGTCCCTGGTGCCAAAAAACGGCTGCACTGGCATCTCAGCTCTAGACCATGTGCAGAAGCCGTACAGGATGCCAAGTTCAAGATGGCAGCTGTGGGCCAGGTGCAGAGATGCTATGCCCAGCACTGCAATCTGAAGCTTGAGCAGCACAGTTGTGCCTTCCCTGCCAGAGCTCTGCCCTCTCCCCCTCCTCCTCACCTGCTGTGGAATCCCTATGAAGCAGCCCTGCCCATGGCCTATCTGGGAGAGTGTGGGCTGTAGAAACATGGGCTTCCACCTCTCCATTCTGTGACCAAAGATAAAGCTTTCCCTTGCTTCTGGAAAAAGAAAAAAGAGAGCGCGCAAGAGAGAAAGTGAGTCTTGAGTTTTCTGGAATTCCACTTCAATAACTGTGAGAGACCAAGATAAGAATTTCAACATCAGCAAAAGTCAGGGACTCAACAAGTTAGAAGCTCAGCACCATTTGGGAAGAGGGAAGGGTCACCAATCCTCCCCTTGAACCACTATGGTCAGTGCTGGTCAGGCACTGCCGAGGGCTAGTGCTGTTAGACTACAGGAGAGTGATAGCAACCAACCTAAATGTCCATCAACAGAGAAATGGATAATGAAGATGGGGTTCATATACACACGGAATACTATTCAGCCATTAAAAGGAATGAAACAGTGCCATTTAAAGCAACATCAATGGACCTAGAGTATCATACTAAATGAAGTAAGTCCGACAGAGAAAGATGAATACATATGATGTCACTTATATGTGGAATCTAAAATAGGACACAAATGAACTTGTTAACACAGAAACAGACACAAAGAGAACAGATTTGTGGTTGCCAAAGGGGAAAGGTGAGGGGGGAGGGATTAACATATACACACTGCTATATATAAAATAAACAACAAGGACAAGTAGAGCACAGGGAACTATACTCCATATTTTATAATAACCTATGATGGAAAATAATCCGAAAAAGAACACGTATGTATGTATATATGTGTGTGTGTAACCAAAACACTTTGTTGTATACTTGAAACTAACATAACACTGTAAATTAACTATATTTCAATTTTAAAAAGTTAAAAATAAGGCCAAGCATCAAAAAAAAAAAGTGATAAACTCTTGGGAATGAAAAGAGTGCATCCATGTTAAGACAACTAGAGGTAAACCATAAGCACACCTACATTGCCCTAATTCTTCACTATTTTCATGTAATAATGCAGAGTGGTTATAAATGTAATTACTGTGTATACTACTGATCACGCAATAATAGTGAATGGGCTACATAAACATTTATTATCAAAGTATTTTCATGGCAGTCCAGGAAACTGTTTTGAGTTTAGAGTCTTCTTTTATTACATTCTTATTCTTAGTCTGAAGGTAACTCCTTTGAATGAGCCCCAAATTCTCAACAACTCTTTTAATAATATGAAACTTTTATTTCTAGAATCCATTTATATCTTGGACAACATATTAAAAAATAAAACCTTTCCCAAATTAGAATTTGTATCCTTATTGCAGATACCTTTAAAATATAGGTGTGCACATACATACACATATACGTATATATAATAAGAGGTAACTAGATACATTTGGAGAGGGAAGAGAGGGGGAGAGAACATGACCCAAATACCAATAGTAGATATTAAAAACTTTTAAATATTCTAAGCAAATGTTTCCTATGAAGATTTCAGGAGCACCAAACTTGCAAACTTGTACCATATAATTTCATCGGCATAAAAATTTCTTTGGCAATAGTAAAATTATGATTATTATTTCCTGAGCTGATTTTCACCCTGTTATTTCCTGAGCTGATTTTCACCCTTTTAACAAACATATAGTAATAAAAAAAAAATGTAATCACTGCAGTAATTGGAGGTTGAAAAATCACACTGTTCCAAAATTCTTGATTTTTCTCCCTGGCTTTGGGTTCACCAATGAAAAACCTAGATTTGAAAGCATGAAGTTGGCTCACTTATTAGTGAAACTCAACTGCCCCAGGGGGAATTAGCCAAAGGAAAGCAAAACTACTAAAGGAGGTGATGAGGGTTTGTAGTGATAACATTCACATCAGCAGTGAAAGGAGAGGAAGTAAAAACAAAGGAAAAGAGCTAGAAGTTCCAAGGATCTTGATGAATCCACATTTTGTGGGTCAGACTGTGTGCCTTGAGCTCTTCTGGAATCCAGCACATGGCTCTCACCTCACCCTCAGCAGATCATCCCCCTACTTGCAAAACTCCCAGTAATTCTATTATCCAATTAGAGAAGGAAATACACAATGTTATCAAGAGGAAATTAGTCTGACTGTTGCTGTTTTCCAGTTAAATAAGATCCAGCACTGTCAGCTGTAAAGTGAGGTGCACATGCTGAAAATGAAGGAAGTTGAGCCCCAGGCACTCAGCTTCATCTTGCAGGCCAAGAGGGCTAATGCCACGGGTAGTCCACTGTTGGCAGGACCAACACAGGCCCAATGGCCTGATTCACTGGTGCCCCCCTCCTGGGGCCACCAGCAGGGGTGTGTCACAGGGCAAAGACAGAAAGAAAAACACAGTGTCAGCCTTAAGAGGTCATGGTGTAGTCAGTTACTATCACTGAGCATCACTGTACATTGCTAGATTATTCAAAAAGGTGCCCTGTGTATCAGTCTGTCATCACAATAAGTGAAAATAATCTACTGTTCAGTTGCTGCAATGACTCTTAATTAAGTACTTAGCAGCCATTTTAAATAAACAGTAAATAGTATACATAAGCGTAAGCATGATATTTTCTCATAAAACTGAGCTTCAAAAACGGTGCATTTATAATTCTAACACCAAGGATGGAAGGAACAAGTGAACCTCCAAAGGGCTGGTTCATGACATCTTGCTCAGAGCTAATACCTATAGACATGAGCTATAATAGGTTGTACTCAGCCAAAATACACTTTCCAATATATCACAGACATAAATCTTACAGTAAGATAATACCTTGGAAAAAAAGTTTTTTTCATCATACTAGAAGTGCCCTTTTGTCTCTTTCCTTTCCCTCCCTTAAAGTTTTTCCATACATTGGGAGTTTCCATCATGGCTCAGAGGTAACAAACCCAACTAGTATCCTTGGGGACCTGGGTTTCATCCCTGGTCTTACTCAGCGGGTTAAGGATAAGGCGTTGCTGTGAGCTGTGGCGTAGGTTGCAGACACAGATGGGATCTGGCGTTGCTATTGCTGTGGCTGTGGCGTAGGCCAGCAGCTACAGCTCCAATTCGACCCCTAGCCTGGGAACTTCCGTATGCCACAGGTGCAGCCCTGAAAAAAAAAAGTTTTTCCATACATCGTTTTTTCCTCATGCCCACTAGTTAACAGATGAAATCTGACTTTAAACCCTTCTGTAATCCCATTTTGTGCAGACTATTTTGTAATTGATGGTCCTTACTTAGGAAACCTGAATCTGCACGTCTTTAGAATACACCAATTTTCATGTCTTCATGGTGTTTGTTTGAAAAAGCAGGAATTACGGAGGTGGAAGTCTGTGGTTCTTATGCGAGGAATAGTTTTTCAATCTATATTATATTTTATAAATAAAACTGAGAGTAAACTATGACTCTCAAATATGAATCCACAACTATGAAATTAACCAATTTGTATGCGAACATCCCAAAGGGATAGAGAACATTTAAGTAATTAAAAACCTCCTGTGAGCACATGGTCTGTACACCGTGGATGTATACACAAGAAAGCAGCCTAAAACTCCAGGACATACACACACACACACACACACATATATAGAACATAGGAAATATATATTGGTGATATTTAGGCTGCTTTACAGTATTGCCCTTTATAGACAGACATCTTTAACCTTTATCTATGAATCTGGCTGCCCTGAGAGTAGCAAGTTTTCATCTATAGATACTTTCATCCAGAAAGTTGGGAATTGCCAGGCTCCTGCATCCCCCTCTTCCCAATTAAGGATCAGATGAACTTAGCTCAGCTGAACAACCACCCATGAGGTGCACCACGTTCAGAGGATTCCAATGAAAAAAGTGGCTCCATCCCTCGGGCAAGGGATGTGTAGTTGAATTAAAGGCCAGGTGTACCCAAGCTACAAAGGAAAGACAAGGAAGCCAGGGATATTTCAATGCTGAAATTTGCCTTGCAGACAAGTACCACCAGAGGCTAAGACAGGACTGCCTAGCCCTAGCCCCAGCTAACAGGGAAGGTTTCACAGAGAACCTGGGGCTTGAGGTGACTGGGGAAAAAAAGGCTAGAAAAGTCAGGAGTACCCTAGCAAAGCGTTTCAAATCTTTGTCAGCAATGGAGGCTAAAATCACAAAGATCATTCTTGAAAATCCTCTAACTCGGAGTTCCCATTGTGGCACAGAGGAAATGAATCCAGCTGGTATCCATGAGGATGTGGGTTTGATCCCTAGCCTCATTCAGTGGATTGGGGATCTGGTGTTGCCATGAGCTGTGTGGGTTGCAGACGTGGATTGGATCCTGAGTTGCTGTGGCTGTGGTATAGATTGACAGCTGTAGCTCCAATTCAGCCCCTAGCCTGGGTACTTCCATATGCTGCGGTGTGGCCCTAAAAAGCAAAAAAAGAAAAGAAAGAAAATCCCCTAAATCACTCTATAAAGTACAGTGGAATATATAAAATTGAGGATAATTTTATAGCTCTACTTAATATATATCTATATAACTCAAATTGCTTAGATTAAATGTACATATGATACAATGTCACTGTAAAGAATTTCAGGTGGGTTATTGGTTACATCATTCCAGCTTCTCAAAAGTCCAAGTAGAAGAGCATTCTAGGGATTGCAGATCTTGCTTCAAGGAGAATTTTTCTTCACACCCCAAGGCTTCCAATCCCTACCTTAATGTTGTGTCACCTAATCCTAGTTTCATGGTTTTACCATAGGTCCTGCCACCCAAAATAGAACCCTGGCATTTCTTCCCAGTGCATTCTTGACCAAATGAGTGAGGTTTATTCTTATGTCAGTGGTTTAACCCTACATTAAGTCATGCTAGATTGCACACATTCTAGAATACAATTTTATGACATCAACTTAAAACAACTGGCATCAGAATGCACAGCTCTCCCTGAGACTTCTTCATTTAAAATTTAGAACCACAGATTCTCAAGGTCTGCAACATTAAGTTCATATGGTCCAACCATAATTCTGATCCTCAAATCCCCACCAAGGTGACCTTGTTCAATGACCTCACAATCTCATTTGAGCAATTCCATTGATCAAGTGGCAGGTGGCCATTTCAGCCACACAAAATTCCTTACAAAGTCCTTCCTCATCAAGTGATCCAATATCTGTCTGTTTGTCTCTCTCTCTCTCATGGATCCTGCTTAAACCCTTGGAGGCCAGCAGTCAAACTAATCTTATTTATTTATTTATTGTCTCTTTAAGGCTACACCCATGGCATATGGAAGTTCTCAGGGTAGGGGTCAAATCAGAGCTATAGCTGCCATCCTGCACCATAGCCACAGCAACACAGAATCCGAGCTACATCTGCAAACTATACCACGGCTCACGTCAATGCCAGATCTTTAAGCCTCCAAGGAAGGCCAAGGGTCAAACCACGTCCTCATGGATACCAGTGGGGTTCGTCACCACTGAACTACGACAGGAACTCCTCAAACTCCTCTCTTTTAAATTAGGATGAGAGTTCCCCTCATGGTGCAGAGGTTGAGGGTTTGATTCCTGGCCTCATTCAGTGGGTTAAGGATCCAGTGTTGCTGCAAGCTATGGTGTAGGTCACAGACATGGCTCAGATCCGGCGTTGCTGTGGCTGTGGTGTAGGCCGGCAACTGCAGCTCCAATTAGACCTCTAGCCTGGAAACTTCTGTATGCTGCGGGTGTGGCCCTAAAAAGCCAATAAAATAAAATAAAATAAGGATGACCACACACCCTGCTTGCTCAGTGAAGTCCTGGTATATGATGGTTGTGGCCACCTAATCACTAATACGACCTCCCTTTTATTCTCAAAGATGCCCCTTGGAAAATTAATTCTATAGTCATACTAATAAAAGAGATCTTGATCAACTGCTAGATTACCTGTGTCTAAGTCTTCTTTCCTCCCAGCTAAACTTTTTTGGATCTTTCAAAGAGTACACCTGACATAACTGACGTTCTATAACCATCCTGTCTTCCTCTTTTGAAGTCACAGCAGTTGGTCTTTGTGTGGGTTTGGGGAAAAGATGACTTAACACTTGTATCAATTCGTAATAGCTTCTATTTCTGATTTTTTTTTCAGTGACATTTGGATCTCAGCTACTCTTCAAAATGGGTTAGCCTGTCATTGGGGTCAGAGACAACATTAGAGGAGTTTCCCAGAGGCTCAGTGAGTTAAGGACCTGATGTTGTCACTTCTGTGGCACAGGTGTGAACCCTGACCCAGGAACTTTTGCATGTCATGGGCACAGTCAAAAAGCAAAAAAAAAAAAAAAAAGTTCCCACTCAATGACCACTGGTAACAGTTCAAACTATTTGAATAGCTTCACAAGGAGGTTTCAAAAAGAAACAGAAATAAAAATGAAAACACTAGACTAAGAGTCCAAATGCAATCAGCAATGAAATGAGAGGAGATAGCACTAAGCCAGAAAAACCAAGCCCAAATCAACCACCACTGTGTTGTTGTTATCTTTTGAGACCATCCCTGGAAAGAAATCATGCTATATAACTTTGAAGTTTGGGGATGCTCTTTTGAAAGTTGTGCCCTTGGTATTTCTACCTTTGCCCCATGTATGGCTCTCAAAAATAAATTTATGTACTTTCCCTCAAACTAGTCCTTCACAAAATGTACAACAAGTGGAGCCTATGATGGCTTTCATATTTCAGTCTGATAGAGAGCATGGCACTGCCCTCCTGACCTCTTTCTGGGAGAATCAACACAGTCTCACAGACGCATTTTCCTTTCAGCCAGACCCCAGATGTGGTGTTCACAGGACAATGGCATAAACATTTAATAGAGTTTGTGGGCATAAAGCACTTTTATGGACACCTGCTAGAGAGCTTTATTTTCCTTAAAAGTTTTATTAGAGCTGTTACATTTTTCTGCAGTGTTTTATGTGCCTGGCTGTAAATGATTATTATATTGCATTAAGCACAACAAAATCATTGGTGTCAGGGAACTAAAAAACTATGTGACCAGATGCTTGTCACCTATTTAGAAGAAGGGAGAAACAAATATAATATTACACAAGACTATCTGGTGTTGCTGGTGAAGATAATAAAAATTAAGTAACCACATAGGACCTAAAATGAGAAATTTGATATGATGATACACAGATACAAATGAAATGTAAAAATACTAGCAACTTACACAAAAATCATTGATTTTTTCCCCCTCTGATTACTATTTCAGTGATCAGAGTATATTAGGTACTTGCTTGCTTGCGATGTGTTTTATTAATGCTCTGTATCTGACACCCAATTTGGAAATCAATGCTTATTTCATCATTTTTCTCTGAGGGGTTCTATTATTTACAATTGATTTAACAGGAATGAAAGGCTTACCATTAACAAGACTCAGTGGCTGACATTTCGTAGATGAAATATTGAAATTCAAAAAGTGAATTAACTTAACCACCACCAAGACTGATGGTTTGATAATTCTTTGCACCAAGTCTAATGTATTTATAATTAGAATGTCAAAACAATAGTGTTCCTGCTTTGCCCTCTTTCATGATTCTTTCGCTTTATAATAGTTAACATTTGTTTGCTTCATAGCATCATTCTTTTGCATTTAAAAGTGTTTTGGGTTTTTTTAGTAGCCTAAAAAAAAATACGACTGTTGAAAATGTGGCTTCAAGTATGTGTCTTTCACCTGTGAGTATTAAAGGAATAATGCATATAAAAGCATATGATAATTAGAGGTCAATATAACTATAAAGTGAAGCTTAGTTTTAGAAAAATATCAATTAAAATGACTGCAGTTGCAATTTTTAAAAATCCATATTCAATGGACTAGACTTTCATAAAGAGATTTATAAATCAAAGTTTAAAAAAAAAAGAAACCTGGGGTTAGTTCCCAGCATTGGTTATTTTAGTGGTTTCACAATATCACAAGGATCCATGTTCTTCTCTTTCCATTCTTCATCCTCACTTTTCAGCTCCCCCCAGTGCTGTATTCAGCTCCAGGAAACACAACTTAGCTTAACATAACTCATCAGATGAGAACACTATCTGTTCTTGTGTTTTCATAATATGGCAACTTTTCCAGACATCATCAGCAGTGAAGTCTCTCTCTCAGGTCTAACTGGTCAGAATTCTGTCACATGTGCATGTGTCAACCCAGAACTGGTCAGAAGAATGGGATGGCCAGTGTTGGTTAAACACATGTCCATGGGGAGGAAGGCAGTTTCTGAACAAAATGGGTAGAATGTGGAGAAGGAGATGCAAAATACTGTCAACCAGATCTTTATCTTACAGGCAGTAGATCATAAGGTCTTTTTTCCCCCTGAGAAATATTATCACTTCAAGAGTAACCACAAGAATTCTGACACCAGGGGTTCCCTAATAAATAGTATATGCAGATCATTTTAATGAAATCATTCTCAGCTAGGCTGATTTCTGCATGCAATCTCCCATTTTAGGGGACATGTGGCAATGTCTGGAGGTATTATTGGTTGTCACAATTGAGAAATACTAACGGCATTTGATGGGTAGAAACCAAGAATTCTGCTCAGCATCTGAGGAAACACAGGATAGCTCCTGATGACAAAGAATGATATGGCCCCAGAGTGCCAGTAGCACTGGCATTGAGAATTTCTGACTTAAAGCAATTCTCACCATCGATATGCCCCCAGCTACCCTTTCAGAGCCTCCAATCTGTTTGTTTCCCACTCTAAATCATAAATAATCAACTAAGGTTTTCACCATATAACCAAGGAAAGCATCTAAAAGACAGAGAAGAAAGCAAAGAGAGAGAGAACAAAATGGGCAACATGGAGAAAATGTCATACAGGAAGAAGAAAATTTTGAAAACAAAATCCAACTGTGTGCTATTTATGAAGGATACACATAAAGCACAGAAACATTTTTAAAATGATGGGGAAAGATATACCAGGAAACTACCAACAAAGAGTAAATTGGTCTAGCTATATTAACACAGACAAAAGGAGACTTCAGGACAAAAGTTTGACTAGAGGAGTTATTATGTAATGATAAAAGACTGCATTCACCAGGATAAAATAATAGTTCTAAACATGTATGCGGATAACAACATAGCCTCAAAACACTCATTTTGTGCCTTTCTTTACCACTCTAATTGTGAAACCTTACACATACCCTACTTTTATTTTCCCTTTGTTATTTATTTATTTATTTTTCTTCTTATTATTATTTTTTTGTCTTTTTGCCTTTTCTAGGGCCCCTCCCATGGCATATGGAGGTTCACAGGCTAGGGGTCAAATTGGAGCTGTAGCCTCCAGCCTGTGCCACAGCCACAGCAACACGTCTGCCACCTACACCATGGCTTACGGCAACGCCAGATCTTTAACCCACTGAGCAAGGCCAGGGATCGAACCCACAACCTCATGATTCCTAGTCAGATTCGTTAACCACTGAGCCACGACCAGAACTCCTTCCCATTATGTTAGTAGGGAACTATCTGGATGGTAAATTGGGCCATTTTTTCTCTCATTCTAAATGTATGTCTGTCCTGAAAAAATATCTAGTATGTGATCTATTATGAAAAATAAATGAATAAAAAAGAAAACTCTGACAATATCTTTAAAGCTGACTAGAGAGTCCATATGCATCTTGGAGGTCTATAGAAAGGTAGATTTCCCCTGAACAAGCCTTCCATCATCACTATCTATCGGTCCTTTTCAACCATAGCTGTTCTTGCCATCTTGGCTACAGTCCTGTGGTCTTGTTGTATCAACATCTTTACAAGTGGACCTTTAGGATTTTGTAGAGGCTTTGGAGTCATTGCACTTATTTCTTTTTTTTTTTTATTTCTTTTACAGACTTTCAGCAAGTCTATTTTCAGCCACATCTGCACTCCACTTGATTCCCAGGACTTTCTATGCCTAAGTCTTTCTAGAATTTTAGAAAGATTATATGAATTTATATATTTAAAAACTAAAGTGAATTTCTTTGAAAAAATTACTAAATGATGTAAAATTTTTTATGACTAATTGCAGATACCTCGAGGAAATGTATCAAAACTTTTCAGTTTTTTACATTTTTTAAAAATAAATAAATAAATAAAAGAAGGTTGCTAAGAATCACTTCACTGCTAAGGAATATTTCCATGTGAATTGAAATAAACAGCTTTCAAAAAATTGTATAGGTGTTACTTTTACCTCGTACATCTAACTGTTTAAACACTCTTCCAACTCAAAGCACTGTTAATAAAAATTAAAGGAAATGCCTATGATAGAACAAATCCATTTGCATTTAGTAGAGACATATATTGTCATTACAATTTGTACTACGAGCTTTCAGCCCCAAATATTCTTATTAATATTCTAAGATAGCCTCAGGGTTAACAAAATTATATTTCTCTTGCTACTTACTATTTTATGATAAATTTATGTAAATTTTCTTTCTGAATATGCTTATGCCTGGCAATGAGGTTATATATTGTAATTCTTTACATAAATCCATAGTAATAAATACTTGATAAATAAAATACTATCCAAATTTCATTTTTCTAATTGGCACTGTTCCTATTCATGAGAAAATTCTGTTTTTCTCACATATAATATGGTTTAGTATAATAAAACATGGCAAGTTCCTTGTTTCCCAATGCTAAAAATTTCCAGCAATGAATATATTGTGGGAGTTCTGGTTGTGGCTAAGCAGAAACGAATCTGATTAGTATCCATGAGGATGTAAGTTCAGTGCCTGCCTCACTCAGTGGGTTAAGGATCCAGCATTGCTGTGAGCTGGGGTGTAGCTCACAGATGTGACTTGGATCTGGCGTGGCTGTGGCTGTGGTGTAGGCTGGCAGCTACAGCTTTGATTCGACCCATAGCCTGGGAACCTCCATATGCCACAAGTGCAGCCCTAAAAAGACAAAACAAAAAACAAAAAACAAAACAAAAAAAAACCTGTGGATCCTTAAAGACACACATTTTAAAAATTACAATAGAATTAAGACTGTGGTTTACACCATATGACCTTTTTTAGAGGCAGGACTTCAAGTGTATTGTGGACTAAATATTTAACTGTTAAATGCTTGCTAAGTAGTATATTCACATACTCAAACATTTCATATTTGATTAAAGTTGAATATACTTCATGATTCTGAGCTATTTGTGGTTCTGTCCTTCATATCATTCACACCATTATTGTAATTTATTTTTATTGGAATATAACCCATAATGACTAAACTAAATAAATGGGAAAGAAGGGACATATCTGGGAGTTCCCACTGTGGTGCAGTGTAAACAAATTTGACTGGTATATCCATGAAGGTTCGATCCTTGGTCTTGCTCAGTGAGTTGGGGATCTAGTATTGCTGTGAGCTATGCTATTGGTTGCAGATGAGGCTCAGGTCAGATCCCGCATTGTTGTGGCTGTGTGTAGGCCAGCAGTTGTAGTTCCAATTTGACCCCTAGCCTGGGAACCTCCATATGCCATGGGTGCTGTCCTAAAAAAGACAAAAAAAATTAATAAAAATAATGTATCTAAAATAAGCCAAGCAGAATTTATGTCATTTCCATGAGGAAGAATATAAAAGCTTTTTAAATACATGAAGAAGGCAAATAAATACAAAGGAATACCAAGGAGAAATACCAAGATTCAAGAATTGTCTGCCAAGATTGGTCCATATAGGCAAAACTATTCCAATCACAATTCCTACAGAGTTTTTTATAAAACATAATGAGCTACATCAGGAAATCATTAGGAAAAGCAAAGAAAGAGAAAGCAAAATATTCCTGAAGAGGTTCAGGGTAGAGAAAAAAGTAGTTCCCATCGTGGCGCAGTGGTTAACGAATCCGACTAGGAACCATGAGGTTGCGGGTTCGGTCCCTGCCCTTGCTCAGTGGGTTAAGGATCCGGCGTTGCCGTGAGCTGTGGTGTAGGTTGCAGACGCGGCTCGGATCCCGTGTTGCTGTGGCTCTGGCGTAGGCCAGTGGCTACAGCTCCGATTGGACCCCTAGCCTTGGAATCTCCATATGCCGCGGGAGCGGCCCAAAGAAATAGCAAAAAGACAAAAAAAAAAAAAAAGAGAAAAAAGCACAAAGTAGGAGGCTTAATTTATCAGAAATCAAGACAGTGTAAAAGAATAATAATTACACTAAACAGTATCTATATAGAGTAAACTTAGAAACAGTGAAACAGAAGGGCACAGAAAGACACACCCATACACAGAAATTGTATTTGTGACAGAAAATATATTCATCATTGAGATAAGAATGGACTATAAAATAAATAGTATTGGAGCAAGTGGTTTCCATATTAGGAGAAAAAAAATAGATCCCTACTTCACAGCAGTTACAGAAATCAACTCCAAATGATGTCAAAGGCAAAACTAAGACATTTATAGGAAAATACTTTTATGACTTTGAGATAGGTCATAAAAAATAAAATTAGAATTCATTAAAATTAATAAGCTCTGTTCATCAAAAGACACCACAAAGATAGTGAGATATGCTTCAAAGTGGGAATATATATTTAGAAAACATATTATTAATAAAAAAATTAGTCTCTAGGTTATATAAAGAAATTTTAAGAAAATATCACAAGTGTTTTATCAAAGGTAAAGCACAAAGGTGCATTAAGCATGAAAAGATATTCAACCTCATTAGTAAATTAGGTAAATGCCAACTAAAACCATTTTTCCACATCAAGAAGCATGGTAAAATAAAGTTTAGCAATACAAAGTGTTGGCGAATATATAAAACAACTGGAATAGTCATATATATAAGATGCTATTTTGACATATACACAAATGACAGAATCATAAACAAGGGGATAATTAACACAAAACTCATGGAGTACTAAGCCTCTTTTAGAAAAAGAGGCAGAGATAGTAAGGTTCAAAAGGGGCTTCGAAGGTAATGACAACATTCTGTTTCTTAAACTGGGTGTGAAAGATAGAGGTTTTGTTTTATATATTATCACATATTTTGCTATTTGATTATTTTATTTTTATTTTATCTTTATTCTTTTTAGGGCCATACCTGCGGCATATGGAAGTTCCTTGGCTAGGGGCCCAAGGGCAGCTGCAGCTGCTGGCCAAGCCACAAACACAGCAACACCAGATCTGAGCTGCATCTGTGATCTATGCCACAGCTTACAGCAAGGCCAGATTCTTAACCCCCTGCTGGAGGCCAGGGATAGAACCCGCATCCTCATGGATACTAGTCAGGTTCTTAACCCACTGAGCCACCACAGGAAGTCTTATTTGATTATTTTATTAATGGTTATTCTAGGTTTTTTAATTTTTACCTTCATTTCTGATTATTTCATTATTTTATTTATTTCTATTTTTTTGGTTGCACCTGTGGCATATGAAAGATCCTCTGCCAGGGACTGAACCTGCGTCACAGAAGCAACCTGAGCCATAGCAGTGACAACACTGAGTCCTTAACCCACTGAGCCACCAGGGAATTCCTATTTCATTATTTTGTCATTGAGTATATTTATTTGTATCTCTATAGTGAAGAAATACTTATTTGTATTTGTTATTTTTCTATTATTTTCAAGTATTTTATTCATTATTCTATTACCTTTTATATGTACTCTTCTATGTATATTATAAATTACCCTGAAAAAGTAAACAATGGAAGTTTAATCCATAAAGTAGAATGAAAATCTCAGATAAAACTCTTCATTATCTCAAAGCAATTAAAGAATAAAAGGCCCCTCTGAACCAAGAATACGAAGATGGGATGCAAGCTAAAAAAAAAAAAAAAAGGCAACAGAAAGAGATGAAAATGTAGCTAGCCTAGCTCAGAAAAGAATGGAAGTGAATGACAAAAACATTACAGAAATGAAATCACACTATATGAGACAGGCACAGTAAAAAATAGTCAGCAACTTGAAAAACAGGCTGGAAAAAAAGGTGCAAAATGAAATTAAGGTATTAAAATGGAGAAAAAGATTACTGATGTCTAAGTCATACCAAGGTTATACAAGAAATGCATACATTATATCCTTCATAAAATTAGGAATATTGAAAGAAATTTTTTTTTTCTGAAATAAGAGAAGGTCTGAACCAGCAAAGGAAAAAGGTATGAATGGTGGAGTGGGGGTGATACAGAATAAACAGTTAACACTAAGGCATATTTTGGTAAAGTCACCAGGTTTCCAAGACAAAACAGAAAATAAGCAAATACAGGGATGAATGATAAAACATATATATGCTGGGTTAGAAATGTAATACTGCAATGATAACAATTCTCCCTGAACTATAATTGTAATGCAAATTTGGTTTAAATCTTTAAATGAGCAAAAAATAGGCAGGTGTGACTAGCCAGGGAAAATGCTGACACCAACAAAAAGTGTAATAAGAGGTACTGACACTCTCAACTGTTAAAGTTTATTATAAAGTCACAGCAATTAATGAATCAACAGATTCACCTATAGAATCAAGTAGAGAACCAGAAATAAACAGAGGTTACAGTATCTCACAAAAGCAAGGAAATGATGCTTTGGCAAGTGAGAGTTTTAAAAATAAGATTTTAGGAGTTCCCTGGTGTCTCAGAGAGTTAAGGATCTGGCATTGTCATCACAGTGGCTCAGGTCACTGCTGTGGTGTGGATTTGGTCCCTTACCCATGCATTTTTGCATGCCATGGGTGTGGCAAAAAAAATTTATACTGTCAAAGAAGCAGTAAAATAAGTACTTCCTATGCATCACTGATGGCAATGTAAATTTGTCTACCTTACCTGAAGAATATCTTGTCAATATGAAGGAAGTTCCTTTTAAGACTTAGTGATCTACTGGTTCCATTTCTAGGAAGCCATTCTAAAGGAATAATCAGTATAAAGACGACAATGATTATGTTTATTTATGAAATATAAAAATTACAAATAGTCTTATGTCCACAAAAAGGAATGGTTAAAATGTGCTATGATCCATCTATATGACAGAATATTATGCAGACTTTTTAAAAAATCACAATTTCAAAGAATATTCAATGACAGGAAATGTTCTAGCTTACAGGACTGCAGACTTACAGTATGAGTCTAATTTAGAGGAAGGAATACGTTAAAAAATATGTGTACATTTTAGAAAACTACAATGTTTTGTGAGTGATTCTTCTGCTCCTTTATCCTTTTTTCTCTATTATCCAAACATTTAACATAGGATATGTTATAATTATTAAATCAAAAGAAGTGTTAAACCCAATTTTATAAAGATTGTGAAGCATGATTTCAGTTGGTTCAAGTACATTTCTTATTTGTAAAAAAGTCATATACCCTAAACTCACCATGTACTTTGTGATTTCTATTAAGATCTTTTGTGAGTTCTCTGGTGGCCTAGCAGTTAAAGATTCAGCATTGTCACCACTGTGGCTCAGGTTCAATTCTTGGCCCCAGAACTTCTGCATATAATGGGTATGGCCAAAAAAAAAAAAAATCTTTTCAAATATCAGAATATTGCACATAGATGACAAAGGTGATCAGGTATATAAAACAATCTAGAAAATAACATTATTTAAAAATCTCACATATGCAAGTAATTGTGAAATTTTGCACTTTTAATTGTACATTTAATATAAGACATTTAAAACAACACATACATACATGAATAAGGGGCCACACCATATTAAGAATCATTCCGTTTCTTGGACAAAAGGAAAATATGGCATGCAATGTTGATTTCTTGCTTCAAAGAAAGAGAAATTGAAAGTAGCCACAAATGGATTTAGCGTAGGACATACTTGGACAATGATTCACTCTTTAAAAGTCTTATCAGCCTTATAAATAGATTAAACTAAGTTTAGCATCATTTGTTGTAAATATGTTTCTGAAGTCTATTCTGTTCTTGTGTATTAAGCAAATTCTTTTGATCTCCACAAACCCATATTTTGCACATCTAGACAATATCATCTGGCTACATCTCTTTAATTTTTTTTTTAATTTTTATTTTACGGCCCCAACTGTGGCCTATGAAAGTTCCCAGGCAAGGGCTTGAATCTGAGCTGCAGCTACAGACCAACGCCACAGCCACAGAAACGCTGGATCCCAGCCACATCTGCGACCTACAGAGGCTTGAGGCAACACCAGATCTACTGAGCAAGGCCAGGGATCAAACCCACATCCTCACAGATACCATGTTTGGTTCTTAACCTGCTGAGCCAAAGTGGAAACTCCCTCATCTGGCTACATCTTAAAAGAGGCTAACACCTACATGCAACACACACATTTTATACTGTTGTGGTGAATCAGTGTTGAAGAGATTGGATTTTGAGTGTTAACAGGGACCGGCAAAATTATTCCAATTTGATAGTTCTTACAACAGAGGTATCTAACCCCATTTTCCCTATAACCCATCCAGAAATATGGAATTGTATTTTCCTCAGTAGGGATGAATTTTCTCAAACACTGATCACTTTGATAGGCACCTGTATGTAATCTCTCAGTGAGTACTTCTATCTCAGTGGGAATCCTTATTTGACACTTGCCTTGGAAATCTGCCCAGTGGTAGAGCTGATTTTTAATGACAGTCAATGGAAAAGTCCCAAGCCTCTACTCATTCCCTTGTTCTTTCTGTATATTTTGCTTGAGAGAATTTTTAACTTAATGAACCACTCAAAGGCAGGGTAGGGCATGTACATGGCAAGCAGACACATCTGAGAAGGATCCTGAGATCCAGTTCTGAGTTGACTGGACACTGAGCCAACTCCCCTGGTGCCAGGAAGGGGAGCGCGTCCCACATCAGCTTCCATGGACCTCATCCCATTATGCTCCCTTCCTCACACAGGAGAGAGATAAACAACTTCCCTGGGGTTTAAAGTTTCCAGGCCTGGACAGCTAGCTTCCCAGGGCCACTCTGAATAGCTCTTAACCCCAGATCCAGCCCACCTGATGCTCAGCTTGTTGGACTACTCCCCAAAGCAAAGACCACCTGTCAATCTTTGCCAGGAAAAGGGGCAATAGAGAAGCCCACTGTGTATCTGGGACATAATTGTACCCACAGTACATCTGGGTGCATTAAGGAGGTCAGGATCCCACATGCCCCCTTCTCTTGCTGATCCTGACTCAAACTTCTCCCTGTCCCTACAAAGTCTACTTCTGAAGCCAGGCTGGATGGCATTGTGGAATTCATCTTGAAGCCCAAGGCAGCTCACAGGGGCCTTGCCTGGCCTTACAGCGAGTCATAAGCTGGTTTCTCTACACATGTGGCAGTTCGATGGTTTGGTTCATGAGGTGGCTATGTTGGAGAGGGTTTTAAAGGATGAATAGGAGTTGGGGGTAGAGTGGATTTGAGGGGTGGACTTGAGGAATAGAAGAGTGAGTCCTTCAGAGGAAAGTTTCATACAAAGGCCTAAGGAAGGAAACAGTTCACTGAGTACCTGAAATTACAAGTAGTTTAGTACTGGTGAAGCATGAGACAGCAGCAGATGCAAAGAGGAAAGGTGAGCAGGGCTCTGGTGTGAAGGGCCTTGAACAGCGTATGGAAGTCAGACTTCCTCCTGGGGGTCACAGTTCCCCAGACTGGGTCTGCTAACCACCTGAAAATCCCAGACCATTCCATTGTGTAATTCAGGGCCAATGTTTTTCTTTGGATTGTATTGTGACAGGTTTTACTATCTAGAAATAGTTTAATGAAGGGAAAAAGAGGTCAACTTAATATCTGTATAGCCCATTCAGGCCCAATCATCATATTACGGTATAAAAATGAAGGTTTCACATAGGCTTGAAAAAGAGAAGTGTAACAGATAAAAGATGCCTCAGGCTACAGTTAGGCTACAGATGCCTCAAATTCACCAGAACCTACTAGAGGCAAACCAATACCAATTCATGTCACAAGAGACAATTTAATATTCAGTAAAATCATGTCATGCCAATATAATGTTAACTTAGATTTCATTGGAATTATATCTTTGTATTCACTCTGGTTTGGCCTTCTAGTTGCACAGGAAAATATATCTAGGTTTACAATTGTGTGTATTAAGGCAATAGATGACAAAAATAAAATCAACCAGGAGGGGGTGGTGGGGAGATAAGAGCTGTGGGAGCTTCACTGTTACATGGGCTCTGGAGACAGACTGCTTGGGTTCAAATTCTGATTCTACTATCTTCCTGCTATATGGCACTGTCATTGCAACTCAGTTTGCCCATCTGGAAAATGGGGACAATAAATGTTCCCACTACACTGAGTCATTTTGTTTTTTTGTTTGTTTGCTTGCTTGCTTTTTAGGGCTGCAGCATATGGAGGTTCCCAGGCTAGGGGTCTAATTGGAGCTACAGCTGCTGGCCTATATGCCACAGCCACAGCAAGGCCAGATCTGAGCCACCTCTGCGACCTGCACCACAGGTCATGGCAACACTGGATCCTTAACCCACTGAGCAAGGCCAGGGATTGAACCCACAACCTCATTGTTCCTAGTTGGATTCATTTCTGCTGCGCCATGATGGGAACTCCAATGAGTTCATGCTGAAGTACTTGGCACAAGACAGAAATAGCTCACACTGATGCTGTGGTGGTCCTCATCTTTGTCCTTTTCTTGGGACACATAACTTACTCAAGTTCATGGAATATATCTGTAGGTAAGGGAACAACTCTAAGAGCTTACTGTATTATACAGATAGATGTGTATTTCTAAAAAAAAAATATGTATATATATATATATTTTTTTTCACCGAATAGATTTGATGGAAAGGAGACATTTAATACCTCTTTAGGAGATAAAAGTGAATGACAATGCTTGAAATCACTGTTCTTTGAGTCTATTCAAAGGGCAGTTCCTGGACCAGGGATCTTGGTAGAAATGCAAATTCTCAGGTCTCTGAATGAAAACTTCTGGAGGTAGAACCCAGCAATGCATGTTCACAAGTCCTTCAAATGATTTTGCTGCCCTGGGACAGGAGTTGGTAAACTCCTATAAAGGGTCAAATAGAAAATATTTTAGGTTCTAAAGGCCACATGGTCCCTTTTAAAATACATTTCAAAAGGGCATGGCTGTACTCCAGTAAATCTTCATTTACAAAACCACATGCAGGCTGAATGTGGCTAGCTGGCCATAATTTGTGAACCCCGATGCTAGCAGCTGAGATGGCCACTAAGAAAGAATGAAGCTGCAGGGTAAACAAATTTTGGGTTTAAGATGGTGAGTCTTAGGTAGTGATGACCAATCTGCAGTTGAATATCTGGTTCTGGAGCTTAAAGGAAACAGCAGGATTGAAGACAGAGATTTAAATGTTTAAATGGTGGGTGCATAGGACACTGCCCATGAAGCACATGGAGCAGGAGCAGGGCAGATGCCATAACGGCATCCAGAGGACAGTGCTGGATCCAGAGGACGGCAAGCTCCAGGAAGGACAGGGCCTGATGTGGGAGGAGAGGTGGCCATGGTCCATGATCAGTCCCACCCCATAGCAGGGTAGGCATGGTGGAGAGACCTTCACCCTGCAGGAAGCACTCACCTAGGAATGTGTGTGCTCACAGGTAAGTGGGAGGGAGTGGACACCTTCAAAGTGACAACAATAAAAGGAGAAGAGGGGAGCAAAAACTGAGGAAACATTTCTACCCTCCAAAAAGAGGATAAAAGACCCAAGAGCAGAGACAGAGGAAGAGGACAAGAGAGAGAGGAGCACTTGATGGATTATGGTCCCTAAGGAATGAGAAAGGGTGGCATGAAGAGCCTAGGGGATGGAACTGGCCTGAAGCAGGAGGGTGCACCCCTTCCCCACATACCTACAGGAAGAATGAAGACAGAGGTTTCAGGGTGGGCAAGGTCAGCTTCTTCACTGTTAACTTCAATTTTATCAACAAAGTGGGAAGTAAAGCTATCAGGTAAGATTAGAGGGGTATTCTATGTCTGTGGGTCTATTTCTGTTACCAAAGGCAAAAGGAGGTTAGAATTAGCAGATACACACTGCTATATATAAAATAGATAAACCACTATATATATATTCCCTGTGCTATACACTATATATATCCTACTGTATAGCACAGGGAATTGTCAATATTCTGTAATAACCTATATGGAGAAAGAATCTGAAAAAGAATATATGTGTGTGTGTGTATATGTGCGTGTGTATATATATATATATAAACGTGTGTGCGTGTATGCACAACTGAACCACTTTGCTATACATTTGAGGCTAACATGACATTATAAATCAATGATAATTCAATTTAAAAAGAAAGAAAAAAGAGAAAGGTAGGAGATTGGGGACATGAGGAAAGTGGGGAAGATAATAAAGCTGCAGTTCTTTAAAAATGAATCAAACTTTTCACCAATGTGGAGTGTATCTTCCCCGATTAGTGGGAATTAGCAGTGTTCTCTAATGACCCTGGATTTATGAACAGGCGAGACACATGGCAGATTCTATTCCCTAATCTCTACTTTGGCTTTCACTTCTTGATGCTTTCTTTCACCTAACCCAAGTTACGCTGACATGATCTTTGACTTCCTACCGAGAAGTGTTCATTTTAACTGGCAGGCAAATGATATTATACTCCAAAGGCCCATCACGCTAAATGACCATTAAACCATTCCACTTAAGAACTGCCTCTCATGATCGAGACTCCAAGCACTTCACACAGTATCACTGTTTAACTCTCAGCACTTTATAGACAGGGGAATGTCATTGCCAAGCTCACATGAATTCCTCTGGTTATAAACAAAACATCTGTGGCAGGTTAGCTGAGCTGGTTCATCCATGAAGTTAAATGACCAAAGACTTGGGTGGAACCCTTGTGAAGCTCTGTTAGCATGGCTCTATAAGCCATTTATCCCCAGCCCCCGTTATATTAGACGTCTCACAAAGGAGGCTTGGATTTGTGTGGGAGCCACAACTTCATCCATCAGCCTCCCTTCTTTTTCAACCTGCCTCTTCAGATTTAGCAGGTTCCTCTCCTTTCTGGCCACACTGCCTTTGTTCCTCTCCCCAAGTTCTTCCCCCACCATGATTATCTCGTTTCAGTTCAATCCCTCTCTGTACTTCAAACAGTGCCTCAATTTCACTCCAGTCCCAGTATTTTTTCTCACCTGATTCCAGCCTTCATGGGTTTCCCCAGAGCAGAAAGAACACCCTTGGAATCTATAAGCCATGACTTCATTCACAATAATATTCAGTTTGAGACTCTATACTGCCCGAGGGTGGGTAACACAGCTATAGCACGATATAATATTAAAGCGAGATCTTTTTCCATTTAAGGCAGGGCTTCCTCCCTGTGTAACCTTGGGTAATGCATCTAATCTCTTTGCACATACATATTCTCATATGAAAGTTGAAACGCCACAGGATGGTCATTTACCGCCCTATACTTTTTACTTGCTTCAGTCTTTTTTGCTTTTTCTTGTCTTTTTTGCTTTTTAGGGCCACACCTGTGGCTTATGAAAGTTCTCAGGCTAGGGGTTGAATTGGAGCTGCAGCTGTTGGTCTACACCACAGACACAGCAATGCCAGATCCAAGCCACATCTGTGACCTATACCACAGCTCATGGTAATGCCAGATGCTTAATCCCCTGAGCAGGCCAGGGATTGAACCCACATCCTCATAGATACTAGTCCAGTTTTTCACCATGGGACAGGAACTCCTCAGGTGTTTCTTGACTGCTTCTAAAGACTGAAGTGATTAAGGAGTTCCTGTTGTGGCTCAGCGGTAACGAACCCAACTAGGATCCAAGAGGATGAAATCAAACAAACAAAAACTTGATAATTGATGGATTCTGATCTGTGAATAAAGACAAATCTATGTAGCCAGAGTGCAAAAACCAAAACCCAAAACACATAAGCCCAAACTTAATGGGCGATGTGGGTCATTAGCCACAATTCTTCTTTTGCTTTATATCTCTCGATTTCAGCCAACCCTTTCTCAGCTGTGAAGAGCAACGTATGTCATACATCAGCAGTGATGCTAATTTTGAAATGTTCACTTACATTTTTAAAAATGTTCAGGTGACAACCATCTTTGAACCACAACTTCAGAAGCGTAATCACAATGAGAAGTTTGTACCTAGTCAACAGGACAGATGATTAAGTTTTACTGAAGAAACATAAATACCTTTTTGGGGTGTCCTGATACATCAGAGGTTCTCAAAATGTAATCTAGCAAGTCCTGGTGGGGGGCCCTGCAGTAATTCATGAAGTCAAAACCTATCACATAGTAATATTATATTATAATGTGATATTAATATCATTAATGTATATTAATGATTGATATCAACTAATATTAACACAAAATTATTGATATATTAATATTAATACTAGTAACATTAGGATGTCACTGGCCTTTTCATGCTCTCACATGTGTGTACACTGCAGTTTTCCAGAGCCTGTCAGGAAATGTGCTATCACAAAAACTTGAACACAGAAGTAGATATGTAAATTCAGCTATCTTCTATTAAGCCAGATATTAAAGAGACCTGCAAAAATGTGGGGAAATGCTATGCTTCTTAGTAATCTTTTTGCTAATCATTTTTCATAAAACGTTATTTATGCTAACATGTAATAGGCTTATTATTTTAAATAAAGCAATAAGAACATCTCTAATATGTGCTTTTTTTCATTTCTAATATGGCAAATATCAATAGCTATAACCATCATAGAAAAGATATTTGAGGTCCTCAATGATTTTTAAGAGTGTAAAGAGACCTTAGGAGATTTCGTTCTGGCTCAGTGGGTTAAGAACCCGACATAGTCTCTATGAGGAGGTGGGTTTGACCTCTGGTCTTGCTCAGGGGGTCAAGGATCCAGAGTAGGTTGTAGATGCAGCTTGGATGCCTTGTTGCTGTGGCTGTGGCATAGGCCACAGCTGCAGCTCTGACTCGACCCTGGGCCCAGGAACTTCCATATGCCACAGGTGTGGCCGTAAAAAGAAAAAAAAAGAGTCCTTAGACTAAAACACTTGGGAACTACTTCTCAATAAGGATAGGAGATAAACATTTGTCACATGTAAGAAATAAGCTTTGACTATGAATTCTCACTGACATGAAAAATAACAGGCACAACAGAATGACTATCTTTTACTGACATCCAGGACACTGAGTGCTTTCCAAAGGATGACAATATGGTCCAGACAATCCAACCTTTGCTTTCAAATCCACTGCACCAAATGCACCTGACCCTGAGTTAGAGGAGCCAGGGAGGAAGAAAAGGCCATTTCATACTGTTACTTCTGCTCCAGGAGGTCAGTTCTAGGCTGGGGCCTCCTATACACATCCCTTACTAATCCCACACACATTAGTTTCTAAGGCTGTTATGACAAATTAATAGAGAAACCTTGCAATTATTTTAAGGAAGCATTACTTAACGATTCCTTGCAATTATTTCTTTTGTAAAGAATTCTCTTTTCAATGATCGTGCCCCAACTTATTTGTGTATTTACTTAGGAGTGTGTAGAGAATACGGGGACAGAGTGCATGGGTTTGTAAGTGTCTTTTCCTGGGGTTTACCTACATGGGGGCACATCTTTGCCAAGTGTTTGAAATGAAACCCTTTAGTAGCAGAAAAGCAGTAGACACAGAATATAATCTTCTTCTGCCACATGGTCTATTGAGGAGCAGCTGCCAAGCTTACAACTCCCTCAGGTCCTGCTAATGAGTTGAAAAGCTACAACAAGGCTGCAAGAGGGTGGAAGCAGGTGAAAGGCCACTGGCTGGAGAGGAGGTGGCCTAGGTATTCAAGGTTTGTCCTGGATCGCAGAATCAGCACCCAGGATGCTCATGCTGGGTGTCTGCAATGTCTGACACCCTTCCCTTCTTCCACACGCATGGTGAGGACCTGTTGTCTGACTGCTTGAGGACCTCACTCCCCTGATGGGGCCCCAGTTCTCTTTGGGAAACTATTACTATAAAGGAATGCGATATAAGGTCTCTGCGATGTTACTGTGTACAAACTCAGTAGAGATTTGCTGGAGAACTTGCATTTTTGTTTTTGGTTGTTGTTTGTTTTGTATTTTCTTTTTTTTTCTTTTTATGGCCACATTCGTGGCATAGGGAAGTTTCTAGGCTAGGAGTATAATCGGAGCTATGCCACAGCCAGCAACACCAGATCTGAGCCACATCTATGACCTATACCACGGCTGGCAGCAATGCTGAATCCTTAACCCACTGAGTGAGGCCAGGGATGGAACTCACATCCTCACAGGGACAATGTCAGGTCCTTAACACCTTGAGCTGCAATAGGATCTCCTGCCTTGTTTTTTGATCCAAACTGCAATCCACATGCTAAATCCAGCACTCTACCTGTTCGTTTTTTGTTTACATTCCCAGCCTTAGAGCTGGGGAAAGAAAAAAGAAGAAAAAAAAAAGGGAGTTCCCATTGTGGCAGAGCAGAAACGAATCCCATTAGTAAACATGAAGTTGTGGGTTCGATCCCTGGCCTCACTCAGTGGGTTAAGGATCTGGTGATGCTGTGAGCTGTGGTGCAGGTTGCAGATGTGGGTCACATCCTGAATTGCTGTGGCTGTAGTGTAGGCTGGAAGCTGCAGCTCTGATTCGGCCTCTAGCCTGGGAACCTCCATATGCTGCAGGTGCAGCACTGAAAAAAAAAAAAAGAAGGAAGGAAAAAGAGTTTGTGACATGTGAAAATATAGACTTCATATTGCAGTGTCCATAAAGTATTATTGGAACATGGGACATTCATTCATTTACATACTGTCTAGGGCTGATTTGCTTCTACAATCACAGAGTGCAGTGTTGCAGAGACCATATGACCCTCAAAGCCTAAAACACATACTATCCTTTATAGAAGAGATTGCAAGCGTCTGATTTAAACTTCTGAGTTCCCAGAATAAAGTATATAAAGTTCACGTTTCTGATTTTAATATCTGTGCCTATTCACTCAGTGAAAATGTAATGATGTAGCAAAGTATACTGATATTGGTTGAGTTTAGGATTTTGTAAGTCAGAAAGACTTAGAATTCTAAATCCCACTTAGAATGGCCAGAAAATAGTGGTTGGACACCAAAATCCTCTAAAATTTAGGACATTCTCTTTAACTTCTGGGTGATTACAATAACAGGATGCCTCAAGTCATCCCAATGTTTATTTATTATGACTGCAGGAGAGTTGTAAGAAATTTTCAATGTGTATTTATGATGCTATGTGGGATCCTGCAATAGCAAATACCTTCGTTTAGCAGTCTTGAACAGCACGATGCAGAAAAAAAAAGTTAAATATGATTACTCAGAGTTTTTGCTGGCTTCTTCACAACATGCCCTTTCCATGATCTGGATGTTTATCCTTCTCACAGTGAAGAGGGACCAACAAGCAAGCTCCTTTGCTAAATCTTATACCAACCTGAAACACCTCCACTGAGGCTGTGACCATCAAGAGGGAGGAAAGGGAGTGATGGCTGCAGGCCTCTCGTGATAAGCTTTCTATGAACTGGCCTCAGGTGTGAGCAAATATACTTGGAAGGCAAAAGATCTGCAACGAGGATGGGCATTTGACCCAAGAGCAAAGTCAAAGGAGATTGGATAGAAGTTCTGCTTCTCGAACCCATGGAGATTTAAAAGGAGACATATTGTTATCTTTATCGTTTCTTCCATTTTTCTTAAGATAAAAAAAGTCCTAGGGTTTACTGAGAAATACCCATAATTACTATCTTGCCATCTTAGGGAAATATGACAATGATTTTTAATCCGAGCTTTTCCTCAAAAAAAAAAAAAAAAATCTAAATTTCTTTCTTTTTTCCTTTCCTTTTCTTTCTTTCTCTCTTTCTTTTTCTTTTTCGGGCTCCATCTGTGGCATATGGAGGTTCCCGGGCTAGGGGCTGAATTAGAGCTGCAGCTGCCGGCCTATGCCACAGCTCACAGCAACACCAGATCCTAACCCACTGAGTGAGGCCAGGGATGGAACCTGAATTCTCATGGATATTAGTTGGTTTCATTACCATTGAGCTCCTCTAAATTTTCTTTCATTTGAAGGATACTATTCAGTTTTATTGATTTTCTTCTGGTAGAAAAAGCAAACAACTTTCTCTGAGATATTCTTAGACTGAGGTTTAATGATCACAACTGGACATTCCTCAAGCCTGGTGGCATTAGTCCAAAGAGAAGCAACAAGGGCTGCCACAGATTGAACAAATAAAAAGGATACTTGGTTAAATTTGAATTTCTGATAAACCACAAATACATTTTGAGCATAAACAGGTCCCAAAATATAAGTATATCCCAAATGTTGCATGGAATATATGTACTCTAAAAATATATTTGTTGATTATCTAAAATTCAAATTTAACTGAGCATTCTGTATTTTCTCTGACAGTCCTAGGAGCAGCTTTAATTCAAAATGCTTCTTGGTGAAAAAGTAGTGGGGAAAGTTTGATGACTATGTTGTGACTAACCCTGGAAGGTGACCAGGTTTGGTTGGCAACAGACTCAAATGTCTTTAACTCTCATTTCTCCAACCTGTGAAATGTGAAGTAGGGTATGTTAATGTTTCATGAGCCTGCATTGAGAAGTAATTAAAAGTCCTATTATAAGATAAACACCCTTGATTTTTTTGATTTCCTTATATTGCTTATGAATATATCTTACTAATTAGTATATTTAATTTATAATGCTTATAATATGTAAGTGACCTGAGTGGACAAAGCTGTTTGGGTGCTTTCAATTTCACTCTTGGCCACATCATGAACTATGAGGTGTAACTCAGTGACTAAATAATGAGAAGGCATTTTCTCTTCAGCTTTTTTGGTGCATTTTCCCAACCAAATAAATCAATTTAAAACTCATCTTGACCCTCCTCCACCCCATCATTTCAATGTGGAGGGGGTGGGGGGAAAGGAAGGGGATTCAAACCAACTAATCCAATTGCTTTCTCAAGATACAGACTCCCTAAGTGTTGCCTCAGACCATGTCTGACCTCTTGAACTCACAGAGGGGAAATTAAGGCAGAAAAACCTAGCAGTTTAAACCACTGCAGCTCCAAGACTTGGTAAGATTTAATCTCTGAGGTTCCCTAAGGCATATAAGGTTGAGCAAAAAAAAAAAAAAAAAAAAACCCGAAGAGTGACATGTTGAAGAATGGTGTATTTTTGAGGACTGAAAATGGCCCTAAACACTCAGCATTTAGGAGGGAAGAAGCTACAGAAGTCCAAGGTCATCATAATAAGTTACCAAAGCATAATGACACAGGTCATAAGGGAGAGGTGAGCTGAGTGCAAAAACAAACAAAAGCCTTAGATAACCAAGTACAAGGAATCAAGGAATATCTTTCCTTGGATGACTTATCCAACTTCAAGGATATAATGGTAGACATAAGACTTTATTTCCTTCAAAGTTACTTTCATCACAGAATGGATCGAGAAGTGTTTCTATTTCTTAGTCTTATTGATTGTCTTAAGCAAACCAGAATGGAAAGGATTTAGTTCCCTCTGAGTAGTTTCCTGAATGTTCAACCCAAGAAGCCTCACTATGAAGTTAAAAACCCCTCCGTATAATTCCCTGGGTATGCCATAGTAGGTCTACAATCTGGCCTCTCCTTGGGAAGCCTTTGTAACTTCATGTGTTAATTCTCATACATGGAAAATTCTACTGCTAGGGCATGTCAAGTAATTAAGTAGGGACCAGAATACAAATAAATATATGAGAGGAATGAAAATTCTCAAAACATTGTATGTATTCAAGAACCATTTAGGGGAATCTTATTAGAAATACAGATTACCACTCTTTAGCACAGAGATCATGATAGGTCTGATTTTTTTCTGGGTTTTGTTTTATTTATACTGTATATAATACTTACTGATCATGTACTATGAGCAATGTAACATGCTAAGCACTGGGAGATAAGAAATATACATATACACTATCCCTTCTCAAAGTTTATCAGCAGTTGATCATTTTATTTTTCACAGCCAATCTACAGCGGACAAAGTGAAGACACTATTTTACAAATGTGCAGTACACTAATCACCCTGAATGACTTATTGTGTGTATATATTTTTTTCTTGCCTGTGGTTCTTAAATTTTAGCAGCATCAGAACCACCAGAAGCACATTTTAGACCACATATTCCTCCTTCCCATCCCAGAGGTTTGATCAAAGTGATGCTAACAGTGCTGATCGCAGGCCATTTGAACAGCACTGGTTCTCACCTGGAAGGCTCTTGCCCTCCAGGGAACCATTCTTACTATGGGGAAGCATTTTTATCATAATGTGGTAAGGGAGCTACTTGGCATCTCATGTGCTAAAGTTCCTACCATGCACAGGACAGCCAACATAACATGGAATCACCCAGCACCAAACGTCAATGGCATGGAGACTGGGAAACCCTGCCAGAAAGAGAGCTTCTTAAACACTAGTTAAATGCTTCTAAAGCACTAGAATTTAACTAAGGATTGTTACATTTTCTATTGTCAGACTATACTCCCAAAGTTTCTGATTTGTTTGAAGTAGGTCCAGCGTGGGGTTTGAAAACTTAGATTTCTACTAAATAAATATTCAAGTAGTAGAGATGCTATTGGCCCAGGGCTCACTCTTGGAGAAGAGTTCAGTAGAAGGATGGTTCCATGAAACAGGGATCTTCGCCTCTTTTACTCACTATTTCCCCAGCAACAGAGTGAGGCATAGTACAGACTCAAGGTTCTAATTGTTTAGTAACAGATACCCCTATTCTAGCCCCCCGCCACAAGGTGATTGATTCTTAGACCAATGATCCTCATCATTGACACTGAGAAACAAAAGTTCTTGTTTGTTATTCTGGACGAAACTTTGAGACCCCTTCTACTCCTATTGACTCTTCGGCTCTTCAAAGAAGTCTAAAGGGAGGATATGTGAGCCCAAGTGTGCCTAAGCATCCACACAGAGTGTGCTCAGGTTACATCTCCACAGTGAGAGCCTCTGAAGGAACAGCCAAATGCAAGCTCCTGACTTTTCTATTTGTTTACTTATGATGGAGCTACATGTTCCAATAAGCACTTGTCAAGCAATTCCTATTTTCAAAAAGAAAGGCCAGAGAAGCCACACATACACATCCACCCCTCCACCCCTCAACACACACACACACACATAAACACACATACACTTGATGCTTGAGTGAGGTTCCCATTATTTTAACACATAGGACTTGAGGTGTCTTCTCAAATATATTTATTTAACCTTGTCTATGGCAGAAGTTCTCCCTCTAAGGTATCTTCCAGGTGCTGCCCATTACCTCTCCTTACATCATTTACATCATTTTCTGGGGGATTATTAAATTCAGTTCCTTTTAACTTGTGCCCACGGCCAGCCATGGAGCCGTTGATCTCCATAATTCAAACATATCTGATACCTTAGATTCAATTGCCCTGCTTAAGACAGGCATTTAATGAAGAACTGGTGAATGAAAAGTTTAATGGCTAAAGTGCCGACACTCCATCTTATAAATCTCTTTTCACTCATGTGGAATCATCAGCCAGTATTGATTTGCATTTATGGACTGGACTTTCTATTGTTTTTAGATGTTGGTATCCTCAGCCAGTGCCTGCAGGCTATTAGTTTCAGGGTTAAGCTTGCCTAGTGAATTGAGAAAGCTGAAGCATTCATGACAGCTCAGGAATTCAGCATATTATAGAAAATGAAGAAGCATTTCATTGATTGTCTTCTTACAACAATATGATTCTACATGGAAATACTCAAAATCTTAAAAAATGAACACAGTTCAATACTTTTGAAAATAGCATTTGGAGTTCTTATAGTGGCACAGCGGAAATGAATCTGACTAGGATGCATGAGGATTCAGGTTTGATCCCTGGCATCGCTCAGTGAATTAAGGATCTGGCATTGCCGTGAGCTGTGGTGTAGGTTGCAGATGTGGCTCGGATCCCACACTGCTGTGGCTGTGGTGTAGGCCAGCGGCTACAGCTCTGACTGGACCCCTAGCCTGGGAACCTCCATATGCCATGGGTGCAGCCCTAAAAAAGGGGAAAGAAATAGTACTGGACTTCCCTGGTGGATCAGTGTGTTTTTAATCTTATGCTTGATTCAGTGTTTTAATCTGGCATTGTCACTGCTGGGGCTTGAAACACTGCTGTGGTATAGGTTCAGTCCCTGGCCTGAGAACTTCATGCCTTGAGCATAGCCAAAAAACAAACAAACAAAAAAGCAAAACCCAGAACTGAGTTATCATTTACATTCTGTGAAATTTGTTGTCAAACCCATGTTCATGTGCCCAATGCACAGTGAGACCAAACAGAAATTTCCAAGTCTAAAGCAGAGAAAGGTTTATTGCAGAGCTGAGCAAGGAGCACAGATGGTTCATGCTCTAAAGACCAGAAATTCCCACTGGTTTTTAGGGAAGGGTGGGGTTTTGTTTGTTTGGGTTTTTTGTTTGTTTAGTTTTTTTGTTTTTTGTTTTTGTTTTTTGCTTTTTAGGGCTATACCTGTAGCATATGGAAGTTCCCAGGCTAGGGGTTGAATAGGAGCTACAGTTGCTGGTATATACCACAGCCACAGCAACACCAGATCCCAGCCGTATCTGGGACCTACACCACAGCTCACGGCAATGCTGGATCCTCAACCTACTGAGCGAGGCCAGGGATCAAACCCACATCCTCATGGATACTAGTCAGATTCATTTCCACTGCACCACAACAGGAACTCCAAGGGAAGGATTTTTAAAGGCAAATTTTAGGGAGATGGCTGCAGGATGTGTGACCTTCCTCTGATTGGTTGGTGGGGCAGTAACAGGGTTCTGTTCCATGAATCCCAATCATCAGCCCACCATCTGGGGCCTACATGATTTGTTCAGCCTGACATTAACATCCGCCACCTGGGTGGGGGCCTTAGTTCTTGCAGAAGAACTCAGATATGAATCAGATTGTTATGTACGTCCCTTGAGGAAGAACTAGGAGTCTGCTTTATCACTGCGCCATTGTTTCTTGACTGCTTTTCCTTTGTTTGTGCATTTTATCACTTCCCTAATTAGTAACTGTCTGAATCTCTCCTTTGGAACGCAGGGAAGACCTACAAATAAGAAATGGGGACATAGAAACACTTTTCTACCCGGGAGAGCCCCACAGGGTCCTGCTCCATTTCAATCTCCCCTTTTCTTTGAGACTCCTCAGTCTTGAGGGGGAATGGGTACAGGATAAGAAAGGAATACAATTTTGGATAGAGAGATGATTCATAAACTCAGCAGATAAACTCAGCTTTACAGGTACTTTGCTTCAAATTCACATGTAAAAGTGTAAAATGCAATGATTTAGGGTAAATGCACAGACCTGCACAGCCATCACCACTCTCTAATTTTAGGCCATTCCATCATCCTTAAGATAAACCTCAAGCCCCTCTGCAGTTACCCACCACCAGCCCCAGTCAACTCCTAATCCCCTTGCTATATCTATAGATTTGCCTTGCATGGGAATTCCATATTAATGGAATCATACAACATGTAGTCCTTGTGCCTGCTTCCTGTCCCCTAACATACTGTTTTTGAGGCTCATGCCTGCTGCAGCATATATCAGAACTTCATTCCTTTTTATCGCCGAACAGTATTCCTTGTCTAGACATACTGCAATTAGTTTATCCATGCACCAGTTGATGGACATTTGTTTTGTTTGGGCTATCAGGAACAATGCAGCCATGAACATTTGTGCACAAGCCTTTCTAGGGACATATTTTCATTTCCCTTGGGGGGATTCCTAGAAGTAGAATTTCTAGGTCATATGGCAAATCTATCTTTAAAATTTTAAGAAAATGCCAAACTGTTTTCCCAAGTGCCTGTGTCCTATGACCATCCCACCAGCAATTATGAGGGTTCCACTTTCTCCACATCCTCTCCAACACTTGTCACTGCCCATCTTTGGTTCACTCTAAATATTGGCATCAGAGTGATTTCAAATTTGTACCACAAATATAAAAGGACGCCTAACATTTATTAAGGGACCACTCTATACTACATAATGTTCTTTAAATATATTACTGTTAACTCATCATGAACACAATGGCATATTATCAACAGTTTACAAATAAAGAAATAAGGCTCAGAAAAGTTAAAAAGTTGTCTAAGAAATCCCAGCAAGCTGGTGGTAGGATCTGAATTCAGTGCCAGACATGTGTGACACAACATTTGAATATAAAGGTTATTCATGCAAAAGTCAAGACATTTGAAATACAAGCATTGCTTCATCTTACTAATACAGACAAGACACTTTAACGTCATTAAATAGAGGAATCAACAAACAATGAATTCAATTGTTTCTAATAACTACAGACTTTCTTCTGAAGAAGTTATCCTGAAGAAGTTTCTTTCTAGAGAACAATTTCACCTGGAAATTTTCTCTTCCAATGTCAAATCCCATAGTTTCAGTTTTGATTTAGGACTTAACTAGCAAGATATTTATGACAATCAAAACTCAAATGAAACATACTTCATAGCAATGAAGTTGCTGGATGGTTTTTATTAACTATACTGAATCATTTGATATGATCTAAAGATGTGAATTCTGACAACTGCTGTTCATGTCTGAGTGCTCAGAAAACATTTATTGCCATTTCTGAAGTCCTGTCTGGGATTGAAGAGTATTGATGCCTCTTCTGGCTCACAGGCCATTACAAACAGGCTTTTGGCAGCAGATATTGACCAAAGTCATGGGAGGGAACTGTTCCATTCAAAATCTTTAACCCACTCTTCTCTGGGTAGGTATACTCTTGATCTACCCACTTTACTACCATCAACCCTGAATCCATCTGATCTGCTCATTGTCATTCAAAAGGCTCTTCTGCTGCCTCAAAGCCTAGTTCTTCTCTGCCTTGGGTGACTAGAAATGCCCAGCATCTCGGAACAGATAGCTTTATTCCCTTTGGAGTCGTTATTTGGCTTGTTTGACCCATGTGGTTTGCTAAGGAATCCTTGTTTTCCTCTTTTGTTTTAGGATATCTACTGATGTAGATCATTGCTACTCAGAGTATGTCCATGGACTGGCAACATCAGCATCCCCCGGGGGAACTTGCTAGAAACGCAGAATTTCCAGCCTCAGTCCCTAACCTACAGAATGGAATCTGCGTTTTAACAATCTCCCCAGGTGATTCCTACATGTCATGCTGATCATTAACTTTAGCTAGTATGGGCTTCCAGGTCTAACCCACAGAACCAGAACCTCACATTACCCAGCTGAAAAATCTGTCCCCACTAGGAGTAACAGCAGGAGATATTTGTCATGCAACAGCATTTCCTTCTCTCTGCATAGGCTTCTTCCCTCTGCCTCCAAACATACTAAAGTCTCTCTCTTTTAAACAACAACAAAAATCTTTGACCCTTCCTACCCCGCCGGAGGAAGGGCACACTATTGTTCACATTTATCTGCTTCCTCTCTCTGCAGGAGTTTAAACAGCACCATCCTGTGGGACCCAAATTTGCCAATATGACTTCCTTTGGCCAATGAAATGTAAGCAATGGTGACATGCGTCATTTCTAAGCAGAAGCTCTAGAAGTGGGGTGACTCCTTCCCTCCTCATTCCCCCCCCCCCTCTCTCTCTCTCTCCACTATCACTAGACTGGCCAATGGTCCAGATAGAGGAGGCTCTGTCAGTTTGAGTCCAGAGAGAAGACAACATGGAGCAGAACAAAAGGTGACCTATGGAAGGCAAATAGACTTGCTGTTGAAAGCTACAAAGATTTGGGGTCCATTTGTTACAGCATACTTTAGCATAAGCTGACTGATATACTTTGAAGCACTGCTATTGTTCCCCTTTTCATTTAAAGAAAAAAAATAGGAAAAAAGCATATCTAGAGAGATGAATATTGTTAAAGGTATACTTACATCTGAATCCTCTAGAACTTACATTGGCTACTTCTCCAACTCTGCCAATTTTTTTTTTTTGAGTTATCATGCTTCTAATTTTCAGTCTGCACAATAGTTCTTATATTTTTACAGCAGGGATCAGTAGATTTATTCTGTAAATGTCCAGATAATAAGCATTTGGAGCTATGCAGGCCATTCTCTCCCTGAACTATTCAACTTTACTGTGGTAGCATGAACACACCCCTAGAAACTACATAAAATAATGGATGAAGTTGTATCCAATAACACTTTCCTGGTCCACCATTCAAAACTTAGGGGATATTGTTAGTTTGTCCCACATTTTAAACCTTCTAAACTAAGCCAGCCATTAAGTACTCACAAAACCCACAGAAACGTCACCTGAAAGGGTAGTAGGTATATTCTAGCTTAACCCTATAAGTTCACAGATAAAAAAATTGTTACGAAAACAAATTTAAAATTTCATGTGAAAAACAGAACTCTAGTTAATGTTATGTGTACTGAAGTATTGAAGGGGAAATATACTGTCTTCAATTCACTTTGAAATGCATAATACAGTAAGATAGATTGATGAATGGGTAATGGGACACATGGGTTGACAGACAGATGGGTTTGTGAAAAATCAAGGATGGTAAACTTTTTTTTTTTTTGCTATTTTTTTTAGGGCTTTACCCATGGCATATGGAGGTTCCCAGGCTAGGGGTGGACTACACTGCAGCCATAGCAATGCGGGATCTGAGCCATGTCTGCGACCTACACCACAGCTCACAGGAACACTGGATCCTTACCACGCTGAGAGGGGCCGAGGATCAAACCCACATCCTCATGGATTCTAGTTGGGCTCGTTTACTGCTGAGCCTCTAAGGGAACGCCCAAGGATGATAAAATGTTAACTGCAGGATATGGATGTTGGATATATGGCTACTCACTGTAAAAATCTTTTAACCTGTATGTATATTTGAAAATTTTTCATAATAAAATATCACGGGGTGGGGAATATGCTAAGGCATTATTCTACTTGATAAATATCCTATGGAAATTTATTAGAGTTTGAAAAACTGATCTCAATAAGGACTTGAGATGCCAGCTCAAATACTTCCATGTTCATTCAAAAAATACTTTTTGAGCTTCCATTATACCCTAGGCACTGGGACATCATGGTAAAAAAGTCAGCTGTAGAATTTAATAGGAAAGAAAAACTAGTTAATATTTAGTGGGTTTGAAATTCTCTAACACCTATTGTCTGTACTATCCCTTAAGCACTTATTGTTTAGCATGTAGTAGTTGAGCCTGCTTTCTCAAGGAGACTGCCAGATCCTTGAGACATAGCAATTCATGCACTGGCCTAAGTGCCTTGTACATGGTACCCAATAAAAGCCTTCTACCATGTTTGTTCAGCAGTGAGGGCTCTGGAAACTGGTATATGAGACAGTGTGGCCAAGGTGATGATGTGTCTTCTCTCACATAAAAAGAAGACTTCTACCATCATGCTTCCAGCAGTTGTGCAATGGCTGAAACAAATGCCTTTATCCCTTTATGTAAGACTAGAGTCAATGAATGCTTCTTTCATAGACTAAGCAGAGCCAGTGATCAAGAGTACTGTAATAACAATGAGAGACAATCTTTATTATTAATAGAGTCCATATTTGTGAATTCATAAAATAAACTGAAATTTATGTGTGACCCCCAAATCAATACTTAAGGCACTGAATATGAGTATGCCCAAAACCATAAAAAATTTGAGTCACCTTATGACTACATCAGTGGCAGCTGAAGGCACTCTGCCTTCTTGTTTTGGCTTTCATATGGTAAATAAATGTCCTATTTGTGGTTCTTTCAGTGCCACAATTTTCACATTTGTTTTTGTGTGCTTTATGTTGATGTCGCTATTTAAGATGGCTCCCAAGGTGCTATCTAGTGGCCCAACATGCAAGAAGGCGGCCCTGCGCCTTACAGAGTAAACACATGTGGGGTAAGATCATTTAGGCACCAAGTGCAGTGCTGTTGGTCCCATGGCCCATGTTAATGAGTCAACAATGTATATTAAATAAGAGGTCTTTAAACAGAAACACACATAACACAAGGTTAAGCATTGATCAGTTGACAAAAAGTTTGTGGCTGTAAGACCAGGAACCCAAGCCTGCATAACCCCTAGGAGCAAATGCTCAGTATTTGCCAACTCAAGGTTTGAGGTGTCTTTATAGACAATAACTACTGCAAATAAGGAGAATTAACTATATGTCAAGACAATGTCATACATTATCAGAAACTCCCACAACCAGCAGCTTGCTGAGAGTGATTGCTAAGCTCTGCCATAGACATAACCACTCTCTCTCTATCCACAAGCAGGTAAGGCACAGGCACGTAGCCAGGAAGACTGACAGTGAGGGGTGTAAGCTGAACAAAGTAGGCATCGCAAGGCAATAAAGTGCACTGCATGCCTATCCAGAGTGTGGAGTAAGGAGAAATCACATACTCAACATAAGATAAATTATTTCTTGTGCTTTGGGTTGTAAACACAATTTATGATGATTTTAAAGGTCACACTGAAGCCTGATTTTTTTTTTTAAGTAACTCTCTAGGACACCCTGAAGTAAAAGACAATCAATCATGGAAACAGATGGGCTATAGAATGTGCTGCTGGGTTGCAATTAGTAAAGAAGATACAGATAAAGCAAACTCATTATGCTGAAAAGCAGAAACACTGCAAAAAGCAAAAGACCCTGTGGTCAACCACAGCTGTAAACCCAAGGACAAAGATACCGTTTGTGAAATAGAGATAAGACCAAAAATGACAGATATACTATCCCAGGTCATATGCAGATGCTCAGCCCAAACATGGAAAAGAGTTAAGTTGTACTCAAACATAAACCAAGAAATCAATAGGCATGAGGATATTCTCTTCAGGGGTCAACAGCGGCCACCTGCCCTTATAAAGAATAATTTTGTAAAAAGAGCATTTGGATATGATGGGTTAAAGACCTACAACCCAGAAGTGTAGTGATCTGTTGATATTCTATATTTGTAGGCAAAACCCACAATCCTAAAGCTATAGAGATGGCCCTGAAATTCTCTCTGAATTTTTTAGGGCCAAGCAGCCTACCTGCAGTGTAGGTAGCCATGGGGCAGCTTGATTTATCTGCACATAGGCCAGCTCTGTATCCCAAGTGTGGTCCACAGATCAGCAACAGGGATGTTACCTGGGGGCTTGGTGGAAAAGCAGACTCTCCTGCTCCAACCCAGGAGCACTAACTCAGAGCTCAAATTTTAACAAGATCTTCAGGTGATTCACACTTTCCAGCTGGACCACAAATAGCCTAAAAACGGGAAGTCCAACTGTCCAGGGCCTGGTGTAAGCACTGTAGGTTCTGTGCTATGGAAAATCTCTCAGGCTCAGGCAAACCTGGACAACTGGTCACCCTATTTATCCAAAAACCCCAACCCCAAACAAAGTTCTCAGCAGGAAGTTCTGAGACTCATGGGCACTGAGGAATCACTGCACCCTGGAACAGTTTCCCAGGCCTTATTTTGGAGACACATTTGGTTTTGTGAGGTACCCACATAAGGAAAGCAGAACAAAGGTGGAAGGATTCACAGCAAAAGCTACACACCTTGGAAGAACCATCTTCCCCCACGCCCAATCCTTTCATACCAGGACATAAAAGCCCAAGGAATCCAGTGTGAAACTTAGCATAAAGAGACCAGGAGACATGCTGCAGGAGCTAGAGCCATTCCACAGTACTGGTTACATCATCTCCAGAATTTTAAAAGCCGGTCCAGCAATGGTTCTCAGACTTCAGCTCTGTCAGAATCACCTACAGGGCTTGTAAACCCAGATGGCCAGGGCCCACCCTCCAACTCCCTGACCCAGGCAGTCTGGGGCAGGTGCCACATTGTACTTCCCTAACCCATTCCCAGTGATGCAGATGCTGACCACTGTGATCACCCTCAGTGAACCACTGTTTAAAGGTCCCAGCTCCTCCACTCAGAGACAAATGGCTGCCTTAATTCCCCGCCCTTCTCTCCAAAAAACAAAACCAAACTGCAATAAGAAGCAATGTAGTGTTTTACTACTCTACCTGTGGGCCCCTGAGCAGCAGCATCCAAATCACATGGCAGCATGTTAGAAATGCAGGATTTCAGGCCCCAGCCAGAACTGCTGAGTCAAGATCTGTATTTTACCAAGATCCCTTAGGGTTTTTCACTTGGTTAGTAAAGTCTGAGGAGCACTGATAAAGGGACCATTAAGAGGCTGGCAAATATGCATCCTGCCCATAACTACAACTGTGTTATCTCCTCGGAACCAGGCTATGATGCCCTTCTCTTTCTTTCTTTGTCCCTTTCTTTCTTTCTTCCTTCCTTCCTACCTATCTACCTTCCATTCATTCACTCTAACCACAAAAGAAGAAGAAAGTTTATTTTCTCACAGCTACACATTCATTGGCCAGAGAGGATAAAACACCTTCCCTTCAACAGCACCAAAACAGAAAACCCTATCACTGCCCCAGGAGAGGAGCATTTGCACTGGCTCAGGAGACACAACATCTTCTGGGATCTTCAGGGATGCAGCCACCTAGAAGAAGCTCCCACAACCTACAAAGAACATCTGATCACCCCCTGTGCCTTCAGCCAGTCCTCAGAATCCCTGCCCTTTGCAATAATTCCTGAAACTTCTGAATGAGGAGCAGCATTTACTGGCTGTGGCTCCTGGAAAATTTTGATTCCTTGCAATTTAACAAGCAGTATATTACACACAATGAAATACTACCCAGCCATAAAAAAGAATAAGATAATGCCATTTGCAGCAATGTGGATGGAACTAGACACTCTCATACTAAGAGAAGTAAGAGAGAGAAAGACAAATACAATATGATATCACTTATATCTGGAATCTAATATATGGCACAAATGGACCTTTCTATAGAAAAGAAACAAACTCATGGCTATAGAGAACAGAATGTGGTTGCCAAGGAGGAGGGGGAGGGAGCAGGATAGACTGGGAGTTTGGGGTTAGTAGATGCAAACTATAGCATTTGGATGAGCAAGTAAATCCTGCTGTGTAGCACAGGGAACTATATCTAATCACTTGTGATGGAACACAACGGAGGATAACGTGAGAAAAATAATGTGTGTGTGTGTGTGAGAGAGAGAGAGAGCACGTATCCATGTACATATGTAAAACTGGGTCATTTTACTGTATAGCAGAAATTGACAGAACATTGTAAATCAACTATAATAAATTTTTTTAAAAAGCAGTACATTCCCATATCCAAATAGATAATGCTGCCATCACATTCTCCACCTTCACCTCACTTTCACCAGTAATGTAAGGTCACACACCTGTAATTTCTTCTTTGGATTCCCTGAACTAGATACCAATTTTCCTGTAATTAAAAAAAAGCAATAGCCAATATTTACAAAGGCCACATTATATTCCAGATGTTGTACTAAACACTTCACATCCATTATCTTATTTACTCTGCATAATAACCAAGGAGGTAGCTACTATGATTAGTCCCATTTTACAGACTAGGGAATTTGAGACAGAGTAGCTAGTTAATTTGTCCAAAGTCATCCAGCAGGCAGATTTCAGAGCCAGCGCACTAATAAAAAAAGTTAAACCATCATCTTTGTCCCATCTTTTCATTCTAGCTTTCAAAAACTGTAACAACAGAAAGAGTATTACACGCAGAAGCTTGTTCCACTGGCCAGAATGTGTCTTTCTTTTTAATTTTTTTTTTGGCTGTGCCAGCAGCATACAGAAGTTTCTGGGCCAGGAATGGAACCCTAGCCATAGAGGTGACTCAAGCCACAGCAGTGACCATACTGAGTCCTTAAATGCTAGGCCACCAGGGAACTCCCAGAATGTGACTTTTAACTTGTGCACATCTTTATCTTCCTGTGATGGGGAAGATAATAAAATGCACCTGCCTCTCACCGAGGTGTAACTATATGCCTATACCATGTAAATGTAAAAGCACAGGTCAAAAGGCAATGATCAGAGGGATGATAATCACCTAAAAAATTTATTAATTCTCAACACATCCTTCTGAAATACAGGAAATTGAGACGGGCTTAATTGTTGGCAACCATCAAAATGAGACATGCCAGGATTCTATTCTTGTTCTTCAGGTGGGTGGAGAGGGCTTTTGCAGCAAAGCGCTGCTTCTCAAGGGGAGAGGGAACATCAAACCTCTCTGCAAAGCTGCAGGGGAAAGAGAAAGAAGGAAAAGGGCAGTTCTTGTCTAGACAGCAGCAATGATGAAGACTAAACCTGGGCGCCCAGTGAGACTGCATTTTGCAGCTTTTTTGCAGGTAAGTTTGGTCACATGATTCAGCTTCTGACAATAGAAGGACAGCAGAAGGTATGCATACCTGCTCCAGGTTCACCCCACTGACACTTCCCATCATGATTCTCTCTCCTTTGCCCCAACTGGCAACTGGATGTCAATACCCAAGGCAACCCAGGAAAGCACATGTGGAAGACGGCAGACCTTGGCAGCCTGTGTCGCTGAATGATTACCTGGAGTGCACCTTCTCCCTCCTGCTCCTCCCAGTTCAGGAAAGTCATATTACACTATTACTTACATAGTACAGAAAGTTTAATTTATCAAGTCATGGAATTATGGGGATTTGTCTGCTACTACAGCTGGTATTTGCCCAGCTGTTACACTGATCGATGTCCCCTCTACCCTCAGATTGGTCATATGCCACTTTAAACATCACTCAGATTGTTGCAAGTTCAGGTGAATAAAGATCCCATCTGGGTTATAAAGAAAAAATAAATCCTTCCAAGGATTAGAGGATATTCTACTCTTGCACGGGTGTTCATGTGATTACTTTCCTCCTACCTTCCGTCTGGCATTGGCCATGCTGGGTAAATGAGAATTGTGATTGTTGGAGAGAAGACCAGGAGAGATTACATAGCAAGGATGCAGGAGGAGTTTGAAGAAGAGGGAGATGCTAGTTGTTCTGAGTTCACTAGATTTCTAAGACTAGAACAGAGTCAGAAATTGAGGTGGGATGGTTTCAAAAAGAAGGTTGCAGGAATTCACAATGTGGCACAGCGGAAATGAATCCAACTAGTATCCATGAGGATGCAGGTTCAATCCCTGGCATTGCCCAATGGGTCGGGGATCCAGCATTGCTGTGGCTGCGGTGTAGGCTGGCAGCTACAGCTCCAATTCCACCCCTATCCTGGGAACCTCCATATACTGTTGGTACGGCCCTAAAAAGAAAAAAAAAATTGCAAGACTGGCCTTGGGAGCTGGGGCAAGAAGGGAGTTAACACACTAATGCACAGAGGAGGCAGGCTCTGGATCTCTGGGGTCCAGGGACCCTGGGGGCAACTTCACTGAAATACACTCTGGGTATAGGCTGATAACACTTGGCCTAAATATATTTATCACAATTTTATGGATTAGGGAAGTGACTCATTTGATTTGCCCCAAGATCATGCAATACAATTCATTTATCAAACCACTTTCTGTTTCTCCCAGTGCCCAAGGCAACATGCTCCGTCTACCACTTCATCATGCTCTCGGGAATATCAGCTCCCCAGTCCCCCAGGCCCGCACTGCAACCAGACCCTGTGCCAGCCTGTGAACTAGCAACTTCAAAATCTGAAACCAGGGAGTTCCCATCGTGGCTCAGTGGTTAACGAATCCTACTAGGAACCATGAGGTTGTGGGTTCGATCCTTGGCCTTGATCAGTGGGTTAAGGAGCAAGCATTGCCGTGAGCTGTGGTGTAGGTTGCAGACACAGCTTGGATCCCGAGTTGCTGTGGCTCTGGCGTAAGCTGGCAGCTACAGCTCCGATTGGACCCCTAGCCTGGGAACCTCCATATGCCACGGGAGTGGCCCAAGAAATGGCAAAAAGACAAAAAAAAAATCTGAAACCAATAGGGAAATATTGAGACATGGGCCAGTCAGTCACTGATGTAGGGACATAGGATACTGGGGCACTGCCATTGAGTATATTCCATCACTGACAGAAAACTCTTCCCAAAGCATGGAGGCACCCGCCTTTGCCAGGCAGGACACAGACAGAAGGAAGCTCCCTGTCCTTTGTTCTGGCTGCACTCATCTGACAGGTCCCAAATCTCCTAGGTCTCCTGGCAGAAGCAGCAGTGGGCCTGGCCCTCTTCTCACCCGGCAGGGGACAATGCCTCCTGGCAAAGACTTCAAGCCCATTCATCTCTCTCCAGGCCCATCGAGGGCTGCTATGCATCTGCAGAACAGATGGAAGAGTCTGTTTGTCTGCCCATGGTGGCCTTATCTCACTCAATAAACATTTATTGAGGTTCTCCTCGTGCCAGGACCTAAGATGAGGACTGTCTCCTGGATGGGGAGGGGCTCGAGATATGTATGCTCCTCAGCCCCCGTGCACAGGTGTCTGTCCCCCCAACATCACTGAATGAGTGGCAAAAAGACACCAATAACACAGAGCACAAGGGATCAACTTTGTCAAGAGAGAAATGCCAGCACTTCTCAAGCTTTGCTGCATGATCACCAGGGGACCTTGTGAAAATGCAGCTTCTGATTCCGCAGGTCCAAGGTCGGGCCCAAGACTGCATTTCTCACCAGCTCCCAGGGGATGCTGACACCCGTCCTCCAAAGACCACACTTGGAGTAGTGAAAGGCTTACCTGGTTTTCCAGTTGCTGGGATATGTGCATCTGCTGAGGTGGGGGCAGGTAGGGGGAGTATATTTGATTCAAACCTACATGTGCCCATCAGGAAATGAGGGCGTGGAACGCACTGTACATGATGAGTCTATAACATGCCAGATACTTTGCCTATGTAAGTGCAACAAATCCTCACAGGTAGGTGAGGATACATCCCCTTTGTCAGGTGAGAAAGTGTAAATTTGGAATAATGAAATACCTCGTCTGCAGCCCCATAGTTACTAGTAAAGCTAAGATTTGAAATGATGTCTCGGTATCTTCTAAAACTAATGTTTTACCACCCCCCCCCCAATACTCTCCCTTCATCCATTTAGGGTGACTTTTGTCTAGAAATAGATTGATGTCCACAGATTTTGAAATGGGAGTTGCCTTTCACATGGCCCTTGAATCCCGGTAAAATCTAATATGTGGCTCTCTGCTCAGTGGCACTGCTCAATTAATCCAATTTTTTAAAACATGGCTGTCATTAAATCTCTAGATGGAGGTTAAAAAACAACCCCAACACTGAATTAGCAGGTTTTTCCCCTCTGGCAATGACTTGACAGCAATGAACAGGTATCAATATCTGGAAGGTGATGGATTTCTGTCATGTCAGAGCAAAACAATAACAATAAAGGCCAAGGGTGAAATTTCTTCCAGCATAAAAAGAAATACTGGGAGGTCTGTTTATCAGAAGGCCTTTGGCCCAGCCCAGCAGTCTCTAGAGAACAAAAGTATGACCATTGCTCTGGCAGCCCAGGCAAGTATTCAAAATATATTGGGTTTCATGCTTAAAGAATTATGTTTATTGTTTCCTCTAATCAATTTTACTTCACAAAATAAAGAGTGATGTATCATTCTTAAGTTCCTGGAAGAAAGAAGTGTCAGAAACCTTACAAATAAAGTATGTATTAAGGAAAATGGGCATAGAGTGAGTTCTTAACTAGAGAGAGGAGGTACAGCCCTCTCTTTAAGCTCATGGGAAATTGTGACCTCAAAAAGCACCCATGATTTCTCAAGAGGACTATTACTTAACAAAATCTCCACAATAGCAATGAATAACAGCCTGCCAAAGAATATAAATAGAAAAGGATTTCATATATATATATATATATATATATATATATATATATATCCCATAGTCATGAGATTATTAGCCAAGGGAGGCTAGTGCTCATAAGAGCATTGTTTCCACCCCCAAATCAAATGCTTGGCAAAATAATATTCAGATCACTAAGTCTTATAAGAAGAGAAGATAATCCTCTATAATTTGCAGCCCAATTGGCATTTCTCCTTCTATAAGGGAAATAACTCAAAATGATAAAATAATTCCATTTTGAAGTGGTTTTTAATATGCTGATCTAGCTTATAGCTTTGAATTTATAATGGAACAGTTTCTGTGTTTTATATCTAAATACAATGAATCTCTGATAAGAACTAAAAAATGAAAAGGACCTGAATTATTCCCCCTCATTTGCTTATTTCCATAATTGTAGCCAGTCTTGGGCGGTTCTCAATCTTTTCTCTCCCTGCTTCATTCTATTACTCTCCAGAATGTTGCTCAATAGAAAATCGAACCAACAAAAATGGAGAATTCTTAATGCACCATTAGGCCTTTGAGCATGAAAATAGACGACATCAATTAAAAACAAGGGTCCAGGAATATATTTTCTGTCTTCTATTATTAAAACTCAAAAAAGCCATTTTTCAATAGGCCTTTTCATGTATAATTTTATGTATTAGCTCCATGTAATAATATAAAAGGCAATGGATATAAAACTCAAAAATACATGCATCAATAAATAACTTTCAAATAATTTCTAAACTGCCTATATTTTAACCATTTTTAAAAACTAAAGTATTGTTAATTTACATTGTTGTGTCAGTTTCAGGTGTACAGCAAAGTGATTCAGTTATACATAAGTATATCTATACCTATTCTTTGTCAGATTCTTTTCCACCATAAGATACCACAAGTTATTGAATACAGTTCCCTGTACTATACAGTAGGTCCTTGTTGTTTATCTATTTAATATACAATATTGTGTACATGTTAATCCTGAAGTCCTGATATATCTCCCCACTTTCACCCCACTATTCCCTTTAGTAACCAAAAGTTTGTTTTCTATGTCTGTGAGTCTACTGCTGTTTTGTGAATAAATTCAAATGAACTTATTTATAAATAAAATTTATGTATTTTAATTGTTTCTAAACCTATTGCAATCCATTATCACTAACAGGTAGAAAACTCCTGTTTATAATTATAAAATGTTTGCTAATGATGTCATTAATAGCCAATTATTTTACTAGTTGTTCTTTGTTATAACAGACTATTAGTATTAGAATTTTGTAATTAACTTGCCTGCTGTTGGTCTAATTTTTCTAATCATCTAAAATATGAGGACACAATAGCATTTAATTTTGATTTAAGGGGTTATTATAAATTTAGTTTAATTTTTTTCTTTGAAGTCTAGTTCTAAGCTTGACCTTACTAAAATGCTTTATCATATTTCACAGTCATCAAAATTGCAACACACCTTCTGGAATACCTTAAATTCAGTATGGACTTTCTGACACACAACAGCAGTTTGAGAAGGCTATGGTGACTTCCATCTACACAGCAGTTCTGACCAATTATGAGCACGTGGCCACATGCTCTGGCTGAAGAGCAGGGTTTGTGTATGTCCTTTTGTTATAATCAATGTTGATGTTATCACTAGCAGTATGGCAGGTAAATTTTTTTTTTCAAATTATATTTCGAAATGTCATATGATATTTTTTAGAAATATGTCCTACGGTGGAGAAATATCCATGCAATTACTCAATTGCATATATAATAACTAAAGTTCAAGAAAGCAAGTAGGCAAATGTTTGGTTTTGTTTGGTTGTTGTTGTTGTCTGTCTTTTAGAGCATCTCCTGGATACTGATCTCCAGCAAAAACAAACAAACAAAAAATGTGTGTGTATATATATACATAAAATAAAATAATATTTCATTTAAATTGTCTTCATGGAATCTCTCCCCATACTACTGCCCTGCTGCTCTCCAAAATATTTTGCAAGAACCTGAATCAGCCTGTGTACCACAGTGCATTATGATTTTTATCTTCCTAGCTACAAACTGACTTCAAAGAGGTTACACACTGTGTCATTAGTTCATGTGTGTTGTTTTTATCCCCAACACCTAGCATAGCTGACACAGGATAGATGCTCAATAACTATTTACTAAATGATGCAATAGCAGCTGTGATGGGGTCATCTTTACATGTGCGCTCCAAGTCATTTTCACATTTTTCTTTTCTCTTACTCATGCCAGATCAAAGAAAATGGCCCAGTTGGTATAATAGCAAACGCTAACCATTTGGATTCCAAACTCATAAACAGTATGTATATACATTGCTTCAAGCAATCCTTTCAAGCCCATTGTGAGTAAGAAACCTTGATTTTCCATTTCATGCAAAGGGAATTTAGATGGTGTATGACTATCCCATTTTCCTACAGCTAGGCTGGAATGTTGTAAAACCAATCCTTGGATCCAGGTCCTTGGGCACAAAATCCACAAAAGCTGCCATGAAATCACAGCAACATCCCATGCTGGGAATTTCTGGGAAAGAGGAAACCTTCTATCCACTGCAACTAAAAGCAACAAGCCAAAGAAGAAAGAAAGCTTCAACCCAGATTCAAATTCTAACAATACCATTCCTTTAGGTCGTGCCTGCTTCACTTAATAAGGGACAGATAAACACTGGTCCTATGTGGGCAGTTACATGTCCTGTCATTTTTTAATCCACAACATGAGAATTGATGGTGGTTGATAAAATGCTGGGTGCCCCAGTCTAGAATCATGCAATTAGAACCCAAGTGCCTTAAATGCATCAGTCATTTAATTTTCCTGACCACCTTCAAGGCAGGTGTTAAGAAACCCATTTTGAAGGTGAAGAAACTGAGTCTCAGAGAAGTGAAGTATCCTTGCCAAGAGTTCACACATCTGATGGATGATAGAGCCCTAATTCCAAGTCCAATTCATTTAACTCAGCTGTTTGCTCAACTATTACACCATCCTTTCACTTCTGCTCCCATCCATCTGGAGACATTTAGAAAACCTTATGAACCTCAAACTCAATCCATAGAATATCTGAGCTTGCTTGTGCACTGTGATGCATTGTAAAACATATTCTTCTTTTAAATCAGTGTTTTTAAAGGACATGTCTCCATCTCTGAAGACAAAGGTCATTTTGTACAGATTGCGACCTGTGCTTGGATTATCCAAACTGTTCCTTCACATTCTTTCAAATGCAGTGGGAAATTCATCATATTTTTCTCTAATCCTTTTTGCTTGTGCAAACATTTGATGTATTACCAAAGAAAAAGCGGCACTTAAAACACTTATGTATTTCCCCACTGAGTATTATATTTGCTGTGGGTTTATCATAAATGGCTTTGATTATGTTCAGGAATGTTCCCTCTATACCCACTTTGGCAAGGGTCTTGATCATGAATGGATGTTGGACTTTGTCAAATGCTTTTTCTGTGTCTATTGAGATGATCATATGATTTTTGACTTTTCTTTTGTTAATGTGGTGTATGATGTTGATTGATTTGCATATGTTGAACCATCCTGTGAACCTGGGATGAACCCTACCTGGTCATGGTGTATAATTTTTTTGATATGTTGTTGGATTCGGTTGGCTAAGATTTGGTTGAGAATTTTTGCATCTATATTCATCAAAGATATTGGCCGATAGTTTTCTTTTTTGGTGTTATCTCTCTCTGGTTTTGGAATTAGGGTGATGGTGGCATCATAGAATGTCTCACTCAAATCTGGGACAAGACAGGGATGCCCACTCTCACCACTGCTCTTCAACATAGTTTTCGAAGTCCTAGCCACAGCAATTAGACAAACAAAAGAAATAAAAGGCATCCATATAGGAAGAGAAGAGATCAAACTGTCACTGTATGCAGATGACATGATACTATACACAGAAAACCCTAAGGACTCAACCCAAAAACTACTTGAACTGATTAATAAATTCAGCAAAGTAGCAGGATATAAGATTAACATTCAGAAGTCAGTCGCATTTCTGTATACCAGCAATGAACTATTAGAAAAGGAATCCAAAAATATGATACCTTTTAAAATTGCACCTCACAAAATCAAATACCTCGGAATACACCTGACCAAGGAGGTAAAGGACCTATATGCCGAGAACTATAAAACTTTAATCAAAGAAATCAAAGAAGATGTAAAGAAATGGAAAGATATTCCATGTTCCTGGATTGGGAAAATCAATATTGTAAAAATGGACATACTACCCAAAGCAATCTACAGATTCAATGCAATCCCTATCAAATTACCCATGACGTTTTTCACAGAACTAGAACAAACAATCCAAACATTTACATGGAACCACAAAAGACCCAGAATCGCCAAAGCAATCCTGAGAAACAAAAACCAAGCAGGAGGCATCACTCTCCCAGACTTCAAGAAATATTACAAAGCCACAGTAATGAAGACAGTCTGGTACTGGTACCAAAACAGACAGACAGACCAATGGAATAAAATAGAGAACCCAGAAATGAACCCTGACACCTATGGTCAATTAATCTTTGACAAGGGAGGCAAGAATATAAAATGGGAAAAAGAAAGTCTATTCAGCAAGCATTGCTGGGAAACCTGGACAGCTGCATGCAAAGCAATGAGACTAGAACACACCCTCACACCATGCACAAAAATAAACTCAAAACGGCTGAAAGACTTAAATATACGACAGGACACCATCAAACTCCTAGAAGAAAACATAGGCATAACACTCTCTGACATCAACATCATGAATATTTTCTCAGGTCAGTCTCCCAAAGCAATAGAAATGAGAGCAAAAATAAACCCATGGGACCTCATCAAACTGACAAGCTTTTGCACAGCAAAGGAAACCCAAAAGAAAACAAAAAGACAACTTTCAGAATGGGAGAGAATAGTTTCAAAGGATGCAACCGACAAGGGCTTCATCTCTAGAATATAGAAACAACTTATACAACCCAGCAGCAAAAAAGCCAATCAATCAATGGAAAATGGGCAAAAGATCTGAATAGACGGTTCTCCAAGGAAGATATACAGATGGCCAGCAAACACATGAAAAAATGCTCAACATCACTGATCATAAGAGAAATGCAAATCAAAACTACCATGAGATACCACCTCACACCAGTCAGAATGACCATCATTAATAAGTCCACAAATAACAAATGTTGGAGGGGTTGTGGAGAAAAGGGAACCCTCCTACACTGTTGATGGGAATGTCAACTGGTATAGCCACTATGGAGAACAGTTTGGAGATACCTTAGAAATCTATACGTAGAACTTCCATATGACCCCGCAATCCCACTCTTGGGCATACATCCAGACAAAACTCTACTTAAAAGAGACACATGCACCCGCATATTCATTGCAGCACTCTTCACAATAGCCAGGACATGGAAATGACCCAAATGTCCATCGACAGAGGATTGGATTTGGAAGATGTGGTATATATACACAATGGAATACTACTCAGCCATAAAAAAGAATGACATAATGCCATTTGCAGCAACATGGATGGAGCTAGAGAATCTCATACTGAGTGAAATGAGCCAGAAAGACAAAGACAAATACCATATGATATCACTTATAACTGGAATCTAATATCCATCACAAATGAACATCTCCTTAGAAAAGAAAATCATGGACTTGGAGAAAAGATTTGTGGCAGCCTGATGGGAGGTGGGGAGAGTGGGAGGGATCGGCAGCTTGGGGTTATCAGACACAACTTAGAATAGATTTACAAGGAGATCCTGCTGAGTAGCATTGAGAACTATGTCTAGATACTCATGTTGCAACAGAACAAAGGGTGGGGAAAAAATGTAATATACATGTAAGGATAACTTGATCCCCTTGTTGTACAGTGGGAAAATTAAAAAAATAAAATAAAACACTTATGTAAAGTTAAACCCTCATGAAATAGCATTATAGCTTTAATTATCTTCCTTGGATTTTGTTTTACTATGGGTTAACAAAAGTAGATCATTAAGTCACTCTGTCACATTCAGAAGCTAAAGCCCCAAATTTCCTAGTCTTACTACATTCCAGTACTTGAATAACTTTGCCAATAACAATTCCTAAATTGAGAATTTTCTATCATAGTAAATACTTTTTTCTACTCAAACATGCACTTTACTCAGTATGAGTAAAACACTAGATTGCTAACTGGCAGCCCACAAACCAAATTAGTCACCAAATGTATTAAGTTTCAGTGCTTCTGTTTTTTTTAATTTTTGTGGTTGATTTATAATGCTCTGTGCACTCCTATTATTTTTAATTTCGACTTAGTTGGCATTGAAAAAAAAAACCTGGAGATTTTAAACAGATTTCTAGATTCATGCAAAAATCCAGATTTGTAAACCATCATTTCAAGTCAGACATTTGTCATTAAGAGGCTGAGACTGCTTCAGAGAAAAGCAAGTACCTGGAGCTGGGCTCCCACCTCTCTACTGCCACCCATTCTGCTGCCTCCCTTCTTGATCCCGACCCTTGCAGGCATCTGCATGTTCTACCACAGGCCAAGAACCTTCCCTTAGATACTGAAGCTTGCTTTTCAGAGGCCATGTTCACAAAATTGAATAATTGAGTTTGGTTTTGTTTGTTTCAATACTGAAGGTACTTTTAATCCGCAGTCAAGTGGCTCTGATACCAGCTATACTAAAAGAACACAACTTTCTCCTTCACCAAAAGTATATAGGTTTCATATCAATTCACTTGTAAGGTCATCTAGTCTACCTCAGTTGACAAGGATATTCCCAAGGTAGGCAAAATTTTGGCCCCCATGTCTTCTGCTCTCTGATGTCACTCCTGTGAATATGTTACCTTACTTAATTATATCTGCAAAAAGGGATTTTGCAGATATAATTAAGATTACCATATTGCACAGGGAACCATACTCAGTATATTTATAATAACCTTTAATGGAAGAGAATCTGAAAAAGAATGTGTATATGGGAGTTCCTGTCGTGGCATAGTGGTTAACGAATCCAACTAGGAACCATGAAGTTGCAGGTTCGATCCCTGTCCTTGCTCAGTGGGTTAAGGATATGGCATTGCCATGAGCTGTGGTGTGTGTCACAGACATGGCTCGGATCTGATGTTGCTGTGGCTGCGGTGTAGGCCAGCAGCTACAGCTCCAATTAGACCCCTAGCCTGAGAACCTCCATATGCTGTGGGAAGCGGCCCTAGAAAAGCCAAAAAAAATAAATAAATAAAAGAATGTGTATATATATACATATATATGTATATATAACTGAATCGCTCTGCTGTATGCTTGAAACTAATACAATATTGTACCTTAACTATACTTCAGTTAAAATAAATTGAAAAAAAAAAAGATTACTTATCAGTTGACCTTAAAATAGGGAGATTATCCTGGATGATTTGGATGGGCACAGTCTAAGCACAGGAGGAACCCTTGTGAAGCAGAGAACTTTCTCTTCCTGGAGGGAGGAGAGAGGTGGGGAAAAGAAATCAGAGAGATTTGCTACATAAAGAAGACTATAAGCCCACTGATGCTGGTTTTGAAAATGGAAGGGTCCATGAACCAAAAATGCCTCCAGGAGATGAGAACGATTCCCAGTTGACAGCCAATGAGGACTTCGGTCCTACAACCACAAGGACCTGAATTCTCCCAACAACATGAATGAGTCTGGAAGCAGATTCTTTCCCAAAATATCCAGATAAAAGCTCAGGCTGACCATCCTTTGATTTGGAGCCTTGTGAGACCCTAAGCAGGATATCCAGCCAGGCCTGGCAGGACTTCTCCCCTCCAGAGGCTATGAGATAATACATTCATGATGTTTTAAGCCACTAAGTTTGTGTTCATTTATTAAGGCCAGTGATAGAAAATGAATCCAGTCCTCACGCTCACTAGTGATCTGAGTGGATAGGATCAGAAAGGCTCTGACTGCTTCATCCAGAGCAATCATTATGTCTTTGCTGTTAATCATTAATTTTGTCGTTAATCATTTATGTTTCTAAGCCAATCCTATTGATTTGGAGCCTGTATTTGTTTCCTATCACTGCCATAATAAATTAACACCAACCAGAAGATAAAGGGGCCAAAATTGGTACTGAGAAAATTAAGTAAGTAATGATAAATCACATGGAAATTGAACCTCTTCAATTGAAATTTTTCAAAATGATCTCTTTTCACTATAATGTTGAATGTATTGATGTGTGAGGCAAGAAAAAAGCTCTCTACTCCACATTTGACTTCTTTATTAAATTATTTATCAAAAGGATCCTACAATTGACATTGTACCCATGAAACATTTGCTACAGTTTTAAAATTAAATCCAGAACAGATTCAGATGCCACCACACTGAGGCTTTCTTTTGTCTCACTGTTTGTTTTTCAAACAGTATTTTTAAAGTCAGCCTTATTTTACTAGTGGAAAAATCTTAAGGAAGACAGGACAATCCATTCACACTATATGAGACTATTTAAACTGTACTCATCTTGGAGACCAAGTATAATTTTCAGGACAGGAGAAGGGACAGAGTTTAAAACCAAGAAGGTGTGGGATCTGCAGTGAAATCTAACTTCCCTCCACCTCTATGCTGAATTTTCTTTACAGAGTATAGTTACCTGAAATTATCACTTTTTTTATCTACTTTGTTGTAATACATGCCTCCTAATATAATGTCAGCCACAAGAGGCCAGTGACTTTGCCTTCTTGTTCACTGATGGACAGCCAGTCTTTAGATTGGTCCTGGTACATAGTAGGTTCTCAGTGAAGAGTTGTTCAATGAATGAATACATGAATGATGAAAATTCTAGGTTAGCATCCAGCAGTGCTGATATACTACCTTTTTTTTTTTTAACCTTTTTAGGGCCACACATGCTGCATATGGAAGTTCCCAGGCTGAGGGTTGAATTGGAGCTATACCTGCCAGCCATAGCCACAGCCACAGGCAATGTGGGATCCTAGCCACGTCTGCAACCTACTCCACAGTTCATGGCAACCCTGGATCCTTAACCCACTGAGCAAGGCCAGGGATCAAACCCACATCCTCATGGATACTAGTTGGGTTCATTTCCACTGTACCACAACGGAAACTCCCTGACATACTACTTTTATCCTCATTCATCTACTCCTAAAACTGTCCATAGGCTTTTAATTTCTAAACTTAATTTCTCTAGTGTCTCCATTGAAAAAACAAATCTGTACCTTTTGCTCATTTGTTTGAGTTTTGTTTTTTGTTTTGTGGGTTTTTCTTTGGTGGAGGTATACAGTGGCTTGATGTGGTATCTCAGTTCCCAGGCCAGGGGTTAAACCCAGACTGCAGAGGTGAAAGCGCTGAATCCTAACCACTGGGCCACCAGGAAACTCCCAAGTCTCTCCTTTATTTGTACAGAAGATACTATTGAGAACCTTGGATTCACTCAAGAATCATTCATTTATTCCACAGAGGAGGCCAGTGATGAGGTCAGAAGGATAATGGGGACAGAGCAGGCAGAGCCTTCTAGGCCCCTACACGGTCTTGGGTTTTTAGTAAGAGAGGTTGAGAAGCCACGGGCACACCCTCACTCAATAAAGTGTTTTGTTCTGATTAATATTTTAATAGGCTTCACCTAGTGAGGCAAAGGTAAAAACAAGGTCACCACTCAGGGAGCTGTTGGAAGACTCATTTTTTTGATGGCCTGGGTTCTCATATAGTTCAAACTAGGTTCTAGAATGAATTTTATTAGACCACAGGATTCGTCTTGGAAGCCCTGATAAGACACTTGGTATCCCTTGCCAATTGCTGTCTCCCTCACACTCATCCCTTTCCACACACAGCATCCATAGCATCCTGGGCACTGCCTCTGCAGAGGATCAGAGAGACCAACGACCTCTGCTATCAGAAGAGGAGCTCCAAGCACCTACACAAGGCCATCTCATTTCTCCTCTGCTCAAACCCATTTTTTGCACCCTTCTTTCTCACTAAAGACAAACTATAGCATGTTTTTTTTTTTTCCAAAAATTAAAAAGTGCATCACCTTAGAGAGAAAGAAGACCAAGAAGCCACTTAAGTCTCTTAAGGCACTTCCAAAGCTATGATGCTTAGGCCATGCCACCCAAAAGTCTCTCTAGTTTTCAGGCTTCCACACTGGAGAGAGATGATGATGAGCTGCCATCACCAGGATTTCCTATAAAGGCTTGGCCTTAAGATTCACATGGCAGACCTCCCGCACAAGTTGAGCCCAGAGGACCAACACTGTCTTTCTCCCCAGCCATCACTCCTTGTGATGTGTCCATATGAGAGCAGATACTATGGCTTCAGGGCATTCCTGAAGCTCACCATCAACATGAATGTATTCAAAGATACAGAACACAGGTGGTGCTGGAAGATGGAGCCTGCAGCTAGGAAGAACTGGGTGGCCACAGTCACCCTTTGAGTACTGCAACCAACTGCTGCTCAAGTAATTTAACCTTGTTTGGTCTGTTTCCTCACCTATCATATGGGCCCAGTGGGAGTGAGGTTTAAATAAAATAAAACATATCAAGTGTTTAGCTCCAAGTCTGGCACCCAGCAAGCACTCCCCAAGTATTAGTTATCATCATTTAAACCATTATTCTGGTTGTCATCACTATGAAGATGGACATACACAGTACCTGAGTTTAGGAAGCAGGGAGGCCACCTTTGTACCACTGATGGAAAAGACTCCTTCCTGGAAAAAAATCATTCTAGAACATGGTAGCATGGATCCACAAATGAATACTATAAATCCTTTCCTTCCACCTCTTCTATGATTACTTGTTGACATAGTGAAAACTGAGGCAAGGATTTTAAGGTCCTTGAGATAAGTTTCAAGTGATGGATGCAAAGACCATCAAATACAAAAGGCAGGGGCCACGTGGTAGATTCTGTCCTATAATGGTGGTGATGACTGGGTAAAAGCTCTTATATACATTTCTGTTTTGTTTTTACTCCTATAAAACAATGAAGAAAGATAATAAAAAGGATGAGGGACAGGAGGAGAGAAGGAAGAAAGGAAAGGAATAAGAGAAACTGAAGAAATAAAAAGGAAACCCTGAAGAGGGGGGAAGGGAGGAGCTAAACAGTGGAGGAGAAGAAAGAGAAAAAGGAGGAAGGCAGAGATGATGAAGAGGCTGAGCCAACAGCCCACTGCATCCAAAGGGAAAAGCCAAGGTAAGCACCATCGGACTTAAAGAGAATATAAAGAACATTTGCAGCTGAACCTTTTTGCACGCCTGTGCCTCTTTTGTGAATGAAAATGTCTGAAGCTTTAGAAAATTGCAGCTGACACTTTTCTTGATCTTTGGGTTCCATAATGTCACCAAGCCTTGTTTACACAGTTATCTGGATGTCACTGCTACCTCATTAAAGTAAAGCCTCATAACTCGCAAATGCAGGGACTCCAAGTGAAGTGAACTCAAGGATGTTCATTTTGTTAAGAACACAGCCTCCCAGCCAAAAGAGGGGGAGACTGGAAAACCAACAGTTTCAGAGTGAGCCCTGAAGTGCATCTTACTCCACCTATTCTGCTTTGAGTTTCTACTATTTGTCAAAATCTGTATTCCAAACTTAACATGCCTGATACTCAGTCTCCTAATTATATTTCTAGATTAGCCTTTGATGAAATGTTCTCTGTTAGCCAATATAAAAAATAGACCATTCAAAATGAAGATTACTTAATCTTTCTTTAGCAGTAGAATTTCATCCGGGTGTGGGATGATTTAAGAAGAGGGCTCAGGAGGGAGTCATAAGGTTGGAAAAAGGTCCAACCTTCATTCAGAGACAAGCAATGAAAGAGGAGCCAGCTGAGAAATAATAAAAGACTAATGAGGAAAACTGGAGATGGATAGTGCCACAGAAGCCACTAAAGTCACTAATGCCAAGATAAAATAGCTTATGAACTAAAAGGGACCAGCCAACTCTTTCAAATGCCTCCAAATAGTTGAGGAAGAATGCAGTTCCCTGGATCTAACAACAGAGTGGTCCACCTATTCTGCTTTCAGTTTCTACTATTTGTTGATCTCCACAGATGTTGTTTCCATAAGTAGTAGAAGCAGATGCCAAGTTGGTGTAGGATGGACAGTAAAAGGACATGAAGATAGAGCATCACCAGAACTCTGAGTGTGTCACAGAGCAGAGAAATGACGTGAGGGATGAAACCTAAACCAAGCAGGGACCTGCAGGGCTCCTAGGCACAAAAGCCTTTCTGGGTCCCCCATTTCTTGTTTTTAGGAAATGGGCCTCATTCACCCTCAGTGGCCTTCCCTGAGTTCCAAGGGGGCAGGTTCAGACAGTTGCTGATCAGGGAAGGGAGGGGATGCAAAGACAAGGGAGGAATAATCAAGAAACAATAGTGAATGGTGTTGCTGTTGTTGCTTAGTGGTAATGAACCTGACTAGTATCCATGAGGATTCAGGTTTGATACCTGGCCTCTCTCAGTGGGTTAAGTATCAGGCATTGCCAGGAGCTGTGGTGTAGGTCAAAGATGCAGCTCAGATCCTGTGCTGCTGTGGCTGTAGCGTAGGCCGGCTATAGCTCAGATTCCACCCCTAGCCTGGGAATTTCCACATGCAGCACATGTGGCCCTAGAAAGAAAGAGAGATTAAGAAAGAAAGAAACAAACAATAGTACAGCCTTGGGGCAGGGTCCTGGTTCCCTCTCAAGCGATGTACATAATGATGCAAGCATCTTATACATCTAAGAGAAAAATTATATTCCCTATGCTTCTTTTAGAAGTGAATACTTTAAAATTAAATAGATTGGAGCCATTCCACGTGCCATCCCTGTTTGATTGCACCCTTAAACATAATCACCTGCAAGCTAAAGATTCAATACCATGAGCACAACTTCCTGTGAGTTAAAGATTATGCTAAGCACCTGATGCTTTTCAGGAACTTTCCTAGTTCTAGTTCGTTCTAATTGCTGATCAATATGCCCTTTTGCAAGTATTGTTATTCTAGGAAAAGTCAAGATGCCATAACCCAGAAGACCACCACCAGGATCAGGCTGTGATTTCATGACACCAGCTTCGAAGACTAAGATTCCCTAAAAGAAAAAAGAATGTATGTTTGCCCCAACCCTGACTCTCATCTAAAACACTGATTTTTCTCCTTTTAGGCTATAAAACTCTCTACAATCTTTCTCCAAAGGAGGGATCAGCCTTTAAGGCATTAGCCTACTGTGGCCTCCTTTGCCTGGTAAAGCAATAAAAGCTATTTTTTTCTCCTTCACCCAAAACTCTGTCTCTGCACTTCTATGTGGCACAGGTGAACAGGGGCCAAGTTTTAGCAATAGGGAGGCTGAGAAGTAGGGGATCCAGGGTTGGTCTGAAATATAGAAGACATTGAAATACGTTGTCATGTCATCTTTATACCTCTGTGACCAAAAGAGGTATTATTTCCCCCATTGACCAGATACGAAAACTGAGGCTCAGAGAAGTTAAAAAGTTGGATCAAGGTCTCACAGCTAGTAAGAGGCAAAGCTGAAAGCTGAACCCAACCTGTCTCATTCCGAAGCCCTAGGACAGACTGCCACTGATTACATTTTATTGCATTTGTTTATCCACATAATTGTCACCCTCACCTTCTAAGTACAATGACTGAATCTAACTCATCCTTGAATCCCCTGCACCTAGTGGTTAATCCTGGGTGCTCAGTAAATGTAAGTCACAGAAACAAATGAATTAACCAGAATTCAGATTTTAGTGTTCAAAACAGAGAAAAATAAAGAATATCCCTATAGAACAATAGTATAAAGAGCAATTGAAATACAGAGAAATTGGTCAGCCTTTGAAATATTTGGACTATAAAGTAAAAGGAATAGTGACTTTCTTTGAGGATCAGTATAATAATTAAACCTGTATTCCACATGTACTTTGTTCACATTTGTGTTTCCCAAGTTGTTACCAGCAAAACTGTAAGAACTTGCCCTGATCTTACACAGTCACCAGTCTTAACATAATGAGCAGCTTGCTTGTCACTTAATTCTTTTTTCCCTGTGCACTTAAAGTACATACAAGGTTCTTATTCCCACATGGAATCCATTCTCAGGTAATACTGATTTCATTGTGCTGTTTCACATGAAACCAGTGTATTTGTATGGAAAGGAAAAGGCACATTCAATCATTGTGATATTTTGTGTGCCTGGCAGGAACAAATGGATTTTTTTAAACATTCATGGGATTGACTGATTATTCCCAACCACTACATGTTTTGCTCAGCTGTTTGGCTGGCATGTTACTTCAGAGCCCTTTTAATACAGTTATTAATTGTTCCCTTTATCATATGAGTAGAGTTTTAGCCAAGACCCTGGGGTTAAAATAATCAACAATAGTTTTAAAATGTGTGCCTTGTGATGTTTGTCTTAAATTGTTTCTAACTTAAATTTCTGCTGAAAGAATTTTGTTTTGAGCTTCCTCCAAGAAACCCCTCCTTTTATTTCAGAAAATTTACCCTTTGAACATTTGAATAGGAAAAAAAAAAAAGGAGTTTCTCGGGTTAATGAAAATGACTTCATAATGTAAGGTAGAGTACTTTAGTTTGATTGGTTTGGTTTGGTTAAGATTAAGAAGGAAAGAAGTTTAGGATCTGCCCATTCACTAATTACATATATAGTTAAAAAGTACTTGAACCAAGTTAAATAAAATAAAGACGCCTAAAGTAGGTTGAATTTGCATTCTGATTATTTCCAGACGGCTTCTAATCCCACAAAGTTTTCTAAAAATCTTTTTCTTGCTTCACGTAAGAATTACCTACTACTCTCTCCCCACCCTTCCAGTATATCTATAAGCATCAAGTATTTTTTTCCTAAAAGGAATATACTATACAATTTAGCTATTCATTTATGCAAATGATGGTAAACAGAATTATAAAGACAGATAATAAACAGCAAATGAGGTTATTTTGTTTCACGCTTTATGTTGTCAGAGTTCTGAGCATGGTTTAGTGTTTTCTATTCATGACTTTATATTACCAAATTACTCCCTGATGGTGTCTCAGATGTGCTTTTGTCTGCAAATGAGAAGGAATAAAATACCAGGACATTAACGTTAAATTACAATCGTTAATGGCGTAAATACGAAAATAATTACTGCATCATACCATCAATTGTTATGTGTTCATTACTGAAGTTCTTGTAAAGCCTTCATTTTCTTGTTACAATTATTTTTTCCTTTATTTTTGTCTGGCTATTTTATAGTCCTGACAGTACTTCAGCAACATTCAGCAGTTACACAAGCCATTTAATCCTGCTCAAAGCTTCATTTAAACTTCATTTTAGCTGCATTTTATTTGTGTGTAGATGCCTTTCACTTCTTTCTGACAGTCAAAAGGTACTTCCGGAGTAGGTGCTGGAAAGATGTGTCAAAGGAGATTATCTAAAGCAAGCAATAAACTTGGGCGAAGGTTTTAGAGTTACTTTAACATCGCTTGCTAAAATACCTTTACTAATCAAACTTACTGCTTCCCCAGCCTCAAAATTTTTAGATTCAGCACCCTCCCCTCATCTCTCTTTTAAATTAATTTACAATTTTACAGCTAATCGCGCAGGGTGATTTTAAATCTCTGCTCTCTTCTTCCTCCAGCACGGTTTCGTCTCCTCTGCCCAGCCTCTCCTTTCTCCCAGCTACCAGGTTTTTTTCTCTCTAGTTGGCAGGAGAGGGATCCCCTACATACACACACGCACACACCACACACACCTCAGCCGCCTCGCCCTCGGAGGGTCGTCCAAGTGCACCCTTTGTCTGCTCCACTCCAAGACGAAACCATCACTTCGCCTCTCGCCCGTCGGCCTCAGGCGGGGAGTGGCAGGGAAACTCATACCGCTGCCGTGAGCTGCTAAGGGGAAGAGAGACTGGGGACAGGAGGCGGGTAGGGGGTGAGGGCTCGGCCGGCAGCCCAGCATCCCTCACCGCGGCGCGCTGCACACAGACACAGACGCGCGGACACACACACACACACACACACACACACACACGGTAGTCCTCGGGGTCACCTGTTCGCTTTCAAAACCAGCTCTAGCACTGGGGAAAACTTACCCCTTCCCCTACCTCCATCCTCACCTCTAGGAGTTTGGGTACAAGAAGGCGTCTTGTGTATAGTTTTTCCAAAATATCTAGAGGGGGAAAAGTGCACGCTGGGTACACTGCAAGGCACCTTCCTCTTCCTCTCTCTTTTATCGCCCATCTTCTTTGCAATCACACACTGGCTTTCCTGCCAATGAACGCACACAACAAGCATCCCATCTCCTCAGACAGTTCAGGCTTGGAGATTCCATCTCTGCCCAGGAGTCTCTGGACCCTGTGTCCCTCTGCCTGGCGCCAAGCCCCCAGCGCTCTCTCCAACACGTGCCTTGTGCAGCCAGGCGCTACTGGCTCCCTAGCACTAGCCGAGGCTCCAAACTTTTTCTCGCCCTCTCTCCAAACCCAAACCACGCGCATCCCGGAAATCTGATGCCCCAGCCCTTGCTCCCAGACCACAGAGGAACAGCCGAAAACCGCTGCCGCGTGGGCGCCAGGCCTCGAGATGCCCAGCCCTAGTGTGCACAGGACCGTGCTGGACCTGCGGAGACGAGAGGGGAGCCTTGGAGAATCCTGCTGGCAGGTGCTACTTGCCTGCGACTCCTGGTTCACAACCTAGGGGACCGCGGGTTTGGCCTGGTGAGAACAAAGCTGGAGTCCGGGGAGACTGTCTGACGGGAGGCGCTAAGACAATAGCAATAAAGGGAACTTAGAGTAGGACCAATGAGCAAAGTTGTCTCCGAGTCCGGCTGTCCTGGGACGGCAGCAGGCTCCCGCTGCAGACCCCGAAAGCCCCCGCCCCGGTCCCAGAATGGTACACGTAAACCCCCGGCTCAGCAGCTGGTCCCTGGACGCTATGCAAATGCTCTGGGTTCCCAGACCCAGTTTGGGGGCCGGACGCTCCGGGGCTTAGACAGCAGCTGCTGGGCAGGAAGACACCGCAGCGCGCTCTCCTGACTTTACCTTTCGGCGGGCTGCCTTGGAGTCCGCGGCGCGCCGCCCGCTGGTTGTGCCCTCAGACCCGGCCGCGGCGCCGGATAGCAGACTGTGGGAGCCCTGTGCGCTGCGCCCCGCCCCCGGTCGCCAGGCCCCACCCCCGGGCGCCAGGCCCCGCCCCTCCACGCCAGCCGGCCGCCACGCGGAGCCACGCGAGCCCAGGGGTTTTTCGGGCAAGCTGCCGCGACCCCGGTAGCTGCGCCGCTCCCGCTGCTGCCCTCGCTGCTGTCGCCTCTGCTCTGCTACTGAGTCCCATAGGACGGGGTGCCCTGAATTGTCAAGGGGTTACCGCCCCACACAACAAATGAGACAATTGCAAACGACCTCCAGAAAAGGGAGAGGGTGGACCTTGCGCTGGAAGAGCACCTGCAAGCTTGCTAGAAATACACATTTCTGGGCCCCACCCCAGATCAACGGATTCAGAATCTCTGTGGATGAAGTCCAGCAGAGAATATTTTACAAGCTCTTGTGGTTTCAAGCACTTCAACATTGGAGAAGCATTGCTCTTTTGCTCAAGAACTAAGGGTCTGATCAGAGGCAAGCCTGAGGAGTCGGACGGATGGTTTAACTTGGCAGTGTTTGCAAAGCCGGAGAGTATTCTGTCTGTGCCCTGGATGTCATTCATCTTGCTTTATTGACTGCGAAGTCTTTAAAGATAAACAGAGGGGGGAGCACATTTACTTCTGATCTGACAGCTCTAATGAGCTCAAGGAAGAATTATGTAAACATTATTAAGTGTAATAAACACGTGTCGGCATCAGGCAGTCTTCTCTGGAGAAGAGTTGGCAAAAGCCTGCCAGAACCAACGTTTTATTCATAATGTCTTTTTAACTTTATGTTGCCTGTGTAATAGGCCTTTGGCTTTGCTGTTGCCCAGACAGAAAATCATTACCCCAGTAATGGATGAGCCAGTTCAAAAGGAGAGCCGCTGGGATGCTGAGCACTTCCATTCATGAATGCTGTGTATCAGAGACAGGGGCACTGTCCCCTGCCAATGTAGCCATTTTAATTATACAGCTATTGTCTGGGCTTTTTGTTTCAACTTCACAAGGCATCACTTGGCTCAAACTGGTAAGCATCAAATGGAAGTCATCTTGCCCTTTTATTGGAAGTGAGCTCCCCCATCTTTTCTACTTTCCAGAGCTTCAAGTATTATTAAACTGGAGGAATGGATGATTGTTTGCCAGGGGAACACATAAGGTGCTGCCCTGGCTTCCACTGCTCCGGGGATTTATTCTAACTTCGAACCTTTATTTTGGGTAGATTTAGAAGCTGGAAGCTGGTCCTTAAGGATGACTCATCAATGGTGTCCAACAAAGTGGGCCTTCAAGAGCCCTCTTCTCTGCTGCTTCCTGTTCCTTTTATATAAAAAATGACAAGCTGCACTCAGTACCGATAGCATTTCCATTTTAAGTAATGAAAGGGGGAGCATTTTATCAAGTGAATAAATCCATTAAAGAAGTCAAAGCAGTTTTGCTTTCCCCCCAAATTCCGTGAGTGCCACGAAAGAAAGGACACAAAATCTGGCATCATAGGACTTATTCCAGATGGGAGATAAAAGAAGAAGGAAAAAGAAGACAAAGAAAGAGTAAAGGGAGAAAAGGAGAGGAGAGAAAGAGAGGGAACATGAACTGGTACTGAGGCCTTAGAAATGAATCAAAAAGAAGATTGAAAAGACATGGTAGGGTGAAGAGGGGCATCAAGTTAGGGTTCTCCAGAGGAATAACCAATAGGAGATATATAAGGTAGAGACACAGACCTAGAAATAGATGTACGTGGAGTTCCCGCCCTGGCTCGGTGGTTAATGAATCCGACTAGGAACTATGAGGTTTTGAGTTCGATCCCTGGCCTCACTCAGTGGGTTAAGGATCTGGCATTGCCGTGAGCTGTGGTGTAGGTCGAAGATGTGGCTCAGATCCTGAGTTACTGTGGCTCTAGCATAGGCCGGCGGCTACAGCTTCAATTAGACCCCTAGCCTGGGAACCTCCATATGCTGTGCGTGTGGTCCTAAAAAGACCAAAAAAAAGAAAAGAAAAGAAATAGATATACAGAAAGAGCTGTATTGTAAGGTACTGAATCACATGATTATGGAGCCTGAGAAGTCCCACCATCTCCTGTCTGCAAGTAGGAGAATGAGTGGTGAAGTTCAAAGGCCTGGGAGCTGGAAAACAGATGCTATGGAGTCTACCTACTCAGTCTAATGGGCTGAGGGGCAGGAGCCTATGGAAGGAGGAGGCGGGAGTCCCAGCTCAAGTGCTTCAGGCTTTCTATCAAAGACTTGGTGGATTCCCCCTCACCTTGGGGAGGGCCATCTGCTTTACTCAGTCCTCTAATTCAAGTGCTAAGCTCTTCCAGAAACACCTTCACAGACTTCCAGAAGTCATATTTAATCAGAAATCTGGGCGTCCAGGGAGCCGGTCAAGTGGACACATAAAACGATCATGAGGCTAATGGTGGCAGAGCTCCATTCTTACCCAAGGGCATGTCAGGTTCCCAAAGAGAAGGCCTGAGTGAGGAGTTATGGGCAAGTGATTTATTAAGAAGGTGCCCCCAGGAGTCCCCGCTGTGGCACAGTTGGTTAAGAATCCAGCTGCAGTGGCTCGGGTAGCCCCAGAGGTGTGGATTCAATCCGTGGCCCAACACAGTGGGTTAAAGGATCCAACATGCCACTGCTGTGGCATATGTTGACACTTTGGCTCAGATTCAATCCCTGTCCTGGGAACTACCATATTCCACAACTGCAGCCATAATAAATAATAAATAAATAAATAAATAAATAAATAAATAAGCAAATAAACAGAGCAGAACAAAGAAGAGGAGAAGGCCAAACAAGGGCCCAAAAGTCCCACAGCAAGTTGGGCTTGGCTTCGTTCTGCTGGGAAGATCCGGAGTTTAGGTTAAGACTCAAAATTCTCCCAAACTGAGTTAAGAAAGCTGGGCATTCATATTACTTTGCTGGACGGTTTATTGGTTAACAACCTCCCATTAAACTCTCTGGCCCTTGGGTAGGCTCCAATAGCTTGCAGGCCGGCCTTCAAAGAAAAGTCAAGGGTGCTAGCTATTGAAACCAATGGAACTCCAAAATTTGGTGGAGGTGGGATGTCACATAACAATAGAAGAAAGGATTTGAGAATATCTGAGATGAGCACTCACTTAGCCTATGTCCACAGGTGAGTTTTCCCAGGTCAGGCACCAGACATGAGCTGAGAGGCTAAAACCCCACCTGAGAGGGGTCCACACTAAGAATAGGAAGCTCATCAGCAAGCCCCTGTGGGATGTTCCATGGCATCAGATAGTAGGAGCACTGTTAAGTGTCTTCTCAACATTGTCACCTGTGAGAGCCAGCCTGTGGATGTCTGGGATGGGACCACATGGATGACATGCTCCTTTTGGCCGACAAGCTGTCACAGCCCACACAACACAAGAGTAGTTAGATATTGAGAAGTGGACCTTCCTCTTCTTCCCCTTCCAGACCCTAAGAGCAAAGGATAAGGGAGTTTTGCCTTGAAAATGGAAGGAAACCAAATGAGTTTTCCTTGAATTCTGAGTGGTACTTGAGAAGTGAAATAAATACAGCCTACACCCCCTCCCAATTAAGGCTCCTTAGATCCAAGGCAGGCCTGTGAGCAGGGAAAGAGTGATGAATTGGAGAGGAAACTGAAAATTGAAACAGGATGGAGTTTTAAGAAGCGAAGGTGAATAACTGAAGTGACCCAGAAGCCCAGGGTCTTATGAAGGTGGCTTCTACCTGGTAAGGAGAGAGATTTGACATATGCATTGGGGGTCAGTGGCTTCAGAAAAATATAATAATTTCATGCTTATGCTTCAGTTTTTACAATAAATTGGTTTATATTTGGAGTTGTTTACTTCTACTGGCTGTCTCCTATGATGTGTCCTCAAGAAACTTCCTCAACCTTAAAAGAGCCCACACAGCAGTGTTGACTGAAATGGCTGTGGCCTGGCAAGGCTGGTACACTGCCTGAGGACATGCCCTGCCTCCTGTCATAAGTCCTGAAATGTTGGGAACAGTAGCAAGGCAAGGCACAAAGGAAAAGCTATAATTACACAGGGTTCAACACCATGTATTAAGTCTAATTCTTCTGCTTTCTTTTAAGGAAAAGCACTAGTTGGAAACATGCATAGGATAATTTCCTCTCCATTTGTAATTTTCTTTGAAATATCTATATAAATACTTTGGTTTTATTTCAGTTAGAATATTCGGCTCTGGTTATACACACATGGGCTCAGCACTTGGGGAAACTCTTCCAACCATCAGTTGGAAATAGATTCAGATGAGAATTTGAAGCTGGGAGGGTCTTGTTTTGCTGATGTTGCCATTTGCCATCATGTAGATGGCTGGTTTTCACCTGTGTTTGGAATACTCTGTACCATCCCAGCTAGAGAGTGCAGCTCAAGTTTTCTCCTCCTCCTTCCTATCTGGAGCTCCCTTGGCCTGCCTTCTAGTCTGAGTCTATTCCATACCTCGCTTGCTCCATTGCCCACATGGACCATGCCTCTAAGTTAAGATACACCATACATTCTGTGCTATAATAGAATGTGATAAATATGATTCATTAAACACAGTGTACATCAATATCAGGTCAGGGTAGAAGATACAGAACATAATGAATGGCCTACAGTTTGAGATTGAAGAAAGGACAGTTGTCCCACGGAGGTTTTTAGTGGCATCATCAGTCATGGAAGTAAAAGTGGAGTGGTTTGTGGTATTACTAGAGCGCCCTAGAGATAGTCTCTCCCCACTCCCTCTCACTCCCATGCTAACCCTCACCTGCTTTCACTAATGATGGTAAGATCAACTCATTACCTGCGAGTAACTTACACTTACCCTTTTCCCTCTATTGATATAACTTTTTAGGACATCAATTAGTGTCATCTTGTTATCCAAGTAAAGCTTTCTAAGAATAAATTAATAGGTTTGCCAAAGTTCATTCACTGACCACAGCCTTAGACTGTGACATCTCAGAAGAGAGTTGAGCTACTAATCCCCCAAAGATTAGAATTTTTTGGAAAAAAATCTTAAGATCTAGCTCACCCTGCCTACTTGAAAATAAACTTCTTTCTTAATACTTCAAATTATTTCTTAAAGCCTCAGTTTTCAGGGAAAAAATAATAGTAATGGGAGGGGAATGTGAATCTTTTTAGAAAAATAAGAATTTATGAAGGATCTACCATGTCTCTAACACAATTGATTCAAGGACATTTGTTTGCATAAATTTTCTTTTCTCGTTGAATTTAGCTGAATTGAATAGTTGTTTTGTAAGAGCAACTTTGACCTGCATGCAATACAAATGAACTCACTGGTTTTCATCTACAAATGAGCAATACAAAACTCATTCCAAGAAATATTTACTGAGTGCCTACTATGTGCAATGCAATATACCAGGTGCCTTAAGGAGTTTAAAAATAAATCCTTCCCTCAAAAACTTAGCACCATATTTCCTTGTCATAAAATGGCATTAAAACAAAAAATTATGAAAGGAAAAGGAAGACATTGCATGATCCCATCATCTAATAATAATCACCATACTTTAACTTTTAATTCATACCTGTGCATACCAGAGTATAATACAATCCTATAATCATGGATCACGGTCATATTGTAGGCATTTTTTGGTGGTGCTAAATAATCTTCAATAATGGTTCAAAATAATCTTCAATAATGGTTCTGAGGTTTGGTTCTTCTAGCTGCTTTTTTTTTTTTGGTGAGGGGGGGCTAAATTGACAAGCTATCCTAAGATTAATATGGAAATGCGAAGGACCCAGAATAGTTAACACAATCCTGAACAAGAAGGAAAAGGTAAGGTGCTTCCACTAAAACTTATCACAAATAATATTTAAGACTATGTGGTACTAGCATAAGGATAGATATGTAGATTAATAGTTTCAAAGAAAAATTCAGTAATAAATTCACACATTCATGTTCAATTGATTTTTGATGCAAGTGTCAAGACAATTCAATGGGAAAATATAATTTTTCAACAAATGGTATTCTGACGACTGGTTAGCCATAGGCAAAGGAATGAAATTGAACCCCTACCACATACTGTATACAAAAAGTTAACTCAAAATGGATCAAAGATCTAAATTCAAGTGCTAAAACTATATAACTGTTAGAAGAAAACACAGGCATATTTTGAATCTGGATTAGGCAGATTGAATCTAGATTCCTAAATATGACACTAAAATGCACAAATGACAAAAAAAATAAATTGATAAATTGGACTTCATCAAAATGGAATACTTTCAAGCATCAAAGAACACTATCAAAAATTGAAAAGACAGCCCAGAGAATGGGAAAAAAATGTTTTCAAATAATATATGTGATAAGGTATTGTATCAAGAAGATATAAATAACTCTTACCACTCAACAGAAATAAGACAAATAACCAAATTTTTTAATTGGCAAAAGGTCTGACTCTTTCCAAAGAAAATATGCAAATACCCAAAAGGAACATGCAAAGATTCCTAACATCATTAATTATCAGAGAAATTCTAATCAAAACCACAATGAGATGCCACTTTATGTCTACTAAGATGGGTATAATAATAAATCAAAAAAAATTCAAACGCTAGCAAGTGTTGGTGAGAATGAGAAAAGTTAGAATCCTCTATACATTGCTGATAGGGATGTAAAATGATACAGCCACTGTGAAAAACAGTTTGGAAGTTCCTCAAGATGTTAACATCGAGTTACCAAATGACCCAGCAGTTTTATTCCTAGATCTATACCCAAGAGAATAGGAAACATATGCTCGCACAAAAATGTATACATAAGCGTTTTGGGAAGCATTTTTCATGTGAGCCAAAAAGTGTTAACATCTTAAGTGTCCATAAACTGAGGAATGGAAAACTAAATGTGGTGTTTCCATACAACAGAACAGTATTCAGCCATCAAAAGAAATACTGCTACCTGCTATAATGTGGATGAACTTTCAAAACATTATACTAAGCTTAAAAAAAAAAAGAGGATGCAAAGGGATAATAGTGTAAGTTTTGATCTATATGAAAGGCTCAGAATACGCAAATTCCTGGAGATAGAAAGTAAATTAGTGGTTACCAGGGCCTGGTGGTAGCAGGGAATAGAGGGTGAGCGATTGCTAATAGGCATAGGGATTCTCCTTCTCTTTAGTGATTGCTAATAGGTATAGGGATTGCTCTTTCTCTCTTTCTTCTTTTTTTCTTTCTTGTTTTTAATAGACTATTTTTAGAGCAGTTTTAAGGTTCACAGCAAAACTGAGCAAAAGGCACAGAGATGTCCTATCTTCATTTTGCCTCCTCTTATGTCCTCCCCACTATCCAAATCCCCCACCAGTGTGATACCTTTGTTAACAATGGATGGACCTATATACTGACATATCATAATTACCCAAGTCCATTCTTTTCATTAGCATTTACTCTGGCTATTGCACATTCCATATATAATAACACAAATCCATCATTACAGTAGGTTCATTTCACTGCCCTAAAAATCTCTGTGCTCCCTCCTGGCCTTCTAACCTCTGGCAACTACTGATCCTCTTCTTGTCTCCTTCATTTAGCCTTTTCTAGAATGTCATACAGTTAGAATCATACAGCATGTAGCCTTTTCAGATTGACTTCCTTCGTTTAGTAATATACATTCAAGTTTCTGCCAGGTCTTTTTATGACTTGACAGCTCATTTCTTTTTAACACTGAAATACTATTTCTTTGTCTGAATGAACCATGATTTATTTATCTATTCACCTACTGAAGGACATCTTGGTTGCTTCCAAGTTTGGGCAGTTATGAAAAAGTCTGCTATGGGCTTTCCCATCGTGGCTCAGTGGAAATAAATCTGACTAGTATCCATGAGGATACAGGTTTGATCCCTGGCCTCGCTCAGTGGGTTAAGGATCCGGTGTTGCCCCAAGCTGTGGTGTAGGTCAAAAACACGGCTTGGATCCCTAGTTGCTGTGTTTGTGGTTTAGGCTGGCAGGTACAGCTCAATTCGACCCCTACCGTAGGAACCTCCATATGCTGTAGGTACAGTCCTAAAAAGACAAAAAAAAAAATCTGCTATAAATGTCCATGTGTAGGGTTTTGTGTGCAGTTTTCAGCTTCTTTGGGTAAATACCAAGGAAGAAGATTGTTGGATCATATTTTAAGAGAATGTTTAGTTTTATAAGAAACTGCCAAACTGTCTTCTAAAGTGGCTGCACCATCTTGCATTCCCACTAGCAATGAATGAGAATTCCTTTTGCTCCACATCCTTGCCAGGATTTGTTGTTGGTGGTGTTTTGCATTTGGGTCATTCTAATAGTTGTGTAGTGGTAGCCTATTGCTGTGTTAGTTTGCATTTCCCTAATGACCTAAGAGTGGAACATCTTTTCATATGCTCATTTGTCATCTGTATATCTCCTTTGGTGAGATCTCTGTTCATATCTTTTGCTCATTTTTAATTAGGTTGTTCATTTCCTTATCCATTGCATTTTAAGAGTGCTTTGCATGTTTTGAATATCAGATGTGTCTCTTAAAAATGTTTCTTTCAGTCTGGGGCTTGTCTTTTTAGTCTCTTGACACTGTCTTTTACAGAGTAAAAGTTTTTCAGAATCTCTTTTTTGGGTGATGAAAATGTTCTAGAATTAGATACTGATGATGATTGGCATACAGTATGTCCTTTCCATGATGAGGTTTCTGTCTTGGGCTCACTTTCCTTCTCTCTGGGCTGGAAGTAGGCCACCATGTCGTGAACTGCCCTTTAGAGACACCATGCGGTGAGACCCTGAGGCCAACCTACACCACCTAAGTAAACCTGGGAATGAACTCTCTGGCCCTGGGCCTTGTAGGATCACCATGGCTCTAGCTGCAGCCTGAGCCAGAACTACCCATCTTTCCTGGATTCTTGAACCTCAGAAATGGAGGGAGAGAGTAAATATTTATTATTTTTAGCTGCTAAGTTTTGGAGTAATTTGTTATGCAACAGTTGATAAATAATATATTCCATCTATTAAGTTTGACTACTTTTGTGTAGGTTCATTTTGTGACTTTACTACTTATTTCAAATCCTAGAAAATATTTAAGAAGGATCTTCATTTGTTTTTTGTTTCGTTTTGTTTTTTTCCGTTTTGTGTGTGTCTTTTTAGGGCCGCACCCACAGCATATGGAGTTTCCCAGGCTAGGGGTTGAATCAGAGCTATGGCTGTCAGCCTACACCAGAGCCACAGCAATGTGGGATCCAAGCCACATCTGCGACCTACACCACAGCTCACGGCAATGCCAGATCCTTAACCCACTGAACAAGGCCAGAGATCGAACCCTCAGCCTCACAGTTTCTGGCTGGATTCATTAACCACTGAGCCACGATGGGAACTCCTAAGAAGAATCTTTAAAATGCAAAATAATCCTTGGATTCTTTTTTTTTTTTTTTTAAGAACAATGAGAGTATATAGAATCTCAGAGATTTTATTGCTTATCATGTTATTACTTTCAAAATAGATTATTATTTGTGATATTTGCTTTTACTTTCATTAGACATGGCTCACGGTAGAATGATTAGAGATAAATGGATAGATAATTACTGCTAAAATAGAAATATAATATCAAAATTATGAAAAAAGAAGAGAAAACTAATTTGTCATGGGTAAGCTACAAAGTTAGTTTCAAGATTTCTGATAAAGGCGAAAAAGGAAATTTCTCCAAACTCTGAATGCAGAATAAACTTCATTCATGCCAATATTTTTCTGGTTTGAAGCTCTAAAAGAAACTTATTACTTGGTTCCTAGAGAAGAAATATTAAAAATTTAGTGGACTATGTTTTTCATAATAGCTTTATAGCTAATAAGGAAGCATTTTTCCTGACTGTCCTTGTATTAAATATCAATGAAAAATGGAGTTCCCTGATGGCCTAGCAGTTAAGGATCCTTGTGTCACTGCTTTGCCACAGGTTCAGTCCCTGGCCTGGGAACTTTTGCATGCCAGAGAGAGGCCAATAAATAAATAAATAAATAAATACTTAAAAAGAAAACTATATTGATTTGAAGAAATAATATTGATTTGGGATTGGTTTTTTTCTTTTTGCTTTATAGGATATTAAATAAACTATGAAGTAATTAGGCCTACTGATTAAATAGTGGTATCATTGTTACTTTCTTGATTTTTATAATTGTACCGTAGTTACAATTATAACTGTCCTTGTTTTTAGGAAATACACACTGAGGAATAATATGTGTGTACCTTACTCTCAAATAGGTATTTATATAGGGATGTGTGATTGTGTGTGTGTGTAAAATGATAAAGCAAAAATAGTGAAATATTAACTGTTGGAGACTCTGAGTTTATATAGGAAATTTTGTACCATTGTAGCTTTTCTGTAAATCTAAAATTATTTCTAAATTTTAAAATTACCAAATAAAAAAGTGAAATAATTGAGATGGTTTTACTTCAGATATGACTTCTCTCAGTAGCTGACATTTATGCTGGGACATGAAATTTAATAGAGTCAGACACAAAAAAAGCCAGTGTTTCTCAAACTTGAACATGCATAATTGCCTGGAAAGCTTGTTGAAAGAGATACCGGGATCCCACCCCCAAAGTCTCTGATACAACAGGCCTGGGGTAGGTCCTAATAATTTACATTTCTAACAAGTTACCACATGGTGCTGATGCTGCCCATCCAAGGATGATACTTTGAGTAGCACTGTCGTAGACACAGGTAGTAGTAAACTCAAAGACAATCAAATGAGTGTGGAAATGATAAAGCTACAATTTTTTTGGAAAAGAATGTTTAGAATTCAGTCAGATATACTTTTATGGAATCATTTACATTGATAAGATCTGATAGATGTTAAAGTATATAGCAATACTTTCAATGAAATTTTTAGACAGTTTGGAAAGAAGTATTCCATAACATGCTAAAAAGTTAAAATAAAAGGTATAATACACTTGACAAAAATAAAATATACAAGTCTTCAAATGTAAACTCACACTATAGTTATACATACATTATTAAGCTCAGTTAAATATATATGTAAGATACCACAAATTGCAGGTATGGATGCACATTAAAATTAAGTGTATGTATGTACACATGTGTGTAAAACATCAAAAGATTTCATTGGAACAAAAAAGATCTTATTCTGTTTTGTTTTGTTTCATTTAGCATTTAAGAAAAGGGTAAAACTAAGTCAATTTCAATTAAACAAAAAGATTATCTGAAAAATTCATCTTTCAAATGACTGTAAATAACATACCAGTCATGTAACAGGTTTCTATTACAATACAGAGGTGATTAATTTTAGTTTTAGAAGATCATATTCAAATCCTGGTGCTTTAAGTATCTTTTTTCCTTTTTCCTTCACTGCTTCACAGACATCTGCCTACAACTGAATCAAGTCTCTTTGTGAAGTGTTTAATGATCTGTAAAACATAAACACATATGTGCAGTTGTGATATTTACTAATTTAAAGGGTCCCAGGAGTAAATTATGTTTTAATATTAATAATCACTTCTGAGTTGTGAACACTTTTCTATTTGGATTTTAAAATGAAATAATATTTCTTCACAAATCTCTGGTGATTTAAACTACATATATAGTTATGTATGTACATATGTATGTATATATGCAGATATATATTATATATATATATATATATATATATATATGCAGCAAGAATATCCTCAAGGACAATTACCTTGATTTTACATAAAGCTATGATTAAATCATGCACATTTGCTTACATTCAATTGAAGGAAGGTCATCTTCAATTTTTTCCTTTTTTTTTTTTTTTTAGGGCTGCCCTCATGGCATATGGAAGTTCCCAAGCTAGGGATAGAATCAGAGCTGTAGCTGGCAGCCTCCACCACAGCAACGCCAGATCTGAGCCACCTCCGCGACCTATACCCCAGCTCACAGCAATGCTGGATCCTTAACCCACTGAGCAAGGACAGGGATCAAATCCAAGTCCTCACGGCTCAGCAGGGTTCCTTACTGCTGAGCCACCATGGTAACTCCCCATCTTCAATTTAAAATTCACTGAGTAATCTGTACCCGAGCTGTTTTCACAAAGCTGAACAAGGCACAGCCCTGCCTGCTCATGGTGAATTTAGGACCATGATTCCAGAGTGTATACACTCTTACATAGATAAAGTCTGTAATTCTTCATGATTGGCATATTCCAAAAATGATGTACATTTTTTCTTTACACTCAGTTTAATGAGTCTGTCTTTATCCCTTTCTTCCTTTCTTTCTTCCTTCTTCCTTTCTTTCTGTCTGTCTGTCTTTTTAGGGCACCTGAGGCATATGGAAGTTCCCAGCTCAGGGGTCAAATTGGAGCTGCCGCTGTCAGCCTACACCACAGCAATGCCAGATCCAAGCCACATCTGTAAACTACACCACAGCTCATGGCAACAAGGGATCCTTAACCCACTGAGTGGGGCCAGGATTGAACATTCATCCTCGTGGATCCTAGTTGAGTTCATTACCACTGAGCCACAGCAGGAACTCCCCTGAGTTTTTCTTCTTTAAAAAAACTTATTTATTTATTTTTCTTTTTATAGCCACAACTGCGACACAGGGAAGTTCCCAGGCTATGGGTGAAATAGGAGCTGCAGCTGAGGCCTGCACCATAGCCATGGCAACTCTGGATTTGAGCCTCATCTGTGGTCTGTGCTACAGCTTGTGGTAACATCAGATCCTTAACCCACTGAGCGATGCCAGGAATTGAACCCACATCCTCACAGAGACAATGTCAGGCTCTTAACCAGCTGAACCACAATGGGAACACCAGAGTTTAATTATAGCCATGAATTTCCCCAAAATCCTTAAGGAACTTTAATGAAATTTTTATTTGTTAATTTGATACAAAACAGTTTCAAAATTCATTTTGTTTTAATTTTTAAAATTCCTATTCTTCAATAATAGAATTAGGTATTCCTTTCCTCTTTCTCTTCAGGGATTTGGAAGTAATAAGGACTAACCTTTATCTTCCATTATTAAAAGACACTTTTACCTATATTTCAATACCTTACAAAAATTAAACATATCTATTAAAGATGATAATTTTGAGAGATAATAATTTTACACAATTTTACTACCTTCTTCCTCCCAAAGTATCACAAATAGAGACAAAAAAATTATATAAATGTGAGATCCAGATATGTATTATTATTATTTTTTAATTCTGTGCATGCTTTTCCAGGAATCATGTTTAATATGTGTGTCATATTTCAAAATCACATTAACGGTTACAGGTTAACAATTCTGGTACTGCTATACATGCCCACTTGAATTAAACAATGACATAAAAGGACAACAGATCATGAAAGCCAGGTTTCTAACTGATGAAGTGGGAGGCTACCGATTAGCAAGGAGAGGAGGCTTGGTTGATTCATGAAGTAATGGATTAGAGACATCAGTACAAATTCATGTTTAATTCAATATAGATACAATGGTTTCATATGGAAAGATTTATAAAAATGTTAGAGTTTACTGGTTGGCATACACATATTTATTTTCTTGCTCTGTCAGCTGAGGGGACTTGAGAATAAACACACCCCAGTAGCACTGAGCATGCCTAATACCCAGATATTGGTTTCTAATACTATTCTCTGATAAACAGAAACAATACTTCTTAGAGAAATGGATGAATCTAGGATAAGGGCAGAAAATACAGAAGATGAGCCTGGAATACCAGAAAGTAAAGAAGTGATATGGAAAAAAAAAAAACCACACACAATGTTGGGACCATGTCAAAGGGACACAGAAGCCCACTAAAAGAGAAATGGACACAGCCAGAATAATTTGAACAACAAAATGAATAATTATTGAACTATAACCAAAAAATACACAAAATAATATATTTATACAAATATAAATGATTGAATAAATAAATAAATGGAAGAAGAGACAAATCTTTCATGTAGAAGGATTCTAAATAACTTTTATAGATAATCTGTCCTAGGAAGGAGGAGCATAAATCCACACTCTAAAGGGTGGGCTACTTATAGTGACTTCCTTCCAAAGAGTACATTATGGAAGGGGGTTTAAAAGAGATGAAGTGCACAGTAGAGAAACCTGAGTCGAGGTTAACATCAGCAGTCACAAGTCATGTTGCTAGTGTTGATCATGTACACTCTTGATATTATGTGATGAAAGTGACACTTTGACTCTGTGGTTTTCCTCTCCAAAACTCACAGCTCTAGCCTAGTCATGAGAAAAATACCAAATTCCAATTGAAGAGCATTCTATAAAATATCTGACTCATGCTCCTCAAAATTATCAAAGTTACCAAAAAGCAAGGGAAATCTGAGTTAACTGTCACAGTCAAGAGAGGCTGAAGAGAATGACAACAAAATGTAATGTGGTGACCTGGATGGAATCCTAGAACAACAACAACAAAAAGGACATTAAGTAAAAACAAAAGAAATCCAAATAGATTATGGACTTTAGCTAATAATAATATGTCAATACTGGATCATTAATTTTAATAAATATACTATACTAGTGTAAGATGTTAACAGTAGGAGACATGACATACAGTGCTGTATGGCAATTATATCTCATTAAAAATTTAAATGTTAATAAAAAGAAACCAGGTACAATGCTTACAAGAAATCCCTGTATTATGTGGATAATTTTTCCATAAAACTAATACTGTTTGGAAGCATAAGGTTTGGAGTTCCCATTGCAGCTCAGTGGGTTAAGAACTTGACATAGTGTCTGTGAGGATGTGGGTTCAATCCCTGGCCTTGTTCAGTGGGTTAAGGATCTGGCATTACCACAAGCTGAGGTGTAGATCACAGGTGCACCTCAAATCTGGTATTGCTGTGGCTGTGGCATAGGCTGGCAGCTGCAACTCTGATTTGACTCCTTAACCTGGGAACGTCCATATGCTACAGGTGCAGCTATTTAAAAAAAAGAAAGAAAGAAGAAAGAAACAAGAAAAGTAAAGTTTATTTAAAAATCATATTAACAATTATTAAAATAATTAATATTTATGGCATTACTTCTGGTTCCCAGAAATTACTGAGTCAATTTTAAATTTCACTACTCAATGCCATTTTGAATACTACTCCTTCCCAGTTCTTGAGATTTTGTTGATTTACTCCTTCATGTTTGGAAAACCAAGAAAGTCCTTCTTAGGCAATTTTTTTTTCCAGCAAGTTTCTTGGGATGATAGCATTCATTGGTCCAAGCCCGTCTGATAGTATTTTTTTGTTGTTCCTTACCATCAACAATAACTTAACCAGGAATAGAAATGATTAGAGACAAAGAGAATTTCCCATATAAAGTCTGTAGATGTTCCTCCTTTTCTAGCATTTGGATTTTGCATAAACATTATGTTCCTCTGTGGATAATATGGAATCTACAGACTGGTAGTTTAATTCTTTAAATTAAAAAAGTACATTAGGGAGTTCCCTGGTGGCCTAGCAAGCTGAGGATCCTGCATTGTCACTGATGTGGCTCAGGTCACTGCTGTGGCTCAGGCCACAGAATTGTCACTGATGTGGTGCAGTTTTGATCCCTAGCTCAGGAACTTCTGCATGCCATGGATATGGCCCCCCAAAAGAGAAAAGTACATAAGGAAATGCTTGAGTATGAGCCATTTTCAGTAATGAGCCATTTTCAGTAATGTGTTGATTAGTACTCTAAAAATGCTTTCATCCAAAAAGATTTTCAGGAAAACTTTCTGCATTTTTTTAATGTGTGGCAGACAACTTTCACACATCTTCCTCCTACCTAACAGCACCTTGATTTTATTCAGTTATCTGCACTCTTTCCCACAGTTGTATTTAAGGAAGGTAGGAAGGTAAAACACAATCAGTCTAAGTCAATCATAAGAGTCCTTTTCCTACACTGGGGGTTATAAATATTGGATGCAATTTCAGTCAGTGAGTCAAGAGAAAAATCTATGTGTGTGTATGTGTGTAGGCACATCAAAATAGGTTCTCTTCATTAATAAAAACAGGGATACATGGTTTGTTATGTATTTGGGACAACCATCATATAACAGTCAAATAATCCAATGGGACCTAATTAAATTCAAAAGCTTTTGCACAGAAAAGGAAACCATTTTAAAAAATGAAAAGACAAAAAAAAAAAATGAAAAGACAACTCACAGAATGGGAGAAAATCTTTGCAAACAATGCGATAGACAAAGGCCTGATCTCTAAAATATACAAACAACTCAACAACAACAACAAAACAAACAACTCAATTGAAAAATGGGCAGAAGTCCTAAATAGATATTTCTTCAAAGAAAATGTATGGATAGCACATGAAACAATGCTCAACATAACTAATTATTAGAAAAATGCAGATCAAAACTACCATCAGGTGCCACCTCACACCAGTCAGAATGGCCATTATTAACAAGTCAACAAATAACAAATACTGGAGAGGGTGTGGAGAAAAGGGTACCCTCCTTCACTGTTGGTGGGAATGTAAATTGGTACAACCACTATGGAAAACAGTATGGAGATTCCTCAGAAAACTAAATATAGAACTACTATATGATCCAGAAATCCCACTTCTGGGCATATATCCAGACAAAACTTTTATTGAATAAGAAACACGCATTCTTATGTTCATCACAGCACTATTCACAATAGCTAAGACATGGAAACATCCTAAATGTCTATCAACAGATGAATGGATTAAGAAGATGTGGTATGTATACACAGTGGAATACTACTCAGCCATAAAAAGACAAACTAATGCCATTTGCAGCAATATGGATGGAACTAGCAAATTAAGTACTAGAGATTCTCACATTAAGAGAAGTAAACCAGAAAGAAAAATACAAATACCCTATGATATAACTTATTTGTGGAATCTAAAGTATGGCACACATGATCCTATCTGCAAAACAGAAACAGATCATGGCCAAGGAGAGCAGACTTGTGATTCCCAGTAGGGAGGGGAAAGGAAGTGGGATGGATGGACAGTTTGGGGTTTTTGGATGCAAACTGTTATATTTGAAATGTATGGGCAAAGGGGCCCTACTATATAGCACAGGGAACTGTGTGTCACTTTGCTGTACATCAGGAATTGAAGAAACTTTGTAAATCAACTATACTTTAATTTTAAAAAATGTAATGTTAAAAAAACCAGTCAATATGACATGATGAAAAATGCAGAGTGAAAAGATGAAAGAAACCCTGATGACATTGTTGGGCCCCTATCTTATCTAACCTAGAATCCTTCTATTTTAAGACCTTTTGGTTTTGTTTTTTAATTTTTTAATTGAACTATAGTTTATTTACAATGTGTTAATTTCTACTACATAGCACAGTGGTTCAGTTTTATATATATCTATACATATAGATATATAGATATAGATATATGAATACATAAATACATACACAAAATATATATATAAATACTCTTTTTTAATATTCATTTCCATTATGATTTATCATAGGATATTGAATATAGTTCCCTGTACTATACAGTATGATCTTGTTGTTTATCCCCATGTGTGTAATAGCTTACATCTGCTAACCCCAACCTCCCACTTCATCCTTCCCCCAAAACCCTCCCCCTTAGCAACTACAAATTTGTTCTCTCTAAGGTTTGTCTTATAAGATAATTAAAGTTGCTATTTCAGTTATTTTGAGTTATTTTATTCTACTTATATCCAAAAGCATTATAACACATTTAATGCTATTTTATTTATTCTTTTTTCTCTCTTTCTAATCACTTATATAGAATCTTCTATTTAATTCTTATTATGAAATATATAACATGTTTTCAGAAAATGAACATAATGTGAAATGTGAGTACAATAAATGTCATAAGGCAAACAGTACTATAAACAACACTTTTGTCAAGAAAGAAAACAGGAACTTATATGATTTAATATTTAAAAACCAAACAATCTGAAAAATGGGCAGAAAACTCAGACAGACATTTTTTTAAGAAAACATACAGAATGTCAACAGTCATATGAAAAGATGCTCAACATCACTAATCATCAGGGAAATGCAAATCAAAACCACAAACAGGTATTACCTCACACATGTCCGAATGCTTTTTATTAAAAGGTTACTAAGCATGTAGAGAAAAGGGAACCCTGGTGCACTGTTGGTGGGAAAGGAAATTAGGGCAGCCACTATGGAAAACATGATGGAGTCTCCTCAAAAAATTAAAAATAGACCTACCATAGAATCCTATGATTCTGCTTCTGGGTATTTACTCAAGGAAAACAAAAACAGAATTCAAAAAGATGATCACCCCTATGTTCATTGCAGCATTATTTACAGTAGCTAAGACATGAAAGCAAATTAAGTACCCATTGACAGATGAATGGATGAAGAAAATGTTATATATATATATATATATATATATATACATATATATGTATGTATATGTACACACACATGAATATTAGTCATAAAGATAAGGAAATACTGCCATTTACATCAGCATGGATGGATCTAGGAGGTATTCTGCTAAGTGAAAGAAGTCAGACAGGAAAAGACAAGTACCATTAGATTTCACTTACATTTGGAACCAAAACAACAAAACAAATGAGCAAACAAAACAACACAGAAATAGACCCACAGAAGCAGAGAAAAAATGGATGGTTGCCAGAGGGGAGGGTAGAAGACTGGGGTAAATAGGTGCAGGGAATTAAAAGGCACAGAATTCCAGTTATAAAATAAATAAGTCATAGGGATGTAGTATACAGCCTAAGGAAAACTGTCAATAATAGTGTAATAACTTTGCAATGATGGCAGATGCTTACTAGACTTATCATGGTGATCATTTCATAACATATTTAAAGGTCTATGCACTATATTGCATACTTGAAACTAACACCATATTGTACATCAACGGTGTTTTAATTAAAAAATGAAAGAGAGAAAACACGGCCAGCTAACCAGCAGCTTCAGCATACCACTCTCCAACTACAACACTTGTCCTTCCCCTTGGCAATAACCAATCTCCTGACTGCCACAGTAGTTACTCTTCTGCCTTTCTCTATAGATTTCCACCTACACCTGTATCCTTAAACAATGCAGTTTGATTTAGTTCTTTTGAATTTTATGGGATTATAAAAATACATCACTCAGCATTATGTTTGTGAGATTTGTCCATGTTATTTTAATTAGTTATGATTAATTTTTGTTGCTTTTCAATACAGTATTCCAATATATAACAAAATTTCCTTATCTATTATGCTGTGAATGGGTAATGATTTGTTCCTAGATTTTTCCTATTGTAAACAATGCCACTATTACTGTTCTTTTAAATCTATATTTATTTTATTTTATCTCATTTTTGCTTTTTAGGGTGGTGTATGGAAGGTCCCAGGCTAGGGGTCAAATCAGAGCTGCAGCTGCCAGCCTACACCACAGCCTCAGAAAAGTCTGATCTGAGCCATCTGCAACCTACACCATAGCTCACGGCAATGCTGGATCCTTAACCCACTGAGCAATGCCAGGGACTAAACCCTCATTCTCATAGATGCTAGTCAGGTGCTTACTGCTGAGCCATGATGGGAACTCCTAAATCTATATTTTTAAATTAAAGTATAGTTGATGAGTTCCTGCTGTAGAATACAGTCGGTTAATGATTTGATTTGTCTCTGTGGCACACTGGTTTGATCCCTGGCCTGGCGCAGTGAGTTAAGTATCTGGCATTGCTGCAACTGTGGCATAGGTCAGAGCTGCAGCTCAGATCTGATCTCTGGCCTGGGAACTTCCATACACTGAAGGTGTGGCCGAAAAAGAAAAAAAAATAAAAAATTAAAAAAATATATAATTGATTTATAATGTACCAATTTCTGCTAAACAGCAAAGTGACTCAGTCATACATATGTACATACATATATGTATATACATTATTTTTAATAAATATTATTTTCCATCATGGTCTTATCACAGGAGATTGGATATAGCTCCCTATGCTATGTTATACAGTAAAAGCTTGTGACTATTCTTGTATATCTATCCCAATATTAATATCCACCACTTTATAAGTCAATAGTATGGACTTATAAGTGGATTTACAAGGTCGTAGAGTAAACAGCACATAGTTAATTTCACTAGAAAAATGCCCAATTTTCATAGTGATTATACTAATTCACACTTTCTGATGAATCATGAGTTTTCTGTTGCTTCACACCTTTGCCAACATTTGGTATTATCAAACATTAAAAACTTTTTGCCAATCTGTTGGGCAGGCAATACATCATATAGTTCACTTTGCATTTCCCTGGTTATTGATGGAGATGTTTAAAACATTGAACTTTTTGTGAGTTATTGGTCTAATGTATTTCCTTGTTTGTTAAATGCCTATCCTCGTCTTTTCTGTGTTTCAGTGAGGCATTTATCAAAGGAAATTCTGATTTTAAAACCTTAACTTTGACAACATAGATCCTATAAAAGGACTTGGTGATGTTAAAATGAATATAACTCATCATTCCTGATGCACTTAAAAATCATTTCACTTGGACCTTGAACCCCTTTTAACATCTCACTGCCAAACCAAGCCAATAATAAATTGTAAATGCTAGGGGGAAATTAATACACTTAAATTCATTAATGTGTCTACATCTGGAAGATGAATTGTGCAAAGCTCTTAGCTATAATCTGTAAAATATATTGTAAATACTTTCAAAACCTTTTCAGTTGGTGTTCTGACTAAAATTTTACTTTAAATATCTGAGATACCACATTCTATCTTTTTGGTATAGGTTTAAATTTTTGGTAGACTGTTACTAAATTAGAGAAATGCAAAAAGCTTAGTGACAGGAGTTCCCATTGTGGCACAATGGGCTAGGGATCAGCATTGTCTCTGTGGTGATGGGCTCAATCCCCAGCCTGGCATAGTGGGTTAAGAATGTAGTGTTGCTGCAGCTGTGGTGTAGGTGGCAGATGTGGCTCAGATTTGATCCCTGCCCAGGAACTTCCATATGCCTCTGGTACAGTGGAAAAAGAAAAAAATAAAAATAAATTTTAAAAAGCCTAGTGACAGAATCATTTATTGTTTTTCTCCACTGAGAGTAAAGGTCCTGGTGGAAATTGGTTTGGTGAATTGAACCCTGTCTTTAAGACAGAAAAGCCTGTACCCGAATTAGGCATAATTTGTAGACTCTAAGGAGAGGTGATTTGTTGAAATGTCAAAATAATTGAGTTCTTCTTCCCTAAAAGAGATGGTAATATTTTAAAATACAATGCTTAATTTAGGACATAAATATAAATATGTAGGGCTCCTATGACTATTTCTAAGTTTGTGTTGGTATAAATGTAAAATATCGATATTAATCAAATTGTAAAGCAATTTATAGGCAAACCTCTTTTTTTATTGAAATATATTTAGGAGTTCCCGTTTTAGCTCAGCAAATTAAGAACCCAGCATGAGGATGCAAGTTTGATCCCTGGCCCTGTTCAGTGGGTTAAGGATTCAGCATTGCCACAAGCTGTGGCATAGGTCACAGATGTGGCTCAGGTCCAGTGTTGCTGTGGCTATGATGTAGGGTGGCAGGTGCAGCTCTGATTCGGCCCCTAGCCTGGGAACTTCCATATGCTGTAGGTTCAACCATATAAAGAAAAAAAATAAATGGATGAAATATTTTTGATCCATGTTATACAAAAAGTCTAAAGGAGTTCTCTATTTTGATAAAGTATATAGCATGTATATGTGTACTAGGGGTTATTAAGTTTTGAGGGTTTCTTTGAAAGATTATTTAAAACTGCTTAACATGCCACTTGATTTTACTGTTAAGTCCAGAAATGTTAGAGAAAACTGGTTTAAAATATCTACTTGAAAGCAACATTTAAACATGACAAAGTAACTCATGACAGACATGCCCTCTTTCCAAAAAGAACTATAAAATTGGAAAAAATATATGAAGTCATTGTTTCAGCAGTTAAGCCAAGTCTGGGCAACACTGTGATCCTTGAAAGAAGAGAGATCTAAAGTGTGAGCATGAGCATGATCACCCCACAATCACTTCAACTTTTCCAACTGAGGAAAGTAGAGCTAACAGGAGGATGGCTTACTGATCTGAAGAAGAGATTGATGAACAAGGCTGATGAGACACTTGGCATTTATAAAGCATGTCACCTGAGGAAAGGAGCTATGTTGATAGGGTTCCAGCAGTGCATGTGGGGATTGAAATGCTGGGCAGCATGTGTGCAGAGTGAGACCTCACAAGGCCTAGCAAAGACTGTTTTTTTCCAAGGCTGAGAGTGAAACAGTAACTCTAGAGGGCATACAATACTGGAATTTATTGGAGTTCTAGCCCAGCCAAAGTGAAGTGGTCTATTTCATCATTCAGTTGAGACTTCAGAGAAATGATGTCTTAAGCATAAGGACCATGCTCTAGAGTAAGGACATGCCCTAGAATGAAGTTTAATATTAAATATAAATAAAGCTTTCATAAAGAATAAATCCAAGCCTGGCAAGAACAAAAGTGTCCAGCAGTGACTTATCTGTCAGCCATAAAAAGTCAGCATTAAGGGAGACAACATAATTCAGATTCCCTTTAATTTATGATTCATAATGTCCAGCATATGACCAAAAGTTAGTAGAAGTAAGATTCAGGAAAAAATGTGATTCATATTTGATAGAAAAAGCAGTCTATATAAATCAACACCAAATATCCAGATGTGGGAATTAGCAGACATGGACTTAAATATGCTTTTATAAATATTTTAAAGGACAACACAATCATGATTAATGAACAGATGGTATATTTCAGAAAAGGAATGGAAGCTGTAAGTATGAACCAAGTAGATGTTTTAGAATTGAAAAGTATAATATTTGAAAAAAATATTTGATAGTTTTAATCATAGATTGGCAACCTGAAAAAGATCATTGAATTCAAAGAACTACAGTACGTAATTAAGCAATTTGAAGACTAGGGAGAAAATAAGATAGAAGAAAATGGACAGTTTAGAAACTGCAGAAAAATATCAAAAGTTATAGCACAAATGTAAATAGAGTTTCATAAGAAGAAGAAAGTAGAGGTGGAAGGAGGAGGAGAGAGAATAATGTAGGAAAAAGTATTTAAAGAATAATGGCCAAATTTTTCCTGAATTTGCTGACAACATAGCTCATAATGCTTTTTAAACATACTGAACAAAGTAATTTTATTTAAAATAATGGGCCTGAATTTTCATTTATGCAGATTTCTTTTATCCTTGAATTTTTCATAAATTTTTACAAAGAGTCAACAAAGAAAAAAATAATCACAGACTCATGAAAGTAACATGCTAATGTTCAAGATATTAAAAGTAATAAATATGAAATAATCACTTGTGTGGATAAGCCAAAAAATGTTCAATAATTAAACCTACAAGGAGTACATATTTTTAATTACCAAACATTTGGTTTCATTTTATAAGCTCATACTTGTATTCTTTATAGCCGATGATTACATAATTCTTTATAAATGGTATGTGATAAGGAACTGCTGCATAGCTTTACAATATTCAAGAGACATATGCATCAGCGGTAAATCACTTTTTTTTTCTTTGTATTTTTGTCCTTTTAGGGCTGCACCTGTGGCATAAAGAGGTTCCCAGGTTAGGGGTCTAATCAGAGCTGTAGCTGCCAGCCTACACCACAGCCACAGCCACAGCAACGTGGGATCTGAGCTGTGTCTGCGACCTACACCACAGCTCATGGCAACACCGGATCCTTAACCCACTGAGCGAGGCCAGGGATCGAACTCACAACCTCATGGTTCCTAGTCAAATTTGTTAACTAATGAGCCACAACGGGAACTCTGATAAATCACTTTTGACTTATAAAATGCTAGTTGATGTAGTGCAATCTTTCAGCTGCCTGTGTGTGAAATGGGTAAGTATAGGAAATTGTTATTTTAAAAAATAAAATAAGGGGAGCTACCATTGTGGCACAGTGGAAATGAATCCAACTAATATCCATGAGGATGCAGGTTCGATCCCTGGTCTCTCTCAGTGGGTTAAGGATTTGGTGTTGCCGTGAGCTGTGGTGTACGTTGCAGATATGGCTCGGATCCTGAGTTGCTGTAGTTGTGGCATAGGCCGGCAGCTGTAGCTCTCATTCAACCCCTAGCCTGGGAACTTCCATGTGCCATGGGCATGGCCCTAAAAAATAAAATAAATAGATAAAATAAGACCCATAGTAGACCATGACATTGAATTAACATATCTTAGGTTCAAAAAAAGAAAAAAATATTGTTCTTATTTTAGTTTAAGATGATAGTGAATATACTGTTTTAAAGCTGTGTTCTTTGATAACAAGCAATAATTGACTTTTGCAAAATGGAGTTGGAAAAGAACTTATAAAGTCACAGGGAAGACTAAAAGAGACTGAAGATGTGAAAGGAAGAAAAGAAGCTTCAGAAAGTCTTGGTAGCATGGGTTGGTCCAAAACTTTACTCATTATTTATTGTTTAACAGATTACCCACAAATGTCATAAACTCAAAATGACAATAAATATTGTTATATTTCATAGTGTCAATGGTGAATAATTTGGGAGTAGCTCAACTAAGTATTTCTGGCTCGGGGACTCCCATGAGGTTTCCACCAAGATGTTGGCCACAGCTTGCATCACCTGAAGGTTAAGTAAGAGCTAAAGGATCCACTCCCTCAGTGGTTCAATCTCATGACTATCTTTTAGTAGAAGCCTCAGTTCTTTAAGAGGGACTCTTCTAGGTCTGCTTAATTGTCCTCACATCATGGCAGTTGATTATCCTTGCAAGGGAAAAGAGGAGAAGAGAAGAGTAGAACCAGGTGAAGGCTGTATCTTTTTCATGACTTAGCTTAGGGAGTTTCATAAAAATTATATATTCTATTCAGTAGAAGAAGCAAGTCACAAATTTTGGCCCAATTCATGAAGAAAGAAATGAGAGTCCACTTTTTGAAGAGAGGAATGTCAAAAGATTTGAAGACATATATTGAAATCACCACAATAGCCTTGCACTGTAAGGCTATTTACAGGGCTACCACTGTAATGAATCAGCTCTAAATATTTATTCTTGTTTAATATCACTCTGTTGAAAATGAAAAGTGAAGTCAAAATCATATTGTTGTATTTTGGTTTACATTTCAACTTAAAATGCACATAATAGAAATTGAGGGAATTAAGAGTCTTATTACTTTGACGTTTTGTAATACCAGTAGTTTGGATATTTGGCACCACCCAAACAGTAAAAGTCCATGATATGTGGCATTGGAAATTTTTAAGATTATCCATATAAAATGAAAATTAAATATATCAAGTACAGTTCCATATCATATTGCTTGTTCTTTGGTTAGCTAAGTACTAACAATGGAGTTCACAAGATTAAGATGTCCTGTATTGCTTTTCCATCTAGTATTTCAAGCATAGTTAGATTTTCCATTTTACATAACCATGGATTTCTATTCTTTAGTACTTTTTCTGAGCCTATGGGGTAACTTCTCGTTAATTTTTTCCTCTTCTACCTGTATTTCAATTAGTGGTAAAATGTTTCTGTTACAAGCTCTTGAATCAATTCTACAACCAACAAAACAGTTTTTACTTTAGAGAGAATTAAATCTCCTTAAAATTCTTTCTCGACTAACACTGCTAACCTCTCAGGATATGAGAAATGTTCATTGCTTTCCTTATACGTGCAACCTAGAATCAGCTTCAAGCTGATTCCCTCTCATTCCTTGTCTTCTCTTCAGATAACATTTTCATACATATAGAACCCAAGACTCATAAAGAAATAACATTGTAGTTGCTTTTCTACTTGACTCAGGTAACCATGATGTGTTTTCTATTTTTCTGAGACAGTGTTTTTATAATCCTGCTCCTTGGAGTACCTATGTTCCTCAGAGTTTTTTGGGAATGAGAGAAGCTAGGGTGGAGAAGTTGGGTCTGGGCCCTCTACCTTCCTTAAATGGAAGGTAGAATTCTTTTTTTAAGTTTTATAAATAATCCTATTTATTTAGGACACATTTATTGAGTTCCTCATATGTGTCAGTCAGTCAAGACAGACACAGATCCTACCAAAAAGGAACATATTGCCTAGAAAAGGTAATAAAACAAAGTTATATGTCATATAAAGTTATCATACATCTATTATTAGGAAGCCATTGTGGACACTGTGGTGCATGACCTAATCCCCCCTCAAGACGGCAGCATCAATTCCTCAACTGCTGGGAGTTTTGATGGCTGAAAGCAGTCAGCTGAATCTGTTTCTGGGACTTGCCCTCAACAGCAGAGAGTTATCTTGCCCCAAACCAGGCCCCTCTTGGGGGATAGCTTACATCCAGAACTATGCGGGGGTGTAAACGACCATTCCCCTTGCTTCATTGGGGATTCATTGAAGGGTTGGTACTTGAATCCAGAGATCCCTATGCAAGCAACTGAAAACTCTATGGAGACTGAGTTAGAATTCAACTTTATCCAAAATTCTTTTACTCATAGGTGTTACCTCCAAGTGATTCCCTAGTAAAATTTCTGTAAAAAATCTCCATCTTAAGGGTCTATGTTTCAAGGAATCTAACCTAATTGAAAATCCACTGTACTAGAATGAGTTATTTTTCTTGTATTGTTTAATTATAAGAATTTTCATTTTTTTGGTAGCTTCTACAATGTCACAACCACTGTATTAAGTATTTTATGTATATTATAAGTACATATAGTCTTAGTTAATTCCCACTATGACTGTGTGCAGTAGTAACTATTATTATCATTCCCATTTCATGTCTGTATCAATGGAATCTAAGAGGTTCAGTCATTTGACCTCAAATATACAATTTGCAAGTGGCAAAACCAGGATTTGAACCTAACCCTTGCCAGTTAGGTCATATCACACTGCCTTCTTTATTCCTACTAAAAGATTATGGAGTCAACGTAATAACTTTTATCTTAGTCATTCTATACATTATCACCATCCATATTTATTCAGGGGGTTACTTTAAATTATACCTGTTAATCTAGCCCATGAGGAAGCAGGCTTCAGGAGGGCTCCTATGGATTTAGGCTCTTCAGCACCAGGCCACCTCCAACAAATCTAACCTCAGAGCTGGACCCAAGTACCAAGCCCATCACTGCAGACCCTGGCACAAGAGTAGTCTTCACAGAACCAAGAACTGACCCTGATAACCTGCTGACCCAGGCACAGATTTGCCCACTCAACAATTCCAGTAGAAAGCCCACCCATAATAGCACAAGACAGTCCACCCAAAATCTCTTGTTAGGCTAACTGGTGGAGCGCTTTGCCTGCTGAAGCCAGTCTGTAAAGCCTGCAGGATATGCCCATATTTCAAATGTGTATGTACCAACACAACCACAAGGACCATGAACAACTGAGAAAATAAGACAGTGCCAAAAAAATTAATGACGCTCTAGTGACTGAGCCAAAAGGAATTGAGATCTGTGAACCATTTGACAAAGAATTCCAAATAATTGTCTTTAAAAAATCCAACAAACTATAAGAAAACACAGATAACTAATAAAGAAAACAATGCATCCACAAAGTGAGAAGTTCAACAAAGAAATAGAGCTATTTTTAAAGACAGGAAATTCTACATTTGAATAGTACAATGAATGAACAGAGGAATTAAATAGCAAGCTTCAACAGTAGACTCTATTGAGCAGAAGAAAGTATTAGTGAACAAGAAGACAGGTAATTTGATCCCCAAATCCCACTTCTGGGTATATAGCCAAGGGAAATAGAATCACTATCTCAAAGAAATATTTGCAGCTCCACATTCATTGAGCATTATTCATAATAGCCAAGACATGGCAGCAATCTGTCTACCAAAGGCTGAATGGATAAAAAAGATGTGACATCTATATATCTCACATCTATATCTATATCTATATCTGTATATATCTCCTAATCCTAACCCTGACACATACAATGTACAAGTCCCTATATACAATGGATTATTGTCTATCCATAAACAGAAGAAAAAAAAAAACCTTGACTTTTTTGATAACATGGTGGACCTTGAGGGTGTTATGCTAACTGAAATAAATTAGGCAGAGAAAGAGTAATGCTGAAGTTTTAACTTGTATGTGGAATCTTAAAAATCCAGATTCATATATAGAGAGAATAAAAACATGGCTACCTGGACCTAGAGGTTGGGAGAAACAAGGAGGTGTTGGTGAAAGTGTACAAACTTCCAATTATAAGGTGAATGAGTTCTAGGGATTTAATATATAGCATTATGACTACAGTGAACAATATGTTATTATACACTTGAAAGTGGCTAAGAATATAGATCTTAAATGTTATCACCACTCACACAAAATTGGTAATTCTATGAGGTATGAATGTATTAAGTGACATTATTGTGTTAAGCATTTCACAGTATATATGTGCATCAAGTCATCATGCTATATACCTTAAACTTATAGAAGTTATATGTTAATCATATCTCAATAACACTAGGGGCAAAAAGACCATGGAGTCAACCTAACAATCTGTGTCTTAGTCATCCTATATGTTATTACCCTTTGGATTTATTCAGGGATTAACTTTACATGATACTTACCAAACTCAAGTTTGGCAAACTTCAAAATCAAAGGCATTTTGATAGTTGCTGCCCCTTGTGCTGATTTCACAGCTTCACCTGTAAAACACTGAAATGTTGAAAATATTGCGGATAGAAGCAGCTGAGAAAAATTCTAGCTAGCCTTTTGTAAAGGAAAGCTATTTTGCCGTTTAGTGAGAATTCAATGATTTAAATATGTATGCAAGTAAGCAGTAGAGAGCAGGAAAGAAACAGAGAAAATGAGAAGGGAAATGAAGCTAAAAGAAAATTAAGACAATGATTTAAATACTGCATTGTGACTCAGGATTCCTGAACAAAATAAGTCAAGAAGTTTTGGATCTGTCAGGATATAGCAAATGATGTAAGTAATAAAATGAAGATGACATTATTTTACCAAACCAGATTTTCACAGAATAACAGTCTTTTGAATTCTAATGCTTTATATTTAATGATGTTCCTTTCTATATAGGAAAAAATCAATATTCATTTATTCCCTTCAAAAAATGCTCAAAGAGCAATTCCTAGAACTATTTACTAGGTGTGGTAGATAAGATAAGGGGAAGGAAACTAGCTATTATAGAGCTTTTACTGTGCTCCAGGCATTGTACTAAACCTTCCTGATGCCATCTATTATTTTATTTTTTCCACATGAAATGATAAGATCAGTATAAATACATATCTCTGTCCTTAAGATCTTTGAAAATACCCAGGGGGTCAGGACTGAAAAAGATAAAAGAATATTAGCAATAGTGAAAATATATAAAGTATTTTTATTTGTCAGGTATTTACATTCTTTTTACATTTTAATTCATTTAATCCTCAAAACAACTTGATGGTTGGACAACTATTATGGGCATACTAAATGAAGAGAGGGGAAGCAAGCCAAAGGTCACGCAGCTGGAAATAGTCAAGTGAGGATTCTAATCCAGGCAGTGGGTTCAGAGGGTATGCCCTTAACTACAACTTTTACTGCCTCCTTTCTTTTTTGTTACCATTGAGGTATGAGTGTTGCCTTTGCAATAGCAGCAGCCACAGAAGTATTTATAGAGCACTCACTACGTGTCAAGCACTTTACATGATTTTTGTCATTTAATAGAGCCAAAGATTTTTACAAATTAAAATTTTTTTCCAAGATTTTTTTTTAATTAAAGGAAATGAATGTACCTGACAAGAAGTGTCCAAAGGCAACATAAGGGGGAGAAATTAACATGGTCTAAATTGAGGGTGGGAGGTAGGGAATGATTTTTATAGCTTAGGTAGAATTTATTCTCAATCCAAAGGAATTAACAGAGAAGACAAATTAGGGTTCATTAAGGACTGTATGTTAAACTTTATAAGCATGATCTCATTCAGTGTTAATCATTATTATCTCCATCTTGCAGATGAGAGATTTGAGGCCCAGCCAAGTTAAGTAACTTGTCCAAGGACCAGTGGTGGGGGTAGTAGTCAGGATCAGGCCTGGTCTGTTTGACTCTAAGGTCCCAGCATTCTGCTGCTCAGGAGATTTGGATTGGCTGAAAAATATCAAAGTCCCAGATGGGTTTCAGGGACAGGGATGGGTGTGATGTGACAAGGTAAGAGTTCATGGGATATCTAATCAAGGTCAAGTGTTCATGGAGGGCTCATAGAAGAAAGCAGACATAGAAAGGTAAACTGAGGCAGTGTGTGACTGGCCAGGTTTTAGAGTTTAAATATTTTATTCTTGATCTTATAGGGCATCTGAAATTCTTGAACAAGACTATAATATGATGAATAAGACATTTAGAATGAAATAAAAGAGCAAATAAGAATCTGAAAAATACATTTAACAATCCTCAATGATACTAACCTAATCTCTTACACCTCTTCCATAAATATTCTGCCACTTTTAAATACCATGTACTTACTGTGTTTCCTTCTCAAAGGAGAGAAATAACATAAAGTCCATATCTCAGTTACACCCAGACTTTTGAGCATGACATTTTTTTTTTTTCACACCACAGTCTTAATCTGGACAAGCATACCTAAGCCTTTAATTTGAGTCAGGACCCTTAAAACCTATTTTGACAGATGAGAAGGGTTAAATTAGGTGTTTGGCATTAACACATACATGCTACTCTACATAAAATAGATAATCAAGAAGGACTTACTGTATAGCCAACAGAACTATACTCAATATTTTGTGATAACCTATAAGGGATAAAAATCTGAAAAAGAATATATATACGTATAAATATATAAATATATATATATGAATCACTTTGCTACATACTTGAAACTGATACAACATTGTAAATCAACTATATTTCAATAAAAATAAAATAAAATATAAGTAAATAGAATTGATAGCTCTAAAAGAATCCCAAAACAGTAAGCTATCATACTATATAGCATACAAGTAGAGAAAATATGCTACATATTACAATGTTACAATATATTAAATAATCCTTATGTGCATTTGATATATATCTCCAAAATGCAAATATATATATTATATATTAAATATTAAATTGATAGAAATGAATATAATGATATGGCTCATTATAGATTTGTATAATAAAATATAAATTTTTATAAAGTATGTATTCTTATTATGTTGTAACTAATTTCACATACTTTCTTTTAAGCTTAGAATTAAAGGCAACATACAAACATCTAAAAAAACCCAACCTATTCTGAAACACACCTTTAATGATCTATTTGTGTGCGTGTGTATGTACAGCATGTTTGTGGTACCTTTTTATGTGCAAAAGGTTAAGTTCAGTTTAATATTTATTTTTTTACTTCAGTATTGTCTCTGGACCCCTGACCCTAATTTTTAAAACCTACTCTGTATTTGTCATTTTGGCACTCTATAAAAATTAAAGGCTCTCAGGAGCAGCATCTGAGGTACTTGTAACACATGGGCACAGCTGGGGCAGACAGAGGCAATAGCAGTGTTCTAAGAATACCAAGGCAGGGCCAGTTATTCAGGTCCCCCAGTCCTCTCCCCATGTGTGACATTGTGCAAGATACATGTAGAGACACAGAGTGAAACCTTCCATTTCACCACTGTGAGGACACTTTTCCTGGCACGACGGGGCAGGTGTGAACCAGGGAAGCTAGGTGGTTAGGCAGGGGTGGAAGATGCAGAATGGTAAGAGGTGTTCTAGGCATGGACAGACCCTGGTTTCCTGCATGTCTGTGAAAGATGGTTTCTGCTGCCAAGAAGGTGCAGCTAAAACCACCAATTCTTTCACTCTTAAGACATGCCGGGCATTTTAAGCCTCTGTTTTGAAAGTGGGAAACCTTTTTTACTGTTGTTGATAAGTATCTTTAATGCAATAACTTGCACCTACCTGTTAGACCAGGAAACACAGGCATGTCTCTTGCACCTCTTCCACCCAGCAGCTGCCGAACATCCTCTCCCCTTGGCCCTTCATCCCAGAATCTCATCTGACCAGTGGATGAGGGGCCAGGCCTTGACTAGTTCTTTCTCTCAGGATCAAGCAGACAGACAAGTTCTATAGACAAGACTTACCTGCTGATAAATATGGATGTGAATTACCCTATTGTATTTTTTTCAAATATTTTTAAAGTAAAATTATGCTTTGCATAATATTTTGAAGAGATCTTCAAAAGTGCAAACAGCATGCCAGGTATGGTTATGGGACCCCTGCATGAAAAATATGAAGAGGTCTATTACCTGATATAATGCTCTTTCCTTACTCAGATTAATCCAAATTATGGACAAATCTCATGAAACCAAGTCACACATCAGCATTTTTAGAGTGAAAAAATACTCTGATGGACTTGTCACATCCATGCTCTCCATCTATGTGACATGGATAAATTAATCCAAAGTCCCCACCACAAGGGTACAAAGAGGATTGGAACTCTACCCAGTGACTGGCTATAAGAAGCAGCAGCATCCCCTCCTCATGCAGAAGTAGTGCCATTAAAACACCAGAAAGGTGGGGAGTGCTTAGGAAGATTGGCTTGAATGGGATTGATGTGATATATTCCCACAGGCACAACTGCAAATTGATGTCTTTAATGTCCTCAGGTACTAGAGACAACTGGTTCAGCCCCTTCTCATCTCTACCCTCATCTCCAAAAGAAAATCTCCCAAACTTTTTATCAGTTTGAAATCCCTAATACAAGAGGGTTGCAATAAAGGAAATATGAGTAGTTGGTTCATTAGCCTTCAGTTCCTAAGAATGATGCAATTATTACACACTTTTCCAAAACCCTAGAGAGAACAGGGACCTAAGGAAATGCAATTACAAAGACTAGCAATGACTGATTTAAATAAAATATGACCTTCTGTGACTTCATCCTGGATTACATCCACTGAGTCCATTGTGCTAAAGAATGGTGGAAAACTATGGGGTGAAAATCATTTTTGAGAGATTTCCCATTTCCAAATTTGTTAACACTTAATTTTGAAACTATGTATATGTTCTTAACAACTGTTCTTTCATTTTTGTTAAAATCTCCTAGTAATACAGATGCTGTCCTCTTAGGTAAGTCAGGTGAGGCTTTGGAGAGGAGACATCCTTGTTTGTGGTCAACAGGAAAAGGACTACCAGAAGGTGGCGCTGTAACGCAGATAGTTCTGATACCCAGCTCTTTGGAGAGAAATGAGATCTCAGTAATTCTTTTCCAGAATATGCTATAAGGTCTGCTTCATATTAGTGCAACTTTATGTCTTTCACTTTGCGTGTGAAACTCACACGCACATGTATTCCATCCAGTCTCCATATTTTATTCTTTGGATGACTTCAGCCAAGCAATGTAATCTGGAGAGTCATTGACAGGCAATCATCTAAGAGACTGAGTCTCCTGCAGATAACAACTACAAACTCTAAAAAAAATTCAAGTCAATTACCTTTAGCTTCAAGGTAGTTTTAAAAAATTAAACAAATTTTGGAGAAAAAAAATGAAATTTGCAAGAAGTGATTTGTATGGGATAAATTTCCCATTTTTATAGATTTCACCTAAAAGACATGAGTTAAGATATGGCTTGGAGCAACTAAAACTCTAGTAGGAAGACTGCTGTCATTCTGTCCCTAAGAATCAAACAGAATCAGGGACAATAGTCATTGGAAAGTGAGATGGAAATTCTGAAGAAGAGAGCACCAAAGAAAAGAACACCTGAATTCTGAACATAAACTTTGTCTGAGTCTCTGGCTGATCCCTAAACTATATATTTGTGGGAATGACTCATGGAAATTGTAGCTTAGGCTACAAGGACTGAGTCAAGATGTGATCTGCTACCCACCATGAGCAAGACAGTTCTTAGTTTGAGTCTAAGTTAATTGATGTCTAAGACAAAAACATCAATATTCTTTGGAAGAATATGAAAGAATTTAGAGTTTTTACACCATAATATTCACAATGTGCGAGTTATAATACAAAAACATACAAAATACAAAATATGCAAAACTGAGAAAATGTAACACATTTTCGAGAGAAAACACAATTAAGAAAACAAAATCTCAACATAACCAAAATGTTGGAATTATTAGGTAATGAGTTCAATACAGTTACAACAATAATAAATAAAGGAATAAAATGTAAAGGAAAATGTACTGATTGAAAAGATAGGACATTTACCAAAGAAAATTTAACAAAAATTGAATAGAAACTCTAGAGTTGAAAAATACATTTGAAATAGAAAACTAATTAGCAGAACTGAAATAAGTTGCTAACAGAATTGAGATGACTGAAGGATTAAACAAACTTGAATTTTCACTAATAAGAACTTGAAAATGTACTAATAAGAAAATAAAAAGACAAGGCATAAAATGGAGAATTTCAGATATATACACAAATATATGTAGCACATATTCTAGATCATAAGTACATATATATATATGCATTCTGAAAAAAGTTTTGTATTCTGAATACATGAAGAACTCTTAGAACTCAAAAAGAACACAGACATATAAAAATGGACTAAATATTTGAATAGGAACTTGAAAAGAGAGAAATAGCTACTAAGCACATAAAGTAATATTTGCACACTTAATCAAGGAAATGCTAACTAAAGCCACAATGTGGTATACAACTCTAAAATTAAAAAGACTAGTAATACCAAGTATTGGCAAATGGTGAGGCAACTAGACCTCGCATATATTGCTGGTGGGAATAGAAAAAGGTGCAAACTCCTTGGATAATTGTTTGACAGTTCCTTCTAAAGATAACCATAAACACACAACATTCAACTGTACATTCTACATTGTACATCCTACAGCTATTCTGCTCTTACTTATTCACCTAAGAGAAATAAAAACATGTGACCACACAGGACTTATCTGCGAATATTACTGTTTACCGATTCCCAATAGTCAAAAACTGGAAAAAGCCTAGATGCCGTCATAAGTAAATGGGGAAACAAAGTCAGCAAACATATATGATGGAGTTCAGCTCAGTATTGAAAGGATTTCATTCTTTTACCCAAAAATATGTATAAATATCAAAATAATTATACTAGGAAAAAGAAATCAGGACACATTCTATACACATTTCTAGAAAAAAAGAAAATGAATCTATATTAACAAAAAGATTAGTGGTTGCCTAGGGTTGGGGGTGGAGAAGAGAGGGTCCCCAAAGAGGTACAAGGACTTTTTAAGGATGACAAAAAAGTTCTGAATCTTGACTATGGCTGTGGTTTTATGGATGCATCTTTAAAACTTATGAAATTGGACAATATAAGTGGATACAATTTATTGTATTTAAATTATTCCTTAATAACATGGATAACCAAGATAAATAGCAATTATTTATTACAACAATACAGCACAATGCTTTATTAACTTTTTAAGTTTTAAGCATTTCCACAAGTGCGTTAAAAAACCTGAGTAATTGAAAAAGCAAATGAGCAAAATATATGTAAGATGGTTTATAGAAAATACAATATAAAGGACTTTTTTTTTTTTTGGCTGTACCCACAACATGCAGAAATTACCAGGTCAAGTATCAAAACCAAGCCACAGCAGTGACAACACTGGATCCTTAATCATTAGGCCACCAGGAAACTCCTAAATGACATTTTAAGGTGCTCTTTTTCACTCATAAATTTAAAAATGCAAATCAAAACTATGAAATTCCATATTGCATCCATTAAATTGGAAAAAATTACAGTTTGATAATGGTCTAGAGAGTGGGAGACCCAATATCACACACTGCATATCATAAATTGGTGCAGCCTTTCTGAATGACAATTTGGCAGTAGCTATGCAAATTAAAAATACACAGAGCCCTTAACCCAGTAATACATGTGGGAATATACCTTTAAAAATTTACTGTTATGCATTTACAAAGATGCTCACTGAAGAGTGTTTTGTAACACTGCAAATTGGAAACAACATAAATGTTAGTCAATAAAAGACTAGTTATATAAATATGATATATTAAGTAATGGAACACTACCTAGTCATTGCAAATAATGAAGCTCATCTATATGCATTAACATGAAAAATTACTAAATCATGTTATTAAGTTAAAAAAACACAACAATAAAAATCCAAAGTTCCCAACATACATCCTGTGTGCTATAGTTTGAATAAAAGATACACACACATATATATACATAAAAATGTATACACATAAAATATATTGCATGGATTGGAAAAATCTAGAAACATGCACATACAGGGAAAATGTTCATTGTGTTTACTTTGGCATAGAGATATGAGTATAGACGTTTCTAGAATAAGAAATCCACCTCTTCTCCAAGTCACCAAGATTTTACCTTCAACTGTCTTCAAACAATTGAAGGGTTTTTTTTTTTGTAATTTTACTTTTAACCCCTTAACCTATCTGCAATTTACTATGTTATATGGTAGCCAGTAGGAATTCAGTTTTATATGGATAATTGTATTCAGGTATATTATGATTTTTTGTCATTCAATACTTCTACTTAATTTCAATTTCTTTTTTCTTTCTTTCTTTTTTTTTTTTTTTGTTGTTGGTCTTTTTGACTTTTTTTTAGAGCTGCACCCATGGCAAATGGAGGGTCCCATATAGGGGTCCAATCGGAACTGAAGCTTCTGGCCTAGGCCACAGCCACAGCTGCACTGGATCTGAGCCTCTTCTGGGACCTACACCGTAAAGGCAACATTGGATCCTTTACCCACTGAGTGAGGCCATGGATCAAATCCACGTCCTCATGGATGCTCGTCAGGTTTGTTAACCACTGAGCCGTGATGGGAATTCCTGAATTTCAATTTATAAATAATTTCTTTTATTCTGGCCTTTCCTCTTAGATGATCCAGGCTTTCCCACAAATATCCAGTCAGTCATAGGCAGAAGCCTGATTGGCAGCTGGGTAGGCCTAGTGGGCTGGTCAATGGCAGGCTTTTCAGAGGGATCTGGTGGGAAGGCATCTCTTATGACCGATGCCTGTTCCATAGCCAATGTGGGAAGGGCTTTCACCTAAGTTACTTCTGCTCATTAACTCCGCCGGTGTTTAGGGTTCAATCTGATTTCCTTTAAAGAAAATATTCCCCTAACCTTTCGACCTGGGGGCAATTGCTGGGCTACCTATGCCCCACCTGCACAGGTCTGAGCTGTCTGTTCAGACATTTAATTATTTCCCCTCATTTTAGGTACATAGCTCCTTTCTACTCTATATCGCGAATCTTCTCTGGGATTCTGCACCCCTTTGGAGCACCTTGGTATGTATTCTAGGCTGTGACTTCATCTGCCCTGTTTTGTTGGCCCTCACTTTGCCCCCATTTTTGAATTACAATATGTAGCTATTTTGTCTGCTATGGTATTCCTCCCATGCTCTTTGCTCTTGTGGGTTTATCTTAGTTTTACGCCTTTACTGTAAATTTAATATGAAGGAATGGGAGGTAAATGCACTTTCTAATTGATTGCCTTTCCCTGGAAGCCTAGGAACTAATTTTTAAGCAAAGAAAAGTTGAGTGTTATCTTAGGTAGGATCATTATATGTTGGTGAGAGGCACTGAGGAGGAAATGTTTAAGAAGTTGTTTTGAAATAAAGGACCGGAGCAAAATAGACCACATCATTGCATCACAGATGTCACTGGGCACCCATGAGAGAAGAGTGCATTGGTGGGAAAAGAACCCAAATTGTGTGTGTGAGCAGTTACAGTGTCCACCCATAAGTGGCCACTTTAAGCATCACCTTTGTCCCTAAATCTCAGTCAACATCCTCTATTCAAAAACTTACTTCTGACCACTGTCTTTGGACTATTTCCAATCATTACCTCTGCCCTTCTTGAGACCTCCCAGATATTGATCTTAAGCTTATTTTCCTATTTTGTTTTTTCTCAGCCTACAGACAAAGACATTATATTTCCAGGTTCTATTCTGTCCACTACCACAATAGGGTAAGACTGTTTGACCTGGCCCAGGACTCATTCCCCCTGCCTTGCCCTGCAATTCCCCACCACACACCTAATCAGGGTGGCCCTCTGACCCATCTTATTCTAGACCATAAGAGAGGACTGAGGAAAGAGTGAAGCGGTGGAGAAAGTGTGAGTATCATGCTACCTCTCTCAGAGTAATACTGCGATTAGTATTGAGAGGGTCTTGTGTTTCTTCACATCCCTAAGAACTTAGCAAATACAATAAGCAGTAATTAAGTGGAATTCAATTGAATGGAGCATTTTCTAACTCTGTGGTACTTAACAGCATTACCGAAATCATCATCTAAGCACACCTAGGAGGCAGGCAGTTATAAATGCTCAGCATCCTAGATACTAAAAAAGGCAGACCCTACGCTCTCTAATTTACTGTGGTTACCTCATACCTCCTGATCCTATCTTTCAGCCAACAATGTTAAGCATAGCCATTGCTCCCTTTGTATTCATTTCTCCCACAGATGCTATGGAGTACCTGTTATGGGCCAAGCACTCTGTAGGCACTGAGGATACAGCAGTGAATAAAACACTGCCCTTCTGGAATTTACATTGTGTGATTCACAGAACTCCCAAATGGCAGCTTATTAAGAATTTATTTAGGGAGTTTCCTGATAGTCCCATGGTTAAGGATCTGGTGTTGTCACTTCTGTGGCTTGGGTTTGATCTTTGCCCAGGAAATTCTACATGCTGCAGGTGCAGCCAAAAACAAAACAAAACAAAAACAAAAACAAAACAAAATTTAAATTCTTCTACTTTGGAGGGAAAGGGATCCATTGACCCCTGGATGGAGACGAATCCATAAAGGCATAAGTGCCTCTAACTTATGATCACAAATTGTGGGGCTTTCTGAGCAAAGCTGCCATGGCTGGTAACTGGGATCAAGCAGGAACAGCAACCCTGCTTATGTGGACAGCAGAGAAAGGCAAAATGCCCAAGAGGCTAACAGTGTCTACTAGCCCCATCCTTCAGGGGTGCCCATGGTGTTTACTGTCAAAACAACTCATTCATACACATGCTGTGGGTATCCCTGTGCTAGAACAAAGGGAAAGTCCTGACAGGCAGTGTAGATGAGCTGCTGACCTGGCCCTCCCCTTGGTCCAAACTGCAACTGAATCTTGGGGCGCTGTGGTTCAAAGTAACCATGAGACCACAAAGAACAGCCAAAGCATGTTCTTATTTTTCCACAAAAGGTTATTTGATTTTGTAAACTTGCAACCTTGCAAAGATCATCCATGATCCAGTAATGGAACAGAGTAGACACGTACTGTACTGAGCAAATCAAATTAAACTTGCTCAACAGACCAGTTGCTCTCATGCTGCAGGTTGTACATACTTCCTACTCCTCAGAAATGTCTGTATTTTAAGAGAATCAGTTAAATGTAACCAGAATAGACTTTTAAAATATGTTATATCTTTCCTCTATATTATTATTATTTAGTAGTCATGCCCACAGTATGTGGAAGTTCCCAGGCCAGGGATCAAACCCATGCTACAGCGGTGACCCAAGACTCTGCAGTGATGATGCTGGATCCTTAACCGCTATGCCACCAGGGAACTCCCTCCATATTATTTTAATTTGTGCCAGTCATAATGTACCCCTAAAACAATTAACTCATAAAATATAGTGACTGTACACATTACAGCAGGTAACTTTTATTTTTCCTTTTATTGTATTGGCTTTTCAAAATATGAAACCGTAAATCAAAAGTAATAGTGTTATCTTATGAAAACTAAATGTCACTCTGTTCATTTGGTTCCCAATCATGGAAAAAATAAATAAGGAGACAGGAGGAAAGATGAATCAGATCTGTACAATGTGGTGCATTCACGGTTTCCATTTGTCTTACTCTGTCAGCTCATGCTCTGCAAAAATGTTGCTATTAAATTCTAAGAAGGAATATCTGTCAATATAATCTTGGAGGCAGCTACAAACAAATTTAATCAACTGAGAACAAGGGTGACTAATAAACTCCAGCGAGAATTAGGAGGCTGTTCAAGAAGCAGAATAAACGTTGATGTATTGCTTGAAAATATGACTATGGTTTCCCTGAAAAGTCTATTCATATCATGCTCTTTAGATGTCTGGATTTTGGCAGCAGCTCCCAGAAATGGAGTGAAGGTAATCACACAAGTAGAATATATTAATTGCATCACCCATGGTGGAGGGGCAGGCGGGGCTGGGGCCCTGGTGTTACATGCAGAGCAGACAAAGAACAAGGAACAAGAGAGACCGGGAGCTGCTGAGGATGTGCTCTCTCCTTTCTCTCTGCTTGCTGGTCCCAATCATCTGTTTCCCATCTATAGGGAATGAATGGAGTGGGAATTGGGGTGTATTCTAATATGATCTTAGAACATATTGGTGTTCTAATATGTCTTGGAACACTGAGGATGGGATTTTTTTCCATCATGGCATGTCCAGAAATATTGAATCCTATCTCCAGATATCTGGGTGGGTCTCTAGGAGGTCCAGGGACATATAAAAGAGAGCTTGGACAAGGGCACACTTGGAGTCAGACCATCTGATAGAATGGGATTCTTCACACATGCCAGATCAACCACAGAAACATTGTGGTAACTGAAAAAGAATTGGCAAAATGAAGAGGTACTTTGACAGAGTGGCTCAGTCTAAAGATCAAGGATGAATTTAAAGGGGGTGATGATTTCAAGTACAGTGTGACTCAGTGACTCCCACCCCACCATCTCCCCCCACTTCCCAGAATGCGTGAACATGCTCTGGGCAGGAGAGAAATGGGGTCTAAAGCACCCTTCTTCGAACCCTAGGGAACATAAGAATCAACTGACACTCTTGTGAACACAGATTTTGATTCAATAGTCCAAGGTGGAAAAGTGGGGTCTGAGATTCAGCACTTTAACATCTCCCAGGTGATGCTACTACTGACCTGAGTTAGAATCCCAAATCTGGGAGTTCCTGTTATGGCTCAGTGTCTCTATGAGGATATGGGTTCAATCCCTGGCCTCATTCAGTGGGTTAAGGATCCAGCATTGCCACAAGCTGTGGCATAGGTTGCAGATGCAGCTCAGATCCAGTGTTGCTGTAGCTGTGGCATAGACCTGCAGCTGCAGCTCTGGTGCAGCTCTGATGCTATCCCTAGCCCAAGAATTTTCCATATGCCAAAGGTGTGGCTTAAAAAAAAAAAAAAAAGCAAAATCCTGAATCTGCCATCTTTCCAGCTATGGAATCTTAGCTCAGTTTTCCTCTTCTCTATGATGTGGGTAATAACTATATCTACTTTCATTGGTTGCTGTGAGGATGGAAGGATATGATAGAGCTATATATATAGTCCTGGTATCTACTTAATGCATAAGTAAGGAGGTGTTGGTTACTTGCCTTTTGACACTTAGCTCCCTTTCTAACCTTCTGAACTCAAAGCAGTTATGATCCACCTAAAGTTTCTGATAGGCCTCTGCTAACCATTGGAAGATATTGGTGGAGTAAGAGGCAGTAGAAAAAATAAGCCCTTTTCCTTCCTTTGCATCTATCTCTGGAAGTGGCAGAGGCAGAAGCCCCAAAGCTTCAGAAACATGGGTTCATGGATTCTTGACTGCAGCAGCTGCAGTAGCTGTTACAGCATTGACAGCGGCAAGCAAACGTAGATGACTGCCAGGTGTTGCATTAGTGGCAGGGTCATGGCAGCTGGAGCAGCAGAAACAAAGTAGAGGCTCTAGATATTTCCACAGAAACTCCAGCAGCCTCAGCAAGACTGGGCTCAAGGGCCCCTGGAGAGCCTGGAGTGGTTTGACAACAGCTGTGTTACTAACAACACTCTAGCAGCCTCAGAAGTACAGCCCCTGTGGATTACACAAAACACCACTGTCCCTTTTGTCCTTGTAGCTCTGGGAATGTCCTAAACTAGACATTAGCACATCTCAGGCACTAATCTCTGAGTAACAGCACTTTTATTTCTTGATTTCCTGGTCCTTCCAACACTTTTATAAGCATTTCCCTTGATTAAATTCTGTTAGAAATAACTAGAGTCACTTACATCTTCCTAACTAGATTGACAAGTACCATTATCAGTACTATCAACAGGAACAATTTTTCCAGGCTGGGGGTGAGGTGAGCAAGGGAAGTAGCAATGATTACTGAACCTTTGTCCATAGGAAGTGTGCATTTGAAAACATATCTTCGTTCTTGCCTTCTTAATATCCCTCCCCTAAAAATCATCCATATTTAGATAGAGTTCCAGGACTTCTGGTTATAATGGTAGGTTTTGGAAATCAAAACACATGATACTATATTCAAAAGGAAATGATAGAAAGATTGACAGAGTTGAGAAGTTGTTCTATAAAATTTAATAAAGGAATGATGAAAAATTTACTTATTTATTAAAGTATAGTTGATTTCCAATGTATCAATTTCTGCTGTATAACAAAGTGACTGTTATATATATATATATATATATATATATATATATATATATATACACATTCTAATTTTAGAAAAAAAATTTGAATAAAGGAAATTTAAGAAAAATTCAGGAATTCAAATATCCAAATAATGACAGTTTCAGGAAAAGAGGACAAGAAAACCAAGGAGACAAAATTGTACAGAAATAGTATGACCCATTTGCAGATCTGAAGGAGAGTTTCCAGTTTGCAAGAATTCTTTGATAGCCCAAATAAACGCATGGAAAAGCAATCACATGAACAACACCAAGGCACATAACCATTAAATTGTAGGAAATCTAGATAAAGAGAAAATTCTGAAATCTTCTGTAAAGAGAACATATCACATACAAAAGAGGAAGAATTATAACGATATTGAACTTCTCAAGAAACTGAAAAGTAATGGAGTAACACATTCTGAAATTGAAGGAAACTAATTTTTAAAATTATTATAATTTTATATAATTATTATATATAATAACATTTATTATTTAATGCATATAGCTAAATTATAAATCCACCATGAAGGCTATTTTTTGATACACAAGCTCAAAATTAAAAATTGTTCTTTCTATTGATCTTTTCTAGAAAGCTACCCAAGGTGGTACTCCAATAAATCAAAGGAGTAAAACAAGAGAAAGGACATGGGATCTAGGAGAAAATTTATTATTTTGGTTTGCATTGTCCAGAATCTGACTCTGGGACATGGATTTGAATGCTAGCAGGGCAGTGGAGGACAAGAGACAAGGAGGGAAAGACAACAAATAAGGGTATATTACCAAGCAAGGTGCCAGAAGTTGATCCTGTCAGGGAAATTCTGGGACACAGTGTGAATAGCATGGCTCAGAGTTTTCTCACTTGAAGAATGAAGAAGATAGGTTTATATCTAGGCTGTCCATCATTGGTTTAGAGCTGTCTCCAGGGGATGGTAATTCCCAGGCACTTCCAGTCTGGTGAATGGGCAAAGCAGAACCTGGAGAACAAAGTCTTCAGGAGAATAAATACAGGTGCTGGCAGGTGGCAGATGGACAGATGTGTGCTTGAGTGCAAGGGGCACTAGCAGTGACATACACCGCTTACAGTCGCAGGTCACAGTCCATTGGTGAGAACTAGCCATATGGCCCCAACTGGATGCAAAAGAGCCTGAGATATATAGTCCCTTGCTGGGGAGACCTTTCCTGACAATTTTACATCACAGTGAATGGTGGGTAGGGAGACCGTAAATCATTGGTGAACATCTATCTCCTACCATAGTGAGTTCTGCTCTTACCTCCTGAGAGCTACTAGAAAGAACAAGTGCCGTTGGAAGTTTCATGATGTCATTCTTGCATTAAGTTTTTTCCAGCTAAGTTCATTCTGTTCCACCAGAAGATACAACTGGAGTTCCTGCTGTGGTGCAATGGGATCAATGGCATCTCTGCAACACCAAGACACAGGTTCTATCCCTGGCCCAGTGCAGTGGGTTAAAGAATCTGGTGTTGCTGCAGCCACAGCATAGGTCACAACTGTGGCTTGGATTTCATTCCTGACCCCAGGAACTCCATATGCTTCAGGGCAGCAAAAAGAAAAAAAAAATATATATATATATATATGTATATATATGCAAGTATAACTAATAACATAGCACTTCTTTATCACTCTAAGCTCTAGTTAGCCTCAAGAAGGTTGTATATGAATCTCAGAAATCCATTCAATTCAATATATTTCAATTCAACAAATATTTATTGAGTCCCTTCTACTCTGCAAACCCCAGAAATTATAAATAGAACACTCTGTCATCTTCTAAATTCTAAATGCTGGGAATATTGCCAAGTGGTATCTGACACTGTGGTCATACCATATTTATCTTCACGTGTCTCAGGACATTTTGTCCGACATAGGTGATTACTAATAATCTAAATGATACTTCAATTTTCAGCAAAGTATCTAAAGTCTCCTATGCAGGAAATCTATTCATCTGCCCACAGCCAGATCAAATGTGATCTCTTGGGTGGACTTGCTCCCAGAAACCCCAAATGTAGTTATCAGATCCTTTCTGAGTGCTTCCATGGTACCCTATAAAGAACTATAGAAAAGAAATTCTGTATTGTATTTTAATTACTTTTTTTTTTTTGTGGTGCCCACAGCATGTGGAAGTTCAGGGGCTAAGGATCGAACCTGTGCCACAGCAATGACAATGCCTTAACCTGCTGCACCACCAGGGAACTGCTTTAGTTAAAATTGTGCTTCAAGTTTTCTCCAGAAAAAAATAAAAATGTAAGCTTCTCCAGGACAGGAACAAACTTGTTCTTCACTGTATCCCAAACACTTAGCATAAAATGCACACGAAGTGTGCTCTCCAATGGATTTATGAGTGATGAAGTCAGATTTACCTGAGTTTTCCATTTTTGTAACATCTGAAATTAACCAATGACCACTGTTAGAAATTCACCTAGGTCTCAGTGCTGGACATTTTCTTAGAAAGTGTTGTATGTTTCAATGTCTTCCATAGGTACTTATAAAGAACGCCCTTTGTAAGCCATTTTACTTGATCACTAGCACCATTCATCTGTGGACACTGGTTGATAATTGATGAATGATAGATGATAGATAATGATGACGATGATCATGTGGGCACTGTTGGTTTATCAATCTAGTAGGCGTGTACAAAAAAAAAAAAAAAACTCAGTAAAAGTCAGTGATGTTCTAGAAAGCGCATAGGACCATAAGATTCTGGGTGCTTATCCAGCTCCACCACCTAGTGGTTATTTGACCCTGGCAAGCCATTTATTTCCTCTTCTGTAGAATGCAAAGGATAACAGTTGATGAAGCTTTGGTAAGAATTTCAAAACTGTAACTATTTCTACTAACACAAACTACAAACTATTTCTGTAACCCAAACTGCTTAAATGTGTTTAGCTCCTAAACTATCTGATGAGATCTCTCTTAAGCAGCTTATAGTTCTGTTATAAATCAACACAAAAATGACAGCCCTTTAGAGAGACCTAAAAAGGATATGAGTATTCAGGTCATAGAAAAATAAATAGAAATGGCCAAAATCATTCCAAAAATACATAATCACTTAAAATTTTAGATTCCAAACAATGAATTTTTTTCTTTTTAAATTTTTTAAAAATTGAAGTAGAATTGGTTCACAGTGTTTCAGGTAATGAAATCAATTTTTCACCAGCTATATTGATAAAGAATTAACACTTTTGAAATACCTAAGAGTCCATGAAGATGTGAAGGAAATATGCCAATATTATTAAAGGAAACAGTTTGAAGGAAAAGTTAGGATAGCTGTCAAAGTACCAAAGTTTTTTAAAGTGCCTTTGATTTACAATTCTACCGTCCTATGGAGAAACAAAGACATATGCACAAGATTATTCATGATATCATTAATAACAAATACTGCTAGCAATTTAAATGCCTATCAACAGGGGTAGCATAAATGAATAATGGTTCTTGCAAAAAAAAATGAACTATGTTCCTCAGATATTAAAAACAATTAGTTATTTCTGCCTGGGTATATAGGTTTGTGGCAACACAAACTGCTGACTCTGAGCTAAGAATTTCAGTGTCTTAATATAATGAAATTGATTTCTTGATCATGTTCTAGCCCAATGTGGGTGTTCTGGTCAAGGTCAAGAGAAGGAGACTGGAAGGACATTGTTCCTTGCATTCCTTCAGATATCTGGACTGACAGAGCCTCTGCTATTTTTCAACACCTGGCTTTCACGGTTGCCTTAGTCATTAACATCCAGGAGGTAGGCGGAAAATGGGGAGAAGATCATGAATGGATATTTTTATGGACTAGATATATAAGGAGCACGTATCTCTCCTACTCCCATCCACTGGTTAGAACTTACTCAATTGGTCACACATGAGTGCTAGCAAGTGTTGGGAGTGTTGTCTGGCTGTGAACCCTGGAAGGAGTGGAGATGGATTGGTGATGGTGACCAACTCAAGCTCTTCCATGATGCTTCCTGTCAGTCAACTTTCAACATAGAAAATTAAGATGAACCTGCACTGTATAGAGCTGCTGTGCACGTGTATGTGTATATATACACAAAAGTGTGTGTATATGGATGTATGTAGATTCCACTTCTTTAGCGTTTTTAAATATATTTTAGAAAAGTACATGCCAATATGTGTATTTTGGTTTTCTAATGAATATTCAAGAAAATAATAAGTGATCATTTTGTTGAGAGAGACTAAAGTTGTGGTGAGGAAGGAGGCTTTCTTCCACGTGTTGCACTTTTCTTTTTGGTTTAATTATTGAAAATTATGAGTATTGGATTTGTATTTTTAAAAATGACTTGGAGTTCCCTGATGGCCTAGCAATTAAGGATTTGGCATTGTCATTTTTACGGCTCAGGTTCGATCCCTGGCCCGAAACCTTCCATTGGCACAGCTAAAAATAAAAAAGTTTAAAAAAATGTAAAAAATAGAAATAAAAATAAAAGTGACTTTAAGCGATGATAAAAATATCCAACTATAGGTGTGTTACTATTGTACATGTCTTAAATAGATGCAGCAATAAACCTAAGCCACATTCCACCCATAGGTAATGCTTCTTAAATGCTGAATGAATGAATTAATGAAAAAACTGTATAAATGACATGGAGGCAATAGGAATTCAACCAAGGGAAGAAACAGTAGGTGTTGTAGTTGTCATAAGTGCCTTCTTAAAGGACACAGAATATGGGTTTAGAAGTATACCTTAATTTGTAACAATTAACTTTTGTGTGGCTACTAGAGCAGAGTAGTGGACAGCAAGAATATCCAAATCTAAGAAGATGAAGAAAAAGAAAAAGGTACAAGCAGCTCCTGCATTGCTAGAACCATTTTGTATTCACCAAATTAAATTGACCATGACTTGGTTTCCTTTCACAGATTTTAGAACATTATATCCTGGTGTGTTTTACTTTTTTCAGTCCTTGTTATGACCAAGATTTTTCACTCTTGTTCTGTTTTCTGGGTACCTGCTCATTTGTAATTTCTCAGCATCCCCGGGGCCTCCACGTCCTCTTGCAAGACTCCCTGCCGTTATGGGCGCCATCTTTCTGTGGCCCATTACCAGGAAAGGGCTTCGGGACGTCACCTTCGCGGCTTTCTTTTACCTTCAACCCTCTGCTTGTAATCATGGGAGTAATGCAATTTTACTGATGGAGGTATATTTTCCTCCTCTCCAGAAAGCTTTGTTTTGTGTACCATAGTTAAAAAAAATATGTACAGAGTTATGACTATTGTATTTTATCAGCCAGAAGTAAGAACATTATATGAGGAGGAACGGGTGGCTTATAAAAGATATTATACTGCTTTCTGCTTTTGCTCTATATCCTGCAGGTAAACTGACTGATATTTTAATTTCCTCAGACTCTTTTGAAAGCTCTCTAAATGAATGTTCTGAAGAAAATATATAACTTTGGTTATCATACTTTATGGTTATTACTGTGTACACATTAAATGTGAATTAATGCAATAAAACAGTGCATTTCACATAAAAATACTATGAATTTCACTGCTGCCACTGACATAGCACATGTATCAATGTAATTACGGGTTACAAATCTTTGCCAAGAGAGGAAGTAACATTTATTTGATATTCACTTATTGTGAGAATTCAAAACAAATTTGAATTTTGATACCATACTTGTACCTGATCTATTCTCCTTACCTGAGGTTCCTTTTAGGAAATTAGCATATGCTTTAGATTTAGCTTTAAATCAATAACAGGTGGTGGCTTGGAGATATTTAGCAAAGACTGGAGCCAGTAAAAATCCACTTGCCACTAAACATGAATAATTAATTCTCACCCAGATATTTAAAGAAATTCTGAGGCCTTCATCAAATATCATCAATTTTAACAAATATTTTATAGTCTTGATATTATACTAAATAGATAAAATAACATGTACCTTGTAACAAGTGGTTACATGTTAGCAACTCTCTCCAACAGGCACTAACAATTAGTAACTGCATTCATAGAAATTCAATTTGATGCATTTGTATAAATATCTACTAATTGTGCTTTTTTTGTCTTTTTAGGGCTGCACCCATAGGGGTCAAATTGGATCTACAGCTGGTGGCCTACACCACAGTCACAGCATGGCAGGATCCGAGCTGTATCTACGACCCACAACACAGCTCATGGCAACACTAGATCCTTAACCCACTGAGCAAGGCCAGGGATCAAACCTGTGTCCTCATGGATACTTGCCAATTTTGTTTCCTACTAATTGTACTTTAAATGACCTAGCCAAACTTCGTTAAAAGTCAACAGTATTTATCAGCTAGTGAATTCCATATATGCTCAGGCAATATTTATATTTTTAAACTGTTAAGATCACATTGAAAAATAACTCGAGTCAAATCCTATGAAAGATTTTCTCCGTATATCCTATAGCATCTAGAACAAAAAGTGGGTGCTGATAACTAATGACTCTCACAATGTCTCAGAATTCCTTATTTTTACTCCTAGCTATGGGACCCAAACTTAGCCACAGTAGGTCAGAATATAAAGGTGCATATGTGTGTATGCAAGGAGAGGCTAGGACATATTTCCACCAGAAGCTGATGGAAATATGTTTTCCCTGATTGCATGTTTCTCCATATAAGTCATTTTCATACCCTTCTTCCTTACTAACAGAACACACCTTTATGTTTGGGAATTAGGCAGAGAAGATGTGATTTCTGTGATGGTGGACCCAGCCCCTGATCTAGGGATGGACATGAGCTCAGTTCTGGACAATATAAGGAGGTGTTATAAGGAGGTATCTTCTGAGAAAAAAAATTGCTGTCTAATAAGAGAAGGGTTACATGAGGAGAAGGGCTCTTTGCAAGAGAACCTCCGGTGGCTGGCCTATGAATCTGTGTCAGGCAGACTGGTGCTCAACCGCTGCTGACATTATAAAACTCTGTTGAAAAGACCAAGAAACATCAATGCAGCACCCTGACACTTTCGAGTCTGGAATAGTTTGCAGCTGCCAGCCCCGGGTGTCTTTGTATATGAGAAAAGTATGGCTTTTTCCATAATTATTGATGGTTTTGTATTTCTGCTGTTACTTATCTGAGTTTCTATTTGAAGTTTATAATCATCTCCAGAAGTTGAAAACAGTCATGAGGTTGTTATATTTTCTCAGCAGTCTTCAGAGGAGTCAGTTTAGATGTGAAAATGGGGAAGCTTGGGTTCGACACAGGCTGGGGCTTTACCAGGTGAGCAGAGTAAAGGGAGACGGAACAAGGAAATTCAGGGTGTTTAAAAAATGATTGCAATGTGACTCCTGAAATTGAAGTAAAGTGAAGAGGGAAGTGAACATGGGAGCGGGGTCCCTTGAGGTCTTCATGAGGTCAGAGAACTCTTGCAGTGGGCATATTAGAATAAAAAAATTGGGGGAGTTCCCGTTGTGGCTCAGTGGTTACCAAATCCGACTAGGAACCATGAGGTTTCAGGTTTGATCCCTGGCCTTGCTTACTGGGTTAAGGATCTGGCATTGCCGAGAGCTGAGGTGTAGATTGCAGACGCGGCTCGGATCTGGCTCGGATACCGCGTTGCTGTGGCTCTGGTGTAAGCCGGCGGCTACAGCTCTGATTTGACCTCTAGCCTGGAAACCTCCATATGCCGTGGGAATGGCCCAAAAAAACGGCAAAAAGACAAAAAAAAAAGAATAAACAAATTGGTAGTGTAGGAGAGAGTGGTTAACCTTTGGAACACGTATGAACTTGGCATAAGAAATGGAGCATTACTGATGCTGCCAAGTCCTTGAGTATCACTCTGGGCCTGGTAGATAAGTGCCATAGAGCCAGGGATTAGAAATGTGGAAGTCAAAATTCTGAGATATCAAGTTGACAACAGAGAGAATGATCACACACACTCACAAGAACATGCACATAAGGGGATCTGATTCATATGTGGATAACATACTTAAACACCCATTGCCATCCTCCTTCATGGCCACGCCCCACCATTCTCTCTATGGACTTGCATTACTCAGGGTCCCTGGTAAAGGGAGAGGAAATCAAAGTTGGAATAATTACCCCCTATCGCCATATCCCTTCCTGACTGGGGTTCTGGCCGTGGCTGAAAGTCATGATTATAGCTCCTGCTGGAGGGGTATGGCCTGCTTCCACAGCTGCTGGCTCTCTCCCTCACATCCCTCATCACTGTGCCTTCCAGCCTAGAGGCTGCCATGGCTTCACACGGGGTTCTCAATCATCCTGCATCTATTTCCTTAACTCCGCTTACACCTCTTAAAATATTTCCTTCACTCAACTTTCTTCAGTTAAACTTTGTGAGTGTGCTACCCAGGACCTAGATTATTTCAGCTGCTCTCATAATCTGTATCTACAGAATAGTGAATAATTAAAAAGTACTATATTAGGGAAGGTGTCAAAGAGTTGGATACCTAATATAGAATAATATGATATTAAAAGATGTTTTAAATTGGACTACAAAGTTTTAAAAACTAGAACTGTCCTTAACTATCAAAACTGAATCTAAATTCTGCATATGAAAAAAAGTTATTTTCAACAGATGGGGGTTAAATGACTATTGGCTAATTTTGCATCAGGGAGACAAAACGCTTTATTAATTTGGCCCTACCCAATAGTCCTTTTGTGCAATGTGGGATCTCACAAACCTCACTATGTTATATGTGAAGTAGAACCTACAAAATGTAAACTTTTGTTCTGGAAAGATGCCCTGAAACTGTTCACCTTTCAATTTATCCTAATTTCTATCACACGTGCACCTTTTCTTTGATATATTTCTGACATTCTTGAATTCATATTTTAAAATTACCTAAATTTTTCTATCATTTGTCATTTCTTAAAACTAGAAGTGCTTACAAATGATGCCTCGGAAGACAATTTCACATGATCCCATGTGGCTAATTTTTTTTTTTTAACTTTAAAAATTTTTTGTCACTCTGTGCCTTACATTTACTTCATTATTATTTCTGATGTTGGTCACAAACACTTTACCTTTCCAGTGGTTAAAAACTCCACTCAATGTTATTATATCTCTACCAGAGATACCTCTATAAAGATAAAACTCTGATAGGAATGTTCACATATACTAGGAGACAGAAGAATAAATACCATGAACCTTATCTTTTCTATTTGTACAAGCAGCAGAAAATATTTGACGACAAACATTCTTATTTCCATTTGTCACACAATGCTTTTAACAACATATTATCATCAGCTCATATACCAAGAGGTTGCCATTGATGTTATGTGTCAGGAAGATGCTTTTCTGATGACCTTTAAATATCACAATCCCAAGTGATGATGCAGAATGACTTTCTTTTGTCCCAAGACTTTCTTTAAAAAATCCAAATGCTTTGGGGTATGTCATCAGGCCAATGATGCAGTGTTAAATCCTTTGTAAGATGTTAGAGGGAAGGAAGGCTGTTAAACTTTGAATGTCAATTGTTACCTTTTTACCATGCTATTTTTACCTTGTGTGTAGAATTTTTCTTCTAAAGAGCACACAGGACTTTGTACAGAAGATCACCAATATTCCAAACTGTTGAGAGAAGGTGGGATGTGGGGGAGAGGGTGGGCAGCTATGCATCAATATAGAAGTGTTTTAAAGCAAAAATCATTCTCTGTGATGATGACAATAAGGATAAATTGTAAACTAGACTGTCCCATCTATCAGAGGCTGTGACACTTACCCACGCACAGATCAGGTCCTTATACTCCCAACAGGTGACCTTGATATTGAGCCAGCTGTCACTATGTGAATTCCATGTGAGAGGGGATATTTCCTCCACCTCATTTTTGTAAGCCAGATCCCCTTGGATAGTAAAATAGGCCAATTTCCTTTCTACTAAAATTCCTTTTTCCTGGCATGTATCTGTAATAATATGGTAAAATTATTTCCCAGGATAATTCTCAGGAAAAATATGTGTGTATTTGGAGAAGATCCTTTATTAAATTACTTAAGGTTGAGGGAAGACACAAAAGGCATACTGGAGACCATATATGGTCAATAAAATATCTTGACTATCTTCTAATAAGTAGGGAGGGGGGAATCATAACTAAGGGGCATTTTGACCTTTGAGCACAGTGGTCACTAGGGCTTACCATATGAGAGCAGAGCAAAATTGTTCCACCTAATAGGGAATATTCTAAGCATTGTTTAAAAAAAAATGCAGGAAGCAAGAGGGACTAGGAAGACAGTTGTCTAATGGGGTTTATGAAGACGATGAGGAATGAAATGTAAATATAATTGTGATGTACAATGAAAACTCTTTCTCTACTATGAAATCAACATAAAATTTTACATCACTCAGTAATAATTTTGATGTAATTGGCTCATCCAAGGAAAATGTAAATAATAGTGTATGCAAGGCAAACATCAGAGGAATGTCAATATTTGACATCTCTTTAGATAAGGAAAGATATTCACATCTTCAAGGATTTTTTTCTCTGTTTTCTTGCGCCAAGTAAAAGTGTTGATGATTCTTACTTTGTCTTGTCATATGCAATGGAATATGTTTTATAACCTTTTATATTGGAAGGAGAAAAAAAGTATACTTGCTTGTGGGAAAGCCTTATCTTAAAAAAAAAAATACTTCTAGCTCTGAGAATCTAATTCTCCCATAGTTGAAAATTCTATGTTCCCATTCTTAATCTAGATTTAGAAATTATCTTGAAAGAGTCCAGAAACTTCTAGTTTCTTCTTGGGATGCCGAAATCTGGGGAGAGCTGTACTCCCAAACTTATAACCACGGTACTAAAAGAAAAAAGCCAAACAAACTGCAAGCTTATGACTTTTCTTGGACACACCAGAAAGCTGATGTTGCTAGAAAACTATTAGCTAAAATCTAAAGAGACAGATGCATGTAGGAAGAGATGAGACTTAAGAACTTGCTTACTGAGAATCTGTTTACCTGGAGCAGATGCAGGTGGACACTGGTAAGAATAATTTAGTGACAATTGTTAGCAAACAGGTGGAGGCTGAGTAGGGGCAGGTGAAAGACTCTGGAGCCATAGAAGATGGAGACATAGAAAGTTTCAATCTTCCTTTTTAAGCTTTCCACCACAGGCTCCATCATACTCTCAAAAAATGACCACCAAAAGTCCCAAGAAAGTGTCCTTCATAGTGCAGGCCTAGGAAAGGCAAATAGCAGTCACTGCGGGAGAAGCCCAGATCCAGAGCAAATCTTCTCCCCCTATCTCTTTTATGGGAAAAAAAAAATCTATCATCTCCGTAGTGATAAACAGCCAACACTCTCACCCTGAGGACAGTAGTATAAACCTATTGCAGCCTGGGGAGGGGAAAAAAACCTTCTGTCCTTGGGGAAATATCAGGAATGTGTGCTGGACTTACAACTGCAGTTGATGGATGAAGAGGAAGGAGTGTTGAGAAGGTTATACCTGAGACCAGCAGAAACAGCATTTGTCTATTACTGAGACTGAGTCAAAACACCAGGGTAACAAGCATAAATTGCAAAGGTAACAACAGAATACTGCTAGAATAATTGAAAGAGTATGGAATCAGGTACTCTCTGTGGCACAGTGCAAAAGAAAGACCTAAAGCAGAGGGTAAAGCATGTATTAAGTAAAATATCCTGGCAAACCACCCCCCACCTGAAACACAAAGTATCGTCAAAGGAATTTAAACCCTGCGGAGCACTGAGGGTAACCATAGTAACAGCAAACCTGGAAAACATTCCAACTCTTGGCTGGATTAATTTAAACATGTGTATTAAAGGATTAGCAAGGAATAAAAATGGCCTAGCAGAAATAAAGGAGTCATGTCCTTTTTGTAGGAATAACAGCTATTTAACTCAATCTCTATTGTCCAAACACAAGGTGTCTCATTTTTGACAAAAATTCATCAGACATACAAAACGACAAGACAAAGCAATACTGCTGAGAGACAAAGCAATCAGATAGATATGACATTGATGTTGGAAATTAGTGGTAATTTAAATGTTGTAATTAATATGTCAAGTAATATGATTAATACCAATTATGATTACTTTTGATTAGTAGGCTAAGGGATCTAGTAGAACAGTATAAAACCTGCATGATCAGATAGGAAATTTCAGCATAGACTCAAAAACTATAAGAAATCATTAAATGGAAATATTATAAATGAAAGACAGTAACAGAGGATAGGAAATTTCAGCATAGACTCAAAAACTATAAGAAATCATTAAATGGAAATATTATAAATGAAAGACAGTAACATAGATGAAAAATGACATCAGTGGGCTCATAAGTAGAGCTGACATTGACTAAGATAGAATCAGTAAAGTGGAAGACAAGTCATTAGAAAATATCCAAATTGAGGCTTAAAAAAAGTTTGAAAATAAAAACAGAGCATTCAAGAACTGTGGAATTATAACAAACAGTCCAATAGTCTTAACAAGGATAAGAAAGAGATAATGGTGAAATAAAATATTTTTAAAACAATCGCTTAAGTTATCTAGAATAACTGATGCTAAATCACAGATCAAAGCAGGTGAAAGAATATCAAACAAATATTTAAAAACCACAAGTAAACTATTAATGAAACTGCTGAAGACAAAAGGTAAAGAGAATATCTTGATATAGCAACAGGGGGGAAAGCATTACACATTACACATACACAATACAGATAAGAATTAGAGCCTTTTTCCTGCCAGAAACCATGCAAGCCAGGATATAATGGAGGGAAATTTTTAAGGTGTTGAAAAAAATGATTTACTTATTTTGAAAAAGTTTACACAAGAAATCTATATCCAGTGGGGGGAAAAATGTTTTTGTTTTTTTTTTAAAATAATTTCTTTTATTTTCCCACTGTACAGCAAGGGGGTCAGGTTATCCTCACATGTATACATTACAATTACATTTTTTCCCCCAGCCTTTCTTCTGTTGCAACATGAGTATCTAGACAAAGTTCTCAATGCTATTCAGCAGGATCTCCTTGTAAATCTATTCTAACTTGTGTCTGATAAGCCCAAGCTCCCAATTCCTCCCACTCCCTCCCCCTCCCATCAGGCAGCCACAAGTCTCTTCTCCAAGTCCATGATTTTCTTTTCTAAGGAGATGTTCATTTGTGCTGGATATTAAATTCCAGTTATAAGTGATATCATATGGTATTTGTCTTTGTCTTTCTGGCTCATTTCACTCAGGATGAGATTCTCTAGCTCCATCCATGTTGCTGCAAATGGCATTATGTCATTCTTTTTTATGGCTGAGTAGTATTCCATTGTGTATATGTACCACCTCTTCCGAATCCAATCATCTGTCGATGGACATTTGGGTTGCTTCCATGTCCTGGCTATTGTGAATAGTGCTGCAATGAACATGCGGGTGCATGTGCCTCTTTTAAGTAGAGTTTTGTCTGGATAGATGCCCAAGAGTGGGATTGCGGGGTCATATGGAAGTTCTATGTATAGATTTCTAAGGTATCTCCAAACTGTTCTCCATAGTGGCTGTACCAGTTTACATTCCCACCAACAGTGCAGGAGGGTTCCCTTTTCTCCACAGCCCCTCCAGCACTTGTTATTTGTGGATTTATTAATGATGGCCATTCTGACTGGTGTGAGGTGGTATCTCATGGTAGTTTTGATTTGCATTTCTCTTATAATCAGCGATGTTGAGCATTTTTTCATGTGTTTGTTGGCCATCTGTATATCTTCCTTGGAGAAATGTCTATTCAGGTCTTTTGCCCATTTTTCCATTGATTGATTGGCTTTTTTGCTGCTGGGTTGTATAAGTTGTTTCTATATTCTAGAGATTAAGCCCTTGTCGGTTGCATCCTTTGAAACTGTTTTCTCCCATTCTGAAAGTTGTCTTTTTGTTTTCTTTTGGGTTTCCTTTGCTGTGCAAAACCTTGTCAGTTTGATGAGGTCCCATGGGTTTATTTTTGCTCTCATTTGTATTGCTTTGGGAGACTGACCTGAGAAAATATTCATGATGTTGATGTCAGAGAGTGTTTTGCCTATGTTTTCTTCTAGGAGTTTGATGGTGTCCTGTCGTATATTTAAGTCTTTCAGCCGTTTTGAGTTTATTTTTGTGCATGGTGTGAGGGTGTGTTCTAGTTTCATTGCTTTGCATGCAGCTGTCCAGGTTTCCCAGCAATGCTTGCTGAATAGACTTTCTTTTTCCCATTTTATATTCTTGCCTCCCTTGTCAAAGATTAATTGACCATAGGTGTCAGGGTTCATTTCCGGATTCTCTATTCTGTTCCATTGGTCTGTCTGTCTGTTTTGATACCAGTACCACACTGTTTTGATGACTGTGGCTTTGTAGTATTTCTTGAAGTCTGGGAGAGTGATGCCTCCTGCTTGGTTTTTGTTTCTCAGGATTGCTTTGGCGATTCTGGGTCTTTTGTGGTTCCATGTAAATGTTTGGATTGTTTGTTCTAGTTCTGTGAAAAACGTCATGGGTAATTTGATAGGGATTGCATTGAATCTGTAGATTGCTTTGGGTAGTATGTCCATTTTTACAATATTGATTTTCCCAATCCAGGAACATGGAATATCTTTCCATTTCTTTACATCTTCTTTGATTTCTTTGATTAAAGTTTTATAGTTCTCGGCATATAGGTCCTTTACCTCCTTGGTCAGGTGTATTCCGAGGTATTTGATTTTGTGAGGTGCAATTTTAAAAGGTATCATATTTTTGGATTCCTTTTCTAATAGTTCATTGCTGGTATACAGAAATGCAACTGACTTCTGAATGTTAATCTTATATCCTGCTACTTTGCTGAATGTGTTGATCAGTTCAAGGAGTTTTTGGGTTGAGTCCTTAGGGTTTTCTATGTATAGTATCATGTCATCTGCATACAGTGACAGTTTGATCTCTTCTCTTCCTATATGGATGCCTTTTGATTCTTTGGTTTGTCTAATTGCTGTGGCTAGGACTTCAAAAACTATGTTGAAGAGCAGTGGTGAGAGTGGGCATCCCTGTCTTGTTCCAGATTTGAGTGAGAAGGCTTTCAGGTTTTCCCCATTGAGTATTATATTTGCTGTGGGTTTATCATAAGTGGCTTTGATTATATTCAGGAATGTTCCCTCTATACCCACTTTGGCGAGGGTCTTGATCATGAATGGATGTTGGACTTTGTCAAATGCTTTTTCTGCATCTATTGAGATGATCATATGATTTTTGACTTTTTTTTTTGTTAATGTGGTGTATGATGCTGATTGATTTGCATATGTTGAACCATCCTTGTGAACCTGGGATGAACCCTACCTGGTCATGGTGTATAATTTTTTTTGGTATGTTGTTGGATTCGGTTGGCTAAGATTTTGTTGAGAATTTTTGCATCTATATTCATCAATGATATTGGGCGATAGTTTTCTTTTTTGGTGGTATCTCTGTCTGGCTTTGGAATGAGGGTGATGGTGGCATCATAGAATGTCTTTGGGAGTATTCCTTCTTCTTCAACCTTTTGAAAGAGTTTAAGGAGGATGGGCACCAGTTCCTCTTTATATGTTTGATAAAATTCACCTGTGAAGCCATCTGGTCCTGGACTTTTATTTGTAGGGAGTGATTTTATGACCTCTTCAATTTCATTTCTAGTGATCGGTCTGTTCAGTTGATCTGTTTCTACTTGATTCAGTTTTGGCAGGCTGTAAGATTCTAGAAAATTGTCCATTTCTTCCAGATTGTCAAACTTGTTGCCATATAGTTGTTCATAGTATTCTCTTATGGTTTTTTGGATTTCCGCTGTATCCGTTGTGATTTCTCCTTTTTCATTTCTGATTTTGGTTATTTGGGTTCTTTCTCTCCTCTTTTTAGTGAGTCTGGCCAGGGGTTTGTCAATTTTGTTTACCTTTTCAAAGAACCAGCTCTTGGCTTTATTAATTTTCTCTATTGTTTTTTGAGTCTCTATTTGATTGATTTCTTCTTTGATCTTTATAATTTCCTTCCTTCTGCTGACTTTAGGACTTTTTTGTTCTTCTTTTCCTAATTCATTTAGGTGGAGGGTTAAGTTGTCCATTTGGGATCTTTCTTCTTTTTTGAGAAAGGCCTGTATTGCTATAAATTTCCCTCTGAGCACTGCTTTCACAGCATCCCATAGATTTTGAGAGGTTGTGTCTTCATTATCATTTGTTTCAAGGTAGTTTTTAATTTCCTTCTTGATTTCCTCATTGACCCATTGGTTTTTTAGTATCATGTTGTTTAGTCTCCATGTAGTAGGTTTTTTCTCTTTCCTTTTCCCATGGTTGATTTCTGATTTCATGGCATTGTGGTCAGAGAAGATACTTGAGATAATTTCTATGCTCCTAAATTTATTGAGATTAGCTTTGTGTCCCAATATGCGGTCGATTCTTGAGAATGTTCCATGAGCATTTGAGAAGAATGTGTATTCTGCTTTTTTTGGATGTAGTGTCCTGAAGATATCAATGAAGTCTAACTTTTCTATTGTTTCCTTTAGGCTCTCTGTTGCTTTATTGGTTTTCTGTCTAGAGGATCTGTCCATTGATGTGAGGGGGGTATTAAGGTCTCCTACTCTGATTGTATTCTCATCAATATCTCCCTTTATGTCTGTTAATATTTGTTGTATGTATCTGGGTGCTCCTGTATTTGGGGCATATATGTTGACGATAGTAACATCCTCTCCTTGGATGGATCCCTTAATCCTTAAGTAGTGTCCTTCTTTGTCTTTCTTTATGTCTTTTGTTTTAAAATCTATTTTGTCTGATATGAGTATTGCGACTCCTGCTTTTCTGTCATGTCTATTGGCGTGAAATATTTTTCCCCACCCTTTCACTTTCAATCTATATGTATCTTTTGTCCTAAGGTGAGTTTCTTGTAGGCAGCATATTGAAGGTTTTTGCCTTTTTATCCCCTCAGCCACTCTGTGTCTTTTGATTGGGGCGTTCAGTCCATTGACATTTAAGGTGATAATTGATAGATGATTATTTATTGCCATTTGAACCTCGTGTTCCAGTTGATTCTATGGTTCTCCATTCTTCCTTTCTTTTTTTTTTTTTTTTTGGTTGGATGGTCTCCTGTTATTATCTGCTTGAGTGTATTTTTTTTCATTTTTTGCAAATGCAATATTTGCTTTTGGCTTGTGGTTGCCCTGTTTTTTAAGTATGCTAACCCCTTCCCATAATTGTGTGTTTTAGCCTGATGGTCCTGTAAGTTCAAACACTTCATTACTATATTAAAATTAAGAAGAGAAACATACAAACAAACAAACAAAAAGGGTTATTTACTTCCTAACATCCCTTGCCCACATTTTATGGTTTTGATGACTCTTTTTTATTTTTTTCTTTTTAATTTTATCTTGTTTGAAGCATGTTCATGATTAAATCTGTATGCTGGCTTATTTGAGTGACTGCTCTGTGATTGCGGTTTCCTCAGTCCTAGTTCTTCCTCTTCTTCTTTTTTTTTTCTTTTCTTTTTTCTTCCCTTTCCTTCCTTCCTTTTTGGTTTAGAGAAGCCCTTTCAATATTTCCTTTAACCTGGGTTTTGTGTTGAAGTATTCTTTAAGTTTTTGTTTGTTGGAAAAAATTTTTATTTCCCCTTCTATTTTAAATGATATTCTTGCTGGATAGAGTATTCTAGGTTGCATATTTTTTCCTTTTAGCACTTTAAATATCTCTTGCCATTCCCTCCTGGCCTGTAGTGTTTCTGTAGAGAAATCAGCTGATATTCTTATGGGGGTTCCCTTGTAGGTAACACTCTGTTTTTCTCTTGCTGCCTTTAGGATCCTCTCTTTATCACTAACTTTTGCCATTTTTATTATGATGTGTCTTGGTGTGGGTCTGTTTTGGTTCAGTTTGTTTGGGGCCCTCTGTGCTTCTTGTATCTTGAACCCAGTATCCTTTAGATTTGGGAAGTTTCCATCGATAATTTCTTCAAATATATTTTCCATCCCCTTATCTTTTTCTACTCCTTCTGGAATTCCTATTATGCGTAGATTGGCCCGCTGTATATTATCCCATAGGTCTCTTATATTGCTTTCCAGTTTTTTGATTCAGTTTTCTGTCTGTTGACCGGATTGAGTGATTTCCATTATTCTATCTTCCATATCACTGATTCATTCTTCTGCATTATTCATTCTGGTTTTTACTGCCCTTAGTTCAGTTTGGATCTCTGCAAATGAATGTTCTAGTTTTTCTTGGCTCCTCCTTATATTTTCTAGTTCCTTTCTGAGGGTATCTGCATTACTGTTCATATCTTCTCTTAATTCCTTCAGTATTTTCACTATTTCTCTTTTGAACTCCAGGTCTGTCAGACTGCAGAGATCTGTTTCATTGTTGACTGTTTTAGGTGAGTTCTCCTGTTGGTTTGGCTGGGGGTGGTTTCTCAGCTTCTTCATCTTGCTTGTTGTTTTCTTTCTCCTGAGGGAGTTGTACTCTCCGTTATCCGGCAGTGTTTGCCTTGTCACTGCCATGGAATATTTCCTGAGGGCTGGTGTTGTTGGTCAATCTTTTTTGAGGCAGTGTAGATTTCTGGAGTGTTGATGGGGCTAACAGTGTTTCTTTGAAGCAAAGGAGGACTTCCTGAGGGCAGACAGGACTGGGAGGTCCAGACCACGATTGTAGCAGATTTCACTTGGTCATGCAGAGCTTGCTCTGGTGTTTTTAGGCTGTGGGGTTCTTGCGGGGAGTGGCAGTGTTAGGCAGCTGTTCCTCAGGAGTGCAACACCCCCTGGGGGCTGGAGCAGCTATCTGGGTCACTGAGAACCTAAGAGGCTCTTCCCTAGGGCAGCCCAACTCAGAAGGACGGTCTGAGAATGTAGGCGGATCTTTTCACAGTCTGGCCAAGCTTGTTGCAGCTTTTCTGGGCTGCAGGGGCTCTTCCAGGGGGCTGGTGGTGCTGAGCAGCTATTCTGTGGGAGTGGGGCACCCCCTGGGGGCTTGGGCAGGTAGCAGGGCCACTGGAAACCCAAGAGGCTCCTCCCCAGGGCAACCCGACTCAGAAAGACCGTCTGAGATCTTTTCCCGGCTCAGCCAAGCTTGTTGCAGCTTTTCTGGGCTGCAGGGGGTCCTGCCTGGAGCTGGCAGTCCTATGCAGCTGATCCACTAGGGCACCCCCTGGGGGCTTGGGAGGGGGAGCAGGGCCGCTGGAAATCCAAAAGGCTCCTCCCTGCAGCAGCCCGACTCAGAAAAACCATCCGAGAATTAGGCAGATCTATTCACAGCCTGGCTAGGCTTGTTCTAGCTTTTCTGGGCTGCAGGCCTTTTCTCGGGGGCTGGTGGTGTTTGGTGCTGCTCTGTGGAAGTGTAGCCCCTCCAGAGGGCAAGCAGGCCTGTGCAGGGACAGTCCCTGCGGTGGTAGGCTTCAGGCAATTGTTGAGGCCAGCCCTCCTGGATGGCAGGCAGCCCCAGGTTCGGCGAGAGCATAGGGGGTGGCAGGGGTGGGGGGAGGGGATGCACTGGGAAGCACAGCTTTCTGCTAGCTAGCGGGCCTGTAAGCTTGTGGGGGTGTGGGGGGTATTCTATGGGGACCCACCCCTTTTTCTCTCCCCTCCCCAGCATGGGCGAAGACTAGGCTCTTTTCCTAGGTTCCCTCTGATGCGGCTTTCCACTTCCCCGCCCCTAGAGTATTGCTCCCTTCCTCTGCGACAGCTTTGTTTTCTAATCTCCCAGGCAGTCTCTGCCCCATCAAATGGTTTCTAGACCTCCCAAGCAGTTTCCGCTCTGCCCCCCCCCCAGCCCGTTATCAGGGTCTAACCTCTGGAGCCGAGATCTCGGTGCCCAGCCCTTACCCAGGCTTCCCCTGGCCCTTTCCCGGGGACTAACCTCTGGAGCCGAGGATTCGGTGCCCAGCCCCCACCCAGGCATCTCAATTTTTGGTGACTGTGCCCGTAGTTCAGATGGTCTGTTCAGTTTTTGATCGGCTTTTCCATACTCCAACTTACTGCTACACTCTTCTCTGCATCTGGAGATTCCTCCGGTTTGTTTGATCTTTCCCCCGGTAGGTGACTTTCCAGGGTGCGGGATCCCTTTCTCCTCCTCAGTTCCCTTTCGGGAGCACCCGTCCCACTGGATTCACCTTCTCTCACTCTCCTCTTTTCTCCTGTTCTGCCCAGTAATGTCACGAACTTCTTGCCGTTATTGGAGTTTAGGTTCCTCTGCCAGCGATTGGTTGCTGTTCTGTGCGAGTCATTTATTCTGTAGATGTGCTTTTTTTGTTGTGTTTGTGGGAGAGGGCGAGCATGTCCCCCTACTCCTCCGCCATCTCATCCTCTCTCGGAAAAATGTTTTTAATGAAGTAGAAAAAAATGAAGGAGAAATACTTTCTCAGACAAATAAATACTGAAAGAACTCGTTGCTAGCAAACCTATACCAAAAGGAATGGTAATGGGAGTTCTTTAGTCAGAGGGAATATTAAATAGAAACTGGGATTTACATGAAGAAATGAATAGGACCAGAAATGTAATAAATGAAAATATAATTATTTTTCTTGTTTTTTGGTAGCTCTAAAAGAAAGCCATTGTTTAGAGCAAAAATGCTGGCAATGTATTATGTGTTTATAGCAAACATAAATAAATGTGTGACATCAATAACTCAAAGTTTGAGAGGGAGGAATTGGGAATCTACTGTTTAAGTTTCTTAAAGTCCTTAACTAAACATTAAGTGGTATGGTAGTATTTGACAGTAGGCTCTGATTTAAGTTCTGTCTTATAAACCCTACAGCAATCACTAAAAAATGTAACAAGTGGTATAAAAAATAAGTCAAAATTTTGAATAAAATAGAGTAATAATAAATAACCCAAGAGAAGACAGAAAAGAAAAATAAGGGAAAGAAAGGGCAAATGGAAAAATTGATAACATATATTAAGAATATATATTTTAAACCAGTTCCATATCAATAATTATATTAAATGTGAAGGGTTTAAATGTATAAATTAAGTAAAAGATTGTCATATTGGGTAAAAGTGAAAGTTCCAACTATATACCACTTGTAAAAAACAGACTTTAAATATAAAAATAAGTAAACTGATGGGGCAAGATGAAACCATGTAAACATTAATCAAATGAAAGCTGAAGGGGCTATATATATATTTAATTTTATTTTATTTTTAAAATTATTGTTATTGTTATTATTATTATTATTATTATTATTATTATTATTAGCCACACTCATGGCATGTGGAAGTTCTTGGGCCAGGGATCCAACCTCACCACAGGAGTGACAATGCTAGATCCTTAATCTGTTGAGCCACCAGCGAACTACTGAAGTGGCTCTATTAATACCAAAGTGTACTCCAGAACAAGGAAAGTTATCCAATACAAACATTTCAGAATTACAGAGGTCAAATTTTATATGAGAAATAACAATTCTATACTAATGCATACAGAGTTTCAAAATTTATAAAGTAAAAATTTCTGGATTTGAAAGTAGAAGTATACAAACTCATAATAATAATTAGATACTGTAACACTCTTAGTAATTGATGGAACAAGTACACAGAAAATCAATGAGATATAGAAGAGCTGAATAAGTCTAAAACCAAATTGATCTAATTGACATTTACAAACTACTTGAGCCAGTAGCAGTATAATGTACCTTATTTTCAAGTAGACATGAGCCATTCATCAAGATAAACCATTGTCTATGTCTTAACAAATTTAAAAGAATAGAAATCACACAAAATTAATTTCTGGGACAATAATGTGATTATGCTATGAATCAGTAACAGAGGATATCTATAAAATCTCAAATATTTGTAAAAATTTAACAAAGATATTTCATAATCCCTAAGTCAAAGATGACATTTCATGAAAACTGAAAATATTTGTAACACATAGAAAATAAATATTAAACATATCAAAGTTTACTACATAAAACTAACATAGTGCTTAGAGAGAAATTTATAGCATTAATTTTTATATTAATAAAGAATAAATGTCACAAATAAGTTATCTTTCTCTTTGAGAGACTCAGAAATGAAGATGAAATTTAAGCAAGCAAACAGGAGGAAATAATAAAAAGCAGAAATCAGTGAAACTGGAGATAGAAAAGCAATAGGGAAAAATCAATGAAACTAAAAGATGTTTCTTTTTTAAAAATCAACAAAGTTAATAAACCTCTCTAGAAATTCCAACTGTGGCATAGAGGATTAAGGATCCAGTATTGTCTCTGCAGTGGCATAGGTCACTGCTGAGGTACAGGTTGATCTACAGCCTGGCACACTGGATTAAGGATCTGGTATTGCCAACACTGCAGCTCAGATTCAATGCCTGGGCTGAGAATTTCATATGCTGCAGGAGTGGCCAAAATAATAATAATAATAATAATAATAATAATAATAATAATAGTAATAAACATAAACTTATCTAGCCAGACTAACCAAGTAATTGAGAGAAGAAACAAATTACTAATATTAAAAATGAAAGATGAAAAGAATACTATACAGATCCCATAGATTAAAAGAATGGTATGTGGCTACTGTAAACAACTCTATGCTCATAAATTTAAAAACTTAGAGGTACTCTTTTGGCACAGTGGATTAAGGATCTGGCATTGTCAGTGTCACTGCCATGGCCCAGATTTGAGCCCTGGCCCAGGAATTTCCATGTGCCATGGGCATGACCAAAAAATAAAAAATAAAAGCAAAACCCAAAAACCTTAGATACAATGAACCAATTTCTTGAAAGACACAAAATGCCAATTTTTACTCAAGAAATAAATGGACTACTGAAATAGCCTATATTTATTAAAAATATTAAATTCCTAGTTTTAAGCTTCCAACAACAAAACATTGTCCAGATAAGTTCTACCAAAACTTTAAGAAAAATAACGATATCAATTCTACAAAATCTCTGCTAGAGAATTGTAGGAAAGGCAACACTTCAAAACTCATTTTAAGAGGTCAGCATTAACCTAGTGATAAAACTAGGCAAAGTCATTATAAAAGAGAGAACTAAGAAGAACAATATTCTTCATGAACAAGACACAAAAATCTCCTATAAGTAGCTGATCAAACCTAACAAAATACAAAAAGGACAATATATATCTGACAAGTGAGTTTATCCCAAGAATTCAAAGCTGCTTCCACATTCAAAAATCAAAGTAATTCACCATATTAGCAAATTAAAGAAGAAATAACAAATAATTATTTCAATTGATGTAGAAAGAGCATTTGATAAGTGTCAACATTAATTCAGGATAAAAACTTCCAACAAACTAGAAGTAGAAGGAACTTTCCATAATTTGATAAAGGGCATCTATACAAAACCTGAAGCTAACATCCTTTAGTAAAAAAGTAAATATTCTAAAAAAAAAAATTTAAAAACTCTGAGTTAGTTAAGAAGATATGGATGTTCTCGCTCACCACTTTATTTACTGGAAGATCTAGCCAGTTGAGTAAACAAGGTAAAGGAAAAAAAAAAAAGGCATAATGATAGGAAAAGAAAGAAAAATTTCTCTGTTCACAGGCAACATTATTGGTCACTTAGAAAATTCCAAGAAAGTTACAGAACTAGAACACTAGTAATTAAATGTGGCACAGATGCAGGGTACAAAACCAATAATATAGAGTTCCCATCGTGGCTCAGAGGAAACAAATCTGACTAGCATCCATGAGGACTCAGGTTCGATCCCTGGCCTCGTTCAGTGGGTTAAGGATCTGGCATTGCCGTGAGCTGTGGTGTAGGTTGCAGACGGGGCTCAGATCCCACGTTGCTGTGGCTATGGAGTAGGCCAGTGGCTACAGCCCAGTTGCACCCCTAGCCTGGGAACCTCCGAATGCAGTGGATGCAACCCTAAAAAAGGCAAAAAAAAAAGAAATCAATAATAAAAAATCAATTGCATTTCTGTCAATTTTCTACTATTGCACCAGTGTACAATGAAATGAGAAATTGAAAAAACACACTAGCAACGAAAAATGATATATTTAGATACAAATCTTAAAAAAAATGCAGGATTACTATGCTGAAAATGACAAAACATTTATGAAATAAAATAAAGAAGGCCAAAACACATGGAGAAATATTTGTAGATTTGAAGCTTCAATAGTGTTAAGAAGTCAATTCCACCCAAAGTGATCTATAGATTAAACACAATCCTAAACTAAACTTAGCAGGTTTTTGTGGATATTGAAAAGCCAAACTCTAAAATTGTGTCAATTTGAAAAGACAACTCTAAAATTTGTGTGGAAAGATGGCAAAGGAACTAGAATAATCAAACAATTCTGAAAAAGAAAAACAAATTGGAGAACTCACATTATCTTATTTCAAGACTTATTATAAGTCCATAGCAATTAAAACAGTGTGGTATTGGCAGAGGAATAAATACATGATCAGTATAACAGAACAGAGAGCCCGGAAAGAGATTCACACAAAATACAGTCAACTGGATTTTTACAAAGGTGCAATAATATTTCAATGGAGAGAAAATAATCTTTTTAATAAATATTATGAGAACAACTAGATATGAAAATACAGTTGACCCTTGAACAACTTAAGTTTAAATTACACAGGTCCACTTATATGTGGATAATTTTCAATAGCAGATACTACAATACTGCATTATGGTATGTGGCTGGTTGAATCCTTAGACATGGAGGAACTGAGGATATGGAGAACCAGCTATGCATTATACTTGACTTAGTTTCTGAGTTGTTCAAGGGTCAACTATAAATGAACTTCCACCTATATTTTGTACCTTAATAAACCTTAACTCAAAATGGATCATAGGTCTAACTGTAAAATGTGAAAGTATAAATTTAAAAAAAATAGAAGAAAATAACTAAAATTGAGCTAAGAAAAGAGTGTTTTGGAGTTCCTGTCGTGGTGCAGAGGTTAACGAATCCGACTAGGAACCATGAGGTTGTGGGTTCAATTCCTGGCCTTGTTCAGTGGGTTAAGGATCTGGCATTGCCATTAGCTGTGATGTAGGTTGCAGACGTGGCTCAGATCCCACGTTGCTGTGGCTGTGGCATAGGCCAGTGGCTACAGCTCCGATTAGACCCCTAGCCTGGGAACCTCCATATGCTTTGGGAGCAGCCCTAGAAAAGGCAAAACAACAACAACAACAAAAGAGTGTTTTAACTATGGTACCAAAAGTAGGTCAAAATTCTTTTTGAAAATTGATAAATTTTCCTTATGAACATTAAAAATTTTTTCTTAGCAAAAGGCAATGTGAAAAGAATGAAGAGACAAGCCATGAATAAGGAGAAATATTTGCAAATGAAAACACATTTCTGACCAAAAATAACAAAACCTTGCATCTAGAATATATTTTTTAAAACTATAATACTCAAGAATAAGAACTCAAAGAACTATTTTAAAATGGTCAAAAGTTCTGCTCAAATTTCATCAAAGAAGATATGCAAATAACACATAAATACATTAAAAGATGTTAGTGTCATTAATCAAGTTAGGGAAGTGCAATTAAAATCACAATATACACACCTATTAAAATAGCTAGAATTTTAAAACACTCTAATACCAAGAGTTGGTGAGGATGTAGAGTAACTTTAATTCTAATGCACTATTGATGAAAGAGCAGAATGGCACAGCCATTTTGGAAAACAGTTTGGCAATATATTAAATAGTTAAAAATATACTTACCACACAGTCCAGCAGATTCACTTTGAAGTATTTACCCAAAAGCAGGGAAAACATACATTTGTCAGGGGGCTATTTGTAAGGGCCTACCTTGGCCAGACACCATAAAAGCCACCTGTATGAGTTGTTTCCCAAGGGGAAACACTGATGAGGCATGGGGTGCTGCCCCAAAAACTAACCTGGAGAATGTGGGAGGGGCCACTAGGAGGGAGGAGATGACCAACATCCCAGAATCCTTGGAGCTAGAATCCAATTTGTGCTGAGCAAGATGATTGGCCAGAGACAACTTGGAAACTAACCCCATTTCCATAAATCCTGAGACTATGAGCCATGTGGCATAGCAGTTGTCCTGGGTTCCCTGACCCTGCTGTGCTCCCCTTTCCGGAGCCTGCCAGGAAGCAACCTTCTTTACTCATCTGGTAAGGCTGTTGGGAACCCTGTAAGCAAGAAACAAGGTATCTCACTATTGGAAAATAAAATTAAAATTAGGAATTGGGCAAATCTGAAATAAACTCAAATGTTGTTGGATTAGGATAAGTGATATTGGAGTTCCCATATGGCTCAGCAGTAATGAACCCGACAAGTATCCATGAGGACATAGGTTCGATCCTGGCCTTGCAAGGTGGGTTAAGGATCTGGTATTGCAATGAGCTGTGGTGTAGGTTGCAGATGCAGCTCAGATCTGGGGTTGCTGTGGCTGTGGTGTAGGCCTGAAGCTGCAGCTCCGATTGGACCCCTAGCCTGGGAACCTCCATATGCTGCAGCAGGTGCAGTCCTAAAAAGGGAAAAAAAAAAAAAACTGAAACAAAGAATGGACAGTATCAATATAAATTCTCATTTATTATTATAATTATTATATGTGCAAATAGATGCTGAAATTAATATCGATGTGTGTGTATTTAAGGATTAACACACACACGCACACACATTCCAATTCTATATGCTTCAGGAATCTAATAAAAGCAGCTACACCTCAGTAGTAATGAAGATATTTTGCGCCCAGATCTTTGTTTCTAAATTAAAACAAGACACCATAGTATGCAGTTGATTCCAGGTATTGATCTCAGAAAACTCTAGATGAGCCTGGTGCATCTTTCCTTGTGAGAAATGAAGAAAGTGCTCACAAAAAGATGGGGCATAGGAACGGCTGAGAAGAACTCCAAAAGAACCAATCTGAACAATTTGCACGAACAACCAAAAAATAATGATATTGGAATAAAACCTATAGAAAAAAATAAGTGAGGTCATACTAAATGCAAGTAAATAAATAAGTAAATAAATAAAGGCTCTTTTTTACAGAAAAAAAATTTTTTGGTCTTTTTGTCTTTTTAGAGTGGCACCCACTGCATATGGAGGTTCCCAGGCTAGGGGTCTAATCAGAGCTGTAGCCAGCAGCCTACACCAGAGCTCCAGAAACACCAGATCTGAGCCACACCTGTGACCTACACCACAGCTCACAGAAACACTGGATCCTTAACCCACTGAGTGAGGCCAGGGGTCGAACCCAAAACCTCATGGTTCCTAGTCGGATTCGTTTCCATTGTGCCACAACAGGAACTCCGAAAAATTTAATTAATACATTTAGAAGGGATGAGGAAACCAGAAAATAATACAACAGATAAGATCCACCATTGAATGCTAAAACAAATGGGTGAATTTTGAGCAGAAACAGTATATTTCTATAATCTCAGTGTTTCTCTCCCAGAAAGTTATTAATGACAAAGGGAAAAATAGTCACTTTACAATGCAGAAACTCAGCAGATACTACCTTAATCCCAGGAATGAAGGGTCATGTCCCTGGTAATAAAATATATTGACATCATGCATTTTCTTATATGTTGCACCGGGAAGAGCATGTCATCTCTGTGGCATTCTTGTCAAAGAGGTCTGTCTACTTTTTGCCTTCTGTATCTTTCATTGATTTTTAGTCTTTCTACCCATAATTTTATGCTCCTATTATTGACATTTTGTCATAACTTTTCTTCTCAAACATGTATTTTCAAAGTTCACTTTTGAATTGCTAACTTCTTAACCTATGTTTGTCCAAGATTTCTGTTCTTGATAGTAAATGAAATCCAAGGATTAAGAAAGGCTCTGTTTTTAATGACTATTAATGGCTAGTGCCAATTCAGTTATAAATTAGGGTCAATAACGTCTAGAAATAGCTTTTGCATAGACTCAGCCTCAGGATGTCTCTGTCTCTCTCTTCCTTGCTTTTCTGTGTCAATGTTTGTCACTGACTTTCTGTATCTCTATTCTCTTCTTATTTTCCCTGTCTTTGGTAGGAGAAGCAGTAAATCTAGTGGTTAAGAGCAGAGCTCCTGTCCCTCTACCCGGAATCAAACATAGCCTGGCCAGGAAGCATTATGATCTTTCCATGTGTGGACCCAAAACAAACACACTGCCAGTATCTCTCCAGCAAAGATAGGTTGATTCAAGATTAACAGAGAATTGCATTCAGGGTCTGCAACACATGAAGTCCCCACATGGCAAAGAGAATGCTTTTAGAGAAAGGAAAATGAAGTTGGGAGGGCTGTAGTAAACAGAGCTTGGGGCTTTTCACTGGCTAAGTCCTTGCCAGGGAAGAATGGGCTTTCTCCTTCCTGTTCCACTCTGCTCTTGTCACAGGGTCCAAGATTGCCCCCTTCTGGTGTCCCAACTCTCTGTCTGTATGAGTATTCTTGATTTACACATACCCTCTTTGTTATATTTCTAAGAATGTAAACTGTATAAGATGTATTTTAAATTTTAATATATGTACAAGTATTGGTGTATGCCCATTATATTCAATGGTTTTCAAATCTGAAATCACCTAGAGAACATTTATATGATATCAATCCCCATTCCAGACCAGTTAATTCAGGTACAGGGGCTTAGGCACTAAGAATTCTCAAAGTTCCTCAGGTGAGCAACCAAGGTGAGAAGCACTGATCTAGTTCATTGTTGCTAGCTGCTATGAACAATAGCATGCTGTCATTCATTCATTCACTCATTTATTCCTTGTTGGATGCCTCTCACATCCTGATCTCTACTGCTATGTGCAACATTTTAATAAGCATCCTCATATATGTCCTTTTATGGGCCTGGAGAAGGTGTTTTGGAGGGTATATATGGAGGATGGGATTATTGGCTTGTTGAATCTATACATCTGACTAAATAACACCAGGTGTTCTCCAGGATGGATGCACTAATTGATTCTTACATAAGAGTACATGATGAGCTTATTTTCTTCACATCACAAGATCCAGGATGATTTTGTGGGGGGTGCAATTTCTGTAATAGAGAAACGCTGCATCTTGAAATAACTAGCCTTTTTTTTTTTTTTTTTTTTTGAACTTGTGTTTTGTAGAGGAAGTCAGATGGGACAATGCAGCCTGCATGAGAACAGAGGGGATATATCCAACAGTGGTTGAGGCATTCATTTGAGGTCTGGCAGCAGCCCCCACAAGGGTGCATCTAGGTCTCTGTCTATGGCATACACATAGCAATTTGCTTGGGAAGGTTTGGGGTGCTGCAGGGGACCAAGTGTCAGCTGGGCCAAGATTGGGGGCTGCAACAGTAGCAGCAGAAGTGGCAGCGGTTGTGACAGTTGCTGCAGCCTCAGAAGAGAGAAGAGAATCTTCATGGGAGGCCAGCCCCATAGCCAGACAGCCATTGATTTTCCTTCTGTCACTGTAGATTAGTTTGAATTTTCTAGAATTTTATACAAATGGGATCATACAATATGTTCTTTTTCGTGTGTGGCTTTTTCCATTCAGCATAGTTGTTTTGCATTTCATTCATATACTGTAATAGTTTATTCTTTTTTATTGCTGAGTAGTAGTCCATCATATAAATACTCTCCATTTGCATTTTGGTAGACATTGGGGTGGCCTCCAGTTTTTGGCTCATACAAATAAAGTTTTGGTGAATATTCATGTCATAGTCCTTGAATGCACATGAGTTTTTATTTCTCTTGGGTAAATAATTAGTAGTGGAATGCCTGGATCTAATGGTTTAACTCTTTAGAAAATTTAAAAGTATTTTCTAGAATGATTGTACCCTTTTACATCCCCTCCGGAGTTCCAGTTGCTCCACATCACTGCTGACTCTGAGGAAGGTCATCCAGATTCTATTGGGTGTTGAGAGGTATCACATGGCACTTTTAATTCTCATTTCTATAATTATGTTGAGCATCTTTTTATATGTTATTTGCTGCTTGTATATCTTCTTTGGTGAAGTGTCTGTTCAGGCATTTTGCCTTCTTTTTACTGGGTTGTTTGTTTCCTTATGATGAAATTCTGAGAATCCTTTAGATGTTCTAGATACAAGTCCTTTATCTTGTATGTGATTTGCAATCTTTTATTCTAGTTAGTGGCTTATTTTTTCATTGGGTTTTATCCTGAAGGAGATGGAATGCCATCTGAGGGTTTCACTAGAGGGATGACTGATCTAACTTCCATCTAGAAGATCACGTTAGCTGCTGTGTTCAGAATAGATGAGGGAGAAGGAAAAGGTATAAGCCATGAGCTCATTGATAAAGTTGTGAGGCAACTGTAATAACTCAGGTAAGAAATGATGGCTTTCTGGACTGATCTGGTAGCAGTAGGCGTGGAAAAATGTTGGAGTCTAGATGTAATTTGTCCTAGCATCCCAAGAGTGGGTCTGTGGAAGCCATCTGCTCCAAGTACAGACAATAAAGTGAGGAATTATCTGCAGAAAATTTCAAAATGACATTGAAATTGACTAAAAGTTCATCTGCTTTTTCTTGTCATTATGAACTGGCCATTTTATTTTATTTTATTTTTTATTTTCCCACTGTACAGCAAGGGGGTCAGGTTATCCTTACATGTATACATTACAATTACCTTTCTTCTGTTGCAACATGAGTATGTAGACAAAGTTCTCAATGCTATTCAGCAGGATCTCCTTGTCAATCTATTTTAAGTTGTGTCTGATAAGCCCAAGCTCCCAATCCCTCCCACTCCCTCCCCCTCCCATCAGGCAGCCACAAGTCTCTTCTCCAAGTCCATGATTTTCTTTTCTGAGGAGATGTTCATTTGTGCTGCATATTAGATTCCTGTTATAAGTGATATCATATGGTATCTGTCTTTGTCTTTCTGGCTCATTTCACTCAGGATGAGATTCTCTAGCTCCATCCATGTTGCTGCAAATGGCATTATGTCATTCTTTTTTATGGCTGAGGAGTATTCCATTGTGTATATGTACCACCTCTTCCCAATCCAATCATCTGTCGATGGACATTTGGGTTGTTTCCATGTCCTGGCTATTGTGAATAGTGCTGCAATGAACATGCGGGTGCATGTGCCACTTTTAAGTAGAGTTTTGTCCGGATAGATGCCCAAGAGTGGAATTGCGGGGTCATATGGAAGTTCTATGTATAGATTTCTAAGGTATCTCCAAACTGTTCTCCATAGTGGCTGTACCAGTTTACATTCCCACCAACAGTGCAGGAGGGTTCCCTTTTCTCCACACCCCCTCCAGCACTTTGAACTGGCCATTTTAAACCATGGCAGTGATGAAATGCTCCTCTGAGAAGAAGATATTTCACTAGTTAAAGTTCCAAATGATTACTATAGTTCCTGTGAAGTTTTAATAATATACATGTGTGCTTCAATTGAGCATATTTTTATTTCTTATCCTTTAATAATCATAGGATGCCAGATGGAAGTTATTTCTGAGACTTCATTACACAGTCGGCTGTATGCAGATGGACTCAGCTGCCTGCACCAGTTTTGAGAGAGCATTAATAAGGTGTTCAGGAGTTACCTGTGCTCACAGAACCACTTCCTATCTCCAGCTCTGATAGGGATGGGAGGGTGGGGGGGAAATCCCACCTACCCCTGGTGATTCAAAATAAACAACATATTCAAAACAACCACAGGTTCAAAATAAACAACTCAGTGATTGTAAAAATGAAGAAACAGAACATGAATTACTTCAATCCTGTCATTCAATGGGACCACTTTAAGTTTTTGTCTTTAAAATGACTGCATTTTATTGTGAACTGGGATTTTATCTTTAAGAATTTTGTGACCATTTGTGCATTTGTGCATCAAGTAATTTATATTTATAAAGTATTCTTTGATTGACTATGAAGGAAGATGGATAAATCTGGCTCTACTCTATTAAAGGTGAATATATGAAAAAAATCAATTTTGTTCAAACCATTGACAATTTTGTAGAAGTTGAGACTCAAAAACTTCACTGATGCAAAAAGATATATAAAGTGTAAGTTCTTTGTATTTTTCCATAAAAAATAGTAAATCAAGTAATATTAATACATTCCTTTTGTACTGTGACTTTTACTTTATACTTTGCTTTTTGACTTGTGATATTAATTTTTTCTGGCATAATTTTATACATCAAGTTCAATGAAAAAAAATCACCACATTTCTTTTCTGGCTGAATTTTTTTTTTTTTTTTGGCCCAACTCATGGCATGTAGAAATTCCCGGGCCAGGGATCAAACCTGTACCACAGCTATAACCATGGCAGTGACAAGACCAGATCTATAACCTGCTGAGCCACCAGGACACTAGAATTGTTATTTTAGTTTACTTTATTATTATTATTACTTTTTACTTCATGGCCATTACTGAAAACAATTTTGTTTCATAGGTGAAGGGATATTAAAAAAAGAATTTAAAAATCCGCTTTGGTTGTCAAACCCCAATACGCTATTGATAATTTGAAGTTAGGTCCAACAGCGTTGTATGGTGCACATAAGGTGAAGAGGTTTCCATCTGTTTGTTTGCTTGTTTTATGTTTTATTTTGTTTTGCTTTTTGCCTGAACATTTGCAAGGATGGGATTGTCATGTACAGGCAGTGGGGAAAAGGATATGCTTGGTTTGGGGACATGCCAAGTTCAAGGATAAATATTAGAAAAATAAAAGTAGATATTCAATTGGCTACAGGTGCACAGAGCTGGAGGTCAGGAGAGGACCCCGCCACCCCAGTGCCCTACCACCAGCATGACTGGTATCTAAAAATAACCAGAACTGGGTGAAGTCGTCAGGGGAAACAACACAGAGTGACCCTGAGCTGTGCTGGCATTGAAAGAAGGACCCCTTTTTATGAATATTCAATGTGTGTTCCTCAAAGAAGGCACATTCTCTTTTTCCTGTGCACATTTTTGTTTGTTAATATCTGCTGGCTTGATCTATCAGTTCCTTGAATGTGTTAAAATTTTTGACTTCATTTTCTCAGTAATTCTGTCATTTGCTATTTTCTCCAATAGACTTTATGTTTTAGAAACAACTTTAGATTTACAAAAAAAAAAAATTGATAAGATTGTACAGAGAGCTCCTATGTATATCTGCACAGGATTTCCCCTACAATTAACATCTTATATTAATATGGAATTTTGTTACAAGTAATGAACCAATATTGCTAAATTACTATTAACCAAGTAGTGTATTCAGTTTTTCTTAAGTTCGTTCATTTGTTTGTTTTTGGTCATATCCATGGCAAGCAGAAATTACCGAGCCAGGGACTGAACCCTTGCCACAGCAGTGACCCAAGCCACAGCAATGACAACACCAGATCCTTAAATGACTGGGCCACAAGGAAACTCCCATATTTCCTGTTTTTATCTAATGTCTATTTCCTATTTCTGGGATCCCATCCAGGACACCACATTATAGTTATCCTCATGTTGCCTTAGGCTCCTGGGCACTATGAGAATTTCTCAGACTTTTCTTGTTTTTGATGACCTTGACAGTTTTGAGGAATACCTGGTCAAGTATATTATAAGGTATTTCTCTATTGGAATTTGCCTTATTCATCAGGGGTTATGGGTGTTACGGAGTAAATTGACATTTCATCATTCTATCAACATGATAGTGACCTTGACCACCTGGCTAAAGCTGTGTATGTTGAGTCTCTCCATTGTACATTCTATACCACACTCTTGGGAAGAAAATAACTATATGCAGGTCACACTTAAGAAGCAGGGAGTTATGCTCCACCTCCTTTGAGGTAGAATTTCTACATAAATAAATTGGAACTGTTCTGCATGGAAGATGTCTTTCTTCTCCTCCTTTTATTAATTTATATAATCATTTATTTATATCAGTATAAACTCACTTAATAATAATAACAATCCAACATTGCTTCATTTATTTTTGCTATTCGAGTTGTTCCCTCTTTGGCCATTGGGAGTTCTTTCAGTTGGCTCCTGGGCCTCTTGACAAACACACACCAACATGGGTGGGTTTTGTTTCTTTGGGGATTTTTTTTTAATATCACTGTCTTACTTACTGGTGCTACAAGTCACTCTAGTCTCATCATGTATATTTCCTGCCCTAGTCCTAGAGTAAGTCATTTCTACAAGGGCCCTATTCCTTTTATCGGGAATAGTTTTAAAATCCAAGATCTGGGTTTTAGGTGTGGTTATTACCAAGATGTATTATTTGTGGTGTTTGCGGGGAGCGGGGGTGGGGGGGTTGTTGTGTTTTATTTGTATTTCAAAGCCATAGTTTACTTGTATGTATATTCATCATGATTGTTCTAAGATTATTGGAAACATAACATGAGATTTACTCTCTTAACAGATTTTTAAGTGTATAAAAGAATGATACAATATAGGTACAATATTATACAGAAGATCTTTAGATAACTCCAATTATGTTACTGAAAGACTGTCCTGCCTGATTTCCCTTTCCCTGACCAACCACTGTTCAGCTCTCTGCTTCTATTAGTTAGACTATTATAGATAACTCATTTAAGTGGAATTATGCATTATTTGTCTAACTGTGAATGCCTTACTTCACTTAGCGTAATGTCCTCAAGTTTCACCTGTGTGGTCACATATTACAGAACTTCTTTTGTAGGGATGAATGATATTCCATTGCATATATGTATCACATTTTCTTTGTCCATTTTTGAGGTCGTTTCCACTTCTTGTCTACAATAAGAAGTGCTGCAATGAACACAGGAGTGCAAATTCCTCCTCAAGATCCTTCTCTTTTTTTGTCTTTTTGCTATTTCTTTGGGCCACTCCCGAGGCATATGGAGGTTCCCAGGCTAGGGGTCGAATGGGAGCTGTAGCCCCCAGCCTACGCCAGAGCCACAGCAACACGGGATCCGAGCTGTGTCTGCAACCTATACCACAGCTCACGGCAACACCGGATGGTTAACCCGCTGAGCAAGGGCAGGGACCGAACCCGCAACCTCATGGTTCCTATTCGGATTCATTAACCACTGCGCCACGACGGGAACTCCAAGATCCTTATTTCAATTCTTTTACATAAACACCCAGGAGTAGAATTGCTATCATATGGTAGCTCTATTTGTGTGTGTGTGTGTCTTTTTAGGGCTGCAACCAGGGCATATGGAAGTTCCCAGGCTAGGGGTTGAATGAGAGATGTAGCTGCTGGCCTACACCACAGTCACAGCAATGCTGGATCTGAGATGTGTCTGCGACCTACACCACAGCTCATGGCAACCCGGGATCCCCAACCCATTGAGCGAGGCCAGGGATCAAACCTGCATCTGCATGGATACAAGTCAGATTTGTTTCCACTGAGCCAATATAGGAACTCCTGGTAGCTCTATTTTTAATTTTGGAGGGAACTTCTATATTGCTTTCTGTATCACCTGTACCATTTTACATTTCTCAAAAAAAGGTACAAGTGTTCCCTTTTCAACATCCTCAGGAATACTTGCCTTTTGTTTTTTGAATAATAGCCATTCCAATAGGTATGAGGTGATATTTCATTGTGGTTGTGATTTGCATTTCTCTAGCTGTTAGTGACATTGAGTATTTTTTTCATAAACCTACTGGCCATTTGTATGTATTCTTTGAAGAAATATATAAGTCCTCTACCCATTAAAAAGAGCAGGTTGTTCATATTTTTCTTTTGAGTTGTAAAAATTCATATGTGTGTGTGTATTTTGAAAATTAACCCTCTTTCTGAGATACGGCTTGCAAATATTTTCTCCCAATCTATAGGTTGCTCTCTCATTCTGTGGATTATTGTCTTTGCTGAACAGAAGTTTTTTGGGGTGTGTGTGTGCGTGCCTGCGCGCGTGCTTTAGTTTGTTGTAGTTTTACTTGTCTGTGCTTTCGTCGTTGCTGTGCTTTTGACATTATAGCTGTTAATTTATTGCCAAGACCAATCTCGTAAGGCTTTTCCCTGTTTTCTTTTAGGAGTTTTAGTTTCAGGACTTATGTTTAAGCCTTAAACCATTTTGAGATGATCTGGTGTGTGGGTTAAGGTTAGTGTCAAATTTCATTCTTTGCCTTTGTTTCTCCAATTTTCCCAGCGTTGTTTGTTGAAGAGATTATCCTTTCCCCATTGTGATTATTGATGCCAGTAACTTCCTGACCTACTGTGGGTTTTTTTTCTCTTTTTATCTATGTTTTACTCGTACAAATTTAATCTTAAATTCTGTATTGTCTGATATTAGAATTGCAATGCGAGTTTACTTTAGATTTGTATTTATCCTGCTGCATTTCTCCATCACTTTAGTTTCAAATCTTCTGAATATTAGTGTTCGAATATGCCTCTTGTAGGCAACATATGGGTGAATTTTCCTAACGTGGTCTGAAAATATCTCTCTTTAAAGGGTGGGCTGAAACTTTACATTTATAATAGTTATATTCAAAATAATGTGATATGATGGACTTTTTTCAACATTCTATTTAATATTTTCTACTTACCATGCTTTTCTTGTTTCTTTATCTTCTTTCTTATCTTCTATGTAAATTGGTTAAACTTCCACCTGCTGGTTTAAAAATTATACATTCTGTTTTGGGTCTTCGTCTATTTACCCTTAATTATTAAGATGTATACATACATTTTATCCTTCCCTATCAATCTCTTAAACTTAGAAGTTTCCAACATTTTTTTTAAGTCATATAAGAATATTCACATACTCCCAGGTCCCTCTGTTCTCTCATGTCCATGACACTGTCTATTTATCCCAACCTCACTATGCATCTAGAGCTGCACTGTAGTAGCCACTAGCCACATGTGGTTATTTAACTTTATGTATGTATGTATGTATGTATGTATGTATGTATTTACTTTGGTCTTTTGTCTTTTTAGTTCTGCACCTGCGGCATATGGAGGTTCCCAGGCCAGGGGTCTAATTGGAGCTGTAGCTACCAGCCTACACCAGAGCCACAGCAACACTAGATCTGAGCCGCCTCTGTGACCTACACCACAGCTCACAGCAACACTGGATCCTTAACCCACTGACTGAGGCCAGGGATCTAACCCACAACCTCATGGTTCCTAGTCAGATTCGTTTCTGCTGAGCCATAACGGGAACTCCTTAACTTTAAGATTCAGTTAATTAAATCAAGTAGGTAAAATATTCAGTTTCCCAGCCATACCAATCACTTTGCAAGTGTTCAATAGCTGCACAGGAGACAGATAATGAACTCTTCCATCATCTCAGAGATTTTTATTGGACAGTGCTTTTCTAGACTTTTATTTGACATGGTTTTGAATATATTTTTGCTTGGTTGCATACTCTTTAGAAACAGTAAACTTTACTGAATTGTTTTCTTATTTTTATTTTCTTATATTTATTTATTTTTATTAAAGTATAGTTGATTTACAATTTGTACCAATTTCTGCTGCATAGCAAATTGACTCATATTCTTTTCCATAATGGTCCCAGGACATTGGCTATATGTTCCTTGTTTATCTTTACTAAATGTAATTGTTTGCATCCACTAATCCCAAACTCCCACTCCCTCCCCACTCCCCACTTAGCAACCACAAGTCTATTCTGTAGTTCTGTGAGTCTGTTTCTGTCCATATATTTTTAATACCAGTTGTGTGGAAAAGCTTCCTCCAGTGGAGGTCTGTGTGAAGAACCCTATGAGGAATTTTTACAAATAAGCACATCTCTATTTTGACTTTGCATTTACACAATAAATCATCTGGTCATAAACTCTAAGATAAAACAGTCCCCCTTTGTCATTCTTATAATTTAATTCTATTGCCTTTTTTTTTCATCCAGTAGTTGCCACAGAAAACTCATTATTAGTTTGACACTTGTTCCTTATAGATGTTTTGCACATGCTCGTTCTCTCTCTCTGTTATTCTTTAGTAACAATATAATGAGTCTCATCATTCTGCTTGCTTGTTTTTGAAGTGTCCTTGTCAATTCTCTTAAATTCTGCCCAGCATCTTTCTTCACTTTTTGGAAATGTTAAGTAATTATTTATGTATTTCTCCCACTTTATTTTTTCTGTATTTGGGGATATCTATTATAGTCAGTTTGGCATTTTACTGTTCTTTTTTTTCACTTTGCTCTGAATGAGTTTTTCACCTGATCCTTCAGTTTAGCAATGTTTTCTTTGTACTCTTTTATATCTTCTTCATCTTTTGGGGTCAGTTATTTCATGTCTTCAATTGTTTATTCTCTACTGTTTAATTTTTGTTTCATGTTTCTAATATTCTGGCAGTTTTTTAAGGTTAATTGTTACATTTGTTTTAAGTTCTCGCTTTGTCTGTTCCTTGTTTTATCTTTCCTGATTTGTTCCATCTATCACTCTTTTATATGTCTGCATTTCTCAAATGTCTCAATCACCCCTGTGAGTGTAGATTCCATTTAGTATTTACTAACTTGATTAGAAATGCATACCTGTGGGGTGACCACAGTATGCCTTGAGCTCCAGCTTTTAGGGTCTGGTCCTGACCTCCCTAGTTGAGAGACTTAGAGGATGTTTCTTGGATCTGGGGGAACTTTTTGATGGAGGGTGAGAAGACAGAAAAATTTTCTGTCTGGGATACATTAATGTCATTTTCTATGAAAATCTTTACCTTGGTGCTTTTCATAAATGTTTTATACTCCACGAATTCTCTTTTTTTCCTCCTTTTTTGACCACATCCAAGGCATGCAGAAGTCCCTTGACCCAGGGATTGAACCCTTGCCACAGCAGTGACCCAAGCTTCTGCAGTGACAACAGCAGATCCTTAACCTGTTGTGCCACAAGAGAACGCCTATATTAGTTCTCTGTTGCTGTTTTACAAGCCACCACACACACAGTGGTTTAAAACAACGATTTACTCTCAATTATTACAGTTCTACATGTTTACTTTTTTCAGCTAGGAAGCTCTCATGAATCTGCAATCAAGGGCAGGTTAATCAGGGGCATGGGGCTGAGCTAGACTGGAGATCCATACAGTTCCCTTATCTGGCTGATACCCTTGATGTTGACTGTTGGCTGAGGTTATCAACCAGGAGCTGACATGTGACTTCTCTATGTGGTCTGAGTTTCTCATAGCATGAAGACTAGTTTCTAAGAGGAAGTATTTCAAGGATCGGCTTTCCAAGGGACCCAGGAGGAAGCTAATGGGCTTATTAAGATGTAACGTGGGAAGTCCCAGAATGTCACTTCACTACATTCAACTGGCCAAGCAAACCTCTAAGCCCAACTCAGGTTCAAGGTGAAGAGCAAGATGCAGAGATAGGGAAGAAAGGACTCAGTGGTGGCCACCCTGGAGAACTACTTCCACATACACGCTCCTTTGGAATTATATTTCTGTTCTCCGACATATATCAGCATAGAATAATTCTCTCTGTGATCTCTGCAAATGAAAACTACTGACTGCTGTTTTTTTCCTAGAAAAGGAAATGAACTTTGCCTTCACCCATCAGTTTTACTTTTGGTTATTAAGAATTAAAATCACAATATATCAGTCAGCTATCTCATGCATTTTTACCTTGGAGCAATGCATTCTAGAGTGTGTGTTTGTGGGTGTGTGCATGTGTGTTTACAAACTTGGTCCCTCCCTTCTCTCATGACACACATACACAGACACAAACATATATACACCATACACAAATGCTCTCTCCTTTTCTTTCTCACTATGCAAATATTCTAGTATTGCTAGATATTTTAATCTCACTCTTTTTTTAGAAGTGTCTAACTATAAAGCTACTTATGCTAAGCAAACCATTCATCTTCATAAGTCAGTTACAATTTAAAGAAAGCACTTTCTTCTCAATCATAGGCATTCAACATCTGGGATTAAGTGCCTCATTCAATTATACTGCATAGTGCCAAATAAAAATCACACGAACCCTAAAGTATAGTGAGCTTAAGAAAAAAAGAAAAAAAAATTAAAACCATGAAAAATCCTAAAAGCAACTCTAAATTCCTTGTTTGGTTAAGAGTCAATGTAATTTGTTGTAATTTCAATGAAGTAGAAACATTTGCCTTTGTTTTAAAGTATACAAAATTCTAATTTTTAGTATGTTTTTCTTTCCTAGAAGTATTTACTTACTCTCTGTTTTGTGGTTTCCATTGTTATAGGTGTTTCATCATATTTTAAACAATAAAACACACAGAAAATAGAAGGCCCGCTGCCTAGGACATTCTGCACATCCTCTTACATGAGGGGTTACACTGTTAAGAGTAGGAATTCTGATTGGAATATTCATACTAGACCAACACAAATAAAGGGTAGAACCAATTTAGTCAAGAATTTCAGCAAAAGCCTATTTTTTTTAATAGCTAATGTTTATTAAGCACTTATTGTATACTGGGTACTAAATGATGAACTTTTCATAATAGCCCTAGAGGTAGGTGATTTTTTAATATATAATATATATAATGATTTTTATTTTTTCCATTATAGCTGGTTTACAGTGTTCTGTCAATTTTTATACTGTACAGCAAGGTGACCCAGTTACACATACATGTATACATTCTTCTTTCTCACAGTATCATGCTCCATCATAAGTGACTAGATATAGTTCCCAGTGCTATACAGCAGGATCTCATTGCTTATCCATTCCAAAGGCAATAGTTTGCATCTATTAAAAAGCCTATTTTGAAAAATAAATGATGTGAAGAGAAATCAAAAGGCACTGGCAACCAATGAACACAGAAAAAAATATTCCAGCTCACAAATTATCTGGAAAATGCAAACTAAAAAAAAACAGACTACATTTTCCTTGACAAATTGGCATGTTTTAATTAAATAACATTAAATGTTCAGTTTATACAGGAACAATTAGATAAAAACCAAGAAATTGGGATTGTCCCTAGAAGTTAAAATATACATATGACAAAATCTCATATTTGGCAATCTGGAGATTCTCTATTTAAATAGGGGGAAAAAAATAACAGCTGAAAGAATGCCTGAAAGCAGAGAGCCACAAAACCAAAATGAAGCTGGAAATAATCTCCTTCTGTTTTTGCTAAAATTTGCTGATATTTTCCTCAACAATTTGGCCTTCTAGTTTGAGAAGAGTCCAGTAAATAAAATCATTAATAGTGTTTATTTAGTAAATAGGATTGTGTTTGAATAGCTACAGCTTGGAGCAGCAGACTTTTTCTGTAAAGGGCCAGATAGTAAATGTTTTAGTCTTTGAGATCCATATTCTATCGCAATTACTTAAGTATTGCTGTAGAATGAAAGCAACATAGACAATTGATAAATGAGTGAGTTTGCCTGTGTTCCAATAAAACTTTACTTACAAAAACAGCTAGCAAGCCATATTTGCCCTGCAAGACTGCAGTTTTCTGAACCACGTTTTGGAATATACTTACATGTTATCCTCTAATCTTAGTATATAAAGTATTTTATTTATTCATCTGAGGCCAGAGCTAGGAAACCTGGAGATAGGGGAAAATATGGAGGCCAAACAGAACCAAATATTGGCAGAGAAAAGAATGGCAATCTACAAATTCATGTACTGGTTTATAATTTAAAAATACCCAAACACTTGTTATAAACCAAGGGAAAGAACTTATTTCCAGTGGTAATTATACTCGTTTCTTTCAGAAACTTTTTAGTCAGGAATGAGACCCTCAAGTCTTTATTAGTTGAGTAGTTGAATGTGTGTCTGAAATGAGGAAAAACACCCAGGTCAGGGGTGGGCACAGCAAAGCAGAGAAGTCAGAGTAGGAAACTTCATAACATTTCTTGAAAAAGAAAACATGGTTGGAAGTTTAAAACAGAGTGTTAGAGAAGAATGCATTCAAATAGTGTTGATGGCAACCTCTGAAGTTCGCCTCCTATGAAAATCACTTTCATGGAAGTGGGAAAAAACCTATGCTCTGATAAAATAGAGGTTTGGGTTAGCATTTTTCCTCTCCCATCCCCCTCTTTTCCTTTTTCCCTCTTGAAGTTGCACTGACCTCCCCTCTCCTGCCTCAGGGGTGATGATTAAGTTGATGGGAGCATCCCAATCAGAAGTCCCTGACGGTTGAGTCCCGTCCTTGGTTATTTAACCGTGGTGGGTTTTTCTGAGAAGGTCATCGTTTCTTTCCATCGCCATGAGTGATCGACTCAACAAGGAGTTCATATTGCACCAAACACTTTCAAAAATGATTCATGTTAATGGCATGTCTCAGGGGATTGATGCTAAATAGAAGCTACAACTAAAGCTTAAAAAATGATTTAGCAATATGAAATCCCACAGACCACGGCTCACATAGGCACAGTTGATGGTAAACATCAAAGAATAAATACAGCTAAAAGTCATAAAATTGGATAGACAATAAATCTGACAGTTCAAGACCTTTGGGGGCTTGAATCATAAAAAATAAAATGACTTACTCGGGCATTCCTCGCTTTATTTATTTATCTTTTATTTTTTTGCCACGCATCTTTTACAGGGAAGGGAACTAAAGGCAGTGTCATATTTCTGACACGTGAGTGTGCTTTACAAAGGTGATTGCCTCACAAAATAAAACCAAATGGACATATCGAAGAAATACCCCCTCTTTTGTCCATAATATTGATCATTCCTTGAGTGGGGAGCTTGTTGGGAATTTATTCACCAAAATCAGACTTGAAGCTTTTATAATCTTCCCACGGCAGCCACAGAAATGTAGCGGAAAAGAGAACTGATACACCCAATGTATTTTAGTTTTTTTTTTTTTTAAGCCTTCCCACAGTCTTCTTATTTTTCAAGATGGTTATAATTGGGGTTTTAGAATCTATTTTATTTTAAAAAATTGAAAAGAATTGCAATATTTTGGATGACCTGAAGGAAGAAAAGAAAGATATGAATCAAACACAGTCATTGAAGAAAATATTAATGTCAAAATTATTTTTCTTCAAATATAAAAACTTTTTCTAGAAAAGCTTTTTTAATAGCTACATGTAGCGGTCATTTTAAATACACATATTAAAAATGAAAAAGAAAAAGTAAGCAGATTTATACCTCTCTTTATCTACAAGACTTGATTTCTATCTTAACTGTTAATTCATAATCAAAATAACACTGAATTTTTAGAAGGCATTGCATTAAGGCCCTTAGAGAATTTAACAATGAATGAGACAAAGTTCTATCCTCAAGATTTTGTCTAGAAAGCTCCTCAAATGAAGAATTAAATCTCTACTACATAAGGAAAAATGACCTTGGCTGTCTCACTTCTTTCTGCCTCCTGTGTCTCCTCCTTCACTTAATAAGCTCGTGAATACTCTCTTTTTCACATGTCTTGTCCTTGTTTCCCTTTTAGACATTAAAATCTTTATTAATATATTCCAAAAATATTAAGTGCCTATTTTGTATCAGAATCTGTTAAAAAAAAAAAAAAATGACTGACGGACATGCTCCTGCCCCTACAGAGATTGCAATTAAGAAAGATATTAGATGATAATTACACCCTGAATGAGTTAATTAATTTTATTTGTGGTAAAGACAATGATAGGCATTGCCTGGGATATTAATCTGATAAATGTTCTCCTACCCACACTGTTTGAAATGTTCTTCTATAATGACAGTGAATAAAGTTGATGACTCTTTGACAAAATGAATTTTAGGGGTTTTCTTAGGTTGCATAGTCTAGGCCATGTATTTTCAATGGAGGCACTATGGGGGTGAAAATTAGTTTCTATGGGGATGAAAGAAATCTCAGACTTTATTTTTTTGCTTTTTTTTTTAAGGGCCACACCTTCGGCCTATATTACTATCAAAGCAGCCACCTGCCTGGATGTCACCATAGTGAGCAGAAGTGGGAAAGGATGGCTTAGATTAAGACCCTACGATTTTTTTGTTGTTGTTGTGTTTTTAGGGATGCACCTCCACCATATGGAAGTTGCCAGGCTGTGTGTCAAATAGGAGCTGTAGCTGTGGGCCTATGCCACAGCCACAGCAATGCCAGATCCAAGCTGCATCTGTGACTCGCAGCTCAACTAGTGTCAATGCAGGATCTTTAACTCACTGAGCAAGGTCAGGGATTGAACCTGCATCCTCATGGATACTAGTCAGATTCTTAACCCGCTCGCTGAGCCACAATGGGAACTCCTACGATATTTGATATTAGCTTTAAAGAGCTTTTCATAGAGACTTTTGAAATAAAGCAGTAATTTCAGAATAATTTTTACCCGAGATAAAAGATAAACCATTTAACTAAACAATTACAGAAACTAACTTCAGGTTTTCTGTGGAACTGTCAATGTGCATTTAAGAACCTCCTTTCTAAGGAGGTACTCATATTTGTTCGACTTTGGAAGGGTAGGCCAGAGCCTCAGTTCCATTCTTTGTTATTGGTGCATTCTTGACTCGTTTGCTGTCAGTTTCACATAGAAAACTGTGTTTTGGATTGAATTGTGCCCTCATCCCCATCAAAAAATGCATATGTTGAAGCCCTAAATGCAGTGTGATTGTCTTTGGAGATAGGGCCTTTAAGGAGGTGGTTAAGGTTAAATGAGGTCATAAGGGTGGGGCCTGACCCAATAGGATTGGCATACTTTTAAAATGAAGCCCAGGGTACTTTCTCTACACGTGGAAAGGCCAAGGGAGGATGCTGTGAGTAAGAATCCAGGAGAGAGCTCTCACTGGAAACTTAATAGGCCATCACTTGATCTTGGACTTTCTAGCCTCCAGAACCATGAGAAAATTACTTTCTCTTCTAGCCGCCAGTCTGTGGTACTTGTTATGGCATCCCAAGCAGACTAATGCTCTATGTTCATAAATCTAAGTGGAAAGAAATTTATAGGTGATCAATCCCATTATATTTATTCTACTCTTCTTAGGCAGGAATAGAATTTTGACTTGGGCACAGGCCACCCAGACACAAAGTGTATTTTCCAACCTACCTTGCAGACATGTCCATGATGTTAAATTCAGCTTGCATGGCTTGACTGGAGGTGAACACTGACCTGCCAGGTTGCACCCCTTAGGAGAGTGGAGAGTGCCTTCTGTGTCCACTCTCCCCTCCATACGTTAGGCTTCAGGAGCCATATGTTCTCTGTTGCACCTTTGTCATAAATGAATAGGCAGCAAGGCTATGTTCCAATAAAATTTTATTCATAAAAACAAGTGGCAGGCAGGATTTGGCTTCTGAGCAATAGCTGCCAATCCTAACCTATTGTAACCAATTCCTTTAGATTATGAGTGATAAAACTGATACATACAGAGTTCAAACTATGGTCACACACAGCAAAGGCAAAACTAATACCAACCCAGTTCCCTAAATTCCCAGGTCAATATTCTGTCTGTTTATCTCATTCTCTGTTCCAGGGCCTCACAGATAATCTCTCTGCAGTTGTTTAATGCTTACTCATTATATATGAGTCTTAGTTTCCTTAAAAAAAGTCTACATCTTTTTCTCTTTGTCTCTTCTTCATTGCATTCTTCTTTTTCTTTTTGTTCCTTTTTCATTCCAAAATATGTGCTTTTTTAGTATATGTCCATACCTCCTGCTCTTATGAGTCACTTGTATTATGTATTAGACATTACATTTTGTTAGGCTAAAGATATCCAAACAATTGATCCTTACTACCATTAACCGCCTCAGCTATTTTAGAAGCAAGGTTTTGAGTAGAGTAATTTCATTTATAACTACAACAGACATGACCTTATAAGAACAAAAGAAAATACTTAATATATGCACAACTCTAAGTAAAAACCAAAACATTGTGTTTTCTCCTAGCTCATTTTTTTTTAATTGAAGTATGGTTGATTTACAATGTTGTGTTTATTTCAGGTGTATAGCAAAGTGATTCAATTTTATAGATGTTCTTTTTCAGGTTTTTTTCCCTTATAGGTTATAACAAAATATTGAATCTTGTTCCCTGTGCTATACAGTAGGACTTTGTTGGTTATCTAATTTATATACAGTAGTATGTATATGTTAATTCCAAACTCCTGATATATCCCTCTTCTCTTTCCCCTTTGGTAACCATAAATTTGTTTTCTTTGTCTGTGAATCTATGTCTGTTTTATATAAAAGTTCATTTGTATCATTTTTGTTAGATTCCACATAATAAGTGATATCATATGATATTTATTTTTTTCTGTCTAACTTCATTTAGTATGATCATCTCTAGTTCCATCCATGTTGCTGCAAATGGTGTTATTTCATTCTTTTTTATGGCTGAGTAATACTCCATTGTATATACGCACCACATCTTTATCCATTCATCCATCAGTGAACATTTAGATTGCTTCCATGACTTAGCTATTGTAAATAGTGCTGCATTGATCATTTGGGCACATGCATCCTGGTTCATTTTTGTTCTGCAACCAAAATTATTTGTGTGCAATTACAAATGTCCTAATCCATTACCCCCCTCAGGCATTTGAGGTTTAAAAAAATGTGTCACTTCTTATAACAGGGACACATTTTCTACTTTTCATGAAACTACAATTGACCTTGACCACTGTATATAAACCACTTCTTGAACTTAAAACAGAAAAGTATTTATCTCTAACAAATGAACGCTCTTTTTCTTAAACAATGTAAAAAGTATAATTCAACCTATTTTATATTTTCCCCCATGTTGCCAGGAAATTGAAAGATGTTCAAAACTTGTCTCTCCTAACTAGACATCTAGGTCTCCAGGTAACAGCTACTCCCTCTCAGCCTTTCAGCTGGTTTTATTCTTTAGGTAAAAACCATTTTATTGCCCCATGGCATACTACATTTGATACTGTTCCTCTACTTGGTTATATTTGGAATTGCTGGGATCTATATCAATTGCCAAAATGGCAACTTGAAGTAGATCTCAGATGACCAACTGGAATGGGGTGGGGGAGGGCACCCATGCACTGCAACTCACAACAACAGGTCATTTCAGCAACACCCTTCAAAGGTCCTTGAGTCTCATAAAAGGAGGCCTAAGCCCGAATAGTAGAAAAGCGTGTACAGGAGGGCAAATTACTGTCCACTTAGAAATACTCTCTGGGCCCCACCATAGGTCTCCTCTGTATAGCTTTCCATCTCCAGGGCAGTATTTCTCAAAATATGGTTTGAAAGTTGCTTTATTTATTTATTTACCTTTAATTTTTTTATTAAAGTATAGTTGATTTACAGGGTTGTGGCAATCAATTTATGCAAAGTGACTCATACACACACACACACATATACACACACACACTATGTTCTTTTTTTTAATATCCTTTTCCATCATGGTCTATCCCAGGAAGTTGGATATAGTTCCCTGTGCTATACAGTAGGATCTTGCTGGTTATCCTTTCTAAATGTAATCATTTGCACCCTAAGTTGCTTTTTAAACTGCAGATCCCTTGATCCCATCCCAGACCTACTGAATCAGAATGGAAAGCAGAGGACCCAGTCATTTTCATTTTCACCAGCCCCCACGTGATATAAGTGCCTGGCAAAGCCTGAGGTGTATTCACCCTTGGATTTAAACCAGACCCTTCATGGGCAATCCCCCCCAAATCTACCATGACCTTTTGCCATTCCACCCCACAAACATCACATTCTGACCCTATGGGACTGTCCTGCTTCTTCAGGCAACAAAGTTCCCTCCACTCTCTGCTGGAGTTCCTCCCTGACCTCACTCATCTGAGACTCTACAACTTATCCTGAGAAGAATAGCTCGTACATTCCTTCCTCTGATAAAGCTCCCCAGATTTTTCCCAAGACATACTCCCTAGGCCTATAGTCAGGAACCTTTCCGCCTCTGTTCTATGGTTCCTGTTCATTCTGCCGAAAACCACTTTGCTCGTGCACTACATCATGATTTTGTGTTTTCAGGACTTCTCTCTTAAAATAGACATTCCTTAAAGATCTGCTTTGTTATTTACTCATTTATTCCCTTGTATATGGTTGGAGGCTAAAAAGAATATTTTGAGTGAATAAATGACATGAAGTGTGTTCTGTATATATCCGATGGCTGATGGCCTCTCATTATACTCAAGTTAAATTAAAAATCAAGTTTGAAGTTCCCATTGTGGCTCAAATGTAACAAACTGAACTAGAATCCATGAGGTTTCGGGTTCGATCCCTGGCCTTGCTCAGTGGGTTAAGGATCTGGCTTGCCATGAGCTGCAGTGTAGATCACAGACTCGGCTCGGATCCCATAAGCTGTGGCTGTGGCATGGGCCGGCAGCTGCAGCTTTGATTCTACCACTGGCCTGGGAACCTACATATGCTGCTGCAGGTGTGGCCCTAAAGTGGAAAAAAAAGTCTAATTACACCTCTTTGGTCCCCCAGTCCTATACTGTCATGAGCATAACAATAACTTAGTAAACTAGGGCCTCGGACTCTTTGCTTGGCATTTACGCCCTCTCCTTGAAATGATAGCGCCTCTAATTTATGAACTGCCACTTTAAACTAACTCCTATTTCAGTCCAAATGGCTCAATGGTTATTTGAATAGCTCTATAAGGGTTCAAGCCTTTTTAAAAAATGATGAGGTATCTCATAAAACTATGGTTGATATGGTTATAAATTTCTGGAATGAGACCTAGGCTCTTTGTGCAACCACATTCAGGTTCAGGGAACTTACCAGCCGGGGTGTCTCATTCCTTGGAGAGGGTGACAGCCCCCACTTTACGCTAATTATCAGGCCACGTTAGAATCTTCTCCTCTGATCATATAAGCTTTGGCTGCCTTTGAATAAGGCACTTAAAAGTCTCTCTTTCATAAGGTTTTTGAAATCTCAGCTCATTGAGACTGTCACAGCCTGACATGCTTGTGCATTTGTCATACTTTCTGGAAGCCTGCCTCCGATATGGGACCTGGGATAAGCTGAAAGCTCTCCTACCGATAACACTTTCTTAAGGGGGAAAAAAAAGACAGCCGATAAGGAAGGGAAAAATCATTCAATTTTGTCCAGGAATTTTAACTGTGGAGGTAATTCCATGCTATCAGAAGGAAAGGATTATGTCCATCACAAGTTTCTCTGGGCAATGCATTATCAGGCTCTCAATAGCCAGTGGGTGAGTGGATGTATGTCAGGGTTCTGGCAGGAAACACTAGGCTATTTGAGATGAATTTGGTTAAGATGTATAATTTAAAAAGGTAAAATCGGATATAGGGAAGCCAAGTTGGGATTGTGTAGTACCCTGGGCTTACTTACAGTGAAGGAAACATTAGCATCTCAGACCTGAAGAGGTAAGGTAAGAGTGGTTGCAGTAACCCGGGCAGGTGGGTACAAAGAGCTGACCACCCAACAGGAGAAATGGCCTTCCAACAAGGGACATAATCTCCCCACAACCACTCAGCAAGGAGGCAGTTAGGGAAGAAACTGGTCTGGCCTCACTCTCTCCCCATCCTCCAAAATCCTACACATGCTTCCCATCCCCTGAGCTTGCAGCCAGAAGGCAAGAGATTCCATGGCGCTGTCCACATGGGTCAGCCTCTCAGGTCACAACACAGGATGGGGGAGGCAGAGACTGGCTTCATGGGGCACAAAGAAGGTTACGTGGAGAACTAAAGTGAAAGGAGAACAGTGGAATTTGCTTTGCTCCTGTGGAAGGGAGAAACATCAGCTTGATTAGGTACACATGTAGTGTAATAAAGATTTTTCTCACTGTAAATCAACTGTAGTGGAAAAAATAAAAATCATAAAATAAAAAGATTTCTGATCATAAGGCATTCATTGACTGATAATTTCTCCAATTTAGGTTCTATAAATGTTTTGAGAATCTGGACCAATGACAATAGGTAGATGCTAGGAATAAACTTTTTCAAAGTGACATGCTGAATGGTCACAATAATAAATGCTTAACTTGACTTCTGGGAATGGATAGTATCAATCTATCTGCCAATTATACAAATGTAATTTTTTGGCCTCACCCACAGAGTATGGAAGTTCCTGGGCCAGGGAATGAACCCATACCACAGCAGTGACCTGAGCCAAAGCAGTGACAATGTTGGATCTTTAACCACTAGGTCACCAGGGAACTCCCCAAATAATAATTTTTAAACATAAAACAATAGCTTCACTGACTCATGAGCATCTAGATATGGTTATACTGACAACTTCTGATCTCAGGACCAACTCCAGCACAAACAAAATCAATGACTGCCTATATGGTATGACTCAGGCAAGAGGTGAGACTTTCCAGGACCCTGGTTCCCAGTCTTTCCCAAAGCCAATCACTCTTTCTGTGATTCTGTCCTTTCCTGTGATTCTGTCATTGCAGAATCATCTTTGTGCTTCAGATACCCTGAATTTGCTGTATCCCCTTCTAAAATGCATGCACTCCTAAGGCTGTATCAGGTTAGTTATCGATACACTGAGTCAATGAGGAAAAGGAATTAGATTATTAGTCCCATTTACCCCAACTCTAGAGTTGTAAAGGACTTGCTGCCACTGTCTGAAGAAGACAGGCTTAGATGAGACCCAGATCACCGATAGTAAGATAGTAAAATAATCTTTAGGTAGTGAAGGGACCCCAGGTAGTGGTTGAAAGTCACGATCAGAGGCACAGTAGAGAAAGGACTCAAAAGGGAAGGAAGGGTATAGTATCGACTCAACAGGTCATGTTTGTTACGTGCCACTTAGTCTGTGAAGAGCATCAGGGCTAAGCTGTTTACATGCATTGTCTCAGTAGTTTTTATATCAGCCCTGTGAAATAGGCCCTATTAACCCACTTTTCCAGATGAGAAAAACGAAGTTTAAGGAGGCTCGGTAACCTGCTCAAGCCCATAGATATGGTAAGTCATAAGAGAGTGTGAGGATTCCAAGTCCTCTGCCTCAGTTCCTCAGAGTTCCTCTGAGATATGTTTCACATCCTCTCTACATTTTCTGCCAGAGGCTTAAAGAAGGATGAATTGCAACTGGCAATGGACTTTAAAAAGAACCAGAAAAGGCACGAGTGCACAACACATGCACACTGTCCCCACAAAGAGATATTCAATACTCAGTTCATTGTTACAAAATCTTTTTTGTTTTTGTTTTTGTTTTTGCTTTTAGGGATGCACCCATGATGTATGAAAGTTCCCAAACTAGGGGTCAAATTGGAGCTACAGCTGCTGGCCAACACCGCAGCCACAGCAACACAAGATCGGAGCTGCATCTTTGACCTACACCACAGCTCATGGCAATGCCGGATCCTTAACCCACTGAGCAAGGCCAGGGATTGAATCTGCATCCTCATGGATACTAGTCAGGTTTGTTTCCACTGCACAACAACAGGAACTCCCTCTGCAGTTTGGCATGAATATTTATTCAATATTTACATAGCCTGGCCTTATACTAAGTTCAGGGGTTTCAAAGGTGAAGAAATAATCCCCTACTTTATAAACTAGCAATGTGTTAAAGACTTTAATCCAAGTATGTACTGAGACCACAGCCCAAGGTTTGTTGGGCTGTTATGGAGCAGAGAGAAAGAGTTTAGGTGTATGCAGGACCACTTCCATAAGCATTTGGTGCAAGGGAAAGATGAGGCAGATAAGGAACCATTTAGGTTAGTTAGCATAAACTAGGCTTTGCTGCAATAACAACAATTTTCAGGAGCTTTACAAGACGAAGATTTTATTTTCCCTAAGTCCACAGTGGGTCTGGATGACTCTCTAGGAAAGCCATCCTCCAAATGAGAACTCAAAGATTAGAGCAGCTTCCTGTTTGAGGGGAGAGGGAGGAGGTCCATTATTCCAACACAAAGCCTCCTTTGCCATCGCCAGAGCAAAGAACAAGTGAGATGAGGACAGTGCAGGGGAGTTTTACTCGCCTGGCCTGGAAATGAGATGCATGAGTTTTGCTACTATTTTATGGACTGGAAACATTTACATAGTCCCATCCACCTCCAAGGGTGATGAGAAGAAAAGAGCCATGTGTTGGGGAGCCCTAGCAATGTCTACTGCAGTGCTCAATGGCAAACACATACTCACTGCCTGTGATAACACAGCCTTCTGTAGTGCAGAGACAATTGTTTCCTGGCTGCCATCAGAAATCTGCAGGACTTCCCTTGACAAGCAAAGCCCTTTATCCCCAAGGATAGCATTTTGAAAGATGCTTTAGCTTTGGTCAAATTGCAGAGAAAAAGAAAAACTCCAAAAGTTGCAATTCACAAATCAGACAAGTTAAAGGCTAAAGCACACTAATTAGTTCTTAGTCAATACACTGTAAAGCTACCCTGAAATTATGGCCAAATTGCATGAAAAGAAACATGCTTGGAACAGAGGGTGGAAATTGAGAATTTGGGAAATTAAACTCATTACTCCATATACTTCTGTTATGACTCAATTCTTTTTCATTGCCCCTTTTTGAACCTTTTCGGTGTCTGTTGTGCTCCTGAGATGAGTAATGGAATTTAATTTGAGGTTCTTTTTTTCCAGCTGCAGGTGTTATTTGGCCTTGCCCAAGAGCAGCAGGACATTTAACAATCTCCAGAAAGAGGTGTAGATAATATTCAAGGAAATGTTTCTTCCTAGCAGGCTGAGGTGGAGTTGTTCCAAAGAAGAATAATAAAGATGAAATGGACCAGAAACGATGGACAAAGGGCAAAGTGGGAAGGGAAAGAGCAGTGACCTAGGGGTGCTGCAGACTGGCCAAGTCCTAGGGGGCTTCGTGTGGCAGATTCTGTGATGTGGTCTCCAGGTTCTGCCTTCAGGGCAGAAGGACTCATTTCCCTGCTGCTGTGCATGGTCCTGGCAGAGCCTCTGTGTCCACCCTGAAGGAAGGATTGCCTCAGTTGAAGAACACACCTTCATCCAGGGAAGTCCACAATCAGTGACTGGCCAATGAGGAAGACTGGCTGACCCACTTGCCCCCACTTGGGGGGAAGCAGAAAGACCACTTTAACTCCCCAGGGTCCCAGGACATCTGCTGAGGACTTTGTTAAGAATGTATTGCCCAGAAGTTCCTACTGTGGCTCAGCAGGTTAAGGATCTTATGTTGTCTCTGTCAGGATGCAGGCCTAATCCCTGGCCTCACTCATTGGGTTAAGGATCTGGCATTGCCACAAACTGTAGTATAGGTTGCCAATGCACCTCAGATCCAGTGTCGCTGTGACTGTGGCCTAGGCTGCAGCTGCAGCTCTGATTCAACCCCTGGCCCAGGAACTTCCATATACCGTAGGTATAGCAATAAAAAGAAACAAACAAATAAAAAAGAATGCATTGCCCAAACATTTATAGGTGATCAGTCCCATCACAGCCACCCCTACCCCCCACTGCCCGTGGCTCAACTTGACATTGAAAGTCCTAAATCTTTCCTGGAGCATGGAGCTCTCAGGCCCAACCTCTTTCCCTGACTTCCTCTCCTCCCCTCACCCCCACCCCTGCCTCATTTCTCACCTGCCTCCAGCTACCTGGTTCTTGGACCAACACAGTGCTCCTTCCTCCTTCTTAATCTTTTGTATCTGTTCTCCTCTTTCTCTGGAACTCTCTTAGCTCTGCTACTCACGGGAGAGACTTTCCTTTCCATCCTAGCTGAAAAAGTACCCCATCACTTCTCTAGCCTTTGAGCTTGCTCTATATTATTCATAGCTCTTACATGTACTTAAAATTATATTACACATGCATTTGTTTATTTTAATATCTGCCTCTTATTCACTATTTATTTATTTATTTATTTTGTCTTTTTGCCATTTCTAGGGCCGCTTCTGCGGTGTATGGAGGTTCCCAGGCTAGTGGTCGAATTGGAGCTGTAGCTGCTGGCCTACACCACAGCCACAGCCACAGCAACACAAGATCGGAGCTGCATCTTTGACCTACACCACAGCTCATGGCAATGCCGGATCCTTAACCCACTGAGCAAGGCCAGGGATTGAACCCTCAACCTCATAGTTCTTAGTCGGATTTGTTAACCACTGAGCCATGACGGGAACTTCTTATTCACTATTTATATTGGTTGATTTATTCTTTCTCTCCCAGAATATGAACTCCATGAAGGCAGGAACTTTCTCTGTCTTGTTCACAGCTATATTCCCAGCGTCTCACAGAAAGTCAGACTTATGCTCAAAAATATGTGCTAAATTCTGAGTGAACAAGTCTTCCTGAAAATGTCAGTTAGGCAGTGGAGTTTATAATTTTCATATTTGCCGTAGTCAGCATTTCCCTTCTCATTACGTGGAAAAGGCTTCATGAAAGACATTATGTCTTATAAGGCTTTTATAAGAAATGGTCCCATCCTGGCTTCCCCACTTACAAGTTGTAGACATTTCAATGAGATATTTTAATCTTTCTCTTATCCTGAAATCAGATGTCCTCATCTGTAAGGTGGGCACAAGTGCAGTTGTTGTGAGAATTAATAAATTACATGAAAAACCAAGCAGTGTCTGATATATGATAAGAGTGGAATGAATATTTGTCAGTGGAATTATGATAATTGTAAAGAAGAATTACAAACATACAGTTATTCCATTAATTTTCTTACTTGTTTTCCAGGTACTAAGGAGCCAGGCACTGGAGAAACAGAAAAGAATGTGGTTCACTCCATGTTTTAGGAAGAAGTAGGCTGGTAGGGGAATAGAAAGTGTGTACATTATCCCTTTTTCCTCCCTTGCACCAAGAGAAACTTCCGCTGTATGCATATGTATAAAGCAATCAATGGGACATATTGCAAGAATAAATCATTACTGCACATATTCGCAATTACTTCCAATTTTTTCCTCTCATTTAATCTTCAAACACCATTGAAGACACAGCCACGCAGAAATAGAGATTCTCACTTCAAGAAATGGACAGTATGAAGGGAGGGCAGATTTTAGGTCACTTAGATGCTGACTCTGCCTGAGGATCTGGTTGGTGTTGCTGGGATTGTGTCATTAAGATGTTGGAGTCAGACTGTCACACTTGCAATAAGATCTTACCTGAAAATTTTGATTCTAAATTTTTCTTGGGTGATCTTTTGTTCCAGCAGCAGCGGGCCTGTATTTTCTTCCGATATCCAAACCCTAAAGCTGAGTAGTTGTTGCCCCCTTTAAATTAACTGTTAAAAATTTCTCTAGTTTTTCTGTATCCTTACAATTTTTTTCTATCCAATTTCCAGTAGGCAAGTGTTAAAAAAACTCCTACAATGATTGTAATTTTTTTTATTTCCTCCATAAAACCATGTCAGTGTTTGTTTTATATATATTTAAGGCTCTGTTTTTTAGGCTCATGTACCTGACTTTAATACATGCTTGGTGAATTGCTCTTTTTATTATGATTTAGGGTGCCTTTTTGTTCTTAGAAATTGTTTTGCTTTAAAACATATTTTTTTTTGACTGAGTTAGTATTGTTACACTGGTGTTCTTTCCATTATTTATTACTTGCCAGCTAGGTTTTTTCTGTTCTCTCATTTTCCCTTTCCCTACCCTCTATTCCAGCCTTTACTCCTCCTTGACTAACAGTTTTGAAAATCTCTTCACCTGGCCCTCTCACACCCAAAGAACCAGATCTTACTCCAGCATCTGGGAACTACCATCTAAGAGGTTATTGAGCATTCTCGGGATCTCAGGACCCAGGTGCAAGTTAGCAGGCCCAAGGGGAAAGGCTGGGTCAGTGTCCCAGCTTTTCTAGTTACGTGTCTTGATTTGTATCTGGCTGCTATTTTCTCTGTATTTAAATTTTCTCTTAAAAAAATATTTATCTATCATTATTATGCATGGAATTTGAAGGTGGCAGTGGTTATTTTTCAAGGCACGAATCTATCAAACATAGACTGCACTTCCAGAATGTGTGATAAAAATTGTGACAAATAAATACAGACAGTTCCTGGCTTTGTGAGAGGAAAACAAGATCTAAGACCCTTCTTGGGCAAAACGAGTGAGACTGGGTTCCTGGCATGCAGACTCCACAAACAGCCCCTTCTGCCATCTTCCACCACTGGAGAGCAAGCACTAAAATGCAAGTCTCAATCTCAGGGTCATAATAAAATTCAAGGACAAATGTCTTGAATTATGTTGCATATATGTTGTATATTATCAGTTTAGGGGCTGTACAAGCACATAGGATGATTATATGCTTCATCTCGACAGTAAATCTCCGATAGTTCATTGACATGTTTAATAAGTTATTCTATTAACTAATAATGCAATAACATTAGAGAAAGAGAGAGAGAGAAAGTAGAGACTAAGGTGAAACAAAAAGAACTGGTGGATTGGAAGAAATAATCACCACGAAGTTGAAAAACACGCATATAGTTTGAAAGCTTAAGTTTAAACGACTCTCATACACACTGAAAATCAGGTCCTGTTATGTCCATTCAAATTTCCCTAATCTAACCACTTCAATTTATCGTGCACTAATTAGATAGAATTGCTCTTCAGAAAAGAGAAATCACCAGCCAGTAATTACTTCATTGTAAAACGTAATGTGCCTCCAAACACTGACACATACTGTAAAAACCACAGCACAATAAATAGAACACTGTTTTCCAACAATAACCCGGCAGTGAATTCTGCTAGTGTATTTCTTCTTGAAACATGTTTATGTGATAGTCTTCCAATTTTATGGCTGAAGTTTATCACCATAAGGTGCATTTCATGACAGCCGAATAACTACATTCAGTTAGGCTTGTCACCATGTGCCTTCCGTATCAAGACACATGCTGATTGTATCAAATACTGTTGACTGTCTTAGTGCCACGAATAGAAAAGATGATTACACTGTTCTGGGTAGATATGATGCAATATTATTCACATTGGAAAGAACTGAAGGTCAAGGTTGTCTAACAACATTAGAAAGATTGGGTACTGAAAGCTTCTTAATGCAGTGATGACTCACTAATGGGCCTGTGACAGGTTTACCTTAATGTTTGGATGATTCTTTACATAAACGGGTAAGAGAGAGGTCTATGCACATCAAGTCATTGAGTGTTGTTGGGTGGAGATATGGGTCATGAATTTATCTTTTTTAAATGAAGCAGAGCCATGCTTTAAGTACCTCCCTTAAAAATCCATTTATTTATCTCAAAGGATTGTGCTAAAGGACAAGAGATTTAAAAATTTTGCCTTGGTCCTGAACAGAAGCATTCTGTGATGACACTGGCAAATGAGTTTGCCCTACACCTTGGCGTTCACCAGTGTTTCTGGTTTTTGCATAGGTAGGGTAGACTTTTACTCTCATCTAATATGGATGACGAAGCATATCTTCATTAGGCTATACAGTTTCTAAAATAGCAAAGATTATTGGCAAGTTAATGAAATTTGAAATTTATTTACGCACCATTGTCAAATAGCTATCATGGTTTTATCCCAGCTCTGCAACTGATACAAGGTATATGACCCTAGAAATTTAACTTCTCAAAATAACCTTTTGAAATTGGATATGTGGTAACCAGTGATCTTGTTTGGGTTTTATAGTTCTTTTATAGTCATGTTGTATACATCCAAAATATAAGGAAAAGAAATTTTCTAGGATTATTTTTTACAATAGCCTATTTTCTCAGTTCTCCCTTTATATCCACATACTCATGAACTAACTGAAAACATCATAACATTGTGTTCAATAATTTACCATATCAATGCACCGTTAATTTAAGAAATTGAGTAACTATCAAGATTGAATTTGAGAGTTCCCTGATGGCTCAGCAGGTTAAGGATCAGGCACTGCCACTGTTGTGGTGTGGGTTGGCTCCCCAGCCTGGAAACCTCCACATACCACAGGTGCAGCCCCCCCCCCCCAAAAAAAAGACAGAAAGAAATAATTCAACCACAGGTTGGATACTATTGGAATATCTATATGTAACAGCTACATCATGGGGGCTTTATTGGCTTTCAGAGGATAAAAGTTAGTTTGAAGAAATAGAGTCACAGATAAAGAGAACAAATTAGTGGGTACCAGTGGAGAGAGGAAAGGGGCAAGATAGGGGTATGGGAATAAGAAGTAAAAACTACTGGAGTTTCCACTGTGACTCAGTGGTTTAAGGACCCACTGTTGACCCTTTGAGGTTGTGGGTTCAATCCCTGGTCTCACGCACTGGGTTAAGGATCTGGCACTGCCACAAGCTGCAGCCTAGGTCACAGATGCAGCTCAGATCCACTGTGGCCAGCAACTGTAGCTCCCATTCAACCCCTAGCCTGGGATCTTTCATACGCCATAGTTATGGCAGTAAAAAGAAAAAAAAAAATGTATATGTTTATATATGTATGACTGAATTGCTTTGCTGTACACATGAAACTAACACAACATAATAAATCGACTATACTTCAGTTAGAAAATACCTATCACAGTTCCTGGCCATTGTAAGTGCTCAATAAATATTTTTATTATTGCAAAAAATAAACGCTAGTAATGTTTTCTGTATCAGCTAGATTTTTCATCACTGTGTCTAGAGGAGGTTCTTCCAATGGGGTTTGTCAATCCAGATATTTTTCTTACACAGTGTAGACTTCTCTGTCTACTTGCTTCTCCGAGGATTAAAAATATCCATGTTTGCATATTTGCTCAGTGAAGTGGCCAGAGCTTGATTTGAGAAAAAGAAATGACCAGATGTTTGAGCTAAGTACCCTGCCTCAGTCACTGTCCACACTGAGTCAGGAGCAAGACTCTGATTACCTTCCTCGTTCCTTCCCTGAACCTGACTGACCCCAGTGAGAAGTGTCAAAAACATGAAAGGATCTGCTGAGACTAGCTCCCTGGTATGAAATTGAAACATACTTGTTAATTGTGTACATCTTTTACTCAATTTTTTTTTGTCTTTTTTTAGGGCTACACCTGCAGTATATGGAAGTTCCCAGGCTAGGGGTCGAATCAGAGCTATAGCTGCAAGCCTACACCACAGCCACAGCAATGTGGGATGTGAGACTTGTCTGCAACCTACACCACAGATCACAGCAATGCTGGATCCTTAACCCACTGAGCGAGGCCATGTGTCGAACTTGCGTCCTCATGGATATTAGTTGGGGTCATCACCGCTGAACCACGATGGGAACTCAGGCCTAAAAATTTCACCTGCAGTGTTTTCATCAAAACCTAAGTATCCACCACGTCTCAGACTGTGTCCAACACTCTGCTCTCCGGCACAGTACCCCACATGAATTCAAAGAGGGGCTGCCGCTCAGAGGCAAGTGCTAGCAGGAGAAGAAGAGAATAAGCCTTCCCTTCTTTAGATCACAATTTATTCTGCCATTTATCATCTGTAGCATGTAATTAGCAGCAGCTTGAAAGCAGGCCTGAACAACAAATGGGAGCTAAGAAAGCCACTGTGTCCAACCAGATTTCTTCTTCCTGAGAACTTCCTATAGCACTTCCCTATAGTCAAAAGAATGCATTCCATAGCTGGAGCAGAGACAGCCTGGTTTCCTGTGAGAACATCTCTAGGCCAGTAAGCTGGAGGATGAACGTATGGAGCAGAGGCGAGTTGCCTCAGTCGTCCAGGCCTGTACCGCCTCTTGTGGCTTATTCCCTAAATGTGAGAGAGCCTCAGCCAAGATCAACAAAACCTCAAGCTACTAGCACCAGCAGTGGGGCCAGGGCAACCACCCATCTGCCCTGCAGATTTTCCATCAATGCATATGGTTTGAGAGACCAAGTTTTGTAGTTTGTTACTCACCATAGATACCTGCTACACTGCCTAATGTAATCATTGTATTGTCAGCCAATATTTTTACATGACTCTTGAAGTGATTCATGGTACTTTATACAATAGTAGTAACAATACCTTGTATTTCTGGAATGCTTTTTATGTGCCAGATAGTGTTTTTTATTCATTCATTCATTCAACAAACATTATATCTTAACAATGCTATGTATTAAGTACTCTGTTACATGTCAGGGATCCAGGCATGAAAAAAACAGACAGAGGCCCAGCCATTGCAAGTTTAGGCTAGTTGGGCCAAGTCCCAGTCTCATTTGGAAAAATGTGCATTAAGTCATCTTACAAATGTATAAAAACTAAGATCAGGGCTATGAAGAAAAATTGTATGGAATTACTAGAATTTAGGGGATTGATCTAACCTGGATTTCAGGAAAGGAGGATTTCCTGAAAAAGCAACATTTGAGGGGAAAGAGGAAGAGTGTTGCAGGCAAATGAATCATGAATGCAAAGGTCCTGGGGCAGGAGGGAGCAGGACTCATTCATAGACATTAAGGAAGGGGCTAGCGTATTGGCCTATGTAGGGAGGGGTGGGCAGGAGCTGGAGTGAGCCTAGGGAGACTTCTTGGTGTTTACTCTCATGTAGTAGAGTCCTTGAAGGGATTTCTCATAACATACTCACTACTCCCCTAGCAAGGAGGTTATTTTATTATGTCTCCTTTACAAATAAAGAAACTGAGACTCAGGAAAGCTAAGTAACTTGGCCAAAGGCATCACACACACAGAGAGCCAGTACTTGCAGTCAGCTATCCAGCTCCTTTCCTGATTAACATCCTGAGGGCAGGCTGTATGTTGTATGTGGTAGTTTCTGCCCACTCTGGTCCTAAACAGATATCTGATAGGACAAATAGCGCAGGTCTCAGAGTTGGGCAGACATGGGTTTAAAGGATGACCTTGCAGTGAGCAAATAACTCATTTTTCCTAAACCTCTGTGATTTGGTTTCTTGGAGTTAAAAAAGGGATAAGGATATCTCTTTGTGGACAGAGGCATGGGGGCAGATAACTGAAGGACAAGAGAATAGTGGATACTCCATAAATGCTGGCTCTTATTATGATTACCAGAGATTCAGCAATGAATGTGATTCTAATGTTTACTCATTATCATTATCATCAAAAGGCAACCAGCCTTATGACACTCATAAGTCCAAAAATGACACTGACATTGAACTTCACCAAGGATTAAGTGGCTCAATTAATAAGAAGGCTTGCTAATTTCCCCATCCACAGCCAAGTCTGGAAAAAGTCTCAGGGCTTGTGCCTCTGGTCTTAACAGTCTCTACAAGCACCCCATCCATCTGACCCTTCAATGTCCTCTGACGAGGAGGGTGGCCAGGGGGCCTCTTCAAAGCTCTACCCCCAGGAGAAGCATCCATCTCAAGGTGACCCCAGGAAAATGCAAGCCTCTGATCTTCTTATATTCTCCACTTCTCTACACTGCTTCCCAAGTACCATCTCCCTGGCTTGGGTTGAAAAGCCTAAGTGTACCTGCTATGTTATGCTACTTGGAAAAGCAGACAATAGGAGATAGACATCCTCCAGGAATGTTTACCCACAGGTTGAAATACCAACATCAAGTGACAGAAATTGATATAACAACCCCATTCTAGCACCTAATGCAGGGTTGGGGCCCCAGGGGCTCACTGAATGTTCGAACGCTGAGTGAAATGGATGACTGCACAGTATAATGGTGAGGAGCAGCCTCAGGATTCAGGCAGACTCCACCATTTTACTTAAGAGCTGTGTGGCCTTGGGCCAGTTGCTAAACCCCTCTGAGCCTGGTTTGTCTATTAAATGGGCTTTGGGGAGTTCCCAGTGGGTTAAGGATCCAGCATTGTCACCGCTATGACTCTGGTTATGGCTGTGTCGAGGGTTTGATCCCTGGCCCAGGAACTTCCACAAGCCTCAGATGTGGCTAAATAAATAAATAAATAAATAGAATGGGTCAAATAAATAAACAAATAAAGTGGGTCAAATAAATAAACAAATAAAATGGGCAAACAAGATCACGTATGTAACATCCCCAGAAGAGGGTCTGGCTCTCTCTCTGGGCTCCATACACTGCAGTTATTGTTACCACAAATATTGTCGAGGTCCCTAACAGCCAGTGTATTTATTTATTCAGGTAGGGGAATGCAGCATAAAGTAAAGAAGATTAAAATGGATACTGAAAAGGGTTTCCTTCCCCCACTGCCCTAGCCCACCTCCCCAGGCCGCACCTGTGGTTCCCAGGCTAGGGGTCCAATTGGAGCTGTTGCTGCTCGCCTACACCACAGCCACAGCAACCCCAGATCTGAGCTGTGTCTGCAACCTATACCACAGCTCACGGCAATGCCAGATCCTTAACCCACTGAGTGAGGCCTGGGATCGAACCCACAACCTCATGGTTCCTAGTCGGATTCGTTTCTGCTGCGCCACGACAGGAACTCCTGGATCCTCTTCTTAATCCATTACTGGCCCTTAAAGACACAATCTCTTCACTACTTTTCCTGAGAGTGTGGATCAAAACAGAAAAAAAAAAACCCAAAAAACTTCAGTTCTCTATAATGAAATTCATAGTATGCCAGAAATATGAGGGAGAAACTATGAAATTATTATTTTTGTAGGTCAATATTTGACTGTTTCTGAGCTAATAAAATAACTCAAAGAAGCCTCAAGGATAACCAGATCAGGGCAGTCTGGGTAAGTCGGAACAAGTTTGTTTTTCTTTAATTATTTGTTTGTGTTACTATTCCTCTTTCATAAATTCCTTTTGTGTTAGCCATGAACTAAATAAACAGCCTGGATCTCCTAACACCCGCTTCATCCCACAAGACCTGCCTCAAACCACCTCTCCCTTTTGCCATCACAGTCCCTTCTGAGAATCAAAGGGCCCAAGGGGAGAGATCTCACAGCAGGCAAGCCCCTTCCTCCAAACACCAACCATCCCTGGCATGTGCCACCCACTCTGCAACTCCAAAATCTATGCCTGAGCCTTGCCTTGCTTACATGACTCCTTCCAAGGACCCACAAGCCAGTCAGGGCATGTGGTGCATCCAGATTCCTTTTCCATCACAGCCCGATGTTTAGAGTCATTCTAAAATCCTCAACCCAGATTCCAGGAATGGATTCCACCAGTTGCAGCCCCGAGACTCTCTGTCAGTGGAGAATCCCAAGGAGCCTCAGGTTCCCAACTGGAAGCTGGAATATGACACCGACGGCACTCCAGCCTCAGACAGCTGTGATGAGGCTCAGATCCCTTCTGACATGCAAATTGTTCTGAAAAACTGTCCATTGCCCTTCAAGTTTATTATTACCCATATGTGGACAAGTAAATAAGATGCTAGGAAAACCAGTGCCCTCACTCACATTACTTTTGAAGCCTAGTTTATTCTGAGCATGCCAATTTAAAAACCCTGAACTTGGGAAGCAAGTGAGCCCTGGGTGAGGACTAGAAGGCAGGGTATCACACATCTGATGGTCCCAGGCGCTGCTCAGGCTCTGGGAGTCAGGGTGCCGGGTCTCAGTCAGGCAGCCTTTCTGTTGCCATAGTGTTTAGCACTGCAACATCTTTTAAGAAAAAGAAAAAGGAAACAGGAGTTTACTGACTACATTTATTTATTTATTTAGGCTGCACCATGGCATATGAAAGTTCCAAGGCCACAGCTGCAGCAACACCAGATCCTTAACCCACTGTACCACAGTGGGAACTCCTTGACTACTTTTAAATTAGAGCAATATTTCTATTTCTGCCATGAATGATTCCTTCCAATACAGGAAAAATTAGCATTGATTTATTTTCTTAGTGAATACAACCAAGCAGCTTAAAATGTAACCTACTAATGTAGTCATGCTAATTAGTGAATTCCTGGTTTAAGAGTCCCACAAACACCCAGAGAGTCTGTATCTCTGTGACATGCATTGATTTATTTACTCACTCATTCATTCAACAAATACTTATTGGGTATCTTCCATGAGACAGGCTTGTGCTGTAAATGCTAAGGATGGAGCTGTCAATAAACAGTCAATGCATGAGATCTGCATTCATTCAAACCATGTCCCATCATTTAAATGATCAGGAGGACAGTGAGTTTAGGGGGAGATGAATTTCTAGCTGACCCTGTCAGTCTCAAATGCTCTGTGAGGAACCATGGGATTTTGCATCTGTCCTCATTTCTTCTCCAAATAAGATGCAGTGTGGGTAGAAGGATGTAGGAGTCAGATCAGAAGCCCTGTATTTCACACTTGGCCTTGACACAAGCTCACAGTGTGTTGGATCAGTCCTCTCCCCTCTCAGAGCTTCAGTTTCCTCATCCATGAAATGAAAGTGTTTTCCAGCTTCAATATAAATGAGTCTGATGCTGTGGCTGTTGAATTCAGGGGCTTACTGGCTGTCTGTGAGCCAAGCTCCACTATTTTGTAGGGCCAGAATCAGACGGCTCTAGATTCTTTGTTCATCCTGTTCTCCTCTTGACTTGAATTTGTTGGCACATGTAAAAATTGAGGTAATTCATTGAACAATCTGGATGTGCAACTTTCCTTGATGGATAATTAGATCTGGCCACCCAAGAGCACTTGTCTCATGGCAACAATGGACCTGGCACAGCTGCCTCCCTCTTCAGATGTCACCTGGGATCTTGGGTTTGCAATAGTCTCTACTGCTTCTTGCTGCCTCTGGAGACAAGTGCTGAGGATCTGCTTTTCTTATTCCCCTCACTCTTCACTCTTTGTTACCTGCTAGGCCCAGGTATAGGTGTTTCCCAGGCTGCACCTCAGACTCAAGGATCTCTAAAATGATTCTAGACACACAACCAAGATGTCTTCCTGAGGACCCTTGAGCCAATTAGACATAAAATAAACCACTGTCTCTCACTCTGCTACACATTGGAAACCCTTGGGAAGCTCCTGAAAAGAACCAATTCTCTGGCCTCTATGCCCAGAGATTCTGATTTGATGGATAGAAGGTGGGATTCACATGACATTGGTATTTTTTAAGCTCTCTCTATGTGCTTCTACTGTGTGAATTGCTGCTGCATCCCATTAATCAGTGTGGTAGGATGATCTTGCCGGCTTTGGCTTCAGGAGAAATCTCTGCCTTCAGCATGTCCCAAAGTTCTAGACACACCAAGGAGGGCTGGGTCCAAGACCATGGGACCTATGTGGGATACAGGGGCTAATAATTTTCAGCCAGAGGCCCTGCATTTTCATTTTGCCCACAGCCCTGCAAATCATGTAGCCTCTTCCACTTGCCACCATTCTGGGGCTGGATTTCTCCCAAAAGCCTTACCTCTTGGCCACTATTGTGGAACATGGTACTGACTTTTCTCACTATTCTGAATAAATGATGCTGCCCCTGGAGGCTGAACTATCTCCTCTCTCTTCCCTGTGTTCCCATCATGACCCACAAAATAAAAACATCTATCCCTCAGAAGAACATTCTCACTGACTCATTCATTCATGTCCAGAGAGGAGCCGTGACTTAGCCAGTGGGTAAAATTAGAGAAAGGTCTTCAGGGTATCTGACAAGCCCTATCCAGACCCTCACACCCCTGCCTTTCTGCTCAACATCCCTGAACAGCTCAGTTGTGGAAGTAAGCTCACCTCTCTAGCCACCCTTCTCCAGATATAATAAGGAAGAACAAATCTGCTCCATACTGGATCTGTGTTTTTGTTTGTTTGTTTGTTTTACTTTAACCTTTATATTCCATTGCTTTGCTACACATTAGTCACTAAAGAGATGTTGCCTTAAAGTACACGTAATGGCCCATTTCCTTTGGAACCTTGCTGCCCCCCTATGCCTGAATGTTAAGTTAACAAGCCTTGGTTTAGCTCACAGGAAATCTCCTGACCAGGCCAACCTATGAATGGCTGCAGAAAAGATGAAATTAATACATCCCCTCCCAAGTCTGGGCTGAACTAGGAAATATTTGCTATAACTTAATCACCTTTACTTTATCTTCTCACCTCCCTCCACTTTTTGCTTTTTTAAAGAATCTAGCATCCAAACCTGGGCAAGATGGTTCTTTGGGACATGAGTCCACCATCTTCTCTCTCTGCTGACTTTCTAAAAAAAGTCACTATTTCTTGCCCCAACAACTTGTCTCTTGACTCTTGATTTATTGGCCTGTCATTTGGCAAGCAGTATAAGCTTGGACATGATAACCCAGACCAGTGGACAGGAGCACTGACACTGGCTGCCAACACAGATTCTGCCACAAGAATCTCAACCTACTTAACCTATCTGTGTCTCAGTGTCCTCACCCACAAAACAGTAGATTAGAACAGTACCCACTGCAAAGACTTGTGAGAATTAAATGAGTTTCTAATTTTTATCAAGGGCTTGGAACGCATATTAAGTGCTAAGTGTAAGGTGTTATTACTGAGGGGAGAAGCACTCAGGGAAGAAAGGAGGAAGAAGCCCATTTGAGCCAAGGTTCAAGCCAGATTTCTCATCCAATTAGACTGACCTTTGGATCCTTGGCCCCTGCATCTATTTCTCATGTGATTTAGAATCTATAAGAAGACAGTGCATAATTAATGATCTCCTTATGCCACAACCTAGGTCACTTGTCAAGCTTCATTTCACCTTTTCTCCAAACCCACTCCCATTGTGCACATGAGTTACCACCAATCCTGCGACACTCCCCTCCTCTATCCCAAAATCCAGAAAAGCCGCCTAGAAGCCTGGCTTCCTAGAGTCGGAGAAGCTTTTAGAAACAGATGGGAACTAGAGGATCATCTTCCAGATGAGATGACTGGGCAGAGAAGTCTGAGATTGTCCAAGTTGCCAGTAGCCATTGACGAATACGAATGGGAATCAAGGCCATGGCCCTTCTCCACCAAGCCATGCTGCTGGGCATTGTGGGAAATTCTCCCACTTTGTGGGAGGGGGTGGAGGACACTAGTGTGTGGCCATCCCTCTTCTTCCAATGATTGCTGCAGGATGGTGGCCTTTGGGGACTAATTTGTCCCAGAGTCTTACATGTGTTGGATATTAAAATGGACAGGAGAAGACCCCAATTTAGTGATGGAAAACAAGGAGGGGAGAAGGGGCACAGATGGAAAGAAAAAAGAACAGTCTGTCCTTCCCTTGTTTGAAACAATGCTGGCAAATCTTGTCTGTGAGGGAGGCCTCGCACAGGCAGCATGGTGAGGAAAGCAGGTCACACAGGGGTCTTCCCTCCAGGAAATAACCTTCAGCAGCACTTTTCTAATATGGAGGATAATGAACAACACTGTTGATCCAATTTGCTCTTTTTCTCAGCATAGAACTTTCCCCTGTGCTGTCAGCCCTTTGGATTTATTGATACTATAGGGAGTTTGGAGAAATATAGACATTACTTTGGCTTTGGGGCTCTTTGTTTCAAAAGAAATGTTTGAATTGTCCTTTTTGACAAAAAAAGAAAAAGAAAAAGGAAAAAAATGGAAAATAGGCTTGGCAGTCAGAAGGGCTATTTCTTACACTGAAAGAAAAGGAAAGATGAAGGAGGAAATAAAACAGGTTTTATTCTATGATTTTTCAATTAATGATCTAGAACACCAGTGATTTTTTTGGTGGGAAAATATCATATAATAAAAAACAACAAAAACACCCCACATCTAATAATGGAACAATCTTTGTTATTGGCTTGATAGCTTTGCCCTGCAAATATCGTTAGAGGAGCTGGCCGGAGTAATACTGGAATGTATGAAATATATATATATCCCTACCACTGATAGTACAGAACAGCTCAGGTCAGGACCCATTACTGAACACACCTAATATTGTTTTCTAAATTTTCAACACCTATTCAAATAGAAGCCGGAAAAGAAAAATTGCCTCTCACTCCAAAGCTTTAAAACACACAAAAAGGCACCATATTGCCACTTTAGGGACACATTTGTTCCCTGCTGTTGCTATTTTATATGTCATTTCAGTCCTGCAGTTAGCTATAAAGCAAATCTTTTCTTTTTCCGGAGAGGAATAAGAGCTGCCTGAAGGGAAACAAGAATGAGAGGCATCCTTAAAATGAGTGATTTACAATTGGCAAGGAGATACAATATGAAAATTACAGCTTTCTCATTCTGAATATAGGAGTGCCTGGGCTCTCACTCTAAAAGTACCCCCAAGGGGCACCCTATTGGCACAAGAGCCAGGCTCTCATGAAGGAGCTATTTGGGTTTTCAGAAGACCCGAGGAAAGGATGAGATGGGAGGGAGCGTGTGTGTGTGAACTTGTGTGTGGTAAATATGTCTGAATGTGTTTGTGTGTGCTGTGTTTGAAATGCATGTGATCAGGGGTGGTAGTACATGTAGGGTTGGCAAGCAGATGAATTCAGCAAGGGTTAGGGAAAAGTAAAAATAAATTCAGAGAAAGCAGCACATGCTACATCTCATTATGCCCCCAAGGTGCCCCAGTCTAAATGCAAGCATGGAATTCAGATACCTTGAGTTGCAATCCCTTTTCTGACAGTGACTTAGGGTGTACCCTTGGGCAACTCCCCTGACTGTGTTTTGACCCTAACTCATCATCTGTAATAAGGAAAATAACACTCTCCAAAGAGGGAGGTTGTAGAAATTTATTTGTATTACCAAAGGGCATAGGGGAACATGGGTGAAAGGTTGAAGATAAGTCAAAGACTCTTTGCCTATCAACAACTCATGTGTAGCTCATGTGTGTTTCCTGTGGTTTTAGCCTTCTCTTTATGACCTTCTCAGAAACCCCTCTTGGGTGTGGCCAAGTGAAAAGACTCTGATTCCTCCCTCAAAGGGGAGATTTCACATAGCCTCCAAGATGGCCCTATGACCCTAGTCGCTTTATATTCTCCTTTATGCTGTTCCCTCCTGCACCAAATCACAGCTGCCTTACTCATAGGATATGGAAAGGGTGTGACTTTCAAGGTGAAGTTATAGAAGGCACTGGAGTTTTCACTTAGGTGTCTTGAGCAGCTCACTCTGGGGGAAGTCAGCTACTATGTGGTTAAGATAGTCAAGAAGCCCCAGGAAGAGGCCCAAGTGGAGAGGAAATGACTTAGCAGCACCAACTTGCCAGCAACATGAGTGAACTTCCCCAGGAAATATATCTTTCAGCCACAGTCAAACCTTCAGGTGACACAGCTCCAGGCAACATCTGACAACAGCCTGAGCTGGACCTGTCCAACCAAGTGACTCCTAAATTCCTGACTCACAGAAACTACAAAATCATGAATTTCTGTTCTTGTGTTAAGCCACTGAATTATGGTGTTGTTTGTTACACATCGATAGGTAACTAATACACCTCCAGTAGGCTGGGTTGGGGGTCATCCTTGTACCATTCTATTGAAGAATCTGTCCTCCACCTCCTGTCATCTTCGAGAGACTGGTTAGATTAGGTATTGTGAGTGTCTAAAAATTATTCATTCATCAAGACCCTCGCCAAAGTGGGTATAGAGGGAACATTCCTGAGTATAATCAAAGCCACTTATGATAAACCCACAGCAAATATAATCCTCAATGGGGAAAACCTGAAAGCCTTCTCACTCAAATCTGGAACAAGACAGGGATGCCCACTCTCACCACTGCTCTTCAACATAGTTTTGGAAGTCCTAGCCACAGCAATTAGACAAACAAAAGAATCAAAGCCATTTATGAGAAACCCACAGCAAAAATAATACTCAATGGGGAAAAACTGAAAGCCTTCTCACTCAAATCTGGAACAAGACAGAGATGCCCACTCTCACCACTGCTCTTCAACATAGTTTTCAAAGTCCTAGCCACAGCAATTAGACAAACCAAAGAATCAAAAGGCATCCATATAGGAAGAGAAGAGATCAAACTGTCACTGTATGCAGATGACATGATACTATACATAGAAAACCCTAAGGACTCAACCCAAAAACTCCTTGAACTGATCAACACATTCAGCAAAGTAGCAGGATATAAGATTAACATTCAGAAGTCAGTTGCATTTCTATATACCAGCAATGAACTATTAGAAAAGGAATACAAAAATACAATACCTTTTAAAATTCTACCCCCAAAAATCAAATGCCTGGGAATACACCTGACCAAGGAGGTAAAGGACCTATATGCCGAGAACTATAAAACTTTAATCAAAGAAATCAAAGAAGATGTAAGGAAATGGAAAGATATTCCATGTTCCTGGATTGGGAAAATCAATATTGTAAAAATGGCCATACTACCCAAAGCAATCTACAGATTCAATGCAATCCCTATCAAATTACCCATGACGTTTTTCACAGAACTAGAACAAACAATCCAAACATTTACATGGAACCACAAAAGACCCAGAATCGCCAAAGCAATCCTGAGAAACAAAAACCAAGCAGGAGGCAGAACTCTCCCAGACTTCAAGAAATACTACAAAGCCACAGTCATCAAAACAGTGTGGTACTGGTATCAAAACAGACAGACAGACCCATGGAACAGAATAGAGAATCCGGAAATAAACCCTGACCCTATGGTCAATTAATCTTTGACAAGGGAGGCAAGAACATCAAATGGGAAAAAGAAAGTCTATTCAGCAAGCATTGCTGGGAAACCTGGACAGCTGCATGCAAAGCAATGAAACTAGAACACACCCTCACACCATGCACAAAAATAAACTCAAAATGGCTGAAAGACTTAAATATACGACAGGACACCATCAAACTCCTAGAAGAAAACATAGGCATAACACTCTCTGACATCAACATCATGAATATTTTCTCAGGTCAGTCTCCCAAAGCAATCGAAATGAGAGCAAAAATAAACCCATGGGACCTCATCAAACTGACAAGGTTTTGCACAGCAAAGGAAACCCAAAAGAAAACAAAAAGACAACTTACAGAATGGGAGAAAACAGTTTCAAATGATGCAACCGACAAGGGCTTAATCTCTAGAATATAGAAACAACTTATACAACCCAACAGCAAAAAAGCCAATCAATCAATGGAAAAACGGGCAAAAGACCTGAATAGACATTTCTCCAAAGAAGATATACAGATGGCCAACAAACACATGAAAAAATGCTCAACATCGCTGATTATAAGAGAAATGCAAATCAAAACTACCATGAGATACCACCTCACACCAGTCAGAATGGCCATCATTAATAAATCCACAAATAACAAGTGCTGGAGGGGCTGTGGAGAAAAGGGAACCCTCCTGCACTGTTGGTGGGAATGTAAACTGGTACAGCCACTATGGAGAACAGTTTGGAGATACCTTAGAAATCTATACATAGAACTTCCATATGACCCCGCAATCCCACTCTTGGGCATCTATCCGGACAAAACTCTACTTAAGAGAGACACATGCACCCGCATGTTCATTGCAGCACTATTCACAATAGCCAGGACATGGAAACAACCCAAATGTCCATCGACAGATGATTGGATTCGGAAGAAGTGGTATATATACACAATGGAATACTACTCAGCCATAAAAAAGAATGACATAATGCCATTTGCAGCAACATGGATGGAGCTAGAGAATCTCATCCTGAGTGAAATGAGCCAGAAAGACAAAGACAAATACCATATGCTATCACTTATAACTGGAATCTAATATCCAGCACAAATGAACATCTCCTTAGAAAAGAAAATCATGGACTTGGAGAAGAGACTTGTGGCTGCCTGATGGGAGGGGGAGGGAGTGGGAGGGATCAGGAGCTTGGGCTTATCAGACACAACTTAAAATAGATTTACAAGGAGATCCTGCTGAATAGCATTGAGAACTTTGTCTAGATACTCATGTTGCAACAGAAGAAAGGCTGGGGGAAAAAATGTAATTGTAATGTATACATGTAAGGATAACCTGACCCCCTTGCTGTACAGTGGGAAAATAAAAAAAAATTATAAAAAAATAAATAAATAAAATAAAAATTATTCATTTATTTATCCACTCATCCATCCTTTAACTCACCAAATATTTACTAAGCATCTTCTGTTATCCTAGACTCTGCAATAGATAACAGGAGAATAGGAATCAGGTAGATATCTTCCCTTAAGTGATTTCATCAGATGTACGGGTAGAGGCAAATACATAAACAGACATCATAACACAGGGAAGCAAAAATTCTATTAGGTAGGGAATTACACAGAGGAAATTGTGGGTGCCCTTGCTTGAGGGAGAGGCTAACTCAATCTTGAGGAATCAGGAAAGTTGCTCTGAGTGAGGAATATTTAAGAACGTTCCCAAAGGTCATGTAGACGTTATCGAAGTGAAGTAGAGAAAAGGCAGGAGGTCCTTCTGCAGGAAGAATGAACAGGATGAGCAGAGGCAGAGCCAGCTGCAGTGTGTGGCCCAAAGGCCCCAGTGGCTGGAGACAAAGGGATTTTTTTCCCCCTTGATTTACAGTTTAGATAAACATTCCTTTTCTAACATAATTACCTTTTCTCCCATCAAGTCAAAGGAACTTCACAAGTTCTAGGACAAGTAATGGGGAAAAAAGTCTTCACATCTATATTCAGACACATGAGTTCTTGCCCTCAGTTCTTTCTCCTTCTCTAGGACCCATGTGCTCTTCATTCCCTTTAACCAGCAGAGCTGGAGAGTCGTTCACAGCCCAGGAAACGTGCTATGCACAATCTTGTCATGAATTAACCACTTAAATTCTTTCAAGGTGATGTGTTACTGCCTCCAAGAGGCCTTCCCTTAGTCTCCCCAAAGATTTAGGAGGCCTCATTAGCACAGAACCTACCCAACTGGACTCTGCTTTCTAAGTTCATCTGCTGTGTCCGCCGTTCAGGCTAAAAATCTGATGTCTCAGTCTGGAACGGCACCTCTACTATTCCAGGGCCTGGAATACTCATAGGAGCCCCACAGACTGCAGCCCCTTCATTTTCTCTCATACTACCCTCATCTTCTTTCTTTTCTTTTTCTTTGGTCTTGCAGCATATGGAGGTTCCCAGGCTAGGGGTCAAATCGGAGCTACAGCTGCCAGCCTACACCACAGCCACAGCAACGCAGGATACAAGCCACATCTTCGACCTACACCACAGCTCATGGCAACACTGGATCCTTAACCCACTGAGCAAGGCCAGGGATCAAACCCACAACCTCATGGTTCCTTGTTGAATTCATTTCCCCTGCGCCACAATGGGAACTCCCTTTATTTTCTTTTTTAAGATTTATTTAATTGAGGTGTAGTTGATTTACAATATTGTATTAATTTCTGCTGATTAAGTGATTCAGTTGTAAACATACATACATTCTTTTTCATATTCTTTTCCATTAGGTTTATCACAGATATTGAATGTAGTTCCCTCTGCTCTACAGCAGGACCTTGTTGTTTATCCATCCTATAGAATAGCTTACATCTGCTAATGCCAAGCTCTCAGTCCATCCATCACACAACCTCCCTCCCACCTGGCAATCACAAGTCTTTTCTGTATATCGGTGAGTCTGTTTCTGTTTTGTACATAAGTTCATTTGTGCCATATTTTAGATTCCACAAGTAAGTGATATCATATGGTATTTGTCTTTCTCTTTCTGACTTAATGTCACTTAGCATAATAATCTCTAGGTCCACCCATGTTGCTGCAAATGGCATTATTTCACTCTTTTCATGGCTGAGTAACAGTCCATTATATATGTTATATATAGTCCATAAATATATAATTATATATATTGTCCATAATATATATAATTATAAATTTATTATTATGTAATTATATATAATATTATAGAAAGTCCATAATATTATATATTGTCCCTAATATATATAAATATGGACTATACTATACATATATATATATACACACACACACACACACACACACGATGGACTATTACTCAGCCTTAAATATACATATATACACACACACACACACACACACACACACACACGCACGCACACACACACATCTCACATCTTCTTTATCCTTTCCTCTGTCAATGGACATTTATGTTGTTTCCATGTCTTGGCTATTGAAAATAGTGCTGCAATGAACATTGGGGTGCATGTATTCTTCTGAATTATGGTTTTCTCCAGATATATGCCCAGGAGTGGGATTGCAGGATCACAAGGTAACTCTACTCTTAGTTTTTTGAGGCACCTCCATATTATTTTCTACAGTGGCTCCTTTATATTCTTCTATATCATTACTTGAGAATATTCATATATATACATTTATTATTATCTTTTGTTTCATTCGTTCAGTGTTTCTCACCCCATCTGCCCCCACACATAGTAATTAAAGTCCTGCGAAAATTAGGAACTTTGCATGCTTGTTTTCCACTATTTATAAAGCATACCACAGTGCTTGGCTATGAATTGGCCCAAAATAAATATATCTAGAATTAAAATTTTTAATTTAGTGATTGCTATTGAATGAAAAAATCAATCTGTTTCTACATTTCTTGTGCCTTTGCAGAGCTTTCTTCTGGCTTTCTTAGAAAATTAATCTTAAATGCCAAAAACATGTAAGCCATTTCTCAGTGAAATACAGTGAGTTTTAATTTGGTTGAACAAATTTGCTGTTTGTAGGCTCATTATCTACTATCTTATTTGAAGGGAAAATCATACAAAGTCTCAGAAGTATGCTAAACCAAAGTCTGTATTTTTCAAAGTCTTTTTGATTTAGAACTAATTTTGAGATATGAAATATTTCAGAGAGCCTCTAAAATATCTCAAAGATTTGTTCTAGCTCCACATCAAAAGGGAGATGCTAAACCAATTAGTCTTACTTGATATTTAAAGTACATGAGAAGCATTGTCAAATAAGTAATACTAAACCTGCTTTCTGTTGTGTCTTTAGAGTCTGTTGTAAGAGCTTCAGAAGCTATGTGAGATTCCTGGAAATCTGATATATTCTAGTATAATGTTACCTGTCACAATTCTTGTTTTTATATTAAAATGTTGTGGGTCAAAAAGACTGTATTTTTCCATGAGTTAGAAAATTAGATATAATTACATATTTTAGTTATCAATTACTGCGTATGTGTTTATTAACACTTAACAAGATATCAATGAAGAAAGAAGTGCCCAACAAAATGCCTCAGCATGTGTGCCAGCTGCTGTGCTCTCACACTACGTCTAATGAACATAAATAATGCCTTTGACATTAAGGTATTAGCCTTGGATTTCTTTCTGCAAGATGGGGTGTGAAAGCAAAACCACTGGTTGTTTTCTTAAGAGGGAATGTGTTTGTTTGTGACAGGCAGCAAAATGACAGGGACCTCAGGATACCTGCCTCCCTCACACTCCTGATGGGTGGGCGGAGGTGAATAAACAAACAGCAGGGCTTCCCAGGCCCTGGGGCCATAGGAAGAGAGGAGCTTCTGTGGCAGAGCCTGGGGAACCAGAGCCCTTCCAGAGCAAAGGGTGAAAGGCTGGTCCTTAGCCATAAGGAGCCAACATAAGTGTGACTGGCACTTCTTAAAAGAAAGGAGAAATTTGGGAGTCCCTGCTGTGGCACAGCAGAAAGGAATTCAACTAGTGTCCATGAGGATGTGGGTTCGATCCCTGGCCTTGCTCAGTGGGTCAGGGATCCAGCATTGCCCTGAGATGTGGTGTAGGTTTCAGACATGGCTTGGATCCCACCTTACTGTGGCTCTGGCTGGCAGCTGTAGCCATTAAAAGAAAAAGCAAAAAAAAAAAAAAAAAAGGTGGGGAGGAGCAATGGAGAAGTGTGAGAAGCTATAGCCTTGACCAGAAGGAAGCCCTTTTCCTGCCATTCTGGGCAGCTACTCAAAGGCCACAGCTAAATGGGTGGTGGTGGAATGAAAACTCCAAGAGGATTCTAAGATGCCAAATATACACAGTTTTTGTCATTTGGAGACGTGATATTGGCACCTGTGTGTGAAATCATGGGTTAGATTTACAAATTATTTATTTTTCTCTATATTGTAGTAAACACAAATATGTAAAGAATTAAAAACTGAGCTGCATACCACCTAAAATATCTTTCAGTCCATACTTGGGGTAACACTGGTCTATTCTATCCCCAAACATTCCTGATGTAAACCACAGTTTTGTGTCAACTTACAAAACTTGTTAGCATGCTAACCCAGGGGTTGTAAATGTACTCTTTTTTTTTTTTTTTGCCATTTCTTGGGCCGCTCCCACGGCATATGGGATGTTCCCAGGCTAGGGGTCTAATAGGAGCTGTAGCTGCCAGCCTACGCCAGAGCCACAGCAATGTGGGATCCGAGCCGCATCTGCGACCTACACCACAGCTCACAGCAACGCCAGATCCTTAACCCCCTGAGCAAGGGCAGGGATCGAACCTGCAACCTCTTGGTTCCTAGTCGGATTTGTTAACCACTGCGCCACAACGGGACCTCCCTGTAAATGTACTCTTAATTCTACTTACAACACACTAAGGCTGAGTTCATGTCCTGACCTGATGCTGAAGCCCTTGTCCTGATGTGGGGCCTCTCCCCAGTTCAACAACACTCGTCAGTACAGCATCTTACCTCTAAGATGCTCTATAGGCCTGTATGGGAGAACTCTAGCCTATTTTGTAAGGTTCTTTCTTCCAGAATCCAGCTGGAATGCAGTCTCTCTTTGACCTCTGGGTTCTTGGAAACTTCATAAGAGTAAGATGGAGAAACATGACTTTCCACAGAGAGGGACTGCTGTCCCCCATGAGGCTACAGAGGCAGACTGCTTGGATGTGAGTGAAAATTTAGCATTCCTTTAATATCCATGACTTTTCCGCATGATCATGACAAGAGTTAAGAGAAGCAAAATCTTAATCCATTCATCTGTCAATGGACACAAGGGGGTGGGGGGAATGAGTGGGTTGAATGGGGAGTTTGGGGTTAGTAGGTGCAAACTATGACATTTAGAAAGGACAGGAGAGGCTGAGGGATGATGGCAGAGTAGTAGAACATGAGGCTCACCACTCCTACAAATATATTGCAACTACATCTACATGTGGAATTATTTGCACAGAAAATTTACTGAAAACTGACAAAAGACCTCAGGATTAACTAGAGCAAGAGAAACTTCACAAGGAGTGCAGCGGAAACAAATCTGACTAGGAACCAAGAGGTTTCGGGTTCTATCCCCGGCCTCACTCAGTAGGTTAAGGATCCAGCATTGCCATGAGCTGTGGTGTAGGTCACAGACACAGTTTGGATCTGGCGTTGTTGTGGCTCCAGCATAGGCCGGCAGCTGTAGCTCCGATTAGACCCCTAGCCTGGGAACCTCCTGTGCTGCGGGTGTGGCCCTAAAAGGACAAAAAACAAAAAACAAAAAAAGAAAGAAAGAAAAACTTCACAAAACCAGATAGGGCAAAAGAAAGCAGAATGGATAAGAAATGAGGTCCTACTCTACAGCACAGAGAACTATATCCCGTCTCTTGGCATAGAACATGATGGAAGATAGTATGAAAAAAAGAATGTGTATATGCATATGACGGGGTCACTTTTCTATACAGCAGAAATTGGCACAACATTGTAAATCAATCACACTTTTATTAATTATTTTTCTTAATTTTTAACAAGAGAAGCAAAATCTTCCAAGTATTTTCCTGGCTTGAGATTACAGTAATGAACTGCCCAGCAATTATCAGTTCTAACTGAGGTTATTGATTGAAGAAGTGGTTGAGGCTACGTTATGAACAGACCTCTCTTTAAAGTCTCCACTACTAGTAAGAACACATTCCTTTATTGTGTAGTCCTGCTGGGGAGATATCTTAGTCTCTATAGCGGGGGTGGCTATAACACAACACAATAGACTGGGAGGCTTAGACACATAGGCATTGATTTCTTACAGTTCTGGAGGCTGGGAAGTCCAGAATGGAGGCATGTGCAGATTCAGTGTCTGGTGAGAGTGTTTATTCACAGATGGCCATCTTCTCCCTCTGACCTCACATGGTGGGAGGCAGCTCTCTGGTCTCCCTCCCAAGGGCACCCATTCATGAGGGCTTGGTCTTTATGAGCTAATCACCTCCCAAAAGTGCCATTTCCTAATACTATCACCTTAAGGGCTAGGATTTCAGGATTTGAAATTCAGGAGGACACAAGCATTCAATCAAAAGCAAAGAGGTATGATCCCACACCCATAAGGGTCCCTTCCCAGATTTTCCAAGAGACTTTCACCATCCTCCTCCAGCTAGCAAAATTACTTTTACTATAAACAAGTATTGTGCATCACTAGGTAACATTTATTAAACACCCATTATGTACACATTATAGCAATGCCAGTTGCTAGTTTGGGAAAATGAAAGCAGACAGAGGTTGGAGAAAATGTTTGAGCCCAAATTATTTGTTGGAGATTGGCTGCAGACGTCTAAGGAAAGTGGAAAACACTCAAGATGCTTGAGAGAGAGAGAGGGATCTGAAACTTTGGATGGGCACTTCAGTTAGGGCACTTTAGAGTGGACAGAAAAGGAGGTAGGTGTTGAATGTGTTTTTTTGCAGTGCGGCCACTTATAACCAGCCTTCCCCAAGAGGACGTGTACATCTTTCTGAAATTCATGAACTGCCTGTTGTAAACAGATCTCTTCAGGAAATCATCAGGGCAGCTGAGCTATGCACCTTCCATGGTACGAGGTGAAAAAGAGACAATATTTATAGGCTCAGGGGATCAGCGGCAAAGGAAGGCACAAGTTAACCTGGGGATTGCAACTGTGTTCTTGACTAAAAAGAGCTTAAAATCTAGCGAAGGGAAAAGGTATATACATATCAGCCTAAAGATATAATGAAATATATGGAGTTCCCTGGTGGCGCAGCAGGTTAAGGATCTAGTGTTATCACTGCTGTGGCTCAGATTGCTTCTGTGGTGGGGGTTTGATCCCTGGCCTGGGAATTTCTGCATGCTATGGGCATGGCAAAGAAAAAAAAAAAGAAAAGGAAAGAAAAGAAAGATATAAGTAACAGAAGAGTGGTAGTGAAATTATAGGCATTCAGTTGGTTTTCAGAGGAGGAAGTCCCTGTGAGCTTGATAGTGGGGAAAAGTTTCAAAACAAGGTAACTGAACAGCCCTTTTTTTTTTTTTTTCTTTTTTCTTTTTAGGGCCACACCTGTGGCATATGGAAGTTCCCAGGCTAGTGGTTGAATCGGAGCTACAGCTGCCGGTCTATGCCACAGCCATAGCAACACCAAATCTGAGCCACATCTGTAATCTACCCCACAGCTCACTGCAACACTGAATCCTTAATCCACTGAGTGAGGCCAGGGATCAAACCAGCATCCTCAAGGATACTAGTTGGGTTCTTAACCTGCTGAGCCACAATGGGAACTCCTGAACTGGCTTTTAGGTTAATTTCTTACTTTAGAAATCAAAGTCTCCAAAATGTATTGGCAGAATGGTGAGAGGGCTTAAAGTGTTTATTAGAATAAACTCTTTGTCTGGAATTATTTCAGTAAAATCATTTTGGGGGATATGATTTGATTTTAAATTGAAATATCTATTTGCTCATCAAAAACACTAAGACATGAATCCATGAGGAAGTTTCAAAAGAGGAAGTCTCTAACAGAGAGCAGGAATATTTACATTTCTTTTTTTAAAATTATTTCCACTTCTTGAGGCTTTAAATACATCAAAATGTTTGGAGAAATGCCCTATCAGGTGTTAAAAAAATATTTAACTCTATTTTAAATGCTTACACTTTACAAATTACCACTTTTACTGTATTATACAAATAGTAATAGCTTATTGTCTCTAGTACTTAAAAGGTATGTTCTCAACAATTCCATCAGGTATCTGTTACTATTCTCCCTATTAAAGAGATGGGGGTGCTGGGTCACAGAGAGATGGTATGGGCAGAAAGTCACATAGCGCTAAGAGGTGGATCCAGAACTGGAAAGCAGGCAAGTCTGCTTTCTAAAACCCATACTTTCTACTATCATGCCATAAAAGTATATCTGTATTACCTGCATATTCTCATTTGGAGAAAATGTCAAAGTTTGAATTTAACTTCTTTCAGGAATATGAAATCACCTCCCCGCCACACCCCATCACTTTCTGTGATAGGTTTTGAAGAGACCCACAAGCAAACAACTTCATATGTGCACATGTCTGGAAGAATAATATTCTTATAGTCAGGAGTTGGTGTCAAGCCCTCGATTTGGAAAAGCACCAGAGGAGGAGTTCCCATTGTAGCTCCATGGGTTAAGAACCCGACGTAGTGTCCATGAGGATGTGGGATTGATCCCTGGCCTCACTCAGTGGGTTACAGATCCGGCGTTGCCATGAGCTATGATGTAGGTCACAGATGTGATTCAGATCCAGCATTGCTGTGGCTGTGGTGTAGGCTGGCAGTTGTAGCTCCATTTCAACCTCTAGCCTAGGAACCTCTATGTGCTGCAGGTGTAACCCTGAAAAGTAAAAGAAAAAAAAAGCATCAGAAGAAAAGTTGTCCATATTCAGAGTGTGACAGTTAATGCCTAAACTTTGGTCCCTGAGCTCTCTCCCTCAGGCATCAAATCCTACTGCCACGCTAGCACGGAATGAAATTACGCCAACTAATTGTGTTCTGCAGCTCAACATAGGTTACCGCGAGTGCAAAGGGACAGCATTTCTGATAATTAAGTCTCCAAATTAACTCCCCATTAAGATAAATGAAGAAACTACATTCCTCCCAGTGATATTATTTTAATCTGGCTGCTGATTCAGCAAAATCAGCAGAGATTAATTGACATTCTCAAGAAAGTGCAGGAGGGTAGGAATGCCTCATTGGAAAAGAAGGCAAATTCAGGTCATGGTTTGATATCGCAACCAAATGGGCCAAAATATAGTTTGTTTATGTCTGTTAACTCCCAAGTGCTTAGCCTCTGACCTTGGCACAGCAGGCTTAGAATCAGGAAACCTGGGCTCACATCCAGCTTCTGCCACTTAACAAAGCCATGACCCTGGAAAGGGCGCTGGACCCCAATGAGTTTCATTTTACTCACCATTAAAATAGGGATCCCATGCCAACCTCTCCATACTCATGGATATAATAGGGTGGAAGGTTCTGTGGGGACACCACAGGCCACAGAAGACTTAACCTCGTTTATCCCATTATTAATATGAACAGGGCTAGCCATTTCTCTATCACTAATATCACTCCCACCTGACTAATTCCATTCAGATGACAAATTTTACAAACAGCTCCAGCCAAGAGCTGAGGAAGAGTCACTTGGTTCTTATTACCTCGGTACTTCTGAGCCAAAATAGTTAGAAACAAAGGTCTTACTCCCAGAGCAGGACCTCTCTAGCCTTGCATTATCTGAATGAAAATGAGTTTACCACTTCAGGAACTGAGTCTGTTCCCTGAAAGTTCCTTCATAGCTGATGGACATACATATTTAAATGTGTGTTTATTCCATAAATATTATCACAAGAATCCAGGTACAATCTTTGAATTAAAAACAACTGTATATAAAGCCATGCTGTTGCTCCAATGATTTTTTTTTACAAACGAGGTTATATAAATAGTTACAATCTGGTTTAATTATAACTTGGGGTTCTATTATATATGTAATACTATATTTCAAATGTTCCCATGTTAAATTTCTTCCAACAAAACTTTACTAATTGTTATATCTTAGGTAACAAGTCTACTAATCAGCTTTTTTGGAATACTTAGGATACTTCTTCTAAGAATACTGTTTTGAGAAATAGAAAAATATTAATAATAATAATGACCATGATGAGAGTGGCTTTCAGCCAGAGCTGCCACTTATGTTTGTGTGAGTCAGATGTGGAACTGCCCTAAAGGCTATCCCTGACACTTTTGGTCTCCATAGGTTTACCCTTTTCTTATGCCAACATTCCAACACAGAACAGGAAAGTATCTGGATAAGGACTGGCTTTATCTAACTCACAGGGTTAGGCTGATGGAAAGCTGCTCCCATTTATGAAATATGCATCATGTGCCAGACTCTGCTCAATGAGCTTCCCCGCATTAGCCCATACAATCCTCTCAACAACCCTGTGTATAGAAACTGTTACTGTCCATGTTTCACAGAAACTGGAAGCTTAGTTCATTCAGTTAGCAAGTGGCATGGTGAGAGTTGATTTAGTTCTTTCTGATCCCAGAGCCTAAATCCACCGAAATGTTAAACTTTCTATTTTAATTAACTCTACTGAATAGCAATGATATTTACATAGCTACACATTAGCTACATGCTAGATAGTGATTTTCTTCTCTTAAATTATTTTCTCAAATGGTTAAAGAACAGATCCATGCTTAGAGTCATATAAATCTGCTTGCTTTTCTACTGATAATGTAGTTAAATCCTACTATATCTTTTTTTTTTGTCTTCTTGTATTTTCTAGGGCCGCACCCATGGCATATGGAGGTTCCAAGTCTAGGGGTCTAATCGGAGCTGTAGCTGCCAGCCTACGCCAGAGCCACAGCAACGCCAGATCCGAGCCACATCTGCGACCTACACCACAGCTCACTGCAACGCCGGATCTTTAACCCACTGAGCGAGGCCAGGGATCGAACCTGCAACATGGTTCCTAGTCAGATTCCTTAACCACTGAGCCACAATGGGAACGCCATCTTTTTTTTTTTTTTTAAGGGGAGCACCTGCGGCATGTGGAAGTTCCCAGGTTAGAGGTCAAATCAGAGCTATAGCTGAGGCCTAAGCCATAGCCATAGATGCTGGATCCAAGCCACATCAGCAAGCTATGCTGCAGCTTGTGAAAATACCGGATTCTGGAGTTCCCGTCGTGGCGCAGTGGTTAACGAATCCGACTAGGAACCATGAGGTTCGGGTTCGGTCCCTGCCCTTGCTCAGTGGGTTAACGATCCCGCGTTGCCGTGAGCTGTGGTGTAGGTTGCAGACGCGGCTCGGATCCTGCATTGCTGTGGCTCTGGCGTAGGCCAGCGGCTACAGCTCCGATTAGACCCCTAGCCTGGGAACCTCCATATGCCGCGGGAGCGGCCCAAGAAATAGCAACAACAACTACAACAACAAAAAAGACAAAAAGACAAAAAAAAGAAAAAAAGAAAATACCGGATTCTTAACCCACTGAGCGAGGCCAAGGATCGAACTCATATCTTCACAGAGACAAGGTCAGGTTTTAACCCATGGAGCCACAAAGGGAACGCCAAATCCTACTGTATCTTTTTATTCTTCATTCAGAAAATAGTTATTGATCCCCTGCTCAATTCCATGCACTGTTCTAAGAGTTGGAGAAAGAGTCATGTACAAAGAGACCACTTTCTTATCTTGAAAAAGCTTAAAATTAAGTGGGAAGCTGGCCAACCAGCATTGCATGCTGTTATTCTCATTTCTGTTTCCTAATTTGATCTGTATATTTAACCTCACCATTTAGATTTATACCTTTAATAAATGGTAATGGTGAACATAGATCCCAGTGAATTCAAGTCATTGCTGCTCTGGTGTCCACAGTGGAGAGGTGTAATTGAAGAAGAAAAGGCAAAAAGGTGTTCAGATTTTTTTCCCCCTTTTGAACACTCCTATGGAACTTTGTACATTATCATCAGGCTTTATTATTTAGCTACCTGTGTGAGTGTCATACCTAGAACTCTTTCAGGCAGGAGTCATATTATATAAAACTTTTAAAATATACAGTTATTTGTAGGCACTCAACAGATCTGCTAAATGAATGAAAACACAATTTTAACGACCAGTAATATCAAAGTACTGAATAAAATGGAAGAATTAGTAATTTTTCCTATGCACACATACCCCTACACTTGGTACCCAAGTCCTTTTTTAAAGAAGGTCTGAAAAATTGTGACTTTACGCATTTAAATCTCTGAGCATACCAAATATGCAGTAATTTGTCATACTCTTTTGCACTGTTTCCAAATTTTGCCTAATCATAAAGTCAGTTTTGAAGAACAGTCATTCCCAGGTTCCTCCACATAGGATCTGATCTAGTTGGTCCAGGGATCTATTCTTTAACAAGATTTGCATATGAGTCTTATAATCGGCCACTGTTTTTAAAAGTTACTCTTGAAGGAGTTCCTGTTGTAGCTCAGTGGGTTAAGAACCTGACTAGTATCCATGAGGATGCAGGTTTGATCCCTGGTCTTGCTCAGTAGGTTAAGGAGCCAGCATTGCTGTGGCTCCAATTGGACTCCTAGACTGGGAACTTCTACTCACCGCAGATGCGGCTCTAAAAAGAAAATAAATACATAAATAAACAATCTTGAAAGAGGTTTAGATGAAATGTCAGACCTTGCAATAGATTAAAAATACAAAGAGTAGAGAGTTCTCAATAGGTGAGCACAGTTTCTACCATCTTATTTAAAGCAGGTGTAGCAGATATGACTTAGGGATTGCCTGCCTGCCTGTTAGAAGTGGAGCAGATGCTATTCTGTTACATTGTCACTCTTAGTTTTGAAAACAGGTTCATAATGTGCCTAGGTATAGAAGTGATCATTTAAATGACTGCCTAAGAAGATAAATGCTAGATATAATAGATTATAATTAGACTTGTATAAGGGGTTACTATATTAGAAAACGCTCTCCTGAAAATGGAATTTGGATTCAGTGATACTGATGCTATGAGAGGAGGCATTTTGCTTGTTTCAAGCAATCCTGTTGTACATACACAATCCTATTCATAAACATACAAATGTCAATAGACTTCTGTAAACCAGAGAAATGTAATTCCTATGTATAACCCAGCAGAAGGTCTTTATATGTCCCCAGACATGTCCTAGAATGAAGAATGTGTACACAAAAGAACGTTCATAGCAGCTATGTTCCTAACAGCCCAAAACTAAAACCAAACCAAATGTCCATCCACTGTAAATAGTGGAATAAATTGGAGTATATTCATACAAGAGAATATTTTACAGCAATAAAAATAAACAAATGATTGCTACAAATATCCATTCATATGAATGAGTCTCACAAACGCAATATTTGTGCAAAAGCAGCCAAACAGAAGAGAGGACATATTGCACAATTTCATTTATACAAAGTACAAACCCAAGGCTAACTAATCTATGAGATAAGATGTCCATGGAGTGTTTGCCTGAGGAGGCTGCTGACTGGGAGGGGGTTCAAAGGGGCTTCTGGTAGTAGCTCTTGATCCAGGTGCTGGCCGAATGGGTAATTTTGCGAAAATGTATTGAGTTGTACACTTAGCGGTGTTTATACATTTCTGAATGAACGTCATATACCAATGTGCTGCTTACTTCCAGAAAAACAAAACAAAAAACTGATTGTATTTATGCTCAAATTCTGTGGTTTCTCAAAGGTAAGGAGGATGTTTGTTGGTTATCTCCCCTGATACCCAATCTCCTGTCCCCCTGAGAAGAGCTTCAGAGATTCTGTACAGGAAATACACAACAATTTCCAAATGCAAAGATCATGCTTTTTATCTCCTTCCAGTCTATTATTTACTTTGAATGTGTTTTCCAATAATGATCCTCTGTGCTGATTCATCCCCTTCACGCTGCCAGATCCCCTGTATGAAGATAAAACAGAAAGAAGAATCCACAACTCGTTTAAGTTAGTGGTTCTAAAGGAGTCTGGCAGAGGACAGACAAGGGCTGGGTTCTCTGTCAGCCCCACCGCTGGCAGCCATCCGCAAAAGCCATTCCTTTTAGGTCAAGGGCTCTCATGAGAGAGAGTGTGTTGACAGCAAGAGAACAACTGGGAATGAGGACATTGAACTTGGTGGCGGGATTGAGCTGAAGTGTTTTGGCGATCAATATCGGGAAATGGCCTTTCTAGCAGATAATTCAGGTGCTGTCTCCAGCCCTCCATCACCTCTTCTTTACTATTCTGGATGACTGCCCCCCCCCCCCACCTTTTGTTCTGTTGTCTCCTCCTACAACCAGTGCCATCCATTTCCTTCTGGAAGTCTGGAAATGCTCGCCCCCAGGGGTAGCATCGCAGGAACAGCTGGAGACTTCCCAGCCTCTGCTGGGGAGACCCCCCGGGCAGAACCAGAGCAAGGGTAAGGCGATGGGAATACAAGTTAAGGGACGCCCAAACACTTGGTGATCAAAATAAACAGGACTTCAATGCAGTAAAGAATGTGAAAATTTATGGGGATCAAATGTAAGGATTTATGGGGATCTAAATAATACAATAAATAAATAATAAAGACATCAAGTGTTGATAATTTTTCCTATTGCCTCAACTTCCAGTATGGTTCCACACAGCCCTACTCTGAGGCATAACACGCCCCAGTCTCCCCTCTAGATGTTTCCCCCCATCTGGGGGAGAAAGTTTGATTTAGGGGTTTCTTTTGTCTCACAGCACTTAAACCCCTCCTTGGCCTACCACCCTCTTGTTTTCTCAGCTCCACCTGGTTTCCAAATATCCTCTCCCAGAAGTGTGCCTGCCCAAGACCGCACAGGACGCCTCCTGAGGCCACCGCCCAGGATGCCTCTCAGGCTGCTCGCTCTCAGGCCTTCACCGGGTCAGTGTGTTAATCCGCCAGGACTACTTTTCACTGCTGTTGTACTTCCTGTGGTCTTTTTTTCCTTCTAGTGATGATTTTAATTCAGTCTCCTTGTTTTCTTGTTTTTATTTTGATTTGCTTTTCAGACAGTGGGATCCTCACCCTCTAACCGACTCTGACCCAGTTTAAGGGAAGGTTTCCATGGAAAGAGGCACTTTATTTCATTTTCTGTGCCCAAGTAATGTGGAGTTTGTTCTGCCAAAGACATTGGACTTGCATAATCTTATTTTTATTCTTGATCAGTATAATCGGGTGGCTGTTTGGAGAGATCTAGATTTGGGCAGTTGCCGTTGTCTTGGGTCCCCAGAGTCTCCTCCCTCCCTAGTTTTGACCCCTTTGGGAGGGTCTGCTGAATGCGGGTCCCCACCCACGCAGCTTCCCCATTGTCACCTTTTTACTGAACACTTTCTCCTATCCCCAGGCTGACAGCATCAGAAGTAGAAAATGTGAGCAAAGAAGAGCGAGTAGACCTTAACATTCAAAGTATAAGATCCCTTTTACAGAAAATAATAACCTTCCCTAAAAATATTGCACAATTCATTGCAATTCATGAAGCTCTGCTATGGCAATCAAAACCCCATCACACAAAAGCTCTAACTACACATGTAAACAACCACAGACTCTAAGTGAAGTATAATGTCGGATTCATGCCTTTAAATTTCTTTCATTGCTCGCTCTATGGTAGCTGATGCAATGCTGGGACGCTGGAGGGAGAAATGACTGCAGCAGTTTCCTGGTTCTTGAGGTTCATAACGTACATTTAAGGTGCCATCTCCTGGCGAGAGCATTCCCATACCGCTAAACCAGAGCATGCTTTTTATTTTTGTGTGCTGAAACAGTCTGTACTAATGGTGTGTGGCTTCTTTATTTGTAAAATAAATATGTTTTAAAGTTATAAAAGTTCTTTATTATTATCTAACCAGTTAAAAACATAAGTCTTCTCAATAAACTCTGGGGATCATATGGATGTCAGTTTCCTGCTTTTGATACTCTACTATGGTGATGCAAGACATTACCATTGGGGGAGCCTGAGGGACAAGTGGCCAAGAAGGCTCCATGTATATATCTTTGCAATTACCTATGTATCTAGAACTATGTTTACAGAGCATGTTAAAAGTTACAAATAACAACAAAAAAGGTTTTTCTAGTTCTACAGGAAAAGTTTTGAGCTTGAAAGATTGCTTGTTACCTGATATCTAGGAGGCAAGCTGTACAGACACTGGGCCAACAACCTAAAATTCCATCACAGGTGATGTCATCTATAAAGGCCCTCTACGAGTTCCCTAGTGGCCTAGTGCTTAAGGATCTGGTGTTGTTACTGCTGTGGCTTGGGTCACTGCTGTGACAAGAGTTTGATCCATGGCCCGGAAAATTCCATGTGCTGTGAGCTGACCAATAAATAAATAAATAAACAAATGTCCTCTAGGAGTTCCCTGGTAGCCTAGCAGTTAAGGATCCAGCATTGTCACTGCTGTGGCTCGGGTCACTGCTGTGATACAGTTTCAATCCCTGACCCAGGAACTTCTACATGCTGTAGGTACAACCACAAAAAAGTAAACAAATAAAAACCCTCTCGACAGAGCAAGGCTTCATGTGCCTCTTAGAAACTGATCTGCCTCAGTGCTACATAAATGGCTGTCTCAGTACTCAGTTGATAATTGAACTTTGACCTGCATACCTCAGGAATTGTGCAGGAGTTAGCCATGTGGGACAAACTGAATAAAAGCACACAACAGATACCAGGTCCTAACCTGAAAAAGGGTCTTTGCAGATGTGAATAAAGATCTTCAGGTGGGGAGACCATCTTGGATTTTCTGTGTGAGCCCTAAATGCAATCACAAATGTCCTTATAAAAGAAAGAGCAACAGAGATTCCACATGGGCACACAGAGGAGCAGGCAATGTGAAGACAGAACTGGCCTTCAAGACAGGAGTGATGCAGCTACAAGGCAAGGAATACAGGCAGCTACCAGATGCTGGAAGAGGCAAGGAACAGGTTCTCCCCTAGAGCATCTGGAGAGAGCATAGACCTGTGGGCACCTTGATTTCAGCCCAGTTATAACAATTTTGGAATTCTGGCCTGAAGAACTGTAAGAGGATACATTTTTGTGTTTTGTTTGTTTGTTGGCTGCACTTGTGGCATGGGAAATTCCTGGGCCAGGGATTGAGCCCATACCACAACAGTGACCCCAGCCACAGCAGTAACAATGCTAGATCTTTAACCCATTGAGCTGCCAGGGAACTCCACATTTTTGTTGTTTTAAACCACCACATTTGTGATAATTTGTTATAGCAGCCGCAGGAAACTAATATGGCAGGATGGGAAGGAGTTTGTGGCAACTGCACTGATGCCAAACATGAAAAGGGGACCTTTTGGACACTGTGGAGGCAGCACTAGGTGAGGATATAAGTAGATTACCTTCTCATTGATCTCTGAGGTCTCTTCTGACACAAAGATACTAACTAGTATATTACCAAATTCTGCTCCTGTTGTAGCTTCTATGCTCAGAGGGAAAAAAAAATAAAATAAAATGAATCTTCCAAAAGAAAGTGTCTTCTTTATCTCCTGTTGCAAAAGGCGCATTCAAATGGTAATTAAAGTCCATCCTTTTATTCTACATTCCTGTGAATTTGGTCTAATTGGTTCCAACCTGCACCCCTCCTTTTCTCATTATATTGGCATAATGTTTTCTTGAATGTTGCAACTCAAAATGTGTTTCATTGGCCAGAAGCATTGTCATCATCTGGAGAAATGCACAATCTCAGGCCTTATCCAGACCTGCTGACTCAAAATCTGCATTTCAGCAAGACCCCCGGTCTTGTGAACCTTCAAGTTTGAGAAGCTCTGCTCCAAAATTCAGGAAATCAGCACTACCTTAACCTCACACAGTTAAGCCCACCTGGAAATCCTAAGCCATGGGTATTAGCCTACTAGAAATATCAGCGTTTCAAAGACCATTTTGTCATATGCATGGTTACAGCATCTATCTCTGCATTGGCTGGCAAGAGATCATTTTGACATGATACATACCATGAATGTATCATTGTAAACATGTAGTCTCCTTAAGACATAAAGATGGTTTTTTCTTCTGCATTTGCTAGAATACAGCTTTTATTTGTGGCTCCCTGACTGCGGGCTTCATGTTGTTTTCTTCAAGCAGTGTTATTCTGGCTCCAGCTGAGAAGGGCAAGCTTGGCCCCTCAGCCTGGCTGGGTTTTCCCTTTCCTATTTTCCTTTCCTATTGTCGCTTGCTTAGAAGTTAGCAGCCTCCGCCTTCTACGGTACCCAGTTTGAGAGCTCCGTGGGTGTTCTCTGGGCTTGTAATTCCACAGAGTTTGTTTGGAAACAGACATGTTTCCATCCTTCCAATTGCTCTGTTTGTCTGCTCGGCCATTACCAGCAATTTCAATCTCACTGAGGCTTGGGAGCAAGTATCTCCATATTTGTTCCCCTTGTTTACAATGCAGCATGTTGACCTGATTTCACAAAAACACACAGTGCATTTCTTCCCATCCTTGAGTTTAAAATATTTAGAGTTTGTCCTATTTTCTCAGGATTAAACAAATTTGAGCTATTCCAACCCACATTCCATTCACTTGAAAGAGGCATTTTTGAAGCTAATACATGTGGACACACTCATTTCTTTCCTATTTGTTTTTAGAAAAAATAATTCTCTGGGCTGGGTTTGTCCACTAGAAAATAGTCAGTGATCACCAAGAGAAAAGGAACAACAGCAACAAAAATAGTTAATTACTTGGAGAAAAACCCTTTGCTAATGATGTTAAATAAGAGAAATACAAACCTCACATCAAACTGACTTAAATTATAGCTTTCTCTTCTGGAACAAGGCCTCCTGGGGCTTCAGGCTATGCCATCAAAGCCACAAACAGAATATAGTCCAGGAGATCGCCAGGGCTGGAGGAAAAATATAAGTGAGTCAAGTTTAATTCTCCTCTTTCGGCGAGGAAAAGCAGTTAGAGGAAAAATAGGAATTAATTCAAATGCTACCCATTCTTCAAACCAAATATTTATTTAAAATAATGGTATGACCAAAAAACCTTTCTTTGGTTGATTTGATGTTTGTCTTTGCTCTCTATTTGCTTCTGGGCAAACTGAGAAATGAAAGGCTCTGTTTTTAAATAGAATAAAGTGACTTTAAATGGAAACTATACAGCGAAGTCAGATTTATTTGCACGCGAGAATCTCATGAGAGCAAATGAGGGCATTATTTTTGCTCAAAGGGAAGTTTTTCTAGGCTCTGACACTTCTGAAGTTGGTGTTTCTGATGAGAATTGCTCCTATTAGCATGCTATTTCATATTATATATGGCTAGACATCAGTTCTGACTCAAAATTAGCATGGATTCTATTATTCATGTGGTAATCAGCCATCATAAAATTGCAAATGTCATTATCATTATAGATGGGTATTTTGTTCAAAACTGCACATGAGATGAAGGATGATGTCAGAAGAGTTTGAGTATCTACAGAAAACTGTATAAAATCATGTGGCAAATTCTGCAGTATCTATTTGAGATAAGGAGGAGAATATTATCAATGTGACTTCGGCAGAGTTGGATAACCTTGGGCCAAACAAACTTCTGAGACTTCATTTACTGCCTAATGACATATATGATCCCCTCGCACACCTGGAAGGCACTTGAGATTAACCGAGATCCCCCCAATCAAGCACCCGGTCCTTTGTCTGCCTCACAGTAGCTCAGTGCCTTGCTTGATGATTGTTCCTGTTGTCAGCAGCTACATTTCAAGAGTTTTCCCTTTAGTCTGTAAATTATATTCCAGTGTATAAATTCTTTAAAAGTTTCCATAGCCTGCTTCATTTCTGTCTCCAAAATACCCAAACACAACATCAGTCCCCTGAAGGCCAGAGCAAATTTTTCCTTGAGTGTGATTGAGATTATTTCTTTTTCTTGACACTCTTAGTCCTTAGGTATGATCCCATTGTGGACCCTGATTCTTCTGGTTCCCAGCTCTGAAGAGGAAATGAACTCTGTTTATCCTAAAACAGAGATACCAGAGGTTCTAGCCTTCACCAAGACACAGGGGCTCTGAGAACTTCACTCTCTGGCAGTGTCTTCTGTGTGATATATCACAGGAAAACACATCAGCTCTGAGACTCACCCCTGGGTTGCACTGCTTGTCAAAGGGCCCAGTTAAGAACCTGTCACAATACCTACCTATGACTTGAGTCAGTAAATGTAAATTGTTGGCTCACATAAATAATTTGCAGTTTGACTTCTTTTTGGTTTGCATTATTTAGATCTTAGATACCTTTAGAAACAAGATGTTATATTTATATACCACCAGAATTAGTAACAACAAAAAAATATATAGTGTCCCCCCAAATTGTATATTTTCCTATGCCAACAGTTTGATGTTACATTGATGTTACATATACATATAGTAAATGCTGATTTTCTGTAAATATTGGATTGCACACATTGCTTAACTTTTTTGCTTTTTTTTGAAAACTAAGAATGATAATATCTTCTTTACAGGGCTCTTGAGAAGATTAAAATAAGAAAGAGGGAGATAAAGGACCTTATACATAGTGGTGTTTGAATATCGCTTTCCTTTTATTTCCAGTTAACAAATGTTTATTGAGTAATCATCATGTATAGTATAGGTGTTGGATTACTAGAGCCAACGGAGAGCTTACTTTATAGTGGCAGAGTCTAACGAATGAATAATATCTAAGATAATTTCAGATACTGATAAAAATACAAAATAGTAAGTATATCAGTTAGCTATTACTATGTAGCAGGATTTTGGAAGCATGAATCTTCTGAAGAATGGGATGCTGTGTTACAATGGTGTGAATGCTCTTGACCAATCCAATGCTCATACTCCCAAGGTCCAGGGGTGTGGACGAACCCGCCATTCTTTCCTCCCTCCCTGCCTTCCCACCTGCCCTGGTTTGGGTAGGCATGGTCCTCATGCTCCCACCACAGCTCTGCTTGAATTTCCACTGCCTCAAGTACTTGCTTCTTGAACCAGTTCCTTGGTTTCTGATTACCCACACTGGGTCCCATCCATTTGGGTAAGAGTCCTAACTAAATCCATTGTTCAGGAAATCTCATTTTTCCTTAAAGTAAATCTTATTGCTTATTTCAGATTTAAGGGAGGGCGAGGGAAGAATTGGAAATTTGGAACAGCAGATGAAAATTTTATATATAGGGTAAATAAACAACAAGGTCCTACTGTATAGGATGGAGCACTATGTTAATATCTTGTAATAAACCATAATGGAAGAGAATATGAAAAGGCGTATATATAAATGTATAACTGACTCACTTCACTGTACAGCAAAAATTAGCACATCATTGTAAATCGACTAAACTTCAATAAAATTAAAATACTTGCTTATTTATTTAAATGTGTATTTTATTTAACATACAAAATAAATCTTATTTTGGATATGAAGTTATAGTGGTAGTCTTCATAAAATATTCTTTGGGAGTTACTCAGTTTTTCAGGGTTTCTCCCACACATGTATGTTATTAAAATTTGTTTGATTTCCTTTCGTTTAAAAAAAATGTTTTTCACATGGTGTCTCCACAATGAATGGTCATACGAAGCATATTATAGTTTGTCGGTGGGTTTTCAAAATTTCAATAGAATGTTTCAACCAACTGCCCTCTTTCACTCTTTCGGATTCAACAGCCCTCAAGCTAGGCTAAAGATATCTAATCTTTACTGTTCTTTTACAAGATAATAAAATTTAAACTCAGATAGCTAGTGGAAACAGACCTGGAGGAGTCACCCTCTTTTATCTTACTAACTCCTGTCATTCCTCTGGAGTCTCAGTATAGATGTCACCTCCCCTGGGAAGTTTTTTCTTGCCTCAAGATTATTATAGCTGCCCTGCTGTAGTTTCCATGGCAACTTCTTCTGTTCATATTATGAACTACTTAACAGAAATAAAATCACCTGTCTACATTCTGTATTTTCTCCTCTCTACAGTAAACCCTAAGCTTCTTTAAGACACTGTAACTATATCTCTGGTAACTTGGACAGTCCTTATCTGCTTCAGGTATTTAAAAATATTTATTGAACACTGTGTAGACAAAATTTATCACACTCTATGTGTCAGGTGTAATGTTAAGCATCAGTACAGTTTGTTTTTGCCTACACAGTATCCATTTCCCCCTTCTGGCAAATTAACCCTGGCATTCCTTTGAGAAGTGTGAAAGGAATCACTTCTCTCACACCCTTGATTAGTGTGCTTTGACTAGGGCAGATACCATACTGATCTCCTAGGAGTGGCATATAAACAAAGCTTCATATTTTAAGCATCTTTGATCAAGATTCAGAGTAAATTTTCTGCCTGGCTCTAATTAAGGAAATGATTCTCTGATTAAGTAGTGAGCAATCAGAACTCTGAAATAGCTCAAAGGGGAGTTTTCAAAAATGTCCTTTAAATTTCTGCCCAAAGAGAATTATCACATATCATGTGTCCAAATACCTTCTTTGGGGGTGTTTATCAGCCATATTTTCTATGAGTCTGTTGGTGCACTGGTCAGTTGTCAAGCTCTAGCCTTCTGACCATGATGAGTGGTTCAGAAATGGAAATGTGACCCAAAGTTAAGAACTCAACTGGGACTCTCAGCAAAGAAGATTCCTCTTTCAACTGAGTTAGCTGAGCCTGGAGCTGCTGCTGGCTACCTCTGTCTCCTCTTGAGAAGAGCTTGCCTGAGAATTAAGAGTGAAAAAGCAGACTTGAAACTAGGGGAAGATGGATTCTGATGAAACCCTTTGAATACCTGGATCTGACTATGTTTGAAGTGAGGCTGGTTTTAGACTTGTTAAAATCTCTTTTCTCATTCAGCCAGTTTGAGTTCAATTTCTGTTATTTTCAACTGAAAAGTCCTAATGCATGCCATGTGCAGTATCATGATTAACTAACATCTTCAGATAGCAGGTATTAACTTTCTGATTTAAAGATTTGGCAATTTGTACATGAGGGCTCTCTCCTACTATGTGAACTCTCCTAAGGTCATATTCCCAAGGTCACACAGTTAGTTAAGTGACAGAAGCAAGAATTACAATGTGGTTCTTCATAGCTACAAATGCCAAGTTCCAGTCAGATGGGGAAAAATAAAACAGTAAGCAAATGAATCCATGAAAATTATCAGGACACAGCTTATTAAGAGAACTCAATCTCTGCATCCACACAAGTCCATAGACAAGATGTAATGGAATGGAGGTAAGGAAGGTAGTCTGGTATGTTTACTTATGTGCAAAAGGAACATGTTACAGACATTCATTGACAGTGAATCATTAATATTTACCATAACACAGATCCCTTCTCAGTAACTTCTTATCCTTCTTGAGATGTCACAGATTTAAGCATTTCTTGGAGATTTTTAGAGATTATGTTCTTATTATATGCTATTGAAACTGACACCGCTAACAGCCTGAACCTAGCCAGAACAAAGACTGAAACTTGGACCCACATGCCAGAACTCGAACCCAGCCTAAAGCCAGACTAGGACTTAAAGCAATGGTTTTAAATTAGAATCACTCACCCAGTGTCTGGACCCACTGAGGTTCAGGTTCTTCATGCCTCCGCACAGAAGGAATTCAGCAAGAGACAAAGTGATAGGCAAGAAATAGATTTATTAAGATAGGACACTTGTGAAAGATGCAACTGGGCAGGCATGGAAGCTCTGCCCCGAGGATCTGGTGGACTACAGTTTTATCATCCAAGGGGAGTGGGAGTTGGAAAAGTCTGCCTCTTCCTTTCTGGGAGTAATAGCTCCTCCTTGGTATCTGGTAAGGGGGTATATTCAAACCAGCATAAGGACCATCCTTAAATTTGTGCCCTTGGTCTGAATCTGAAGGCAGGTCTCATCTCATCCCCCACCCAATAACCTGAGGCAGTTCTCACACTTCCACCAGTCAAACAAACCTGCCCTGTTCTGATGGCTTTTTTGAGCAATTTATTAACTTACAGTGATCTCCCAACGTCCCCTAGATTTCCCTCTTTATCTATGATTATTTATTCGGACATCTACAACCTCCTGTGCCTACTCTATCCCTATCACTATGAAGGGGCCTAGAAAAGGAAAATAAATTGTCCGTTGGAGGCCATGACATAGAGAAAAGAGGGAGCAGGTCCAGAATTCTCCACCTTTTCTGCCAAGCAAACTAGATCTTTTTCCACTATGGTTCAGAATCCCTGTCGGATGGGCTGATCCTGCCCATATAGACTGAGAATTGCTAAAGAATGTCTACCATTCATTGAGGGCCAGAACTGGGCACACTAATTTTAAGTCTCTCTACCTTATACCCAACTCCTCTCAAAGCAACTCCTAACACACTCTGGCTTTGACAAGACAGTTGGCATAAACTTAGTGGCCATCAAGTCATTGGTTTCCAAACTGCGAAGACAAAGCTCACAAGAAATCTATTTAGGGGCTTAGGGACCCTGGGGAAATGGGGGAAAGCAGGTAGCCACATGAGGGTCCAGCTGGTTTGGCCCGTCATTTGGCCCTGAAGCATTTAATTAACTTCCACCAAAACACCAGAGTATAGAGTAGATAAATATTTAAGCACTGGTATCTGTCAGGCTTAAGTGCCAACCCCTGCTGTGTGACCTTGGGCAAGTTACTTCACCTCTGTAAGCCTCAGTTTCTTCTTATGTAAAATGAAGATAATAAAATTACCTACCTCAGAGGACTGTTGCAAGGATTAAATAATTCCCTGGTGATGCCAAAAAGATGTTACCAGAATCTGGGTTCTTGTTTACGCAGCTGAAGAATGAACTCAGCAAACACAGAGGCAGGAAGCAAGCAAAGTCTTTATTACAGGAGAGCAAATAGCTCCCAGTGCTGCTGGGATGGGGGAGAAGAGCCCCCACTCTCTATTGTCCTATAGGAGTTTTTATCCCTTAAAGATAGGGGGTTCTAACGTGGGAGTCCAGAAAGATGTGGTTTTCTCCCATTAGCCTTGCCCAGTAACCTATATCAAACCTTGTCCAATAGTTTTAGGGGTGAAAATGTCCCATAAGTTTTATGATTTCTTTGTCCTTCTCTTCCCTTAGACTGAGCCACCATTCCTCTCATTCTTTTTCTATCAATTGAAGAGTGGGTTAGAGATTAAGGTCCATGTCAGTGTAAGTACACTTCCTATAATAAACAAGGCCTGTGGGGATATTATTCTCTGGAGCTCTTAAACCGCAAATGTTAATCAATAGCCATATTAAAGAATGCATTGAAGCCCATACTGCTACAATGACTACCTGAGTTATTATTCTGCTTCACTGGCACACAGTAGGGACTCGATACAGACTGGCTATTAATAGAGTGTGTATCTATTGCACATGCATTTTGATTGAAAGGCAACAAAAAGAGTTATTTATATCCCAGAGACCACCGTTCTCAGAAGTGTCTGAAAATTTGAGTAATGATGTAACTGAAATAGGGCCTTCATGACTTTCCCTCAGTTCCAAAGGGCAGGTTCAAACAGTTGCTAATTGGGGAAGGGCGGAGCATTTAAGAGAAAATAGTGCAGCCTTGGGGCAAGACCCTGGTTCCTCTTCAAGGAATATACACAAAAATATCTTTGAGCCCTTCTGCAGAACTAAAACTCCCAACAAATGAAAGATGTTAACTACTTGATGAAGCATGTTTCATTCCTGAAAGGAGGACCACCAGAACCAGTCCTGGGGCAATTAACACCAGTTTTGAAAGACAACACAACCTTGCCTCTACCCTGGTCCTTATCTACAGGTCCTACTTTCTACTCCCCAAGCTATAAAACCACCTCCTAATCTCTCCCAAGGTGGGGGCGGGGGGCACAGTCTTTAAAGCATTATCCTGCTGTGGCTCCCTTTGCCTGGCAAAACAATAAAGCTATCTTTTTCTCCTTCATCCAAAACTTTGCCTCCACATTTGTATTCAGCAGACAGAAGCTGAGATTTGGCAATAGCATTCTATATTTTGACCTTGTTTGATAGACACTTTTCCTCCTTTCCTTCTCTATGTTGGGGCACCTCTGCTTTGGTCTCAGGAGGACCTATGATCAAAAAAGGAAGTGGTACTCTACCTGATTGTGGAGGTAAATTCCCAAATTATAGTGCATGTATTATGCCACTGATTACTCTGAAGTAATTGATATTTTGCAATATGGATTTTTTATTTCTTGCTGATTTATAATGATATTATTTTTTCCTTAGGGTACTTGCCTATTTAAAGATAAAACTTACGTTAAATTACAAACATATACATCTTTCCCATATCATCAAAAGTTGAGATTTGTTGTCTTGGGGGCAAAATAAATTCAGTTTTTATGTAAGAACAGAAACAAATAACAAACCAAGTGAGAATAAGGTGTTAAATCCTGAGAAAAAAATCCTAAAAAATACTGCTAATATGGGAGTTCCCATAATGGCTCAGCAGTTCCCATCCCAACTAGTATCCGTGAGAATGTGCGTTCAATCCCTGGCCTTGCTCAGTGTTTTAAGAATCTGGCATTGCAGGAGTTCCTGTAGTGGCTCAGCAGAAGCAAATCTGACTAGCATCCATGAGGACGCAGGTTCAATCCTTGGCCTCACTCAGTGAGTTAAGGATCCAGCATTGCCGTGAGCTGTGGTGTAGGCTGGCAGCTACAGTTCTGATTCAACCCCTAGCCTGGGAACTTCCATATGCCACAGGTGAGGCCCTAAAAAGACCAAAAAAAAAAAAAAGCATAATTAATAAAATATAAAACATAAAAATAATGGAGAAATTAACAAAGTCAAATGTTGGCTCTTCAAAATGATAAAAAAATCTATAAACTCTGCCTACAAATAAAGAGAACCCCAAAAAACAATATCAGGAATGAATGCAGTTTTGCTCATTAAAAAATAAAAGCTCTGAAGACATGAAGAACTATGAATGGACTTAGACATTGAAAACATGAAGAGGTAGGGCTGCCATAGCAAAATACCATAGACTAGGTGACTTAAACTACAGAAATTTGTTTTCTCACAGTTTTGGAGGCTAGAAGTCTGAGATCAGGTTACCATAATGGTTGGGTTGTGGTGAAAACTGGTTTCCTGGCTTGAAGAAAGCTATCTTTTCAATCCTATAGGATTTCCCCACCCTTATAACATCATCTAACTTAATACTTGTTAAAAGCCCTATCTTCAAATAGAGTCACATTTGGGGGTGGGGTTGGGTTTCAACACATGAACTTTGAAGGGCCACCAGTCAGTCCATCACAGAAGGGATATGTTAAAAGTTAAAATTCTCGGGAATTAAATTCTGATACATAAGACATAAGACATTTCTTAGGGTGTACTCTTGGAGTCAACACCATGGAAAAGAAAATAAATGGGGTTTTGCAGAAGGAGCTGGATTTTGATGCAGTCTCAGCAGAGGCCATAGCTGACCCCATGGGGAGCTCTGGGACTGGATGGTCCTTCAGAATTGTTCCCAGTTAGGAGAAGAGATAGTTTATATAAATAGAATAGAATAGAATAGAATAGAGCAGAATAGAATAGAGCAGAATAGAATAGAGCAGAATAGAATAGAGCAGAATAGAATAGAATAGAATAGAATAGAATAGAATAGAATAGAATAGAATAGAATAGAATAGAATAGAATAGAATAGAATAGAATAGAATAGAATAATGAAGAGCTTTATTCTCCTACAGTGACCAGTCAATGATGGTGGGTGACTCTCTTCTGTAGAGACAATTTCAAAGAGAGGAGACATGACCATCTTTCCAATGGCTGGGTGAACAGATCTTTTCGTTGTGGTGGAGGAATCTTGGCAGCTCAGCACAGCATCTTCAATATCCTTTAACCTGGGAAGAATTAAATGCACACCCCTCTCTTGGTGACAGACTCTCAGCCTAGCAGACTTGAAAACTCCAGTGCCACCAAGCTGTTCTGACCAAGTATAGTTACTTCACTGCACAAGGCTCACAAAGGCTGATAGATGCAGTTTTCACACCAATTAATTCATTTGCAATGAGCTGTGTGCCTGTGGAGGAGAACTGGTGGGTTGTCAGTCTATAACCAGAAGCTTCTCACTTAGCATGGGAAAAGAAGCAGCACAACCAGTCATAGAATTTGGATGTTTGATGGCATCAGATCTTATATTCATAGAGTCAGATTTGTGCCAGGTCTTTACTGTGATAACAGTCATGTTTGCCATATTATGAAGCAAATTTCTTTTGTCTGTATTGCAGGCTTTCTCACTTCCTCCTGTGTGTCTGTAGTAATTAAAGTAAAAATATTCCAAAACCTGACCCTGAGGGACATTCAACACTCTGTTCCCCTCCTTTTAGGGGAGGGAACATCATTTCAAACTGAATGATGAAACCAGCAAAGCTGAAATAAATGAATCCTTTTCACCCTTGGAGTACCAAGAAGCCCTTGCCATGTACTTGTGAGAAGTCCAGTTCCCTGGGCGTGTTTATGCTTGCCTGCTAAAATCTAAAGCATCACTATTTATCTGCCAGCACTACAAGGTGGAGTCAGAATCCGATTCCGTGATTTGATGAGCAGCCTGGCCAGATGGATCCCGGATGTAGCACGCAGACTGAGATTATTCAGAAAAGACATGATGAACTGTGTAGAGCATGTATATAGAGCATGTTTAAGGGGGAAATGAATAGTTTTGAGGGGGGATGTGGTGCTATTTTTATTTCTGAAAATAACTCACTCCTTGCCAAGTTCAGGACTTTAAAATAGCGCTTTTGCTCACTTATGTAAATTTCATGGGCATATGGTGCTAAACACAAAATAGAACATACTGTATTATTCGATCCATGAATTTTTTTATTTTTTAAAGTTTTATTGAAATACCGATTTACAATGTTGTGATAATCTCTGCTGCACAACAAAGTGATTCAGTTATACACATATCCATTCTTTTTCAGATTCTTCCCCATATAGGTTATCACAGAATATTGGGTAGAATTCCCTGTGGTGTACAGCCGGCCCTTGTTGGCCTTTATTCTGTGTGCAGTAGTAAGCATATGCCAATCCCAAGCCCCCAAGCCATTCCCCCAACACTTGTCCACCTTTGGTAACCATAAGCCTTTTCGAAGGCTCTAAGTCTGTTTCTGTTTTGTAAATAAGTTCATTCGTATCTTTTTCAATATAAAAAAATGTTTGATAAAATTATTTGATGGAGACAGAAGTTAGAGTAGTGATTATTTTCAAAAGGATGTATTGGCTGAGCAGTGGCAAGAGGGACCCTCCATGGTGCAGGAAATGCCTTAGACTTTGATATGAGTGGTCACACGGGTGTATACGTTAGAAAATATTCATCAAGCTATGAACTTGAGAATTGTGCATTTTAATTTTATATAGGCTATATCTCGAAAGGAAGTAAAAAGTGGATAAAAGGTTTAATATATTCTTGTGTATCATGTACAGTTTACAAATTTAAAGGAAATAACAATATGCAAAAATTTAGGCTGTGGAGTTCCCTGGTGATTCAGTGGGTTAAGGATCCAGCATTGTCACTTCTGTGGCATGTGTTTGCTCCCTCATCCCAGAACTTCTCCATACTACAGGCACAGCCAAAAAATTTTAGAATAAATGCTTATATTGGATTCATAATAATCACAGAGTTTTACAATCATAGAATCAGGATTCCCTAGCTTATTCATCAGGCAGTGGACAAAGGCTGACTTCCCACTATGTGGCAGTGTTTTGTATATAACTTATTTGAAACTTCATAGTCATCTTGAATTACAAGTAAAAAAAAAAAGTAAACTCTGTCATGGTTGAATGAAGTCACTGATTTGATGGGTGGCAGGAGGGAGATTCAGCCTCAGACTGGTCCTCTCCATGTCATTCTGTTCTGTTCTCTTCACTCCAAAGTTCTACTTGGCTGGAATCCACTGAGACGCCACTGATTCCACTTCCCATAACAAGGGAGTGTTTCTAAATGTCAAAAAATGGGGTCAGACACACTCATCTAAACCACTCCTCAGTCTCCCTCCTTTTGTAAACCAAAAGCACTCATTTGAGATGATAATATGAATTAGCAGTGAATTAATATCTAATGAGGTATGATTTGAGGGATGTCAGAAAATATCACCACCTACAAAAACCTCATCCCAACCCCTTGACACCCCTTGCCTGTCATGACATCCTAAACACAACATGACAAATCAGTTCATTCCTTGGTATTTTAAAGGCTTGCTGTGTGTGTGTTGGGAGGTGCATGTTTGAGTTGTCCTAATCAAAATTCAAATATTCCTGGTGTGTCTAGAAATGAGAAAGAAGCACCACCACAAGGGAATTACCACGGCCAAGTTTTGTTTTTGATAAACTTAACCTATGGCCGTCCTTGCTGTGTTTATCTAAGTAACACCAGGGAAATTATTCTGGTGGTCCAGCTCTCATATTATACCTTCAATTTCTGCTGCAATAACATGTACCATTACTTCAGCTATGAGCTTGGGGTTATGATGGCCTTGACACTGCATCACCCACATAGAGTTGAAGAGTTTTTGGTAAGCAACTATTTTGTATGCCTAGAGCTATGCTTGATGCTTGTGAATTAGCAGCAAAGATGGCAGAGCTATCTCCCACCCACCACCAAAGAACTTACATCCTTGTGGGGGCTCTTAAGTAACCAAATAAACAGCAGTAATTATGAAATAGTAATTAGGAGATTACAGAAATTTTTTAAATTACAGTGCTTACAAAACTGAAATCAGTGCTGTGAGGAATATGTTGCTGAGATTTTTAAAAGTGGAAAAAGTTCTACTTTACTTTTTAAAAAATCTATTGAAGTATTGTCAATTTACAATGTTGTATTAATTTTTGCTGTATAGAAGTGACTCAGTTATACATACATATATTCTTCTTCATATTATTTTCCATTATGGTTTATCACAGGATATTGAATAGAGTTCCCTGTGCTAGACAGTAACCTTGTTGTTTATCCATTCTACATATACTAGTTTGCATCTGCTAATCTCAAACACCCAATTCTTCTCTCCCTCACCCACTCCCCCTTGGCAACCAAAAGTTTATTTTCTATGTGTGTGTCTATTTCTCTTCTATAAATATGTTCACTTGTATCATTTTTTAGATTCCATAAATAAGTGATATCATATGGTATTTGTCTTTCTCTTTCTGATTTACTTTGTTTAGTATGATAATCTCTAGGGTCATCCATGCTGCTGCAAATGGCATTATTTCATTCTTTACGGCTGAGTGGTATTTCATTGTATATATATATGTATATATATATATATATATATATATATATATATATATACACACACACACTATATCTTCTTTATTCATTTCTCTGTCAATGGACATGTAGCTTTCTTTCATGTCGGCGGTTATAAATAGTGCTGCTATGACTATAAGGGTGTATGAAGCTTTTCAATTATAGTTTTGTCTGGATGTATGCACAAGAGTGGGATTGCTGGGTCACATGGAAACTCTATTTTTAGACTTTCGAGGAACCTCTGGATTGTTCTTCATAGTGGTTGTATCAATTGACAATCCCACTAACACTGTAGAAGTGTTCCCTTTTATCCACAGCCTCTCCAGCATTTATTATTTGTAGACTTTTTGATGATTGCCATTCTGATTTGTGCAAGGAAGTACCTCATTGCAGCTTTGATTTGCATTTCTCTAAAATCTTTCGATGATGAACATCTTTTCAGGTGCCTATTGGCCATCTGTATGTCTTTGGACAAATGTCTATTTAGGTCTTCTTCCCATTTTTCATTTGGGTTGTTTTTTGTTATTGAGTTGTATGAGCTGTGTGCTGTTTGTATATTTTGGAAATTAAGACTTTGTGGGTTGCATCATGTGCATATATTTTCTCCCAGTCTGTAGGTTGCCTGAAAAAGCCCTACTTTGGACAGAGTGACTTTAAATTGAGATTTCAAAGGTAAATATAAATGAGGCATGTAAAGAACTAAAGGAAGACCTCAGGCAACTGTAGAGCCCAGACAAGCCTTGCTGCAGAAGGTTAATCACCCATCATTCTACTCTTCATGTAGCTGTATCCATTTTATTATATAACTGAAATCAATTGATAATGATGGTGTCAGCCCCAGGGTTGTGCAGGGACGGGGGGGGGGGGGTGGGCCTCACACTCACAAAAATTCATGTGATAATTCAGTTAGAATGAAGCCTCAAAGAAAAGCCAAGGTCACACAATAGCGACAAGCATTTTGACAGAGGTAATGTGCAAAGGGGGAAGGAGATACAGGGAAGCAATTGGGGGGCATAAAAGAGTCTTGAGGGAAAGAAATGCAAGAGTTATATCTGAGATTATTATGGGTTTATAAGATGTCAGTGTTTCTACCACTAACATGAGTGCTTCCTGGATCCTTCACCAACTTTTAACTAGTATCCTGTCCAGTAGCCCTAGAAAATTCCCTCTGGGCCAAGTGCTGAGCTAGGCAATTCTCACCTGGGGTTTCTTATGCCATAGCAGTAGATGACTTCTGGAGCCGTAGTCTTCTTTGGGTTCCACTGAGCCGGACATCCAAGATGGTGCACCCACATGGCCCGCAGTTTATGTTGGCTGTTGGCTGGGGCTGAGCTGGGCTGTCAGCCAGAGAGCCTCTGGGTCTTCTCCAGGGGGGTGGTCTCAGCGTGGTTAGACATCTTACATGTCAGCTGGTTTTCACAAGACTCCTCTGAGTTTCTAGCTCTAGAGCCATAGAAGCCAGTTGTCCATACCTGAGAAATGACCCTGATTTTTAAAAAAAGAGGAGGGCCCTGGGATGAGATGGAGACAAATGTACTCCTGCATCAAATGCAGAGGACAGGCTGCAGCATCAAGCCGGGTACATATTACAGGAAGCACAGGGCAATCCATCTCCTCTAAGGTTTCAAAATTCCTGAACCAGGAAGCACAAGATTCATATTCTTATTCAGAGAAAAAAATAGATAGCTGCGCCTACTTCTTGGACTGGAAAGGCTTTAATGTGTCAATAAAATGCTGGTTTGTCAACATTACGTGGCATGTAGACCCAAAAAGAACAGTTGCTGAAAGTCTTTGCACATTCAGATTAAAGTAAAACTGCTGAATGAAAGCTATACTGTACACAGGTCTAAACTTGAATAGCTAGAGGGAGTTTTATATGAGCTTTTTTAGTGAGAGGCACTGAGGACATACCTATCTCTGCTTCAGTGCTTATTGAAGAGCCAGGAGTTTTTATGAGCAAATGTCTTTGACTGAACTGCGTGTATTTTCTAAAGAATTACTTTATACTTTCAAGTACATTAAATTCATATCCAAAAGCCAAAGTTATCTGCTGAAAAACAATAAGCTGGTGAGAAAGTAGGCACGTCATTTAATGGTTTTTTTTTTAATTTTTAATTTTTTTTTGTCTTTTTATGGAGGTTCCCAGACTAGGGGTCGAATCAGAGATGTAGCTGCTGGTCTACGCCAAAGCAACATCGGATCCGAGATCCATCTGTGATCTATACCACAGCTCACGGAAATGCCGGATCCTTAACCCACTGAGCAAGGGCAGGGATCTAACCTGTGTCCTCATGGATACTAGTTGGGTTCGTTACCACTGATTTAAACACACACACACACATTTCTGTACACTGTGTCAAAAATCTATGTGGAAACCAAGGACCTCAGAAAGCTTAGGTGAAAGAATAATGCAGAGCCTCAAAGAGTTCCTGATCTCAACCCACATCCCAGAGGCTTGGGAAACCCTTACTTGCCATTGTTTTCGGACACCAGATCAAAACGCAATTTTAAGATAAAAAATTAGAAACATAAAAATAATGTGTGTACAATATCCCCCTTTATCTGCAGAGACTGGACACTCTGGGAATCTCAGAGTAAGGCAGGTCCCCATCCAGGCTCATGGCAGTGGGTCCCCCAAGCATCCTCGCTTCCAGCCTGGCACCTTCTCCACATGACTCAGGGGGAGGCTGCAGCACCTGGGGAATTCACTGAGAATTTGGTGCATTCACTGAGACATTGAAGTTGTGCGATCCTGGAGTGTTTCTCCACCTTCCTGACCTGCCACTGTGGTACCTCACTGAACCAGTTTAGAAACCACAGTGAAATGTGCTCACCCAAGTAGCTTCATGAGAAAATGGACCAGTTTTAGAGGTTGACTTAATATTCATGTAAATGATGACATTTACATTGTTGATTATGCCTGGAATTCCTTTACAACTGTAAAGGGCAATGGACCTGGCATTAAAGGCCACAAACCTGGAACTTCATCTCTCTTTTTGTTGTTTTTGTTGTCTTTTTGTCTTTTAGGACTGCACCTGCAGCATATGGATGGTCCCAGACTAGGGATCCAATTGGAGCTGCCAGCCTATGCCACAGCCACAGCAACGCGGGATCTGAGCCGTATCTTTGACCTACACCACAGCTCACAGCAACGCTAGATCCTTAACCCACTAATCGAGGCCAGAGATTGAACCTGCTGAGCCACGGCAGGAACTCCCCCCTTTTTAAAAAAATTTATTTATTTATTTTGTCTTTGTAGGGCCACACCCATAGCTTATGGAGGTTCCCAGATAAGGGTTGACTCCAAGCTGCAGCTGCCAGCCTACACCACAGACACAGCAATGCCATATCTGAGCTCCATCTTTGACCTATGCTGCAGCTTGCCACAATATCGGATCTTTAACCCGATGAGTGAGGCCAAGGATTGAACCCACTAGTCAGGTTCTTAACCCTAAGTGCCACAACAGAAACTCCTCATCTCTTTTCTTAGTTCTGATTTTGGGTAAATCAAGACCCTTCTCTGTCCCTGTTTTATGTCATAAGTAGATGATATTTTTTTCTTTTTTGGTGTTTTCTAGTTCTAAAATTATATTTTAGTAAGAAGGAGAAAAACAGCAGCCCAACTGTCAGCTTGAAGAAATACCTTCTGCTTAAAAAGCCAGGAACTTTGGAGTAAGGCATTACAAAACTGTATTGTACATTAGCACAGCAAGCACAGTAGCAATTATTCCAGTGCCATGAAAGACTTCAGGAGGTTTCATTTTTTTCATTCCATCTAAAAAAATTGGACTGAGAAAGTGAGCTAGAAACTTCAAGTAGGTTAAAATGACATAAAGTAAAACTAAATAATACTATTTTCAAGTATTCCATATTTTTGTCTTCTTCTTCTTTTTATTTATTTTTTTAAATTTTATGGCTGAACCGGCAGCATATAGAAGTTCCTAGGCAAGGGACTGAGTCTGAGCCTCAGCTGTGATCTACCCAGCAGCTGTGGCAATGCCGGATCCTTAAACCCACAGCACAAGCCAGGGATGACCAGGGATTGAACCTGTGCTTCTGCAGCAACCTAAGCTGCTGCAGATTCTTAACCCTCTGCACCACAGTGGGAACTCCTATCTTCTTTAATCAACAAATTTTTGTTCAGTTTCATTTTAGCAGGCATAATTTGCAAGCATCTCAACAAATTTTTGACTAACAATATCAATATTTTAAAATGTTCTCTCAACTAAGAACTTTCAAACTAATTTTCAAGCCTTTAAGATTCATTTGCAGCTTTTAATCAACAAAGCATATTCAGGCTTCTTGTGTGCACTGGTTGCCATTGCGTGCTGAGAAAAAAACATTAATTCATTACATGTTAATATTCAGTAAATGAAAATATTCAGTTAAGTCTTCCAACATGTGCATTTTATTTTTCTTTTTTCTTCCTTTTCTTTCTTTCTTTGTCTTTTGTCTTTTTAGGGCCACACCCACAGTATATGGAGGTTCCCAGGCTAGGGGTCTACAGCTGCCAGCCAACAACAGCCACAGCAATGCCAGATCCCAGATGCATCTGAGAACTTCATAGCAATGCCAGATCCTTAACCCACTGAGTGAGGACAGGGATTGAACTCGCAACCTCACGGTTCCTAGTCGAATTCATTTCCACTGCACCACAACAGGAACTCTCATTTTATTTTTCTATTCTTCATTTCTTTTGGCTGTGCTCAGGGCATGTGGAAGTTCCCACACCAGGGATCAAACTGGTACCATAGCAGCAACCCGAGCCAAACCAGTGACATTGCTGAGTTCTTAACCCACTGAGCTATCAGGGAAGTCCTGTTCTTCATTTTTTTAAATTGCTGATATCACTCGAGGTATTGATACAATGATAAGGAGTACATTTTGGCCTTTTATTTTATAGTATTAATTTTATAATTTTGTATGTGATTTTTCTATGGTGATGTTTTCCTCCACTGCTCTGTGACTTGAACTGGGTTCCATGGGGAGTGTAATTGACAGATCAGAACTTCAGGAGGAAGAGAGGTGACCCTTCACAAGATCCCTGACTGAAGTCCTAGAAATACAGCCTGTTCTGGAAAAGATCGAAGCTGAGAGAAAGATGCAGTGGTTGAAGGTTTTTTCTTCAAAGAAGGCGAAGATCTAGAATTTTACATGAATTTTTCAAAGCTAGAGTTCCCTTATCCATGAGGACCCGGATTCGATCCCTGGCCTTGCTCAGTGGGTTAAGGATCTAGTGTTGCTGTGAGCTGTGGTGTAGGTCACAGATGCGGCTTGGATCCGATGTTGTTATGGCTGTGGTGTAGACCAGCAACTGCAGCTCTGATTGGACACCTAGCCTGGGAGCTTCCATATGCTATGGGTGCAGTTCTAAAAAGACAAAAAAAAAACAAAAACAAAAAAAACTCCAAAGCTGGTAAAAAGGCATTAAAAAAAAAAAACCCTCAAATTATTTGAGAAATAGATTTGATTTGATTTTTAACAATGTGAGTGAACCTGAATTAATTTTCTCCAGGTTTATTTAATAGGTGCAACTACATAATGATACAAGAAAATCAGCCACAAGTTGCAGTCAAGTATTCATTTCAAAAGACAAATTTTTTTTTTTTGTCTTTTTAGGGCCGCACTCGTGGCATATGGAGGTTCCCAGGCTACGGGTCCAATCGAAGCTGCAGCTGCCGGCCTACACCACGGTCACAGCAACGCAGGATCTGAACTGCTTCTGTGACCTACACCACAGCTCACGGCAATGCTAGATCCTTAACCCACTGAGTGAGGCCAGGGATTGAACCCGTGTCCTCATGGATCCTATTTGGGTTCGTTAACCGCTGAGCCACGAAGGGAACTCACAAAAGGCATTTTTTTAAACAGTTTTTTTTTCTTTCAATACCTGATGCCTCAGCAACTAGGGATGCCTATGTTTAAATAAACATCCAATTTAATAGAATTGCCTGTCTTGACGTTCTCTATTTAAAATATAGATCTGGGAGTTCCCTGGTAGACTAGCGGTTAAGGATCTGGTGTTGTCACTGCTGTGGCATGGGTTCTGTCCCTGGCCCAGAAACTACCACATGCCACCAGCATGGCCAAAAAAGTGTTTGTACATATACACAGTCCTATTGTTGAACAATGTCACATAATTAATTCAAATTTTAGAAGCAAAACATTTAGCAGAAATGAAATTCTCTGCTGTTTAAAAATAATTACAAGCTTTCACTCTGACCTGACCACGCAATACAAATTGCCAAATTTCCCGAGAACGTGACTTGCTGATTTGAGTCATAATCACCTGGAAAACTAAACAAATGTTGCAGAAATGATTGCTGGGGTCTGAGACAGCTGAACGGAAATGTGTGTCAGAAGCACCGCTAGATGGCAGAAGAGGAGAAAGAATCCAAAACTCTGGACGGATGATGTGCTTCCATGACAGAGTGACAAGTTTTTAAATACTTGCCTGCTAAGCCGACAGCTTAATATTTCTTCTCCTCTCCGTGTTGTGCAAGTGGATGCGGTCTCCGACATTAGGTCAAGATTCGGGGCATCCTGCAAAAACCTCTGCAGTGCAAGCAGGACACAGCTGATGTGTGTCTTGTGGAAAATGCCCAGAGGCACCATTCCCAAAGCCCCAGGGTCCTAGGGGCTGCCCTTCCATCCTGGTTCTGCAGGAGGATGGCAGAGGCACTCGAGGATGCAGGTTTCCATTTCTTTTCTTTCTCTCTCTCTCTTTTTTTTTTTTTTTTTTTGAGCAAGGAGATGGACTCCTACATAATGCTCAGGAGCTTATAACTTTAAAGTGAATGAAGGGAGGCTTTTGTATACTTTTCTAGCTTTTTCCTCTTTTTTAGGCAATATTTACCAAAGCTTGTGCTGCCAACCAAGATGAGTGGATCAGTGGCCCTGAGGCAGGCCTGCCACACTGTCCACCACCAGGACTGCCTTTGTCATGCAGCATGCACGGGGCCTCCTGAGTTGCTGCACACAGCTGCCTTGCCTGGCTAAACTCAGGCCAAACAATTTAGTTAGCTATAGATTCTCTGAAGGGTTTTATTTATTTATTATTATTATTTTAATTATTATTATTATTATGTTGGCCATGTCTGTACCATGCAGAAGTTCCCAGACTGAGGATGGAACTTGCACCACAGCAACAACATGAGCCACAACAGTGACAATGCCAGATCCTTAGCCCACTGGACTACAAGGGAACTCCTTTTTTGGGGGGTAGAGAGAGTCTTAATTTATGAAATAGTAAACATACTTTAAAAGCATCTATACTCCTTATTAAATACAAGAAATTGTTTTAGGCAGTTCCTGTTTGTTTCAGTAGAAACAAACCCAACTAGTATCCATGAGGATGTTGATTCCTGACCTCATTCAGTGGGTTAAGGATCCAGCATTGCTGTGAGCTGTGGTTGTAGTTCACAGATGCAGCATGGATGTGGCGTTGCTATGGCTGTGGCAATATGCTGGCAGCTATAGCTCCAATCCAACCCCTAGCCTGGGAACATCCATATGCAGCAGGTGCAGCCCTAAAAAGACCAAAAACAAAACAAAAAAATCCCCAAACCCAAAAAAAGGGCTTGCTTTAAATTGCAAGCCCTTTCCAACTTCCTTGGGCAATTTTTTCAAAAGGCAAATATGGATCTGTGTGTGTGTGTGTGTGTGTGTGTGTGTGTGTGTGTGTGTGTGTGTCTAGGAGATAAGTACATTGATTTACAAGACAGAGTCTCTGAGTTCTTTTTTTATCCTTCACTTAGCTGTGTGACTTAGAACAAATTACTCAAATCCTCTGTGCCTCGGTTTTGTCCTCTACAAAGTGGAGATAATAAGTATTTCTATCATGTAAAGTTATGGTGAGCAAGACCATCTGAAGATATTCCCAGGCACCAGCCTTCTGGGAGTCTTTGGGGGGGTGGCAAGTGGCTATGCTCATGGCACATGGAAGCTCCTAGGCCACAGATCGAACACATGCCACAGCAGCAACCCGAGCCATGGCAGTGACAATGCCTGATCCTTGATCCACTGCACCACAAGGGATGCAGTGGGGCATGGGGGGAGTCTTACCTTATGAAATAGTAAACATATTTTTTTGTTGTTTTGTTTTTTCTAGGGCTGCTCCTGCAGCCTATGGAGATTTCCAGTCTAGGGGTCTAATCGGAGCTGTAGCCAATGGCCTATACCACTGCCACAGCAATGCTGGATCCTTAACCCACTGAGCAAGACCAGGGATCAAACCCACAACCTCATGGTTCCTAGTCAGATTCGTTAACCACTGCACCACTACGGGAACTCCCTAAACATATTTTTAAAAGCATTTATACTCCTTATTAAATATAAGAAATTGTTTCAGGGCTTCCCATTGTGGCTCAGCAGAAATGAACCTGACTAGTATCCCTGACATGGGTTCAATCTTCTCAGTGGGTTAAGGATCCAGTGTTGCCATAAGATGTGGTGTAGGTTGCAGACATGGCTCAGATCTGGCATTGCTGTGGCTGTGGTGTAGGCTGGCAGCTGTAGCTCCTCTTCAACCCTTAACCTGGGAAATTCTACATGCTGAAGGTTTGGCCCTAAAAAAGCAAAAAAAAAAAAAAAAAAAAAAGCAAAGAAAAGGAAAAAGAAAATGTTTTAGAAATATTTGAGTTTTATCATTTTATTGTCAAATGATTTATATCATTTTCAATTGCTCAATATTTCTTTTGTGTGTTGGAGCCGTTTTTAAAATTTGTTGCAGAGCCACAGGCCGTAGTCCCTATTGCTATAGGGGTAGTGGATATTATGTCTCTTACCCTAAAGTTTAAATGAGATAATCCACATGAAATGCTTCAAACTGTGCAGACACATAAAAAAGCATTTGATAAACATCAGCTGGTACTATTCATCATCTATTTTTTTCTTGTCACATAGATTTTATTTTATTTTTTTCATTTTTGTGTTACTCAAATGAATTTATCACATCTGTAGTTGTTACTATTCATCATCTTGACTGTATAACCTCGGAGGCTATCCAGACACACAAGCAAAGACCAACCAACCAGAGTCAGCATGCTAGCTGGCTAGCTAAGGGCTTTCAACTCTGGCTGCATATTTGCATTGTCCTCAGGACAGTTGGCTTTCAGGAGACTTTGCCAGGGTGATGGTGGTGGTGGGAGTACCCAGGCATCAATATTTTTACCACTTCCCAGGCGATTCCAATGTACAATGTTGACATCACTGAGGTAAACAAAGCTAAGCATCCTCCATATGCCCCCCTCAATCATGAATTATCCTTTTCACAGAATAACATGAATGTTTTCCTTTCCTTTTTTTAAAAGTATAGTTGATTGGCGTTTCCGTTGGGGTGCAGTGGAAACGAATATGACTAGGAACCATGAGGTTGCGGGTTTGATCCCTGGCCTCACTCAATGGGTTATAAGGGTCTGGTGATGCTGTGAGATGTGATGCAGATCGCAGATGCGGCTTGGATCTGGCATTGCTGTGGCTGTGGCATAGGCCAGCAGCTGTTGCTCTGATTAGACCTCTAACCTGGGAACTTCCATATATATACCACGGGTGCAGCCCTCATGAGCAAAAAAAAAAAAAAAGTATATTTATAGTTAATTTACAATGTTTCTTCATTTTCTGTTATACATCAAAGTGACCCCATCACACACAGCTCCCTGTACTATACAGTAGGGCCCCATTGTCCATCCATTCCAAATATAACTGTTTGCATCCAAAAACCCTGAACTGCCCATCCATCCCTCTCCTCCCCCCTTCTCCATTGGAAACCAACCAGTCTGCTCTCCTTAGCCATTATTCATTTCTGTTTTGTAGATAGGATCATATTTTAGATTCCACAAATAAGTAATATCCTATGGCATTTGTCTTTTTCTTTCTGGTTTACTCTCCTTAGTATAAGAATCTCTGGTTCCATCCATGTTGCTACATAAGGCATTAGTTTAACTTTTTATGGCTGAGTAGTATTCCACTGTATATATATACCACATCTTCTTAATCTATTCATCAGTCAATGGACATTTATGTTGTTTCCATGTCTTGGCTCTAGTGAATAGAGCTACAATTAACACATAGGTGCATATGTCTTTTTCAAGGAAAGTTTTGTCTGGATATATGCGCAAGAGTGGGATTGCTGGATCATATGGTAGTTCTATATTTAGTTTTCTGAGGAACCTCTATACTGTTTTACTGTTTTCCATAGTGGTTGTACCAATTTACATTTCCACCAACAGTGAAGGAGGGTACCCTTTTCTCCAAACCCTCTCAAGCATTTATTTGTTTCCTTGTTAATGATGCCCATTCTGACTGGTGTGAGGTGCTCTCTCATTGTAGTTTTGATTTGCATTTCTCTAGTAATTAGTGATATTGAGCATTTTTTTCATGTGCCTATTGGCCATCTGTATGTCTTCTTTGGAACATTGTCTATTTAGTTCTTCTGCCCATTTTTCGGTTGGGTTTTTTGTTTTTTTTGTTGTTGTTGAGTTGTATGTGTTGTTTTTATATTTTGGACATTAGGTCCTTGTCTGCTGCATTGTTTGCAGATTTTCTCCCATTCTGTGGATTGTCTTTTCATTTTTTTAGATGGTTTTCTTTGCTGTGCAAAAGCTTTGGAGTTTAATTAGGTCCTATTGGTTAATTTGTATCTTTACTGTCATTTGTATTTTTACTTGTTTGATACAAGTGGATCAAACAAGATGTTGCTGTGACTTATGTCAAAGAGCGTTCTGCCTATGTTTTCCTCTAGGAGTTTTATGGTATCTGGCCTTATATTTGGTCTTTAATCTATTTTGAGTTTATTTTCATGTATATGTCAGATAGTGTTCTATATTCATTCTTCCACATGTAGCTCTCCAGTTTTCCCAGCACCATTTATTGAAGAGACTATCTTTCTTCTGCTGTATGTTCTTGCCTCCTTTGTCATAGATTAGTTGACCATAGGTGCTTGGATAATGCTTCCCTTTAAATTAGAAGGTCTTAAAAATGTAGCCCCCAGACCAGCAGTGCTGCATCACTTGGGAAAATCAGAGAAAAGCAAATTCACAAGCCCCTCTGAATTAGAAACTTGGTCCAGCTATTTGTGTGCCAACACACCTGACAAACATGACATCCTGAGAATTGCTGTCAAGAAGCATGTCCATGTTCTATCAACTCTTAGGACTTTGTAGTTGATTATTTATTAAAATTATAGGATAACAGGGCTCAAAATTGCCAAAATTATTTGAGTCATAGTGAGGAAAAAAACTCCTTTTCATCAAATTGTTGACAAATAGGTTCTCAAAGCCCCCACCTCAAACTACCTACTCAGTTCTCCAAAGACATACGGATGGTCAACAGGCACATAAAAGATGCTCAATGTCACTAATTATCAAAGAAATGCAACTCAAAACTAAAATGAAGTATTACTTCATACTGGTCAGAATGGCCATCATTAAAAAGTCTACAAATAATAAGTGCTGGAGAGGGTGTGGAAAAAAGGGAATCCTCCTATACTGTTGATGGAAATGTAAATTAATGCAGCCACTATGAAGAACAGTATGGAAGTTCTCTAAAAAACTAAAAACCAAGTTACCATATACTCCGGCAATCCCGCTTCTGGGCATATATCTAGGGAAAACTCTAATTCAAAAAATGCATGTTCACAGTAGCACTATTTACAATAGCTAAGACATGGAAGCAGTTTATGTATCCATCAACAGAAAATTGGATAAAGAAGATGTGGTATATACATATATATATGTGTGTGTGTGTGTGTATATATATATATATATATATAGAGAGAGAGAGAGAGAGAGAGAGAGAGAGAGAAACAAAGAGACAGAGACAGAGAGAAATATATGGGGAGAAAGAGACAGAAAGAGACAAAGAGATGGAGAGCAAGAGAGACAGAAGGAGACAAAGAGACAGAGAAACAGAGACAGAGAGATAGATACACACATGGAATATTTTTTGGTCATAAAAAAGAATAAAATAATGCCATTTGTCATAACATGGATGGACCTAGAGATTATCAAACTAAGTGAAATAAGTCAGACAAAGACAAATATCATACCATATCACTTATTTGTGGAATCTAAAAAGAAAAAAATGATACAAATGCACTTATTTACAAAACAGAACAAAATAGACTCACAGACATAGAAAACAAAGTTATGATTACCGAAGGGGATAGTGTAGAAGGAGGAGACAAATTAGGAGTTCAGAATTAGCAGATACAGACTGCTACATATAAACTAGAAAAACAATAAGAAGCTACAATGTAGCACAGGGAACTATACTCAATATCTCATAATAATCTATAATGGAAAAGAATCTGAAAGATAATACATATAAATATATGTATAACAATCACTTTGTTGTATACATGAAACTAATGCAACATTGTAAATTAGCTATACTTCAACTACGAACAAAACAAACAGACAAAACAACCCCTACCAACTCAGGTATCAGTCACACTTTGAACAGATATAATTATCACAACCGTCTTTCCTTATCGATTTTTTAAAGTCTCCCAGTCCATATTCTAACTCTTCTCATGAGCTGAAAAGTTGTGGTGAGTTGAGTCAGAATTTCTCTGCCCTCCATAATCTTTTAATTCCCTGATCCACACATTCTCCTTTCACAACATTCTTTAAAAACCTCTCTCTGTACCTTCTTTAGACTTCAGGACTCAGAAGTCCCTCTTTGGGCCATCTTCAACTTGCTTCTCTCCTTCCTAAGAGTGATATATACATCAAAGGTGTTCCAGGGCCCCATTAGTGGGGAGGGCTGCCTTGGCCTCTTTGGTCTGTGAGGGGACTTGTACACATGTCCCAACCTCTGCTTGAGTATTGCCTCTTTTTCTCTGTTTGTTCTGCCCTGAGCTGTGACTCCCACATTTGACTACACATTAGGACAACATGAGCTCTTTAAAGAATGCTGATGCTTGACTCCCAGTTCTACAAATTCTGGTTTAAGGAATTTGACCAGGATATCGGGAGTTTTTAAAAGCTTCTAAAGTGGTTCTAAAGTGCAACAAAATTTGAGATCCACTGGCCTACAGAAACACACCTGCCACAATGGCTCCCATACCTGTAAACCAGAGTCCCTCTGGGAGCCCAACCGCCTGGCTCTTTGCTGCCCTCTGCTGGCTTCTCTCAGCTTCACTGACAACAGAAACCTGGGGAGGTTGAATATGGGTAGAAAAATAGGTTGCAGCTATCCAAGAAATTTGGTATACTCTCATTCTCCTTTTTTTTTTTTTTTCATCTGAAAAAATATCTCACTGGAAATTTTCCTTTTGTTCTGGCCAGGTGCCTATTTTCTTGGCTAAGAAGTGTTTATGACCTGCATGAGTCCAGGAAGGAAAAAAGAGTGACATCTGTTCAAAGACACCCTGATTATGAAGGTCAGAAAAGTCCCATGGAGTACAGAGGTTTTCTGAACTCAGTGACAGTGCTGGAGTAATATAATTTAAAAATATTTCTCCCTTTACATCTGTGAGTAATTGCTTTATATAGTTTTGTTTATATATGTTTTATAAAAGGGAAGAGGTGGGGAGGGCAAAATAAGTAAAAGATCAACTTTGTGGAAAATAAATTTTTGGTTGTGATCAAACTGTAAGGTATATGGAAAGAGAATATTGTACACATGAAACATATAATGTTATAAATCAACATTTTATTGAGTGTTGCCGCAATAAAAAATATATCTAAAGTAAAAAACAATGCTATTTAGGAAGTTCTCTTGTGGCACATACAAACTGGTTAAGGATATGGTGTTGCCACAACCATGGCACAGGTTGCAAGTGCTGCGTGAGTTCAATCCCTGACCCAGGAGCTTCCACATGCCATGGATGCATCCAAAAACAAACAAACAAACAAAACGAACAAAACCCAGTGCTACTTGAAAGTAGAAAGGAGAGAGATTCACAGTTTCCTTTTCTGTGATTTTAACACTTATTCTGTACATATCACAACAGTAACAGCAGTAATATTTGTTGACTTTTTAAAATTCTTGCTATGTGCCAGCCATTGTTGTGGGTGGTTTACTTCTCATCTTACAACCGTCTTTTATCCCTATTTTATTTATTTTATTTTATTTTTTAATGATTTTTATTTTTTTCCATTATAGCTGGCTTACCATGTTCTGTCAATTTTCTACTGTACAGCAAAGTGACCCAGTCACACATACATATATATATTCTTTTTCTCACATTATCCTCCATCATATTCCATCATAAATCACTAGATATAGTTCCTAGTGCTATACAGCAGGATTATCCTTATTTTAAAGAGAAGGAAGATGTCTCAGAAGAATTAAGTGACTTGTTCAAGAAAACAGAGTGACTCTAATAAGCTGAATTGTGTCTCCTAAAAATCCACAGGTTGAGGTCCTAACCCCCAGTTTCTCAGAATATAATGGTATTTTGAGGTAGGGTCTTTAACAAGGTAATTCAATTAAAATAAGATCATTAGAGTAGGCTCTAGTCCATCTGACTGGTATCCTGATATAAAGAAGGAATTTGTGCACAGAGGGAAGATGATGTGAAGACACAGGGAGAGGTGGCCGTCTACAGAGCTGGAGGGAGGCCTGGAACAGACCCTTCCCACGTGACCATTAGAAGGACCCAACCCTGCCCACACCCTGGTCTCAGACGTCCATCCTCCGGAACTGGGAGGAATACATTTCTGCTGTGTAAGCCCCCAGGCCGTGATGCGTTGTTTCAGAAGCCCTAGCAAACACGAGGTCACAGAACCAGGATTTAGACCCGGGCCTGACTAATTTCAAGAGTTGCTAACTCAGCCACACCACAACCTTCATCCTTGAAACTCCACACTGTTATATAAACTATTATAAGCTAGTACTATGGGTGAGCATAAAGTATCGTACCCTTATTTTCATCTTTTATATGATTTCTTTCTGCACGTCAAGAGCCAAAAAGAATCTTTGGCTTTGATGGAATTACCTTCATAGAGTACATACTTTACAATATTATCTTTACATGTATATTTTAAATGCTGGCTTTTTCTTTCTGTGCCAGAGAATTTCCTTTTCAAAGCTTGAACTTTTGCACCCTTCAGTTCAGTTCAATCTGAAGGGGTTTTCATTCATCTTCCTAGGATCATAAACACTCCTTTTCACCTCTGTTGTCTGACTTGCCTTCTGCAGTTGCATTTGCAAATGTTCTTCCCTGTTCAGAAGAATTCTGTATATCCACATATTTTTAACATTAAAAAAAAAAAACAGATAAGCATGCTCTACTTAACTTTTTTTCAATCAACAACAAGATAATTCAAATTGCCCGCTTTAGCCAAGCCCTGTGATTAGCTAATGATCTCATAAGACGCTTAGAAAAGGATTCATCCATTTTTTGCTGATATGGAAACTTATTTTTTATGCCTTTTTGTATAAAAAAAGCTCTTTGTGATTTCCCCTCAAAGTTAGCAACAAGACCCCTGCCCACCCTCAGATCCTTTTTATCTTTGTGAATGAAATACCAGCCACATGGTTTGGGATCCCACTTCCTCCTATTTAACCCCTCTTTGGTTCACTTGTGTTTTGAAACATTTCTGTTAATGCCTCTTGGGCATTTTGAGACCAGCAGGCAGGATTTATAGATCATATTCCTATTGCAACATCAGGATGAAAATACCACAAACATTTCCTGGGCCTCCACAGCCCACCTGAGGTTTCCTATGACTCAGAATATTGAGACAGTCTCTGTGAATCATGTCGCCGGGCAGCCACAGGACTAACCTCACTCCTCCACCAGTGAGAATAAACAGCTGGTTATAGATGCAGCTTTTGTGCAACAGAGTAGGCTTTTCTGGAGGCTTGGGAATGAGCTGGGTCCTTGCTTGCTTTGGAGATGCAGCATGCTTGTGGGTTCAGAATATGTGACCTAAAGAGATGTTGCCTTCAAGTGCTCCTGTGAGTTTGGGATTAACATAAAGACAATTTATATTATATGTAAAATAGAGAACGAACAAGGACCTACTATATAGCACAGGGAACTCTACTCAATATTCTCTAATTACCTATAAGGAAAAATAATCTGAAATATATAAATATATATATATTATAACTAAATCGCTTTGTGTACACCTGAAACTAACGCAAAATTGTAATCAACTATACTTCATTTTTTTTGGTCTTTTTTTGCCTCATATGGAGGTTCCCAGTCTAGAGGCTGAACTGGAGCTGTAGCTGCCGGCCTCCGCCACAGCCACAGCAACTAGGGATCTGAGCCGCTTTTGTGATCTACACCACAGGTCATGGCAACGCCGGATCATTAACCCACTGAGCAAGGCCAGGGATTGAACCCAAGTCCTCATCGATACTAGCTGGGTTCAATACCGCTGAGCCATGATAGGAACTCCTATACTTCAATTTTTTAAAAAAGTGCTCCTGTGGAGCCCTCAATGCCAAAGGCAAGCTTCTTAGTTGGAAGAAAGAGAAAATGACTCTGGATGAGGTAAACAGAAAAATAATTTATTGAAAGATATTAGGGAGTTCCCTGGTGGCCTAGTGGTTAAAGGATCTGTCACTGTCACTGCTATGGTGTGGGTTTGATCGCTGGCCCAGCAATTTCCTGCACGTCCCAAGCATGGCCAAAAAGCCCCCCAAAAACATATTAGGTCGCTTCTGGGATTACCATGAAGATCAGGGAACTGAGCTCAGAAAACTGCAGGAAACAGGGGCAAGCAGGCAGCAGCCCTGCCACACCTGGGCGCAGATCCAGTCTGAAAGGGATCACGTTTTCACTTCCACCCAGAGCTGAATGCTGCTGAAGCCTCTCGGTGCTGCTCAGTTGCAAAATTTCTTCTTGGCCAGTTGTAACAGCTGTGCATCTCTAGGGCCAGACTCAAATCTTCACCAAACACATGGGATGGGTCACACCTAAGCCGGGTGCTTGCCTCTCAGCAGCCAAGAATGCTGTACAGTGAGCACCAAATCTTTGAACATTCTAAGTAGAAATAGAATCTGCCTCCTATCAGAACTCATAAAAGGGTTCATGCCGAACATAGACTCCAGGGTTGGGATGCCAACTAGCAAACAGAAAGCCCTCTCTTTCAGCTGCTCCACACCCCATTTTCCAAACTAAACGCTGAGATTGTTCCCAGCTGGTGTAATGCATTTACCCCTCATTTCTAAAACACTCTTCCCAAAGGGAGAAAACTTAAAGTTTCACTATTTGGCGCATGCCTGGATGCTGGTACTTCTGGTCCTCTCATCACTGTGTGTCCATATCCTTCTTTGGACTCACCTGGAGAGTGAACCATTTCTAAATACGTGCTATGTCACACAACAGCATTCAGGAAAAGGAAAGAGAACTACGTCAATCCAAAATAGGCATTTACATTTTAAAATCGGCATAAAGGTAAACAAATCACTGCAAGGAAGGAGGTATGGGTAGAAACGACAGGGTTATATTTTTACAACTAGCCCTTGGGCAAGGGTTGATGTCTGTGATTTCCTTCTCTTGGGTCTTACTTACTCCCAACTATTTTGACCTCAGCTGATCTAGGTTCTTTTTTTTTTTTTTTTTTTTTTTTTCCTTTATGGTCACACCCATGGCATATGGAGGTTCCCAGGCTAGGGATCATATCCGAGCTGTAGTTGCCGGCCTAAGCCACAGCCACAGCAACACGGGGTGTGAGCCCCATCTGCAACCTGCACCACAGCTCACAGCAACGCCAGATTCTTAACCCACCAAGGCCAGGGATCAAACCCACATCCCCATGGATACGAGTTAGATTTGTTTCCACTGCACCACAACAGAAACTCCCTAGATCTGGGTTCTTTAACTGGTGAGAAGGCCGACCTCCATCTCTGAGGGTTCTGACCACCACAGGGAGTCCTCTGAGAGCTCTGCTCACTCCTCCAACCACTATGGTACAGAAGCAGCCTTATTTCTCCTTGATTGTCAGTATCCATTATCAAAGCCAACACTGTAACTGACTTTGGCCTGTTCCCTCAAAGGCCATAGAAGCTGCCAATAGCCAGGTGGCAGTCTCAGTTTACAATGCATGGGAAACATTGGATGTGCTTTCATTTCTAAAGTGCTGCAACCTTTAAACCAGCAGATCCTAGAGTAATAGGGAAAGAGAGTGCATCTTTTCCTGTTGATTCTTTGGGAAGGATGGTGGGGGGCCCATGTCCTCCGTTCATCACTTGGATCTTCAGCCCATCAGGAGCTATGACAAAACCCTGCATCCTAACGAAGTCCCTCACATATACCCATCTTAGAAGACAGTACCCAAATCCCATCACGTGTGGTCTCCCAGCTGGTGCCATTACCATCCTCAGCCAACCGTGCCCTCATGATCTTAAGGGCACATGTTCTGTGTGGGAAGACAAGTGAGCCATCAACCTAGTGAATCCTATCTGCATGGCTTTCCTTCTCTATAAGTCAGTTCCTTATTTGGAACATCAAACTGTATCATGAGGGTCCAGCAGGGGCAGTGGTGCTGGAGGAATGGCAAGAGGAAACGCAGACATACATCCACAGTGAGATTGTGTCACTCCTACACAAAGGTCTCCATAGCAGATAAAGCGCATGCAAAACCTGTAGTGAAAGACCAGAGGCAGCTTGGGGGCAGAACACTCTTGAATCTGTGCACGTAACACAGCTAAAAACATAAAGACAGAAAGGTGAGCTATGTCCCAGAGCTTTGAGTACATGGAATGTAGTTACAAACTATTACATTTAGAATAGACCAGCAAGGAGGTCCTACTGGACAGCACAGGGAACTCTATCCAATCTCTTGGGATAGAACATGATGGAAGATAATATAAGGGAATATACATATATACATTGTATATATGTTTGAGTCACATTGCTGTAACAGGAGAAATTGATACAACACTTTAAATCAACTATATTCTAATAAAAAATATATGAAAAAAAAGAATGTGTTTAAAATAATGTGGTGTTTCTCTTCTTGTTTTCCACAAAGTGGGATTTAGAAACATGAAACTGATTTTTTCATTTTTTCATTCAATCAACATTGTGGCTAACAAACCATGTTTCAAATAAAACATCGTGTACCTAAGGAGTTGAGGGTTTTACTCTAGAGAGAAAAAAATCTGTGGGCACACGGTAACTGAATTGTTGAGTGTGAATGAGATGATCTAGGGAACAGGTATGGGGAGAGGAGCAGATATTCTAGTCCTAAACTTTGAGGAAATCCAACAGCTAATGAGATAAGTAGGCCTTTGTTAACTTCCATGTCCCCGGGAAATGTTGAAATTAAATATAGTTGATGAAACCTCCTTTGTAAACGTGGAAAATATAACGCATGGTGGAAAAAATGATACAAATATAGTGACCAGTGTAGAAATGTGGAGCACAGAAAAATGATTGCTGAAATAATCCTGAGTGTCTTCCAGTACTAGCCAAGGAGAGATCAGTCAGCTTTTAAATCAGTCCAGAGAGAATTTTTGCCTAATGTGGAACAGTTTACAATTTTTTTCTTGTCTTTTCAGGCTGCACCTGCAGCATATGGAAGTTCCCAGACCAGGGGTCGAATCGGAGCTATAGCTGAAGCCTATACCACAGCCACAGCACCTTGGGATCCGAGCCATGTCTGCAACCTATAACTTAGGTCACAGCAATGCCTGAGCGATGCCAGGGATCAAACCCGCATTCTCATGGATACTAGTCGGGCTCGTTACTGCTGAGCCACAAAAGGACTACAGTTCACAATATTTAATAGAAATGATGAGTAAGGCTTTCTAACCACATTTTCTCCAATGCTATAGGCAGAAAAGTGATGATGGAAGATGGGCTTGAAGACAAGGACAGGCAGACTCCTCTTCCTTGGAGCCTGGAGAAAAGAAGGAAAGGATAAGTATGTATAGAAAAAGGTCCCTAAAAAGAAAATAAATAAGTGAAAATGAAAGCAGAAATTAAAAAAAAAAAAAAAAAAAGGAGTTCCTGTCGTGGCGCAATGGAAACTAATCCGACTAGGAACCATGAGGTTGTGGGTTCAATCCCTGGCCTTGCTCAGTGGGTTAAGGATCCAGTGTTGCTGTAAGCTGTGGTGTAGGTCACAGATGCCGCTCGAATCTGGCCGTTGCTGTGGCTGTGGTATAGGCTGGCAGCTATAGCTCTGATTAGACCCCTAGACTGGGAACCCCTGTATGCCTCAGGTGCGGCCCTAAAGAGCAAGTAGATAAATGAAGATGAAAGCAGAAATTTAAAAAAAAAGAAAAATGTGCAGCATTAGTATAGGAAGCAGAGAGAGATCATGCATGATGACTGGTGGTTGGAGCAGGCCTCATCCACAAATGTGGGTGATGGTTGAATTTAGGGCTTAAGGTGAAGGAGGAATTTTTGTTGTTTGATAATTAAGGGAAATTGAACACACAGCTGGCAGAGAATAAATAAGGAGACAGACAGGTGCCCATGAAGCTTCCATTCAGATAAGTGACCATGAATGTTTAAATAGATTGCTTTATACAGAATTTTAGGTAAAACTGCCTTTATCATATTAGCAGCATTTTTTTTTTTGTCTTTTTGCCATTTCTTGGGCCACTCCTGAGGCACATGGAGGTTCCCAGGCTAGGGGTCAAATTGGAGCTGCAGCCACCAGCCTACACCAGATCCACAGCAACTCGGGACCTGAGCCATGTCTACAACCGACACCACAGCTCACAGCAACACTGGATCCTTAACCCACTGAGCAAGGCCAGGGATCGAACGCGCAACCTCATGGTTTCTAGTCGGATTCGTTAACCACTAAGCCACGACGGGAACTCCCATATTAGCAGTATCTTGAACTTACTTGACATCCAATCAGCTATTTAATTTTTTCTCTTATGGCTGCACCCATAGCATATGGAAGTTCCTGAGCCAGGGATTCAATTCAAGCTGCAGCTGCCACCTATGCTGCAGCTGCAGCAACCCCGGATCATTTAAGCCACTGTGCCTCTATGGCAGCCAGAGCCACCACCATTGGATTCTTAAGGCACCCGTGCCACAGTATGCATTCTAAGCTATTTAATTTTTTTTTTTTTTTTTTTTTAAGAAACCAAGGATGTGGTGCCTAGTAGACAACATTTTTGGTGAGCCAAAATTTTGCTTTGGAGCCAGTTGTTTTGATGGTGCAGACACTCCTCATTTCTTTTTTTTCCCGTTGAACTAAAGCAATGAATATGCTATTTCATGGATCCTCTAAATAAGTCCTAGGGAGCCAGATAGAGGCTGAGATGAGCTAAGATTGCGGACATTTGCTCACACTGTTTTGTCTCTTCTGTCTCACTTCCCACTCTGCCATAAAATTTATTCCAGGGGGCTTACAGCCCTCACCTGCCGCCACACCTCCCAGCTCAGGAGGATGGTTAAACACAAAGGTTTTAGTTCAGAGTGAAGTTAATCAAGAAGACTCCAGGCCGGTCCTGAGAGGGCTGAGCAACTATAAGCAACAGCTTGGTTATACCACGCGCCACAAGGGGGCGTCTTCCCATTCTCAAGGAAGGTTAACCAAAGGGGTAAGGCTAGATTTTGTTAGCGCTTTTTGCTCCCAAAACGAAATCAAGGCTAAGAGAAAAGAATGATTTGAGTGTGATGGGTGGATAAGCAAAAGACCCCGCCTCTTTCTACGTTGCACGTCCTTTTCTAAGCAATATGGACCTTCTCCTACAGACCTAAATACTGTCCTATCTCCTCCTGGAACTTGATTTCCTTTTTTCTAAAGAAATGTTACTGGTTACCAGAGACATAGGAATGTTCTTCAGAATGCCATCGCTGCCCATTTTGGTAAAATGCACATTAGACAAACAATTCACTGATGAAGTCGTTTTCTGAGTTATTTGAGTGCTATTTTGAGAATGTTAAATAAAAGCTCCATGTTCCAAGTAGGTATTTCTCTAAGAAGCTTTAGGGGAAATTACTGGATTATAATCAGTACACTATGTTTTCTGACACTGGCCTTCTAGCCAGTCTCTCCATTAGTGAAATTCAACTTGAAAGCCAATGAAATATTTCAGTGAGGTAGGAGAATTTTAATATCGGCTAATAACACTAATTTCTCAGTTCATCTCTTTGCTTTTTCCAAGGGCATCCAACCAAACAGGCTTTCAAAAAATTTTAATATGTTGTCTTCCTTTTATTAAATCAACCTTGAGATATTAGCCAAAAGCACTATGGAAAAGAAGTCCAGCTCCATCTTTTAAATCTCACTGGTCAACCTGACTGAACCCACTGTTTGGGGCTCATTAAAAAAACAGCTGCCTGACTGAGACACATGTGGAATTGCTGGGGAAACGGCATATTATATGTCTATCTCTTTTGCCCCCTGTAAAGGTTTACACTCTTGGTTCTCCCCCTTTATTTTAATTGATAAATATTCATATCCCACCTGTATATCACCTTGACAAATTGGCTAATGCCACAGGGTATTTTCAATTTTATAAAGAACCTCAGACTTTCTGTTCACTACTGAACTTTCCTTTCATAAATATTATTCTTAATAACTTAAATATAATTATTATATGTTTATTGCTTATTTTATAATCATAACCATTTAGAAAAGAGCATGTAAACAGCAAGGACCTACTGTATAACACATGGAACTATATTTAATATCTTGTAATAAACTATCATGGAAAAGAATCAAGAAAAGAATATAAATGTGTGTGTGTGTGTGTATTATAACCAAATCATTTTGCTGTACACCTGGAACTAACAAAATATTGTAAATCAACTATACCTCAATTTATTTTATGTATTTATTTATTTTGTTATTTTTGTCCTTTTAGGGATGCACCCGTGGCATATGGAGGTTCCCAGGCTAGGGGTCTAATTGGAGCTGTAACTGCCAGCCTACACCAGAGCCACAGCAATGTGGGATCCGAGCCGTGTCTGCGACCTACACCACAGTTCATGGCAATGCCAGATCTTTAACCCACTGAGTAAGGCCAGGGATGGAACCCACAACCTCATGGTTCCTAGTCAAATTCATGAATCATTGAGCCACGACGGAAACTCTATACCTCAATTAAAAAAAAAAAAAAAAAAGAAAGGAGTTTCCTGGTGGCCTAGTGGTTAAGGATCTGACATTGTCACTGCTGTGGCTTGGGTCATTGCTGTGGCTGAGATCACTGCTGTGGCTCCAGTTCAATCTGGCCCAGGAACTTCTGCCTGACACAGGTGTAGCCAAAAAATAAAACAAAATAGGAAAGAAAAGAACATGTGATACTTCAAACCTTTCAGGAAGGTCTCACTGTTCTTAGGGACATCCTGCCGCCTTAGCTTGGGGCTAAGCTCCTTTAAGACCTTGCCCCACATAAACCTTCACTCCCATTTCCTCCCACAAATACATTAGTCCCTTTGGGCTTTTCCAGTTGCTTGAGTTCCCTCTCTCGGGGCTCTCTCTCCTCTGGCCCTTCTTCAGACTGGTCCTTCTGCCTGAATCAGCCTTACCCTTCCCAGCCTGTCCCTGCCCTCTTCAAACCAGATCATGTGCGCCCTCAACCTCAGAGAGCACTGAACATGCCTTATGTCTGCACCTGCCCCACTGTTGGTCCCCCTTACTAAATAATGAGCTCTGTGGGGGGAATGGGCCATGGCTGCACCCCCATACCTTCACAACACATGGCACAGAGTTGGCGCTCTGTAAGAATTTGCTGAGTGAGTGACTGCAGTGATGGATTAAAAGGCAGGCCAACGTGCCATTTGCATAGAGGATGCTTGAAACAGAACAAGATGGAGAAAATCTCATTTACCAGAATCCCTTAGGGAGAACACTGTGTGTGCCTGGAAGTAAGTGGCTTGGTGAGTGCTGAGATCTTTAAGTGTCAGCCTCAATTAGCAATAAGTGAGCCCAAAGGGCTTTCTTGGGACGGTGGGTCCTGTGAAGGGCAGGGCCTTTCGTTCACTGAGTTCAGAGTGCAAATTTTTGGCAGAGCTGAAAGGCTGGGGCTGATAGACTATATGAGGAGGCGAAGCAGCTGGTAGCTGGCCTTTTTCTCCTCCCCACCCACTTTGTCCTCACAGCCTTTAGTAGAAGTTAAACAAAAAAGAGCATTAATTTGATAATGAATCATCCAAATTATTAAGCCTAAGGATTTCACATATCTCCTTTTAGACTTGAATAAACTATTATATTTTTTTTCCTAAAATGAAACGGTAAAGTCTTTTCTATAACAAACGTGAGTTCTCACTGGTCCTCGATCCTCCTTTCTTTCTTTTCTTTTCTTTTTTTTCTCTTTTTGGCCACCCCATGGCATATGGAGTTCCAGGACCAGGGGGCCAAGGATCAAATCTGGATCCTGGCACTGCAGACACACTGCCAATCCCATTGCCCCAGGTGGCGACTCCTTCTTTTCTCTGTTTGATGTCACCATCGAAAGGATACCCAGTGACGATAGGACAATGGCAGTATCCTCAGAGGATTTTTAGCAGGGAGAAAATGCTGAAGAGCTAATCTACTAATGAGTAGAAAGGTGGAAACCGTCTCCCATTCGCTCTCAGAATTGCCTGGGAGAGAAGGAGATGGGGGAAATTTCATAGTACAGTTTCACAAACTGATAAACAGACCCATTTCCCGCTCAATTACTTTAATTCATTCCTGACAACCTTGCCATTAAGTGAAAGGCTGTTAAATTTTAATGGGAGAAAAACATGGTATGTTCTATCACAACCCAAGATACCCTAGTAACTTTCCAGATACAAATATAAAAATTCAACAATGAAGACAAGTCAATGTAGGTAAAGAAAAAATTAAGTAAAGAAAAAGATACGATGAAAGCATATTGTACTCTTTCTTTATTGGATTGCCCTTTCTTCATGAATTTTTAACTTCGTGCTTGCTCAAAATTATCTTAAACTTCAAAGTAATATTCTATTGCAGATAATCGTCCTTACAGACAGATGTAAGCTAAATATAGGAGAGCTCAAAACGTGGGGAAATAGCTGTGTAGGGTCATAGAGATGCTAAACTTCATCCTTCTGCTTGTCATGTAAATACAAATCAAGATGTTGGGGGGACATCCAAAGGTAGGACATAACTCAAATTGCTTTATTTGATGGTTTCTAACTTGAAATTGTTCAGTCAAGAAAATTGGTGAGTATTACTTGTAGACTGGATAGACAATAAAGTCCTACTATATTGCACAGGGAACCATAACCAGTCTCCTGGGATAGACCATGATGGAAAATGATATTTAAAAAAGAATGTGAGGTGCTGCTATGGTTGCTGTTTTTGTTGAGTGTCTCTAAGAGTGTGGTGTCTTCTGCAGTATAAGTACACAGAACTGTGGCAGCTAACTTGGTAGTTTGCAATTGGGGTAATATCTCAAATGTGTCACAGTTTCCAACTGACCACCCAGGTTAAAAAATTCTAAGAATGTGATTCGGGATCATTCTGGCATATTCTACAAACACAGCCAATCATCCTTTTGTGTTATGGGCTGCAGTGAAATATACTCTTAATTCTAAGATGATGTCTTTTTGGAGTTTCTGTTGTGGCTCAGCGTGTTAAGAAGCTCACATAGTATCCATAAGAATGTGGGTTGGATCCCTACCCTCACTCAGTGTGTTAAGGATCCGATGTTGCCGTGAGCTGTGCTGTAGTTTGCAGATTCGGCTCAGATCTGACGTTGCTGTGGCTGTGGTGTAGGCCTACCGCTGCAACTCTGAGTTAACCCCTGGTGTGGGAACTTGCATGAGCCTCAGTGGATGTAAAAAGATAAATAAATTAATAAATAATAAATAAATGTTTTGTACTATGAGGAAAATAAAACATCAAAAATAATCAAGAATTTATTCAAGATTTTTTTTTTTTTGGTACGGAGACTGACCAATTTAGCTCTAGCTCAGCTTTATTTAGACTTAGTTCAGGAATTTATTGGATGATGCAGGCTAATGATCTGATTTACCTTTTCTAATAAAAGCTTGATAACACGGTTTCTCTTCACCTATTTCTTTTGTTTGTTTGTTCGCAAGAACAAAACTCTATGGTACAAACTCCAAGAATTTGGCAAGTATTTATCTCAAGCTGCTTTGACAAGGAAATTATGCTCTGATTCAAATGATATTCTGAATCCCCTAAAATAGGTTTGCCCTTTGTGCATGATGGTGTCATTGCTCAGAGTCACTGCACTACTTTTGTGTTGAGGGAGTGGGTGGAGATTTCTTGATGCTGGGAAGAGAAACCTCTCCCAACCCTGGGGATAAAACCAGTTATGATAATTCCTATTTGCCAATGATGGACCCAGGATAGACAGGTGACACACTTCTGGCTAAAAGATGTAAGGAAAAGTCTGCCAGAAAGAGGCATCCCATTGAAAACCAAGAAAAAAGAGAAAGCCCTTTGCCCTTTCCATCCTTTTTGGAATGTGGACTTGATGCCTTGGTTTGTCACAGACCTATAGAGACAAGCATGAGAGTTAAAGCCAAACACATTCAGGGTGACAGAACAGAGAGCCAGGAAGAGCTGAGTTTTTGAGAGCACTGTTGAATAGCCAGCAACCCTTATCTACCAGCTTCCCACTGTGTGAAGAAAATAAACTTTGGGGATTTAGTTTCCTGATCGTCTAGCGGTTAAGGATAGGGTATTGTCACTGCTGCGGTATGAGTTCGATTCTTGGCTTGGGAACGCCTGCATGCCATGGGTATAATAATAATGATAATAACAATGATAATAATAATAATAATAATAATAATAATATAGGATAAACTTTTGTTTATTAAAGCCACTCCAAAATCAGATTTTCTGTTCTTAGCAACTGAACACATTCTAAATGATTTTCAGAGAGGGTTTGTTGAAGACATATGTTGATAAGAAAATAACCCAGTAATCAGTTTATTTACTACCTCAGAACTTTCTCTTTTTTTCATTTTTTTAAAAGTTTTATTGAAGTATAGTTGATTTACAACGTAATGATAATTTCTGCTGTACAACGAAGTGATTCCATTATACATGTATGTACACATGACCATTCTCTTTCAGATTGTTTTCCCACACAAACTATCATGGAATACTGGGAAGAATTTTCTTTTTTCTTTCTTTTTTTTTTTTTTTTTTGTCTTTTTGCCATTTCTTGGGCTTCTCCTGCGGCATATGGAGGTTGCCAGGCTAGGGGTCTAATCAGAGCTGTAGCCACCGGCCTACGCCAGACACCCAGAAATGCTGGATCCAAGCCGCATCTGCAACCTACACCACAGCTCACAGCAACGCCAGATCCTTAACCCACTGAGCAAGGCCAGGGATCGAACCCACAACCTCATGGTTCCTCGTCAGATTCGTTAACCACTGAGCCATAATGGGAACTCCAGCATTTTCACTTTAAAGCATTTATATCAGTATAAAATAGTCTGTAGTATTGTTTTTTTTAATCAAAATTTGACACAAAGACACATGTAATGATTCTCTTACTGCAAGATTATAATGAACGAATCTAAAATTTGGCTTTTTATCCACACAAGCACATTTTATTTACATGATTCTTATCCCAATCTTCCTTTAGATTCAGGAATATTATTGTTGCCTTAGAATATTTTCTTCTATAATGGCATTTGAAAAAAAGATATGTAGATCAGCCTGTTCTTTCTAAATAATTGGTGAATTCTAAAAGAACACTTATAGATCTTTTTTTTTTAACTAGTAATTCTACCAAGGCCAGTGAAGGCAAGCATCTAATTCTCCTGTACTTTCTCCCTCTGAACAAGACATGGACTCAAATCTATTCTTAAAAATAAAATAACATAAAATTTCGTCTTCCTGTTCCAGACAGCTGCCACCATCCAATAAAATTTGGCACATAATATGAAAATTACGTATAGCTTTCATCTAGTAGTTTGGCAGTTAATACAAACCTAATTCTTTAGCTTCATTGTAATCAGCTGTTAATTTAACTGTATACCTCTTATTCCCTTTATGATCTCAGAAAACAAGTAAAATAAAGCCCACTACAGCTAACAATTCACTGAATCTATAATCATATAGACTGAAATAGTTCTTAAAAATATAACAACCACATAATAACAGAAAAAGCTTTACATCATTAATTTATAAGTTGAATATTAAAAGGAGTCTACTACTTAGGCCTTATAATAATTGCAAATGATTAACTGAAGATGTAAATAATTTCACTTGACTCCATAACTACTATATGTTTACATATGTATATTCCATGTGCTCTTCATACACACATGTATATTATACATACGCATTTTGAAACTTCTGAATGGCTCAGAGGAAAGGAAGACAAAAGGAAAAAAGTCTTTTCAGCCAAAATTTAGAAACTGACTATCAAAGTATGAAAATGACCAAGGAGGATGAAAAGGCAAGAATATCAGCTTTGCAATTAAACAAAACTGGGTTTGAATCCTAAGTCATGCTATTTACTTTATAGAGTTACCATGAGGTTTAAGTAGTATCTTGTGAGCTGCTGGAACATGACAGGCCCTCAGTAATTGATAGTTCCCTTTACTTTCTGTTAGAAGTAGACTATAAACTCTTGTAGGGCAGGAATTACACCTTGGCATCTATATCCACAGACAAATACCAAGTGAATGTGTGCAGTAGAGCCAATGACCCATTGGTGGTTTTGGAAGGGTAAGTGGCTGTGGCCATCGTAGACAGACTTCTCTCTCAGCAGGCCTTGAAGCATGCCTATTAGTCCATACTCTGGACTATGACATGTGGAAGGAGACTTGATTAAAAACACATTCATCATGAAGGCAGCCGGTGGTGGTGGTAATGCCAGCTCTGGCAGCTGCGTTCACGATTGCCTGCTCCCAGAATTCAGTTCATTGTCAGACCTCGTGGTGAACTTTTGCCTGGAGTTCAATGAGTAGAAGTACCTCCCCCAAGGATTAAAAAAAAAAAATCCTTCTACACAAAGTCCAGAAGTAGTCTGGTCCACTTATTCTTCACAATTTATGAACAAAAAGGCAAATAAGGCAAATGAGTGGATGTAAACTGACAGTCAAGTGTCCATGATCCTTTGGGGCATGAAATACAAGCAGAGGTGATGGTCTGAATGATGCAAATGCTGTTAAAATAAAACTGGGCTGTAGAAACTGTGACTTATCTGACCACGGAAGCAATCTCTCAGGGGAAAATGTTTTATTCTTTGATTTGGATGCTAAACACAATGTAAATACTTGTCCCAACATATAAAATGGTAAGGAGATTCTATCCATTCTGCTGCCAACCTTTGAGAGGGAAGAAAAGAGAACTCAAATCCTTCTTTGGATCTGGGTCATTCATTTCATCCACCTTAATATCCTGTTTGTGCTGCTGCTGTGTGTGTGTGTGTGTGTGTGTGTGTGTGTGTGATCCTAAAATGCCATAATCACTGCAGCAACCTCTGCCACAGCCCTGGATGAAGGTTGGGGGCTAGAGAGAAAGCAGCCTGTCTTGGCCTCTTTTCAGCAAAGCTGGTGAGAACTAATCAGCTTGCCAAAGGCTTTCTCAATGTGAACATGAGTGTTATTATTTGTCATCTTTAATATTTTTAGTGACTCATATCTGAAATTAGATCAAAGGCCTGACCCATTTACTGCTGGTGGGTTGCTGGCAGCTGAGAACTGATAGAAAAGTCATAATTCTGACTTATTACCATGCGCTGATGATCATTATTATCTAAGAGTCATGACGTAAATGAGAAATGATGCTAAATATTGTCCTAGAATGAAGAAACATATAGGGCACATTGTAATTAAAATAATGGTAGAGAGAAAGAGATTGTGACGTATCAAGAAAAAAAAATGTCCTGCCAATACCAGTAAAACTCAGGTAAATATCTCATAAGATACTGAACATTAGATTTTTAGACATGTTCATTTCTGGATACGAATATCCTAGGATATTGGATTTGATATCTAAAAGGTTCTTTTTCTAAAAGCAACTAAGATGCTGGGGGAAGATGAGTTAAAAGTTTTTCTAAATGTAGTGTGGAACCAACAAGAAAGAAAGAAACCCACAGCAAAAAGCAAAGACAAAAATTGGGAAAACCTGGGGGTATAAGTAGGCACCCAAGTTCACTGGTGACTTTGGGGCCCTGGTGTTTGATGATGACACAGGAGACTGAGGCACAAGCTCAAAGGGCTCATCTTGGAGGTCCTGTTATGGCTCAGTGGGTTAAAAACCCAGTATTGTCTCTGAGAGGATGAAGGTTTGATCCCTGGCCTCGCTTAATGGGTTAAGAATCTGGCATTGCTGCAAGCTGTGGTATAGGTCACAGATGTGGCTTGGATCTGGGGTGGCTGTGGCTGTGGCCAGCAACTGCAGCTCTCATTCAACCTCTAGCCCAGGAATTTCCATATGCCATAGGTGTGGCCCTAAAAAGAAAAACAAAAAACCGGCAAGGACCTTAAATCTTTTCCCAGTGTGTTACATGTCTCACCTCTTTCTCCTGTTGTCAGTTGGATCATACACAATTCAACATTCTATTTGAAATGTATCTCTTCCTCTTAATGACATGCTAGTTTCGGTATGATGGATTACAAAATTTGTTATAATTTACTTATGATATCAGGATAATTTCTCTTGATTTTGTCAATTACCTTCCTTACTTCTGTTTCAAATTTAATGATCTGATCTGAATTATCTTTCAGTTCTTTAGGAAAAAGAAATTTAAAGATGACAAAATATAGCTTAGCAGAAGCCTATAGTTAATGACTTATTTTACAAAAATATTCCAAAATGTCTTCTCAAATTACAGTGAAAATGTTACATTCCCTACTCAATTCTTACGCAGTCTGAAAAAGCCTGAGGCAATGCCATCGCCACCCAATACAAAGGCAAGTGTGACAGAGAAGTGGTTGGAAGGCAAAGTGACAGTGTGCACAGCTACTTTATTTGAGTGTCACACACTGACAGCACTGGTAGAACAGATGCCTCTGAGAACATGGCTAGGTCTCCTCAAGATCTTGGAAGAATCCTGTGCAAGTGAGGAGGACTGCTGGGGCCGGTAGCTAAATTTCATTATTTTCCTGGGAAACCCACTTTTAAAACCAACCTCTTATCAGGTCAAAAACTGAAATTCCTGCTACACATGAAGTGCAAAAAAGCCCAAGGGAGAATTAATTTAAAGTAGCCCCCAACTGGTCATGCCCCTAGGCACGATGTAAAATAAACTATGGAAAGGATTAAAATACACAAAAATGATAGCATATAAGTCAGGAGAAAGGAAAATAAAATTAAAGAATTCCAAGATCTTTTTATCATCTGGAACAAAGGATAAGAACAAATCAACACTAAGCGTTTATTAGTAAAGGATGCAGGGGTTTGGAGTTTTTTTTTTTTTTTTTTGAGTAACTACTGAAAGAAAGGGTAAGATAGTGTTTAATTTCCAAACTAATAAGAAAAAAAATTGAAAAAGTTAAAATTTCCAATCCAAAACAAGGGAGGAAAGCTAGAATTTAAAAAAACATTAAAAACAAAAACAAAAACAAAAACAAAAACCACAAAAAAACAACGGAGTTCGAATCGTGGCACAGCAGAAATGAATCTGACTAGGAACCATGAGGTTGCAGGTTTGATCCCTGGCCTCCATCACTGGTTTAAGGATCTGGCATTGCTGTGAGCTGTGGTGTAGGTTGCAGATGCGGCTCAGATCTGGTGTTGCTGTGGCTCTGGTGTAGGCCAGCAGCAACAGCTCCAATTAGACCCCTAGTCTGAGAACCTACATATGCTGTAGGTGCGACCCTGAAAAGACAAAAAAGACAAAATAGTAAAAATAATAAAAATAAATAAATAAAAAACATAGAACATGTGTGACAATAGAAAGCAGAGAGTAAAAGAGTCAATATAAACACAAATACTTCACTAATTACATATAATACAGACAAAGCTTATCACACTAGATTTTAAATATACATGTATGAAACACTTTGATGTAAATATATATATATGTATAAATAAACATTATTTATTTATGAGACACCTAAAATGTAAGGACTCACAAGGGGTAAAAGTAAAACAATGGAAAAAGATCTACTGTATAAATACTTAACAAAAGAAAGATTGTATAGTTTTATTAATATGAGACATAGTAAACTTTAAGGTTAGAAAAAAAAGAACATGATTCAGGATCAAGAGATGGTCTTTAATCATGGTCTCTTAATAAGGATAATTCATCAGAAAAGGACCACAAACCTATGTTTTTCTAAACCTAAATCAATTCAAAATATATAAAGTGCAATCTGAGAGAAATACCAATGATAAAGTATGTAACTGCACAGAGTAGAAGATTCTTAAAACAATTTTTTGATAATTTACCAAACATAAAATAAAGATCTCAATAATTTAATCATAAATCAAATGAATCTAATATATACAGAGCGTTTCACCCAACAGCTGCAGAAACATTTCCCTTTCAAACATGAAATGAGCATGTACACAATTAATCATTGACCAGGATGCATGTCTCAAGAACGTTCAAAGGGCTGAAAATATACAGAGAATGTTTTCTGATCACAATTCATTTAAGCCAGAAATTAAAAAGCTTCTATCAGTTCAAAAAGAGAAAACTCCCATATGGTTATAAATTAAAGCTTCAAGTGTATAAATTACATATGGTTAAAGAAGTAAACAAAATGTAAATTAGAAAGTAGTAGAAACTGAATTATAGCAAGATGCTACATTCACACCCTATAGAATACTCTAAAGCAGGTTTTCTCAAACTCAGCACAACTGATATTTAGGCTGGGTAATTCCCCATAGTAGGAGCCATTAAGGGTTCTGTGGGATGTTCAAGAGCATTCTTGGCTTCTGCCCACTAAAGACCAGTAACACTTTCCCCCCAGAATGTCTATGGATATTGCCAACTGCCCCCTGGGGTAGGCAAAGTTGCCTTAGGTTGAAAACCACTGTTTTAAGAGATGCCTAGAGGAAGAAAAAAAAAAAAAAAGCTGAACACCAAGAGTTCAACATATATCTATTCATCTACTTCAAGAGGTTTGAGGAAGAATAGTATATTAAAATATAAGAATAGAAGGAAGAGAAAACAAAATATAAGGGCAGAAAGTAACAAAAGAGGAAAACACAGAATATGGGGAATCAACAAAGCAAAATCTTCCTGAAAAGATTAACAAAATGTCTATACCTGGGACAAGACCTATAAGGAACAGGAGAAAGACACAAATAACCAAGAGTAGTAATGACAAATAATTACAGATCCTTCAAATGCCAAAAGATAATACTAACAACTTTTATGCTAACACATTGAAATATTACATGAAATTTTAAAATATTTAGAAAATTTTATTTCATCAAAAATTCAAAAAATGAAAATGAAAAATCTGATTATCTTACAACCCTTAAAGTGAATTTATAACTAAATGATCCCCACAAACACACACAAACCAACAACAAACACAAAATATGCAAAAACCATTCTAAGCTTCTAATGTCTATCTGTACCAGAAAAATGTTAGCATATATTAAAGGAAGAAATAATATCTATCCCAAAGAATAGAGAGAGGAAATGATAATTCACTAATTCATTCTATGATGTAGCAAAATCTTGACACCAAAAACTAATACAGAATGAGAAGGGAAAATCACAGTCCAATCTCATCCATGACTATAAATGCAAAAACTCAAGATTCAATATTAGCTAACAGAACATAGCAATACAGCTAAAAAAAAAAAAACATAAAATATCATGACCAAGTTGAGTTCATTACAGAAACAAAATAATTTTAACATCAGAATATCAATGTGCAGCTTAATACACTAAAAAAAGTGTATTTAAAAAAATATATATGATTATTTCAACAGATGCCAAAAAAATATTTGACAAAACATAACATCCATTCATGGCAAATATATTTAGCAATCTAAGAATATAATAAAATATCTGTAATATTATTAAAGGTAGCTATTCTCCTCCTTCCCCCAAGCCCTGTAGCTAACATAGAATTAAAACATTGAAAGGTTTTTCCCTGAAATAGGAAATACGGCAAGACTGACCCCTGTTCTTCAACACTGCACTGGAGGGCCTAACCCAAGTCGGGAGGCAATAAAATCAAAAGGAAAGAATGAATTGGAAAAGAAGAAATAAAACTGGAATCATTTGTTAATGATATGATGGGTATACAGAATATCCAAAAGGGCCTATGGACAAGTTATCGACATTAATAAGTGAATTTAGCAAAGCTGCTGACACCTCGTCGATATATAAAAATCAACTGTATTGATAATAGCATTAAACAACCAACCAGATAGCACTAAACTTTGTCGTACATATTTAACCTATTTACATGTGTAATTTTGATAAAAATTAAGAACACATCAACCAAGTTATCACCCTAAAAAATGCTAAAAATTTTTTTGTTACTATTGTTATATAAGTTTCTAAGAAAACGATAAAATATGGAGCGTTTACCACTAAAAGCTCTGTTAAGCAATTTATTTCATTTGCTTCTCAAAACAGGCAGTAGAAGCATTATCTTCCTTCCTCCTGTGTGGGTCAGGGAATGTGACAGCAGCGTGGAAATCATAGCTAGAGCTCCTTTCTGACTTGAAAGCACACACTCTTCACATGGTTTATTTTTTCTTACTAATATATACATATATATTTTTGCTTTTTATGGCCATACCCAGAGAATATGGAGGTTCCCAGGCGAGGGGCCCAATTGGAGATACAGCTGCTGGCCTACACCACAGCTACAGCAATGCCAGATCTGAGCCATGTCTGCAACCTACACCACAACTTAAGGCAATGCTGGATCCTTAACCCACTGAGTGAGGCCAGGGATCGAACCCTGCAACCTCACGGTTCCTAGTAGGATTCATTTCCACTGCACCATGATGGGAATTCCACTAATATATTTAAGAACGGACAGTTCTCATTTATGTAAATGCTCATATTCACCCAGAATATCCTTTTGACATTTTAATATGATTTTTTGCAAAATACCAAGATCATTTCACCATAATGCTTTCCAATCTTAAATTAATACCATATAACCTGATGATATAGTAGACAGGAGATAAAAATATACTCTGGTGTTTGTCGACAGCTAACCAATATTTTTCCCCGAGTAGTTATGATAAGTCTTTGTAGTTCTGCCTTTATTATGAAGTTACTGAATTAAATATTTTCCAAAATGCATTCATATATACTACGTACATTGATATCTTGGAACAAGGTGAAGATAAATAAAACATTCTAAGTACTAACACCAGCAGGTCATCACTTTCATGGTCTTTCTACAGACCTTCAGTTTCATTAATCAATTTCACAAATAAAAATACTACATCAATGTACAAGGTCCTCATTGAATCATTCACTCATTTCACAAATATTTATTGATGTGCCAGTCATTGAACTTGTGCTCTGGGGATAAAATTGTGGTCAAAGAGACCGGGTTTCTGTCCTCATCCTAGGAGGAGCTTATGTACAGGCTGGAAAAGCTACCAAATCCAAGTGTGTCAGGATTTCCAAAGCCGCAGAGGACATTCCCTGCAGTGTTTTCTGGATATGTAAACCACATCTCTCTCAGCAATAACCCCAACTGGCCAACTGGAGATGCCACACAGTCTGTTATGTTTTTCAGTTTGGAGTGAAAAGTCATCATTAAAAAGAATGAGTAACGGCTCTACCAACTGATTCTTTGATTAATAAGAATTAAATGTAACTAAAAGAGGGTCCCCTATGGAAAAGTCTTACAATGATCACTGTTTTAGAGGTCAGACTTCTATCTGGATCTTACTTGAACAAGTTTCAAAGGGAACCAGTAAAACCATAAAATTGAGGGAGTTCCCGTTGTGGCTCAGCAGAAACAAATCCAACAAATATCTGTGAGGATGCAAGTTCACTCCCTGCCCTTGCTCAGTGGGTCAGGGATCCAGTGTTGCCATGAGCTGGAGTGTAGATCACAAACAAGGCTCAGATCCTGTATTGCCGTGGCAGTGGCTGTGGCTGGCAGCTGTAGCTCCAATTCAACCCCTAGACTGGGAACTTTCATATGCTGTATATGTGGCTCTAAAAAGCAAAGAAAAAAAAAAAAACATAAAATGGAGTTTATGCTTACATTTCAGTCATTTCATGATGAATAATAACAAGATAGTGCTAATCAGAAATATGTTTGAATTGTAAACAAATCCTGAATTCTAGTAAATGAAATGCATGCCAAGGTATTTAGAGAGATGTGCATTGAGGCACCACAACTTACTTTGAAACACATCACAATATATAATATGCTGATGGATGGGTAAGTGATAAGGCAAGAATACTAAAATACTAATTGTAGAATCCAGGTAGTGAATGTCTATATGATTTTTAATGTAATTTTTTAAACTTCTCTGTATGTTTGAAAATTTAATAAGATGTGAAAATGTGAAGGAAAAGTTAACCAAAAAAAAAAAAATCTGTATTTTAAAGCATATATTACTACTTTTCTGAAATTAATGCTAAATTTTTAATTATGCAATATGCACAGCTACATTCTTACAAAAGATATTTAAACATTACTGATAAAATCTTCCTTAATCAATCCCCCAAATCCTAGACCATTCTCCAGAAATAAACCTTGTTAGGCAATTCATGTATTTACTTTAAATTCATATGCTAATCTTTCCCTCTCTCTCTCTCTCTTTTTGGCAGTACCCATGGCATGTGAAAGTCCAAGGGCCAGGGACTTAATCCACGCCACAGCAGTGACAATGCCAATCCTCAACCCACTGAGCCATCAGGGAACTCCATCCCTCTCTTAGGTAGGCTACAAACCCAATGAAAACTGGAATCGTTTGCTGTGTTTTTCAGTTCTATACACAGTATCTACCACTATATTTGACACATAGTAGGTACTTAGGAAATATGTGTTAAATACATATAATCCCTAAAAATAGGCTGATTAAACAAACCATAAACTTCAGCAAATAACAGATAGAAGTAGTACTCAGTAGAAAACAACTTTTTTGTAGCTTCCCTACGCCAATAGGAACTAGACATAGAATTCAGTACAATTCTCAGAGTTCCCATTGTGGCTAAGCTGATTAAGAACCTGTCTGGTATCCATGAGGATGCGGGGTCGATCCCTGGCCTTGCTCAGTGGGTGAAGGACCTGGCGTTACTACAAAGCAGATTCCAGATATGGCTTGGATGTGGTGTTGGTGTGACTATGGTGTAGACTGGCAGCTGCAGCTCCAATTTGACCCCTAGCTTGGAAATTTCCATATGCCATTGGTGTGGCCCTACAAAAAAAAAGAAGAAGAGGGAGAGGGAGAGAAAAAGGGAGAGGGAGAAGGAGAAGAAGGAGAAGAAGAAGGAGAAGAAGAAGAAGGAGGAGAAGAAGAAGAATTAAGTACAATACTGATTTGATAAAGGCATTACTTTCTTAAATTAGGTAGTTTAGCCACTCACACATCATTGATGCAGGCAATAAACACTTATGGAATGTATCTTGGGTACAAGGCACTATGCTTAAGCTCTCAGGTTGCAACTGGGTTTTTCAACTTTGACATTATTGACATGTTGAATGGGACAATTCTTTATTCTGGGGGCTGCCTCATGAGTTATAGGATGGTGGGCACCATCCCTGGCCCTTACTCACTTCTTGCCAATAACACCACTCCTTCCAGTCATGACAATCATGGGAAAAAAAAATGTCTCCAGACATTGCTAAGTGTCCCCTGGGGGAGCTGAGAACCACTGGGCCGCAAGGACACTGTGACCTGTCTCCTGAATGGTGGCTTCAGGCCTGGGTACAGCCATCTCCCCTTGGGTGCACATTGCCCTATGAGATGACAATTCAGGCTCCTGTAACTTTGATGACCCAAAGACTGCACCATCCTCCCTATCCTCTATCTCTCTGGTGTCTAGAGACTTATCTTTTTTAGAATCACACATCAAAAAATATATATAATTACAGTACATTTCCAGTCAATAAAGTTACCATTCCCCCCTTATCCAAATGCATTATGTTCCTGGAGGAAGAAGTACAGATGAACAGGAAGTGAGATCAGAAATTATTCTCAAAGGTGAATTTTACTCTTTTCTGATGAGAAAACTTCCTGGCACCTTTCTAGAGAGTTGAAGAAAATAAGCACACATTTAATCTTCACTAGTTATGCTACACACCTAACCTAACTAACCCTCGAGGATGACCTAAGTATCACTTTACAAACTAACATCTCAAGTACAATCCTTAAAGCACAGTACCTAGCATACAGGTGGCACATAGCAGACAAAAATATTTGTTGAATGGATGGATGAATCATCCTATACAAAGCATAAGAGCAATGTGATACCTAACTCTTACTATTTCTGTAGAAATATTGTTGACCCTGCTCTGAAAGATATATATTTTGTGCTTTTAATTTGCAACACCACCAAATGTATTAGCTTTTTTTAATTGGACATAGCTTGATGGTTAACTAACTTTCAGACCAATTTGATAAAGCACATATTTTAAAATTTACTTTAAAACAGGAGTTTCCATCGTGGCACAGTGGAAAAGAATCCGACTAGGAACCATGAGGTTGCAGGTTCAATCCCTGGCCTCACTCAGTGGGTTAAGGATGCAGTGTTGCCATGAGCTGTGGTGTAGCTCAGATCTGGCGTTGCTGTGGCTCTGGCATAGGCCGGCAGCTACAGCTCCGATTAGACCCCTAGCCTGGGAAACTCCAAGTGCTGTGGGTGTGGCCCTAAAAAAAGGACAAAAGACAAAAAAAAAAAAAGAAAACGTACTTAAAAATAGACTTTGAAATCTGCATGCTAAAACCTAAAAGTTTTCATAAGGAATATTTCAGGCTAATTCTATCATAAGGAATCAATATTTTAATTCAATTCTCTGTAGTCCCATATTTCCTTTGAACATTAAAGTAAGTGTGATGCATTAAAACTTCATTTGTTCATTATGAAAATAAACTAGCAACTTATATTCATTGTAAATGGACTCATTACTGGAGTAATTTGCAAATATTGTTTTTTACTTTCTAAAGGAAACCACATATTTTCTTTACATTGAAAGCTAATTACAATGTTCAAAGTCCTAAACCATATTCCTTATTTTAAAAATTTTGTTTTGCACAAATCTTTCAAGTTAGTTATCACTCACATAACAAATTATATCATGTGTATCTGTTCAGCAAAATTATAGTTTAACAACTTACATGAAGCTTAAAATAAAGGTAAAAATTCTCAGCACATTCTATATTTAAATGCAATTTTCTTTCCCTCCCTGATTTGTATATTCTTGCCTTGACCCTGGGGAACTGTGAAATCATTTTCTATTTTTACATAGTCATTTTTTAGACTCTCAAATGCAACCTAGAATCCAAGCAGCCTGATAAGCACTTTACATACACAATTTAACCCTCTTTGGAGACATAAATCCACCATCTAAAGTAGGTTTTATGTACTGCCCGTGTAATGAAACTCACAGTGTTTATTACTGAGAACAGACCAGTACAATTTAGTTCCCTAGGGGAAAGAAAACAGCCCCATTTTTTACTCATAGAGGTGCTTCACACAATACCGTCTGTCATTCTTTAGCAGCTCTTTGAGAAACCAGAAGAGGTTATTGTTGGAGAATGATTTACCAACAAAAGCAGTAGCTCCAGGTTGCTGGCATCCATGTGGACTGGCAGTGACTTCGAGTGGGTGTCAGAAGGAAGAAGGGGGACAGGTTTGCTCCTGTTGCTTATCCTCTTCCCTGTAGCACAGGACTTTCCTGGAGACAGGCAACCAGTAGTTGGAATTTTCTAATGGAAAGATCTGATGTTTTAAATTTTTTATGAGGTAGTTTCCCAAAGGATCCCAGTTTTAAAAATGAATGGCATTTAAATAGTATTTGGGAACTTGGTGAAAGGTTTAATGTTGGAAAAAAAAAAATCCTGTGTGTTAGTGAAGCTTAGTGGATCCCATATTTAAATGATAAGCGTGTAACCTAGGTGTTATTTATAAAGATATGTAAAACCTTGAAATTTGAGTTAAAGTGTGGATGTTTTTGTAAATGAATGTTTATTGATAGAGAATTAAGGATAGATGATATCAGACATAAGTGTCATATGCAAATTTAGTTGGCGGTGTTGGTTTAAAATGTTTAATTGCCTAGAAAAGGCTAAGGTCAACACCCACATTATTTTCTTGTACATGTCTACAAAGTATCAGATCACATTTAATTATACTTCATCTTTATTTTCCTTCACAGGCCTTTTAAAATTCAATCTATTAGGTAGGAATAGAGTAGGTAGTAACAGAAAAACTTGCTGGATGGAAAGTTGGCAGCTTCAAGGAATCTAAGATTTTTGTTTGTATCTCTTTTATGAAAACAAAGGGAAAAAATGTAGCCAGTCTCAAGCCACAAAATCAAGTATTCAAAAAGATACTTAATCATATATTCTTTAAATCAACTGAGCAGTCAATCTCAGCCATTCCAAGTTTACCACCTTCTCCTCTGCTCAGCTCCAGAGGCTGGGCCATGTTTGGACGTGTGTTGGAGGGCACCCAGGCTTTGGAAAAGTCCCCACATCATCATCAAATCGGTTTGCATATGTTTCCTCCTGGATGCAAACTGCCCTGGTTCACATGGCACCTCCTATTCTGCAGCGCCTTTGGGACATAGAAATATTTGCAGAACTGACAGTCCAGGGTTAGCATGTGCAAGTCCTAGATGGACCACAGGACCATGGCTTGCTAAGGTCTGGCTATATTCTGGGCCAATGTCAAGCACATTTGCTCCAACTGCCAGTAACACTCGTTTCATGGTGTCTGGCTGGGACATCATCACTGGCCCCTGAATAAATCGTAACTAGTCTCCAAAGCTGGTCCCCACAGAAACCATGCCTCCTGGTACTCAGACCCTTGTTTAATCCCTTCTACCATGCATGGGACTAACCTTGTAACTCACTTCACCTCACAAGATGTAGCAGAGGTGATGCTGCACCACTCCTGGCGTAAGCCCAAAAAGTTGGCAGCTTCCAATATTGCAGTTTTGCACAAAGTCCAGACATCACTTAGATGAATCACTGGGAGAGGACACATGGAGAGAGGTCTGAGACCACACATAGCAAATTAAAGAAACTGTCCTGCTTCCTGGCCTCCTGGTCACCCCACCAGGACTATCTGAAAGAAGCCATTTCAGATGCTCCAGTCCTGGCCATCATCTGAGTATAGTTGCCTGGGAGATACAAGCTGAGAACAGCAAAATAGAAATAAATAAATAAATACATAAACAGACAAATAAATGAAACAAAAATCTATTTCTCTGAGTTGCAGTCAGCTCACAGCACACAGTAGACAACAAGAGAGCCAGAAGATAACAGTGAGCCAAGTGGGCAGTTTAGGTTCAGATAGAGGTAGCCAGTAAGCAAATCCGATTTTTGACCAGGATCTCCTGGACTTGCTCCCAAAAGTCTCCAAGAAGGACAGTAAATAAGAAATAAACAAGAAAAAAATGATTATTTTTAAGCCCCTACTTTTGGAACAGTTTTGATCTCAGAGAGACTGCAGTGTGGTGAGGTCTTGAAGCAAGATATTAACTCTCTACTCAGGAATTGAACCTGGGCAGCCTGGGTGAAAACCAGAATCCCAACCACTAGACTAACTAGAGGCTAGAAGCTGAATTCCCCTGATTCTTGCCCCCTTGAAAGCAAGCATGTTTGTTTTGATTTGCATTTCTCTAATAATCAGGGATGTTGAGCATTTTTTCATGTGCTTGTTATCTTCCTTGGAGAAATAACAATTAAAAAAAAAAAACTTTTTTCTTGAAGTGTCAAAGAGAAGCAAGGCTCAATTCACTCAGCCTAAGAAGTCCCAGCTGTTCTCAGCCCAGGGGCCCATCTACTTGTTTGTTAGGTAGTGTCAATGAAAAAATGTTGCCTACCATATCAATAAACAAAGGATGTTACAGCCATCAAGCCACCATATTACAGCCTTCCTAGACGGTGATCCCTGAGGGAACTCAGGATGGAGGGCTGTCCACTGCCAAGCACTCAGTCACTGCAGCCACCCCCAACAGTGCACCCTGAGGAGACCCAGAATACTCGCGGTGAGAGAGCACAGGGAACTGGCTCTGTTCCGGAGAGCTGAGGTGCACATCAAATGAATGATTTCAGTGAGCACAGATTCTTGCCTCTTCCCATACATGGAAAAGCACTAAATTCCTTAACTTCAGCTGTCTGGTTTTCCTTAATTAACAGTAATCTTTTGATGTTCCCACTACCTGGCTTTGTTGAAAAAACTCCTATGTGTCCTCACTCCTCCCTTCCCTCTTCAGAGCCTGCCCCGTAGCATTATTTGAGAGGCTGTGCCTTGGGCTTAATTTCACAGTTTTGTCCTACCAAATAGAGCATAATTCAAATCTTTGAGGTTGTGCATTTTTTTCAGTCAACAATAGTAATAAATACATAGAGAAGACTTTTGCCATCTTCTCCTAAGCACTTACTTGTTAACAGACACTGCTTTGATCTATTCCTTACCCACTTCATCTTTCTCTGTTATCCTACTGCTTACCAAATACTGCAGGGTACTACAGCAGGAGGAGCAGTCCCTGCTTCCTCCTCACCTGGGACTCGTACCTGAAACAGGTGAGGAGGCAGGCAGCTGGAGATCAGAGAACAGGGTGTCCAGCTACCCTGGGTTTTCTGCACCGCTCCCCCTCCACCCTCCCCAGCTCCTTCTGGGCTGCCAGTGTAGGCTTCCTGGGTGCTGACGCCACAGGGTATAGGTGTCACCTCAAGGTGGGGGGGACCTGGCCTTGATACACACACCCAGACCCCCCCACCCTACCCCTACCACGCTTGACTGAGCTGCCTTTGTTCTGGACTTACGTTGAGAAAAGCAGCTTCTGTTGTATCAGCCGAATAGCTTCCCTGCTGGACGGAGCTCCTGCAGAGAAGCCCATGATTTCAAACCTTTCAAGACCATACTTTCCGGGTACGAGGTGGAGGCAAGGTGGAAGGTGAAGTTCAGGGTCTGCAGGTGCCTTCCCCCAAAGGCAGGGCTGGGCGATGCACCTCCTCCTCATGCCTCTGACCTTCAGTGTCCCCCTGCAGATTTCCCCTCCCAGGGTGCCTGAGACCTGTGACCCAGGCCCCTGTGCCACCACCCCAGCAGCCGATGAGCACATGCTCATTTCCCTGTCTCAGGGGCAACATGGCTTCGCCTAGGACCTGCTAAAATATCACCACTGCCGATCCTGGGTTTTCTTTGGCTCTGTAGGATATTTATGAAACAATGGACAACATCTCAATAAGGTCTATAGATTAAATGGTAATATTCTTAACTTCCTGATTTTTAATTGTTGTTCTGTGGTTATGTACTGAAATTTCTTTGTTTTTTCTTTGTTTTTTCTTTTTTTTTTGCCTTTTCTAGGGCCACACCCACCGCATATGGAGGTTCCCAGGCTAGGGGTCTAAACGGAGCTATAGCCACCAGCCTATGCCACAGCCACCGGAACGCCAGATCCAAGCCTCATCTGCAACCTACACCACAGCTCATGGGCAATGCCAGATCCCTAATTCACTGAGCAAGGCCAGGGATCCAACCCTCAACCTCATGGTTCCTAGTCGGATTTGTTAGTCACTGAGCCATGACGGGAACTCCTGTACTGAAATTTCTTGTACAGCAATCACACAGGAGTATTAGGGGGTAAAAGAGCATCATGACTGCAACGTACTTTTTTGTGTATATAATGTCTCTTTTTTACTGAAATCCATTTGACATAACATTGTGTAAATTTAAGTTGTACAACATGTTGATTTGATACACACACACTGTAATACTGTTGCCATTGCAGTGATAGCACCTCTATAAAGAAATTCAGATTAATTAGAAGAGAGAGAGAAATAAAGGGAGAGGGAGGTAGAGAAATTGAGGTGAAGTGTATCTGGAATTCATTGTACTATTGCAACTTTTCTATAAATCTGAAATTAGATCAAAATTAAAAATCATGAAAAACAAATAAGCAGGACTCATGCCAGTGGGCCCAACAAAACTGTTGAAGCATAATGTGGTGTGTGGTAGGGCCCACACATTGGTAGTTTTATACCTTCCAGGGGATTCCAGGAACAGCAGGACTTGAGAATCAAGGTAGCAAACCTGCCAAAAAAAAAGGGCCCTGTGAGGGAGCGTGGATGGAAGGCCAGGAGACAGGCAAGCTTGGGGTCACATGGAGACGGCCAGTTATTTTTCTTTTCAAAACTGATTTTCCACCAGCATCTCCTGGCTTTGCTCCAGGGAATAATAATAAATGACATTCACTTGATAAATAACATTATTTTAAAAAAACCACAAGCCCTCATGCTGGTAAAATGGCATGATGCCTTGTTATGACGGAGAGAGAGGAAATCTGTTACCCTCACTCCTACCCGACCAGGCACAACTCCATAAGTTATCAGCTCCATTCACTCTTCACCCACAGGGATTTCACTCCCTTAAATAAGAATCAACCATACTTTTCTCACCACATCTTAATAGCAATCAAATTTTAAGGCTTTCATAGTCATTTTTATACATTTTTTCAAACTATATATTGTATACATGCAGTGTATTTTTTAATAAGAGCTTTGTTAATGCAGATTTTTCACATACCATAAAGTTCACCCTTATGAAGTGGATAAATCAGTTGTGTTTAGTGTATTCATAAGGTGTCCATCATCTACCACCACCATGGAAGTTATGTATAATAAAAATGCACGTGCTTCTGTGAAAGAGATTTAAATTCTGATGACAAATAAATATATTATCAACTTCAGAATCTTGCAGCAACTAAAAAGCACTTATGTAATTTTATGCTTTCAGATATCTTTCTTTTAATTCATACTGCATAGGAGCCGTCATGGCTCAGCTGTTAACGAACATGACTAATATCCATGATGATGGGGGTTCAATCACTGGCCTCGCTCAGTGGGTTAAGGATCCGAAGTTGCCATGAGCTATGGGGTAGGTCACAGATGCGGCTCGGATAGCATGTTGCTGTGGCTGTGACAGAGGCTGACAGCTACAGCTCCGATTCGGCCCCTAGCCTGAGAACCTCCATATGCTGCAGGTGCAGCCCTAAAAAGACAAATACACACACACACACACACACACACACACACACACACACACACACACACACATATATATATACTGCATAGGAGTTTGTGGCCAAGATGACAACATAGGAAGACCTGAGCTTACCTCCTCCCATGGGCACACCACAATTGCAACTCTTTACAGAGCAACTATCTATAAGAAAGACCCAAAGACCAGCAGGACAACTAAAGACATAAAGAAGAAGGCACAGCAAGTCAGGTAGGAGGGTCAGTGATGCCCTGCAGCCAAGATCCACACTTCTGGGTGGGTGACCCGCAAACAGGAGAGTAATCACAATTGCAGAGATTGTCCCCAGGCAGGGAGGGATCCAAGTCTCACATCAGGCTCCGCAGCCCAGGGGTCTTGCACCAAAAAGAAGAGCTCTCAGAACACCTGGCTTTGAAAGCTAGCAGGTCTTGCATACAGGAGAGCTGGAGGGCTGTAAGAAATAGACTCAGCTCTTAAAGGGCACACAGAGTCTCATACACTCTGAAACCCAGTACGGAGACAGTGATCTGAAAAGAGCCTGAATGGACACACTAGCTGATCTTGGAAAGACTCCTGAAAAGGCAGGAGGCAACTGGAACTCCCGCTGGGGACATAGACAGTGGCAGTGGCCATTTTGGGGAGCTCATTCTACCAGGAGGAGACTGGTGCTGGCAAATACAATTTTTTTTTGTCTTTTGTCCATGTAGGGCCGCACCCATGGCATATGGTGGTTCCCAGCCTAAGGGTCTAATCAGAGCTGTTGCTGCTGGCCTACGCAGATCTGAGCTGCATCTGTGTCCCACACCACAGCCACAGCAATGCCAGATCCTTAACCCACTGAGTGAGGCCAGGGATCAAACCAGCAACCCTATGGTTCCTAGTAGGATCCATCTCCAGTGCGCCACGACAGAAACTCCCAAACACAATTTTGGAGTCCTCCTATTGGCCTATTAGAATCAGGGGCTTCCTCATCTACCAGCCATACAATACCAGTTCCAAGAATCCCCAGGTCAAACATCCAGTTGTGCTGGGACCCATGAGCCCTAGAGCCCACCATGCCAGGACCCAACCCCGTGAACCAGCAGATCAGCATAAACTCTAGGAATCCCTGGGCCATGCAGCCAGCCATGCCAGGACCTGACCCTACCCACCAGTGGCTGGTACCTTTTGGAGCTGGAAATGAGGTCAGGATCCCCCAAAGACTTAGTCCACAGAGGAGTAGAATAGACATCGCCTGGGAGCTTGGTAGAAATGCAGGTTCTCAGGACTTTCGCCATGATTGCTGAATCAGAATCTGCATTCTAGCTATAGCCTCAGATAATTCAAATCCACATTCAACTTTGAGAAGCACTGGTCAATGGAAAGCAGATCCCTGAACAAAATGTGAATGGCTTTGGTGGAAGGAAAAGTGGTAGGGGGAGGAGATCCCTTGATGGCTCAGTGGGTTAAAGATCCAGCATTGTCACTGCTGTGACTGGGATTTGATCCCTGGCCCGGGAACTTCCACATGCTGTGGATGCAACTGAGGAAACAAAAGAAAACAAACAAACGAACCAAGTGGCTGGGGGACATAGTCACCCAGTACTGCAGTGTCTGTTATACCATTCATGTACTGTCACAGTGCTTCTAATTGAGTATGAATTCTGCAATGAACAGAATGTTTATGTTCTTCCAAAAATCATATGCCCAAATCCTCTTAATGTGATAGTTTTAAGAGATGGGGCCTCTGGGAGATAATTAGGATATGAGGGTGGTGCCCTCATGAGTAGAATTAGTGCCTTTATAAAAGGGACCTGGGAGAACTCTCTTGCCCTCTTTCTGCCATGTAAGGACATAGTGAGAAGCCTGCTATCTCTAAACCAGGAAGAGGGCTCTCACCAGAACCCAGTCATGCTGGCACCCAGATCGCTGGACAGGCTCCGACCATGAGAAATAAATTGCTGTTGTTTATAAGAACCCCGTCTACGAATGCTTCATCAATACTGTCCTGACATGTGTACTTAATAAACCCTCCAGCATTTTAGGGTAAAGACTATTATTGATTCCTTCCTTAATATTAGTGCTTTATAATCCTAAATGGTGGTGACAGTGGGTCAAATGCATAGTTGATAGTATAATAAATGTACAGAAGGATGCTTATATTTTTAAGAAATGCATTTTTTAAAAGTATACTTTGGGAGTTCCTATTGTGGCTCTTGGGTTAAGAACCCAACTGGTGTCCATGAGGATGCAGTTTTGATCCCTGGCCTTACTCAATGGGTTAAAAGATCTGGCATTGCTGTGGCTATGCTGTAGGCTGGCGGCTGCAACTTTGATAAGACCCCTAGCCTGGGAACTTCCATATGCCACAGATATGGCCCTAAAAAAATAAAAATAAAAAATACACTTTTCACCTTCTGTCCAGTACTTTTAATAATAATACCTGGGAGAGAAGTCCTCTGCTATTAAATGCAAATTTTCTTTCTGCTACTAGCACTGATAGAAGTTTTAATGGTGACTGTGTTATTTCTTCCTTTGCCTGGTTTGAACTTAATTATAGGGGATATGAGTCTCAGCTCCTAAGTTTACAAAATAGTTTTATTTTGTTGTAACTAAGCTACAATTCTGTGTAGAGCACTCAGCCCACTGGTAGATGTGGTAAGCTGAATAATGGCCCCTCAAATATATCCATGTGCTAACTCCTACAGTCTGTGAATATGCTACTTTATGGCAAAAAGAGACTTTGCAGGTGTAATTAAATTAGGAGATGAGGAGATAATCCAAAATTATCCAACCAGGCCCAATATAATCACGTGTCCTTATAAGAGGAAAGGCAGTGTGATAATGAAAGCAGAGAGAGAAGTGCTACGTGGCTTTGATGATAGAGAAAAGACCTTTGAGCCAAGAAATGCAGGCAGTCTCTAGAAGCTGGAAAAGCAAGGAAACGTATTGTCCTCTAGAGACTGAAGAAACACAGCTCTGCAGACTCATTTCAGACTTTTTCTTCTTCTTCCTTTTTACAGCCACACCTGCGTCATATGGAAATTCCTGGGCTAGGTGTCAAATCAAACAAATCAGAGCTGTAGCTGCTGGCCTATACCACAGCCATAGCAACTATGGTTCTGAGCTGCATTTGGGAGACCTACACCAGAGCTTGCAGCCACACCAGAGCTTTAACCCACTGAGCAAGGCTAGGGATCAAATCCACATCCTCATGGACACTATGTCAGGTTCTTAATTCGCTGAGCCACAACAGCAACTCCTCATTTTAGACTTTTGACCCCTAGAATTGTGAGATAATAAATTTGCATTGTTTTAAGCTATTAAGTACATAGTAATTTGTTATAGCAGCAATAGGCAACTTACACATTTCTTTAAATTCAGACTTAACGAGGCTTCTCCCCTTCCAGAGGCATTCATCTAGATCCTGGGGATCTGTCATGGTGCTAAGATACTGAGAGGGGTACATACCTGGACAGGCATCCATCCCCATGCAGCTGCTGACAAAGGGCTATTTCCCCCTGTGTGGCCCCTTCAGCCCCATGGATCCCTCTGCTGCCCCAGAACACAGAATCAGGAAGAAGCTACAAGGATAATTGACATTCTTCTTCCAGAGGCAGCAACATCGACTGTAGGAAAAGCAAGAAAAAAATGTCATAAGATGTCCTAAATATAAAGCTGTTTCCTTTTTTCTGCTTTTACCTGGTACTGTATTTGCTATTTAAAGCTAGTCTAAGAAAAGAAAAATTAAAATATGAAACAATTACCATGAATATCACTATTCATCTTTACATTGTGCAATGCCAGTTTTAAAAGAAGGTACAGGAGCATTTGCACAATTTCTAAATTATGCAATTTGTCACAGGCAGCTAGTACATACGTGTGGACTTCATTTTTACCAGAACTGTGGAAACTCTGCAGAAATTTCACTTCTAGACACACGCATGTTCTACCAACACACTCTACCTTCTGGTTGCTCATGGGTCAGGAAGACTGGAAGGAAAGGCACTGCGGTTGTCCCGTCATTCCCTTTCCTTCCATGTCATTGTTTTCAGCACAAGTGGTTGATGACCACAAGGACCATGAGGACGTACACAAGGAAGAGAGGATATGCTGGGTTCCTTGGTTGAGGTCAGTCCCATTTCTTAGGCGCCATCACCTACCTTCTTGTTCTTGAAGCAAGTTCTGGATCTGATGGGAAACTTGGGCCCCCAGGGCTGTCTGTGCAGTGCCCTTGATCACTCTGTCACAGACAGAACATACTTACTCTGTTGAGTCCACTGGAATTGACTGCAAAACAGTCCTCTGCTCATGCATATGCTCGGTTTTCCCACCACACTTCAATGACAAAACAAGTTCAATGTGGTTTTGAAGAAGGCAGCACCAGAGAATTAAACCAAGCACATGGTCCTTCTGAGAGCTACTTCTGCCCTGGACTCTTACTTCTTCCCTAAGCCTTCTGTCCAGGATGTTGGGCTCAAGGACCCTGTCCTTCATTTCTCCCTGTCCCCACTTTCCCAAGTCCAAAGGAATCTTTACCTATGTGGGAAGAAAGGAAATGAATCTTTCTCCTCTATTTTTTCCTAAACCTTGGGTCTATACCCAGAATCCTCTCCATTGCCCTAAGGACTTAGGCCATATGCACAGCCGCAAAAAGCATGAAGGCTTCGAACGCCCTTTTCAGTCCCGATTCTTACTCATTTCCAAGGTGGCCACTGGCGAGCTTCCTGGGCTCTTCACTCCGTTTTCTGGATCCTCACTTCCCCTTGGGGCATGTCTGGTCTTACTTACTCCCTAGATGGGATTGGTAAAGGTAACTTACCCTAACCAAGCCTTTTTTTTTTTTTTTTCTTGAAGTCTATGATTCTTAACATTTTGTTCCAGTTGCAAAGTCATGCCAGGCTGTACTTCTTAGGACTGATGACTCCTCCAGGTGGCAAGACTCTGGGAGCCTCTTTAAGGAATTTTGCTCTCCAGGGCCAGTACATTATGGGTTAAATAGAATTGTGTAGGTCAGAGTAAGCTAGTTCTCTGAGGCAATGAAAATTATGTTATCTCTCTCTAATTGTGTAATAAAATATGACTGACATATAAATTCCATTTCTCTTCCAATGCACATTCTTATAAAAACTCAATAAAATAGTTTTTATTGAGAAGAACAGGTTCTGATACTCTTTTAGCTTCCTCAACAGGTTGCCAGCTTTCTTTTACATATAAATAAGGTGGATGCAGTTAATTACATGCTTAAATGCAAGTGTATTAAAATATTTTATTATTACTGTCTAAGTCATTACTCAAAGGTAATGTGAAAACCATATACAATTGCACAGACTGAAGATACTTTTAAGGTTTTCTGCCTTAAAGGAGGAAAGTGTCATAAAATCCTGAAAAAAACACATCTCTCCTAAAAACTTTATCAGCATGCCTGTGTAGATTAAAAAGAAAAATTCCCCTGAGTCTATGTGTGTGTAGGTGGATGGAAGGACTTTTAGAACTATTTACAATCATTTGTTTATATTGTTCACAGATGAAGAGGAAAAAAAAATCCCTGGCAAAGTAAAAACCAGTTTAATTGCTTTTCTCTTCTGTATGATCTCATTGAAGTAAAATCCTCAAGCCTGATTCTTCCAAACAAGATCAAATTGTTTTGCATTTATACAGCTCCCTGTTTATTTATTAAAATCCTTCTTGAGAGCATGTAACATCAAGAAAAAAAAGAACGTAACTTGCAGGTTACAGGTGTTAAGGCTGACCAACAGTTGTGTATTTATACTCCACTCCAGGGGGCGCCATTGACATCGCACTCTGCATCAGGCCGCACAGTGACCCTGGCATCCACTTTCCTGTTGTTTCTTAATGTTTCTTCTTATTTCTAAATTTGGAGCAGAGGTTAGGAACATGGTGACTGCTTAGTCTTAAATCTTCCCACTTCTCCTGGAAACCAAATAGAGCAGCAAGGAGAATAAAAATAAAGCCATGAAATACATCTTCGGTGAAAATAGGAGACAGAGAAAAATTCACAACTCCAAATTATGTGTAAATGTAGCCAAAAGAAACTAAGACCAGCAAGTACTGAGCAGGAAACTGCCACAATGTAGTGGGCAAGAATAGAGAGCTTAGAGTGGGTCTTTCGGTATCAAATGTTAGAAATCAACAAATATCCCAACCTAGGTAAAACCTATTTGGACAGAAATTAAATATGCCAGGGCATCATGCTGGAGAAGGTGGACAGAGGCATGAAAATTAGTGAGGAGAACCCAGAAAAGGGGCAAATCTCAAAAAAAAAAAAAAAAAAGAAAGAAAAGAAAAGAAAAGAAAGAGAAGAGAGATGTCTTGGAAGAAAAGGGCCCTGTTGGAGTTCCTGCTGTGGCACAGTGGGTTATGAATCTGCCCACAGCACAGTGGGTTGCTGTGGAAGCACTGGTTTGATCCCCCACCTGGATTAAAGGCTCTTGCATTGCTGCAGTTGCAGCATGTGTCTGTACTCAATCCTTGGCCTGGGAACTTCCATATTCTGCACTCAGCCATAACAATAAAAATTTGAAAAAAAATTTAAAAAGCAGTTGCCACCGTGGCTCAGTGGTAACAAACCTGACTAATATCCATGAGGACATGCGTTCAATCCCTGGCCTCACTCAGCAGGTTAAGGATCTGATGTTGCTGTGAGCTGGGGTGTAAGTATGCAGCTGCAGCTCCAATTCAGCCCCTAGCCTGGAAACTTCTATGGGTGGGGCCTTAAAAAATTTTTAAAAAAGAAAAGGGCTATGTGTTCTGGTGGTAGCATCCAGAGGAGGAGCCCAGAGTAGTATTCAGGATTGGTGATAGAGGGGCTCTAGAAGCCAGTTAGGTTCTGAGAAGGCAGTTACACAGAGAGTCCTATTATCAAGAAATTGTCCATCACAGTTTTGACAAAGGAGGAAGGAGAAACTCCTTCCTGTTCCCTGCTGGGAACTCACCTGTTTCTACTGCCCACCCCAACACTTCATATGTACAGAAACCTCCTGCAAAATAGCTAGTCTAAGACAATGCAAGCCCTTCAAATTTGCTAACAACAAAAGAATAAATGACATACCCATTGAGGATGTGACAAGAGCTGGTTACAGCCAACCAGGTCCAAGATGTCAAAAGATTTGAACTTGAGCCTCATTGTACACTCACTATAATACTTTAACATCTAAATGGCATGCCCACAGATGCCACGACAGTTCCAAGGCCAACAATAAAAGGCCAAAAAAGTGGGCAATGGCACAATTCCTGGAAATCCCCACCACTTCCCCAAAATAGTTGGAATAATCCTCCCACTCATTAGCCTATGAAGTTTCCCAGTCCATAAATACTCACCACCCTGTACTTCAGGGCCTCGTGACTTCTGAGATGGCCACACTCTATTTCTCTCAATAAATCTACTTCTTACCTATCACTTTGCATCTCGCTGTATTCCTTCTGTGCTGAGACATAAACAACCTGAACTTCAGTAAGTCCTCACACCAAGAGTGTGATTTTAATTAGAAAACAGTCAATCTTGGTTTTGGCAGGATTAGAATTCCAGCCTGTGGGTTCAATTCTCAATCTAAGTTGTGTGGTTTCAAAATCATCAGTATTTTTGCCATAAGGAAAAAGAGAACAAACTAAAAATCAATTTTGGATATATCATAGAACTGTGGCTGCAGGACAAGCCACCGCCCTGAAATCTGGAGAGACAGGTGAACCCAGAGATTCAAAGCCAATATCTTCTTACCTGGGGCCAAGGTCAACAGAGTCCAAGCTTTAGTTGGTCAAAGTCAGGAGGGTCAGCATCATCTTTCAGTTCTCTGCCTTAGTTCCTACAGAACTCAAGGATATTCGACCCCTAGCCCAGGAACTTTCATATGCCAGAGGTGTGGACCTAAAAAGAAAAAAAAAACGGTATAATAGACAAATGTTTGTTCAAGGTAATAATAGTAACAACATATCAAGTGATTATAGCATAGGGATAAATAAAATGAAAAACAATAATTTTATAAGGGATGAGAGGGAGGAATCGGGAATACTCTATTTTTAAGGTAACTGTCCTACTGAGAAATGGTAGTGTTTTATTTGAAAGTAGACTTAGACTAGTTGCAAATGTATGTTGTAATATCTAGGGCAATTATTTTAAACTTAAGGAAGAATAATTGATATGCTAAGCGAAAATATAACATTAAATGATACAACCTGCTCAATTCAAACCAGAAAAAGGCAGAGAAGGGGGCGGGGAATAAAGAATAAGTACAACAAATATAAAATAGTTGCCAATATTAATCTAGCTATATCAATAGTCACTTCAAATGTGAACCATCTAAATACATCAATTAAAAGATAAATGCTATGAGTGGGGAAAAAATCTATTTATATGTTGTCTACAAGAAACTCACTTTAAATGTAAAGACTCATATAGATTTAAAAAGTTTTGCCTTTTAGATAGATAGATTTGGAGAGATAGATATAGATAGATGCAGGATAGAGAAAGACATAGCATCCTAACACTGATCAAAAGAAAGTTAGCATAGGAGTTCCCACTGTAGTGCAGTGGGTAAATGATCTGGCTTGTCTCTGTGGAGGGGATGGTTCAATCCCCAGCCCAGCACAGTGGATTTAAGGATCCAGTATTGCAGCTGTGGTACAGGTTGCAGCTCTGGCTCAGATTTGAACCAAGAACTTCCATATGCAAAGAGGCTGGCCAAAAAAGAATAGAAAGAGGGAAGAAAGGAAGGAAATGAGGGAGGGAAGGAAAGAAGGAAGGAAGGAGGAAGGGAGGAAGTTGGAGTAGTTATATTAACTTCAGAGAAAGCAGATTTCAGAACAAGAAAAAAATATCACAGATAAAGAGGGGCATTACATAACAATAAAAGTGTCAGTTCCCCAAAAAGATAGAATAGTCAACAGTCTAAAGAAAAACAATATATTTTTTTTTTTTTTTTGCCATTCTAGGGCCGCTCCCGCAGCATATGAAGGTTCCCAGGCTAGGGGTCTAATCAGAGCTGTAGATGCCGTCCTACGCCAGAGCCACAGCAACACGGGATCCGAGCCACATCTGTGACCTACACCACAGCTCAGGGCAATGCCGGATCGGATCGTTAACCCACTGAGCAAGGGCAGGGATCGAACCCACAACCTCATGGTTCCTAGTCAGATTCGTTAATCACTGGGCCATGACGGGAGCTCCCAAGAAAAACAATATTATATGAACCAATGTTAAAAAGCACTGGACGAAATCCAATACTCATTCATGATAAAAATTGTCATCAAATTAGGAATAGGGGAAACTTTCTCAACTTGATAAAGAATATCTATAAAAACTCTACAGCTAACATCATACTTAATGGTGAGAAATTGGAAGGAAAGGATGTCCTCTCTCACAACTTCTCTTCAACATCATCTGAAAGTCCTAGCAGTACAATAAGACAATAAAAGGAAATAATGATATACAGAATGGGAAGGAAGAAATAAATCTGTCCTTGTTTGCAGATGGCATGATTGGGTATGTAGAAAGTTCCTCCAGAAAACAGCAACAAAAACCTCATGCAGCTAATGAGTGAGTACAGCAATGTAACAGGATACAAGGCTAATATACAGAAATCAATTGCTTTCCCATAGGCCAATAATGAACACTGGAATTTGATATTAAGAAAATACCAATCAAGTGTACCAAAATATAAAATAATTAGGTATAAAACTAACAAAATATGTGTAGGATCTATATGCTGAAAACTGTCACTGATGAAAAGGTTAAAAAAGTCTAAATAAATGGATAGATAGTCCATGATCATGAACAGAAGATTCAACACTGATATCACTTATTTCTAACTTGATCTAGAGTCAATGCAATCTCCTTCAAAATCCCAGAAAGATATTTTGTAGATATTGACAAAACATATAAAGTTTATGTAAAAATAAAAAAAAGACCTAGAGAAGCCAAGACAATACTGAAGAAGAACAAAATTTGAAGATTCTCACTAGCTGATTTCAAGACTTATTATAGAACTACAGTAATCAAGTGATAGCAATTAAGTGATATATCAGTGAAAGAGAAGACACCGTACATCAAAGGAACATAACTGAGTCCAGAAATGGACCCACATGATTGATATTTGTCAACTGATATTAGACAAAGGAGCAAAGGCAATTAAATGCAGAAAGAGCAGATTTTAACAGTAATGTCTTTATGCCAACAAAAGAACTTAGGCTAAAATCTAGATCTTTTATAAAAATTAATTCAAGTGAATTATAAACCTAAAGGTAAAATGCAAAACTATAAAACACCTAGAATAAAACCTAGGAGAAAATTCAGATAACCTTGAATTTGTTCATGATTCTTTAGATAAACCACCAAAAGCATAATCTAGGGGGGAGGAAATAAGTAAATTGGACTTTATTCCACTCTGTGAAAGACACTGTCACAAACCTGGAGAAAATATTTGCAAAATATGTAGCTGATAAAGGACTTATATCCAAAGCCCCTAAGAACTCTAAAAACTCAATAATAAGAAAACAAACAGCTTACTTTTACAAAGGGCAAAAGAACTGGACAGACACATCTTCAAAGAAGATTTTTAGATAGCAAAAATGTATATAAAAAGATTCTCAAATCCTTTGTCTCAGGGAATTACAAATCTAAACAACAGGATAATACTGCATAACTAATAGAATGCTTAAAAAATCTTACAATACCAATTGCTGTTGAGATTATGGAGCAATAGGAATTTTCCTTTATTGCTATTATGAAAGGAGAATTGGACAGCTACTCTGGAAACCACTTTGGCAGTTTCCTACCAGCTAAAGATACTTTTACCCTATGATCTAGCCATCATGTTGATTTGAAAATATGTGTCCACACAAAATCTGCACATGAATGCACCAGCTTTATTTACTATTACCAAAAAGTGAGGGCAACCATAACTACAATGGATTAAAAAATCATGGCACATTCACACAATGAAATATTTTCAGCAATAAAAAAAAAGTACAATCAAGCCACAAAAAAGACATGGATGAATCTTAAAAACATATTGCTAAGGAAAAGAAGTAGGTCTGACAAGGCTATATATTCTCTGCTTCCAGTTATATGACATTTTGCGAAAGGCAATAGTAAAACTATCAGTGGTTGTCAGCAGTTCAGGAAGAGGGAAGAATTAAATAAATGAAGTGTAGGGAATATCTGGGCAGTGAAACTATTCTGTATGATACCATAACGGTAGATACAAGACACTATGCATTTGTCAAAATCACCAGAGTGAACTTTAACATATGTAAATTTTTAAAAACTCATTTAGAATGGAATATAGAATGTGACAATGACGTAACTATATTAAAATGCAGGAAAATCATTTAAGGAAGCCAGCAGGGGAAAAAAGTTACTAGCCTGAGCAACTTCGGAAACGAAGGGGGTTTGTAAAACTAAGGGCAAAAAAATTGTCCATAATTACTGTACTCTAGTTGATAAAGTTGTTTTTCAACAGTGGGGTGCAGCTTAACAATGGACAGCAGATTGTGGGAGCCAGTCTTCTCACTGCCGGAGGGGGAGGCTACACACCAGCAAGAGGAAGACGCTAGAATGATCCACTGGGGAATGGATTGGAGTTGGAGATGTCAGTATAAGCTCATGTTTAATTCACTATAAACACAATGGTTACAGAAATAGTTTTAGATATGTGTGTATACCCAGGTTAGTATCACACACATATCTCCCTGTTCTGTCATTTGAGAAGGATGAGACGCATCAATAGTAACAAGCACACAGTGCCGAGGTCTTGATTTCTTTTCTTTTCTTTTTTTTTTTTTTTGTCTGTTTAGAGCCATACCAGCAGCATATGGAAGTTCCCAGGCTAGGGATTGAATCAGAGCTGTAGCTGCCGGCCTATACAACAGCCAGGGCAACACGGGATCCGAGCTTCATCTGCGACTTACACCACAGCTCATGGCAATGCCAGATCCCTGATCCATTGAGCTAGGTAAGTGATCAAACCTACATCCTCATGGTTACTAGTCAGGCTTGTTACCACTGAGCCAAAATGGGAACTCCAAGGTCTTGATTTCTAAGAGCATTCTCCAATAAAAGGGCCCAAAGCTCCCTCAAGAAATTATAGATTGTCAAGAGGTGGGGCAGAATATACACAAAATGAGCCTGGAATGTCTTAAAATGCTGGAAATTAAGAACATGCATACACATAAATAAATAACCCACAATGATGGGGCTATGCCAAAGGGGGCACAGGAATTGATGGAAAGAACTGTCAATGACCAAAAGCATAATAAAGTAGCAACAAAATAAAGTGGCATTGAATTAAAAGTTAAAAAATAACCATGAGTCAAAACTGATATAAGTAGATTGTTGAATAAATAAATAAGTGGGGGTGAGGAGACAAATCTCTCACACAGAAAAATTCCACATAATTTGTACAGCTACTCTGTCCTCAAGGAGGTAGAACAAAAGTTCCTGTTCCTTCAGGTGAGCTGTACATTGTGACTTCCTTCCAAAGAGAACAATATAGAAAAGTGAGAAAAGTGTAACTTGACAGTAGAGGCACTTTAAAACACTACTTTAGCCAGGTGATCAAGGCCAACATCAACAATGATAAGTCATGTTTGTGATGTGATGTGATGTGATGGGAATGAAATTTTACCTTTTTGGTCTTCTTCTCCAAAACCATAACTCCAGTCTAGCCATGAGAGAAATATCAGACAAATTCCTTTTGTTTACAAAATATCTGACTGGTTGTCCTCAAAACCATCAAGGTCAACAAACAGAAGAAAAGTCTGAGAAGCTGTCAAAACAAAGGGGAAAGGAGAATGACAGCTAAATGTAATATGCTATCCTGGATGGGATCCTGGAACCAGAAAAGGACATTAGATAAAAAAATAAAGAAATCTGGAAGAGAGGATTAAGATGGTGGAACATAAGGACTGGAGCTCAACTTCTCTGCTAAAAACAATAAAATTCACAACTGAAGGCTGAGCAATCTCCACCCAAATGGACCAGAAACCTTAAAAAAGATACCCTATTCCAGAAGAAAAATAGGCCACATCAAGAGGTAGGAGGGGTGATTTCACCATATAAACAACCCCATACCTCCCGGGTGGGAAGCTCCACAGACTGAAAACTAACTGGTTCACAGAGACTCACCTACAGGAGTGAGAGTTCTGAGCCCCACATCATATGCAGGGATCTGGCACGGGGAGAAAGAGCCCCTGGAGCATCTGGCATTGAAGGCCAGTGGGGCTTGTGCACAGGAGCTCCACAAGACTGGGGGAAACAGAGACCCCTTTCTTAAAAGGTGCACACGGACTTTCACGTGCACTGGGTCCCACGGCAAAGCAGGGTCTCCATGGGAATTGGGGTTGGACCTGGCTGCAATTCTTGGAGGATCTCTGGGGAAAGCAGGGGTGAATGTGGCTTGTCAAGAGGGAAGGACATTGGAAGCAAAGCTCTCTGGATAATCATCAGCTGCCTTTCTCTGGAGGTGGCCATTTTGGGAAAATCTGGCCCCACCCATCAGTCAGCACTAAGAAGCCCCAGGGCAAACAACAATCCAGGTGGGCTCACAGCCCCGCCCCTCAGTAAACAGGCTACCTAAAGAACCGTCAGGCACACAGCTGCCTCTAATCCCATCCAGAAACTAAGCCCCACCCACCAGAGGGATTAGAATCAGCTCCACCTACCAGTGGGCAGGCATCAGCCCCTCCCATCAGGAAGCCTACAGCAAGCCCCCATACTGACTTCAGCCACAGGGGGGCAGACACCAGAAGTAAGAGAGGCTACAACTCTACTATCTAAAAAGGTCACCACAGCAAAAACCTATAAAAATGAAAAGACAGAGAACTATAACTCAGATGAGGAAGAAAGGAAAAACCCCAGAAAATCAGTTAAGTGATGAGGAGATTCTCAGCCTCCAGGAAAAAGACTTTAGATTGTTGATGCTAAAGATGATGCAAGACATTGGAGATAAACTGGAGGTAAAGATGGATAACATACAGGAAACACTGAGCAAAGAGATACAAGGTATAAAACTTAATAAGAAAAGATGAAAAATAAAATAACTGAAATAACAAATTCACTAGAAGCAGCTAACAGCAGAATACAGGAGGCAGAAGAACGAATAAACGAGGTGGAGGACAGATTAGTGGAAATTACGGATGCAGAACTGAAAAGAGAAAAAAGATTGAAAACAAATGAAGAGAGTCTCAGAGAACTCTGGGACAACATTAAATGCACCAACATCCGTATTATAGGTGTGCCAGAAGGAGAAGAAAGAGAGAAGGGGACAGAAAACATATTCCAAGAAATAATAGCCGAAAACTTCCCTAACATGTGAAAGGAACCACTCACTCAAATCCATGAAGCACAACGAGTACCATATAAAATAAACCCAAGGAGGAATACCCCGAGACACATAGTAATCAAACTGACCAAAATTCAAGACAAAGAGAAAATCTTGAAAGCAGCTAGGGAAAAGAAACATAAAACATACAAGGGAACCCCAATAAGGTTATCGGCAGATTTTTCAGCAGAAACTCTGCAGGCCAGAAGGGAGTGGCATGATATACTTCATGTGATGAAAGGAAAACACTTCCAACCAAGATTATATTACCCAGCAAGGCTCTCATTCAGATTTGAAGGAGAAATCAAAACCTTCACAGATAAGCAAAAGCTAAGAGAATTCAGCAACACTAAAGCAGCCTTACAACAAATACTAAGGGAACTTCTCTAGGCAGAAAAGAAAAGACAGCAACAGGCAACAAAAATTCCACAAATGACAAGGCTCACCAGTAAAGGTATATATACAGTAAAGATATGAAATCATTCATACACAATTATACCACCAAAATCTGAACTCATGAGAAGAGGAGGGTACAAATTCAGGACACTTGAGATGCACTTGCAATTAAAAGAACAACAACTTAAAACAATCTCATATAGACTCATTTCAAAACTTCAGAATAACTGCAAACCAAAAATCTACAATTGATACACAAACAAGGAATCTCTGGAGAAGAAATATATCTCATAGTAAATAAGTGCATAATCCACCATGAAAGGGGTTATTTGACATCATTCTTGGAATGCTGAAGTCTTCTTAGATCTTATTCTGATTTCCTCTCCATCAAAGAATTTATGATAATTATAATTAAATAATGCAACTCTAAAATTAAATAATGCAGTTCTACAATTGTATTATTAATAACCATTTCTCTCCATGGTACAATGTAAGGTCTATAATGTCTTGTTTATCACATCACCTAGAATGGTGTAATGCCTATATTGAAGAATCAATAAGATGTAATGAATTGTGAAGACATATTTATATAGTTACATTGTTTTTTAACCAATTTATGCATTTTATATTTTACTTATTTTCAGAGGGTGTATTATTTTTGCTATTCTTACCAGTTATTCTTTTTATTATGCTATATAAAATATTTAATGGTAAAAAAATTTTTTTAAATAAAGAAGTCTGAATAATGTATGTACTTTAGCTGATAATAGTGTATCAGTATTGGCTCTTTAATTGTGACAAATGTACCATACTACTATAATATATTAATTATAGGGGAAACTTTGTGTATGGTTATATAGGAACTCTCTCTACCATCTTCACAATTTTATGCAAATCTGAAAGTGTTCTAAAAGTAAAATTTATTTTTTTCAGGTAAGGATCAGAAAAGTTAAAAAAAAAATAAAAGGTAAACACAGCATCCATACCAACAAACTGTTACAAAACAAAGTTTAAAAGGAGCAAAATCCCTTCATCTCAAAATGATACTAATACTTCAACATGAAATTAAAGAATTATTAATGGGGCAACCCCAGGAATGAAGACCACAAAGCAGATAGAGAAGTTAGGGAAAGTGGAGCCAGACAACAGGACATGATGAAATAGAATCTGGTAAAACTCAGGGAAGATAAAGAAAAAAGAATGAAATAATTATGAAGTAATAAAAGGCATGCAAAAGAAAACAGAAAATTTAGAAAACATAGAACATAAAGGATGAAAGAGGAAAAAGCAAATAAAATAACATAAAAGTAATGAAAGAAATAAAAAGATTAGAAAAAAGAAAAAGATACCTATAGAAAACATCAAAGGAAACAAAACATATCCATTAAGTGGAATTTCTGAAGAAGAAAGCTAAAACAATAGAATGGAACAAATATGAAAAAAGTATAATGTAATTAAACTTTCCAGATATTAAAAAAAATTAAATTGTATATATTAAAGAGGAACACCATACCATAACATAACCCAGGCTAAATTAACCCAGGACATGCCATGTTAAGATATATGCTATTAAAATTATTAAAATTTTAAAATGAAGACAGAATCCTTTGGGCAGAAAGACAAGATCAATTCATTTAAAATGGGAAGAAACCAAGCATCAGACCTTTCCTTTTCACAGCAACAGGGGCCCAACAACTACGAAATATGGTACACAGGAAAAGAATGTGTAAGCCCAGCGCTTTTACAACCAACCAAATTGTCCTTTAAGAGTAAATACAAGTACATCTTAATCCATTCATCTGTTGATCAACATTTAGGTTCTTTCCATGTCTTGGCTATTGTGAAGAGTGCTACAATAAACATACTGACGCATATATCTTTTTGAATCATATTTTTGTCCAAATATACACCCAGGAGTGGGATTGCTGGATCATGTGGTAATTCTATGTTTAGTTTTCTGAGAAACCTCCATACTGGTTGTACCTATTTACATTCCCACCAGCCCTGTAGGCAGGTTCCCTTTTCTCCACACCCTCTCCAGGATTTGTTATTGGCAGACTAATTGATGATAACCATTCTGACTGGTGTGAAGTGGTACCTCATTATAATTTTGGTTTGCATTTCTCTAATAATTAGTGATATTTGTTCATATGCCTGCTGGCTATCCGTATGTCTTCTTTGGAGAACAGTCTATTTAGGTCTTCATGGACACAATGGAATACTACTCAGCCATAAAAAAAAATGTCATTTGCAGCAACATGGATGCAACTAAATGAAATAAGTCAGAAAGAGAAAGACAAATACCATATGATATCACTTATATGTGGAATCTAAAATGCGGCACAAATGAACCTATATACAGAACAGAAACAGCCTCAAGGACATAGAGAACAGACTTGCAGTTGCCAAAGGGGAAGGGGGAAGAAGTGGGATGGTCTGGGAGTTTGGACTTAGTAGATGCAAACTGTTACATTTAGAATGGATAAGCAATGAGGTCCTACTGTACAGCACAGGGAACTATATCCAATCTCTTATGATAAAACATGATGGAAGATATATGACTGGCTCACTTTGCTGTACAGCAGAAATTGGCACAACATTGTAAATCAACTATACTTCAAAAAAAGGAAAAAAAAAGGTAATGTAAGAAATGAAGCATTTTGGTGCATTCCCACTGTGGCACAATGGGGTTAATGATCCCCAAAATCCCCAGCCCAGCATAATAGGTTAAGAGTGGCAGATGCAGCTCAAATTTGATCTCTGGCCTGGGAACTTCCATATGTTCTGAGTGTGGCCAAAAAAAAAGTGAAGACTTTTAAACATGAAAATTAGAGTGGGTGGGATAGGTGCGGGGGTAGGGCGTGAGGGTGTGGTAAAGGGGAGGACAAGCCATATTTTTATTGATTATTACCACAACAGCCCCACTCTAAAATTTTATCAGAATTAGGGAATCATAGACCTCTGAATGGAAAATTACTGAGAGAAGTGATAAAAAGTTTCAGATAACCCTATAGCTTCTGGAAACCTGCAGAAATAAAACATGATTTACTGTTCTGCACCCTGCCAAGGGTTACTCAAGAGGCTGAAGACATGTTGACTTAGGATTCCTGCAAAAAAATATATAGCAAGTCTTTTCTGGATTTGAAAGAGGTCATAAACTTAGATGAATGACTCATGTATTTATTTTATGGCCTACCTATCTGTAAGGAAAATATGTAACATAAAAAATAGGAAGTAATAAGAAAACTTTAGTTTTTCTAATAATGAAATCTAACTATGAGTCACTTTTTTGGCATTACCAAAGTACAACTTCACGAGTGTTCTTTTTGAAAATTTTCATTGAAGTATAGTTGATTTATAGAGTTGTGTTAGTTTCAGGTACACAGACTTAGTTATACATATGTATATATCTATATCTTTTAAGATTCTTTTCCTTATAGATTGTTATAGAATATTGAGTATAGTTCCCTGTGCTATACAGTAAATCCTTGTTGGTTATCTATTTTATGTATAGCACTGTGTACATGTTAATCCCAAACTCCTAATTGATCCCTCCTTCCCACTTTCCCCTTTAGTAACCATACATTTTTTTTCTATGTATGTGGGTCTGTGGGTCTATTTCTGTTTTGTAAATAAATTCAGGTGTATCATATTTTAAATACCATATACAAGTGATTTCATAGGATATTTGCCTTTCTCTAACATACTTCTTTCACTAGGATAATCTCCAGGTCCATCCGTGTTGCTGCAAATGGCATTATTTCATTCTTTTTTACGGCTGGGTAATATTCCATTGCATATATCTACCACATCATCTTTATCCATTCCTCTATTGATGTACATTTAGGTTGCTTCCCCGTCAAGGCTATTGTAAATAGTGCTGCTATGAACTTTGGGGTTCATGTATCTTTTTGAATTTCAGTTTTTTCTGGATATAAGCCCAAGAGTGGGATTACAGGAACATACAGTAACTCTATTTTTAGTTTTTTAAGGAATCTCCATACTGTTCTCCACAATGGCTGCACCAGTTTACATTCCCACCAACAGTGTAGGAGGGTTCCTTTCTCTCCATACCATCTCCAGCCTTTATTATTTGTAGACTAAATGTTCTTGAGAGCGCTTTTGGCAAGGTAAAGAAAGTTTAGTTTTAAATGTCATTGATTAAGTTTGACTTTGTATCTTTTTCTTTGAACATCATAATTCCATTGTGGCTACACCTTTCTTTTCAAATAGTGTCAGTAACTTGGTGTTAGCATTATGCTAAATGAGAAGTTACTATCTCATAGTTTTATGGAAAGTGCTTAGGACTATAATTAATTTCAACCAGAGGTATAAAGAGAAAACATTTACATTCATGTGCAAACTTCATAGATGAGATGACTTTATTTATTCTAATGCCCAAATGAAATAACAATACATATTTATAAGCTCATTCTTTAACCTCAGCAACTGTTGTTTATTCTGTACTTTATCCATTGTAATCAAAATTGAATAAAGGAATCATCTCTCTATGATGGGAGATGGCAGAAAGAAAATAATTTTATTATATCAGATTTTATTATTCTTGGAAAAGAATAGTATCATTTTGGAAAATACATTAAACTATTACACATTGTTATTATTAAACTTTATGTGTGTATGTAAATAAATATACAAGTTCAATTTAAGGTAGGATGTTAAAAAAGATCATTATGACCTTGAGTATATTTAATTAATGAAAAATGAAGTGTGCAGGTAGAATACTGAAGAATGACATCCCAGTCACAGAGTTATGTAGGAAAGAGATTAATTTTGTCATTTTTCAACACGCATGACTTTTTGTTTTCTTTTTTAGGGCTGCACCCACAGCATGTGGAAGTTCCCAGGCCCAGGGTCGAACCACAGCCTTAGCTGCCAGCCTACACCACAGCCACAGCAAAGCCAGATCCGAGCGGCCTCTGTGACCCACACCACAGCTCACAGCAACACAGAATCCTTAACCCACTGAGAAATGCCAGGGATCAAATCCACATCCTCATGGATACTAGTCAGGTTCGTTAACCACTGAGCCACGACAGTAACTCCCTCAACACTCATGACTTTAAATGTGAGATGAGTCAAGATCACGGTTGGAATTCAAACAGTAGAGCCGAGGTCCCAGGAAAACTGAATTTGCACACACCAGTCACCTCTATAAATTACCTCCATCCCATTTACTTCAGTAAAAGGGCACCTTCTGCATGTCATGATAGCAAAAAGAGAAAAGCTTTATGTAAGGAACAGGAAAAGTGAACAAGTAGGAGCAACAAGTAGTCTTGTCAGCTCCATCTTGGGGCAAAGCCTGGAGAAGAGATTGGGAGAGGTTCCTGCTCATACAAAAGGCATGATTATAAGGGGTGGGATTGGGGTTTTGCATTAAAGTGGTTGAACTGGACCTCTGAGTGGAGAAGCTCTGGGCACCAGCTGTACTTTTTGCTTCTCTCACATCTTGGTTACAGCCAGGGCAAATAAATCATGCAGTCTCAAATATTTGTCTTTCCTACCTATTCTGTCTCATGTTATCACTGCAAGATGTTTATTCTTGGTTTCTGCAAAAATTGGCTGGGATTGTGGTGGTGTCTTTTACTACCCAGCCGCCTCACCATCTTCCTGGAGAGTTGAGCCCAAGACAGTGTGGGCGTAGACCTGAGGATGAACTGTCTATATTTATAATGTTTTCTCAGTGTTCTTTTTCGAATGGTATTTTTAAAAGGGTGAAATGCATCTGTAAAGAAAAAAGCTTTTTTGAGAAGAATTTTAAAGTCACGGGGGACACTGACTGCCCTAGGCCTATCAACATTAGTTTATAGGAGATAAAATTTACAAAGCCATTTTCGCCAGTGGGAAATATTTTACATGGGATTTGATTTATCAGCTTTGGTCATGCTGGTAGAGACACGGGAGATTTGTAAAAATGAGTCCTGAAATTCTTGGATCTGTCTTTGAGTTATGGGCAAAGGGATTGTTTATCTTTGTGTCCAGGAAGGTCATTTATGCCATGTATGCAACGCCTTTCTGCACAGTGAATCAGAATGATAGATGTTAATGTTGTCTTTATAACGTAATTTTTCCAAAATGGTATCTGATACTTGTTTTAAGTAAAGAAGATTCTGAGGTTACAAACTACATGGAAGATAAGACGACATGAATGATTTGTTAATTGCATCCATTTACATTTAAAGAACTCTGAATTAAATGAATCACCCTCCATGTGTTAAATGGCTACCAAGACTCTTATTTGGGAAGTGTACCGTTTCTTTCAAAAATGGTCTTAATTTTATTTAGTTGAAAAAAACAAGCAGAGATTTTTTAAAAAATTAAAAAACGCGTTTCTTTAGTTGCCAGATATGACAGAGTAACCAGGATCAGACCAACCCTTCTGTTGAGAACATCTGTAAAAACTTGTGTAACATGCAAACAAAATAAGACAAAAGGCACTGGAGACAAGACAAGTCAGGTGGGGATTTTTTTAAAACACAAAATCTAACAGCATGTCATTTACACAAGCCACACTGAAAATAAAAGATCAGAAAGACTAAAAATAAAAGGATGAAAAAGGTATAGAAAAATTATCCAGGGAAAGGAAATCTTCGTATTTGGCAAAATTTAATTTAAGGCCAAAATAGAATAAAGGATAAAAAGGAAATATTATGTAATGGGAAAAGACACAATAAAACAAGAATTTTATCCATTATAAATCTATATTGAAAAAGGCACAGCTTCAGAATATTTGCAGAAATTTAGAGAGAAACATGTTTTTCAATAATTGTCATTGAGCATTTTTATACACTGATGTCAGAACTTGGAACTTAAACAAAAGGTAAGCAGATACATGAAAAATCAGAGCAGTCCAATTAATATTCATGATGTCAGATATATTTGGAACCCAGAATTAAAAGAACAAAACAAAAATAAAAAGCAAGGAAAACACATTCTTTTTTGAGCACATGAGAAATACTTACAAAAATCAACTACAGATTAGGTCACAAGGATAACCTCAGTAAGTTCAACAGACTTCCTATCATATTGACTATATTCTCATAGTGCAGTCAAATAAGAAATTAACAATGACAGGCAAGATTTTAAAAATTCCTATATGTATAGAAATTAAGTTATATATTTCTAAATAACCCTTGGACTAAAAAGGGAATAAATAAATGCTTCCAATCAAATGGCAATAAAACACGATATGTCCAAATTTTTTGACACAGCTAAGGCAACCCTGAAAGATATTTATAGTTTTTTGTTTTGTTTTGTTTTTTTGTTTTTGGCCACACCTATTGCATGCAGAAGTTCTCCAGCTGGGATTGAGTCTGCACCACAGCAGTGACAACACCAGATCCTTAACCCACTGAGCTGCCAGGTTATTCCCCTTTATAGCTTTAAATACATTGATCAGGAAATAATAGAAGTTAAAAACCACAAGCTAAAACTTAAATTCAGTAAGTTAGAGAGGTAGCAACAATGGAAATCCAAAGAAACATAATTGAAAGAAATAATAAATATAAAAAAAAATGGAATAACATTTTCTTAAATCAATAGAAAATATTAACGAAATTAAAAGATGGATCTTTGAAAAGATTAATAAGACTCATGGCAAAAATGATCAGTAATACTGGAGCATACGGAAATAAAAATAACCACAGACAAAAATGTTTTAGATGGCAAAAGGGAATTTGTGAAAAATTGCACACTAATAAATATGAAAACCTGTCCTATTTAGGATAAATTGATGCTTTTAAAAGCATAAAAAGTCAAAACTGGAACAGAAAAAGTACAAGCCATTTCATTTATCCAATAAATGTGAGAATCAAGTTCCAAATAAAATTTAAACTAAATAAATCAAAAAGTGAATTAAAAGTAATTCATCCAGATTTGTCCTGGATATAAGAGAATGGTTCTCCTTTAGAGTATCTCTCACTGTGATTCTCCACATTAACAGATTAAGGGAGAAGACTATGAAGATTTAGAAAAAAAAAGTATTTGATAAAGTTCAAACATCTGTTTAAGATTAGTAAGCCCCAAACTGTCATCTACTTGGTAATATTTATAAAACAAAAACATTAGAGAAAATACAAGTTCATGGATGAATTTCAAATGTGTTCCCTTACGATGGACAAGAGGACAAGGATGGACATACATCACAATGGCCTGAGTCCCAATCAACATTGTGAATAAAATAATCTAAACTGTCTAAGAATTGGATGTTAGAGATAATACCATCATTGTTTGAGGATGATAATGATGACACACCTAGAAACTCAAGCAGAATTTTTAAAGTAGCATAAGTAACGATAGAGTTTTGTAAAACTGGTTGATCCAAGATCATCTTAGAAAAATCTCTCAACCCTCTATCTAATGAAATGGAAGTTATAGATAAAAATTAAAAACCAGGGAGTTCCCCTTTTGGCTAAGCAGAAATGAATCAGACTAGTATCCATGAGGATGTGTGTTTAGTCCCTGGCCCCACTCAGTGGCTTAATCTGGTGTTGCCTTGAGGTGTGGATCCCACATTGCTATGGCTGTGGTGTAGGCTGGCAGCTGCAGCTTCGATTTGACCCCTAGCCTGGGGACTTCTACATGCCTCAGGTACAGCCCTGAAAAGTCCAAAAAAAAAAAAAAAGAAGTACTGATAAGAACAAAAATTATACAACAGCTAAAATAACAAAGAATACACAAATACTGCAAGGAGAAAGAAATTTAAAAACTAATACTAGACAGAAAATGGTTTTAAATGGGAATATAGCCCATGCTTTTGGATTGAATAACTTTATATTCTAATAATGTCAATTTAAAATAATCAGATTCCATAGTGGTTGTGTTCTAATAGCCAAAACTTGAAATAGCTGAGGTAGCCACCTGATGGATACTGTCATATATAAATACAATGGAATAACACTCAGTATTTTTTAAAAAAATGACTGAAGGGACAACGTCTGTATCTCAAAAATAGTGTACTAATTGAAAGATGCCTTACACAGAACATAGTCTTTGATTCTATTTATCTGAGATTCTAGAATACCTAAAACTAATCTATGGTTAAAAAAAAAAAAATAGAACACTAGAAGGGGAGAGAAGAAGCAGAAATTGACAGCAAGGGAGCATACAGAGATTTCCTGGGGTGATGGAAATGTTCTACATTTTTTTTAACAGATACATTTGACATATGACTTTATCTTTGTTTCAGGCATACAATGTAAGGACTCATTATTGATGTATACTCTGAAATGGCCACCACAAGTCTAGCTAGCACCCATTACAACTGTTGTTTAGTTTAATTTAGTTACAATTTTTTGTTTGTTTTGATCAGAACGTTTCAGATCATATTGATGGGGGTCCAAGGCTGCACAGGGAGGGTTTATGCACTTGCAACACTTGCAGAAAAGTTATGACTTGCATTTCACTGGAGTATAAACATTTTACCTTAAAAATATAAATATAACTTTAAACAAATTTTGAATTCTGATTAACAATTCACACATTGAAATGCTTATTGATGAAAATGTAGCAACATGTGATGGTACCAATGTGATGTCTGTAAAAACTTTGAAATGCATTAAAAAAATCAGATTGAATGACTAAATAAACAAACAAATAAATAAAATGAATCCAACACAGTCCATATAAAAGTTTCTTGGATTTTTTTTTTTTGAGGAATTCAATAAACTAAAATGTAAATGAAAGAATAAGGCAACAATAATAGCTATGTTAGCTTTGAAGGAGAAAATGAACTTGTCCTACCATATATGAAAAATATAATGCTAAAATTATAAAAATCCATATTGTACTGGTTCAAGAACAGAAAATTTGACCAGTAGAACTAAATACGAACTTCAGAAAAAAAAATTTATGTGAAACTTTACTATCAAAATGAAATAAAAAACAAATTTGAAAACACCCTGGTATGTACAGAAAACACTGACTTATCCATGAGGAAAAATTAAAATAGGTAGTTGGCTAACATCTTATTAAGACAGACTCCCAATATATTAAAAATCTAACTGTGGAAGTTAAAACTTTTTAACTTAATAGAAGATAGTATAGGGGATGGGTTTTGTGACTTGAAATAGAATTAAGAAAAAATAACTTCATAATTAAAATCCTGAAAATATGAATCATAAGGGCAAAAAAGAATTAATTTGATTATATCCAAATTTACAACCTCTATTCAATGATTATGGGGAAATGTGACAGTCGATTGACAGACTGAAAAAAAATCAGCAAGCCATTAGTATCTAGAATATACAAAAAAACTCTTATAAATCAACCAGAAATAGCAACTCCACTTAAAAAACAGGGAAAAGACAGGAGATTTATAATCAAGGAAACCTAAAAGGATGGTTATTTCACTGCTATTTTTCAGTGGCAAGAAGTTGAAGGCAATCATCAAAGGATTAAAAAGTGTGAACCCTTACCATGGAATTTTAAAATTCAAAATATTTTCAAAAGTTCGGAGAAAACTAATGACGGCAGAAAAGACCAGAGGATGGGAAGAGGTGTAAATTATAGATTTCTTTCAAATTTACAAGACTTTATAGTTTTCTTTCACAATTACAAAATTACAAGAGTTGTGAAGAGAAGAAATAGGAGATATTTTTTCTCTTTTTTTTCTCTTTTTTTAATTTTTTGCTCTTTTTTAAAATACCTTACATTTAGAGCACATTTAATAAATATTATGGTATACCAATGTGACAAGAACTAAGGATTAATTACATGCTGACTCTCATACTGGTGTTTGTGAAAGTTTTATGATAGAAGAGAAAAATAAAGAGATTCTTAGGATTATCTGGGAATAAACTCATAGTTTTAACTTTAAAAGTTAAAAGTATTTTTTAATTTATTGTTTTACCATTTCCTTTTGCTTTTTTTCCTTTAAAGTCAGCATAATGATTTCTCTGTACATTTTCATGTATTTGCACAAAACTTCTATGTAGTAAATAAAATCTTTGTAAGAATCTTGAGGTATTTCTTAAGCTGGATTCTAAAATTATCAATATCAACATTAACATTAGTATTTAAGCAATATAACCACCATATAGATACAAAAACATATGCATGTATATACACTTGTATATGTATATCATGCTTTGAAGAGCTTTAAAGATAAATTGTTTCACTCAAAAGCATAGGAAATTTTTACCAGCATTTTAAAGAGTTCAATATAAAAGTTTAACATGAAGTCCAACATCATTATAAGTCCTGAATTTCAAGTATTCTCAAGTTATCTACAGAAAGAAAAAAAAGATTTCCAATTTTATAATATAAATACAGATTTTTTTATATACAAATATCTCTCTATGGAAATCTTTTCAAGAATGTATTTTCATTATTCATTCCTCAACTTCCTTGCAAAGGTGACATCTTACATTGTTGAGGTTGTGGACTGAACAGAAGTGCCACATCCAACAGGGCACCTTTGATATCATTAACGTCATAATTATTTTGAAAAGTGTTCATTAAAATTAAACATCTTGGGGTTCTTGTTCTGCTCAGTGGTCATGAACCTGACTAGTATCCATGAGGATGCAGGTTCTATCCCTGGCCTCACTCAGTGGGTTAGGTATCCGGCGTTGCTATTGGCTGTGGCATAGGGGTCTGATTAGACCCCTAGCCTGGGAACTTCCATATGCCATGGGTGTGGCGCTAAAAAAAAAAAAAAATTTAATTAAATTAAATTAAGCATCTTTATGAGAGATAATATGAGAAAAAGAATGTATATATGTATATATATTTATGTCTGGGTCACTTTGCGGTACAGCAGAAATTGGCACAACATTATCAATCAACAATAATTTTTAAAATTAATAAAATTTATAAAAATCAAGCAGCTTTATATCATAATAATTTTGAAAACTTCTAACAGATGTCAGTAAACCTCTTCTAGCCAAATAAGTGTATTTGACCAGTTTTCTGGTTGATGGAAATAGAGTTCTTAACTCTAAAATGTTTAACATTTTTGGAAAACTTCATATTGAAAACTCATTGCTGAAATCATAGAGAAAAAGTATAAGAGAGGTTGCCAGGTGCTGGAGGAAAAGGGAACATCCCCTTGTTTAATGGCCATAGGATTTCAGTTTTACAAGGTAAAAAGTGTTCTGGAGATGGATGGTGGTGATGGTTGCACAATTTTAAGGATGTATTTAATACACTGACTTGTACATTTAAAAGTGGTTGAGATGGTCAATTTTATGTGTATATTATCATAATTAAAAATGGAAAAAGAAAAATATCTTGTTGATTTAATATCCCAAGTAACTTGAGCCACTAAATAAAGACCTGCTTGCTGTTCTTCAATATTGCTGTTAGTGCCTTGGATAAATTTGGCATTTCCAATTGCTATTTATACATTCTGCCATTTAGATGTATACCTGAATGAAGTTGTTGAGTAGTACCAAAATAAAGGTTACAAACACCTTTGGTATATCACTAAACATTGCATAACAATTGAATGTTTACCTTTAATAAGCTATAAATAAACATTATATAAACAAAATTATGCTAGTTATATTGTAGTAATTTTTAATGGAAATTCCACTAGTACAAAAATTGATTACTGTTAAAATTAAGCAGGTTAAGTATTATAAATTCTAAGATAGACTATTTCTGATGTAAATAGAAAATTTTGTGTAGAATCAGAGTAGAATCAGAAAACAGAAAATTTATGGTAAGGTATTAAAGAGAAGAATGAAAAATATTTGTATTACTAAATAAATTCTGGAGAAAATAGATGAAAAGAAAAAAATTATGGTTACTTTCTTCCTTTCTTCCTTTCTTTTTTTCCTTTTTAGGGGCATACATGCAGCATATGGAAGTTCCCAGGCTAGGGATCAAATCAGAGCTGCAGGTCTATGTCGCAGTCACAGACACAGCAACACTGGATCTGAGCTATATCTATAACCTCAGCTACAGCTGTAGCAACCCTGGATCCTTAATCCACTAAGCAAGTCCAGGGATCAAACACCCATCCTCACGGACACTATGTCAGGTTCTTTACCTTCTGAGCCACAATAGCAACTCCTACAGTTTTTTTCTATTAGGTAATTTCCAGAATTTGTATTTTTAGAGCTAATAATTTATAGTTACATCACTAGTGGAACAGATATGAATTTATTTTCTAACTCTATCTCAATAATAATTGATAAATTTCAAGGAAAACTGGTTAAAAAAAAAAGGGAGACATTTAAAAGTAATATTCTTCCTACATATATAACTACATAACAATGTAGTTCAAATATTAAAAACAGCCCTCTCACTGTAATCCACTTCAAGAATGAAATTTTAATTTTCCAAAAGACAGAATAGGTAAAAAAAAAAAATCAGAGACATATTAAATACAAATTTACTTCTAAGAATTCTACATGTTAAACACTTTGGGAATTAAAAAAGACTCAAGTGTTGGATTAAAGACCTAGACATAAGACCAGACACTATAAAACTCTTAGAGGAAACATAGGCCAAACACTCTCTGACATAAACAACACCAACATCTTCTCAGGTCCACCTCTTAGAGTAATGACAATAAAAACAAAAATAAACCAATGGGACCTAAGCAAACTTCAAAGTTTCTGCACAGCAAAGGAAACCCTAAACAATACGAAAAGACAACCCACAGAATGGGAGATAATCTTTGCAAATGAATCGATTCACAAGGGATTCATCTCCAAAATTTATAAACACCTCCTACCCCTCAATACCAAAAAAACAAAAAACCCCATCAAAAAATGGGCAGAAGATCTAAACAGACAGTTCCCAAAAGAAGACATACAGATGGCAAAAAAAAAAAAAAAAACATGAAAAGATGTTCAACATCACTCATTATTAGAGAAATGCAAATCAAAACCACCATGAGGTACCACCTTACACCAGCCAGAAGGGCCATCATCCAAAAGTCTACAAACAATAAGTGCTGGAGAGGGGGTGGAGAAAAGGGAACCCTAGTACACTGCTGGTGGGATTGTCAATTGGTGCAACCACTGGGGAAAGCAGTATGGAGATTCCTCAGAAAACTCAAAATAGAACTCCCATTTGATCCTGCAATCCCACTCCTGGGCATCTATCCAGAGAAAACCACGACTCGCAAAGACACATGTACTCCAATGTTCATGGCAGCACTATTTGCAATAGCCAAGACATGGAAACAACCTAAATGTCAATTGACAGAGGAGTGGATCCAGAAGATGGGGTACATATACACAATGGAATATCACTCAGCCATTAAAAGGAATGAAATATGAGCATTTTTAGCAACATGGATGGACCTAGAAATTATCATGCTAAGTGAAGTCAGTCAGACAATGAGACACCAACATCAAATGCTATCACTGACATGTGGAATCTGAAAAAAGGACAGAATGAACTTCTTTGCAGAACAGATACTGACTCACAGACTTTGAAAAACTTATGGTTTCCAAAGGAGACAGTTTGGTGGGTTGGGGGGATGCGCTGGTGTTGTGGGATGGAAATGCTATAAAATTGGGTTGTGATGGTCATTGTACAAATATAAATGTAATAAATTCATTGAGCAATAAAAAAAAGACAAGTGTTGACAGCAGCATTTATAACATAATTTTAGTAAAATAAAGAAACCCAAGTTATTAAAAATGATATTAATACTCGAAGTTGAACTGTATCTACTAATGCTACAGAATAAGAAAGGTAAAAACTAAACACTAACTCTCCCTCTCTCCTCAACCCTGACAACTATCATTCCACTTTCTGTCTCAAGGAATTTGAATATTCTAAGTGTCTTAGATCAGTAGAATCCATACACAAACACTAGTAGATAATTTCCATGATCAAACCTAGACAAAAATAATCTGTGGGCCCAGGAATATAGCAATCCATAAATGTATGTGGAAACCATAAGAGCTTATAACAAAAGATCCTAAGAAAAACCAAACAGATAAAGGCAAATTCTTATAGAAAATTCTTTCTTTGTTTTCTGCACATTTTAAAACGTGTAAGTGAACTATAAGTCAAAAACCTCAACACTGCTCTTTATATATATATAGCTTCCAACAACTACAAAATAAAGCTTGGGCTTTGGTGAATTATTGGAGTATATTGAATGAAAATACTGAGTAAAAACGCACTTAAGAAACATAACTTTGAAACTGTTACCTAATACACAATGGGAAAGATGAAATGATGCTGTTCTATCACTGAACGTTTCAACTGAAGACAGTGAAATGTGCTTTTTCTTTACTAATTACTATTGTTATCTAAAAAGTACAGACTGTAGAATATGTACTTTAGAATGCGTGATTACATTCCTTTTCAATTTATTTGTTATTTATTTATTTATTTTGTCTTTTTGCCATTTCTTGGGCTGCTCCTGCAGCATATGGAGGTCCCCAGGCTAGGAGTCCAATTGGAGCTGTAGCCACTGGCCTACGCCAGAGCCACAGCAACGCGGGATCCGATCCGAGCTTCGTCTGCAACCTACACCACAGCTCACGGCAACGCCGGATCGTTAACCCACTGAGCAAGGGCGGGGACCGAACCCGCAACCTCAAGGTTCCTAGTGGGATTGTTAACCACTGTGCCACGACAGGAACTCCCCCTTTTCAATTTAATTGCTTAGGACTAATTTGGCCCAATGACCAAACATTATACATAAAATGATGCAAGAATAAGAATTCAGTATATCTAATCATCTTGAATACATCAAAGAGCTAAAACATTATTCAAAGAAAAATAACTCTGTGTGAGAATACGTCATTGCTCCTGTGGCGGGCTCTGAGCTGTGCTGCCAAGATTCCTCCATTTGCTGTTGGGATGAGGGAGCTAGTAGGTGACTGTTCTCAGCTGTCAGCTCTCTTCCTGATTGCCTTTGCTTGAAGAGACCCATCTCATCCAAGGACAGACCTCCTTCCTGACACAGCCAGCATTCCAACTCTAATCAGCAGAGGGGTATAATGGCCAGCCCCTCTGGTCAATTCTAAACAACTATGAAGAATTGTTGCAGCACTGGACCCTGCTGTGTAATCAGCTTGGGCCCTCTTCAGGGGATATCATAACCCAGCTTCCCTTTTACCCATCCTGCTTCCTTTCCTCCTCTTCTGTTTTCTTCCCTTCCTTCCCTCTCTTCAAAGGGTGTTAATCTCAAAAGCGCTCATCAATAAATTTTTTGCATGCTGATTTGTCTCTCAGAGTCTGCTTTCTAGGGAACACAATTTACAATGTACTGTAAACTAATTGTCTCCTGCTTATACTGACAACAAATTCTCCAATGTAGAAAATACTACGGAAAAATGAAGAAAGAAAACTCAACTCTTCTGCAAGTTTTATTACCAACTTACACATGATACAACAATATCATGTTTTTTTTTTTTCTTTTTCTTTTTATGGTTGCACACTCAGCACATGAAAGTTCCCAAGCCAACGATTGAATCTGAGCCACAGCTGTAACCTATGCCACAGTGGCAACTACACCAGATCCTTTAATCCACTGCACCAGGCTGGAGATCAAACCTGAGCCTCCTCAGTGACCCAAGCCACTGGAGTCAGATTCTCAACATACTCCACCATAGCTGGAAGTCCAACAATACCATCTTTAAAAGAAAAGTTTAAGAAGCTGAAAGAATGTCATGTCCTTTTTTATATTTCAGATGACATGTGAAGTTTGAAGAATGAGAGTGAAGGTGAGCTGTTGCAGCTATGTAAAAATGTACAATTTAATTGACTAACCCGCAGAGGAATGCATATTTATGAGACGATGACTGTATAAGAAATAAACAACCTTAAGTTGTTTTTCTAAAATCTAATATGATGCCTGTTAAAATACACAGTATATTTAGAGCAAGAGTTACCTGACATATTTATGAATACTATATAGCTCTCGAGATATGTTTTAACTTCATCAGTGCAGGATGTAACTTCTCAAAATTAAAATATATTATAAATTATACAAATTCCACTATAACTTTAGAAGAAAGCCTGTTATACCTACTGATTATCACTTTAGATATTAGAAATAAACTCTGAAACGACCATAAGCAATTTTATTTCCACGAAAGCAAGGCATTTATGTGGTATTTTATAACAAACTGTTCAATCCTAAGACTTTGAATGCCTAATTATTGTGACTAAAATTTAGCATTTTAGAATGAGCTTGTGTCTAATAATCTGATCTGCGTAAATCATATATAATGACATTTTTTGGTTATTATTGATAATGCACTAACATTTTTTGGTATTTGGGTGGCTAATAGTGGCCTTGAAAATTATTGAATACTTGAGAATTTGTTGTTGCTGTTTGTTTGTTTGTGGCCATGCCCACATCATGCTGAAGTTCCTTAGCCAGGGATCAGACCCACACCACAGTAGTGACAAATCAGATTTTTAACTCCTAGGCCACCAGGGAACTTCAGTATTTGAGAACTTTTAAGGGGCTAACCAGAAATTCTCTACTGAATGAAATACTTAAGTTGGTTAAATCTTTAAACAATTTAAAACAAATGAATTCCCACACATCGTTACAACTCCAAGCCTTCAGTTATCTGTGTCAGACTTTGTTCTGGTACAAGCAAGGTAATGTCACAGAAGTGGAAACAAATTATTTCTAGTGGAATATTATTCTATGAATCATGGTACATCTAGACCTTTTGTTTATTTTGTCATCACATATTTATTTAGCACTGTACTAGGTATCAATTGCTGCATAATAAATTACCCTAAATATATCTAGTGGATATGGAACATGATGGAGGATAATGCGAGAAAAAGAATGTATATATATGAGTGACTGGGTCACTTTGCTGTACAGTAACAGAACACTGTAAACCAACTATAATGAAAAAGATAAAAAAAATTTTTTAAAAATTACCCCAAACAGAGCAGCTTAAATCAACAAGCATTAATCACCACACAGTTTCTGAGGATCAGAATAAAGACACCTTAGCTGGGTGGTTCTGACTCAGGGTCTGTCCTAAGGTTGCACTTAGCTGTAATCTTCTTGAAGTTCAACTTGGCCTAGGGAATTTGACCCCAAGCTCTCTCCAGTTGGAAGCAGGCCTCAGCTTCTTTCTGGCTTCCCACAAAGAAAAAACAAGCAAGAATGAAAGAAAGCAATAGCAGTGCTTTATCACCTGATTTCAGAGGTGACAGACCATCACTTCTGCAAGATTATACTCGTCACACAGATCAACCCTGCCACCCGTCTAAGAGAGGACTAATGAGGATGTTGATGCCAGCAGGCAGGGAGCCCTGGGGCACCTTGGAGCATGGTTCACACATCCCTGAACCTGAGCAATGCGTTAGGTTCTAGGGGGAGCACAGAAATGAATCTGTAGGGAAGCAAAACTTGCCCCTCCCCACAGGTGTCTCTTTTGGCATGAGGATAAATCTGAGCTGATTAGATTAAAGAAACAGAAGACTCATGGAGTTCCCGTTGTGGCTCATGGATAACAAACCTCACTAGTATCCATGAGGCATGAGGACACAGGTTTGATCCCTGGCCTTACTAAGTGGGTTAAGGATCCAGCTTTGCTGTGAGTTGTGGTGTAGGTCACAGATGCAGCTCAGATCCCATGTTGCTGTGGCTGTGGCATAGGCCAGCAGCTGCAGCTCTCATTCTAGATTCGACCCTAGCCTGGGATATTCCATATGCCATGGGTGTGGCCCTAAAAAGACAGACAGACAGACAGACAGACATACAGGAGGGAGGGAGGGAGGGAGGGAGGAGGAAGGAAAGAAAGAAAGAAAGAAAGAAAGAAAGAAAGAAAGAAAGAAAGAAAGAAAGAAAGAAAGAAAGAAAGAAAGAAAGAAAGAAAGAAAGGGAGAGAGAAAGAGGGAGGGAGGGAGGGAGGGAGGAAGGAAGGAAGGAAGGAAGGAAGGAAGGAAGGACTCAGGAAGTTTTTCTTGTTACCTCCCCCTTAACTGCCTAAAAGAATTTAGACAGATGGCTTATTCCCAGAATGGAGCTACCACCAGAGATGTTTGCCAAAAAATGGGCTGGGTGTCCTGTGGGAAGTGAGCAGGGCCTAGAGATCAGAGTCCACTTTTGCAGAGCCCAGAGAGCATCTGTTTACCAAACATTTACTTTTCCATCTCCCTGTGAATTGCCTTCCTTCTGCTTTAAAATCCCAAACCCCTACCCCAACATCCTCTTTTGCCTTTGGCTGAAGATGGTATTGAAAGTGAGAATTCCAGTTGTTTTGGTAAGTGACTCCGTTTTCCTGGGTCTCTTCCATGTCTACATGTTATTAAACTTTTCTTCGATTTGCTCCCGTTATGCTGTCTCATATCTATTGCATTGTTAGACTATCCAGAAAAATGTAGAAGGAAAATTTCTTTCTCTTCAACAAATCATTCTTTCACAGAATTTTCATTTTGATAGCAGAACTTATCTTAAGCAAATAGTTATATTTCTACTATTATAAAACTTGCCTGGGATTTCCTGTCGTGGCTCAGCAGAAACAAATCTGACTAGTATCCTCGGGGATGTAGGTTTGATCCCTGGCTTCGCTCAGTGGGTTAAGGATCTGGTGTTGCTGTGGCTGTGGTGTAGGCCGGCAGCTGTAGCTCTGATCCAGCCCCTAGCCTGGGAACCTCCATATGCCGCAGGTGTTGTCCAAACAGGACAAAAATAAAAAAATAAATATAAAAATTAAAAAAATAAAACTTGCCTGAAAGAATGAGCTTATGGCACTGTAGGCAAGTACAACAGAGAAAATCACTGAAGGCTTCACTGAGGAAGTGTCATCTCGACTAAGCCCAGAAGGATGAACCGGAATAGCTGGGAAGAAGCTTTAAAAGCAATATGAGTGATTTGGGAAAGAAGGTGTTGAAATAAACTTCAAATTGAGAGAATGTGGAAGGAAATCTCATATGCTCCTCTTTAGAAAAATATAGAATCAGAAATATGTTTGTTAAGAATGGAAAACAGTTTCTGAAAAATAAATAGCTTGGGAACTAGACTTTGAAGGCTGGGAGACTCAGAGCAGTTTTAGGTCTCATTAGATTAAATTTGCTCTTCTTAAGCTCTTGACTCGGAAGGGCAAGGTAAGAATTTTCCCAGTGCCAATTAACCCATTAATTTATGGTCTCACTACACACATATTAAGGTCCTTGATGTAACTAGTGGTTTAAAACGCTTTGTGAAACATTATTTGGTTAATTACTTGAGTCATAAAACAACAGCTATTGTGAAAATTAACGATGGGTTAAAAGCTGTAACTGTTGTTGTAAATGATTCACAAGTAAGCTTACTAAGCTTTTCCTAAAGGTGTATTACACTCAAAGGCTATAAAAATAATTTGCAAGTGTGTCAGTGAAAGAGCTCTCCTGTACTTCTTTTCCTGCTACAGTAGAAATTTTTAAATAAGGTTATTTCTAAAATCTTTCTATCCAAAACACTGAGACTTGATGCTGGGTGGGGGTGGGAGTGGGTGAACTTTTTTAATTTTCTGATTTATAAGTCTTAGCAATTTTTTAATATTAAGTATTGCTATTTTTTCATTTATTTATGTATTTGTGTATTTATTTTTAGGGCCACACCTGTAGCATATGGAAGTTCCGATGCTAGGGGTCAAATTGGAGCTACAGCTGCAGGCCTATACCACAGCCACAGCAACACCAGATCCAAGCCACATCAGCAACCTACGATGAAGCTCACAGCAATGCCAGATCATAAACCCACTGAGTGGGGTGGGGGATCGAACCTGCATCCTCATGGACACTAGTCAGGTTTGTTTCTGTGAAGACACAATTGGAACTCCTATTTTTTTCTTTTTTTAAAATTGGAGTATAGTTGATTTACAATATCATGTTAGTTTCAGGCATATAGCAAAGTGATTCAGTTATAGTCTTTTTCAGATTCTTTTCCCTTATATGTTATTACAAAATATTGAGTATAGTTCCCTATGTTATACAGTAGGTCCTTGCTAGCTATCTTTCTGATATATAGTAGTGTATATATGTTAATTCCAAACTCTTAATATATCCCTCTCACCCCCTTTCCACTTTGGTAACCATAATTTTTTTTTCTCTGTCTGAGTCTATTTCTGCTCTGGAAATAAGTTCACTTGTATCTTTTTTTCTCTATTTAACATTCCACCTATAAGTGATATCATATAATATTTGTCTTTTCAGAAGGATACCTGACCTCTTGACCTTTCCACTAACATGAAAATTCTGTGTTGGGGGGGAGCGGGGGGCACTGTGACAGAGCAGTAGTTTTCAAAGCCCTAGACCACCAGCAGCAGGATCAACTGGGAATTTGTTTAAAATGCAAATTCTTGGACTTACCCCAAACCCACCAACAAGGAACTTTGGTAACAGTGGTTTGGCTTTTACCAAAGGAGGTGATTTTTGTTTGTTTGTTTTACAATGCCATGGCAGGCAGAAATTCCTAGGCTAGGGATTGAAATACCTGCACCATACAGTGACAACGCTGGATCCATCATCAGCTGAGCCACCAGGGAACTTCCAAGAGATGATTCTTTTTTTTTTTTTTTAGGGCCACACCCACAGCATATGGAGGTTCCCAGGCTAGGGGTCAAATTGGAGCTACAGTTGCTGGCCTACACCACAGCTACAGCAACATGGGATCCAAGCCACGCCTGCAACCTACACCACAGCTCATGGCAACGCTAGATTCTTAACCCACCGAGCAAGGCCAGCGATCAAACCTGCATCCTCATGGCTTCTAGTCGCGTTTGTTAACCACTGAGACCCGAGAGAAACTCCCCATGAGATGATTCTAATGCACTAAAGTTTGAGAGCCACTGAGGTCCACAGTCACTCACTATTGTCAACTCTTTGTTATCACGTCTGTGACCAACCAGGGATGATTAGGAGTCAGCAGTTCACTGATTAACAACATGAGTTCCATAGACTCTTCCCATCCCCTCTCAAAATTGCCATCTCTGGAAGTCAAGAGCAATGGACTTACTCTTTTCCCCTGCGTTATCTTCCTTGAATACATGACATGTAATTGTTAATAAACTTCCGCTTGCTTTTCTCTCAAAAAAAAAAAAAAAGAGAGAGAGAGAGAGAGAGAGAGAGATGATACAAATGAACTTACTTCCAAAACAGAAAGACTCAGACACTGAAAACAAAGAGTTACTGAAGGGAAGACCCGGGAAGGGATAAACTAGGATCTTGGGCTTAGTAGATACACACTACTGTGTGTAAAATAGATAAACAAAGACCTACTGTATAGCACAGGGAACTATATTCAGCATCTTGTAATAACCTATAATGGAAAAGAATCTGAATCTTTTCGCCATACTTCTGAAACTAACACAACATTGTAAATCAACTAGACTTCAATTTCTTAAAAAAAATGAGCAGGGATGTGTTGAAAACCAAGGCTTATTTACAAATTTCCCATGCCTTCCACATATTTAGCATTAAATTTGGGAAAGATACCCTTTCCAGCACACAATGACTTCATCAATATATTCGGCCTGGGAAGAGAGCAAGCCAGGGTGTAGAAGAGGATGATCTGGGCTGACAGCTGCTCTGGATAAGCTAAGTGTGAATCTGACTCTGCATGTGGGATGGCTTTGCTCAGCTCTCCTCTAAAGGCCTCCACTTCCTCGCCTGGGAAAGGAAGGTTCAATCACTGTGTGACTTTTTCCATAAATGAGAGCTCTTTAAAGAGATTTTCCTCTTACATTTAATTCAAATATTCCTTTGATTTGATTCTGAGCTTATTCCAAAGTTTTTCTAAGGAACTTTATTTTCAAAAGGAGTTTCTTTTCTTTCTTTTTTTCTTTTGCTTTCTTTCTTTTTTTTAGGGCCACACCCACGGCATATGGAAGCTCCCAGGCTAGGGGTCGAATCAGAGCTGTAGCTGCTGGCCTACGCCACAGCCACAGCAACTCGGGATCCCAGCTGCATCTTTGACCTACACTGCAGCTCATAGCAACACCAGATCCTTAACCCACTGAATGAGGCCAGAGATCAAACCTGCGTCCTCATGGATGCTAGTCAAATTTGTTTCTGCTGAGCCACAACAGGAATTCCTCTTTCTTTCCTTCTTCTTCTTCTTTTTTTTTTTTTTTTAGGCTATAAATTGAGTTAAAATTAAGGATAGTCCAGCACTGCCCCTTTAAGGCTCAATATATAAACCTAAATATAACAAAATCCTATTTAGGTTCAGTAACAGAGAAATTAGTTTATTCTGATGATCTTTCCCAGTCGTTTGGGAAATTAAGCCCTATTCTATCAACATACAGATATTAGGGTGACCAGCCTTCTGCTTTATTCTGAATCTCCCCATTTCGGCACCGAAAGTCCCCAGTCTGGGGATGGGTTGTGGCCCTACTGCAGTCACCCATAACTGTGGATGAATAGGATCTTAGCTTTTGAAGCTAAAATTCTCTCTTTTTTTTTTTTTTTCAGATCCAGTTGGATAATTAGGTTCACTTTCCTCTTGTCTGAGTAGACTTTATTTATTTATTTATATTTTATTGTTTTATAGTCAATTCACAATGCTGTACTAATTTTTGCTGTCCCGCAGTGATTCAGTTATAGGATACACATATCCATTCCCATATAGGTTGTCACAGAACACTGGGTAGAGTTCCCTGTGCTCTATGGCAGGTCCCCGTTGACCATCCATTTCATAGACAAAAGTGGCTTTAAATGAGCCAAAGTGGAATCAACCTGTGAAACACTCTGAAGAGTGGTTTTGAGACACTTCTCCTTGCTCACAATTTTTGATTCCAGTTGGAAAACACAAAGGGACATGCAGGGAGAGAGGAAGAGAGGCCCATGCTAACACCAGCCTGCCTATAGAACATCCCAGCAATTTGGCTTCATCTGTCCCATGAGTTCACTGTCAGGAGGGGCGGGAGCCACAGCTCTCTGAGGTGGAGATGGTGCTTGGCACTGGCCCATCTTGAGGGGCCTGCGTGAAGTTTTCATTTCTTCGTCGAGACAGTGATAGCCAGACAATCTAAATATTGACCTCAGTGGTAACATTCTTAGTTCCCATGGGCGGGGGTGACCATATGATTATGGTCATATGTCCCATAGTGTTTCATCTTGGCAGATGGCAGCTATTTATGCCTACTTTCGGTAGTTTCTAAAATGAGGATGTCTTTCTTTCCCATATCCTCTGACCATATAAATAACTTTCTGCATTCAATTTCCAATTATTCCTTATCTTCTCAGACTGTATTCAACCCCGTAATAAACCCCTTTAAATCAATAGTGGAATTAGTTCACAGTTTTGTGAATAGCTGGAGGAGATCCTGGTAGTGGCAATTTCTTCACAAACTGCATTTCCTCATAGCATTCTACCCAGGGCTGAGTATTTTTAGTGAAGTGCTGCTTCAATTATGCTAATTTGATGTGTCATCTGATTTAAACTTGGCATGTAAGTGATAACTGGCATGGTGGAAAGAACACTTAATTCAGAAGATCTGAGTTTTTAATTCTGATTTTTCAGGTCATTCAGCCAGTTTACCTTGGCAAGGCATTTCATCTCTCTGCATTTCAGCCTATGGTTATAAAATGGTGAAATTAATCTTTGCTTTTATGCCCAGATATTCAATAGTATGAACCAGAGGTAGCATATATAATGGAAACAGAGTAAACATCAGGAAATTATCAAACTTTAGAATGATTCAAAGTAATGAAACTTAAGATTACTTTGGGTTCCTTTTAGACATATAGAAGTCCTAATCTTACAGAAATAAAGCAAAACAATTGGTTAATATTTGATGGATTTTCCAAAATCTAGTTAACTGACTCTACTTCAAAATCACTCCTACATAATGAAGTTACAATGTCAGCTTGGACAGAATATTCCTGTTTGGCGATCCTTTCTAGGTAGAGAGGAAAAATACCAGTCTTGGTGCAAATCCACTCCATTCCCAATTTTCACATTAAAATAAAAAGTGATTCTTCAGATGGCATGGAGGTGTGATGAGGTGAGTGAAGAACATTTCTAAGACTTACTGTTTTCCAGTGGGAAAGGCCATGAAGCCTTTGATAGACTGGAATTTAGAAGATTTATTTCAATGGGCCTAATTACCTACAGGCACCTGAGGGTTAGTTGAAAATTGGAATTTGGGTTTCTGTTAACTTTCTTTCTGACTAAAAAATTAGTATGTGTTCTAAGAAATTAAGAAAATTAGTATGTGTTCTAAGAAATTTAAAAAAAAGGAAAAAAATCTTAATGCTAGGAAGTAAATATTACTACCATTTTGTTTTATATCCTTTCAAGATTGTGTATTCATATGTGTGAATATTAAAATTTCAAATATCGGCGTTCCCATCGTGGCACAGCGGAAATAAATCCAACTAGGAACCATGAGGTTGCAGGTTTGATTCCTGGTCTCAGTTGGTGAGTTAAGGATCCAGCGTTGCTGTGAGCTGTGGTGTAGGTTGCAGACATGGCTCGGATCTGGCATTGCTGTGGCTATGGCATAGGCCAGCAGCTGTAGGTCCAATTCGACCCCTAGCCTGGGAACCTCCATATGCCACAGCAACCAGGAATCTGAGCCATTTCTGTGACCATACACCGCAGCTCATGACAATGCCAGATCCCTGACCCACTGAGTGATGCCAAGGAGTGACACTTCATGGATACTAGTAGGATTCATTTCTGCTGCGCCACAAGGGGAACTCCTTTTTTTTTTTTTTTTTTTTTTTTTAAGGAAAGACTCTTCTCTCATTGGAGTACCTCTTTCTTCTAAAAAAATTTTTTGGCCACATACATGGCATGTGGAAGTTCTTGGTTTGGGAACTGAACCTGTACCACATCAGTCACCCACACCATAGCAGTGACTTGAATCACAGCAGTGACAACACTGAATCCTTTAAACCACTAGGCCACCAGATAACTCTGGAGTATTTATTTCTGATAGGCCAGTGGTCTGTTTTTAATTTATTGATATTTAATATCAATGTTAGTGGTAAAATAGAATTTCTTTTTATGGGTGAATTAAAATATAAGAAATTTCTCATTAGTAAAAATACCAGATATTCTGCTTTTTTGCTATTATAAACAATATTTTGACAAGCATCTTTTTCCATATACCTTTATGTAATGTCTGATTATTCCTCTATGATAAATTTCTAGTGTGGAATTATTAAGTCAAAGTTATGCCCATTTTAAAATCTCATTGTAGGGAGTTCCCGTTGTGGTGCAGTGTATGAATCCGACTAGGAACCATGAGGTTGTGGGCCTTGCTCAGTGGGTTAAGGATCCAGCATTGCCGTGAGCTGTGGTATAGGTGGTAGATGCAGCTCAGATCCTGTGTTGCTTGGCTGTGGTATAGGCCAACAGCTGCAGCTCTGATTAGACCCCTAGCCTGGGAACCTCCATGTGCCGTGGGTTCAGCCCTAAAAACAAAAGGACAAAAGACAAAAAATAAAAATAAAAAATAAAATAAAATAAAATATAATCTCATCATAACCATATACAGATCCATCAAACTTGTGGGAAAATTCCTCCTTCCCCTGAATTTCAACAATCTTTTGCATTTTCACAAATCTATGACATGAGAAATCTATTTGATTGCTAGTGTGGATGTGCAAAATTTCAATGTTTATTATCATTTGTATTTTTTGTGCAGTTAAAAAAAATTTTTTTTTTGGCCAAGCCCACAGCATGCAGCATGAGGAGGTTCCCATGCCAGGGACTGAACTTTCGTCAGAGCAGTAACCTAAGCCACAGCAGAGACAACGCCAGATCCTTAACTACAAAGCCACTAAGGAACTCTCTAAAAAGATTTTTCTGTGTTGGTGTCTCATTTTTTAACTTGTAAGACTTTGTCTTTTCTATAAATTCACACTACAAATATGTTCTTGAAGTTTGTTTTTGTTTTTGTTTTTTTACCTTTTTAGGGGCATCTGCTGCATATGGAGGTTCACAGGCTTGGGGTCCAATCAGAGCTACAGCTGTTGGCCTATACCACAGCCAAGCAACACAGGATCTGGGCTGCATCTACCACCTACACCACAGCTCACGGCAACGCTGGATCGTTAACCCACCGAGTGAGGCCAGAGATGGAACCTGAGTCCTCATGGATACTAGTCAGATTTGTTTGCACTGCTCCATGACGGGAACTCCCTTTGAAGTTATTTTTTAATCTTTATAATATAGTGTTTTTTTCTGTAAAGAGGTTAAAATTTTAGTGGCGAGATCTACCAATCTTTTACAATTTCTAGTTATTCTGTAATGATTAGAGTAATCCTACCCTCCCCCATTTCTACCTGTGGGTAGAATATAGGATAGAGTATGGCTTTAAGTTTTTGTTTGTCTTGGTTTTGTTTTGTTTTCTCTTTGTTTTGATAACTGCCACTTGTCTCTGTATCATTTAGGAAATACTCTGTTTTTTTCTCATTGATCCTAAATGATCCTTTCTTGACCACTGATGTATCTAAACGCTGTGTCAACTCCCATGTTATGTGATAGAATTCATTCTTCATTACTCTGCCTTTTCATTATTTCATACATTTAGTTTTCCCCAAGCATCCTTCATGCAAAAACAAAAAGAGCAAAACAAACAAAAAACCTCCACTAATTGCTGTTAAAAGTTCAAATTTTGATCAATTTAATGGGAAACTGACATTGAGTTTTCATAATTAGTGATTCTATTTAGATTATAATTGTTATTAAAAATGTCATCATAATTATACGAGGCATCTATTCTCTAACCAGAAGAGGAAACTATGGTAGCAAACTGCCCTCCTATGTGTCAGATGTGCCCTCCCTGCTCCCAGGCCTCCCGCTCCCCTCCTCTGCTGCACCTCCCCAACAAAGCATCACAAAGCACACATTCACTTGCAGCAATGTCTGCTTTCCAGGAACCTGAACTAAGCCAAAAAAAAAAAAAAGGCCAATAGGTAATTATTGATAGGTATGTATTTATTGCCGTTTGAAACCTTGTTTTCCAGTTGATGTTGTATATCTTCTGTGTTCCTTTCTGTTTGTTTCTTTGTTTTACCTTTTGTGGCTTGATGATTTTCTTTTGTATTATGTTTATGTTCTCTTTGGGCTTGTGACTTTGTTGTATGTTTTTGATTTGTGGTTACCCTGTTTTTCAAGTATGTTAACCCATTTCTATATGTACTTACTTTATACTGGTAGTGGGGGTGGGAGAGGGATAAATTAGGAGTCTGGGATTAACAGATACACACCACTACGTATAAAATAGATAAATGACAAGACCTATTGTATAGCACAGGGAACTATATTTAATATCTTGTAATGAACCGTAATGGGAAAGAATATGAAAAGAGTATACATATGTATAACTGATTCACTTTTTTGTACACTAGAAATAAACATAATATTGTAACTTGATTATACTTCAATTAAAAAAATTTTAAGCCAACAGCAAAGACTAAAGGACTTGAAAGATCACTTCACTGTAGAGAAAACTCAAATTACCAATAAAAATTTAGTTACCAATAACTCAATAAACAAAAATATACACTATACTTCACTAGCACTTTAGGGAAATGCCACTTAAAACCACCCCAAGGGATCATTACAAGGCAGGTGACACATGTCAATAAGATGAAAAGGAAGGGAGGAACTCCCTCTCATGTTACCTTTAACACTGTGAGGTGATACAACCACAGTACAAAACAGCTGAGTATCATTCATAAAAGTGAAAAATCCCACTGTCAGGCATATCTGTACAAACACATGTGCACGTGTACATCAGGAGATGCACTCAGAATGTCCACAGAAGCATTATTTGCAATAGCTAAGTCCCGGAAACCATCCATATGTCCATTAACACTGGAATAGATAAGTAAACAGTGGTATGTATTCACACAATAGAACACTAGCCAGCAGTGCAAATGGATGAGCTACAATCACATGCAACAGCATGAACAAATTTCACAACATAGTGTTGTGCAAAAGAAAAGACATAAAGGAATACATATGGTAGGTTTATATAAAGTTTAGAAACAGGAAAATTGAAATGTATTTTTCGAGATTTATATATAGGTGACAAAGAATAAAGAAAAATGAAAAAATGATTACGGTTTAATCTTAAAAGTAGAATAGTAGTTCTTCCTAAAGGGAAGTAAGGCCAGACATGGGGCTCCTATATTATTGGTAATTTTCTTTATTCTCCTTTTCAGAAATGGCAATATGCATATTCACTTTAATATTATTCTTTAAAGGTCATGTACATTTTATATGCTTTCCTGTGTCTGTATTATATTTCACAATTTTTAGTAAGAAAATAAATGTATCCAGCCCACCACAGTCTTCCCCAAGCATCTCATCAGATGTAAGGCATCTGTTCCTTCCACCTTCTTCTTCACACATAGAGTCAGACTTTTCAATCTAATCTAGAAGAAGAAACAACACCAAAAATAATTAATGCATAATTCTTTGGGTAGTGCTTGCTTGCATGGTTTAAAGAAAGGCCATGGGAAGAGGGCTCAAATTTCTAAAGCAATTATCTCCTCAGCTCATAAACTCTCCAGATTTGAGGGACACAAGCTATTTTGAGCAAGATTACGCTCTCTCGGTGAAAGGGTTTTGGGGGCTCTGGACTCAGGTAAGTCAGTCACTCCATTGTACAGCTTCTGGGGGTTCCTTCAGGGGCCCAGGGGAGTTCTCTGGGAGTTTAAAAACCTGCCTCCCCCAGCACATCTTAGATGTCTTCTGTCAGGTGAAATTTGTCCATGACTTAGATGAGATAGAATAAGCGAAAATATTTTTCACTTCCAGTATGACCAAATAAAAGCCATCTTGTTTTATTACTTGAGGTTCTGAGGGGTTTTTTGGTTTTTGCTTGTTTGTTTTTGTTTTGTTTTGTTTTGTTTTGCCATACCCAAGGCATGCAGAAGTTCCTGGGCCAGGGATTAATCCAATGCCACAGTGATTCCCTGAGCTACAGAAGTGACAAGGCTGGGTCCCACTAGGCCACCAGGGAACTCCTACTTGACATCCTTAACTGCAAGCAACAGAGGCTGCCTCTGCTTTATAAAACAGAAAGGAGTTTATTGAAACAATATTGGGTATCTCACAGAATCCTTGGGCAGAATGGAGAGCCATATCTAAGCTAAGCTTCCAGGAATGATGTCCCAAACCCTACAGCCTAGCCGGCATGGTGAGAAGTTGAGGACCACTGCGTGGCCACCCATTAATGCCATTCCTCAAATGGAAGCTCAGGCTTGCAGTCTTGGCTTCCCCAAAGCTAGAGGCCTCTGCTGTCACTTGGGTGGAATTCAGATGGCACTGCCTTTTCTAGTTGCTCACTCCCAAAATGAGGGCTCATATTCAATTCCTCTGACTGGTAGCACTTAGGGCATGTGACATATCAGCTACAAGGGAAGGTAAAGATGAATTTTCTGGTTTCTACTGATGCTCTGTTCAGCCAAAAACCAAGGCCATGTCTACTTTATGGTAGACATCCGTGCTCTTTTGCTTCACAAACTTTCTGTCTGGTATAACTTATGGAATAACAAAACTTCACTTACTGCCAATTTCTAAGTACATGATTGACGATATTTTTAACTCTCCAGAAAAAGCTTGAAATTGCACCATCTGTTTTGCTCTTTTGTCCCTTGTGGGCAATAAATTTCACAGAGTCCCCATGATTCAGAAGAGACAGAGGTGGGGTCTTTTTCTGAGTCTGCATGCATTTTTTATATCCAGTTGTCACTTTGCTCAGAAGAGGGTTAGTCACCAGAAATGTCCAGTACAACCATTTGGTAGGAATGGTTGGTGTAGAAGATTCTTGCCATAGAGAAAACCCACCTTTCAGTGATTCTAAAATCCTGGAGTATTGAGGTGTGAGCTGGTGGAGAAAGGTCATGGGCTAGATTGGATGTCAACTTTATGGCTAGCAGCCATGCTGCTCCCTCACAAGCTGTTGTGTTTTGAAGCTGTCTTGAAAGGATTTCTGCTGCATTGGAGAGGAGTTTAAGAGTGTGAAAGTCAGACTACTTTTTTATTTTTTCTGTTCCAGTTAGTAATCTGAGACATTTGCTTTCTACACTGGGACCTTCAGCTTCAGAGGACACGATCTTCCCTGCACATTTAAAATTTATTTTTACATAGAAGCACAAAGTACCTGGTGGGAGTGAGGTGCTGGGGGTGGGGGGCAAGTGGCATGAGGAAGAGAGGAAAAGCTGTGGGAATTTTTGTTTTCTTATTTAAAAACAATTTAAAAACATTTGTATCCATTTTTTGGCATATTATTATTATCATAACCATTATTATAACTTTACATTTTTTTAACCTTAAAAATTGGAGCTCAGAGGTTATCATTGATTCAAGTTTTAAAAATGTTTTCACAATAGGGCTTCAGATCCATGGGGAATTTTTGCTTTATGTCCTGGTTTCACTTTTGAAGTGCTTAAGGCAAAAGCTTGGATTTTTGTGGATTCTGTAGTGTCTGATTTATAGGGATAGCTGGATCAGGGTGTGTTGAGTGGGTGGTTAAGAAGATGGATGAGATGTAGGCCATAGCACCTTGGACCAAAGAGACTGGGGAAGGCCTGATGTGGTAAGGGAGAGGAAGGCTGGTGGGATTCGTGTTCTGAGAGAAGAGTTGTGCCCTGCTACACACTTTCCTAAGCGAGAATCTCCTCTTCTTTCCTTTTCAGAATGTTGAGATGGAAAGTTGGTGTTCATTGAAAGTCACAGGGACATAGAGGGCTTTGGTGAAAACATTTGTTTATGTTTCTAAAAAAAATATATTGAGTCCTTCAGGCTCCAGAGAAGAATGAGAAAATGTGATACCTAATGAGGTCATCCATTAAGTAGGCATTGGGAGCTGGGAGAAGCTTCTGCTATGGACATTTTCAGGGGGAGATAATTACCAAATGAACCAATAAATTGATAAGATGTACATAAAGAGTTTAAAATTATATCCTATAATATACGGGAATTTAATATATGATAAATCTACTTTTCCAATTCAGTGGGAAAGAATATATGTTTAGATAATTTTCCATCTGGAAGAAATAAAAGTAGACCCCTTCCCCACACCATATGTAAAAAAAAAGTAACAGATAGATTAAAGATCTAATATTGTAATGTAAAAATATAAAAGAAAGCATAGGAGACTATGAGTATAATTTAAGGGTAGATGACACAAAAGTAACACAAAAGAACAAGACATCACAAGATAAGTCAACTCCTGCACATCGAAATGAAAAAAATTATGTAGCAAAGATGCCATAAACAAATTTTTGTTAAACTGATAGACTAGGAAAACTTATTTGCCACCCAGATGGTCAATATCCCCGACACATTAAAAGCTATAACATATTGATAATTAAAATATGAAAGCAAGCAAAAAATATGCGGTACAAATAGTGACTAAACCTATGAAAAAATGCTCAATATCACCCTAGTTTGGGAAATTAAAACAATAAGATGCAACTCTTTACAAGGAAAAAAGGAAGTTATAGCCTTTTTTTTTTAATTGTACTTATAGAATAACATTTTTTTTAGGAAAGAAAGGAAGGCCTTATCCATAAGCATAAATATGTTTTGAAGGACACACATGAAAGTGTAAAATTAATTATCTCAGGGTCCTGGGTAGACTCTGAGCTCAAAGAGAGGAAATTTAATTTTTATCTTCATATATATTTGTATTGTTTTATTTATCCTAATAAGGATTTATTATTTCTGTTACTTTAAAAAATTCAACAATTAAGCACTGTTGTGATGAATTTGGGCAAATAAAAAAGCAAGGAAAACCTCCAGACTCTGGCCAGTCGATCGTCTATGTTGTGTAATTCATTGAGATAAAGACATTTCCATGGACAATAAACAAATATTTTCACACAATAAATACTTGTTTGTTTATCCTAAGGGGAACTATAAGTTTACAAGTTAAGATTCAAGAAATATTACTTTATTTCTTTCAAATCAATGTTGACCCTGAGCTCTTCATCACATGAGGTGATTGGAACATTCTACCTCTATCACCATTGGGCCCTGACCCCATCCAAAATCTCACCAGACACCTGGAAAAAGGCAGGGGTTTGGAGGTAGAAGATGTGGGTGGAGGCTAATATTCCATCCTTAAAATGACCTTGGGCATAGTGATGGAGTGATCTGAGCCTTGGTTTCCATACCTATAAAATAAGATTGATAGCATTTGTCTGGGTGGCTCACAGAGGGGTCACAGGATCATAGCTCTTTAATTCCTTTTTTTTCCTTTTCTTTTTTGTCTTTTTAGGACTACACCCATGGCATATGGAAGTTCCCAGGCTAGGGGTCTAATTGGAGCTGTAGCTACAGGCCTACGCAACAGCCACAGGGACACGGGATCTGAGCCACATCTGCCACAGCTCACAGCAACACTAGATCCTTAACCCACTGACCAAGGTCAGGGATTGAAACCGAGTCCTCATGGATACTAGTCGAGTTCGTGTTACTGCTGAGCCACGACAGGAACTCCTTTTTTTTAATTTAAACCCCAGTGCCTTCATAATCCTATTAAAATGTCCTGCTCTGAAGCTCATGGCAATCCAGGACTTGGCTGAATGAGTGCCAACTGGACCGCACGAAGAAAACCAAGACTTTGAGAGGATAATGTGTTTACAATTAAGTATCTGAGAATCAGGGAGTGCTTCTGAAGGGTGACCTGGAAGTCAGGTCTCTGTAAATCATCCAAAACCTCCCCAGACCTTCCTTGGACCTAAGATCCCTTGACATCTTAGTCAGTCAGTGCTTCCTTCAACAAATCTGTTGTAGGGAATGGTTTATTTTTTAACGAGAAAACATTATAAATGAAATGATCTTGATTTTTGTGCTTGTCGCAAAGAAAATTCTTGCAGGATGACTCAAGGCTTCATTTAAATATCTTGGATAGCTCTTTAGGGTAATGTTTATCATCCAAATCCTTCTCCCAAGAGTCTAAGAAAATGAAGAAGTGGTTTATGAGATGTTCAGTGAACGTCCATAATGTCAATTCAGTACCATTTCCCCGGGCTCAGTAAGCATTTTCTGGATGAGGATCATCGTGAACTTATAGTATTTGAATAGTGCTTTGTCCACAATATCAGGGGAGGGTTACATGCTGTTTAAGAAATAGAAGCACTGGTTTTCTCCTAAATTAGCCACCATCAGCTGTGGACGTTGAATCAGTGACTCTCCCTAGGACTTTGTTTACTCTTGCAGTAAATAAGTTAAGTCTACAACCTGGCATTCAGATCATTATTTTCTGCTGTAAAGTGGTAATAAAAAGTGCAAGTGAGTGGAGAGAATTTTGCTTTTTGATGGATTATCTAGATGCTCCCCTTCATGTTCCTGAGCAACTTTAAGTTTGTGCCTAACATGGTTTGACTGCAGTATCCATGAAATGGAATTTTGTATTGCATGTGTTAGGGAATTGCTGCTTCAAAACTGAAATTAAATCAGTTTTCCAGGTAATTGACATTTAATCTTATTAGGAAGGACTAATAACAAGGATAGCTGAAACAGGCCTTAAGTAATATAGAAATTCTAATTGACGAGTTTTAACTTCACTCGGCGCTCCCTCAGCCATTGTGACCCACTAGTGCAAGAGATAGTAAACCATGTTCCACGGTCACATCTAATATGCCACCTGTTTGAGTGGACAAAGTTTTATTGGAAGATAGCCACGTTCAAATCTTGGCATATTTGCTGTAACTGCATTGATGCTATATCTGCAAACTTGAACTGAGACAGAGACCTAGCAGCCCACAAAAGCCTAAAATATTTATTATCTGACTCTTTACCAAAAAAGTTTGCCCTGGACTAGTTTGCCAACCCCTGGACTCTCTCCCATTAATTGGAAGGCCTGCTCTACAGAGGAAGTCTGTATCTCTTGGGATAGTTAGGGCCTGACTCAACCAACAACTCTGCATTTTTCTATCCCATGAAGACTATTCCAACCAGGCTAGCCCATTCCCTTTTCTACTTCTTGCAGATTAAATGCTCTCCCCCTCCCCTCTCCTCAGCCCCAACATACAGTTAGCAAAGTGGCCTGAATTAGTTCGTAGTGATGTGAAGCCTTGCTTTTCAAACTCTGGTCCATGTACCAGCTGCAGTGACATCATCTGGGTACTTGCTAGAATTATAGGATCTCAGGCCGAACCTAGACCCATTGAATCAGAATCTGTATTTTAATAAGATCCTCAGATGACTTGAAATACTGATCTGGAGCAACACTAGCCAATAGAACCTTCTGCAACAATGGAGATGTTTTCTCTGCAGCCTCCAACATGGCAGCTACCAGCCACAAGTGACTGCTGACCAATTGACTTGTGGCTAGTGCAACTCGGAGACTAAATTTTTTGAAAAAAATTTATAGATATATAGCTGATTTACAATGTTGTGTTAATTTCTGCTGTACAGCAAAGTGATTCAGCTATACATATATATATATGCATACTTTTTCAGTTTGCATCTGCTAATCCCAAACTCGCAACCTTTCCCCGACTTGCCTCCACCTTGGCAACCAAACGTCTGTTCTCTATATCTGTGAGTCTGTTTCTGTTTTGTAGGTAAGTTTATTTGTGTAGGGACTCCATTGTTAACTTTATTTTATTTAAATTAAGTTTATAAAGCAACATTCAGCTGGTGGATACCATACTGTGGAATACAGCTCTAAACAATATCCTCTGAAAAGGATCCCATGTGGTACACTTGAAGTTCATTCCCATAGGCCTCCAAAGGTCACCTGGAACATTCTAGCAGTGTTCTGAGCCTGGAAGAGGGCATGCCTTATGGGACATCCAGCGAAGAGCTTATGGGGTTATTTGACGAGTGTTCAAAGGGATAGGCAGGGACATTGACTGTGTATGGAACCCCAACTGCCAAAGCCTCTCAAGGCAACTGTTGGTCCCAGATAGTAGTTCAGACACAGGGAAGGTCAAGTCTGAGGATGTACCCAGGAAGGTGGTGGAAAAGGAAACACTTCCTTCCAATTGAGGGATCCAGTCCAAAGACAAAGTCTTGCAGGGTCAGACCTGACTCTCCCTTTATCCTAACCACACAGGCCTAGGAACCAGAATGCTGCAACCTTAAGGACCTTCAGAGGTTATCTTGTGCAGTCTTGTTATCCATGCTGCTGTTGCTGAGGCCCTTAGAGGGTGAGGAATTTATATGAAGTCATGCAGGGAGTCAGAGAGGGGTGACCATAGGCCATCTTTTCACAGTCTCATGATACAGCATTTCCAGCTTAAGACAGAGCAAAGACCCCCTCCACCCAGTCTGCCTCAGAGTCTACGACTGCAAAGAGACTGGGGACCCTCCCACCCCACCTGATCCCCACACCCTTCTGTTTCTGGTCTGGGAATTTCTACTGAAGGAGGAGGAAGCAGTGTGTCTAGTTGCCTGATTCTCTCTTTCTCAGCTGAAACTCAATTTCTCAGAAGAGCTCTGCCTGTCATCAGCCCAATATATTCATCTCTTAGGGCTTCCGTAACAAACCAGCTCAAAACAACAGAAATTCATTCTCTCACAGTTTTGGAAGCCAATAATCCCAAATCAAGGGCCATGCTCTCTCAGAAGGCCCTGCAGGAGAACTCTGCCTGGTTTCTCCCAGTTCCTGTGGCCTCCTGGTGTTTCTAGGCTTGTGAAACTTACCTCCAATTTCTGCTCTCATTCTTCACGTGACCTTCTTCCCTATGTCTATCTTCTCCTTTTCCATCTCTCTCTCTCTCTTCCTTTTTTCTTCTTTTTAGGGTTGAGCCTGTGGCATATGGAAGTTCCCAGGCTAGGGTCTGAATCAGAGCTGCACTGCTGGCCTACACCATAGCCACGGCAATACCAGACCTGAGCTGCATCTGTGAGCTACACCACAGCTGGCAGCAATGCTATATCCCTAACCCACTGAACAGGGCCAGGGATCAAACCCACCTCCTCATAGGTACTAGTCAGGTTCTTAACTTCCTGAGCCACAATAGGAACTCCCTCCTTTCCATCTCTAAAAGGACTCTTAGGGTAGACTTGGGACCCAGTCTAATCCAAGATGACCTCATCTTGAGATACTTACCCTACTTACATCTGCTAAGATCCTATTTCCAAACAAAATCACATCCATAGGCACCAGAGTTTACGATGTGGACATGTCTTTGGGGGTCATATTCAACCCACTATGCCCTGTGTTTGGGGTCCTTGCCAGTGCCCTCCCTTCTGTGGGTTTTAGCCTCTTTCTCTCCTGAAACTGTCCTGTCCATCCTCCATACACACTGCAGAGGCTCTACAAAGTGAAGGTGGAGCCCCTGACAGAACTCTCTGAGTACTAGCATTTCACTGTAGCAGTATACCCTAGAGGCGTGGAAACCTCCTGGGTACTGCCCCCTTTCTCCCGCCCTGCCTCCCTGCCTTCTGCTTCCATGGAACAATGTCATGTAGAACAACATCAGCTTCCACTTCCCCATCAGTTTGGTCCCAGTCCTAGCATCCCCACAAGGAGAATGCCTAGAGGATGCTTCATGCTCACTCATAGATTAGATGCTCTCCCAGCATCTCCCACCCTCCCTTGCAATGTTAATATTGACTCTCCAGCCCCAAGAGGAAGGTAGACCTAGGGAAGGTCTGTGTTTGGGCCAGACTTAGACACTTGGCTTTGGGAAATAGCCATGGGTGGGTTGAGCCAATCACAGACCTTTGAAGACGATAGGAACTCGGAAGCCTGGAGACTGAGCAGACTGAGTGAAAATGGGCACTGCTGCTGGCTGTGAGGACTTGTCCACTCTGAATGGGTAACCATGTGGGGGTGGCTGCCATGTTGGGCTGCCTGCAAGCAAAGAAAGCCTGTTAGGCACAGGGCTGATGTGCAGAGAGCTCTAGACACAAGAGGTCAATCTGTCTGAAAGTTCAAGTACAAGAGAGAAATGCTTCATCTCTTTCCACTTTCCTCACTTCCTACACTTTATTTTCCAATGGTCCATTAGTTTTCCATTAATCCCCTTATAAGTCAAACAAGCATGAGTCGGTTTCTGCTCTTTGTAACCAGTAAATGCCCCCAAACATTTCTGGTTTATAATTTGGCACGATGAGAAGAGGATCCTATGAGAAAGAGTCATTCAATTAGTTTGTTGTTGAAAGAATAAATAGCAAAGAACGAGCTCCAAAGAGCAAACTCTTTCTGGGCCATTGCAATTTAACAGATTGGCATTATGATATATAAATTAATTGCTTATGAGGTTTGTCCATGCAAATTATGCTTCCCTTTAAGAACCCGATCATTTGTGAGTGAGTTTATAAAGTTGTGCTTTTGAATCTGAAATTTGAGGTGACAGCCACAACAATCACAAGGACATGATTAAGCATCTTGGCAGCATTATGCATTCTCATTACATCTGCTCCAGGAGGCTCTGCCAGACAGCAGATGAAAATGGGGTGGAAGACAGAACCATGCCTGATCCTGGATGAAACTGACCTGCCTAACGTTCAGGTTTAGACTTTGACATTCAGATTATTATTTGCACTTTGAGGATGCAGTAGGGCTAAGGTGCCCCTAATAATATTCAGTCTGTTTAGCATCTTCCTTTTAACTCCCAACATAAGTGAGGAGCAGAGGAAGTCAAGAGAAATACCCAGCCTAGTAATGGTAGGTATATAGCAATTCATATTCTTCATTTCTTATGGAAGAGATGAAATGGCAGAGAAAAAGAGTTTGAAAATTTTGTTTTCTGTGAAATTAAAATGCATCTGGAGAAAACTCCTAAATGTGACCTTTTTACTCCCTGTTTACAAAGGTCACATACTGGGCAGGTGGGGAGGACGAGAGGAGATTGATACTTCAGTGCCAGCTTTTCTAATGTGACATTATGTAACCAACTAAGATGCATTAAGCTTTCCATCAGGGCAAAGCCATAGAACTTCAGAGAATTTGCTAAGCCTTAAATACACCTTCTATTTTCAGCCTAAACACTAGAATGGAATTTTTTTCCCCTTTCTCTCAGGAGTTATGAGCATCTTTCTATGAAAATTCTTTGCTTTCACTAGAATTCTTAAGAAACATGAATTGCTTTAAAAATTCTGAAGACATGGGTTCAAATCTAAGCCTTAAACTGAATGTTATAGTGTCTGTGAGGATGTGGGTTCAATCTCTGGCCTCACTCAGTGGTTATGGATGCACTGTTGTCACAAGTGGCAGTGTAAGTTGCAGATCCAGCTCAGATCTGGTGTTGCTGTTGCTGTGGCTGTGGCAAAGGCCAGCAGCTGCAACTCTGATTCACCCCCTAGCCTGGAAACTTCCACATGCCACAGGTGAAGCTGTAAAAAGGAAAAAGAAAGAAAGAAAGACAAAAAAACCCGTAATTCAATTTTTGGATTTGCAGAATTGTCATGGCAAATCCTACCTACTAAGGTGATCAGAAAGACAGAATGAAATAGCATTTATCTCTGAGTCTCAACCTTAGGCTCTTATTAAAATCACCTTTTATAATATAGAGATGCTCTGGCCTTGGTCTAGCACAACTGACTCAGACCCTGCGAGATGGGGCCCAGGAATCAATATTTTTTAAAATGCTTTGAACATTTAGGCACCCAGCAAGAACAAAAGCAAGGGCCCAGTCTTGAAATCACCTTTAACTTGATATTTTTGAGAAGAAAAAAAGTGTGTGTGTGTGTGTGTGTGTGTGTGTGTGTGTGTAGTGTTTCCCGGTTAGCCAACCCATAAAAGGGAGTGGGATACTCAGGTCTACCAGTGAAGATGGGAATAGCTTATCCTATCCACACGTTTTTTTTTCAGCAAGATAGTATCAAGTGGTAACTTCAGTTGACACTGAATATAATTAATGATGTCATTTCTAGTTTTTCCAGCATCATTCCCCGAAAATTACATCAGGAAACTAGGACATTATGACACATTCCTGATTAAAGGACAATGGATGTAATTAAACTTCTTTGGATACTTCATTCCCATTGAGGTCATGGGGCATATTTCTTTACTAAATGTAGGATCCCCTTAACACTATCATGGCCAGTTTAAGACTTCATGCAGGAGTTCCCGCTGTGGTGCAGTGATTAAAAAAAACCCGACTAGTATTCATGAGGACATGGGTTGGATCCCTGGCCCTACTCAGTGGGTTAAGGATCTGGCATTGCCATGAGCTGTGGTGTAGGCCAGTAGTTGTAGCCCCAATTCAACCCCTAGCCTGGGAACTTCCACATGCCACAGGTGTGGCCCTAAAAAGAAAAAAGTTTAAAAAAAAAAAAAAGACTTCATGCAGCTGGAACATGGGTGGATTTTTGATTCGTGAACTCAGCTGACAGTAGGTAAAGCCCCCAGGTTAGACATCAAAAGTTTGATGCTGCCTTCCCCTTTTCCCACATAGTCTTTGACATTCTGTAAACCAGCAGATAAACTCATCATGGACCTGATATGGATTATCTGTGGGTTTTAAACATAGTAACTCATGCCCAGAACTGCGTGAGATCAAAACCAGAATCATTCAGGTTTATGATGTCTCTGAACCTTGGGGAGCTCCAGTTTGGCAAAATGTCCCCAGTAAATAGATTACACAAAAAGGAACTGACCTCTTAAGTCTTGGCAAAGAAGTTCTCGCTCTCCCTCTGATTCTAGAAATAAATTAGAATTAAACCCAGCCTGTTAGGAATCTCTGCTTATCTCCCATCATATGCCAAAGAGTGAGAATACTAAGTTCTAGATGTTTCTGAGGCTTTTATTTTCCCTCTTTCTCTCTCATTTCTACCAGGCCAAAAGCTCTTTCTTTTTAACACCCTTGGGGAAAAAAAAAAGCACAGTCACTGTCTTCAGAAATATTAAAATGTTCCATGTGCTTTGGCACAGGAGTGATTCCAAAGTCAAAGCACAAGCTTAAAACTCCATGTCCTGCACATCAGACGTGATTCACAAGATGCTATTTTTAGAAATTCAATACTTTTAAAATAAAATTCAAATGCAAAAGTGAAATTATTGCTAACGGTAGCCACCCCCTGCTAATAGCTAATCGGTGTACTTATAGAATAATTTAATTCAAGTGAAGAAATATTCAGTTTCATAAGTCAATCTATTGTCGCCACTCAAGGGAAATAAAATGTCGGAGTTTGAATTTTCTAAAACAAATTGTTCTATAATTTCAGTTGCTAGGATAAGAGTGTGTTTATATTGTTGTTTAATATCTCAAAGCACTTTACAAATTATTTTACAACTTTCTTAGTGAATGGATTTGATTAAAAACTCACTGTCATGATAAACACTCCAAATCATTCTCACATTTATTTACTGGAGGTATTACTAGCAAATTACCTAATCAAACCTCCTGTTCCTTTATAAGCATTGCCTGTGCCTTGACCTTTATCCCAGTACTTGTGAAATGATTCCACACTCATGAGCAGTATATTAGTTGCTAAAAGAAGGAAAGATGGAAGGAAGGAAGGAGAGAAAGAAGAGAAAGAGGGAGGGAGGGAGGGAGGGAGGGAGTGAGAGAGAGAAGGGAGGGGGGAAGAAAAGAAGAAAGAGAAAGAGAGGGAAAGGGAAAGAAGGAGACGAAAAAAGAAAAAGAAAGAGAAAGAACAAAAGAAAGAACGAACGAATGAAAGAAAGAATGAAAGAAAAAGAGTAATTACTGATTTTGCTGAGTTACTTTTTCCAATTTAAACTTGTTAGCTTATCTCTAATCTTGTAGTCTCTTTGATAGACTTCTTTTCACAAAACAACTTTCTTCCTTACATCTTTATCCATGTAACTTCTTTGTCTTTTTTTCCTTCTCAGTGTTTTATACTACCTTCATCTTACATTTATGGCTTTTTGCTGCCTTTCTTCCTGATTTGTATTCAATATCTTCCACTACCAAGTCCTTTTTGCTCCATTACTTACTATCAATAAGTGACATAACTAATAACAGGTGATCAAACACAAACTCAAGGAGATCCAGTTGACAATAGCATATCAGCCTAAGTAATGAATTCCTAGTTCATGTGGCCGAATTCCTTTCTTTTTTTTCTTTTTTTTCTTTTTTTTTTCTTTTCTTTTTAGGGCTGTCCCTGTGGCATGTGGAAGTTCCTGGGCTAGGGGTGAGAAACTGAAGTATGAAGAACACTTTTTTTCCTTCATTTCTATCGAGATGTAATTGACATATAGCACTGTATAAATGTAGAGAATGTTGCATAGTGATTTGACTTACATACATCATGAAATGACTATCAAAGTAAGTTTAGTGAACATCCAGAATTCCCTGGTGGCCTAGCAAACTAATGATCTGGCATTATCACTGCTGTGGCACAGGTTTGATCCCTGGCCCTAGAACTTTCGCATGGTGTAGGTGAAGCCAAAAAAAAAAAATTAGTGAACATTTATCATCTCATATAGATATAAAATTAAAGAAATACAAAAAAAAATCTTCATGATGAGGACTCAGAATTTACTCATAACTTTCATGTATAACATAGAAATGGGTTAATTATATTTATCATGTTGTACATTGCATCCTAATACTTATTTATCTTATAACGGGAAGTATGTACCTTTTGACAAACTTCATCCAACTCCCCCTCCTCCCACCACCCACCTCTGCGAACTGAAAATCTGGTCTCTTTGTAGGAGTTTGTTTGTTTGTTTGTTTTTGAAGTGTAATTGACCTACAATGCTATGTTATTTCCTGTTACATAACACAGTGACTCAATATTTCTATACATTTCAAAATGATCACCACAATGTCTTGTGATATGTACCATACAAAGATATTACATAATTTTAGACTATATTCCCCACACTGGACGTTTCATAGCTGTGACTCATTTATTTTGCAACTAAAATTTATGAAGTACTCTATTTTATCAAAGTTGTATCAACTACGGGTTATCAGTTTTCCAAAGATAAGCACATAAAATTGGGACTTTAAGTGTTCTTGGGATGTAGGAAAACACAAAGATACCAATGTCTCACCACGTGGCCTTGGAAAAATTACTCTTAATTTCTCTGAACATTATTTGCTTTATCTGTAACATAGGGATAATACAACCTATTTCATCCTCTTACTTACATAAGACAACATATTGCATTAAAAATGATATTGTCTCCTGACGTACAGTGGGTATAAAAGAAATGGTAGCTAAGACATTTATCTTGAGAGTCATCACTGTGAGTGGTAATTATTACGTTATAATTTTCCAAGCTGTCTAAGTCCTCCAATTGACTAAATGCTGCATCACCTAGCCTGTAACACTGTGACTCTGGTATTTGGGAATCACTAACTTTGGGAAATCTGGCTGTTGAAAGCTAAGCTTGTGGTACATTATTGCGACCTCTGATGCATCCCCACATTCTCCTAAAGAATCCTTAGAATTTTGATTTTCATCTTTGCACTTTCAGTCAAAGTCAAAAACTACCAAACATTAACATTTATGGAGCTTGTGTAATGCTAAAAAAAGTTTCCACCAGAAATTATGCTATTGAGGGTGTTCTTCTTAAAAGAAAAAATTTCAGAATGTATTACTATTCTAAATCATGTATTCATACATAATTTATATAGCACTAGTCTGCTTACATAGTCAAGATGAGAGCTTATGAGAGTTTAAACCAAATATATATATTTTATACCTTTTATATGCCCCCATATATATATATATTTAATAGTACATATTTTAGCTAGTAAATTATTAAACTATCTCATACAAATATTAAATTATTATTATGCCATGTATTTTATTTTTAGAAATTAAAACAATAATCAAAACTTATATTGGGGGATTTCCTGTTGTGGCTCAGCAGAAATGAACCTGACTAGTATCCATGAGGATGTTGGTTCTATCCCTGGCCTTGCTCAGTGGGTTAAAGGTCAGGTGTTGCTGCGAGCTGTGGTGTAGGTCTCAGATGTGGCTCAGATCCTGTGTTGCTATGGCTGTGGTGAAGGCCAGCAGCTGTAGCTCCAATTCAACCCCTAGCCTGGGAACATCCATATGATATGGCCCTAAAAAAAATTATAATGGTATTTATATTTTGAAATTTAATTTTTGACATTGGATTCAAGTAAGCAAATACTTTTTGAAATAGAAAAATACACAAATATTTGTGGATATACTTTAAAACAAGTTTCTATTGTATTTATTTCTTCATGCTTTACTATAAAATGATCATCTTCACTCCTTTGAGTATAGATAACAAATATATAACATAAAAAGAATAATAGTATATAACAATTATAAGAGATAGGAAAAAGAAAACATAAAGTGATTTTTAACTAGGATACATAAAATCATGGGCTAGGTGAGGATTACTCACAAAATGATAAACTCATTTTGAATATATGCTATTTCCATGAAGCACTAAATTCTAGAATCTCCCTGTCATGTTTGCAGACATCCTCCTACACCCTGGTTCACCCAACCCCTGGCTGCCCACACCTATTTTTTTCCAGGTGTTCCAGACCTTGCCTCTAAGTTCAGGTATCACTCCAGGTCTACTGACTCACAATCCTCATTTTAATGAGGTCCCCAGGTGATTCAGATGCACATTAAACCTTGAGACTCAGGACCCAGGATAGGGTGGCACAGTCAAGTAAGAACTTTCCTGTTACCCTGATTTTTTCTTCCTCTCCCTGCTTAGAGCTCCACGTCTGGAAACAGCAGGTACCAAATGGAGGCAAAGAATGGGAAAGAATGTGGAAGAGGCTGGCACCCAAAGGCAAGAGGGTAGAGGACATGAAGACTTAACTTCCAACAGAAACTGAAGACCAGTGAACAGATTTGATTGGACACTTTATTTATTTATTTATTTGGCCCTGCCTAAGGCATCCCAGCACCACGGATTGTAGCCTTGCCACAGCAGTGACCAGGGCCACAGCAGTGACAATCCTAGGTCCTTAACCCACTGAAAAACTAGGGAACACTTAAATAACTTTCAATAACAGGATCGTGCCTGTGTTTACATCTTAACATGTAATATTTCATTTCCTGTGATTGATTGGAAATGTCATGTGGCCACCCTGGCAGGATGGAAGATAATCTCTCCAGCAGGCTTGAAGGGAGAAAGCACCTGGGAGACTCTGAGTTCTGGAGTTTCTGGTTACTATTCCATAGTGGTAACGCCAGTCTCCCTATATTAGAATGATTATCATATAAAAACACCGAACTTTGGCCAACTGGCAGACATTGCTCAGAGAGAGATTCTGCTTAGCAGACTATAAGAATTTTCTATAATTGTCAACAACTTCTAACCAGAAAAGAGAGGATTGTCTACTCCCAAACTGGCTCATGTAGAGGCAAAAATGACTCTCTGGCCTGGAATTTTATATTGCTACTTTCCCCTTTGGGTGGGAAATCAAGTTTATATTGACTCTGAGGGTCTATAATTTGTAACACAGTCAATGCTTCCAGGAATTAGTAAAGTCTGTGGGACAGTCAGCCTCTATCTTAGTGACCAAAACTATTCCTGATGATTTTTGACTTTTTACATCTCTGGCTCTTTACATGTTCCCATCTCCTCCCTCAATGTCAGCTTGTCAGCTATCAGATCTCATTTGCTTCCCACTCCTTCTTGACTTGCTGTTTCTAATCATCTGTGGGCTGCAGAAAACATATGGCCCAGCTTGAGAGAATTGTGTACACACAAAGTCAACCGGATCTGCATGCCAGGTCCTTTTTTACAAATAAGAGAACTTGTGAAACCTCCCGAGTCACTTGGGGGTCTTCTCTGCTTGTGCACTGGGTCTACTGACCTCATTCAAAAGGCCAAGGAGGTAGCCATCTGTACCTTCAGCAACCATGGGGAAAGTGGCACTTTAGATTCCCCCTGGCATCCTTGCAATGCAAGTAGTTGAATATGTGAATCACAGAACTATGGGTGCAAAGTCAGATTCTGCTCATCATGGTTGATAACCACAAAGGAGATCTTTAGTCTCCAGGGCCTAATTCTTCTCATCTCTAACAGAGGTGATGATACTTACTCTGCAGGGTTGTGGAGACTAAATGAACCAATGTTAGTGATGTACCTGGTGTTAGGTACCCAGCCATTTTTAGGTCTCTTTCCCCACTCAGCTTCAGCTTTCCTTTGACTCTTGGCACTACAGTGCATGTGGGATATAAATCAACCTAAGTACTTGTAGAGGGCTGTAAAACCATGGCCTGTGATCAGCAAGTCAAAGACCTGGAGATGTTTGCTCTAAATAAGTCAAGACTCAGCAAAGAACTATCATCTCCAAGAGGTTCAAAGGAGAGGCTGGTGACAGAAATAAAAAAAGTTTCATTTTTGGGTTATATACTGAGCTGTCCATCCCCACAGCTACAACCTCATGGCAGATAATCATCGTTTCCCTGGGCCACTGCAGCCCCTCCATTGGTTCCCCTGGAGGCTCTACTCTTGACCCACATGCCTCTGCTCCATTCTCCGCACAACATCCAGAATGACCTCTTAAAAACACCAAGCTGCTTGGATTTTCCTTCTGTTTGAAATTCTTTAGGCCCCTTTGATGAAAGCCAAGCTCGAAGCACACCCAGGCATCATATCTGTTATTTGGCCTCATCCCCCATTGTCCCTTGGGTTCCCTCCCACCTACTGTTTACCCCACCCCCTCCACTTACACATACCTCACATCCATCAAAACCAAATCATGTGAATTTCCTTAGAGAGATTCGTATGTCTCACTGTTTGCATGTATGTCTGCCTGGGACATCCTCTAGCTTGCCTAACTTAAGCATGGGGCGAAATGCGTAAAATCAAGAAATTGAGTCATCTTCTCTGAGATGCCTTCCTGTTCCGTCCACTGCCACCGCCCCACCTTCCAACCACAGAGTGACTCATGCCTATGTCCTACATCTGTACCTCTACTGGCAACAGTGTGTCATATGTGGACACTTACCTGTGTGTCTTTGCCCAGACCATGAGCATCCCCACCACACACTAAGCTCTCTCCACACCCAGCACAGTGCCAAGGCTCACTGCATCAGCACCCCAGCACTTGACACCTTGCACACATGGTAAGCTGCTGGCTGAAGTCTCCGCCGTGAATATAGATATGGAGGTGATTCTACCTGGAGGATGCGCTGCCTTCTGGTTATTATGGTACCTCCTTTCCACACCTTAATTTATAAAACCGAGCTCTGAGTTCCTTGACTTTGGAAACACTGCTATAACATAGAAGGATTAGGCTAGAATAGAGCTTTCTCTGCTTTAGCATGTACAGGAGTCACCTAAGAAATTTTGTGAAAACGCAGATTCTGATTCAGCCAATCTGGGGTGGGACCTGGGATTCTGCATTTTTAACAAACTCCAGGGGAGGCTGATGATTTGGGCCCATAGCGTTGGATTTAGGATCCAGCTGAAGCTCAAAAACTAAACATCAACTTTTGGCTTTTAAAAATCCAAGCCAAAAAAAAGAATCAATTCAATTATGGTATCCATGATAGAGAAATGGAAACTGCTTTCTAAATATGGTGTTTTCATGCAATATTTCAGAAATCTAAATATTGAGTAAAGCTGAAAATTTATTTACAACATGTATACAATCTGTAAACTTGTTTAACATCACTTTTGATTGGTTAATTGAAATAATTCTTTTCAAGGAGTGGGAGACTATATGTAGAGGCAGAAGTTCAAGGACACTAAAAACTGGGAAAAAAATGTTACTAAATGATCATGTCCAATTGTTAAAGCTTTTGATTTGACTAGAAAAGAATTGTTAAATGAATTACTTGTTTTTTAAAAAAGGAATAGAACTGCCTCTCCTTCAGAGGTTTCTATGGTTTCGTTTAGTACTTCAGCTATTAATAAACACATAAAAATGGGTTTTGAAACACAATGGACACTAATTAGGAAAAGAGTAACAAAAGGTTTAAATAATTTAAAACTGAAAAACTGGTTTATGCTCCTTGGTTCAATGACTCATACACAGAAAAGCTGTGCAAAATATTATTCATTCATTTTTGCCAGGTATCCAAGTGATGAAGCATTTCCATATCTTGTGTCTTGGAAAATTCTTGGCTAGGAATTAAGAGATAGGGAGGTGTAGGTTAGGGAGTGTATAACTTATCAGGCTAGAAAGACAGTGGTATTAATTAAATCATTCAGAGTACAAGAGTCTATTCTCCTTTCACCAACCACATTTCTATTAATAAACTCCTGCAGGAAATACGTCTTATATGGAACCAGGACTGACATAAAGACTTTGGTCAGTAATATGGAGCCACAAAAAATATCATTTGTGATGTCCATATAAGGAGCTAAGAACACCCTGAAAGAACCAAAGAGCAGTACAAACACTTCATGGGAAAATGCCACAGGCTGCCATCTCCCATCAGTAGCAGATGTGAAATTCTTCATCCAAAGATGTGTACTTTGGACACTGCTCTGAAAACTGAGAGTTTCTCAAAGACATGACTATTGTTCTATTCTTATTCAGATCAACCAAGCCCCTTACAGCTCTCTTCTCCAGGAAGAAACTATTTGTTTACTCACCAGTCATGTATGTTTTCTCACAGTGGTCTGTTGACATCCACAGACACATCCACTATTGGATGGATTTTAAAGTAAAATCCCCCTCCTCCTTGAGCTGAGCTATCCTCTATATGTCCATAAAGAAGCTCATCACCACAATGTAAGTGGGATTCTGTTCCAAACTTCTGTCATCAACTTTGGGAGACTGTCCAAATCCAGAGCCAGGAAACAATGATTATTTCTAAAGAGACTGAATTTACTTAATAGCATCTTGACAGATGAAAAGCCAAGAGCATTTATATAAGACTATATGAGATTTGAATTTCATATATTGCCAAAAATATTGATTTTAGGGGGGAAAAAAGGAAAATAACATTTCTTTCCCAATACAAGTGCAAACTACTCTCCTTGATTTTTCTCCACTATCAAAGTCAGATAACAGAACATCTTTCTTCTGAGATCTGCTCTAAAAAGAACAGTTTATCTCATTTCTCTCTCTTTTTTGGAGGGCATGTCCATGACATGTGGAAGTTCCTGGGCCAGGATTGAACCGTTACCACATCAGTGACAATGTTGGATGCTTTAACTGCGAGACCACCAGAGACTGCTCTCAAGAAGAGTTTACGGTTAAATCAAGCCTCAGTAAATTTAAGAAAATTAAAATCATATCAAGAGTTCTTTCCAACCACAGTGCTATGAGACTAGAAGTCAACCGCAAGAAAAAAATTGCAAAAAATATAAATACATGGAAGCTAAACAATATGCTACTATTGGTGTAACAATATATCCATTGCTATAACAATCAATGGGTCACTGAAGAATCCAAAGAGGAAATCAAAAAAATACCTAGAGACAAATGGCAATGAAGGTAGGATGATACAAAATCCATGGGACACACAGAGTTTCCAAAGCAATACTGAGGAACAAAAACCAAGCAGGAGGCATAACTCTCCCATACTTCAGGCAATATTACAAAGCCACATTAATCAACACAGTGTGGTACTAGTACCAAAACAGACATACAGACCAATGGAACAGAATAGAGAACCGAGAAATAAACCCTGACACCTTTGGTTAATTAATCTTTGACAAAGGAGGCAAGAACATAAAATGGGAAAAAGACAGTCTTTTCAGCAAGTAGTGCTGGGAAAACTGGACAGCCACATGTAAATAAATGAAACCAGAACACACTCTCACACCATGCACAAAAATAAACTCAAAATGGCTTAAAGACTTAAACATAAGACAAGACACCATCAAACTCCTAGAACAGAACATTGGCAAAACATTCTCTGACATCGACCTTACAAATGTTTTCTTAGATCAGTCTCCCAAAGCAATAGAAATAAAAGCAAAAATAAACAAATAAGACTTAATTGAACTGACAAGTTTTGCACAGCAAGGAAACCATATTTTTTTTTAAAAAGACAACCTATGTAATGGGAGAAAATAGTTTCAAGCAATGCAACTGACAAGAGCTTAATCTCCAAAATCTTCCATTGGGTTGTTGGTTTTTTGTTGCTGAGGAACAACAACCCAATGGAAAAATGGGCAAAAGACCTAAACAGACATTTCTCCAAAGAAGATATACAGATGGCCAACAAGCACATGAATAAATGCTCAGCATCACTGATTATGTGAAATGCAAATTGAAATTACTATGAAGTACCACCTCACATCAGTCAGAAAGACCCTCATTAATAAGTCCACAAATAACAAATGCTGGAGAGGGTATGGAGAAAAGGGAACCCTCCCAAACTGTTGGTGGGAATGTAAATTGGTATAACCACTGTGGAAAACAGTATGGAGATTCCTCAGTAAACTAAATATAGAACTACCATACAACCCAGCAAACCCAATCAAACATATATACAGACAAAACTTTCCTTGGGAAAAAAAAACAACACATGCACCCCTATGTTCAATGCAGCACTGTTCACAATAGCCAAGACCTGGAAATGACACAAATGTCCATCAACAGATGAATGGATTTAGAAGATGTGGTATATATAAACAAAATATTCAGCCACAAAAAGAATAAAATAATGCTATTTATAGCAACATGGATGGAACTAGAGACTGAAGTAAGTCAGAAAAAGAAAGGCAAATACCATATGATATATGACTTACATCTGGAATCTAATATATGGCACAAATGAACATTTCCACAGAAAATAAACTCCTGGACTTGGAGAGCAGATTTGTGGTTGCCAAGGGGGAGGGGCAGGGAGTGAGATGGACTGGAAATCTGGGGTTAATAGATGCACACTATTGCATTTGGAATGGATAAGCAATGAGATCCTGCTGTTTAGCACTGGGAACTATATCTAATCACTTATGATGGAGGATGATGTCAGAAAAAGAGTGCATATATGTATGTGTGTGTGTGTATTACTGGGTCACTTTGCTGACAGAACACTGTAAACCAACTATAATGGAAAAAATAAAAATCATTAAAAAAAAACTTATACGAACAGCACAAGAAGTTCTGATAGGGAAGTTTGTAGTAAAACATTCTCACCTCAAGAAACAAGGAAAATCCCAAATGCACAACCTAACCTTACAACTAAAGCAACTAGAGAAAGAAAAACAAACAAAACTCAAAGTTAGTAGAAGGAAAGAAATCATAAAGATCAGAGCAGAAATAAATGAAATAGAGATTAATAAAACAATATAAAAGATCAATAAAACTAAAAGCTTGTTCTTTGAAAATATACACAAAATTGATATTAGCCAACCTCATCAAGACAAAAAAAAGGGGGTGAGGGCTCAAATCAATAAAATTAGAAATGAAAAAGGAAAAAAATTACAACTGACACCACAGAAATACAAAGAATCATAAGAAACTACTACCAACTACTATATGCCAAAAAAATGGACAACCTAGAAGAAATGGACAAATTCTTAGAAAGGCTCAACCTTCCAAGACTGAACCAAGTAGAAATAGAAAATATGAATAGGCCAATCACAAGTACTGAAATTGAAAATGTGATTTTAAAACTTACAAAAAACAGGAGATCCCACTCTGGTGCAACCAGTTAAGATCCAACTGCAATAGCTTGGGTTGCTACAGAGGTGCAAGTCAATCCCTGGCCCAGTGCAGTGGGTTGTGTAGGTCACAGGTGTGGCTCAGATTCAATCTCTGGCTGGGGACTTTCTTATGCTTCAAGTGCAGCCATAAAGTTAAAAAAAAAAGTCCCCAAAACAAAGGTCCAAGACCTGATGGCTGCACAAGTGAATTTCTATCAAACATTTAGAGGAGTTCCCATCGTGGCCCAATGAACGTGGTTAATGAACTGACTAGGAACCATGAAGTTGCAGGTTTGATCCCTGGCCTTGTTCAGTGGGTTAAGGATCCAGCGTTGCTGTGAGCTGTGGTGTAGGTTGCAGACACGGCTTGGATCCTGGGTTGCTGTGGTTCTGGCATAGGCTAGCAGCTACAGCTCCAATTAGACCCCTAGCCTGGGAACCTCCACGTGCCATGGGAGTGGCACTAGGAAAGGCAAAAAGAAAAAAAATAAAAATATTTAGAGAAGATTTAACACCTATCCTTCTGAAAATACTACAAAAAATTGCAGAGGAAGGATCATCCCCAAGTACATTCTATGAAGCTACCATCACCCTGATACCAAAACAAGACAAATACACCACAGAAAAAGGAAGTCACAAGCCAATATCATTGATAAAATGATGTAAAAATCCTCAACAAAATATTAGCAAACTAAATACAATAATACATTTAAAGGATCATACATCATAATCAAGTAGGGTTTATCCCAAGGATGCAAGGATTTTTCAATATATGCAAACCAATCAATGTTATACACCACAACAACAGATTGAAGAATAGAAACCATATGGTCATCTCAATAGATGCTGAAAAAAAAAAAAGCTTTCAACAAAATCCAACACCTATTTTCTTTTCTCTCCAGAAAGTGGGAGTAGAGGGAAACTACCTCAACATAATAAAGATCATATATGGAAAATCCGCAGCTAATATTATTCTCAAAGGTGAAAACCTGGAAGCATCTCCACTAACATTGGGAACAAGACAAGGATGTCCTCTCTCACCACTTTTATTCAACATAGTTTTGGAAGTCCTACCTATGACAATCAGAGAAGAAAAAGAATCCAAATTGTAAAAGAAGAAGTAAAATTGTCACTCTTTGCAGTGACATGATAGTACACATAGAAAACCCTAAAGATGATTCGTGAAAAATACTTGAGCTCATCAGTGAACGTGGTAAAGTTGTAGGATACAAATTAATACACAGAGATTTCTTGCATTCCTATACAGCAACAATGAAAGATTGGAAAGAGAAATTAAGGAAACAATCCCATAAAATAAAAGACCTAGGAATAAACCTACCTAAAGGGGCAAAATACTTCTTCTCTGAAAACTGTAAGACACTGATGGAGGAAATTGAAGATGACACACACAAAAAATGGAAAGATATACCATGTTCTTAGATTGGAAGAATCAATATTGTCAAAATGAGTATACTACCCAAGGCAATCTACAGATTCAGTGAAACCCCCATTGAATTACCAACGTATTTTCCACAGAACTAGAACAATATATTTTAAAATTTGTATGGAAACACAAGCCAAACAATCTTGAGAAAGAAAAATGGACCTGGAGGAATCAGTCTCCTGACTTCAGACTATACTACAAAGCTATAGTCATCAAAACAATATAGTACTGGCACAAAACCAGATATATAGATCATTGGAATAGCATAGAAAACCCAGAAATAAACCCACACACATGTGGTCAATTAATTGGTGACAAAGAAGGAAAGAATACACAATGGATAAAAGACAATCTCTTCACTAAGTGGTGCTGGAAAAACAGGACAACTACATGTAAAAGAATTAAATTAGAACACCCTCTATCATCAATATAAAAATAAACTCCAAATGGATTAAAGATCTAAATGCAAGGCCAGATACTATAATACTCTTGGAGGAAAACACAGGCAGAACATTCTTTGACATAAATGCAGCAATGTCTCCTCAGATTCACCTTGTAGAGTAATGAAAATAAAAACAAAAACAAACAAATAGGACCTAATTAAACTTAAAGACTTTGCACAGCAAAGGAAACCATTAACAAAATGAAAAGACAACCTACAGAAGGAGAAAAAAAATCTTTGAAAATGAAGCAACAGAAAAGGGATTGATTTCCAAAATACACAAACATCTTATGCAGCTTTATATCAAAAAATAGCCTAATTTTAAAAAGTGTCAGAAGATTTAAATAGATATTTCTTCAAAGAAGACAGACAGATGGCCAAAAAGCACATGAAAAGACATTTAACATCACTAATCATTAGAGAAATACAAATCAAGACAACAATGAAGTATTGCCTCACACAAATCAGAATGACCATCATTAATAAGTCTACAAACAATATATTCTGGAGAGGGTGTGTAAAAAAAAGGAGCCCTTCTACATTTTTGGTGGGAATGTAAGCTGGAGCAACCACTATGGAGAACAGTATGGCGATTCTTAAAAGAAACTAAACATAGAACTACCATATGATTCGTCAATCCCACTCCCAGGCATACATCCAGAGAAAACCATAATTCAAATAGATACGTCACCCCAATGTTCACTGCAGCACGATTTACAATAGCCAAAACATGGAAGCTACTTAAATGTTGTTCAACAGGGGTTTGGAGAAAGAAGATGTGGTATATATATACAAGAAATATTACTCAACCATAAGAAAGAATGAAATAATGCCATTTGCAGCAACATGGATGTACCCAGACATTATACTAAGTGAAAAAGTAAAGTAAGTCAAAGACAAATATCATATGAGATCACTAACATGTGAAAGCTAATAAAAATGATACAGTAGAATTTACAAAGCAGAAACAGACTGAAAGATTTCAAAACCAAACTTTTAGTCACCAAAGGGAAAACATGGGGGGAGGGATAAATTAGGGGGTTAAGATAGATACATACCCATTACTATATATAAAATAGATGGGTAACAAGAACCTAATGTATAGGACAGGAAATTTACTCAATACTGTGTAATAAACTTTGTGGGGAAAAAAATCTGAAAAGGAACGGATATATGTATATGTATAACTGATTTACTTTGCTGTACTCCTCAAATTAGCACAACTTTGTAAGCCAACTATATCCCAATAAATTGTTTTGAAAAACTTGAAAACAAACAAACAAAAAGAACAGTTTATGGGAATCAAGAAAAAAAGATCCCTGTTCCTGCCTCAAGTGTGATGTTTACACGTCATGTTTTTTTCCGTTAGAAAACCTGGGTGAATTTTTACACTTTGGAAATGATTTTTCTTCAATGTTTCTTTTTATCGCTTTCCAGCAGAAGGGATTAGCATGCATTTTTGTCACTCTTCAGAATAAGGGCTAGTGTAAAAGCTTATTAGCTTAGTTACTGAGAGCCAGCTGATGAGGTCAAACCATGGATTTAGTCCTGGGAGAGACAAGGAAAATTTGGGTTCAGCCTTCGTAATCCAAACCCTCCTGTCAAATGTGAATACTTAAACTTCTGTACCTAAGAATCACTGGGTCTCTCCCCAAAGTTGCATTGAGTCAGTCAATAGTGGCCTGATGAATCTGTTTTTCAACCCCTGCTCCCTCAACCCCACGCCATGGTATTAATGCAAGTAGTCCAGGACCTTGGTTTGGAAAATTTAGCAAAGTAATTGGTCTGTCCAAAATTACATATGTTGGGGACACAAAAGATGGGGAAAGAGTAAATGCAGTTCATAGCAAAGCTATGGTCCCCACTGAACAAAAAGTTAAAAAAATTATCATTTTGGAAAACCAACCGAATATGAGACAAAGCAGGACAAAGATAGCTCTTATTGATTTACATCCAAAAGCACCTGAGTAGAAATGAATAATATATGCTCTTTTTATCCAGTTCTCTGCCTTCAAGATCTTCCCAATTAGAGAAACCAGAGAGATCTGTCAGCTTTGTTCGGAATTACAGCAGTTGGTTTAAGCGTTCTGTATCAACAGTTCCAGGAACTGCTGGGCTGGAGGTATAAATAGAAAGCAATAACAGAAGCAATATATCAGAAGAGTTAAACCAAAGTATTTTAAACAGTTTATTATCTTGGAGTGGGGGAAGAGTGGGTGGTGGTGGGTGTACAATCCGAGACTCGCTCTGCATACTTTTATCATAGCTGCAACAATCAAAGGAAATGTCTGGATTTCCGGATGTTCCTCAGAAATGCTGCTCTTCGTGAATTGAGCAAAGTGCCGATCCACTTCCTGCATCCAACCTGTCTTTTCCAGCTGCCATTTCATTGTGCGACTTCATTTGTTTAGAATAAGGATTAGCAATGCTTGTTTCCAGGAGGAGTGGTGACTTAACAGGTGGGGGGTTAGGAGTTAGATCAGGGGGAGGGTGGGGGCAGGGATTGAGGTTATAGACGAGGCTGTGACAAGTATGAGCCAGAAGAGAAAGGGCAGTCAAGGGATCCATTTCCACCTTAGGCTCCCTAGATGATTAAAGATGGGAGTTGTAGGGAGACAGGTAATAGAATGGGTGAAATTGGGCCTTGCCTGGACCTCTTAGGTTGGGTTCCCCCAAACATACCCTGAGACAAGGATGTATAGGAAGTAGCACAAGAGTGGCTTCATCAGGTCAATACTCCTAAGAACAAGGGGCTGGTCCTTAAGGAATCCCTGTCAGCATGGTCCTAACTGAAGAGGCAGGTAGCTGGGTTATTTGCCTACCAGCTTGCTTCCATTGTTGGTTGGGAGGGTGGCTTCCAGAAAGTATTACCTCCTAGGCATTTCTGGGCAGCTCTTCTCATGGATTAGGCAGACTCTGATGGCTGGAGAAAACTCCAAGCAAGGAGAGAAAACTCCAAGCAAGGAGTCTCTGGAGTGTAGTGATTAGAGTTCCCAGAAAGTGGGAGCTGAGCCCTCATGGATAGGGCACCAAGGCAAGAAGATACAAGATGATTGTGAGTGAGTCAAAGATTGAACTAGTCAGAGAGGCTATTCCACTTCCACAGAAAGGATCAATAATGACTTCTCAGAGTTCCTGTTGTGGCACAGAGGAAACGAATCTGACTAGTATCCTTGAGGATGAGGGTTTGATCCCTGGCCTCAATCAGTGGGTTGGGGATATGGCGTTGCCATGAACTGTGGTATAGTTTACAGATGTGGCTCAGATCTTACATTGCTGTGGCTGTGGTGTAAGCTGGCTGCTGTAGTTCCAATTCAATCCCTAGCCTGGGAACTTCCATATGTGTCAGGTGCAGCCCTAAAAAGAAAAACAAAAAACAAAAAACAAAAAACTTCTATTGAGAGTAGGCATTCAACTTAAATTGATTTTTTTTTCATTATTTTCTTCTATGTTAGAAATCATACTTTCTCTGGTCACTCTGCCTCCACAGTTTTCCCCTTGGAAAAATTCTGGGAGTTCCCTGGTGGTGCAATGGGTTAAGGATCTGGAGCTGCCACTGCAGCAGCTCAGGTTACTACTGCAGTGTGGGTTTGATCCCTGGCCCAGGAATTTCTGCATGCCATGGACAGGGCCAAAACAAAGAAAAACAAATTCTATAGCTGGCTGTGTAATTTTAACATGGTATAAAATATTAGAGCATAAAGTAATATTTCATTAACTGCTGACATGGTACAAAATGAAAGCCACATTATTTTGTTGTTTGACTCAAGTAGCTCCTTCCTTACTACCATCATTCTAAAAATTATGTTGATGATAATAATATTTTATAACAAATTGTTATTTTCCAGCTGCTATTTCATCAGTGCAGCTTCATTTGTTTAGAACAAGAATTAGCAATGCTTATCATCTTTATGCTTAAGTTTTTAAAACTAACTAAAGATGTCCTCTGGGGAGTTCCCCAATAGAGAGGCATTGTTTCGGAAGGGCTGCCTCGTTATCATCTTCAGATCATTTCTTCCATGTTAGTCTTGTAATTTTAGCCAAGGGAATAAATTATTTCAGCTTCTTCCTTCTTTCCTTTCTTTCTTTATTAACTTCATTTGTTTTTATTTGCTTTTAGAGTTGAAGGATCTGGGGAATTGAAAATCACCTTTGAGTCTCTCTGGGTTTCTGGTTTTCATCTGGGTTCGGAACGGAGATTTCAGTTCCTGGCTTCCAGCCTTTCCCACTGGCCCCTTCCTGACTGCAGATGAGCCGCCTGACTGCTGTCATTGGACACATTGCCAGTGGATGTATGGAGGGCACTGGGCGGAGCAGGGCCAGCCACTCTGGTGACTGCATGGAGTTTGAAGTAGTTCCAGAAGGGGCTGTTCCCTGTTGCAGACCTAAGCCTCTGTTACCAAATTGTGTGTAAAGGCAGCTCTGCAGCTGAGATAGGGAATGCGGAGATAAGCCCAAGGAGACGGCTCATATAATCCCAAGCCACACTTTAGAGGACGCCAAAAGACACCCTGGATGGAGGAAGACATGCTTCAGATCCCCCTAAGAGAACGTTTCCCATAGGACTCCTTTACCACTAACTGCTTGGTTCCAGTGAAAATTCTCCAAGACACTGAAAGGCTTCTGGAGGCCATATCAATTGGAGGGTCAGATTTGAGAGGGACAATTGATGCTGTCACAAAATCTAGATCTCAGTAATCCCCACAATTCCTTGCAAAGCCAGAAGGTTTAACAGCTGAAATGACAAAATGACTCCAAGTTTTTCCTGGCTATCCAGCTATAAAGCAGTCTCAATCAGCCCAGTGTATTGAGACTGGGTTATTCTGCAGCATTTTATTTTTCCAGTTACAATATTTTGGTTTTGCTTCAACACTTTAAATTTTTTTCATTTGATTCTCTCTCTCTCTCTTTTTTTTAATGGCCACACTTTTGGCATATGGAAGTTCCTGGGCCAGGGGTAGAATTGGAACTGCAGCCCCTGGCCTACACCACAGGCAAGGCAACAATGGATCCGAGCCACATCTGTGACCTACACTGCAGCTTGTGGCAATGCTGGATCCTTAACCCACTGAGAGACCAGGGATCAAACTCACACATTCATTGACACTAGTCATGTCACAATGGGAACTCTTCATTTACTTATCTTAATAAAAATCTAAAGAGCAGACACATCTTGTTCATGAGTTCAGTCATTTCAATGCTTAAAATGGATCAGTCTGAACATATTTTTCACCATAGCATATTTTAGAGAAGTCATGTTAGAAGTCAGAGTTGTTCTTGCTTTCAAACTCTGGATGATTAAGGATTCTGATTGGTAAGGTCATGATGAATTGGAGTTTTGCTGTGGTCACGTTGCCCTACCTTCATTTATCCTTGCTGATGAACTAATTTGGATGTGATTTTGAGCTTTTTGGTTGTGCATGGGTTCATTGATCGGGTAATATTGTCAGGCAACTCAAAGGCAAGGCCAGTGCAGCAAATGTCTGCAGAATGTCTGCCTGCCAGTCACCTGACCTCATCCCTTTCCTGCCTTCCCATCTTACAGCATTTAGTCCCTTGGGGTTTAACACGTGTGTTTGGCAGACCCACAAGTGAACTATGAGAATCATCCTGTAGTGTCAGTGACTTGTCACTTTGTTTCTTTTGTTTTCAGATCTCATGAAAAATCCTCCAAGTCCAAACAAGGCCTGGACTGCTTTTAGCCCCTTGCTGGAAGGATTATGATTTTCTTTTCTCAAATATTATGACCCTTTTGGATGCCCGGGATTAATGGCCAGCACCAGAGGAATCTGTCTGCAGTCTACAGCCAAACCCTGCAGGTACTTGGACATGAAGCCTTCAAAGGAAAGAAATGCTTTACCCCTTTTATAATGTCCCTTGGGGCACAGATGGGGCACACAGATACTGAGTCAAACTTTCTTAACTTATCCGAAAAACTGAGGAAAATGTTTCTTTTATCTCCTCTCTAATGTTAAAACTATTGGTGAGCATGGTATCAGGGCAAAGTTTTCCTATGAACCTCACAGAGCATAGCAGCTCCCTTACTTTGCTGAACTGTAATTGAAATTCTTTGGGGAAGAGGCATTCAGGGCCTATTAGCAGTAAGTAATAATATAATAATTTAAATACTGCTCCAGAGAAAGGAAGGACAATGGCATGAGCCATAATATAAAGCCCTTTTGCCCATAAAAGGTGTTTTCAACCTGAGATAGGTTTAAGATGGTGGAATAGAAGGACTGGAGCTCAACTTCTCTCCTAAAAACAACGAAATTTACAACCAAATGCTGAGCGATCTTCAACCAAATGGACCAAAATCTTTCCAAAAGATATCCTACTCCAGAAGACAAAGAGGAGGACATGTCAAGAGGTAGGAGGGGCAATTCTACGATATAAACAACCCCATACTTCCCGGGTGGGAAACCCCACAGACTGGAAACTAACTGGTTCACAGAGACTCACCTACAGGAGTGAGAGTTCTGAGCCCCAAACAAAACCTCCATGCATGGGGATCTGGCACTGGGAGAAAGAGCCCCTGGAGCATCTGGCATTGAAGTCCAGTGGGTCTTGTGCACAGGAGCTCCACAGGACTGGGGGAAACAGAGACCCCTTTCTTAAAAGGTGCACACGGACTTTCATGTGCACTGGGTCCCACGGCAAAGCAGGATCTCCATGGGAATTGGGGTCGGACCTGGCTGCAATTCTTGGGGACCTCTTGGGAAAGCAGGGGTGAATGTGGCTTGTCAAGAGGGAAGGACATGGAAGCAAAGCTCTCTGGAATAATCATCAGCTGCCTTTCTCTGGAGGTGGCCATTTTGGGAAAATCTGGCCCCACCCATTAGTCAGTGCTGAGAAGCCCCAGGGCAAACAACAATCCAGGTGGGGTCACAGCCCCGCCCCTCAGTAAACAGGCTACCTAAAGACCCCTCAGGCACACAGCTGCCTCTATTCCCATCCAGAAACTAAGCCCCACCCACCAGAGGGATTAGAATCAGCTCCTCCTACCAGTGGGCAGGCATCAGTCCCTCCCAACAGGAAGCCTACAGCAAGCCCCCTACCAAATTCAGCCACAAGGGGGGCAGACACCAGAAGTAAGAGAGGCTACAACTGTATTACCTGTAAAAATGTCACTATACCAAAACCTATAAAAATGAAAAGACAGAGAACTATAACTCAGATGAGGGAGAAAGAAAAACAAAAAAAAAACAAAAACAAACGAACAAACAAAAAAACATAAAAACAGCTAAGTGATGAGGAGATTCTCAGCCTCCAGGAAAAGACTTTAGATTGTTGATGCTAAAGATGATGCAAGACATTGGAGATAAACTGGAGGCAAAGATGAATAACTTACAGGAAACACTGACCAAAGAGATGCAAGATATAAAACTTAACAAGAAGAGATGGAAAATACAATAACTGAAATAAAAAATTCACTAGAAGCAGCCAACAGCAGAATACAGGAGGCAGAAGGATGAACAAGCAAGGTGGAGGACAGATTAGTGGAAATTACGGATGCAGAACAGAAAAGAGAAAAAAGATTGAAAACAAATGAAGAGAGTCTCAGAGAACTCTGGGACAACAGTAAAAGCACCAACATCCGTATTATAGGGGTGCCAGAAGGAGAAGAGAGAAGGGGACAGAAAACATATTCCAAGAAATAATAGCCGAAAACTTCCCTAACATGTGAAAGGAACCACTCACTCAAATCCAGGAAGCACAACGAGTACCATATAAAATAAACCCAAGGAGGAATACCCTGAGAAACATAGTAATCAAACTGACCAAAATTCAAGACAAAGAGAAAATCTTGAAAGCAGCTAGGGAAAAGAAACAAATAACATACAAGGAGACCCTGATAATGTTATTGGCAGATTTTTCAACAGAAACTCTGCAGACCAGAAGGGAGTGGTATGATATACTTCACGTGATGAAAGGAAAACACTTCCAACTAAGATTATATTACCCAGCAAGGCTCTCATTCAGATTTGAAGGAGAAATCAAAACCTTCACAGATAAGCAAAAGCTAAGAGAATTCAGCAACACTAAACCATCCTTACAACAAATACTAAAGGAACTTCTCTAGGCAGAAAGGAAAAGACTGCAACCAGAGACAAAAATATCACTTAGAAATAAAACTACCTAAAAAGACAAAAGACCTGTAGTCTGAAAACTATAAGATGCTGATGAAAGAAATCAAAGATGACACAAACAGATGGAAAGACATACCATGTTCTTGGATTGGAAGAGTCAATATTATCAAAATGACTATGCTACCCAAGGCATCTACCAATTCAATGCGGTCCCTATCAAATTACTGAGGACCTTTTTCACAGAACTTGAAAAAAATATTTTAAAGTTTGTTTGGACGCACAAAAGACCCAGAAGAGCCAAAGACATTCTGAAAAAGAAAAATGGAGCTGTAGGAATCAGGCTCCCAGACTTCAGACTATACTACAAAGCAATAATCATCAAAACTGTAATGATACTGGCACAAATACAGAAATAGAGATCAGTGGAACAGGATAGAAAGCCCAGAATTCAACCCACGCACCTACAGCCAACTAATCTATGACAAAGGAGGCAAGAATAGACAATGGAGAAAAGATGGCCTGTTCAATAAGTGGTGCTGGGAAAACTGGACAACCACATGGAAAAGAATGAAATTAGAACACTCTATACACAAAGAGAAACTCAAGATAGATTAAAGACCTATGTATAAGACCAGATACTATAAAACTCTTAGAGGAAACATAGGCCAAACACTCTCTGACATAAACAACACCAACATCTTCTCAGGTCCACCTCTTAGAGTAATGACAGTAAAAACAAAAATAAACCAGTGGGACCTAAGCAAACTTCAAAGTTTCTGCACAGCAAAGGAAACCCTAAACAATACGAAAAGACAACCCACAGAATGGGAGATAATCTTTGCAAATGAATCGATTCACAAGGGATTCATCTCCAAAATTTATAAACACCTCCTACCCCTCAATACCAAAAAAACAAAAAACCCCATCAAAAAATGGGCAGAAGATCTAAACAGACAGTTCCCAAAAGAAGACATACAGATGACAAAAAAAAAAAAAAAAAACATGAAAAGATGTTCAACATCACTCATTATTAGAGAAATGCAAATCAAAACCACCATGAGGTACCACCTTACACCAGCCAGAAGGGCCATCATCCAAAAGTCTACAAACAATAAGTGCTGGAGAGGGGGTGGAGAAAAGGGAACCCTAGTACACTGCTGGTGGGATTGTCAATTGGTGCAACCACTGGGGAAAACAGTATGGAGATTCCTCAGAAAACTCAAAATAGAACTCCCATTTGATCCTGCAATCCCACTCCTGGGCATCTATCCAGAGAAAACCACGACTCGCAAAGACACATGTACTCCAATGTTCATGGCAGCACTATTTGCAATAGCCAAGACATGGAAACAACCTAAATGTCAATTGACAGAGGAGTGGATCCAGAAGATGGGGTACATACACACAATGGAATATCACTCAGCCATTAAAAGGAATGAAATATGAGCATTTTTAGCAACATGGATGGACCTAGAAATTATCATGCTAAGTGAAGTCAGTCAGACAATGAGACACCAACATCAAATGCTATCACTGACATGTGGAATCTGAAAAAAGGACAGAATGAACTTCTTTGCAGAACAGATACTGACTCACAGACTTTGAAAAACTTATGGTTTCCAAAGGAGACAGTTTGGTGGGTTGGGGGGATGTGCTGGTGTTGTGGGATGGAAATGCTATAAAATTGGGTTGTGATGGTCATTGTACAACTTAAATGTAATAAATTCATTGAGTAATAAAAAAATTTTAAAAAGGTGTTTTCAAGAGTTTTCACAACAATATATCAACCACTTGAACTTTAAACACATTTCCGTATAGCAATTAAGTACCAATAGCTATATTTTCAGGTACAAATTCTTTCCCAGAATTTCACAAGAAATGGTTTTACAAATTCCAGATTTCGACAAAAAACATTTAAGAAATCATGGAAATAATTATAATTTTCCTGCAGGAATTAAAACTGAATAATCAATACAGAGACCTTATTGGTTCTAAAAAATTAACAGATATCAAGTTGAAATCAAGAGTAGTAAAAGCTGGGATTTACCCGATGGCTCAGCTGGTTAAGGATCCAGCATTATCACTGCTGTGGCTTGGGTCACTGCTGTGGCTTGGATCATCACTGTGGCCCTAATTTGATCCCTGGCCCAGGAACTTCTGCATGCCATGGGTGCAGAAAAAAAAGAAAGAGAGAGAAATAAAAGCTGACAGTTAATGTTCAACCCTGGCTTTTCCAGGAAACAGGAAAAGTTCCCATTTAAAAAAAAATCAGTCCCTCTGGCTTGTAGCTGTTGCCATTTTATGTGTACACAGCCTATATGCACAGTATACTTCATATAAATCCTATGGAAGGTCTCCCAATGAAGAAGTACAAGAAACGAAAAAAGGCGTTAAATTGGCAATAATTCCGACATGTGATTTGGTGTGATGTTGTTAACCTTACTAGAAGATCTAAATGTCATGTTATTTGACTACTATTTCATAATGTTAGCTAGCATTTTCCACTGTTTAAATATTCATTTTAGGCTATGATTCTTGCTAAATAGCATTCCAAACTTAATGTTTTTTATTAATCAAGTATTTTTAGATATTTTTAATAAAGAGTTTTAAAAGTATGAAGAACATTGGATGTGTTTTAAGAAGGACTTACAATTTTGGGAAATTCCCAAGAATTCTGATTTCTTATTCCTGAATCCCAAATATTACTATATGTCAGGACCTTGGAAACCTTAGTGGTTTGCTTTCTAGGTATAGCAAATAGACATTTATAGCATCATATGGCAATCACCCCTGCCTTCTGCTGATAACCGCGCCCTCTCCCCTCCTCCATCACGGGGCCAGAGTGAAAGCTGCCCAACCTTTCTCATGGCCACCTGTGATTGGTCCAGAAATGACTGCTGAGTTCTGGGAGGTTTTTCAGATTGCAACTGAGAAAAATACTCTATTCCTGCCTGATGGCAGAAGCTATATACACGTAAACAGTACAGAAAAACCTATCTGGTAAGCATGAAGAGATGGGGAAACAGGAAGATGTTCCCCTACTGAGTTATTGTGGTCCGTGAATCTGCCTCCACCTCTGCTTTTTCCTCGGGTTGATTGTCATACCTTGCTCTCAGCTACTGTCATGATTTTCTCTTTGCTTAAGCAGTTCAGACTGGGTTCTGTTTTTTACAACCAAATGAAGTCTTGGTTAATATATAGAGTTAACTCACTTAATCATAATGCAGTTAATATATTTGACCTCTGAAAAGAAGTAATAATAATAAATAACATAATAATAATAATAAAAATGATTTTTTAAGTGGCAGTGCAGGTAGGAGCAATGATGGAGTCACATCAGATATTAACACCGTGGGGTACAGTATCAGAACTTAGGTTGGTAGAGTAAGCTACAATCTCCTTAAGCACTCTATCTTCCAATTTTTGACAACTTGACCCCACTTGTTTAAGTGTCTGTCTCACACATAGCCTGTAAGTAGTGCTAAGTGTTAGAGCTACAGCTTTCACCTCCATCCCTGTACCCCCAGCACCTCGCACAAAGCTGGGCACACAGAATTTGCTCAATAAATATTCCTAGAGTGAAAACTGGTGAAAACCTGAACAAACAAAAGTATGAGATGGCTGGTGTGTGACTAGGGAGGAGGTGGGAACTGAATATTGGACTTAACCCAGGTGCCTTGATTGGAAAGGGGAAGGAAGAAGGCCTATACATTGGTCAAACTGAGGAAGATCTCAAACAACATGACCATCTTGGTGCCTGAGACCAAAGAACTTCGGTCTTGAAAAGAGAGATGAGAGGGTTGTAGAGAGCTCTCCCCTGCTCCACAATAGAACAACCCCCACATCCAGGTCATGGGACAGCTTCAATAAGTGTCAGTTAGGGAGCTGCAGAAATTCTTCCCTTCACTCCTGACCCCAGCCCACCACACACTAAATTAGACCAGGTAATAAATGACAAAGACTTTACCCAAGAATCCCTTTGGATTCACTTGAAAGCAAAAGCAACAGGAGGGCAGAATGGATGCTGAGCTTGGAGTCGGCTGCCTGTCCTGTCCCAGTTGCCTCTCAGTGATGGAATCATGAGGTTAGATGAAAAATTTAATAGAATTTAAAATGTGGGGTTTCAGTTTAAGTGATTTTTTTTCACACACATGCCAAAAATGAATGACTTAGATTGGAGGGTCTTGGAAAGTAGATAAGTAACTTAAACAACAGGAGACAAAAGGAAATATTTTTCAAGCCTGATAGTGAGATAAAGGCCAGTTCTTAGTAAAGGCCACTGTGGAGGTATGTGACCATTATCCCCTATGCCGCTCCTACTCAAAATATGGTCCAAGGCAAACATCATCATCATCATTTTTCAGCATACAGAATCTGTGGGCCCAAACCTATTGAATCAGAATCTTCCCTGTAACGAGATGCTCAGATCATTTGAATTCACACTAAACTTATAGAAGCACTATTCTAAGAAATGTGGAATCATTAAAATTTTGAATAAGAAAGTGTCATAAACACATTTGTGTTTTAGGAAGGGGACTATAGTGCAGTTCCTGTTATGGCTCAGTGCATTAAGACTCCAATGTAGTGTTGGTGAGGATGTGGGTTCAAACCCTGGCCTCACTCAGTGGATTAAGGCTCTAGTGTTGCCACAAGCTATGGTGTAGATCACAGATGCAGCTTGGATCCGTGGCAGCTGCAGCTCCAATTTGACCCCCAGCCTGGGAACTTCTATATGCTGCAGGTGTTGTGAAAGAGAGAGAGAGAGAGAGAGAGAGAAGGAAGGAAGGAAGGAAGGAAAGAAGGAAGGAAGGAAGGAAGGAAGGAAGGAAGGAAGGAAAGAAAGAAAGAAAGAAAGAAAGAAAGAAAGAAAGAAAGAAAGAAAGAAAGAAAGAAAGAATGAAAGAAAGAAAGAAAGAAAGAGAGAGAGAGAAGGAGGGAGGGAGGAAGTGGAGTGGAGTGGAGGGGAGGGAGGGAGTGGAGAGGAGGAAGGAAGGAAGAGGGAGAGAGAAAGGGAATTATAGTGGGTGGATTAGGGAACTAGTATGGAGGCAGAGACCAATTAAAGAATATTTACAATAGTTTAGGCATGAAATAATGTGGGCTTGACCATCAAGAGAAGATGAAAAAGAAATCTACAATTAAGACATACTGAAAGAAAAGAGTCAGCAGAACTTGATGATGAATCAGGTAAGTGGTTGGAGATGAGACAGGGAGAAGGTAAGCGGTAGTTATATAGGTTGTCTTCCAGAAGGGCTGCTGGGGCACATGGTGATACAACTGTCTTCTGGCTCAAGAATACAGAAATAAAGTATAGGAAGGAAGAATGATCATTTCAGCTTTGGACATGTTGACACCCCAATAGGCTGGGAAGGAAATGAAAACACTGGTTAGAAAACCTCATAGCATCATGATGAGAATTAAATATTGTATAGAGTTCCTGTCGTGGCTCAGTGGAAACAAATCTGACTAGTATCCATGAGGATTTGGGTTCGACCCCTGGCCTCACTCACTGGGTTTATGATCTGACATTGCTGTGAGCTGTGGTGTATGTTACAGATGGGGCTCGGATCCATCATTGCTCTGGCTGTGGTGCAGGTGGGCAGCTGCAGCCCTGAATCGACCCCTAGTCTGGGAACTTCATTATGTCATGGGTATGGCCCTAAAAAGACAAAATTAAATAAATAAAGTAAAAATATAAAAACATAAAAACATTCTTAGCTCTTAGGCTGAAGAAAAATAAGTGGTGGGAAGATTTGCCCTGAAGCCTTGATTTGCTAAACCCTATATGAAATTATCATTGGTATTACTATTTCCTTCATGAGTAATGATTATAATTTCCTTAATATTGCTTCAGATCTTCTGAAAGAACTCATCATCCATTATTACTTTTTTCCTTTTTTGAGTTAATATTGCTAAAATAACTCAAAATCCTGTGAAACTTAAAAGTTAAGAATAGAAAAGACTGACATAAGTGGTAGCATTATCTAAATTCTCTGAATAACAATTAAGTGGTGATTTGTGACTAAGTTGATTGATTTAATCTAGGAGTTCCCATGTGGCTCAGTGGGTTAAGAACCATATGCAGTAAAAAGAAAAAAGAAGAATCTCTAGCAACAAAATATTTTTAAAAGTTCTGTTCAGTTCTCCATTTTATTTGTATCATTGTAATTACTACATGATGTATAATGGTCCATTTTGTGTAATGTAACTTTAAATGGTGTTGGTTTAATTTGAGTGGCTTTTTAATTAAAGTAAACCAACATTTGCTGCTTCATTGCCTACCAGAATAAATTGGGAGTGAGCATGATGCATGAATATGAAAATACGGATAATCTAAAGGCGATGGCTCAAGATCCTTCTCCCATATATTTTCTCTTAATGAAATACAAATGAGGCCTTAATTGTCCTATGTAGCCACACAGTAGAGCTTCTGCTGCCTCGCTCTCTCTGTGTTACCTAAGGTAAATATTTAAACTTAAGTGGAGTTCCAATCACCAAAAGCAATCTAATCTGCAGCTAAACGGTCCAGATATATAAAAAAAATACAGACAAGTGGGAGACTTGTAATTATTGAGGAGGTATTTGTTTTTTTGTTAATAAAATTTGTATTACTGAATCCAAAAACTCGTTCAACAAGGACAAACTGAATGCCTGCTATGGTTCAGACAGGGTTACAACCCAGAGAAGCTCTGTCCTACAGACCTTCCATTCTAGTGGAAAGAGCCAAATAATAAGCACATACACAATCGAATATGCAGATTGTCATATGATGATAAATATTAATAAGATAAGAGGGGGAAGATAATTTGGTGGGGGACAGCTACTATTTTCTATAGAGTGGCTGAGAAATAGACTCTGTGGAGATGAGAACTGACCATAAATGAAGTGAGTGAGCAAGCTATGTGGATGTTTGGGAGAAAAGAGCCCCCGTGGAGAAAGCAGCCAAAACAAAGGCCCAGAGGTGGGACTGGGCTTGGAATGTTCCAAGAACAGCAAGGAGGCCAATGTGGATGGGGTGGAGTGAGCGAGGGGCATGCCGCAAGAACAGGGATTTTTCTCCGCTGTGTTCACTGCTCTATTCTCTGCACATGAGACAGTGTCTAGCACATAGTAGGCACTAAGTGAATATTTGCCAGGAGAATGGATGAATGAACAAATGCATGAGAATGGAAGGGAAGAAAGCAGTGTACATAACACAGGACCTCTTAAATCACTGTCAGAACTTGGGATTTTACCTAAAGTAAGACGAGCAACCACTGAAGGTCTCCGAGTGAAGTGTCATGCTCTGTTGGGGTTTTTCAAAGATCACTTGATTTACGGTTTAAGTGATCTTTGATTACAGTTTAATCTACAGTACAGTAGATTAAACCATCAGGAGGAAGAACTGAAGCTGGGAGAACAGGAAGAAAGCTGCCTCAATAATAAATAGCACTGACAGAAGTCCATTGCTGTGCAACTATTATTTAAGATCTGAATTACAGGAATATACAAAACTAGAGGGATGTTAGATAGTAAACACAGGGTTAAAGCCAGGTAGTAATGAACTGAGCTGCCTGAGTATTCCAGCCCAGTTTCCACAGGAGCGGGAGTGTAACCGGTGATGGCAAACTTAGATTCGTTTGTCAGTTCACACATAGCAATGAACTCAGGTTAACCAGATTCCCACCAAGAAGACTGTCTACATGCCCTCTGGCAACTAATAGTTTATTGGCATCAACAGAGCCATTATGACAGGCCGACCAGGTGGTTTCCAAGGTGCCTTTTTTTTTTGTCTTTTTTTTACAGCCATCCCAGCAGGATGTGGAAGTTGCAGGCTAGGGGTCGAGTCAAAGCTGTAACTTAGACTTCTGCCACAGCCACTGCAATACCTAATCCAAGATGCATCTCTGACCTATATTGAAGCTTGTGACAATACCAGATCCTTAACCCACTGAGCGAGGCCAGGGATTGAGCCTGCATTCTCAAGGACACTATACCAGGTTCTTAACCTACTGAGCCAAAATAGGAACTCCAAAGGTGCCAATTTATAAGGGCTACAAAAGCATCACTGGAATTATATATCAAGATTGAAAGAACTGTTTCTACATCGTCTCAGAGAAACTGGTTTCTATAGAGAGCCACCAATGAACCATGTCCGCAGGGCTCATGATCTCATGTATTCATCCATCCACTCTTTACATCTTTTGCTAAAAGTATGAGGTGGAAGTAATCCTACATAACTTCAGGGAACTGGTCAGAAGAAGTTTTCCACTTTCCATCTTCTTTTCTTGGAACATTCATTCTGGGAAAGCCATCAACTGTGTAAAAAGTCCATCTACCTTGCTATAGAGACCAACTTGGGGGATTCTCTTTAACTACTCTGTTAAGGCAGCTGGCATGTCTTGGACCCTCTAGACCAGATGAGCTACTAGCTGAATTCTGCCAAGTGGCTCAAATCAAGAATCAACCCACCAGGAGTTCCCATTGTGGCTCAGCATAAACGAATCTGACTAGAAACTATGAGGTTGCAGGTTCAATCCCTGGCCTCACTCAGTGGGTTAAGGATCTGGCATTGCTGTGAGCTGTGGTGTAGGTCACAGATGCAGCTTGGATCTGGCATTGCTGTGGCTGTCGCGTAGGCCAGTGGCTATAGCTCCAATTGGACCCTTAGCCTGGAAACCTCCATATGCCAAGGGTATAGCCCCAAAAAGACAAAAAAAAAAAAAAAAAGACTCAACCTACCAAATCCCACCTAAGCTCCTGACTCACAAAAATCACAAAAAAATAAAATGGCTATTGTTTTAAGTCACCAAGCTTTGAGGGAGTTTGTTATTCAACAATGGCTAGCCAGAATGATCCTGTTTATGAGTGGTAGGAACAATTTAATAAAACCCTTGGGTAGAGGCAATATCCTTATGAGACATAATCCAATGGCCACTGGGGATCATTAAACCAACTTCTGATGAAAAGGTGCAGGTACATACAGGCAGGCTGTGCATGTTTGGAGCAAGACTTTTTAATTCCTGAGGGCAGCAAAAGAAAGGGGACGTTGCCACTAGCAGCTCTAATCCATCTTTCTTTTACAACACGAAGTGCCCACATGTGTGGGTATAACCTAAGACTTCACCACTGCTTCTCCAGTCAGGAGACCCATTCAGAAGAAAAAGGTCATACATCAGAGTATTGCACTTCAAACGATGGATTATCACAAAGGGAGAACCGATATCTTTATTGGAATAATTCTTTCATTTTGTCATTTGAGGTAGAAACTAGATTTTTTGAAATGGAAACTAGATCTACAAAATTCTTGGAAAGACAAGATTCTGATTTACCTTTAACAAGAGCTTATATTGTGTTTTCTGACTTGGTTCAGGATGGAAAATATTAAGAAATGGCTATTGGTTGCCATGTTTACAAAAGCTATGCGTATTTCCAGTCTCAACACAAGAAGAATAGCATTATCACAATGTGATTTGGCCATTGTCCTCTAAGAGTTCAAAGATTTTTAGGATTTTACAAATTCCCTCCAAGATACTGTTCCACAAAACTAGACAGCTTATTAATATGTAGTATCATTTGGTTTGGAAAATACTGTTTTAGAAGATATATCACTAGAAAACTTCCATTTAGTTTTTGGTACAATTCACAAGGACAATAATACTTAACAATAGCCAACTTTTAAGGAATGTTCATTTATGGCAAGCACTATGCTAAATAAGTCTTATAAATGTCATATACATGCTATAAGGTGGATATTATTATAATTTACATTTTACGTATTAGCTAAAACTTAGAAAGCTTTAATTATTCACTCAAAGTTAAATAGAAGTGCCTGATTCCCAAGTCTTTGTTCTTAAAACAGTTTATAATACATCATTATAATAAGGTAAAGTCTCACTGCAAGAGTTTATAAAGATAAATTTTGGCCCCTAAAAAGATGAATATTTTTTTAAATTACAAACTCCAGTTTAGTTTTCAAAACATTAAAGCCAAAACACATTTATATGAATTGTTTATTTTAAACACTAAGAAACTATGGAAATATTAATTTGGTATTAGATTACCATCATATATATAATTGAAAAAGAATTGCTATTGATCAAAACCACAAAAAAGTTCGCCTCAGAAAAGCACTTAACAGAACTATTAGACTCTTGGGATAAATACAGAAAAACAGTAAAATCTTGAAAACCATTCAAACCCATTTCAATATCATATGTGATTCTGTCAGGCTTGTCTTCATTTATTTGGCCTCTAGGATTTTCACAGTATTGATGATATGCCCACAAAAAAGGAAAAATAGTGATGATTGAAAATATGGATCTTATTTAAACACTCATAAAAATTCCAATTTCAATACCCAGTATCCTGGGCATTTCGTTTTTATTTTTCACTGGCCAAAAAACATAAATGTATTTAATGTGAAAACTGGTAAAGTTGGGTGTTTCCATTTAAAAGGGTGTTGAGCTGGCCTCTCTGCCTTCCAACTAAATACCCTTGAAGTTAGAAAAGCTTACAACAATGCTGAAAATGAAGACAATTGATTTAAGGCCAGCATCTGGAAGGAATTTCTAACTATAAAGCTGATGGATGGAACTAGTTGGAGAGAAATCAGAGTGTGACCAACTGATGCTTTGCCCCGTGATACAGAGCATCCCTTCCAGCTTAAAGGAGCGGAAAAATGGAGTCAATACTTCATTCCCTCTCCACTCTTCCCAACTGGATCTGGGGCAATAAGAAAAAATGAGCAACATTCTTCTGCACGATTCTGCCTTTCTAGGTTTCCAAAGGAACATACTTCAAGTATTTTTATAACCATACTGTCACTTGAGATGCCAGAATTGGGTAGGATGGGGACTAGGACGTTGCTTGGCAGAGTGGAGAGTTGGGGCTGGGGCAGCAGTGGTGCCTTTGAACGCTAGTCCTAAGAAACAAAGAGCTGCAGGAGGAAGAGCCTGATAGTATTATGCTGTGGACTGACCTGTGTTCCACCCAAATTCATATGTTGAAGACCCAGCCTCCACTGGGAAGATCTTTGAAGGCAGGACCTTTCAGATGGAGGAAATAAAGTTTAAATGAGGTCATAAGCAGATGATTGGATTTGGAAGATGTGGTATATATACACAATGGAATACTCCTCAGCCATAAAAAAGAATGACATAATGCCATTTGTAGCAACATGGATGGAACTAGAGAATCTCATCCTGAGTGAAATGAGCCAGAAAGACAAAGACAGATACCATATGATATCACTCATAACTGGAATCTAATATCCAGCACAAATGAACATCTCCTCAGAAAAGAAAATCATGGACTTGGAGAAGAGACTTGTGGCTGCCTGATGGGAAGGGGAGGGGGAGGGGGAAGGGGAGGGAGTGGGAGGGATCAGGAGCTTGGGCTTATCAGACACAACTTAGAATAGATTTACAAGGAGATCCTGCTGAATAGCATTGAGAACTTTGTCTAGATACTCATGTTGCAACAGAAGCAAGGGTGGGGGAAAAATGTAATTGTAATGTATACATGTAAGGATAACCTGACCCCCTTGCTGTACAGTGGGAAAATAAAAAAAATTATAAAAATTAAAAAAATAAAATAAAAAATAAATGAGGTCATAAGATTGGAGCTGTGATCCCAAAAGATTAGTGACCTTCTAAGTGGAGACTCCTTCCCACTTCCTTTCTCCTCCCTTTCTCTCCATCCCCATCATGTGAGGACAAAGTGAGGAGGCAGCTGTTTGCAAGCTAGGGAGAGAGTTTTCACCAGAAATTGGATCAACTGTCACTTCCTTCTTGGACTCATAGCCTCTAAAACCTGTAAGAAATAGGTTTTGTTCTTTAAGCCATCCAGTCTATGGTATCTGTTATGGCAGCTCAAGCTAAGACATACTATATACAGGGGATTGTCTTTTGTCGCTTGCGCCCTCCCAAGAATTAGTGATGGTAGGAAAGGACTCCAGCTCAGCACTCTAAGTTATCTCTTATATGCAAAGAATTATAAAAATTTAGGGAATAACATTAAAAAGCACCACAATAAGTAAGGAAAATAGCCATGTTCATTAAAACAAGATGCAATACCATCAAGATATTAGTTTGAGGCATTCCAAAAAAAGAGGCAACAGATTTTCTGTAGCTCAACCAGCTTTTTCTAAAACTTATATGGCAAAACAAAGGACCAAGATACTCAGAAAGAATGCTCGGGAGAAAAACAAACAAACACACACTTAGGAGGATTCTGTACATGATATTAAGCCTTATTATGAACCTAGTAAGACAGACCAATGTATCTGGTGCAAAAATTAAAAAATAGGTCTGCATAGGGATCCCAGAAACAGTAAAATATGTATGCGGAAAGTTGTTATATAATAGAGCTGACATTTTAGATCAGTGGGGAAAAAAATAGATGGAAATAGTGGGGAAAAAAGTGAAATTGGGTCCCCATCCCACACCACATATAAAAATCAATTCCAGATGGATTAATGATTTATATGTAAAAGACAAATTTCAGAACTCTTAGAAACAATATGAGAGTACTTTTATGACATCAAGATTAATAATGCAGAAAACAAATCAAATGTAAGCCTGAATAGCAAAGTTAATATCAGATAAAATAAAGATCAAAGCATAAAAGATAAAGAGCAAAAATATATGGTGGAAAAGGAAGAGCATGAACATATGCACAGAAGGAAATAGACTCCAAAAATGTAGAGCAACAACTGAAAGAAAGTGAAAAGTAGGTAAGTCAACAATTGGAATTGGAATTGATTTCAACATGCCTCTCACAGAATCAAATAAATTAAACAGCAAAAATAGGAAAAAATAACTATTCAAATGAACATACACAACTATGTGAAAGATGATACCCAACAAAGAATTAATACAGATTTGTCAGAATAGAGAGCACTCACAAAAATTCATTATGGGTAGAAGAACTCAATGGAAACCTCAATACATTTTAAAAATACTAATATCAGGGCATGGGAGATGAGTAAAATAGAAGAGAGAGATTAAGATTTACAAACTCCTAGTTACAAAATATATGAGTCACAGGAATGAAATGTATAGCATAGGGAATATAGTCAATAATATGGTAATATTTGCTTTGTATGATGACATGCTTATTGTAGTGATCATTTTGTAATATATAGAACTATTGAATCACTGTGTTGTACACCTGGAACTAACATAGTGTTTTGATCGATTTACTTCAACAGCAACAAAAATAGTAACTGTGTGAGGTTGTGGATATGTTAATTAACTTGATTGTGGTAATCATTTCATAATACATATATATATTAAATCATCATGTGACACACTTTTAAAAATCACATGGTAGACTTTAATGTATACAATTTTTACCTGTCAATCATACCTCTTTAAAGCTGGAAAAAATTAATTTAAAAAATTAATATCATATCCAGTACACAGTATGAAATTTATAGCTATAAATGCATTAAAACAGGAAGAAATAGTGGGAAAAAATGAACAATGAAAGAAGTTGGGAAAAGGACAGTAAAGGAAATCCAATCAAACTAGAAGGAAGACTACAATGAAATAAGGAAAGATATGGAGTTCCCATCGTAGCTCAGTGGAAATGAACCTGACTAGCATCCATGAGGATGCATGTTCAACCCTGGCCTCACTCAGTGGGTTAAGGATCCACCGTGGCAGTGAGCTGTGGTGTAGCTCACACACACCTCAGATCTGGCGTTGCTGTGGCTGTGAGGTAGGCCAGGAGCTGTAGCTCTGATTTGACCCTTAGCCTGGGAACATCCATCTGCCGTGGGTGCTACCCTAAAAAGACTAAAATAAAATAAAATAAGGAAAGATAAACTATTTTTAGTTTTTAAGTGAAGAGAATTAAATCGATGGATGAGTTTCAAAAGTGATGCAAGGGCTGAAAAAAGTATACAGTGAGCAACTCAGAAAGACTAGCAAGACTAGAAAGACTGCTGCTAAGTGGGGGAGGGGCAGCTTCCCAGGCAGCACTGGGACCAGCTGGGTCTACTGGATAGAAACTGGAGCCTAAACAAGAGGAGGGAAACCACCGTGGTTTCTCCTTCCCTCTTAAGAGCTCCCCATTTCTCACCCCTGCTTCTGATCACCCCAACCAAGCAGGAGGCCAGCAGACAGAGGAGTCTGGAAAGTAGGGCTTATCTGGCCAATTCCTTTCTGGTGGATCCTGTCCACAGCACTGGCTGCTTGTCTACTAACAGCTCCCTCTGATGGGCTGCCAAGCCTTGGCTAGAACAGGCTTCCAGCTGTTGTTAGTATCTTGAAGCTCCCCATCTCTTTTTTGTTTTCCTTAGTCTGCCTACAAATCTATGGATTATAGATTAGCAGTCTCTTCGATCCTCTGAGGGCACCACTTGGTTTGTTTTTTTTGGCCACAACCACGACATGCAGAAGTTCCCGGGCCAGGGATCAAACTCATGCCACAGCAGCAAACAGAGCTGCAACAGTGGCAAAGCTGGATCCTTAACCCACCGAGCCACCAGAGTTTCCTGACTCAAATACCAAGGAGGAAATGTTAACTATCACATACTACACTAATAAATTAGAGACTCCTTGAACTGAGCTCACAAACTATTTTCCTCTGAAATCAACTTCCATTGTCAGAAAAAAAAAAAAATTCAGACACTAGATTAACAATGAGAGGATTCTTTCCTAAAATTTGAAAGATCTAATTTAGTCCATGAAAAATGCAACTTTTGGAGGTCCCCTTTTGTCTCAGTGGAAACAAATCCAACTAGTATCCATGAGGATGTGGGTTCCATCCTTGGCCTTTCTCAGTGGGTTAAGGATCTGGCCTTGTCTTGAGCTGTGGTATAGGTCGAACATGCAACTTGGATCTTGCATTGCTGTGGCTGTGGTGTAGACCAGGCAGCTGCATCTCTGATTCGACCCCTACCCTGGGAACTTTCATGTGCCTCAGGTGCAGCCCTTAAAAAAAAGGCAACTTTCTTTTCCAAACTTCTTCCTCCAATTAGGAAAGTATTGCAAGAGCAGTTTGACACTTGAGTTTCCTTAAATAGCATTGAAAGGGAGAAGGGCTTCAAAGTCAACCAAAAAAAAAAATAATAATAATAAGATTTTAAGTCCTTACAGTAGAAATGGCTCAACATTGTAAATCAGCTATATATAATAAAAATAAAAATCTTTTGTGGGACATACTGCACTGAATGCGTCCAGTCACTGGTTTCCAGTTGCTGTCAAACAAAAATTCTTCTTAAAAGTCTTTCACTATTTTTTCTTTTCTATCTTCTTGATTTTGAATGTTTAAAAATGAATAATTGAGAGAGAGCTGAAGTTGTCATCTGTAAATTTTATTATTTCTTCTTTATAGCCTATATAAGAGGGCATAAGGGCGTTCTTATTTTCCGTTTATTATAGATATTCTCAATTTCTGAACAAATTCCTTGAAAAGAGCAAAAAGAGTTATGTGTCAATTTATGGAAGATACTGTGCATTAAATCATTTCTATATGCAGGGGAAAATTCAAATCTACCAATATTAGTGCTATGTGTCACTTTTAGCATTAGAGTTCTTATCCTATTCTTGAAATATTTCCACCTGTGTTCTCAAGATCCTGAGAACAAACCCAGTCAGGCCCCTTGTTTAATTTTTCTGTTCAACCTAAGCATTGGCCAATAAGTAAGATGCTATTGGTTGATTGTCGACTTTAGAAAAAAATGAAATGAATGTTGTAGAGTTTGGTGGTATTGCTTCAGGCTACTTTGGATAGAAATTTTACTAGATTTCCTCTTGGTGAGAGTTCAAGCCACTTTGGTCATAAAATGGACAGAAAAATCTCTGGTTCTTTTGCCTCTTTATTTCCTTAAGGGAATACTCTCAGAGGCCCTTTTCAGTGGAAAAAATTGATGAGTAATTTTTTAAATTTTATTTTTATTATGGTATAGTTGATTTACAATGTTGTATCAGTTTTGGCTGTACAGCAAAGTGACCCAGTAAAATACATATATACATTCTTTTGTTCATACTATCTTCCATTGTGTTTTAATTAAAGAAAAAAAAAAAAAAAGGAGTTCCTGTTGTGGCACAGTGGAAACAAATCCGACTAGGAACCATGAGGTTGCACGTTCGATCCCTGGCCTTTCTCAGTGGGTTAAGGATCCAGAGTTACCATGAGCTGTGGTGTAGGTCACAGACATGGCTAGGATCCCACATTGCATTGCTATGGCTGTGGCTTAGGCCAGCAGCTGTAGCTCCAATTTGACCCCTAGCCTGGGAACCCCCATATGCTGTGGGTGCAGCCCTAAAAAGCAAAACAACAACAAAAACACAGTATCTTCATTATATGTTATGACATGTCTAAACTCTGAACTACCAAGCTACTCTCTATCATTACAATGAAGGGTTTTATCCCATATTTTTTTCCCTATGTTTCATTATTTTTCCTCTAAGAAGGAAAATAATTCAATTCTGACTTGAGAAATTCCAAGCACCTCCTTCAACTGTCTATGCTGGTGACAGAGCGAAGGAAGAACTGAGGATTATTTTTCATTGTACTAGAAATGTGTTGTCTTTCCTGTGTTAAAAATAGTCTATTAGACACTCTGAGGAGACAGAGAAGCAAATGTTTTGGAGAATGGGTCTCCTTGAATGGTGCGGCATCTGTTGATGTTTTCAAGGGCACAGTGGCCTTGTGATGGAGAGTCATACCTACAGTAAAGCCCTACAGATCTGATCCCATCTGTATAAGCAACCTATTTTTTACTCGATTCTATGATTTCTGACAAATCCTCATATATTGGATTATGTTTATGGGTCACACCTGTGACATAGGGAAGTTCCCAGGGTAGGGGTCCAATCAGAGCTTCAGCTGCCAGCCTACAGCAATGCCAGATCCAAGCCACATCTGTGACCTGCACTGTAGCTTGGAGTCTGGATCCTTAACCCACTGAGCAAGGCCAGGGATCGAACCCTCATCTTTATGGATACTAGACAGGTTCATTTCCACTGAGCCACAGTGAGAACTCCAAATCCTTATATGTTGTAGAAAATTATTTTACACAATTGAATTTTAAATATATCATTAATAATATTTACTTCCAAAAGTTTTTGCCCCAGTGTGTCTCAAAACAAAATTGAGCAAAGATAATTTTTTATCTGTCATACTATAGCAAATGTTTAAATAGGTATCTAAGTTCAAGGTCACAGGCTTTTGTGGCTAATAATCAATTCACAAGTTGGGATAAGAAAAGTGTTCCCATCTGCTTCATTCCCTCCAAGGTCACTGCCAGAAACTCAGGGGAAATCCGAGTCTGCTAAAGATCTTAAGAAATTCCAGTGGGTAGTAATTATCATCATGATGTGTTATTCAGCGATCTGAATTGAAATTAAGGAAACTAAACCAGAAAGTATTGACTTCAACTCTAGAAGATTGTTGGTGAAAAAGTGGGAGATAGAAGAAGAACTTAAAGAGGTAAACATACTCATAAAAACTTTTTCTTTAAGTTTCCTAGAGAAGCAAAATTTCAGTTTGAATTAGACTTAGAACAAGGATCTTCTATGACGGTTCTGGTGACATTTTGGGCTGGGAAATTCTTCACTATGGGCATCTGCCCTGTGCATTGTAGAATGATGAGCAACATCCCTAGCCTCAAATCAATAGGGGAGAGTACCAAGTATATACCACCAATTGGGACAACCAAACATCTCTCCACACATTACCAGAACCTCCTGGAAAGACAGATCATTCCCAGTTTTGAACCACTGGCTTAGAGAAAGGAATATTTCTTTAGATGGAGGAATAGGTGAGTTCAAGAAATTGACCATGAAAGAACGGTAAGTGGCAGATTGCAGGTTTCAAGACAGGTGGATGAGGTCAAAGGTATTTATGTAGGAACTTATTTTGGAGGGAAAAAATGATAGAATAATAGAGGAATCATGTCAGAGGGAAAGGATAGGAGAGTGAATGAGGAGATTTTAGATAAGAGAGGTGGTGAGTTGAAGAAATGTCTTATTTGAGAATAAGTAGACAGAGGGGGCCCAGGTGGGAATCAGGAGATGAGACTGGAATAGCTTCTTGTGAAGACTAAGTAGGAGGAAAATTATGGGTCATGGCTCTATGAGAACATTGAGGCTTTATGAACATGAGTCAATCAGAAGAAATCAATTGACCCTCTTGGAATATACAGCCAGTCATAATCGTCATGTCACCTACTCCAGGGAGACTCAGTTTTGAGAAGTATAACTAAAGGAACTATTTTTGTTATTCACCAAAAATTGGGAATTGGCAAGGCTCACAAGCCATAAAGTCAAAGGAGAAATTATTTCTATGTATCCATCAAGAACATTATTTTCAATGATACACCAGAGAAGCAGCAAGGCTCAAGTAAGTAATAGGGGGTGGGAATTAAGAGAGGGGAAGTTTCTCAGTGAGAGAGAAGGACAGGTTCTCTAAGAATAACAATGAGAGAGATAAATGGAAGCCATGGGTCAAAAGCTGAATTTCAGAGCCAAGAATCCTCACCAGTTCCAAGTGAAACAAAAAGCCAGAGAAGTTGTTAGAAAATGAGGTTAACAAAAAAAAAAAAAAAAAGATGGAGTCAATATTTTGGAAAAGTCATAAACATTGACACTAAAATAACCAAAGGTTAGGAAAAAGAAAACAGAAATATAAAGGATGATAATAAAAAACAATGTCCTTGGGGAACTATGTCCAATCTCTTGGGGTAGAACATGTTGAAAGATGGTATGAGAAAAAGAATGTATACATATGCAGACTGGGTCACTATGCTGTACAGCAGAAACTGACACAACACTGTAAATCAACTATACTTAAAAAAAAAAAAAAGGAAGAAAGAAAAAAGAAATAGAATGGCCACTGTACCTAACAGTTATTGGGTACATTCCTGATCTGGGTCACTTTATTTCATCCCATGACAACAAAAAAAATCCCTCCCTTCAAAAGAAAAAAAAACTCCCTTAAACTCAAGAAATTTTTAAAATGTCAAATCATTAACTGCATTGATTTTCAGAAGAAAGAACTTTAATCCATCATCTGTATCCAAAAATACTAAATCAAAATGTTCTATAAAGTTCCCACAACATAAATTACCCAAACTTTAAATATACTTAACAATTTTTCTTCAAATTTGGCTTCCCTTTCATTTCTCATTAAGAACTGAATTCCTGCCAAAGTTGAAATGTATAGTGAAATTAAAGTTTAAAAGATGCTTTCATGATTTTTGTGTGTGTCTTTTTAGGACTGCACCCACAGCACATGGAGGTTCCTGGGCTAGGGGTTAAAATCGAAGCTGTAGCTGCTGGCCTACACCAGAGCCACATCAACTCAGGATCCAAACCCCACGTCTGCAAACTACACCACAGTTCACGGCAACGCAGGATCCTTAACCCACTCAGCAAGGCCAGGGATTGAACCTGCATCCTCATGGATGCTAGTCAGATTTGTTTCCGCTGAGCCACGACAAGAACTCCTCATGTTTTCTTGCATGCGAAAAGATTGTGGATAACCTGTTAAAGTTTCCTTCAAATAGGCTAGGATTTTGTTCATGCATGAAAATTTTAACCTCACCACCATTCTTTTTTTTTTTTTTTTCCGGCTATATCTGAGGCATGTGGAAGTTCCTCGGCCAAGAATCAAACCCACACCACAGCTGCATGGCACAGTGAGTTAAGCATACCTTTAACTCACTGTGTCAGTAGGGAAATCCTTACCACCATTCTTTAGTTAATTTTTTAGAAAAATTAAAAAAAAAATTCAGATTCCTTTCATCAGAGAAAAGGTGCAATGTGGAAAAAATTGTCTTTAAATTACTTCTTTAAACTCATTTCTTAAGGTAAACTATTTTTTCTTTCAATTACTTTTGTTTTATTTTTTTGTTTTTTGTTTTTGTTATTTGTCTTTTTGCCTTTTCTATGGCTGCTCCCGCGGCATATGGAGGTTCCCAGGCTAGGGGTCCAATCGGAGCTACGGCTGCGGGCCTACACCACAGCCAGCCACAGCAACGCCAGATCCGAGCCATGTCTGCGAGCTATACCACAGCTCACAGCAACGCCAGATCCTTAACCCACTGAGCAAGGCCAGGGATCGAACCCACAATCTCATGGCTCCTAGTCAGATTTGTTAACCACTGCACCACTCAGTTACTTTTAATGCAACATTGAAGATTGATTTCAGATGAGACTAAGCTATAGAGAAAAGGACCGACCTCTAAAACTAGGCAAGTAGGAAGGAATCTAGTATATTTCTCTTCAGGCTTTATCTATAAATGACTACAAAATCAGACTCTGTCATCCTCAAGAAATGTTTTCAATTTTTACTTTCTATAATTGGTTAGAAAAACACAGTCTACTGAATGTGTTTTTTATTTTTATTTTTTTATTTTTAATTTTTTTACGGCTGCATCTGTAGTACATGGAAGTTCCCAAGCCCCTAGTTCCCAGGCTAGGGGTCAAATCAGAGCTGCAGCTGCCAGCCTGCACCACAGCCATGGCAACACTATGTCAGGTTCTTAACCCACTGAGCCACAACAGGGAATCCGAATGTGCATTTTAAGGTTACCCATCCTTCTCCTCATATTCTGAATCTTCCTATTATCCACTTAATGTTCCTTAACACTCATCACATTACATCTAGACTTTTGCAGTCATTTCTATTTCTTCAATTTTTATAAGTAGCAATTAATCATTAATAAATAGAGGTCATAATCACTAATAAGTAATACTCTAAAAAAACAATGCAAACTGGCTGTTACAACAGCCAAAGTATGGAAATAAAATATCCAAACCCACTTGCAGTGTTTACTGAAGGTCTGTTTACTACAGTGCAACCCAGGAATTCTTTTTTTTTTTTTTGTCTTTTTGGGGCCGCAACCAAGGCATATAGAGGTTGCCAGTCTAGGGGTCACATCAGAGCTGTAGCATCTGGTCTACACCATAGTCACAGCAACACGGGATCCAAGTCATGTCTGCCACCTACACCACAGCTCACAGCAACACCGGATCCTTAACCCACTGAGCAAGGCCAGGGATCAAACATGTGTCCTCATGGATGCTAGTCATATTCATTTCTGTTGAGCCACAATGGCAACTCTTGACCCAGTAATTCTTAGAGGTGTATATCTTAGGTACTTGAGTATCTATGTCCACCAAAAAGCATGTCCGAAGTGTTTATATCAGGGTTAAACAGAATATCCAAAAATTGAAAAGAATCCAAGTGTATCTAAACAAAATATAGGATAACAATGGGAAATTACACTGAAGAAAAAAAAGCATTGAATAACAAATTCAGCAATGTGGCAGAATACAAGATAAATATTTTTTATTTTTTATTTTAAAAAATTGTCATGCCTGCAGCATGCAGAAGTTCCCAGGCTAAGGATTAAACCCATGCCCCAGCAATAACCTGAGCCACAGCTGTGACAATGCTGGATCCTTAACAATTAGGCCACCAGGGAACCCCAAGATAAATATTATTTAAAATCAATAGTACTCCATACAACAGCAATGAAAAAACAATAATGAAATTAAGAAACAACCTCATTTGAAATAAAAAAAATACCTACTAATAAAATTTAACGAAAGAGGTATAACTCACACAATAAATAAATTCAATAAAAATTGCTGAAAGAAATGAAAGAAGATCCAAATAGAAAAATAGTCCAAGTTCATGGACTAGAAGACAACATTAATAAGATGGAAATCCTCCCAAATTGATCAACAGATTTATTGTCAACCCTATCAAAATCTCAGCTCCTTTTTTTTTCTTTTGCTGTTTAGGGCCGCACCTGCAGCATATGGAAGTTCCCAGGCTAGAGTTCAAATCGGAGCTACAGCTGCCTGCCTACACCACAGCCACAGCAACTCGGGATCTGAGCTATGTCTGTGACCTTCACCACAACTTACAGCAACACCAGATCCCTGACCCCACCGAGTGAGACCAAGGATCTCAAACCCGCATCCTCACAGGTACTAGTTGGATTTGTTTCTGCTGCACCACAACAGGAACACCTCAACTACTCTTTTTTTTAAAAAATTAAAAATCCAGAACCAAGTTAGCCAAAAATGTCTTGAAAAAAACTAGAAAGGTAAAGGACTTACACTTTCCAATTTCTGGTTTAAAAATGTAATACAAAGCCATAGTAATCAAGAGAGTGTAGTAGTGATATAAAAAAGACAAAGATCAATGAAGTAGAATTGGTAGTTCCAGAAATAATCTTAACATATATTGTTAATTAATTTTTGATAAAAATGCCAAGACAATTCAGCAGGAAAAGAATTGTCTTTCCAATAAATTTTGCCTGGAAATTTAGATATCCATATGAAAGAAAATTTGGACCTACACTCTATATCACACACCAAAATTAACTCAAAATGGATCACATGTCTAAGTGTAATATCTACAATTACAAAGTTCCTAAAAGAAAACATCAGAGTAAATCCTTAAATTAAGCAATGATTTCTTAGATGTGATACCAAAAGCAAAGCAACCATAGAAAAAATAGGTAACTAGAATTCACTAAAATTAAAAAATTTTGTGCATCAAAGATGCTATGAAGAAGGAGTTATTCCATGCAACTGGAAATGAAAAGATAGTTGAGGTGGTAAAAATTATATCAAAAAATAGACTTTAAAACAAGAACTGCAACAAGTGTGGTTCCCGTAGTGGCACAGTGGAAACGAATCTGACTAGGAACCATGAGGTTGCGGTTTCGATCCCTGGCCTTTCTCAGTGGGTTAAGGATCCAGTGTTGCCGTGAGCTTTGGTATAGGTCACAAACAAGATTCGGATCTCATGTTGCTGTGGCTGTGGTGGAGGCCAGCAGCTACAGCTCCGATTAGACCCCTAGCCTGGGAAACTCCATATGCTATGGGTGCGGCCCTCAAAAGACAAAAAAACAAAAGACAAAAAAACAAAAAAAAACAAAAAAACAAAAAAAAAGAACTGCAACAAAAAGAAAGAAGGACATTATGCAATGATAAAAGGATCAATCAAGTAGGAGATATAACATGGAACATTCTCCAAGGTAGATAACACGATAGATCACAAAACATGTTTCAATAAATTTAAGAACACTGAAACCATACCAAGCATCTTTTCTGACCACAATGTTATGAGACATGAGTCAACTACCAAAAAATCTTGCAGTAATCATAAGCACATGGAGACCAAACAAACAAAGCAAAATGGAAACAGACTCATAGATACATAGAGAACAAATGGGTAGTTGTTAGAAAGAATGAGGATAGGGCCACAAAATAGGTAAAGGTGATGAATTAAAAGGTAGAAACCTCTAGTTATAAATAAGCCGTGGGAATAGAATATACAGCATAAGGAATATGGTCAGTAATATTATAACAACTTTCTATGGGGACAGAAAGTAACTGTACCTATTGTGATATCATTTCATAATGTATTTAAGTGTCAAACAACAATGTAATACACCTGAAAGTAACATAATATCGTACATCAACTATTTTTCAACAATAGTTAATTAATTAATATCATCAGATGTTGGGAAAAAAATGGTAAAAAAAAGACAACAGACAGAATGGGAGATAATATTTGCAACTCATATACCTAAAAGGGACTTATATCTAAAATACATAAAGAAACTGAAAACTCAATAATAAAAACCAAATAACTTAATTTTTAAAATAGGTAAATGATGTGAATGGATATTTCTCCAAAGAAAGTATACAAACTGCAATAAGCACATGGAATATGCACATCATTATCGTTAACATTAAGTAACACCGAATCTGAGCTGTGTCTGTGACCTACAACACTGCTTGTGGCAATGCTAAGTGCTTAACCCACTGAGCAAGGCAAAGGATATAATCCACATCTTCATGGATACTAGTCGGGTTGTTAACCCACTGAGCCATAATGGGAACACCATCCCATGGATCTTTGTGAAAGGATCTTCACTAGGAAATGGAGCAAAAAACTTTCTTATAAAAAAATAGGACTATGAGTTTCATTAGACTATTTCTTTTACATATTTATCATAGTCCAACCATATTAATACAAAGTAAGAGTTCTAATAGTAGGAGTCCAAATTAAGAAGATTCTTAAAAATCCCTCTACATGTTTTTTTGAAAATTTGTGAATGTTACATTCTCCATGAAGTTATAATACGCTTACTAATATTTTATGAAGTACTTTCACGTGAATTGTCTACCAAGGTAACTTTCCAGCATATGTTATCATCATCATCTTTATAGAGAATCATGTGTATTAAATAAGATTTCCTAGCCAGAGAATGGGAAACAAATATTGGAATAAAGGATTTTTAACTCGATCTTTTCTTCTTAACATCATAGCAATTCTACTGTTTTGCTACATCTGGGTGACTAAGAAAGTGCTAACACAATTGTTTATTTTAACTTTGCGCAATCTATAAAGAGCATACATACACTAATATGGAGCAGAGATCGATGAAATACATATGGCTATCACTCTGTAATAACCAGCCAAATCAAAATATGGAAGGTTCTTATGCCATTTCTTGTTCAACATTTATTCTCCCAGAGGTAATCAATATTCTGGCTTATATTATTATTAAATTGATCAGTTCTTGAACTTCATGTAAGTGGAATTGTACTGTCTGTATTCTTCTGTGTCTGGCTTTTTTTTGCTTACTAAAATGTCTGTGAGATTCATTTATAATGTGTATATCATAGCTGGGTCTTGTTCTTTCTTTAAAAACATCTTTATTGACATCTATTCCACAAAGGATAAAATTCACCCATTTGAAGTACACAGTTTAGCATTTCCTACTATATTCAAAGAATTATGCAACTATCACCAAAATCTAATTTTAAACACTTTTAATATCTCCAAAGAAATCTCACACACATTAGCAGTCATTCCCCATTGCTATCTAACACACTTCCCCTCCCAATCCTGCCCAGCCCCAAGCAAACACTAATCTACTTTACACTTCTGTAGATTTGCCTGATCTGGACAATTTCACATAAATGGATTTATTTGGTATGTGGCTTTTTTCACTTAGCATAATACTTTCAAGATTCATCCTTATTGTAGCATAATATCAGTATCTCTCTCTTCTTTTTTTTTTTTTTTTTTTTTTTAGGGCTGCACCTGTGGCATATGGAGGTTCCCAGGCTAGGGGTCGAATTGAAGCTATAGCCTCTGGCCTATGCCACAGACACAGCAATGCCAGATCCAAACCATATCTGTGACCTACACCACAGCTCATGGCAACACTGGATCCTTAACCCACTGAGCAAGGCCAGGGATTGAACCTGCGTCCTCATGGATACTAGTCAGATTTGTTTCTGCTGAGCCATGATGGAACTCCAATATCAGTATCTTTTATTGCTGAATAACGTGCCCATTTATGAATATGCCACTTTGGGTATTGTGAATAATGGTCCTTTAAATATTCTTGTATAAGATTTGTGTAGACATATAATTTCAGCATTTTAAGGAACTGCCAACTGTTTTCCATAGTGGCTGCACCACCAAACATTCCCACCAGCAACGGAGCAGAGTTCCAGTGTTTCCGCATCTTCACCATCACTAGCTATTGTTCATCTTTACCATTATAGCAGGCCTAGTAGCTGTGAGGTAGAATCTTGCTGTGGCTTTGATTTACACTTTCCTAATGATAATGATGAGCATTCCGTGTGCTTATTGGCAATCTGTATGCCTTCTTTGGAAAAATATCTATTCAGATCATTTACCTATTTTACAAATTAAGTTATGGTGTTCCCAGTGTGGGTCAGTGGAAACAAACCCGAGTAGTGTCCATGAGGATGTGGATTTGATTCCTGTCCTCCCTCAGTAGGGGTTAAGGATCCAGCGTTGCCATGAGTTGTGCTGTAGGTTACAGACGTGGCACGGATCTGGTGTTGCTGTGGCTGTGGTGTAGGCCAGAGGCTACAGCTCCAATTTGACCCCTAGCCTGGGAACTTCCATGTGCCATGGGTGAGGCTCTAAAAAGCAAAAAAATAAAACAAGTTATTTGGTTTTTATTGTTGAGTTTTAAGTTTCTTTATGTATTTCAGATATGAGTCCCATTTAGGTATTTGACTTGCAAATATCTCCCATTCTGTGTGTTGTCTTAATATTATCATGTTGCAGTGGCATAGCATAGGCTGGCAGCTGCAGCTCTGATTAGACCCCTAGCCTGGGAACCTCCATAAAGAAAGAAAATCCATGGAAGAAATTTCCGTATTTTTAACATCACCTGATGACTGATTTACTATTTGACATATGGATGTCTTTATCTTTAAAACATGTACAAAAAAAAAAAATAGAGGAAAATATGTGGCCTGTACCTAACAAGGAATTGGGCTTCTCTAGACACATTTGTGTATTGTTGTCACTCAGCTTTATGCTATTTTCCTATTTATTTTCTCCCTTAGCTTCAGTTCTCTAACGTACCTTAACTTGTTTTATCACACTGTCTGTCCCTTGAAAGTCTATATCAAGTCATCTTTAGAAGGGGATGTTATAAAGAAAATAACTAAATCAGAACCCAATTTGTTAACCTCTTCACCACAGATGTCAAAAACACAGATAGCAGTCCAGTAAGAAATAGCCACAGACGCCCTGTTTCACAGAATTTGCTGAAGGAGTTTTCTTGGTGCCCTTTATGCTCACAGAGGGCTGGGGCCTTGGGTCCATTCTGCTGATGCCACTAGCCCAAGCAGCAGAGCTGTGTCTGTCTTGTGGTTAGTACTTAATTAGGGCTTGTTAAATTAATTAATACTGCCTCCAAAATCCTTTTTTTTTTTTTCACTTTATCAGAGCCCTGACTACAATTATACCAATTTTCTAGTATGGTTTACGTGAGAGGCAGAATGAAGAGAAAATTACGTCATTGATATTGAGCAAAGCAGATATTCTTTTAGCATTTTTTAATGGATGGTTGTTTTGGTTTTGGTTTTCGCTGTTATTGTTTTTAATATAGATAATTAAACTGGTTAAATATGGAATTTTCCATGAAATACACTTGTTACTTTAAAGTCTACAAGATGTTTTATTACTCTTTCCTTACATAGGTATTATTGTAAAGTAATATACAACTTAATTTTTTATAAAATAAGTCATTTCTTTAAATCAGGCAGTGCTCTTAATGTATCAGTTTCACATGAGGTATCTGTGTTGTAATTTACGGAAAAGATAGTGAAGAGGTTTCTTAAAAAGACATATATGGAAGGGAGAACAGGAGAAGAGAGAAGAACAATAAAAATATTGTAAGCTGGGAAGCAGAAGAACGAACTTGTAGCAGTTAATTTCCCAGGAATGAAGCCTGAGCTGGCAGCGAGGAACACTGAGAGCCAACTTCATCTCCACTACAGAATTCTCAAAGGACTCAGACACTAGTAGCAACAGGCACTTCAGAAGTAGGGTGAGGGAGAGAGAGGCTGGAAATTAAAATGCTTGAGCACAGGCATCAAAAGAAGCATTTACTCTCCCAAAGGCTCCACCACTGGGTGCCACAGAGTGAAAACCCTCCCCTCCTCCTGGCAGTGAAAGCAGCTCTTTTTGCCCCTTTCCTGTTCGCCCATTGCTGTCTCCCTCTAATCTTAAAAGAACCTAATTACAGAATGAGATCACTAGGCCATATAAGCAAACTCCTGACTTATGCACATCTGAAGGCACACCATGCCTTGTCTAATCTATTGATTCTTTTCCTAGATTAAAAGAAGTAAGCACGAAGAATTAAATAGTTAAAAAATGACTAGATCTTTAGCCCCAGCGGCCCTCTTAGCAATCTGCAGGCAGGTCACACAGGCAAGATAAAAAAAGAAGAGAGAGCCAGCCAGTCTGTACTCAGTGGAGAATGCCGAACCCAATCTCCTGGCTCGATGACTCACTTAGCTTCTTCCCCTCCTTTCTCTTTTAAAAGCAGTCATGGCTGAGCAGAATCTTCAGAATTGGTCTCTGAACAAGAGTCCACCTTCTCCCAGATTGCCAGCTTTTCTGATTAAAGCACCTTTTCTTCCAACTCACATGCCTCTCAAATTATTGGCTTCTGAGTGGCAAGCAGTCGAGCTTGTGTTCAGTAACAGCAGAACACTATCGATTCATTCTCAAGAGAGGATAAATGATAAATGGAAGGCCTTTGTACCAGGGATGCCAGGCACAGTTGAGACTATCATCTTTTAAACAAAAAACGAGTATTAAGTAGAAATATGCCCACTGAATGCTGAAATTCCCAACCTTCAGAGCACTGGCAGCCAGACCATTATGCTCTAGAGAGAAACTCTTCTCTGAGTAAGCCCAAGAGGAAAGCTATAAAGTATTTACACTGGGATATCCCAATAAACAACTAAGTAGATGCACCCTACACTGAAATTGAATGTCAGCCATCCCATCAGCCATGCTAAGAGCTTACAGTTAGCTTTTAGTGCATAAAAATGCAGCTTTTTGTATAGTGACCCTACAACCACCCAATTTAAGTTCTACCCCATAACCACCCAATTTAACCTTAATGTTTGTAGATAGTAATTATTTGCATATTCCTTAGACTATTCCACATAATCAATCAAGGCATTTTCAAGTAGAGACAGTTTTACATATTTTCTGATCTTTTGGCTTTTTATTACCTTTCTTGTCTAATTGTGAAGACTAGGCTATCCAGTACAATGTTGAACATCAGTAGTGAGAGTTAGCATTCTTATCTTGTTCCTGATCTTATGGAGAAAGCATTTACTTTTCCAAAATTAAATATAATATTAGTAAGAATTCCTGCTGTGGTGCAACAGGATTGACAGTGTCTCTGCAGCAGCAGGGACTCAGGCTCCATCCCTGGACCAGCACAGTGGGTTAAGGATCTGGCATTGAAGCAGCTGTGGCATAGATCCCACAACTCTGGCTTGGATCCCTGGCCTGGGAATTCCATATGCCGTGGGACAGCCACAAAAGAAAAAACATATATGTTAGTAATGTTTTCCCATGTATGCCCTTTATCAGACTGAGGAAGTTCCCTTTTCTAATTTGATTAAATGTTTACCATGAATGAATATTAAATTTTTTCAAACATTTTTCTACATCTATTGAAATGATAGCATTTTTCTTCTTGATTACATGAATTAAATTGATCAATTTTCAAATGCTAAATCAACTTTTCCTTCCTGGACTTATTTGTTAACATTTTGTTAAAAATATTTGTTCACAAGGCTTACTGGTATGTATGGCTGGATGGATTTTTAGTGGTTCTGTCTGGCCTCAGTATCAGGGTGATATTGACCTCAAAAATGCATTTAATAGAACCATCATCCTCTATTTTAATGGAGCCATCATCCTCTATTTCCATGTCTATTTTGTGTAATATTGGTATTATTTCTTCCTTTAACATTTAATAGAATTCACCAATTGAGCAATCTGGGCCTGAGTTTTCCAATTTGCTTTCTTGTCTTCCACTCTTAAATACATATAAACATCCAAGGATTTCTCCTGATCTGAAGGTACAATCAACTAGTAAACTTTGAAGAAACATATCCCAATAGTGGACTTTAGATTTGACTGGTCCATGGTGGTTCTTAGCATCAGTACTTTTTAAAGGTCCCTAAGTGACTTTGATTATACCCAGGATTGAGAAACTTCGAGATAACATAAAAGCTAGAGAAAAACAACCAGAAAAGAGCCAACTAGAAAAAAAAAGTGGGTATTGTACAAACAAATGACTACTCTAAAGAAACTAGTACTGAAGTTCCTGCAGTGGCACAAATGGATGGGCAACATCTTGGGAGTGCAGGGACATGGATCCCCCGCCCAGCACAGTGGGTTAAGAATCCTGTGTTTGCAGCTTAGGTCACAACTGTGGCTCAGATCTGATCCCTTGTCCAGGAACTCCATATGCTGTGGGGTGGCCAAAAAAGAAAAAAAAAAAAAAAAGAAAGAAACTAGTAATGGTATCATCAAAGACATCAGAGAAGACACTGAGACTGTAGAACAATTTAAAAAAATATATAATAAAAATAAGAACAGATTGTTGGACTCAGAAATTAAGCAGAGCTGATGTCAAATGCTGGATCTCCACATTTACTGGCTTTGTCAGCTTGAGCTGTTAAGTTCTTTGAGACTCTGTTTCTTTGTCTACAAAACAGCAATAATAAATGCATCTACCTCATGGGTTTCTGTGAATATTAAATGAGATAATACTTGGAAAATAGGAGAGTGCCTACCACATGTAGTAACTTGTAGTACATAGTTGTCACTCTAGTTGAAACTCCTTTTATTGTTACTTGTTGTATTGAGTCAAATAGGAAAATTGCTCTTGGCTGTATTCAATTAAATAAGCTATGCAGGAGTTCCCAGATGTTACAGTGGGTTAAGGATTTGGCATTGTCATTGCTGTGGCTCAGGTCTGCTTTGGCACAGGTTTGTTCCCTGGCCTGGGAACTTCCACATGTCACAAAATAAAAGAAACTATCTAACTGGCGAAATTACTATCCAGCTCTAAAAAGCAAACAATCCATTATTAGTCAGTGTGTTATTGAATCAATCCAGCGGCCCACCACTTACAAAATCAAAACTCACAGATGTTGGTAGAAAGGAAAGTCGCGTTAATCAGAATGCCGGCAATCTGGGGAGGTGATGGACTCAAATCCAGAAACTGCCTGGAAGATTCTGCTCAGCCATGAAAATTTTTAAAGAGAAACAGGGAAATAACCTCAGTTAATCATAGAGATAGGGGGTCAGAGTCACCACCATCCCCCACTGTGTCCAAGCTTGTCCACTCTTCATGATGATCCTCTAGATGTTATGTCCACACAGTTCATTCGGAAGATTATTGAATGTCATCTATTAATTACTCATTCCTTATTTCTGCTTCTTTGATCTATAGAAAGAAACTACAAGTTAGGCAAGGTACTGTGTGATTAAAAGATTTGAGAGAGTTCGTGCCATCGTGGCTCTGCAGAAACAAATCTGACTAGCATCCGTGAGGACACAGGTTTGATCCCTGGCCTCTGTCAGCAGGTTAAGGATCCAGCAGTGCCATGAGCTGTAGTGCAGGTCACAGACAATGGCTTGGATCTGGCGTTGCTGTGGCTGTGGTGCAGGCCGGCAGCTATAGCTCTCCAATTAGACCCCTAGCCTTGGAACCTCCATACCTCTATATGCTGCACGCCCTAAAAACCAAAAAAAAAAAAAAAAGATTTGGAAGGTGTGCTTGAGCCGGAGATGAGTAGAGCATGGGGTTCCTGGTTTAAGGTGAATTATAATATAGCTTTGCTCAAGTGACAAGGAAAGGGACTTCGTGCTGAGGGCAGTTTCCTGCAAAGAGCTACTTATAAGAAGAGAAGGGTACAACCAGGGGAAATGATATAAATTAAAATTTGTTTAATGAAGTGATTACTCATGTCTAAATGTGTCTTCATTTATAAAAATCAGCTTGGAAGTTGCTTGCTCACATTTTCTCAGTATTTGGTACAAGTTCAAGTTTCAAGAACCCTGGAGGCTCAACAGCATCTGTGCCGGAAATCATAGAACAAACTAGAAAGATGGCATTATGGGTGATCATTCATCATATATTTTCTTAAACTTTAATCTGGCTTCATTATCAAGGTTCTCTAATTCAGTAACATTTAAATTTTAAAGTAAAACAAACCACAATTAAAGCTACAATTCTCTCCTTCTGCAGCAGATTATTTTGACTTCTCAAGGCTAGAAGGAGGATTAAATAATAATACCATGTTTGGTACATACCCTCCAGAAATGTTCACTGACTTTCATCATCGTCACTGTTATGATTCAGGGTAGGATTAACTAATGATGAACCTGAAATTCCTCACACACATTGTGAGATTGTTAACCTGGAACAGCTCCGTATCTTCTGACCCCAAGAATTTCACTTAGAATTGTTACTTAGGACTTGACAGTGGTTTCCTTGCAGGTATATTCTGTCTGTGACCTATCAGTTTGGAACAGAGAAAGGTTGATTGCAGGGCCAAACAAAGAAAAACGGTGGCTTGTACTCAAAAAACACCCCCAATTTCCAGGAGGGTTATGGCAAAGCTTAAAGGCCATGTGAGGGAGGACTATTACAGGGTATGTGATCAGTTCATCTATGATTCTCTGATTGGCTGATGGTGAGGGAACAAGGCAGTGTTATAGAGGTTCACATTATCCATCTTTAGGCACCAGAAGGTCTGGGGGCTATGTGCTTATGGTCCTCAAGTAGTTAATTTCTTCCATTTGGTGATGGATTGAGCATCTGAAAACCCCAGCAAATATGCATCAGATACTATTTTCTGGGTGCTTCAGAGAGGAACTATGGCAGAGGCTATGGGGAGAGGTCTGTCCTGGAAAGGATCCATAGTTCCTGCTCAGTAATGATTGTACTAAAGATATAAAGAACTTGGAGCCAGAATCATCTGGTCAGTCCCCATCCATGACTTATAACATTTTGCCTTGTAGAACCAGCCAAAGATATGAAAATAGCTTGTTCAAGAGTGATTCAGACTTAGAGTCTTAAATTGGACTTAACTGGCAAGATGCCTTTCCCTGGTACTTTTTATCTATTTGAACACAGGAGAGGAGAATTCAAATCCTTTGAGGTAACACAAGTGCCATCAGTAGTGTCATCTCATGTACATGGACTTGTTTGTCAGGGATCTGTGTGCTGACTCTGATCCCATTCCATGCTGTTAAGACAAAGGAGACATCAGTAAAACATCATAAACTTCAGAAAAAAGTCTCAGCCATCAATAAAATTTCATTTGGAAATTTCAGACCTGAAATTAATAGTGCTTAGATGATCAACAAAATGTGTTTTAGAATCATCTTTTCCAGAGATGGCCAATAAAGGAAAATCATAAAATTCCTCAGGTTACAAAATACTCACTGGAAAAGCCCAATTTTCATGCTCCAGCTGTGACTTGGGAGAATATGTAAAGTCTGGATCTTTATTCAAATAATCTCTGCTGGTAATCAAATAAAATCAACTCTCTTAAAGGGATATATTCTTAAAGCCTTGGTGAGTGTCACTTGCTGGAGGTGATATCACGTTAGCAATAGCACATTTGATAAGGATGCAGTAGGATAGTTGCATAGGTGGTTGTGGGGGTCTCAGCAGGGGAACATTGATGGGGGGGAGTTTTGGGAGATCACTGTGGGTTGGTGATTGCTCAAGAGGGCCATCAGAACAAGCCAGGCTCGCTTGACTAGTCAAAGCACAAGATATGCCTCATGTCATTGGGTGGGGGATGGGGTGAGGCCTGCAATCAGGTTCAGACCAAGGGCAGGAGTTTAAGGGCCGCCCTTCTGCTAATATGAATAAGCACCATGACAGTCCTAGTTAGATTTTATAGGGTCAAATACTGTCCTACTGGATACCAAGGAGGAGCTGCTACTAGAAGAAAGAGGAAGAAGAGGTGTTTTCCCATCCCTCTCTTCTTGGATGATAAAACTGTAGCCCACATAATCCTCAGGATAGAGCCTCCTTACCTGCCAGCTTGCATCTCTCACAAGCATCCTATCTTAATAAATCTATTTCTTGCCTATGACTTTGTCTCTCAGTGAATTTTTTCTGTGAGGAGACACAAAGAACATGAACCTTGGTAAATGCAGACAGCTGGTGAGTGATTCTAATTTAAAAACCTTGGATTCAGGAGTTCCCATCATGGCTCAGCATGTCTGACTAGCATCCCTGAGGATGCAGGTTTGATCCCTGGTCTTGCTCAGTGGGTTAACAATCTGGCATTGCTTTGAGCTATGGTGTAGGTTGCAGACTCGGCTCAGATCTGGCATTGCTGTGGCTATGGTTGTGGCTGGTGGCTACAGCTCCAATTTGACCTCTAGCCTGGGAACTTCCATATGCCCTGGGTGTGGACCTAAAAAAGAGGGAAAAACAAAAAACAAAAAAAACTTGTAAAACCATGGGTTCCAGCCCCAACCTGGGTTCAGGTCAAAAATGTTGACAGTTTCACCTTCAAATGGGACAAATGATCAGTGAAGTGAGGTTCTGAACAATAGGAACCTGGGCAAGTGCAGGCAATTTTCTTCTTTTCTTCTTTTCTGTATTCTTAGGAACATCTAACCTATTTAGAAAACCATAGAAAATAACACCAGGAATCTAACAATCATCTGCACATTAGGCAAAATGCCTGAAATAATGTCTTTAGAGCTTTATGAATAAAAAAATACAGTTGTACATACTCATATCAAGAACTCTAATTTTGAGATTGCCTTTCTCCTTAGAGAATGTCTCTTAAATGACTCAGATTCTTATCTCTTTGGAGGGAGACTTGTTAATTTTAGATCCAAAATTGCCCATTTATGGACCTCTTTCCAACGCCCATGGGGACAAAACATTTTCTGCGAGGGCTCCTAAAGGGATAGGCCTACCAAGAATCGTGCAGATCCTAAATCACCCAAAGCAATGGAAATTTTGAAAACCATTATTTTCCCCCAAAGTTTAGAAAGGTGTGAATATTTTTTCCCTTCTATTCCTGTGATGCTCTAGTTATTCCTTCTGTACTTATATTTCCTCAATCTCTAAGGAGCAATTTTACCATGCTGAGATGGTTGTGCTGCCATTTGGAAGATCCCCTCCCAGTGGGGTGGGGGGGAAGAGAATCTGGGACAATACCTTCTACTTACCTTACTTATCTCATTGATAGAATTTTCCCTGGAAAATGCCAAAGTGGATGATGTGACTATTGGTACTGTGGGTATATCAAACATCCACATTTTTCATTTATCTGAGAAGAAGAAAAATCTTATTAGAAATCTCAGAAGGTGTTTGTTGCTTTAAAGACTGGTGGTTTTGTACAGGGGATGTAAGTCATCCTGTAAAATGATTCTTAAGTGGCCCTTTGGCCTGAAGAAGGACTTCCTGTTTTGCTCTTCAGAAAAATAACTGTGTTGCAAGTGGGTTTGGCCAACAAAGCAGGGATTCCTTATGGCATTGGACTGTGTTTTAATTCTTCCCTGCTTGCCACTCATTGATACCTCTGAGACTCACTAAAATGACAAACTAATTTCTCCAAAAACAGTCTTGTAGATAAAGGAAGAGGAGCATTTTTTTTTTTTAAGAGAAGCCAGAAGGGCATACTCCCATAGAAAGTAAGAGGTCAGCTGGTCTGAAAAACAGCCAACTCCAGTTGTGTTATGGAAACTGACCCTGGCACTGATGCTCATATGGAGGATTCCAGCAAGATTTCATCACTTCACTTCACAGGCTATGGTATTTATATGGGAGGAGCTAGTTTAATGAGCTGTTTCACCAGCGTCTTAACTCTCACTGCAAATATTTCTCCAGAAGCCAAACCCTCAACCCCATTCATTTTGTGGGCTTGAAGTATTAATTATAGTTTAGATTCTACAAAAAACAAGTAGAAGAGTCATAAGCTTCTATGTCTATTGGCTCCTAAAGTGCTTAGCCATGGATATTTTTCTTAATCCGTGTTAGCCTCAGTTTTAGCAGGACGTTTAGAATTTTAGGGTCAGTATAATCGAGAGATCTTAAAGTTCTTCACAAATCTAATTCCTTAAAGGAGCACCTGCATCATTTTATAATATATGCTACTAGTTCAGGCTTAAAAACACCACAAAGGGGAAAATTAATTACTTCATATACACAGACCAACTTTAGTTCAAATCTCAATTTAAGACAGTTAAAGGTGACTTTTATGTCAAGCTATTTTTGTAAATTGTTTTAAAACTTTCAGGAGTGTACTCTTAAAAAACCATCATTTATAAATATGTAATATTTTCAGTTTCCAAGGGACAGGAAAATAAAGTGCTCTCACACTTTAAAAATACATGATTTCAGAAAAAGGTTTTAATATTTACATAAGGCATTTGTCTTATATATATTTATATACACACACACACATATATATGTATATATGACAATCTCTAATTTCTGTAAGAAAATGAATTCTGCTTTTCGTATTGGTTTTTTAAATCCTGATTATCCCACAGACATAAAATTTAACTACTATCCACTATACATTAGAGGGAATAAAAATATAGCAATCATGAATTTAGTTTCATGTCCTTTAATCAAAGCTCTTTCTTCCCAGAGACAACAACTTTCCCCACAGATTCCTATCTTTGAAGGGATTTATAATATAATAAATAACTTTCTATTCCTCAAAGTCTATAGAGGGAAATCCCACATCCCAAAAGAAAAGAGAAGCTTACAAACAGAAAAAAAAATAGCATTTGTATTTCACCCTTCACCATTCTCCATATTCAACTGTATTTACTGATCTTTAAGAAGCCCTAGTGCACTCTTGTCAGAAAAAGGAAACTCCACAATGTAAGAAGTCTCTTTAATGTGGAAAGTCTGAAAAGGCAAAATGCCCAAGAGCCTCAGCTTTGCAAGCCTCACATGAGAGAGGGGATCCAACATATGTATTTCCTTCAAATGTCTTTAAAAAGGAGTAGACAACCTAAATGTCCATTGGCAGAGGACTGGATAAAGAAGATGTGGTACCTATATACAATGGAATATTATTCAGCCATAAGACAAAAAAATAATGCCATTTGCAGCAACATGAATGCAGTTAAAAGTTATCATAATAAGTGAAGTCAGAAAAGGAAAGACAAATACTTTATGATATAATTTATACGTGGAATCTAAAATATGTCACAAATGAACTTATTAACAGACCCATGGACTAGGAGAACAGAATTGTGGTTGCCAAGGCGGAGTGGGGAGGGAGAGGGATGGACTGAGAGTTTAGGGTTAATAGATACAAACTATTACATATACAATGGATAAACAACAAGGTCTTACAGCACAGGGAACTCTAGTCAATATCCTGTGATAAACCATAAAAGAAAAGAATATAAATAATGTGTATTATATATATGTACAACCAAGTCACTTTGCCGTGTAACAAAAACTAACACAACATTGTGAATCAATTATACGTCAAGAAAAAAAAAAAATAGTAGACACCAAACACCCTCATTCCTTTCTCCTCAATTCATCTTCCATCAACACGTCAGAACACATTTCCAAGCGTCTTGAAATAGCACAGGACAATGTGTGAGGAGAAAGGGAGAGTGACACCAAATTTATTCTGAAGATTAGATCACCGGTAAAATAATACAACTTGTTGGTTTTAAATTAAGACTTTATTTTTTTATTATTTTTTATTTTTTAATGTTTTTTTTGTCTTTTTGCTATTTCTTTGGGCTGCTCCCGTGGCATATGGAGGTTCCCAGGCTAGGGGTCGAATCGGAGCTGTAGCCAGTGGCCTACGCCAGAGCCACAGCAACGCGGGATCCGAGCCGCGTCTGCAACCTACACCACAGCTCATGGCAATGCCGGATCATTAACCCACTGAGCAAGGGCAGGGACCGAACCCGCAACCTCATGGTTCCTAGTCGGATTCGTTAACCACTGCGCCACGACGGGAACTCCACTTTATTTATTTATTTTTTTTAAAGTGATTTAAGGTCCCAGAGAAATGAAAGGGCAGATATAGACATTTCCCATTGTCAGCTCCTGACCAGAGGGTGCATTTGTTATAACTGATGAACTTATATATCATAATCGCCCAAAGTCTACAGTTTATACCATGGTCCACTTTTGATATTGTACATTCTATGCTTTGGACAAATGTATAATGACATGAATCCATCACTATGGTATCATATGGGCTATTTTTCTGCCCTAAAATCCTCTCTCCTCTGCCTGTTCATCCCTTCCCCAACCCTCCAATCTCGGGAAGCCACTGATCTTTTTTACTGTCTCATTAGTTTCACCTTTTCCAGAATGTCATATAGTTGGAACCAAACGGTATGTCGCCTTGGCAGATTGGCTTCTTTCACTTAGGAATACGCATTTTTAAGTTCCCTCCATGTCTTTTCTTGTCTTGAGAGCACCAAGTAATATTCCATTGTCTGGATGTGCCACCTTTTATTTACCCATTCACTTTCTAAAGGATATTTTGTTGCTTCCAACTTTTGGCAATGATGAATAAGCTGCTATAGTAACCTTGTGCAGGGTTTTTTGATGGATCTAAATTCTCAGTTCCTTTGGGTAAATAGCAAGGGGTGCGACTGCTGGATCCTATGGTGATAGAATGTTGAGTTATTTGAGACTGCCAAACTGTCTCCCAGGAAGCCCCAGGCTTGCTTTGACAACACTGGGAAAGGAACATGACTGCACAGGAGTATGTCAGGCCTTCGAAAATACCAGCAGCTGTTTTCTGGATAATGCTAATGATGCTTTGTAAATGATTACATCCTATGGCATCAAGCTGTTGTTTTTCCAAAGAAATAAAACTATCCTGTAGCCCTAAATAATCACTATGCATATGCTTGCACTACATATTTTGGAAAGCCCCAAGTGGGAAACATAAATGATAGATGTAATACTTTCTATCTCAAAATAATGGAATCACATCCACTGGAAAACATTTTTTATTTTTATTTTATTTTATGGGTTTTTTTTTTTTTTGGCTTTTTGGAACCGCACCCACGGCATATGGAGGTTCTCAGGCTAGGGGTTGAATTGAAGCTATAGTTGCTGGCCTACACCAACAGCCACAGCAACACAGGATCCCCGCTGTGTCTGTGACCTACACCACAGCTCACAGCAATGCCAGATCTTTAATCCACTGAGCAAGGCTAGGGATTGAAACTGCATCCTCATGGATATTAGTCAGATTCATTTCCATTGAGCTATAACGGGAACTCTGGAAAGCATTTTTTTAAATGCAAAGTCAGTGACCACGGCTGCCCTTTGCCAAGTGACAGCCATGCCACTTCCAAACACAGAGCACTTTCAGAATGAGAGGCCAAAATAAGCCCTGCCCCTTTACAGGGAACTGACAACACCAAGCTTTGCCCAGTTGCTGGGGAATCTGGCTCTCCTAGAACAAAACAGCTGGCCTCTGTTTGTTTTCCTGTCTCAGTAAGAAAAGAAAAGTGAATGTTCAGCTCAACTCAACTTGGAGGTAGGCAGTGTTCTATTTGTTTTGAAGGAGTTACTGTAAACTTTCCATGGTGGCATTGCTAAGAAGAAACAGAAAAGCAGAAATAAAAATTTCACCAGTAAACACACTGCTTACAATCAGAATTCTATAAAGCTTAGAAGTAACTATTTCCCTGATATTTCAGGCCTATATGGAGCCCTTTTCTTAGCTCATGGGAAAAAAAAAATGTATTCTTGAGTTATTTTGGTCAGTTTACTAATTCAGCTGGATCCAGTGTAACAGTGAAATAAGCTATTTTCTTTTTTTCTTTCTTTCTTTTTTTTTTTTTTTGTCTTTTCTTTAGGGTGGTACCCGAGACATATGGAGATTCTCAGGCTAGGGGTCGAGTTGGAGCTACAGCAGGCAGCCGACACCACAGCCACAGCAACACCAGATCTGAGCTGTGTCTACAAACTACGCCACAGCTCACGGCAACACTGGATCCTTAGCCCACTGAGCGAGGCCACAGATCTAACCTGTGTCCTCATGAATACTAGTCAGATTCATTTCTGCTGAGTGACGAGGGGGACTCCTTTTTATTTTTTTGAAATAAACTTTCATTTTTTTTTAATAATGATTTTTATTTTTCTCCGTTATAGCTGGTCTGTCAATTTTCTACTGCACAGCATGGTGACCCATCATGGTGGCCAAAAAAATCCCAAAGCAGCAAGAAGCTTGTTTACTTCGCCAAGAATGTGAGGTCATACATCCCCTGTCCCTTCATGGAAAACCTTCCCTCCACCCTGACACCACTTAAGTTACCATGTAAGTCTCTGGTTCCCTTCACTTAATTTATCTGGAAAAACCTTTCCCCTTTCCCATTCGCTTTGTTCCCCAACATTTTTTTCAAATGCTTTCTCAAAAGAGGCCAGCAATCCTGGGATTCTGAAAGACCACCATGCACCTTGTCCCCTAACAAACTTCCCTCCTTCTGGAAGCTCCCTTCTCTCTTGGCTCAAGCCAGTGTATCCCCTCTGCTTTTTTCTGGTTTCTCTGATGACTTTCCCTTCTGCTCTGCTGAGACCTGGGTCTCTAGGCACACGTTTCTAGGGTTTATTTCCTGGTACATTCCATGCATTTATCAGCGCTTTTCAAGTGCTTGGCAATGTCTTAAGGTTCTGACTTTCCCTCTTATCTCTGCACTTTCTCCCTCTGCTATTTCATCCGGCCTCAAAGCTTTAATTATCAGCGCTCTTCATCCTCTCCTTGGGGGCCACTGCCTTAATATATATCCCTATCATTTCTTTCCTGGACGTTCACAAACCTGCCTAAATAATCTTCCTGCTGACACTTATTAACTACCTCTTGTCCTATAAAAACTATCTTTCCCCACCTTTCTCTCTTTCCTTTATTTCTCTTATATTTAATATAAAATGTTTCAAAATTTCCCCAAATTTAGAAAATTGGAAAGAGTCAAAGTCAAGCATTTCAGCTTTAGTGGGCTTTCTGCCAGAATTTCTTCAGGTACAGGTTGTTAAAAGAGGAATGAAGGGGAGAGAATTTTTTTCAGCCTTTGAAAATTAGATAAGTCTTGTCCATTTAAATTGCTCCAACATATGAAGAAAGAATCTTTCAAATACTTTTTTGGAAGACAGCAACATACTGATAAGAAACCTGACAGAAATATCTCACAAAAAGAAATAAGTTCCCTCCTGTGCAGCGGGTTAAGGATCCTGCATTGCCGCAGCTGAGGCACAAGTTTGATCCCTGGCCTGGGAACTTTTATGTATCACAGTTGCAGCAAAAAAAAAAAAAAAGGAAAAAAAAGATCAGTCTCACTTGTGGAAATTATGCAAAAATACCCCCAAAAAATGAGCAAATATAATATGGTAGAAAAGTTAAAATGATAAATAAAGGACTGCAAGAATGATTTAATAGTAAGCACTTTCTTGAATTAAAATAGCTTATTAATAGGACAGGGATAAATTTTAATCATTGCTTCAAATAATGCCAAATTAGACCTTTGATAAAATCCAAATCCAAATTGCATTCCTACCTAAAAAGAACTCTGAGCATAAACAGGATCAAATGACACTTCCTTGACATACTAATCTCATTTCAAAGCATCATGCTTAATAGCGAAAAAAAAAATGTGAAAAACTTCCCTTGAAAAGGGAAACAAAAAATGAAATTTCAGTTTACTCTTGTTTGCAAAGTACCAAACAAAGCATTTAGAGAAATATAAAGTACCAGTACAAGAAATAAAGTAAACTTATAGCTACTTGTGGATAATTTGCCAGCATGCATGGAAAAGTTAAGATCATCAACTGAAAGAAAACAATAGAAATATAAGATTTTATTCAGTATATTTGCATAATTTTCACAAGTAAGACTACTTGTAGTTTTCTTGGGATGAGTTATCTATGAAATAGTGCTCATTGGCTTTGCAAATAGAATTTGGAAGTGATTCTTCTTTTTGTTTTGGAACTACTTAAATACCCTGAATTTATCTGATCTTTGAAGTTGGAACAATTTACATGCTAAAAAACAAAAAAAGCAGAAACATATGTCTGTTAAAAACTTGGTAGGAAACTAATAAAGTAGTTACAAAATAATTACTCAAAAGTCAATAGCTTTTCTATACAAAAATAACCAGACAATATAATGGATTTAAGAGTACTAGCTCTAACAACAAAATTTTATCCAATTTTATGGATAAAATTCAAATGACTTATTCAGGACATATAGACACTCGCTCCAAAAAAAAAGAAAATTTTAAGATTTCTTAAAATCTTACGTTGAGAGCTATTAAGGTGATGAATAATTAAAAGGTATATCTTGATATTGGATGGAAAATGTCAAAATGTAAAAGAATCTTAATAATTAAATTTCTAAATTTGATGGGGTCCCATGCCATTGAAAACTATTAAAAAGTTTAGGATTCAGGAGAGCAGGGCCTTAAAAATATTAGATGGGTAGAGTTGATATTTGATAGGGGTTTAATACTAAAATATATATGCTGTAAAACTTAATAGCAAAAAATATACAGTTGACCCTTGAACAACCTGGGTTTGAACTGTGTGGGTCCACTTATACTTGAATTTTCTTTTTCAACAAATACTACTGCAGTACTACATGATCTATAGTTGGTTGAATCTGAAGATACAGATTGTGGACATAGTGGGCCAACTATAAAGTTATATATGAATTTTCAACTGCAGGAGTGTCTATTCCACTAACCCCTTCATTGTTTCAAAGGTCAACTGTAATCTGATTTAAATATGGTCAAAGAACATGAATGGACATTTTTCCAAAGAAGGCAAACAAGTGGCCAACAGGTATACAAAAAGATACTAACCATCACTAATCATAGTGGAAATAAAAAGCAAAATCACAATGAGATAGCACCTCACACCTGTTAGGACAGCTCTCCTCAAAACGTCTAGAGATAACAAATGTTGGCAAGGATGCAGAAAAAAGAAAACCCTTGCACAATGCTGATGGGAATGTAAATTGGCACAGCCACTATGGAAAACATTATAAAGATTCCTGGAACAATTAAAAAAAGGACTATTCTGTGATACAGCAATCCCACTTCCAGGTATATATTTGGAAGGAAACAAAATCAGTAGCTTGGAGAGATAACTGTACTCCCCTGTTCTTTGTGAACATTCACAATGACCTATTGAAACAACCTAAGTATCTGTTGATGGATGAATGATAAAGAAAATGTGAAATATACATTTTTATACACTGAAATATTATTTGTCCTTTAAAAGAAGAAAAGCCTGCATTCTTGACAACATAGATGAACCTGGAAGGCATTATGCTAAGTGAAACAAGCCAGAAGGAGAAAGACAAATAGTAGATGACCCCATTTATACGTGAGGGGAAAAAAGCCCAACTCATAGAAACAGAGAGTAGAATGGTGCTTACCAGCACTAGGAGTGAGGGAAATGGGGAAATATCAGGAAAAATACAAACTTTCAGCTATAAGAGGAATAACTTCTGGGGATCTAATGTACAGCGTGAGGACTGTAGTTAATTACATTATATTGTAAACTTGAAATTTGCTAAGAGAGTAAATCTTAAGCATTCTCATCACACAAAAAGTAAATAAATACTAGATTACTCTGAAGTTCATCTGGAAGAAAATGAACATGTGAGAATAGCTAAGATAAACATGAAAACATGGGAGTAATGATAAAAGACAAGCACTGTCAGCATTTTAAAATCTTTAAAATCATAGTATTTAAAATAGCATTATACCAGTAGAGGAGTGAACAGACACAGAAATGAAACGGAATCCAGAAATAGATCTAAATGCATAACGTGATTTAGTCTATGATAAAGATGGAATTTTTAGCTAGTAGAGTAAAGATGAATTATTTAATAAACTGTATTTGAAAATAGACTAATTGCTGGAAAACTTATCTGGATCACTGGTTAATTCCTCACAACAAACTTAATTCTAGAGCAATAAAAAATTTAGGTTTTATTTTAAAAAAAATAAGGCTTTAAAAATACCTAGAAGAGGAGTTCCCATCATGGCTCAGTGGAAATGAATCTGACTGGCATCCATGAGGACGCAGGTTCAATCCCTGGCCTCGGTCAGTGGGTTAAAGATCCGGCATTGCCGTGAGCTGTGGTGTAGGTCACAGATGCAGCTCAGATTCGACCCCTAGCCTGGGAACCTCCATTTGCCATGAGTGTGGCCTTAAAAAGACAAAAAAAAAAAAAAATACCTAGAAGAAAACAGGTGAAAGCCACATAGACAGTTTGTTCTGTTCAACAAAGTACTAATTCAAAATATAAGTATATGAAAAATTGTCATTTTAATAGAAAAAAGTCATATCTGTTTTAACTTTCAGTTCTATAATCATGAGTGAAGTTGGGCTTCTTTTCATGTGTTTATTGGCCATTTATATTTTTGATCTGTTCTTATACTTTGCCCACTTTATATTATATATTTTTATTGCTGTGTAGGGATTCTGATTATTAACAAACAATACTATTGGTCTACTAGATACATTCTGTTGCTTGCCTTTCTGTACCAAATTACAACAGCACAGAACTATAAATTCTATCAAATATGCAATCTCTTTGTTTATAAATTCTAGATTTCATACCTACTTATAAAAGCATTTTTTCCTACTCAAGTTAATAATATAATATTACAGCAGATATGAAAAACATGCAATATATTTATGTGTCTTGATGTGGGGGGGTCTATATTTATTATCTTTGCGATAAGTCCAACATCCTAACACAAAGTACTGAATCATCAGTCCTTTCCTCACTTTAGGCAAACTTTTGATATATTCAATTGGTGTATGTTCTTAGATCTGTGTCAGACTCTCGACTCTGTTGCATGAAATTATTTGTTTGTTTTCATGCCAGAATTATAAACATTAAGTTATAATAACTTCTTGTTTTCTATCTGTCTGAGAGGGTGAGCGCCACACTCATTCTTATCTTTCAAAATATTCTTGTCTACTTTCATGCAGGTTTGTAATTTTTTTATTATTTGTTTGTCTTCTGCAGATAAATATTGGAATAAGCTTGACAAGTTCTCCCAAAATTCCACTGGAGTTACATTGGAATGTCATTGGATTTAAGAAAATAATTGAAAAGACTGACATTGTTCAAATATGGTCTTCCTAACTAGTGGTGTTATTTATCCATACATTTATTCAGATCTTCTTTTACATCCCCTTGTAAGGTTGGTTTGCTTATTTGTTTGTTTGTTTGCTGTGCCCACAGTATGAGGAAGTTCCTGGGTTAGGGATCGAACCTCTGCCACAGCAGCAACCTGAGTAACAGCAGTGACAATGCCAGATCCTTAACGCATTGAGCCCCCAGGAAACTCTTATAATGTTTTATAGTTTTGTTGTGTTTTTTTTCCCCAGAAATGTCTTGTACCTTAAATTTATTCTTAGCTCTTTGGTACTTTTTATGGTCCATGTGAATGGGCTATTTTTCATTTCATTTTCTAAGGATTTATTACAAGTACAAAAGGAAGCCATCCATTTTGGACATTAAGCTTATGACTCTTCAGTTAATTGCCTATTGGTTTTAACACATTATCCCACCACCATCTTGCATTCAGTACAACAATCAACCACTTCTATTGAAATATTTGTAACATCTCTGTGTCATCTACAGATAATGTCTGATCTGCCTTTGTGTTGATAAAACACAGAGGTGTTAAATAAATATTTATTAGTTTAATGAATGCTGATTCTTAAATATACATTTTAATCTTGTCCACAGTTTACAGGTTGAATTTCCAACTGCTTGCTAGGCATCTTCATACTGGTTTTCCCCTAGAATCCCACAGCCAATGACTCTCACTAGAAATCTCAACATCTTTTCTTCTCTTTCTACCTCCTCTCGCAACATCAACCATTTATTAAGTCTTAAAAATTCTACTTCTGCTGTGTTTTCACCTCATTTTCATACATAAATTGCTATCAAAGTTATCTTGCCAAAAACGCAAGTCCCTCCTCCCATTCAAAAACTTTCAGTGGTCAGTTGCCTGCTGCCTAGACAAGAAAATCTAAACCTAGCATGGCATCTGAGACTCTGCCCAGACTGGTTCCATCCATTTTCCAACTCAATCCATCTTAGCTCCAACTGCCTATAAGCAGAGGTTGAGACAGGGATTCTGTGTATATGTGCAATTGGGCGGGGCGTTGCTCTCAGGGTAAAGGAAACAAGGAAATATGATAGGAAGGGAAACGAGTTGAGCAAGGATATGGTCTCAGCTGGATCCCCATGTTGCTCTGGAGCAGGGAATTCACAGTCCCACCTTGAGGCCAAGGGGTTTGCTTCTTTGTACTCCCGCACCAGCCAGTCACTGGCTATTGGGCTGAAGATGGGGTGAGAGGTGACAGGGAGGAAGTAGGTCAGTGCTCTTCTGAGGTGGTTTCCCTTCACCTGGGGGCAGTTCTCTGAAAAAGGGCAGAACTGCACCCTATGTAGCTAGGAGAGGGGAGACCTACTAAAGGGAATCTGGGCAGGGCAACAATGGTATCTCTTGCCATCTCTAAACATATCTTACCTCGTTACCCTCTGCTTCAACGACTCACGAATGTTGTTTCTTAAATATGCCTGGCACATCCATCAATCCATAACTTTCCTGAAATAACCTTCCTACCTTGTCCAACTATCCAAGACCTACTCAACATGCAATATAGTCTAAACACTTCCTCATCTGTGAAATTTCCCTATCTCCTCAATTCAGCATTCATTAAGCCTATTCTTCCGTGGGAGTTTCTTTGTACCCTTCATGTAGCATTTATTTTATGTAATTTATTTTTGGCCATGACCATGGCATGTGAAAGTTCTAGGGCCAGGGATCAAACCCACACCACAGCAGCAACCCAAACCACAGCAGTGACAGTGCAGACCCGGAGCCAGCAGGGAACTCCTGTGTGCTTTTTAATACAGTTCAGTGTTCACAATTCTTTTCTCCCAAATCAAAATATAAATGATTCATTTTATTCTGCTGTCTTAACAAATAATTAGAAGCATCTGCTTCCTCAAAAGTTTATAAACTCCCTTGGTGTGAAAACAGACTTAGCCATCTTTTTTCACTCCATTAGTACCTAGCATGAAAGCAAAGAAATTGAGTCAAACCAAGAATAATATTTAAAAAAAAAGCACCTTATTTTCTACCTAGCCCATATGGCATGGAAATAAAAAGACTGATTTCTTGTTTTGCTGCCTTTTTTTTTTTCCCATTCTGTTCCCCTCCTCTATTTGGCAATTGTACTAACCCTAATCTAAAATGTTTAATGTATAAACATTTTTCACTGTCTAGATTTTTTTAATGTACTAACAAAGATCACGATTCAATTGGCTACCTTCTATTATGATTCAGTCTTTTACATTTTTGAATGATAATAATTGAGAAATCAAAGGTTTTGTGTTCTTAGTTTCACCATCAATCTCCTTTATTATGTTGAGATCATTTTATCTCTCAGAAAATATGCGGTCCACAAACTTTTTTGAAAAGCATTCTTTTCAAGGACCTCTTACATTAGGCATTTGACATAGATACAGACTTGAATCTTCATGTAAAAAGTAGACTCATTTATAAAAGAAAAAATCAATGCCATTATTTCCAGCACACTCCTTCTATAGATAGGGTTGTAGAGATTCAGAGGTTACGATCAAGTTTCACACTTGCTTAAAAATCCTTTAATAGCTTTCCAAGGCCATAGAATAAAGGGCAGTCTTCTCAATACGGCTTACCTCTATGCCTTGGTCTCTGCTTTATCATGCAATATAACTCCAGCCATTTAAAAAAAAAAAAAGACATATTCTGCCAAACTCAATATGTGCATTTTTCCCCCCAATATCTTGGAATACATATCTTGGAACACATGTCAGCACCCTCACATTCTGTCCCATTGACCAGTTAGCTCCTATTAATCCTTCAGATCTTCAACTAGACATGACTTCCTCCATGCAGTCTTCCCAGATTACCCCTGAATCACTTAGGTGTCCTTTCTTCTTCAGATGCCCAAGATACTCATCATGTTGAATTGTAATGCCAGTTTCCTGGTCTGTACCTCCCTCACCCAGCATTATCCATCCTCGTTGCTTTGTTCTTCTATTGTTTTTTTCCATAATATTTATTACTTTCTAACATAACATAGAATTTATTCGGTGTTCATTCTTGGCCATGATAGAGTTAAATGGTATCAAATTAGCACTCTTGACATAAACACCTATAAATCTGGGAAAAAAATATGTGAGATAAATATATCCAGATATTGGACAATAGCAACACAGGGTTTTAGTCCCTGAGAGAAGGAGAATTCCAAAGTAAGCCCACAATAGCTCTGGCTTTCTGCCTAGAGTCCCTGGCCAGACTGCAGTGCAGGAAGTTGCAACCCAAGCAGCGCTTGTGGGTCCTGCTGACCTGAGGAAAGGGATTAGACTTCAGACTTGCTGAGAGGGCTTAAGCTTACAGGACGGGGTATTGGAGAAGAAGGAGCTGTGCCGAGAAGGAGCTCCAGAAAGTTCCAGGCACTCCCATTAGTCATTAATTGAATACTTGGCTGTGCATGTGAGGACAAGACTCTGCAAAGTCTGGAAGAAACAAGCACCAGAGTGATGAACTGAGTGCAGATTCTAGAACAGCACAGAGCTGGGACTTATGGGAATTCTGACCAGCCAGTGACTCCTGAGAAACTGTCAGGCAGACAAGTGTATATGCAAATAGGTTTGCACAAGGAGGGTAAAACAGTTTGCGGGGGGTGGGGTGGCTGAGGAAAAATACAAAACCACCAATCCAAAAAGCTCAGTTAATCCTAGTCAATGTTTTTAAAAATTAGAAGAAACAAAGAAGAAAGATTATATCTAGGCACATTCTGCTCCAATGTGAAAACCATTGCAAAAAGAAAAATCTAAAAGAAGCCAGAAATGGGGAGTGGGGGGTGGAAGAGACACATTTCAAACAGGGGACAATGGTAAGAAATACCAGTGACTTCTCACCAGAAACCGTACAACCCAGAAGACAATTGACATTGACAGAGCACTGAAAGGAAAAAGCTGTCATCCGTGAATTATCTGTCTAGCAAAAATATCCCTCCAAAATGAAAGCAGACTAAAAATATTTCAAGAGGAACAGATGCTGAGAGAATTTACCACCATCAGATTTGCTCTACAAGAAATATTAGAAGAAGATTTCCAGGCTGGAGGAAAAGTGACAGTGTGTGAAGATCTAGATCTAGATCTAGAGGCCTAGAGAAAGGAATGAAAAGCACTATAAATTGAGTAACTATGAAAGTGGGGCTGGGGGTGGGGGTGGGGGAGGAGGACCCAGAGGAGCAGAGCCCAGGATGTGAACTCAAAGGCTGAACACGAAGATGACATCCAGTACAAGAAAAGAGACAACTGCTTTCAGGACAAGGTGGAAGAAATAAGAGGTGAATTTGGAACTTTCCTTGTACCAGAAACCAAGGGCATGGCCAAAGACAGATGGAGACATGTCAAAAGGATTCAAAAACTGACTAGAAAGCCAACAAAATAATTTTGAGCAGCAAAATGAACAATGATATTCATTGATTGTAACGTATTGATTAAAATCCGAAGCCATGAATCCATACTGATAGAAAGACAAGAATGAATGAGTTCGAAGTTTTTGAGGAGCTGGACATCTGCTTAAGTGCCAAAGTACATCCCCATAACATGCTTATTAATCATGAGGAATTAACTTCACAGTAGCCTGGCAGATACTCTTATAATCTAGTAACCAATGCGGACATCATTAGTAAGGGACCAAATGAAGTTGTGTTCCACCAGATACAAAACAATAAGAACACCGTATCACATCTGTGGTATTCTTGCCAAAGATGCATGATCTGAACCACATGAGAACACGTCAGGAAAAAACATTAAAGGGCAATTCTACAAAATAATGACCTTCCAGCTTTAAAAGTGTCAATGTTATAGAAATCAAGGAAAGACATAAAAACTAAATTCAACAGGTGATACTGAAGGGGGCCCTTTGGCTCTCTATAAAGGATATTATCAGGACAACTGGCAAAATTTATTGAAGCTTGAAGAATAGGTGGCAGTAATAAATCAATGTTAATTTCCTGATTTTAATGGTGGTATTGTAAGTGTGGAGGATGTCCTGGCTTATAGGAAATGTGCACTCTTGGAAAGTGTAATTGGACTAACACTCCAAACAGCAGAGACTGTCAGACCAGATTAAAAAACCAAGATCGGAGTTCCCATCGTGGCACAGTGGAAATAAATCTGACTAGGAACCATGAGGTTGCAGTTTCGATCCCTGGCCTTGATCAGTGGTTAAGGAACTGGCGTTGCTGTGAGCTGTGATGTAGGTCACAGACGTGGCTCGGATCCTTCATTGTTGTGGCTGTGGCATAAGCCAGCAGCTGTAGCTCCGATTCGACCCCTAGCATGGGAACCTCCATATGCTGTGGGTGCAGCTAAAAAAAAAACAAAACAAAACCAAGATCCTATTATATGTTGTGTACTAGAGACACACTTTAAATATAAAGAACTTCTTCAAATAGTATATTCATTGTTTATCTTCCCCTGGTAGAATGTAAACCCCACGAAGACAGGGATTTGCCATATAGGAGCCACTTTGAAAAAACATTTTCAAATGAATAATTAACTACTCCTCTTAGACTGTAAGCTTGAGGACAAAGCCCAGGTTTCTAGTATCACTATTCCCCCATGGCCAGCAGAAGCAGATGGAAAGCCCTTAAAAAACACTGGTGGAATGAATATAAGAATTAAGAACTAAGTCATCTGCCTTGCTGTTATGGAATGAGGGTAAATTCATATGGAATTTCCTGTGGTTTTATTTTTTTTAAAGAAATTAAAATAGGAGTTCCCTTCATGACTCATCGGTTAACAAACCTGACTAGATCCGTGAGAAAGAGGGTTCAATTCCTGGCCTCGCTCAGTGGATTAAGGATCCAGCGTTGCTATGAGCTGTGGTATAGGTGGCAGATGTTGCTCGGATCTGGCATTGCTGTGGCTGTGGAGTAGGTTGGCACCTGTAGCTCCAATTCGACCCCTAGCCTGGCAACTTCTGTATGCTGCAGATGCGGCCCTAAAAAAAAAAAAAAAAGAAAAAATTAAGTTAAGCCATTAAAAATTGTATGGCAGTGGAACCATAAAGACACACATTTACTAAGTTATCTATTATCTGCTCCCACTTAAAAAAAAAAAAAACTATAAATGGAAACACTTTACCAGGGTTTTTTGTTTCGACTGGAGTAGATATCCCAGGTATTGATTACCAGATGGTTATGATAATGGCCATGAAATTTCATTACCACTAAAAGTGCTGGGCCCAGCAAAACCTTGCTACAGAGGTTTTAGGTTTCTTATAAGATATACTGATAATATGAATTAAAATATCTTCTTAAGTATACCCTGCCCTGATTTTATTCTCGCCCATACTTCCATGCATGAAAAAAAGAATTCACTTTCCCACTGCAATTCAATATATGTTAAACCAGTTTCTTTCCATAGAAAATGCAACTTGTTTCTCAAAACCAAAATAGGAAGTAATCTCAATTTCTTAAAAAAAAAATCTTTTTTGATTGACTCTGTATATTGTGACTACAAAGCTAATATTTGGCTCAAAAATGCCTGGCCCATGCTCATACTATTAATCTCTTCTATCTTAAGACACTAAAGTAATATTGTAGAGGTTGATATTTTTAACTTTTTTGAATAGACCTATTACACATACCCCCAAAAGCATTCAAATCATCAAATCATAAGTTCAGAGTTCAATGAATTATCACAAAATGAACAGTGAACCAGAACCCAGTCAAGAAAGAACATTATCAGCATCACAAAGACCACCCAGTCCTCCTTCCCAACCAGGATGCCTTCCTCTCTCCCAAAAGGTACTCTCTCTCTGCACCTCAAATGGTATAGATAACATTTTGTCCATTTTTGTATTTTATACAAATAGTATCACGCAATATATATATATATATATATATATATATATATATATATATACACATTTTTGGGTATCTGGCTTCTTTTACTCCACATTATATTTTGATAGAGATTAACTTGTTATTTTAAATGGAAATCATTACAGTAATGTGTGGATTATAATATAATCAAATATTACCCTGGAATTCATTCTCTTTACCAATAACATGCATTTTAGCAAAATAGGATTTTACGAATTGTTACAAAGTTACTAAAGTAGTCAGTTACTGAGAACAAGAGCAGTTAAACCAGATTGTAATAAAAGCATTTAAACTAGTGCTCAGCTAAGTGACCTGTAATACACTGCCAAGACTGTTTGCATTGCAAACCATTCTACCTAAAATTATTTCAGACACATCAAATGATATTTTTTTGAGGCTTTGTAGACCTCGCTGCACTTTGGTGTTAGATTTGAATCTGGTTATTTGCAGCAAGAACTATGCATCTGTGTATCAACTTCAGTAACATATACACTCTATTGGTCCTTCCCTTTCATTAGGCTGTCACTGATACGATAGAGTTTTACAGATTACAGGTTTTGCCTAAAGCTACAGTCAGCTCTCTTACCCAGTAATTGGATAGACAGATTTGGCTCAGCTCAGCAAGTCTGTACTTCTGTATGCAAAAGAAGCCCTGAATTGAAATGCAGCAGCCTTGCCAGCTCAGGATAAACAGACCTCCATGGGGAATTTTAGAAAATCGCCTTAAAGAACACTTTGGGTCCCATTTCTACATCTTCAGCAATTGAATTTCACAGTTTATGAATACATACGCATCATTATATTTTAAAAAGAATAATCCAAAACATCGACTTCATTTAAAAGGATTTCAAAATTTTAAATTTCTACATACTGGATTAAGTAAAAGTGGCTGTTTTCTAACTTTTTGCATCCAGGTGTGTACAAACTTGAAGATGATTTTCAGACTATGATTTTTTTGTTGTTCTCAAGACAAAGCATTGCTATAAAAAAGAAACAAATTTACATGGACTCTATGAGTTGCTATTTAATTTCAATAACTCTAAAATCTAAAGTTAAGGTGTTCATAGCACACTAGCTCTATAATGAAACTTAAATCTGGAGTATTCCAAGTGATACATTTATGTTCATTATGGGTGAGCATATGACACCATGAAAACTTCTCCTTTTCACTCCACAAAATTACTGCTATATTAGCCCCAATATTATTCTCTATTAGGCTTGCCTTAATTTCCAAAGGAGAGTAAAATTTCAAGTTACAAAATAAACTCTTGTCACATAAAACTTTCCATTTCTAGCCCATTAGGGCAGCTGAAGGAGTGAAAATGTGCCTCCATAGCCCTTCCTCCCTTCTGCTTTAGGTGGTTCCAGCTAGCGATACTGATATTGAAATTTAAAAACAATTGCTACCTTTGCATGCCAGCCAGTCTGTTAGAAGCTGCATTCTGTTTCTCTACTGGCTCCGAAAAGGGGCTAGTATCTCTCACAGAGTCAAGCATTGTTAGAAACAGAAAGCTTTTGAAAATAGAGATCTTACAGATTCGAGGTGATTTAATCACCTCTCTCCTCCAATTCTCCCACTCACCTCTCCCAGTGTCTCCAGAGGGAGGCTTGGTGAAGGAGGAAGAGGGAACAAACTTTGCAAAAGTGGGGAGGGTATTTGTGATCTTTTGTGTCTGCTTCCCTGTCATCTAGTTCTTTAACTTGGAGAAGAATCCTGACCCACCAGATGAGCATCAGTTTAAGTGATCAGCTCTGCTGCTTTTTTGTTTTGTTTTGTTTTGTCTTTTTTAGGGCTATACCCACAGCATATGGAGGTTCCCAGGCTAGGGGTGTAATTGGAGCTGTTGCTGCCAGTCCACGCCAGAGCCACAGCAATGCCAGATCCAAGCCATGTCTGAAACCTATGCCACAGCTCACTGCAATGCCAGATCCTTAACCCACTGAGTGAGGCTAGGGATGGAACCCACAATTCATGGTTCCTAGTCGGATTCATTTCCACTGCACCACAATGGGAACTCCCAGCTCTGCTGCTTTATACAAGTTCTTTAACTGTTCCAAACCACAGTTCCATTATCTGTAAAATGGGAAGCTGCTTCCTATTTCATAGGGGTGTTGTGAAGATGAAGTGAAAAAATGTATACAAAACCCTTAGCACATAGGAAGCACTAATCCATATTAGCTATTTTTGTTAGGGGACCACTAACTGAAACTGCCCACCTTGGCCAGGCATGAATTATCATTAAGCCGCTTGCATGAGTTGTCTCATGACAGGAGGCCCTGATAATGGATATGGTGAAGCCCTGAAGACTAAGCAGGAGGATTTGAGAGGGGCCAATAGATGAGGGGAGACAACCAAATTCCCAGAATCCTTGGTTTTGGAATCCATCTTGGCCGAGAGGGTGGGCACACTTCCAAGAAGGACCCTGGGCCAGATCAAGTATGGCCTGAGTAAGATGATTGGCCAGAGACAACCCAGAAACCTACCCCAGTCCCCTAATACCTGAGACTGGGAGCCACATGACAGAGCAGTCCTCCCCGGTTCTCCCTTACCCTGCTGCTCTCCACCCCCCGCCACCCCACGGACACCCCTTCTCAATAAAGTCTCTTACTGTGTCTCCTCAGACAATTCATTTCCAAGTGTTAGACAAGAATCCATTGTCTTCTTAGACAAGAACCCTTGAAGGGGTCCCCCTTCCTGCAACATTATGACTACAACATTTGGAAGAATAGGGTATATAATCCAGGCTTTCCTCTTCCTCTCTGCCAGACAGCTAGGCCGAGTATCTGAGGCTTCTTGCAGGGAACAAGGGTCGTGTGCCTGAGTTCCAGAAAAGATGTGAGCAAAGGTATGTGCTCCACTTTCAGCTCACTATTTTAGGTACCCGGCTCCCCAGCTGAAAGATACTGGGGGAACCCAGTTGAAAGACGCTGGCTATACTCAGTTGAAAGATACTGAGCGGTTTGGGCAAAGTGGTTAGGGAGGAGGCTGGCATGATATCTTTCCTCAAATTGGCTACCTTAAGAATTTGTCAGGATAAAAGTGAAAATATGATTACATGCTCCAAAAAAAGGGACACCTCCTTCCAGCCAGCGGTTTTCTCAGGCAACTGACAAACTTGCAGGAGTGGGGAAGGCAAGTCCTCCTACTGTGCAGCCGCCCTTAGAGAAACTTATTTTTATTTTTATTTTTATTTGTTTAGGGCCTCAGCTGCAACATATGTAAGTTCCCAGGCTAGGGGTCAAATCAGAGCTGTAACTGCCAGCCTACACCACAGCCACAGCAACGTGGGATCTGAGCTGCGTCTGCAACCTACACCACAGTTCATGTCAACACTGGATTCTTAATCCACTGAGTGAGGCCAGGGATTGAACCTGCGACCTCATGGATACTAGTCGGGTTCATTGCTGCTGAGCCACGATGGGAACTCCAAGGAAACCCACTAATTTTAATTAACAACTTGCTCCAGGGAATCAAATAAGAACTGCCCACCCTGTGATCTGAGCACCCCCACGGCGTTTTAATACTAACACAGGGAGAAACCAAGACAAGTAAAATGAGCTGAAAAGACTCTGGGGTACAAACCTAGAGGAGTTAAGCTCACAAGCAGCACACTGTGTCCCTGGCAAATTCAACATTAAAATGGGAAATAGCTTCTCTCAAAACAGAAAAACGTACAGGGCTTATATCTGCGAGTACATATTTAATTGGGAATTAAAGGAAATCTCAGCCTGAAAATGACTAAGATGGGGCTCTTTTATTGCATATGCAGTGAAGGTAGAGAAAGCCAACTTGATAAAACATTTTTTCAGAAATCTGACCTTAAAAAAAAAGCTCTTCTAGGGGGAACTTTCGTTTTTCTTCTATGTCTTTGAGATGTAAATGTTCTACCTGATCTTCTTCTGTGATGTGAGAGTGTGTGTGTGTGTGTGTGTGTGTGTTTAGAACTTAGTCTCTGCCATCTCAAAGGTCTACATAGGGTGTACATTTGTTAGCCAGTCAAATAAGCTAGGATTCTGAGCACTCTTTTATCTGATTGTGCCAATTATCAGGGGTATTTTACCATCTTGACCTTTGTTGTCTTACCTTCTACGATGAAGGCCTTTACTTTCTTAGATTATTTTTGGGAGTAAACTTTCTGTCTTTTCTCTTGTTAAAATATAGTGCATTTACAATGCTGTGTCAATTGCTGCTATACAGCAAAGTGATCCATAAATATATGTATTCTTTTTCTCATATATCTCTCATTATGTTTTATCCCAAGAGACTGAGTTCCCTTTGTTATATAGCAGGACCTCATTGCTTATCCATTCTAAATGTAATAGTTTGCATCTACCAACCCCAAACTCCCAGTCCATACCTCTCCCTCCCACTTCCCCTTGGCAACCACAAGTCTGTTCTCCACATCTATGAGACTAGTTTTGTTCTGTAGATAGGTTCATCTGTGTCACTTTTTTAGATTCCACATATAAGTAATATTGTATGGTATTCGTCTTTCTCTTTGTGACTTACTTCACTTAGTATGAAAATCTCTAGTTGCATCCATGTTGCTGCAAATGGCATTTCTTTGTTCTTTTTTATGGCTGAGTAATATTCCATTGTGTATACATACCACATCATCTTAATCCATTTATCTGTCAATGGACATTTCCGTGTCTTGGCTATTATGAAGAATGCTGCAATTAACATAGAGGTGTATGTATGTGTCTTTTCAATTGCAGTTTTGTCTAGATATATGTCCAGGACTGGGATTGCTGGATCATATGGTAATTCTACGTTTAGTTTTCTGAGGAACCTCCATACTGTTTTTCACAGTGGTTGTACCAATTTACATTCCCACTAGCAGCATAGGAGGCTTCCCTTTTCTCCACACCCTCTCCAATATTTGTCACTTATAGACTTATTAATATTGGCCATTCTGACTGATGTGAGGTGGTACCTCATTGTAGTTTTGATTTGCATTTCTTTAATAATTAGTGATGTTGAGCATCTTTTCATGTGCTTATTGTCCATTCATATGTCTTCTTTGGAGAAATGTCTATTTAGGCCTTCTATCCATTTTTTGATTGGGTTGTTTGTTTTTTTTTGTTATTGAGTTGTACATGTCTATATATTTTGGATATTAAGCTCTTATCAGTTGCATCATTTGCAATTGTTTTCTCCCATTCCATAAGTTGTCTTTTTTTATTTTAATGGTTTCCTTTGCTATGCAAAAGCTTATAAACTTGATTAGGGAGTAATCTCTCTTATAAAAGCTACATTCTTAACACTCTCTAGTGGGGAAGCCTCTTGCATCTTATTGCTTTGAGTCAATCTTAAGATATATGTCATTGATGGCCAGATAATGGATCCTTTAAATTGGAGAAACTTCTAAATTGGTAAAGTTTTAGAAAGCTCTTATTATAAACAGTTGTTTTGTTGGGGGAAAAACAAATAAGAAGGTGGAAAGATATATATATATAATATATATGTCATATACATATGTTAATATATATATAAATTTAAGAATTCCTTTAATTTTTTTTTTTTTTTTACTTTTTAGGGCTGCACCTGTGGCATATGGAAGTTCCCAGGCTAGGGGTCGAATTGGAGCTACAGCTGCTGGCCTACACCACAGCCACACCAAAGCCAGATTCAAACCACGTCTGTGACCTACAGACATGGTATTGCCATGAGCTGTTGTTATATATAATATTATATACATATATATATTTCTATGTATATTATATACATATAATACTATTATACACATATATATTACAATATATGTATTTATATGTATATATGTATGTATGTATTATATATATTATAATATATGTATATATGTATATGTGTGTATGTATATGTATATATGTATTTATATATAATATTATATATAACATATATGTAATATTATGTTGTGCGTGTAATATATATATACACTATATAATATATATATGATATATATACTATATAATATATATACTATATACTATATATGTACTATATATATATATAGTATTTATTTATTTATTTATTTTTGTCTTTTTAGGGCCACAATTGTGGCACATGGAAGTGGCATATAAATATGTATATATATGGCTGGGAAAAATTACACCAGGATACCTAACTAGCAATTACTTGGGGCAACAGTTAGGCCAATTTATCAAGCTAAAAGATTTACAAATGGTCTGGGTCCCTGTTCAACCCTTCACTCGAGACCCCAGAGCCTTTTTCACAAAATTAGATAAAATAGTCAGGGGACAAAAGAAAAGAACACTTCTAGGACTCCTTGTAAGACTAAAATTTGTTGATTGGATCGTAATGGAAACTGAAGTCAAAGATATGAAAGTTGATATAATTGAGATAAATGTTTATAAAAATGATATATCTAAATGGGCTTTATACAAGACAGTTACATCCCTTTTGCCTAATTATACTGGGGGATAGACATGTTTCAGTGAAGAAATCATCCCCTGCCTGGTACTATAAGACAGGGCATATAGATCTGCCTCTCAAGAAATATTAAATAAATATTCTAAAGGAAACCAATGCGGTAACCTAAGCCCATACAACATAGAGTAAAACTGAGAACTAATATTCAGGGCCAATAAAAAATAATAATAAAGATTTTGCTCTGGTTCTAAACTGTGCCCTCATAAAGACGGCCTTTTTTGACTGCCTTATGCCAGCTTTTGAAGGCATGATAAATTAAATCTGAAAGTTCTAGAATATAGAACTCTTAATTTTCAGTTTAGTGAGTAATGTCACTGATATAAAAAAGCAAATTAAAGAAAATGTATTTGGGCAAATCAATCTTTTAATATCTTATAGGTGGCAAATCAATTCTTTGGAGAATTAAAAACAACTGTCTGTCTTCCTAAGCTCTACTAGTCAGAAATGTAAACACAGCCCACAATAACCTGAGACAGTGCCTACTTAGCTCAATAGGGTAAAACCTGAAACCAAGAGGGGGAAAAAAAAGGGAGAAAAAGCCTTTTAAAACTCAAACTGCTGGAAAGGCTTCTTCACACAAGATCTAATTCATAATCTCATTAAGGGTATATCAAGGACAAATGCAAATCTTAAAAATATTTTGCACAAATAATAAAGCCTTAGTCATGGGAGCAAATAAATTTAACTTATTCCAACAGTTATAAATGACTAATAATACATTTATGTTATAATACTGATTCATAACAAAGTTTTTAAAGTGAAGCTATTCAGTTTGAAGCTAGAGTTTGTTTATAAACAAACAGACATATATGTCTGTGTGTACATTACATGAGATGTCTCTTCCTCTAGAAAATATTATCAAAATTAAATTTCTTACAGAGCTCTTCTTAATTGACTTAAAAGTAAGTGCTTACAAACTAAATATTTCTAAATATTAAAGAAACTACCCAGAATGAATTTGTTTCACATAATCTAAGAAATACTCAATATTAAATTAATATCTGGTTTTAAAGTTAGCTTAATCTGGCTGGTTTAATCAATATATACATGCCTTACTTTTATTGCACCTAGGTTTACTGAAGGTCAATAAGTTCATGTTACTTCTGTTACAGAGTTTGCCAGCAAGAAAAAAATCAACTCGTTATAGTAATATCTTCACAAATTATAAGATAAAAGTAAATGAGACAAGGGTTTTCAAGTGAACTCTTTAGGAATAATTATGCTGTGGGTATGTCTATCTAAAATAGTTTTCCAGACTTTTGGCTACTTGAGTTCAACTAAGTTAAGTTCAATGATTGAAATTCATTGAATATCCAAGTCATTTCGAATAAGATAAAGTACTGAACAATTAGTTGCTAAGCAGGCCTAATTGTAACTACTTTGTCTTCTTACCAAAGCAAAGGAAAACTAAAGATATTTGGGTTTTTTAGACACACTTCTTGTAACATTAAAAAAAGAAGTTACACTATGAGAAGACATATGTTTCTAGAAGTTACGGGATATCCCACTTAGGAAATGCTGATCTGACAAACAGCTCACAATTACTTGTTGTTCGTTGGTTTTTGCTAGAGATTAAGGTTTTTAAGTGGTAAAATTGTAATAGGTAATCAAAGCTATTAAAGATAATAAGGAAATATTTCGGGATACAAGGAAAGTAGGATGTATGTTTTCGGCAAAAGAAGCTATGATGAATGGAAACATATTTTGTTAGGGGAAAAAAAATAATTTTGTCCCAGAGCTGCTTGTTTCTGAATGGAAAAATAAGGGACAAACTAATATAAATACAGAAAGTTGTGGAAGGTTCATAAAAAGGAGCTCTGAAAAAGAGTTTTGTACATGGTAAGGCTGGGATTAGATTAAATTTAATTAGGTAAGTGGATTTTGTTATTAAAAGTAGACTGGTGCAAGACTGGATTTCGTTCTTCTCTCTAAGAGAACAACGTTTTCTTGGAATACTAATTTTGATAACAGATTGTGTGAGTTTCTTTGCTAATCTGTTCTTGCTTTAAAAATCTTTTATTATCACTTTGGTTAAATGAATAAATATTATTTCACAGCAACTTAGGATCTTATTTGACCAAGTTATTTTGAAACCCCTAATATTTTGACAAACCTCCCAAACATCAAAATTACTAAATTTCTTTTGATCCCCAACTCACTCTGGGATACTTCAAAGGAACCCTGAGACAGCTCCAAGAGGAATTTTAAACTGATTAGGCTTATTAGCTATGTTAAATTACTTTAGAATCATTGTCCAGTGATTAGTGGTAAACTTTGGGTTATATAGTGTGGGTAAGAGTCATTAATATAGATATTCCAAAATTTAAATGGAATTCATAAAAATGTGATAAGTCCTGGTAAAATGTTATCAGTCATGGGTCTAGTTATTCTCTTAAAAGCTTGTATATCACAGAAATATCCAAGTTTCTTGTCAATTACATTGTCATCAGATCTTTAACCATGGCATTTTGTCTTCTGTCATTTATAGACCATCATTGTTTTATTCTAATTCTTTCATCAAATAAAGATATTCAAGGAGTTCCTGTCGTGGCTCAGCAGTTAGCAAACCCGACTAGCATCCATGAAGATGCAGGTTCGGATCCCTGGCCTCACTCAGTGGATTAAGGATCTGGTGTTGCCATGAGCTGTGGTGTAGGTTGCAGACATGACTCAGATCTGGCATTGCTTTGGCTGTGCGGTAGGGCGGCAGCTGTAGCTCCAACTGGACCCCTATCCCAGAAACTCCATATATCGCAGGTACAGCTCTAAAAGTCAAAAACAAACAAACAAACAAACAAAAAAACCCAAAGATTTTCAAGAAGATTCATAAAAAAGGAATTTTTTACAATTACATATTTCTAGTAACTTTGGTAATACCACTGAACTGGGTGAGAAATGACAAAACTCTAATGGAAAACTGATGTTTCCATCCAGGCCAACAGAAACTAATTTCATGGGACTGAATGAGCTGATAAAAATGACATAATTTTATAGACTTTAATCTTTGTTTTCCAGAAAATCATTTCCTCTTCAGTTATGACCTACAAATTGATAAAGTAAGTATAACTTTGTGAACAAGGATGAAACATTTATCTTCTTCTCTCCACTAGAACCTTATAGAATTTGGCTTCTCCAGCTGACTCCCCTGTGGACTTGAGGTCTTACTGTGATCGGATTACAACTAAGTTATACTAATCAGTGTTTTAATTTATTCTCTCTTATTGTTTTAAAATTATTTATGCTTTATGTCTCTTCTGCATGATAGCTATATTAATGTTACTAGCTGTATCACTTATATTCTATTTTGTGACTGTTTCTTGTATTACCCAATGTGTAACCAGGTCTCCAACAAAATTAATGATGGCTAAAAGTCTTGAGACAGTTGATCATATAAATAACTCTACAGATAATAATTGCAGCAGTGCACCTCTTGATATGGGAAGAAGCAACAAGGGAAGCCATTTCCTACATCATAGTAGACTGGTAAAATAGGCAATGAAATGAATTTTAAATTACCTGCAGGGCCTGATCTAAAAATTAACACATTGAGTGGCCTATCAACAGAATCTTTGCCTCATCTAGGAACAAGCTTTCTTAGCATTGTGGGACAAAACTGGTCTTTAAATGCCTCCCCAAGGAGGCACTGTGGATAAAGAATGTCGCCTGCCATATCAATAAGCAAAGAATGCAGAGGCCATCAGCCAGCAATCCTAGGACTATGCACCTGAAGGGATTCACATTTTGGAAAAGCAGGATATGATACGGGCTCTACATACGTATCTCGTTGTACGATACGATTGTTTATCAAAGGAATGACTTCAGTGAACTTGGACTTTGCATTTTGCCATACGTAGGAAAGCACTGAATTCATTAACTTGTGATGTCTACTTTTCTTTAATTAACAGTAATATTTTGATGTTTTGTCAATCGGGTGGGATTTTTTTCTGTTTCTGGGTTTTTTATTTAGTTTAGTTTAGTTTTTGTTTTTTTAGGGCCGAACCTGAGGCATATGGAGGTTCCCAGGAGAGGGAATCAGAGCTGTAGTGGATGGCCTACACCACAGCCACAGCGAAGTCAGATCCAAGCCTCGCATCTGCAACCTACTCCACAGCTCATGGCAACACCAGATTCTTAACCCACTGAGCAAGGCCAAGGATAGAACCTGCATCCTCATGGATGCTACTCTGATTCGTTCCCACTGAGCCACAACGGGAACTCCAGACAACCTGGTTTTTGTTGCAAAAACCCTTATGTATTCTGGTTCCTCCCATACCTTTTTGGAGCTGTCCCTCTGAGCCATCTGAGAAGCAGTGTCCCAGGTTTAAATCCTCAGAAAGTCTATCAAATAAAACATAATTCTCAACCTTTAGGTTGTGCCTTTTTTTCATTCAAAAGATATTAATGTCTCTCCACCCTATTTTTCCCCCTTTCACATAGATGCAAAAAATTATAAACCCCTAAGGGATAAAGAAAGCCACAGAAGGGGAGAAGCCAGAGTCCCAGTATAACTGTGTGAAGGAACATAGCCACCAGTACATCACAGCCGAAATCAACTTTCCTGCTCTGTTCTTTGCATCATTATTTTGGGATCTATTTGTTACTACAACTTACCTTGACTAATTAAAACAATAGACAAAGAGACAGGATTACCATTTAAAATACTCTTGGTCTGGTGGATCAGGTGATCCATCACTATAAAAAGAATTAAAATATGTCAATTAATTAACAGTCCAGCTTAGCCTTCCACCTTCACATCGTCATGAGGATTCTCTCTTGAGCTGAATTTGCCTCCAATATTGTTCCCTCTGCACAGAAAAATATGTGTTCCTCTTCTGCCTCCCGGACCTAAGTTTCCTTAACACAGCCAAAACAGGGCACTGGGCATCAATTTCTGATGCTAAGAATATCAATAAAAGTATGTATGCACTTCATTAAGCACAAAAGCCCTGCAAGTACTGAACTTGGATTCTCTCCCATTTGGTGTCTGGTCTTGACTGGTCAGCGCCATCTTGTTTCATCTGCCCTAGAGCAGTTTACCTAAACATGCAGCTTGTTCAAAGACAAACACTAGTTTCCTGCTTTCAGGGAAACATATTTTCTAGTTCAACCATTCCCACCCCACTGGTCTGGACACCTAGGACCTCCACTTTGGAGGACAGACTTAGTTGTAGTCACATATAAGTCAGAGGGAATTTAATGGCCAATAAATGATATGGACATTCCCAGCCCCAGTAGCAAGAATGGCCCATTTTCTGAAGTGTTTTGTCTTTGAAGTCAGAGATTGTTCATATCACAATGTATAGAGTTAATAAAGTTGTGCCTCATGCATGCACAATATTGTGTCTTCACAATATGGGTAGGGCACAACTACCCAAGCTTCACCAAAAACACTTAGGAATCCACAAAATGACCCACTCTTTCTCTCTAGCTCCTTCGTCAAAATTTCAGCTCTTCCTGGCCATAAAACGAAAACTGTCAGTGGTGAAATTGTTCAGTTTGACTACAGATTAATTAATAACCTAAAAAGTATCAACCATTTAACGATGACCAACTTTAAATGAAATGTAGGAACTCAAGCTATGTATTATTTCTGTAGAGTGTCATTAACCACAAGGCTAAATCAAGACTGCTTTTTCAGTGTAAAATACTTTGGAACAAAACAGCAAAATCTGAATTTCATTACCCAAGGCGAGTCCTCTTGTCTTCAGCCTTTTAGAAAAGTTAAGATTTCCCAAATGCCAAATATGGTAGATTCAAAAAGCCTCCAAGCCAGCACACAGCTGTGCCAATGATTCGAGGATAGCAGAGGGTACTCAGTCAGCTATTGCCAGAAAATAAAAATCTGAAGGCAAGTTTGGATTCACTGACTGTCCAAAGCCAATCTGAAAGCTACGTAGGCTTTCCTGCACTCCTAGCAAAGATGAACTGAAACCACAATCCACTTTGCTAAAAAGAGTAGCTTTATAGTGTTACATTAACATCCAGGAATAAAAACCCTGAAATCTCATCACCAACAATATGTAGGAAGCCATTAGCTGAGGTTTAAGCAACTGCATAGTGTTATTTTCATTATGCATTACAGGCAAACTGCGATTATGTCTTTGCCAGTATTTTATTAGAATGTCAATTCAATTGAATTACATCCCATGGGAAAGATTAGCATGGATTTTAGTAGGGATGTGTGAAAGTGTTGCAGTGTTCAGGCCAACTTTTAAATTTTGCGTGCTAATTAGCGTGAAATCGGAAAGAGAAGTGTGAGAGTCTCAGGTCCAAGAAATCCTGTAGCTATCCTCCCCTCCTTTCCATGGTAACTGTCCCTGTGTTTGCAAATGGTACAAACTGAACACAAAGCCTGCCAGACATCAACACTGCACTGTGAGCATTAGGAAAGGATAAAAGGGATTTAGGATGAGAAAAAATGTATGTTCAGACATCTACCCTTCAGCTTAAGATGAGGAGAGAATTAAATATTAAGCCATACACCGAATAGAAATTTGTTTGAATCAAGTTTTGGAATCTCCCATAAAACAAACAGAATAGCAGAAAAACGAGGTCACCTGATGAGCACATTAGTGGCATAGAAAAGGTTCCAGGTCTCCCAAAAGTCATTCTGGGACTCTCCTACTATCATTATAATAGTTTTTAGACAGTTCTCTGACACTTTACATCTTTTGTTTTTTGTTTTGTTTTGTTTTTTTAACTTGTAATTAAGGGGAAAATCTGAGTATATAATACAGGCAGACGATTACTTTCTTTGGCCAAGAAAAAAAATAGGACTAAGTAAAGGAAATGGGTAAAAATAGAGGAGAGATGTATTGGTTAAATTCCTCCCCTCCCCCCCCCCCCAAGCAAACAATGCTTATAGGTTACTGGTCTTTGCAAACTAGATGAGGCAGTCCCCTGAGAAAAAGGCTGTGAGCTGCTTTGTCTGTGGCCCTTCATCTCCTGTAGTCTCCTTTGTTTTCAGTTCTTGATGTTTGCAGGAGTTATCACTGGTTGCCCAAATGAAAATTAAAATCACTTCAGAAAAACTCAAAACAGGATATCCCTCCTTTGTGATGGCTGGGAAATTAAGTGGCCATCCGATTAGGCTTTCAAAATTAAAGTGGGGAGCAGAATCAGCTGCCCTTGAGGACAATCCAGCCCTTGTAATCTCCCCTCCCAATGAGCCCGGGAGAGGAGAATTGGGTTGGGGGGGCAGGGCTTGGGGGGTGGAGTTGGGCCGGGGGAAGAGAAACTTCTGTTTTTAGAAAGATATTCCGGATGTGCTGTGGTTCTGGCCGCAGGCTCAAGCAAATCCCTCCTCCCGCTCCTGACCCAGGACCGCTCTCCCCCGGCCAAAGCACAGGTGTGGACCCCTGCGCCGAGCCTGCAAGGTTCTAGTCTCCACGTCTGGGCACCTCCCAAGCGCGGGTCCGCGCAAAGGCCTAATAACCAGGTAAAAGGTAGGTAGGTAAGGCGGGGATCGTGGGGATCGCAGCTGCCAGCCAGCCCAGCTGGCCCCGCAGGGGTGAAGTCAGGCCTCTAAAAAGTACCAGATCTCCTGTTCAAACGCAGATGCTGCTCACTAGCAGCCGCCAGTCTTTAAAAGCCCGGGAGCATTAAAGTGAAACTTGGCAACTCAGAAAGTCTCCGCGTGACTGTCGCCAGTTTTTTCTAACACTTATTCCACCCCACCCCACCCCCCACTTCCCGAATCTCCAGCCCCTTTACCCACTCCCTTGTCCACCCGCCCTGTCTTTGGGTTCCTAAAATCCCCGGGGCCACCTTTCTCTCCCCCGCCTCAAGTTCTGAGCCCGCGAGATATCCTAGTCCTGGGATGGGGAGGAGGGGCGTTGTTGGCAGAAGTCCCACTCCACCCCAGTCCCAGGCTCGGGCTCCTTTCCCCTCCCTGGGAAGATTGGGGCTGGGGGGATCTCCCGTCCCTCCTTCCCTCCACTCCCCCCGGCCGTCCCCCCAGGCCGCGGGTGCCCACCCTTCCTCCGCTTCAGGGTCACTTGGGGACAGGCCTCGCCTGGATCTTCCGCGGCCAAGGCCAGCCTGTGTGCCCAGCGACCCTGGAGCCCGCCCCGGACCCCGGTTCGAGCCCCACCTCCGAGGGCCGACCCCGACAGCCGCCGCAATGTAAGGGATGAGCTCAGGACGCGTGACGGCTGATAGGCATCGTGGGGGCTGTAGGGTCAAGAATTGCGCAGTTCGTCGGCTTGCGCAGCCCGGGCGGGTCTTACCCTGAAGCCGCACCACCACCACCCCCGCACTGGGCCCTGTGGCCCCTCAAGCCTCGCTGTCACCATTCTCCATCGGCCGCCCTGAGCGCAGCGCTGATGGCACCGCGACGGCCAACCAAGCACCTGGACCCACCTCCCCTGAGCCATCACCCAACTCCAGGGTTCCAAGCCCAGGTGCTTTGTGTTTGGTAAACGTGAGGAAGAGTTCCCACTCTCCTGGGCAGACCCCATGCAACTGATTCAATGTAAATTATATTTTTGTCTTAAGTGTATACAAAATGTGCACAGTTCGCAGCTAGATGATTTTTCCCGAACTGCACACACCTGTGTCAACCAACAGAAGCCAGACTCAGACGCTGCGTAGGACCTTCCATGCCCCCTCAGCCACTTCTAGTTCCATGCACCTGCTGCAATCTCTATGCTGACTTCTATCACTGATTAGTTTAGCCGGTTTTCCGACTTTACATAAACGTGATCTTATGGAGTTCCCACCGTGGCTCAGCAGAAGGAATCCAACTAGTATCCATGAGGATGCAGGTTCACTTCGCTAAGTGGGTGATCCAGCAATGCTGTGAGCTGTGGTGTAGGTTGTAGACAGCTGGGATCCCGCATTGCTGTGGCCATGGTATAGGCCGGCCCTGAAGCTCTGATTCTACTCCTACCCTGGGAACTTCCATATGCCATGGGTGCAGCCCTGAAAAGCAAAACAAAACAAAACAAAACTCTAAACAAACAAAATGTGATCATAGTGAAATTCATGCCTGTTTTTTTGCCTCTGGTTGAAGGTTCTCATTTCTGTGTAGTATTTCCTTGTATGGACATACTACCATTTGTTCATCTGTTCTGTTTTCACAGAAGTTTGGATAGCTTCCTGTTCCATGGTTATTACAGAAAGTGCTGGTGTGAGCGTTCTGGTACATATCATTTAGTGACACCTTTACATACCTAGAAATGGAATTGCTGGGTCATAAGAAGGCATATGTTTAGCTTTATTAAACATGACCAGAATGACGTCCAAAGAGCTGTACCCAATTATGTCTCAGCAACAGTGTGTGAGAATACCCAGGGCTCCAAGACCAAGCATTTCTGGAAGACCTACTGTGTGCAGGGAGCAGAATACACTGAGCCCTTGTACTCAAGGAGTTCTAGCAAAGAGTGAGACATTATGCCACTTTGACAAACATCTAGAGGAGCTAATGCCAGATGGTTCTAAGTGCTGAGAAAACAGTAAAACTGGGCCATGCATTGGGGGAGAGCACTTAAAACAGGCTGGTCAGAGAGGCCTCTGTGAGGAGGTGACAACAGAGTCCAGACCTCAAAGCCAAGAAGGAGCCAACTCTGAATGGAGACAGGCCATTGGGAAGAAGGCACTCCAACTCTCTCCCTCCTTTTTCTGCCTCCAGTTTACTGGTCTCCCTGACCTGGGGAGACCAGGTTGCAGTTTCAAGGTCCTCATGTTCATGATACTACCACTTGGGTGGGAAGGTCTCAGGAAAGGCCCTGGCTGGACCATCCATTTCTCCTGGCCTCTGAATTCCCAGCCACTTCTCTCTCAGGGCAATTCCATCCTTGGCTGCATAATTAATGCTCATTATGCCTTATGCTTGCACTTCAAATTTTGCCAAGTACTTTGCCACTAGAAAAAATATTTCTGACTTCCAGTCATTGATGAAGCACTTTGGTGTTAGAAGGAATCAGCGCAAAAACATTAACATGCCCAAGGCCAAAGGGCAAGTCAGGGAAAGATCAAGGGCAGCTCTGGGCAGTTCACCCCACCCTCCAGGCACTGTTCTGAGGGTTTCTACATAGCCACCCTTCAAACGGCAGTATTTGCTGCATTGAACACATAAGGAAACCGAGACATTTACCTTAACTCACCCATAGTCACTTTGTTAATTTGGGGAACCCAGATACAAACCCAGACTGTCTGACTTTGAAATACAGTGTCTCAAGTCTGGTTTGCTTGAAACAGAATCCATGCCCAAGACTCTAGTTACAGCAATTTCTGTACAAAGTGCTTTCAAGAGAGGAGCAAGGCAGCAGGCTAGAGCAGGCGGGAAAACTGAGCAAGAATGTGGTCTCAACCAGCGATTGATTTCAATCTATTCCATGGAGAATATGAATCTCATCAAAGAGGTTAGTCTCGCTCTGAAGCAAAGGCGGAAGCTTCTGTACCCACTGCCAGCCAGACCGTGTCTTTGGTCCAGAGAAGGGGACATCAATGAGCCATTAGCAGCCCATACCACAGTGGCCGAGAGCTGGATGCAGCAGCCCAGTGATGGGGCTCCTTCTGGGGAACCCACAGCATCCATGACACCCAGGGCAGTTTTCTGCCCTAGCTTCACATGGGACACCCAAGGTGTTCAGGAAACCCCATGCTCCAAAACACTACTGTCTTCCCACCTCCAAGAACCTCAAACATCCCCAAACCAGTGGATCTCAAACCTTAGAGTTTGAGTCTTTCTCGTAAAAAAAACCAAAAAGCCAAGTTTTTAAGTGGAAAGGGATGTGATGAGGATGAGACCATTCAGAAGTCAGACTAGTCTAGGCAAATGTAGGCAAGAGCTGGAGTTCCTATCATGGCACAGTGGTTAATGAATCCAACTAGGAACCATGAGGTTGCGGGTTTGATCCCTGGCCTTGCTCAGTGGGTTAAGGATCTGGCTTTGCCATGACCTGTGGTGTTGGTTGCAGACTTGTCTCGGATCCTGCGTTGCTGCAGCTCTGACATAGACAAGTGGCTACAGATCCGATTAGACCCCTAGCCTCGGAACCTCCAAACGTTGAGGGAAGAGGGCCTAGAAGAGGCATAAAGACAAAAAAAAAAAAAAAGAATAGGCAAGAGCTTCAGTTCACACTTGGGGGGAGATAGGACGGGTGCATGGACTGAAGAGATGTCAGGAGGTGAAGTTGAAAGGACCCAAGGCTAGGTTGGGCCTCCACGAAGGCAGGTACCTGGGGGCCTCCCCCATTGCTGCAGACAGCTGTTGAATAGCTCCTACATGCATGCCACTGTACCAGGCGCCGATGTCACAGCAGAATGGGAATTAAGATTGGGTTTGACTAGAAGGAACAGAAAAAAAATAAAAAATAAAAAACCTAAACATTGCTTAAGTAAGACAAGATTTTTTTTCTTTTTTTATCTTCTGGAAAAGCCTACAAGTCATAGGCTAGGACTCTTCTGCATGAAATCCTCAAGATTCAAGATCCTTCGAGCTTGTTGCTCCTCCAGGCAGGACCTCCATTCCCAGAATACCCCCACGGCTGCTCCAGCCCCGACCATTACACTGTGCAGGCCTTATGCTTCCAGCCAGCAGGCAGAGGAGAAGGACAAAAAATAAGGGACAAGCCATAATTTTAACTTTTTCTTTATTAAACATAAATGAATAATTGTTATGCTCTTACTTAATTACAAACATTTTTAATAGTGAGTAGGATGTCAAGAATGATTCAACAATGTGATCGTCTCCAAATCTACCTGATTTTAGACAGTTGGGTGAGAGGACAGGTCACCTATTCTGGTTTGGGTTGGTTTTTTTGGTCAGTTTGTTCTTACAGTGTTTATTGTGCAGTGTTGTTTGAGTTAACACCTTTGTTTTTAGGATGAATTTCCCGAGGCTATGGTAGAAGAGGGTAATTCATTAAAGTGTTGGTTACCCACAGGAAAAAGTATATGGACTTAAAATTTTCCAAGGTTACACGATGAAGCAGATGATTTATAATTCAAGTTATCCAGTCCTGACCTTGGTCTCTAGGATCTTGGTAAATCTGGTGAGCATAGAAAAATGGCCAAATGATAACTTTGACTCTAATTCCAATTTTCTATTGAACTAATCAAGATAGTATTAGAGCACAATGATATTTCCCATTTCATTTGCAGGAAATATTTCAAAAATTTCAAACTTTTGCGATTTAATTTACCGCAATTAAATATTTCAAAGGACTGCTGGCATGAAATAGGATTCCACCTGTTTTTTATCAATTAGTGGTTAATTCTGTTAAAAACCTCTTAAGGAATATTAAAAAGAAAATATTGAAAGTATAAATTTTATGAAAGCATTGTTTAAATTATGAGACGTATTTCCTATTAATTTAAATAGCAAATTTAGCAAGCAAGGTGCCTATTCTTTAGAGGTATTTTTCTCCTCAAATAAGGGTTATTGGAAAATTGACAGGTGGTTGGGGGAGGGGTGGACTGGGAGTTTGGGAGGAGCAGATGCACACTGAGGTATACGGAATGATTGGCCAACGGGGACCTGCTGTGTAGCACAGGGAACTCTACCCAATATTCTGTGATGGTCTACGTGGGGAAAGAACCTGAAAAAGAATGAATGTGTGTACATGTATAACTGAATCACTTCACTCTACAGCAGAACTATCACAACATTGTAAATCAACTATACTTCAATAAATTTTTTAAAAATGAAAAATAAAATAAATTCTTAAAAAAAGAAAATTAGTGGAAAATATATTTTAAAATTTACCTTTCCTCATTTCTTCTCAACCTAAAATTCAGGCACAAAGCTTGTAATACACATGTTGTATATGTGTTTATGTGTATGTGTAGGTAAATAAATAGATAAAGCGGTAAAATTTTCATCTGTTTTCTTGCATGGATCTATTTTCCCTGAAAGAAAGTATGATTTAATATCAATCTGCTTCACCTTTGAAACAACCTTTACAATGAGATAACTTAAATATTGACACTTTTAAAACTGTTAACCTTTGAATGACTTCATAAATGCAGTAGCCAATGATATACCATAAACTACAATTTGTCAGTGCTTAAGATGTGGGCTAAACTTGCTTGTTCAGATTTGGGCATAGATAAGAAACCTGAATGCTTAAGCAAGACCTACTCCAGTTTTACAGTTGCCCAGAGATTTAAATAAGGCAGGATGATTGTCTATTGCAGCTCATAATAATGCTCTTAAATTTAGAGCTCCAAATACCCCCACTCACCAGTCCGCATGCTTCTCAAAGCCTCCAGACTGAGAAACTGCAGCTGTGTTTATGTGGTAATTTAGAGCCCCTATTACATATGCAAGCAACCAAGCTCCATGGCTCAATCACAATGCATTCATTTTGCTTTTTTTGTACCAAAGAAATAAAATCTGAGAACTATATAGCATTACGACCAGCTTTTTAAAAAATCACAAAAATCAGGAGATTGAAAATTATAGTCCCACAAAAAACCACAAATCTTTCCAACCCCTATTAGATAAAATTGACAACATAAATTCCAGATATATGTAGTTAAGATGTGGTAGTCAGCTCAGCAAACACTTATTAAGGCAAAAAAAACCTCATGTTACCATAATAAGAGAAATTAAAACATGAATAAGCCAGGCCTCTTACCTTGAGGATCTAGGAGCCTAACAGGATATATTTGGAGCCAAATGTGTGTGTGTGTGTGTATCTGCACTCATGCACAAATGCATAGGAAATATTTTTATAGAGAACACCAATAAACTAAGTTTGTTTCCAGATATAAATAAAATTCTTGAATATTTTCCTTTGGGGATACTATAGATCTATGCAATTGTATTACTTATGATTTATATAGCCACTATTCCTTTTTTTTTAGTATGTCTTCATGTATTTTTTTATTGTAGTAGAGTTAATTAACAATTTTACATTAGTTTCAGGTGTTCAGCATAGTGATTCAGTATTTTTACAGTTTATAAGCCATTAAAAGTTATTACAAGATAATGTCTATAATCCCCTGTTCCGTACAATATATCCTTGTTGCTTATTGATTTTATGCATAGTAGTTTGTATCTCTTGATCCTATATGCTTAAAGTGACCCTCTCCCCTCCCCTCTCTCCACTGGTAACAACTAGTTTTCTCTGTGAATCTTTTCAGTCTTGCCATATACATTCATTTGTATAATTTTTTAGATTCCACGTATAAGAGATATCATACAGTTTTTTATCTCCATCATTTATTTGACTAAGCGTAATATTCTCTAGGTACATTTACATTGCTGCAAAAGGCAGAATTCCATGTTTTATGGTTGAGTAATATTCCATTGTTAGCCACGATTTCCAAAGTATTTGCTTATTGCCTAGATTCGAAGTGACCCTAGCAAAAGTATACGCAGTTCCTCTCACTACATATAAACAGCCCAGATTTCAAAAAGTTGTGTAAAAATTTGCTTTTGCATAAAATTGTTAAACACCATTTTAATAGTAATTAATAGTTAACTCAAATTTAAATTTTTAAAAATCATTCCAATTTAGATATTTTTACAAATCTGGGCCTTCTTATATTATTTTTGCTTACCAAATATGTGTGTACACAGGATGAGGAAAATACATTGGTTGATTACAAGAAAAATTTTATTCTGAAGGGCTCAAATACTTTCTTAGCAGTGCTACAGAGAAGTGAAACTTCTGTAATTATGTTGTACATAACAAAGTCTGTTTCCAATTTATTCTTGTGTTACATTTCAGGTGTTAAGATGATTGGAATGCAGAAATTTCTACCAGAAACAATCCTTTACATGCTGGGTTTTCAAGAAAACCACACAAAAGCAATTCATTTATCTAAGGTATAACTCAGTAATAATTGTGGGTTTTTTTGTTTTTGTTTTTTGTTTTTTGTTTTTTTTGGCTTTTTAGGGCTGCACCCGCAGCATAAGGAGGTTCCTAGGATAGGGGCCAAATCAGAGCTACAGCTGCCGGCCTACACCACAGCCACAGCAACGCAGGATCCAAGCTTCATCTGCAACCTACATCACAGCTCACATCAACACCAGATCCTTATCCCGCTGAGCAAGGCCAGGGATCAAACCCTCAACCTCATGGTTCCTATTCGGATTCGTTTCCACTGCTCCACAATGGGAACTCCAGTAATAACTGTTCTTAAACTTTTTTTTTTCTTCAACATTTATGTGCTCCAGGGAGGGAGACTGATCAACACCCTTCTTATTCCTCCACCTCAGTAGTCACGGGCTTTACAACTTCTAAGGTGCAGTGACCCAGTAACCACTAAGCCAGGGCTCCTGAGGTGATGGGAGAGGTGACTGGAAAGGAAGACCAGGGGAAGGACAGCTGAGCTCCAAAGGCCCAGAAGGTGGGTAAATGGTAAGGGACCTTTCGCTTTCTTCTCTAAGCAGCTGTAGAAAAGAGCTGCTGTTCTTACTGAATTGGTCGACTGGACTTGTCTCTGGTCCTAGCCTGGCCAAGAATCCTTTGTCTCAGCCAGGAAAGTTCTTTTTTCCAATTGGATTCCACCAGCCAATAAAGAAACTGGTGCTGAGACTGTAAGAGCATAAGCTTTAACCAGTGGCCAAAGAAGGGAAAAGCAGGAACTTAGTTCACAAATCAACTTCTCAATCCAGTTTGGGCAAAGACACTAAATATACAGGAGTGTCGAAGGGAAGGCAGGGATTTGGAAATTGTGGGAGGAATATTCATGAATTATTGAAGAATAGAGGTGTGGTTTGAACCTGGAACTGATGCAGCTCTCCTTTTCCATCCTCATGTGGACTTTTCCTGTTGTCGTTATGGCAACTGGTAGCTGTCAAGAGACCAGTGGGCACATCATTTAGATGTTAATGCATTACAGTGAGCATGTAATGAGGCTCAAGGTCCACTGGAGGTCAAATCTTCTGCCATCTTGGGCTTGGTTGGTTATAACCAGTTCTTGTTTTTTTCTCTTTGCATCTTCCTCCAGTAAGTGGTTTCTATTCATGAGAGGACCAGGGGTATGATTCTGGGTCAACAACCTGGGTATCACTATCATTGAGATTAATGAAAAGAAAAGAGACATCAAGCAGAATAATTCCATCTTATGCACTCTCTCCAATCTCCAAAAACTAGACAGATGATGATGATGGTGGTGGTGTTGGTGGTGCTGATAGAGATAGATAGTTAGATGGATGGATGGATAGATAGGTAGGTAGGTAGGTAGATAGATAGATAGATAGATAGATAGATAGATAGATAGATAGAAGCTAGGTAGAAGCTTTTAGACTCATAGGAAAAGATAAAGATATACACGCAGTGTATATCTGGTAGTGTATATCTGGTAGCTACAATCATGATTTCAAAGTCAGACTACATGGGTTCTAATCTCTGATTCTTTACTTGAAGTTGCACGATTTGGGACAACTACTTAAGCTTCTCTAGTCTTCTGGTGGAGATAATTATAGCACTGAACTTACAGGATGTGGTAAAGGAGTAAATGAGGTAATATGTATAAAGTGATGAGCACAAGTTCAGGACCTAGGAAGCTCTCAATAATCAGAGCAGCAGCAACATTTTCCTATGTAGAGCTGAAGGCTGCAAGGATATGGAGAAAAGCATATACAAGTAGGGATCAGTTCCAATTTAACTAGGTTTGTTACCTTGCCTAGGTCATTCAATTTCCTTGGGTCCCAGTCTCTTCAGGTAAAATGAGGGGATAGATCCAGAGAAACTAGTGCTTTTTGAATTTCAATGTGCACAGAGGATCTTGTTAAAATTGTAGATTTCGGTTCAGTAGCTCCGAGGGGCTGGGGCTGGAGGCTAAGATCCTGTACTTGTGACAAGTTTCTGGAATGAGCCAGCTGCTGGCCTGAGTATCAGATGCAATAGCAGAGGTGGAAGTGGTATCCAGCAAGAGTATCTGCCACCTTTAGAGTTGTAGTTTACAATTATCATGGTGGCCTATTTTGTACATGAAGAAGGAATAAAGGATTCAGGTTCCCTGGAGCGGAAAACCAGTCTCAAATTGTTCCAGGTATGATGTCTCTAGACTTCTAGTAGGTCTTGGAGGGGAAAGCCAGGACAAAGCTGGGGGGTTGGAAGGGAGCTGGCTGCTGAACAGGTGGGCCAAGGGGAATTTTCCTGATGTGGTCCTTAGGACAGAGGCCATTTAAGAGGTGGAAGTAAAGAGAGAGAGAGGCTTGAAGGAACTGAAGTTGGGAGATTTCTTGGTTTTGATTCTGGAAGTCATTATGGAATGATAGCTTTTATTTAGCATGTGTGTGTGTGTGTGTGAGAAAGAGAGAGAGAAAGAGAGAGAGAGAGAGATCAACCAGACAGGCTATTTTCCCAGCTCTTCAATTTAATGGCTGACCTGGGGGCAAATTGATTAATTTTTCTTAACTTTATCCTCTCATCTATAAAATGTGATAACACTACTTCATAGGGCTTTGGAGAGAATTAAATGAGTTAGTGCATGAGGTACATAACACAAGACTATTCATTAAAACTATCATTATCAGGTGTTCCCATTGTGGTGCAGCGGAAATGAATCCGACTAATATCCACAAAGATTCGGGTTCAATCCCTGGCCCTGCTCAGTAGGTCAAGGATATAACGTTGTCGTGAGGTGTGGTGTAGTTCGCAGACATGGCACAGATCCTGCTTTGCTGTGGCTCTGGTGTAGGCTGGCAGTTGCAGCTCTGATTTGACACCTACCCTGGGAACTTCCATATGTCACTGTTGCAGAAACCTATCAACCTATGGTAATCATCACCATCACCATTAGCATTAGCTTAGAAGCACTGAAAGCCTGGCATTATTATCCCAGCTTGATTTTAGCTTCTATAGCAGAGGTTCTCAAACTTCACGGTGTACCAGAGTCCACTGCAGAGCTTGTGGCAAGGCAGATTGCTGGGCTGCATGCCTCAGAGACTCTAATGTAGTAACAAGGTCTTGAGTGGGACCCCAGTGTCCACATTTCTAATAGGTCTGAAAACCTCTGGGCTACAGAATAACTTCCTATAACTGGCATGATTAGGGGATTAAGGGTCCTTGGCAAGAGAATTTTCCCTGTAAATGAAGCTGACCTCATATGTGATACTTTCCTCTTCTTTTTTTTTTTTTTTTTTTTGCTTTTTAGGGCCGCACCCACAGCATATGGAGGTTCCCAGGCTAGGGGTCTAATCAGAACTGCAGCTGCCGGCCACAGCCACAGCCACAGCAACTTGGGATCCAAGCCAGTCTGTGACCTATACCACAGCTCACGGCAACACCAGATCCTTAACCCACTGAGCAAGGCCAGGGATCGAACTCAGAAACCTCATAATTCCTAGTCAGATTCGTTTCCACTGCACCATAGCAGGAACTCCTGGGATACTTTCTTAATTCTATCCATTTTCAGTGAAGGTCTTCTTTCTTTTTTTTTTTTATCTATCATTTTTATTCTTATCTCTGTGAGCAGGTGCTCTTAAATATAATTTAATTTTTTTTTCTTTTTTTATTGTTTTAAAGGCCTCACCAGCACCATATGGAAGTTCCTGGGCTAGGGATTGATTTGGATGGAGCTGCAGCTGCTGCCTACAATACAGTCACAGCAATGCCAGATCTGAACCACATCTGTGACCTATGCTGCAGCTTGCAGCAACGCCAGATCCTTTAACCACTAAGTGAGGCCAGGGATCAAATCTGCATCCTCACAACACCATGTTGGGATCTTAACCTGCCGAGCCACAATGGGATCTCCTAAATTTTCTTTTTTTTTTTCCTAAAATTTTCTTTTTGATCAAAGTCATCAAGTAGTTCACCTGGTTTTCAGAAAGGATGAGAAAGTGTGGCCTTTGATTTATGAACATAAAATTCACCTGAACATTTCTCGAATGTATTTTTGAAGAGACAGTCAGAGATCCCTAAAAGAGATAGTGGTGATACCTACTACTGGTCAGTGTGAGTTCTTTAAGAGTAAGGATTTCAGGCTCACCTTATTTCCTTTATCATTGTGATTGCTGGATTGGCAAATTGGAGACGTGAGGCAGGCATAGATACTGGACTAGCCAGGAACACCAGGCAATGTCAATGTGTTATCAAGAGACTGAAGGGTGTCCTTCTGAGTAGATGCTTCTTGGAGGGTACCAACCAGTTCTATCCTCAGCCTTGTCTTGCTCTTTCTCAGTTTGGTTGAAAAATTCTTAGCCAGACTGTAAGATATTACCATTCCCTATGGGGGTAAAAATATAAGCTAGAAAACCACTTGACAGGAGTAATAAAGGGTTTGAAAGTCTGGAAGAGGAGGGCAGGGTAGACATTAAGTTCCCCAATCCCACCCCCATCCAGAAGTCTGTGATTCTTTCTGATAATTAGGATCGCCTCTTGTGGTGTTGTGGTGTAATAGGTAGGCAACTGCCCTAGAGTTTTTGGTCTTTGTTGATAAGATGACAGCAAATTAACAGTAATCCCAGCAACACACCCCTTACTGCCCACTCAACTTTTACCTCTTCACATATGTCTTTCTTCCACCTGTCCTTAGATTGCTCTTTCAACACCACAAAGGCCTGGGGAACCAGTAACAAAACTTGATAAGAAATATAAATGCAATAAGAGTAAGAAGGCATGGAGAATATACATGCAACCCTTTGTGGGCTTTGGCTTTACGGTCTCAGAGGGTATTTTCTCTTATGTGTGTGTTCCAGAGGAATAAAATTATCCAAACTTTGGCCTCTAGCATTGTCCTATGTCACCATAATAGGATTTAACTATCTTTTGAGTGATCATTCACATTTCAGACCAAAATGTGTTCATTTGGAAAGGTGACTTATGAAAATGTTGCCGCAAATAAATAGAAGGAGAGACAGCACAATGCTATATATTCTGCTCAAATATATTTGTTGTTCAAAGAAATTCGGTCACAAGCTCAATGTTAAGCCAACTGTCCTGTGTACAAATATGTATACATACATATAATTCTTAATCTCTCATTTGTTATTGCCAAGAAGATAACCCCTTATGACAGATGGGGAAAAAATTTTTTGGCCATGCCCATGGCATGTGGAAATTCTGGGGCCAGGTATCAAACATACACCAAAGCAGCGACCCCAGCCATAGCAGTGACAACACCGGATCCTCAACCCACTGCACCACAAGAGCACTCCTTTTTGTTGCAGGGGGAGGTGGGGGATATTTATTTAGAAGAGTTCAGAGGAAACAGATAAATAATTCTTATTATACTTCACTACTCTGTTCCACATCTTCTTTCCCTGGGTGGCACCTTTTCAGTGAGGACCTGTTAGTTTTCCATGATAGACTGTCCAAGGTGCACTTAGCTCGCCTAGTCAATGAGTATCTTCAGTTAAGCCTAGGTTAGGGTCTGACAGAGTTTTCATTTATCATTCCTAATGACCTGTATGTATTTCACTGATGTGGGTTTTTATTACTGAGGTAAACATTTTGCTAACTAACCATGGGTCATGTGGGCACATTAACAACTCCCTGCCCATTTATCATCATCAGGCAGCTGACCTCCACTGAGTACGCCACGTCCTTTGTACTCTCATGACTCCTTTACAGCGGCAGTAGCAGTGAGTAAGCATCGATTTCTCTAACCCACAACGTGAGATAAGGAACCATCTTTTTAGAGTCCTTTCAACTTGAGTAGGTTACGTACCTACAGATGTGTTCTGAAAAGATGAATTGTTTTACATTTTAAGTTTCCACTGAGTAATAGAGCGCCATGTGAGCAAGGCAAGAGAAAGTGTAGAATTATAAATTTAAATACAATGGCTCTGTATTCAGAAGTATCCATGAAAAGAAATGAAGTGAGACCACAGATCCATTCAGATCCATTCTCAGGTGCTCTGTATTTCCTAGGTTGTTAATTTCCTTTGCTACATTTTTAGGGACTTACTGTCAAACAAAAGAATTGTAGGTGACAAATAATTGGTGAGTGTGCTTTTTTTTTTTACTTTGCAGCAATATTTATTTTAAAAAATCCTCATTTTTTGGTACCTTCATTTCTGTCTATTAGGCAGTTTGGGAGAAATATATTACTTAAAATGTCAGGCTTGCTAATATTTTTCCTGATTTTGAGAAAATGTTAAGTTTTTGAGTCAACTAAATGGTTTTAGGATAGAAATGGACTAAATGATATGTTATTAACAAACTGCACATTTTCCCTGTTCTCTACCAGGTACTAAAACATGCCGGGAAGTAGTTTCTTAACCTAGAAAATCATTTCAGCAGCAAAGTTCAAATTTTCTGCCAATAAGGTAGGAGAGTGGTTCTCAACTGGGGACGAGTTTGCCCCCTAGGGGACATTTGGCAAAGTCTGGAGATGGTTTTGACTGTCACGACCTGGGGAGGAGGAGGGGGAAAGGTTGAGATGGCTGGACGTGCTGCCTGCATCTGTCTACTGGGAAGAAGCCAACGATGGTACCCAGCTCTCCACAGTGCAAGACACAATGAAGACTTACCAAGCCCCAAATGTCAATAGTGCTGAGACCAAGAAAGCCTGGCTTCTGAACCTTGTTCTAAATAGTAAAGCAAAGGAAAACCACTGAGAGAGTCTGAACTTGACCTACTGGATCATGATCTTTTTCAAAGGTAAGAATGCAGTAACCCAAGAGGAACTCAACTTAAATATAAAAGGAAGGGAAACATTTGTCCTTTGGAGTTCCTTTGGGCTCCATATCTCATTAAGATATACAAGTGCAGGAGTTCCCATCATGGCTCAGTGGTAATGAACCCAACTAGTATCCATGAGGATGCAGGTTGGATCCGTGGCCTCACTCAGTGGGTTAAGGACGCGGCATTGCTATGAGCTGGGGTGTGAGTTGCAGACTCGGCTCAGGTCTGGCATTTCTGTGGCCATGGCGTAGGCTGGCAGCTTTAGCTCTGATTCCACCCCTAGCCTAGGAACTTCCATATGCTGCAGGTGTGGCCCTAAAAAGCAAAAAATAAAAAATAAAAATAAAGTGCATGAGCCTTTTCGTTACAGTGAATCATTAGTTCTTACTCATCCTCTTATTTGTTATTCCTAGTTTTAAGATGCTGTAAAATCAAGATACGCATCACCACACATCAGGACATTTGTTCTTCCCTTTTCTAATAGTGCATAAGCTGATGGTTAAATATGGTTTTGAATTTGGGAAAGTATATACTATCCTTCTGCTTTTTATTCTGCTTATAGAACATAGCTTTTTAAACAGGGTGATGATTTAAAGCAGATGTACTTCTAAACTACTTTTTGTTCAAATCCAGCAATAAGATGAAAGAAAAAAAAATGGGGAAACTTGATGGGGGTTGTGGGGGTGGTACTTCAGGATAAGAGGTTTTATATATTGTACAATGATTTGAGTGTTAGTTCTCTTCTTTTTCAAGACACATTCTGGTAGATTCTCTTGCCATTTCCTTCTGTCTTACCCATTGCTTTACTCTGACTCACTCCTAGTTTCTCATAGCATATGTTTTATATATATTCTACTATGCCTATGATAGTCTTTCCTTAACATTTCTCCCCACTGGATATAGTATAAAACCCTTTCTTATAGCTTTGAGGTTAAGCAGATTATCTTAGGTTTTGCTTAATTTCTTTATGTCTCAGTTTCCTCATCTGTAAAATGAGGAATGTACTACTATCTCTCTAAGAGGATTGTTGTATATAATAAGAGGGAGCTTAGAAGGAGTCTGGCACATAATAGATGCTCATTAAATAATAGCCATTATTTCTTTTTGAAAAAGATCAGAGCAGGATTATGAAACCATACAATCATCAAATATTTACTAAGCATTTCCCATGGGTTTTGTCCTATGTTAGGTGTTTGGGGTACTTCAGAAAATAAAACAGGCAAAACTTACAAAGCCTGGAGAGTTCTCCTGTGGCACAGTGGGCTAAGGATCCGGCATTATCACTGCAGTGGCTTGGGCTGCTGCTGTGGTGCAGATTCAGTCCCTGGCCTGGGAAGTTTCACGTGCTATGGGCGGGGCCAAAAAAACAAAAAAATTTACAAACCCTGCTGTCATGGAACATACATTCACACACACACACACACACACACGAGCAAGCAAACACATAATCACAAGTAAAAACACAATGATAAAATAAACATTCTCTTGCTCTTCTTCTCTTACTTATTTCTAACTTGACTGAAAGTAAACACTCTTTCATCAGTTGGCCAAAATGGCATGGTGAAGAGCAATTACAGAATTCAAAGCAACACTCTCTTTTCAATATCATTTCTTTCAGGTTTATTTTATTTTATTTTATTTATCTTTAGGGCTGCACCTGCAGCATATGGAAGTTCCTGGGCTAAGGGTTGAACCAGAGCTGCACCTGCTGGCCTACACCGCAGATTGTGGCAACACTGGATCCTTAACCCACTGAGCAAGGCCAGGGATTGAACCGTATCCTCAAGGGCACTATGTTGGGTTCTTAACATGTTGAGCCACAGTGGGAAATCTTCTTTCAGGTTTTAAAGAAAAAAAAACTTATACTTCAAAAATAAATGAGGACAGCCTGTGTTGAGAAGAAAATCACACAAAATGAGAGTTTCCTGATGGCCTAGCAGTTAAGGATCTGGTGTTGTCACTGCCTTGGTTCAAGTCACTGCTGTGGCTCATATTTGACCCCTGGCCCAGGATATTCCACAGGCCACACGCATGGCCAAAAAAAACCCCACAAAATGATAGTTGTTACAAAACCATGGGGAAGGAGGATTTCAACTGTTTAGATACTATTTCAATTGCTCCAATAATGACTGAAGAAGAAATACATCCCTGGAAGATTGACTTACAGCTTTTGAACATGAAAGTAAACAATTCATAGACTGCAAACAGAGGGAGTGAATGACAGTGCAATGCAATTGCTAAAAGTTATCTGGAAAGGAAATAAAATCTAATCAAAGAATATGTGCACCTTCCATGAGTTCAGGGTAGAATCTCTTTCTTTTCTGCCTCAGAGCTTTTCTGTGCTCTCCCACCTCCCTTCTCTTTGCTGCCTCCTAACCATCCCTCAGCACTTTACTAAAATGTCCAGCTCAGAGAAGCCTTCTCTGCACACCCCAGCTAAATTAAGTGCGTTCATTCAGCATTCTTTTTTTTTCTTTCTTTTTATGGCCACACCTGGGGCATATGGAAATTCCCCAGCTTGGGGTCAAATCGGAGCTGGAGCTGCCAGCCTACGCCATAGCTTTTGGCAACTGTCAGATCCTTAACCCACCAGGTGAGGCCAGGGATTGAACCTGCATCCTCAACAACACTGGGTCCTTAACCTGTTGAGCCACAACAGGAACTTCTCATCATTCTTTTTTATGCATCCTTCTGTTTTTCCTTGTCTATCTATATGCCTCTTTTTCAGAGAGAAATGTATTTGAAAATATTTTTAAAACTCTTTCTACTCCTCATGATTCAAAGTTCCACAAAGGGAGGGATTATCTTACTATATCCACTGTGATTTTTCAAGACCCTAGCACATGATCCCTACTTTGCTTCCAATGAATGTTTATGGATGAGATAAAAGCTACCCACTCAAGACATATTGACTACTGTCAATGAAAACAATTAGTAAACAATCGATAATAAAAATAGAAAAGAGTTTTATTTGAGCCAAACTGGGGAATATAGCCCAGAAGAGAGCCTCCCAGATGACTCTTGAGAAACTGCTCCAGAGAAGCATGGTTTTCACCACAGTTTTATGTCTTGTCAGAACAAAGAACATCAAACAAGTCAGGGATACATGTCTTCAAAGTTTTAAAAATAACTGATCAGCATGTAAATAGCAAGTCAGAATGGCCTTGGCATCTGGAACAAGAGTCTTATCATTGAAGGAAAACCAACCAGACAACAAGAGAGGCATTTAATCTTTTTTATTTTATTTTATTTTATTTATTATTTTATTTTTATGTCCACACCCAAGGCATATGGTGTTCCCAGGCCAGGGACTGAATCTGAGCCACAGCTGTGAATACCGGATCCTTTAACCCACTGTGCAGGGCCAGGAGTCAAACCCTCACCTCTGCAGCAACCCTCGCCACTGCAATCAGGATTCTTAACCCACCATGCCACAGTGGGGACTCCTAATCTTTATTTTTAATGTGGGCATTCTTTACTCCTGGTCAGTGTTCCCACTTCTTTAATAATTAAAGCAAATGTAAGATGTATGTCTGATAGGCCACAAACAGGGAGTTTTAGTTAGCATAAAAATCAAGTTAACTCAGATATAAGCCAGAATGACTTCCCCTTAGCTCTATATGTGAAAATTTCTTTCATCACTGCCAAGAGTAGTGAGATTGTCAAGGCATGATTTCTTCCATTCACTGTGATAAGATGAATACACCCTACCACCTTAGGCTGAGTGCAAATACCTTGTATTATTTGGTCTTGGTCTATTTTCTTCCTGTGTATGTGGCATAAGGGTGACCTCCAACCTGTCGTATGTGGCATAATTATGTCAAGACCGGTTCATACCTCCATACACACAGTAACCTTTGCTCTTGGCTTTTGATATCAATCTCTGAAGCCATGTGGAAAATTTTTGGCTAGTTTTGGTGAAACTTTCCTAGCATGGTGCCCTAAGCAGAGCAGAGAAGCAGGGATAGGTAAGGAATTGAAGATGTTGCTCAGTTACAAGAGGACACTGAAAGGGATCTATGGTTGTTCTCATTCAAAATGCCTCAAGCCAGGAATTCCTGTCGTGGCACAGTGGTTAACGAATCTGACTAGGAACCATGAGGTTGCGGGTTCAATCCCTGCCCTTGCTCAGTGGGTTAACGATCTGGCGTTGCCGTGAGCTGTGGTGTAGGTTGCAGACACGGCTTGGATCCCAAGTTGCTGTGGCTCTGGCGTAGGCCAGTGGCTGCAGCTCCGATTCGACCCCTAGCCTGGGAACCTCCATATGCCGCGGGAGCAGCCCAAGAAATAGCAACAACAACAACAACAAAAAGACAAAAAAAAAAAAAAAACCCAAAATGCCTCAAGCCAGAAATTTGGCTTTGTGCCTCTGAATACCAGCCATTGGCCTCATTTCCATCCTAGCATCAAGACATTGCTGATCCTCCCCTCGACAGGTAGAGCCTGCTTTTCCTTCCCTCCAATCTAGATTGAACATGGGAGTTGCTTAGGCTGATGGAACTTTAGCAAATACGACATATGCACAGACTTTAAAAACACAGTGCTTTGGGTTTTTGGGCCCTGAGACCACCAGCTGCAGAAGCCCAGGCTGGCCTGTTGGAAGATGAAAGGCCACAAGGGGCAAAGCAGATCCATCACCGCCAAGGGCCCTGCAGGCTGACCAGGCTGCCAACCACCAGACATGGGAGATGGCCATAAATCAGCCAACCCCAAATTAATGAACTGCCCACAGAATCATGAAAAATACTACATGATTTCTTTTTTAGGTCATTACTTTGGGGGGGGGGGGGCTTGTTTCACAGCAAGAGCTAACTTATACAATCAAGTCACAGCTAACATATTACTGTGTGACTGACCGAGGAAGCATGTCAAATAGCCAGAATTATGCAGTTGGCCATGCTTATCAAGCTCTCTAGTCCCTTAAGATTGTCCAAAGTTTGGGAATCACCACATTCTAAAGTATTTTCCACTTAGAGATTTGAAAAATGAATTAACACATTAAGTATTCTGAGGAATCATGCAGTTAAAAAAAATAGATAAACAAAAACCTGCTAAAAAAAATTTCAAGCTCCTCACTTCCAAATTTTCATCTCCTCTTTGCATCACAGTCCTGGCTTGATCACTGCTTAAACCCCCCTTTGAACAGACTGGTAGTGAAATGGACAAGAATCGTGACATGTGGGTCATGGTTCAAGATGTAGCAATTGCAAACTGTAGGTCCTTTGATGAATCTGGCTTGGTCAAATTAGGTGAAATGAAAGACAAAATTCCTTCCCTGAGGCCCCTTTGAGGTCATTGTCCACCTGTTGTCATTTGAGATAGAAATTTTGATGATGCATTTGCTATCATGTGCTCCATACTATATTCTGTTCTGATGAGTTGTACTAACCCTAAAGTGGCAAATGGTTCATTCATCTCAAATTCTTTTTTTTTATGGCTGCCCTGGCGACATATGGAAGTTCTCAGGCCAGAGGCTGAATCTGAGCCACAGCTGTGACCTACGCTGCAGCTGTAGCAATGCAGGATCTTTAACCCACTGTGCTGGGCCAGGGATTGAACCCCTCCCTCCGCAGTGAGCCAAGTCACTGCAATTGGATTCTTAACCTACTGCACCACAGTGGGAACTCCTCAAAGTCTTTTTTGAGGTCCTGCTGTGTGTCAGGTGCTATTCTGAGTACTGGGGATACATTAGCAGCCAAATCTCTCTGTAAGAGCTTAATTCTAGCAGAGGAAGTGGACTTTAAATGTGGAAAGAAATAGCTAAATATAATGTCAGATGGAAATAAGGACTTTGTGAAGCAATATAGAGTAAAGGGCTAGATCATTGTTTCTAAACAGTAGCTTGCATCAGAATCATCTGAGGATTTGTTAAATATACAGATTTCTTTTTTTTTTTTTTTAATTTGGATGTGCCCCTGGCATGCAGATGTTCGCAGGCCAGGGACTGAACATGTGCAACAGCAGCGACTCAAGCTATAGCAGTGATAATGCTGAATCCTTAACAATGCCACCAGGAAACACCAAGATGCAGAATTCTAGGTCACATCCCTCAAGGTTTCTGACTCAGTAGGTCTCAAATGGAGACTGACAATTTCATTTTTGACCAATTCCTAGGATATGCTGATGCTGCAGGAAAGGTCAGGAAAGACCTCACTGAAGTGAGGGAGGAAGCCATGAGAGATTTGGAAAGAGAATTTTAAGTAGAGGCAGAATTGAGCTTATTGTTCTGGAGGAATAGCAAGGATTAATTTTCCTAGTAGCCATTGGTGTGGTAGCAAACCAGTTTCCTTGTCACCTATCACTACATAAATGATGAGTGGCAATCTTCACACGTCCTTCACAGGTATGCTGGGCCCAAGGGAGTGGAGCTTTTAGCTGAATTATGGATAAAACATTCATTTAGAAATAGTTGATAGTAAAAGAACCTTGAAGACTTAAGGAGTTTAGGTTAAATTTTATGCCAAGACAAGAAGAAGAAACTGCTCATGTGTCACGTTTCACTTGCAGAGGTCCACTGGTTTCGATGTGGACACCAGAATTGGGTATCACTTAAATTCACAAAGTCCCCACATCCTTGCCTCTGGCTTGCTGACGGGTCTCTGATTTTTCAAGTCAAGGCATGTTGTCTCAACCTGGCTCCCTCTGTATGTGTGGGTCTTCTCAGACAACCGCTCATTTTGATTTCTAGAATGCTTTATATTAGGAGACATTTTTCACATTCTTGATTTCATTAGACCCTCACGATTTCATTTCATGATGCAGGAAATGCAGAAATTATTATTCCCCTGCCACTGAAGCTTGGAGAAGCCAACACTCAGAACCATTTCTTTCTTTACTCTTCATAGGATCTGTTTTCTGAAAGGCTAACTGATTGTGCAAGCTGTGACAAATACAAGGTAAACAGTGGATCAGGGCACTGGGGGCCAAGCCCACAGCCTTCCCACTGCTGCCCTTCCTGAGAACCTGGGCTCTGGTCTCTACTAACTACTCCTGTGCATTGAATCATCACTCTCCATCATAAGAAGGAGAGCCAAACTTCACTGAGCACCCAAGAGCCACACACTTGATTCAACATTTTTAAAGTGAGATTTTAGTTAATCCCATAGGTGATGAGGACTTTTTTTCCATCGTGTAGGTGAAAATAACTGAGGTTCAAGGAATTTAACAAATGGGTCTGAGGGCAATAGTGTGATCAGCTCAGTGTCATTTCTCAAGACTGATGTTTCCTTTAACCTCAATAGCCACAGAACCTTCTCTCAAACACTCCACTGAAGCCTGAAGGAAGAATCAAGAAGTGGGTACAAAAAAAAAAAAATGGAGTTCCCGTCGTGGCGCAGTGGTTAACGAATCCGACTAGGAACCATGAGGTTGCGGGTTCGGTCCCTGCCCTTGCTCAGTAGGTTAACGATCCAGTGTTGCCATGAACTGTGGTGTAGGTTGCAGACTCGGCTCGGATCCCGCGTTGCTGTGACTCTGGTGTGGGCCAGTGGCTGCAGCTCCGATTCGACCCCTAGCCTGGGAACCTCCATATGCCGCGGGAGCGGCCCAAGAAATAGCAAAAAAAAAAAGACCAAGAAGTGGGAACACACGTGATAGGAATGAGACACCTCCTGGTAGAACAATTTATGGCAGTCCATCTGACAATGCACCCTTTTTATGCTCAGAGATAAGAGGGGTGAAAGAATTAATCTAGAAGGAATGACAACCACATCCTTTAAAAAAACTCAAATGTCCTTGGAGTTTCCTGGTAGACTGGTGGTTAAGGATCTGCTGCTGTTACTGCTGTGGTGTGTGTTTGATCTCTAGCCTGGGAACTTCTGCATGCTCCCCCCCCAAAAAAAAAACCCAACTCAAATGTCCTCATATGAGGAACTATACTTCATCATTATCATTATCATTATTGCTTATTTGTTAAGATTTTATTTTTTTAGAGCAGTTTTAGGTTCACAACAAACTGACAGGAAGGTATAGACATTTCCCATATACTACCTGCCCTCCCCCACATACCTAGCCTCCCCTATTGCCAACATCCCCCACCAGAGTGGAGTATTGGTTATAATCAATGAATCTACATTGACACCTTACCCAAAGTCCATAGTTTACATTGTGCTTCACTGTTGGTGCTGCATATTCTATGGCTTTGGACAAATATATAATGACCTGTATCTGTTATTACAGTATTAGACACTTTAACCGCCCTAAAAGTCAGCTATATTCCACATATTCATCCTTCCCCCGATCGCCAACCCCTTAAGCTACCACTGGTATTTTTACAGCCATCACAGTTTTGCTTTTTCCAGGATTTCATAGAGTTGGAATCATACAGTAAGTAGCCATTTCATATTGTCTTATTTCACTTACTAATAGGCATTTAAGATTTCTACATGTCGTTTCATGGATTGGCAGCTCGTTTCTTTTTACTGGTAAATAATATTCCAGAGTTTATTCTTTTCCCTACCGAAGGCCATCTTGGTTCCTGCAAAATTTTGGCAATTATGAATAAAGCTGCTATAAACAATTGAGTGCAGCTTATTGTTTGGACATAAATTTTCATCTCCTTTGGGTAAATACTAAGGAGCATGACTGCTGGATCACACAGTAAAGGTATGTTTAGTTTTGTGAGAAATTGCCAAACTACCTTTCAAAGTGTCTGTACCATTTTGCATTTCCATTCACAATGAATGAGAGTTCCATTTGCTCCACATCCTTGCCAACGTTTCATGTTGTCAGTGTTTTGGATTTTGGCCATTCTAATACATGTTGTTGTTGTTTCAGTTCGCATTTTCCCTGATGACATAAGATGTAGAGCATCTTTTCATGGGCTCATTTGCCATCTGTTTATCTTCTTTGATTAGGTGTCTGTTAAAATCTTTGACCCATTTTTAAAATTGGGTTACTTGTTTTCTTATTGTTGACTTTTAAGAGGTTTATACATTTTGAATAATAGTCTTTTATTAGATGTATTTCTCTATTGCAAACATTTTCTTCCAGCCTGTAGATAGTCTTCTCATTCTCTTGGAAGAACAGCAGTTTTTAATTTTAAGGAAGTTCAGCTTATCAATTCTTTCTTTTGTGAATTGTGCCTTTGGTGCTATATCTAAAAATTATATGCATACTCAAGGGCTTTTAGGTTTTCTTCTGTTATCTTTTGGAGTTTTATATTTGCATTCTACATTTAGATCTATGATCCTTTTCAAGTTAATTCTTATGAAGGGTAAAATTTTGTGTCTAGGTTCTTCTTCTTTTTCTTTTCTTTTCTTTTTTTTTTTTTTTTGCATGTGGATGTCTAGTTGTTCAAGCACCATTTGTTGAAGAGACTATCTTTGCTTCATTCTACTGGCTTTGTTCCTTTGTCAAAGGTCAGTTGACTATATTTATGGGGATTTCTTTCGAGACTCTGTTCTGCTCAACTGGTTTATTTGTCTATACTTTTGCCAATACCATTGCCTTGATTACTGTAGCTCACTAGGTAATGTCAGTTCTTCAACTTTGTTCCACTCCTTCAATGTATTCTTGGCTATTCTGGATCCTTTGCCACTCCATGTAAACTTTAGAATTAATTTCTCATTGTATACAAAATGACACTGGAATTCTGACTGGAACTGCATTTAATCTACAGATCAAATGGGGAAGAACTAACATCTTGACAATACTGACCCTCTCCATCTATCAGCATGGAATATACTTTCATTTCTTTAGTTCTCTGATTTTGTTCATCATCTTTTTTTTTTTAACATGATGAATGATTGCAAAAATGAGTAAGAATTATTGAAAGAAAGACAAGAAAAGAACATTTGATGACCTGAATTTTTAGATTCTCTTGCCATTAATTAATTTAACCCAAAATTTATGCCAAATTCGATCTGTAGTTTATCCAAACAAGCAAATAAGTCTTCCTGTCATTTGACTTATTTGGCTAATGGAAAGTGCTCTTAAAATGATCAGGATAACAAAGAAGCTGCTTTCCTTTCTCCCCAAAGACACTGTCCCCATAGAGTGGAGAATAGTACCAGATTCTGCTTTAAAAAATTAAATCCCCCAGGTTCTCAGTTTAGTTAATGAATGCAAAAATATTAAGAAAAACTAAGGATCTCTCCACAAAATAAAGTCATTACCTGAGGATGAAATTGCATTCATTTTTAGAAATGAAGAGCTGGGAGAGATTTTAAGAATTACTTAGTCCAATCCCTTGCATTTATTTATGTGAATGGGATGACAGGATAGAAATGAGTAGGTCAAGGTAATGTAAATAATTATGACCATGGTTCAGGTCAGCTCAGTGCTAAATCTAGGATTTGAAGATTTCTGGATGACTGTATTCTCACCTGCATTGGAAAAAAAATTTCCAGGCATTCTAGAAACTGGGTGTTAGAGAAAGGCATTTTAACATAAGAGTTTAGTTGAAGTTAGGAAATGCTACGGAAAAAAAATTTTCACAAAAAAGTTTTTCTAAGAACTGAGTCATTTCCCTCAAAATACCATCAAGGGCTAGAACTTATAGATCAGCTGAGGAGTCTGTCGCCAGAAGATATTATTTCTGCAAGTTTGGATTCAGCCATGTATCTTGTTTGTGCTCAGTCTTTGCCAAGATAGGAGTGTCCCTCCTCTTTCAGAGACTTTACATCCAGTTCAATGACATGAAGCCCCGCAAGAAAAGGGGCTTGACTACCCTGCTCATTGTTCTCTCTCCAGAGCCTATAGTAGTGCCAGTCTAGGTGTGGGAAGCTTGTAAATATTGTTATGATCTTTTGCCGAGTCAATTAAATTATAGAGAAGCATCTTCAAGAAAATATTTTAACCTTTGACATTTTTCTAAGTTGCCAAATAGCATCAATTAATTTTTTTCCAAAATAAAAGTTCATACTCACTGACCAGAGTTCTGTGTGCTAAGTTCTGTGTACAGCCAATCCATCTTCTCCAGTTATTCCTCACACCATCCCTACTAAGCAGGCATGGATATCTTCTCCATTTTTACAGATGAGGAATCTGAGACAGAGAAGCTAAGCAAGTGCCCAAAATGGTCAGAAAAGACACAGATTTTGAGCTCAAATCCTTAGCCAGCCCATTATCTGGCATGACAATAGTGGAAGGCTTAACTCCACCTGTGTAAATGACATTTCTATATACTAACAATGAAAGATCAGAAAAGGAAATTAAGGAATTAATCCAATTTACAATTACAACAAAGAGAATAAAATACCTAGGAATAAACCTACCTAAAGAGACAAAAGACCTCTACTCTGAAAACTGTAAGATTCTGATGAAAGAAATCAAAGATGACACAAACAGGTGGAAAGACATACCATGCTCTTGGGTTGGAAGAGTCAATATTATCAAAATGACTATACTACCCAAGGCAATATGCAGATTCAATGTAATCCCTATATAAATTACAAATGACATTCTTCACACAACTATAACAAAATACTTTAAAATTTGTATGGGAACAAAAAGACCCTGAATAGCCAAGGCAATCTTGAAAAAGAAAAATGGAACTTGAGGAATCAGGGTCCCTTGATTTCAGACTATACTACAAAGTTACAGTAACCAAAATAATATGGAACTGGCACAGAAACAGAAAAATAAATTGATGGAACAGGATAAAAACCCCAGAAATTGGAGTTCCCATCATGGCACAGTGGAATTGAATCTGACTAGAAACCATGAAGTTGCAGGTTTGATCCCTGGCCTCGCTCAGTGGGTTAAGGATCCAGCATTGACATGAGCTATGGTGCAGGTCACAGACATGGCTCAGATCTGGCATTGCTGTGCCTGTGGTATAGGCTGGAAGCTGTAGCTCCGATTAGAACCCTAGCCTGGGAACCTCTATATGCTACAGGTGCAGCCCTTTAAAAAAAAAAAAAAAGTCCTAGAAATAAACCCAAGCTCCTGTGGTCAACAAATCTATGACAAAGGAGGCAAGAACATACAATAGAGGAAAGACAGTCTCTTCAATAAGTGGTGCTGAGGAAACTGGACAGCTACATGTAAAAGAATGAAATTAGAACACTCTCTAACACCATACACAAAAATAAACTCAAAATGGATTAAAGATCTAAACATAAGCCTGGATTATAAATCTCCTGGAGGAAAACACAGCCAGAACACTCTTTGACATAAATACAGTCATGTCATTTTTGATTCATCTCTGGAGTAATGAAAATAAAAACAAAAATAAGCAAGTAGGATCTAATTAAACTTAAAAGTTTTTGCACAGCAAAAGAAATCATAAAAAAAAGGTATCCCACAGAATGGGAAAAAAATCTTTGCAAATGAAGCAACTGACAAGGGGTTAATTTCCAAAATATACAAATATCTAATGCAGCTTTGTATCAAAAAAACAAACAACCCAATTTAAAAAATGGTCAGAAGATTTTTTTCTTTTTTTTATTCTGAAATTTCATTTTTATTTTTTACAGAATAAAATACATACATTTAAACACAATTACATTCACACAGATTATTATATCATGGATCTTAAGAAACAAATTAAGTGACTCCCTCTGAAGAAGTGGAATGGAAAATATGCTGATACAAATAGGAAATTTATTCCATACTTTATCCCATTTTGTATGGCTTTCATCCTTACTATTTAGTATTATCTATTACATTTCAATTTTTCTTTAAAAATTAGCATTATATTAAAATTGTTATATTATGCAACTAAAATTTATAAAGAAAGCCTTATATACCATTAAATATTTTATATAGCATAATAAAAAGAATAACTTAACTGGTAAGAATAGCAAAAATAATATACCTCTGAAAATAAGTAAAGTATAAAATGCATAAATTGGTTAAAAAACAGTGTAACTATATAAATATGTCCTCACAATTTGTTACATCTTATTGATTCTTCAATATAGGCATTATACCATTCTAGGTGATGTGATAAACAAGACATTATAGACTTTATATTGTACCATGTAGAGAAATGGTTATTAATAATACGATTGTAGAACTGTATTATTTAATTGTACAGTTGCATTATTTAATTATAATTATCATAAATTCTTTGGAGAGGAAATCAGAATCAGATGTAAGAAGAATTCAGCATTCCAAGAATGGTGTCATATGGTCCCCTTTATGGTGGATTATGCACTTATTTACTATGAGATCTATTTCTTCTCCAGAGATTCCTTGTTTGTGTATCGGTTGTATTTTTGGTTTGCAGTTATTCTGAAGTTTTGATATAAGAGTCTATATCTATATATGAGATTGTTTTAAGTTGTTGTTCTTTTAATTGCAAGTGCATCTCCAGTGTCCTGCATTTGTACCCTCTTCTTCTCATGAGTTCAGATTTTGGTGGTATAATTGTGCATGGATGATTTCGTATCTTTACTGTATATATACCTTTACTGATGAGCCTTGTCATTTGTGGAATTTTTGTTGCCTGTTGCTGTCTTGTCTTTTCTGCCTAGAGAAGATCCTTTAGTATTTGTTGTAAGGCTGGTTTAGTGTTGCTGAATTCTCTCAGCTTTTGCTTATCTGTGAAGGTTTTGATTTCTCCTTCAAATCTGAATGAGAGCCTTGCTGGGTAGAGTAATCTTGGTTGGAGGTTTTTTCCTTTCATTGTATTAAGTATATCATGCTGCTCCCTTCTGGCCTGCAGAGTTTCTGCTGAAAAATCTGCCTATAACCTTATCAGGTTTCCCTTGTATATTATTTGTTTCTTTTCCCTAGCTGCTTTCAAGATTTTCTCTTTGTCTTGAATTTTGGTCAGTTTGATTAACATGTGTCTCGATGTATTCCTCCTTGGGTTTATTTTATATAGTACTCATGCTTCCTGGATTTGAGTGAGTGGTTCCTTTCCCATATTAGGGAAATTTTCGGCTATTATCTCTTGGAATATTTTTTCTGTCCCCTTCTCTCTCTCTTGTCCTTCTGGCACCCCTATAATACGGATGTTGGTTTAAAAAATGGTCAGAAGATTTAAATAGGCATTTCTCCAAAGAAGCCAGACATATGGCCAAAAAGCATATGAAAAGATTTTTAACATCACTAATTATTAGAGAAATGCAAACCAAAATTACAATGAGGTATTACCTCACACCAATCAGAATGGCCATCAGCGAAAAGTTTACAAAGAATAATAGAGAGGGTGTGGAGAAAAGGGAACCCTCCTACATGTTGGTGGGAATGTAAATTGGTGCAACAACTATGCAAAACAGTATGAAGTTTCCTCAAAAAACTAAATATAGAACTACCACATGATCCAGCAATCCCACCCCTAAGCATATATCTGGACAAAAACCATAATTTGAAAACCTACGTGTACCCCCATATTCACTGCAGCACTATTTATAGTAGCCAAGATGCGGAAGTAACCTAAATTTCCATCAACTGAGGAATGGATAAAGAAGGTGTGGTACATGTATACAATGGAAAACTATTCAGCCATAAAAAGAATAAAATAATGCTGTTTTTGGCAACATGGATGGACCTAGAGATTATCATACTGAGGGAAGTAAATTAGACAAAGAAAGACAAATATCAGATGATATCATAATATGTGGAATATAATAAAAATGATGCAAAAGAACTTATTCACAAAACAGAAACTCACAGATATCAAAACCAATCTTATGGTAAAAAAAAAGGGGGAAACCATGGTGGAGAGGGAGGATCTAGGAGGAAGGGAATATTATATTCATACTACTGTATAAAATAGTTAGTTAGCAAGAACTTACTGTACAGCACAGGGAAATCTTCTCAATAGTTTGTAATAACCTATATGTGAAAAAAAGGATATATATATATATATATATATATATGTATATACACACACACATACACACACACACACATATATAAAACTGATTCACTTTACACCTGAAATTAATACAACATTGTAAATAAACTATACTACAATAAAAAATTTTGATTATGCATAAATATCAGTTCAGGCCTTTCTTATTTCTCTGCCAGTTCTAGATTCAATTTTTCACTTCAAATGTATCATCTTTAGATGTTCAAAATATGTTCTGCAATTGTCTCTGTAGCAGCTGTGTGACTAATATTTTATACAATGCTTTGTAAACTTGGGATGAAGCAGGTTTATTGTAAAAGAGAGCTATAATACATGGAAATAGGAAGTGTCAATAAGACCTACGTTGCTCTCAAATTGAAAATCTCACTTAAACTGACAAATGCAAGTAAATTCGAAGTTCTGATGATTACAGCAGATATGACTCAGAGATTTTAAGACTCTGAAAATAGCCCATAATTCTAAGCATCACATCAGATATGTTATTGTTTATAGGTGAGTTAGAGTTTATTCCATGAAAATGAGTAAATTCGCTTTGTCTTCTTAAGTAGAAAGAATATTTTCGCCAAGTTTTTAAAAATTATCCTTCTATTTTCAGTGCATGTAAACATAACTCAAAAAAGTACACTTTATTGACATGTTTTAGGAAGATATGTTTCGAATCACTAGAGTTCATCTGTGACAAAGAATTTAACAACATATTATATTTTCATGTGCTTACAATGGACAAAAGTCATTATAGTCTCCTTCACAATTACTCAGCTCATCTTAAACTGATTTTTCAGACAGCTGAAAATTAAGATTTAATTTAGAAGTGTTTTGGTATTCTTATCTTCCTTTCCCCATTCACATTTTCCCAGATTGACTTTAATTAATCAGCATTTTCATTTCTGCATAGACTTTTTAAAATTATTATTATTTTTTAAATTTTTTATTTTTGTTTTTTGCTTTTTAGGGCCACACCCATGGCATGTGGAAGTTCCCAGCCTAGGGGCCAAATCAGAGCTACAGCTGCTGGCCTACACCACAGCGGAAACAACGAGGGATCTGAGGGATCTGAGCCACGTCTGTGACCTACATCACAGCTTGCTGCAACACTGGATCCTTAACCCACTGAGTAAGGCCAGGGATCAAACCCGCATCCTCATGGTTCCTACTCAGGTTTGTTAACAACTGAGCGGCAAAGGGAACTCCCTTTACATAGAGTTTTAGTATGGGGCTCAGTTCATAGGAAATGATTGGTGGCTACAAACAGAGCTTGTAATTGCTACATAAGGCAAGACTAGTTTTGATTATTATTTTGAGGATTTTCATACTTCAATACTAATAATATTTATTCATTCAAGTTAGGCTCCACATGATTTTATTTGAATGTTTTTTTTTTGTCTTTTTTGTTGTTGTTGTTGCTATTTCTTGGGCTGCTCCCGCGGCATATGGAGGTTCCCAGGCTAGGGGTTGAATCGGAGCTGTAGCCACCGGCCTACGCCAGAGCCACAGCAACGTGGGATCTGAGCCACGTCTGCAACCTACACCACAGCTCACGGCAACGCCGGATCGTTAACCCACTGAGCAAGGGCAGGGACCGAACCCGCAACCTCATGGTTCCTAGTCAGATTCGTTAACCACTGCGCCACGACGGGAACTCCTATTTGAATGTTTTATTTGTCATACCTAGATAATAATGAGGAGAAGTTAGCAAATGCTAATTGCCCATCTTCTAGTTGCTCATAATTGTGCTAGTACCTCAGAGAGCATATATCGAGAAAGGATATATGAGCAGCAATTCCACTCCTAAGCATATTCCCAAGAGATATGAGTGTATGTATCCACAAAAACAATTGTTCAAACAGTTTACATAGCTGTTTTATTTGTAATAGTCCCAAATTGGAAACAACCCAAAAGTCCATCAATAGCAGAATGAATAAACAAATTATGGTATATTTTTATGATTAAATATCAAATAGAAACGAAAAATGGAAAATCTTTCTATTCCATACAATAATGTGGATTGATCTCAATAACATTACCCTGAGTAAAAGAAACCAAATATAAGAGTGTGATTCTCTTTGCATGGTGATGAAGGTTATAACCAGTGACAACAGTCAAAATAGTGTTTCTGGAGTTCCTGTTGTGGCTCAGCAGGTTAAGAACCTCACATAGTATCCGTGAAGATGTGGGTTTGATTCCTGTCCTTGCTCAGTGGGTTAAGGATCCAGCATTACTGCAAGCTGTGTCATAGGTTGCAGATGTGACTCAGATCCAGCATGTCTATGGCTGTAGCATAGGCTGGCAGCTGCAGCTCTTATTCAGCCTCTAGCCTGGGAACTTCTGTATACCATGGGTGTGGTTGTACAAAGAAAAAAAAAATAGTATATCCTCTAGAAGGGTGTGGTTGTCAAGAGAGAAAACACACAGAGAAACTTTCTGGGTTGCTGAAAAACGTTTTCTATCTTTTCCTGGGGTCATGATTACACGAGGATATAAAAATACAAACATTCATCAAACTGAACCCTGAGGATCTGTCTATTTTACTATTACTTAAGTTACATTTCAATTAAAAAATTAGTACAGAACTTTTTTTAAAACACAACATTTTATTTTAGAGTTTTATGCGTGTTGATATACCTAGGGCTAGGCCTATTTCATCATCTTAACTGTTTGAAGCAAAGATGGTTTATGCTCTGATAGAGTTTGGCTTGGCGGATGAGTGAATTGTGATAACACTAACTACTGCAACAAACAAAACTTCACATTTCAGGGGCTTTGAATAACAGAAGCGCATTACTCAGACAGTTTAATGTGAGAGTTCTTGTATTTCTCCATGTAATGGTGAAGGTGTGACCAAACACAAGTTCACGTGCTTAATGCACAGGGAAGCCAAACAAACTGAAATGTCAGAGTTTGGAGCAGAGAAAGGTTTATTGTGGGGCTATGCAAGGAGATTAGCTGTCTTCTGCCCAAAAGCCAAACCCCAAACCCCAAACTCCCCAAAGGGTTTCAGCAAAGTACTTTTAAAGACAAGGTGAGGGAGGGGCATGGTTGATTGTTGCAAACTTCTTGCTGTTTGAATCCTTTGTTCTTGCAACTGTCCAGGTAGGTCAGGTCATTACAGTTCTATAAACCTACAAATGACAAATGCTATTCTCTGTTCTACAACTTTTTTTATCTCTATGTGAATGGAAAAGTGTTATACTCTTAAAGGTCAGAGCCTTGAGAATGGGCTGTCCTGTACATTTCAGACTTTAGGTAACATTCTTACTTCTAAGCAAAAGCAATGGAATGTATAGGTCAAAGTAAAAGAAACAGATCCAATATGGAGTCAGATTTGTTCTTCCCATTACAAAAGAACCCAAGCTCCTTGCAGCTTGTAGCTTACTACCTCCTGCCCAGGAGATTTAGAATCTTCTACCTCTAGCTGGAAAACAAGGAGAGAGAATGTGATTAGGGAATTTTCTAGATTACTAGCTGGTGACATGTGTGTTTTATTTAGGCCTCTTCTGATTGTCCTAGTGAACAACAGCCCTTTAAGTGAGGAGGTAGAGAGAAAGTTCATGACTCCCAAAACATGCTCACATTTTCTGAAGTCACATGACTGCCCCACAACACCCTCTCCTGCATACACACAGCATGATGGGCTGCTTAAGGGTACAGCCTCTGCCATGAGTACCTGGGCCTAAGCTTGAGCAAATTGTTTAACTTTTCTATGTTTTAGTTTCCACAATTGAAAAATGGAATCCATAAAAATACTGTTTTACAGAGCTCTTGGATAAACTTTTTTAAATGTGTGGAGTTCCCATGTGGCCTAGTAGTTAAAGATCTAGCCTTGTCACTGCTGTGGCTCAAGCTGCTACTGTGGCTCAGCTTCAATCTCTGGCCCAGAAACTTTCATATACTGCAGGTATGGCCAAAAAAAAAAAAATGTGTGGCATATTTAGGACAATACCTGGCACTTAACAGGAGTTTAACAAATGTCAGTTGCATTACCTCACTATAATCAGCCATGTGAGAATGTCTACTTACCCTCCAATGCATCCCAGGCTTCTGCAAGGACAAAGAATCAAGCCAGCTTCATGAGCAGGCAGTTTGTGCAGTCACATGGGTCCCCATGTTTGGAGGCTGGCATTTAGTTCAATACTCTGTTTTTACCATCTTGAAACTGTAATTTTATCTTTGAATTTGTGTTTTGTAGATGAAGTCTGGGGGAGAGGAGATCCATAAAATAGATATGTCTCCTGTGTTCTTCCCTGCTCCACTCACATACATTCTTTTTCTTTCTTTCTTTCTTTTGATTTTTTTAGGACTTCATCCATGGCATATGGAAGTTCCCTGGCTCAGGGTCAAATCAAAGTGGCAGCTGCTGACCTATGTTACAGCCACGACAGATCGAAGCAATGTCTGTGACCTACACCACAGCTCACGGCAATGCTGGACCTTAACCCACTGAGCGAGGCCAGGAATCATATGCACATCCTCATGGATACTAGTCGGGTTCATTTCCACAGAGCCACAACAGGAACACCCACATCCAGCATTCTTGGTGCCTCTTGAGCACAGAATTCTGATGACCCCACCATACCAGCAAAACTCAAATCAGGTACAAGGTAAGCATGTTACAACTACAGCTAAGTGGGAGAACCCTAAGAGGCCATGCTTTCCATTCCAACCATAATGTCTTTGAATGCAGAAAAAAGACAATAGCTGAGGAAAAATACTATAACCATTCCAAAGAGAGAACATGGAAGAAAGGAGATAGCTTTATATTTTGTGCCTATAGTGGCACTTTCTTCCTGCTTTTTGAATAAAGAGCATACTGCACAGCATTTTCAGTTTTCACTAGGTCCTGCTAATAACATAGCCGGCAGCATTTTTTTCTTTCTCCAGCTTCTCCCCAAAGTTCTACAGGACCTTCTACGGAAAGTCATCTGATTCCCCCATTCTTTCTGTTGTGACCTCCTGGCCAGCAATTACCTTGCAATTTATATACATATAAATTGCACCTTCACTCTTGGAGTTAATTTTGAACATGTCATCTCCCTTAATAGTCTTTCCTCTGAAGGGCAGGAACAGACTTGGCATTCTTATTTTGCTGGCCAGGGACCAGAATCACTGGGGCCCTCACGGCCAAAATAAATTCCAGGAACTAACAATGAACAGATAGAATCAGGAGCTCTAAGGCTGGGTCACAGCTAGCTTGAGAAGTAGTTGTTGAATGAATGAGAGATTACCAATGGTTCTGATCCCTAGAATGGTACTATTTCTGTTTCCAACACTCTCTGGTAAAATCTGGTCCATCCTTAATGGACTGTTTTAAATGCAACCTCATTCAGTGAAATCTCTCAGTTTTTCCCCCTCCCCTCACACCCATATCTCTAACTCTGATCTCAAGTTCCTTACCACATATTAATTATCTTCAACACTAATAAAATTTGAATTGAATTTCATTTCTCTAACTACCCTCTGATAACACTGGGGGCACAGCAGAGGGAGACTAGTTTGAAGCAGCTGAGAAGCACTTGCCTTGAGTACAAAATTTAAGAGAACATTAAAAATCTAAGTAATCAAGAGATTATATTTTCATGCCATATTTTACAAATCAAAATGAATGTAATAATTATCCATGATGAACAGTGTATCAGAGATTTAAATAGAGGCTTGGACCCTGTTCTTGCACCACTGGCCTCATTGTCTTCAGTATAATCCCAGCCCTGTTGGATCCTGTTTTATTTATCCTCTTACCCCAGCAGTTGATGAATAAATGAATATATGAATGAATTGCTTCCTTGAACCAAGTCCTCAGCTTGAAATTTATAGACCTTGGTAATGAGGATGGCTGTGGTGAAATGTGAGCATGGGTCATGAAAACAGCTTTGGTGTGGCTCTTAGATTGGAACCCAGAACCCTATGCTCTAAAATTTGAATATTATTTCCTGCCTTCATTTGGGTCCCCATAAATTCTCCTCCAATGTACCTCCTTGTGTAAAATGAGAAAAATAAGAAGTTCCCATTGTGGCTCAGTAGGTTAAAAATCTGACTGGTATCCATTAGGATTTGGGTTTGATCCCTGGCCTCATTCAGTGGGTTAAGGATCCAGCATTGTCATAAACTGCAACAAAGTTGCAGATGTGTCTTGGATCCAGTGTTGTTGTGGCTGTGGCCTAGGCCTCAGCTGCAGCTCCAATTCGACCCCTAGCCCAGGAACTTCCATATGCCACAGGTGTAGCCTAAGAAAGAAAGAAAGAAAAATGCCCTTCTCTTGGTAATCCTTCCTCCCCATCATGCAGCCTGTAAGGCTGCCCTCAGAGGACTGATTCAAATGGAATCCTAGTAGTTAATGGTGTTCCAATACCATTGCATTTAAATTGCCCTCCCTTATTGTTATATGATGCTGTTTCCTGAATTGTTTAATTAATGCCACGTTATTTTCGCCCTAATTTACTCTTTATTTCAGAAGTTTTCAGGCACAAATGGGATCAGAGAAACAAAGCCATTTAAACAAAGGGAAGCAATAGTTTTTGTTATACTTCACTCTCTGTATGATGTTCCCTATTTAAGAAAGAGTATAGGTCCAAATTACACTCAAAAAGAGAAAAAAAATTAAGAAGTTCCAGCGGATTAGGGCCTAAGGATAATCCATATTTGTGAAGGAATACTGGCATTACCGCACACCTCTACCTCTTAACAATGTCTTTCAAGTCACTCAGTGGCCCCTGGGAAAACCCAGCTGTCAACTAACTGGTGGTGGCCGTCAGGACAGGCTTTTCCCTCAGTGGCCAGCTTTCCACCCACAGTTCTGCCACCAGGGGGCCGCCTGTTTGGAACAAATGGTGCAGACTCCACAGCTTTCCTACAGACCAACCAAAACACCCCTTGGCAACTTTGGCGCAAAGCCCAGGAACTTCCCTGCAAAAGGAGAACAACTTCTTTCCAGCTACAAAACCTGCAAGTCCTAGGGTGCAGCCTTGCTGTGAGTGAAAAAAAAGAAAGCACGGATTTCTTGCCAAGAATGAGAAGTAATAGGGTCCATGAAGTCTGTCGGGAGAGGTCCCTCCCTCTCACCAAGAAGCTTTGGGGTTTGGGACTCCCTCTTTGGACACGCGCTGAAACCCTGAACCCAGGCGTGGGGCAGTGTCTGAATTCTTGACAGTTGTGGTCCTTAATGGTGACAAAAGGCTCCTAGTCCCTTTCCCTGGGATGCTCACAAAAATTGGGAATAAAACACACGTCACCGGCTGGAAATCTCAAAAACTCTCCAATAAATCATTGTTAAGACAGTTGAGGCAGAAAAAAAAAAAAAAAGTCAAAGCTTTACCAAAACTTTTCGTTATAGTAATAAATGTATATATTGAAAAATGAAGTCATGATTATTTCAATAGTATTTATCGTTGTACTCGGTGGTCAAAATAATTTTGTTGCAACTATAGCTCCGGACCAACTACACTTTAGTTTTCTGGGTAATCGGTATTTTCACAAGCATGCTTCTAGCGGAGAACACCGCCGTAGCCTGCTTCATTTTTTCCCAGCCAGAATCCTTGGCCTTCAAGACTAGGGGAGGGAGATTTTTAGAAGCTGATATTTGCTAGGGCATAACTTTTCAAGAAAATAAACTATTTTTGTCTTCCGGATTCGATTTGCACGTATCCAGGGCAAAAGCAAATGAAACAGGGCGGCCCTTTTGGAACCTGCGGAGGGTCTCTATTCTGCGCACATTTCCTAAGATGTGCAGGGTGGTGTGAGGGGTGTCGCCCGCAAGCGCAAGGCAGGTATTTTCCAAACTTCCATTCCCAGGGGTGGCGATGGTTGGGAACGCCAGCCGCCCGGCAGGAGCGAGGCCCCAGGAGGAGCCAGAGCGCTGTGTGGGCCCGACACGCGCCACAAGTGGTTCGGGGCAGGAGGGAGGAGCGCGACGGCCCGGGAAGGGAAGAGAAGCCAGTGCTTCTGGCAGTCACCCCCTCCCGGCCCCCAGTTCCTCGTCCCCCGTTTCTTCCTTTTTGCTACTAGAGGAATGACGCCCAAGCCCGAAGCTCCGTGCGCAAGCAGCCGGGTGGGTGGACGAGCGGCCACCAAAAACGCCGCGACATCGCCACCTGAAGACACTCTCGGGGTGGAGGGCACGGCCGGGACTGGGCTGAGAGGGAGCGCTCGCACCTGGGGCGGCAGGTGCGGAGGCGCGGAGCCTGGAGGCCCGGGCTGGGCGCGCGGGCAGAGGGCGCGGGCCCCGGCGCGGCAGGCACGTCCGAGCGCGGGGCCGGGGCCAGGCTGGGGCCACTAGGGGTCTGGGGCCGGCGGGCGGCCGGGACGGCGGCGGGGCGCCTGGCCCGTAGGCCATTTCCTCGCTGCGCCCCTGGCGGAGTCGGGCCGGCCTGCTCCTGGCCGCCGCCGCGCGAGTCGGAACGCCGGGAGGACCGGAGGGGAAACCAGGTCACCGGCTGGCAGACGCGGCGCGGCGCGGGCGCCGGAGCCGGAGGAGGGCAGCGGCGGGGAGCGGACCGGGGCGGGCCAGGCGCGCGGGCCGGAGAGGCGGGGACTCCGGCGCCCGAGCCGCACTCGTTTCCTGCGCCTATAAAAGTGGAGCGGCCCGGGCGGGCCGGCGCGGCCCTGGTTGTGGCCGCCTCTCTTCGCCCGGGGAGTTGACATTTTGCAGGACTCGCGCGACGTCCCGTCGCCGGCGCTCCCCGGGACCCGCCGCCGGGAGGAGGGGGCGGAGGAGGGTGGAGACTGCGGGGCTTGGCCAAGGAAGGCGCACATCCTCGGGCGGGCGGCCGTGACGCGGCGGGGATTAACTTTGCATGAATAATGTGAGTGCGCTGGGAAAGGAGACCTTCTGCTCCCGGGCTCGGGCAGCGCCCGCAGGCTGCCTTCCCCGGGCGGCGGCGCCCGACCGGCCGGCGCGAGGGCACCGGTAATTTGGCAAGAGAACTGCGCGGAGGCGGGGGCGGGGGGAGGGGGCGGCAAGTCCTCGCAGTCCCGTGGGTGGGCGGGAGGGCGACGGGGGTGTCACGGGAAGCCCAGGGGTGGGAGCGGCGTCGCCGGGGGCGCGCACGGGCAGGCAGGCGTGGGTGGGGTGTCAACCGCCCGGGTACTTTCCTCCCGGGGTTCGCTCCCCGGCTCGGAGAGGAGGTGCCTCAGCGTTCGGGCACCGCTCGGGCAGCCGCGGCGGGGGCAGCGGTAGAGCCAGGTGGCTCGGTCGGCGGTGTTCCTCAAACCCCGAGCCCGGCTGTTGACAGCCTCCTGGTGAAATGGAGTTTGGCATCCTCAACGCCCAACCAAGTGGAAGTTTCCATGATGAGGAAGTTCTGTGACACGAGGGTTCGGCAAAGGTTGGCAGACACTGGGGGAGGGGGGGGTGCGGTTTAAAGGGACTGTGGTCCCCCACCCCCTGTTCTCCTGCCCGGGAACTCGGGGCTTTGGAGCGGGGACGAATCCTGCGTGTTGCGCGCGCCGGTGCCTGGCGACTGGGCTTCTCCCGCCGCTTCTGGGGCTGGGGGCGATTTCGCTCGCCTCCCTCCTGGGTCGCGCTTCTTGCTTAGCTTCTCTTGACGCAGCATCTTCCTCTGGGCCGTTCCATTTGGTTTTGATGCCAAGAGTTATGCCAGCTGTGCTCTCCTCGCTACCCCTCGGAGATGGACTCATGGGGGAGTTTTCACTCCTGGTGGGTTTGGTCAGTCTCAGTTGCAGTTGTCACTTTTGCAGGAGGATTTCCCAGTGACCATTGTAGGGTTATTATGAGTGCTACTTCTTAAGCTTTTTGATGTATTTTAATTGGGGTGGGCTGAGTTTTTTTGTTGATGGACAGTTCAAGATATAATTTGCTCCAAATGAGAAATTTTAAAGGAAAGATCTAGAAACCTAACAATTCCTAAAGTGAGTCAAAGACACAAGAGTTTACCTGAGCAGACAAGCTCAAACTTTCCATCCTTCCCTCTCGCACACACAAAATTTGCGGAAAATTCAAACACTAAACCTAATCGGTAGCTAAATGAAGCAAAGTCTTCCCCTTAGCATGTTATTGGTTTTAGGTGCTGGTGAGAATCAGTTTTAAAGACCTGTTCTGAAACTCAAAAAATTAAGCGTTCCTTGGACAATGTATTAATAACAGAGCACAGCGATTTTTAATAGTGATTAATGTATTGGCCACTGTAGACCTCTTGAGTTATATCTTTACATTCTTTGGCCTTATACTTTACTAAGTTTATTTATGTTGTAATAACGTAAAGCATGCACTGGATTGCAAAGTAATGAAAATTGCATTTTAGTCAAAATATTCCATGATTCACTCTGAATATTTATGATGACCGAACTGTTCCCTAATTTACTTCTGCTTACCTCTCTTCTGAAACAAGTCAGGGACTAGGAAATGTTAAAGAAGACGGTGTTTTGATGAAATTTCTTTTGAGCAATGGATATTTTGAAGAGTTTTTATGCCATTTGGCTATTTTAATTGACTCTAACAGAAATTCAATACTAAGTGATTTGTTTGTGGTATAATATGGGAAGGCATTGGTGAATGACCATTTGTCATTTGTGTTCATTAAACAGATTCTTTCAGAATCTTGTTTTTGATGAATTTCAAAGTTTTATTATATATTGGAAGTAATATATCATCTGCTAGTAAGTATGATTTGCTTCTCATTTTTAGCAAGTGAAAGTAAATGATACTGAATTTAGCGGTAGACTTTTTTTGATGAAGCATTTCCTCTTGGGATTACAGTGCAAAGGCATAGTTTTATTGACATTGGGATATTATTTTATAAAGTAACTGACTTTAAAAGAGGAATAAACCTTTCATTACCCCCCCCCCCTTTCTGGATTCTTTGTAATAAATTCTTCTGTAGGGATGAGGTAAGACAACTTTCTTTTAATTGAGCATCTTTGGGGAAGCATGGTTTCTTAAAGTTTCCTTAAGAACAGAGAAAGTTGGGGATACCTTTTCTTTCCTGGGGTTTTTGCAGTTGTTTGAGGCATGGGGTATGTGGGGCCACAAAAGGAACTGCACGTTTCTTTTTTTAGTAAACTCTTCTTTTTGATGGAACTCAGAGTTAAGGTGATTGGTTTCTTCTTCTCCTTTTTGTCGTTTTATTGTAAGATTATTGTTATCTTTAAAAAAAAAAAAGAAAGAAAAACTTTTCTGACCATTTGAGCAAAAGCAGTCTCCCATCCTTTCTCAGAATCATCACATTGTTTCTATTTCCTTTCTCCCTCCCCCTTCTTTGGTCTTATTTGCAATCTGAATTCTTCATTTCAGTTGATACTTGTTGAGTACCTGTCCTTCACTCATGATTTTCCAGGATCTTGAACAGTGCATGGTAAACAGTAGGCGCTGAATAAATCTTTGTTGAATAAATGAATGCTTGTGCCCAAACACTGTATTCCCCAGAATACCTGACTAAGCATCTAAGTGGGTGTCAGTTGCGTTATGCCAAGATCTGTGCCTGTGTGTGCCATGAATATATCATTCAATTTTTATCTCTCATGTTGATTTGAAAGCTAATCCTGTTCTATGTAGTGACAATGCAGAGAGTTATTTCTGTGAGCTCTTCCTGGGGGCATTTGCCTTGAAATGAGTACATGGAAATCCTCAGCTGCAGTTTGTCCTACCTGTTATCTTGATTCCCTGAAGATACTGACCTTCAACTCCTGAGTTTCTGTAGAATCTTTATGAGTTCCAGAGGCATTGTCAGTGCTGAGAGTGAAATTCCAGGGAATAGACATCACTGGATGATAGCAATGCCTTCTCACTCAGCAGGTTCTGGCAGTGCCTTTGGCCCTGGCAGCCCTAAGGGGACCAAGGACATGTGGCGTATAGCTAGTCTACAAAAGTAGCCCTTGGGGAAGGGGTGAGATGGGATTGTGAGGACCCAACACAAGTTAAAAATGTCCCTTGGTAGTAGATTAGGAAACCTGGTGGTTAGCCTAAGTGTGAATTAAGGCAATCTCCCCTTTCCCCTTTTTGCACTTCCCATACATGTTCTGAACCAGGGATTGTGGGGAAATATTGTACTCTCTGAGTTTCGAAGCCATCAGGGTGTGATACCTAAGGGGTCATCTTCTAATACCTCTTCTGATAATTAGAAACTCTTTTTTTTTCTTTCATTGATTTTTATTTTTCCCATTATAGTTTGTTTATAGTGTTCTGTCAATTTTCTGCTATACAGCAAAGTCACCCCATCGCACATACATACACACATTCTTTTTCTCACATTAGCCTCCATCATGCTCCATCATAAGTGACTATAGTTCCTACTGCTATACAGCAGCTTCTCATTGCTTATCCATTCCAAAGGCAACAGTCTGTATCTATTAACCCCAGATTCCTAGTCCACCCCACTCCCTCCCCCTCCCCCTCCCCCGGGCAACCACAAGTCTGTTTGCCAAGTCCATGAGTTTCTTTTCTGTGGAAAGTTTTATTTGTGCTGTATATGAGACCAAAAAAAGAAAGGAACAAAGGAGAAACAGAATCAACTAGAAAACAAGGTTTAAAATGGCAGTAAATACATAATCATGGGAACTCTTGACTGGTGAGTCTAAAAGTAAATTACAATTGATGGTTATGGTAATTTGTTTTTGTCTATATCAACTTCCAGAAATGTGTCTCAGTAAATGCATAATAAGAGTCCCACAAAATGATGAGACTGGTAAAAAATAGTGAAGGAAGAAAGTTCCAGATCTTATAGAGGAGTAAAGATAATTAAACTGAAATCATAAATGCTTATTGCTTTTCAGTGTTTAATTAAGCTCTGAGCTTCTCAATAGCCAAATTAACAAAAAAAGGGCGGGGGGAGATTGGAGGTGGCAGGTATGTGCTGAAGATATAAGAATAAATCAGGTAACATTTGTAGAATGCTTATTATGGTAGATGGCAGTTTGCATACTGGACCATGTAATAGCCAACACTTGAACTTCATTTCTACAGAAAATGAAGTAACATTCTTAATATGGTGATCTTTTACCAACCCTCCAAGGGAAAAAAGTGCAGAAGGTGTAATAAGAAAAGTCACCCAGTGGGAGTTTATCTTTGGGAGCCTGAGCTACTGTGGCCTCATCATGGTGGAGATTCTAAACACTGTCCCCAGTGCAGAAATAGAGCTCAGAAAACTTAGAGGAATGAAGGGTTAACATGTTCTTTAGGCTGACTTTCTCAAATATCCAGTGTCTCAGCCAAGCTTTTAACTGGAGCAGTCTGAGAGGACAGGACAGCCAGGTACTTGAAAAGGACCCAATGGCCATAAACCTCTCTGAACAGGTGGCCTCAATGCTTTGTGCTTTCATCTGTGTAGTTATCACCCTGCAGAGCAGTGTGTGTGTTCGTGTTTTTTCCTTCCTGTCTTCCCCTCTGAACTGTGGGTTTACTCATCCTTGACTCCTAGCACCTAGTGAAGACTTTGACACATGGGCCCAGAGAGATTCTTGTTGAAAGTATGAATGGCAGGGGGAGAAGGGGAGATGCTTCTCTTTCTTTTCTGACATTGTATTAAGTGTCACCTTCTGGCTTAGTTTTGTCCAAAATGAATGTTTGCTGCCTGGGTTATATCATATGTCCATATCACAGCTGAGTGTTTTGCTAGAAGGATTTGTTTTAGTGTCTGAGCTGGTTAAGTAATGGATAGCAGGTTAACTCCTTGCTTTATTTAAAGTCATTTTGCATAGTTGATTTGATTCCTCATTCAGCCTACAAAAATTTATGTATCTTCTGTGTACCAGCTAGCCATTTAGCAGCTCAGCGTGTAGCCTAGTGACCTATGAGACAATAAGCATATATTAATACAAAGAGATTCTGAAGTAGTCTCCACCTTGATGGAATGGATATGCATATTGGGGTCTCTCAGATAGCCCCGTAGATGAAATAAAATTCTTTTAATCTGAGAGGTGATTGTTTTGTGGATTTTGTCACCCAGATATATTCGTGAAAATTGCAATGCAAGTCAACCAGTTTTCTCCTGGAATCCACGTGGTGTGGGGTTGAATGAATACGTTTAGGCCAGTGAGTCTCCGATTAAGGATGTTCACTCTCTGCCTTAAGCTCCCAACTCGTTAGTCAATTATGGACTTTAAGCAAGTGGGCTTAGGGGGAGTATACAAATCACTGAATCACAAAGAATATATTTCCAGAGTTCCCATTGTGGCGCAGCAGAAACGAATCCCACTAGGAACCATGAGGTTGCAGATTCGATCCCTGGCCGTGCTCAGTGGGTTAGTTAAGCATCCGGCATTGCCGTGAGCTGTGGTGTAGGTCGCAGATGCGGCTCAGATCTGGCATTGCTGTGGCTCTGGCGTAGGACGGCAGCAACAGCTCCGATTAGACCTCTAGCCTGGGAACCTCTATATGCTGCAGGTTTGGCCCTAAAAGGACAAAGGACAAAAGATCAATATATATATATGTATTTCCATATCCTCCTCTCAGGAATCTGGTTAACTGACAGCTAGAATCATGATCTACGTTTAATGGTAATGTTGTTTGGTCCATACTTTCCTAATTTCAAGGAACTTGGGAGACTTTATGTACTGGCAGCTCTTCTTGTGCAGTACTATTTTTATTGAGTGAGAAACTGAGCTCTGCCGTGAACTCAAGTATCTTTTCCAAGTGGCAAGTCCAGAGAGCCAGGAATTAGGACCCAGGAACCTTGACTCTGTCCCAGGAAGCATGTTGGAGACTTTCCATCCTGTCAATCACATACTCTAACATAAATAAATAAACATATCTATGTATGTATGTATGCATACAACACACAATAATATGTATATTATGATATAGAACTAATATGTCTAGAGCAGTGTATTATGTATAATAATGTGTATGTGTATGCATGTGAACTATAGTTAGGGCACATATGACAATGAGGAAGAGATTGATCAGAACTAAGTTTCTCATTCAAATTCCTAGTTCTAAAAAAAAAAGATCTTTCAAGGATCATGGCTTCTCTTCTGTGATCAAGAATTTAGGGGTTCATTCAGAACATCATGAGTGATAAGCTGATGAAAGCAAAAGCTTGGACTAAGGAATGCTAATTGAAAGCAGAGATGTCTTCTTAATTTGGGAAATACACTTGTGTCACTCTAGTGAAGGCCTAGCCTAGGAGTGTCTACGATGAGGAGACTGGAGGAGATTGTCATGGTTTTAGTGGCAAAATGTATGATCATGACATTCAGCAGCCCATTAAATGGTCTGGCTCTTGTGACGTGTTGTTTAGTGGATCTCAAGATGGTTCAGATATACTTGCCCCTCTTTTGTTTCCTTTAAGACTATTTTCCCAGATTTTCCACAATGGTTCCACAGAATAGGTGCTCTGAAAATCATGATTGATGTCAGTGATCGTGACATTCCTGAGTTTGGGTTAACTTTTTCTTTTCCTCTCTCCTATGCATAAACGTGTCACTAACTTGCGTGTCTGTACAAGCACAATCTGCCTCTGTGACAAGTGTGTGTCATGTTCTCACCTACGGTGACAAAGGCACAGCTTGTCTCTGGCTTCAGCCATGGTTCCCATGGTGAGAAATGCCCTAGCCACACTGATGTCCCCAGCTACAAATCCTGTCACCACTTTTAGTCTTTTTCCATACTTCCGAATGTTTTGGCAGATCCTCATCTGATTTTACTTTTTATTGATGCCGCTCTATGGGAAGTCCTGAGTTTAACAACCTAACGCAAGTGTGTTCAGAGCCTACTTTTATGCTTATGTTGCACTATGAATCTCCAAGAGCAAGGACAGGTACCAAAACTTATTTGGTTATTGTATTCTTTGGTTGTGTGTGTGTGCTTGTATAAAACTGCAGAGTTCAATGCAAAGTTGTGAGGCATAGTTGAGAGTATTACACTTAAAAATTAGTCTCATTTGTTTTAACTTCTGACTACATTTTATAATAAGTAGTAACTCAAAGGAGCCAGCCCCACAGCTGAACCTTTTTGCTTTTCTGTAGAAAATCTATCAGTTCATATTCAGCACTGATTAATGCTGCCATTGTTTAAGGGTTTGTGCTGCTGTAAAAATCAGGCTAAATTGCTGTTATTTTAAAAATCTTATAATCATGAAATATATCTTTTCTTGGCTTCATTTCTGGTATTTAGATATATTAGTTACAGAAGCCAGAGAGTGGTTTCTTTCCGGTATGTATGTTTTTGTTTATCCTTAAAAACTTCACCTAAGATTCATTGTAATTTCTACTCTACCTCCAGCATCTGGAAATCTAGAATAATGAATTTATGTCTGAATTGTAGTTACAACAGGGGAAAGCATGAGATTGTATATTCTCTTGTTATTTGGCTTTTATTTAAAAGAAAAGAAACCAGGGGAGCCTTATTCAGAAAGTCTTTTTAAAAAACAATTTGAGTTGTGGCCTGTGTGGATGATGAACATACCAGTTTATCCTCTAGTGTAGTGGTTGAAAGGGACTCTTTAGAAAAACTAATTCTAGCCATTTGGTGAATTAATTTGATCTCACACTATAGAATCATAAATGTAAGTTGTTGCTAAGGTGAGGGCATCCCCTGGAATGTGCCCTGCACACATTCATTTACTGTTAATTACCTGTGTGTGTGTGTGTGTGTGTGTGTGCAGATTTATCTTTATCAAAGTTGCCACAAAAAACAAGCCTTAAAATAGGTAAACTTGTTTCTTTGCTCCTGGAATTAATCCATCCCTCCATTTCTGCATCCATCCCCTCATCCCTCCACCCATCCATCCATCCCAGCACCCATCCTTCCACCCATCTGTCCCATCCATCACATACTCATTGAGCATCTACTGAGTACCAAGCTCTATGGTAGGTGCCAAGACACCATGGTGAACATTTAAAAATCCTTGCTGTGGAGATGCTCAGAGTCTCTTGGGTCAATCCACAGGAGTTAATTTAGGGTAGAGCAGTGTTTCTCAGCCTCTGAACTATTAGCATTTGGAACTGAATAATTCTTTGCTGTGAGGAGCTGCCCTGTGTCTTGCAGGGTGCCTAGCAATGTCACTGGCCTCTGCCCACTATATACCAGTAGCTTCCTCCTACATTCCAGTTGCAGCCATCAAAAATGTCTCCAGATACTGCCGAATGTCTCACAGGAGGCAAAACCACCCCCACTTAAAACAACTGGTATAGAGTTAAGATCTAGGGCTAAAGAGTGGAATGTGTAGATTCGTATCTTGGCTTCCCCCTGGCTTCGTTGCATGTGTTCAGTTTCCTCATCTGTAACACATGAAGATTAAATGAAATAATGTAGCACTTGACCCACAATTAAGTGTTCCTAAATATCAGCTATTCGTATGGTGGGAGAATTAATGCTTCAACAATTATAATAAATCACAATATTGAGGAGTTCCCACTGTGGCTCAGTGCGTCAGGGATCTGGTGTGGTCTCTGCAGAAGCTCACGTGGCTGCTGAAGCCCAGGTTCAATTCCCCAGCCTAGCGCAGTGGGTTAAGAATCTGGCATTGCCACAGCTGTGGATTTGATCCCTGGGCTGGGAACTTCCATACACTTTGAGTGCAGCCAAAAGAAAAAATCACAATATTGACAAGTTCTGTGATGGAGTAGGTACAGTGTACAGTGGGGTCCCATGGTCTAGAGTGGGGAGAGTAGGCAGTGAGAACACTGAAGGCAGGCAGGTGAAGTGGGGGTCAAAGTAGGAAGCATCTGGGGAATTGCAGGGATCTTAGTTGGCCTTGCAGAGAACAGTAAATGGGGTTGTAGGAGCAGGTAGGAGTCACATGGCAAAGACCTCCCTGGCCAAATAAGTAAGGTGGACCTTATCTTGATAACATGAAGAGACCAAGAGATGTCCAGCACAACAGAGTTTTATTTTAGAAGGGTTTTTTGGGATAGGTTTTGAGTGGGACAGAGACTGGAAATGATGAGCTCAGTTAGAGGTTCTGGAATAACACACTGAGAGGTGTTGACTGCTGGAAAAGGGGGAGTTATATGTGGCTGTGAAGTCTTTGGAAACAAATTTCACTTTCTCCAAGATGTGGCAATTTTTTTTTGAATTAAATTCCAATAATGGATATGTTTAGCAAGCTGGCTCTGTATTTGGGGAATTTGAAGATTAATTTCAAAGCAGGCTATGTGATAGGTTCCCTATCAAGTGTTTTCAAATGAAATTTAATTTAAAAACTATCTTGCAGTCTCTTTGTAGCTGAATATTACCCAAGGATTTCTCTGCTATTAAGTTTTGATTTTTTTTAACTGATAGAGATTTTATTTCTTTAATGATCAAAATTAGAGATGGGTGGAGAGTATTATGAATCAGTCAATGAGTGAATGATAGTGGCCTTGTGGAAATACCACCTAATTAAGAATAAGGGGGGGAGTTCCTGTCGTGGTGCAGTGGTTAATGAATCCGACTAGGAACCATGAGATTGTGGGTTTGATCCCTGGCCTCGCTGAGTGAGTTAAGGATCTGGCTTTGCTGTGATCTGTGGTGTAGGATGCAGACATGGCTTGGATCCCACGTTGCTGTGGCTCTGGCTAGGCCAGTGGCTACAGCTCCGATTAGACCCCTATGCCACGGCTGTGGTCTTAGAAAAGGCCAAAAAAAAAAAAAAAAGAATAAGGGGAGTTCCTGCTGTGGTGCAGTGGGTTAAGGATCTGTCATTTTTTCTGCGGTGGCTGGGGTCACTGCTGTTTTTCTGATTTGACCCCTGACCCGGGAACTTCCATATACAGTCGGTGCAACCAAAAAAAAAAAAAGGAATAAAAATATTTTGGACACATCTCTTGACTTATCTGAGCTTTAATTTCCTTAGTCATGAAACAGTAAGTGTAGATAAATTGGGTGATTTCAAAGTTATTCTTAGTCCAGGCAGTACCAGTATTAATGTCTTCATATTGCAAGTTTTAATTTTCAAAAATATTGCAAAATATGTTACAAAAGCAGGCTTGTGGAGTCAAAGACAGCTCTACCTAGGGTAATATAAAGGCAAATAATTATTTTTTCTTTTCCTTTTACATGTCCTTAGTATGATACTCCTTATCATTGATTCATCTTATTTCTTTTCTTTTCTTTTTTTTTTTTTTTTTTGTCTTTTTGCCATCTCTTGGGCCGCTCCTGCAGCATATGGAGGTTCCCAGGCTAGGGGTCTAATCAGAGCTGTAGCTGCCAGCCTACGCCAGAGCCACAGCAACATGGGATCCGAGCCGCGTCTGCGACCTACACCATAGCTCACGGCAACGCCAGATCCTTAACCCACTGAGCAAGGGCAGGGATTGAACCCGCAACCTCATGGTTCCTAGTCAGATTCGTTAACCACTGTGCCACGACGGGAACTCCCTGGTCTTATTTCTTAATAATCCAACACAGACTTTCTGCAAACATTTTCTATAATAGGCCATATAATAAATATTGTCAGGTTAGCTTTTCAGGAGTACTCAACTTTGCCCTGTAGTCCAAAAGCAGCCATATATAATATGTAAATGGTCATGACTGTGTACCAATAAAACTTTATTTATAAAAACAGAAGGTAGGTTGTAGTTTGCTAACACCTGCTGATCCAGCAGGAGTCCAATAGAAATATAATTTGAGCCACATATGTAGTTTTAAATTTTCTAGTAGCCACATTATAAGTAAGCAAAAAGCAACCAGTGAGTATAATTTCAATAGTATATTTTATTTCATCCAAAATATTCCAAAATTATTAACATTTAATCATTATAAAGTATGAATGAGCTATTTTACTCTTTTGTATTACATCTTTAATATCTGGGGTATCTTTTTCACTTGCAGCACATCTCCACTTCAGCCAGCTACATTTCAAGTGTTCAGTAGCCATCTGTGGCTAGTAGCTGCCATAAATATTGGGCAATACAACTTTCACCTTAAAAATCTATGATTCTGGAGTTCCCATCATGGCTCAGTGGTAATGAACCTGACTAGTATCTATGAGGACACGGGTCTGACCTCTGGCCTCACTCAGTGGGTTAAGGATCCAGTATTATCATGAGCTGTGGTGTAGGTCACAGATGTGTCTTGGATCTGGCATTTCTCTGGCTGTGCTGTAGGCTGGTGGCTACAGCTCTGATTCAACTCCAAGCCTGGGAACTTCTGCATGCCGCTAGTGTGGCCCTATAATTCTATGCAAAAATAATTTATGTGCATAACTTGAAGTGACTAAGACACTTCCTTTTTCTTGCCACATATATATATATTGGTTAGGAAAATACTATCAACACTTTAAGATAAAATTTTAAAAATACACAGTGGCTGAAAACAGGAGTTTATCTTTCACCCACATGAAGCTGAACATTGCTGATCCTAATTAACTGGTGGCCCTGCTGTGTTGATTGTGAGGAGTCTTGATTCCCTTGATCTTGGGCTCCTCAGTCTCCAGCTCAAGGCTTCCAGGGTCGTGTCTTCATTATATCAGACATCTGAGAAGGAAATAGAGAGTGCAGAAGCCCACCCGCCTCCTCACTGCCTGGCCTTGGAAGTGACACAGAATCATTTTGTTCCACTTCCTCTGGTGAGAACAATCATGTGCCCCCACTTCAATGAAGCAGGATGGGAAATTCAGTACCTGCCTCACTGCTGCTTTCCTGTGATGCCTCTTTGCTGTGGAAGGGAAACCAGAATACTTGGGGGGCAGTGAGTGGTCTTTGCTGTACTCTGTTTTTCAGTTCTGTGAGGCTCTCCTGCTCATGTCCCTGCCTTGGTACTTTTGGAGGCATTGGCAAGTGATTGGAAACATCGCAATAGCAGTGAGGTAACCCAGTTCTGGGTTTTGGAGCAATACCACCCTCCTAGCTGACCCAATTCTGTCTTCTCACTTCCTGCTCACTCTTATGGGGTCATCTTTAATCTGGCTAGACCTGGTTTTTCCTTTTAGTTTGACCATCACTTTTATTTCCTTGATAGATCTCTGTGGGTCATAATGTGTGCATAGTATTGAGGCCTTGCTGATTGATCCTGGTATTACTGGCATGTCATTCATGTGCTGTATTTTTTTTTAAAGGAAACGAATTTAAAGTAGAGATGTCAGGAAGCAGAGGCCAGAACCAATACTTGGTGTGTTGACAGAGGTACTGAAGCCATTTTCATTGGCATCATTTTACACAACTTTAGACTGTTTAAATAAATGACTCATTACATAATAGCTTGACTAAAAATAGCAATTTTCCTAGTGTTTATTCTACTTATCATTCCTTACTACAATGGGTAACCATCTTTTTTAGTCAAAAAGGGTATTTGTTTTCCTCCCAAATTATAAACATGCTTGATCAAATATTCACCTAGTTCTATGGAAGTCTGTCCTGTGAAGGAAATGTGAGACAGGCAGGAATAATAAAAGTAAGGTAAGTGAAAAGAACAAAGAAGCTCCTAATCTCTCTCCCAAGCCCCAGCTTTCCTTCTAACTATGCATATTTTGCCTTTCTGAAAACATATCATTTAATTATTATTAAATGTCTTGTTCTGAGAAATAAGGAAATACCAAGTTCACATGTGTTTTGGATTATCAAGAAGTAAAAAGAACCAGTGCTCAGAAGTATCATGCTAGGGACATGGAAAAGGAAAAAAAATAATTGTTTGCCTTTATGTTACCCTAGGTAGGGCTGTCTTTGATTCCACCAATCTATTTTTGTAAAATATTTTGCAATATTTTTGAAAATTAAAATTTGTGGTATGATGAGGTTACTCCTTATAAGCCCCCCTCAGGTACAGAATCCAGCTGATTCTTGCTATTCTATCATAAAGAAGAAATAATTCAGCAATCCCCAACTTCTTCCTGGCCCATTACTGGGATCTATGGGGCTCAGAGTAACCTGCATTGTGGGCACCAGTAATGTTCTTTTTTTTTTTTTTTTTTTTTTTTGGCTGCATCCATGGCATGCAGAAGTTCCCAGGCCAGTGGTCAAACCCACACCACAGCAGTGACGACGCTGTAACCTTTAACCACTAGGCCACCAGGGAACTCCAGTAATGTCATATTTTAAAGTCCTATTGCAGAGCAGAAGAAGAGATACCCCTTTCCCTTATAGCCAGGTGGGTTGTGGGGAAGGTGGAAACTGGGAATCCGGGGTCCTGGATTAGTTGAGAGCTGGGGCTTTGGAGAGAGAATAGGAGTTATGGGTAGGGTGATGGACAGGCATTGAGTTGGATGCCTGGCTTTGCCTCCTTCTAGCTTGTCTCTCCAACAAGTTACTTTACCGCTTTGAACTTCAGTCACCCCTGTCTGTGCAATGACATTAACATTGGTACTTACTTCACAGCATTGTGGAGGAGATTAAATGGGGTAATGGTTATAAACTGCTAATCCAGTCCAAAGTGCCTGGCAAGTACCCAATGCGTGGAAAACAATTTTATTATCATCTTATTATTACAAAAGTTGTAAAATTGATTGTCTTAGGTAAACTCGCACCCTGGAAGAATGGAGCTTGATTGTCCAAAAGGCAGGAAATCAGAGAGAGAGAGCTGGGAGTCAGCCTCCATATTTCTTTGCAACATTAGTTTTTGTTTCTTTGTTTGTTTGTTTCAGTTTTAAATTGTTAAGCTGTGTTGACTGGTAACAGTGTCCTTTTTGTGGATGTCCTAGCATTTTTCAGCCTCAACTGATGCATTCCATGGTCATTCATGGAACTTAAGGAACCCTCAGGGTTGGTGGGAAATAATAATAGATGTTCAGTTACCCATCTTCCTCTCCCACTTGAATTGAATGTGATGCTGAAGCTTACTTCCTTTTTTCATAGTATCTACTCCCCTCTCTTGCTTTAATGCTCTTCTGCTGTCCACAATCAAACTAATGCCTCCTAAAGTCCAATGCTCATGTTTTCCTGCTTCTGTTTCAACTCAGCTTTCCAATATCCTTCATTCAAGGCATTCCCCAAATCCTGCTCCAGTTAACTGGGATTGAGATCCGAATTAGCTCTGGCTCTGCCCCACTGAAACATGGCCCCTTAATGACAGTTTCCTCCACCCCTTCATCCAAAGGTAACCTTACATGTTTAGTAACTACTGTGTGGGTTTCTTCACAGTTCAGTGTCCAAACCTTGCAGTGGTCAATAGAATGGATATTTCTCTGCTAGACTGGAAGTTCCAAGAGGGCAGGGGCTGTGTGTTGAACAAGTTTGGTAGAGTCTAAAAGGCAGGGCCAGCAGGTAGGTGCTGAGTATGCTTTCCTTCTGTTTTTACCAACCACACGCAGGCTGTTTTCATATAATCAGGATGAATCTAATTTTAAAATGAACAACCGTGTGTCCTTAGATGAACCAGAATATACACTTACAAGGCGCTGATGTCCTGCATTATAAATAAGGGAATAGTTTGTCCTGCAGAAAAGCTCTGCTGTTCTTTTCCCTTAAAACAACAACAAACAAACCAAAAAACGTCTCCATACGTAAGAACTGAGATAGATCTTCCTGTCTCCTCACCTGAGTTGACAAGAAATCAGGGCCCCCAAGTGGATATTCTCTGCAAAGATGAAACCCAGCAAACATCCACAATCCAAGAAGAAAGTCTTCTGAGGATTTATGAAGAAGCACCCTTAAGAATGGCTGGCTGTGAGAGTTCCCTCATGGCTCATTGGATTAAGGATCCAGCGTTGTCATTGCTGTGGTGTGGGTTCAATCCCTGGCCTGGTAACTTCTGAGTAGATCCTAAGCTTGGTGCCTGATTCCCAACTGTATGGCAGTGGGAGTTCTTAGGCTATGGCTTCAGGTTCCTTCAGGGCCACAGGAAAAGGCTGAGGCTCTTGGAAAGTGTCAGCTGTGCTGCTCTTTGCAGACCTATTGCTGGTGTGTGGAACCCCTGGTGCACATTGCTACATGGAGTCCCTCAAGCTCCTAGCATTTTCTTGAGATTTTTAGCATCTCAGAATTCCCAGTACAGGGAAGAGTGATTTAACATCACCCTGAGGGGATTTACAGTTCACTTCTCTTTGTCTAGCAGAGTTTTGAAAATAGCTGTTTCATTTTGCTATTCTGTGGTTTTAAACCCCACTGGTAATTCATTAAAGTTCATTTGAACTATGGCAGCTGTTGTTTTCATCTTTGTCTCTTCTCAGCACTGGAATAAGACCCCCCTTCTTGGAGTAGAGTGTTACTTATTTGAGTTCTTGTAGAAGTTTGACTTCAGGGGCATTGTGCCCACATTCCCTGCCAGCCTTGAGCAAAAGATGTGGCTTTGCCTGTTCCCTCGTTGGGAGACAGAGGAATGTGGCTGAACTTGGGTTTATGGTGGTCTGAAAGAAGTGGGTTGAGAGCCTTTGGCTCAGAGTCCCAGTGATTCTGCAGTCAGGACCTGGAAATGGGCATATCAGTACCTCTTAAGAGGTGGCTGCTGTGGACCCAGAGAAGTCTCACATTAAAGGAACTTGAGGATCAAGTGGTCTCCAGCCCAGTATTCCTTCAAAAGACTCACTATTAAAGTTGGGTTCCCCAGAAGCAGACCCTGAGATGAGAATTCAAGTGCAAGTTCTTTTAGGGGGAAGGTGAAGAAAACACCCCCAGGAGAGTGGTGCCTGAAGACTGCCTACAGAAGCAATTCATTTCCTGGCATTTCAGGACTGCTTCTTGGCCAGCCAAGAACACACCTCCAGGCAAGAGAATGCAGTTTTTGGCAGTCAGAAGACAAGCTGGTGGGCACTGAAGTGGTGCTGATGAGGATGGGGTCGGGCACCGGGCAGCCTTTCTTGTCAGTGGCATGATACCCTGGAGGGCAGCCTGTAATCCTCATTTCTACCCAAGGACCACTGGCCTCTTTCAGACTTCTGCTGGGTTCTCACACCCCATAGTCTGCCTTCATCTGGAGAGGTGGAGCTGACCCCACCAGCAGATGGTTCAGGATCAACTAGAGAGAGATCTGGTAAAACAGGGTGCACAGCCAAGCCCCTAACCCCCTTCCTTAGCCTCATCTCTCCTTGTTCTCTCTGAGACCTTGCTCATTGTCTGTGATGGCCTCCTGGTCCTGATGGGTGCATTTTCCTTCCTGATAGCATCTGCTCTGGGCTCTCCCAGGCTTTTTTGGTCCCCCAGGAGCATGGTTTCTCAGCCTGGGCACTGTTGACATTTGGGGGCAGAGAATTCTTTGTGGTAGGGGCTGCCCTGTGCATTACAGAATGTTTAGCACCATCCCTGCCCTCTACTCACTAGAAGCCATTAGAACTCCACCCCTGAGTCATGATAATCAGAAACATCTCCAGAGTTCCTGTTGTGGCTCAGTTGGTTAAGAACCCGACTAGTACCCATGAGGATGCAGGTTCCATCCCTGGCCTTGCTTAGTGTGTTAAAGATCTGGCATTGCCATGAGCTGTAGTGTAGGTCTCAGATGAGACTCTGATCTGGTGTGGCTGTGGCTGGCAGCTGCAGCTATGACCCCTAGGCTGGAAACTTCCATATGCCACAGTGCAACTGTAAAAAGACAAAAAAAAAAAAAAGAGAGAAGGAAGGAAAGGAATGGAGGGAGGGAGGGAGAAAAAGAATCTCCAGACATTGATTGCCAAGCTTCCCCTGGCAACCCCAGGGGATTGTCCCCATTGAAAACCACTGCCTTAAACCTTCAGTTCTAAGTCTTAATCCTTGCCTCCCCCAAGTTCCTCATCAATTATAGTCTCCCTTCATTATGATCCTAGTTCTCATGGGAGTGGCAGAGGCATACCCAGATCTACCTCTTATTCCACCTGTCCATGTCCTAGTCCAAACAGGAGTTAAGAATCACTGCCTTGGTCTGTCTCTCTCTCTTCCTCTCCTTCCTTCCTCTCTCTCCTCTCCATCCACCTCATGAACAACTGCAATTTGGAAATAGGCACTTTTCATTTCTGCCTCCTTTTTAGAGCCCCCTTGCTCAGTTCAACAAAGCAAATATTGTAATAGTGAATCAGCCAATAAAGTAAGATGTATCATTTAAAACCTATGTTCATGCGTTCCCTCTCTTATCACACACATACCCAACACCAAATATGTGCCAGGGACAGGCTCAGGTACAGTAGGGAGTACTCTAGACACAAGGAGTACACAGAAGACAGCCTCACCAAAACTAAGACTGTTTTCGTTTTATCAGTCACCTACACCTCAGCTTCTGGAAGCTGGAAGTATAGAAAGCCGGTATCTCACCAGGGGTCATTAAAATTCCTGCTCCGTATTTCCCAGGGTGGGAATTCTGACTAAATGCTTTAGAACTATGGAATCCCGCTTTGAACTCCAGGATTTAGCGCCATCACCTTCAGAAGTATGTTGTGAGTGCGGTCCACCTTGACAAGCCGGTTTCACAGTTTAACAAGTGCCTGAAATGTGAATAAATCTTTTGCATTCTTGTTTGTCAGCATCACCTTTGCTGTTCCTCTTTGTCGAGACTGGCATAGCTGGGGCTCACATTTTCAGGTAACCCCCTCCAAAGGGGCATGTAAGCAGTCAGGAACAGGGTGACCTCTTTCCTGCTTTTGGGGGGTGAGGATTGATTGTGGAGGAAGGACACAGGAGCACAGATCACAGAGGAGAGGATGAGGGAGGATGAAGGAGCCCCTGAGGACGGCTCCTTTACAGGGAGTGTGTGGCCCGTGGGAACCCTGAGGTGGTCCCCACCTGCCCAGGGAGCAGTGAGGCCTAGTGTGGCTGTGCTTTGGTGTGTATCCCCTGACACCTGCTCCTCTGCACCCCCACCTCTCAGAGCCTGCTGCCCCCAGACCAGCCCAACCACATCTCCAGGAGATGGTGGGAAAGGCAGAGTCCCAGTGCCCCAGCCCTGCCCAACCAGAATATGCATTTCTGCAAGCTCCCCTGGGAGTTGACTGCAGTGGGAGATGAGCTTTTATTCTGCTTGCATTTTGTACTTCTTCTTAAGTAAAAATATGCAGTCCCAGTGTATGAAAGAGATAGTGGGTAAACCTGATGGATATTGCCTACCCCATTATGCCTGGTTTATTGTTTTTCAGATTTGGTAATCAGCATATCAGTGGGCCTTGAATCCACATAAGGAATCACAATCAGCAAAAGTTTTAAGCAACAAAGACTAGAATAGAGGGTATTAGAAATATTTCATTAAAAAATTCAAATATACGCACACACACACACACACACACCTTTATATGTATGTTCTGAGTCATGATAGCAAAATAGAATTCTGGCTGGGGTTATGGTTTAAAAAAAAAAAGCAAGCAAACAATCTTCCTCCCACAAATGAATGTATCTGTTTAAATATGTATTTATCAGTTTTTTTTTTAATAAAACCTGGAGCACATGCATTAGATGAAGTGTGGCCCCTTGACTCCCCCAGAGATGGTGAGATTATATTTCCTTATTCAGATTCCTGAACAGGTAAAATATATGTTTTAAAAAATATTTCAATTGCACATTAATGATAATAAGCATTTAAATTTCACATTCAGTTTCAAAAAACAATGCTCTATCAGAGAATACCTCAAAATCTTGGAAAAGATACTTTCAAAGACAAACTCATTTTAAATCGTGAAAACACAGCTCTGGGTTGATGGGAGAGCATGTGTTAGCTGGAAGGGAATAATAATTTTGACCTGAAAAAAAAAAAATCCCCAGGTCATGAGAGGTACAGGGAGTCCCAAAAGTGGCAGCCCTGTTTACAATTTTAATATCTTCAGAAGTGTGAGTGCTAGCAATTTGCAAGAAATTATCTGGAAGTTTAATCATTTACATTTCTTTAACTCTCATTTAGCTTTGCAGATTTTGAAAAGTAAATTTTTTACTTTTAACTTATGGTTTCAGTGGTTGCCAGCTTCCATCAGAGAGACTCAAGACAAAATAAAAATGAAAAATCTTATTGTACATGGAATTGCTTTCTTAATTTCATTTTCAGGCTGTTTATTGCTGTCATATAAAAATACAGTTGGTTTTCGGGGGGGGGGGAATCTACTTTTCAAAGGCTGCAAGGCTTAGTGAGTGTAAAACAGATGTAGATAATGAGGCTTTCCAGAGCCAGAGCGTTCTCCTCTGAGTTTGCAGCATCAATCCTTCCCAAGATATTAAACATCAGGTAGAATCCAATTTCACCACGTGTGAGAAAGAACTAGTCCTTGGAGGTGAGGCCCTGCTCTGTGAAGAAGGGTGCTAATGCCAAGCTGAGGCATGGTTACAGAGCTTGCAACCTTTCAGGCAGGATCTGTGCCAGGGGATGAGTCCATGAATGTGCCTTTGCCCTGCAGAGCAGGTCCTGAGCTTTTCCCCTCCAACCTTTCAGACCCTTTCCCAACCTCGTCTGCAGGGCCTCCGATTTTGATGACATGACCGTGTACCCAAGTGGTACCTTGGAAGGATGCCATGGGTGTTGTCCAGAGCAGTATCTCATGACACATGACTCCAAATGTACTTTTAAGAAACAGTTGAAAATATTTTATTTTCTTTTATAAGAATGTCAACTATGTAGATGCTTCACTTTATTAAAATTGAAAAAAATGATGGTGTCTATATTTTTTAAGAATGCTGCGTTTGCGGGGAAAGTTAAAAAATAATTTTTCATGCTGTAAAAGGTGAGAAAATTAGCATTCCTTCTCAGGGATAGGGGTTAAAGTCTGTGATTTTGCTTATTAAAAAAAAGAAAAACTATCCTATTTCTTTGTTTTAAAACTTTTTGCTAGTGCACAGCTTTTTGAAAATAGATAATTATCTATTTTGAAATGATATAATTTGAATATATATGAACATATGTATTTTGAACATATGTTGGCTATATATTAAATATATATCATTTGAAACCAATATGAGAAAGAATGTTGGAGTTTTTCTAAATGGTAACACTTTATAACAGCTTATTACATCTAATGATTTCTAACTGGAATAAATTGCAGCTCCTCAATATTGTGGTTTGATTTTTTTCCATGACTTGTGTTTTTACTTAAACAAATAAAACATTAATTTGAATAATATCAACTTGCAGTTATTCCTATTTGTCATAATGTACTTTTAGCAATATTTTGCTTGATTGAAAAAAAATCCATTATTTCAGGCTCTCACTTCTTGTTATATGATGGTTACACTTGTATAAAGTAGCACTGTTGCCCTCAGGACCAATGAGAACATGACAAAATTTGAGGTCCATGCCAAAAAGAACATTTCGTTTTTAGAACATTAGCTGAAAACCATGTAGTGGTTTTCTTTTGTAATGTATCATAGATGTTACGTTCTTTCAATTAAAAAGTATAGTTCATGGTGTTAAGTCATTCTTCTGTCTATAACATTTTGGACAGAGTTCATATAGACACTTTTCAAGTAAGTAAGAAAAGGGAATGTTTCAACATGCACCAATCTGCTACAAATCCACATAGTTAAATCAACTGTGCCCTTGTGCAAATGTCTAAGGCTTGAACCCCTCCCTGTCCCTCCACTTCCACACCCAGCTATGCATAGCATGCATGGTCTGCAGCAATCTTTCGTTCCATCCAAAAATCAGAGATTTTTTTTTTAATGAAGTTTCAAAGACAGAATCTTTGCTGAAAGTATTGTGTACTTGAATTATTGTAGCTTTTTCTTTTCTACATAAGAAACCTGAATCATAACAGTAGCCATTAATCCCACAACTTCTAGTAGATCTGTCAGAGCCTAGAAGGTCAAATAGTTTTGTGCCAACTCAAGCAGGTTGGGGTGGCTGATGTGTTTGATCTTGGCAGTAGAGTGTTGCGATTGATTAATAATGTCTGCTATGGAATAACAATTAGGAGTGATGGCCTCAGTGTCAAGTATTGATTTTAATCCTGTGTCCATACCTAAGGAGGATTAAATCCACAAGACATTGTCCCATTATGTTGCCTTTGGCTTGAGTTTTGTGCTTTTGAAGAGATACTGTACTTGTTCTGAAGACTTGTTCACTTTCTTTTCAATAGTAAATCTGATAATTCATTTGGAAGTCTAGGAGATTATGTAAAAGTGTTTTCAGATTGGTGAGCATGGTATAGTAGCACACAAAACAAAGCACTCAGTGAACTTTTGCATTGTTTCTTTGGTTTTCTGAGTCCTGACACTCAGATCTATAAATACGTTATTAATAGTACTTCAACAATGGAAATAACAAAATTGTTGTAATTCTTTCAAAAACAGGCTAGGTTCTTAAAATAAAATTGAAGACAATAATTTCTATTATATTTTGAAATGGCAAAATTCTGTTTACTTGTATAACTTATCATTTGGACTTCATGGTCTATTTTATTTCTCAGTTGCAATACTCACCCTCTCAGGAAGCTTTGGCCAGCCCCTTGACATGGAGAACAAGAAGGAAATTGACTGTATATGAGAAGATAAGGCAGATGGGGAATCAAGCCAAGCTTCTGCTGAGTCTACCAAACTAGGAAGATAGAACTTTTGGGAAAGAAGTTACAACAGTGCAAAACTGAAGTTGGAAGGTCAACAGAACCTGTATTTCTTATTTCATCAAGTAAAACGATGTCTTTGTCAATCAGTTTGATTGGACTCCCTTAAAATCCACCTGTGAGAAGACCTGAATAGTGTTTCCTTCCATTGTTACTCAACCATCTACCATACCTAGAAGCTCATAATGGCTTACATTATATCAAGTGACTGTAAGGTCCTCAGGAATTAAAGATGTGAAGAAAGAAATCTTTTGTAGAGTTGGTTTTGGCATTCCTTCCATAGAGAGATGAATCACTTTCTTCAACAAGTCCAGAACTTGACTTTGTGAAGGCTGGCAGAGAGAGCAGTGGGAGACAACTGGCTTTGTGTTTTAGCCCATTGAATAGTTGTCTTTCCTTGGTAGTGGTTCATTTTCTTCAGGATAGAAAGAATTGTGGCCAGATAATGTCTTTATAACTTAAAGGATTCTTGTAGAAGGGAACCAAGTGCTGGGTTCCTGTAGCTGTTTTAAGATGTTACCTTTCTGGCAGCTGTCGTTACCTTTCTGGCAGCTGTCATATGTGTTGTTTTGACCATCAGTAATTGAATTTAGTATTCTCTGGAATAAAGGATGGGTTAAGAAGGTCTCAAAAATCATATGAACATCTTCTTTAATTGTGCTACCATTTACAGCTACGAAAGTATTAATAGTATTAATGTAACACAGCAGGTGAGGTGTGAACTTAGGACAGACCTCAATATAAATATGGGTGTCCCCACTAAACTAGCTGACATGATCTTAGGAAAACTTGCTTCACTTCTCTGAGTTTCACTTTCCAATTCTGTAAAAAAAATTCCCGGTTTTAAGAAAGCCTGTCATGTAGGACAATAATGAAGAGTGGGAATACCTGGAAAAGACGTTATTGGTGTAAAATTAAACTGGTCTAAGAGCTCTGTGTTTAATGTGAAAATTTTTCAGTATGCCAGGTTCCAGGCCACTTTCTTCTGGTTGGGGGAGAAGGAGAAGGAAAAAGACAAATTCAAGAAGAGTATCCTAAACTGCTCTGCTCATAAGGAATTTTCTTTTCTCTTTTATTCAGAGTTTTAGAGCAAAGCTTGCATCTCTATGATTTCCTCTTGGACAGAATGGGGATATACAGGTGGATAATAGTTAGAAAATTTCACAAGTTGAACAACCATATGCACAGGATGTTTTCATGGATTAATGTCAGGCGGGAGGAGGAGGATCTGCCAAGGACCTCTGGCCTTTTGCCCCAGCTTGTGTGAATGTTGTGGGTGACACCATGGAGACAGAAATGACATGCTTATCAAATGTTCAGGGGCCATGGAGCTGGAGGGTTCAGCCAATACACCCAACAACAGAGTGTGGATTTAGGGAGATCTTGAGGGGCTGGAGGAGTGAGTCCAAATCAAGAAGGCCTGCAGGAGGATTTAAAACCACAGGGCTACATTAGATACATGTTGGAGGCCCAAATTCAAGTAGCCCATTAATCATCAATATGGTATGAGCTGATGAGCAGTGTGGTGCCTCAACCTCTGCTGTGGCCATAAGATCAATGAAAACATGAGACAATGGCTCTCAAACCTGATCTACATCATAATCCCTTGGAGGGCTTGTCCAAATACAGATTCCTGGGCTTCATCCCTAGAGTTTCTGATTTAATTGGTCTAAATTGGAATTTACATCTGGAATAAAATCCCAGGTGATGCTGATAATCTACTGTGTTAGAAGAGCAGCCTTGCTCAAATCTTGGAAGTTTACTGTGATTTCCTGAATTATGGAAGCAATTTTTCATCCCATGCTTTCAGCTGGGTCAAAAGCCGGAAGGATGGAAAGAATCCTGGAAACCAAGTAATATTAAGGGCCATTGAGGAAAGAAGAGCATATGGAGAAGAGAAAAACTTCATGGATATAGTAACTTTCTCACAACACTTGAGAGATTAACATATTGAAGAGTGTATACACTGGAATATACACTGGAAATAGATAAACCTGGATTTGATTCATAATTCTGCCATCCTTTCATACATTTAACAAATACTTCTCTGGTGCTAATTACAGGCACTTCTCCAAATGCTTTACACATATTAGCTTGTTTAATCCTTATAACAATAAACCTTAAAGTAGGTACAGAGAGGTTGAGCACCTTTCCTAAGGTCACATAGCTAGTAAGTGGTAGAACTGGGATTCAGATTCAGGCAGCCACATGGTGCCCATGTTCATAAGTACCTCATGACGCTGCCTGTCCATTTTTGCCTCCTCTCTGCTTATTGGCTGCGAGCGACATCCCTAACTTCTTTGTGCCTTCGTTCCTTCATCTTTGAAATTGACAAAATCATTTTCTCATAGGGTTATTCCAAAGAGTCAAAAGAGATAGTATTTATAGAGCCTCTAGCCTGCGTCTGGATGTGTAGACCTCTGTGATACTCAAAACTAGGAGTGGTGGATAGTGTTAGTGTGGATCACTACCTGTCCGTTAGGGGGTCCAGGAACAGTGCTAGGGTCTCAGCTTTGGGGGTGTTTCTTAGAACCTAAATGGCCCTCTATATGGACAGTCACAGATAGCATCCACACCTCAAAGGGGAGGCTGGACTAACTGATAGTCTCACTTTAAAATTGTATGACTGCGTAAAACATTGACTTCGGTTGAGTCAGAGTCAGTCTTCATCAAATGATTTGGTTATTTCCTCTTTGCTTCCTAGAAGATTTATGCAGATCCTCAAAGATTCTGCTTGTCATAGATAAGGTGAGCATAAAACTAAGTACCCAAACTGTTTCCTATTTTTCACTCATACCTCACTCTTTACCAGCACAGACACCTGCTCATAGCTTGCTATTTTTCAACACTTTCCTGTAAAGAATTCAACAAAATATATTCTTACATCCAGTAGCAATTTTAGCCTGGTTCCTTATACCTCAGTTTTCCTTAGTAACAATATGGTATGATTTTTGCATGTTTATGAAACTTTAATATTTTAAAGCAAGAGTGATTGTTTTCAGAGGTATTTCATTATACTCCTAAGAAGTCAGTTAAATGCTTTGCCTGATATACCTGGACAAATTTGATAAGCACTACCAGACAGCCGAGGAGAGAAGCTTATCTGGGGTGTTGTGTTTTGTTGGGAAGTTGCACAGCCAGGAGTAGGACTAATGTTGATGCCAAAGGCCTCTGACAGTGGAGTTTACTTAAAGTGCTTTCCCAGCTCTGCGGCTCTTGCATATGTGAGCAACTCCCTTAACTGGGCTGCCTCTGGAATTAATTAATAAATCATGAATGTATTGAGCTTATTATATGCTAGATTAATTGTGTCAAGAGTCAATAAATCTAAAATAGATAGAACTGGTTCTGGAGGAGGATAGATGTCAAACCAGGCAGCTAGAGAGGCAGGGGGATACCTGCTAAGATAGAGGAATACTCTGGGTTCTCTGAGCTAGCTCAGACTTGGTGTCTACTGGGGATATCATGGAGAACTTCCCCAATGAGGTGCTGGTTGATCTGTTTTGAAGAATTGGTAATAGCCAGACTGGCAAAACTGTGGGTGTCTCTTTGCACGTGTGTGAATTAGGTAAATGTGTGCATACTGGGCACAGACCTCCCACCCCACTGGGTTTCGAGAACCCTAGCACCCAGGCCTTCCCTTTTTGGGCAGTCATTTGAAAAAAGTATTTTTCTTGGAAATCTGAACAGCCCAAGAAGGAGACCTAGAGATACTGAATCAGGGGTACTGATTATACTGAACTATATCCCACCTTATCAGTCTTCAAAGTAAAAGGAGACTGAGACAATCTCCGGGAAGGAAAAGGAAAGATGGTGATAGTAAATAGAAGAAGAAATAAAAAAAGAGCAAGATACTTAAAGGATCAATTTAGTCAGCCCAACCTTTGAACAAGAGAAGTATCAGGAAGAGAAAACAGGAAAAATGAACAGAGAGAACCCACCATAAGCCAATTCAGAAGGGTGCGCAAGGGCACAGAGACAGGTGAGCTGACTCTCCTCTTCACTCATGGAGAATAACTAGTTACTGCCTGAAGCTGAAATGTCGCATGATGCAGTCATGTTATCATAAATGTGGAAGTAATGCCTTCTTTTCCTTAAATAAATGAAAGTGCTCCAAGTGGTTATCTCTAGGGAGGAAGAGTTGGGAGAGAATTTTTTCATACCAAATCTTATAAAACTTTAATACTTCAAACTATGAGCAAATATAAATTTGACAAAAGCAAAAACAACAAAAAAAAAACCCTTTTTTTTAATGTCTACTGAAAGAATGGACTAGACACATGAGAAAAAAATGACTGAGCTTGAAGATTATAGTAATGAAATCTCCCAGCATACGGATAGGATTTAGAGGTTCAAACTAAAGGAAAACCCCAAGTCCTGGACAGCATAACTAAAAACAAATGCAAACCAAGACCCATCCTGATGAGAAAGCAGCCAATCAAATATGAAGGGGGTGGGGATAACATTACTTGCAAAGTAACCATCATCAAACAGCTGGCTAACCTTCCCTCAGCAATAATAGATGCTAGATACCAGCAGAATGTGATTTTCAAAATGCTGAGCAGAATCTTTAATCCCAAATTCTATAGTGACTAAGGGAGAACTCCAAACTGAGGATAAATAAAAAATCTATTCAGATAAATAAAAGCAGGCTAATTAATTTTGCTGAAAGAACTACTAAAATATATGCTTGAATAAGAAGAGGATTGAACCAAGAAAAAAGTGTAAGTTTCAGGGAAAAACAGTGAGCAAAGAAATTGGTAACCATAATGGGAAATCTAAATAAGCACTGTTGATAAAACAATAACAACAATAGTAATAGTAACAATTTTTGAGGAGTGTTTGTAAACAATAATATAGAGCTTAATATTGCACTGTAATAGCATGGGATGCAGGAGAAATGGAAGTAATATCTTCCACAGTATTCATATTATTTTAGAGAAGGATAGAGATAAGATTTTCTTTAGATTTTGGTTGCTATACAAATTTGGGGATAACCTCTATAGAAATAGAATAACTTCCAAACCAGTGGAGGGGAATGAAGAAAGTTCAGTCAATCAATTCAATAGATAGCAGGAGAGAAGAGAAAAAAAATACCAAGGAAGATGTGTGTTCAATAGAAAATAACAACAAAAAATGAGATGATTCAAATAGGTCCAAATGTATATTTAACCACAATAAAGGTAAATGAGCTAAATTCTCCCATTTGAAGACAATGATTGCACAAAAATTTGAGCTCCAGCTACATACTGTTTATAAACATCATACTTAAGACACAGTGGCTCAGAAATTTTGAGTGAAATGGATTGGAAATAGATATGTCAGGTAAATGTGAATTAAAACCAAAGTAACAATATTATATTAGGTAAATTAAAATATTAAGATGAGACTTAAAATTATCATCACCATTGATCATTTCAGCGAAAATTTAATGACCTAGATTTATCTTTGTGCATTTGTGTTCAAAGGTGCTATGTTTACCAGGTTAATGTAACCACTTCTTACAGGTTTTCTTGCACATTTTTAAAGTGTCAATAACTCTGTCATAATAGATGCCGTTTAACAGATTACTTCATCGGTGTCCTGTGTGGTGGCAGTGTGACCTACCTAAGGAGTTCTGCACCCATGCATGTTCCTTAATACTTAGTAAATAGTTGGCAATGCTTGCTGACTGGCAGCTCCAGAATCTGTCTAATTCTTGGGAAATAGTTTGTCCACAATGAGACTCTAGGTCCAAATCAAGTTTGTTTTTTGAAGCAGTTTCTAATCACAGTGAAAATTGTCCAAGCAGCATATTTTTCTTTTAAATTCGCTTCAAGTAGCAGTCACATAATTACCTGTGCCTTTTAAAAGATCCTATCAGCAGGTCTTTAAAGATTATCATCAAGTTTTAAAATGAGATGGAGTGAAGAGAGCCCTCTCCCACGTCCTTCCAACACTTTTCTACTAAGAAAATCAGCCAGAAATCTTTTTTTTCATTTCTTCAAGTTTTATTGAAGTAGAGTTGATTTTACAACATTGTGATAATTTTTGCAGTACAGAAAAGTGATTCAGTTATATGCAGACACATATCCATTTTTTTTTCAGATTCTTTTCCCACATGGGTTATCACAGAATGTTGGGTTGAGTTCCCTGTGCTATACAGCAGGTCCCCACTGGCCATCCATCCCACATACCCTAGTGTGTGCAGAAATCTTAATCCATTTAGCATTTTTTTAAGGTTTCAGATACTTCCTCCCTCTTAAGTGGCCCCTGCTGCAGAAGGCAGCCAGCCCCATGTTCTTACTCCTCAGGCCAAAGCAATCCCTTGATCAATAGCAGAGCCCCAAGAGATCCAGTGGGTATCTCCCCCCTCTGTCCAGGAGAGAAGCCAGGTTGTGTAACCTGACAGCCGTGTCTGGAGCGGGGTTGCACAGTGTGGGTGGAAAATTGTCCCTGCTCATGCAAAGAAGCAGATCAGCTTTGGGGACTAGCTCCACTTAGCTGGGTGCCTTGCCCAGAAGGGGGTGGGGCTGGTAGCCTGAGAAACCGGGTATTTTTCCCAGGCTTCTGGGTCACTGCTGCCGCCTTTCAATGCTCTTTAAAAAGCACCTCGAGGAAACTTCTCATTGGCAGCGGGAGAGCTCACTGGTTCCAGGGGAGGAATCTGGGCAGGAGGAAAGAAGACTTTTTCTCCCCTCCCTATTTTATAGGTTTCATGCAAAGTGGGATTTAGTGCATTTGTTTTAGACACAGGGCCAAAGGTAGCAGTTTAAAATGTGTTTTGTTCTGTTTGGATTTTGAGGCTTTAAGTAATCTGATTTCTTTGCCACTTATTCCTGTGAAACAGTTTTAATCGCATAGATATTTTTCTGACACTTAATAGTTTGGCCCAGGGTGTGATTGTAGCGATAACTTGCTCCCCAGATGCTGCAGGTGATTGTTCCATTGATTTCCAAAAATGTCTGAGACTTTTCTTAAGAAAACCATCTACTTTTCATAACAAGAGTCTGTTCTATTGGGCTGGAGTCCTTTATTCCAGGACTGTGGCTGTCAATTGTGTGATTTTTTTTTCTTGGATTGATTTGTTTAGGTCAAATAAAATAAATGTTAACCCACTTTCAAGGTGCAATGTGTGTACCAAAGTGTTCGGCTTGTGAGCCTTTATGTATGCTGAGCCCCTTACCCATTTCAAATACTTTTTTCCTTTTATCTTTCTTATTTATCAAAGGAATAACATCCTTATTATTTACAAAATCAACAATACAGGACAATTTGAAAATAAGAGGACTCCATCCCAGAGTCACTGGGTGTCACCATGTAGCATTGGTGGGCTAGCTTAAAAAACAAAAAAAGTTTATCTGCAACATGTGACCATGCGTCTCCTAGAATGTCAGACTGGAAAGAGACAGATCATTTGTTCAAACTTTCTTAATCTCAAGGGAGCAAAATTTGGCCCCCAGATGGGGAGCTAATTTGTCTGAGGTTATCATTTTAATAGGCCTGTGTCTTGGCCTTTGTTCCCAAGTCCTTGGCTGCTGATAAGTTTTTCATTTTTAACCATTTTTTAAAATTTCTTTTTTCTTTCTTTTCTTTTCTTTTCTTTTCTTTTCTTTTCTTTTCTTTTCTTTTCTTTTCTTTTCTTTTCTTTTCTTTTTTCTTGTTAGGACTGCACCCGCAGCATATGGAGGTTCCCAGGGTAGGGGTTGAATCGGAGCTGTAGCTGCCAGCCTATGTCACAACCACAGTAACACCAGATCTGAGCTGCATCTGTGACCTACATACACCACAGCTCACAGCAACACCGGATCCTTAACTCACTGAGCAAGCCCAGGGATGGAACCCACATCCTCATGGATACTAGTCAGATTCATTACTGCTGAGCCACAGCAGGAACTCCTCTTTTATTATTATTCATATTGCAAAAATAATAAATGTTCTGTGTAGAAACTCACCTGTCATCTCACCACCTACCATGGAAATTTTGTGTACTTTGTTCCAGGCATTTTTCTGTGCCATCTTTGTACAAAAAAGCAATCAGGCTTTACTTAATTTTGTGCACTGCCTTTTTTGCTTAATATATGATAAACATTATCCCTTGTCATTGAGCATTATTCCTAAAATTATTTTTAGTAGTTGAATGGTAATTTTTGCTGTAAATATACCATAATAGCTAATAAATTCCATTAGTGGTCATTTGAGAAGGTGCCAGTTTTTCAGCATGAAGATGTTATCTTAAACACAGCTGAATGTAAATCCTTGCTTATTTTGCATGCTGTGTGGAAAACCCTAAGCATAGAAACCATAGTTTTTCAGTCATTTAGGAAATTCTTGGAAGACTGGTGAACCTGTAAAACCTTGTTATTTCAAGTCACTAGATTAGATATCCTATAGTTAAAGTAAATAAAATCAGATCACTTTAGAGAACAAATCTCTTTAGCCCTGTCTTGGTCAAAGATGACTTAATCATTGTTAATTAGCCACAGTCTGTGTTTTATCAGCCAACTGCAAAAGGATTAGAATAATATACCTCATTATTTGTTAGGCAAAGCCACTGTCTTCACAGTGTATTTTATAATGCTAATGAAACAAATAATTGTATTAATTATAGTAACAGCTACTGTTTCTTGAGAGTATATAGCATGGTAGCTATGTGCCAAGTACTTTACAAACATTACACCCAGTCTTCACAAGAGCCCAAAGCGGTAGGCATTGGTTTTATCCTCACTGTATAGAGAAAGGACATATAGCTCAGAGAGATGAAGTAACTTGCTTGAAGTGGAATGGTGAGTGAGTGGCAGAATGGCCTTTTGAACCTAGACCTGCCTCACTCCAAATTCCAAGATAGGGTCGCTTTCTCCAAAGCGATTCTGAAGACTTAAATTCTACTTTTAGCGCAATTCTTAACCTTTGAAGGTTTGTAGACCATTTGAGAATGTGCACTGTTGTCTAGAAAATGGTCTATTTGAAAAAAATATGCAAACTTTAAAGTCAAATTTCAGGGGATACAGTCTCTAGCCTAAAGACCCACTACATTTGAGTGGTGTCCTTTGAGTCATTACAATTTTCCAATCTTCTGGAATCTTTGCTAAAATACAAATACCCCTCTAAAAGGAACACCTAGAGTGCTTATCAACTAAAATCATGGCATTTTTGCTGAGACAGACTTTATAAATGGAAACAAAGATGGCAGGAAGCACTTGTTACATGTTGTACTTGTTCCTTATTTTCTCTGGAATCAGCCAGTTCTGGATGGGACCCCTAAAATTTTTAGTACTGACACTGAACCATTACTACAGAATTGTTCCCAACATATTATTATTTAACAGCCATGTGATTAACTCTCAAGATATCCAACAATTATTTCATGAAATAGAAATTAAAACCTTCATGTTCTCCTTGCTTAAATCAGAGTAAGTTAAAGGAACAAAGGCAAATTTCTTAAATATGCGTCTGTACAATATGCAAAGTAGATTAAAAAAAAGGAATCTGGTGCAAAAACAGTTGTGTCACAGTGGTTTGAACATTTTCTGTGCCACTACTCCCATCATTAATGCATATAATTGAGAGTAAAAGTTGTTGTTCAGTGCAATTTTTCTGATCATGTATGAACTCTGTGATGCCTCTGCTGATGGTAGCTTTATAATTTAAATCAGTGTATTCGTTTTCTTAGTGTGATATAAAACAAGAAGAGCAATAGAAACTTCTGCTTAATTTTAGGTAAAATTATCCACAGATGGATAAGCCTGTTGTTTTAATGTCTCTCTTTTGCTGTTCAAACAGCAGAATATATCACATGATACATTCTAAAATAAAGAATATGTGCTCAATGAAATCTCCTTAAAGTCCATAGAATCATGTTCATTTTAGGGGAAGTGGGAGCAAAGCTGTGGCGACGGTGGGTAAGATGCTTAGGCACTCTCTGAGGTATGTGGTTTGAAATGATTTCCTAGAAAGAAATGGCTACAATTTAACTCTCCTAGTCTATTGACTGAAATGTATTTTGAAGGTAATATGGGGTTACCAAGCCCCCCAGAGTACACAAAAATACGTTCTCAATGAATATTTACATAGTAAGTACTTCCATGAAAACTAAGTACATTAATTTCTTTTCTTTTCTTTTCTTTTTTTTTTTTTAGTGGCTGTGCCTGAGGCATGGGGAAGTTCCCAGGCCAGAAATTGAACCTCTATCACAGCAGTGATCTGAGCTATGGCCATAACAACACTGGGTCCTTAGCCACTAGGCCATCAGGGAACTCCCTTTTCTTTTTAGATTATGTGCAATCCAGAACATACCTGAAGGTTGAAAGCCACAGGCCAGGGCATCTCAGGCTCTACTTAAACTGCATCTTTCTTGTTCTGTTGCTATTGCTTTGGAGTTTGGTCTTTCTCTTTGAACAATATGAGGCTAATTCTCCCAGGGCTTAAATCTCTCCTCCATCATCAGTTGGGTGCTCACAAAGGAGTATTCATTATTCAGGTTATGGGTATAAGACTTACTGCCTGTCATAACACACAGTTTTGGTGATGACAGAGTTTTAAGATTTCGTAAAATTTGTAAAAACCTGCACGCACAGAATATGGAAGTTCCTGGGCCAAGGATGGAATTTGAGCCTCAGCTGCAACCTGTGCCACAGCTGTGGCAACATCATATCTTTAACCTGCTATGCCGGGCCAGGGATCAAACCTGCAGCTCCACAGTGACCTGAGCCACTGCAATCAGATCCTTAACCCACTGTGCTGCAGCAGGAACTCCTTTAGCTAATTTCCTTTATACCTGAGGTTTCAGGGCAAATATTCCTGTGTTGTGATAAAGCTGAAGGACTCTTTGAATATGATATTATTAGTCAGTTTTATGTCAATATTCTCATTATATTGCAAATTACAAATGTATTTTTGTTGCTATCAACATATTGTGTCAAAACAATAACAAATGGAGTTTCCGTCGTGGCACAGTGGTTAACGAATCCGACTAGGAACCAGGAGGTTTAGGGTTCAATCCCTGGCCTTGCTCAGTGGGTTAAGGATCTGGCATTACCGTGAGCTGTGGTGTAGGTTGCAGACACGGCTCGGATCATGATTGCTGTGGCTCTGGCATAGGCTGGCAGCTGTAGCTCTGATTCGACCCCTAGCCTGGGAACCTCCATGTGCCTCGGGTGCGGCCCTAGAAAAGGCAAAAAGACCAAAAAAAAAAAAAAAAACCAAATAACAATAAATGTGAATATTTTTCCAGGAAAAAAGAGAGATTTACTGCCTGTGAGAGAAGGAGGAGGATACTTGACTCAGTCAATTTTACCATTTATTAAAGGTCAGATGGAGGAACTATAAAGTAATAGCTAAATTATGAGCAGCCAAAGCAGGAATGAGAACCCTCCACAGTGGCTAAAAGGGTTGGAAATGTTTAACTCACTGAGGCAATGAGATTTCAGTTGGGGAGAAAGAAGTTCCTCTTTTTAATGCTCAAAGCCATTAAATATAAACGACAGACCATAATTTCAGTCTTCTCTCAAAGTCACAGGATCTTGAGCCTGCAAAGCCTGCTAACCAAAGCTCACAAGCCATCAACCAAACTCAGCTGCTTCCTCTTCCAGGTACAAAAAATAAAATAAAATAAAATAAAATAAAATAACCCTGAAATAATTTGTCTTGCAGGTATTATCAGCCCAGAATGACCAGTGTCATTTCTCCTCAGAGTGTTTTCTTTTACGTTGCTGCATTTCTTTAGAGCCTCGATGTTCAGATGTGGTCCCTGGGCCAGCCCCATGGACAGCCCTGATGCTTGTCGGAAATGCAGAGTCTCAGGTCCCAAGCTAGACGTGTTGGACCAGTATCTGTACTTGACAAGATACCCCAGTCTCAGCCAAGCTCTGCCGTAAAATAATGAAGCAGTGACTGAATGGCTGCTGCCATCCTGACTCTGAAGAGTTCACTTAGCTTCCACATGGGCCCAGCTTTTCTCCATAGAAGATGTCCTTACCAGGAAACTTGACCTTCTGGCTTAGAGATGTGTGAGCCCAGAAAGCTCCTTTCCACCCAGACTTCCTGTCCCTCCCCACCCCCGCGTTCATCCAAATAGAGTGTCGTCCAATAAAGCCTAACTAAGCACACAATTAACTGAGATTTGCCAGCTTGTGACACCAAAACACTGAATCTCACAATTTGTATTAGTTTCATCCTCTTTCTCCCCAAAACTATTTCTAGAATGACAAGCAAATCAGAAATGAGATGGATTCACAATTTGCCACCTTTGCGCCTTTATTCTCTACCTAGTATTGGATGTTCACTAATGGCCAAATGAATAAAAGCTCTGAAAGAGGAGTTCCCATCGTGGCTCAGCAGGTTAAGGACCCAACGTTGTCTCTGTGAGAATGCAGGTTTGATCCCTGACCTCATTCAGTGGGTTAAGGATCCTACGTTGCTACGGCTGTGGCATAGGCCTGCTGCTGCAGCTCTGATTCAACCCCTAGCCCGGGAACTTCCTTATGAGGCAGGTGCAGCTGTTGCAAAAATCAAACAAACCAACAAAACTCTACTCTGAAAGAGAGTGACTAGTAAACCCAGATAGACTACAAAATGGTTACTGAGTGAGAGAAAGACAGTTAAACACATTTATGACTCTCATGTACAAAACTATATCTCATAGTTCCACAAAGTGTAGAGGAACCCAGCTCTCTTGGAAGACAGGTTCTATCCAGTGCCAACCAAAGCAGATTCTGATAAGCAATGCCTTCTGATAAGCTTCAAAAATTCTTTTAACGTATTTTTCAGTGACTTGCTCTGAGTCTACAAGATCCATATCCTTGCTTTCTCAATGACTTGTGTGAGAAGATAATACTTTGCAGAGAAATTCAGTGAAGCGACAGATAAAGTGCTTTAAAAATACATTTCAGAGTGGAGTGAGGATAGTGATGTCAAAACAGTATCCACTCATTCTCCAGCCTCCCGAAGCCAGCCCTGGGCCCAGCACAACCATTCTCCTTCAGACAGAGTGGAATAGTGAGGGTCAACCCAATGTGTTTCATTGACTCTTAGAATTCAGTTCTCTTCTCCACCTGTTAATAAAATATCCTCTTGGAGGGAAGCCAGAATTCTCTCAGGCAGTTAAGACTTTCTGAAATAGAGGGCAGTTGGAAAGAGGAGGTAGTACAGGAATATAGAAGTAAAAAATTAACTTTAGGGGTCAAAATTCTTATCTAAACAGATTGACTGGTTTGATTATTTTTTCAAGTATTGTGTTCATACCAGTGTTTAAATGGAATCATAAGTAATGATTTAACTGAAGTCATGCTGCATGAACTCGGCAACTCCAAGAAAAAAAAATCATTTTTTGTTTAAAAATTTTTTTAATTTACATTTTTAATTTTTTATTATAGTTGGTTTATGTGTCAGTCTCTGCTGTACAGCCAAGTGACCCTCTCTTGGGTATATACAAGTGACATTCTTGTATGTATATACACGTACATATATATACACACACATTCTTATTCTCACACTATCCTCCTCCATCATATTCCATCATAAGTGACTAGATGTAGTTCCCTGTGCTCTACAGCAGGATCTCATTGCTTATCCACTCCAAATGCAGTAGTTGGCATCTAAGTTTATTTCATTGAGGTGGAGTTGATTTATATACACACAAACATGTTCTTTTTCACCTTCATTTCCATTATGGTTTATCACAGGATATTGAATGAAGTTCCCTGTGCTCTACAGTAGGAACTTACTGTTTATCCATCCTATCTGTTTACCCATCTGCTAATCCCAAACTCCCAATCCTTCCCTTCCCCACTTGGTAACCACAGGTCTGTTTTGAATTCACATTTCTCAGGGACAGAAGAACAGGTGGTGTGAACTGAAGCCTCCAATTGGGTGGGATCCTTCAGGGTCTCAAAATAAATTGTTTGATAAGGAGGAGAAGGTAGAAACAGAAGGGTTTGGGTGGGTGGGTTGAAGAGAAGATTCAAAGTCAAATTGAGCATCTTGTTTGCCTTCCATCTCTGCTTAGGACCTGAGTAAAGAAGGTGACCAGTCCAGGTGCCCAACATTGAGGAAGGTCTAACTCTTGATGTTGGAGACCCAAGTCTAAACTTCCTAGTTTCTGCTATCTTTAAAAAGCATATGTTGTTATTTCCACAGTGCCCAACACACAGCCAAACTGTTCAATGCTTATGGAAGAAAATAACTCAAGGGGCAGTGAATACTATGTGACACTCATCCTTATGCTTCTATACTTTGAGTGGAACTCCCTTTCCATGCAGGAGACCTTCTTGTGTAGAACTTCTGGCTGGAACCACTTTGGAAAATGCCATGCCTGCCATAACCATTCTGCATGATAGAAACAAAGCTTTGGTCTGGAAAGCTCTGATTCTCTTTCTCATTTACCTTTCTGATCTTGGGAAAGACATTTATTTTCCCTGGATCTTAGTTTCGTTACTCTAAAATCATCATCTCTTCATCTTGTCTTGCTCTAGCATTCTATAAACCTGGCCTTGTGATTTCAAGTCTGTCTCTAAACAGGGATAATGATATGAGTGTAGGAATTGTGAGAATCGAGGGAGACCATAAATTCTTTATGAGAAAGTTTCATTTAAAACTCATCTTCTGAGCTCGAAAGTAAATTATACTCTTTAGTTAAGTAACACCTACCCTTGGAAATGCCAAACATAGGTCCAGCTTTAAAGTGTTGTAAAAACTGTAGTCTGTCATTTTTATAACAGCTTTATTGAAATATAATTCACATTCCAATGCCATTTACTCATTTACAGTGAATTAAAGTCCTTCTTAGAATTGTGCAGCCATCACCATCTAATTTTAGATCATTAGTATCACCTCCAAAGAAACCTGGTTACCACTGGTGCCTCATTCTCCCCCCAGTGTTAGGCAACCACTGACCTTCTTTCTGTCTCTATGAATGTGCTTGTTGTGGACATTGCGTATAGTTGGACTCATACAGTTTGTGGCCTTTTGTGGGGCTTTTTTTTTTACTTAACATTTTCAAGGTTTATTCACGTTGTAGCTTGTATCAGTACTTCATTTCTTTTCAATGCTGAATAATATTCCATTACATGGATATACCATAGTTTATTTCCCATTCATCAGTTGATGAACGTTTGGGCTGTGTTACCTGTGGCTATGATGCATAAGGCTGTTGTGAACACTTGCATGCGAACTTTTGTGTAGATGTACATTTTCATTTCTCTTAGGTGTAAAATTGCTTTGTCATATGGTAACTTTATATTTAACCTTTTGAGGAACTGCCATGCTGTCTACCAAAGGGCTACACCATTTTCCATTCCCATTGACAGTATACAAGGATGTCCTCTCCAACCATTAATATTTTCCTTTTTTGGATTATAACTGTCCCAGTGGATATGAAATGATAGCTTATGGTTTTGATTTGCATTTCCCTTCCCAATAATATTGAGCATCTTTTAATGTGTTTATTGGCTACTTTTATATCTATTTTGGAGAAATGTCTTCATATTCTTTGTGTATTTTTTTAACTGTGTCATCTTTGTAGTATTATGTCCTTTATATATTCTAGATACAAGTCACTTATCAGATACGTGATTTGCAAAGTTTTTCTCCCACTTTATATTCCGTTTTTGGATGTATTCATTTTCTACTTTTTAGAAGTATCAAAATCCTAAAGAACAGGTACCTTGATTTCAAGCCAAATGATTACCTATTCTACAGAGACATGAAGAATCTGTCTTTATTCCTAAAACATCTATGACATAGCAGTACCAGAGGAAAATCATGCACAAGAGATGGTTCTGCTGTTTCCTGCTAAGAGATGTGGCCCCAAGGGGAACATCAATCTCTAAGTAAGTTATGAGGAGAAATAAGTAGGAAAAAAATACATGATTGAAATCTCCTATAGCTTATCATTAATAGATACTTGTGGAACCCCACCATGTACTGGGGTTAAATAAGAACCGTTGCGAGTTTGAGTTTCATCTTATTGGAATTGTTAGTCATGATGACAATGCAAAAACTTAAAAAAACCTAGATATACTGTAAGACTTTTAAAAAAATAATTCTTTAGAGATTTCCTTTTATTGTTTCCTTCTATGTCTTTTCCAAATATTAAATATCTGGCTTAATAATTTTTGTTCACATGTTGGAGATAAAAATATATAATACATATGTAAATATCTATATTTTCTTTTTAGGGATCTCTCTCACTAAAATCAGTGATGTTAATTATTTAAGTGCTTGCTTCAGTTAACCTGCAGAAGTCTTTACAAGAGCTTTCCCAGGATTAATTTTTTCACTGAGCAAGTAATTGCACTGTCTATATTCCAGGCTCTGGGATAGGGGTAGGGAGTAAGGTGATGGATAAAACAGACTTTGATTGCACCTTCTGGAGCTTACAGGCAACATGACAAGTAAAAATGTAAATAAACGTAGAGTTACACATTTTAGAAGTTGTTATGGGAGTTCCTGTCTTGGCTCAGTAGTTAACAAACCCAGCTAGCATCCATGAGGATTTGGGTTTGATCCCTGGCCTCGCTCAGTGGGTTAAGGATTTAGTGTTGCCATGAGTTATGGTGTGGGTCACAGGAGCGGCTCATATCTGGTGTTGCTGTGGCTCTGGCATAGGACAGCAGCTACAGCTCTGATTTAACTCTGAGCCTGGGAACCTCTATATGCCATGGGTATGGCCTAAAAAACCCCAAAATAAACAAATAAATAAATAAAAAGTTCTTATGAAGGAAAAGAAGAAGGTGCTAAGAGAGAATAAGGGGGAGATGTATTTTATGCTAATGGGATCAGGGAAATCCCCTGGGACATGTGGAGGATGAGATAGAGACAGCCAGGGAAGGAGGAAAGCATTGCTGGCAAAAAGTCATGAGGCAGAGGAAAGAATTTGCTAGGTCCAAGGGAGCACGAGAAGCCTAGTGGAATAGAAATGAAGTGACGAAATCTAGGGAGAGGGCAGGAGCCAGTCCACATAAGAGGTAGCAGTTTACACTGAGGAGTTTTCGTTTCATTCAGAAAGTAGTTGAATGGTTTTAAGGGTTTCAGCAGAGGAAATGACATGATCTGACACAAACTTTGCAAAGATCATGTCAGCTGCTTATTGACCATTGATGTGTGGAAATGAGGGAGAAGTCAAGCAAGTTGACCATTTAGGAGGTGTTTGCAGTTGCCCGAGTGTGTAATGATGGTGGCTTGGACTAAGATGGGGCAGTGGAAAGCCAGCAAGGTGAATATGGAATTGAAGTTATTTTCGAGATGGGGTGTAATGGTTAAGAGTATGTGGTGTGTGTATGGATGGCCAGTAGGTCACTTTGCTGTACAGCAGAAATTGGTACAACACTGTGAATCAACTCTGCTTTAATTTTTAAAAGTTTTCTAAAAAGAGGGAAAAACATGATTGTGTGTTTTAAAGCCAGGTAAACTAGGTTGGAATACTACTTGCCCCTTACTAGCTCTGTGACCATGGGTAAATTGGCTTCTCTGTAATAAGAATCATCTCATAAAACTGTTATGAAAGTTGAGTGAGTTCATAATGATCTCCGTGCATCATAAGGGTACCTGCACATAGTAAATGCTTCAGTTAAGTGTCGGTGGTGGTATTGTTTTACTGTTTAAGTGGACAGGTGTTAATCATAGTTTAGAAGGGGAAGTGGGGGGAGGTGTCAAAAATAACTGCCAGGTTTCTGGTCTGAGTATTAGGTAGCTGATGATGACAGGTCTTGAGATGGAGGAAATCAGAGAAAAGCAGGATTGGAGGGGAAGGAAGATTAGGAATCTTCTCTTGGACATGTTAGTTAGAGAGATGTATTTGTAAAATGATCAGCAGTTGGAAATAATTTCATCTTGTCCTGGACTGGCCAGTCCAAGACTGGGATAAATCAATGTTCTGACCCTGACTTTCCTTGGAAAGGTGGCTATAGCAAAAAGAGTGGAAATTGTCATCAAATAGACCATCTTTTGATCTTTACTCCCACAGTTACTACCAGGGTGACCGTGAACATTTATAAGTGTTGGCCATGGATTCAATGCGATGGAGAGGAAAAATCGTGGACAACTCCCAGGTTTCTGTCCAAGTGCCAGATAGCTTTCCTCCTGAGATGAATGCATGTGGAAAGAATGTTTCTCAAAGCCTCACCTTCCTCAGCTGGAGACTAGTATAGCTTCCTCAGAGGTGAGAACCAAAGGAATGTACATTGGATGTATCTGGCACATATACGTGGAGATGCTCAGTGACGTTTTACTTGTATGCTTTGGGCTTCTTTGTATGTTTTGGTTTTTCGTTTCTGACCTCAGCTACAAGCATCTTAACCACCCTGTCTGTATCTGCTTCCATTTATTTGGAGATTAAGATGTAGGATGGGAGTCGTCTGGTGACAGAGCAGGGTGAGGAATAGAGTGAGGTGAGTGCCATACTTACTTTGGGCACCAAAAATTCTAAATAATGAAGATAAATATTACTTTAAATGTAATATTTTGAAAAATCCAAAGGAATGGAAAAATTCATTAAAATTACATATATATACATATATACATACATATATACATACATATATATATACATATATATATATAGAGAGAGAGAGTCTTTTTGCCTTTTCTTGAGCCGCTCCCGCGGCATATGGAGGTTCCCAGGCTAGGGGTCAAATCGGAGCTGCAGCCACTGGCCCACACCAGAGTCACAGCAACGTGGGATCCGAGCCTCGTCTGTAACCTACACCACTGCTCACGGCAACGCCAGATCTTTAACCCACTGAGCAAGGCCAGGGACCGAACCCGCAACCTCATGGTTCCTAGTCGAATTCGTTAACCACTGCGCCACAACGAGAACTCCCTGAATAAAAATATTTTTAATAAAGCCCAGGGAAGTATTCCTGACTTCTCCTTTCCCCCAGCTTTTGCACTCAGTCTGGCACTATGACCAGGTGAAAGCAAAGAAAAAAATAATTTCCATTCCCGGGCCCCCATGCCTCTTTCTCGTTTCTTCCAACATTGGTAGCTAAGAGCCAGTCAGCGGACTTGTGTTCTCATGATCCCTCTGGATGCTAGAGAGTGTTCTAAGCCCTGATAGTGGGCTTGGGGCCTCTCCCGGCCTGGCCCCTGACCTTCCTCTATCGCTGCAAGGTAGGAGTTGGAGCCAGGCTCCTGGGTCCGCCCCCACCTCGGTAAACGCAGACCCTCGTGACCCTGGAACTGTTGAGCAAACACGAAGTGAAATAGCCCCATGCTCTATTAGAGGCTGGAGTTTAAAGGTCAGCGCTGTGCTTATCGGCTGAGCCTGATTCACTCCCTAAATGACTCTGGGGGAGTTTCAGGCTGGCAGTATGGACTGAGAAGATGAGCCTTTCTGTTCAGACTGGGGAGCTGTTTGCTTTGCCTGGAGCTGTCTTTGCCAACAGGAACACTGCAGGTCAGCAGCAGGTGGGAGATAAACGTAGGTCCCCTTTGAGGAGCGATTCCTTCTGACTTTGACTTAGAGAAAGCTCAAGGTACATGTGGTCCATTGGTCGCTTGTGGCTTTCAGCTCTTTCCCGCGAAAATCAGAAAATCTCCACCAGAAACAATTTCATGATTGAAACAGTGTCAACAGGCAGATAATGAGTAATTGAAAGACAGATGTGTCAAAGCTCCTATCATACAGAAACCAATGGTGGAATTTTGAGATTTCAGGTCATTTTTGCTCCTTAGCAAAAGCTGGAAATGGGGGAGGGCAAATTTTTAAGAAGTTATCTTAAGTATTTTTATTTCCATTTAAAGAAAACAATTCTCCTAATTTTTAAAGCATTTTATTGCAAAGGGAACATACCATCGTAGTGGGCCTGTATATATGAATGATTTGGGATTTAGGGTGAGATGGTAACGAGCTAAGGGAAAGAGTCATGAGGATTACTCAGAGCTGCTGCTGGACGTGTCTGCATGTCCATGGCACTTTAAGATTGCAACATTTTGTTTGGTGACCTTCATACCACTCGACTGCATGCACCTTAATCTCTCTCTCAAAAAAAGCTGAGCCTGCTATAGATTTGGTGGGTTGTTTTTTTTTTTTTTTTTAAACTCAGTTTTTCATTTACCTCCTGCTTTATGACTCCTGGTTTAATTTGTACAAAAGGATGAAGTTCATTATTACATAACTCAGAAACCCATCTTGGAGGTTTTAGGAAAAATAAGTGCAAGGGTTTTTATGGATGGAGCCTGAAAAAACCTCGTAGATAATTCAGGGGGGCACACTTTTTAAGAGAAGTAAAGAATGCTTCCAAACAATTGTAGAATAGCTACACAAGTGCACAAAGGGGAGGAAAATACCAGTTTGAGGGTAATAAAGTATCCTGCAGAACTTTATTTAAGTTGGAACTTATAACTAAAAGTTAACAAGCAGAGTAAATGACAGGACTTTTAAGCTTTCATGAGGGTTGCCAATTTGTCAATGTGGCGCCTGTCTGTGTAGCTCAGGCTGGCTGTCAGATTCTCTGCCCCTATGTAGGAATTGCTTTGTGAGTATTCAGTCTTTATTTTTCAAGAATTAATGAAGTGAACTTTCAGACTATTGAGTAAATATTGCACGGTCCCTGAGCTACGGTTGTACAGTAGACCCATGGAAATTTTATTGCTTAAAGAGTTAAATGAGACTCAGTTGTCTAAGAATATTAAACAATTAAGTTGTGATACTTTGATCAAAAGGGTGTAACTTTGTTTCCTTACTAGCTAACTAATTCTTCTTCCTTCTTCTCTCTCGTCCCTCCTCCTTCCTTCATCTCTTTGCTCAATTATTCTTATCATGTCCATTTGAGAGTATCTTATTTCTGTCTCTAAAATTATTAGTTTTAAAGCAAAGCAAAGAACCTGAAAGCCAAGTTAGTGTTTTTTTTTTAACCTCCTACTATTCTAAACGTAATCTTCTCTCCCTCCACCCCATTATTCGTGGTTACTAAAACTAGCTTTTATTCAGAAAGCCTCACCAGTGTATTGCCTCCTTTGTGTTAGATATTCTCATATATATAGTATTTAGCTAAATGATAAGGTTGATGGTCTTGAAACTGGCTACCTTATTTTGAAAAATCTTCACTTACCTCTCTAAACCCAATGCAGATAGTCGCAGACTTTGTAGACAAGACATTATGCAGAAAACCATTAACTTGATGTTCCGTTTTCAGGAGAGACAGTCACAAATTCCACTGCAAAGTAGAGCTATTGGACTAAACACTGGTCTATTAATAACCAGGGAGAACAGTTTAGCTACTTTCCCTGCTGAGCCAAAATATAGTGCTGCCGTCTTTTCTCCCGTGGTATTCTCCAGTGTGGGTTACTTGGTCCTGGGAATTTCCTGTCCAAAAAGTCATTTTGGTCAATCAGGCATTGCACAGTCCCGGGACCGGTTAATGTGGCAGTGGTGTGGCCTGCAGAGTTTTAATGTGAGAGTGGCCTGTCGGGGTTTCAGAAATGATTCATCCATCTTTGAGCCCATGAAAACAGTTAGGAGCAGTTTCAAAGTCAGGAAGATTCAAGATAACTGGTATACCGTGTTCAGCAGGCTTCTACTGAAGCCTGTCTGCAGGTAGCTTACATTCAAGAGCAGGAAACCCTCATTTCTAAACAACTTTTGGTTTCCCTTTGTCCTTCCTTTGCTTCTCATTGACTGGCTTTGTCCACCTCTAGTCCAAGGGCTGCCTTCCCATCACTGCCTCTCTCAGATTCAGAATTGGGCCTGTGCTTTCAGACTCATGTCATTTCTGCTCTCACTTCCCCCTGCCTTACCTTTGTCCTTGGCCTTATTTTGGCTGGTTGGTTTGCCATTCTCCACATTTGTCCCTCCCTGGCCTTTGTGTGGGCTCCTCTGTCATTTATTTTTAACCGGTGGCACACAGCCCTTCCCTGTCATCCGCCAGCCTGCATTCTCCCCCACTAGTGCCAGCTCAAGTCTTGTCTTCTCTGAAAGGACATTCCTGTATTTGAATCTAGAATCTCTACCCAGGACTTGCTAACTCTTGACCGTCTTCATACATGTGTGGTCAAACAACCTCAATTTTCTGTGAACATTCAAAGACTAAGATATATATTTCTTATATGTTTTGTGATCTCATGACAGGGGTGTGTCTTGGTTCAAGAAATGAACTTCCAGGTTGTGGCTCTGGCAGGATAGGAGGCAAACAACTTTGTTTTAATAAAGATCCATCTCTCAGGCTGCTTCTTTTTTTTTAATTTTTAATGATTTTTTATTGTTTCCATTATAGTTGATTTACACTGTTCTGTTCATTTCTACTGTGTAGCAAAATGACCTAAATATATATATGTGTGTATATATACACACACACACACACACACACACATATATATATATATTCTTTTTCTCACATTATTCTCCATCGGGTTCCATCACAAGTGACTGGATATAGTTCCCTGTGCTATACAGCAGGATCTCATTACTTATCCACTCCAAATGCAGGAGTTTGCATCTACTGACCCCAGGCTTAGGCTGCTTCTTTATCTAATGGAGCAAGCTAGGGGAAGGCCTGCTTATCTTGGTGTTTTAGCTTTCCTAATTGGTAACAATTGTCTCTGGAAAATTGTTGTATGTGGTTATCCAAGCTGATCATTAATATTATTAACACTGTAATTTTCATTGTTTAATCACTTCTGACAGTATTTATTGCCTTTCTCAGAGTTAATCAGTAACAGTTTTTCTAAGGGTAGCTTTTTCCCCCATCTTAACCATTTTTAAGTATACAGTTCAGTGGGGTGTTAAGGTCATTTACATTGTGTAACCATCACCACCATCTCCAGAATTCTTCAGCTTGCAAAACCAAAGCTCTTATACCCATTAAACAGTAACTCCCTGTTTCCCCTCCTGCCAACTCCTGGCTACCATCATTTTACTTCCCATCTCTATGAATTTAACTACTCCAGGTACCTCATATAAGTGGAATATGGTATTTGCGTTTTGTGACAGGCCTATCTCACTTGGCATAATATCCTCAAGGTTCATCCATGTTGTGGCATATGTCAGAATTTTCTGGAGTTCCCTTGGTGGCTCAGCAGGTTAAGAACCTGACACAGGGTCTATGAGCATGCAGGTTCAATCCCTGGCCCAGGAACTTCTACATGCTGCAGACATGGCAAAAAACAACAACAAACAAACAAACAAAAAACAAAATAAAACATCTTGAAAGAAAAAAAAAGGAAGAAAGAAAGAAAACTTTCCCAACAGAAATCAAGCCACCTTCTCAAAGAGTAGAGACACTTAAAATGTAAAAGCACTGAGCAAGAAGCACAGTTAATGTGTGTGGACACCAGATTTCTGCTGTTTGCATGATTATATTAGGCTGGGACTTCATGAGAGCTGGTAGGTGCCATGCTACATTTATGGAAAACATACCTGCCACTTGAAAGAAGGAAAGAAAGGAGGACCAGCAGAGATAAATTCTGTGGGCAGCTGGGCAGTGCTCAGCTCCCTAGCTCCCTTGGCCCTTCCTCAGAGTCTAAAGAAGGATATCCGCAGCTGAAACCAACACAGCATTGTAAATCAACTGTACTCCAATAAAATTAAAAAACAAAACAAAACAAAACAAAAACCTGTTGATTCTTTTGGTGAGACTGCACGGGACCAGCACTGTTGTAAAGTTTACTACCATGCTTTTGTGGGTGGTATGTCTTCAGAGTCTGAGGATGCCTCAGTACTCTTCCATTAAAGCTCCTTTCCTGATTAGCTTTTGAAAATTGGGGTTCTGTTTCTTTTCATGGAAAGAGACTTGACCAGTCCATCTTGCCTTTGACCTATTTCTGTCCCAGTTTGGGCTGTCTGATGATTCACTAGCTTTTTACTCGTCAAGCTGGTGCTTCTACTCCCCAGTGAAACTCACCCAACAGCCAGGCAGGTGCAGTGTCCCTGTGGCTCTGTGCCTGGGATCTAGTAGGTACTTAAGAACTGCTTACTGAAGGAAGCATTCTTTTTAACATTTTTTTTATAGAAATACAGTTGACATAGATAATTAAAGGATATCAGTGAGTTTTTAAAATTTTCAATGAGAAATTAAGCTGCAGAAGGCTATGTCACATGTACAATTTGTATACAGTTTAAATATAAAATTAAATACTAAAATATGGAAGTTTCAAATGCCCAAATCTGGACCATAATTACTTTGTGTTGAAGAAGAGTCAGGAAATGTTAATGTCAAGGGTCACCAATTGCATTTTCATGTCTTAAAAAAAATTTTTTTTTAAATTTTATTGTATAGTTGATTCACAATGTTGTATTAGTTTCAGGTGTAGAGCAAAGTGATTCAGATGTACATTGTATATATATTTTTTCAGATTATTTTCCATTTTAAGGTATTATTGATATTAAATATAGTTCCCTGTGCTATATACTAGGTCCTTATTTATTTTATATATAGCAGTGTGTATCTGCTAATCCCAAATTCCTAATTTATCTCCTTCTTTCTCCTTTGATAACCATAAATTTCTTTTCTATGTTTGTGAGTCTATTTCTGTTTGGGAAATAAGTTCATTTGTATCATGTTTTAGATTCATATAAGTGATACCATATGGTATTTGTCTTTGAATGAAGTAGTCTGAATGACAAATGCACCCTTTCCTTGAAACCTGCGGCAATCTTGTTGGGCACCAAGAGGCAATTCCTGTCTCTTTGTAGTTCGAATCCTGTTGCACCATTAGGTGACCGCTTAATATGAATCCTTCTTTCCACATATCCTGTGTGTAGAGCACTGACCACTGGCACATTCTAAGCAAAGAAGTGATCTGATTCTTGGCTTTCCTTGGTGATTCATCATCCATTCCCCACCCATCTCTTCCTGTCCAGAACTTGATCCTTAGATGTTGTGCTGTCTAGGACTTCAGATTTACATTAGGGGTGACCACCACTGTTTACTGTAAGAAGGTCCTGGCATCACTGATCCTACACAGGATAAGTAAATCAGAAGAAGGGAAGATAGCCAGCCCTGTGTCCTAATAGTTATATGACTAAAAACTCACAGCTGGTAGTTGAACTTAGAATTAATATATTAACAGGACAAGGCAAAACAAAACATATTCCCTCTAGTATCAAACCCTCCCCATTACTGCAAAGAAAGGCGTGGCATGAGAAAGCTCTGCTTAGCTTTACTGGCATTTCATTTAGACTTGTCTGTGTTGTTGAGATCATTTTAAGTTCAGGAGCTAACTTTTTTCTTATGGCTAAACCTAGTTAGGTACTTGTTACAGGGTGGTAGATTGTATAGAATTTCAATAATACATAAACAGAGTTGATGGGTTTTTCTTCTGGTAGTGTGTTATAATTTATAACATTTATTAAATGCTTCCCATTTTTCCTACTTGAATTAAAAAAATATGTAGTTCTCTGAAATTCCATCGATTTGAGTTGAGTTGAAAATCGGAAAGGGGGGGTGCTAGCCTTGCTAGTTTTATAATTAAATTATATGTTGCTAAAAAGTTTCATCTACTTCTGTTTTAAAATTACTTGATTTCTTATAAAAACAGAGGCGATATTTGCATAATGGTGTTCCCTGTGAGAATGGGAGACTAGAAAGTTGCAAAGAATACTTTGCAAGGAGAAGGACAGTATCAGACATTTGAAGCTAGACTAGAGTGTAGTCTATGTTGAACTGTTTTTCATTCCCTTCTGGAAATAGGGCTGTAATTAATACTCTTAATGATGTTATTACTCAATGCAGTGATAACCCCAAAGATCCATCTGTACCACTGTGATAGTTTATAAATCAAAGAAATATCACTCTCGAACTTTAAGATGAGAAGGAAGAGTTCTCTAGTGGCCTAATGGTTAAGGATCCTACATTGTCACACCTGTGGCTCAGGTCACTGCTGTTATGTGAATTAGATCCCTGGCCCAGGAACTTCTATGCTGCAGGCACAGCCAAAAAGTAAAATAAGATCAGAAGGAGCAGGAAACGGTGGAGAGGGGAAAGAGGCCATGGCAGTGAAGGAGGAGACTCTGGTTATATAGTCTGGGTTGTGTCTGGCTGGATATCAAAAATCTTCCAACTGCTTTCCCAAACTGTCTTTTTGATTTGAGTGTATGCATGTCTCATCAACTGGAATATGCTCTGAGGGAAGGTGCTGCAGAAGATGGGTTTGTGAAGACACACACCTGCCCTCTGGGAATTTAACTTCCTATTGGGTAAGATAAAAATACCACCTACAAGGATAGCTAAAAATACAGTATGTTTCAAGTGTCATAGGGACTGATAGCGTTTACCAGTTTGTGAAACTTGTTTAAATTACAGGACATAGTTTAAGTGGTAGATTCATCCCTGCAACCCAAGGCCACATATTAGGTACACAAAGCAATTTGTTGCTGTTAATTATGTTGATGTAAATAGATATTGAAAAGCTTTTGTGGTCAAGTAAGTTTGGAGAATTCTGGATTAATCAAAGTGAGAAAGACTATCCAGTCTTTAATATGCTTAAGTACATCATGAATTTCCAAAAGGTGATGCAGTGTATTTGTCTGACTAGAGAATTCTTTCAAATTGTGGAATAGCTTGGAGGACTTGCATTCACTGTAACATACTCTGGGAAACTCTGGCAAAAATAAGAAATGCTTTAATGGTGATAAGTGTTCAGTGTGATGGCGTAGAGGGAGGCACCAGATTTCATGAATTCCATTGTGTTCATTTGCTATTGCTGTTATAACAAATTACCACCAATTTAGTAGCTTAAAACAACACAGATTTATTATCTTAGAGTACTGTAAATAAATGTTCAAAATAGTTCAGCCAGGTTTTGTTCCTTCTGAGGACTATGGGGGAGCATTTGTTTCCTTGCCTTTTCCAGCTTCTGGAGGCTGCCCGCATTTCTTGGCTCATGGCCCCATATTACTCTGACTTTTGCATCTTTCATAACACCTCCTTCTCTTGATTATCCTGCCTCTTTCCCTAATAAGGAGCCCCATGACTGGATTGAGCCTCTCCATCTCAAGATCCTTACCTTAAGCATATCTATAAAATCCCTGTTGCCATGTACTGTAACATATTCAGTGCTTCCAGAGTCAGCACATCTCTGGGACCATTATTCAGCCTCCAACACCCACATTATATTTCCCAGGACCCTAGGTGGTACCCAATAAAAATTGGCTGAATATCTTTAAGAGACTGAATTCAATGATTTTAGTAAAACTCCTTGATTATGTTGGTGTAGGAGAAATGGACTTCTGGCATCGTCTTTGCAAGAAGGTTTTGCAAGAATTTTTAAGAGTGTAGATTTCTTTGAGAAACGTCTTTCCAATGTGGATAGTGTTGTGAAATGATAATTTGGCAGAGGTAGAGGAAATTTCTGCAGAAACACACATCCTTCTCTCAGTAATCACTCAGCAAGCCAATCTCCTTCCAGACCTGCTTCTTGGGTTGGGATTGTATTATCGTGCACTGACTTTGAGTGGGAGGAGGCCAAAGTGCAAGAAGCAAAGAAGGAATTAGCCAGATCCGATGCAGAATGGCTCTAGGATGCCTTTCACAAGGGGAAGTGGCATATGCAACACTTGCTGCACTGTTTGCCGAAGATTATGCAGTAACATCAGAGGGACACCTTACTCCAGTCAAGTGAACATGAGTGAGGTGTAAAACTACATCTAGACCATGGTCTTGACTCCACAATGTAATAATATATATAGAAAAAATTGGAAGAAAATACACCAAAATGTTACAGTGGTTACCTCTGAGTATTAGACTAGGTACTTTTTGTCTTCTACAATACACGTCAGAGTAAAATTTATGTCTGAAAACAAACCAATGATTGACAAGAAAAACAAGAAGCTGGATGTCCCGGACATAACGTTCTACTCATCTGAAGAAGTCTGCCTTTTGTGTCCGGGACATCCAGCTTCTTGTTTTTCTTGTCAATCATTGGAGCATTTTCTCATGACATTAAGTAGTCTTCAAAACACGATTAATTACCAAAAGAGAAGCGTTGGGCGCGGGGGCTGAGGGGAATAAATCAGGAGGTTGGGATTAACATAGACACACCACTATTTATAAAATAGATAAGTAACAAGCACCTGTATAGCACAGGGAAATCTACTCAATACTGTGTAATAACCTATATGGGAAAAGAATTTGAAAAGGAGTGGATCTATGTATGTGTATAACTGATTCACTTTGCTGTACACCTGAAACTAACACAACATCGTAGATCAACTATACTCCAAAATTAAAAAAAAAAAGTAAATTATAGATGGCTAGTTAATGAGAAAACTGTGATTAACTGATGACTTACAATACTGCACTTAGGGGTATATAACTGGAGTTGAATGTTCATGCTTTGCTTTCATCTTTTGCCATCCTAATCACTTCTACATGACAGTAGATGCAATCAGAGGGCATAAGCATTTTTATACTTCTCAAACATAATCAAAGGTAATAATTTACCTCCACCTGCCAATGTATGAGAGTGTCTTCAGCCCCTCACGTTCAATAGCAATAAGCGTTAATCATTTCAAAAAATTTTTGAATGTTCACAGGACATTTACAGTATTTCTTTTGTAACTTGGTCCATGTTCTTCGCCCATTTGTCCATAAGATGTTAATATTTTGCTTACAAACTTTCTATTAAAGATTCTTTGTGTGCCACATCTCTTGAAATTATTTTCCTAGTTTGGTGTTTGCGTTTTAATTTTGAGTATTGCTCTATCTGATGTATGAATTTTTTTCATGCTTATTACTGCAGTCAAGTTTGTTATTACTTTCTGATGTATTCCATTATTTCTGTGTTTGGAAATTCTTTGTTGGCCCAATATCTAATAAATGAACACCTACATTTTTCATTACCTTTTATGATTTTATTTTTTAATTTAGTGTGTAATCCATCTGTAATTTAGTTTTACATATTGTCTGAAGTAGAGAGAGAATTTTTAACTATTCAAATAGTTACTTCAACACCATTTATTGAATAATCCTTTTATTCTTTATTGAGTTCTGATTAAATATCTCTAACTAAATTATATACATTTTTTTGTATCAAGGCTCTTTATTCTATTTCTTTAACCTTATGTTTGTTATTGTATTAGAACCATATTATATTTTGTATAGCATATATCCATTTCTGATAATCTCTAACCCTTTCATTATTCCGTATTTTAAATGTATCTTAACAATTATCATCTGAGCATTCATCAAGGTGAATGTTGGAATTAACTTTCAAATTAAAAATTGTGATGTATATGCATGGAATTTTATACATACTATAAATTATTTTGGAAGAATTTTCATCTTTACAGTTTTTAATCATTTCATAATTTCCCTGTTTCTCAGACCTTATTTTATGTGGCAGAAAAATGATTTCTTCACACAAGTTCTATATATTTTAAGGTTATTCCTAGGTATTACATACTTTTTTTTTAATTATATTTGGGGTTTTTTTTCTTACTGTTTTATTTTTTTCTCCTTATTGTTTTCTAAGTGATGGTTACTGTTATATAAAAGCTGTTAATTTTTTTTGACTGAAGTGTATAGTTGATTAACAATGTTTCAGGTGTACATCAAAGTGATTCAGTTATACATATGTATATATGTATACTCTTTTCAGGTTCTTTTCTATTATAGGTTATTACAAGATATTGAGTATAATCCCTATGCTATACAGTAGCTCCTTGTTTTTTACCTATTCTATATATTGTAGTATGTATCTATTAATCCTAAATCACTAATTTACTCCACCCTGTTCTTTCTCTTTTGGTAGCCATAAGTTATTTGCATTTGTGAGTCTATTTCTGTTTTGTAAATAAATTCCTTTGTATCATTTTTTAGATTTCACATATGATATTGCCTTCATATGATATTGCTTTTTTTCTGTCAGACCTACTTCACTTAGTATGACAGTCTCTAGGTCCATCCATGTTGCTGCAGATGTCATTATTTTATTCTTTTTTATGGCTGAGTAATATTCTATTGTATATGTGTACCATATCTTCTTTATCCATTCATCTGTCCAGGAACATTTTGGTTTCATGTCTTGGCTATTGTATATAGTGCTGCTATAAATATTGGGGTGCAAGCATCTTTTTGAATTAGAGTTTTCTCCAGATATATGCCCAGGAGTGGGATTGCTGGATCATATGTTAACTCTAGTTTTAGTTTTTTAAGGGACTTGCATGTTGTTTTCCATAGTGGTTGCACCAGCTTACATTCCCACCAGCAGTGTAGGAAATTTCCCTTTTCTCCACATGTTCTGCAGCATTTATTATTTGAGACTTTTTGATGATGGCCATTCTGATATGTGTGAGGTGCTATCCCATAATACTTTTGATTTGTATTTCTCTAATAATTAGTGATATTGAGCATTTTTTCATGTACCTGTTGACCATCTGTATGTCTTCTTTGAAGAAATGTCCATTTAGATCTTCTGCCCATTTTTTGATTGGGTTGTTTGCTTTTTTGATATTGAGTTGTATAAGCTATTTGTATATTTTGGAAATTAATCACTTGTTGGGGTTACATCATTTGCAAATATTTCCTTGCATTCTGTAGGTTGTCTTTTTGTTTTGTTTATGGTTTCCTTTGCTGTGCATAAGAAAAGGAAATAAAAGGAATCCAAATTGAAAGGGAAGAAGTAAAATTTGCAGATGACATTATAGTATACATAGAAAATGCTGAAGACATCACCAGAAAACTACTAGAGCTCATCCATGAATTTGGTAAAAGCTATTGCTTTTTATATTTGGGGTTTGATTCTGTTTAGTAATGATAATCACCTTTTCACCTAATTTTCCTGAGTTTTCTTAATAACGGTCATGTTATGTCAAACAGTGATTCTATTACCTTTCTAAAGAGCATACCTCTTATTCTAGAATTATGTCTTATAGCTTTAGCCCAAATTTCTGCACTAATGTTAAATATATTTAATAATACTCTATTCTTATCTTGTTTCTGACTTTAACAGCTAGGACTGGTTTTTCCATCCATGTTAAAGAAATTTCATTGCATTCCTAATATGCTGAGGGTAGTTTTAATCAAAAACGGTTTCGAAATGTTATAAAATGCCTTTTGATTATTTCTGTAAATTATGCTCTATGTGGACAACATAACATGGAAGTCAGATCATAGGATTTATGGCCAGATAGACCTAGGCTCAAATTACCCCTCTTCCTCAAATTTACATCACTGAGTGAGTTATTTGTTTTCTTCCAATTTCAGTTTCTTACACACTGTTCTTTGAGAAGACTAATATAAGTATCTTGTAAGGATATTGCAAGTGTCTCAATTGAGAGTTGCTTGCAATTATTGTGTAATTTTTGCCTTCGATCTATTAAAGTGGTGTACTATAATACAAAATGTCCTAGTAGCTAATCGTCTTTTTATTCTTGGAGTAAAGCCTACTTGGTCATGATGAAATGTTTTCTTAACTAGCTGCTGTATTCAATGTTTGTTTCAGATTATTCCATCAATTTTATAGTAATTTGGTCTTTAGCTGAATTTTTATGTTGTCCAGTTAGTTTTGACATCAAAAGGATTGGGAATTTTTTGTCTTTTTCTGTGTTTTGGATCTATGGGAATAACATTTTCCTTGAGAATTAGAAAGGAGTTCCCTGTGGAATTTTCTAAGCATTATCTATGAACCAGATAATGCTTTTATAACTTTTTAGATATTTTAATATTTATTGTTGTTTGTGTTCTCTCATCATTTGGTTTATTCAGGTTGTTTATGCTTGTGTCAATTTTAGTAATTCAAATTATATCTACAAATTGTCTTTTGTTAAAATAATAAGCATGGAGTCAAGCACAGTATTCTCTCATAATTTCTAAAATTTTAATATCTGTGCTTCTATCTTGGCTTATTGCATAATTCTGAGATTTATTTAACTTATTTAAAGAACTACCTCTTGGATTTATTTATCCTACTGTTTTTTTTTTTTGTGTGTGTGTGTGTGCCCCTCACATCTGAATCAGTATCTCATAGGGATTAAACTTTAATTTTTTATGTTTTTGACTCTGCCACCTCCAAAGCACTCCCAAGGCCTGCCTTCATAGAGAAATTGGTGTTTGTTTTCATTCCAAGGTTGGAAACTATTGCAGACCCTTCTGTGTGGGTTCACAGCTAAGCCCCACCACTAACAAGCTATGTAGTCTCTAATGAATTGCTTCCTCATCCAAGTATGAGGCTACGAAGCCATGAGAACAGTACCTGGTATGTAGTAAGTAGCTTTTAGTTAACTCTTGTCATCATTATATTTAAGAACAAACACTGTGACTGCCCTCAAGGTTACAGTGTTTAGACAGAGCTACAAATGGAAAACTCAGAGACAAATTAAACATGACGTATTTTTATTTGTAATGTTTAGAAGGGTGTCCAGCCTTTAGAAGAAGCAGACACTCTGAATAAAGGTATAGAAGATATTAAAAAAAAAAAAAACAGACCAAGAAGTTACAGTTAATCTGTTCAAAATCCGTGTTGATGGAAAAACAGCAGCTCCTCACATGCTAATCCCATCTGTGTGAGTCCTCACTTGTCTGCGAATAGCTGTTCCAAAAGTTAGAGAAATACGTGTTTTCTTGAGGGAGCCAGCAATATATAAGAAGAGGCTCAAGTCTTTAATTTTTTTTTTTAATTTTAGGGATTAGTATTAGACAGGATGCTTCTGCTTAAAGAGGGTTCTCCAATGATGCAAAATATTTTTGGTTTTCTCTGTCTGGTGTCTTCAGGGCACACCTCACCCTAATGGCAGCAGAGCAAGGCATGGTCTGGCTTTCTCACGTTGTCGTGAAGGCAATGAGGGGATACATTAGGTACAGGTGGTTCAAGTGTATATGTGGATAATACTGTGCTTGACATTCATTGCCTGTGTTCATTCAACGGTACTCTCTTGGAGTGCAGGCTTCCTGGAAGACTTTCCTAACCTCTGCTACTTGCAACACGTTCCTGTATGTCCCCAAAGGGAGAAGAATCCATCAGCATGCTCCGTTGCTTTCAGGATAAAGTCCAAACTTCACAGCAGGGCCAAGACAACCTCTGCAGCCCCCTGTCCTGCTATGGTCCTTCACTGTGCCCAGCCCTGTTGATTATGGTGAAAAGTGGGAGTGTGAGATGCCCCAGGATTCCCACACTCTGCTGTGCCTGTCCGTTGTAGTCCCCTCTATTTGCTGAGGACAGGACCTGGGACTATGATGGGATTGTCCCTCTCTTGACCACTTTACATAAGACCCCATCTTAGCAGAATGAGGAGAGAGATTCTGCTGCTGGCCTTGAAGAATGGCCTTCAAGAACTGCCATATTGTGGAGAGGGCCACATGGTCGGGGTGGGCAGGGGGCCTTTAGGAGCCTAGGATTGCCTCCAGTTGGCAGCCAGCAGGAAAATGCAAATGCAAGGAAATGAATTCCATCAGCAACCAGTGATCTTGGAAGGGAACCCCAAACCTCAGATGAGTTTGCTGCCCCAGCCAACACCTTGATTTCAGTCTGATGAAATTCTGAGCAGGGGACTAAGCCAACCTGACCCATGGCACTAACTCATGGAAATGATAAGGTTTGGTATTTTAAGCTACCCAATGTGTGGTCAGTTGTTGTATAGCAGTAGAGAAATAATGAAGTTAGTCTTCTTTTTTTATCACCCACCACCTGTTTTCCTTAGTGCAAGTGCATTCCATGTGTCCCCATCCAGGGCTCCCCTTGGGTCTCCCCAGACTGGTCATCCTCTTCTAAATAGAAGACAAGAATTTTTAAATTCTCAAATATGGCCTTTGTCTCTTTAGATTGTTTTTATTCATAAAACCATTACTGGCTTCATTTTATTTTTATATTCTATTAAATGAATGTAAGTACAAATATTTTGTTCAAAATGAATTATTGTGCATCCTTCAAAATTTAACATATCATAAATCAGTGGATTTACCCTTTCAGATAGACATATTCAGATTATGTCTGAATATGGAATTCATTTTCCATTGTCACATTTAGATTGGGTCTTGGAACAAGCATGAATTAAGCTGTGGGAGAACTAGAGTGGCTCCTGGGAGGGTTGTTGCTAATGGCAGGCTGGAAGAACCCACCCTGTGCCCTATCAAGGGATTGTTTCACATCAGTAATTTTAGTGAGGATATAGATTGCATATTTATCAAAGCTGTAGTTGACATGAAGCCTAGAAGTGTAGCATATACTTTGAGGAACAGAATTAGAATCCAAAGAGATCAAAATGATGGTCGGTCAACTAACAAGATGAACTTTAGTTCAATAGGTGTAAAGCTTATGATTAATTTTTAAAAAAATCAATCTAAAAGCTAGGGATGGAGTGAGACAGACTCCATATGAAAAAATATTTAGATCAGTTATGTACAAGTTGGCATAAATCAGTGGTAGACCAGGGCATGTAATAGAGCTTGTTTGAATCATAAAGTTAGTTTTAAAAACTATTAATTGACCTACTGTATATAGAACAAGAAGAATCAGAGTTCCCATTGTGATTCAGTGGGTTAAGAACCCAGCGTAGTGTCCGTGAGGATATGGGTTCAATCCCCAGCCTCCCTCAGTGGGTTAAGGATCTGGCATTGCCACAGATGCAGCTCAGATCCAGAGTTGTGGCTGTGGCATAAGCCAGCAGATGCAGCTCAGATTTGACCCCTAGCCTAGGAACTTCCATTTGCTGCAGGTTCAGTTTCATTTGCTGCTGGCCCATGTGACAGCTCTGCAGAGCACCTGGAAGGTCAGGCTGACCTCCCCTGACCCCACATCCACACTGCCTTCCTTTCTGCCCCATCACCCCTTCCACACCCCTCACATGTTCTCCTGGGAGCCCTGACTTACACAGAAATTGTCATCTGAGGCTTTGCTTCTAGGGGCCCTTATCCAAGATACCACTTCTGCGTTTCTTTGGACCACTTATAACTTCTTGCCTCTGCACACAGGAGCATTTTCATTAATTCTCTTCCCTAACTGGGCCGAGATAGCACTTCTCCAAGTTTCTACACTGGGACTGGCTGAAAAGAAGGTAATTTTGCCAGAAGCATCAGTTCCCTGGTGGCCTCGTGTATTAAGAATCTGGCATTGTCACTACCATGGCTCCAGTCACTGCCATGGCACAGGTTTGAACCTTGGCCCAGGAACTTCACATGCTGCGGGCACAGCCAACAAAAACTAAATAAATAAAATAAAAGTAAATATTAAAAAATGAAAAAATAAGCATCCTCAGCAGGCTCAGGTTTCTGTCCTGAAGACCCTCTAGCAACACTGGAAGAGATGCCCTCAAAGGACCTGTCCCCTCAACATTTCATAACATCACTTTGTCCTTTAAAATGCACAATGTGTGTGAGCAAGCATTCATGCATGTGCAAACACACACAAACACACACACACACACTCGCACATACCCCTTCTTTGGTTCCTTCTGAATGGCAGGCAGTGCTACCTGACTCTCCAATGCAGATGAAAAGATGAGCAGCGGCATTGCTGGGGTTATCAGATTCAAACACACGCAGATCCACTGGTGTCCATCTCCTTTTCTCTTTTCAGCTGCCTATGTTTCTGCTTTTTTGTTCTTTGCTCCAGACGTCCTTCTCATGATGGGCACCTGGCTGATCCTGGGCGTCTGGCGTGGCCTGTGGGAGGGAGGAAAAGCCTGGTGTGGGGAGGGAGGCCTGGTTTGGGAGTCTGAACTGACTTGTGTAATTCCTGTCTCTGGACTTCGGCTGAAGCCACGTGACCTTCCAGTCAGTTCACCTTTCTTGTCTCAGTGTCCTCGTGTATGAGGTGAGGAGAATGTCCTCACCCACCTACCTGACAGGCCCATGAAGACCAAAGGGAGGTTGTGCCTCTGAGGGTGTCTTAGGAAAGCGGAAAGCCCTCAACAAACATGAGGTATTATTCAGACACTGTATTAAAGAGTACCCTAGTAAAGAGCTTGCAAAATAGTAAAAGAGTAGAGGTATGAACATAAATAAAAACCATTTAAGGTAGAGAGGATCTGTGCCATCAGGGATGTACAGGGTTCAATAGGACTTCAGAGGATGGTGAAGCCATTGCCTGCTGAATATTTGTTTGTTCTCAGTAATTTTTTTTTTCTTTCTTGCTGCATGGGAAGTGGCTTGATATGGGATCTCAGTTCCCATAGCAGCGAAAATCCTGAATCCTAACTACTCGACTACCAGGGAATCCCCCTGAATATTTGTTTTTTGGTTCCCAAAGTATGTTCGTTGTCTTCCTTCTTTCTGGCTTAGAGCATGGAGACAGCAGGACATTGCATAAGTCCAGAGAAAGAACAAAGATCTTTTACATCCTTTTATGCTTAATGGAGAAAAAGAGCCTGGTCCATATACATAGGATAGATGTAGGGACCAGAACACCTCTTTAGAATTAACCTTTTGCAGTGAGACTAAAGAATGTTTATTTTCCAGTGAATTTTACTACATCGACTAGACATGAGAACTGGAAATGTTTATGTATGGATCTGTTTTTAGTATTTTTTTATGTAATGATTTTTATTTTTTCCCCATTATAGCTGGTTTATAGTGTTCTGTCAATTTTCTACTGTAGAGCATGGTGACCCAGTTACACATACATGTATACGTTCTTTTTTCTCACATTATTATACTCCATCATAAGTGACCAGACATAGTTCCCAGTGCTACACAGCAGGATCTCATTGCTAATCCATTCCAAAGGCAATAGTCTGCATCTATTAACCCCAAGCGCCCCATCCATCCCACTCCCTCCCCTTCCCCCTTGGCAACCACAAGTCTATTCTCCAAGTCCATGATTTTCTTTTCTGTGGAAAGGTTCATTTGTGCCTTATATTAGATTCTAGATATAATTGATATCATATGGTATTTGTCTTTCTCTTTCTGACTTACTTCACTCAGTATAAGAGTCTCTAGTTCCATCCATGTTGCTGAAAATGGCATTATTTTGTCCTTTTTATGGCTGAGTAGTATTCCATTGTGTATATATACCACATCTTCCTAATCCAATCATCTGTCAATGGACATTTGGGTTGTTTCCATGTCTTGGCTATTGTGAATAGAGCTGCAATGAACATGTGGGTGTGTGTGTCTTTTTTAAGGAAAGTTTTGTCTGGATATATTCCCATGATTGGGGTTGCTGGGTCATATGGTAGTTCTATATTTAGTTTTCTAGGGTACCTCCATACTGTTCTCCGTAGTGGTTGTACCAGCTTACACTCCCACCAACAATGCAGGAGGGTTCCCTTTTTCCACACCCCCTCCAGCATTTGTTATTTGTGGACTTATTAATGATGGCCATTCTGACTGGTGTGAGGTAGTTTTGATTTGCATTTCTCTAATGACATTTTCACAGAGCTAGAACAAACAATCCAAAAATTTCTATGGAACCACAAAAGACCCAGAATTGCCAAAGCAATCCCAAGGAACAAAATCCAAGCAGGAGTCATAACTCTCCCAGACTTTAGGCAATATTACAAAGCCACAGTAATCAAGACAGTGTTTTTAGTATTGATCAGCTTATTCCTTGAGCATAAAGTGAGCAGGTCCACATTATTATAATTACACTTAAAGTGCTGAGAGTAGCTTAAAAAAGGTAGACAGAGATAGTTAGATGTACATAATCTTCTAGACCACCCGTCCCACGAATAAGCTCCAAGCTTGGAAAGGCAATGTCAGAGAATTAATGTTCCGGGCAGTGCCAGATGCCTCAGCTGGAGTATGTTTTCCTGATCACTTCTTATTTTTGATAGCCAGGCTCAGGATGGAGCTACAAAATACTGATTTCTCTTATTAATCTTTTACTTTTTTACTTCCTACTTTTTGAGTTTTAAAAACTCAAAAAGACGGAGTTCCCATCGTGGCTTGGCAATTAACAAACCCAACTAGTATCCCTGAGGACTCGGGTTCGATCCCTGGCCTTACTCAGTGGGTTAAAGATTCTGCATTGCTGTGAGCTGTGGTGTAGGTCGCAGATGTGGCTCGGATCTGGTGTTGCTGTGGTTGTGGTGTAGGCTGGCAGCTGCAGCTCTGATTCGCCCCCTAGCCTGGAAACTTCCATATGCCACTGGTTTGGCCCTAAAAAGAAAAAAAAAAAAAAAACACAACTCAAAAAAGAGATGATGATATATATTTTTAAGAAAGCTGACCCCTGAGTAGTTCCAACTCTACCATTCCAAGTTGAGTGATGGGTGAAGGAAGCCAGTGTCACTGATCTCCAGGGCTGCCCTCTGCCCTCACACTCCCCACCCCACCCCCTCCTCCCTGCCTGGGCCCTCCTCTCAGTCAGCTTCCTTTCATTCTCCCTTTTCTGTTCTTTTTTTCCTTAGAAAAGCAGTAGCTCTTTTGATCTTCTTTGCACATTCCTTATTATGAGAAAAGCACAGTCTCCTGTACTTTATTCCCAGATGTGTACTAACATGATGATCCCAATATAGTTCCTTTCTCATCTTTTTCCTCAAACAGGGATTCTGTTGTTTTCCAGCTCACACTGGGGTTAATCTAATCCCCTTCTCAGTGTACATCGGTGTCATTTGAATTCTTTCCCAGGCCTCGCTTTCTCCCACCACTGCTCTTAAGGGCACATTTAATGATCATTGTGTGTATAAGCATTAGTGTAGTTCTTTGATTTCTGGAGTCCCTTAAGCTGCAATTAATTTCTCCTTCTTTGAAAGAGAATTAATTATACTGAGGCCCAGTCGTCTAGTCTTTCTAAACAGTTTGGAGAGCCTGAGGAGGGGTTGGCCTGAGGAGCATCTGCACGCCTGCGCAGCGCTGCGGGCTTTGGTTTCATTCCTGGACCCACGCGCTCACTGTTTCCCGTCTTGCTTTTGCAGTACTTCAGAGACGGATTTGCTGTGCTGTGTTTGAGTGGCTGTGGCTAAATCGGGATCTGCCCTTGGCACTGAGAGAATATGGGAAACCTTAGCACCCTCAGCAAATGGGCCAAGCTCGGATCTTTTGCAAGGCTCATACGAAGTGTTCCGAGAGTTATTGAGTGGGGGAGAGAAAAAAGGGTGCCCCTCTTCCTCCTGCGCATGCGCAGAGGTCTTGGGCTATGGTGTGACTGTGTGCTGCCTAGTCCGTCCTTGATCTTCTGGAGTCATCACTCTCTTGGCATCACTGACCAGCGCCCCTCCCTGCCCATTTTGCTACATTTACTTTCTTTGACCCTTCTTTTTTATCTCCTGTGTCCATTTTGCTGCATTTACTTTCTTTGACCCTTCTTTTTTATCTCCTGTGTCCTTCTGCCCACATGTTTCCTGTCTCTCTAGTCTCTCTGGGCCTAAGTGGCTCTATTTGCTAGTGTTCTGAGTGGTTCTCCATCTTCCATATACCCAGTGTCCTGAGTCTGCTGTCTATGGTTCCAAACTTGCTCTCTCACTCTCCCCCCTTGTTTCTGATGACTTGGCCAGTGATGTCACCAAGAACCTAAAGAGCCAAGCTGGGAACCTCCAGACCATTACTGACCTCTCTTCCCCAACATCCAGTTGTTTTCAATGAAAGGTCACTCCCGTCCAGCACTTACCTCTATCCCCCATCCCAAAGCCCCTATCTCAGGTCTGGACTCTTCCAGATGCCTCTAGAAGATTTTTATTTTCTAAAAAAAGAAATCTAGTTCCTTGGTGGTTTAATGGTTAAGAATCGGGCGTTGTCACTGCTGTAGCACAGGTTTGACCCCTGACCCAGGAATTTCCACATGTCACAGACATGGCTAATGAATAAACAGATTAATTAATTTAATTAAATAAGAAAGCAATCTAAACATGCCACATCCCTGATGATAGGTATCTCTTCGATTCCAGAACTCTATGCAATAAAATTCAGATGCCCAGCTTGGCACCAACAGCCAGGCAGTGGCTGACCTCCTGCCACTGTCTGTCCTTCCCCACTATATGCCAGACACACTAACTTCTTACCGTTTTTAGAGCAGCCTTCTCTGCCTTTCCACATAACAGTTTTATTCTCATTTTCTCTAGTTGAGATCTGTTCTTATTTTATGACTATCTTAGAAAGTTTTCTGGGGTTTCTCATGTTGAAGTAGCCACTCTTCTGTGTGTTGGCTGAATATCGCTGATCTCTATCATGTCATCAAACCCCACATTGAGTTTGCTTTTTTTTTAAAGAATGCTTTGCATTTGCAGAATAATTTATAGATGCAAAGCTCTTTCATGAATTTTTCTTCATGGTGAGTTGGGGAAAAAAAGCAGAGCTATGAAAGGGAGGTTGTGTTCCATGGCACTTTGGTGTCTGTTCTATTTTGGTCATTTTTGATCCCCTTGTCCTGTTATCTACACCTTTAGCAAGAAGGAAAGTGTGTCAAACATCCTGCCACTTCGGAGGATAAGGGCCTGGGCAGAACACTTGGTGAGAATGGCCAGCCAACTCTGTTTTTGAAAGTGATAACCTTGAATTAAAGACAGAAAGACCCACGGGAAATCTATATGGACTCTTACAGCTAGGACTTCTTGCTAAGAACCATATTTGTAAAACACTGAATGCCTTTTTAAAGCATCAATTTAAGCTAGGAACTCCTTGACCTCTTTTCAGGTTTTTTTTTTTTTTTTTTGGTATTAATCTTGGAATTAGGCCTGACTGGTTAATCAGTGCCCAGAGCCAAGATAACCCAGGGGCAGTTGGCACTAGATACTTCAGACACTGGCTACAAGTTCAACCAGAAAAAAAGGAGAGAGGGTGAATTAAGAAAGCATTTATTGGTCTACCTAAGTAAGCATATATTCATTGAATTTTAGAGCTGAGAAGGATCAAGCTTCTACTTATGGCTGAGGAATGAGGCCTGGAGAAGTCAAGACCCCATCAGGACCCTCACCACTAATGGCTATGAATGCCTGACTCCTCTCCAGAATCCTTTCCCAGCCTCATCAATATGCACAAAGGTATAAAAATGGCTTGTGAGGGCAGATACTTGAGAACACATGTCAACTGTCAGACTTCATTAGGGGAAAATTAGGTGGATGATAACAGTAATAGAAGCCAAGAACTTTTTACTGGTTTATCTCATTTGATCTTCACCAAAACCCTATGAGATGACATTTCCTATGGCTGCTGCAACAGATTACCATGTGTTAGTGACTTTAAACAACACAGATTTGGAGGTCAAAATTATAAAATGAGTTCCATGGGACTGAAGTCCAGGGATCTGCATCCCTGGTTCCCTCTGGAGGCTCTAAGGGGAGAATGCATATCCTTGACTTTTATAACTTCTAGTAGCCACCTGTTTCCTTGACATGTGGTTCCTTCCAGCATCTTCACAGCATATCGCCTCCATCTCTGCTCCCATCAACACCTAATCTTCTCTGCTCTGATTCCTCCTGCATTCTTCTTGGAAGAGCTGATGTGACTATCTGGGGCCTTGCAGATAATCTAGGATGATTTCCTCATCATGAAATCTGTAACCTAATCCCATTTGCAAAATTGTGGTAACATATTCCCAGGTTCCACGAATAGAACATGGACTTATTTGGGGCTGGGTATTATTCAGAGAGGTACTATTCCACGGCTGAGGAAACTGAACCTCAACAAGATAAAGTAACTTCCACAGAGTGAGATAGTTACCGAGGACCAGAGTCATTCATTCTTTAACACTATCTCTGGAACTGAGTTATAAGGAGTGAAAAATAACTGATGTAACCAAGCTTGAGGTAAATATGATATAGCATCATTAGAGTTTTAGACCAAAAATATGCTAAGCCTGTGGTCTGAATTATAAAATATAATCCATTATAAGGAAAATGGTTCTAAGCTTTGTTTTTCTTTTCAAGGCTAACATTCATCAACAGCTCTATGTAATTCTTGAACTGTAACAGGCCACGATCCAAAGTTAGTCAGCCTGCTCACTGCTGTGAGCTGATATTTTAACATTCAAAACTTAAATCAGCTTTAGTACATTTCTGTCCATTAGTAGGGGGTGGCCACTCTGTATGCAGAATAAATCTAAAAGTGTTAAAACCTGATGGCATTTCTTCTTAATTTTTAAAGTCACCTGCCTCATTTCTCATCTCTCTCTTCTCCCAGTTGATTCTCTCAAGTTCAAAGTTAGCCATTCATAGGAAATGGATTTTCAATACCGCACTGTCTACATTAGCTTCCCCTAGACACTCTCTAGTTTGTCAAACACTTCTCACAAAGTATGTTCCAAGGATGGAACATGATATTGCAACTATAGTTAAATAGTACTGAATACAGTTGCAATGTTCCCTTCCCTTAATTGGAAAATGTACCTCTAATACTGCCCTGTTGACATAGAATTAATGGAAAGCTAGACAGTAACATGTTTCTAGAAAGACAGAATGAAACCATTTTAAGCTGTAACTTGACAGATAACCCACTTGAAGTTAAGAAAAAGAAGCAAAACAGTCCTTTAGATCTTGATGACCTGTAAGTGCTATATGGTCAGCTTGGATGGAGTTAAGAAGGACTGGTGTGTGCTTTCCTTGGTTTGTGTTTGTGTGTGTATCTCTCTTTCTCTCCTCTTTTTATTTGTAAATATTTACATGTTATAACATATACATAGGCTATGCAACTTAATAATGAAAAAAATCTCCCATGAAACCAATGCCCAATTTAGGAAGTAGGACACTGCAATATGGTTGATATTGAATATATATATATAATGTTCCTTGCTCATCCTATCTCCTGCTTCCCTCTACTGAGATGTAATGTCATAAATTTTGTATTTATCACTAAGAATTTTTTAAAGTTTTATTATGTGTACACATCTCCCTAAATCATAAATATTTAGAATTTTTGATTGTATGTGGGCTTTATAAAAATAGTAGCATGGTATATATAATTTCCTGTCATTTGCTTTTTCATTCAGGATTATATTTCTAAGCTCTGTCTATCTACTATGCAAGGCTAGAATTTGCTCATTTACCCCTTTTGTATAATATTCTCTTGCATTAACTTTGTTCTTCTGTGGATGGTCTTTTGGGTTGTTTCCTGTTTAAGGAGTTTATTTCCAGTGATTTCCTATTATAAGCAATGCTACTATGAGTTTTCTTGCACAGGCCTCTTGGTACATGTGAGTAAGAATTTCTCTGGAGTTTCCATTGTGGCGCAATGGAAACAAACCCAACTAGTATCCATGAGGACATGGATTTGATCCCTGGCCTCACTCAGTAGGTTGGGGATCTGGCAACCGTGAGCTGTGGTATAGGTCACAGATGCCCAGCTCGGACCCTGAGTTAGGCCGGCATCTGTAGCTCCAATTCAGTCCCTAGCCTGGGAACTTCCGTATGCCGTGAGTGGGTACTAAAAAGCCAAAAAAAAAAAAAAAGTTTCTTTAGGAGTAGAATGGCTGGGTCAAAGGGTACATGTATTCTTTACTAGATAATTGGAAATCAATTTTCAAAGAGGTTGAACCTGTTGACACTCCCTTTAGCACCATGTTAGTGTTCTTGTTCCACATCCTTGACAGCATTTGGTGATGTCAGGCTCTTAAATTTCACCTGTCTGAAACGTATCTTATCAGGCCCTGAAAAAGCAAGGCCTTGAATTCTAAGGAGGTTGAATGTCTTTGCATACTTATTTACCATTGTTGCTTCTTTTTTTTGTGAAATGCTATTCATATATCCCCCCTTATTTCTCTCTTCATTCATAGGTGTGTATGTGTATGTATGTGCGTGTGTTGTATGTGGGGAAGGGGAGAGAGAGAAGGAGAAAGAATAATAATCCTTTATCAGTTTTAGGTGTTGCAAATTTCTCCCAATTTGCAGCTTGCCATTTCACTTTATGGTAACGTTTAATGAACAGAAATGGCTCCAGATCCAGAAGTGGCTCCACATCCAGATCCATGTCTGTGACCTACACCACAGCTACCACAGCTCACAGCAATGCCAGATCCTTAACCCACTGAGCAAGGCCAGGGATCGAACCCACATCCTCATGGATACTAGTCAGGTTGTTACTGTTGAGCCACATGGGAACTCCAGAAGTTCTTAATTTTAATGTGGTCATATTTTTAGTCTCTTTTATGGCAAGTATTTTTTGAATTTTGCTTAAGAAATCTTTTCCTCCACATTCTATTTTTTCCCTCAATGTTTTTAAATGTTATCTTTATATCTAAGTCTACAGTTCATCTGGAATGGATTTTTGTGCCCTATACCAACTTCATTTTTCTCATGTGAAAAACAGTTACATGAGCACAGCTTTCCCCTTGGTCTTCAATGCCAAGGCTTTGATAAATTAAATTTTCAATTATGTGAGACTGCTTTTGTTTTTTCTGTTCTAGTTCATCAGACAATGGGTCACATCATGTTGGCTTTCCTTTTCCTCTTTCACTTTCTGTTCTTCTGCCTTCCTTGAAGGATCCTGGACTTTTCATTCCATGAGTCACTTATGTCCAAGGTCAGCGAATTTCTTAGGAGCCTCTTGATAGATTCCAAAGTGGATCATTGATGAAACAAACAGGGCTATCTCTTGCTAATGATGATTTCCTCTCATAGCACCTTCCAATATGTGGTAAAGTCCCATCACCATCAGGGTGACCATGGGAAATGGGAGTGAAGGGGCCAAAGAATATGACCTGTCCCTGTTTCTCTAAGATCTCTCTACCATTTCTTTTTCATATTTGCCACTGTATCACTCTGGTGACTCAGTTCTTTCCTTCTAAACAGCTGTCATCCAAGTCTCTTCCAACTCTGTACCCTGTACTTCCTACTCATGTTTTATACTAAATAAAATACTTCATAGTTTGCTCCCTCAATTTTATCTGATCCGTTTTATCAGATCATTGTATAGACATGATCTGCTATTATCTCAACTATCCACAACCATTCAATTGTGATGAAAATCCTCTCTGTCTCTATCCAAATCAGTACAATTCTAGACGGGAGAATGCTCGATAGCTCAAATGACAATGATTAATTAATTCACAGTGGTTCAACACCTCTACTCATTATTTGTCTTCCATGCAATATTCTACCATCTTACCCTGGATATCTTGCAAGACTTTGTCAAGAATCCTGCTGAAATAGGCATATGATGCCATTGGTATACCTTGACATGAATGCACACAAAATATAATTTAATATGTTTGTTATATCATAGTGTCAGATATCATACATCATACATTTGTTTTCTCCTCCCCAACTCATTACTACTCTTTATTGATCACTCCGTTTCACTCTCTTTTAATACTATTTGTAAACCATGCATTTAAATATATCTTCTAGAATTGTGGGTTTTACGTGTTTCCCATACCTTTCTCTCCCCACTGCCCTCAGATCCCTCTTTTGATAATCAAGATAAATTTAATTTTCTTATACAATAAGAAAAAAATCTGTTACTTATTTCTCTCCATTACTGCTGAAGATCTAATGCACCTGAGCCTGGAGACATAAACACAATTAGATACTCACTTTCAGTCTTCTCACTTTTTTCATTTTCCTCCTAAGATTAACCATTTAAGGTCTCTTCCTTACACTTTGACTATCATTCTTCCTGATGAAAATTACAAAAGTCAACAGAGGGAAGAAGTGTTTTCCTTCCTCTTTGTCATGTGCTAACATTGCACAATCTGGCTGAGGCCATGGGTCTGGCCCTTCCTGTTCTTCTTGCCCTGAATGTAACCAAAATGCATTTTGACATACTCAGCATTTTCTTTGCAAGCTTCAGCTCATCCTTGACTCCAGCTTTATTTGATGTTATTCTGACTTGTGACCATGCTTCTGACCACCAAATTGTGCTAAGAAGGGTAAAAGAAAGCTTCTCAAAATTTAGTGAAGATAAACCTTGATCACCAATATCACTTGATGACACTGGTAATTAATCCTGTGGAGAGCTTATTCCCAAAAGGTTTTTGTAGGCTAAGAGATGGGTTTGATCATCTGAGATGGAGACACCCATCAACTCTGTACATGATGCTGCTACCATGTGGCAAAGAACATCCTTTACAATATCTGAAGGATATCTCTGAAATCACATCTGTGCCTGTACATAGCAATACTGTCCATCGACTTGATCCTCAGTGCCTACCTAATGCCAGGCACATAGTAGTACTCAATAGAAATGTGTATTGACAAAATAAGAAGAATATGTATTGGAAGAGAGGAAAAGAGAGTATTTCCTTCAACTCACATGAGGGACTAAAGTTGAAACTATTGATTGAATTTTTAATATTATTTTTGGGCTTATTTGACATTTTTTCGCTGTAAGAGTCTGGCCACTTTGATCCACAGGGAAACATTAGTGGTGAAAATATGGAATCTGCTTCTTGGAAAAGCCATTGCTGTGACAGATTAAAGACAAATTAGCAAGAGAAAGAATGCAAATCTTCCCTGTTTGAACAGAAAGGAAAGGAAGCAATATTAATGGAAATTTTCAAATCTTAGCCTCTTTCTGATATTTTTGATAAAAAGCCTTTGGGAGTGAGACAAGAAGGAAGGAGACTAAGAAAGTCTTCTTGGTTAGAGGCTTTCTAATACTAAGGATGCAAGTTTAAAACATCCCCCAAAGGCAGCTAATATTTTCTCTTGAATGTTAGTCATTAAAACTGTTATAATACTCTTAGTTAATGCTCTCCGTTAAATTTGCAGAAAAGCGTGTGTGTGTGTGTGTGTGTGTGTGTGTGTGTAGATATGTAGGTGGAGAGAATGGAAGAGAGGGAGTATCTTTTTCTCTTCCTAAGATTCAGTGTTTTAATATATAATGTATCCCAGGCCTTTGCAGAAATTAACTTGTTTAAAAGCTCCTGGTGCTGTGTGTAATAATCTCTAAATTTGTGCAAGTCCTTTTGGAAATAGGCATTGTAGAAATAAGAGATTACTGACCAGTTCCTTGTACATTTGTATTGATTCTATATTTCACCGTTCACCCTTCCTAAACATTCATTCACCATTTTTTTTTTTTTTGGCTGTGCCCACGGCAGGTGGAAGTTCCTGGGCCAGGGATCAAACCCATGCCACAGCAGTGAAAATGCCAGATCCTTGTCTGCCAGGCCACCAGGGAACTCCTGAACATTCATTCATTGAGACCCTATTTGGGGTTTAAAAAAGTACACAATGATGTTTACCGTGTTAACTGGTGACTAGCTGGAAGGAAAAGGTTTTCCTCAGTCACAAATCCAACTTGAGTGCAGGGTTTGCTATTTTTAATCACTAAACTTTGAAGCTTAATTCAGTTAAAGAAGGAGGAAGTTGTCAAGGGAGGGTAGCTAAAAGTTCATGCTAAATTTGCTCAGAACCAGATTGTGTTCATTAATATTTATACATCTCTGGTTGGGAAGGGCCATTATGCTCCTTTAAAAACACTGGGTATTCATTTTCCGTGTATTGCGTGGCCTTCTGATCAGGGAAGGTGGGTTTTCATTGTACAATCAATAGAGATACAGATGGAAACCATCTGGCGCCTCATCCCTTTTCTGTCAAAGCCTCGTCTTGTCTCTCACATGTCAACGATGAATGGGAGGATTTCAATCTCGAGCTGAACAATGCAGCTTGAATCCCTCAGCTAGCCAAGGGGTTTTTGGCAAGCATCGATGGGCTTAATATTTTAAAGAAACCAGCAATCATTTTAATTCATTAGTTGAGGCCTGTTGTTCTAGGCAGTGTTTTTGATTTGTATTTTGGGCTCGGGATTTGTTTTTGATTCACAAGCATATTCCATATGGATATATTTTCTTTGACACAGTGTAACTCATGGGGACAAAAGTGGGAGTTGCATCAGATAAAATGACCAAAATGCTGGGGGTTTCTTTTAATCATCTTCTGTCTTAATTATGATTCATATTAAGAGTTACCAAAAACTCTTTGTTAGCCTGAGAGCATAAGGCAAACATAAATCAGAAAACACAGAATTTAGCTAACCCAACTATAGACAATACATCTAAAAATCCATTCCATGCTCTGCCTTGAGATAAGAAGCTTGGTACACACCTATCTTAGAGCACCTTGGGCCCAACACTCTTGTGGCCATCTATCTATCTGTAAAGATTGAGTTCCTGGATGGAACAAAGTGACTCTCATGGGTAGCTTTGACTGTCATAATCCAGCTAATAATGAACAGGTTGGTTTTCGTACACTCCACATTTAGAAGAAAAAGATGAATCACCAAAAAGCAAGAGCGTGTCAGAGCCTTATTCAAAAATTCATTTCCAGAGTACATCCTGGAATTGGTAAAGATTTAGCCAAGACTGTGGTGGCCTTTACATCGGTAATAGACCCTCCCACCACTGACATCTGTGTGGAGTTCTAGTTAAGAGAGCACATCACATGCAAGCTCTTTAAGTTGTAATGATTGCTGTGTTAATACATAGTGCTTTCTCCCTGCCAGGCACTGTTCTAAAATGCTATATAGTGTTTCATTCATTTAATACTTGCAGCCACTCTAACAGGTAAATTCTAGATCCCCAAAGCTACTTACGTGAGTTCTTTATTACCATTTCCCATTTTTCTTTTTTAATGAGAACCACATGAAATTGTTGTTATGATCATTGTCACTGGATGTGGTAAAACATTAGATGCAGGAATAGAATAGACAGACACATAAATGCTACTTTGACCATGTTTTTTCTTTTTTGATTGGGGAGAAGGCACATTGGAATAGGAATTAGATAAACATGAGTCTTCAGATTATCAGGGAAATCATGAAATGTCTTGGGACCTCCGAAGTGGAGATGGTAACCTGTGGTCTGTAGACAGTGTGTAGAAGGGCAGCATCCAGTGAGATAATAATGGGAATGTGATGCAACAAATCCTTCCTACAAACTTCAGATATTTTACTTTCATTCATTTTATTAATAGCATCACAAGCGTGTCATGTTGTAATCAGGGCATTCCAGTATCCTTCATTCTGCGTTGTTCAGTAAAATCATTGAGAATGTGGATTCCACCCATTTTGCAGCCTTTTTGCTCCATGGTGGGTGCACCATGGCAGGACTCTGAGGGACACTTCCTGGGGAAATTGTCATAAATCTAACTCTATTGGGTTAGTAAAGCCAAAGATTTGGGAGACGTACAAAGGAAAGAAAGACATTATAGTAACAGCCAATGTTTGCGTCTTCAGGGCTAGGCTGGGTGAGCCATCTCCAGCTTCTGTCTCATTGAACCCTCACCTGGGCCTTGAGGAACATGCATTATTAGACCCATTCCCAGGAGAGGAATAAGCCTTAGATCGTTGACTTGCAGGAAGTTCATGTGGTCAAAGTAGCATTTATGTGTCTGTCTATTGTATTCCTGAGTATAATGTTTTACCACACCAAGTGACAATGATTATAACAACAATTTCATATGGAGCCAGAATTCAAATCCTTTAGACCCTTGAGCCCATGCACACTCCCCTTGCCCACTGGGAATCCGAGGAGCAGCTCACCAAGGCCAAGGAGAGGATGAGAGGAGGCCTGGCACAGATCTGGTAGCCAGGCTGGCCACATGGGCCTGGGACCTGGGCCATCACTCAGTCTCTACTCAGAAGGGCCCACCCTCTGCTTAGCTTCCTGCTGGCACTATCTCAAAATTCCTAATAAATTTTGAACAAGTGGCCCTCATTTTCTTTTTCTATCGAGTCTTGAAAAGGTAGCCAGTACTGGGAGACACTAAGGGGAGAGAAAGGATGGAAAAGAATAGTTCACCTTACTTCTCCAAGGTAACGTGTAAAACAAAGGAAAAGGAGAGAGGAGCTAACATCTGCTGAGCACAGTGGTATGCCAGGCCATGTATCCATGTCCTTTTTACACCCATTCATTAATTTCACCTCCAGTGTAATTCTAAGGAGGAAATAAGTTCATCATTTTATAGATAAGGAAACAGATTCTCTGAGAAGTGAAGTCATTTGTATAAGGTTCCACCTTTGGGAGGAGGTGGAACTGAGATTCAAGGTCAGGTGTGTCTGACTTCACTGCTCTTATTTGTTTAACCTTTCTGGGCCACTCCACGGTTGAGATAAAAAATACCTATGCCTCATGGGTTTATTATTACAAGGTGGTTTTCCACCTCTGCAGAAATAGATTAAAAGATGATTAAAGTTGATAATAATGTAGAACTGCTGTCTGCAAAACTTATTAACTCATTTCTGGTTGAGCCTGACCTAATGAAAGGTTCTTCACAATGGAAGCTGTGATATGTAAATATGACCAAGATATGATATCAGAATGACTGGAAAATTATGTGGTGGTGTTATTTTTATAAGCTAATTGCATCAAGGTTCTAAAATCTATGAATAGCAAGAAACCAGGAGTCCAGAGACCTGAGTTCTACTTCTGGCTTTAAGTAAACTTGAGTGAGTCATTTGACTTCTCAGAGTCTCCACTATGAGTTGAAAGAGAAGGTTCTTACAGCAATGGTAAAAAAGGTTCCATCATCATTAGAACCCTAAGTAGAATGCTTTTTTATGCAGGGGGCAGGAAGCCCTAATTGACTTTTCATTTAGAGAGGGGTCCACAAGCATGAGGGTGGAGGGGAGAGACAGGAGAGAAAGGACCCCTTACTCAGTGTGTGGAAGCTTCCTTGAGCAGGCTAGCTTCCTCAACCTGTCCATGGAGCTTTGCCTCTGTCTGCCTCCAGTAGCCTGGTTGCTTTCCTGGGATGGCAGTGAGCCTGCCACTAAGCTGGGAGAGATGGTACAGGGCACTAGTCCAGGAGGGAGAAGGGAGGAGCTCTAAATGTGCCTAGTGTTTCTCAATCATGATTTAACCCTTTTGCTTTCTCTTCCAATGCCCTGTGGTCAAGGACCATGTCCTAGCTGTATTGTTGCACAGTTAGCTAGGGATGGTTTCACAGTCATGTGTCCAGGCTCAGCTGACAGAGTACCATATTGATAAATGATGTCTGTCATGGGCACTGGATGTAGGGGGGATGATAGATGGGGCTCATATCCCATCTGTTTAATATTGGCCTTCCCTAGATTAATGTAGACTTTCCAGAAATATTGGTTAGATGACTGAACAGCCATTTTTGTTAGTGTTATCTTTGTTGTACCTATGGGAACAGTGTAGTCCTGGAAGTTTGCTAAGAAGATTCTAGAACATTTAGGGCATTGACCTAAATATGTGAAATACGTGAAGGTTCTCTTGATCTTTCAAGGAGTAGGTCACAAAATATTTGTGTCAGATTGGCCTAGTGAGCTTGTTTAAAGTACAGATTGTTGGTCCCCATCCAAGACTTTCTAAATTAAATTATTTTGTGGATAAGACCCAATAATTTGTGTTTTCACCAGTATCCTCAGTGATTGTGTGTGTGTGTGTTGAAGCTAGAGATTCATTGCTATATAAGATTGGATGTTTTTTTAAACTGCAATATTTTCACTTAGCACAGCATAATCTCAACCAAGAAGCCACTTTTAAAGTGGTGCTGCAAAAAGGGTTATAAATACACAGTTTAAGTAAATTCTTCAGTGTTCAGTTTGGAGGATCTAAATATATAAACCTTTAAGGCAGATAAAGACTTTAAAAAAAAAGTTTCATAGGTATAGCTTAATTAAGTAATGCTAGATTAGGTCACAGGAAAAATGATTTTTTTGTATCCACATACCTTTGACATGTGTCTTTATGCATGTGTGCTTGTGTGTGTGTGTGTGCACATGTGCACGTGCACACATGTGTATGTACACATAAATGTGCAAGGCATGGAAGGGGAATAGAGTTGCAGAAGACTGCAGCAAAGATTGAAGGGTGGCATCTCCTATAGGAACAGTCAATTTCTGGGAGATAAGTTGACACGGCTGAGAATGGGGAAGAAAAGGGGGAAAATAGGATACATGTTTAAAGGTCTTGAGAAAAAGACGTCCACCTGAGACAGTCACATGACGGCAGGGCAGGATCGGCTTTGGACCAGGCAATGCAAGCGTGAATCTACCTATGCACTTACCCAGTCCTGTGACTATGGGTAAGTTACCTCATTCTTCTAGACCCCGTTTCTTCATTGGTGAGCCTGGATGATGAGAGAACCAACATAATCAGGGGCACAAGTGGTGGGGAGAGTTAATGAGGAAGACATCAAGAGGTGCTGGCATGTGAAAGCACTCAATGGCATCTGTGGGAGAGGGGTGGAAGCTACAGTGACCTTTTCTTTTGAAGCGTAGATTCAATTCAGGATCATGATTTTAATGCAGAATCATTTTCCTGGGAAGGCAATGCTCATCGATGAGCAAGCCTTACCAGAAAGATGTGAGGAGTCTCTTACTGGTATCGACAGCCTTGAGAATTAGCTTTGGAGATGCTCCTTGAGAAGTCTAAAATACTTAAGTATCCCAAAGTGTATTTAGTTAAACAGTTAACTGAGTCAATAAAAAATATTTGTGCCTGAGCCTGAGCTTGTCCTTATGTGTCAGCCCCTGATCCTTACCCCACAGTTACTCCCAAGGTTGCAGGCCTTAATCAGATGTTCTAGGAATGCAAAGGAGGCGCCAGAATCAGCAGGTGAGGAGACTTGACTGATGAGAAGATATTTGAATTTGGTTTTGAAGGATGAAGAGAAGTTCTCCAGACAGGTTGCCAGTGGGGAAGCCATTGTCAGGCAGAAGATGGAATGTTTTTGATTGGATAGACTATGAACAACTGACAGGTGAGTGAGCCGAGGGAGGTACTTTCCCTCTCTGCTGTATAGCCATGGATGTGGACGGTGGGCAGTTTAGGCCTTGGTAGGTTTGCCAGCCAGGACTTATGGATTTTAGTGTAATTACAGCAGACTCCAGCAGGGATGGGAGAAGAGCTTTGCTTCGGAGGGGAAAATGTCTAAATTCCTGGTGACATACTTGCAAATTCAACCTAACACAGTGATGGGAAACTTTCCCATAAGCTCCTTATCTTTTAAAGTCAAGAAGTCAAAAACTTTAAGTACTCTTTCCCAGGTTCGTCATCAGAGGCTAACAGAAATGATGCAAGGTTGGTGGATGTTTTGTCCTCTCGTATTTATTTAATATCTTTAGTATGTTCTCTCCAGCATACTTGGATACACACACAGTGATACACTTTTATGAATGCATTCTTAAATAACCATAGACAATGTGCTTTATTAATTGGCCACTTCAATTTTGAGGGACATCCAACCAGATTAATCTGTCATAACAGACTCTGTGTGTGTGTGTGTGTGTGTGTGTGTGTATGTGTGTGTGTGTGTGAGTGGCGGGGGCGGGGATGGCTTACAAAATGAATCAATGGAGAGTAAATATGCATACATAAAAATAGATTTAAGAAGTGCCCTTTGAGCTTATGAAACTGCTTTTTCTAAAACAAAAGAAATTTTTTTTTATTTCAAAAGAATAGTTGATCGAGCTGAGTTCGTGTTCAAAACCATGAAATTCAGAGCAGTGTCCAATGAAAACTTTTCTATAGAAATAAACTCTGTCATATCCACTGAGTCTCAAAATTCAGCCCATGATCCCATTCACTTGAGGGGCTTATTAGAATGCAGACTCCTGGGTTCACCTCAGATTGATTCAGGAGGTTTGGAACAGGGCCCAGGAATCTGCATTTGTAACAACCCAGTGACTTTGATCCGAGTGGTCTAAGTATCGGAATGTGAAAATCCCTTTAGCCCTTCCCACCTGGATAGTTCACTTAGATGTCAGACACGGGGAATAGGTGGCCTGATGAATTAGGGCAGCACCACTGTTCTGAAGGGAGAGACCCAGCCAAGGCCACAGAACCACTCAATAAACAGCTGAATTTGTCTTTTTTCAATAGAGCACATTACACGTTGGACTTGCCCTGGCAAAGGCTAGCAGATTCTAGCCCATGTTCTTCTTTCTTTCTTTCTTTCTTTCTTTCTTTCTTTCTTTCTTTCTTTCTTTCTTTATTTTTGCTTTCTAGGGCCACACCCACGGCATATGGAAATTCCCAGGCTAGGGGTCAAATGGGATCTGTAGCCACTGGCCTACACCACAGCCACAGCAATGCTGGATCCTTAACCCACTGAGTGAGGCCAGGGATCGAACCCACATCCTCATGGATACTAGTCAGATTCATTTCCTCTGTGCCACAACAGGAACACCATTATCCTTTTTTTAAATTCTTTTCATGGTTCATTGGCTCTTCATCCTGCAAGCACAATTTGAAAGGCAGCTCCCTGTAAAATTTGGGAAGCCCTTGGAGGCCCTGAAGACATCTTCACCTCATCAGCCATCCATTTACACGTATTATTCTGGTAAAGGCTTCTTCATGCTACTTTATTTTATATGACTTTCTAGTAGTGGACTTGGCCTCTCTGGGTTCAAGTATCTTGTCTCTTCTAAACTTGTATCCTCATCTCCTTTGCTCTGTCTAGTCCTTGTAGATCCTTTAATTCATACAAAGCCACTTGAGGGAGAAATTATGCTTCTAAAAGGCAATATCGGAGTTCCCGAGTAGCTCAGCAGTTTAAGGATCCAGCATTGTCACTGCTGTGGCTCTAGTCACCACTGTGGTATGGGTTCAGTCCCTGGCCCCAGAACTTCTGCATGCTGTGGGTGCATCCAAAAGAAAAAAAAAAAGGCAGTATCATTTGCATACTTTTTATAGGCCTCAAAATATAAATTTTTTTCAGTTGTGGTCTGGTATATCTGGCAAGTTAAATTACGTAACTAATTTTCTTAAACAGTTTTGATTTCAAATATTTCACTCCATGGGTTACTATGAACACACACACATACTTCTTGGAATATGATTTTAGGTTCTTGGTTCAGAAACTAGAGTCATTAAATATCAACTGTCTTTTACAAAATCCAGTGGAGTTCACTTATAGTTAAGTAAATAGGATCATGCTAAAAATCCATCTCGCCCATTCAACATTTCTATAGTAAAGGCAACAGGATACTTGAAAAAATGTTTGAATTTTACAATTCTACCTCTACTTTTCTAGGCTTCTGAAATCCCTTAATTCGAAAAAAAAAAAATCTAAATTTTGTATGAGAATGGCAGTTCCTTGATGCTCTATAGTTTGGATTTCTTGGACTGTTTTTGTTTTTGTTTTTGTTTTTCTTTCATCTAAATGTTTCATTGGATTCTTAAAAAATATTCTAATAACAGTACCAATAGCAAAATGGCCTCTGTAGTTTTGGGAATCAGGCCTTTCCTTCTGTGAGACCAACAAATATTTGTCCAAAACTAGACAGAAATAGCTAACTTGATTAGAGAACACATTAACATAGGGTCAACCCTTCAAAATCAGAAGGGTATTGATTCCTTCTGAGATTCTTACCTGACAAGAACTCTAAAGGGTCTGGAATTTTAACCCTAATGCCTTTTTAGGTGACCTAAAAAGTTAGCCTGCCATGGTTTCATTAATGAGGGCAGAAAACATGAGGTCAGAAAGGACGGAGGGTTTGTTACATATAGCACCAGCAGTAGCCAGAATATCGGTGTTTTCTTGTGCTTGTTCCCTGAGTCAGAGTTACCACAAGGGGATGCAAAGAGGTCCAGGTAACACCTGTCATGAGTTGCATTACTAGAAAGAATCCTGGGTTTAGTCAAGTCAAATTATTTCTAATAGGCTATAAGCATGCCTGGCCCTTAATGACATAAGGGATTGTCTCTAACTTCCAAATTTGTTCACATTCCACAGACATCCTTGAAGAGCCAGTCTGGAACATAGACAGCCAATACCTCTTCTCACAAGACTTGCAGAAAATTGAAAGACCATGGGGAATTGTCCCCTAAAGGTGCTATGAAAAATACTTTGCTCTTCAGCACATTTATTTGAGTCTTTTGGGAATGGGTTCTAGTAGATATCACTTTATTTTAGATATGCTTATTGTTATCCACAGTTTTATAGGAAATCACTCTTTCTACCAAAATGGATTCCATTTTTAAAGTCCATTGATAATACAATACCAATACTTATAGAAATCTTTGGTTTTAGTTATTTCCCCCAATATAATGCATCTTTACCTGGACTACAAATGAAGGTCTGACTATTTCGTATTTGCCACTTTTCGGTAATAGCTTCTTTGTTTTTTATTTTTCTTTTTAGGGCCTTACCTGCAGGATATGAAAGTTCCCAGGCTAGGGGTGGAATTCTAGCTGCAGCTGCCGGCCTGTGCCACAGCCATGGCAACACCAGATCTGAGCCACCACTGTGACCTGCGCTGCAGCTTGAGGCAACAGCAGATCCTTAACCCACAGAGTGAGGCCAGGGATGGAATCTGCATCCTTGCAGACACCATGTCGAGTTCTTAACCTGCCAAAACCACGACAGGAACTCCAGTAATAGTTTAGTATGAAAGATTATGACTGCTACACAATTAAAAACTGATTTCTCTAGGAACATTGAAGCATACCCTGAAGCAACAATGTTTTTTGTTTCTATATTTATTTGTGGGATTTTTTTACATCATATAATGTAGCTTTGTTTAGAGACCCAAGGAAAAGGTTTTATGTATTTAACTTGTTCTGAATTATCACGCAATTATTCTAACCTATTTTCCTTCTATTGCATTGTAGAGCTTCTAAGACACAGGTATGTGCTGTTTATTTAACATTCCTAGAAAGACAGAGAAAGAAGGATACCAAATAAGTTCTCACTATTAACTTTGGGCTTCCAGTCAAATTGACTTTGTCCAAGTAAACTTGACATACTTACACTGGGAGTGATTATTTACTGTCTCCTGAATCAACATAAGGAATTTGCAGGCAATGGTCAGCTTTCTGCTCTTGGAAACATAGCTTTTCTCTTTATAAAGATGCATTTTCATGGCTGTATATTTTGCTTCATTTATGGAACAAAATTCCCTTGAATTCCCTCTCTGCACCAATGCCATTGTGATCAGGGTAGAGTTGGTGGAATTCAGTGTTTCCATTTGCTGTTCTAGTGCATTATTACTTGCTACCATTAGAGATGCACCTGAAAAATACAAAAACACCATAGAGATCCAGGACAAGGGTGGCCTCATGTGTTTCTTCTACTTGAGATTAATTCTGGGTCCCCATTTAGGGAAAGTCTTATGTAGATGTGAAGCAGAGATTTAAAAAAAAAAAAAAGCAGCTGGAGATCTTTCTGTCCTTGGCTTGGTCCAGAGTTGACCCCAAACAGTCCTTTTCCATCCTCTTTCTTCCCAGTTCATTCTGCTGAGTATGCATATTATTTAATTCAAGAATGATCCAAACTAAGGCCACCCATGCTTGTAGAGTTTCCTGTTGATTACTGTCTGTAGAAGAATGATATGGGCCAAGGGTTAGAGTATTTGTAGGTGGAAAACAACTTTAAGAGGAGCTGATAACTGAAGCTCATCATTCTGACTTTTTAGCTTCTCAGAAATAAATGATAAATTGTTGGTAATATTGCTCTGGTTTTCTATACAAGTGAGTTACTCTTTGCTGGTTGCAGTCATAACGTGAAGGGGACACTAATTACTCAAGAAATCATTGTAACTCAATAGGACATGACCTTAATGTCACCCAATTACATTTAGAGTTAGAGGAGCCCTAGGAGATCATTTAGGCCTATTTTATAAATATTTATTGTTAAATCAGAAAGAAATGACTTGCCAGAGGCAGGAGGGTGTCCTTGTGATTTGATCGGTATTCTTTCTCCTCTACCAGGATACTTTTGCCAGGGAATCTGGACCAGCTCTTTCTTAATCACCAGTAATAGGTACCTACAGCTTTGCTATGTTTAGGGGCCACTGCTTTGAACAACATGGGTGTGATTCTGCTCTCAGATGGCTCACCAGCTAGCAAGACCCATTGAAGAGTTAACTGAATTTTAGCCAAAAATGTTATGGGAGAGCATGGCAAAAGGATGTCAAGGAAGACTTCCCTGTGTAGCCTTAAGTGGGAAAGAGATCAGTCAATAAAAAGCAATAAGGGAAGGAAGGTTTATTGGTATGATGCAAGGAAGATGTGATGTTACTAAGATGGGAGAAACCAAAGAACTGGGAGGTCTTGAAAAGCCGGTAGGGCAGGAGCAGAGTGGCCGGAGTGCGGGGGGATGGAGAATGGTGCCACATGAGGCTGGAGAGGTAGGTGGGAGCCATGCCCAGACCAGAATAGGGACTTTATCTAAAGGGTTATAGAGAGTCATTGAGGGGTTGGAAACAAGAGACAAATGCCAGCAATCTGCATGTTTGAGCACTGACTGCAGAGTGCAGAGGGATATGATTGGAAAAAGGAAGTGTAGGTATGAAGCTACCCAAGTCATCAAACAAATGGTAGTGCCAAGTCATGTAGGTGGCAGGCATGTAGGGTAGGGCTTTCCACCCATAACGTGACTTTCCTCTGATGCCTTCAGATGAGACAAGCTACCCCCAGCTGTATCCCATAAATTTTGCTGCCAGAAATCTTCCTGATCCTCTTCTTCCTCCCCCCACCCCTTCTTCTTCTTCTTCTTCTTCTTTTTTTAGATATCCCTCTTTAAAAAAAATTTTTTTTTGCCTTTTTTTGGGGCCACACCCACAGCATATGGAGGTTCCCAGGCTAGGGGTCCAATCAGAGCTATGCCTGCCGGCCTACACCACAACCACAGCAATGCAGGATCCAAGCCAAGTCTTCTACCTACACCACACCTCATGGCAACACAGGATCCTTAACCCACTGAGCAGGGCCAGGGATCAAACCCGAAACCTCATGTCTCCTAGTCGGATTCATTTTCACTGTGCCATGACAGGAACTCCCCCTTTTAAAAAATGTCATTGGAATATAGCTGACTAACAATGTTATGTTAGTTTCAGGTGTACAGCAAAGTGAATCAGTTTTACATACACATATATCCACTCCTTTTCAGATTCTTTCCCCGTATTGGTTATTATACAGAATTTAGTAGATCTCCCTGTGCTCTACACTAGGTCCTTATTACTTATCTATTTTATATACAGTAGTAATTCTTCCAGCTAGAGCTCCCTTAATTTACAGCTAGAATCCAAGTCAGGACCAACCAGTGTCCCCTCCCCTGGCCATTAGCCCCATAAGGTCTGCCTCATTGCCCCAGAAGTCACATGCTGCTGTTTCTCTCTCTGAGGTGGAACATCATCCAGAGGTGCCAGGGTATAAGAGTAGGCAGGAAACAGACATGCTTTGTACCATTTGATTTGTTTAGTGGAACTTTGTTTTGTTAGGGGATTATGATATTTTTTATTTTTTATTTTATTTTATTTATTTATTTATTTATTTTTTGCGTTTTAGGGCTGCACTTGCAGCATATGGAGGTTCCCAGGCTAGGGATCTGCAGATGCTGGCCTACACCACAGCCGCAGCAATGCAGGATCTGAGCTACATCTGCAACTTACCCCACGGCTCACAGCAACACCGGATCATCGACCCACTGAGCAAGACCAGGGATCAAACCAGCATCCTCATGGATACTAGTTGGATTCGTTTCCACTGCACCATAATGGGAACTCCATGAATATTATTTTTTTTAAGTAAACATTTTTACTGGATAAAACAATACATACTTATTGTAGAAAATCTGGAAAATAAAGGAAACTTAGAAGAACAAAACCACCCCAAGTTTCACCATTCACATCAAATAGCTTTTTACACTTTGGTATTATTTCTGTCCAGTCTTTTTTTCTAAACCTATTTTAAATACATTGGGATCTCACTAGTATAAAAAGTCTATATAGGTGTTTCCTGGCTCAACAGGTTAAGGAGCCAGCATTGCTGTGACTCAGGTCGCTGCTGTGGCACAGGTTCATTCCCTGGCCCAGAAACTTCCACGTTCTGTGAGTGTGGCACCCCCCAAAAAAGCCCATGTATTCTTTTCATGAAAATATTTTTAGCTTTTATGAGTGCTCATTGTATGTAATACTGAACAGAGTGCTTTGCAAATACTCCCACAATTTGATCCTTGAAACAATCTTATGAGGTGAGATCTATTATTATCCCCTTTTATAGATGAGAAAACTGAGACATAGGATTATGCAATTTTTAACAGCTTTTTTGAGGTATAATTGACATACCATGAGCTGCACATTTAAAGTCTACAATGTGATAACTTTTGACATATGTATATACCTGGCAATGTTCCCCACAATCAATATGGTGAGCTTAAGGGTCATCTTGAAACTTTTCTCTTCTTCCTTAGTTATCCCCTCCCCACTGCCCCATTCCTAGGCAACCATAGATCTGCTTTCAGTCACTATAGATTAGTTTGACTTTTCTAGAATTGTGGACTCATACAGTATGTATCATGTTTGTTGTCTGGCTTCTTTCATTCAGTGTAAGTATTTGAGATTAATCCATGTTGTTGCATGTAGCCATAGTTCACTGATTTCTATGGCCGAGTGGTATTGCATTGTATGGATACCACCATTTGTTCATCCATTCACCTGCTGATGAACATTTGGATTGTTTCTGGTTTTCGACCTCTATAGGTAAAACATCTATGAACATTAGTATACAAATCTTTATATGGGCATATGCCTTCATTTTTCCTGAGTAAATACCTAGGAATGGAATGACTGGGTCACAGAGTACGTGTATTCAGAATATGTAAAGAACACTCAAAACTCGATGATAAGAAAACAAGCAACCCAAAATAAAAACAGGCAAAAGTTTTGAACATACACTTCACCAAAGGAGATATACAGATAAATAAGCACATGAAAAGATGTTCAACATTTTTAGTCATTAAAGAAATGCAAGTTAAAACTATAGTGAGGAGCCACTCCACTGTGATCAAAATGGCTCAAGTGAAGAAGACTGACCACTCCCAGGGCTAGTGAGTATGTGGAAGAATGTCTTTCATACTCTGCTAAGGGGAAAGTAAAGTGATACAAATGCTTTAGAAAACTGTGTAGTTTTACACAGGAGTAAGCTGTAGTTTCTTAAAAGTTTGCATATACACTTAATGTGTGTTTCCTGTGGCTGCTGTAACAAATAGCTATAACCTTGATGAATTAAAACAACAGAAATTCAGGCATACCCTGCTGGCCTGCTGGTTAAAGATCTGGCATTGTCACAGCTGTAGCTCAGGTTCAATCCCTGACCTAGGAACTTCTGCATGTCACAGGAGCAGCCAAAAAAAAAAAAAAGGCAGAAATTTATTCTAAGTTCTGGAGGGCAGAAATCCAAGATCAAGGCATCGGCCAGGCTCTGCTCCCTTCAGAGGCTCCAGTAGAAGTTCTGTTGTTTGCCTCTGCCAGTTTCTGATGGTTGCCAGCACTCCTTGGCTTGCAGCTGCTTCATTCCAGTTTCTGGGTTCCGTTTTCATATCACCTTGTCCTCTTCTCTGTGTCTGTGTCTGAACTACCTTATAGGGAAACATGTAGTTCTGTTTCAGGATAATCTCTCCCTCTTGGGATCCATAATTTAAGCACATCTTTTGCCATATATAATAATATTCACAAGTTCTGAGTGTTATCATATAATATCTGGGGATCAGGACATGAATGTATCTTTTGGAGGGCTAACATTCAGCCCACTACACCTAACATAAGCAAAATTTTAACCTTATAACACAAGCAGGTTCTCATTTTACTACAATTCTTTGTAACTATCTTTTCAAATTGTAATGAAATATTTGCCACATCAGCAGATCCATCACAATTAACTATCACTTCAACTGATGAACATTAAAGAGATGAAGAAAAAATTCTTTCTTTAAAATAATGCTGCAATAAATATCCTTGTAGATAAAGCTGCTTTTTCTGTATTTTGAGATTTTTTTCCATCTTAATTTTTCATAAGTTCAATGGGCCAAAAGCAATGAATAGCAACTTAATTTGAGTATATTCCAGAAGGTGAATGCCAACTTACATTCAATCTGTAATATAAGAAAGCCTCTTTCTATAAGCACCTGCTATTTAAAGGAGGAGCCTATAGAAAGAGGGTCCTCCTATTTAAAGTTTAAAAAAAACAACTTTGCTATTAGTAAAAGTAAAGTATTTTGTACTGCTGTCTCTTATTTAAAGTAAAAAAAAAAAGTTTTACAAATTGATAAGTAGAAAAGAGTACCTTAATTTGTATTTCTAATGGAATGAGATGCTTTCCTGTATGTTTTAATCAATACATTTTTCCTTTCTAACATTTTCTGTGTCTGGGAGTTCCTATTGTCTTTCAGGGAGTTATAAACCCGACTAGTATCCATGAGGGTGCAGGTTCGATCCCTGGCCTCACTCAGTGTGTTAGGATCCAGCATTGCTGCAAGCTGTGGTATAGGTCCCAGATGTGGCCTGGATCTGGTGTCGCTGTGACTGTGGCATAGGCGGACAGCTGCAGCTCTGATTCAGCCCCTAGACTGGGAACTTACATATGTCTCATGTGCAACCCTAAAAAGAAAAAAAAATTCTGTGTTCTCTGCTCAGTTGTCAATTTTTCTAAAAATAATTTTATATTAACTTTATATAGTTAAAAATAGTGGCACTAAAATTTGTGCTACGAATGGCTCTCTAAGTTTGTGGTTTGCCTTTGAATTTTGACAAGTTTTGATTTCGGGGGATTTTAACAAAGGAAAGTGTAAAATTATCTTACTTAGGGCCATTTTATTGAGATTTTCCTTTGTATTTCTTCTCTGCCACAGTAGGGGAATTTGGGGAAATTATCCCGCATTCAGAAAGAAGATAACTGTTCATCTAATTCTCTCCAGTTTTTTTTTAATCTGTCTGTATTTTTATTTTAATATATGGAGAGAACTTGAGATAATAACTAAGTTTTTCCCAACTCCTAAATAAACAATTATCTCAAAATCATTTTTATTGAATTATCCATCCCTTTATTGTTAATTTGTCTTCTTTATGATTTTTCAAAATTCTCCTATAAGTCTGTTCCATTTCTTGTATTTATTCTATTCCATTCATCTAGTTTGGGGCCAGTACAAGAGATTTATTTATTTTTTTATTAAAGCCTTTATTTAATTTTATTTTACTTTATTATTTCCCCAACACTTATTTTTTTTCTACCGTACAGCATGGTGACCCAGTTACACATACATGTATACATTCTTTTTTCTCACATTATCATGCTCCATCATAAGTGACTAGACATAGTTCCCAGTACTACACAGCAGGATCTCATTGCTAATCCATTCCAAAGGCAATAGTTGCATCTATTAACCCCAAGCACCCCATCCGTCCCACTCCCTCCCCTTCCCCCTTGGCAACAATAAGTCTATTGTCCAAGTGAACAGACCTCTGCAGTGTGACAGACTTTTAGTTCAAAAGGGAGATAGTGAAAATACTGAAGGAATTAAGAGAGGATATGACCAGTACAAGAGATTTATATTGAAATTTTAAGATATATATATATATATATATATTTTTTTTTTGCTATTTCTTGGGCTGCTCCCGCGGCATATGGAGGTTCCCAGGCTAGGGGTCCAATCAGAGCTGTAGCCACCAGCCTACGCCAGAGCCACAGCAACGCGGGATCCAAGCCGCGTCTGCGACCTACACCACAGCTCACGGCAACACCAGATCGTCAACCCACTGAGCAAGGGCAGGGACCGAACCTGCAACCTCATGGTTCCTAGTCGGATTCGTTAACCACTGCACCACGAAGGGAACTCCTGAAATTTTAAGATATATTTTTAACATTAGGCAAATCAGGTCATGAAGTTATTTGTCTCTAATCAAGTTACCATTTGTCTCTAATCTAATTACTTTTGCTTAAATACAGTGCTGTCATTGCATGTGATAAAGGCAAACAGGCTTGCACATAAATTATCTTGCCAATAATTTGTATCAGCCTTTACTTCTATACATTAGCAACATAGATTTTTGATTCATTACAATGGGGTACTCTAAATAATGTTTCCATCCTCCCCTCTCCTTCTCCTATCCTGTCTCCAAACTCACTGCCTGAGGATGCAGTGTATTTAGAAGGGTCCTTGAAACTTTTAAACTATTTGAGAAATCTTTCAGCATGCTGGTTTTCTCCCCTTCGGCCACAGTAAGGACCAGCTGTGACTCAACTACTCAGATCCCAGATCCCTTCATTCTGATTTGGTTATTTAAATTAGAGTTTCTTAACCTCAGCATTATTGACATTTTGAGCTAAAAAAATTCCCTGTTATGTCCTATACACAATAGAATATTTACCAGCATTTGCCCACCAGTAACACCATTCCTTCCCCCGCTCCATTAGTGACAATCACAAATATCTCCAGATATTGTCAAATGTCCCTCTGGGACAAAGCTGCCTGCATTGAGAATTATTAATGTAGGTCAAAGTAGTCAGATGGCATGAAGCATGATAAGTGTATTTAACTTTTATTCATTTATTCTCTTTTTTGCGTAATCGTAGTAATACAATCAGGTGGAACCTAGAGCAGTCTAATTAACCACACAACGGTTTACTGTCATTGGACTTTAAAAAATCAACCCCAGGGTATTCTGCTTTTCCATGTGATTTAAACATGACCATAGTAAGAAGAATGACATCCTGATTGCTCAAAATAAAACACCTCCGATATCTCTTTTGGTTTCTCCCTCCCAACCTACCTGGCCTATTTTGATGGTAAATTTGAAACATTGTCAACGTGATAACCGTATTGGTATAGGTAAATGAATTCTGCCCTGAGGTTTAATCATATATTTTGACATTTAGAAAATGACCTGAACTCTACGTTCATAATTCTTTGAATCATCTTGCCTTTGATTTAAGCCTACAACCATGGCTGTCTGAGCTGGTTAGTTCAGAGGGATTTTACAAGATGGTAATGAGGCCAATGTTGCAGTTTCAATTAGCCTCACGGAAGAAAAGCCCAGCTTCACAGAAGCAGACTGCACTGCTAACCCTGCCACCCCTCTCAGCCAACAGCCAAAAGGAAGATGAGAACAGAGAATGCTGCCAACTCAGCACTCCCAAGACCATTTCGCCTGGACAAGCAAAGGTCACAACTCATTGATGATGATGGGCCATCCGCGTTGTAGTCCCTCAGCCAGATCACTGCGAAAACACTAAATTCAGAGTCCTCTCTAAATCGGAGCTACGTTTATAGCCAGGGTAGATCACTGAGGGAAAGACTTTTTTATTCCAAACTTGGGGGAATTAACAGATAGGACAGCTGTAGTTTTGAAAGGTAAACAACTCTTATTTTCATTTTCAGATTTGCAGTGTTGATCATATATTTTGAAGTATGTTATACCCACTTGTGAAATTATTTTCTAATCATTCACTTCGAGAGATGAGTGATCATACTCATCTATTTGCTTGCCCCTATGTAACTATCATGGTTAATTCAGGCCACGTTTCATTGGAATGGGAAGATTTTTATAATTATTGAAATGGAGATTGAATTTTACTTGCATTTAATATGGCTTTGTGATGGCAAAGAGATATTAACTAGGATCCTCAGCACCAATTTCCTTAATACTAATTTATGATTTTTAAAAAAATTTTATTGAAGTAGAGTTGACTTACAATGTTGTGTTAATTTCAGGTGTACAGCAGAGTGACTCCATTATACTTATGCATGAACATATATCCATTCCTTTTCAGATTCTTACCGCATGTGGATCACTGCAGAGTATTGAGTAGATTTCCCTGTGCTCTGCAGTAGGTCCTTGTTACTCATCCATTCCATATATAGTAATGTTTTATGTAACATGGAAGCATGGCCCTCTGCATCTGCCCATTCCAAAAACTGACTCAGTTCTGCTTTTGGAATATTTGCATTGTTCCTACTAAATTGCCTTTATAGTAAGGGATGCAAGTGAAGCTTGGCCAGTTTGGTTTAATCTCTCAGTTCCAGTATTAAAGTACATTTCCTTCTTTTCATTTTCCGCTGGTCTTTGAATTCCAATTATACTCTCCAATCCCAGCCCACATTTTCCCTGTAGGGAACATCTGGAGCTTAATATCATTTATATAATGGTTTTCCTTTCTCATTGCTGCCTAAAGTTTTCTTCTGGTTTATCAGGTGTAGCATAAGAATTTTCAACAACGTGGGTAGATATTCTGGTGATGAACAGATATTTAATTTCAATCTCTTCCATTCAAAATGCTTTCATCAAAATGCAATCACCATTGATAGCCTATGGAAAAAAATAGCTACTGGAAATGGATATTCACCTTATCAAAAGTCTGCTAAACATATTGACTCTCAAATGAATAAAAGCGGACACACCAAACAGATTGAGCCTTGAATGCAAGAATATCCACAGATGTTTCTGCTGATTGTTTTATTTAACTACTGAATTCAGGAGCATATGCTTTTTTTAAAAAATTGAAGTATAGATGATTTACAATGTTGTATTAGTTTCAGGTGCACAGCAAAGTATTTCACTTATTTACATATGATTTTTCAAATTCCATTCCATTTTAGGTTATTATAAGATACTGAATGGATTTTCGCATGCTACATAGTAGGTCCTTGTTGGTTATCTATTTTATACATGGTAGTGCACATATATTAATCCCAAACTCCTAATGTATCCTCCCCTCCCCTCCCCCCTTTAGTAAGTTTGTTTCTTTGTGAATCATAGAAGCATGTGCTTTTTAAAAAATTGATTTCTACACATTCTCTGTTACCATTAGAGCTGTATTTAGAATTTCTTGTTTCAAAATGCATGATGCTCTCCTCTTTCTAAGAATTTTCATATTTATCAAGCATTTCTGGGTGTCAGGCACTGTACAAAGTACTTTAATGAATTTATTTCATTTAATGTTTTACAATGGCTTTATGGCATGTACTAGATGTTATTATTATCCTCATTGTACAGCTAAGGAACTGAGGGGTAAGTATTAATCCGTCCATAGTCCAGGATCAGATAGACAGCTAACACTAACACATGGCCAAGCCAGAACTGGAATTTGATCTGTATGTATCGACAGCTTATACACTTAACTGCTATATTACACTGCCTCCCTGAAGTCATTATCACAAAGATTTATATTATTTTTATTTGCCAAAGTAGTAATATGATTTTATTGCTGTTATCACACTTTACTCAAAACAAATAAATAAACGTGATACCCAGATGCCTTTCGTGTCATCCAAACCTGAATTCTTTTAAAAGTATCCTGTCTGTGCTAATTTAACTTGGAGTGGGGCCTTCACTCCTCTGCTTTTCATGAGCCAAATTTGTAGCTGGAGACATGTTCATGTTTTGAATAATTGTATTTCACTCCCTATGATATTATGAGTACTTAAAACGTGTTCAATGATGTTTTAAAGAACGCAGTTTACACCACTTCCTTTAGAAGCCTATAAAATAAAAAATGATAGAAAGCATCAAACCATAATTACCTTGAGGGTTTTAGGAACCTCATAAACCACAAGAACAATACACCAAAAATTTTTTTTTCAACTGCCAGCTTCAAAGTTTCATTTGGTGATTCTATTTTTGCAGCATTGATGGAAGTAATCCAGTTATGTTGACATTTTTATGGAGGATGGTTTAATGTTCAAATAAGCCATGTTATTTCACCATCTTTATTTTCTTTGTGGAAGTTTTTTTTTTTTCTTCTGTAATGATTTGAACTATACTGTAAAGTCAATGAAAATGGATTATGGATCCAGAATACACATTTTAGTTGATATCAAGGTCTTTGCCATAACCACATTGATGTTTACAAATACACACCCCCTTCTAATTTTTAATGCTGTTGCTGTATTTCTTAATGAATCTAATCACAGAAAATGTGTCAGATGCAAATGGAACTTGGTCTCAAACATATGCTTGGGTTTCTGTTAACAGGAAACAAATGTCCAAATGCAATTGCAGACAAGCTCACACACATGCCATGCACACATGCAAATGTGGAGCCAAGTGTGAACCTGGTGACACACAGGCATGTAGAGCCAGATACTAAGCATATGTTGAAATTTGGTGTGATTACAACAGCAGAATGGTGCAATATTGTTTCATTCAGTCTGATACTATAAGAGGTGCCATATGACAGCAAGTCATAAAACTAATGTCATTCTCTTCTGAGAAACATGATGTTTGAATAATTGAGGAAAAAATAAAACCAGTTTGCTTCAGTGTGACTTTCTTGTCTTTGGCAAATTGACAGATACATTTCTGTTGTATAAGAGAAAATAGGCTGACAACCTTTAATGGTTGAGATATGTTAGATAAAATGGCTGATATTTGATGTTTCTGTCCTGTAGGACAAAATATATCTATCACACACCAAAAAAATAGTATCTGCAAATTCATATAGTTCAATATGACAGAATAATATTTATCATATTCATTTTTATCCTCAATATTTCTATCTGTTTTTTTAAAGATGAGTAATTTTAATTATGCAGTAAAGACATAACTTTAAAGATAGATCTTACTGATATAAATAACTTGAGTGAGGGTCAAATTTTTTTCCCAGCTGTATCAAGATGTAATTGACATATAGCACTGTAAAAGTTTAAAGTATATAGAATAATGATTTTATTTGCATGCAAGCTAAAATGATAACCATATTATTATTAGTGAACATCCAGCATCTCATATAGAAACAAAGTAAAGGAAAAAGAAAAGTGTTTTTTTCTTGTGATGAAAACTCTTAGGGTTTACTTTCTTAACAATGATCACATATAATGTACAGCAGAGTCAACTATATTAATCATGCTGTACATTACATCTCTAGCACATATTTACCTTATAACTGGAAATTTGTACCTTTGACCACCTTTTTTAACATACAAAGATATTACATTATTATTAGCTTATATTCCCCACACTGTACGTTTTATGCCCAAGGGCTCATTTATTTTGTAACTAGAAGTTTGTGCCTCTTAATCCCCTCATCTATTTCATTCACCCTCCAGAAACTCCCTTTTCTCTGGCAACCACCTGTTCATTCTTTGTATCTATGACTCTGTTTTGGTTTTGTTATGTTTGTTCATCTTTTTTGTTTTATATATCCTACATGTAAGTGTAATCAGAGTATTTGTCTTTCTCTGACTTATTTAACTTAGTATAATACCCTCTAGGACCACCCATATTGTCTCAAATGGTAGAATTTCAATCTTTTTAATGGCTGAGTAATATTCCATTGTCTGTATATACCACATCTTCTTTATCCATTTATCTATCAATGGACATTTAGGTTGTTTCCATATCTTGGCTATTGTGAATAATGCTGCAATGAACATAGGGGGCATATATGTTTTCAAATTAGTGTTTTGTTTTCTTTGGGATTATAGCCAGAAGTGGAATTCCTGGATCATATGTTAGTTCTATTTTTAATTTTTTTGCAGAACCTCTGTATCATTTTCCATAGTGGCTGTGTCAATTTACATTCCCACCTATAGTGCACAAGGGTTCCCTTTTCTCCACATCCTCATTGACACTTGTATTTGTGGGGGATTTTTTTGATGATAGTCATTCTGACAGATCTGAGGTGATGTCTTATTGCAGTTTTGACTTGCATTTCCCTGATGATTAGTGATGTTAACCATCGTTTCATGTACTTATTGGCTATCTGTAATCTTTGGCAAAAATTTTCTGTTCAGGTCTGTTGCTCATTTTTTATCAGGTTTGTTTGTTTTTCTGATGTTGAGTTGTATGAGTTCTGTATATATTTTGGATATTAACTCCTTATCAGATATATTATTTGTAAATATCTACTCCCATTCAGTAGGTGGCTTTTTGTTTTGTTCATGGTTTTCTTTGCTGTGCCAAAACTTTTTAGTTTAATGTATTCCAATTTGTTTATTTTTGTTCTTATTTCTTTTGCCAGAGGACAGTGATAAAAATATTATTGCTAAGATCAATTCAAAGAGCATACTGCTATGTTTTCTTCTGGGAATTTTATGATTTCAGGTCTTACATTTAACTCTTTAATCTGTTTTGAGTTTACTTTGATGTATTATGTGAGGAAGTAGTCCAGTTTGATTCTTTTGCATGTAGTTATCCAGTTTTCCCAATACCATTTATTTATCATTTCCCCATTGTATGTTTTTTCCTCCTTTGTAATAGATTAATTGACCATATAAGCATGGATTTATTTCTGGGCTCTCTATTATGTTTCATTGGTCTACATGTTTGTTTTTATGCCAGTACCATACCATTATGATTACTGTAGCTTTGTAATATAGTTTTAAATCCAACTTTGTTCTTATTTCTCATGGATAGTTTTGAGTATTTGGGTTCTTCTGTATTTCTGTACAAATTTTAGAGCTATTTGTTCTAGTTCTGTTAAAAATGCCATTGGTATTTTGACAGGGATTGCATTGAACCTGTAGACTGCTTTGTGTAGTATGGTCATTTTAACAATATTAATTCTTTCAATCTATGAGCATGGAGTATCTTTCCATCTGTTTGTTTTGTCTTTAGTTTCTTCCATCAATATCTTATAGCTTTCCAGTTATAGGTTTATACCTCCTTGGTTAGATTTATTTCTAAGTAATTTGTTCTTTTTAATGCAGTTGCACATGGGATTGTTTTCTTAATTTCTCTTTCTGATAGTTCATTGTTAGTGTATAGAATGCAACAGATTTTTGTATTAATTTTGTATCCTGCAAATTTACTGAATTCATTTATTAGTTCTAATAGTATTTTGGTGGTGTCTTTATGATTTTCTATATATAGTGTCACATCACCTGCAAACAGCTAGTTTTTCTTCTTCTTTTCCAGTGTGGATTCCTATTTGTTTGTTTGTTTGTTTCTTGTCTCATTGCTCTGGCTAGGACTTGCAATATTATGTTGAATAAAACTGGCAAGAATGGGCATTCTTGTCGTGTTCCTGAATTTAGAGAAAAGGTTATCAGCTTTTCATTGTTGAGTATGATGTTGGCTATAGGTTTGTCATACACGGTCTTTATTATGTTGAGGTAGGTTTCCTCTCTACCTAAAGTGGTAAGAGTTTTTGTCACAAATATATGTTAAATTTTGTCAAAAGCTTCTTCTGCATCTACTGAAAATATTTTCAGCATATTTTTATCCATAAATTCCATTTTGTGAGCCAATTAAAATAGGTTTTTATCACCAGCAAGTTTCACCAAAACAGGTATTCAGCACTAGCAAGAGAATTAGAATTCTTTCAGAATCCTTTTATACCATTGGCCAATGGGCAAAATGTAATCCAAAGGAAAAGTAAATGGGTCAATGATAATTCCTTGAAGAAATTCTCAGAACCATGCTTGGACTCGAAATGCCATTTGAATTATTCAACCCAGTTGTTCTCAGCTATCCAGTGAGAGAGTCCAGATCCATGTGAACAGGGTGCCACAAGCAGTAAGACATGTAGTATGTGATTTGTGTCTAATTACCAAAGTATTGAGGTTAGCAGTTTATTCTATACTTATATAAATTAGAGTATATTTAAAATTATCCTTCTCAAAATGCTACACTAACACAATAGCATTTCAAATCAGACATCGGTTTCAGATGATGAGTTTAATGCTACATACATATCCCTTGGAGATGCCAATGGGAATGAGTCTCGAATGAAAACATAGGGTGATGTTTCCTTGCATAAAAATTTGTGACCTGCAGATATAGGTACCCCCTGCAAACTTTTTTTATGATCAGTAGAGAGTGCTGAATTCATAAGCAAAAAGTTGATAGAATGCATGGAGCAAAGAGCCATAATCTTGAAAGACATTTCTCCCAGGCATGGCTAGGCCTGAGGAAATGCCCATCACCATTAAAGTACATATTTTTCATTACTGGATGCCTAGAACTCCTGGATTCTGTCTTCCCATGAAGAGTGCCCAACATCCACTGACAAAATTTGCTTTGTCTGAACTCAGTTTGTCTAAAGTGGCCATGCTCCAGGAATTGACCATGTCTTTTGTTGGATGTGTTAATATCATGGATTAAGCTCCATAGTTGGTCTCAGTCCAGTGGCTATTTCCATAGACCTAGGAAAGAGTTAATTAATCCAGTGCTTACAGGAGAAACTTATTCCTTTACCTACAAATCATTACTTGAAAGGGTAGGCATACTTCAACATTGTTCTCATTTACCAAAAAATTAAAATCTAAATGTGATTCTGTTGAGTTGTTGCTATTTTCATGGCATGATTACAATATCTTTCTATATTATTTGCTGGAGAAAATTTATACTGTATCTGATTCTCATAATCTTCATTTTATGTACTCCTTTTGTCACTTATAATTCATATAAATTTATCATCTTAATAGCAGCAAACTATTCTAGGGATAGAAGATTTGACCATTCCAATTTGTTCTTCTTTTACTGTACAGGAAAATCCTAGCAAAACCCTATAAATGAACCTTATAGTTTGAAAAGTCCCCAGTAAAATGCCAGCAAATTCAATCTAGCAAACCTTAAAAACAATACCAAACTGTAACCGTAGAGATGGTTCTTAAGAACGCAAGAAATTTTACTATTAGAGAAATCCATTATTATAATTAATCTTATCAATAGAGTAAATGAAAAAAATTTTATTTTCTCCATAAATGCCCCTCAAAAGGGCATTGATTTAATATGTTACTGATAAAAAATCTTAATGAAACCAATAAAGAAGGCTAATTACATAAAATTATAAAGGTTATTTATTTGAAACAAAGATTAAGTATTTCATTTAATTGTAAAACACTGCATATTTTCATTAAAATGAGAAGCAAGAAAATTAAATATTTATTATTTTTTTCAAAAGTCTAACAAATGTAATAATAGGGAATAAAATTAAGTAAAGTGATCAGAAAAGGGAAGTTAAATCCCAATTTGTCTACTCTAAAAATTTAAGAGAATGTGAGTTTCTGCTGTGGATCAGTGGTAACGAACCCAACTGGTATTCATGAGGATGCAGGTTCAATCCCTGGCCTCACATAGTGGGTTAAGGATCCAGCATTGCCATGGGCTATGGTGTAGGTTGCAGACATGGCTCAGATCTGGAATTGCTGTGGCTATGACATAGGCAGCTGCTGCAGACCTGATTTGACTCCTAGCCTGGAAGCCTCCATGTGCTGCTGGTGTGGCCCTGAAAAGAAAAAAAAAAAAAAAAATTTAAGAGAATCAACTGAAACAAAAGAAGCTATTGGAATTGTCAAAAGTTCCATACGGTATCTACTTTAAAAACAAATACAGAAAAATAAAGTGTAGTTATTTGCTGTAATCAATTTTTTTTAAAATAAGGAAGAAAAACACATTTTTCTTAGTAGCAACTCTAAAACAGAAAATAACTAAAAATAAATATGAAATGTATTAGACCACCTTGAAAAAAACTATAAAATAATTTGGAAGATGAGATTGAACAGGGAAATGTTCTAGACTCCTTGACAAAAAGAATCAAATAGGCATGACTATGTTCCAATAAAACTTTATTTACAGTAATAGGAAGTGGGACAGAGTTGGCTCGCAGACAGTAGTATGCCAACGCCTACAGTAGACCTTCCACGGCTTGTTTCCTGCTGTATTCTAGATGCACCTAGAAGCAAGTTTGGAATATGCGAGATGCTCAACAAATATATGGTGAACAACTAGAGAAAGGACAACCCACAAAAAAAGAAATTAAAATCAACAATAAAACATACAAAATTGTTCAACCTCACATAATGAAAGGAAAGCAAATTAAAGTTACAGCTTAATGTTTTCTGACTCAGATTCACAAGGTTTATTTGTTTCTTTAATGATTATCCTTAAATTTGGTAAGAATATAGGCTCCTGCACAGCCTCATATGCTGTTGATAGGCTTTTTCATTCTTTTATCTTTACTTAAATTATGCAGAGAAGAGTGCAGCAAATCATAGAAGATTATCTGTATATTCACTCCCTAAATCAGCAGTTCTCAAAATGTCAGTCTCGTTCTTAAAAGTGACTGAGAACCCCCAGAAGTTTTGTTTATTAATGTTTATAATGTTTACCATATTAGAAATTAATAAATATTTAAAATATTTAATTCATTTAAAATAGTAATAATAAACTCATGTGACAATATAGCATTTTTATGGCAATAACTATTTCCAAAGCCAAAAAAACCAGTTTTGAGATGAATGGCATTGATTTACACTTTTACAAATCTCTATAATAATTGGCTTAAAAGAATTCAACTGGATCCTCATATCCACTTTTTTTTTTTTTTTTGGTCTTTTTACTATTTTGTGGGCCGCTCTCGCGGCACATGGAGGTTCCCAGGCTAGGGGTCGAATCGTAGCTGTAGCCACCGGCCTACGCCAGAGCCACAGCAACGCAGGATCCGGGCCGCGTCTGCGACCTTACACCACAGCTCACGGCAACTCCGGATCGTTAACCCACTGAGCAAGGGCAGGGATCGAACCCTCAACCTCATGGTTCCTAGTCGGATTCGTTAACCACTGCGCCACGACGGGAACTCCCATATCCACTTTTGAATTCATTCTGTTGTGGTATGGTTTTGGTTGAAGTATGTGAAGAAAATCAATCCCCAAACAATTATGTAATTGGAAAAGAGAAGTGTATTTTAATAGCCTTTTCTGATAACTGAAAATTCTGCTTTGATATTACACCAAAATTCAATAAATGGTAGTTTCTAAAAGGGTAGTGACAACAAGGAATCTGAAACCATGTCACTGAACTTTTCAGACTCTGTGGCATTAAAAGCCATTCATTTATCTTGCACTTTGAATGGATCTTTTACTCATGCATGATTTTGTAACATCATGCATTGACCATTTGGAAATACTGGTTCACTGAGGAATACAGATCTTTCTGATATAGACACATTTCATGGCAATAGTCAAGATTCTAGATGGGCAATGGGATCCTACTGTACAGCACAGGGAAATGTGTGTTATTGGGTCACTTTATTGTACAACAGAACTTGATGAAACATTGTAAATCAATTATACTTTAATAATAATTTTAAAATTTTTTAAAGATTTTATGATTAAACCTACACTGATCTCAGAAAAGTCTTTATTAGGAATCTGCCAAGCCCACAGTAATAAATTTAAGTTTTCCACTTATGTTTATAAAAAATTCTAATTTTTACTTGCAAGCTTGAATTTTCTCATGGGCAGTGATTATGGCTGGTCATTTTCCTTGAAGTGACAGACTCTTCACCTGAATAACCATAATTTGTTTCTTACTCATTCCTTCAAGAAAAATGAAAGAGAAAGGGAGAAAGCAGGTATTTCACAGTTCAATCACACAAGCACTTTCTCCAGAGACAACAGTCATACATGGAACAGGAGTGCCATGTGCATACTTGCGCATATACATACCTGCTATTTTGTCATTCAGAGTATTATTTTAAAAGCCTTCAGGTGATGGATTTAATTAAAATAAGCATTACTGCTTCATCAAGGACATATTTGAATGAAACTGTCTTGTTTGTTTGGTGTTTCTACAAGTGCATGGGGTGAACAATGCGGTTCCTTCTCACTTAGTTGGAGCCTCTGCCTTGGTTTGTGCTGTCGCCACAGTTTTACCCACCATGGATCATGCACATCAGTGCAAGTCAACACAGTGGAAAAGACAAATAATGTCTTAGTATTTTTTTTAATTTATTTTTTATTGTTATTTCCCCTAACACACTTTTTTTTTCCCACTGTACAGCATGGGGACCCAGTTACACATACATGTATACATAATTTTTTTCTCCCATTGTTGTGTTGCGTTGTATCTAGACATAATTCTCAGTGCTACACAGCAGGATCTCATTGTCAATCCATTCCAAGAGCAATAGTTTGCATGCGTTAACCCCAAGCTCCCAATCCCTCCCACTCCCTCTCCCTCCTTCCCCCTCCCCCCGGGCTATTCTCCAAGTCCATGATTTTCTTTTCCTGTGGAAAGGTTCATTTGTGCTGTATATTATATATCAGATATGAGTGATATCATATGGTATTTGTCTTTCTCTTTCTGAATTATTTCACTCAGTATGAGAGTCTCTAGTTCCATCCATGTTGCTGATGTCTTAGTATTATTATAAAAATAATTTTGACCTCAGGGACATCCTGCAGTAGACTTGGCCCCCCCAGAGGTCCTCATGCTCCACTTTGAGACCTGTGCCCCTGATTTGACAAATGTTAACATTTTGCCTTGTTTGCTTTGAAATTGTTTATCAAAAAATAAAATATTATAGATCCTGGGAGTTCCCTGGTGACCTAGTGGTTAAGGACCTGGTATTGTCACTTCTGTGGCTCAGGTCACTTCTGTGGCACAGGTTTGATTCTTGGCCTTGGGATTTCCACTTGCCAAGGATATGGCCCAAAAAGGATATTATAATGGAGAAGAATGTGAGGAAAAAAACGTATATGTGTGTGTATACATGTATATATATGCATGATTGGGTCATTTTGCTGTACAACATAAATCAACAGAACATTGTAAATCAATCATAATAAAAAATTTTTAAAAGATATTATAGGTCTAGATAAAACTTCTACACCTCTTCCCTCAGTGTTCTTTTCCAGAGATTCCCCACTGTATTGAAGTCAGTGTACCCTTCCTGAATGAGGTTTTATACTTTCCCTATGTGTATAAACACAACAGTATATTTTTGTGATTCTTTTTTATTTTACATAAACAAGTTCATTCTGTATGTATGCTTTTACCAAGTGCTTTTCATTCAGTATTGCACCATTTTGTTTTTGAGAGTGATCTCTGTCGATATCATCCAGTTGGTAGGTTTTACCTACTCATCTCTTTGTTCCTGTGTTGATGGATATTTAGATTATGTCCAGCTTTTAATTTTTGTGAATATCTCCTTAAACATGTCGCTTTAGGTTGTGTGCCATCATGTGAAATTTCCAAGGGTAAATGTATGCACGAAAGTCAGTTTTACTTTTCTGTATTGCTGAATTGTCTCCAACACGGCTTTACCAATTTATGGCCTAATGTAGCCTTTTCTGTCTGAGAGCTGTTGGCAATGTATGTCAGACACTTCAAGAGAAAACATCACTCTTGAACCAGAAATTCCAATTCTAAAAATTGGTCATGAGTACAATGAGTACAAAGTTTTTTTTTACAAAGGTGCCTATGGCATTGATATTTATAGAGTGGAAAATCTTGACAACAGCTTCTAGATGCCTAATAATAGGTGATTAGTTAAATACATTGTAATATCTTTTAATGGACTATTATGTTATTTTATATTCTGATTTTGTTTATTGTTATTTTATATAATTTTATTTATCAAAATAGGTGATAGGAGTTCTGTTAATTTTTGTGTGTTAATTTTTGTGTGTATTTTTTTAATTTGTGTTTTCGAAGAAACATGTTATTACAGAAAAAAAAGGAAGAAAGGAAGGAAAGGAGGGAAGGAAGAAGGGCGGAAGGAAGGAAAAAGGGAGGGAGGGACGGCAAACTGTAGGTTAGAAACTAGATCTTGGAACCTCATCCCAAACTAAGTTTCAGAAAAGGCAAAATAATAATAATAATAATAATAGGGAGTTCCCATCATGGCTCACTGATTAACGAATCCGACTAGGAACCATGAGGTTGCAGGTTCGATCACTGGCCTCACTCCATAGGTTAAGGATCCAGCATTGCTATGTGGTGTATGTCATAGACGTGGCTCTGATCGCGCATTGCTGTGGCTGTGGTGTAGGCCAGAGGCTATAGCTCTGGATTAGACCCCTAGCCTAGGAACCTCCATATGCCTCGGGTGCGGCGCTAGAAAAGATAAAAAGAAGAAAAATAGAGTATTACCCAAAGCTGACACTGCATAGGAGTCATTTGAGAACTTGTTGCAACCCTTAGAGATTTTGATCTGGTGGGATTGGGGATCCAGGAGACCCTGAAATACATAGACCTCACACCTTAAAAACATTAATGAAAAATAAGGAGTTTTGTCATTTTCAGTACCCAGCAGGTAAAAGAGACGGTTGCTGGGGACAGGTCTGCTCGTGCCCCTCTGATAGAGGCCTGGAGCTGGCACCTTGGTAACCGCATCCTGAAAACCTGCCCCGGACTTTGCTTTCTCCTTGGCATTGGCAGCCTGCCCTGATGCAGGCAAGGTCAAAACTGCAGGTGGTAGCTCCAGGTGTTTCTCTTCGGTTCTCTCCCATCCCACTTTGCTTTGTTTTCTGGCACCTGGGGCACTTGCTCTGTTGAGCAGAGCCTCACAAATTTGAGCATCAGAATTTTTCAAGCTATGTATTCCTGACTATCAACCTGAGAGCTTCAGATTCCATAGGTTTGTGGTGGGGCCCAGGAATATGCATTTGTAACAAGCATCCAAGTGATACAGAAGCTGCTGGCCTGTGGACCGCAGAGGACAAGCCAATCAGGGACTCAGGGGCTGAACAATAAAATGTTATTCACTAGAATTTCTATTTAGAAATGCACATGTGGCTGCAGTAGTAGTAATAGCATTGCTAGTGGCAGCGGTAATAATTAGAAGAAAAAGAGCAAGATTAATAATAACAAAAATAAATACCTGAGGACCATTTTTATTTCCGTGTTTTGACCAAAGTCTTGAACACGATCTTGCCAGAAGAGAGACAAGATTTCAGGTGCAAAAACAGTATGAAATCCCAAATTTCAAAAATAGCTTTTTAAATGGATGTTACATTTTCAGTGAAAGCAGGGTCTTTAAAAACATACCAGACCTTATGATCCAGAAAAAGCTGTTTCTTTTCCTCCTGCAGGGTATTATTTATCTTTGGCTAATAGATTCAGCCAAGCCATTTTTATGGCCTCACATGTTATCAAAAAAAAGTGTTTTTATTGCTCAATCTAACTACCTCCTTTCTCAACCTATTGCATTAATCCTGCCTTTGGAGGCCAAGTATAAACTAAAGTCTAGATAAAAGGGATTTTTTTTTTAAACCCCATTTGTGTTTTTCCTTTCTGTGTTAAATTATGAATACGGTAATTGGCTGTTAATGAGATGTAAGTGCTGTAGCCTCAGACACATTGGGTTACTAATGTCTCTGCACCATTTTCATCTGGTCCTCATTTTCCAAACACCAGACCTATAATTATGCCAAAACTTACCCAAGCCAGAGAATAGTTTGTTTTTCCCTGTTGCTACCTACAGACCATAAAGTTATGGAAAGCAGACATGCAAAACTAATTTTAACCCCACAGTGAAAATTCTGAGGGGCAACTCAATAAGATATAATTAAAGGTGTATGAATCATAGATTTCAGAGATCACTGAAACAATCTAAAAAGGATCTGATTCAGCTGTTGGGCTGAATGTATCAACCCCATTTTGCAGATGAATTAGCCATGGTTCAAAAAACTAAAGCACAGATGAAGCCGAGATTTGAACTGGAGATCTGACTCTGTGCCTTGTTGAGGGGGGTTGGCAGCTATTTTTTGCGTCTCTGAAGGGTGTTTTTTTTGTTCTTTGGTTTGTTTTATTGCAGCCTACCTTGAACTCTTTCATTACCTGGTTGCATGTTTTTCATGTGCTTTTAAAGCTTAAAACTCTTTGATTTGTGCACTATCTTTCAATGGCCATGTCCTTGCACCAGATATTTTGATATCTTACATTTACATGGGTACCTGAGTGACAAAGACCCATGCATTTTGTTTTGTGTAAAAAAGTCCAAGTCTCATGTTTGCATTGAAAATGTCAGTCTTTGTTTCCACTCAGCGCTAATCTTTCTAAAAATGTCCCTCACACTGAAGGACATCCAAAAGGCAGTAACTTATTAGATCCTTGGGTTCAGATTACAAATGTGTCTGACTAGCTCTGTGTCGAAGTTCAAATTACCTCGGAATTATTTTAAATATTTGTACAGGAACACTGATTAGTTTACTAGCGTGTTGCCTCATAACCCTCCGCTAATAACCACCTTGGACTGTGATTGTTAATGGGCTCCAGCGAGCTCTCGGCAAAGGTAATTGCTTCGGCGTTTGGCGCTGTCGTCCGATGTCTTTACTCCAGGACTCGGAAGCGTTGATTCAGAAAAGGAATTTGAAACTGATCTTGAAAACTGACTTTATTCTTTGCACCGAAGAGTTGAAAAGGAAGTTCTGATGAGGTAATGTCCTTCCCCACCCGCTTTGGTAGTTGTAATCCTGGAGAAATAGTAACTGGAGACCAGTAGCATGATGTTGGGGAGAGATTGCTGGTGTGGGCGTCAAGATACCTGGGATTTAGTTCTGGCTCTTTCAACTCATGACCTTAGACGAGTCATTGAGTTTCCCTGGGCATTGGTTTCTATAAATGAGAAAGTGACACAGGCCATGGGTGAGCTGTATATTCTGCCAAGAGAAGCCAAACTAGAGAGCAGACAACAGATCCAGGGAAGACCCCCACCTCCCATTTCTCTTACCTTTGGGCAGAGCTGGCTTCCTGGGTGCAAACCCGGGCAGTCACACCAGCCCCCTGCTCAGCAGGGCTCTGTGCCGGCTCCAGAACATTGCTGTTACCATTTTGAAAGTATTATTAATTTTTCAACAAGGGTCCTGCATTTTCATTTTGCTCTGAACCAGACAGGTTATGTCCTTGGTCCTGCCTTTCAGTAATACATTTCTTACAAGTATGTTTATCAGCTGGAAAAAGGAGTCACCTTGAATTTGTCACTTTGGCCACCATTGTATCTTTTGGGTAGTCTGGGAGAGCCAAATATAAAGGTGGATTTGAGGGTTATTTTCATGATCTGAGTTTTTGTGGGCTTTGAGCTTTTTAATTTTTTAATTAAAATTGTATTGAAGTATAGTTGATTTGCAGTGTTTCAGGTGTACAGGAAAGTGATTCAGTTGTGTGTGTGTGTTCTTTTTCAGATTCTTTTGCATTATGGTTTATCACAAAATATTGAGTATAGTTCCCTGTGCTATATAGTAGATTCTTGTTGTTTATTTTATATATAGTAGTGTGTATATATGTGTGTGTATGTGTGTGTGTGTGTGTACATAGTAATCTGAGTTTTTATTGTCTATATTTTCCTTCTTCCATTCCTCCTTGCCCTACCTCAATCCCATTTTTAAAAAAATAAGAGTTAGTTACTGGTATTTATCACTAAGTGTTTTCAGTGTCTTGCTAGAACCACGTAATCACCTGTAGTGCAATATAGAGGACTCTTGACAGACTGGAGAGGAGACTTCTTTTCCACCAGGAGGGGCTTTGTTCTAACCAAGTTAGCTTCTCTCCCCTCTGAGGGTAGGACAGCCACTTCAGACTGGAAGAGATCAATTCTCTATGAAAAGGGACTTGGAGTTCCCATCGTGGCTCAGTGGTTAACAACCTGATGAGTATCCATGAGGATGCAGATTCAATCCCTGGCCTTGCTCAGTGGGTTAAGGATCCGGCGTTGCCCTGAGCTGTGGTGTAGGTCACAGATGTGGCTCGGATCTGGTGTTGCTGTGGCTGTGATGTAGGTCAGCAGCTGCAGCTCTGATTCAACCCCTAGCATGGGAACTTCCATACGCCATGGGTGCAGTCCTAAAAAGACAAAAGACAAAGATAAGAAAAGAAAAAAAAAAAAGGGACTTGCTGTATGTGTAAAATGCATATCCATGCAAGGCCAGCTTGATTGTACACATCAACATGGATAAAAATTATTCTGTGATTGCAAGGAAAGTATGTTTCCTTGGTTTTTTCATTATTGCATACCAGAGATGGAAGAGCACAAAAGACAGAGGGAAAGTGTTTCTAGGTACCCAGTGACCACTGGATGTGGTTTTACAATGAGTCTGCTTTCAGAAGCTTGGAGGAGATCTCTAAGCAACTAAGCTGCCAATTGACATATTATATCCATGATAATAAATTGCTCTGATGGGCTACTCCAGAGTATGTTTGTTCAAAGCGTTGAAAATGCCAAAACAATCCTCAAACACTTTTTTCTTTTACAAATGTAGTTTTCATAAGCTTCCAAAAAACTATCTTTTTTCCCTCAGTCCATAAAGCTTTATTCTATTTACTTAAACTTGAAAGCAGCTGACTTTTAATTATATTAACAGTATTTGAATATTTTCAAGTATTTAGTCTTTTCCCTTCATAAAACTGAATTTAAGTGACAGCATGTAGGTTGAGTTCTAAGTTCTGCCCCAACTTTCTACTTACAGATTTGAAAACATGTCATTTTTATTTTTTTTAATTTTTATTTGTTCCATTATAGTTGATTTACAGTGTTCTGCCAATTTTCTACTGTACAGCATGGTAACCCAGTCACACATACATATATACATTCTTTTTCTCACATTATCCTCCATCATGCTCCATCATAAGTGACTAGATATAGTTCCCAGTGCTATACAGCAAGATCTCATTGCTTATCCATTCCAAAGGCAATAGTTTGCATGTATTAACCCCAGATTCTCAGTCCATCCCACTCCCCCTTGGCAACTACAAGTCTGTTCTCCAAGTTCATGAGATTCTTTTCTGTGGAAAGTTTTATTTGTGCTATATATTAGATTCCAGATATAAGTGTTATCATATGGTATTTGTCTTTCTCTTTCTGACTTACTTCACTTACTATGAGAGTCTCTAGTTCCATCCATGTTCTTTTTTATGGCTGAGTAGTATTCCATTGTGTATATGTACCATATCTTCTTAATCCATTCACCTGTCAATGGAACAGTCTAAACAGTTTTGCTTGTTTCCATGTCTTGGCTATTGTGAAAGTCATTTTTATTTTTTAAATCACACAGTGTGTGTTTTGATTCAAATTATGCTTAAAAAAAGGAAGAAAAGAATTGGTCACATTATTATTATTATTATTATTTTGCTTTTTAGGGCAAAATTGCAGTATGTGGGGGTTCCCAGGCTAGAGGTCAAATCGGAGCTATAGCCATTGGCCTACACCACAGCCATAGCAAAGTGGGATCCAAGCTGCATCTGCAACCTACACCACAGCTCATGGCGATGCTGAATCCTTAACCCATTGAACAAGGTCAGGGATTGATCCCACATCCTCATGGTTCCTAGTTGGGTTCATTAACCACTGAGCCACAAAGGGAACTCCAAGAATTGGTCAACTTTTAAAGGAAATGCACTTGGTCATTCAGTGTTCTCTATCTGGCTGGTACTGATAACCAGCAAAGCAATAGTCCCAAATTCCATTTTTGGATTCCTTGTATCCAATGCATTGAATCATTCCAGCAGCAAACTGGTAGTTTTGAAAGTGTGGGATTTTAGATGGAAAGAAAAAAGTAAAACTCCTCAAATAATTAGGTGAAAGGTTCAGTTTTATGCATTTTTTTCAGAATGAATAAACCTTTTGACCACTAGTTTACCGTGATTCAAAATAAGAGCCATAGAAGCTGAAATATACAGTTACTTATGAACTGAGAAGAAATCAGAAGTTCAGGGATACACCCAGTGAGAGCATCATATTTATCCTCAGTAACCTCCAGGAGCTTTTTCTCAGTTGTGTTGGTCTCTCCTCTTCAGTGATCGCAAAGGTCTCTGGGTCCTGCCCACAGAAATTCTGATGTCATTGCTGTAGAGTATGGCCCAGGCACTGGGATTTGAGAAGTCCCCCAGGTGATTTTAAGAGGCAGCCAGGACTGAAAACCAAGGTCTAGGATGAGGAGAGGGTTTTTTAAATATATAATTAAACATATTAAATATATATTAAACATATATTAATACAATATATATGATATGTAATAAATAGCTTTATTGAGCTATAATCACACACTATACCATTCATCCATTTAAAGTGTACAAGTCAATGGGAGTTTCCACTGTGGGACAGTGAGTTAAGGATCCAGCATTGCTGCAACTGTGACATGGATCTGCAACTCAGATTAGATCCCTATGGCATATCTATATGCCATAGGTGCAGCAAAAAAAAAAAAAAATACTGTACAAGTCAATGATTTTTAATATGTTCACAGAGTTGCATCACCATCACCACAATCAATTTTACATTTTGTCACTCCTCAAAAAAAGTCCATTAGCAGTCATTCCTCATTTTTCCTCACCCCCACCCCAGCCATAGGCAACCACTAGCCTGCTTTCTGTCTCTGTGGATTTACCTTTTCTGGGTATTTCACGTAAGTGGCATCATGTGATATGTGGCCTTTTGTGACTGTCTTCTTTCACTTGGCATAATGTTTACAGGATTCATTCATATAAATTATATACCATGTATCATTACTTCATTCCTTTTTATTGCCAGATAATATTCCATTGTATGGATCTACCACATTTGGTTTGTCCATTCACCATTTTGTGGCTATTTGGGTTGTTCTACATTGTGGCTATTATGAATAATGCTGTTACAAACATTGTGAAACAGTTTTTACATGACTATGTGTTTTTATTTCTCTTGTGTTTATATCTAGGAGTAGAAATTACCGAGCTTTATGGTGATTTTATGTTTAACTTTTAAGGAACTGTCAGATCATTTTACAAAGCAGCCACTCCATTTTCTATTCCCATTAGGAGCACATGAGTTTTCCAATTTCTCCACAACCTCTTCAATTTGTTGTTATTTCTGTTTTTGTCAATAGCCAAAAATGGCCAATTTCAGCACACACAATTCAAACACACATTAAGAAATGGGTGTGAAGTGGTATCTCTTTGTAATTTTGATCTGTGTTTCCCTCATGGCTAATGACATCAAGTATCTTTTCATGTGCTTAATGTCCATTTGTATATCTTTGAAGAGGTGTGTTTAGATCCTTTTCCCATTTTCTGATCAAGTTGTGTTTTTTCATTATCGAGTTGTACAAGTTCTCTATATAGTCTAGATACAAGTTTCCATATAAGAAATATGATCTGCAAATATTTTCATCCACATAGTGGGTTGTCTTTTCACTTTCTTGAAGGTCTCCTTTGAAGCACAAAAGTTTTTAATTTTATGACATCAATTTCTTTTTGCTCTGTGGTTAGGCTTTTGGTATTCTATCTGAAAAGGTTTTGCATCACCCCGGGGAATGGAAATCTCCTATACTTTCTTCTAAGAGTTTTGCAGTTTTAGCTTTTACATTTATGGCTGTAATCCACTTTGAGTTAGTTTTTCTATACAGTGTGAGGAAGGGGCCACCTTCATTCTTTGGATGTGGATATCCTAGAATAAGTTTTTAAAATCATGCCTCACTGATAGTCAATGAACATTTGCTGAAAATCAGCTGCGTGATGAACTTCATGGGTCTTGGCACATGAAGCATCCATAGCAGACATGGATCACCAGAGAATTCCAGATTCTTTCTGCTCTACCCTAGTGAGCCCATACAGTAGTTAAAAGACTAAACATGCATCTGGAACTACCCAAGAACACTTTTACGCAGTCTCTGGTCCAAGGTTGCCCTACAGGGGGCCAGTCCGGAATTAAGGAAAGAGTAATATCAATCATGAAAGGTCTCTGAAGGAGTTGAGTTCACTTTTCTACCCTGATCTGTTGTGATCTACACAAATACTTAAATTACAGTATGTGACCTCTAAATCAGGAAATGCCTGGATGAATGCTATGCTGCTATTTGAGGATGTTTCATTGCTTTCTTCTCTTTCCTGTTTGAATGCAATAAGGCCCCTTCCTGAAAACCATCAGTCAGAAATTATTTTGGGGAAGGTTATGAAGATGTCTTATCTAAACATGCTTAAGAAAGGAGCAGATAAACCATCCCTTCAAAAGTCCCTTGAGTGAAATATTGTCCAAAGTGGAGGGGAGTATTATCTGCATCCAAAGTTCTGTGCTGTTATATGGGTGACAGGTAGGATTAAGAACAATTCCACCAGTAGGTAGAGAAATTGCCATCAGTCAAGCCACTGGACTAAGAATAGAAGTTTAAGAACAAGTTAAGTTCCTTCCCCCCTTCAGCTTTGAAAGTATTGATTCTCATGCGCAGAGGTTCATGTTCCATAAAACTGCCTCTCCATGCTTGTGTAGGAAGGGAACAGATATGACAAGGGTCTTCATGCATGCTTACCATTGAACTTTAACAGAGCCTGTCAGTGTATGCTTTCGAGGACTGTGTTAAAACTTCCATCACTTCCCATAAATCTCCTATGCAAATACCATTTTATCCCAATATGGCAGCAAGGAAGGCAGGCACAGAATCACAGAGACCTTAGTCCAAATCCTGGCTCTGTGACACCATGTATGTAATTTTCAGTAAAGTATTTAAATTCTTTGAGTCTCATTCCCCTCTTCTAAATTATAGGAATGTAGAAATATTAATTAATGGTCATCATTGGATAAACTGAGATAACAAAAATAAAACCCCTGGCCCAAGTTGGGAGATCTACATTTTATTCCTTTCTCGCCTTTAATGCCAAAGATATGGTGGGCCTCCAATTTCAAAATGCATATTTTAGGCCTTAAATCCAAAGAATGAAAAGGATTGTTAATCACAATGGAGTTTGAATTTCTGCTTGGACATGTCAGATCCTTCTCCATATCATTCTCTTCTTTCATTGGTCTGAAAGCCCTCATTTCTTGGCAGGCTATAGGACCTCACTTCATGGGGTCTTCCTGCCACCCTAAGAAAAACATTGCTACTGTCCATGACTTTGGTGATCCATCAGCATTCCAGGGAACTGTCCAGCTGTTTGAAACAGCAGGGATTTCTTTTCTTTGGTGTGGATATGCAAAGATGAAATGCAGCTGCCCGTTCTTGGAAAAGCTTTCTGGGTCTATATCTTTTGATTAAGTGTTGGAATGTCTTATGATCTTGTCTGTGCACTCACCTCCACCAAGAGCCTCCAGAGTTTGTTTATGCAAATATTTCTTGGCCACAAAGCTGAAGCTAAGCCCATTTCCCTAAGATGCTATTTTTTTTGGCGGGGGGGGGGGATGTCATTTTTCATATTTGTTTGACTGTCAGTGGGAGGAAGCATTCATCATGACAAGTGTGTGTGGCCCCATTCAGAGGAGGCTACCTTAAGGAGGCATGGGATCTGGCTTTGTTCTTCAGCTGACCTTGGGTGTTTATTCAGTCTCAAGCACTTCTACTACCTCTGCAGGAAATGGAAGTCCTGATCTTTTCTTCCATGGGCCTTCCTGTAATGTCTTAAAGATCATCCGTAAGACAATAGGCATGAAGGATTTCACTCCAAGAACAATGAACACGTTCAAGTAAGGGTGTCTCTATTATTTGTATTCCTGTGGAATTCAGTCCAGTTATTCTCTGTAAAAAAATTTGTAAGTTTCCCTAATGATGTGTCAAAAACTGCGAGAGTTAAGAACTCTATATGAATAAGCATCAAAAGAAATAGTAATTCAATAAAGAATTTAGCATTTATTTTTATTAGGCCACATTATATGTCCTTTCTTAAAACTTTGTGGATATAAGTAGATATATTTTAAAAGTAGAATAGGCAGTTCTCTGATGGCCTAGTGAGTTAAGGATCCAGCATTGTCACTTCTGTGGCTCAGGTTACTGCTATGGCACAGGTTTGATCCCTGGCCCAGGAACTTCAACATTCCATGGGCATAGCCAAAACAAATAGTAGAATAAACCATTTATTTTTTTCATATCAAGAGATCAGAGGCATAAATAAGTTCCAAGCAGTATATGTTCCAAAGCTCTGAAAATCCTTTCTGGAATTTGCCCTGGTATATATAAATCTAGACATGTAAGTACAGACATTACTCATATAACTATAAACATGTAAAGTCCAAACTATTTGATACTGCAGGGCAATCAGTTATAAGTTAAGACATTTTAATACACCCCCTGTATCTACTGGAGTTCAGCACATCCCCCTGAAAAATATAGGACTTGGCTTTGTAATAGGAGAAAACAAAAAAAAAAAGCCATGGAGAGTTATTTGAGGACGATTTACAGTTGAATATAACTTTAACTTTTTGGGTGGAGAAGTCCATAGTGTTACTTTAGATTAAATCTAGAATTCTCATCAGGAAAAAAACTAGCCCAACCCTAAATCCTTTGACAAAATAAAACATTACATATTTTTTCCAAGATTGAAAGAAATGGGGGTTTCCAGTTTAAACAAAATCTTATGTGTGATTGTAAGACTCAGGTAAAAAGATGCACATAAAATTGCTTTGGAAATGACAACATACTTAGCAGGGTCCCAGGGGGTTCCTAGAGCCTAGTAGTAAGGAGTCTAGCTTTGGAGCCAGATGCTGTGTGTCCCAATTCCAGCATGACCGGTCTTGTATGAATTACTTAGTCTGCATCCCAGTGTCCACATTTGTAAAATAGGGATCACAGAAATTCCCACCAGCCCATGTAAAATTCTCAGGATAATGCCTGGCAACTAATGCTGGTGATGATGATGAAAGTGATGAGGAGGATGCAAATGTATTTGGGGAAAATGAGAGTACAAGAGAAAAAGTATTTGTTTTTGAATATGGGCGCTAGACCAGCTGACCCTCACCATTTAAAGAAGAGTAAAGAGGATATCAGAAATAAATTAGGTTTGGAATTAGACTGGAAAGATATACCCAGTTAATAAATATATTCTAAGTCAAGACAATTGTCTTTCTTGATACTGATAGAAATATTATTAGCAGCATTTAACATAGTTTAAAAATAAAACAGTTGGAGCCATTATTGCTCCAAATTCACAATGGAGCCATTACATTGCAATTTCAAAACAAAGTTGAGGAGTTCCCAATGTGGCTCAGCAGTAACGAACCTGACTAGTATCCACGAGGACACAGGTTCTATCCCTGGCCCCGCACAGTGGGGTAAGGATTTGGTGTTGCCGTGAGCTGTGATGTAGGTTGCAGACATGACTCGGATTCAGCATTGCTGTGGCTGTGGTGTAGGCTGGCAGCTACAGCTCTGATTCCACCCCTAGCCTGGGAACCTCCATATGCTGCAGGTGCAGCCCTAAGAAGAAAAAAAAAGTTGAGTAAGGAACCATGGTCTCTGGATTTAATAGCAGGTTTCACAGAGATTATGAGATGACAATGTGGGATAATAAACATTTTTATTGCTACATGTATGAGATCATGGCATCATTCAACAATGGTAGACAAAATAGCCTGCCTCCAAGAAGAGAGGGGCGTCTCTCCACAAGACCTTTTCCAAAGCTGAGCTATGGTTATTCTTGATGCCTCTGACCATATTTTGCCACCCATTTTCTAAGACAATGGCCAAATATTCCCTCCTGGAAAGCTAGACCCACTTGGGCCTTACCTTCATGAGGCTGTGATGCATGTCACAGCAGACATAGACCCTAGAGAGCAGCTCTGTCATTCTCCAAAGAAGCTTCCGAAGGCCAAGCAGCTCTCCCACCCACCCAGCCCCACTTGCTCCACAGCTGCCTCTGCCCAGCTGGACAATGCACCTGACTTCTGCCTGGGATACCCCTGCCCTCCTTAGTGTCACAGGCTGGGGTAAATGGCCCCCCGCACAGATTCAGCTTGGCTTCTCCACCAGCTGAGGGAGATTGCGGGGCTGTCTCAGATCTGCCAAAATTATTCCAGCAACACTTGGCAAAAGCCCAGGCTGTGAGTTCTTCACACTAAAAATGCAGAATTGGGGTCGATGTTCTTACTATGCTTGTCTTAATGCCAGGAGTTTAAAAATAATATATATATACATTATATATATTCAGGGAAAGGACCAGGAAGCAGCTGGGCAGCCAGACTGAGAGGCTGGATAAAAACAGAGCAGCTGTGTTGATCTTAAGCCTGAGCTGGCTGCGTAACCCTTGATTTCTTTGAACTCTAGGCCTGAGGATTCAGGGCCATAAAACAGAGCTAACAAGTGTTGAGCTATCTGATTGCTTGCAAGACATAAAGAGTAGAGTTGATTGTTAAGCAGTTTGCAAATGGAAAGTATTGCAGAAATGCTTATAATAATAAAAGGCTAATTATAGCACTTTCTCAGGTTCTGGGACTTCTGTAATGGGAAGGATGGTACGTGCAAGACCCAACACATCTATCAAAGACTGGCAGCATGTCTACAAAAGTAAATACTCTGTTGCATATGGTGATATCTCATCTGCTGATCCACATAATAAGTCTTGCTGGACAGCTGCTTGAGGTGAAGATAAGCAAAGCAAGCATGAGAGTGAGTGAGTGTTTGACAGTCATTTATGCACAGGTATAGAAACCTAAAGCAGGTTTCAGCTGGAGAATTGAGAGGGCATCTCATGCCTGTTGGTATCTTATGGTTAATAAAGTGCCTAGCATTCTGCCTGGCACAGAGTAACTGACAGTATATCATTGGTTCTTTCCTCTGCCCCTAGAGTTTTGTCTCCGTGGGAGATGGCTTGGGGAGGGGTCATAGGGAACTGTGGGTGCGAAGAGCACAGTGTCTAAACAAAATCAGTGGGTTTGCCAGGCACATGCAGCTCAGAGAGTCTATCTCTAGTTCCTCCTTCCTACCAGATCATCAACTCTTTGTCACACCTACGAAGACATTTTTGAATTGTCATTGGTTACCTTTTATTCTGTGAGAGCCACAGAAATGCCTGTTGACTCACCTGTGTCTCTTCTGGACATTTACAGCACTCTGGGATTGAGGTTCCCTTTAGTGAGTGCCTCACTGAACAGATTCCTACTTGTTGAGTATTGCTTATTGCTGTGGCTATTTTTATAAACATCACCAAAAGCTTTTAATCCTCTCTCCGTTGCATATATTGTTGGTGGTGAAAATTAACCTTTTGGCAGAGAGTGTAGTGAGCAAGGAAAGGGGAGTTGAGGTAGCAAGGAATCTATAGAAAGATCCTTGGGGAAAAAAACCCTTGCCACTGCATTGCATCTTGCATTCCATTAGAGAACAACGGATTAGAAACAAAGCACAAATCTGGCTGAGAACCTGAAAGGCAAGTTTCAGCATGAGTGAATTTTTAACAGCCTCAAAGGAGGGGATAAAATGAAATTCTGACAAACTTAACTACACTTCTTTCTTGAAGCATTGCCATAACAATAGAAGGTGAAATGTCAGCAGTCACCTATTATTCCGTCTAACAATCGTTGATCATTTTTCCTCAGTGGGAGCGCTTGCCCTTGTATAGTTTCGACTCTGCATTTTGACTGATGCCCAAGGACAGCAATTACTTAAGCCTTTCACCTGCACTTGGACAGCACAGCCAGGACCTGTTCTGCAATGCTAAGTCCTCCACGGGTTTGCTCCTGGTGACTTCAACCAAGCAAAGGAGTCCTGTGATATAGGCTACTTATTGCCTCTGCTTTTTAAAACCACCCAAATAACCTGTATTCATCTCTAAGCCTTGGAAACACACTATTGGTCATGTCCTCTGAAAAGGAGAACCCAACTTCTTTCTGCATGTCAGAAAAAAACCACTTCTTACATCCAAAGATCACAGAGTCTCCCTCAGAATGCACTAGAAGAGTAGGCACTGCTTGTGGTTATCACGGAGAGGAGCAGGGAGGGCCTTCTATTTAGTTCTGTTGGCTTAACAAGCATGCTTTGAACAACTGCCACATTCACCCATCTCACACATCTGCTGGGGCAGAGGTACCAAGATAGACTATTGTGAAGACCCAGCCAGCCAAAAGCTTCTGTTCTCTGGGAAAAGTCAGAAGAGGTGTGTAAGTTATTGAGGGAAGGCAGCTGACCAGGGAAGTAACCTACCTCAAGGTTAGAAACTGGAATATTAGAATCAGTCATGACCTATACAACTCCAAGGTCCTCAAGGCTAGGCAGCTAAAGGAAATGAATGGTGGGTGGATTGCCTGAGCACAATCCAAATGGAACGCCATCTCCTAACTCCAGTTCTCAGGGCCGTCTGTAGGTGCTGGCCCATTACTGCCAGGCCTTCAGCCTTTTCAAAAGAATTTGTGTTAGTGTTGACCAATAGTTCACCATCTTTAACTCCTGAAAAGTCAACAGAAAACAATTCCAAGGATGAAACATGGCTTATTGGCCAGTAGTTATTTTTCTCTGAGTTGTGGCATGTTCTGTCATAAAATTCAATACTATGTTCATTATCTTTGGCTGTCACAGGTTAGGTTCTAGGAAGCAGATTCTGAAACAGAGTTTAGCCAGGAGACGGTTTATTGGGGGTGTGATCAGTTTACTAGGAAAGAGAAAGAAAGAGCTGTGAATAGAGAAGTTTGTTGTGGCCTGTGCATGTGGATTGGAAGAAGAATTTCCAGATTCATACCAGGGTGAAAGGAAAGAAGATTTTATTGAGCATGGAGAGATGGAGAGAAAGCAGAGTTTATTGAGATTAGAGACACTGCAAGTGCAGCAGGATGACTCCCTGATAGTCAAGGAGAGCTGACAGTGAGTGCCTGGTCATGTGTGTTTTTATAACCCAGGGAGAGGAGAGGTCTTGTGATATGCCTGTTGATCTGCTAATTTGTTGGGGAAATAGAGGTCTTACAATACACTTGCTGGTTGGTTGGGGGCATATAAGGCTTCTACAGAGGTGGGATGAGGAGTGGGCCACATACCTTTCCTAGTAGGGGACAGGAAGGAGTAGGCCAAGTTGCTCAGGTTCGGGGAAGGAGCATCACAATGAAACAGGTGGGGAGGTGATAAGGGTCTGGTGATTCTTGTCTTGGCCAGAGGCTTTGAGTTCAATCTCCTTGGAGGGCCCTTGAAGCCCAACAAAGTTGAGGTGCAATGCCATCCCAGTGGAGGTCTTAGTCAACCTTCCAGGAGCACTGAGCCTGGGATGGCCCTACAGTGCTGCTCCAAGTTGAATGAAAAGGCCCAGCCTTTATATCAGTCATTGGATGTGGATTGCTTTGGGAACCCACAATGATGTTGAGGTATGAAGGATGCATCTGCTCATGTATCTGCACTGCCATCTAAAAACCAAGTCTCTTGCATACAGGGGTCACATTATGTTCAAAGTGGAGAGCTCAGTGCATGGCACCTACAGGATATCAAAAATCAAGTGTCACAAAAATGAGTGTGTCATTCCATTCCATCTCCTTATACTTAGGTTGAACCTTGATGCTTTTAAAGGAATATTCCTCAGGGCCAGCAGCACTCCCACAAGCTGGGGACCCAGAGGGCAAATCAGGTGGTACATCACAATACAGCACAGTGGTTGGTCGGCTTTTCTGCCTGTAGAGTGATGCTTCTGAAAACAAGGACTAGGTCTCCATCATCTTTGAACTGGCCTGATACCATGCTTTTGAGAAGAAATGATTATGCGTTCATTGCTTTTCCTTTCAGTCCCCTCCTTTCTCTGAGCCTTTTGCTGGCCTGCATGTTTCCCACAGAGGCTATTGGAATAGAATTCTTCAACTCACTGGGGAATTCCTAGCCCCATTATCTAAACCCAGAGCTGCACTATTGTGGCCTATAGTCCATATCTGGGGCATTTATAAGCATCAAGGTCAACCTAAGTATATGGAGATGGAATGAAATGACTCACTCATTTTTGTGACAGTTGCTTTTTGATAGCCTACAATGTGCCATGCGTTGAGCTATTCACTGTGAACGTAATGTGATCCCTGTATGCAAGAGACTTTGTTTTTAGCTGGCAGTGCTAGTGCATGAGCAGACAAATACAGGATAGGGGCCCTCATAGGTGTGGTCACAAGTGTTACCTTGGAAGGCCACTTGGATTAAAGCTACTAGTTAGAAACAATCATAATAATCTTGGAGAACAATTCACCAAGGCAATGCTGCTTGGGCCACTGAGGGTCAGGTTATAAAATCTGCCAAGGAGGTAGACTCTGCAAGACCCAGGAAATATTAGCACACATGAAGAGTGAGGAGTTAAGGACCCTGCCGTATTGTCCAGGTTGCAGGGTTCCATGGTTGTAGATTGGGAGGGTGTGAACGAATAATGGAATAATTGAGGAGAAAAATGCAAAGCACTAAGTATACACTTCTCATAATTAAGAGTTTAGTACTTAATAACTGTCTATGGAATTTATTCTTCCCTATGAAATAAGGCAAGCAGTCATTAATAGCTCATGTATGTCATGTTTTGATAAATATAATTAGAGGCATGGCCAGCGTCCTTTGCAAGGACAAAAAAAAAGAGGAAGGCTTTCATTTTAGTTGATGAGATAGGAAAATCTTCCTGAAGTGGATAATGATGATGATGATGATGATATCAATGGAAAGAATTCCTTATATGGAGGCTTATTAAGTATGAGAGTTGTTTTAAGTACTTCATCATTTCTCATTTTAACCCATCTCATTCTTTCTACAATCCTGCAATATATATACTGCTATCATCATCCTCTTTGTATAGAGAAGAGGACACTGAGGTTCTCAGAAACTAAGCAATTTGCCCAAGATTCATTTTCTGTGGTGGCCCTGGGATTTGAACCCAGGTTGTCTGAAACCAAAGTCTGGCATCTTATCACAAAACCATACAATCTCCCACTTGAAATTGATATGGAAATAAACATGGGAGAGGAAAGCATTCAAATGGAAGGAACTATTTTTCAAAGATATAATGATATTTTCAGTTTGGGGGGGGAAGCAAGAGGTTTGACAAAAGGTGAGGTGCAGAAGTGGGAGCATGGTTTAAGGATAAGTTTGCAGCATTAGATTACAATCTCTGGAGATGGCTCTAAATACCTAGCTTAGAAGTGAGAGGAGTTCCCATTGTGGCAAAAAGGAAATGAATCCAACTAGGAACCATGAGGTTGAGGGTTCGATCCCTGGCCTCACTCAGTGGGTTAAGAATCTGGCGTTGCCGTGAGCTGTGGTGTAGGCCAGCAGCTGTAGCTCCTATTCGACCCCTAACCTCGCAACCTCCATTTGCTATGGTGTGGCCCTAAAAGGCAAAAAAAAAAAATTAATTTGAAAAATTTAAAAAAAGAAGTGAGGGTTTTATTCTATGTGAAATGGGGAACGAAAGAGGGTTGTGAGCAAAGACACGGTCAAAGCTTCATTTGAGCAAGAAATTTTCTATTCAGGAAATGTGGAACGAGAAAGGGAGATGCTGGAGGTGGATAGATATAGAGAAAGGGGAGGCAGAAACCCCTGAATGCTGGCAAGGTTGTTTGTAAGCAGGGTGAGGACAGGGCAAGTGGAAGGAAATAGAATTGCCTTATTGGAGGAGGGGAGGAACGATATGCTCATTGCATTGACTCGGGCTTTGAATTTGTGATATTGGAACCATGGGATGAAGGCGAAGCTGGATGCAGAGAGAACACAAGCACAGGTCCAGGTCGTAAAAACAGAAATTTGGGCCCCGGGAAGGGTTCTGTCTAGAAGTCTAGGGAACCTCACTTAGAGGGTTCATTGGACATTGGAGTTTGGAAGGTGTGGATTTGACATTACTGAAGAAAAGCCATCAAGGCTGAAAAGTCAGAAAGTATACATTAAAAGAGAGGGTAAAGGAAGATGACTTTTCAGTCATATTGTACATCATATTATTGAATAAGAAATGGGCCATCATGGCCACAGGCTATGAAAAGAGTATGTGAACTTTCAGTTAACAATTCAGTTAAGAATTAATGTTTAAGGTTGAATAAAATGTTTCAAGAGAAGAGCAAGATTAACACAGTGATTTATCTCAGAATCTTCCAGAAACTCAGTAGCCCATCACCTGGGAGCACAGCCCTGACCTCATGGCCAGAGATGAACTTGGGGGAGCCAATAGTCTCTGATGTTTGTTGGCTACTCAGTACATACATTGTTCTGTTAAACCATCATAATCTGCTCTTTAGTTCTACCTTGTTTAAACTGTGGATTACTACTTTTATCCTAATGACAATATAATTATAGGATTCATTTTTACTATGTACAGTTTAAAGTCCCAAGGAGTTAGAGGCAGATTATGCTGGAGGAAGCAATTCCTTAAAATTTAAAGTATGGCAATACCTCCAACCCCTCCCTGCTCCTCCAATACATACAAATCTGTGTGTGTGTGTGTGTGTGTGTGTGTGTGTGTGTGTGTGTGTGTGTGAGCAACTGAAGTGTATTTGATTTTTTTTCTGGGAATTATTTAGTAGTTTGGGTGTTTCCCTAGACACAAGTGGGAATATCAAAGCCAGGACTGAAAAGAAATTTCTGTTGCAGAAATTTTCAACTTAGTTTCTTCTACCAAGTAGCAGGCTGGTGGTCAGTTGTCTTTTTCCGATTATTAATAAAAATTCTGCATTTCAAATTATATTCTCATTCTGTAGCAGTTATTAATAGGGCCCCTCTTTAGCACATCAGTTAAAAACCTATTATGATATAATTCTTGTTATAGCATAAAATTTTTATTAGACCTTAGAAATAAGAATCAGGTTGTGTCATTTTTCTTTCTTTTCTTTCTTTCTTTCTTTCTTTCTTTTCTTTCTTTCTTTCTTCTTCATTTTTCTTTCGTTCTCTCCTTCCCTTCCTTTCCTTCCTTCCTTCCTTCCTTCCTTCCGTCCTTCCTTCCTTCCAGTCCTTCCTTCCTTCCTGTCCCTTCCTTCCTTACTGCACTTTACTCTTCCTTACTCACTTCCCTTCTTTTTTGGCTTTTTTTTTTTAGGGCCACACCCATGGCATATGGAGGTTCCCAAGTTAGGGTCAAATCAGAGCTACAGCTGCCACCCTACACCACAGCCACAGCAACACCAGATCCAAGACATGTTTACAACCTACAACACAGCTCACAGCAACACTGGATCCTTAACCCAATGAGTGGGGCAAGGGTTGAAACTGTGTCCTCATGGATGCTAGTCAGATACGTTTCTGCTGAGCCACAACGGGGACTCTGTCATTTTCCTTGTTAAAGATTCCTCTCCCCTAACTTTCCAGAAAACAATTGTAACTTTACTTAAATTTTTCTTCATTTTGTAAAGTTTTAATGCAATATCGCTGATTTACAATGTTGTGGTAATTTCTGCTATACAATAAAGTGATTCAGTTACACATGTATGCAGTCCATTCTCTTTCAGATTCTTTTTTCCATGTAGATAATTACCGAATATTGGGTGGAGTTCTCTGTGCTATACAGCAGGTCTCCACTGACTGACGTAAATTTCATTTCGACGAAGGTATTACATTCACACAGTACAGAAATTATAAATGCATGGCTGGTGAATTCTTGCATTAATATATATCTCTGTGGAACAAATCAAGTTATAGAATTTTTCCAGCACCCAGAAGTCTCCCTCCCTCATGCCTCCTCACTGTCAATATCACTCCTTCAAAGTGTCCTCTATTCTGGCTGCAGCGACATTGGTCAGGGATGCATGGGTTTGAAGTGCAATTTTTACACATAAATAAGTTCTGAAATGTGTTTATTGGCATGTGCTAGCACAATAGGAAGTACTCTTGACTTCTTTCCAGAGGTCGCGTGTATAAGAGGAACTCTTTCTGTTTGAGTGACTAATCCTTGGGCTTTCACAATCAGAAGTGGCACACTCTAATTATACCAAGGGTGAGTAATAACAAGAGTGGAAATTATACTAAGGGTGAATGACTTTATGGGTCTCCACCCTCTAAAGGAGGTCATAGGTTTTCACTCTTTTCACAGAATCAAATCTATCCTAAACTTTCCTCTCCTCTCACCATCCCCTGCCCCCAAGGGTTCTATGTTATCTGAATGAGATTTCTTTATAAAGTTGTATTAATCAATTTATATTATATTATATAACACCTTATAATACTTTACTTTCTCCTAAAAAGCCTTTAGGACAGTTTCCAATACGTAAGAATACAGAATTTGGTGGCTCAGTGGATTAAGGATCTGGCTTCGTCACTGCTGTGATGTGGGTTTGATCCCTGACCTGGGAATTTCTGCATGCAGCAGGCATGGTCAAAAAAGAAAAAGAATACAAAATTTGATAAGTGAGCAGGCAGGAGTTCCCATCATGGCTCAGTGGAAACAAATCTGACTAGCATCCATGGGAATGCAGCCTCACCCATGGGTTAAGGAGCCAGCATTGCAGTGAGCTATGATGTAGGTTGCAGATAAGGCTCTGATTCCGCATTGCTGTGGCTGTGGTGTAGGCCTGTAGCTGCAACTCCAATTCACCCCCTAGCCTGGGAACCTCTATGTGCCATGGGTGTGGCCTAAAAAGACCAAAAAAAAAGGAGCAGACAAAATCACCCCTGTTGTTGAATGATTCAGGAAACCTGAAAACAACCCAGAACAGTCTTGTTTTCTTTCTGCTCTATAGGGTTGTTCTATGATTGTTTTCTAAGTCCAAACTTCCCCCTGTTTAGATACCAAAATTAGAATCTTGAAGCTCGTTTCTTCAACAAAATCTGATGAATGGTATGATACTTGGTGATCACATATTAAGGAGGCAAGACTTGGTGTGGCCCAGATTGCTGCAGAGATAATTCTCCAGACTAAACCAACATTCAAGAAAGACTAGCAGTAGTTAAGTTAGAAATAGAGACCAAAATAGAACTCTTTGGTTATTAATTTCAAAAAATTCTTCCATGGTTACTGAGAGTTTGCTTTTTTGAATTAATGTAGGAGCTGGTAGTTCCATCAAGGGAAGATGCTTTAAGATGCACTGGATTAAAGAGATTCCTGTATTCATTAATCAAAATCAAGAGAATCTTGTTTCCTACACATCATTCCTTTCTGTGAAAAGACAATAACAACGTGACTGAATTTCCCAAGCGAATTTTCTTACACCTTTAATGAGGAAAAAAATGTGTGTTTGCATGAGTATACAAACACACATAATAATGTTTGCGAGAAGAACTGTTTACTCTACCCTTAAAATAGAATTGAATTGAGTTGGCAAAAGAATTGTGCTAAAATGAAGGGTTTGTCAGAATTACAATTATAGTCCTAGTGACAAGATATTAAGAAACTCTTTAATTACCCAGGTTGACTGAAGGAGAGATTTTTAAGATACACTCCATCTCATGTCATCAACAAGAATGTAATGTTTTGTTATGATAATTTTTTAAATTCAGTATACCTAGTAAAATGTAAACAAATGCAAATATTTAAAAGAAAAAGTGAGTCTTTTTTGCTTTTCACTCCCATCTATTCCCTCAGCCCCAATCCCTGGATAATAAGCATGGCTAATAGTATCTTCCAGGTATTTTTAATTCAACTACAGAATGGATGTATGGATGGGTGGATGGATGGATAGATGGATGGATGGATGGCTATAGACTGAAATACATACTTATTTATTTCTAAGTCACCTACCTTATTGAGGATTCAGTGATGAACAAAAATAGATACAGTATCAACTTTCCTAGAGATTATAGTCTAGCAGAGGAAAATTTATATTAATCACACATAGGCAAATGTATACTTAGAAATTAAATGCAGCAAAAAAGAGCGTATAAGTTTCTCCAAGGAAGTGACAGTTACGCTGACGTCTGAAGGAAGAATGGAAAATTGAATTGGATTGGGGCAGGGGATGTTCCAGAGAGACATAAAGGTATGTGAAAGTCTGTGTGCCAGGAGGAACATAGCCTGCTAAAGGTGCTGAGAGTGGCTGAAGGGTGGAGTGAGCAAAAGTAGGGAGAAGGACATAATTGGATTCCAGTTAAGAGGCTATTGCACAGTGGAAAAATTTTTTAAAAAATTAAAAATTAAAAAAATAATTTAAATTAAAAAAATTAAATTAAAAAAAAAAGGCTATTGCAGAGTATAAGGGAAGGAATGAGGGCGACTTGGACTAGCATATGGTTGAAGAAAAATTGAGGCATTTCATGGTACTTTGGAAAGTAAAATTCACATGACTTAGTGATTGATTGTATGTAGTTAGTAAGGAAGGGGGAAAAAAGATATTCTGTTTCTCTGTTTATATATGTGGCATTATTCTGCATTCATTGTTCTGACTTTGCATTTTTTTTCTCTTAATAATATGTTTTGGAAATTCCTCCACTGCTCCCACCCCAATTTCAATAATGTTTTTTTTTTTTTTTTGGCTTTTTGGCTTTTCTAGGGCCTCTTCCTGCGGCATATGGAGGTTCCCAGGCTAGGGGTCAAATCAGAGCTGTAGCCGCTGGCCTACACCACAGCCACAGCAACACGGGATCTGAGCCAAGTCTGCAACCTACACCACAGCTCACAGCAACGCCAGATCCTTAACCCACTGAGCAAGGCCAGGGACCAAACCCGCCACCTCATGGTTCCTAGTCAGATTCGTTAACCACTGTGCCACGACAGGAACTCCTCAATAATGTATTTTTAATAAGCTTACTATATTTCATGATACAGATGTGTCATAATTCTTTTCACAAGTACCTCATTGATATACAATTAGAGATTGCTTCTGTTTTTTGCTTTTGTTTTTGTTTTGGGGTAAGGTATTTCAAACAATAGTACAATTTAATATAACATACTTGTACTATGTATTTGTGTTTACAGATTTAGGTGAATATAATGTACCAAATTACCACAAATGTAATTGCTGGATTTAAAAAAAAAATGGTGCACTTCAGAGTTCCTACTATAGTGCACTGGGTTACGGATTCTGTGTTGCCACAGCTGTGGCATAGATAGAAACTGTGGGAGTTCCCGTCGTGGCGCAGTGGTTAACGAATCCGACTAGGAACCATGAGGTTGCGGTTCGGTCCCTGCCCTTGCTCAGTGGGTTAACGATCCGGAGTTGCCGTGAGCTGTGGTGTAGTTTGCAGACACAGCTCGGATCCCGCGTTGCTGTGGCTCTGGCGTAGTAGGCCAGTGGCTACAGCTCCGATTCAACCCCTAGCCTGGGAACCTCCATATGCCGAGGGAGTGGCCCAAAGAAATAGCAAAAAAGACAAAAAAAAAAAAAAAGAAAAAAAGAAAGAAACTGTGGCTTAGATTCAGTCGCTAGCCTGGGAAGTTCCATATGCCATGGATGCAGCCCAAAAAGCAAAAAAACAAAAAACAAAAAACAAAAAAACACACAAATGCATTTAATATCTGCTAGTTATTTTCAAATTGCCCTAAAACAACTTTACAACATTTTATACCATCACCAATAATTTGTGGGACTTTTTGGTCCCACATTCTGTTAACGATTCTAACAAAGGTTTTAATTTTTGCCAGTCTAATCAGTACTAAATCTTCTTTGCCTTCCTTTAAAGTAAGTTTGTGTATATATGTGTGTGACTTATTGACCATGAGTAATTATATCGAGTGACCAGCTTGTTCATAATATTCATCCATTTGTATAATTATCTTTTACTTTATCTGTAAAATACTTTTGTTTATTAAGGACCTCAGTTTTTTGTCTAGCAAAAAGATTATAGAAATATATAATCATCACTGTAGATGCCATAGATACCAAAAAGGCCTTTAACAAAATTTATCAACCATTATTTTCCTAATTTATTTGATAGTTCTCCAGAAGTGGTATTCTGATGTTTACTTTGTATTTTGAGCTCTACTGTCTCACTTTTTTATTCATTCTACTATGTTTGCAGCTCATCTTTGATTCTTTCTTTCATCAAATTCATCATTTTTAATGTCTTCTATGATATAACATTTTTTATAGAATTTTTCTTCTGTTTCTCAAGACTTTGTTTCCAGAATGTATTAATGTTTTATTAATCTTTATTTGATACCTTTCTCACTCCCTCTTTCCTTCTCTCCCTTATTTCCTCTTTTTTCTTTTTCTTGATTTTGGTTTTGCATAGTTCTATGCCATTGATTTTTGATGTTTCTCATATTAATATGGAATGCTAGCTAGACCATCTCTTTCCCCAAATATTGTATCTATGAACCATACTTATCATCCCATCTTCTCTGAGACCTGTTTATTTTCTCTTAGAACTTAAGTTTGAAGACATTATTACTAGGATTTTACTTTTGCTTGAAGGTAGAGAAAGGGACTCAGCTGGGAGATTGGATAGTAACGGTTAATGGATTCAGACTCTACTCTTTGTTCTGTGGTTTTATTTAGCATTTCATACTTTTTTTTTAAAGAAGGGATGTAGTCTAGCCCTATCAGTGAGAACCCTTGGGTGCAGACTCTGCTGTAATTGGGGAAGAGTTTTTGATTTTAACAGAGACAGTCCCGTGCACTTACCTCCCCTGCTTCATCTCCCCTTTCTAAAGCATCATTTTCACTTTAGGTGAATGTCATGGTAGTGAGTCAAGACTTCTACTCTTAAAGCTTATTGTGCAAAAAAATTCTGCAGCATTTGTGAGATTTCCCCTAAACTTGTTCAACTCTCCCAGAATTGCTCTCCTCTCCTAGAATTGCTTTGGAATTAGTAATTACTTTTGGGTCTCTATACTGCTGTATCACTCTTTCTCTAACCAGCATATTTAAAATATTATTTTGCTAGGTTGTAATTCTTCCTTTGGTTGAATGTTGTTGTTGTTGTTTGAATTTTTTATTCATTTTAATAAATTTGGAAGAGGGGAATTTGGGCTTTGTGAAAATGACTTTATTTTGGCTTCTAAGGGTCAAAATTTTTATCTGCAAAATGGGAACAAGCAATTGCTACTCTTTCTGTTTTGGGGAGTTAAAGTAGACAATGTATTAGAAAGGGCTTTGTGATAGGCAACCTAACATTACACCACAAGGGACTAAAAGGGAAACAAACTAAGCCCAAAGTTGGCAGAAGGAAAGAAATAATAAAAATTAGAGCAAAAATAAATGACATAGAGAGTAGGAAAGCAATAGGAAAGATAACAAAATTAAGAGGTAGTTCTTTGAAAAGATTTTTTAAAAAATCTGACAAATCTTTGCTAGACTAACCAAGAAAAGGAGAGGACTCAAATAAATAAAAATTATAAATGAAAGAGAAGACATTACAACCAATGCCACAGAAATACAAAGGCTCATAAGAGACTACTATGAACAATTATAAATAAACAAATTGGACACATATAAAAATGGATACATTCCTAGAAATATATAACCTATCAAGACTAAATTGTGAAGTAGAAAATCTGAACAGACTAATTATGAGTAAGGAGATTGAATCAATAATCAAAAACCTCCCAAAGAAAAGCTCAGGACCAGGTGGTTTCTCTGGTAAGTTCTACCAAACATTTAAAGAAGAATTAATACCAATCCTTTGTAAACTCTTCGAAAAAACCAAAGGGAAAGAACACTCCCAAACTCATTTTACAAGGCCAGTATTATCCAGATACCAAAGCCAGATAAGAACATTACCAAAAAAGAAAACCTCAGACCAATATCCCTGATAAGTATAAGTTGCGAAAATTCTTGACAAAATATTAGGAAGTTCAACAGCACATTAAAAGGATCATACAGCATATTAAGTGGGATTCATCATGGAATGCAAGAATGGTTCAACATAGACAAACCATAAACATGATATACCACATTAATGAGTGAAAAATAAGCATTATATAATCATCTCAATAGGTGCAGAAAAAGCATTTGACAAAATTCAACATCTTTTCATGATACAGACTCAACAAATTAGGTATAGCACCTCAACATAATAAAGGCCATATGTAACAAGCCCACAGCTAACATCATACTCAGCAGTGAAAGGTTGAGAAATTTTCCTCTAAGACCAGGAAAAAGACAAGGATGCCCACTCTCACTACTCCTATTCAACATAATTCTGGAAGTTCTAGACAGAGTAATAAGGCAAGAAAAAGAAATAAAAGCATTCAAATAGGAAAGGCAGAAGTAAAATAATCTCTGTTTGCAGATAACATGATCTTGTACAGAAAAACCTAAAGACTTCATTTAAAAAAAAAAAAAAACTAACGGAATTTGGAGTTTCCGTCGTGGCTCAGTGGTTAACGAATCTGACTAGGAACCACGAGGTTGCAGGTTCAATCCCTGGCCTTGCTCAGTGGGTTAAGAATCTGGCATTGCTGTGAGCTGTGGTGTAGGCCACAGACATGGCTCAGATCCCGAGTTGCTCTGGCTCTGGCGTAGGCCAGCCGCTACAGCTCCAATTAGACCCCTAGCCTGGGAACCTCCATATGCCACAGGAATGGCTCTAGAAATGGCAAAAAAACAAAACAAAACAAAACAAAACAAAACCCTAACAGAATTAATAAATTCAGTAAATTGGCAGGATACAAAATCAAAATACAAAATCATTTCCTTTTCAATACACTAACAACAAACTCTCTGAAAAAGAAGTAAAAGATTCCTGTTCGCAATAGCATCAAAAAATAATAAATACTTAAGAATAAATTTAACCAAGGAAATGAAAGATCTGTGCACTGAAAACTATAAGACTTTGATGAAAGAGATCTAAAATAAATGAATGGAAATAAATAAATGGAAAGATATTTTGTGTTCATGGATCAGAAGGATTAATATTGTTAAACTATCCATACTACCAAAAGCCATCTATAGAATCAGTGCAATCTCTGTCAGTATTGCTATAACATTCTTCACAGAATTGGAAGAAACAATCCTAAAATTTGTATGAAACAACAAAAGACTTCCAAAGCAGTCTTAAGAAAAAATAGCAAAACTGGAGGCATCACGCTTCTTGATTTCAAACTATTCTACAAAGCTATAGTCATCAGAACACCATGGTACTGGCAAAAAACAAACATGAAGATCACAGGACAGAATTGAGAGCCTGCAAATAAACCCACACATATATGATGAACTAATACTTAACAAGGGAGCCAATAATACTCAATAGGGAAAAAATAATCTCTTCAGTAAGTGATGCTGGAAAACTGGGTATCTATATGCAAGAGAATGAACCTGGGCCCTTTCTTACATCATACAGAAAATTAACTAAAAATAGATTGAAGACTTAAATGTGAGACCCAAAACCATAAAACTCCTAGAGGAAAACATTGGGGAAAGACTCTGACATTTGTCCTGACAGTGGTTTCCTCGATATGACACCAAAAGGACAAACAACAAAAGCAAAAATGAGTAAGTGGGACTATATCAAGCTAAAAAGCTTCTGCACAGCAAAAGAAATGTTTGTGGGTTTTTTTGTTTTTTGTTTTGTTTTGTTTTGTTTTGTTTTGCTTTTAAGGGCTACACACTGAATATAGAGCTTCCCATACTAGGGGTCTAAGGAGTCCCAAGAAAAGATTAATAAAAAGAAAGAGTGGAGTTCCCATCTCAGTGGAAGCTAATCTGACTCGTAACCATGAGGACAAAGGTTTATCCCTGGCCTCACTCAGTAGGTTAAGGATCCAGCATTGCCTTCAGCTGTGGTGTGGGTTGAAGATACAGCTTGGATCTGGCACTGCTGTGACTGTGGTGTAGGCTGGCAGGTGTAGCTCCAATTTGACCACTAGCCTGGAAACTTACATATGCTGTGGGTGCAAAAACATAAAAATTTAAAAATTTGAAAATTAAAAGGAAAAAGAAAAAGCAATTACAGAGTGGGAGAAAATATTTCCCAATTATATATTAGCTATAGGACAAGTATCCAAACTACAGAAGAAATTTATACAACTCAACAGCAAAAACAAACAAAAAATCATATTTAAAAATAAGCAAAAGAACTGAATACAAGCATACCTTGTTTTATTGTGCTTTGCTTTATTGTACTTAACAGACATTGTATTTTTTTTCCAAAGTGAATGTGTGTAGCAAACCTCTGTCAGGTATGTCTATTGGCATGATTTCTCCAACAACATTACTTTTTTTTCACGTTATCCACTTTATTTTTAAAATTTTTTTAGTTACTTAAATGAATTTATCACATCTGTAGTTGTATAATGATCATCACTATCCAGTTTCACAGGATTTCCATCCTATAACCCAAGAACATCCCAACACCCAGACTGTCTCCTCTGGAGACCATAAGTTTTTCAATGTCTGTGAGTCAGCATCTATTCTGCAAAGAAGTTCAGTCTGTCCGTTTTTCAGATTCCACATGTCAGTGAAAGCATTTGATGTTGGTGTCTCATTGTATGGCTGACTTCACTTAGCATGAGAATTTCTAGGTCCATCCATGTTGCTAAAAATTATGGTATTTCATTCCTTTTAATGGCTGAGTAATATTCCATTGTGTATATGTACCCCATCTTCTGGATCCACTCCTCTGTCGATGGACATTTAGGTTGTTTTCATGTCTTGGCTATTGCAAATAGTGCTGCAATGAAAGTTGGAGTACATGTGTCTTTGCAAGTCATGGTTTTCTCTGGATAGATGCCCAGGAGTGGGATTGCAGGATCAAATGGGAGTTCTATTTTGAGTTTTCTGAGGAATCTCCATACTGCTTTCCCCAGTGGTTGCACCAATTGACAATCCCACCAGCAGTGTACTAGGGTTCCTTTTTCTCCACCCCCTCTCCAGCACTTATTGTTTGTAGACTTTTGGATGATGGCCCTTCTGGCTGGTGTAAGGTGGAACCTCATAGTGATTTTGATCTGCATTTCTCTAATAATGAGTGATGTTGAACATCTTTTCATGTGTCTTTTGGCCATCTGTATATCTTCTTTTGGGAACTGTCTGTTTAAATTTTCTGCCCATTTTTTTTATGGGGTTGTTTGTTTTTTTGGTATTGAGGGGTAGGAGGTGTTTATAAATTTTGGAGATGAATCCATTGTCAGTTGATTCACTTGCAAAGATTTTCTCCCATTCTGTGGGCCATCTTTTCACTTTGTTTAGGGTTTCCTTTGCTGTGCAGAAACTTTGAAGTTTGCTTAGGTCCCATTGGTTTATCTTTGTTTTTATGGTCAATACTCTAAGAGGGGGAACTGAGAAGATGTTGCAGTTGTTTGTGTCAGAGAGTGTTTGGCCTATGCTTCCTCTAAGAGTTTTATAGTGTCTGGTCTTATCTATAGGTCTTTAATCCATTTTGAGTTTATTTTTGTTATGGTGTTAGGGAGTGTTCTCATTTCATTCTTTTCCATGTGGCTGTCCAGTTTTCCTAACACCACTTATTGAACAAGCTCTCCTTTCTCCATTGTACATTCTTGCCTCCTTTGTCATAGATTAGTTGGCTGTAGGTGCATGGGTTTGATTCTGGGCTATCTATCCTGTTCCACTGATCTACATTTCTGTCTTTGTGCCAGTACCATATGGTTTTGATGATTGTTGCTTTGTAGTAGAGTCTGAAGTCAGGGAGCCTGATTCCTCCACCTCCATTTTTCTTTTTAAGGATGTCTTTGGCTATTCCGGCTCTGCTGTGCTTCCAAAAAAACTTTAGAATATTTTCTTTGAATTCTGTGAAATATGTCCTTGGTAATTTGATAGGGATTGCATTGAATCTGTAGATTGCCTCAGGTAGTATAGTCATTTTGATTATATTAATTCTTCCAATCCACAAGCATGGAAACAAATATCTTTCCATCTATTTGTGTCATCTTTGATTTCTTTCATCAGTGTCTGATAGTTTTCAGAGTACAGGTCTTTTGTCTCTTTAGGTAGGTTTATTCTAGGTATTTTATTCTTTTGGATGCAATGGTAAACGGGATTGCTTCCCTAATTTCGTTCTCTGCTCTTTCATTGTTAGTGTATAGAAATGCTGTCAATTTCTGTGTATTAATTTTGTATCCTGTGACTTTGCCAAATTCGTGGATGAGCTCTAACAGTTTTCTGGTAGAGTCTTTAGGATTCTCTAGGTATAGTATCATGTCATCTGCAAATAGTGATAGTTTTCCTTCTTCCTTTCCAATTTGGATTCCTTTTATTTCTTTTACTTCTCTGATGGCTGTGGCTAGGACTCCCAAAACTATGTTGAAGAGTAGTGGTGAAAGCAAACATCCCTGTCTTGTTCCTGATCTCAGTGGGAATTCTTTCAGCTTTTCACCATTGAGAATGATGTTAGCTGTGGCTTTGTTATATATGGCCTTTATTATGTTGACATAGGTTCCCACTATGCCCACTTTCTGAAGGGTTTTTATCAGAAATGGGTGTTGGATATTTGTCAAAGGCTTTTTCTGCATCCATTGAGAGGATCCTGTGGATTGTATTCTCCAGTATGTTCATGTGGTATATCATACTGATGGACTTGCAGATACTGAAGAAACCTTGCATCCCTGGCATAAATCCCACTTGATCATGATGTACAATCCTTTGAATATATTGTTGGATGCGGTTTGCTAGTATCTTGTGGAGGATTTTTGCATTGATGTTCATCTGTGAAACTGGCCTGTAGTTTCCTTTTTTTGTGGTATCTTTGTCTGGTTTTGGTATCAGGGTGATGGAGGCCTCATAGAATGAGCTTGGGGGTATCTCTTCCTCTGCAATTTTTTGAAATGGTTTCAGAAGGAGAGGTGTTAGCTCTTCTCTAAGTATTTGATAGAATTCACCTGTGAAGCCATCTGGTCCTGGACTTTTGTTTGTTGGAAGTTTTTTATTCACAGTTTCAATTTCCGTTCTTGTGATTGGTCTGTTCATCTTTTCTATTTCATCTTGGTTTAGTCTTGGAAGATTGTACTTTTCTAAGCATTTGTCCGTTTCTTCTAGGTTTTCCGTTTTATTGGCATGGAGTAGTTTCTATGATCCTTTGTGTTTCTGTGATGTCCTTTGTTACTTCTCCTTTTTCATTTCTAATTTGATTGATTTGCGTCCTCTCTCTTTTTTTCTTGAGAAGTCTGGCTAAGGGTTTATCAATTTTGTTGATCTTTTCAAAGAACCAGGTTTTTGTTCCTTTGCTCTTTTCTATGGTTTTCTTTGTTTCTATTTCGTTGATTTCTGCTCTGACCTTTATGATTTCTTTCCTTCTACTAACTTTAGCTCTTGGCTGTCCTCCTCTCTCTAGCTGCTTTAGATGTAAAGTTAGCTTGTTTCTTTGAGCTTTTTCTTGTTTCCTGAGGTGGGCTTGTGTTAGTTATAAACTTTCCTCTTCGAATGGCTTTTGCTATATCCCATAGGTTTTGGAGTGTTGTATCTGTGTTGTCATTTGCTTCTAGGTATTTTTTAACTTCCACTTTGATTTCTTCAGTGATCCATTGGTTGTTTAGTCGCATGTTGTTTAGTCTCCACGTGTTTGTGTTTTTTGCAGTTTTTTCCTTGTTGTTGATTTCCAGTCGTATAGTGTTGTGTTTGGAAAAGATGCTTGATATGATTTCAATTTTCTTACAGTTACCGAGGTTGGATTTGTAGCCCAGGATGTGATCAATCTTAGAGACTGTTCCATGTGCACTTGAGAAGAATGTGTATTCTGTTGCTTTGGGATGGAATGTCCTATAAATATGTATGAAGTCCATCTGGTCTAAGGCGTCATTCAGGGCCTGTGTTTCCTTATTGATTTTCTGTCTGGATGATCTGTCCATGGCTGTAAGTGGGGTGTTAAAGTCCCCCACTATGATTGTGTTATTGTGGATTTGTCCTTTTAAGGTTGTTAGCAGTCGCCTTATATCTTGGGGTGAACCTAGGTTGCATGTGTAGATATTTAAAATTGTCATATCTTCTTCTTGGATTGATCCTTTGATCATTATGTAGTGACCTTCCTTGACCCTTAAAATATTCATTTTAATGTCTATTTTATCTGATATGAGAGTTGCTACCCCAGCTTTCTTTTGATTCCCATTTGCATGAAATAGTTTCTTCCATCCTCTCACTTTCAAGTTGTATGTGTCCCTAGAAGTGAAGTGGGTCTCTGGAAGACAGCATACATATGGATCTTGTTTTTGTATCCATTCAGCCAGTCTATGTCTTTTGGTTGGGGTGTTTATTCCATCAACATTTCAGGTCATTATTGATATGTATGTTCTTGTTGCCATTTTATTAATTGCTTTGGATTTGCTTTGGTGGCTCTTTTTTCTTCCCTTCTTCTCTTCTTCTCTCCTCTTCTGATTTGATGACTATCTTTAGTGTTGTATTTGAGTTGATTTTTCTTTGTTTGTGTATCCACTGTAGATTTTTAGTTTGCCATTATTCTGAAGTTTTGATGTAAGAGTCTATATGTATATGAGATTATTTTAAGTTGTTGTTCTCTTAATTGCAAGTGCATCTCCAGTGTCCTGCATTTGTACCCACCTCTACTCGTGATTTCTGATTTTGGTGGTATAATTGTGCATGGATAATTTCGTATCTTTACTGTATATATACCTTTACTGGTGAGCCTTGTCATTTGTGGCAGTTTTGTTTCCTGTTGCTGTCTTTTCTTTTCTGCCTAGAGAAGTTCCTTTAGTGTTTGTTGTAAGGCTGGTTTCGTGTTGCTGAATTCTCTTAGCTTTTGCTTATCTGTGAAGGTTTTGACTTCTCCTTCACATCTGAATGAGAGCCTTGCTGGGTCAAGTAATCTTGGTTGGAGGTTTTTTCCTTTCATCACGTGAAGTATATCATGCCACTCCCTTCTGGCCTGCAGAGTTTCTGCTGAAAAATCTGCCAATAACCTTATCAGGGTCCCCTTGTGTGTTACTTGTTTCTCTTCCCTGGCTGCTTTCAGGATTTTCTCTTTGTCTTGAACTTTGGTCAGTTTGATTACTATGTGTCTTCCTCCTTGGGTTTATTTTATAGGGTACTTGTTGTGCTTCCTGGATTTGAGGGAGTGATTCCTTCCCCATGTTAGGGAAGTTTTCAGCTATTATCTCTTGGAATATTTTTCCTGTCCCCTTCTCTCTCTCTTCTCCTTCTGGCACACCTATAATACGGATGCTGGTGCATTTAACATTGTCCCAGAGTTCTCTGAGACTCTCTTCATTTGTTTTCAATCTTTTTTCTCTTTTCAGTTCTGCATCCATAATTTCTTCTAATCTGTCTTCCACCTTGCTTATTCATTCTTCTGCCTCCTTTATTCTGCTGTTAGCTGCTTCTAGTAAATTTTTTGTTTCAGTTATTGTATTTTCCATCTCTTCTCGTTTAGTTTTATACCTTGTATCTCTTTGGTCAGTGTTTCCTGTAAGTTATCCATCCTTTCCTCCAGTTTATTTCCAATATCTTGCATCATCTTCAGCATCAACAGTCTAAAGTCTTTTTCCTGGAGGCTGAGAATCTCCTCATCACTTAGCTGATTTCCTGGGGTTTTTCCTTTCTCCCTCATCTGAGTTATAGTTCTCTGTCTTTTCATTTTTATAGGTTTTTGGCATGGTGACCTTTTCACAGATGTTAGATTTGTAGCCTCTCTTACTTCTGGTGTCTGCCCCCCTTGTGGCTGTAATTGGTATGGGGGCTTGCTGTAGGCTTCCTGATGGGAGGGGCTGATGCCTGCCCACTGGTAGGTGGAGCCAATTCTAATCCCTCTGGTGGGTGGGGCTTAGTCTCTGGATGGGATTAGAGGCAGCTGTGTGCCTGAGGGGTCTTTAGGCAGCCTGTTTACTGAGGGGCAGGGCTGTGATCCCACCTGGGTTGTTGTTTGCCCTGGGGCTTCTCAGCAGCTGACTGATGGGTGGGGCCAGATTTTCCCCAAATGGCTATCTCCTGCAAAAGGTATGCTGCTGAATATTCCCAAGAGCTTTTCCTTCCATGTCCTTCCCTCACAACAAGTCACATTCACCCCTGTTTTCCCCAGATGTCCTCCAAGAACTGCAGTCAGGTTTGACCCAGATTCCTATGGAGACTTTGCTTTGCCCTGGGACCCAGTGCTTATGAAAGTCTGTGTGCGCCTTTTAAGAATGGGGTCTCTGTTTCCTCTAGTCCTGTGGAGCTCCTATGCACAAGCTCCACTGGCCTTTAATGCCAGATGCTCCAGGGGCTCTTTCTCCCATAGCCAGATCCCCACAGGTGAGGGTTTGATGTGGGGCTTAGAACTCTTCTTTAGGTGAGTCTCTGTGAACCATTTAGTTTCCAGTCTGTGGGGCTTCCCATCTGGTAGGTATGGGCTTGTTTATATCACAAAATAGCCCCTCCTACCTCTTGATATGGCCTCCTTCTTGTCTTCTGGAGTAGTATATCTTTTTGAAGGTTTCTGGTCCATTTGGTTGAAGCTTGCTCAGCCTTTAGTTGTGAATTTTGTTGTTTTTAGGACAGAAGTTGAGCTCCAGTCCTTCTATTCCGCCATCTTAATCCCATCCTCCAATAGCATTACTTTTTTATTAATATACCTTGTTTTTCAGATATAATACTATTGCATGCTTAATAGACTATAGTATAAAAATAACTTTTAAGTGCACTAAGAAACCAAAATATTCGTGTGACTTTATTGTGATATTTACTTTATTGTGGTTGTCTGCAACTGAACCCACAATGTCTCCACGGTATGCCTGTAGACATTTTCCTAAAGTTTACGAATGGCTAACAGTATATGAAATCTAGTCACCAGAGAAATGCAAATGAAAACCGCAATGAGATATCATTTCACATCTGTTACAATGGCTGTTATCAAAAAGACAAGAGATGACAAGTGCTGACGAGGATGTGGAGGAAAAGGGAGCTTTGGTGCACTATCGCGAATGTAGATTGGTGCAGCCACTATGGGAAACAGAATGGAGGTTCCTCAGAAAAATTTAAGATGGAACTACTGCGTGATCCAGCAATTCCATTCCTGGGTATATAGCTAAAGAAATACAATCTCTCTCTCGAAGAGATATTTGCACCCCCATATTCATTGCAGCATTATTTACCATAGTCAAATATGGAAACAACCTAAGTGTCTAATGATGGATGAATGGATAAGGAAAATGTACATACATACAATGCACACAATGTATTATTCAACCATAAGGAGAGAGAAAATCCATTTGTGGCACCATGGTTGGAACTTGAAGGACTTATGTTAAGTGAACTTAAGTCAGACAAAGAAAGGCATATCCTGTGTGATCTCACTTATATGTGGAATCTAAAAAAACAAACAAGCTCATAGAAACAAAGAATAGATTGGTGGTTGCCAGGGGCAGGAGTTGGAGGAAATGGGTGACGTGGTCAAAGGGTATAACTTCCTAGTTATAAGAGAAGTAAGTTCTGGGAGCTAATCTACAGTTTGGTGACTGTAACTAAGAATACTCTCTTATATACTTAAAAGTCACTACAGTGGTAGATTTTAAAAGTTCTAACCACAAGAACTCACCACAAGAAAAGTTCTCACCACCAGAAAAGTAACTATGTGAAATAATGGTTGTGTTAACTAATCTCATTGTTGTGATCATTTCCCAATACATACATATATGTAATCATGTTGTCCACTCAAAATTACGCAATGTTATGTGCAATTTTATCTCAATAAAGCTGGAAAAAATAGAGTGAAAAAAGGAGATGTTTTGTGAGCTGTAAAAGTCTTTAAAGATGTAAGTTATTCTTACTATTATTTGCCTAGATAGGACACGGAGACAAAAACAAATACTAAGGCGATATGCTCCGAGCATCAGAATGAAGCAATGTGTGTTCATGCAGTTAAGCATTTAGGGCTGGTGTGTAATGTAAAATGGACTCAAAAGGAATAGGAGTTCTGTGATGGAAGGAAGCAGGGAGGGTACAAAGAGACGGTGGATGAGTACACCTGGTATGTTTAGAGACTACTGAGTGTCACCATTTCCCTGAAATAGCAGGAAACCAGAAAATGAGGAGGAGGAGACATAATTCGAGAGTGAGGTGGGGGGGGTCACATTATAAAGACCCGACCGAGGAACCAGGAAGTTATTCTAAGGATAGTGTAAAGTCTGGATTTGACTTAAAACCCTTTTCAGGAAGATTACACTTTATGTTTAGGGATGATGATAGTATCCCGCTGTAGTATGTGGGAAACAATGAAGATGAGGAGACAGGGGATGAGGGCGTTCCATAAGAAGGTGAACATGTATCTGGACAGTCAGGAGGACACTAGTGGTACCAGAGTGATTACCAGTGGTGGCCTCCTTCCCTCCTGCTGCTGCTTGTAATAAAAGGATGGTGTTAGTCATCAGGAACTTGAGCAGGGTCAAGGAAATGGGCAGAAAAGTGAAGGGGTTGATGGCAGGATATAAAAAGAATTGGGAGTTCCCATCGTGGTTCAGTGGAAATGAATCTGACTAGTAACCATGAGGATGTAGGTTTGATCCCTGGCCTCGCTCAGTGGTTTAAGGATCTGGCGTTGCCATGAGCTGTAGCATAGTTCACATACGCGGCACGGATCCTGCCAACAACTGCAGCTCCAATTTGACCCCCAGGCTGGGAACTTCCATGTGCCTCGGGAGTGGCCCCTCCCCACCCCCAAAAAAGGAAATAATAGAATTTGATGACCAAAAAGGAGAGAGAGAAAAGTGGGTTCAGATTTTCTGCCAGAGAAACTGGGATAATGATGTTGACAATGATTTTTAAACAAGAGAGATGGAGGAAACTGGAAATAACGTGGTTAAGGAGAATAACAATTAACATTCATAAAAATTAATAACGTGGATAAGGAGAACAAAGAAGAGTTTGTTGTGAACTATTGAGTTGCAGGAGTCAGTGAGGCTGCAGGTTGAGCTGCATGAGGATGTGTAAGAGTCATTCATCATGTTTATAAAATATTCAAGGACCATGCTCAGCACTGCGGGGCCAGGTGGAGATGCTGCTTCCACTTGTTGAGTCAGCCTTGTGATTTATGGAACCGTGTCCCAGAATCCTCACACCAAGTAGGCATGACCTCAGAGCACATTCCACTCCCGGATAAAACAAATAAGCCACCACCCCAATACATTCTATTAGAGCTCCAAAAGCTTGCCACGTCAAGGATCCTGAGTCGAGTGTTTCTCTTGGCCTGAGCCATGGGTCTCTTTTCATGTCAGGAAACATTCTGAAGATTTTTGTCCCCTTGGATCTCACTTCTGGGAGCTCAACACCTGGCAAATAGCAGTTGATCTTTCTTATCTCAGTTTGTGGCTTTCTGTGACCTAATTGGCAACTTTCCCTTGATAAGTTGTTTAAAACATGCAAATTACAAAATACTGTCTATAGCTACAGCATTTAGGGTATAATTATGAAAATTTGCACATATATGAATGTAGAATTGAACACATAAATGTGTATATAAACCTGTGTGTATAAATACATATACATATATACACACACATTTACATATTTATGTATACACACACACGCATGCATCCAAGGAAGTGTAGTGCTTAAATGCATAGGCTTTGGGGTTAGGCAGGGCTGTGTAATCCTTAGCTATAAAGTAGGAATAATACCCGCCTCATAGAGTTGTTATAAGCAGTCAATAAGATGATGATTATAAAATGCTTTGAGGAATTCCCGTAGTGGCTCAGTGGTAATGAACCCTACTAGTATCCACAAGGCATGGATTCGATCCCTGGCCTTGCTCAGTGAGTTGAGAATCCGGCGTTGCTGTGAGCTGTGGTGTAGACCAGCAGCTGCAGCTCCGATTCAACCCCTAGCCTGGGAACCTCCATATGCTGCAGGTGCGGCCTTAAAAAGCAAAATACTACTAGTAATAATAAACACTTTGAAATAATTCTGGCACTAAAAACTAACAAAAAAGACTGGAAAAAATGTGTCCACTTTTTTAAAAAAGTTATATTTGAATTGTGGGATTTTGAAAAATTTTGGATTCTTCTCTTACTTAGAAAAAAGATGTTCTTGGATATCTTTCATACAAAGGCAAATGAAGATAAAACTGATTTATTAAAGGAGTTCCCATCATGGTTCAGTGGTTAATGAATCTGACTAGGAACCATGAGATTGCAGATTCGATCCCTGGCCTTGCTCAGTGGGTTAAGAATCTGGCATTGCCACGACCTGTGGTATAGATCACAGACGCAGCTCAGATCTGGCGCTGCTGTGGCTCTGGCGTAGGCTGGCAGCTACAGCTCTGATTAGACCCCTAGCATGGGAACCTCCTATGCTGTGGGTGCAGCCCCAGAAAAGACAAAAAGAAAACCTTATTTATTAAAGATTTTTTATAAATAAAATGAGTTTTCTAGCATAGCATTTACCAAAAGGGAAAAAAAATTCAGAGATCTTGAGTTTTTAAGTTCAGAATTCTCAGTTTGTGTATTTCCTATCTGTGGCACTTTGAAGCCCCTTCTCAGCTGTTACCCTTTGAAAGAGGAAAGGTTCAGTGGCCCATGGTACTAGGACCATTATCACCCAGTGTTGAAGAAGTGATAGGCCATCGGGTCAAAGAGATGGCCAGTACTTTCACAGCTTGCTTGACTTTGTCTTCATTCATATTTCCTTCTAACTTCTTAGAGCCAGCCTTTCTCTGATCTCAAGGCTGAAAGATGAGCAGCATTGTCTCTTTTCAAATACAATAAGAATCTCCCACTAAGAGAGTTCCAGTTGTGGTTCAGTGGAAATGAACCCAACTCCTACCATGAGGATGAGAGTTTGATCCCTGGCCTTGCTCAGTGGGTCAGGGATCTGGCATTGCTGTGAGCTGTGATGTAGATGGCAGACGTGGCTCGGATCCCATGTTGCTGTGGCTGTGGTGTAGCTGATTCGACCCCTAGCCTGGGAACTTCCATATGCCTCGGGTGTGGCCCTAAGAAAAAAAAAAAAAAAAAAAAACTCCCACTAAACATCTATTTTCATGGAAACAAATCAGAAGCTACCTTTGGATCAAAAGCAAGTGTTTGTTCACTGTGAGACTTTCTAACGAATGCATAGATGGCCAACAGATATCATTACTATATTTATCCAGATACTTGCACAATCTTTTCTCCTTTTTCCTCGTAACATCAGTCCTAAATCATTATGTGTAATTTCACATATTAGAACATGGAGGAGGGATTAGAGGATTTGCTCAAAATCTTCAAGGGACAGAAGGACTGAGGGAAAACAGTAATCCCCTTGCTCAGTTCAGTCTGTGCCTTGTTCACACTGAGTTCCTCTTGAGCCCATGCTACTGGGTGATAGAAATGGTTTAATTCAGCCTTGTAAACAAAAGGAGAAAACTTGGTCTAAGGATCAGCAAATGGGGTCATTGGGAAACCATATGAGCTTTTCCTTCAAGCTTGGTCACTGGATTCCTATATCTCTCATCTTACACCCTTTCTTTGTTGGCTTGAACAAGACACTTTTATAAATCAGCATTAGCCTGTTATCTAGCTGACTTTGGAGAGTCCCTTACTTCATAGACTCATGAAATTTTGTAGCTAGAAAGAACCCTAGAAAGTCTGCCTTCTCAGTTTACGGCGTTGGGGAGGGGGGAAAGAGAGAGCTAAGAGATTTGCCCAAGATAATACAGCTCTTTAACAAAGAGCCATGACTATCCATTTTCAGCTATCAAATGTTGACTCTCTCACCAGTAAGTTACAGTCACAGTCTGCACAGACAAGCTTCACACGCTACCCTGAGCCCTGTCAGACTGTTACTGCTTAATAATCTAGAAGTGGAACACTTTTGAATGCCACCCTACCAAGCTGGCAAAGGCCTTTTGACACAACGAAATCCTGGGACACAAATGGCAGCATCACGGCTGCCTCTCTACCTCCTCATATCTTGACCATCTCAGTTCATGGAGCAAGTGTGACATCATGAGCACCCTTGCCTTCACATCACACTAATTTGACCACATTTTTTTTAAAGTTTGATTGAAGCACAGTTGCTTTACAATGTGGTCTTAGTTTCAGGTGTACACCAAAGTGACTCAGTTATACATATGCATATATCCATTCTTTTCCAGATTCTTCCCCGTAATGGTTATTACGGAACTTGGAGTCAGTTTCCAGAATATGGGCTATACCATAGGTCCTTGTTGGTTATCTGTTTTATATATAGTAGTGTGTATATCTTCATCCCAGATTCCTAATTTATCTCTCTCCCCTCCCCTTTTCCCTTTGGTAATCATAACTTTGATTTCGAAATCTGTGCGTAAATGACCATATTTTTAGGGAATAAGTACCAAAGAGGACTCTCAATGGCCCAATTCAAGTCATGTGTCATCCTTGTGTCCAAGTAGGACATTCTACCTCTCTGGTCACTTGGCCACGGGTGAGTGTTGAGGGCCTTGGTGAAACCAAATGGAATATGTTCCTTATAGGAAAAAAATCCCTTTGCTTTACATTTGTCTTCCTAGAAGTAGGAGAAAGACATGTCGGGCAAGTGGAAACAATGTGTCAACTAGACCATAAACATACTCTTTTTTTTTTTTTTAAGGCCACACCTGTGGCATATGGAAGTCGTGAGGCTAGGTATAATCAAAGCTGCAGCTGCCGGCCTATACCATAGCCACTGGAACACTGGATCTCTAACCCATGAGCGAGGCCAGGGATTGAACCTGAATCTTCTGGATACTAGCCATGTTCTTAACCTACTGAACCACAATGGGAACTCTGTGTGTACTCTTTTTATTTGATGGTGGACATCGTGGATGTGACAATGTGAAAACGTTGGCTGTTGTCTTTCTTTAGAGAAGGATGGATTTTTACTGGAATCTTAATCTTCTGGAGATGTGCTGGATCCAGCCGTGGCTTTAGGCTTCACTGGGGCCAATCTAGAGTGGTCCTTACTCTAGGGCTAGAGTAGTCCTGATAAGGTATTGCCTTTGAGGGTCTCCACTGAATCTTGGGAGAGTTCAACAAGGTCTCTTTTTTCTGGCTGGTTGGAACCCTGTCTCCAGGCAGTGTGCAACCTTCAGAAACTCTTCTCCCAGAGCAGCTGTTTTGGCTAGGCCTCATGTACACTTTGCTTCATGTTCTGCTAAAGGCTCAAGGGAACCTCTGTGCCTATTTCTGGGGTTCTTCCATTATGCAGCATCTTTAATACCCTGCCTAACAAGTCCCTGCCAAATCTGCCACCCAGATCTCAGTTCTGTGATTTATGATTAAATTAAGGATTTGTCCCCAGATAGGTCACTTGTCTTCCCAGAATATTGCACAAGTAACTTTGATGGCACTCATAAAAAGTAAAAATCTCGGAGTTCAAGGAGTTTTGGGGTTGAATCCTTAGGGTTTTCTATGTATAGTATCATGTCATCTGCATACAGTGACAGTTTGATCTCTTCTCTTCCTATATGGATGCCTTTTGATTCTTTTGTTTGTCTAATTGCTGTGGCTAGGACTTCCAAAACTATGTTGAAGAGCAGTGGTGAGAGTGGGCATCCCTGTCTTGTTCCAGATTTGAGTGAGAAGCTTTCAGTTTTTCCCCATTGAGGATTATATTTGCTGTGGGTTTGTCATAAATGGCTTTGATTATATTCAGGAATGTTCCCTCTATACCCACTTTGGCGAGGGTCTTGATCATGAATGGATGTTGGACTTTGTCAAATGCTTTTTCTGCGTCTATTGAGATGATCATATGATTTTTGACTTTTTTTTTTGTTAATGTGGTGTATGATGCTGATTGATTGGCTTATGTTGAACCATCCTTGTGCACCTGGGATGAACCCCACCTGGTCATGGTGTATAATTTTTTTGGTATGTTGTTGGATTCGGTTGGCTAAGAGTTTGTTGAGAATTTTTGCATCTATATTCATCAATGATATTGGGCGATAGTTTTCTTTTTTGGTGGTATCTCTGTCTGGTTTTGGAATGAGGGTGATGGTGGCATCATAGAATGTCTTTGGGAGTATTCCTTCTCCTTCAACCTTTTGAAAGAGTTTAAGGAGGATGGGCACCAATTCCTCTTTATATGTTTCATAAAATTCACCTGTGAAGCCATCTGGTCCTGGACTTTTATTTGTAGGGAGTGATTTTATGACCTCTTCAATTTCATTTCTAGTGATCGGTCTGTTCAGTTGGTCTGTTTCTACTTGATTCAGTTTTGGCAGGCTGTAAGAGTCTAGAAAACTGTCCATTTCTTCCAGATTGTCAACCTTGTTGCCGTAGAGTTGTTCATAGTATTCTCTTATGGTTTTTTGTATTTCTGCTGTATCCGTTGTGATTTCTCCTTTTTCATTTCTAATTTTGGTTGTTTGGGTTCTTTCTCTCCTCTTTTTAGTGAGTCTGGCCAGGGGTTTGTCAATTTTGTTTACCTTTTCAGAGAACCAGGTCTTGGTTTTATTAATTTTCTCTATTGTTTTTTGAGTCTCTATTTTATTGATTTCTTCTTTGATCTTTATAATTCCTTCCTTCTGCTGACTTTAGGTCTTTTTTGTTCTTCTTTTTCTAATTCGTTTAGGTGGAGGGTTAAGTTGTCAATTTGGGATCTTTCTTCTTTTTTGAGAAAGGCCTGTATTGCTATAAATTTCCCTCTGAGCACTGCTTTCGCAGCATCCCATAGATTTTGAGAGGTTGTGTCTTCATTATCATTTGTTTCAAGGTAGTTTTTAATTTCCTTCTTGATTTCCTCATTGACCCATTGGTTTTTTAGTAGCATGTTGTTTAGTCTCCATGCAGTAGGTTTTTTCTCTCTCCTTTTCCCATGGTTGATTTCTAATTTCATGGCATTGTGGTCAGAGAAGATACTTGAGATAATTTCTATGCTCCTAAATTTATTGAGGTTAGCTTTGTGTCCCAAGATGTGGTCGATTCTTGAGAATGTTCCATGAGCATTTGAGAAGAATGTGTATTCTGCTTTTTTTGGATGTAGTGTCCTGAAGATATCAATGAAGTCTAACTTTTCTATTGTTTCCTTTAGGATCTCTGTTGCTTTATTGGTTTTCTGTCTAGAGGATCTGTCCATTGATGTGAGGGGGGTATTAAGTTCTCCTACTATGATTGTATTCTCATCAATATCTCCCTTTATGTCTGTTAATATTTGTTGTATGTATCTGGGTGCTCCTGTATTTGGGGCATATATGTTGACGATAGTAACATCCTCTCCTTGGATGGATCCCTTAATCCTTAAGTAGTGTCCTTCTTTGTCTTTCTTTTACGTCTTTTGTTTTAAAGTCTATTTTGTCTGATATGAGCATTGCGACTCCTGCTTTTCTGTCATGTCTATTGGCGTGAAATATTTTTCCTCACCCTTTCACTTTCAATGTATATGTATCTTTTGTCCTAAGGTGAGTTTCTTGTAGGCAGCATATTGAAGGTTTTTGCCTTTTTATCCACTCAGCCACTCTGTGTCTTTTGATTGGGGCGTTCAGTCCATTGACATTTAAGGTGATAATTGATAGATGATTATTTATTGCCATTTGAACCTCGTGTTCCAGTTGATTCTATGGTTCTCCATTCTTCCTTTCTTTTTTTTTTTTTTTTTGGTTGGATGGTCTCCTGTTATTATCTGCTTGAGTGTATTTTTTTTTTCATTTTTTGCAAATGCAATATTTGGTTTTGGCTTGTGGTTGCCCTGTTTTTTAAGTATGTTAACCCCTTCCCATAATTGTGTGTTTTAGCCTGATGGTCCTGTAAGTTCAAACCCTTCATTACTATATTAAAATTAAGAAGAGAAACATACAAACAAACAAAAAGGGTTATTTACTTCCTAACATCCCTTGCCCACATTTTATGGTTTTGATGACTCTTTTTTATTTTTTTCTTTTTAATTTTATTTTGTTTGAAGCATGTTCATGATTAAATCTGTATGCTGGCTTATTTGAGTGACTGCTCTCTGATTGCGTTTTCCTCAGTCCTAGTTCTTCCTCTTCTTCTTTTTTTTTTCTTTTCTTTTTTCTCTCCTTTCCTTCCTTTCTTTTTGGTTTAGAGAAGCCCTTTCAATATTTCCTTTAACCTGGGTTTTGTGTTGCAGTATTCTTTAAGTTTTTGTTTGTTGGAAAAAATTTTTATTTCCCCTTCTATTTTAAATGATATTCTTGCTGGATAGAGTATTCTAGGTTGCATATTTTTTCCTTTGAGCACTTTAAATATCTCTTGCCATTCCCTCCTGGCCTGTAGTGTTTCTGTAGAGAAATCAGCTGATATTCTTATGGGGATTCCCTTGTAGGTAACACTCTGTTTTTCTCTTGCTGCCTTTAGGATCCTCTCTTTATCACTAACTTTTGCCATTTTTATTATGATGTGTCTTGGTGTGGGTCTATTTGGGTTCAGTTTGTTTGGGGCCCTCTGTGCTTCTTGTATCTTGAACCCAGTATCCTTTAGATTTGGGAAGTTTCCATCGATAATTTCTTCAAATATATTTTCCATCCCCTTATCTTTTTCTACTCCTTCTGGAATTCCTATTATGCATAGATTGGCCCACTTTATATTATCCCATAGGTCTCTTATATTGCTTTCCAGTTTTTTGATTCGGTTTTCTGTCTGTTGACCAGATTGAGTGATTTCCATTATTCTATCTTCCGTATCACTTGTAGGCCTCTTTAAATGACTTTTGGGAGCAGGCGTCTTAATCTGGTATAATCTTTTGTTGAAAAGCTAATAACTCTTTCCTAATTTATCCATATCTCTGTAAATTCTAACATTTATGCATCCCTGTATTTTCTTTTACCTGGAGATACGTCATCTTTTGAAAACTCTTTGGACTAGGGAAAGCGAAATGGTCTTGAAATTAGAATATCTGAGTTCAAATCCCAGAAGGACGAAACATCTTGGGATTGAGGTTGTCTGTAAAATGGGATAAAAATACAAACCTTTCAGGATTCTAATGATAATGTTGAGAATACTTTCCAGACTCTTGTTATTTTTCTATCCATTATTGTATAGACTAGAAAAATTAAGAGGTGACATTTAGCCATGTTCTTGAAGTAGCTTTTTTCCTTTTTTTCTGTATAGCTAAATGTAATGTTAATAGAATGTTTGAACATGAAGCACTTCAGTATAACAGAGCAACAAAAAAAATTATTATTTAAAAGGAAGACAAGGTATGCCACTTTAAAATATGTCTGGTAGCACTTGGTTTTTGCCTCAGAGAAGTTTGCATTTCTTTTCTTTTTTTTTTTTATTAATCCCTCAGTCATAAAATCTGAGCCTCTGTAAAAGAAAAGTAAAGCAGAGGGGGAAAATGTGTGCAAAAGAATTTGTGTATTTGAGTTTTGGATCTCTAGTGTTTAACAGTTCCATAATCCAGGTTTATAACTTGTTGAGAACAATAGACTAACTATTTTAGGCACACTAGCTTTGCTAAAGATTAACTTTTTACGTGCCTGGCAAGCATGGTCAAATGTAAGCTTTGAAGGTAATAGAGAGGCATATTTTCCTTCGCTGTCTGTGTTCTGGATTTTTAGAAAGACTCTAACATCCATCCTCAGTGTGTTTAGTTCACTTGCAACCAACATGATTTAAGCATTATATCTTAGTGCACATAGTCTTAGAAGAAAGTGAAATAGGTTGGCCTCAATACACCAAAACGTCATTTTATCCTCACTTTACTTTTCATATCTTTTTGTATTCATTTCACATTCTCATTAAAAATCTAGAGAAAAATGAAATATTTAAGAATCCTCAGAGTTCCTGTCATGGCTCAGTGGTTAATGAACCTGACTAGTAACCATGAAGGCGCAGGTTCGATCTCTGGCCTCATTCAGTAGGTTAAGGATCTGGTGTTGCCATGAGCTGTAGTGTAAGTCTCAGATGTGGCTCAGATCCTGCATTGCTATAGCTGTGGCAAAGGCCAGCAGCTACAGCTCTGATTGGACCACTAGCCTGGGAACTTCCATATGCCATGGGCGCGGCCCTAAAAAGACAAAAAGACAAAAAAGAAAAAATGCTCTTCCTGGGAAGTTCTCTGGTGGCCTAACAGTTAAGGACCAGTGTTGTCATTGCTGAGGCTCAGGTACTCCTATGGCATAGGTGTGATCCCTGACCCAGGAATTTCCACATGCTGTAGGCACAGCCAAAAAAAAAAAAAAAGAAGGAATTCTTATCTAATATACATAGTATTCTGACTGTTCTGACCTGGATTCCACAAATGTTTTAATTCACAGTCACTTTATATGATTTGACTTTTATAATTATTTAATTTCTTTTTAAATAATAGTATCAGTCTTGGAGTTCCCTCATGGGTCAATGGGTTAAGGATCCAGCATTGTCACTGCTGTGTCTCTGGTTACAGCTGTGGCTTGAGTTTGATCCCTGGCTTTTTCATTTGCTGTGGGAGCAGTCAAAAAAAAAAAAAAAAGAGTATCAGTTTTAAAGACTGTTATTTTATTCCATCAAGAAGTTATAGAGCATTTTATTAATCTTAAAAATGACAGTATAAATATATACACACATAGATAAATGTACATTGAAACACTTTACACATCATGTACTTAAATGCTGTAAGGCATAACAGGAACACACGATTATGTATATATTCTCTTCCTATGCACTTTTCCATTGTAGCTTCAGGATGAATATCTGTTTAAAAAAAAAAATATGTGCTTCGATATCAGACCTGTCTTTACCTATGAGCTTCTAATGTTGTCTCAGGAAATATTTAGTATTTAATATTGGTTCTGAGTAGGCCCAAAGTTAGTATAGTGTTGTGCAAATTAAAGCTATACATTTTGATTGGCACAGCCCCTAGGTCTTTTTTCTTCCTTCTACTTATTTATTTATTTTTAAATCTTTTAGTGGAATATAGTTGATTTACAATGTTGTATTATCTTTAGGTTTACTGGAAAGTGAATCAGTTTTATGTATATATATATATGCACATATATATATATATATTCTATATATATATTCTTTCTTTCCTATGTAGATTTTTATAGAATATTCAGCAGTCTGCTCAGTGTTCTTTTTACTATTTAAAATAGTTGAATTACTTGGGCTAATTATAAAAGCAATTTTCTTTGCTTCTTTGACTTTTGGCCAGCAGTACATTAAAAGGTGACTGCGAGTTTGCAGTTCGGACAAACTGATATTTGTTCATCACAATGCCCAGTTGCCTTGTCTGTTTTCACAGAAGCCTTGTTATGGGTCTGTGCGGCCTGCACACATGTCACCCCAGCAAGTGTGGGAAGGAAGCTACCTCTGTGCATTTGCTCAGGGGATCATGGCTGGCCTCTAGGATGTCAGCTGGGGACCCAGAGTGCCTGGACCGTTTGGGAAATCATAGGATGGAAACACCACCACAGCATCCAATTGCTTTCAAAATGGATCAGGTTGAAGCAAAAGGCCCTGTGTCGACTTCAGCTTCCCTACCCCCACACTCTTTTCAGTGTATTTGCACATAGACTGTCTCGCTGGATCATAGGAAAAAAGCAGCCTGGAGGCTCCCTTTGTTTTACAAGAGCCAGTATGTCACACCAAGGAGCCTTGTTTGAAAATTAACAGTTTAGACTTTGGTCTTTGCTAGGGTTTTCCAACTTTTTTTTTTAAGTCATAGAACTCTCTCTTCAAAGGAAATCTTAATCTGACATGCAATATATAAAACAGATGAATGCTTTAATTCACATTTGGGGGAAGAGTCCAGAGTCTTTCCCCCTTATGCTTTCCCACCTTCCATGTCCCTGAGACCCTAGGACCCTTGAGGCTCCACAAAGCATAGTTTGAAAACCACAACCCAAACATGGCCTATAGGAGAAGTGTTGGCCCACAACTTTCCCACCTCTCATGTTGTGTTTGATGGGAGTCCTGGACTTCCTGGCACATTTTCAGAAGTCTCTTTTTTCCCAGTAATGGCCAAGGTGTCCTGGTGCAATGGTGAAGCCCCCAGTCACGACTCAGTCAAGCTCTCATGTCCTGTATGATCTGGAGCTTGTGGTCTGATTTCCAGGACTTTTCCCCCCTCCCCTCCACCCCCATCTGTAAAATGGATGGTTAGGCAGGCTTGGAAGATGCTCAGAGATCTTAGGCTGAAAAGTACCATGTCAGTACAAAGGGAGTGGTAGGAGCTGGTGCTCTCTGACACATCCTGGTATGGTTCTGATCCCTGGATCACTGTAGGGACAGTTTCTGGAATCCATTTGGTTGTGCCATGGTGCGATCATCACAACCAGAAGAAAGGTCTACAGCCAAGCTTCCCACAAGACAACCATGCATTGCATGTACTTTTTTGTTATTTGTTTTTAATAAATTTCATTGGAGTATAGTTGACTTACAAAGTTGTGTTAGTTTCAGGGGTACAACAAAGTAAATCAGTTGTTCACATGCATATATCATTCCTTTTCAGATTCTTTCCCCATATAGGTTATATTATAGTATAGAATAGATTACCCTCTGTTACACAGTAAGTCCTTGTTCTTACAGTCTTGAGGCTTCCTCTCAAGGACCTCAGGCTAGAAAGGGGTTTTAAATTGATACCATGATGGCCTATTAAGAACACTTGGTTAGGAGCTAAGGACTCTGTGGACCAGAGCTAGCTTGTGCTGCTAATTTTCCACATCTCCCCACCTCCACAGACGCAGTAGTATTGTGTCGGTAGTTTAAAACGTCTATGGAGGAATTCCTTACACCTGAAAATCAGCTACGTGGGGCCTTTTTTTTTTTTTTTTTTTTTTTTTGAGAGAGCTGTTGTACCAGCCCACTGTGAGTAGAAGCTTTCAAATTACAGATCCAATACTCCTCCTCAACATTTTACCCCTCAATTTTCTCATCCATTAACTGCAGAAGACAATACCTGCTCTGTCTGTCTCCCTGATTTGTTGTGGAAGTCCAAGTGTGTGTGAAAGAACCTCGAACAAAAACGGTGCCAGCAGAAGTGCCAGCACTGTCATTTCCACTAGTTAATGGAAAGACAGAGAAAGAACATGATGAGCATGAACTGACCTTATTTTACTTCATTAAACCGAATGAGCATCAGAGTTCCCTGGTGGCGCAGCAGGTGGAGGATCTGGCGTTGTCACTGCAGGGGCTTGGGTCCCTTCTGTGGCAGGGGTTCAGTCCTTGGCCTGGGAACTTCTGCCTGCTGTGGGCATGGCCAAAAATAAAAAATAAATTTAAAAAATGAGTGTCACCATAGCAGATCCTATAAACGCAACGTTATATATGCTTTTAAAGAATCATAAATATCAGACATAGGCTGAATTACCTAGAAATGCATTTAAAGCCATTCTTTAAAATGGAGCTGTGGACTCTTAAAAGACAAATGCTTTCAGTGCTTCCCAGGGCTGGAATCGCTGGCTAGTGAAGGGGTTCTGTTGGGTGCCAGCCTCCAAAGTGACCTGACTCCAGCCTTGAGGATGTTGCTGCTGGAATTACCAGTACACAGGACAGGTGAGGGCCTGCAAATGGCTTTCTCCTTAAGGAAAGTGCAAGAAGCTAGCCAGTCTCTGACTTTGCAGGTAACACACATCCAGCCAAATGAGAATCTGGATGAAAGGTGGCCGTGGATAATCCTAGCACTGCTGGAAATTTCTCCAGGTGCTCTCAATGAAACCTAAAAATAAATAAATAAGCAGTTTACAGACAAATTATTATTAGTCAGATGAGAACATAAAATCTCTACCAAGTATGCTTCAAATATGCGATTTGGAGTTCCCGTCGTGGAGCAGCGGAAATGAATCCGACTAGGAACCATGAGGTTTCGGGTTGATCCCTTGCCTTGCTCAGTGGGTTAAGGATGCGGTGTTGCTGTGTGCTGTGGTGTAGGTCGCAGACTCAGCTCGGATCCCGCGTTGCTGTGGCGAGCAGCTACAGCTCCAATTAGACCCCTAGCCTGGGAATCTCCATATGTTGCAGGTGCAGCCCTAAAAAGACAAAAGACAAAAAAAAAGTGATTTTCTTCACCTTTTGATTGAAAACAGGCTTATCTTATGTTCTATAACTATATATTTAGTTATAACCTCTGTTTGTTTGTTTGTTTTGTGGACTAAGACTCTGGATGTTGTTACCCTGGCCCTCTATCTAGGGCTCTTTTTTAATTTTATTTTTATTTTTTATTTTCTTTGCTTTTATTTTTTGCTTTTTAAGGCTGCACCCATGGCATATGGAAGTTACCAGGCTAGGGGTCGAATCAGAGCTATAGCTCCTCACCTATGTCACAGCCACAGCAACGTAGGATCCCAACCCACCAAATGAGGCCAGGGATCTAACCCACATCCTCATGGATAGTAGTTAGATTTATTTCCACTGTGCCACAATGGGAATTCCTATCTAAGGTTCTCGGGTCAAAATATTTTCACAAATGGTACAGAGAGACAAATCTGTACCTTTTATTTTGTACTTTAACCTTAAGCTACATTTATCACTTTGAAATTGTGTTTGTCTTAGGGAGAATTTCTAACTCCTTTATTGCTCATAAACATACTGTAAAAGTTAAGAGAATGGACTTAAGCATTAGAGCTATCTTGGAGCTCCAGCTCTATCCCTGCAGTTTCCCTGAACTTGTACCAGTTTCTTATCCTCCCTAAGCCTCTGTTTCTTCATTCATCAAATGGGGTTAATAATAGTCTTTCTTTCCTGGGGCCTTTTTGAAAATTACAGGCAAACAGAGCTCAATTAACCGAAAGGCATTAACCGCATTAAAGAGTGAGTCAAATGGTCCCATGGCCTAAGTTCAAGTGGTGACATCACTTAGGACCTTGACCAGCGGTTCCATGGAGTGAACCTGCAGCCAGAGGAGCCAAAGCTAAAATTAAGCCACTTTCCAGCTTGAGGAGCCCCTGGGAGTCTGTCTGAATTTGTCAGAGGTGAAGCTGGCAAGCTTGAGAAGATGTGGTAATATGGTGCCATAAGTGAGTCCCTGTGCCTGGTGAGATGCCCTGTCATTATCCATTCTGTTTTACAGGGCTTTCCCCAGACCAGTGAGGTCCCTTGAGAATCTTCTGGAACATTGGAGCATTGTTCCTCTCTTAATCACTCTGCAGATGACTAGCTATGTTGAGTGTGCTTTCCACATTGCAGAATCTCCCCTGTTCCTTGGGGCACACGTACGTGCAAACATCACACACAGCCCACCGTGATCATCTTGACACCCCACCACAGTAAAGCCAGGGGAGCTCAGGGCATGTGTGCTAATGGAGCATGCCAGAAAGAAGAGGCATCCATACTTGATTTTTCAAAATTCCAGTACAGAGACGTACCAAGGACAAGATGTTGGCCTTGGTCCGTCCTAGGCTCTGCAGGCCATGAGGGGGCACATTGTCTGTAGAGAATCCAAAAACGATAATAAAACCAGTAAAAACCAATGGGTCTTAAAATCATCATGCCTGTTCTAAAGAATCTCGGTAATAAAAAGCTACCCCTAAAAAATATATTTTGTTGATTCAAGTTCTAAACAATGGCTGCAAGTACTGTTGAGTTTTAGTCACATATTTTTCAGGCTCAAATCAGCAAATTGTATTCTGTATCATTTAATAAATGTAAATTCACATGAATTCCCCTCTATACTGTCAGTTCCAGCACATAGAACTCAGCAGCACATCTTAGTTTCCAGTTAGTTCCTAGAGGTTTGAAGGATGTTCTGTGTTTTGTTTTGTTTTTGTTTCCTGTTGCTTCTCTTTTTGTTCTTTGCAGGTTTTTTTAAATTGTGGTATAGTTGATTTACCATGTTGTGTTAATTTCCACTATACACAAAAGTGATTCTGTTATACACACGTATATTCTTTTTCGTTCTTTTCCATTGTGATTTATCATAGGATATTGAATAAAGTTCTCTGGGCTGTATAGTAGGACCTTGTTATTCATTCTGTATATAATTGCATCTGCTAACCACAAACTCCCATCCCTCTCTAGATGTTCAATGCTTTTAGAATTGTTTGTATCCCCAGCCCTTGGGGGACTATGTAATTGACATTTAAATAGTTTCAAAATAAACAGTAATAGCCCAAGGACTAGAGACGAAGAAACAAATTCCTTCAGTTCTATCGTACGATGTGATCACCTGGAATTTTTACTTGTGCTTTAAATTTAAAATGGTGAAACAGAGGGTACATGGTGAGCTGAAATATTTTTGTTTAGTAATTTTTAGTCACGTGTGAAATATATGTGTTATGATTATTGTTGAAAAAAATGGTTAGAGGAGTTCCCATCATGGCGCAACAGAAACGAATCCAACTAGGAACCATGAGTTTGCGGGTTTGATCCCTGGTCTTGCTCAGTGGGTTAAGGATCCAGCATTGCCATGATCTGTGGTGTAAGTCACAGATGCTGCTCTGATCTGACATTGCTGTGGCTGCGGTGTAAGCTGGCAGCTGTAGCTCCGATTAGACCCCTAGCCTTGAAATCTCCATATGCGGCAGGTGTGGCCCTAAAAATACAAAAGACAAAAAAAAAATTTTTTTATTTAAAGTTTAAAGGAAGAGAGTGTTAAAAATGACCCAACTTGGGGTAAAATACTGCCCCCTTGTTAAGTTCAGTCAAATGCATGAACATCTATCATCCGATGTCTCACGATGGAGGTTGATTTTCTTTTCTCCTTATCCTTCCTTTCTACACTTGTCCCCAAATGCAGAGCACCCTGTGGTGGAAGCAGGGTGTTCAGTAAAAAGCACTTTGGAGCCAGTAGAGACCTGAATTCAAACCTCAGCTCTGCCACTCACCAGCTAGCAGGCCTGAGATGCACTGCTGAATCTCCACTTCCTCTTTTGCAAAATACAAATACAACCTCGTGGCAGAGTCATGATATTTAAATCAGATGTCACATGGAATGTGTGACACCAGCACCTCACATGGCAGTCACAATGACACCTCCTCCCTCTTCATTTTTCTCCTTTATTTTCTGCACCAGCACTTATCTGTGTCAGCCAGTGCTCTGTCTTTATAGGATTATGCGTCCTTGAGAGTGATATCTACATGATATTTATAATGCCTTACATCTTTAGCAGCTAATGCAGGACCATTGTTTATAGTCTTATCTATCCCTATGAATCTCTCTTTCCACTTTAAAATGTAGCAGTGGAGTTCCCTGGTGGGCAGAGGGTTAAGGGTGTGGCACTGTCACTGCTGTGGCTCAGGTCACTGCTTGGCGTGGGTTCAATCCCTGGCCTGCATGCCATGGGCTTGGCCAAAAAAAATGAATGAAGGCCAATTGAATGAAGGTATTTCTGAGCTACAGTCCAGGTCTACAATGCTGTGTAAATCCTGCCACATGAGCGAAGTTTTCTTGCACATACAAAGTGGGAAGAAGAAATGATCGTACATTGTGAGTTCAGGTGTGCATGAATTTTCTGTTCTTTTTTGGCCATTGCCAGGGAAGTAGCATAGTTAAGGTAACCGGTGGCACTGTGTTGAGTCACAACTTTTGCCGGCTTCTGCAGTAAAGCTACAGGAAGGAAATGGACATGACTTTGTTGAAATAGTTTATTTCGTTTTGTCGATAGTTCAATTGATGTTCACAGTGGCAACCAAAAAGCTTTTCCAACCTTTCCTCAACTTTTCTGTCCTCTTCTTCTATGAAGCTATAGCATAGTATCTTATCTTCTTTGGTTTATACCTAACATTAATATTTCTGTTACCACATGTCCTATTGGTGGTACACTGTGTCCAACAGGATAAGGGCTATTCCACCTTTGACTTAGCTTGTAGGAGTTGTATACAGATCAAATTAGATAACACATAGAAAAGGATTTACAGATCATAAAGCTTAAAATATGTTAAGCATTATTATTATCTTATGTCAATATTCAGGAAGCTATGACCCACAGACCGAATCTAGCTCTCCACCTGTATTTTTGCTCACCTGGGGCCATTCTAGTCCCTTTAAGGATTTTAGCTTCCAGAAGGTCTTATGTTTAATCCCCAGCCTCCTTGTATGGAACCCCAGGTTTCTGCCTCTGATCTGGGTGAGAGTTCAACATTTGGCTCCGGGGCAATGGCGGTTCATTCATTTGCTCACCACTCACGCTTCTAGATTTATATCACTGTTTTATATCATTAAACCCCTTGGAGATTTTCTGCAAGCCCAGCAGAACTTCAGATATTTTGCTGATTATAATCTGGTTATATTGCTATAGAATGTCCTTCAGAATATCCGATAAAAGTCGGAATCTTCAGAGCATGTTACATACCCTGGTATTCTGGGGTTTTTTTTTTGTTTGTTGTGTTGTTTTTGTTTGTTTGTTTTGTTTTTGCTTTTTAGGGCCATACCTGTGGCATGTGGAAGTTCCCAGGCTAGTGATCTAATCGGAGCTACAGCTGCCAGCCACAGCCACAGCCACAGCCGCACAGGATCTGAGCCGCGTCTGTGACCTACACCATAGCTCACGGCAACACCAGATCCTTAACCCACTGAGCAAGGCCGGGGATCAAACCTGCGTCCTCATGGATCCTAATCGGGTTCGTTAACTGCTGAGCCCCAAAGGGAACTCCCTACCCTGGTATTCTTACTGCAGATGAGAAGAGAGGAACTCAGGCAATTTATCTACATTCTCTTGGCTCTAAATGGCACAGCAAGACTTGAACCCAGCTAGGCTGAGCTCAACCTAAAAGCTGGTCTTCTATACCACACAGCAATCTGATCTAACAAGTCTGAATTTGGTGTTATGTACCATGAAGAAGTGAGCCCAAGGGATGGTTATTTCATGTCTCTGTTCATCCCAATGTGGTTGATAAAACCACAGGGTCTTCACCCCCTGGCTGCCGTCGCCAGCCTCAAGTGCAGTGAATCTTTGTTTAATATATGTGATGTAATATTAATATCATTATAGTAATATATATTCATTTATGTGGTAATAATGTATGCAAGTGTTTTTCACATCCCTTCCTCTGCATTGACTCAGTCCTTAATCACTACCCTAACCTATTCCCAGGTGTGGATACTCCCTCCCTCCTCAGAGTCTCCAGTGAGCTCTGTCTGTACCCTTCCAGTGGTCCTAGAACAGTGTCATGATCTTCCCAATAAGCTGAAAGTCCATCCAAGGTGAGGACACTACCATTTGAGTTGGCTTTATATTTTCAGCCTCCAGCTCACTTCCTAGCAAACACCTGGGGCTCAGTACACATTCATTGAAGTAATTATGAATGTGTCATCAGTTTTGTAAATGCTGGGGAGTGTTGTTTAAGAAGGGCAGCTATGGGAGTTCCCCTTGTGGCTCAGTGGGCTAAGGACCTGACTTTGTCTCTGTGAGGATGTGGGTATGATCCCTGGCCTCACTCAGTAGGTTAAGGATCTGGCATTGCCTCAAGCTGTGGCTCAGATCTGGTGTTGCTGTGGCTGTGGTGTAGGCTGGCAGCCACACTCTGATTTGACCTCTGGCCTGGGAAATTCCATATGCTGCAGGTATGGCTTTAAAAAAAGAAGAAGAAGAAAGGCAGCTGTGAAATAGTCACAGGGAAAAATGGATATGAAAACAAATACTGATGAATGTCAGTGGAAATAACTTAACTCTAGATCCTTTAGACAATCAGAGTACACATGCTTCCAGGAAGTAGAGCAACCTACAGGTTGGTGGGCAGAGATGTAGATGTTGGAACCAAGCAGTAGAAGTTGGACTTAGCCTCTCACCCCACCATTGCCACCCTGGCTATGACTTCCCCCAAGCTCAGGGGTAAAGGTAAAGTGGAAGAGGGACTCTGGCTTACCCTGGCTACCCTAAGTCTGGTCTAGATTGGCACCACGAGGTGACATAATGGCCACAGTGAGGCTGAATGGAGGATGCTTGTTCTGCATGGAGTGAGTCAGCCCTAACTTAAGCATGGTTGAGAGCTGTAGGTCCCATTGACACCTTGTGTGTAGCTCTGCTGCCAAAAACTAGAACTGGATGAAGTTGTCTTTAAGAGCTACTCTCTACATTGACTGACACATCTGGATTAGAGTGAAGCTCTCTGGGTACGTGATCTGGTTTTCCAAGAACAATTCTAACTGAAAATATTTCATCTCTTTTTAAGTGTACCTGTACTTTTCTGACACATTTTGATTTTTAGTTTGGAAAAGGTAATCATAGGTTTCAAAATGCAAATAATATGTACCAAGCCTAACTGATTAATATTGAAAGTAGCCAGTTAAACAAATAACTCTGACCTGAATGCATTATACAGCTTTTTAGCCAGTAAATGTGATTGAGATCAAAATACCCCTCATTAAAAATTATTTCTTTCTCTTCTTTCTCACCTTATCAAATATGACAAGAGTACATTGTTTCTTGATATTACTTTGCCAGTACATTGAGATTATTGATGAGGAGAAAAATATATTCAAAGTGAATTTGTATAAGCTCATGAAGTTCCAGAAGCCATTAAAAATATTTAATCACTAAGGAAAGAAATGTGAGATGTAGAATGAGATTTCTGTTAAGTAATTGTACCAGGCAATATTTAAGCTTTTGAAGTTCAAACTTAAAAATAAAATGAATGTTTTTAAGAAAACCAAGTTAATTTTTCTAGCCAATAAAAACTATCCATGTTATAATTATCTTGTTTACAATTGCCATATTTCTTTGTGATTCCCATGTTTATAATAATGAATATTAATGGCTTTGCTCTTTGCAAGGTATCTTATCTACAGCCCAAAGACAAACTGCCCAGGGACCTTCTAAAGCAGCCGCGTTAATAAAGTTGTTTAAGCAGTTCTAGTCAGTTGAAAAGCTTAGGTTTATTTGTTTTTGTAAAGTCCAAAAGCACGAAGTTGGCTGAGGACTGTGGCATTCATCACTTGCTCTCCACAGGCTGTCAGCTCCCAAAGGTGGGTGGAGAGAGGCCCATTCTGCCCCAGACTTGTTCCTGCACACTCCTGAGCCCTCAAGTTCATGGGGTGACCTTGACACCATGACTCTGTCTGGAATGGTGCCCTCTCTCAAGTAACTCTTGCTGAAGAAGGCAGGAAATAATGCTTGTGAATTTAAAAAATGATCAGGCTGATAATGTGGCAGGTAAATGACTTTTCTTATAAACACAAGGCTTGGAAATACAGTTTTTCAAACATTTTATTGGAGTATAGTTCACTTACAATATCGTGGTAGTTTCAGGTGCACAGCAAAGTAAATCAGTGATACATATACATATATCCATTATTTTGCAAACTCTTTTCCCACATAGGTTATTACAGATTATTGAGTAGATTATCCTCTGCTATACAGCAGATCCTTTTTAATTATTTTATAAACAGTAGTGTATATATGTTAATCCCAAACTCTTGATATATCCCCTCCCCCCCCACAATTATGTTTTGAAATTAGGCAGTTTACCTCTAACATGCCAAAGATGGGGAGCCTTTCACTTCTTGCATATTCTATGCATATTTGGAAATAAGATACTAGAATGAATAAAATTAGAAAAAAAATGCCCTTTCTGGTATGGAAAATACAGACACAGACGTATACACAGCTATAGGGTTTTGTCTCACTGCAAAATGATGTCATTCGCTTACTTGTTATTTCTCTGAAGCAACACCAAAAAAAAAAAAAAATGTTTTTCAATGTTTAAATGACCTCCATAGGCTTTTTCAAGGCCTACTTTTCTCAGTTGTTCATCATAAAAAGTATAACCTACAGTGGCTGATTTCTCTTACTGGCTTATTTATATCTTTCATAAATTTTTAAAGTTTTATTGAAGTATAGTTAATTTAAAAAATTGTGATAATTTCTGCTGTACAACAAAGTGACCCAGTCATACATATATACATATCCATTATCTCTCAGATTCTTTTCCCACACAGATGATCACAGAATATTGGGTAGAGTTCTCTGTGCTATACAGCAGGTTCCCGTTAGCCAATCATTCCATATACCAGTCCCAAACCTATAGTCCCTCCCTCCCGATCCCCCAACTGTCCCCTTTGGTAGCCATAAGTTTTTCTGAAGTCTGTGAGTCTCTTTCTGTTCTGCAGATAAGTTCATTTGTATCCTTTTTTTTTAGATTCCACTTATATGTGATATCATGTGATGTTTGTCTTTCACTGTCTAACTTCACGTAGTATGATAGTTTCTAGGTCCATCCATGTTGCTGCAAATGGCATTGTTTCATTCTTTTTGTGCTATGCACATATTCCATTGTGTATATGTACCACACATTCTTTATCCACTCCTCTGTTGATGGACATTTAGGTCATTTCCATGTCTTGGCTATTGTAAATAGTGCTGCAGTGAACATTGGGGTATGTGTATCTTTTCAAATTATAGTTTTCTCTGGATGGATGTCCAGGAGTGGGAGTGCTGGATCAAATTGTAATTCTATTTTTAGTTTTTTGAGGAAACGCCATACTGTTTTCCATAGTGGTTACACAATGTACATTCCACCAACAGTGTAATAGAGTTCCCTTTTCTCCAGCATTTATTCTTCTTCTTATTTTTAGGAACAAAGCAAGGATGCTTGTTTTATTATTTCTTTTTAAAAATTTTTTTTTCCATTATAGCTGGTTTATAGTGTTCTGTCAATTTTCTACTGCACAGCATGGTGACCCATTCACACATACATATATACATTCTTTTTTCTCACATTATCATGCTCCATCATAAGTGACTAAACATAGTTCCCGGTGCTATACAGCAGGATCTCATTGCTTATCCATTCCAAAGGCAATAGTTTTCATCTATTAACCCCAAATGCTCAGTCCATCCCACCCCCTCCCCTTCCCCCTTGGCAACCACAAATCTGTTCTCTAAGTCCATGAGTTTCTTTTCTGTGGAAAGTTTCATTTGTGCTGTATGTAGATTATTCCAGATAGAAGTGATATTGTATGGTTTTTGTCTTTCTATTTCTGACTTACTTCACTTAGTGTGAGAGTCTCTAATTCCATCCATGTTGCTGCAAATGGCATTATTTTTCTTTTTTATGGCTGAGTAGTATGCCATTGTGTATAGATACCACATCTTCTTAATCCATTCATTTGTCAATAGACATTTGGGTTGTTTCCATGTCTTGGCTATTGTGAATAGTGCTGTAGTGAACATGTGGGTGTAGGTGTCTTTTTCAAGGAAAGTTTTGTCTGGATATATGCCCAAAATTTGGATTGCTGGATCGTATGGTAGTTCTATATTTAGTTTTCTAAGGTACCTCCAAACTGTTTTCCATAGTAGTTGTACCAATTTACATTCCCACCAACAGTTAGGAGGGTTCTCTTTTCTCCACACCCTCTCCAGCATTTGTTATTTGTGGACTAATTAATGATGGCCTTTCTGACTGGTGTAAGGTGGTAACTTATAGTAGTTTTGATTTGAATTTCTCTAATAATCAGTGATGTTGAGCATTTTTTCATGTGCTTGTTGGCCATCTGTATATCTTCTTCGGAGAAATGTCTACTCAGGTCTTTTGCCCATTTTTTCCATTGCATTGTTGGTTTTTTTGCTGTTGAGTTGTAGAAGTTGTTTGTATATTTTAGAGATGAAGCCCTTGTCCTTTGCATCATTTGAAACTACTTTCTCCCATTCTGTAAGTTTTCTCTTTTTTTTTTTTTTTTGTGGTTTCCTTTGCTGTGCAAAATCTTGTAAGTTGATTAGGTCCCACTGGTTTATTTTTGTTTTTATGTCTGTTGCTTTGGGAGACTGACCTGAGAAAACATTTGTAAGGTTGATATCAGAGAATGTTTTGCCTATATTCTCTTCTAGGAGTTTGATGGTGTCTTATGTTTAAGTCTTTAAGCCATTTTGAGTTTATTTTTGTGCATGGTGTGAGGGTGTGTTCCAGTTTCATTGATTTACGTGTGGCTGTCCAGTTTTTTCCAGCACCACTTACTGAAAAGACTGTCTTTTTCCCATTTTATATTCTTGCCTCCTTTGTCAAAGATAAATTGACTGTAGGTGTCTGGGTTTATTTCTGGGTTCTCTATTCTGTTCCATTCATTGGTATGTCTGTTTTGGTAACAGATGGCTTCACAGACGAATTCTACCAAACATACAAGGAGGAACTTATACCCATCCTCCTTAAACTTTTCTAAAAGGTTGAAGAAGAAGGAGTACTCCCAAAGACATTCTGTGATGCCACTGTCACCCTAATATCAACATCAGACAAAGATACTACCAAAAAAGAAAACTATAGGCCAATATCTTTGATGGATCTAAACGCAAAAATTCTCAACAAAATTTTAGCCGTCTGAATCCAACAACATATGAAAAAGATCATGCACCACAACCAAGTGGGAATCATCCCAGGTTCACAAGGATGGTTCGACATACACAATCAATCAACCTCATGTACCACATTAACAAAAGAAAAGTCAAAAACCACATGATCATCTCAATAGATGCCGAAAAAGCATTTGACAAAGTACAACATCCATTCATGACAAAAACTCTTACCAAAGTGGGTATAGAGGGAACACACCTTAATATAATAGAAGCCATTTATGACAAACTCACAGCAAATGTAATACTCAGTGGAGAAAAGCTGAAAGCCTTCACACTAAAATCTGGAACAAGATAAGGATGCCTACCCTCACCACTTTTATTCAACATAATATTGGAAGTACAAACCATAGCAATCAGACAAATGAAAGAAATAAAAGGTATCCAAATTGGAAAAGAGGTAAAATTTTCACTGTATGCAGATGACATGATACTATATGTAGAAAACCCTAGGGACTCAACTCAAAAACTACTTGAACTGATCAACAGATTCAGGAAAGTAGCAGGATATGAGATTAACATTTAGAAATCAGTCACGTTCTATATACCAGCAATGAGATATTAGAATAGGAATACAAAAATACAATACCTTTTAAAATTATACCCCAAAAAAATCAAATACCTTGGAATAAACCTGACCAAGGAGGTGAAAGACTTATATGCTGAGAACTATAAAACATTAATCAAGGAAATTAAAGAGGATTCAAAGAAATGGAAATATATTGCATGCTCCCAGGTCAGAAAAATTACTATTATAAAAATGGCTATACAACCCAAAGCAATCTACAGATTCAATGAAACCCCTATCAAAGTATCCAGCATTTATTATTTATGGATTTTTTGATGATGGCCATTCTGACTGGTCTAAGGTGGTACTTCATGATAGTTTTGATTTGCATTTCTCTAATAATTGGTGATGTTGAACATCTTTTCATGTGTTTTTTGGCTATCCATATATCTTCTTTGGAGAAATGTCTATTTTGATCTATTGCCCATTTTTTTTATTGGGTTGTTTGTTTTTTTGATATTGAGCTGCAGGAGGTGTTGATATATTTTTGAGATTAAGCCCTTGTCAGCTGCTTCATTTGCAGATATTTTCTCCCATTCTATGGGTTGTCTCTGTTTTGTTTACAGTTTCCTTTGATGTTCAAAAACTTTTAAGTTTAATTAGCTCCCATTTGTTTATTTTTATTTTTATCATCATTACTCTAAGGATATGGATCTGAGAATATATTGCTGCAGTTTATATCAGAGTCTTTGGCCTATGTTTTCCTCTAAGAGTTTTATTGTATCCATTCTTACATTTAGAACATCTGTTCTTTAATCCATTTTGAGTTTACTTTTGTGTATGGTGTTAGAGAATGTTCTAATTTCATTCTTTCACATATAACTGTCCAGTTTTCCCAGCACCATTTATTGAAGAGAATGTCTTTTCTCCATTGTATAGCCTTGCTTCCTTTGTCATGGATTAATTGACCATAGGTGCTTGGGTTTATTTCTGGGCTTTCTATCCTGTTCCACTGATCTATATTTCTGTTTTTTTGTGCCGATACCATACTGTTTCGATGACTGTAGCTTTATAGGATAGCCTGAAGTAGAGGTGCCTGATTCCTCCTGCTCCATTTTTTCTTTCTCAGAATTACTTGGCTATTTGGGGTCTTTTGTGTTTCCATACAAATTAAAAACTTTTTTGATCTAGTTCTGTGAAAAATGCCATTGGTAATTTGATAAGGATTGCATTGAATCTGTAGATTGCCTTGGGTAGCATACTCATTTTGATGATATTGATTCTTCCAATCCAAGAACATGGTATATCTTTCCATCTGTTTGTATCAACTTTGATTTCTTTCATTAGTGTCTTACAGTTTTCAGAGTACAGATATTTTGTCTCTTTTGGTAGGTTTATCCCTAGGTATTTTATTCTTTTTTGATGTGATGATACATGGATTGCTTCTCTAATTTCTCTTTCCAATCATTCATTGTTAGTATATAGAAATACAATCAATTTCAATGTATTAATTTTTGTATTCTGAAACTTTACCACATAAATTGATGAGCTCTAACAGTGTTCTGGTAGCATCTTTAGGATTTACTAGGTATTAGTTTTTGTATTTTGCAACTTTACCAAATTCATTGATGAGCTCTAACAGTTTTCTGATAGCATCTTTAGGATTTACTGGGTACAGTATCATGTCATCTGCAAACTGATAGTTTTACTTCTTCCTTTCCAATTTGGATTCCTTTTATTTCTTTTTCTTCCATGACTTCCATGGCTAGGACTTCCAAAACTATGTTGAATAGAAATGGCTAGAGTGGATATTCTTGTCTTGACCCTGATCTTAGCGGGAATTCATTCAGCTTTTCACCATTGAGAATGATGTTAGCTTTGGGTTTGTCATATATGGTCTTTACTATGTCAAGGTAGGTTCCCTCTATGCCCACTTTCTAGAGGGTTTTTATCAGAAGTGGATGTTTGATTTTGTCAAAATCTTTTTGCCACATCTATCGCGAGGATCATATGGTTTTTATTCTTCAGTTTGTTAATGTGTTATATCACACTGATTCATTTGTGGATATTGAAAAATCCTTGCATCCCTGGGATAAATCCCACTTGATCATAGTGTATGATCCTTTTATTGTATTGCTGGATTTGGTTTGCTGGTATTTTGTTGAGGATCTTTGCATCTGTATTCATCAGTGATATTGGCCTGTAATTTTCTTTTTTGTGTGTGATATCTTTGTCTGGTTTTGGTATCAGGGTGGTGGTGGCCTCATAGAATGAGTTTGGGAATGTTCTCATTGTTCATAATTTTCCATGTGAATTCTTTCAGTAGCTCCTTCCATAGGGAGCCTTGTAAGTCACTTAACATTATGACATATTGTTTCAGCCAGGTAACAAATCAGAAATATGTGGGGCTTTAGAATCAGAACTAGGTTTGGATTCTGATTTGCTTACTAACGAAGTAATATAGACCACATTATTTAACCTTTTCAAATCTCAGTTTTCTCATCTGTAAAATGGAGATAACATCTATTTCAGGGTATCTTTGTAAGGATTAGAAATAATGTGTGGGTGGTTCAATCTTGAAGGCTCTTACCAAAGGCTGGCTATTATGATTAAAATGTGAAGTGCCCAAAACATGGTAGACTTTTAGAAAAAGTGATTTTCTGTCATTGTGAAGCACTGCATTACCTCACTTAGGTTGGTCTGATTAAGTCATCACAGCCAATGATGTATCAGATGATTGCAGATATTGATGAGAACACTTAATTGTAGCTGGTCTTTAATATATATCTATTCATGTTTTACTTGTGCTCCTCCGTTCCCATTTCTAAAACTTCCCTCTCTATCCCTGGTCTATTGTTTCTACCACAATATGCTTTTCAGACGTTGGTTTGCCAAGTATCCCTAGGTAAATAAATATTTGCATTAAGAGTGTGAGGCCTTTATAACTGAGCCAGTATCTATTTTGTTTCAGTAAAGCTTAGGTGGAATTTTCATGTTTGCAATTCAAGCAGTCATTCTGGATACATGGATTGATCCTTGTGTTACTTCTCTGGCTCCATCCATCCTTAGTAACCAAGTAGACAGGGATTTATGTAAGGAATAAAAAAATGAATCTCAGATTGTTTAAGGGTATTATGCCTTTTCACCTTCTAATATAAATATTAATTTCTTTGTTCTTAGCCTAGAAGTTCAGACTTTCCCACCAGCAAAATACACATATGTGATTTTTCTGGAAACTTTAAAATTCATTATTTAAAATGAGTGAACTTTAAAAAGTCAAGTCACCAAATTTATTTCTTATCCTTAAATTGTATTAGAAACTTAAGAAACATCTCATCCACCTAGTTCCTCACTTACTTGCCAAAAGATGTTTTCTGCTTGTATACTGTTTTTCAGACAATTTTCAAAGGGTGTTTGCAAACTTTTTTCAGAGAAAATGTTTTAGTTTTAGCTTCCTTTTTTTTTCTTTTTTAAAGTTTTATTGAAGTACGGTTGAGGTGCAATGTTGTGACAATATCTGCTGTACAACAAAGTGATTCAATTATACATGTGTACACATCTGTTTTCTTTCAGATACTTTTTGCACATAGACCATCACAGGATATTGGGTAGAATTCCCTGTGCTGTACAGCAGGTCCCCACTGGCAAATCATTCCATATACTGCAATATGCACATGCCAATCCCAAACCCCCAGTCCTTTCCTTCCCCCTGCCAACCTGACCCCTTTGGTAACCATAAGTTTGTTGTCAAAGTATGTGAGTCTCTTTCTGTTCAGTCTTCTTTTCCTTGAACTTTGCTTTTTGGTTTGGCCAAACACCACATAAATGAATGCCTCACAGACTAAACACTTTGACCCACTGAAAGCTCAGCCTCAAGTATGTTGCTTAATATTTACCAAGTGTCCCCAAGGCACATTCAGCCACCTTAGGCATAGTGAGATTGGCATGAGTTGAGTTCTATTCATTTTAGTCTTGGATGGAGGAATGTTGGAGTGGTCATTAGGCTGAGTTAATGCAATGTGCTATCTACAGAAGCCTTTAAGATTCCTGGAGAAATGTTTGCATGACATGTGGTGTCTTTGGACCCTTAACTTCATATAGCAGGATCATACCGGATGAAATTCTTAAGCGATTTAGGGTTCCAAGTGGCCCTTGACTTACTTACCCCAAAGAAATATGACTTGCTAAGCCTTGATTAATTTTCCATCAGTGTAGTACTCCAAAAATTCCAATTTCTTAACAAATGAGCATTCAAGAAATGGTATCAACTGCTCTAAACATTAAGAATTACCCTAACCAGAGGGAACAAAAATGGTTTTTCCTTTTCTCACCAGCTTCCAGTAACTCCCCTATTTCCAACTGCACCAAATACAGCTCCACCTCTAAGCTTTAATTGTTACATTTGTTATTTCCGCAGAAAGGCCCCAAACTGTTAAAAATCACAACAGAGCAGGTCATGAATTGTTATGAGCTTTGGTGCTACTGGGTCCTAGTTTCACATCTCCTCTCTAGCAATTTCTCCTTTGTGATCTTGGGCAAATGCAACCTCTTTAAACTTTATCCATTTGTAAGAGCAGGATACTTATAGCACCTATCTTTCAGGATTGTTGTGAGCATGAAATTCACTTATATATTCATTAAAAAATATTTATTGAGCACCAGTTATATGCCTACCATCTTTCTAGATACCATGGATACAGCCATGAACCTTACCATCTAGTAGGTGAAACACAATTTAAAAAATCATTAAGTATTGGATGTTAGAAGGTGGTAAGTGCTATGGAAAGAATAAGGTAAAGGGGGCTGAAGGAGTGGGGACATGCAATTTTAGACAAATCAGTCTGAGAAGGACTCACTAAGAAGGTGGCAGGAAGGATGCTTGTGACATCTGAAGAAGAGTTTCCTAACTTAGGAATACACAGTGCAAAGACTTCATGTTGGAGGAATAGCCAACATCTCTTGAAGTTAATGAGATGGATGGGAGAAGGGATAAGCTGGAGGTGAGGTCAGAGAGGAAATGAGTCAAGAGGGAGGGGGCCATAAAATGTTTGAAGGACAGGAGAACAAGATCGGACTTCCCTTTAAAAGGAATCAGTGTGGACATCATGTTGAGAATAAACGAGCTATAACATGTGAGCCATTTAGTACAGCTTATGGCTCATTGTAAGCATTTGGTAATTGACAACTGCTGAGATGATTGGTGCTGGCTCTGTCATCACCAACACCACCATCATCATCTTTCTCCTCTTTCTCATCATTTATTTCGATGTTGGCCTTGCTTCTGGGTCCTTAATCATCATGAGACAAATGCAAGGATGTGGGGTTAGAATTGGGGCCCTCAATCATCTTTGGACCCAAGTTAAATAAGAAAAGGTGACTGCAAATTCAATACCTGGAGCATTTCACTGAGAATGTCATGGACCATGTAGCCCATGCCCCCTGTACTTCAACCACCCACAGCAGCTTCAGGAGAAGCCCTGCTGTCCATTTTCCAGGCAAATGACTCCATTCAGAGGGACGCCCTGGTCATGAAGGAACAAGATAGAAAACTTTTCTTCTGGCCATGATATTTCTTCTGTACTCCTTCATTTCTACTCTTGGCTTCTCTTCGTTTAAGTCTCTTTTCCTTGGTTTTGCTTCATCACTAAACAGAGCTCAGGCAGTGGGTGGAAATCGTGACAATAGCGTCTTGTTGATAAACAGCGCTTTTCTTTCCAGAATTGCAAACTACCTCCTGCCCCCTATTGTTGTCACACATTCCCTGGTTCTGTTGGCACATCTAGGCATTGCATAGAACACAAAATTAGGCACAGTTTACTCTTCTTCAAGGCTTGACAATCTCTAGTTTGGGCTGTGTATTATACTCATTGACAGAACAATATAGGGACTCTTTTTTTAAGCTTGGATGGTTATGCAATGATTGTGATGTGTTTTTTCCAAGATGGTGGGGGTGGTGGCATTTATAATCATTAGACTTTGAGGGGGTCATGGACACACACCCCCAGTGGATGACTGGAAATATATTGAGTTTCCCATATCTTTTACAGGTGCAAGCATACATACAAACAAATATGGTTTATTTTACTTTTACTCTGCTTTTTCAAAAACCTAAATTTGTTGATGACATTTATTATGAAATGGGGGTTTTAAGGTTCTTCAAAAAATTGGAACATTTGGCACTCCTCCACCCAAATTTCTCCATAGCAACCATTAGCTGGAGCTGCAGGAACCAACCCAGTGGTGTTCAACCTTGACTGCACGATAGAATCACAGGAGGCACCTTGTCAAAAACACTGATGCCCCACTCCCACAGCAACCAATTAAAGCACCAATTTCAATAACAGCAGTAGCAGCAAATGTTTACTGAGTGCATATTTTGTGCCAGAAACCACTCTGGAAAGAGAGCTAATGTGTAAAATATGTTCGTGTTGGGGGCATAGACCATATATAAAAATGGTAATAAGCAAGCATGCAGAATACGAGATATGCTTAGTACCAAGTGAGCCGTATAAAGCACTGGTTCTATCTTCGATACATGTTAGAACCACCTGGGGTGGGGGCATTGGAAAAACCGTGATGTCCAGGTTGCACCCCAAACCAATTAAATGGCAAGTAAGAGGGGAAAGGAACTCAGGCATCAGGATTTTTAATAGCTTTCCATGGGATTCCATGTATAGGAAGATTGCAGGGACACAGAGCCATAATTCTCAAACTCTCAGATGAACCTGTGTCATCTGGGGATCCTGTTAAACCGTAGCTTGTGATGGGGCCCGAGGTTCTGCATTTCAGACAAGCTCCCACATGATGCCAATAATGTTGGCAAGGGGGCTGCGTTTTGTAGGGCAATAATGTGGGAAGAGCTTGGCTCTACTTCAGCTCTGTGACACTGGGACAATTCAGTTAATCACTTTGAGCAACAGTCTTCTCAGCTCTAAATTGGGCTTCAGAATTCTCAGCTCAGGAGTTCCTGTTGTGGCTCAGCAGGTTAAGGACCCAACATAGTCTCTGTGAGGATGCTGGTTTGGTCCCTGGCCTTGCTTGGTGGGTTAAGGATCTGGCATTGCCACAAGTTGTAGTGTAAGTCGCAGATGCGGCTCGGATCGGCATTGCCGTGGCAGTGGCATAGGCCTCAGCTGCAGCTCTGATTCAGCCCCAAGCCTGGGAAACTCCATATGCTGCAGGTGCAGTAGTAAAAAGAAAAAAAAGAGAATTCTCACCTTTGAAGTTAGAGTCAAATGTGATAATAAACATCTATAAATACCTACACAGTGGGTATTCAGTACATGTTGCTGTTATGACTAGAATTTAGAAGAAAAGAGGATGATCTAGGAAGGGTCCCAGGGAATCACCAGGGCACGTCTTTTAGGGTCTTTGAAATAAGGCCATTAGTCTTAGAAAGAACAGCCAACCCTGGTGTTCTCTGTATTAAGTGATTGAATTTCACCATGACTCCTCAAAACACTTAACTTTCATTTTCATTCCCTTTCCAACCTTATGCAAAATTGGTGCCAAATAACAAGTCTCTAAAAATTGAAAGAATTAGAGTTGACTTCCTCTGCTCCTGAAACCCTCTGGGAGGGGGACACCAGCAAGCTCTAAAGTGGGTATGGCTGAAGGTAGCATGGAGAATGGACATGAGAATGCCAGAGTCAGGCTGAGGACACGGCTGTCCCCTTGGATGTCAGCAAAGAATGCAACTCAGCTGAAAATTTTATTTCAAAAATGAGTTACATTCCAGTTCTAAACCAGGTCAGTGTTTCCAGAGGCAAACATGGAGAAAGAGAAGGAGAAGTGGAAGAAAAATTGTAGAAAAGTCATCAGTAATGAAATGAATGAGAAAACTGTCCAGTTTTCTCCTAATAGAAGGTATGGTGGCTTTAAAACGTGGCCTTGACCCTCTCCCAGCAAAAGGGGAGGGACTACATCCCCTTCCCCTGAAGCTGGTGGGCATGTGAGCACTTTGACCAATAGTGCATGGGGAAGGGATATGAGGACTTAGGTGGCCCCATAGCTGCCCCTTGTTCTCTGGACACTTGCTCTTGGGTCCAGCCATCATCGAAGAAGTCCGACAGCCTTGAAGCTGCCGTGATAGAGAGGCCACATCTAGAGTCTCTGTGGAATAATCCCAGCTGGGTTCAGCCTTCCTGTCATCCCTGCCAAGGTGGTGTGCATAGGAGTGAGAGACAAGTTCCATCTGTGTGTATCAGGGAACCCAGGAGAGCATAAAAAACATTCAAGAGTCAAGAGAGCGGGGTACTTGTATTGATGTCATTTCTTCCAAAAAGTCATCTGACCTCAATGAAATGGTGAGATAATTTTTGGGAGGGAGGGTTGATTGGCTTTGTGGCTTCTGATATTCTGATGAAAAAATAACCACATGAGAATTGACCGAAAATTTATGGCGGAAAGAGGACAAGGGGGAGGGCTCAGTCTTACCCAGATGTTAAAATCACTATAATGCAAAGGGAATTAAGATAAATTAGTACCAACACAGGAATAGACAGACAAATTATCAGAGCAGAATAGAGATCAGATACAGTATAAATACTTGTGGGAATTTGATATGTGATAAAATGGCATGTACAGCAATGAGAAAAGGACGAATTGTTCTTTAATTAATGTTGGATCAACTGGCTAACTATTTGGGAAAAAAATAACAAAGCTGATTACATAGCCACTACCTATGCCAAAATAAATTCCAAATGAATCAAAGATTCCAACGTAAAAACAAACCATGAAAATACCAGACAAGTTTTTAAAAATAACTCTGGAGTGCATAAGGCCTTTATAAGCAAGACAAAACTCAAAAGCTGTAAAGGACAAATATGTTATGCTTGAGTATATAATAATTCAACCTTTCTTTATGCCAAAAAGTATGCCATCAACATAGTTAAATAACGAACACCCCACTGGAAGTTATATTAGTAAGGCAAATGAAAACAAAGTTTTATTTAATTACTATATAAAGAACTCATAAGAATCATAAGGAAAACACCAATAATCTAATAGTAAAATGTGCAAACCATTCATTCATTGATTCATTAAGTATTGAGCACCTATCGAAAGCCTGTAACTATTTTCTGTGCTAAGTATACAGCAATGAATAAAACTAAGTTCCTAATCCCATGGAGCTTCCATTCTGCTAGCAGATACAAATGACAAAAAAATAAATAAGCAAATAACCTTCTATTTCATTTAGTGATAAATGCTGCAGAGGCAATTAGAACGAGGTGAGGAGGGTAAAGAATGATGAGGAATGGCTGCTAGTGTGGGAAGTTTTCAGAAAAAGAAACAAGTGGCAGAAACAAGGGAAAGAAGAGCATGAAAATATACATACAGGTGAAATATATTCAGTTGGCACAGCGTGACTTGTAGGGCTAAAGAACAGCAAACAACCTAAAAGTACGTCATTAGGAAAGTGCTTTAAGAAAGGATGAGTGGAGTAAGTATGGAATTCCACACAAGCCATGTAGAAGAAGGAAGCACATTTGAATATATCAGTATGAAAGAATTCAAACCAAGAGCCAGACAAAATGAGCCAGAGAAATTTATAACACGATCCTTTATCTCTGGGGAAAAAAGGACACATAGATATCTATGCACATGTGTGCAAGGAACATTTTTGGGAGAATGAGTCAGGCTCTACCGATGGCAGCCAGCTCTTTGGAGACTCCCTTTGCATGGTGGTGTTTTGTTTGCTTGTTTTGTTTTGTTTTGTTTTTTAGCTCCACATAGGTTTTATACTATTCTACCAATAAAAGAGACAGGGGTTCCAGCATTAGCACAATGTTACAACTGAGCAAGTCACTTTACTAAGTCACTTTTCTACTAAGGCAGAAAGAAAACATTAAAAAACAACCAGGAGAGGGATCTTTGGAATAACATCAAGAACACCAACATTCATGTTATTGGAGTCCCAGAAGGAGAAGAGACACAGAGGGATCAAAAACAAAAACAAAAAAACAACCAGGAGAAAAACAAACTACAAAACTGATTTGGGCCTACCAGCCTTTTTTTTTTTTTTTTTTGGCTTTTTAGGGCCACACCCACAGCACATGAAGGTTCCCAGGCTAGGGGTCAGATAGGAGCTACAGCTGCCAGCCTACACCACAACCACAGCAACATGGGGTCCAAGCCAAGTCTGCAACTTACACCACAGCTCATGGCAATGCTGGATCCTTAACCCACTGAGCGAGGCCAGGGATCGACCACGCATCCTCATGGATACTAGTCGGATTCCTTTCAATTGCGCCACAGCAGGAACTCACAGCAGCCCGGTTTTTTTTTTTTTTTTCACCTCAGACTTCAGGCCAGGTTCCCCAAACCAAGAAAGAGCCTTATGTTCTGGTTACATTGTTGACAAGAGGTCACCAAGAATGGTTGTGGCTAGTGCTAAAATTTTAAAAAATACAAACTGTTCTATATTGCCAAAGGATAACTTATTCTATTTTTATGTTCCTCTACTCCACCTCAACAAGAAATATTTTAGGACTGCAGTGATCAAAGCCTGTCTTTGATGATCAGGAAAGCCTCAGGAACTTTTGGGTTTTTGTTTTTTTTTTTCTTTTTTCTGTTTGCATATTCAATTGACATGGTCATATCTGACTCAGCCCTTCTATTGACTTTGACCATGAATTCACGTTGGCTTGAATTTTCATCAATAATATCAGCTTAGGAGTTCCCATTGTGGCTCAGTGGTAATGAATCTTACTAGTATCCATGAGGTTTTGGTTACAATCCCTGACCAGTGGGTTAAGGATCCAGCATTGCTGTGAGCTGTGGTGTAAGTTAGCAGCTGCAGTTCCAATTCAACCCCTAGCCTGGGAACCTCCATATGCCACAGGTGCAGCCCTAAAGAAAAAAAAAGCAAAAAAATAAAAATATAAATATAAGCTTAAGCAGTAGGGTCAGACCAATTTATTGCATAATAATTCAAGGTGTTGACAGAGTCACAAAAACTTCTTTTAAAAATTTACTCACTTTGGCAATAGCTCAGGTTTGCTTGAAAAGCAAGTGAGGAAGAACTGTTCCTTTTTTCATCCTTCTGGAGGGGGTATGTGGACACGGAAGGACCTTTGGTGTACCCATGGCCACCATTTATGGAGTATTGAAGCTTTATGAGATCTTAGGCATCTTCCTGCAGCCTGAACACCTCCTGTTCTTATCCCAGGAGTCCACAGGGAAGTGGTCCATAAACTTGCTAGGACTGTACGTAGAACAGTGTAAGTGTGCAAGAACTCTGTCTGGAAACAAGGCAACAACGACCTCAAAATTGCCTACGTTAGATTCCCCCAGGGACAGACACATGACCCAGAAAAGATCAGGGGCCCACTTGCTGTCCACATGGCTGACAAGTGCTCTCAGTCCAGCAGCCTCCCCCCACTCCCACCCACCCTTCTATTGGACACCTGGGGAAGGAGGGGGAAACAGACTTTGGGCCAGGGATGTTTAATGGAAGAGGCTAGAGCTTCAATTCTACCTCTCCCCTGCTTGCCTTGTTTCCTTGGCAGAGGGATTTGATCAGGCTGATCTTCAGTTTTCTCATCTTAAAAATGGGCCTAAGACCACCTCGCTCCTCTGGTGTAAGGTGCTAACATCTCGTGCTTTGAAGACCCCCTTTTTGAGAAGCCCGCTGGCAGTGTTGGCATGTTCTTGTTAGAAATGCAGACTCTCAGGATCCCCTTAGACACACCGAGTCAGAATCTGAATTTTGACAAGATCCCTATGGAGTTTAGATTAACTGATATTTGCATTATTGATTCAAGTAAGGCTTGCAGTTGTGTGACTGGAACTCAAAATGGATCGTGTTTCAAGTCCTGGTTTTCATCTCCGCCACATCCCACTCCTTGGACTGGCCCACCTGGAGTTGACTGTAATCAAGATGAACATTATCTTTCCATAAGGCGTCATTTAGAGAAGGCCTCACATGACAAGTTGCAAAATGTGCAGATGCAAGCTATTCTAAGCAGACCTGCCCCCTGCCCCCCACGCCCCAGGAGGCCCTCCTCTCTGATAGAGCTGGGGAGGAATTCCAGGGTGGAGACCGTGCTGTTTTTGTGTCATCAAATCTCTGCTCCCCACCTTGCTGTCTTTTTTGCCCTCACTCCCCAATGCTTTAGCATCTATTTCTTAAGAACATAGACAGTCTCTTTCCTAACTACAGTATAGTTACCAAACCCAGGAAATTCAACACTGATATGACCCTATGATCTAATCAACATTCTGTATTCAAATTTTGTTGACTGTCCAATCATGTTCTTGGTAGCAATTTTTTTTCCCCTAGTCTGGACTTGTTCCACAACATCCTACTACATTTAGCTGTCATGTCTCCTTATTCTGAAACATTTCCTCAGTCTTTGTGTTTCTTGACCTTGATGTTTTTGGAGGGTACAGGCCAATTCTTTTGTAGAATTGGATTTCTGATATTTCCTCAACGTGAGATTCAGGTAGTGCCTTTCTGGAAGGAAAACCACAGCAGTGATCTTGTGGCTTTTTTAGGACACTTGCTGCGAGTTTGTTGCACTAGTTGATGATGTCCGTTTTGATCACTTAAGGAGCTGTCTGCCAGGTTTTCCCCAGTAAGGTTACTACTTTTCTCTTTGGAATTAATATGTTATTTAGGAGGAAGTACCTTGAGATGATACAAATACCGATTTCCTCCTCAAATTTTTACCCACTAGTTTTAACATCCATTGATGGTTTCCTAGTGCTGTTGTTCCTTCTGTATTTATTAGTTGGCATTCTATGATTTCTCTTCTGTTTATGTGTTCGTATCTTTATTCCATCAGTGCAGACTTGTGGAGAAACCCTATACCCTTAGGTCTTGAGGCTTCTGTGGTCCCCCCACTCCAGAATCACTGAGAACCAGCCAGAGCATCCAGAACTTGGAGCTGCCTAGAGAGGGGGGCATGGGAGGGTGGATGCACAGGAAAGACTTCATAGCCAAACGGGATTCATCATCTTGTTTCCAAACCAAGGCCTTTATTTAACCTGGAAGTGTGGCTTTCTTCACTGGTACTCACAGGTTGACACTGAGATCCCTTCTTGGAGAGACCCGTGCTCCTCTCTTTTCTCCCCTCCAGGGTGTACATGCAATGGCCCAAGTGAATATTCCAAATTCAGTACGAAATGTCTCGGCCTAAGTACTATAAAAGATTCCAAGATGTCAAAAAAGTTTACCTTTCCATTACAGACCAGAAAACCCAATGGGTAGGTTCTAGGAACCCTTTAAGCCTGGCATTTTTTCAAAGTAAACTTGAGCTTCTATCCAGTTTGTTATGGTACCTGAATTTCCTTTAAAACTCTTTAGAGGAGTGTCCTGGTGGCCTAGTGGTTAAGGATCCAGCGTGGTCACTGCTGTGGCACAAGTTCAATCCCTGGCCTGGGAACTTCCCTATGTTTTCGGCAAAAAAGAAAAGCAAAAACAACAAAACAAAACAAAAAAGCCTCTTTATTTAGGAACTGTGAATGAGAGCAGGGAGGCATAAGACTGCCACGCTGTAGGTGGTATGCCCATCTTACAAAGAAATTTTTTTTTTAATTTAGAGGAGTTTAGCAAGGGATCAAGGTTGCTTTGTTGCCAGAGTCTCAGTATTTACAATTTGCTTCATGGACTTGCTTTATTAAATCTTATTTTATTTAAATCAAGGGACTTTTTTTTTTACATACTGAATTTATTTTACTCTCTTAGTGTCCAATATATACCGATGCCATTTCACATATAGGTTATATTCAATTGCAATAATGTTTATTTCTAATACAGCACAACATTTGCACCTGCAGTGGAAATTATATCTATCCTCTCCCAAAGAATGGAGGGCATATTTTAATAAGGCTCAAAGTATTTTGACAATCTTTCTAGTTTTATTTTTGTTGTTGTTACTTCATTTCAGTAATATATTTCTTTTTTTATTGAGGTATAATTTCTAATGTTGTGGTAGTTTCAAATGTACAACAAAGTGATTCAGTTATAATATATATGAGTGTATTATATATAAACATATATAAAGGATATATTATATAAACAAATAAAAGAGTATTTATATATATGTATATATACTCCTTTTCAGATTCTTTTCCCTTATAGGTTTATTACAATATATTGAGTACCTTTCCCTGTGCTATATAGTAGGTCCTTGTTGTTTACCTATTATGTATATAGTAATGTGTATCTGTTAATCCTCAATTCCTAAATTATCTAAGGGATAAAAAAGCAAATCTCTTAATTGGTTAAACGGCTTGCTAGCAACAAGGTTTTATAGGTGTTTTCTTTTCCACAAGGTTTTACATCTGTCAAATATGCCACGTTAGAGAAATAAGTGATAAAATGGACCATCTTTTCCCCCCTGAATCTGCCAGTGAAACAGTAGGCCTTTGGGGATACCCCATACTGACCTGCTGTGCCAGCTAAACTAATTGTTAGGAGTTGCCCTTTTGGCTCAGCTGGTTAAGAAATTGACATTGTGTCTGGATTTGATACCTTACTTCACTCAGTGGGTTAAGGAGCCAGTGTTGCCTTGAGCTGTGACATAGCTCACAGATACAGCTCAGATCTGGTGTTGCCATGGCTATGGTGTAGGCCAGCAGCTGCAGCTCTGATTCAGCCTCTAGCCTGAGAGCTTCCATATGTGGCAGGTGCAGCTGTAAAAGGAAAAAAAAAAAAAAACAAAACAGAAAGACAACAACAAAAACTAGGAATTCCTGTCATGACTCAATGGTTAATGAACCCCACTAGTATCCTTAAGGACTGGGGTTTGATCCCTGACCTGGCTCAGTTGGGTTAAGGATCTGGCATTGCTGTGGCTGTGGTGTAGGCCAGCAGCTACAGCTCTGATTCAACCCCTAAGCCAGGAACTTCCTTATGCAGCAGGTACAGCTGTAAAAAGGGAAAAAAAAGAAAAAGAAAAAACTAATTGTGAGTATCCTGCGGTCCTAGCTTGAGTAAGCCAGCATCATTTCTTTCTACTACCTTCATTTCCTTTTTAAATAGCTGTGGAAATTACTCTGTTGCTCACTTTTGCCTGTAACCAGCTGGACAACATTATCTGCTGCAGGATTAGGGAATTGTGCCAGGGAATTCATGCATATATGTGACATTTACATTAACTATATGGGCTTTCAGATAGGTATCTAAACCTTTAATGTTATTGATAAGCTACAGTATTAAATCAGTTCACACAACCGACATAAAAAAATACATATATATTAGAAAAAGAGGATTTTTTTTTGTCTTTTTAAGGCCACACTCACAGCATATGGAGGTTCCTAGGCTGGGGGTCCAATTGGATCTGTAGCTGCTTGCCTACACCACAGCTCAAGGCAACATGGGATCCTTAACCCAGTGAGCGAGGTCAGGGATTAAACCCACATCCTCCTGGATGCTAAGCAGGTTCGTTAACCACTGAGCCACAACAGGAACTCCAGACAAACAGGGTGTTTTTTTAACTTGGTCTTGCTTCATGCAAATATGTTCAGATGGTAAGAACCCATGTTTCACCTTTTTTTTTTTTGCATGAGTCTCTGAGGCAACCAGTCTTTTTGTTCTTCATGTTGTTAGAAATTAAACTCCTAAAGTTGTCATTAAAGAGAAAATGGATAAAGTTTCCAAATATTTATGAATCAGCAAATGAACAAACTAGAATTTATAAAGAAATGCATCATTACATTTTTTACAATGGCCTTTATCTAGTAGTAAAAGCAATCCATGCCTATATTGGAAATTTTGAAAAAAAGGAGAAAAGAATAAAAAAAGATATTTAGGAGTTCCCATTGTGGCTGTGGGTTAAGAACCCAACTAGTATCCATGAGGATGTAGGTTTGATGCCTGGTCTCGCTCAGTAGGTTAAGGATGAAGCATTGCTGTGAGTTGTTGCATAAGTTGCAGATGCAGCTTGGATCTGGAGCTGCTATGGCTGTGGCGTTGACTCCTAGCCTGGGAACCTCCCTAGGCCACAACTGTGGCCCTAAGAAAAAATCCAAAAAAAAGCATATTTAATATTCACTTTTGATTTCACTAGCCAGTGTTTGTAGCTTCTCTTAACATTTTGGAGTGTTCTTCCAAATATTTTTCCATGCAGATAATAATATATATGTGCCTTAAAATGGCTGAATTCATATTTTGTATCTATAGTTTTTCATCCTGTTTTTTTTATATTTGACATTTTGTGGTCATTTCTAACACTGTGATTTTAAATATTAGTTTTCATGGCTGCATTATTACTTTTTTAAAAGGTTTGCCCCCACTTCAGAATTTATAGGCTGCTTCTGACTTCACACTACTAAGGCAAATACATCTGGTTTTTTCTTTGGCAGCATCCATACTCTCTTGGAGCTAAAGAAGAAACAAAGCCTAGGATCTAAGTCCTAGGGAAGAATTGTTCCATTTCAGCCCTGTTAAATTCCTGGTGATCCTTTTTTGCTAAAGGGAATGACCAGTCACGTTCACATCCCTCTTTAGCCCACAACCTCGTCCTCACAAAAACAGTGTTACTGAAGTGGACCATGGTGCTTGGCCCAAAACGTGTTTTCCTTTCTTTGTGTGTAGAAGATAAGCCAGGATGGCAACTTGCCCAACAGTGATCCAAGAACCTTTTGAAAGGAAAGTTTTGTTCCGTAGGACCTGAGAGAAGGTTTTAAAATAAAAGTTTTGTTAAGGTAAAATGTGTTCCTGTGTTAGAAAGATATGGTTTATTCCCACATACCTGGGCTAGCTTCTTTGGGCACATTTGCTAGCTCTTCTGTAGACACATAAATGTCAATGACCCGAGAAGGACTTTACACCCTGAAAAGAGAGATAAAGGAAACTCAAGACCATGAACTCCTTTATCACAGAGATGCACATAGATGCTACACCATTCTTCATAGTCATTGTAGAATCCTTTGTTACTCTTTCAAAGGTGTCTTTGTGTTTCTCAGAATGAGCTGGCTGTCTCTCTCCCAGCTGTCGGAAATACAAGAGAACTTTATGGAAAGCAAGAGTATATATTGTTCCTGGTAAGGTTAGAAGGGGAGCCCCTGTCACATGGTCACTGCCACCATCTGCTCTGGCTGCAGACATTGCTGCAGTGATGGGACAGGAAGTACCTCTCTTACAGGTACTGAGCTTCCTGTTCCCAGAGAAGCTGGACCGGGTGCCTTGCCACGACCTTTCTCTTCTGGCTCTGCCCCGACTGATGATTTACTTTGTGACTTTGAAAGCATTTTAGGGGGGCTCATTCTGGAAAAGATGATGATAGCTTATAAATATATATATACTGTAACAAGTTAACATAAGTTATAAAGGATAAGAAAAAGCAAGAAGCAAAGGAAAGGAATAGAGGCTAATAATGAGATAGAGATTAGGTTAATATGCAAATATATACCATTATACATTTAATAAATTTTTCCCGAGTGCCTAATATTTGCCAGGAACTCTGGAACACATTTTTCAAACTTAGTTGCAGCACATTAATGGTCCATGAAATCTTTTAAGTAAGTGACCACCATTTTTAATGGAATAGGATGTAAAGGTTAGAATGGAATAGAACAGATAATGTCAAAGGGCACTGCACAAAGTAAGGGTATTACTTACAAAAATGTATGTTTCAAATTTACATGTGTGTTTGTATATGGTTGGGTCATGATATAAAACCTGTTTCTTACCATGGCCACAATAAAAAGAAAATTTGAAAATCACCGACCTGTAGGTATGCGCAAATTTAGAGCTGAGTTTTCTAAAAGCCAATGAGAAAAGGGAAACATACAATTTTTGCTGCTCGTTTCCTACAACTATGTAGAAGAAAAGATTTTCCGCTATTTTTCACAAAGAGAAAAATGAGTAACACACTAAACAATCTCTTTAGAGAAAACCCTGGCAACTTAACGGTTTGTTTCCTTCAGCCTCCCCCTTCCCCATATAAATAACAGCATCACTCCAAACTCTACAAGACATCTGAAATTTACCCTGACGAATATTCTAGGTCCTATCACAGCTCCTTACTATGTATGTCAATGTTCTTATGAATGCTCAGTAGGAAACATAATATTTCTTAAAGTTTCATAACATTTTTTGAAGGAAAGCATACATACATTCCACTAAAACATACAGGAAAACAAACATCCATTCCATTAAAAATGGTGGTTACTTGCTAAGAAAATGCCATGGACCATTAATGTCTTGCAACTAAGTATATATACAAGTCATTAGCATACAGCTTGGTACATTTTCACAAAATGTAAATACCCATGTAACCACCATTTAAATCATGAAATGGAACTTTGACAGGAAGATCTCCTTCAGCATTTTCCCCAAAAGAGTGAACTTTCTTGAGTTATGAAACTAGAGATTAATTTTGCTTTGTTTTGAACTTTATGTAAAGGACTCTTGTAGGTTTTTTTTTTTTATTGTGTCTGACTTATTTTGCCCAGTGTTAAGTTTGTGAGGCATTCATCATTGCTGACTTATATTCCATTGTGTGCATGCATCCCTTCTACTGATGATGAATATTTTAATTGCTGACAGCTTTGGCTATGATGAAAAGTGCAGCTATGGACATTTATGTACAGGTCTGTTGGTGAGCAAATGTATACATTTCTGTTGTGATTGGGAATACAATTTCTGGCTCATAACTATATATGTGTATATATATGTGTGTGTGTGTATGTGTGTGTGTATATATATATGTATATATATATATACACACACATTCAGCTTCAAGTGATATAGAACAATCAGTGATTGTATTCCCATAAGCAATGTGTGAGAGTTCGTTTCTCTGTATCTTCTCCAACACTAGGTGTTGGCAGTACTTTTCATATTAGCCATCTGGTGGGTGTGTAGGTGTGTATAGATATCTCCTTGCGGTTTTTTTGTTTGTTTGTTTTGTTTTGTTTTGGTCTTTTTGCCATTTCTAGGGCTGCTTCTGAGGCATATGGAGGTTCCCAGGCTAGGGGTCCAGTCGGAGCTGTAGCCGCCGGCCTACACAACAGCCACAGCAACGCGGGATCCGAGCCACGTCTGCAACCTACACCACAGCTCACGGCAACGCCGGATCCTTAACCCACTGAGCAAGGCCAGGGTTCGAACCCGCAACCTCATGGTTCCTAGTCGGATTCTTTAACCACTGAGCCACGACGGGAACTCTTCCTTATGTTTTTAATTTGCATTTTCCTGATAAATAATGAGGCTGAGCATTTTTTTATATGCTTGAATGCACTTCAATATTCTCTCACATGAGAGAGAGAATATTGGTCAAATCTTTTGGTCATTTTTCTTGGGTCACCCTGTCTTTTCTTAATGCTTTAGAGGAGTTCTATGTATATTCTGAATATTATTCCTTTGTCAACCATATATATTGAAAATATTATTTTGTACTTTTCACTCTCATAACAGTGAACAAAAACTCGTAACTTTAACACAATCTAATTTATTTTTCTTTATTTGCTTTTTGTTTCTTTCCCCCTTTATTTTCTTTTTCCTTTTTCATTAGCATTTTTTGTGTTCTGTTTAAGAAATTCTTTGTTACCCATGCTATATATCTATTACATTTAGACTGACACTCCACCTGGAATTGATTTTTCTGTGTCATGTGAGGTTGACCTACCACCATTTATTCAAAACTTCATCCTTTTTTTCACTGCAGGGCAGTGTCACCTTCAGTGATCAATGGTAGTATATGGGTGAGTCTGTTTCTGGACTCTCTTTTGAGCTCTTTTGATCTATTTGTCTATCCTTGTGTCAGTGGCATGCTATGTTAATTAATGTCTGTTTATAATACCATAACTGGTAGTGTTAGTCTGAACTTATTCTTTCCAAGTGTTGCCTTAACTATTCTTGTCTCATTGCTTTTCCACATAAACTTGGTGGGGTTTTTTGTCTGTCCACATGGCATATGGAATTTTCTGGGCCAGGGGTTGAATCCGAGCCACAGCTGTGACCTGCACCACAGCTGCGGTGATGCCAGATACTTAACCCACTGCACCAGGCCTGGGATCGAACCCATGCCACAACAAAGACAATGCTGGATTCTTAAACTGCTGCACCACAGCAAGAATTCCTCCACATAAACTTTAGAATCAGCTAACTTCCACTAAAAAATACTTACATGATTTTGATAAGGATTATATTGAATCTCTGTAGTAATTTGGGGAGACTTCACGTCTTTACCATATTGATTCTCCCAACCTATGATCATGTATTCTTGCCTTCCTCTTTATTTCGAGTAAGGTTATATAGTTTTCCATGTTGAAGCCTTGCACATCTTTTTTTTTTTTGGATTTATTTCTTATGTATTGGATATTATGCTAATAAATGTGTTATAATTTATCAAATTTTATTTTCTAATTGTTTTTGTTGTATAGCAATCTAATTGAATTTTGTATGGTTATCATATATACAGTAACATGGCTAAATTCACCTATTAGTTTCAATAATTTCTCAGAGAATTATTTTGGTTTTTCTTTACATAATTATAATGTCGGGGAATAATCATGATTTTCCTTCTTCCTTTTTTCAGTCTGTTTTTTTTTTTCTTATTGCAGCAGCTAGGACCACAAGTACAATGTTGAATAGAGATGGTTATAAAGGGATCCTTGAAATTTTCCTAATCTAAGAGTGAAGCTTTCAATATTTATCATAAGATATTTGTTGTAGGGTTTTATCAAATTGAGAAAGTTTCCTTCTAATCCCAGTTTGCTGGAAGATTTTTTATTGCTTTCAAATATCAAATGCTTTTTCTGTAGCTATTAAAATAATCATGTGCTTGTCCCCTCACTTTTCTGTTAATAGGATGCTTTACATTGTTTGATTTTTCAGTGTTAAACCAACTTTCTATTTCTAGTAAAAAGAAAAAAAAATCCCTCTTGCTCATAATGTGTTATCCTTTTAAAAATGTCTCAGGACTCAGTTTATTAATATTTTGTGTAGTATTTTTCTCCTAAGTTCATAAGGGGTTTTAGTTTGTAACTTCCTTGTCTTGTAATGTTTTTGCTCAGTTACAGGAACAAGGCTGTCTTGGCCTCATAAAATACATTTTCACGCAGTAAATTAAGACGTGATCCCTCTTTTCCTATATTCTGAACAAACTATGTAAGATTGGTATGGTTTTCCCGTAAGTACTTGGTAAAATTCATCGATAAAGCAGTTTAAGACTGCAGATTGTTTTGTGGGGAAATTTTTAAGTATCAAGTCAATTTTTAATTGATATAGGACCATTCACATTTATATTATTTTTTTCCTGTTTTGGTAAATATTTTTCAGTACTTTATCCATTTCATCAACCTTTTCAAGTACTGTCATAGTGTTCAAATATCCTCATATTTTTTAATCTCCATAGAATCTATAAGTGATTTCTCTTCTTCATTCCATATTTGTAATTTTTGCCCTCCTCTTCTTTTTTCTTGATTAACCTGGCTACAGACTTACGGATTTTATTAGTATATTCAAAGAAAAAATTGGTGTGGGTTATTTTCTCTATTAATCTGTATTTTCCATATAATAATTTCTAATTTTTTTTATCTTTCCACTTTTGTTGACTTTGGTATTTTTTTAGGACTTCTTGAGACAGATACTTACATTATTGATTTTCAGCCTTAATTCTTTTATAAAAGATACATTTAGGTATATGAATTTCCTTCCCATCACTTTTAGCTGCATTTCGCACACTTTGCTATATCATGTTTTCTTCATATTTTAGTTCATAATATTATCTAATTTTTGTTGTGCCTTGGCCTTAACCCATAGGGTAATTAGAAGTGTAGCATTAATAATACTTAATTTCAAACATTTGTATAATTTTTAGTTATGGTTTTATTATTGATTTTTAGCTTAATTCCACTGTGATTAGAGATCATTCTATTTTTTTTATCGTTGATATTTTTCCATATTTATTTGTTGCCCAGAACATGGTAAGTTTGGGTACATATCCAGTAAACATGCTGTGTGTTTTATAGGTATTGGCCAAGAGCTCTAAATAGAGTAAGTCTCATTTTATAAATCGTGTTATCCAGATCTATATCTGAACTCATTTAAAATGGTGTTCTCCAAGTTTCTGAGAGAGGTATGTTGCAATTTCCCACACTGATTTTAGGTTTATTTACTTCTCTTTCAGCTCTAGCAATGTTGGCTTTATATATTTAAGGAATTTCCTATCAGGTACATTCAGATTTAGAATTGTTATGGCTTCCAATGGATTGATTCTTTGGTCATTATGAAATATCCCATTTACCACTTCCAATTTCTTTTATCATTAAATTCACTGTCTTATATTAATATAATTTATATGTTTTTTTCCAATCTTTTTATTTCTTTCAATGTTTGTGTCCTTATATCCAAAATGTGTCTCATTTAAGCAGCATTGAACTGGGATTTAAAAAAAAATTTAGTGCAAGTATATTACTGTTTCATCCATTTATATTTTATGCAATTACTGATATATTTGAGTTATAATCTATGTTATTGCTATTTGATTTTTTTATTTGCCCCAAGAGTTGAGTGATTCTTTCCTCTTCGTTTAGAATTAATGATGTATTTTGCCTCAATTGGCTTTTTTTTTCTTTATTGTGCATTTTTTTATTTTTTTATTACTCAAATGAATTCGTCATATCTGTAGTTGCGTAATGATCATCACAATCTAATTTCACATGATTTCCATCCCACAACCCAAGCACATCCTCCCTGCCAAACTGTCTCCTCCTGAGACGATAAGTTTTTCAATGTCTGTGAGTAAGCATCTGTTCTGCAAAGAAGTTCAGTCTGTCCTTTTTTCAAATTCAACATGTCAGTGATAGCATTTGATGTTGGTGTCTCATTGTATGGCTGACTTTACTTAGCATGATAATTTCTAGGTCCAACCATGTTGCTAAAAATGCTCATATTTCATTCCTTTTAATGGCTGAGTAATACTCCATTGTGTATATGTACCACATCTTCTTTTTTTTTTTTTCTGTCTTTTTGCTTTTCTAGGACAACTCCTACAGCATATGGAGGTTCCCAGGCAAGGGGTCTAATCGGAGCTGTAGCCACTGGCCTACACCAAAACCACAACAATGCAGGATCGAAGCCAGGTCTGCAACCTACACCACAGCTCACGGCAACACCAGATCCTTAACCCACTGAGCAAGGCCAGGGATCGAACCTGCAACCACATGGTTCCTAGTCAGATTCGTTAACCACTGCGCCACAGCAGGAACTTCAACATATGTACCACGTCTTCTTGATCCACTCCTCTGTCAATGGACATTTAGGTTGTTTCCACGTCTTGGCTATTGCAAATAGTGCTGCAATGAAAGTAGGACTACATGCGTCTTTGCGAGTCATGGTTTTCTCTGGGTAGATGCCCAGGAGTGGGATCACTGGATCATTGGTACTTCTATTTTTAGTTTTCTAAGGAAGCTCCATACTGTTTTCCACAGTGGTTGCACCAATTTACAATCCCGCCAACAGTGTACTAGGATTCCATGTTCTCCACACCCCCTTCAGCACTTATTGTTTGTAGAATTTTGGATGATGGCCATTCTGACTGGTGTAAGGTGGTACCTCATAGTGGTTCTGATTTGCATATCTCTAATGAAGAGTAATGTTGAACATCTTTTCATGTGTGTCTTGGCCATATGTACATCTTCTTTGGAGAATTGTCTGTTTAGATCTTCTGCCCATTTTAGATGGGGTTGTTTGTTCTTTTGGTATTGAGTGGTAGGAGGTGTTTATAAATTTTGGAGATGAATCCATTGTCAGTTGATTCCTTTGCAAAGATTTTCTCCCATTCTGTGGGTCATCTTTCATTTTGTTTAGGGTTTCCTTTGCTGTGCAGAAACTTTGAAGTTTGCTTAGGTCCCATTTGTTTATTTTTGTTTTTATGGTCAATACTCTAAGAGGGGGAACTAAGAAGATGTTGCTGTCATTTATGTCAGAGAGTGATTGGCCTATGCTTCCTCTAAGAGTTTTATAGTGTCTGGTCTTATATCTAGGACTTTAATCCATTTTGAGTTTATTTTTGTGTATGGTGTTAGAGAGTGTTCTCATTTCATTCTTTTCCATGTGGCTGTCCAGTTTTCCCAGCACCACTTATTGAACAAGCTGTCCTCTCTCCATTGTATATCCTTGCCTGCTTTGTCATACATTAGTTGGCTGTAGCTGCATGGGTTTGATTCTGGACTATCTATCCTGCTCCACTGATCTACATTTCTGTCTTTGTGCCAGTACCATATGGTTTTGATGATTGTTGCTTTGTAGTAGAGTCTAAAGTCTGGGAGCCTGATTCCTCCACCTCCATTTTTCTTTTTAAGGATGTCTTTGGCTATTCCGGCTCTGCTGTGCTTCCAAAAAAACTTTAAAATATTTTGTTCACGTTCTGTGAAAAATGTCCTTGGTAATTTGATAGGGATTGCATTGAATCTGTAGATTGCCTTAGGTAGTATAGTCATTTTGATAATATTAACTCTTCCAATCCACGAGCATGGTATATCTTTCCATCTATTTGTGTCATCTTTGATTTCTTTCATCAGTGTCTGATAGTTTTCAGAGTACAGGTCTTTTGTCTCTTTAGGTAGGTTTACTCCTAGGTATTTCATTCTTTTGGATGTGATGGTAAACGGGATTACTTCCCTAATTTCTTTTTCTCCTCTTTCATTGTTAGTGTATAGAAATGCTATCAATTTCTGTGTATTAATTTTGTATCCTGTGACTTTGCCAAATTCGTGGATGAGCTCTAACAGTTTTCTGGTAGAGTCTTTAGGATTCTCTAGGTATGGTATCATGTCATCTGCAAATAGTGATAGTTTTCCTTCTTCCTTTCCAATTTGGATTCCTTTTATTTCTTTTACTTCTCTGATGGCTGCGGCTAGGACTCCCAAAACTATGTTGAAGAGTAGTGGTGAAAGCAAACATCCCTGTCTTGTTCCTGATCTCAGTGGGAATTCTTTCAGCTTTTCACCATTGAGAATGATGTTAGCTGTGGCTTTGTTATATATGGCCTTTATTATGTTGACATAGGTTCCCACTATGCCCACTTTCTGAAGGGTTTTTATCAGAAATGGGTGTTGGATATTTGTCAAAGGCTTTTTCTGTGTCAATTGAGAGGATCCTGTGGATTGTATTCTTCAGTGTGTTCATGTGGTATATCATACTGATGGACTTGCAGATACTGAAGAACCCTTGCATCCCTGGGATAAATCCCACTTGATCATGATGTACAATCCTTTGAATATATTATTGGATGCGGTTTGCTAGTATCTTGTGGAGGATTTTTGCATTGATGTTCATCTGTGAAACTGGCCTGTAGTTTCCTTTTTTTGTGGTATCTTTGTCAAGTTAGCTTGTTTCAGGGTGATGGAGGCCTCATAGAATGAGCTTGGGAGTATCTCTTCCTCTGCAATTTTTTGAAATAGTTTCAGAAGGAGAGGTGTTAGCTCTTCTCTAAATGTTTGATAGAATTCACCTGTGAAGCCATCTGGTCCTGGACTTTTGTTTGTTGGAAGTTTTTTATTCACAGTTTCAATTTCCGTTCTTGTGATTGGTCTGTTCATCTTTTCTATTTCATCTTGGTTTAGTCTTGGAAGATTGTACTTTTCTAAGCATTTGTCCGTTTCTTCTAGGTTTTCCGTTTTATTGGCATATAGTTGCATGGAGTAGTTTCTATGATCCTTTGTGTTTCTGTGATGTCCTTTGTTACTTCTCCTTTTTCATTTCTAATTTGATTGATTTGCGTCCTCTCTCTTTTTTTTCTTGAGAAGTCTGGCTAAGGGTTTATCAATTTTGTTGATCTTTTCAAAGAACCAGGTTTTTGTTCCTTTGCTCTTTTCTATGGTTTTCTTTGTTTCTATTTCGTTGATTTCTGCTCTGACCTTTATGATTTCTTTCCTTCTACTAACTTTAGCTCTTGGCTGTCCTCCTCTCTCTAGCTGCTTTAGATGTAAAGTTAGCTTGTTTCTTTGAGCTTTTTCTTGTTTCCTGAGGTGGGCTTGTGTTAGTTATAAACTTTCCTCTTCGAATGGCTTTTGCTATATCCCATAGGTTTTGGAGTGTTGTATCTGTGTTGTCATTTGCTTCTAGGTATTTTTTAACTTCCACTTTGATTTCTTCAGTGATCCATTGGTTGTTTAGTCGCATGTTGTTTAGTCTCCACGTGTTTGTGTTTTTTGCAGTTTTTTCCTTGTTGTTGATTTCCAGTCGTATAGTGTTGTGTTTGGAAAAGATGCTTGATATGATTTCAATTTTCTTACAGTTACCGAGGTTGGATTTGTAGCCCAGGATGTGATCAATCTTAGAGACTGTTCCATGTGCACTTGAGAAGAATGTGTATTCTGTTGCTTTGGGATGGAATGTCCTATAAATATGTATGAAGTCCATCTGGTCTAAGGCGTCATTCAGGGCCTGTGTTTCCTTATTGATTTTCTGTCTGGATGATCTGTCCATGGCTGTAAGTGGGGTGTTAAAGTCCCCCACTATGATTGTGTTATTGTGGATTTGTCCTTTTAAGGTTGTTAGCAGTCGCCTTATATCTTGGGGTGAACCTAGGTTGCATGTGTAGATATTTAAAATTGTCATATCTTCTTCTTGGATTGATCCTTTGATCATTATGTAGTGACCTTCCTTGACCCTTAAAATATTCATTTTAATGTCTATTTTATCTGATATGAGAGTTGCTACCCCAGCTTTCTTTTGATTCCCATTTGCATGAAATAGTTTCTTCCATCCTCTCACTTTCAAGTTGTATGTGTCCCTAGAAGTGAAGTGGGTCTCTGGAAGACAGCATACATATGGATCTTGTTTTTGTATCCATTCAGCCAGTCTATGTCTTTTGGTTGGGGTGTTTATTCCATCAACATTTCAGGTCATTATTGATATGTATGTTCTTGTTGCCATTTTATTAATTGCTTTGGATTTGCTTTGGTGGCTCTTTTTTTCTTCCCTTCTTCTCTTCTTCTCTCCTCTTCTGATTTGATGACTATCTTTAGTGTTGTATTTGAGTTGATTTTTCTTTGTTTGTGTATCCACTGTAGATTTTTAGTTTGCCATTATTCTGAAGTTTTGATGTAAGAGTCTATATGTATATGAGATTATTTTAAGTTGTTGTTCTCTTAATTGCAAGTGCATCTCCAGTGTCCTGCATTTGTACCCACCTCTACTCGTGATTTCTGATTTTGGTGGTATAATTGTGCATGGATAATTTCGTATCTTTACTGTATATATACCTTTACTGGTGAGCCTTGTCATTTGTGGCAGTTTTGTTTCCTGTTGCTGTCTTTTCTTTTCTGCCTAGAGAAGTTCCTTTAGTGTTTGTTGTAAGGCTGGTTTCGTGTTGCTGAATTCTCTTAGGTTTTGACTTCTCCTTCACATCTGAATGAGAGCCTTGCTGGGTCAAGTAATCTTGGTTGGAGGTTTTTTCCTTTCATCACGTGAAGTATATCATGCCACTCCCTTCTGGCCTGCAGAGTTTCTGCTGAAAAATCTGCCAATAACCTTATCAGGGTCCCCTTGTGTGTTACTTGTTTCTCTTCCCTGGCTGCTTTCAGGATTTTCTCTTTGTCTTGAACTTTGGTCAGTTTGATTACTATGTGTCTTCCTCCTTGGGTTTATTTTATAGGGTACTTGTTGTGCTTCCTGGATTTGAGGGAGTGATTCCTTCCCCATGTTAGGGAAGTTTTCAGCTATTATCTCTTGGAATATTTTTCCTGTCCCCTTCTCTCTCTCTTCTCCTTCTGGCACACCTATAATACGGATGCTGGTGCATTTAACATTGTCCCAGAGTTCTCTGAGACTCTCTTCATTTGTTTTCAATCTTTTTTCTCTTTTCAGTTCTGCATCCATAATTTCTTCTAATCTGTCCTCCACCTTGCTTATTCATTCTTCTGCCTCCTGTATTCTGCTGTTAGCTGCTTCTAGTAAATTCTTTGTTTCAGTTATTGTATTTTCCATCTCTTCTCGTTTAGTTTTATACCTTGTATCTCTTTGGTCAGTGTTTCCTGTAAGTTATCCATCCTTTCCTCCAGTTTATTTCCAATATCTTGCATCATCTTCAGCATCAACAGTCTAAAGTCTTTTTCCTGGAGGCTGAGAATCTCTTCATCATTTAGCTGATTTCCAGGGGTTTTTCCTTTCTCCCTCATCTGAGTTATAGTTCTCTGTCTTTTCATTTTTATAGGTTTTTGGCATGGTGACCTTTTCACAGATGTTAGATTTGTAGCCTCTCTTACTTCTGGTGTCTGCCCCCCTTGTGGCTGAAGTTGGTATGGGGGCTTGCTGTAGGCTTCCTGATGGGAGGGCCTGGTGCCTGCCCACTGGTAGGTGGAGCCAATTCTAATCCCTCTGGTGGGTGGGGCTTAGTCTCTGGATGGGATTAGAGGCAGCTGTGTGCCTGAGGTGTCTTTAGGCAGCCTGTTTACTGAGGGGCAGGGCTGTGATCCCACCTGGGTTGTTGCTTGCCCTGGGGCTTCTCAGCACTGACTGATGGGTGGGGCCAGATTTTCCCAAAATGCCCACCTCCAGAGAAAGGCACGCTGCTGAGTATTCCTGAGAGCTTTGCTTCCAATGTCCTTCCCTCACAACAAGTCACATTCACCCCTGTTTTCCCCAGATGTCCTCCAAGAACTGCAGTCAGGTTTGACCCAGATTCCTATGGAGACTTTGCTTTGCCCTGGGACCCAGTGCATGTGAAAGTCTGTGTGTGCCTTTTAAGAACGGGGTCTCCATTTCTCCCAGTCCCAAGGAGCTCCTATGCACAAGCTCCACTGGCCTTTAATGCCAGATGCTCCAGGGGCTCTTTCTCCCCATGCCAGATCCCCATACGTGGGATTTTGTTGCGGTGCTCAGAACTCTCACTCCTGTAGTTGAGTTTCTGTGAACCAGTTAGTTTCCAGTCTGTGAGGCTTCCCACCTGGGAGTTAAGAGGTTTTTTATATCATATAATCACCCTTCCTACCTCTTGATGTGGCCTCCTCCTTGTCTTCTGGAGTAGGGTATCTTTTTGAAGGTTTCTGGTCCATTTGGTTGAAGCTTGCTCAGCCTTTAGTTGTGAATTTTGTTGTTTTTAGGACAGAAATTGAGCTCCAGTCCTTCTATTCCACCATCTTAATCCCATCTTCCTCCTTTTCTGTTCCTTAATTTCCAGCCTTTCTTTCACTTAAATTCTAAAAGCCTCAATTGGCTTTTTAGTCCTATGTTCTTTTACTTCATTTTAATATCTACCCTAGAAATTAAGATTGTACTATTAATTTGTACTATTAATTTGTTATACAAATTATGACTAGAAAGTGCAACAGAGCATTTTAATTCTATTTATTGCTCATATCTTTTGAGTTATTATTGCTTATATTTCAACTTTACATACATTTTAAAAGTATAAGACAGACATTACAATTATTGTTTTAAAAACAGTTAATATTCATTTAGTTTTGCTACATATTTACCATTTTTGTCACTCATCATTCTTTGTAAGTTTCCAAGTTCCCATCTGGACCTTTTCTCTCCTGCCTGAGGTACAGCTCTTTAATGTGATTTTAGTGTTGTTGTGCTGGTGAAAAAATTCTCTTAGGATTCCTCATCTAAAAAGGTCTTTAATTCATCTTCATTTTGAAACAGTCTTATTGGGGTGTAACTGATATAAAATAAACTGAATGTATTTAAAATACTCAGTTTAGTATGTTTTGACTATTAAAACATCACCACAATCAACATAATGAATATATCCATTATCCACTAAGGTTTCTTTATGCTCCATTTTGATTCTCCAAGTGCAGAGCATCCTTCCTTTTCACATTTTTAAAATAGATGTTATTGGAGCACAGTTGACTTACAAAGTTGTGTTAGTTTCAAGTATATAGCCAAGTAAAGTAGTTATACATGTACATATATCCATTCTTTTTCAGATTCTTTTCCCATATAAGCTATTTACACAGTCTTAAGTAGATTTCCCTGTGCAATACAGTAGGTCCTTGGTTTTTTTTTTTTAATTAAAGTGTGGTTGATTTACAATGTTCCTTCAATTTCTGCTATACAGCCAAGTGACCCAGTCACTCACTCACACACACACACACACACACACACACACACACACATACACATTCTTTTTTTCATATGATCTTCCATCACATTTTAACCTAGGAGATTGGACATAGTTCCCTGTACTGTGCAGGAGGATCCCATTGCTTATCCATTTTAAATGGAATAGTTTGCATCTACCAAACTCCCTGTCCATTACTCTCCCTCCCTCCACCCTCTTGGCAACCACAAGTCCACATTACTTTGAGGGCACTTAGAACAAACCTATTTCTTCCTGGGCCTTTGCGTTGGGTTCATCATGGTACTAGATAAGAATCTTCCAGTTTCCTGGGTCAGCATGATATTAACCTTTACATCATGCCTCCATGTGCCAGGCACTGTTCTAAACACTTTATGCATTCAATATTTTATTAACTTAATCCTCCCACAACTCTGTGAATTAGATGGTTATTACTGTCCCCATTTTATCATTGAGGAACCCAAGGTGGGAACTGGAGTGCCCTGAAGTGTGTGTCAGGGCGAGATCATACATGTGCATCCCGGGGCCTGGTGAAAATCACTCAAAGACTCACCAGTGTGTCAGTAACAAGTAGAAGCACAGATGTGTTATTTTCAGTTCTTACATGTTATTTTTATTTTGGAAAATTCAGAAAGCATAGGTAAGTATACAGAATATTTTTTTTTTTTTTGGTCTTTTTGCCTTTTCTAGGGCTGCTCCCATGGCATATGGAGATTCCCAGGCTAGGGGTTGAACTGGAGCTGTAGCCACTGGCCTACTCCAGAGAAACAGCAATGTGGGATCCAAGCCACATCTGCCACCTACACCACAGCTCACAGCAACACCAGGTCCTCAACCCACTGAGCAAGGCCAGGGATCGAACCCGTAACCCCATGGTTCCTAGCCAGATTCATTAACCACTGCGCCATGACGGGAACTCGTACAGAATAAATTTAAATCTCAATGACCCAGCCACCCAAAGAGGACTGCTTTCAGCTATTCATTGTATATCCATTGAGCCCTTTGCTGTTGTAGATAATACCTCATGAACATCTCTGCCACAGAGGCCTTGCATATAGCCTTAACCATTTATTTAAGATAAATCCTGGGAAGAAGAAAGACTGAATAAAAGAACCTGAAAACTTCAGGGTTTTGATATGCTTGCTAATGTTTTACTAGTTGGGTGAATACAGGTGGAAGGAAGGGTGCATAGTAACTGCATGAATATCAAAGAAGTCACAGGTAAGAAAGGCTATTCTAGCACCAGAGTACTGGCCAGAAAGCCTCCAAAGACTGCAATATGATGATTCTGTAGTATCTGCTCATTTTTTTTTAAGAAAGAGGAAATGGGGTTTTTTGGTTGTTGTTTGGTTGGTTGCTTAGGGTTTTTTTGGCCACACCCATGGCATGCAGAAGTTCCCAGGTCAGGGATCAAACCTGTACCACAGCAGGTACAAGGCTGGATCCTTAACCAGCAGGCCACCAGGGAACTCCAAGGAAATGGTTTTTAGTTTTTCAATCAATGGCTCTCTTTTGCTGGCTGCCACTGACTTTGAAGCTCTAAAGCCTTGTGCCATTTGTTGGTTCTTACAGTTCATTGTGTGGTTCCAATTCTAATTGTGTGCGTTTGGTCAAAAGAATCATTACAAGTTCGCTCTAGTCTGTGATCCGGATGGACATCCTCAACACTGGTTTCTGCTATTGCCCCTTCACGGGTAGTGGTTTCCCTGCCATGCTTTGTTTGCAGATCAAACAGAGGTGGTGGTTCTCCAGAGGAATGAATGCCATCTTTGTTCAAAGGGGCCAGAGGGAGAAGAATCTAATTCCACCAAAGTGAGAAGACAGTAAACTGATCCTGAGTTTCCATTGAGGTTGGAAAAAGAACAGTAAATGACAGCAAAATGGAATAGCTTGATACTTGCATGGTATAAATTACCCAGCGGAAGAGATGTGTTGAGGACAGAGAGGATTTGATCTCCGTCTTTCAGTCTTCCATCATTGCCAACCATCACGAAGTACAAAAGTTGGCTCAGCAAACCTTGGCTTCACCCAGGGTACTAGAGAGAGGGCCAAGAGATTTTTTTTTTTCCTTACTAAGTTGCTGAGGATTGGTCTTTCGTGGATATGTTTACATTGGTGAACAAAGGCAGAATCCTTTTGTGATTTTGCTACAGTCGTGCTTTTCAGACTGTGGGTTAGGCCCTATTAGCGGATTATGAAATCAGTTTAGCAAGTTATGACCAACTTTTCTTTAATGAAATAGTATATAAAAACAAATAGAAAGAGAAGGGTTGAATGGAATAGAAAATATCCAAGTACTTCACATAAGCAAGAATATTGTCTTAGAGAACTTTTGTTTCAGGTAGATATACATACACACATTTAAATTTCTGCACATGTGTTAGAGATCAAAACAAGCTTCATATTGTGAGTCATGGTCAAATAATTACTGCTGGAAATTTTTTTACATTAGAGGGTTTTTTCCTACTTTTTGCTGGGAATATTTTTTTTTATATAGATGGTTTCCAAAAGTTGTTTCTTTTATTTTTTGCTTTTAGGACCACACCTGTGGCATATAGAAGTTACCAGTATAGGGATTGAATCAGAGCTACAGCTGCCAGCCTACACCACAGCCACAGAAACACAGTAACAGATTCAAGGTGCATCTGCGACCTATACCACAGCTCATGGTAACGCCGGATCCTTAACCCATGAGTGAGGCCAGGGATTGAACCCATGTTCTTGTGGATACTAGTTGGGTTTCTTCCCGCTGAGCCACAACAGGAACTCCCAAAAGTTGTTTCTTTGGAATTGAACAGATCAGACTTTGGGGTTTGGGGTTAAGGTGAGCAGGGAAGTTTCTATGTTAATATAGATAGCAGTTACCTTCCTGCTGATCAAAACTACAAGTAGAAAAAGCTTGGCTTATCGGAATCTGTCTTTATTATGGTTCTATATAGAAAGCAACTCTGATAATGACACCTCTTTTCAAATGTCAGAAAGAAAACACCCCAGGTCAGAAAACTTCCATAGTGTCATTCAAATACCAAACCAAGGGTCATCATATTTTGACACAAGGCTGGCTCATGGCAACCATATATCTGATTGCCTGTGATTAGAGTTAAGACTTTACCAAACAATGAAGTCACTAGTAGCTAATTGTGATGACATGGGCTGATTTTAAAACTTTACTATAATAATTTACTAACCAAGTAAGTTTTCATGCATGCAAAATTTTCCCCCTTAATTCAGCTTAGTTTAAGTTTGTATTCATTGCTTTGAGTGCATATTAAGTAGACTCATGAACTTAGGTAAGATCTAGAGGGTAGAGCAATGGTATGTAAATTATCCATACATGGGAAATGCACTTATAAATATGTGTATATAGATCATATTAGTATATAATACCTTTGACCAAATGCATCAATTCATTGGTACATCATTAATCCTTATGAAAACAAAGAAGAGGCAATACAATAAATAAAAACATTCACTCTAGAAAACAGCATTGGCTACCTGAGGAGCTGTTTGAGAGGGGTTTGGAGGTTGTGTTTGGACTCAGCAGTAAGGAGAGGTGGCATTTGATTAGTAATATCTGTGATGACATGGGTGGGGACAGTGATGATGTATATGCCACTTGTTTATGTTGAAACTTTTCAATTTAGTAATCTTTATGGTATCTTGGAAACATGCGTGCCTTCCTCCATTTTATAGGGAGAAGGAAAGGAAAGCAGATAGAGGTAACCCAAAATTAAACCTTTTATTTGTTTTCTTCTGTACCCTTTTTTTAAATTGAAGGGTAATAGATTTGCAATATTATATCAGTCTCAAGTGTACAACCCAGAGATCAATATTTTCATTATCCTTCATTTACAAAATTAAACCTTCTAGTATCTCTTGCGCCTCTGTCATTTCTGCTCATAGCTATCCAGATTATTTTAGATAATTCCTTGCAAATGTTTATGTCTGTTTATTCCTTTCTGTACCCGTTGCCACTGTTGCACTTTTGATCCTCATTAAAAGAATTATTCGAGGAGCTCTCTAGATGGCTTCCCTGCTTCTGGTGCTTACAAATGTTGGTTAGGGTCAAGGGTCAGGGACTCCATTGAAAGCCACGTGAAAGCTCAGTGCCACCTCTCAGAAAACTGAAAGCTTGCACAGACTCCTGCCAATTTGCTCAGGAGGGCTATGGGCTACCGGAGGTCGATGCTTAATTATAAATCCTAGTCTGGTTGTTTCCCTCCCACCTATCGCTCAAACTTTTATCAGAGTAATTATTTCTTTTTTAAAAAAAATTATTTTTCTCAATTTAATTTAATTCACATTTTATATTGCAGTACAGTTGACTTCCAATATTGTGTTACTTTCAAGTGTACAGCAAAGTGAATCAGTTGTACATCTACATATATCCATTCTTTTTCAGATTTTTTTTCCCATATAGGTGATTACAGAATGTTGAGTAGAGTTCTCTGTGCTATACAGCAGGTCTTTGTTGATGGTTTATTTTATATATAGTAGTGTGTATCTGTTAATCCCATACTCCTAATTTATCCCTCCCCCCTCTTTCTCCTCTGGTATCCGTAAGTTTGTTTTCTGTTTGTGTGTCTGTTTCTGTTTAGTAAATAGGTCCCTTTGTAGCATTTTTTAAAATATATTCCACATATAAGTGATATTCCTCTCTGCTCAGAACTGATTCACATCCCATTGCTTTCAGAACAGAAAGAAGTTCAATCTTTCAAGCTCTCACTTTGTGGCCTCATTGCTCCCACTCCAGTCCTCCTGCCTCCTCCCAAATACACAACCGTCTCAGCCTAATTGGAACATGCCTTTTTCTCTCAATGTTCCCTCACTGTGCTCCCACCCACCCCCTCACCTGCTCAGGCCCTTTCTAACCTTTAAGCCCAGTGTCTCTTCTGACTCTCAGTTATTTCTGTGGATGGTGTTCTCAGCACCGGCTCATGCCGTGTGTAGCGTCTTGACCATCCTTGTGGTGTGTTGGCCTGATGGTCTTCAGATCCCTCCTTGCCCTTTCCTGGTGTGACTGAGAGGCTGCCCCTAGGAGTGGGCTGTCCAGGGTCCTGAGTCAAGGGGCCTCCAGCTGCGGTCAGCCTTGGGAAGCCCTGAAGAGTCTCTCTGGTAGCAGCTGGTCTCCCCTGGGGCGTCAGCTCCTCCTAGGGAGGCCCTTTGGGCTGTGAGCTTCTGTGGGATCGCCCTGGCCTCTGGGCTTTCGCACCCACACTTCTATTCTTCATGTCTGTCACTCAGGGATTTTCTGCAGTTACTGAGTTCCTGGATGCCTCATTCTTCCCTGTTTGCCTTCACATCCTTCCTTCTCCTATGTCATCAATTCCCTGACAAGAGTCCTTCTGTTTAAATACTTAGTCCACCTTATGTTTTCCTACTGGAACCTTGACTGATAGGACTGACATTGGGTGGATATTTGCTGAATGTTACTGCCTGATTTTAAACTATTTTCTAGGAGGGCCTCTCTTTTTTTGAGCAAACCAGGGGTAGCGTTATACAGGCTTACCTGGGGGAGTAACACATTACCTCAAAATCAATGGTTTGAAACAATTGGCGTTTCTAAGTTCACAAGTCTGAAGGTTGGCTACTTGGTGGTTCTCTGAGTTCTAGCTAGTCCACCCATGCACCTGTGGGTCAGCTGGGGGGCGCTGCTCATCTTTGGGTGCTCTTGTATGTGTGGGGCTTGGCTGCTCCAGGCTGATCTGTGATGGCCATTCTATATTGCTCAAGTATGACAAGCCAGCCCAGGCATGTTCTCATGGTGATTACAGAGGAGCTAAGAAAACCGATAAACACGAGAACTTTTTCAAACTTTGACATGCAGCCTACCTGCTAATAATATTCCATGGGCCAAAGCAAGTTGCATGGCCAAAACCAGAATCAAAGGGAGTGAGGAAACTAACTTGATCTCTTTAGTGAGAGGATCTGCAGAGTTACATGACAAAAGGGTAGGAACAGGGAGGGCTGAAGATGTAGGTCGTGAATGCCACACAATCTGTCTATCTCAGGCTCCACAGGATTTGGGGAGAGACCTGAAACCAGAGAAATAGATAGATGACATTAGTTTGGGGCCATAATAGTAACCCTTTTTTAAATGAAAATTTTGCAAGAAAATACACATTATGTATTTACTAGTTTGTTCTGTAGAGTATATTTGTACATAGTTACAGACTGAAAAAAAAATAGACCAAGAGCCATTTATAAATAACATATATTAATAAACCAAGTTAAAGGGACTTTATTTATTTTTTTAACCTTCAATTTGCATTAATTGGGAGCAGTCATGGGAAATAGTGCCAACCTCACTTCAGGTCAGATGACTTAACAAAATGAACTGTTTCATACCCAGAAATAAATGTATTCCAAATATAAATATGAATCAGTTACAAAACAGAATCTTTTGAAAGTACAAAATAACCACACTGTTAATGTATTTGTGTCCCAATTAAAAATGTGCAAAGAACACACATTCTAGGCCAAAGTTGTCCCCAGGAACGATTCTCATTTTTGCTTTGAATCTTGTGTAAACAAACCGGGCAGCCTCCTTTGAGCTATGAGCAAATCCACAGCTCCCTGCTTTCTAAAGAGAAGAATTTAAAAATGGGAATGTTTAAGTTGGAAAGGTCTGGGGCTTGACCTTGCTACTTTAAATTTCCTTCATCACTAGGAAATCACTTTGAATTTGTCTACTTGGAGAACTCTAATTTGGTGTGTTCTTGGTTTGAGCCACACCATGAAAGAGATGCTGTCTGTTTGTATTACAGCAAAACTTGGAAGCCACCTCGGTGACACTGTTTTTCAGTTTTCTTCTCTGCAGTTTTATCTTTCAATCTGAGCCAGTTCTCAGTAATTCAGAATGAGGTCCATGACATCTTGCTGCCTGAGTGAGATGCCTGGCTAGCCTCTTTTTCACTCTTTGGCTTTGGACAAAATTTTAAACCTTTCTCTGTCACTCCTTTCCTCATCTGAGAAATAGGGTTATTAATAATACATACCTCCTAGGGCCATTGTGAGGATTACGTGAAATTGGATGGGAAAGTTAGCATACCCTAGCCCACAAAAGTTACCTGAGACATGTTCTGCATTAAAATGCTTATTATGAATCATGATGTGAGAGTGTTTAGGTTGTTTTCACTGAGTTAGGGTCACATATATTCTTCAAGGTCTAAATCAGAATTATGTCCTCAAAAAAATTAGTTGAGGTTCAATATTATTTTCACACAAAGGCACTGCTTCTTTTTAGATAATAGTGTCAAGGGTGGTAGGGTATGTCTACTCATATTCACTAGAAAACCACAACAGCTACAAACACAAGCTTCTTCCAGGCTTTGTCAATTTAGTCTTTGAGACCACTTTTAGAATATGCATTGTTATTGCTTTTTTTTTTTTTTTGGTTAAAGTATAGTTGATTTACAATGTTCTGGTAGTTTATGGTGTACAGCAAAGTGATTCATTATATATATTTTTTTCATATTGTTTTCCATTATGGGTTATTCTCTGTGCTATACGCTAGGTCCTTGCTGTTTATCTATTTTATATATAGTAGTGTATATGTGCTAACTCCAAATTCCTAATTTAAACCTCTCCCAGCTTTCCCCTTTGATAACCATAAGCTTGTTTTCTGTCTGTGAGTCTGTTTTGTAAATGGGCTTCTAAAATGTCCTGGTCTTCAGCCTCATAATATCAGCGCTTCTGATGGCCTAGCAAACAGTGCATTGATAATGACAATTTGGAAGTTAAAGATTTATCACAAAAGCAAGCAGAGAGGTACTTTGAAGAAAATAGATAAATACAACCCCCAAGTGGTCCTTAATGTTGTTCGAAAAGGGGAGAAAATTAATAATAAGCAGATCAATTTTTCTGACACCAGAAATATATTTTGTCTTTCAACACACTGAGTATCCGGCTTGCATGGAGCCATAGCTTAGAAGAACAGAATCCTGAGAAGCTCACAGAGAGGGAGCTGCAGAGAAAATTCACACCTCCACACATACATGTGCTCACAGGCACACACACACAACCAGCACATGCTTTAATAACACAACAAGGCCATTATAGACACTTTAATGTTTCAATGGTGTGTTAGGTGAAAAGGCAGTGACTGAGCTTAGACTCAGTGTGCCAGGAAAGGGCATGAGCTTCTGCAGTCAGTGAGGTCAGCTCCCACACGAGATGTTGAGTCAAAATGTAGAACCGTAGATACACATGTGTTGAGTTAAATCATAAAGATGAATTAAAGCACACCCTTACTGGAGTTCCCTTGTGGCTCAGCAGAAATGAACCCATCTAGTATCCATGGTGATGCAGGTTCAATCCCTGGCCTCGCTCAGTGGGTTAAGGATCCTGCGTTGCTGTGGCTGTGGCTGGTGGCTGTGGCTGGTGGCTGCAGCTCTGATTAACCCCTAACCCAGGAACTTCCATATGCCATGGGTGTAGCCCTAGAAAGCAAAACAGAAAAACAAAACAAAACACACACTCACTGTCCATTGTCCTGGATACACGTAAATGCTTTTTAAAATGTGTCCTACAAAGATTCAAACCAATTCATGGTCTGGTCTTGGAGTGAGGTTGTCAAGGAGATTATACCTGTGCTCTATTTTGTTTAATTTTAAAAAAAGAGCAGATATGACACCATGTTGTCAACAGTCCCTTCTTGGGTAGTGGGGACCCCAGACATTTGTCCTGCCAACCTCTGTTTCCCTGTGATTTCTAAGTCCCCACCCCGGGACCATGAAAACAATTGTGGGACCAGTTACTGAAAAAGCAGGTCTTTACTTGCTGTGCAAACAGACTCCCGAAGACGTTGTCTACTGCAAGAGCAGATGCCATGGTTTCTCTTTCATCTGCTTACATGCAAGGGAAGTGTCCCCAGTGTCATCGCCCTTGACACCATCTAGACGGCTTCATAGTTTCCTCTCATGCACACACCCTGATGTCCATGGCCCCAGTTGGTGTTTGTTAGGACTTATCAAAACCGTCCCCCGACACCCAGCTGGACCTTTTTTAAGCACAAAAGTTCTGAATGGTTTAAGATTCATATTTGCCTTTTCATCCTCTTCCCAGGCTGGGAATCCAAAACCCTGGAGCCCTGTTGTGCACAGAAAAGTAGGTCTTTGGGATCCTCATGTCCCATGCCTATACTGTGTTATTACGATCTTTGTGTTAAAGTCTCTTTCTCTGTAACCATCTCCCCTTTGGAATGAGATTTTTATCTAAGTCTATCTGCATGTATTCAGAATCAGAAAGAGCTCTGAAACCAGACCCTATTTAAACATAGAAAGAAGAACAGCGGCCGATCAAGCAAATGTTGGGAAACTTTAAAAACAACAACAACAAAACACTTCTATTTATCTTCTTGTGTTTCCTCTTTTTTTTTTCCCCCAGATCTGTGGTTTCCCTCCCATTGGCCGTCCTGCGTGGGTGCCGAGTTCCACATGGGATTTCATGGATCGGAAGGTCAGATGTCAGGCTTGACTTGGCTGTTGGCAGACTCGTGATCTTTATGGTTGTCACGTTTTGGCGTTCTGGGAATGACCTCCTTATTTGCGGCAGTGCTGCTGTGGTTCTTTAAGAGAGTTTTGAACTCTGTAGGTATTCAGGAGAAATATAAAGCATTACAGGGGCTAAAAACAAACATAAAGGAGAAAAGGAGGCTTCAAATTCTCTTGGGGGAAGAAGAGTAATAATTGGACAGAGAAAGGAGCCCATTTTTTCATTGGTGATGTGGAAAATGCTCAGTGGAGGGAGTTCCCGTCGTGGCTCAGCGGTAACGAACCCAGCTGGTATCCATGAGGATGCGGGTTTGATCTCTGCCTTTGCTCAGTGGGTTAAGGATCCAGCATTGCTGTGAGCTGTGGTGTAGGTTGCAGACTCAGCTCAGATCCGGCATTGCTGTGGCTGAATCAGGCCAGCAGCTGCAGCTCCTATTTGATCCCTAGCCTGGGACCTTCCATATGCTGCAGGTGTGGCCCTAAAATGCAAAAGAAAGGAAGAGAGGGAAAGCAAGAAAGAAAAGAAAGAAAATGCTCAATGGAGAGGCAGCGGTCTCTTAAATCTCTCTTTTCCTTGAGTGCTAAAGAAGGCAAAAGGATCAGGTCACCCTGGGTCAGAGCGAGTCAGGTAGACACGAGCACCTGTACAGGGAAGGTGGTCTCCCCTTCCTGAGAAGCCCCCCCAACCTCCCTCTAGTCCCCAGATGTTTGGCAGACATCAGGCAGCCTGTTTGGGATGCTAGGATGTCATTTGGGAACCCAGTTTGTTTACATTATTATAACAACAGTTTCAGCTTGGCTTTGCAGTTAGAGTTGTGTCAGCACTTCCCTTTCTCTGTTTATTATTTTTAGCACTTTAAAAGCTAACCAGGAAAAACGGCTTTCTGGCAGTGAGGTGTCATTCCGGCTGGGCCGAGGTCTGTGGCGTCTATAGAAGTGCAGGCTGCTGTGGGAGTCGGGCCGATTGAATGCTGTCTTTGTGCCTCCCATCGCCAGGGCCTCTGGCCTATTGTCCAGCCGCCTCAGTTGGGGTGGCGCTATCTGATTGTAACCAGTACTAATATTACAGTGCTCGAGGGCCAGGCTCTCCCTGGGGGCCCCCAGTCTGGCTGCCTCTGTCTCCCAGCCCTCTCTCCAGGGGACCAGTCCCAGCTCTTCTATCAGAAACGCTATTTGTAATTTATAGAATGTGCCAGGGAAAGAGATCAGTAAGGATCGTCTAGACCTGCAGTTCTCTACCTTTTTTTTTTTCCACAAAGAACCCTTTACCCAAATGAAATCTTCCAATGAAATGCAGTTTATCAGACACGGAAAAGTAGAGCTGTTCCCTTTGGAGGAGAGAAGGCTGCTCTCAACTCCATTCTTCAGCCTCCACTCCACCCACCCCCAAAAAACCTTCGACTCCTCCAAATACTTGTATACCATTTGCACAGCGTGAGCCCCTCAGTTTTCAGATAAGGAAACTAAGAGGTGATTGTATAAATGCTTAAATCATGAGACATTAGGAGTTCCCTGGTGGCTTAGTGGGTTAAGGACCTGGCCTGGGGGGAGAGACAGGATGGACTGGGAAGAGGCACAAGGGAATTTTCTGGGGTGATAGGAATGCATATCTTAATAGGAGCGTGGCCTGCATGGCATTTGTCAAAACTCTTCTGTGCTTTTTACTGTACATAAATTGTACCTCCCTTAAAAAATAACACCAAAGAAGGAAAATAAAGCCAGAAAACCAGCCATTTGGTGGATGAAAACACTGAGCGCTTCCTTAAATACTGAAAATCCTTACAGTCTTTCCTAAATTACGTAAGCTGTTTATTGAGTGGGGTCCGCAGTCATTACGCAGAGTCGCAGGAGACAGGAGATCATGCTGCTTTTCTGACACTTTCTTTGTTCAGTAATTATCTAAATCAGAAAAAAAAAAAAGAGAAATCGCAGAATTTCAGACTATAGAACCACTAAATATCTTCTGGGGTCTTCTAGCCTGTAATACAGCTAGCTGAAGGATGAGGTAGGAGTTTTGGAATAGAAACTTCAAATACAAACTTGATTTGTGCATTCCTGTGACATGGACTATTGATAAGGCTCAGGAAATTGTTCATAATTTTTAATCTTTTGATCCTTCATCAGAATGCTTTTTGGGGGACCTAAGAAAAATGCAGGAGTCCTTTTCATGTATCTTACCAGAGTGGAACTTCTGGTGCCAGGCTGGAATTCAGGCCTCAAGTAATACCTCCATCCTTGCAATAAGGCATTTGGACCCTTTTTTTAGGAAATTTAACTGTATTTGATTTACAGTGTTGCGTTAGTTTCAGGTGTACAGCACAGTGATTCAATTATACATGTAAACATATATATATACACATACATATTTCTCAGAGTCTTTTCCCTTATACGGTATTACAAGATATGGAGTAAAGTTCCATGTGCTATACAGTAGATTTGTTTCTGTGTGTGTGTGTGTGGTCTTTTTGTCTTTTCTAAGGCGGCTCCCATGGCATATGGAGGTTCCCAGGCTAGGGGTCGAATCGGAGCTGTAGCCACCAGCCTATGCCACAGCCACAGCCACACAGGATCCGAGCCGCATCTGTCACCTACACCACAGCTCACAGGCAACGCCAGATCGTTAACCCACTGAGCAAGGCCAGGGACCAAACCTGCAACCTCATGGTTCCTAGTTGGATTCGTTAACCACTGCGCCACGACGAGAACTCCCTATACATTAGATCTTGTTGTTTACCTATTTTATGTAGAGCAGTGTGTATCTGTTAATTCCAGATTCCTAATTTATCCCTCCCCTTCCCTCTTTCCTCTTTGGAAACCATAGTTTGTGTCTATGTATATGTCTATGGATCTATTTCTAATGTGTAAATGAGTTCACTTGTATCTCTTTTTATATTCCATGTATAAGTGATATCATATGATATTTGTCTTTGTCTGGTTTACTTCACTTGATATGATCCTCTCTAGGTCCATCCATATTGCTGCAAATGGCATTATTTCATTCTTTTTATGGCTAAGTAATATTCCGTTTTATATATGTGCCGCATCTTTAGTCATCCATCTGTCAGGGGACGGTTAGATGGTTTCCATGTTTTGACTATTGTAAATAGTGCTGCAGTGAACACTGGGTTGCAAGTATCTTTTCAAATCAGAGTTCTAGGGATCCTTTAAAATGCCTTTCTTCTTTCTCAAATACTTGGAGCCAACCCTACTTAAATTTTTTCATTTGTGTTTTAGAAGTCTAGCAGTACCCTGGAGGGTCTTTATTTGGGTTGAAATGCTGCTAAGGTCATAGGCCAAGAAGGCGGCACCCAGCATAAACCCTGACTTTTAGAGCCTGATGAGGACACTGGGCTGGGAGGAGCAAGGAGAATTTCTTGAGAAGAAAATGATGACAGTGTTGGAAAGTGGTAAGAGACGGTTGCGTGAAGCAAGAGTAGGAAAGATTTAAATATACAGTGGTTCCTACGTATTCAGAGGAAATGGTCCCAAAAGCTCCGCATTTACCAAAACCCACAGGTGCTCAAGGCCCTCAGGTAGCTGAAAGGGTGTGGAACAGTCGGCCTTCCAGATCTGAGGAGCTGCATCCATGGAGTCAGCCAACCCCAGATTGATCTGGAGGACAGACTGGGTCGAAGGTTCCAGTCTTCAGGGAAGTGTAACTTTTCTTCAAAAAGAACAAACTGCTTCTTCAGTAATGTCCCAGCAAAGGGCCAAGGGCTCTTTCACTCACAGGATGAATCTACATTAACAAAAATTTAGCTCACTAAATGGAGCTATGGCAAAACCAAATCATCTGTAAAAAGAACATTTTAAATAACTAGGACATTTTTTAACCCACACATACTGCACTTTGCCTGCACATACACGCAGATGTCCTAATCGAATCAAGTTTAATTTAGCAAGATTTGTATACAACCAATTTAGTTTAATGTGCATAAGAGCAGAAATGAAATTGCACAATGGAAGAGTTTGAGCAGAATTTGCTCTTTTTGCAATTCAGTGCCCATTTGAAAGGAACTGTTTCTTCAAGTCATTAAGAGTCACCTTATCCAAATGGAAACTATCAAGACGAATTGTGTGACTTCTCCATTCCTGGGACTTGGGACAAGACCTTCCCATTCTTCTGGAGCTAACATTCTTAAAGTGTATATGTGTGTATGCATTTATCTACAGGGCAGGCGGTGTTAGGAAAATGTATGTATTCAGATTTCAGTAACTCATGAGAATGAGAGTAAAATGTCAATAACTGAAGTCCAATCTATTGATAATTTTTCCAATTGAATTTTTTAAATGATTTTTATTTTTTCCATTATAGTTGGTTTACAGTGTTCTGTCAATATTCTACTGTACAGCAAAGTGACCCAGTCACACATACATATATATATTCTTTTTCTCACATTATCCTCCATCATGTTCCATCACAAGTGACTAGATATAGTTCCCAGTACTATACAGCAGGATTAATTGCTTATCCATGACAAATGCAATAGTTTGAACCTATTAACCCCAGATTCCCAGTCCATCCCAGTAATACACGGCATAAATAAACCTTTCCATTGACTTTTAAAAATCAGCAACTTGAACCTTTTCATCCATTAAACTTCTTATGAGGGCTAACAAATAGGAAAATATCCTGATTTGAGTTTAGCTCCTTCTCCTTCCCCCAACTATTTTTCCTATTTATGCCATTGGATGAATAACAACTGAAAAACTGGATGAAAGAAAATAACAAACACTTAGTGTGCAGATTATTATTATTCTCAGTTTCCAGACAAGAAAATGGAGGGTAAAAGATCAGAAGCCATGCCTAAAGGTGTCACTGTCATAGTGACAGGACTGGGCTTGAACTCAGACCTTTCTGTCTATACACCCAAGTCTTGGAGTTCCTATTATGGCACAGTGGGTTACAAACCCAATTAGTATCCGTGAGGATGCAGGTTTGATCCCTGTCCTCACTCAGTAAGTTAAGGATCCAGTGTTGCCATGACCTGTGGTATAGGTTGCAGACATGGCTTGGATCCCGTGTTGCTGTGGCTGTGGTGTAGACCGGCAGCTGCAGTTCTGATTTGACCCCTAGCCTAGCAACTTCCATATGCCTCAGGGGCAGCCCTAAAAAAGAAAAAAAAAAAAAGCAAGCCCCTGTTTTGAGAAGGGAAGCAATGGATTGAAACTAATCATCATATTACATTGGTTGGAGCAGAGAAATAGCTAAATTTTTGGAGAGAATAAGCTACTATTTGGAGCCTACACATAGCAGAAAATCTTAAATAAAGTGACAAACACAAAAAAATTTATCTTTCTCTCCAGGGCAGTGGGAGGTGGTTCTGTTATCATCCAGGACTCAGATACCTTCTCTCTCTCTGTGTGTTTCTCTTCTTAAGCATATGACTTTATTCTCAAGGTTACCTTTTGGCTCAAGATGGCTGCTGGAGCTCTAGCCCTCACGCATAAATTCTAGGTAGCAGAAAAGATGGAAAGAGAAGGGCAAAAGGCATCCATTACCAGCTGTTTTTTTCTCTCTAGGAGGCCTTCCCTGAATTTCCACCTTATCGCTTCTACCTGCAATCTCAGCTACCAACTCCTGGTTGCAAAAGAATCTGAGAAATGTAGCTGGGTACTTTGCCATCCAAAAGCAAAGTAGGATTTGGTTATAAAGGAATATCATGGAGGCAGATAGTCACAATTAGGCAGCTATTAAAGGTTGTGCAGTTTTGTAGAGGCATGATCAGGGTGGTGTTCTAGAGAAACTGGTTTTTTGGGTTTTTTTTTTTTTTTTTTTTTTTTTGCTTTTTAGGGCTGCACCTGAAGCATATGAAGTTCTCAAGCTAGGGGTCAAATCAGAGCTACAGCTGCTGGCCTATGCCATACCCACAACAACGCCAGTTCCTTAACCCATTGAGCAAGGCCGGGGATTGAACCCGCATCCTCATGGATCCTAGTCAGGTTCCTTAACCACCGAGCCATGAAGGGAACTCCCTGATCTTTTTTTTTGGGAGTATACTTGTGTTGACTGAAAATTATACACAACCTAAAGTTGAGAGTTATGTCTTATTTGGTGAACAAAACTAAGGACTTAACACCAAGAGGCAGCATCTCAAGTAACCCTGAGAAACCACTCTGAAGAGAGAACTAGGATAGATAGGAATTTTGCAACAAAGGGCAGGTGGTAGGAACAAAAAGTTATTGTTAATAACAGAAAACTAGATTTCTCAAGTTAAGGAATTTAGCACTTTTCCCTGTATGGGTCTTGCAAGGGTCTCAGCTCACTGGAATCATTCCTTTGATATGCACCTCAGCCTTCTGGGGCTGGTATCCTGTGCTTTCACATCCTGAGTGCTAACCCTGGGGAGTGGCTACAGTCTGATAGCCGCTGGATGGCAGGGATTCGTTCTTTCCTTCCTGAGTTCCCCCAGAGCTCTCCTGCTAGGAGCTGGCTGCAATCACTAGTGATTGTGACGTCCTTTTTTACCAATATGTCAGCCAATATTTTATATCTCACTTGATTTACAATGTTGTATTAGTTTCAGGTGGACAGCAAAGTGAATCAGTTACATATATACATATATCTACTCTATATCAGATTCTTTTCCCATATAGATTATCACAGAATATTGAGTGCTATACAGCAGGTCCTTGTTGGTTATTTATTTTATATATAGTAGTGTGTATCTGCTAATCCCAGAATTATAATTTATCCCTCTCTTCCACATTTCCCCTTTGGTAACCATAAGTTTGTTTTCAAAATCTGGCACAATGGAAGTGAATCTGACTAGGAACCATGAGGTTTCGGGTTCAATCCCTGGCCTCACTAAGTGGGTTAAGGATCTGGCATTGCTGCGAGCTGTGGTGTAGGTCGCAGATTCGGCTCAGATCCTTTGTTGCTGTGACCGTTGCATAGGCTGGCAGCTGTAGCTCTGATTCATTCACCCCCTAGCCTGGGGATCTCCATATGCCACGGGTGTGGCCCTAAAAAGCAAAAGAAAAAAAAGTGAGTCTGTTTCTGTTTTGTAGATAAGTTCATTTATGTGATATTTTAGATTCCACATGTATGTGATGTCAGATGACATTTGTCTTTGTCTGACTAACTTGACTTAGTGTAATAACCTCTAGGTCCATCTGTGTTGCTGCACATGACATTAGTTCATTCTCTTTTATGGCTACAGGAACTGATCTTGTAGCCAACTGCATGATAGGTAAAAGTGGGAGCAACAGAAGACAGAATTGAGGACTCCAGGTCGTGGTGGTGAATTTTGTATTACTGAGGTGGCATTAGGGACAGGAGGGAAGAAATCAATGTGATCAGATTGGTGAAAAATGCATTGACTAAGGAGAATGTATTCGTTAATTAACTGTGCAATTCAAAACTAGATTTCAACAAACATACACATGTCTTAGTAGCAGGTGTGTATGTGTAGAAAAATACATTATATATACGTATATATATATATATACACATATATACATATTCATATATGTATTTACATATTCATATACATATTTTCATGTACACGAATGTGTATATGTTAGAGCACATACATTTACGTATGTGTGTGTATATATATATGAGTGCATATATATATATATGCTTACATACATATATATATATATATATATATGCATATATATATATATATATATATAACGTATAGTGAATGGCAACCCAGGAAATATATCTTGCTAAACTTCTAGGAAACAGGATCTGGATAAACAAAAAATTTCATGTTTTTTTTTTCCTATACAGAAAACTTGCTGGAGATTTACAATGCAGTCTCTTGGCCATAGAGAAATCATATATCAATAAATCCATACATGCATTCACAGAACACAAACAATATAAAACTTTTCTAGGACTCCATACCACTGATTGCAATGATTTTCAAACTTCAGCATCCCCAAAGAAAAAGGAAGAATTACAAGGGGCTAAATAATAGACTTTTAAGGGAAACAAAGGATGAAAGAGTTGTAAAGATAAGAGGTTGTCCTAAGGAGCCAAGCTAGGAGGTCCCTGGTGGCTCAGCAGGTTAAGGATCCAGTGTTGTCACTGCTGTGTTACAGGTCACATTCCTGGCACTTCTGCATTCTGAGGGTGCAGCCCCCCCACCTCAAAAAAAGCTAAGCTGGAGGAAGTAGGAAAATCAGGATGGAGGAGGAAACTAGTTTTGCTTTCCTTCTCTCTCTTTCTTTCCTTCTCGTGCTGTCTTGCTGTCTCTCCTTTAATTTTAGGAGTAGAATCATGCATTTGCTAACCATATTTTCATAGGCTTCTCATTCTGAGTTCCCAAATGAGAAAGAAGTTAAGCTCCAAGCCATCATCACATTCCTTTTATTAAGCCAGTGGGCAGCAGGTAACGGCCATTTTGCAGATGACAAAACCAAAACCCATCTGTGGTGCTGGTAGGACGGAGGCAGGCCCCCGGCACAGCTATTTTGGAACTCCTCGCATCTGTGGTACACAGCATGCCCACATATGCACACACCCTTTGTGTACGTAATCCACAGCACTGGACAAAAACAACCAAGTTGATCAGTACAGCTTTCTTGATGCTTTGTGTTTGACATCTTTGGCTGCCGGGCAACATGAGTTTTCACTTTCACTTTTAAAATCATCTGAATAGGCAGAACTTGATTTTTCTGATTTAACCCCCTCTGATAGCCTTTTGGAAAGCTAGTGTGAGTCCTGTTTTTCCCACACCTTGGAGAGGGGCAGGCACTGGATGGCTGCTCTTCCCCGTGTCTTCCCAGGAAGCCTGCTGAGGCAAGCGTTGTAATTTCTGCTGTTAACGTCCTGGTCAGAGCCTCTCATTAAAAAGTAAATGCCTATACACTTACGTAAGAAAATTACAAACGCATGCATGGGAAAAACATGCCAACTGTAACACTGTGGCTAGCTGGGTGAAGAGTGGGAGGGAGAGGAAAGCGGAGGGAGATAGGTCATGAATGTTTTCTTGTATTTTATTTCTTATAAAGAAAGAGACGAGGCGTTTCCTGGTGGCCTGAGGTTAAGGATTCAGTGTTGTTACTGCGTGGCTTAGGTTCCATCCCTGGCCCTGGAACGTCCACATTCTGTAGATATGGACCCAAAAAAAAAAAAAAGAGAGAGAGAGAGAAGAAAGGAAAAGAGATGAAGCAAATAGTGGAAATCTGACATTGTAAATCAACTATAATAAAAAAAAAATTTTAACCCTGAATGGTGGGGCACTTGTGTTTGTGATATTGTTTTATATACCTTTTGAATGTGTGAAATAGTTCATAATTTTAAAAACTTTAAAATTGAGCAAATGCCCCTCATATAGGGTAAAATGAGTGGAGCCCTTGAAATTATTTCCTTCAACTGTAGCAGTCTACTTGCAATCACATATCCTTGCTTCTGCATTTCTGTGTGTGCTACTTCCTTTCCTTGCCTCCTTCTGCCCTCACTGTTCCCCAGATAACTTCTCACCTTTCCAGACTCAACAGAGGTATCACTTCCTCTAGGAAGCCTCGTTTGACTCCCTGCCCTCCATTCATATCTGAGTTTGGAGGTTCTGCTCATGTCTCAAAGAAACCAGTACATCTTTGTATCATGGTATGTATTACACGGCTCCGTAAACCAGAGGCTTGTTTCTCTGACTTCCAGGACCATCACCTCTGGTTGGGCTGCAGCACCTCAGTGGGTACCGTTTGCTCAAAATTGTCTGTGTCAGAACTGCCTCCTTCCCATCAGAGAGACCCTCCCCCCGCCTTATGCCTCTATGCAGAATCCCTGGCCTCATTCCACCTGGAATAGACAAATACTCACATAGCAGACACTTGTTTAATGAATGAAAAAGGGAGCAGTCAACCAAACTCTAGTTTCCTCGATGAAGACTTCTCGGGCAAGTGGTTCTTAACGTGTGACCCCTAGACCAGCAGCATCTGTGTCACCTGGTAACTTGTTAAAATACATGTTCCCAGGCCCAATGCCAGACCCACTAAATCAGAAGATCTGGAAGTGGAACCCAGGAAACTTTAACAAGCCATCCAGATGATTCTGATTCATGCTTAACTTTGAGATACACTAGCTTAGACTGACCAGAACTAAAAACTAAGATTGTATCTTATGTTAGTTGAATTTAGAAAGGGGAAGAAAGTCACCTGGGAAACAGTAAAGGTGGGGGGTGGGAGCAAACAGAGGCGGTAGCCTAGACAAAAACAGAGAGGCATATTATATAATTTGCAAGTTGGTTGTGATAGAGTAAAGAATTCAGATTAGCAGGACAAGCAAGCTGGCGATCAAGAGTCAGCTTATGTTAAGTCTACCTAAGGTGTTTGGATTTTAACCTGAAAACACCAGGGAGCCCCGAAAACGGTTAAACAAAGGAGAGATTTAATCCAGCTTAATATTTTAGAAAGAATCCTATGGCAATGATGTGCCAGATGGCATGGAACTGAGATTGGCTATCTCGGTCCAGATGAGCCTCTAGTAGCCTAGGTGTGAAATAAGAGCTGAACTAAGGCAGTTTTGGTGGGAATGGAAAGGATACGACAGATTCAAGAAATACTATAAAAATAGAATGGACAAAACAGGAATGCTAGAAATCAGGGAGCAAGAGAGAAGCCATCAAGGACTTGCGCCAGTGTCTGTGTTTGTGTCTTAGGCAATGGGCAGGCATTGATGCCATTCACAGAAAGCCAAGAGGAGGAGATTTGAGAACTGGTGTTGGGGCTGGAGAAGATGAGTTAGTTTGAACATTTTGAGTTGGAGGTGCTTATGGAACATCCATTTGGGGGCATCACGTGATCACAGATAGTTCCTGGGCTGGAAACCAGTTTAGATGATACCTAGGTATCGATCATTTAGATGTCATTGTCGACAAGGCTGCAATGAATTTATCTTTAAATAAATTTTTCTCTTACTCATCATTCCCATGGGAGATACGTCTAGAATAAAGGCTGTTGGTAAACATAACCATTTGATTTGACAAAGGTGATGTTTATGCTTCCATGGACATTTAGAACAAAGTCCAGCTCATCATAACTTCACCAAGATTATTAATCGTCACAAATCTGATTTCCTAATTGTGAGGTTACTTCAGTCCATACTTTCCCAATTACTGTAAGATTGGACATACTTCACTCCTTGTTGACTTTTATCCAGAGATTATCTGTTCATGTCATTTGCTCATTTTCTGTCAGATATTGATTTTAAACCAATTTCTAAGAACTGTTCTGTTTTAAGGATATCATCTCTCCACCCATTTCATTTGTTGCAAATTTGTTTTTCTAGTTTTTCCTGTGTCTTTGTTCTAGTAGCTCAATAGGCGGCTGTTCCCTCTGCCTGGACACCTCACCTATCTCACCAGATACCCACTGGGCTCTCCCCCACAACTCCTGCAAGTCTTTATTTGAATCTTATCCCTTATTGACACCACCCTATTTAATAGTTTGGCCACCCAACAAGCACAGCCCTTGGCCCTTCTGATTCTGCCTTGGCTCCACTTTTCTTTTTTCCATAGCACTTCCACTTTTTCGAATGAAATATAATTTATTTATTTTGTTAAATTTAAGTCTTTATCCACAGAATATCCACTAGAATCCTTGATAGAAAGGATGTACAGACCTTTGTCTGTTAGATAGATGATAGATAGATAGATAGATAGATAGATAGATAGATAGATAGATACCTAAACACCTAGAATAATATCTGGCACATAATAGATACTTAATAAATATCTGTTACATGAGTATGAATTGCTGCTATATTTTTTATATTGTCCTAGAGTTTCAGAATTTAATTGATGTAAGTTTGTCTTTCCTTTGCAATCTCTTTCATTATTTTCATGCTTAAATATTTTCCCCATGTAGAACTGAATTAATATTCAGCTATGTTTTCTTGATTTTTTAAGTTTCCTTAAAAGAATTACTCTTTACCATCTGGCATTTACTAGCATATATAGTGTGAGATGAGGCTCTAACTAGGGATTGTCCTCAAAACTGTCAATTTCATCTCATTTTTAAAACTTCTTCATCACTCTGTTATTAGCTCACAAGTCTACCTTTTAAAAATCCTAATTTAAATTCATACACATAGAGTCTGATTAGAACCTGAAATAGTTTGATGGAAACTAGATTCTTTCATTATCTACCAATAAATGTTTTAAACCTTTGCCACCAGGATTTACTGACAGTTTTATAAGAAATTTGTTGGTTGAACTAGAAGCAAAATTCAAATTTATTCATCTCTAAATGCATCCTTAGAAGTAGAAGAATGAGGGAAGTTTTTCAACATTTACTTGAACCAAATCATTCATCAAAAAAATGTTCATCTCTTTCACAAAATGTACAAATTATCTAGTTTATTTTAAACATCAGTTTTTGTAATCATTGATTTCTGTGTTGTGTTGACTTGTTTCATGGATACCCTTAATGCCAACCCCTTAAGAAAACCACATTGATTAGACAGCTTTTACTTTTAGATCATACCAAGGCACAATAATTTCTGGTTTGGAACTGTGCTTCCTATTAATGATAGGTGGAATAGCCAGTTACCAACACCCTTTGGGAAAGTACGTTGTAAAATATTTATTAAGCTTTCCTCTATGCAAAACCTCATGCTCTGCCAATTGGAGCTGCAAAAGGTACTGCCAATTTTACTTCCCCAAAGAACTTGAAATTAATGGGGGAGTGAACATACATATGCAGGAAAGGGTAAACAATAATTTTTGTTCTTAATATTTATGTTTTTGGCAAAATGAATGGGGCCAATTACATATTTAAGATAGAAGACGAGGAAGAGATGATGTAAGTGCCAGTGACCTATGAAACCTTTACTGAAGGGATTAGGATTCAAATCAGAGAATTTGACTTTTATAGAAGAGAAGGAAGAGAGAGGGAAGCTGGTAATCCTTAAACCTATTTCCAACATTTAACAGTTGGTTTTGTGGGGTTTTTTTCATGTTTTCATTGTTGTCATGGTTTCATTTCTAGTCAATTGCTGTACTATGGTTTAGTACATGTACGAACAAGTTTTTATCTCTACTTTGAAGATTTGATTACACTAACATAAAATTGAAATTAATCAATAAGGAAAATCTAGCAAGGTTATTTATATGTAGACTGACTATCAAAAGACAGCAGAAGGAAGGAAGGAAGGAAGGAAGGAAGGAAGGAAGAGGAGGAGGAAGGAAGGAGGAAGAGAAGGACGGAGGAAGAGGAAGGGAAGGAACGGAAGGCGGACAGGCCGGCAGGAGGCGGGCCGGACAGGCATGCCAAGAAATCAGGCCCGGCCGCCAGCCTGCCGGAGGGGCGCAGGCCCGACCAGACCGCCAGCACGCCCGGCCCGCCACGACAAGACAGCAAGCCAGGCCAGAACAGACAGAACTAACAGCCAGCCCGGACCGACCGCCCATCGCGCAAGCCAGCCCGACAGACCCGCCGCCCGCCGGCAAGCCCGCCCGCCCGCCCCCCGCCCTCCCGCACCTCCCGCCCTCCGCTCCATCCCCGCCCCCCTTCTGGGCGGGCGGACTGTGGGCCGGCGGCAGACGCCCCGCAGCCGTCCTCTCGCCCATCTCGCCTTTGTCCCTATCCCAAGGACAGACAGTCACTTTTTTTTCAGTGCTCTTTTTCTTCCTTTGAAAGGAAGCATTTGATATGGCAGGTATCATACCAAGCATTAGTTATCAGTGATAACAGGGTCAGAGGGAGCAGTGGTGAGCTGCTTCACATAATCTAGAGACCGCTATTTAGTAAGGAGCATAACCTTTTTTCTTAGCAAATATTTTGTGATAGTAATTAATATATAACAGAATTTCATCTGATAGACTATATATTTGACTTCTTTCTCTTCTACTACTTCTTATTATTGCCTGAAAGAGGATCAAAGACAGCCAAAAACTAGAAGGAGGAGCTTAATCCACAGTCTGAAGACACAGACCGTGACTAAGTAGGAACCAGTTGAAGTTATCTATTTTATGAGATGTTCCCATTTAATCCAAAATACTATCATCGGAGTTCCCGTCATGGTGCAGTGGTTAACGAATCCGACTAGGAACCATGAGGTTGCAGGTTCGGTCCCTGCCCTTGCTCAGTGGGTTAACGATCCGGCGTTGCCTTGAGCTGTGGTGTAGGTCGCAGACGCGGCTCGGATCCCGCGTTGCTGTGGCTCTGGCATAGGCCAGTGGCTACAGCTCCAATCAGACCCCTAGCCTGGGAACCTCCATATGCCGTGGGAGCGGCCCAAGAAATGGCAAAAAAAAAAAAAATACTATCATATATATTTTGCATTTTTCATTTAATTAGATATTTTGCATAAAGGTAGGCACAGCACTGGAATATGTTTATTTTAAGAATTTAACCTACTTGACTTTCTAGCATTCCTGGGAGTAAAAGACAGTCTGGTACATCCCATTTAGCAACCAATAGAGACCTTTAGTTTACTAGTTTAAGCTTGGCCTCAGTTCATGTGTATCTTGGATCTGTGAGCCACTAATTATGGCCATTTTACTAAATGATATGGTTCTTATTTTTATTAATAAGTTTTTCATGAAAAGCAACTATTTTCTCCATTAAAAATCAAAGAGAGTAGAAGTCGAAGGTAAAAAATTAAAATATATGCAGTTTTCTGAATTCATATTATATTTCACAATTTTTAAAGAAAGAGGCAGCACAGAAGAAGTAACTTAAGATAATGGAAAATGATATGTAGTAACAACTAGCAACAGAATTTCTCTAAGAAAATGAACTGTGTTTACTTGGGAAAATGCCTTGACCAATATTCTTGGAAGTAAAAAGAAAAGCCTCCAAGGCATCTGGGTGAGAGTGGAACTGTTTGCTGGAAGGAAAGAAAGGTTTTGGCCATTACTCCAGATAGAGATGGAGATGAGAGATAGGGATGAGGATGGAGGTGGAGATGAGAGATAGGAGATGGGGATGGAAATGGGATGGGAATGGGGAAGGAGATGGGAGATGGGGATGGAGAGATGGGAGGATGGGGATGGAGAAAGGAGACAGGGATGAGGATGGAGGTGAAGATGAGAGATAGGAGATGGAGATGGAGATGGGGGATGGAGACAGAGATGGGAGATGTGCATGGGGATGGAGGGGAGATGGGTCATAGGAATGGATATGGGGATGGATATGGAGGTAGAGGTGGGAGGAGGGAATGAATGAATGAACAGTAGTGGACAAAAGGCCAGAGAGATAACAGAAGATTGTAAGGTAGTAAAATGACTCCTCTCTATGTCCCCTCAGATCCTCACTAAAGAAGCTGAAATGGGAGTTCTCATTGTGGCTCATCAGGTTAAGGACCCGATGTTGTCTGTGAGAACATGGGTTTGATCTCTGGCCTGAGATCTGGCCAGAGATCAAATCCATGGGTTAAGGATCTGGAGTTGTTTCAAGCGGTTCAGATACAATGTTGCCGTAGCTGCAGCTCTGATTAGACACCTTGCCTGGGAACTTCCATATGCTGCAGGTGAGGCCATAAAAAGAAAAAAAAAAAAAAGAAGTTGAAATGTTTGGTGCTAATAGACCTGTTATAGAAAGAACCTACTTTTGACTCAGGTCATGGGGTGAAGCTGAGACAGGTGAGGTGCCACAGGTGTCTGAGGTGATGGTGGGGATTGTAGGAATCTTTCAGAATGAGAGTTCAGGCCAAAGTGGAAGATGGTGGAGGGGTTGGTCTCCCACCCCCAGATGCTGCATATTATGGTGGTTTAGAGTAGTGTATCTCAAGCTTTAGTGACAGTGACATCAACTGGGAGTCTTGTTAAAAATGTTGATTCTGGGAATTCCCATCGTGGTGCAGCAGAAACAAATCTGACTAGGAACCATGAGGTGCAGGTTTGATCCCTGGCCTTGCTCGGTCAGTTAAGGATCTGGCGTTGCCCGTGAGCTGTGGTACGGGTCGCAGACGTGGCTCGGATCTGGTGTTGCTGTGGCTGTGGTGTAGGCCGGCAGCTGCAGCTCCTATTTGACCCCCTAACCTGGGAACCTCCATGTACCGCGGTGTGGCCCTAAAAAAGACAAAAAAAAAAAAGTTGATTCTGGATCCAGACATCTAGGACAGGGCCTGGGAGTCTGTATTCCGAACAAAGCCCTGAGGAATGCCCATGATGCTGCTAAATACACTGCTCTTTGAGTAGCAAAGTGGCTCCAGGACCAGATTTCTCAGGTTCAAATCCTAATTTTGCCGTGTATTTACTGTGTGACTGTAAGGAAATTATTTCACTAGCTTTTACTTATTTTCTCGGCCATAAAATGGAGACAGTAGTTCACAGGGTTGTTAAGAAGGTTAAATGAGTTAATATATGTAAAATGCCTAGAACAGTGAATGCCTGGCAGATAAAGGAGCTGTATTAGTATTAGCTTCAGCTGAATTATTATTATTATTATTATTACTATTACTTACTTAGAAATGAAGCCAAGCCTATGAAAAGTTGAGAATTTCTTAAGACCCAGTCTGTTGCAGGAGTACAAGCCTGGACTTAGATGTGAGACAAAGATGAGTTCAAATCCCACTTCCACAACCTGAATCATTCACTCCCTTCTGCCCTTGCAGTGAATTAGTTTAAATTCCAAAACTTGCTGAAAAGTTACCTAGGCATGCATGCTCAATTTTTTCCATAAAACTTTAGACTACATAAGAATGTATTTCATTAGGACTCAGAGGCCAGCATTCCATCCAGGTAGTTCCTCTGTTCTGCATTCCATTTTATAGATATTTCCATTAGAGGCATATTATGCTGTAAATACCTAGCTAGGTGCCTGTCTCCCCCCACTCAGTTGAGCCTGACTGGGGCAGAGGCTGTAATTATCATTTTCTCACCCCTTACCCCCTCCCCTTCCAGCACCTCGCACGGAGTTTGACACATGACAGTTAAAATCATGAAAAATCATCTCCCATTAGTCAAGAGAAGCAGAAAAAAACATACATTCAAAAAATCATATATTAGTTTCATTTTGACTTTCACTTAGCCTACTTCATCATTTTTTAAAGAATTTACCTACACCAAGGAATTTATTACCAGTATCAAATACATGGCAGTATACATACTTATTGGAATTGATAAACAATGGATGTGATGGAAGGCTCTGTGAATTTTTGTGTTTGCCCTGAATACAAATTATTTTCTTCATGCTTATCAGATACGGAATGAGAGAGATATGTTCCACTTAAGCAAACCTTACACAGGAGCATTTGTATTTATTGAATGGATAAATTGAATAGCCAATATTTATTTAGCAAAATTTTTCTTTGCATAAGGATTCAAGATAGCTGCTTTATGTAACTAGTCACTGAATAAACATAGACATGTTTTGCATCCTATTATCAGGGATCTAGCTGGGATATAAAGGGGCTATTTGTAGAGACTGTCTAACTACTAGATAGAAACTTGATCCACTACAAGATTCTAAAGTGGTCTGGTGATAGACTCTCAGACTTAATTTCTAAATCCTCATACTTAAATAAATTTCTACAACTGGTACTATGACTTCTGGAGCAGTCTAGCAAAGGTCCTAAGGATAATCCACCCCTTCTCATGTCAACTGTTGGTTTCTGGTCTCCCAGATTATATAATCCTGGAGATGGAAGATTTCCTAGAGATGAACTCCTTTGTTACACAAGGTGTGGCTATGGCAAACACAAAAATTCACAGAGCCTTCTGTCACATCCATTGTTTATCAGTTCCAATAAGTATGTGTACTGCCATGTACCACTTGGGAGCTTGTCAGAAATTCAGAATCTGTGAGTTCCTGTTGTGGCTCAGCAGGTGAAGACCTCAACTAGTGTCCATGAGGATGTGAGTTCGATCCCTGGCCTCACTCACTGAGTTAAGGATCCAGCATTGCCTCAAGCTGCAGCATAGGTTGCAGATGCAGTTCAGATCTGGCATTGCTATGGCTGTGTCATAAGCGAAAGCTACAGCTCTGAATTTACTCCTAGCCTCAGAACTTGCATGTGCCATGGGTGCAGCCCTAAAAAGACCAAAAAAAAAGAAAGGTGTAGGTCGCAGATGTGGCTCGGATCCCTTGTTGCTGTGGTTGCGGCGTAGGCTGGCGACTACAGCTCTGATTCGACCCCTAGCCTGGGAATCTCCATGTGCCACTGGTGCGGCCCTAGAAAAGACCAAAAAAAAAAAAAAAAAAAAACTCAGAAAAGAAAAAGAGAAGAAAGAAAATGCAGAATCGCAGTGCTTTCTCTAGACCTAGTAAATCAGTATCTGCACTTTAATAAGCTCCCCAGGGGATTCTTACACACAGTGAAATGGGAGAAACCAGAGTCCATCCTCAGCACCCTTGCACGCACGGCTAGCTGTGTGCTAAGATTATTGCCGCTGCCCTAAGAACATAGGAAAACAAAACAGAGTCATTAACAGCTTCTCTCTTGGCTAGGGGAGCAGTTGCCATTTTAAAAGACAGAAGTGATGTTCCCAGGAAACAAAGTGAGAACATGATCCAAAAAAATATGCTTAGGAACTTCGGTTGCCTGGGACTTGAGTTTGTTAGAACGAGTCAACTTGTTAAGGAAAACATGATGGTCTCTGTATCTGTGGCCCACTTAACACTCATTAAAATGAATGGCATCATTTTGTGGAAATGTTGGACACCAACAGCACTACTTTTAAAAGATTTGAGGGGAGTAGTGAATGGAGTGACTGGGAAAGAAGTGAACATGAATGCAATGCTTATGGGAAAAATGCACATATGGAGTTCCTGCTGTGGCATAGCAGGTTAAGGATCTGGCATTGTTTCTGCAGCAGCTCAGGTCTCTGCAGAGACATGGGTTTCATCCTCAGCCCAGCACAACTAAATTCACTCGTGAGTTCCACACCTGTACCTGAGAATGTACCATTAAATAGCACACAGAGGGAGTTCCCATAGTGGCTTAGTGATTAATGAACCCATCTACTTTCCATGAGGACATGGGTCCAATCCCTGGCCTTGCTCAGTGGGTCTGGGATCCAGCGTTGCAGTAAACTGTGGTGTAGGTCACAGATGCAGCTTGGATCTGGTGTTTCTGTGGCTTTGGCGTAGGCCTCCAGCTGCAGCTCCAGTTCAACCCCTAGCCTGGGAACGTCCATATGCCATGGGTGTGGCCCTAAAAAGAAAAAATTAAATAAATAAATAAATAGCACACAGACATTTGCCTTGTTTGTATTGCAAAAGGTGGCAGCATATTAGGAAGAGGAGATGGAGCTAAAGGCTTTGATCTTTTCTGTAATAGATTATATATGCAGGACCATGTAATAAAATGAATGTGAGACTATACCCACATATTGTTCAGCCACAGAAGATTCAGCTTGTATAATAAGAAGTGTCTTTCAGTAGAATGTTCTAGCTGAGTCAAAACTTTGATAACGATGGAAGAGAAAAAAATTTCACAATAATATTCCATTATTCCTGGGCAACTATACTCTGAAGCAACTAGCTTTCAGTTCAGAAGGAAAAGCTGAAGACGGATTCTGATGCCCCCAAGATCTAAAGACCCAAAGAGAAAAGTGCCTTCCTAAAGCTCCGGGGGGCGGGGGGGATAAAAGGAGCCACAACTGTTGCTCTAAAAGACTTTATACACTTTAATTACCCCTAGAAGGGCTCACAAGACAGAGGTCGGAGCTGGACTCTGCCCAAGGTAAATACAATAAATGCTCTGTTATTTGGTGCATGTAGATTAGATTAACAAAAACTGATACTTAACCCATCTACCTACTTTTCCCATGAACTTTTAAAAACCCTTTGTTTGAACCTATAGAAATTATGGTTTTGATTTGAAAAGATAAAAGGGTTTAAGCTTCAAATACTGGTTTATTTTCCTGGCTCAGTGACTAAGGGGACAAAGGGAAATATATACTTGTAGGATTGTTTCTAAATCAGTATTTTACAAAAGCTCATTTTTTTACTTTATAAATATGCTTTTAAAGTGTATTCACAGTTGTAATTTCTCATGGACTTGTGAGATTTATTTTATTTTTTTCTGCCCTATGCTATATAGCCCAGTACTACCCACTAAAAATATAATGTGAGCCACGAATATAAGCACATATGCGAAGTTTTCTAGTAAACCATATTAACAAAGGAAAGCAAGATAAATGTATGTTTATATTATATTTTATGTAACTCAATATCCAAAATATCATTCCCACAAGTAACCAATATGAAAATCATTGAGATATTTTACATCCTCTTTTTCATGTCTTTGAAATCCTGAACGTATTATACACCTACAGCACATCTCGCTTCAAACTAGCCATGTGACAAGTGCTCAGTAGCCACGTGTGCTCAATAGGCTTAGGATAACCTGAAGAAAACTGTGGGCTTCATCCCAGAAAAATTCTCGCCCACACACATTTGCCCTAACTCCTTGAAGCTACCTTGGACTTTCAATCATAAAATAATCCTAAACCATAATAATTCCATCACTAGTCTCACAAGTTTTCTTAGTTGTTGACCTTTGGGAGTCACATAAATTTTTTTTTTCATTTAAGTCACTTCTGTAGATGAAAAATGTGTCATTTGCCAAAAGTAAAAGATAACTGTAAAAATAACTGTTTTGTATTATTTATTTTTAAAGACTGAAGCATCGTTAATTTACAATGTTTCAGGTATACAGCAAAGTGATTCAGTACGTATTCTTTTGAGATTCTTTTCCACCATAGGTTGTTACAAGAAAGCATAGTTGATTTACAGTATTGTGCTCATTTCTCTGTACCACAGAGTGACCCAGTTATACACATATAGATATAGATATAAATATAGATATGTGGATATAGATATTCCTTTCCATTATGGTTTATCCCAGGAGATTGGATATAGTTCCCTGTGCTATACAGCAGGACCTTGTTGATCCATTCTAAATGTAAAAGTTTGCAAATAGGTTCATTTGTATCATTAAAAATATTTATTAATTTGTTTTAGCTGTTCATCCACAAGAACTACCTCCTAAATTCATCTTTTCTATCACTTGCATTATTTAGGGCTATGGGAACCAGATGAACTTGCTCTAAGGCTCACTCTGATAGGCTGCAGGAGTGAAACGCAGTGTCTAGAGACACAGCACAAGATCACGACAGTAATATAACCGGTTGAGCTGTTAAATCTGTACAGTGGGGGGATGGGGTTAGGGGCATAAGACTGGGCAGAATTGTTCACTTTGGCATGGTTCATGGGCCATAGAATTGTGGGGTTTTTCCTTCTATTGATGCATTTTCTCCCCTGACTCTCTTTGCCAGAAGATAGCTCTTCACCTCTTCTCTCTTAGGAGAAATGGAGTTGGGAGGGGGAGTTGAGGGAAGGAGGCCTGGGATGGTGACTCAGATGAGGTTGCTTTAGCCCTTAAAGACATGGGCTTTTTCTCCCGCTCTCTTTGCTGGCTTCCTCCTGTTGAAGTCCATTTGGTGAGTCCCACTGGACAGATGCGAGACACAGCCAATAATTGTCCACTTGACCTTCCTGCAGCATTGACCTCAAGTCCAGGCTAAAAATTCAAACGCTAGCAAACACTGGGCAGATAACTGAAATGAGTCACTTCTTAAGGAACCGGAAATGTGAACTTTTGAGTAAAATGACCTGTTCTTTCAAATGGTGACTCTATTGTTATTATTATTATTAAACTCTAGAGACACCAGTGAGAACACTGGTGTCAGGTGGTGTGTTTTGTGGTATGGACTAGGTCAATAAGATGCCAGTTAAGTCTTCAGCCAAAAACATCAGTGGTGGTTCTCAGTCAGTAACTGGCTCTGTGCATTTTGTTGATCCCACAGTGGGGTGGGTGCTGGGATGCCACTAGCCTATGAGACCTCAGTACAAGGGACAGTTCTGCACCTAAAGATCTGTCCTGCCCCCAGTGCTGTAACACCCCAGTTGAGAAATGTTAAAAGAGTAATAAGGATTCTCTAGTTCCCTATATGGTGTCAAGTTTGACTCAGGTTTGGGGCAAAGGCCCTGTTTGATAATGGGGAGAAAATGCATTTTCCTGGAGCATCTATTTTCTTTGGGTTGGACAGGTGTGATGGACATAGAAAGTTTCAAGGATTGGCGATTTCTGACCACCTTTGGCTATTCTCACATTTCTGCAGAGCTTTGCCGAAAGACTTTAGAGAAAGGCTTTATTTTCCCTTTCTGGCTTTAGTATGCTTACCCTCTTGAGAGAATTTTAACTTTTTGTTTAAAATAACTTTCAAACAGTGTAACCCCAAGGAAATAAAACAACAAAGAAAAAGCCTGTGTTGCAACCATCTCATTATAGAGATTTCTGAACTCTTTATTCACTCATCCCCCAGAGGGAATTATTATTATTATTATTTTTTTTTTTGCCACACCTGCAGCATATGGGAGTTCCTAGACCAGGGTAAAGTCCAAGTCACAACTGTGACCCACGCCACAGCTGTGGCAATGCTGGATCCTATAACCCCCTGTGCCACAGTGGGAACTCCCCCAGAAGGAGTTATGCTCCTAGTACAGCCTCCTGGAAAGGACACAGCCTCGCTCTTACTTGTTCAAACAAATTGCATTTCCCCTAATTCTCTGTTCCACACCCACTCCAGAGTTTGTTGGGTTTTGTTCAGTGATCATCTCTTTCCCTGAAACAATGAGGACCTATATGACCCAGTGCCTGAGATCCACATAAATGGTGGAGTGTTTCAGTCCCTTACGCTCATTTAAGCTTCAGCAGGGATCTATCCATCTATTTGTAACTCTTTAGTGATGTATTGCATGCATGTGCTGAAGTATGTAAGACTTGATGACTTTTTTAAATAGACATTCACCCATGTCACCACCACTCAGGAGACACAGAACATTTCCACATTCCAGAAATTTCTCTCATGTCTCCTCTGCCCCCCATCAGAACCTAACCCTTCCCTGTGGGTTTACCACTATTCTCATTTCCATCACCATTGGTTCATTTCTTTAACCTGTTTTTCAACTTCCTACACATGAAATTACATAAATATACTTCCAAGTATTTGACTTTTTTTGCTGAATTGAGATATTCACTCATATTGATGTGGATGTCAATATTTTACTCTTTTTATTGCTGAGCAGCATTGATTATGTGAATATACCACAGTTTGTTTATCCATTCTCCCACTGGTAGACATTTGGGTTGCTTCCAGTTTGGGGCTGTCTTTTGGTGAACATATGCATTTCTCTTGGATATATACCAAGAAGTAGAAATGCTAGATCATAGGTAAGTGTATGTTTAACTTTATTAGGAACCTCCAGTTTCTCGAAGTGGTTGTAAAAACATACAGAGCCAGCAGCAGCACCTAGACTTCTAGTTGCCCCTTGTCCTCGCCAACATTTGGTAATGTCAGTCTTTTTAACTTTAGCGATCCTGATGGGTGTATAGTGATGTCTCATTGTGCCTTTGAAGTGCATCTTCATCTACAATAGGTGAGTCATAAAAATTATGGAAGTTCATGAAGAAGCTTTTAAAGTCTTGGCTCGATCAGCTACACATGCGATAGTTATTAATCCTTTTCAGGAATCCTATTTCTCCTTGCTGAGAGAGGCGATGCCTCATTGTGCCATCACCCCAACTTTGTCAAATGTGAAAATTCTTCAGTTGCACCCCTGGTGCACTATCCCCAGGGCTTGGCCCTGATAGGCAGTGCACAGTGAACCCCCAGCATTGCTGCCATAGACACCTTGCAGTGAGTTTACCTGGTCAGTAAGTACCTGACAAATACTTATGGAGCACCTACCTTGTTTCGAGCACTGTGCTGAACATTGAGGAAGCAATGGGGACCCAGGTACAGTCCCTCTCTTCAAAGACTTACAGTCTAGTGAGGGAGACAGAAAGTAGCTGACAAGTGCCCTGCAGTGTGAGGGCTGTGAAGAATGTGTGTGTTCAGGGCTTTGAAGCCCAGAGGAAAGGTGGTTGGAGAGAACAAGGAAAGTCTTCCCAGGAAGAGTCAAAACCCAAGTGAGTGTTTCCAAGAGCAGAGGGAGGGCACCAGGCAAGGCAGCCACAGCACAAACGCATGGAGATGGGACCGCCAGGGCAGCTGGAGCATCAGGCTTGTGCAGAGGAGACAGCACAGGCTGGAGACCCAGCCAGCATGTCTGCAGGGCCACGTGGTGCAGGGGGTACTTAGGAGAAGATAGATTTTGCAGAATTTCAGCCTAGAGAATCTCCTTCTCAGGGCACCCACAAGAAAAAGAAACAAACTCCCCTCTGGGGCATTCCTGTTGTGGCTCAGCAGAAACAAATCCATCAGTGTCCCTAAGGATACAGGTTCAATCCCTGCACTAAAGATCTGGCATTGCCATGAGCTCAGTGGGTTAAGGATCTGTCATTGCCATGAGCTGTGGTGTAGGTCACAGGTGCAGCTTGGGTCCCGCATTGCTGTGGCTGTGGCATAAGCCCGTGACTACAGCTCCAATTTGACCTCCGGTGTGGAAACCTCCATATGTTACAGGTGTGGGCCTAAAAAAAAAAAGAAGACTCCCCTCTGGCTGCTGTCTCTGAATTTCTGAGTTTGAACTTGTACTCACCCTTTGAAGTTAAATTGCGTGATGTTAGACTTCTTTCCAATTTCTCATCTGAACCTGAACACATTTCCTTTTAAGCAGTTTGCAACCAATATGAACTTCTTTATAGATGCCGGCCTAAGAATTGTATTTTCTCCATTAGGGGTTTTCTTTTCTTATATGCCTTCCAGATCTAACTCCCTAGCCCACGCAGTAGCCCTGACGGTGGTACACGCCCACTTTTTTAAGTTTTCATGCAGAATGGAGTTTTGTTCTAGGTATTTATATCTGTCCTTTTGATTGGAGGAGTGAGGCAGACAGTCACATTCCTAATCAAGGATCTTCTCATCTAAACCAAGTCAGCCCTGATAATGACCAAAACCTTCTCCCTCAAGCACAGCCAAGGACACCATGGGGTATCAGAATGACCTCCGCTGTATTTAACAACTCTCACGTGACATGTGTCCCTTTCCCTTTGCCAGGCAGCATTTTAACTACATAACATAAAGCCACTCACTTCATTCTCCCCACCACCCAGAGCTGGACAATATCACCTCCACTGACAGATGGGGAACTGGGGCCGCAAGAGGTTTGCATACTTGCTCAAGTCACAGGATTTGAACCCACACCTTCATTCCTGTAAACACTGTCCACTGCTGCTGCTTCTTCTGGGTGAGGTATCAAGGAGAAACTCAGAAGAACAAAGTTCATTCAGCAAAGACATATTGAGCAACTGCCTGGCGAGTGAGTCAGCAACACCTTTGCCCTGGGAACTCTTCACCTATTTGACAAGACAGGCGAAAAAATGTTTGCAATGCAGTATGAGCCCGAGGAGGAAGGAGGCAAGGACCTAACTCAGCCTGGGGAGGGAGGGAAGGGCTTGGGCCTCAAAGACACGCCCAGCCCCTGTGTAAAGGCATGAACAGAAGGGGCAGCTGCCAGAGGCCTGAGAAGCAGAGGGGTTTAGAGGGGACGTGGGTGCTGGAGGTGGGAGGGGTTAAGGCATGTGGGCTGAGGTGAGCGTGGGAGACAGGACAGGAGATGCCGCACTGGGGGCCGGATTGGAGGGCCCCCTTCACAGGCTGGAGAGCAAAGCTTCATCTCAGCGAAACCACTAAGCATGTTAACACTGAGCAGAAAGCTGAAGGATGTCTTCATCGCTGTGACTCAGGAGAGCGTGAAATTCAAGGATGTAGGGTATTTGGAATCTAGGAGAATCACTGGGTTGACAATAAAATCTGGAGTCTGAACTGTAACATGCAAAGAGGGGACATGTGAGGGCAGAAGACAGACAGGTGAGAGCAAGAAAGGGGAGGGGGAGTCCCCATTATGGCTCAGAGTGTTTAGAACCTGACTAGTATCCATGAGGTTTTGGGTTTGATCCCTGGCCTCGCTCAGTGGATTAAGGGTCTGGCATTGCCATGAGGTGTGGTGTAGGTCGCAGATTCGGCTTGGATCCCGAGTTGCTGTGGCTGTGGTGTAAGCCAGCAGCTGCAGCTCTAATTTGACCCCTAGCCTGGGAACTTCCATGTGCCAAAAAAAAAAGAAAGAAAGAAAGAAAAAGAGAGAGAAGAAGAAAGAAAAGGGAGGCAGAAGAAACAGAGAGAGAGACAATAATGTTTACAGAAAGGGAGGAGTGGGGGGAAAAAGAGGGAAGAAAGTGTGAAAAGAGAAGGAAAAAATGTCAGTGCCTTAAAAATATCTCATGGTAAAATGTTCCTAAGTCCACAAATGGTTGGGGCTTTGGGAAGGCTTTTCTCAGCCAGCTTTTGTTTCGGTGGTACAGTTATTGTCATGGCTCTATGATAGCCCATTGAGATGACTTCTATCTGCAGGTAATTTGTCAGGCTTATGTAAGACTTCATTTAAGGGGCATTGCCTTGGCATGCAGACAGCTTCCAGACTTTACACACCAGCAGAAACATGTTATCTGAAGATGCAAGGAAGCAAATTAAATTCATTGCTCAGCACCCGGCCGCAGACAAGTGCTGCGATACATTTTCGGAATGAAGCTTTTCTTAAAAATAATTTTTTTTTTCTTTTTGAAAAAAGGCCATTTGAAATTCAGCCTCCCCAGCTTACATCTTGATGGCTTCCAACCCAAGGAAACTTGCAATGTATGGGAGTCACAAGCCTTATTTCAAGCCCAGTTATTCTTGTCCTCTTAGCTGGGATAAGCAGCGTCATTAGCGGAACAAATGATTTCCCTTTGCAGTTGTGCTGAGCAGGCTGAGTGCCCGGGGCTTGGCATGAGGAGAGGGGGAAAAGTTCTCATCACCACAGGGCCTGCAGACGTGGATAAGGTGGCATAGCAGGTGTTAGCTGTCCTGGTGTTATTGGAGTCTCATTTCTCGGGGGTTCAGGTTACCGCAAGCTTCACTCATCTTCCTGCTGCAGGACTGACTTTGGGGAGCAGGCTGGAGGCATGAGGAAGCCCAGAGCTGGACCCCAACCCCAAGTCTGAACCATTGATCTGGGGAGCAAGTTATGTGGCAAAACCCGTCCAGTCGTGACGCCAGCCCAGCCTCCATCAGCTCTGGCGTCTGAGTGGCAGTTGAAGGGCATCTAATTAGGCGCCCTCGGCCACAGAGGTGCGGGATGTGGCTGTGGGTTCAAGCAGTATCTTCGCTGAGAAAGCCTTTCTCCCATTTGACTTGGAAGGAGAGTGGGAGCAGGTCAGGCTGAGGGGGTGGACATGCCAGCCGGTCCCAAACGCCAGGAGACAGCAGGGTAAGTGTCCAGCCACCCCTGTGACGGACGCTCTCGGTGTGGACGCCAAAGGGGATTTTGTTACAGCTCAGGTGCGGGTCACGGCCTGTCCATCTCCAGGCATGGGCTTCCCACAGCCAACTTTTCTTTAAGTTCTAATAGAGCATTGTTAAGCGTGAGATCACACAAATGTGCTTTTCCAATATTTCGCGTACATCTTGAATTGGCAGCTAAAGACAAGGCAAAAAAAAAAAAAAATATATATATATATATATATATATATATATATGTATACACACACACACACATGTAGAAAAGTCCTGGATTTTGTTATATATGTATATGTGTGTGTGTGTGTGTGTGTGTGTGTGTGTATGTGTATATAAAACTCTTAGGTGTCAAGCTTTTTTTTGATGGAGGATGGGAAGGGGGATGATAAAGGGATATAGATTATAATGCTGTGTTTCCTCAACTTTACATGTTTTAAGGAGATTTGTAAAAGAAAAATTAGCTTCTGATTCTTCAAGAAAATGTTGAATGTATATGTGAACAGACAACTGAAATCGGTTCCTGGTGCCATACATTGAGGGACCTTGAGTTCCCTCGAGTGCCATGCCTGAGGGCACAGCCACAGTGTGTTCCATGGAAGCTGAGGCTTTGGAGAAGCTCTGAGTTCTACAAGAAGAGTGGGAAGGCCTGGAGGTGTTTAATCTGGGAACGAGAAGGGTGGGGAAGTGATCACAGCTGTTTTTAAGTCGAAAGAGGAAGGACAAAGTAAGGGCACTACTAGTTATTTTTCAAGGAAAAGGGTTTCATCCTTTGGGGAGGGGAATGATAGACCTCTTTGACAAAATGAATTTAAAAAAAAAAAAAGCGGAGTTCCCATTGTGGTTCGGCAGGTTAAGAATCTGACATAATGTCCATGAGGATGCAGGTTCAATCCCTGGCCCTGCCCAGTGGGTTAAGGATCCAGCGTTGCTGTGAGCTGTGGTGTAGGTTGCAGACTCCACTTGGAAACCACATTGTTGTGGCTGTGGTATAGGCCGGTGGCTACAGCTCCAATTCCCTAGCCTGGGAACCTCCATATGCTGCAGGTGTGGCCATAAAAAAAGAAAAAAAAAAGGAAAATGCACTGTTCGAAGTGCAAAATTGGCCCATAAGATCAGGGATTTCGTGGGATCTTAGGACATTCATGTAAATAACTCCTGTTTAAGACAGTAGGACTGAGAGCGAATGGAAATTTCCAGGATTAGGTTTGAGTTAAGAAAGAATTCTCCAAGAGTTTGGCAAGTCTTAGAGTGGAACCCAGTTTTTCTTAAGGGGATTTACTCCCCAATCCCTGGAACCTGCATGGATGGTCTGTGGGCTTTAGACTCACAGAGAATAGGATCGGCATACAGGTGACACTGCTTCTAGCTGTGCTCCTCAGACAATTTATCTACCCTGCTAAAAATCCCCTCACCCCGCTGGGAATGGAGGTCAAACCTATTACTGGGTGATTGGGATCATTCAGTGACAAAGGGTATGCAAAATGCTTATCCCAGTTCTAGAGTGGATGATGAGCAAAAAAAAAATGAACTTTTCTAAATAATTCTCAAAAATTATGGGTTGAAGAAAGAGCAGGAAAAAGCTGAAATCTTGCCTATGCATAAGTTCTTCATAATTATGTTCCTTTTTTTACTGTTAGGAATATTTGAGACAGCATTCTAGCTTTGTGTGGGAAGTAACAATAAATGTCTAACTCTGAACATGTACCAGATTTATATTTCTTAAAAAACTTGTAAAATGAATTGAAAGGTGATATTATGGCATCTTAGAGGTTTTGCTTTGGGGTTTTGTTTGTCGTGGCATATGGAAGTTCCCAGGCCAGGGATTGAATCCAAGTCGCAGCTGTGATCTATGCCTCAGCAATGCCGTATCCTTTAACCCACTGTGCCACAGCAGGCACTCCTCTTAAAGTTTGTTGTGTTTTTTTTTTTAAGCATTCTAACCAAGGTGTGAAAGAACCTTGTAGAAAATGAAAGGTACTTGAGATGATTCAAAGTGTTTTCAATGAGGAGAAACTTATCCTGAATTTCTCTTTAATAGAAGAGGAAATGATGTTGCATTTTAAAGTAATATTAATAATGGGAAAGAAAAAGAACTGTATATCAAGTGAGAAGTGGTAATACTGAATAATCACAGAGTATAGCAGCTAAATGCCTGTCTTTAAGATTCTAGAGAGGAATATAGTTTTCAAAGCCCTTTGGTAATGGGCTTCTTAAAACGTCCAATGGGGTTTGAACTGGAGGATATGAACACTTAGTTCCATGGGAGGCAGGCTATTCTTAGCAGCTGGAATCTCCAGGGAACAGGTCCAGAGTCTTTGCTCCAATGCGAATCATATTTAATTCACCAAGCAGCGGATTTGTGAGGCACACCTACTGTATCCAGAGCTATTCCTGGGAAGGCAGGAAGCAGGGGTGCCTCTCACCTACAAGGACCATAAGCCAGATTGGAGAGGTCAACACATGCTCCTAAAAGGAGGAGTGGTACTGGCAGTGACTTCCCAAGTTGTTGAGAGGAGAGAAGGAACATTGTGTGTGGCAGTTGATGATAGCTTTTGTGGAGGAGGGGAGGACTGAGCTGGATCTCGAAAATCAGTGGGAGTTTCTGTCTTCCTGTCTCAATAAATGGCAGCACCACTCATCTGGGTGTTCAGTCCAAAGCCCTAGAAATGATACTCGCTTCCACTTTCCCGCATCCCTCAATCCAGACTCTCACCTTCTACCTCCAAAATGTATCTTGACTCTCACCATCTCTGTGGCCATCATCTTGGGTCAGGCCACCATCATTTCTCTGAAATGCTTTAGTAGGTTAACCAGACTTGCTCTCTCCCTGCTGGGCCCATCCTTGAATCCATTTTCCATAAAAGAAATGGTGTGATGAGGTCACCCCTGAGTTGGAAACTCTTCAGAGGTTTCCCTCTGGGCTACAGATGAGGTCTTCGCTCCTCACCTGGCTGACTAGGCCCTGTAGGATGTGGTCCAGATTCGCCCCTGTTCTTCTCCCCTTAGCCTACCAGGGTCCAGCCACACTGCCCTCCTAGGATGCTGGGAGCCAGTTAGATGTACAATAGAGAAAAAGCATGTGAACATTCCCTAAGGCCATGTAAAGAGATCAGCTCAAACTTAGCGAGAAAGCTTGGTTTGAGAATGATTCTGCCACACACATGGGGGCATCTAAGTGGAAAATACCAGCACCATGGTTTAGTGTCAAGGACCCCCCAGGGAAGCCTCCTTTTATATTTCAAAATGTGTCTCCTTTACCAGCTTCATTGAATTCTCTCCCAGGGTGATATAGTTCATTAAATCCCCGCCAAGAGGAATAGCCAGTATTTCCTGTGCATCAAGTATTATACTGGGTAGAGGAGCTATAAGAAAAGAGACTTTTACAGTAGAAAGTTGACAAAATGCTATAAACCAGCTAAAATGGAAAAAAATAAAAATCATTATTTTAAAAAGAAAAAGAAAAGAGACCTACCTTCTTAGTGTTTTCAGGCCATCAGGGGATGCAGACAAGCACGGCAAAAAATAATCAGGTTGAGGAGTTGTACCAGATGCTATGAGAACACAAGGGTGGGATACCTGACTCTGACTCGGGAGGTGGAGGGAAGCTTCCCAGGGAAAATGCCGTTTTAGCCAAGACTTAACAGCATGGGTCTGGGGCAGAAGGCAGAGGCAAGTGTCCCGGGATCCTTGGCAGGAGACACAGTCCATGAGAGAGGATGTTGTGTTGGGGTGGTGTGACACTATCACAGAAACCAGAAAAGTTCAGGATGGTTGGAACATGACAGGAAGGTGGGGGAGCGGGGAATAGAGGAACCATATGTGAGAAGTATGCTGCAGCCTGTGAACACAGTCTTACAGTCATCATAAGGTCTTCTGACAGGTCAGTAGCAAATGCAAGCTTTCAAGCAGTGGGATGACATGATCTGATATGTGTTTTATTTTTATTTTTATTTTTATTTAACTTATTTATTTCTTAATTTTGCTTTTTAGGGCTGCACCTGCGGCATATGGATGTTCCCAGGCTAGGGGTCAAATCAGAGCTACAGCTGCCATCCTACACCACAGCCACAGCAATACAGGATCCAAGCCGCATCTGTGACCTATACCGAAGCTCATGGTAACGCCAGATTCTTAACCCACTGATCAAGCCCAGGGATCGAACCCGAGTCCTCATGGATCCTAATTCGATTCATTACCTGTAGAGCCACAATGGGAACTCCTGATACATGTTTTAAAGAGCTCTCTTTGGAGGGGTTCCCTGGTGGCTCAGCAGGTTAAGGATCTGGCATTGTCACTGCAGTGGCTCCAGTTCAATCCTTGGCCCAGGAACTTCGCCTGGCATGTGCAGAGCCAAAAACAATAAATAAATAAACAGCTCACTCTGGAGAGAGTCTTCAGAGGGGCCAACCAGAGGTTGGCAGGCCAATTGAAAGGCTATGCTATAATCCAGAAGAGAAATGATGTTGGTATGATCCAACAGAGAGGTAGAAAGAATGGAGAAGATCCAGAAGAGAGATTTGAAAAGGATCATCTGAAAGGCTTGGATATAAACTTGCTGCAGGGGTGCATGAGAAACAAGCAAAAAGAAGCTCATTCATATGTTTCCACCATGGGCAGCTTCTCCCAGGGAGCCATTGGCTAAGACAGGGACTCAAATGCAAAAGGAAAGTTGGGAGAAGTCACATCAGATGGTGAAATATATTTCTTTTGTTATCTGAGAGCAGGTTTTCTCTGTGCTGTGGGCTCTGTAAACTCTGCAGCTAGATGGCTGGAAGAGTTTGTGAATGGTGGAGAAGGGAGCTAAGAAGGTCCTCAGAGAATCACTGAGTCCTCCTTAATTTGGCTTAAGCCTTGGCCAAGATGCTAGGCAAGTTCCTCCATTATTAATAAATAATATTAAAGAGAAATATTGAGTCTGCTAGGTGCTTTCCAACTCCATTATTCTGTGATAACCTGTGTGAACATTTTCTACGATCATGGTGGGCCCAGAGTCTTACCCACTTTGGACAGGTGCATTGCAGCCCCTTGGGGAATAAAAGTGTTTCCTCAACCCAGCTGGCTTCATATCCCTCTTTGGCCCAATGCAAGTCCTCATTTACTTCTTGGATGAGTAAATGTCTGGACTGTGGTGTTTTATAAGCTTCATGGACCTGTGAATGTGGGAGAGACAGACGACAGATATCTGCTTGAGACTCCACCCAATTAATGTAATTTCTGTGACATCACCCCACTGTGGCTGAAACCTTCTGGAATGAGTAGCTCTTGTTTTCCCTGTTATTTAAACTTGTATTAAACATCAGGCTTCCATGAGAGAGAGTTCCTTTCCCACCTTCAACACTACTGACATTTGGGGCTGGTTAATTTTTATTATCAGGGGCTGTCTGGTGTGTTGGAAGATAGATAATTAGAAGCACCCCTGGCCTCACTTACTAGATGCCAGCAAAGACCTCCCCAGATCCAGTCATGACAATCAGACATGTCTCTAAAAGTTCAGACATTGCCAAATGTCCACAGGGGGTAGGGACCACATTGACCCAGTTGAGAATCATTGTTTAGAGCAATGGTTCTCAAAATCTTGTGACCTTACAAGAAAACTATTGCATTTGGAGTGGATAAGCAATGAGATCCTGCTGTGTAGCACAGAGAAGTATATTGGATTACTTGTGATGGAGCATGATGGAGGATAATGTGAGAAAAGGAATGTATATATAGGAGTTCCTGTCATGGTTCAGTAGTTAGCAAACCCAATTAGCATCCATGAGGACACCCGTTTGATCCCTGGCCTCACTCAGTGAGTTAAGGATCCAGTGTTGCCATGAACTGTGGTATAGGTCGCAGACGCAGACCTCATTGCTATGGCTGTGGCGTAGGCTGGCAACTTCAGCTCCTATTGGACCCCTAGCCTGGGAACCTCCATATGCTGCAGGTGTGGCCCAAAAAAGACTAAAAGACCAAAATATATAAAGAATGTCTATATATATATATACACACACACATATATATATGACTGGGTCTCTCTCTATATATATACACACACACACACACACATATATATATGACTGGGTCTATATATATATATATATGTGTGCGTGTGTGTGTGACTGGGTCAATTTGCTGTACAGCAGAAATTGACAAACCATTGTAAATCAACTATAATAAAAAATAAATAAAAATCTTACCAAAAAAAGAAAGCATCTTAAAAAAAAATTGTGCCTAGACCACAGTATTAGCATTACTCATTAGAAATGCAGATTCTGTGAGAGGAAAAAAAAAAAAAAAAAAACTCTAGATGTGGAGCTAACAATCTGTATTTAAGAAGCCATCCAGATGATTCTGATCAACACTAAAGTTTGAAAAGCACAACCCTGGAGCAAATGAACGGTCACAAAAATTTCACCAGAAATAGTTATTTATGTAAAAAAAAAAAAAAGATTTTGGATAAGGGAAGATCTTCTGTCTTCCATTTTCCTTTCTTTCTTAAGGAAGGAAGTGAAAGTACATCATTTTATTTCTGCAAGGCAAAGATTACCGATCAATAGTTCCCTGTCATGGAAAATTCTTAGAGACAATTTTTAAATCACATGAAAAATTTGTGACTCTGAACAGAATTCCTTTCTCCTTAGTTCACAAAAATCAAACAATGGTCACATGATTGGATATCAGATGGATGAAGAGAGATTTTAAATAAGTGCATGGAAAAACTTGCTGCAAGTAGAATAGAAATGTGATACAGAGCTTTCATGGGGGTGAGAGGCCCGCGCTGTCTGCCCAGCACCCTACAGCGTTTCGAAAGCAAAGACAGGTGTCTGTGTGAGGGAAACCTTTCCTTTGTTTTTTCCCTCAGCTTCCTTTGTCACTTGTTTATTCACTTGCCCCTTTTCTACCCTAAACAGGACTGAACAAGGGGGCGAAGTTTTCTGATCCATTTAAACAGCAATTGTATAGCCCATCCTACAAATTATAAAAATTCAGACAAAAGTTTTATTCTTCATGGAGTTCCTGTTGTGGCTCAGCGTTAATGAACCCAACTAGGATCCATGAGGACACAGCCTGGCATCGCTCAGTGGGTTAAGGATCTGGTGTTTCCATGAGCTGTGGTGTAGGTCAAAGACATTGTGGCTGTGGCATAGGCTGGCAGCTGCAGCTCTGATATGGCCCTAGCCTGGGAACTGCCATATGCTGCGGGGATGCCCCCCACCCCCAAAAAAAGACAAAAACTTTAATTCTTCAAGTGTACTTGCAAATTGTATGAGTTGTTAAACAATTCAATAATGTTGACATTTTTACAAAATGTCTGCTGGTATCCCACTCCTGGGCATCTATCCAGAGGAAACCATGACTCAAAAAGACACATGTACTCCAGTGTTCATTTCAGCACTATATACAGTAGCCAAAACATGGAAACAAGCTAAATGTCCATCAACAGAGGAGTGGATAAAGAAGATGGGGTACATATACACAATGGAATATTACTCAGCCATTAAAAGGAAAGAAAGAATGGCATTTGCAGCAACATGGATGGACCTAGAAATTATCATGCTAAGTGAAGTCAGTCAGACAATGAGACACCAACATCAAATGCTATCACTTACATGTTGAATCTAAAAAAAAAGGGCACAATGAACTTCTTTGCAGAACAGATGCTGACTCACAGACTTTGAAAAATTTATGGTTTCCAAATGAGACGTTAGGGGGTGGGGGATGGGGGGGAACGCACTGAGGGTTTAGGATGGAAATGCTATAAAATTTGGTTGTGATGATTTTTGTACACCTATAAATGTAATAAAATTCATCGAGTAATTTAAAATAATGCCTGCTGGGGCCCCCATTAGATTGGATTTCAAAAATCATTTTATTAGAAAAGGAAATGATGTTCCATGTAATTATTTTTAAAGAGTCAAGTATGCCAAACTAAGGAAGATAAATTTAGTAAGACTTTGTTCATTCACCTATTCTCTTCTTTTCACATATTGATTTGTTCAAAAAATATTTATTGTCGACTGTATAACAGTGAAGAAGACAAATATTTATTCTCTGGCCTCATGGAGTTTCCATGTTTTTGTAGTCAGAGGAAAGAGACAGCAAATAACCCAGTAGTTTAATTTTTGAGTTGTACCCAGTCAGTGGATTATGAGATCAGGCTAGCTGGTCACAAACAGCTTTTGTAATTATTTCTTTAATGAACAGACTAGAGTAGAATGAAGAAAGTGGACCTCCTTCTACCATAGTTCTTAAGTGTGTTATTTCATCAGACTGTCATTTCAGTTGTATGTGTGTGTGACAGTATAAGTCAGAGTCAGACATTTCTTGTTATGCGTTTTGAAAGTTTGGAAAATATTGAAATTTTTTAAATAAATGAATAAATGAAATGGTTTTGATTGTAATGCATGCCTTGAAAAGAATAATGAAGGAAGATAGGAAATCACAAAAAATGTCAAGGGCAGGGAGACAGCCGACATTAGCCGTGTGGTCAGGGATGGTCTCTCTGATGGAGGACCCTTCCAGCGTTACCCAATGAGGTGGGGGGAGCCCGCAGGACAAAGCCAGCCTTCCAGACAAAAGGGACGGCAAGTGTTCTGCTGGGGCCTCAGTACCTGGTGTGTGGCAACCTAAATGGCAAAGAAAATGGACAGTTCATCTCCTTCCTCCTCAGGAAGGAAAATTTGAGAACCTGGGGTTGTTAGAGTTACCAAAACAAAAGGGGGACATGAATCTATTCCATAAACACAGCTAGGTCTCATGTCAAACACATGGAAAAGCCCCAATTCAAATAACTTGTAGAAAGAAAACATACATTCAATTAAAATTCAGCAAATATTTATGGAGTTTTTACCATGGGCAAATAATTATGCTGGGTGAATTTGAAGATAAATAAGAGTTTGAAGATGTCAGTGTAGGGTTCTAAATACACATAAGCACAAAAGCCAAAGATTATAACTCACCTATTCATAAAAGTCAGTCATCTCCTTTTTAAGAATATCCATTCCACATGCCTGAAATTTACTTTTCTCTATTTGGCTTTCTAACAAAGACTTCATTCACTCCAGACTAGTTTCTGCCTAATTATCTAAAACAGAATGGTTTCTGCCTCATTAGATTATCTGCTCTGATATATATTTCAAAAGATAGGGATTGTCTGTATCCAGTGGGTGATTTTATATTCTTGGACCTCAAACAAAGCATTATAACCTGTAACAGTCTAGTCTGCACCCCAAGGCTCCCTGAATCTTTCATAGAACCCCAGATTCAAAAGCCAACGCTTGGACAGTAATTATGCCTGTGTTTGTAACAAACTTATACCATGGCTGTGGTTGATGTGATCACCATTGTTTTAAGCCTCCTATCTCCCTGCCATCTCACCTAGTTCAACTGCCCAAGCTCCTTTTACAGGCCTATTGAGCAGTGTTTACCTACTTTCCTGCCCACTTAACAGCCTGCAGCTTCTTCAGAACTCAGCCTCCCACTTTCTTTGCCAGGTGGGCAGAATTCACAGAGACTGCAACAGTGGTAACAAAAGCTATTTCAGTAGTTGACAATATAGACTCTTAGTCTCACCTTGACTACAATGGACTGTGGTAACAAAAGCTATTTCAGCCGTTGACAATGTAGACTCTTAGTCTCACCTTGACTATGATGGATTGTAGAACCACAGGCCATTGGCGAGTGGTCTGGAAACTCCAGAAACAGTATTCATACTTTAGCTCAAAACAACTAGAATCCAGTAAAAAAAAAAAAAAAAAAAAAAACCTGAGTATAGACCAAGCAAAGTTACAGGGAAATTTGTGAAGGATCCTTTAAGCAAACAGGTTAAGACATGGTAATTTGCAGTCATATCAAGAACTTGCTAAATGTTCATAGTCTTTGAAGCAGTAATTTGAGAATCTTCTGGAATACTTCTAAAAATTTTTTCTTAAGGAAATAATTCAGAAATAGATTTCGGAACAGAAATGTTATTTGTGGCATTATTTCCATTTGAAAATTAATCAAATATCTTTCAACAGGAGAGTGTTAAGTATATTAAATACTACGTCTATGTAGTGGATTATTTAAAGTCATTGTAAGTTTTGGAGTTCTCATTGTGGCTCAGCAGTAACAAACCCAGCTCCTATCCATGAGCACTCGGGTTCTATCCCTGGCCTCACTCAGTGGATGAAGAATGCAGCATTGCCCTGAGCCATGGTGTAGGTCTCAGATGCGGCTCGAATCTCACAAAGCTGTGGCTGTGGCATGGGCCAGCAGCTACAGCTCCAACTTGACCCCTAGACTGGGAACTTCCATGTGCCATAGGTCCAGCCTTAAAAAGACCAAAAACAAAAGTGTTGTTTATGACGAGAGTAACTGAATGGTTAATGTTATAAAGAAAAGATCGGAAGAATTTATGATACAGTCTCATCTATATATGAAACAGATGCATAGAAAAGCTGAAGGAAATAAGAGTTAGAGATCTAGATATGGACTAGTCATTTTTTTCTTATACTTTTCAGTGTTTTAAATATTTTTCTCCCATAAAATATATTCCTTTTATGTTCTAAACAGATAAACTTTAGCTCAAACCTTATCATGCTGCTTCTCCCCAGGAAATGTAAAAATAATTCATGGTGTCAGATAGTATTCAGTGTACACAGGGCACTGGGTAGGATATCAAACTTTTCTTTGCCAGCCATCAATGAGTATACACTTGTTTAGTTTAGTCACAAATATTGTCAAGTAATAAAGCAACGTTAATATTTTATAGTTTTTTGTTGGTTGTGTTTATAAAACAATCAAGAACTCATAGGAGATTTTGATTCTTTATTGTGAGGGAAAAGAGAGGGATTTGTAATCATGGTTTGCTTTAAGGACGTAGCCCTTTTTCAGAACCGGATATGTGGTTATTAACTGGCTCACAGTAAACACAGGGCCTCCCTAACCGATTACTTAATGTTGTCAAGAAATTGTAGGAAAGGCAAGAGAACTGTTTGCACGCAGAGAGATTTTAGCTCTCTTTAGAAGTTTTACCGACTCCCCCAATTCCCCCCACAGTTATAAGTTACAAGGTTACCCGTGTTCTGATCAGCAAGGTTGGAGTACTGTGTCAGTTCAAGGACTTCAAGGAGGAGGCAGAGGGATTCAGCCTAACAAACACTTTATTTCTTCACCCAGCTGTCAAGCCATTCACTTTTGCCTTGGAAAGAAGCATGACCAACTATTCCGATCACCTTGAAAATTTGGTGATAAGCCGCCTCCATCCCTAGAGACCAAGTCAGTCAGCCAGGAACAGACAGATAATCAGAAAAACGTATGCTCCTCTGTTTTGGAGAATTTTCCCCTTGTTCCTCAACCCCATTTATAATTTCTGCTCTGAGGGAGTCTGTATTTATGACGACCCAATCATCATGGCTGGGGCGCTGTGGGAGGAACCAGAGGCTTCTGTGGAAGGCTGCTTTGTGGAGGAGACCACACTGTTGACACATTCCTGCCTCCTCCTGTGGGTGGTCTGAGGCAGGGAACCTGAGCTTTCCAGCGCAGGCCTGTGATGCCAGGAAATGTAGATTCAGAGAGCTGTTATCTATGACAGCTTATGAGCCTCCTGAAAACCAGAATTACAGGTAACTAATATTCTTTCTGCATGCCAAGCAAACCCCAAACTCTTAATCCTCCAACGACAGGAGAAGTAATATTAAAATGGTTTCTTTTATATAGCATGTGTAACGATTTATTCATATCTGGCCAATGCAATAAAAGCATCACTGAAGGGCTTTGATTTTGAAGTTCATCTAAATGAGCAAAGAAAGGAAATGTGTTATCTGTTGGAAAAAACCCTTCTGAAGGAGTTAGCCGTTGGAGAAGGAGACAGACTCAGATGTCTTGGGAGCCAAGTCTGCCTGAGAGAAAAAGTCTAAGAGGTTTCATAGAAGGAGCCAAAGCAGGATTAGAGCGAGGCAAACCTGATTTTGAATCTTGTATAGAATCAGGTGTCCTTGGGCACATTCCCAATGTTTTTTGGCTCCTTCTTTCCTCATTTAAAAAAAAAAAAAATGGAGTTCCCATTGTGGCTCAGTGGGTTAAGAACCCAACATAGTGTCCGTGAGGATGTGAGTTTGATCCCTGGTCTTGCTCAGTGGGTTAAGGATTCGACGTTGCCACAAGTTCCAGTGTAGGTCACAGATGCTGCTTGGACTCCCCCGTTGCTGTGGCTGTGACATATGTCTGATTCAACCCCTAGCCGGGAAACTTCCATATGCTGCAAGTGTTGCCCTAAAAAGGAAAAAAAATGGGGTTCCAAGACTCTATAATAATCTCTATGGGAAAAGAATCAGAAAAGGAATGGAGTATATGTGTATGTATTACAGATTTGCTTTGCTGTACACCTGAAACTAACACAACATTGTAAGTCAACTCTACTCCAATAAAATTTAAAAAGTTAAAGTCATAAAGTTAAAAAAGAAGGGAGTTCATAATAAATACTCTCCACAGTGATATAGAGGAAATGATCTAATGGACATAGAACGTTTGGCTTTTGTGGTAATATTTCACATACCTCTTCATCACAATACTAAAGCATCTGAAATGCTTCCAACCCATGGTAGTTTGTTCACCCTTACAGGAAAAATGTACTTCTCATTTGGTAATGGAAATGCAATATGCAATATGCAATATGCAAATGCTCATGCTCTACCTTAGTTTGGAATCAATTACCACCAATGCCTTCCAATATATAAATTCCTACCAATACAATAAATAAAAATTATTTCATTTATAATTTATTTATATATATTTATATTTTATATCATATGTAAATTAACATATACAAAATTAATGTTATATTATACATAATTATATAATTTTATATTATATAATGTATAATTTATATTATATGATTTTATATAATATAAAATATTATATATATGATTTTATATTATATAAAATATTATTTAATTTTATATAATATAAAATATTTTTATATATAATTTTATATTGTATAAAATATATGTATATATTTAATGGAAATATATACATATATTTATAATAATAAATTAATAAATTCCTACCAATATATAAACAGATACTAATGCTGATACTCAAGCCATGGCCCTGAACTTCATCCCACATGTGCAACCTCTCTTCCCAATAGGAGCCTCAGCACCGGGAAATTGATACTGAGAGCACATTCCCACCAACACTCCCATACCCAGCCCACATTCCACCTGCTCCCCCCCCACTCCCTTGCCCTCTAAAGAAAAGACTTTCCAGGTACTCACAGAGTAAATGCCTGGATGTATCTGTACATGGAAGGGATTTGATGTGCAACAAAGTATCTGTTTTGTGGGAGGGAAAAATTTGTGAGCAAGTTTATGTTTGTAAGATAGATTTTATGAGGAGAAAAAGAAAAGAGACCAGGTCAAATCTGGAGATACATTCCTGAAAGTGAAACATTTGTAGCCTTTGTGCATAAAATGTATGCCAGCTACATCCACAGCAGTGGTTCTCAGAATTTGGCATTTGAAGGCCTTCTCTCCCCAAGTTTCTGATTCAATAGGTCTGGGGTATGACCAGTTAATTTGCATTTCTAGCACAGTTCCAGATGATGCTGGTCTAGGAAACACTCTGTGAGCACCACAGATCTATATGTTTCATATAATGAATTTAGAAACTTCTTTTTCTCTGGTCTGGAATAGTTTAAATAGCATTGGCATCATCTGTTTTTTAAAAGTTAGCTGGAACTGATCCGTGAAATTATTTATCTTAGTACTTTTTCCTCTTTTTAAAAGATTGACTGTAATCACTCTTTCAATCTCTAGCTTTTTTTTAACTTCTTCTTGGGCTAGTTAATTCCTATTTTGTTTAAAAAATAATCCATTCCCTCTAGGTTTTCACATCTATGGCAAAGAGCTTAAATGTAGTACTTTCTTGTAATTATTTTAAAATGTTTGTGTGTGTTTCTCTCTTCTCTCTCAATCCTAATATTTTTTTTCTGTTCTTTCCTCAATCATACTCATGAGATGGCTATATATTTTATAAAAGAACCAGCTTTGAGTGTATTTTGTTCCTTCTACCATGTTTGTTTTCCATTTCATTTATTTTAGCACTTATCTTTAGTAATTTATTCTTTGTATTTTATTTAGTATTATTCTTTTATTCTTTATGAAAATTCTTAGTATGAGTACTGTGTTCATTCATTGTAAGTCAGTAATGAAGCTATCATAGCTATAAGCTGCACATTTTCCACTGAATATAGCTTTAGCCGTATTCTATAAGTTTTAGTGGAAAATATTCTCCTTTGCTTTGGTTCTAGATAGTTTATAATTTAGATTTTGCTCTTCTCATTAATCCTAGAGTATTGAAGGACTTTTTTTTCAAGTAGTTAAGATTGACTAGCTATTATTTTATTATTTGTCTTTTTAGTCTTATAATTTATGTTTTATTTTGTTCCATTATGATAAAGTTTTGTGCATAAGCCTATTAGATTGTGGCTTATGTTTTTCAAATCTCTATGTCCGTTCTTGTCTTTGGTCTTCTATATCCATTCCGAAATTTCCCAAATCATTTCCTAAAGCCAACATAACCTTTCTTTCAAAATCTGATAAACAAAATAGAGACCAAAAAACAGAAAAAGAAACAAACCAACAGAAAAACCACAGACCATTTTCACTTATACATGTAGATGCAAATTTCTTAATGAAATATTACTAACTAAAATCCAAAGGCATCTCAAAAGAATAATACATTATGACCCAGAAGGGCTTGTTCCTAGAATATAAACATGGTTAAAAATAAGGAAATCTATCCAAATAATAAAAGGAAGGAAAAAAAAGATTGTAACAATACATCTGGAAAAGGCATTTGTAAAATTCAGCCCTTTTTAATAAAACATCTTAATTGCTTTCTATTTCTGTTTTACTTAAATGTGATAGACTAGCCACCAAAAACTGTCAACAAAATTCTAAATGGTGGCTCTTTATGTTAAAATCAGGCCTGAGAGAGTATAGCAGGGATCTGTTGTCACAATAATACGGTAACACAAACAACTACCAAACTACAGGGGCGTATAAGAATGTAGGTAGCTCCTGGTGGTGGGGATCAAGGGATGTGAGCTGGGCTGTGAGCTCGTCCATCTGGGGTCCTCCGGGCATCTCTGGGTTCCTGACTGGGCTTTCTCACGTGTGTGGGGCTTGCTCACGTGTGTGGGGCTGGCTGGCTGGGGACTGATATAGGATGTCTCTGCTAAAATAATTGAGAAAATTTTACTCTGCACATGTTCTCATATTCCAGCTGGCTAGCCCGGGCACACTCTCACGGTAGTAAGAGCAGAGCAAAAGCAAGCTCAATCTCAGAAGTACTTTCCAGGCCTCTGCTTGCATCCAATTTGCTAACACCCCAAGGACTCACATGGCTCAGAGTAGACTCAGAGGGCGAAGCCCTGCAGAGTTTCAGGACAGAGGGCACGGATGCAAGGAGAACTGAGATGGCCTTTGCCATCTTCCGCTAATATTATTCATCATAGTTTCAGAGGTTCCAGTGAACTTGTGAGAAAAGAAATATTTAGCATAGTTCATGCAACCAGAAAAGTAATATTATCCTTTTTTGTTGATGATGTGACTGTACACTTGCAAAAGTCAAGGGACTCTAGTAAAATGCAATTGCTATGATGCATAATGATATTTGACAAGGGGAGTGGATTAAAAATAAATATAGAAAAATCAATAGGTCTTCTTTAGAAACATTCATTTAACAAATATTTATTGAACACTGGCTGAATGAAAGCCGAGAGCACTTACCAGAGAGAAGAAATTTTCCCCTCTACCCTGGACTCTACCCTGGTGGCTGGACTTATCAAAATACCAACTCAGGTCAGATTAACAGGAGACGAAGAAACAAATTTGAATTCATGTACATGAAGGTCCCATAGAAATGGGATCTGAGAAGTGGGCAAAGCAGGCAGTGTTTATAGTTTTTAGACAAGGAACAGTACCTTTGCGAAGAACTGACAGGACAAAGGAACTTGGGCTTTGGGTGCTTAATTACTGAAGAATCTCAGCAGAGTTTGGACTTGAGGTCTTAAAGATGTGACAAGGTTTATTTATACAGGCTTCTCAGCTCTAAATTCTCTATCTCTATGATAAGGGTGTCCTTCCACCTCCAGATTCAAGAAGGGCACCTTGCATATGAGAGATTTAGTTCCTGTTTTCAGAAAGTCAGAAAGGAGGGTCAGTGTGTTCTTCTTGCGTTGGCCGTCTTGTAACTATAATTCAAAATAATCAACATGCCACTGAGGTCCACTTGGGGGATGCCCACCCTGGGCCCCAACACACTCATCTAGTCCCTGGAGATATAGTGACGAAGGAAAGAGAGAAAATACTTTTCCTCATGGGGCTGACATTTTAGTTGATAGAAATGGAAAATAAACCGCAAATGAGTAAATAATAAGTCAGATGGAGTCAAGTGCTTGGAGAAAGCTATAAAGCCAAGTAGTACAGTAAATGCATATCAGGCAACATGGGTAGCGGGCAGTGCTCTGTTGTTTCCTATGGGGGACTAGGGAAGGCCTCCCTGATACAAACAGTTTGGCATCTGAGCAGAGACCTGAGGCCCAGGAGGAAACCTGCCATGCAAAGAATTGAGACAAGCACATTCTTGTCAGAGAGAACAGCATGGTCAAAGGCCTTGAGACAAGGCTGTGCTTTGTGTGCTTGATTTATAAGAGCCATCAGTTACAAATGGAGAAGGAATTGTCACCCTCACAACACCTTATAAAATACTTAGGAATGAGTTTCCTGGTAGCTGAGTGGGTTAAGGATCTGACATCATCACTGCAGTGACTCAGGTTGCTGCTGTGGCATGGGTTCAATCCCTGGCTCAAGAACTTCCACATGCTGCAGGCATGCCGCCACCTCAAAAACAAAACAAAACAAAAAAACAAACAAAAAAAAACACTTAGGGATGAACTTTAGCAAGAAATACTAATTTGAAGAACATAAAACAGTATCTATAAAAACCCAAGAAAACTATCTTTAGAATTGTCACCATGGCACATTGGGTTAAGAATCTAACTTCAGTGGCTCAGTTTGCTGCAGAGGTGTGGGTTCAATCTCTGGCCCAGCACAGTGGGTAAAAAGGACCCAGTGTTGCCATAGCTGTGGTGTAGGTCACAGCTGTGGCTCCGATTCACTCTCTGGCCTGGTTATGGCTTGGTTATGGCCATAAGAATTAAAAAGAAAGAAAGAAAGAGAGAGAGAGAGAGAGAGAAAGAAAGAAAGAAAGAAAGAAAGAAAGAAAGAAAGAAAGAAAGAAAGAAAGAAAGAAAGAAAGAAAGAAAGGAAGAAAGGAAGAAAGAAAGAAAGAAAACTATTTTTAAAACAAAAACAGAGGAGGCTAACTTGCCTACCAGATATTTGAGCATGTTGAAGCGACCATATCAAGACAACATGATCTTGGCAGAGGAATAAACAAATTGATCAGAACAACAGATTGCAGAGTCCATCTAGAACCAAAGCTACTTCCACTTGCTAGTATATTCAAAAGTAAATTATAGATGGATAAAGGTACAGATTTTTTAATTGAGCAGTAAATATGTATTCCTTTTCTATTGCTGCCATGACACATCCTCACCAACCTAGTGGCTTAAGGAAAATAAATTTTTTTTCCCTGCCAGTTCTGTATGTAAAAAGTCTGACTTCTGTCCCACAGGGCTATGGAATCAGCAGGATTGTATTCCTTTCTGGAGCCTTTGAGGGAGAATCCATTTCCTCCCCATTCCCAAGGTTTGCCCCACATTCCTTGGCTGTGGCCCCCTTCCTCCACCTTCAAACCAGTGGTGTTACGGCTCTCTGACAGTTCTTCCATAGTCATACCTCCCTCTGACCACACCTGGGAAAGGCTCTCCCTCTGAAGACCCTTAGGACCAGATTGGGCCCATTTAGATAACCCAGGCTTCTCTCCCCAGCTCAAGGCCTGTATGTTTAATCACATCTGCAAAAGGCTCTTTTGCCATGGAAAAGGTAGCACCTTCACAGGTTCCAAGGATAAGGCCATGGACGTCTTTGGGGATCCTCTTTGTGCCTATGACAAACATTTTAAAGGAGAATTAGGATGTTTTCATAATCCAGATATCAGAGAAATGTTTATCATCAACAGGAAACTAACTCATAAGCGATAAAGAAAAAGATGGGTATGCTGTGCTATGTAATTTGCTTTAATTGTGTGATGAAACATGCCATAAAGAAATTCAACAGACACAAACGAGATGTCTTACACCATGTCGCAGGCAGAGAGTTAATGTCTGCCTTTTTACAACACAGCGTTCATAAGAATTGATAGAAAGGACAACCTTTGGAGTTTCCGTCGTGGCTCAGCGGTTAATGAACCCAACTAGTATCCATGAGGATGTGGGTTCCATCCCTGGCCTTGGTCAGTGGGTTAAGGATCCAGGTGTTGCTGTAAGCTGTGGTATAGGTCACAGACATGACTCAGATTCTGCATTGCTGTGGCTATGGCACCAGCGGCTATAGCTCCGATTCAGCCCCTAGCCTGGGAACCTCCATATGCCTCAGGTGTGGCCCTAAAAAGACAAAAAGAAAAAAGAAAAGGAAAAAAGAAAGAAAGAAAGAAAGAAAGAAAGAAAGAAAGAAAGAAAGAAAGAAAGAAAGGAAGAAAGAAAGAAAGAAAGAAAGAAAAGATAAGACAACCTTTGAAAAGTGGGGCAAAGATCTGAAGAGTCAGTTTACAGAAAAGAAAAATGGCCAGTAAAACCACAGAATATGTTCAACTTCAGACATTTGCAGAAAACCACAAGTATGTGGTAACAATGAGTATATTGGTTCCCTAGGCATGCCATAACCAATTGCCACAAACTCGAGTGGCTTAAAACAACAGAAATACATTGTTCTCACAGTTCTGGAAGTAGAGGGTCCAACATCAAGGTCAAGGCCATGATCCCTTCTGAGGTCTCCAGGAACCCTGTCCTTTGTCTGTCAGTGTCTATTGGCTTTAGGTTCTCCTTAGCTTGGGGCTGCCTAACTCTAGTCTCTGCCTCCTTCTTCACATGGTCCTTTCCTCCTCTCCCTGTGTGCCTACTACAGGGATCCTTGTTATTGGGTTTAGGGCCTATCAAATAGTCCAGGATGATCTCATCTAGATATCCTTAGTTATACCTGCAAAGACTCTTTTTTTATTTTTTTTACTTTTTTTTGAAGTATAGTTGGGTTAATTTCTGCTGTATAGCAAAAGTGATTCATATATATTCATATATAGTTTTTCATGCTCTTTTCCATTATGGTTTATCACAGGTTACTGAATATAGTTCCCTGTGCTATTTGGTAAGACCTTGTTATTTATCCATACAGTATATAATGGTTTATATCTGCTAATCCCAAAATCCCAATACTTTTTCCTCCCCAAACCCCTCCCCCTTGGTGAAAAGAAAATCTGTTCTTTATGTGCAAAGACCCTTTTTTAAAATGAGGTTATATTTCTAGATTCTGCAGATTAGAACTTGGACATATTGCTGGGGGGCAGCAGCTACTATTCAGTCACTCCTAAGAAATATTATCCCTTTAATCAAATTGGTTATCCACAGCTGTGGTGGATAAAGAGGGAGAGGGTGGTAGGGTACTCTGCTGTGGTCTTTTGTGAATTTCTGAAAAGCAAACTATTAATGCAGAAACATACACATATCCTATATTACATGACTCAGCTCCTGGGAAACTGGCCCATAAAAATAAAAGCACCAGTATGCAGGATTTTGTGCACAAAATGTTATTGCATCATCATTGTGGTAAAGGAAGGAAGAGTCTGGAAACGCTTGGGGAATAACTGAAAAAAAAATTGTGGTACACCTATTTCATGGATGTGTATATGAAAGAGATTTGAGAAATATATGGAAGAACATATCAGCTTTCATTGTGGGCAGAGTGATGGGTAGATTATGCCAGAGTTCATGTGTGATGGTTTAAGTGGAAGAGGTTACTTTCTTTTGAGCCACCATGCCTGGGGTCCTGTAGAAGTATCTTGATTCCCTAATTCTTAGTATGACAGTCACGGATGCCCAGCCATGCTGGTCCCCATTACTCAGCCTCCTGTAGGAGGCTACCCTTGCTTCTCTCTCAAGCTTCTCCATCCTTTGAGTATGTTCTTAGTTCCAAGAGTAGCAAAGTGTTTTGATTCTGCCCTCCCCGAGGCGCAGTGAGAATACTGTTTTGTGATTTGACTGGACAGATTTAGAGATGTAATCAGTGGCTTTTGACAGAGTCATTGCTGACTGAGAAAATTCCTGTGCCATTTAGTCCAGGAACTGAGAGGCAGTGTTGGGATGGGCTGCTCAAAGCTGCCTTCCCTCTGCTTCCTGTAATTCCCCCAGAATATTCTGAGCAGTGAGAACACACTGAAAAAGGTACACAGCTTCTTCCTCCTCCAAAGAAAAACCACATGCATTTAAAGGTATAAACCCTGGTATGTTTGCTTAAAAAAAAAAAAAAAAAAAAAGCTCACTTGCCCAGAAACCTCAAGACTTCCTGGAATCTCAGTTAAGAATCCAGATGTCCTGATGATAAATTTCTTGATCCCATGATTTCATCCCAATATGATTAACAGGTAGGGAAAAAAAGATGAAAGTTTCTTTGATCATAGAAACTGTATTTTTTTAAAATGTGCAAAGATGCAGTATATCTGGTAATCTATGAAAACCTGAGATCAGATAGTTATTGATCTTTTTAAATCATTTGCATCCTGTATAGAGTGGAGCATATCTGTAGCAACTCCAGAATACTTAGAAATATCTAGAAATAAGTCAGTCACATCCATCCAAAGATCAAGTAACTGACTTTCCTTCCTGCAGGCAAGGCTGGAGACTGCCCAGCCAGCTCTTGAAGGTTCTTTTGAAGAACCATTAGGTATCATGCACAATTCCTAATTTCTTCTTCCATATTTTTATCTTATTCTATATTGCACATAAATTGCTTTTCTAATCAGAAAAAAAAAACACATTAACAAAAAACTCATCTATGTGATTTGAGAATTATAGTTCATGAAAGTATTTGGGGAGTAGATTTTTAAAGAAGCAACCCATTTAGTTACAATCCATGCTCTGAATTTCATAGTGTGAATGCCTGGAGACCTTCTACATGCCCATATTTATGGGAGATTAAATTTTCAGTTAAATTACAAATGTGAGACTGGGTAGGCCCAGAGAGGCCTTGGCAAAGGAGGGACTGAAGGTGAAATCTTGGCTCCAAGCTTTTGTCTATTAAGTGGGGATGACAGTAGTTCTCATCTCTGCAGAGTTGTCGCAAGGCTTAGGGTTCGTGCCATAAAGTGTTGGAAAATTGTACCAAATAACTAAAATCTATGAAAATCCAGGAAGATGTTTTTTCCTCATTTTATTCTTTCTTGTTTTAAATAACCATAAAGAACAATAGGAAGTGTAATAGGCCATTTGCTCTCAAAATACTGCTGCCTTCTTCATTATCTCACAGTAATTATTTGCATCAAAATAGGCCAAATCTGGGAGTTCCCGTTGTGGCGCAGTGGTTAACGAATCCGACTAGGAACCATGAGGTTGCAGGTTCGATCCCTGCCCTTGCTCAGTGGGTTAACGATCTGGCGTTGCCGTGAGCTGTGGTGTAGGTTGCAGACGCGGCTGGGATCCCGCGTTGCTGTGGCTCTGGCGTAGGCTGGTGGCTACAGCTCCGATTCGACCCCTGGCCTGGGAACCTCCATATGCCACGGGAGCGGCCCCAAGAAATAGCAACAACAACAACAACAACAAAAAGACAAAAAAGGCACAAAAAAAAAAATAGGCCAAATCTTCTGCATTTGATAATGGGCATAAATAAAGCTCTAAGAAGAAGAACTGATGTTAGAAATCAGGTGTGTGATTCCTCTGGGGCTGGTGGGGAGGGAGGTCACCTGCCAGAAGAGGCTCCTGGGTGACTGGGTAGCTTTGGGGTTTTATTATGGTTGCGCTTCCAGTCAATGCATGTGCCAATAACTGTGTTACACTTTAATAAAAAGTTGAAATAGGAATTTCCTGGTGGCTCAGCAGGTTAAGGATCTGGTGTTGTCACTGCTGTGGCCCAGGTTTGATCCCAGGCCTGGGAACTTCCACATGCTGTAGGTGCAGCCAAAAATTAAAATAAAATAAAAAGTTTAAAAAAAAATTTTGTAATGAAAGTTTAAATTAAAAAAAAAAAAAAAAAGATGTCCCAAAAAGTAAATATCCTCTGGTCTTTAACAGACTGTATTCTTTTATTTCAATCTTTCTCACATTTCTTGTGCACAACAGAGGAGAAATTCAGTGCTTTAAACAGACGTTTTCAAACTAAGAGCAGGTATCAGACTGGCTTATGATATTTTTTAAAATTAAAGTCAAAATTCGCCCCTAGAGATGGTGACTCAGTAGGTCTGGGATGAGGCCCAGAAATCTGTATTTTTTTAACACCAAAATTAGGAACCGCTGCTCTGAAGTCTACAGCAGAGGTTCTTAAACTTTACTGCATGCTGGAATCACCCAAGGAGTTTAAAAAGTATTGAGGCCTGGGTTACCTCTGGGCTTCCAAGTTAATCGATCTGGGGAGTGACCTGGACATCCAGATTTTTAAAAGTTCCCCAGATGATCCTAATGTATAGCTACATTTGTGAACAATTTGCCTAAGACAGGGAAGGAGCTTGGAAACCTCCCATAAGGTATTTGTCAACAGCAGGTGAGAAGAGCATCATTTAACTGCCTCAAGCCAGATCTGCCAGCACCCACCCACCTTGGCCTGTGGCCTTCAGAGAAGACAGCTCTTTACTGTATGTTTCAATAATAAGCATGTATTTGTTTGTAGAGCCTTAATATCCTGTCTGGGTCATCATGCTCCTTTTAGCCTATAAATTGCTAAATGGCAGGGACGAGGGGGCGGGGTAACTGTACAAGCAACTAAACACTGCAATTAAACAGATGATCACAATAAGGCAGAAATCCCTTTCCACAGCTCGCCAGAGAGGCCAATTCCAGTGCTGTATATCTCATCTGCCTTGATGACTTCACTTTAGGAAAAGGAAATGCAGGAAAACAAACTTCTGGGAGACTCAACATCTCTGTTTCACAGAGGTCAGCATTAGACTCTGAGAAGTTTGTGCGCCAAGGTTCAGTTACTCTGGTGATGAAAGATAGTTCTATTTTGATGGGAGAAATCAGCACTGCAAATGACTAGACTTGCTGTTTATCCAGCTTCCTGATCCCTGGCCCCCTTTCTCACCCCCAGGTTCTCTCTTGCACCCACTACCTTCAGAACACTTCTCTTTTCAGATATGCCTTAGAATGTCCTTAACTGTATCCAAGAGGTCAGGTTGAGTCGGATTGGAAGGGGTCTGATCATTTATCAAGGAAAGGAAGTTGCCCATTGAAATAAGCAAGATTCAGAACCTAAAGTTTGAATCATTTCACCTACATGAGAAGGCATTAGCCAGACAGCTAGTTGGTGAGAGGTCGAAAAATCACCACTAATGTCTTCGTCTTCTCCCTGCAACTTAAACATGAAGTTTATGGACAGTCTTAATCAACTGACAGCCCCGAAGGAGCCACCCTGGCAAAAATTCCTCTGCCCTTGATACTTTTTTTTTTTTCTCCTTTTTAGGGCCATACCTGTGGCCTATGAAAGTTCCCAGGTGAGGGGTCGAATCAGAGTTGCAGCTGCCAGCCTACACCACAGCCACTGCAATGTCAGGTCCAAGCTGCATCTGCAACCTATGCTGCAGCTTGAGGCAACACCAGATCCTTAATTCACTGAGCGAGGCCAAGGAACTCCATCCTTGTGGACACTCTGTCGGGTTTTTAACCCACTGAACCACAACGGAAACTCTTGTCCTTGACACTTTAATAAACTCCTTACCACCCTTCACGTGGTACCTCCCTTCTGAAACCTTCCCTCGCTTGCTCTGGCCTCTGTAGTCACATTGATTATAGGAGGTGCACAGTGTGTTATAAATATTTAGCCTCTGGCCGGGCTCCTCTGTTAGACCTGGGCTCTTTCTAGAAGAGAAGGGACTCTTCCTCACATTCCCAGCCTCAAATTAGTTCTAGGCCTTGGCACATGATTGGAACCACCCCATGTAATTACAGGAGACGATGTTTGGCAAGTGAGTGGCCCATCCTGACAATGTGGCCATATTTATTAGCAGAACCTTTGGACAGTAACGCTTTTAACTGAAGCAGACATGATCCTAAAATAGGAAGCCACATCAATGCTGCCTTTTGACTCGATAAATGTCAGCTCTCATCCCATCCAAATAGTTCCTGACTCTCCAGTGTGGCTCTAATGGAAGATCAAAGACGCTCTTAAGACCTGATTCTTTTCTCAATTTCAAGAAGTGAGTTAATGCTGAAGGTTCATTCTGAGCTCTTGACTCTAAGCCAGAATGGCAATGGAGGAGTATCTGATCTTTAATTCTAAGTGAAATACAAAGACAATGGCAAGTTGGAGGGTGAATGTAGGGAAGAGAAGTCTAAGTGGAAGGTTGACAGAGGAGGAATAAGTAGCCACTAGCCACAGGGGGCTATTTAGTTTAAATGTCAATTGGTAAAGTGAAGCAAAATTAAGTATTCAATTCTTCAGTGACATTAGCCACATTTCCAGTATGGCCAATGGCTGCCATATTGGGTAGGGCAGATACGGAGCATCACCATTGTCAGAGTAAGTTCTACTGGCCAGCTCTGGACACATCCCACCCCCTTGCATGTGGGAAACCTGACAGCTGGAGAAGGTCAGTGACTGGCCCAAGGACACACAGTAGGCCTAGGCCTGGAACCCCAACCTCGGGAACCCCAGGCTAGCCTCCTAACACTCCATGCTGTTAGATGTGCCCACTTTCACTGTTCTTGTTTGTGTGGGTCCAAGAAAATGCAGAAGGCTAGCAAACTTCAGTTGATTTAGAAAGTACAAAATAGCCATTCAGTGCTATTACATGAAGCAAACTTACTGAAATAGAGTAGAAAGTCCACGGCATAGTAATTAAGTGGAAAACAACTTCTGAACAAAACTTGCCTTTATACTCAAGTCAAAATGGTAAGCTATGGGGCCATCAAAACACCATCTAATCACTCAACTTAATATCAGGTGAGGAAGTTGCATACTAATCACAACCTCAGTGTACACACTTGTAGCCTGCTACAGTAATTACATATGATTGTGTTTCAAAATATTCCCCAAAGAAAAACACACATTTGCATCTTCTGTGTATACAGACTTGCGGTTAGGGCTGTCCAGCATCATCCATTGATGTGACTCATTTGGCTTTTCAAAATGTTTCCTATGTGTGTTCCAATTTGTCTACTGTCTTGAGCTGGTTTCAGGACGAAGGAGAATGTGCCCACGTTTGACCTGCTCTAAAGAATATCAGATTTCTTTATCCGTTTAAATCGGGTCTCCAGAAACCAAGGCGGTGAGTTTTCAGACCTGGGATGACATTTAAAATGCCAGTATGTGAGGAATGGGTGTTGGTGTCATAGTTACAGGGACATTTTTGGACATGGTATTTCAGAAAGCTAACAGGGATTTGATGGAATTCACAGGCAATTCATCTACCTACACTTGAGTGAAGACATCTCTATCCTGTTTCTTTTAGCACCTTGGGTGATGGTGCTGAGAGCCAGATGGTTAATTAGAAAACAGTGTATGGCTAGTGTTTCGGGGAAGTTTCCTCTCTATTCACTGGAGTCACATTTTAATAGTGTTTGAGTTATTTGACAGAAAAGTACATAACTCCAGGCCAAAAATGACTTAAAAGTTATCTCACAAAGCAAGAACTGTGGAAATGATTGGTTTTAGAGTTTGTTCATTCTCTGGAATAGATCATTCAGATGCCATTTCTTTTTTTATTGAGGTATAGTTGATTTACGATGTTATCTTGATTTCTGCTATACAGTAAAATGATTCAATTATACATATACACACATCCGCTTTTTTCAAATTCTCCTCCCATAGAGATTATCACAGAATATTGAGTAGAGTTCTCTGCACTGTGCAGCCAGGTCCCTGTTGACCATCCATTCCACATACAACAGTGTACACATGCCAATCCCAAAGCCCCAATCCATCTCCTCCCTCTCCTCACCTTTCGTCTTTGTTTACCATGTAAGTGTGTTTTCAAAGTCTTGTGAGTCTGTTTCTGTTTTGTAAATAAGTTCATTTTTTAAGATTCCATGTTAAGTGATATCACATGATGTTTGTCTTTCTCTGTTTGACTTACTTCCCTTAGTATGTTCATCTCTACGTCCATCCAGATACCATCTTATTGCTCTGCTGTTTCTCCCATGATGTCTTCCATCCCAGGCTTGTCCCCTCAGAGTCACAAACTGTCACATCTCTGGGCATCATATGCTTGCCCGACTGCATCTGCATCCAAAGCCTGGAATAGAAGCAGTTTCTCCTCACATGTGTCTTCATTATAGGAAGCAACACCTCTTCCAGAAACCTACCCCCCTCCGCACATACACACACACTACCTCTAGCAAACTGCCTCTGACATCTCTTGGCCAGAACCAGGTTACATGCTCATACCTTAACTCTAAGTGGGTGTTTCAGTGACCCAGTAACATCTAACAAACCCCCCAAAATCTAGTGGCTTTAAACAGTAAGTTCTTACTTCCTGTGATTCTGCAGTCTGACTGGGCTTCGCTGGGTGGCATTTCTGCTCAGTGTGGTGTCTCCTGGATAACATCTTCACCCATGCGTCTTTTATTTTGGCTGGCCAGGCATTTCTCTTTGCTCACACAGGGCCTCTCCATGTGGCCAGCTTGGGCTTCCTCACATCACGGCCGACTGGGAGTCATCTGATTTCCTGTGCAGTAACCGATGTCCAAAAGAATAGGAAGGAGGAGCCGCCCAGGGTTGCCTTAACTCAGAGGGAGAGGAAATCAGTGCCATCTCTTGATGAAAGGGGTGGCAAAGTCAGATTGCCCACAACCTGTAGAGTGCAAGGAATTCTCCAGTTCTTATAAACTGTACCTGACATTTCAGATGTCACTGTGCATCCGGTTTGCTGCACTGGTCATCGCCTGGACATGGCCTGGTCCAGTTCAGCCCTTTAAATGACCTCTGAGAATACAGTACCAGCATGGCCATGCTCAGGAAATGATACCGTGCATCTAAATTCCGTTTGAGAGAACTGAATGAACCCGGCTTCATTTTCTCTAAAGTTGCATTAGTTCAAGAATAGATTACCATATATTTAAACAGGATAAAATGTGCGTGGGGACTGATAAACAATAAGTTCAGCAATATGGCAAAATGGTAAGATTTGATCAGTTGAAGTAGGCTGTCCTTGGGTTTTGTTATATTGACTTTCACACTTTTTTGTAGATTTAACATAACATATAATTTTAAACAAAAATAATAGAGTACTGTAGTGAGCTTAGGGGTCCTTAGTGAGAAGGAAAAGGGCATTTCTAGCTGATTTTCATTGCTCTCTCCAACTGAAGCTTCTCTCTTCCCAAGGCCACAGCTCCAGATGGGAGGGCCCTGTATGTGATGGGATAATGCTGGGGGGTGGCTATAGAGTCTAGGGAAAGTTCAATGACTTAGTTAACAACAGGTCGCAACAGTCTCAAATCCAAATCCATACAGCTGTCAGAATGTCTGGAGGTCGTCAACCTCCTAGGGCACCAAAACATAATGATGCAGGGACCTTTCACAAGTAATGAACCTCATTTTGGATAAAATCAACTAAGATTTTATACTTGATTCTGGGACAGAGCAATGAGCGGTAGAAGGTACAAAAAATTATGGGAAACACACAAAAGCTTTGCAGCTGAGAAATTCTCTCAAATTTTTTTATTTTTGGAAAATTGGTAAAATTTGCTAAAGTTTAAATAAATTAAATTATTTAATTCTGACCAAATTTCTGTTTTTGCATTGAAATGCCTCAATCTAGTTTATGGGACATTGAAGTTTTTACATGGTCTGAAAGCCATCGATCAGTGAAAGGGCCAGGAAGCAGGGTGAGCTGATCCAAATTTGCATTGTATTCTGGTATTTTTCTTCTTCCTTTTTTTTTTTTTTTTTTTTCTTTTTACAGGTGTACCTGTGGAATATGGAAGCTCCCAGGCTAGGGGTCAAATGCGAGCTGCTTCTGCGACCTACACTGCAGCCACAATGGGAACTCCATATTCTGATATTTTTATATCAGAATATGCCTACATTCTGTAACACAACTGACAGTGAAGCTAGACCGGGCTGAAAGGTGGACCCTGATCAGCTGCTTGGGAACAGAAGTTAGCTGTAGGGAAATGCCGTGAAGAAGTTCTAATAACCACTGTGCTGCACTCTGCTGTCAATTTATTGAGGCTTTCTGAGAATTACTAGAGCTAATGCCAAGAAAATAAAATGGAGAATTAAAATAAAAAAAAAGAATATGCCTACAGTATTATTTACAAAAACAAAACCATGGAGTTCCATGTGGCTCAGTGGGTTAAGGATCTGGTGTTGTCTCTGCAGTGGCTGAGGTCCCTGCTGTGGCACAGGTTGAATCCCTGGCCTGGGAACTTCAGCATGCCAGGGGAGCAGCCAAAAAAATAATAACAGCTATTACCATTAACTAACACTATGGGAAACTTTACAGATATCTCATTCAACCTCCACAAACCCTCTGTGAGATGGGACTGTGATAATTCCCATTTTACCAATGAGGAAACTGAGGTTGAGAAAGGTTAAATAAATTGCCAGAGGTTGCACAGCTAGTAAGTAATGGAGCTGGATTACAACCCAAGACATCCTGACTTCAAAGCCACTGCAAGATATTGCCTCTTAAGGGAAGTCCAGGAGAGCCTAAAGGCTTAGCAGGCTCAGAACTTCAGGAAGAGTTTACTCCCCCGAGCCAGACATCCCTGTTCCACAGCATTCTGTTGGTTTTCAACTCCAGAGAGCAGTCATTTTCTTTAGTTCATTTACCCTATGCTCTTGAGTCCTCCTTCCCCAGTCCCCACCCCATCAAATTCTGCAAAGGAAGTCATTTAATCAGCACCAATGAGTATTTTGCCAGAATCCTTTGGAAGATGTTGGATTCCAGCAAACACAGTTTAAAATCTCAAAGATCCAGTCACTTGTGATAGAACACAATGGAAGAAAATACGAGAAAAAGAATATGTGTGTGTGTGTGTGTGTGTGTGTGTGTGTGTGTATGATATATGACTGGGCCACTTTGCTCTACAGGAGAAATTGACAGAACATTGTAAATCAACTATAATTTGGAAAAAAAATTTAAATCTCATTGAAATAAATGTGGCAGGAGTAGCTGTCCTTTAACGAGAGAGAGAGGAAGCTTTAGACAACTAGAGGACAGTGACAGTGAACAGGAGTCTTCAAAGTCTTCCAAGGGGTGGGTGCAAGGACCTCCATCCATTGAAGCCTACTCCTTGTTTTCTGCATTTGGGATTTATGCCGAATTTTGCTAATATCTTCAAGGTATGTTGTCCTCCTTCCCCTGTTGATGTTTAAATCTAACATGTAATGCTCCTGTTAGAACCACAGTTGAGATGAAGCTGCTGGCTTCTTTTTGTCAACAAGACACATTGGCTGCCTAGTAATTGCCAGGTGCTGTGCTGAGAACCAGAGATTCATTAATGAAGGCAAGACAGTTCCTGTCCCTGAGCGGAGTGGGGGGCTGGGGAGTGTGGGGTGGACAGTGGTACTTCCCATCCAGCCTTCCAGCTAGGGAGGAGGGTGCGGAGCAAGGTGGTACCCTGGTGCAGTGCACAGGAGCACAGAGGAGGAACCAGCATCCGCATCTTGGTTCATGGCCTTGCTACCACCCTAAGTGTCAGGAGTTCCCTGGTGGCTGAATAGGTTAAGGATCTAGTGTTGTTACCACTGTGGCTCGGTTCAATCTCTAGCCCCAGAGGATTGACACATGCCATTGACATGGCCAAAACAAAAAACAAAAAACAAACAAAAAAACAAGCATTAGAGTTAGACATGTCCTTAATGCCCCTGGGGGCTAAAAGAGATAATTTTTGTAGTAACTATGACCATGGAGCTCTTTTTACATATTTTAATAAAAGTAGTGCATGCTTATAGTGAAAATAATAATAACGTTCAAAAGTTCAGAAGGATATCAAATAAGATGTAAAAGCTCTCCTCTCAATTTCCCAGGCCTAATCCTTATAGGAAACCAGTGGTAACATTTTCTCATATATCTTACCAAAAATTTCATACGCACAGTATTTATATTTTATAACTACAGCTATAACTATAGATGTAGATAGCTATCACATACACACACAGGGATGATGGATGGATAGATAGAGACAGATAGATAATACATATATATGTATTTATATCTTTTACACAAATGGAATCTACTCTATCATGCTGTGACTTTTCTCTTAAATAACAAGACTTTGACATCTTTCCATACCTCTCTATACAACTTTATTTCACTCTGTCTTACTCTTTCATCTTTTTTTTTTTCCTTTTTACTGTCACACCTGTGGCATATGGAAGTTCCCAGGCTAGGAGTTGAACCAGAGCTGCAGCCGAGGCCATTGCCACCAGCCACAGCAACACCAGATCCTAGATGCATCTGCAACCTATGCCGTAGCTTGAGGCAACGCCACATTCTTAACCCACCGAGCGAGGCCAGGGATCGAACCTGCATCCTCAGGGACACTGTATTTCTTAACCCACTGAGCCACAAGGGGAGCTCCCTCTTTCATCTTTTAAATAGCCACATATTAGTAGAATGATTTAATGTATCAAACCTTATTCACTGAACCTTCTATTCATGAACATTTGTTTCCAGATTGTTGTCATGTCACACAAGCCTCAGTGAATATGTATATTATATATACATGAATATATGAATATATATGTGTGTCTGAGAGATAAATTCCAAGAGGTGGGATCATAGGGTCAGAGGCCATACACACTTAGAATTCGGACAGGTGTTGCTATAATGGTGGACTATTTTGCCCTCTTACTGACAGTGTACAGGGAAATAACCCACATGTTCACAAAGGGACTGATGGAGCTTTGAGACCAAACTTGCCCTTCATTTTCAAGAAAGGTCCAAGCAGAGCCCTGTGTCATTTTGCTAATAAAAGGAAGTGGCAGAGCCCAGTATTTAAAACTCTGTGGGGTGGGCATTTAGTTGAAGAGTTTCCTTAAACTTTCGGTTCATGTACAGCATGACTTATAACCTCTTGTCGTGGGAGGGAAATGATCTGTTAAGTGAGGTCCCCCGGAGGGAAGCTGAGAGTGGTGACAGTTAGGAAAACGCAGGTGATGTCTTTTGTTCAATCAGTCACAAGTGAGCAGGACAGGTGACCCATCCCCTGATCTCATACAGTGTGGAAGGCTAGGCTCAGTTTTGTGACTTCTCTTGTCCCTTATACCACTTCCCTACAGTCAGTCAAAAAAATTTCAAGGGCCACTTTAAGATCCTTTCTTTCATGCCTGAGAGCATAGAAAAATATTAGTTTCTAGGGCTAGATGTCAGATTTAGGAATCTCCAAGTCAGTGTTGCAGGGTTGGTCGTGGCCATTTGATTGTTCACTGTGACTGGTGTGAACACCAGCCCAGGATCAACAATTGCTGGAAAAAAAAACAGTCTCCTCTTGTCAGAAAGAATGTTTGTTTCAATTTCTGATTAATGAGGGTATTTTAACCACTTCATTGTGCACCATGTCTCCTAGAGTAGACATGGAATTTAGTTGTCAGAAAAATCACACTTTCAATGATGAAAATGCTCTGAATACTGGGAATTCCCATTGTGGCTCAGCAGTAACAAAACCGACTAGTATCCATGCGGACACAGGTTTGATCTCTGACCTCACTCAGTGGGTTAAGGATCCAGCCTTGCCACGAGCTGTGGTGTAGGTCACGGACTCAGCTCAGATCCCACATTGCTGTATCTGTGGTGTAGGCGGGCAGCTGCAGCTCCAATTCAACCCCTGTCCTGGGAACTTCCATATGCCATGGTGCAGCCGTAAAAAGAAAGAAAATACTTTGAGTACATCTAAGGAAGAATTTTGATCCATAATCTTTTTGTTTCCAATTTTTTTTTACTATAGTTTTTGAGGTTTATGGTAAACATGCCTAGGGTACGATGCTGACCTAAAGGTATATTTTGTTGACAAGATGCCTTTCATGTCAATTCCAACAGTTCAGGAGGGCCCAAAAGCAGATAAACAACACTCTGAAAGCCCCATGGCCCGTGCATGCATTTCACTAAAGTCACTTAGCAAACTTTCTGAACGATTTCTTTCCCCTCCTTCCTATCTAAAAAGAAACATAACTAAGCACCAAATATTTTTCTTTCTGCCAGTGTTTAGGGATTTTTCTTGGCTCATTTCTTCTTCAGCTCAGACATTATGGAAAACTTTATTGCCTTGCAGACACGTTTCTGGGCAGCTGAGGAAAGGAAAAGGAAGCACAGCTTGGTTTATTTTTTTTCTACTAGGAAATAATCTCCAGAAGAATAAATGCTGTCTGCTACAGTTTAAAAATCAGGAGAGAGAAGATAAGCCTTGCCTTAGAAAATAAGGCAGTTGTTTATGAAAGAATTGAAGATTTTTCTGGGGATGGGGAATCTGTAGGTAAAGTGCCACGATTTGAGATTTTTTCAATATGACAGGGAAAAGCCCCAATCTCCCAAACTCTGAGGTTTTGGTTCTTTAGGTACCACTTAAGGATATTGACACTTTGCTTCATTTCTGAAAGACAAACTGGCATTTTAATCCTTATTGTCAGCCCCCCAAATAATACATAGGTAGGTAGGTAGATAGATAGATAGATAGATAGATAGATAGATAGATAGACAGACAGACAGACAGACAGACAGACAGACAGATGGATATACACACACCCTGGCTGTTTTACCTGGAGAAAAATTGGAATGCAGTTTCTTTGAATATATAAAAATGCAATTTCTGTAGGTGAAAGGACTAAATTGTGGCAATGTTTTATGTTTTAACCTAGTAGAATATGCATCTCAAGCACACTTACACTTTTGTGTGCTTTTATTGAGCATTTAGAACTTGGTGCCAGTCGTCAACCACGCAGTTTATGAAATAACGTTCTCAAAGTGAAATCACATGGCTGGAGATCTGGTTGGGCTTTAAATCCTATGTGCTTGGTTTCTTTAAAAATGCCTTAGTCTTCATGCAGCTAATAAGCGGCAGTAATAAACCCTTGTTTGTCCACTTGCCAACCCTCCCATTTGGCCAGCTAGCCTCTGGCTTGAAACCCCATCCTGGGCTCGTGTCCAGTTTTCGAGTCTCCCAGTCCCCTCCCTTTTCTTAGCCAGTTCTCTGGACAACAGTCAGAAATCAGAAGGGCTTTATTTCCTTCAGCAAGTCACTTTTTTCAGCATTTCTGGCCTGGCTTTGGTGCAGCGGCTTTCAAAATGATGATCACAGTCCACAGTAAGAAGTACGTTTTCCATAACGACTGAGCCCACAAGCGGTAGGTGTCTGCAAACTCAAACGAAAGCCTCACAAAACCATCCTTACTCTTAGTAAATACAGTGAACTCTGCTGCTTTCCAGTCCACTCGATTTCATTTTTTACAAGGGGCTCCTTGCCACCCACTAAATTGATTTCACAGCCTGTGGATGAGTTGGGACCCATAGTTGGAACAACACTGCTTTAGTGTACTTGCCTCAGCCTGGGAATTTCAAGTTTGGCAGTCAACCCCAGGCTGGTGTATATCAGCAGAAAAAGGCAGGACTATTCATTGCTAGGAACACGGTAAAAACATCCTTCGGCAGCTTTCAGAAGACTTTTAATAGCAGTGGAATACACAGGTATGAAGTCTATTCATGGAAGCATGCCTCAACCAAACCATAACAAGGGGTTAAAAAGTACTGCTGCCACGCACTCTGAGAAAGTAGATGGAAGCCCACAGACTTGAGCTCTAGAACTTTGCTTCCCGGGACAGCTCTTGGCTGATAACTAAAGAGGGCCAGCCTGCTTTCCAGGTAGTTAGGAATGCAGATATTCAGATGCAGGCGGGAGAGGAGAATACGCAGGAGGCTGATTTAGGCAGCCTGGCTCTGACTGCCAGTCATGCCTCGTTTCCTGTCGGGACCAGGAACTGAGTGTTCTCTGGGCTTCTAGCCACTGGCTGCTTCATCTCACAACCAGCTTCACCCAGCCTTCCTTTTACTTCCTTGGGCATCAGCCTGCTCTGCTCACACTTGTTTTCTAGATTTGGGACAAACTAAAAGATGTTCTTGAGATCTGAAGGCAAGTTCTGATTCTACGATGTATCCATGACCCCACTCAGAATTCTAGTCAGTACAGTTCTAAGTGTAGAGAAGATCCAAGACCAGTGCAATAGTGAATTCTGTACTGGGAAGTTTTCATTTAGTGATAGGAGTCAGTGTTGCTTTTCTCCTCTTGGTCTTTGGCTATTTATATCTCCATTGGAAGTTCATGCCAACCCTGGATGGGAATTTATCAGATGACAACAGAAAGTGAACAGGATCAAATCAGCCCAGGAGCCTGAATTTTAATTATTTCCTATGATGCAACGTCACACTGAACTTCAAAGGGACGTCTGTGGTTGTTCTTTGCACATTTGTGTTCCCCACACCATCCCAAAAAAACATTTGAAGGCCATCAAGCCGAAAAGAAGGGTTCTTGGGCACTCTATAGGATTATGGGAGAATGCTGCACGTCTTCTCACTGAAAGTCAGTTTTCTCCATTTTTGTTTTCGTTTCACAGATAATTGCCTTTTCATCGTATATTTGCATATGTTATGTCCACACAAATTATAAAACTTTCCCCAATTTGAATTTTGAGAATCTAAGAAGAAATGCTGTGAGGCAAGCAGTGTTGTTTGCATCGATCAGAAAAGCTCATCTTTCAAAAATAAACATCTTATTTAGCATATAGTCTTTCCTCATTCTCCTACCACTTCTTCTTGAGGAAAAAAAAAAATATCTCCCCAAACATTGGGAGTGATGAAGGCTACGAGCTGCTTGTGGAAACACTGGTGCTTCACATTTGGTGATAATTCCCCATGTAGCATCAATATGGCTTTCAGTGGTCTTATCAGATGGTGGGAAAGCTGCACTCATCACATTGTCTCTGCTTGCTTCCAGACTTGAGTCTCAAAACTGATACATTTCGGAAACTTAAAGCTCTTTTGCTGTCATAACCCACCTAAGGTTTGAATTTTTCCCACAACACCCCTGTCAAAAGGTAGACTAACCTAGACATTAATGGTGGAGAGTCCTTTCAGGAAGATTTTGTATCACTGAATCAAATTATTTCTTTGCATGGTTTCTACCTCTTATTTATTTATTTACTTATTTCGTTTCGCTTTTTTAGGGCCGCACCCTCAGCATAGGCAGGTTCCCAGGCTAGGGGTTGAATCTGAGCTATAGCTGCTGGCCTACACCACAGCCACAGCAATGCCAGATCTGAGCCACTTCTGCAACCTACACCAGAGCTCACAGCAATGCCGGGTCCTTAACCCACTGAGCGAGGCCAGGGATCGAACCTGTGTCCTCATGGAAACTAGTCAGATTCGTTTTGTTTCCACTGAGTCACAATAGGAACTCCTCTACCTCTTATTAACTACTTGTTAAATCTTTTTCTAAAAACATTTGAATTTATATCCAAAACTGAACTCAACATTCCCTGTGTGGTTATTAGAACACATAGGTACTTCCATATTTTTGAAAGTCAGTTTTCTTACTCTCCCAAGGGGGTCAGGAAGAGCCAGAAACAGGTTCAGTGGGGGAGCAGAACTGCCAAGGGTGACTGTCATTCCACCTGCAAACCAGGAGACTAGTAGAAGCTATGCTTCCTTGCAGCTGGGTCTCTGCTTCTCTAAGCTGGGAAAACCACTCCTGGCCTGCATTGCTCACAAGTGGGTGTGAGCATCAAATAAGACAATGCACAGGAAAATGCTGTGACAAACATGAGTGCTAGGTTCTCTTATGTTTCAATCAGTCCAGACCTAATTGGGGGACAGCAGAGAAAGCTTTGCAAGTCCTCATGGCTTCAGAGTCTGATTTTTATGGTGAGTGTACAGGGCTTAGATCTGAATAAAGGAAAAGAGGTTAAATCAAGGGCATTAGGTAGGGGAAATCCAAGCAGAAGAATTCAGTGGCAAAGGAAAGAAAAGGAAGAGAAACCTGCCTAAGAGGCTGTGTGACACCCCCACCTCCTCATTGCACCTGCAGGTTATACTGGGTATTCCAGAAGCTCAGCCTAGATTTCCAGAACAAGCTGCAGGACCTTTAGAGGGCTGCTTATGTACCTACAGCTCATGAATATTGAACGTTAGTCACTAGAATTTATCCAACTTGAAATTCTGTCAAACTTGACCTTCAGCTTCTTAATTTACACTGAAGTGGAATGTAAGAAGGGCCATGTGAGCCCCAGTCTTGTGCTTCTCCTGACTGTGCACCCCATTCCACCCTGGCTGGTGGTGAGAATATGCATTTCCTGATATAAATATGATTGTTTACCAGAGAAATAAAGGATAAGAAGGGTATAAAGGACAGCATTTTCATGGGAAGAGAGAGATGTTATGATGAGGAAATTTCGCTTCGATATGACATTTCTGTTTCTTTTAGTTATGCCTTGATATTAAGCCTTGAAGTAGTTCTGATTTTAACAGGAAGAAACAAAGCTGCTAGTCGAAGGCATTGAGCTCAGCCTAAGAGTGGACCATTTTTCAGTTCTGTCTATCAATTATCTAGCTGTTGGTTCAGATGCAGAGTTTTGAGATGTTTAGAGGCAAGAAACCAAATAGTTGAGGATGGAGTATTAAACCATAGGCATTAAGTCGGCTGCATGCAGAAGTTCTCCGTCGCCTCTCAGCTAGTGATGGCGACAGGGTTGAATGGGGGAGAATGCAGCAGGTGAGATTTCTTTCTTTGTATCGATCAACATCTTCTTGAACCATCCTGGAAAAAATTACTACAAAGGTAATGGTTTCTTTAGTGAGTTATGGAAGTTCCCAGGCTAGGGGTTGAATCAGAGCTGCAGCGGCCGGCCTTTACCACAGCCACAGCAATGTGGGATCCGAGCCACGTCTGCAGCCTACACCACAGCTCATAGCAATGCCAGACCCTTAACCCAGTGAGCAAGGCCAGGGACCGAAGCAGCATCCTCATGAGTACTAGTTGGATTCGTAGCCGGCTGAGCCAAAAGGGGAACTCCCACGAGCTACTATTTTATAAAAGCATGTGGTCACTGATGACTCCTGCATTTGTTGATAAAGGCCTGTGAAGGAGAGTCTTAGGTGGGGCTGCTGTAGCAAAACACCATGGATTTCCATAGTTTAAACAACAAAGCTGTATTTCTCACGGTTCTGGAGGCTGGGAAGTCCAAAACCAAAAGCCGGTAGATTTGCTGCTGGAGGGCCCTCTTCCTGGTTGGCAGACATCTGCCTTCTCATTATATTCTCTGTGGCCTTTGTTTGGTGCATGCCTTTCGAAAGAGTGAGGTTTTTCTGTCTTCCTCTTCTGAGATCCCTAATCCCAGCCAGAGGGTCCCAGGGTTAGAACTTCAACACATAAGTCTGGGGGAGGTGGGGGGGTGGGCACAGACACGAAGCATCAGCCCATAACAAGGCATAACGCTAAAAATGAAAATTTTAAACTGCTAAAGATCTTCTGACTTCAGTGGTCAATGTAATGGCAAAATTACTTTCACTCTAGATACATCGTGGATGATAATTTAGCAATTGTTTGAATGATAGCTGTAGCACCATTTTCTGGGGCATTTATTTACATTTGGAACCTAGGGAATATTCACGCAGTTAGGGTTAGATAGTGAATCATCCGGGAAGAAATAAAACATTTGTGGTATGAGACACTGGCTCCATATCTTGTGAGGAAGAAAGGTAATGAGTAAGCATCTTTCAGCCAAGGCAGCTTGATGTTTGTAACCATTTTGTGCCATGAGCCCCTTTGGCCATCTTGGTGAAGCCTATAGATGTGTTTTTCAGAATAATGCTTTTAAATATATGAAAGAAAATACTTAGGATTATAAAGGAAATGAATTATACTGAAATAGAGCTTCATCCCTGGACCCTTTGGGGATTGGGGTTCATAAACCACAGATTAAGAGCCCCAGGTACTTGAAACCCAGAGGACGGGTAAGGGAGAGGGATGCAGTGAAGAGAACATTTTCAGTGCATTATAATGACCATTTTACAAGGCAACGTGAGGATGAAAAATGAGGTTCTGACTGATCTAAAAGTAGCATGAGAGCCCGTCACAGTGCTTGGGAAGAGAGACCAGAGAACAGCCAAAACTGGGTCTGCAAATCCTTTTTTACTGACTCTCCTCTCTTTTATGTGCTTTCCAGAGGTTTTTTTTTTTTTTTCTTCAATATTAGTGTTTCTTTTTCTCTTAGGCAAGTCCCACGTGTTCACTTTTCCTAGTATAAATATTTCCAATTCTCTGCTTATAGAATCAAAGTCCCATCAAATGATGTCCTCTGAAATAGGAAGTTTCCATTTAAATATAAGGGCTGGGTGGGCCATCTTTATTTAGGGAGCAGTTCTGAGCACTTGCCAGGCCAGGAGTGTGCTGCTTGCTGGAATCATGATGAGATGGAATCATTAAAGATGAGGTTCCTGAGAATCTGGAGGCTGTGAGGAACAAGTCAAAAGACAATTCTTTTTACTGATTTTTTTAAAACTTGTTTTCTCAAGTTATTTTTTTTTAATTTTTTTTAAAACAAGTTTTAAGTGCTGTTAATTTTTTTAAAACTTGTTTTCTCAAATGTTAGAGCATAAATAGAGGGTTGTGATGTAATATGTCCTCCCTTTCCCAAAATCGTGGGTGCTTTTTCAGCGAAAAGTATGTCATCCTTTTGTGCAAAGTATAATATTATGCTGCCTGTTTGAGAAGCCAAAAAAATGGGCTTTTTCTAGAGATGCTGACCAACTCTTCCATCCCCATGCCTTTGGGCAAGACATTCTCAGACTTCACGAATAGGATGAAATCTGCTGAATTTTTACACGTTACACAGCCTCACAGCAAATCTTACCTGTTTTAACAATGCTCCAATGAGTTCACATTTCTCTTCTCTTGTTTCTTTATAGTATACTTTATGCCTTTTTTATAAATTCTGAAAATGGAGATTAGCCAGACACCATAATCGTATATATATATCTCTCTCATATATTTTCTTGAATTAAAAAAAAAGAATGAATTAGTAAGAGAGTGAATACATGTACTTGCAAGGCATTATGAATCTTTTTTTTTTTTTTTGAGAGCTATGATTCTGGTTCTCATAATTTTTCTGACTAGTTTCTATATCCCAATATCATTATGGATCCCTTTAGCCCAACTTAAATCCCCAAACCCCTCTTAAGATGAGAAGAATAGAACTAGACTTCTATCTCTTTAGAAGAAAAATCAAGCTTAATAAAAATATATCCATGTGCGGTACAAATATCATAGCATAATCATCAGTGAGTGAATGCGTTGTTAATGATGTTACCACTTAATTGAGAACATGGGTTATTTGGTAAATGACAAAGGGCTGACTTACGGTAACAAACTAGAATTTCAGAGGAAGGACCAGTAATTCCTTAAACCTAGAACTTAAGTGTGACATTACATTGGGCCGAGACAGCCATCGAGGGAAAGGACTGGGTGGGCCAAAGGCAGTAGTTGAAATTTGGGACAGCACATGGACGACTGACTTTGAAACTTTTATGATTGGCTTAAGTCTACCCATTTCTCAAACTGACTGAGCCTTATTGGCAAATGATGTAAAAATACTTGGTCACTTTCCACTTAAATTTTTGTATAAATTTGAAACCTCACAGAACTCAGAGATCTTAAGTTTGAAAAGGAATATAAAATTTGTATATACCAGGGTCCCCAAACCAGCATCATCGTTATCACCTGGGAACTTGTTAGAGATGCAAATTCTTTTTTATTATTATTTTTGTATTAAAGTGTTGTAGATTTACACTGTTGTGCCAATTTCTGCTATGATGCAAAGTGACTCAGTTATACATATATTTTTTTTACATTCTTTTCCATCATGGTATATCCCAGGAGATTGGATAGAGTTGCCTGGGCTATACAGTAGGACCTTGTTTATACATTCTGAATGTAATAGTCTGGAGATGTAGGTTTTTGAGTCCTACCCCAGACCTACAAAATCAGAACTTCTGGGGATGGGGCCCAGAAATGTAGGTTTTAACAAGCTCTCTAAGCAGTCTTGGTGCACGCTATAGTTTGCGAATCACTACTTTAGATTGGCATTTTGATCCAGATCATTCTTTGCTATAGGGGGCTATCCTGTGTGTTATCAGCTGTTTAGCAGCATTCCTGGCCTCTACCTGCTAGGTGCCAGCAGCACCCTCCCCAGTCATGACAATGAAAAATGTTTCCTCCTGGTGTTCCTGTTGTGGCGGAGCAGAAACGCATCCAGCTAGTATCCATGAGGATTCGGGTTCAATCCTTGGTCTTGCTCAGTGGGTTAAGGATCCAGCGTTGCTGTAAGCTGTGGTGTAGGTCACAGACGTGGCTCAGATCCCAGTTTGCTGTGGCTGTGGTATAGGCAGCTATAGCTCCAATTCAACCCCTAGCCTGGGAACTTCCATATGCTGTGGGTGTGGTCCTAAAATTTAAAAAAAAAAAAAAAAATGTCTCCAGACATTGCCAAATGTCCCATGAGAAGCAACATATTCCCCTTTTGAGAACCTTTGCTCTAGAACACCCTCCAGCTTTGAGTGACAGTTACCTCTGCTTCCAGTGTGAGTTATTTCCCTTCTCCCATCAGAATCCATGGGATTGGTAACTCATCCCACTGACCCCACCCACCCAAAAAAAAGATTACTGAAAGCTTAAACTTTTGAAATATATTTTATTTGAATGTACTCATATAATTTTTGTAATTAATTATATGAGACAATAATAATTCTTTTTAATAAAGAGTAGTTAATTGCTAATCTTTTTTTTAGAACCTTACTCCAACATCTATCACTAAGGCTCTCTGAGCACAACCCCACCCCCCTGGCCAGCCACAATAGCCATGGGCTCCTTCAGCTATGCCCAGCACAGTTCCTCCGTGTATTAATTGATGTTGGACTCCTCAATTCTGTACTCTAAGTCATCCAGTGTTATCCATCCTTGTATCCTCAGGACCAGCCCTGTGCCTTACACATTATGATAACAATCAGCACTAACCTTTACTGCAGAGTTATCATGTCCTAGACACTGTGCTGAGTGTTTTGAAGCCATTTTCTCATACCACTGCAGGTGAGGCAGGTTCCATCATTATTCCTGTTGGCAGAGAAGAAAACTGAGATCTATAAAGTAAGAGACTTTGTTCAAGGTCAAAAACTGGAGAAATGATGGAGCTGAATTTGACCCCAGGGAGATCCTTGGTCTCAGGCTGTTAATCTCTGCCCAGCTTTCAGGGTTTCGCACATGGCTGGTGAATGCATTCACTCTTTAATGAAGGATGAATGAACAAATAAATGGATGAATAATTCACTTGATTATTTATAGCTAATAATGAAAGCTTTCAGATGAACTCCCTAAAAGTTCACTCATATAATGTATTGATCATTATAGACTAATAAGTGGCAACAGTTGGGAAAATTGTTTAGAAACTGCCCCAAAAAGTATTACTTGGTGAAGTTATGTTCAATAAGGACAGTTGAATTGGGTCTTCCATCTCTAAGGGCAATAATGGCTTCCATCAGAAGGCTGCCTCCAAGAGCTAGGAATAAAGGAAACAGAAGACTAGAGGGAGACTTCCCATGCTCTCTGGGACTTCTCTTGGGGCAGTGGCAGTTTAGAGATGAGGTCAAGGCCCTCGAATGTGTCCAAATCCACCAGTTCTCAGTCTCTGCTATATGTCAATATATGTCATATATGTCTGCTATATGAAAATGCCTGAGAGTGCATTTTCAAACGGTAGAGGGTTGTGCAGGTGCAGTGGGACCTATTGAATCAGAATCTCAAAGGCTGTGCCCTGGTCTTTCATTTTCAAGTCTGCAGAGACTCAGCTGGGCAGCAGAGGTGGAGAGCCACTGTCCTGCAACACCTCCTCCCAGGTGGTTCCCAGCATCCAAAGAAGCAAGAGTCGGTCCCAGAGTTAGGTTGCCCTCAAAAACCCCGGCAAAGGAGTTCCCAGTGTGGCTCGGTGGGTCAAGAAACTGACTAGTATCCATGAGGATGCGGGTTCCATTCCTTGCCTCAATCAGTGGGTTAAGGATCCGGCCTTACTGAGAGCTGCCATGTAGGTCAAAGACAGGGCTCAGATCTGGCGTTGCTGTGGCTGTGGTGTAGGCTGGAGCTTTAGCTTTGATTCCACTCCTAGCCTGGGAACCTCCATATGCAGTGCGTGCGGCCCTAAAAAAAAAAAAAAAAAAAAAAAAAGACAGAGACACTTCCATGCTGCTCCGTCAGCACCAAGGAAGAAAGTGGAATGTAGCTAAAAGCAGTGTGACACGACAGTGTACATGAAACAGGGCTCTCCCAGGATGGACGACTGGCAGCTTCTTTTTTCCGGACTTCTTCCCTTCATAAGAGAAACTGTTGGACCGCAAAGTTCGGCTACAGGCAAAGCAGCAGTGAGGGTGCCTCACTGCAGGCTGGCCTTTCACAACAGAACTGTCCTCAAAAGAGCCAGCAGCATCCTCAGATGAAGAGGGGGACACCAGTTCAGCTTAAAAAGTTTCATAAAACTTCAGCTTTAAAAGTTTCATAAAATTAGAAGTGATTATTAATGCACCAGGCAAACTGCCAGAGCATTTTTGTCAAACATAATGTTTAAATTTATTTTACTCATTTCATATTATAGCATTTGATTTCTCCTTATGTGAATGTAGAACGATTGCTATGTGCTGCCTCCTATATTCCTTTTCCAAACAAACTTTTATGTTTGTGTTGAAACCCAAGATGCAAACTGCCTGTTTCAAAAATATTTGGAAGAGGAATGTGCCAGCCGTGATCCAAGTGGTTTGCTGGGAAAAGCAAAGGGCGAGGGAAGATTTCACATTCTCTGATAGCATGCCCCCACCCCCTGCTGAGGTTTGGTTTATAAAATCATAAACAGTACATTATGTGAGAACAGAAAAACAGAGTGCTTAGAACTGAAAACAAAGCTGGTACTAAAATTCTGGTTAGAGAGTGTTAGACGTGAAGGCTGCTTTGATCGTCAAAAGAATTCTATTCACAACCCACTGGAATTGGAAGTTGTGCCTCCCCTGGTCCAGGGCTCTCAGACTGCAAGTTGTGACAGATAGTGAGCAGGAAATGAGTTAAGGGGCTCATATCCAGTTTTTTGAATGCAAAACAATGGATCAGAATAGAAGCTACCATAGTATATCTCCTGCAGAAAGACTAAATATTGTTTCATGACACTTTGTTTGGGGTATGTGGCCGAGGGTATGGCAATGCAAGATATATTTCTTATTATAGACCATCTAGTCCAATACCTTCGCTTTATAGATAAAAAAGTTATATCATGAAGCATTACATGGGTGTTCTCTGGTGGTGCAACAGGTTCAGGATCTGGTGTGGTCACCACAGCAGCTCAGGTAGCTGCTTCGGCGTGGGTTTGATCCCTGGCCTGCCATGGGTGCAGTAATAAACAAATAAATAAAATCATGAAGAAATTGTGTACATCCATATGGAAAGAAATTTATTTTTTAAAAAACTTAGTTGTTCTGCATTCTTTTTTTTTTTTTTTTTTGTCTTTTGGCCATTTCTGGGCCGCTCCCTCAACACATGAAGGTTCCCGGGCTAGGGGTCTAATCGGAGCTGTAGCCACCAGCCTACGCCAGAGCCACAGCAACGCGGGATCTGAGCCGTGTCTGCGACCTACACCACAGCTCACAGCAACGCCGGATTCTTAACCCACTGAGCAAGGGCAGGGATCGAACCCGCAACCTCATGGTTCCTAGTCGGATTCGTTAACCTCTGCGCCACAATGGGAACTCCTGTTCTGCGTCTCTTGAATCTACAATCAATGACACAAATTTTCCTTAGAACAAAACCCCAGAGCTTATTGGCAGACAAGAGTATCTTTTCCCATGGGATCTTAAAAGAATGATAGTTTTATTGAGTTCAGTGAACCAGATTCTGTGTTAAGTGCTGGGTATGAGTTACCTCCTTTCATTCTCCCACAGTAAGCCATTAGTCCCCTTTTACAGATGAGTAAACAGACAATCAAAGAGGTTGCAGTCATTCCAGGAATGGAAGGGCTGCTGTGAAAACTCAGAACCTGAGCTCACTTGCTTGGTTGCTCTTTCTCACTTTCCCCTCAATCAATAAACAGATGGAAAGATAAAGAAAAATAGATTGATGTCCAAATTATAATTTTTGCATATATTTAGAATTAAGATACTATATATATATATATATATATATATATATGTTATTATACCTAAAATTTATACATGTTATTTTTTTTGTCTCTTTACGGCCACACCTGCAGCATGTGGAAGTTCCCAGCTAGGGGTTGAATCAGAGATGTAGCTGCCAGCCTACACCACAGCCACAGCAACGTGGGATCCTTAACCCACTGAGTGGAGCCAGGGATCAAAACCACATCCTCATGGATACTAGTTGGTTTCATTACCACTGAACCATGGCGGGAACTCCTGATATTACATATTTTAAAAGTATAAACCTGATCAGATAGTATAAAAACTCAGAGAAAAGTAAATGGATTAGTAAACAATGTAAGATACTTGAGTGAAAACTTTGCTGGCAGTGAAATTTTCTGCTGGGCTCAGTGTTTCTTAAAATTTAGTGAACCAAAACCACTAACTGGGAAAGTAACAGTGTGGTATTTTTGCAGCGATTTAAATACGGTGAATCTTTGCTTCACTCTCTGGAGGCAGGTACCATGTGAATTTCAACTTGTTTATATGTTACAACTAGGATGTGGATGTTTTTGATCAGGATAGTAGAAAAAGGGAAATGAACATGTTGGAAAGAAGGAAAGGGAGGAAAAGGAAACAGAAAGAAAGAGTTAGGCTCATCAAAATTGGTCATTACAGGAATTCCTGCTGTGGCACAGTGGGTTAAGAAACCGTCTGCAGCAGTGTGGGTTGTGGGATTTATCCCCAGCCCCACTGCAGTGGGTTAAAGGATCCAGTGTTGCCACAGCTGTAGCACAGGTTGCAACTGTGGTTCGGATCTAATCCCTGGCTTAGGAACTCCAAAAGCTGGTCATTACAAAGGCCTCACAAATTTCTTATGCATACATTCATTCCTGATTTCTTGAGATAATTTTTTGGAAAAGTAAAATAAAATTGTGCATTTTTGTAGCTGACAGAGAAAGAAAACACAAATGAATCTATAGGAACTGAAAAATAGTTAATACTAATTTGCTTCCGCAGTAAATCTTAATTGCTTATCCCTTTGTTTTTTGCCCTAAACATTTTATAATTTCAGTCAAGGAGTTCCCTTTGTGGCTCAGTGGGTTAAGAATCCGACTAGTACCCATGAGGGTGTGGGTTAGATCCCAGTCCCTGCTCGATGGGTTAAGGATCTGGTGTTGCCTCAAGCTGTGGCATAGGTCACAGATGCAGCTCAAATATGACATTGCCGTGGCTGTGGCATAGGCCAGCAGCTGCAGCTCCAATTCAATCCCTAGCCTGGGAACTTCTATATACCATAGGTGTGGCCCTAAGATGAAAAAAATAATAATAATTTCAGTCAATATAAATAGTGTGTCAATGTAGTATATACCATTAGGCTTGTATAAGTACCATCAGATGCAGAGAAATAGAAATGAGGAAAAGTCAGTTTGCCACAGACTCAGTTACCAAATGGATATTAGAATAACTTAAGGCTGTGTCAGTCTTAGGAAAGGACTCTCTGAAATTATAGGGCAAGAATCCAAAAAAAGAATATGTGTATATATTCATAAATAAATACACACATACATAAAATAATCACATTGCTGTGTAATGTGCTGTGTAGTCACATGTAAATTAACACAGCATCGTAAGTCAACTATACTTCAAGTTTAGAAAAAAAATTACAGGATAAAGAAGAATAGTGAGAAGCTCCAAAGATAATCTAGACCATCCCATCCCTCCAGTCAGATTGCCAATTTCATTACCAGAGACACTGCTGCTGCTCAAAGTGTGGTCTTGAGACCAGCAGCATCAGCATCCCTAGGATCCTGGGCAAAAGCACGTCTCAGTGTCCACTGCAGACCTGCAGAACCAAAGGCTGCATTTTAACAGGATGCCCAGAGCTGTTGAGTGCCTGCAACGTTTGAGAAGCATCAGGCTATCCCCTTGTAAGAGGAAGGAAATCCAGGGCTATGCTGGAACAGTTGAGATCCAAGTTGGGGGAAAAAAATCCAAGATGTGATGCGATTATCCTGTGGGACTTATGAAATACTTGGAAGGAGGTTGGTGACTTACAGGTTAGAATGAAAAGGAATTGAATTGTCTTGGATTGTGATGATCATTGTACACCTATAAATATAATAAATTCATTGAGTAATAAACAAATAAATAAATAAATAGTCTTGGGAGAGAAGAAATAGAGTCAAATAGAAAGAAACCCTAAATGTTCTAAATCTGACTCATTTCAAGGGTAGAAGCATGTGTGAGATGCACATGTGAGTTTAGGTGGACCAAGATATTTTGTTTCTAACACGTTCATTTTTCAGTGACCTCCCTTTTATGGCAAATGATACCAATTTTCCATTTCCAGTAGTGACAGAATTTTTTGTAAAGCAGTTTATTTCAGCTTTTCTAAGTGGGCCAGTTTAAAGCGCTATAATAATTAAATAATGAGGCAGATGGATCGCGGGTGGAATATGAGTGACTAGGAAGCAGGCTTGCTATTCTAGGTCAGTATCACCCTGAATTTCACATTTCACAGATGAGCTGTATGTTTAAAAAGAAAGGGGACTGCCAACCTTTCTATTTTCCCAAATAAAGATATTTGAAAACGGAACAAACATTTTGTTTGTTATCACAACGTTAAAAAAAAAGAAAAGAATATTTTTAAAAATCTCCAAAGCAAGAAAGATAATATCAGCAGGGGGGAGGATAGGCCTTTCCAAGAAGATGTGGTTGCCAACTGTACAAGGATACAGACAGGTCTAAAGTCCCTTGTCCAAAGCCCTTGCTGGACAGGTCTCAGAATTCAGATTTGTTTTAGAGAGGATGGGTAAGTATTGTGCATCTCAGGGAATATCCCACACTGTATCAAACGCATTAATATTTCTGCAGTGAAGCATGAACATTCACTAAACTGGATTGATAAAGATTGATAGTTTACCTATAAGAAATCAGGTCAGCTTTTACCACCCAATAAGTTCTGAGAAACCTTTCAATTTTCAGACATTTTTGGATTTTGAAATTACAAATAAGAAATCATGTTCATGTATGTTACATGCCCTTTTCCGTCTCATTTTTGCATGAAACTGGGAGCCCCCCCCGCCCCGCCAACAGACTGGCACGGTCCAAGGATGGCAATGTGTGAACTGTGTGTGTAGCCTCTGATCATAATTTTTCTAATTCTCCGGTTACAACCATGGCCCTGTGGTGATGAGCTATGTTAATTCATGTAATATTCGACTTGGTAATTACTAAAGAGATTTCCAAATGGCCCCACAGAAGCTTTATGAGGAAAGGAGGGCTGTTTTGTTCACTGATGTATCTCAAGCACTTGAAAGTGTACCTGACACATTAGAGAGGCTTAGTTGGTTAAAAAAAAAAAAAATTTTGAAAGATCTGCAAGTTAACAACCCATGCAAACACTAAAATTAGCACTAACAACTCATGGATATAGAGAGTTGACTTATGGGGGGGGTGTGTTCAACTCAGAGCAACCTGTTACATTCTTTTTATGAAAAACAAAATACATGTATATGTGAACATTTCCAACTAGTTCTTCCGTTGTAAACAGAAATTGGCTAAGGGATTCCAGAAGGCAACGTCATATACTGAATCATCTGAAACTGAGTCAACACAAATAAGTATTCAGTACCGATGGTTATTTTTTAAAGACAGAGTATTTAATTTTCTGTGCTATTTTAGATGCAGATGGTCTAAAAATAAGTGAGCATTCAATGAACCTTAATAAGGAAAAAAAGACCACGAACATAGTAAAATAATTCAGCATAAATAATAAAATAATTCAGGGAAATTTTAAAAAGAAACTTGCTTAGCAACCAAGGATCTAAATTGATTTTCATGGTCACAACAAAATATGACTACTGCTGGATGAAATGTGATGGCAAAAAGAAACTAGTGTAATCACGGCTTAATTCTTCCAGAAAGGAAGTGAATTTGGTTCTTCTCCCTTGTCTCCTGTGGGTATGGTTTTGATAAAAGTGTGATTAAATGAACAAAAATTGGGAGTTGGTGTTGTGGCTCAGCGGATCATGAGCCCAACTAGTATCCATAAGAATGCAGGTTCCATCCCTGGCCTCACTCAGTGGGTCAAGAATCCGGCGTTGCCGTGAGCTGTGGCATAGGCCAGCAGCTGCAGCTCCAATTCAACTTCTAGCCTGGGAACTTCCATATGCCACAGGTTGGGCCCTGAAAGGAAAAAAAAAGAACAAAAATTATTTGTCAGGGAAAAAAATTATTCCCAACTAAGAGTAAGGCAGTATCACTCTCTGGTAAGTGAAGGCAGCATGTTAGCACATCATGAATTAGTTTTTTCAGAACCATGACAAAATCCTGCCATCCCTTTCCAACTACAGATTATAGTGAAATTTTAAATGGTTCATCATCCTATTTGTCCAAAGGTTGTAGAGCTCAATTATCAGTAAGTAGCCATTATCTTCTAACCCAAACAACCCCTTGGTCATCACAATCATAACAGGCTTCTCCTAGCGATTACTTAGCATTGGCCGGGCACTGGACAGTAAATATTAATCAGCTTACAAACTTATGAGACTGGTATCACTGCTCCCATTCTCATTTTTCAATTGAGGAAAGTGGAATTCCAAAAGGTTAAAGAGAAGAATTTCCACTATGGCACAGAAGGTTAAGGATCTGGTGTTGTCTCTGTGGCAGTGAAGGATCAATCCCAGCCCAGCTCAGTGGATTAGGGAGCCGGTACTTCCACAGCTGTGGTGAGGTCACAACTGCAGCAGGGACTTCCGTAAGTGTGGACATTAAAAAAAAATTTTTTTAATGACTTTCTAGGTGTATACCACACTCCGTGGCAAAGTAGGGAAATCCAATATCCATCTGATCATATATTGTTCAGTGTACCACGCTGTCTTCCTTCAGTCACATAAGATGCATGAAGCACTTTAAAGATCTGTGGTTCCCTGGTATAAAGGTAACTGACACAATGAGCAATTCCTTTTTTTTTTTTTCCTTTTTTGTCTTTTTAGGGCTGCTCCTGGGGCATATGGAGGTTCCCAGGCTAGGGGTTGAATGGGGGCTGTAGCCACTGGCCTACACCACAGCCACAGCAATGCTGGATCCAAGCCGCATCTGCAACCTACACCACAGCTCACGGCAATGCCAGATCCTTAACCCACTGAGCGAGGCCAGGGATTGAACCTTCATGCTCATGGATACTAGTCACATCCATTTCCACTGAGCCACGATGGGAACTCCCAATTCCAATTATTATAATGCATGTTTCTGAAGAGTGTTCTCATTTTCTGCTTATTACCATGAATATACCCACAAAGACAAGAGAATTCATCTCAGATAATAGTCTTTTCAACTTACCATTCTTTCCTTACACAAAAGAATGGATTGAAATTGTTCATTCTGAAATAAATTTGTGGGAATTTTTTTTTTTTTTTGTCATGCCCATGACATGTGGAAGTTCCTGGACCAGGGATCAAACTCACACCACAGCAGTGACCCAAACCATGCAGTGAGAACTACCAGGCCACCAGGGAACTCCCAGATTTCTGGAATTTTAATTATCCTACTAATGGTGTTCTTGTTTCCTGTGACATCTTAAATAATGAAACTTTTAGTTATAGATTTGCCAGGTACTGCCAGAAAAGAATTACAGAATTTCTGTACTATAACTTAATTTATTTTAAGCAAAGACTCTCCAGGGAATTCCCATCGTGGTACAGTGGAAACGAATCCGACTAGGAGCCATGAGGTTGTGGGTTTGATCCCTGATTAAGGATCCAACATTGCCATGAGCTGTGGTGTAGGTCGCAGATGGAGCTTGGATCTGGCGTTGCTGTGGCTGTGATGTAGGCCGGCAGCTATAGCTCCAGTTCGACCCTAGCCTGGGAACCTTCATATGCTGCAGTGCAGCCCTAAAAAGACAAAAGACAAAAAAAAAAAAGACTTTCCATGTGAACTAATCAAAGGAAGGAAATATTCTCATAGAAACTGAGTTTAATTAAAGCTAAACATCATCAATTCACCCCTTTAAAAAATGCATTGAGTTCCCTGGTATGCATTAGAAATTGGTAGAGGTGCTTTGGGGTGTAGTATATTTGATTTATAAAAAAGATGCTGAGTCTTTAAAATGAAAAGAGCCTTTAAGACATCCTGTTAAGGCTGAGGTTTGAAATAAGACAATAGAGACTAAAGATTGTTCCTTCAGGGACAAAATAAGTGCCATCTAGAACTTTGCTGTATTGTTTGTTCCCAAGGTGTGAGCCCTGCCCCCTGGGGATCTAGAATGTGGTTCTAGCAGGTCCAGGAAGACTGTAGGCATAAGAGGATTCGGTATTGACCTGAGCACACTTCTCCATTCACTTCCAGTCTGATTTGGCCAGGAATGATTATATCTGCTTGATGCTAATTTTAGCTATTAAGAGTTTGTTATGTTGTGCCTTCCTCTAAGTCCGACGTCCGCACACCCACTTTATTTATTTATTTATTTTGTCTTTTTTCCTTTTCTAGGGCCACTCCCTGGGCATATGGAGGTTCCCAGGCTAGGGGTCTAATCAGAGCTGTAGCCACCGGCCTACGCCAGAGCCATAGCAATGCATGATCCAAGCCACGACGGGAACTCCTGTACACCCACTTTGAAATAGTCCCCATTCTTTCTTTTGACTTCAGATGTTCTCTAGCTCTTTCAGAATTGGTATTCGCCATGTAAAGATTCAGAACTCTTCTCCTGTGGTTCCATCTGTCCTTTCCTTCCTGCCTCCCACTGATTTAGCTCAGGCCCTGTGCACCCTCTTTGGTATCTGTTTCTCCTCCCCTTGGGGTCATCTCTCCTTTTGCTAGTGCTCCTTGATTTTCCTGCTGAGCAGAGTGCAAACCATGCTGTTCTGGGCTTCCCCTCGCATTGTGCCTGTTTGAGCGCTGGCTGAGTGGACACACATGTCCCTGGGCATCTCTGAGGCAGACACCCATGGTGGCAGTGAGAGGGGACTCCAACAGGCAGATTGCAGCGCCACGAGAGGTTTGCTCCTAACCGTGCCTTTCAGCAACTTGCTAAAGGACTTGACTTTACAATCAATGGCTATACAAGATGAGGATACAGAAGGCCAATCTTATAATTTGCACTTTACTCCAGGGCATTGTGTCGGGTCTGGTGTGTGACCCTTGGTTGAGTGGGGTCACCAGCACCCAGTGGGAGATAGAAAATCACAGAGAGCACTTCTGCTCCATGCCAGCGCATCCTGTGTGGGGTGTGGATGGACAAGTGTCTGCTAGCCCCGGGGGTCACTGTGTGCTCCCCTCTTGCTCCCAAGGACCCCTCTGTCCAAACCAGCTGTGGGCTGTGTCCCTCCCTATATTTTATTACAAGTAGATTGTACTATACTTTGTATATTCAGAGAGATAACCTAAAACATGAGTTAGGGGTTCCCTAGTAGCCTGGGGAAGGAGGATCTGGTATTGCCATTGCTGTGGCTCAGGTCACTGCTGTGGTGCAGATTTGATCCCTGGCCCAGAAACTCATGCTCTCAGGCAGAGCCAAAATAAATAATTTAATTAAATTAAATATGGTTTCCTGACCAATTAAAAAAAGGAGTTCCCACTGTAGCACAGTAGGCTGAGGATCCAGCACTGCTGCAGATGTGGCCCAGTTTGCAGCTGTGGCTCAGGCTTAATCCCTGAGCCAGGAACTTCTGTATGCCGTGGGTGTGCCCAAAAAAAGAAAAATTCATACCCACAATAGCTGGTCTCCTCCTCCCAGTAGTGTAACAAATCATCTGCTTGCCTGACTTTTTAACATACTTATGTATATTATTCAGGCTTCCATAAAGAAGACAGGATCAGCATAAAGTAAAACCTCAGTTACCTGGAATTGAAATAGTAGGACTATATAGAACTACCTTATGACCCAGCAATCCCACTCCTCGGTGTATATTCAGACAAAACTTTCATTTAAAAAGATACACGCACCCCTGAGTTCATTGCAGCACTTTTCACAATAGCCAAGACATGGAAACAACCTAAATGTTCACCAACAGATGAATGGATTAAAAAGATGTGGTATATATACACAATGGAATACTACTCAGCCATAAAGAAAGAATGAAATAAGGCCATTTGCAGCAACATGGATGGAACTAGAGACTCTTATACAAGTGAAGTAAGTCAGAAAGAGAAAGATAAATACTATATGATATCACTTCTATTTGGAATCTAATAAATGGCCACAGAAAAGAAACTCATAGACTTGGAGAACAGACTTGTGGTTGCCAAGGGAGAGGGGGAGGGAGTGGGATGGACTGGGCATTTGGGGTTAGTAGATGCAAACTATTGCATTTGGAGTGGATAAGAAATGAGATCCTGCTATATAGCACAGGGAATTATATCTAGTCACTTGTGATGGAACACGATAGAAGATAATGTAAGAAAAAGAATGTGCCTGTGTGTGTATGTGTATATATATATATATATATATATATATATATATATATACACATATATGTATATATATGACTGGGTCACTTTGCTGTACAGCAGAAATTAACAGAACATTGTAAATCAACTATAATAGAAAAAATAAAGTAGCAGGACCATCATGTAACCATAAATTTCCCTATTGAATTTTTTAGAAGAAACAAATGATGGAAACCTAAAAACTAAAATTCAAACCACCCTTCTATACTGCCTATCTGTATACACGTAGAACAAGTGTACAAAAAACAGATTTCTTCTTGAGAATTTGAAATTGCTGTGATAATGGTTAAGCATCATTCATTATTCTAATATTCAAACATTTTAGTTCAATAAATCCTACTTGAATGTCCAAGACCCTGAATCATCTCAGAAAGACCAGTGTATCGTACTCAGTGAAGGAATTGACATTTTTCAACTGTCTCTCTATTGCTTAGCACTTTCCATGGCTCTCCTTTAGGGCATTTCTCTTTTTCCAACTTAGGTTATAGATATTTGTGTACTATCTTATCCGCCCTAAAGAGTTGACAGCATGTGAGGGCAAGATTAAGGAGCATCACTCATAACCCTCACAGCCTTAAATGAGGTGAGAGGTGAGCAGTGACAGCAAGTTGAAGCTAAATATTCACTCTGTTGTTCTCTCCAATAATAAGAAAGCAAGCGGGGGGAGAAAGGCAGAGGGATGGGGAGCTGGCTAAAAACAGATGGGCAGGCAGACAGGTGAAATGAACAGTGAGAAAGGTAAAAGGTGAGCAGTAAGGAAGTATAGATAAAATAGTTCACAAAGTGTGGTCTCTGGACCAGCAGCATCAGCATCACCTGGAAACTTAGTAGAAATGAAGATTGGGGGGATTACCCATCCCCAAGGTACAGAATCAGAACCTCCAGGAGTTCCCATTGTGGCTTAGCAGTAACAAACCCAGCTGGTGTCCATAAGGATGCTGGTTTGATCCTGGCCTTGCTCAATGGGTTAAGGATCTGGAGTTGTCATGAGCTGTGGTGTAAGTCAGATCTGGTGTTGCTGTGGCTGTGGCATAGGCTGGCAGCTGCTGCTCCAATTCAGCCCCTGGCCTGGGAACTTCCACATGCTGCAGGAGTGGCCCTAAAAAGACACATACACAAAAAACAAAAACAAAAAACAACAACAAAAAAACCTCTCCAGAGATGGAGACCCAGAGGTCTGTAGTCTAACAACCCTTGCAGGTGATTCCGATGCAGCTGAATTTGAGAATTGCTGATACAGACCTTCCTCTCACCCACTTTCTCTGTGAAATCTCTCTCACTCTTCCAAGCCAGGGCTTAACAAACTTCAAGGTGCATGCACATCATGGGGGTCTTATGAAAACTGCAGATGCTGATTGAGCTGGTCTGGGGTGGGCCTTGAGATTCTGCATTTCCAGCAAGCTCCAGGGGAGGCTTGCACTACTATTCAGGTCTAGAACAAAGGTGTACTACAAAGAACCTGACGAGGTCACAGGCAGTTCTTAAGGAGCTTGACAGAGCCCACAGACGAGGAAACAGTGAATTTCCAGCCTCTCTCCCTCCCCAAAGCCCTCCCCGCCTCTTTTTAAATGAATATGTCTCTGGGCAAATCTACTTTATTTACTCAGTTTCCCGAAGTTTTCATATGAAGGGAAGAGAGCTTTTGAGACCACAGACTTAGGATAAAATGGACAAAACAGTGAAAAGGGATTTTATTGTTGAAAAACTTGAACTCAGGGTATCTGTTCCCTTGAAAAAACTCCAGTGAGTTAACTGATTTAGTTACTGCTGGAGGATCTTTAAATATTAAACACTTTCAGTTCACATAATTGCTTACCTGCTATCTGTGAACAAGATGTTACCAGAAGAGAATTTTCTCTGGTGTTGCATGAAACTAACATTTTCAAGCCACCTGAACTATAAAAGTAGGTATTATTGGAGTTCCCTGGTTGCCTAGTGGTTAAGGACCTGGCATTGTCACTGCTGTGATTCAGGTCACTGCTGTGGCACAGGTTCAGTCTCTGGCCCAGAAACTTCCACATGTTGTGGGTATGACCAAAAAAGATGATTTTTGTTAGCTATGCTTTAAACGTAAGAACTCTATTGGTTTTAGATATATTTGAATGTATATCTTCATTTAAGGATCTTGAGTTAGAACACAAACACTGACTTAAGACCCTTACTCTTTTCTCTAGTCATTTACCATGTGATAAATATTTCCCCCTTCACCTCTAACACTGGGGAAAAAAAGTTCCCTGGAGCCCACGTGCCTGTACTCTGGCTATGAAGTTAGCTTAACTCTCAAGGAAAAAGTGCTGTTGTCCTAAGACACGTAGTATACACTGAGACATGCAGTGTGTACTTGACTGAGAAACTGGTCTATGAGGACATTCCTAGACACCCATTTGGACTTGAAAGTTATTAGACTTTTCTCCAATTCTGGTAAGATTCTGGTGAGGAGCTTCCAGAAATTCAAAGAGGGCTCAGATAAGTGTCTTCCTTTTTTATGGATATTTTTTATTACATCCTTCACACTTTGAAGATTAACATGATACTAACGACAAAAATCTAAGAATTTTTTTTATTGAAGGATAGTTAATTTACATGTTGTGTTAGTTTCAAGTGTATAGCAAAGTGAGTTATGTATATATATGTGTATACATATATGTACAAATTCTTTTTCAAATTGTTTTCTCTTCTAATGAGAACCTCTATCTGGAAAAAAATAGTAGAAGCATTCTCTTCCATCATGGTTAGAGGGCTGCTTCTTAAAGGATATCAGAGATGCTTTCTGTTTCTCCTGATGAAAGCCCTTTAATAACCTCACACCACAGTGCTGCTTCCCATAGCTGTTTGCGTTCCAAATTTAGCCAAACTCAGGAATGAACATTCGAAGAAGACACAGATCTTGTCTTCATTCCTGTCTTTTCACTCCATTTCTAAAGCTGCAAATCTTGGGAAGTGGAATAGGTAAAAAAGAACAAGTTCTGGGAGTTCCCTGGTGGTTCAGGGGGGTAAAGATCCAGTGACATCACTGCTATGGCCTGGCTTCTGTCCCTGGTCTGGGAACTTCCGCATGCTGTGTGGCAGATCCCTCCTCCCACCAAAAAAGAACAAGTTCTGATTTCTTCAGTTGCTTCTTAAGCTGCGTGCATTACAGGTTCGTGCAAATGCCCTGGTTTAAAAAAACAAATGATGGTTTGATTTTGTAAAAGAGAGAACTGCATTTTGGTCCCAGTACTAAATATCCTCCTGGGATAGAGAATTCATTTTTATGACAGAGATCGTGTCCTACACTCAAATATGCTCATTAACTAAAACAGCCAATAAAAATATTACTCAGAAGGAATAGTGATAAGTTGTTATCTATATATTCCTAGAGAGGGCTGTGTTTTGACTGCATATCTCTACTAGAAAAATGTCTTAAACGAGCACCCAGGGAAGAAGGTATTTTGAGAAAAGGAGCTTTCCTGTCTTGAATCAACCTTGTCAGGAAGTCTCAGCTAGGTAGGACAGCAACTTTCCTGTGCAAGATCAGATGAAAATTCATGCTCTTTTTTTTCTTTTTCTTTTTTTTTTTTTTTTTTTTTTTTTTTGCTTTTTGGGGCCACAAGCATGGCATATGGAAGTTCCCAGGCTAGGGGTCAAATTGGAGCTACAGCTGCTGGCCTACACCACAGCCACAGCAACGCCAGATCCAAGCCACATCTGCGACCTACACCACAGCTCTCAGCAATGCCGGATCCTTAACCTACTGAGTGAGGTCAGGTCTCGAACCTGTTGCCTCATGGTTCCTAGTCAGTTTCGTTTCCACTGCGCCATGACGGGAACTCCTGAAAATTCATGCTTTTAATAATCAAAGTATGTTAAGAAAAGAACTTTACAAATAAACTAGTCAAGACTCTACATTTTGTAAAAGAGAAGAATATTTGTATTATAAGTTAATCACTAAAGGGATGTTGCCTATAAACTCCAATTATACATAATGACCCATCTCTGGGAACTCTGCCTCCCAGGTAATGAAATTAAGCTAAAATACCTTTGTTTAGCTCACAGGAAACATTATGACCAAGCCTACCTGTGAATAGCTGCAGGGAGGAAGAAGTTGACACATCCTCTCCAGAGGCTGATCAGAACCAGGAAATGTTTGACTTAAACCCCTCCACTTTCAGTATGAAAGAAGCCTGACTTCTAACTCAGGCAGGACAGCTCTTTGGGACACAAGTTCACCATCTTCTCAGTCTGCCAGCTTTCCTAATAAAGTCATTATTCCTTGCCCCAACAACTCGTTTCTCAATTTATTGACCTGTCATGCTGTGAGCAGTACAAGCTTGGCTCAGTAACAGTTTTAGAAGGAGACCCAAAGGGCACAGAGACTCATCCAAGAGCTCCTGGCCGATCAGGACACAGGCAAGGCTAGAAGTCACATCTGCTAGTTCCCAGACCAGTGCCATTTCCAGGACACCATCTGACTTAAATTTCCGTGTCCTTATGAACTGACCCATCGTTAGCTGCTATTTCAGCTCCTTTTCAGACCCTTGAAAGAATTGCACAGATGCTAGCAATGCTTCTATTAAGCTGCAGCTGGAAGGGCTGGGAAGTATCTAATTTCTAGCCAGCCTGAGTAATGGCATTATAGATAGAGGCTCATAATGTTAGCACCCAAGACTGCAGGCTCCCTTGATTAAATGGCAGCATGGATCCCTTTACATTCTTGTTAGTTTGATAATTAGATGGGATTTCCAGCTCATCTTTGACCTGACACTTGTATTTCATTTTTAAAGTGAGTTAGGGAGTGAGTAATTCATTGTAGTTTTGCAGAACAAACTATACCTCTAGCTCGTTAAAATGTGTTTCAAGTTTAATAAAATCATTCCCCATGCAGTAATAAACCTAGTTAAGTGTCCAGCACATCATGCATGCTTTTAACAGCTTGTTTGCTTTTCAAAGATGTGAAGCAAGACAAATTATGAATAAGAAAGATGCAATACTGCCTTAGAGTTGCAGTTTTAAATTTTTTTGCCATTTCCAATAGAACTCTCTTATCGTCTGCATTTCTAAGATATAAAACTCTAGTCTATATGGTGGTAGTTTTTAAAATAGTTCCTTCTCATTTCCTAATCTGAGTAAATACACAACATTTGCAAGAAGTTAAATAGCCTTAATTCCTCAATGCTCAAATACATTAGATGTTGAAAAAAAAGAAAAAATACGAGTAGTTTTGGAAGAAAATATTTCAGAAAAAAAGGCAACCAAAGAAGGAAAAAATTATTGTATAAATCATGAATGTATATATCAAACATTAAAGTGTTTACACTTAATTTCTTACTAATTTGGCATCTGTGCTCAAATTACTTGTCAAGGTAGATAAACTAGAGCTGGAACATAGAAACTAATGTTACCCTTAATTGGAAATTATTTAAATATATTTTTATATTATATAATATAGTGCTATTTATATTTCATTTATATAATTTACATAGATACTTTTACCTTATTTCATATATATGTATGTATGTGTGTGTGCGCGTGTGTGTATGTGTATATGTGTACACATATATGATCAGAGCTCTGCCTTGGCCAGTGTCCCACAAGAGGCAATGTTTACTCTTTCTTGGGGACGATATTAGTAAATCATGAAGACTTTTTGATTCCTTTCCCATTTGCATTGCCAGTTTTTTACTTTAATTCAAATCAACAACGTTTATGAGCCAGAAGGCAGCACGTCATACTTGTGGAGAAATGTCCAAGACAGCTGCTGGTCATGAAGCAATATACCAACATTGTCATAAGCCTGTATCCTTCTGAGGGACTGTCTGTCCCACTCTTTCTCTCTGCCTTCCCTCTTCCACAGGTCCATGCAGTATCTCTTGGTCTTCCTCCTGCTTGACGAGAAAGCTCTGGCCAGACCTTCTTTTTACTCTAGTAGAGTGTAGGGGACTTTTTCTTAACATTTGACCCACATCATCTACCTTTGTCTTCCTCCGTGAGTACAACTTGTGGGCTGAATATTGGCTTCCAAAGTCTTTTCTAAAGCGAAAACATGCTAATGTGAAAGTGCAGCAAGTCACCTTTGCTGAGGACCTGGGCTCAGCTCCCTCTTCTAAATCCCATGAGATATCACAAACAACCACCTGGAGTGGATCCATGGCTATGGGCTTCAGCTCTCCCCCTGATTTGGATCAGAGCCCTGCCTTGGCCAGTGTCCCATGATCCTACAGAAGAGCAATTCTTCTCTGAGGTGTTTCTCTTGATTTTTCCCAGGGCTACCTCTGTACATCTCTCAGATCACTACTTTCCAAGTCTAAAGACATCATGAGAGAGGAGTTCCCATTGTGGCTCAGTGAGTTAAGGATCTGGTGCTGCCACAAGCTGTGGAGTAGTTAGCGGGTGCAGTTCAGATCCAGTGTTACTGTGGCTGTGGTGTTGGCCACAACTGCAGCTCTGATTTGACCCCTGGCCTGAGAACTTCCATATGCCACAGATGCTGCCATAAAAAGGAAAAAAAAAAAAAAAGACACCATCGAATAGTCTGTCTTTTTTTTTCCCTTTTTGTCTTTTTAGGGCCTCGCCCGCAGCATATGGAGGTTCCCAGGCAAGGGGTCTAATCGGAGCTGCAGCCTCCAGCCTACGCCACAGCCACAGTAATGCAGGATCCAAGCCACAGCCACAGCCACAGCCACGCGAGATCCAAGCCACATCTGCAGCTTACACCACAGCTCACAACAATGCCGGATTTTTAACCCACTGAGCGAGGCCAGGGATCAAACCTGCAACCTTATGGTTCCTAGTCAGATTTGTTAACCACTGAGCAATGACAGGAAGTCCCAAAGAGTCTCTTAATTCAGCCTGTTGATCTTCTTTCCTCTATGTTGTCTCAGAGGTGGAGGGATCAGTGGAGGGATCATGCCTTAGTCTTTTGGCCCACACCTTTTTAAATGAGGATATGTAGTTATACTCCTCTCTCTGTTTTGTGGCTGCTGTAAATAATTACTTTATTTTTTTTATTCGTTATGTTATAGGAGGCAGATCCTATGATCCAGCTTCACACAGTGATCATTTCCCCATATCATCTCAAAAATCACCTAAGTTTCTCTATAAAAAAAGCACCACGCAGATTTTGAAAAGTTTAAATGGAGATTAAAACTTCCATGCCAAATATCTAATTTTATTTTTGATTTTAGCATTGTAAGAGAATATATTTTTTGAAAAAAATTTAATATGGAAAAGCATTGTAAAAAATGCATTCATTCTCATATCATTTGGTGTGTTTTCTTTTAATATTCTGGTTACTGTTGTACAGCTTTTAAAAATTGGATTTATACTGCATATATCGCTTTTTATTTTATTGTTTGCTTTGCCTCTAACAGTATACTATAAGAATTTAACGGAGCCTTAAATATTTTGGGGAAAAAATGATTTTAGTCATTTGGAAGCATGCAAATGTATTTAAATAATCCCCAATTAGTGGGCATTTATGCTATTTATAATTTTTCTTAACATTAATGCTGGGATAAACATCATTCTATATAAATCATTGGGAGTATTTCCTTTAAAATATGTTATTAATCATTATAAACCTTGATTATTATACAGTGCTATAAAAATGACAAAGAGAAACCCTGCACCAGGTTACTTCTTGGGCCATAAAATTTTGAATAAATTTACATATATGTCTCTTAGTGTTTGTTCCTCATAAATTTAAGTTCTTAAATCATGTAAATTCTGCTGGATTATTTGATGAAAGCAACTAAAGTATTTCTTAAGTTGTTTTGTCATTGTTTTCAAAAAGTATCACTTTTACTACACAAACTGCCCTTTGGCTTTTTATGCAGAGTTCAGGGTAGCATAGTGATTCAGTGCACAAACTCTGGGGTCAGAATGACCTGGGATCTATTCCCAAGGTCTCTATGTCTTTGTGGAATCTGATGCCCCCTCCACACCTCCCTCTTCATATCCTTCTTTCATTATGTTCCAATGACTGACTGACTTCTGTCCCTCAAGCAGGCCAAGATCATGTCCACCTTGGCCCCTGACTCCCTCAGACATCACACTCTTCCCCCAGTCTACTCATGGCTGACCCTGTCTCCTTCAAGGGTTCAGATAATTATCCTCCCCTGGAGTCATTCTCTATTCCATTATTCTGCTTTATTTTCTCCATAGTGCTTCTCATAACTTAAAAGTGTCTTAATAATAGCTCTAAAAACAGTCATAATAAAATAATGGCTCTGACTGATGGTTTTTATTAGCTTACCGCAGCACCCACAATTCCCTTCTACCCTCCTACAGCCCTGATGCCTTTCTGCTGTGAGAGGGGCTGCCCTCTTGTGGACTTTTAGGATACTGCTACTAAAGGCACAAAGTGGTTTCATTTTTTGCAACCACTGGCTTGTTGTTTTGTGGTGGCCTTGGTTGGGGGTCGGGGGGCAGGGCTCGTCCTCAAATGTCAAATACCTGAGACTTACTGATTTTCAGGTGGCAGAGTAATACATTTCTAATCTACCTGATATAAGAATAACTTAAAATGTTCAGCAACCTTGGTGTATTATGACAGTTACTGTTCAATCAGTGTTTTCTCAGGACCAACCTTTGTGCTAAGGAATTTACATATATTATCTCATTTAGAATAAGCACTGTCAGCTGAGAAAACAAGGCAATAACGTGAGAAACATAAAGACAGCTTTCCCAAGCTTTGGCATAAAGCTGGTTTTCTATGTCCAAGCTTTGTCTGCAACTTTTTCTGCAAAAAAATGACACGGTGGAGAAACAGTTACGTTGTCCCATACCAGAGGGGCCTGAGTTCTTGATTCAACTCTGATGCTGATTTCTCTGTGTCACATTGAGATTTGTTTCCCTACTCCAGACCTCAGGTTCCGCAAATGTAAAATGAGGCGGAGGGTCCTTTCAGGTGGAAGACGCTTTCAGCAATTGTGCTTAGCGCGTGCCACAGGGGGACAAAATGTCATTTCTTCATCCTTCCCAGGCATGGTGGATCCAGAATCCTAAGACTAAGAGCATTATTGGTGTGTTTATTACATGCCCAGTTAACTGTCAGTTAACACCTGAAAATTCTTATTTTACCACAAAGTTACTTCTTTAAAGCTTCTAGAGGTAGTCCTTATCTTAGGAAGGAGAGCTGTGTTTCTGAATGTAATTAACTTTGTATTAATATAATTATGCATGATTACGTTTCATCCAACAAAAGCTATTCTGTCAACATACATTGAGTAACCCACCCTGTGCTGGCATGAAGGAAACATCAACAAAAGAGATAGCGGTAACCCAGTCCTTATGAAATCTTCTATCTAATGTGTCTTGATATCATTCCCAGTGCCATCTTAAAAATAATTGGGGGTAAAATGCCAAAAGTTAAAAGCTGGTTCAATCCCTGGCCCAGTAACTTCCTCATGCCTTGGACACAGCCAAAAAAGGAAAAAAAGCTGGGAAATTGGATATATTAGTTATATAATGCATAATGATGGTGTCATAATATACATTTTGAAGCATCTGCTTTGGGATATGACAAATTTCTTTTCAACCTCTTATTAGCTGTGTGGTCTTGAACAAGCCACCTTACCTCTCTATGCATCTGAGATTATCCTTAATCATCAGAGGTAATACTCTCTAATTTGCAGGGATTTTGTAAGGATTAAATAAGATAATGTGTATGTACAAAGAGCCTGGCATATACACTCAATACATGGCAGCTGTTGAGTGAAAAAGAACAAACAAACAAACAAACAAAAAGAAACAGAGAAAAGAAACTTGAAAGCAGTCCAGGAGGCAAGCTGGGATCGGCAGGATGCCGAAAATGGAAAAGTTGCTTAATATTGTATGAAAATGACTGGAAGTCATGAAAAAGCTGAAAAGTAATATCTTCTGTTAGGTTTGAAACTAAAAATGGAATGCTTTGCCCTCTGTATCGTAGTGCTCTCCACTGTCTTTCTGTTCTGGGCCCAGACTCTCTAAAAGAGACAAGTTCAGTTTTAACCCACCATCTAAATTGGCTGAAACAAGATTTGCAAGAACTACATTCTACAAATAAATATGTCAAGTAACTGCTATGTGCCTAGCACTGTTTGAGACACTGGAGATAGAGCGGTGAACAAAATAGAGGGAAAAACCCCTATCTTCATGGTGTTTACAATCTAGTGGGGGAGAACTAGGCAATAAATAACACAAAGAAAAAATCGTTTTTCCAGAAAGAGCGTGTTCAAAGGGCCTGAGGCAGAAGCAAGCCTCTTGTTAGAGGAAGAGCAAGGAAGTCGGCTGGACTGGAGTGAGGTGAGTGAGGAAGAGCATCAGGCAGTGAAACAGAGGTCGGGGGGGCTTTCATTTTTATCCAGAGTATGGCAGGACACCATTGCAGTGTTTATGCAGAGGGATAAAATGAACTGACACACAATTCAAGCAACAGGTCAACCAATGCATGTTTTTTTTGTTTTTTTTTTGTTGTTGTTGTGTGTGTGTGTGTGTGTGTGTGTGTGTGAACTTAGTTTTTATTTTTTTATTTTTTTTTATTTTTTTATTTTCCCACTGTACAGCAAGGGGGTCAGGTTATCCTTACATGTATACATTACAATTACATTTTTTCCCCCACCCTTTCTTCTGTTGCAACATGAGTATCTAGACAAAGTTCTCAATGCTATTCAGCAGGATCTCCTTGTAAATCTATTCTAACTTGTGTCTGATAAGCCCAAGCTCCCGATCCCTCCCACTCCCTCCCCCTCCCCCTCCCATCAGGCAGCCACAAGTCTCTTCTCCAAGTCCATGATTTTCTTTTCTAAGGAGATGTTCATTTGTGCTGGATATTAGATTCCAGTTATGAGTGATATCATATGGTATTTGTCTTTGTCTTTCTGGCTCATTTCACTCAGCATGAGATTCTCTAGCTCCATCCATGTTGCTGCAAATGGCATTGTGGCATTCTTTTTTATGGCTGAGGAGTATTCCATTGTGTATATATACCACTTCTTCCGAATCCAATCATCTGTCGATGGACATTTGGGTTGTTTCCATGTCCTGGCTATTGTGAAGAGTGCTGCAATGATCATGCGGGTGCACGTGTCTCTTTAAGTAGAGTTTTGTCCGGATAGATGCCCAAGAGTGGGATTGCGGGGTCATATGGAAGTTCTATGGATAGATTTCTAAGGTATCTCCAAACTGTTCTCCATAGTGGCTGTACCAGTTTACATTCCCACCAACAGTGCAGGAGGGTTCCCTTTTCTCCACAGCCCCTCCAGCACTTGTTCTTTGTGGATTTATTAATGATGGCCATTCTGACTGGTGTGAGGTGATATCTCATGGTAGTTTTGATTTGTATTTCTCTTATAATCAGCGATGTTGAGCATTTTTTCATGTGTTTGTTGGCCATCTATATATCTTCTTTGGAGAACAGTCTATTCAGGTCTTTTGCCCATTTTTCCATTGATTGATTGGCTTTTTTGCTGTTGGGTTGTATAAGTTGTTTCTATATTCTAGAGATTAAGCCCTTGTCGGTTGCATCATTTGAAACTGTCTTCTGCCATTCTGTAAGTTGTCTTTTTGTTTTCTTTTGGGTTTCCTTTGCTGTGCAAAAGCTTTTCAGTTGGATGAGGTCCCATGGGTTTATTTTTGCTCTAATTTCTATTGCTTTGGGAGACTGACCTGAGAAAATATTCATGATGTTGATGTCAGAGAGTGTTTTGCCTATGTTTTCTTCTAGGAGTTGGATGGTGTCCTGTCTTATATTTAAGTCTTTCAGCCATTTGGAGTTTATTTTTGTGCATGGTGTGAGGGTGTGTTCTAGTCTCATTGCTTTGCATGCAGCTGTCCAGGTTTCCCAGCAATGCTTGCTGAATAGACTTTCTTTTTCCCATTTGATGTTCTTGCCTCCCTTGTCAAAGAGTAATTGACCATAGGTGTCAGGGTTTATTTCCGGGTTCTCTATTCTGTTCCATTGGTCTGTCTGTCTGTTTTGATACCAGTACCACACTGTTTTGATGACTGTGGCTTTGTAGTATTTCTTGAAGTCTGGGAGAGTGATGCCTCCTGCTTGGTTTTTGTTTCTCAGGATTGCTTTGGCGATTCTGGGTCTTTTGTGGTTCCATATAAATGTTTGGATTGTTTGTTCTAGTTCTGTGAAAAATGTCCTGGGTAATTTGATAGGGATTGCATTGAATCTGTAGATTGCTTTGGGTAGTATGGCCATTTTTACAATCCAATGCATGTTTTAAAAGGATCACCTCCAGCTGCATGTTGAGGTTAAAATGTTGGAAGCAAGGGAGTTCCCGCTGTGGCATGACAGGATCCTCAGCATCTTTCGAGCACTAGGATTCAGATTCTGTCCCTGGCCTGGCACTGTGGGTTAAGGATCTAGCATTGCCGCAGTTGCAGCTTAGGTCGTGACTGTGGCGTGGATCTGATCCCTGGTCTGGGAACTTCATATGCCGCAGGGCAGCCAAAAATGAAAAAAAAAAAATGTTGGAAGCAGGGAGGAAAGCAGGCAAACCAAGCTGTTGTAATCAGGTTAGAGGTGATGACAGTAATGATCAAGGTGGGAAGGACATTTTGAGTCTGAATCATTTAGAAACATTATTTTTCGTGAGGAGGAAGATCACAGGGAGAACAAGTGTGTTTGAGTTTTTCAAGGAGGGGAAGGTCTCGATCTAGTTTTAGACATGTCAACTTTAGTATGTCCATTAAGGCAAACAATTAAATTTCCAGGGAGAGGTCTGGGCTGTAGATACATGCTTAGGGATGGTACCTAAAGCCAGGAGACAGAAAGAGATCAGCAAGGGAGTGAGTAAAGATAAAGAACAGAAGATGTCCAAGGAGTGAATCTTGGAGCATCTCAACAGATAGATGAAAAAGAGCCAGAAAAGACTGAAAAAGAGTGGCCAGTGATTTGTGAGAAAAATCAGGAAAACGTTGTATCCTGGAGGACAACAGAAGAAAGAGCTTCAAGGAAATGTACAAATCAGCTGTGTCAAACACTGCTTCTAAATCTAGCAGAATGAGGGAGTTCCCATCATGGCTCAGTGGTAACGAACCTGACTAGTATCCATGAGGATGTGGGTTTGATCCCTGGCCTCGCTCACTGGATTAAGGATCCAGCGTTGCCGTGAGCTGTGGTGTAAGTCACAGATGCAGCTTGATCTGCCGTGCCTGTGGCTGTGACTGGCAGCTGTAGCTCCAATTCGACCCCTAGCCTGAGAACTTCCATAAGCCGTGGGTGCACCCCCCCAAAATAAATAAATAAATAAATCCAACAGAATGAGGCCCACGTGTTGGCCATAGGATTCAGCCATGTGGGGAACATGGGCAGTGCTGGCTTGACTGGGGAAATATGTGTGAGTGGTGGGGCCCAGGCTGATTGGAGAGGAAGAGGGGGAGGAATTGGAATCAGGGGGTGAGCACAACTCCTCTGCTCTAAAGGGGAGCAGACAAATTGAGCCCAAGAAGAAAGTGGGGTCAGAGAGAGATATTTATCCAAGAAATAATACGTGGGTTGGTCAGTAAGTTGGTTCAATAAATAAGGACAAGTGATGAAGGCAGAAGTAAAGGGGAGAATTGATGGAGCTGTGTTCCTGAGTGGGAGGGCTAGGGGTGGAGTTCACAAGTGGAGAGGTTGACCTTAGCTAGGACGGTAGATCACCTGTTGCAGCAGTTCTCAAAGTGTGGGCCGGGACCACTCGCATCACCATCATTATGAGGAGTGCAGATTCTCAGGCCCTGCCCCAGATCTCCTGCTGCAGAAACGCTGAGGTTGGGACTTATGTAGCACAGGTACTCATATGGTCCTGGGAGTGTGGGAAACCCTTTTCTGGCTGCCTGTATTTTCTCAGGGAAATAAGAAGGACATTAGCCAGGAATGAGGATTAGGGAGAAGCTGCAGGAGATTTGAAGAGAAAGGAGATGTTTGAAGTAGTTACCCAGGAGGAGAGGCAGCTTTGTGATCTAGCAGATACAGGGAAAGTGCCTAAGAACATCAAGTGCCTGCCTGGGGGTCATGATCACATGTCCACACGGAGGCAGTCCACTTGTGTCCTTTTCTCCAGCCCTGTCCAGCTGGAGTTGACAAGACAAAAGAGCACTGAATCCACAGGAGGAATAAATGAAGAAAATGACTAATACCTTATAAATAAGAGCTTTATAGGTAAACATTGCTTTCCAGCTCAGAAACTATACATTTCCTAAAGACCAATTTACCTCTTACGCTTAAGGTTCAAGGTCCAGCTTGGATGGCTGCCCTGTTTGCTTTTTGGTGGGAGAGTCATGTCTGCAGTCTTGCCATGCCACCACCACAGTTTACAAGTCCCAGGCGGTGCATCTGACAAAGGGTGCTGAACTGATCAGATGGCACACCAGTCAGAGCAGAAGCATGCACCCACAGAGTGCCCAGAAAGCTGTTTCTTCATTTCCTCCCTACCCACCATCTTTTCCAATTTGGACAAAATTATTATTTAAGCAAAAACTTGCCAGTCATACAAGACCCCATATGGTATGATTGGATTGATAAGAAATGTCCAGAATAGGCAAATCTATAGACAGGAAGTAGGTTAGTGATTAGCGCAAGAGTAATGCAGGGTAGAGGGTGATAGCTAAGGGTCTCTTGAAGTGATGAAAGTGTTCTAAAAGTGACAGCACATATATCTGTGAATTTACCGTAATCCATTGAATTTTACACTTTATATGAGTAAATTGTATGGTATGTGAATTATATCTCAAACTTGAACACCCACACATTTCATTGCTCATCCCTATAGATGAAAATCAAGGACTTGTTACTGAAAGCAAATCATTTAAATATAATACTGAATTCTTTTACATCTATACTTATTTTTTATCGTTATTATTGTTTAATGGCCACACCTGCGGCATACGGAAATTCCCAGGCTAGGGGTCTGTATTGGAGCTGTAGCTGCCAGCCTACGCCACAACCACAGCCACACCAGATCTGAGCCATATCTGCAACCTATGCAGCAGCTTTCAGCCATGCCTGATCCTTAACCCACTGAGAGAGGCCACGGGTTGAACCTGCATCCTCATAGAAACAATGTCAGGTCCTTAACCCGCTGAGCCACAATGGGAACTCCTGCACCTATCTTTAAATACATAGAAGAACTTCCATCAAATGCTGAGGGCCATCTAATATATTAAAAAACAAACAAACAAAAAACTTAGGAGTTTCTATCATGGCTCAATGGTTAACAATCCCAACTAGTATCCATGAGGATGCAGGTTCGATCCCTGGCCTTGCTCAGTGGGTTAAGGATCTGGCATTGCTGCGAGCCATGATGTAGGTCACAGATGCAGCTCACATCCCACGGTGCTGTTGCTGTGGCTATGGCATAGGCCGGCAGTTACAGCTCCAATTTGACCCCTAGCCTAGGAAACTCCATGTGCCGTAGATTCGGCCCTAAAAAGACAGAAAAAAAAAAAAAAAAACTTATAGTGTCTGGAATAACTTCCAGGAGTTAAGCATTTCATTCCTTTAAAAAAAAAAAAAAAAGCCAGTTCCTGCTCTGTGGTGCTCCATTGTGAAAAACTTGGATGAAAAGCTGCTGTTACTTCTACTTTTCAAAACTAGATCCTCTCTGACCTAGCTGATTGATCAAGACAAATGCTCCCAGAAGTCTGAAGGTGATCCATTCCTGCTTTTGTCCAAGCACATGCTGTTGAGAACAAATTCATTTCTGCTTCCATCAGCTTCAGGGCAGAACACTAATTGTGTCCTTTGTTTCACTTTTGCATTCGATTTTTTGCTCCAAGTTTAGGGAGCCACACTCCTTTTCATGCCTTCATTAAAATGTGCAACTTGTTCCTAGTTTTTTTAGGTATTTTAAATATTTTTAATTTTATTTTTTTATTAGGGTACTGTTGATTTACAGTGTTGTGCCCATTTCTGCTGTACAGCATAGTGACCCGGTCGTACATATATCTGCATTCCTCCTCTCATACTATTTTCCATCGTGTTCTTCCCTAAGAGATTGGACATAATTCCCTGTACTGTACAGCAGGACCCCATTGCTTATCCATTCCAAATGCAACAGCTTGCATCTACCAACTTCAAACTCCTTGTTCATCCCACTTCCTCCTCTTCCCCTTGGCAACCACAAGTCTGCTCTCTATGTCTGTGATCTCTTTCTGTTTTGTAGATAGGATCATTTGTGCCATAGTTTAGATTCTACATGTAAGTAAGATATTTGTCTTTCTCTTTCTGCCTTACTTCACTTAGTATAAGAATCTTTAGTTGCATCCATGTTGCAGCAAATGGCATTGTTTTGTTTTTTCTGGCTGAGTAGTATTCCATTGTGTATGTGTACCACATCTTCTTAATCCGTTCATCTGTCGATGGACATTTAGGTTGTTTCCATGTGCTGGCTGCTATGAATAGTGCTGTGATGAACATAGGAGTGCATGTTCTTTTTGAACGAAAATTTTGTCTAGGTATATGCCCAGGAGTAGGATTGCTGGACCACTGGTGGGAATGTAAATTGGTACAACCACTATGGAAAACAGTATGGAGTTTCCTCAGAAAACTAAATATAGAACTTGTCCCTGTTTTAAACCATGCTGGCATTTACTTATCTCTTGCTCCCAGTGATTTAAAGTGACACCTCAATTATCTATCTCAGTCAATTTGTCTTTGAGTAAAAGAGTCCCAAGACCATGCAGTCTTGTCTTCCAGGATCCCAAATGAACCTCTGAGGACTTGGTGGCTGTTTATGGAGAAGTCACTGGACACTCACTGAGCAGCATGGGACTCTGCAGTCAGAGCAAGAAGGATGCATCAGGAGGCCAAGTTAGCTTTTCAGCCAGTGGCTCTTGACCTTGGGCAAGTCACTCCATTCTCCACTTCCACCTCTAAAAATGAGGAGCTGAATCAAGTGACCTGTGGTGTTCTTTCCAACAACAATCTTAAGAAAAGCCATGAACTTCTGGGGAGGTGGAAAACTGTGGCCCCAGAGTCCAGATGAGTTGGTTGGAATTCTGCCTTGCTGCTTGCTTGTGACCACATTCTGGTTCTTCAGGCTCTCCACACCTGGTACTTCCCAGCTCTCACCTGTTGCCTAGATACCATAAGTTACTGTCTCACAGGGCCTGCGATGGGGTCAAGGCTATCAGTATTTACAGCCAGAATGTGTCTGTGCTCAATCAACACAAAACAAAAAAGGTGGCCTCAAACCCACTGTCAGTCTCCCTGGGAAGCGAGGCTGGTACATACAAGATTATTAACCACACGGTACTAACTATAAAGTAACAGTCCAGAAAAGGGCTAGATGACGCCATGGAGTTTCAGGCAGCCAAGTTTAGGGCTAGGACTGTTGGTTGGGAGAAATCATAAGTGAATTGCTCCTTGTCTGTTTCTTTCCTTTCTCCCCTCTGACTCTCCCAAGTTTATTTTGCTTTGGAAACCAGGATTCCCCAGAGGAGCTGACCAAGGGCAGACCCACAGCCTCTTCCTGTCTCTGAATCTCTGAGCCTCAGCCTGGGGGGTCCTGTTGGCCCTGCAGCATTGCCAGCATTTCTGGGTGCCCTTTTTAAGTCCTTCCCCTGCCCCCACATGATCTCTAGGCTTCGTGCTGCTTCTGAGCCTCCTGATTTTGCCCTTCTTTCCCTCCTTCTCTGCTCTGTTCAGAGGGATACCTCTCCAACCCTTTTGTACATAAAGCCACAGAAACAGGAGGGTTTGATTTCTGCACGGCTTGGACCTTAATCCCTAGAGGTCTAGAACCACTAGAGACCATGGCTCTTCACACAGTCCATGTTTGGAGGTGTTGCTTAGGTCTGAGGGGCTGAACCATGGAACTGACTTCTACCCAAAGATGGATTTAGTTGCAGGGATACAAGTGCTGGGCTCCTCAGAGTGTAACTGCAGGAGTCTGCTGCACTTGTACACCTGGGGCACATCCACTTGCTCTGTTAGCGTGTTTAAAGCATCATATAACTCGTCGCATGCAAAGTGCTTCATTCTCCTCAGACCAATTAGGAGGACTGAACATTCCCTAAAAAGCAAACTGGAATCACATGGTTTATATCAGGGGGCAAATGCCGACCCAAGGGCCAAATCCAATGCCACTTTCTGCAAACATTTCTCTGGGCTGTGCTCATTCACTCATGCATTGTCCACCCACAGCTGCTTTCACAACTGCATGGCATGGTTCCATCCAGGCTGAGACATGCCTTAGTCCCACTTCCTCAGTGGCCTCCATGGTCCATATTGGAGAGCTCTCTGAGCAATACTGTTTTCATTTGGATTTTTCCCCTCCCACCTCCCTCCTCTGCCAGCACCAGGCTTTTTCACTCCACCTTTGGGCCAGGCTCCTTCTTCCCCCTCCCCCTGGGCACAGAGCCTGGGCTCATTCTACCCTTATTCTTGAGTACCCTTCTCTCCCGTTCCAGCTGGCCAACTCCTACTCCTGTTTTGATTTCATCCCCATGGGCACTTCTAGGAATCTAACAACCCCCCACCACCACTTCTCAGCCTTCCTTAAGTCAAAATCTGCATTTTAATCTTTCCCTTATATTATATGATGTAGCCTAGATGTAGTTTTACATCGAATTAATAATAGCTAGCTCTCATTTTACACTGAATTGTATGATTGACTTGACATCTCTTCTCTCCCCAAAGACAGTGAGCACCTGAAAGACAGATACTATTTTTGTTTGCCTAGCATAGTGGTTGGTCAATAGTAGGTGCTCAATATATATTTCATGGAAGAAATGGATAGAGGGAGGACAAGGGCAGGAGAGAGGGAAGAAAGGGTGGATGGACAGATAACAGTTGTAGCATGTTCAATCTAAGATGCTTTAGCATAGGCACTAGACTGATGGGTTGAACACTGCAAATTTTCCATTAACAAAAAGTGAGGGAAACATAGGCATTTGACGATGGGATTGCTGAAGTCAATACCTTGGCCATCACCATGCTGTTTTTACATTCATCCCAGGGACACTCTATTTTTATGAGAATGTAATAATAACAAGTGTGGTGTGTGTTTCTTAACTACCACAAATATTTCTCAAATGCAAACTTGTGGCTTCTGATTCATCCATGTTGTGAGGGAGGAAAAATCCAAGCTGTCACAGGCATATGAAAAGTCCTGCATTCTTCTTCACGGCACTTCTACATGACTAATGTCATCAAACGACCACAGAAACTAAGGCATCGGTCACAGGAAAATAAAAATGGTGTTGTCCTGGTTGTATTTGTCACAAAGCCTTGGTGTGGGTGGATATGCATTTGCATGCTAAGGATCCCTAGAATGAACGGCCTTATAGGATTCAATCATGTTCAAGGAATCGAGCCCTTACTTAAAAAAAAAAAAAAAAGACAGCACCCTATAACAATCAACTGACTCCAAAGTATTGAGTCTTTTACTAAATGCCTAGGAAACTAGGATGCTTGGGTTGACCCCTAACACATTTAAGTGCATTCTCTTCAACAGTTATCTTAGAAAGAATAGAAGAAAGTATTTTCATTTGAGTGACATTGCCCTTACTCTAAGTATTTGTAACTCCTCTTTGGGACTCCCTTCAAGGCCAAGAGTCTATTATTAAACAGATGCTTAGTCTTTGAGGGTAAATTTGATTTTTTGAAAACCCAGTGTTATGAAGAATCAAATCTGGTGAATAAAATGAGGCATCAAGCTAAGTAATAATATTTTGTCCGAAAATGAGATTTAAGTCCAAATGATGCTGGTTTTTTCCTTTTCTTTTCTTTTTTTTTTCTTTTTCTTTTATTTTAGGCCACACCTATGGCATATGGAAGTTCCTAGCTAGGGGTCGCATTGGAGCTGCAGCTGCCCTCCTATGCCACAGACACAGCAATGCCAGATGGCAGCCACATCTGAGACCTCCCTACACCACATTCATGGCAACACCAGATCTTCACTCACTGAGCTAAGCCAGAGCTGGAACCCATGTCCTAATGGATATTAGTCAGGTTCGTAACCCACTGAGCCACAACGGGAACTGTGGATACAGGTTTTCTTATGTGGTGAGAAAAAAGGCTCTTAAGAGCCAACTGGTTTTCTGTGAGAAGTTCCAGAAATATTTCGAGAAATGGAAAACATTCATAGCTTCATCAGATGACAACGCTTACAAGTTTCATATGTTTGTTTTAAAACTCAAATCTCATTTCTTTAGAGATTTTGAACTGGCCATCCCCCAGGGCCAGTCTTGGCCAGCAAGATGTATTTTATTTGGATAACACAGAGGTTTATACAAAAATGGAGTCAGGATTTTACAAGGAGATTTCAAGTACAAATTTTTATTTCTGGTGTCCTCTGAAGATCTGGCAAAACTGTTCCCACAGCCCCACGTGATAGTCTTCTGATGGAGGGACCTGCCTGCTGCCTCCTTTATAAAGGAAGAGCCAGACCTGGCCCTCACTGCCATCATCACCCAGCTGATGTCACTATTCACAACTGAACTCCTCCCCCCTTGGCTGTCTGTTATTCTGTATGATGTTTCGTGACATTTGTTGCCATGCGGAAGTTCCTGAGCCAGGGACCAGAACCATACCACAGCAGTGACCTGAGCCACAGCAGTGACAATGCCAGATCTCTAACTCATTGAGCCACCAGTGAGCTCCCTGTGTGACTTTTGTTGAATTGTCTGTACCACCCCTCTCGTTTGAAAGCTCACCACTGCAGAGACTTTTTCCTGTGTTTGTTCACAGCTCTGTCCCCAGTACCTGGGGAATAGCTGGCACTACTGCCTACCTGCTGAATGAGTGAATGAATGACTGTATAACCCCTGTGGGCAGTTGAGTTTACAACCCTTTCCCCAGAGTCTTATGTAGTAGAAAGGAAGACCGATTCATACCTTTGTATAGATCAAGAACATTTTAGAGCATGTATACTTTCACTTTCTTTCCTGTATGATTTATTTTCTGCCATCATCACAACATTCCTGCATTATCTTCACAACAATTTTGTAAAATGCATATCACCTCTGATTTTTCCCTTGGATTTTTCTACCTATTCAGTGGCATCCATTGCATTCTTTTGAACACATGCTAAATTCTGTACATGGTTCAGAATTCAGAATGTATTAAAAAGTTGCAGTAAAGTATCCCTCCAACCACCATCCCTTAATCACTAGGTTCTTTCCTCATTAGCAATGCTGATAATTTTTTGCATGTTGTCAATCTGTGTGTTTGTGGGGGAGAAAAAAAGTGCAACCTAAAGGTTGAAAATTACATTTTATTTGTTGGGCCAGTTTAAGCCTGGGACTGAGGGATCGCTCCGAAGAGATACAAGAGTAGCCAGGATATACAGGAGTTTCTGTAACAAAGACCAGGTAGTTGGAACATCAAAGGATTACTGTTAATTAAGAAAAACAGGTATGTCAAGTTAATGAGTTTGTAGACAAGAGTCTGGGCTCACTGAAATCATTCCTTTGATGTGCCCCTCGGGCACCGTGGAATGGAGCCAGCTTCCTGTGCTTTCTCACTGTGAGTCTCCTCAGGGTGCAATGTTGGCGGTGGCTGCAGTGACTGAGGGCTTGGCAGCAGGCTTCATCCCGAGTTCCCTCAGGGCTCACCTCAGGGCAGCTGAATGTGATGGCTTGAAGGCCGCAGCATCCTTTGTTTACTGATGCAATATTTTCCACTTGCAGTGCCCCTCCGTAGATGTTCTTTGCATACACACTTATATATTCATCTTTCTCTTTGTTTTCACAGATGATTGATACCATATGCATTTTGTACTTTGCTTTCCTCACGTCGTATTTCTTGAAGATTATTCCATATCAACTCATAAAGAGTTTTGTCATTCTTTTTTACATCCATATGGCACTCCACTGAGTGACTTTCAGATGGTTTATTTACATAGGCCCTGTTGATGGATACTTACATTTCATATATCTCCTTTTACAGGTGTCAAGATGTGGATGTTGTAGGTGTTTAAGAAGTGAGACCGTGGGTACCTTCTATTATTTTCTGCCATAGTTAGAAAGTCTTCTCTGTTTTAGAGCTTTGAAAGAATTCTCTCACTGTTTCTTCTGGGACATGGCATTTGGTACATTTAAAGCTTTCATCTACTTAGTTAACCAAGTTATCTTATCAGGTATAAGTTGTGGATTCAACATTGACTTCTGTTCTAGATGGCTTAAGTGGTTGTCCCATCTCCGTGAATTGAAGAGCTAGCTTTTTATCATACTCTCAATTTCCCTATATATTAAGGTCTATTTCTGAACTTCTTTGCTGCTCTGTCAATCTGTAATCTATTCATGCACATTGTTTTAAACATGAAGGCATTGTACTATGTTTTAATATCTAACAGAGTTAATTCCTTCACATTACTCCTCTTTTTCAAAATTTTCCATATATTTGCTATTATGTCAAGATAATATTCATACAGTGCCTCTTCTCAGAGGGTTTTTAAGTTATCGAGAACAAGCAGTGAATGTTATGACATGCTATTTTAGCATCCTTCAAGATCAAATACTTTTTTACTCAGTGTACATATGACCAAGATTAGCCATTTCAGTGTTGCTTATATTGAGCCATCCTTGCTTTCCTGAAAATATTCCACTTTTTCTGAAATATTGCTCTTTTAATTTTTCTCAAGAGTGTTTTTGGTGTATATATACATACATAAATAAATAAATATACATATATGTATGTATATATATATATATAAACAAGTGATCTGGGCAGATCATTTTTTCATATTTTTGTACCATAATTACTGTGGCTTCACAAAAATCATTGGGAAGGTTTCTGCTCTCTTTGTGCTATCAAAAAGTTTAAATAGCATTTTGTCTATGGAATAACCAAAAATGAAATCATCTGGATGTCATACTCTCAAGGAAGGGGTAGTGGAATTCCTTGACAGTGTTTATTTTTCCATAATCATTAGTCTCTATGGAATTGTCATTTATTTATTTTGCTCCTTTGTATTTTTCAAGAAAGTCAGTTAATTAAGGTTTTGATTTATTTACACAAAGTTAATCAAAGTCATTATAATGGTTCTTTTTTATTATTTTTTTCATTACTCAAATGAATTTATCATATCTGTAGTTGTATAATGATCATCACGATCTGATTTCACAGGATTTCCATCCCACAACCCAAGAACATCCCCCCAACCCCCAAACTGTCTCCTCCAGAGACCATAAGTTTTTCAATGTCTGTGAGTCAGCATCTGTTCTGCAAAGAAGTTCAGTCTGTCCTTTTTTCAGATTCCACATGTCAGTGAAAGCATTTGATGTTGGTGTCTCATTGTATGGCTGACTTCACTTAACATGATAATTTCTAGGTCCATCCATGTTGCTAAAAATGCCCTTTTATTGTTCTTTTTAATGGCTGAGTAATATTCCATTGTATATATGTACCACATCTTCTTGATCCACTCCTCTGTCAATGGACATTTAGGCTGTTTCCATGTCTTGGCTATTATATATATAGTGTGCTGCAATGAACACTGGAGTACATGTGTCTTTGCAAGTCATGGTTTTCTCTGGATAGATGCCCAGGAGTGGGATTACTGGATCAAATGGTAGTTCTATGTTTAGTTTTCTGAGGAATCTCCATACTGTTTTGCACAGTGGTTGCACCAATTTTCATTCCCACCAACAGTGTACTAGGGTTCCCTTTTCTCCACACCCTCTCCAGCACTTATTGTTTGTAGACTTTTGGATGATGGCCATTCTGGCCTGGTGTAAGGTGGTACCTCAGAGTGGTTTTGACTTGCATTTCTTTAATGATGAGTGACGTTGAACATCTTTTCATGTGTTTTTCAGCCATCTGTATGTCTTCTTTGGAGAATTGTCTGTTTAGATCTTCTGCCTATTTATTGACACAAAGTTAATCAAAGTCATTATAATTGTTCTAATTCTCAGCATCCGTACCTTAATATCTCTTTCTATTCCTAATTTTGTGAATTTTTTATTTTTCTTTTTTTCTTAATTAAGTTAACTGGTAGTTCATCTTTTTATTGTCTTGGTTTTGTTTGTTCCAAAGAACCAACTTTGGATATCTTTACTTCTCAGTCCTGTTACAATTTTTCTAATTATATAAGCTTTCTGATATTATTAATTCTTCTTTCAACATTTCTTTACTTTAGGGTTTTTTTCTAATATACCTAATGTTAAATGCATAATGCATTTGGATTTTTTTTCCAGCTTTATTAGTATGAAATTATGTATATGTAGATTTTCAATATGATTCTTTAAGTGTGCAATTGGATGATTTAACATATGTGTATATTGTGAAATGATTACCATAATCAAGGCAATTAACATATTCATCACCTCACATAGTTACCACTTTTTATGAGTGTGGTGAGAACACTTAAGATCTACTCTCTTAGCGAGTTTCAAATATGCAATACAGTATTCTTAACTATAATCACCATGCTGTACATTGGATCTTCAGACCTTATTCATCTCATAACTGAAAATTTGTACACATTGACCAACATCTCTTCACTTTTCCCACCTTCATCCCCAGGAAACTACCATTCTGCTCTCTAATTCTATGGGACTGACATCTTTAGGTTCCACATATAAGCGAGATCATACAGTATTTGGCTTTCTGTGTCTGGTTTACTTCACATAACATAATATCTTCTAGGTATTATCCATGTTGTCACAAATGACAGGGTTTGTTTTTTATGGATGAATAATATCCCATTCTGTGCATACCATATTTTCTGTATTCATTCATTCATTGATGCATACATAGGTAGTTTTCATATCTTTGGCTATTGTGAATAATGTTGCAGAGAACATTGGAGTGCAGATATCTCTTCAAGACATTGATATTGTTACTTTTGGATATATTCCCCAAAGTGGAACTTCTGGATCATGTGATATTTTTATATTCAATTTTTTGAGGAACTTCCATACTGTTTTCTATAATGGCTGTACCAATGTACAGTCCCACTGATACTGTATACCAAGTTTTGCTTTTTCCCACATCCTCACTAATATTTGTTATCTTGTCTTTCAGTAATAACCATTCTAACAGATGTGAGGTAATATCATTTTGATTTTCAATCTCATGATGATTAGTGATGTTGAGCAACTTTTTGTATACCTATTGACTATTTGTGTATCTTCTTTGGAAAAACATCTCTTCAGCACCTCTCCACATTTTTAAAAGTAGGTTATTTGATTTTTTTGCTATTGAGTTGTCTGAGTTCCTTACATATTTTGGATCTTAACCCCTTATCTGATACATGATTTGTAAATATTTTCTCCTACTTCATAGGTGGTTTCCTTAGCTGTGCAGAAACTTTTTAGTTTGATGTAGTCGCAAGTGTTGATTTTTGCTTTTGTTGTCTATGCCTTTAGTGTCAGATCCAAAAAAAAATTACTGCCAAGACCAATGTCAAGATTTTCTCTATGTTTTCTTCTATGAGTTTTATAGTTTTAAATCTTATATGTAAGTCTTTAATCTATCTCAAGCTAACTTTCGTGAGTGGTCTAAGATAAGGGTCCAGTTTCATTCTTTTGCATGTGGATATTCAGTTTTCCAGTACCATTTATTGCAGAAACTATCCTTTTCCCACTGTGTATTCTTAGGTCAAAAATTAGCTAACCGTATATGTGTGGGTTTATTTCTGGGCTTTCTATTCTGTTCAGTTGGTCTATGTGTCTACTTTTATGCAGAATTATACAGTTTTGATTACTATAATTTTGTAATATAGTTTAAAATCAGGAAGTGTGTTGTCTCCAGCTTTGTTCTTCTTTCTAAAGATTGCTTTGGCTATTTGGGGATTTTTGTGGTTTCATACAAATTTTAGGATTGTTTCTTCTATTTCTGTGAAAAATGTTACAGAAATTTTGATATGGATTACATTGAATCTATGGTTGGATTTGGATAGAGTGAACACTTTAACAATATTAATTCTTCTGGTCCATAAGCACAGAATATCTTTCCATTTATTTGTGTCTTCTTATATTTCTTTCATCAATGTTTTACAATTTTCTTTGTAAAGATCTTTTACCTCCTTAGTTAAATTTACTCCTAAGTATTTTGTTTTTTGATACTCTCATAAATAGAATTGTTTTCTTAATTTTTTTAGGTAGTTTTGCAGTTAGTGTATAGAAATGCAACAATTTTATATAAATATTGATTTTTTTACCCTGCAACTTTACTGAATTAATTGATTAGTTCTAATAGTTTTGGGGTGGAGTCTTTAGGGTCCTATCTATATAAGATCATGTCACCTGAAAACAGAGACAATTTAGCATTTTCCTTTCTGATATAGATGTTTTTTATTCCTTCTTCTTGCCTAATTTCTCTAGCTAGGAGTTCTAGTACTATGTTGAATAGAATTGGTGTGAGTGAGTACCCTTGTCTTGTTCCTGATGTTAGAGGAAAAGCTTTCAGATGTTAGCTATGAGCTTTTCATATAGGCCATTATTATGTTGAGATACATTCACTTCTTACCTAGTTTGTTGAGAGTTGTTGAAAACAATGTTGAAATTTGTCTAATGCTTTTTCTGACTCTGTTGAGATAATCATATGACTTTTCTCTTTCATTCTATTGGTTTTATGTGTCACATATATTGAATTGGGTATGTTGAATTATTTGCATCACAGGGATAAATCCCACATGATCATGGTGCATGGTCCTTTAATGTGTTGTTAAATTAAGTGTGCATATATTTTGTTGAGGACTTTTGCATCAGTACTCATTAGGAATATTGGCCTGTCATTTTCTTTCCTCACAGTGTCCATATCTGACTTTGGTATCAGGGTAATACTGGCCTCATATAATAAATTTGCGAGCATGTCTTCCTTTTCAATTTTTAGAAATATTTTGAGAAGATTACTGTTAATTCTTCCTTAAATATTTGGTAGAACTTAACCAGTGAAGCCAGATGATCCTAGGCTTTTTTTTCTTGGGAATTTTTAAAATACCACTTCCATCTCTTTACTGGTTAGATTTTCTATTTTTGTTCAGATTTTCTTTTTCTTCATGAGTCAGTCTTGGTAGGTTGTAAGTATACAGAAATTTATCCATTCCTTTTGGATTATCTAATTTGTTGGTATATGAATGTTCACAGTAATTCTCTTATCCTTTGTATTTTTGTGGTATCATTGTAATGTTTCTTTTTTCACTTATAGTTTTATTTGAGGCCTCTTTTTTTGGTGTGTGTAGTTGAAGTTTTGTCAGTTTTATCTTTTAAAAAATGACTTCTATTTTTGTTGATCTTTTCTATTGTCTTTCTAGCCTCTATTTCATTTATGTCTGCTCTAACCTTTCTTTATTTCTTTCTTTCGCTAATTTGGGCTTAGTTTGTTCTTCTTTTATTAGTTTTTTGGTGTAAAGTTAAGTTGTTTGAATTTTTTTCTTCATATAGGTGTTTATCACTATAAACTTCCCTCTTAGAACTGCTATTGCTGTATCCCATAAGTTTTGTTATGTTGGATTTCCATTTTTGCTTGTCTAAAGATGTTTTAGATTTCCCTTTGAATTTTTCTTTGACATTGGTTGTTTAGGAGTGTGTTGTTTACTTTCCACACATAGGTGAATTTTCCAGTTTTCTTCATGTTGTTGATTTCTAGTTTCATAGCATTGTTGTCAGAAAATATACTTGGTATGTTTTCAGTCTTCTTAAATTTGTTAAGGTTTGTTTTGTGGCCTAACATATGCTCTCTCTTAGAGAATGTTCTGTGTGCAAGAGAGAATAATTTGCTGATATTGGTTTAAATGTTCTGTATATAACTTTTAGGTTCATTTGATCTAAAGTATTATTCAAGTCTACTCTTTTCTTATTGATTTTCAGTCTGGATGATTTATCCATTGGTGAATGTGAAGTATGAAGTGCCTCCCCTTGTTGTATTGCTGTCCATTTTTCACTTCAGATCTGTTAATATTTGCTTTGTATATTTAGATGCTCCAGTGTTGGATGCGTATGTATTATAATTGTTATGTACTCTTGATGAGTTGTTTAGGAAAGAGTTTTCTTGATTTCAAGTAATTGCAGGGTTTTTTTTAATATGTCTGCTTTTTTTTCCCCTTTTTAAATTTCTAAGTTTATTATATTGTAGGAAGAATATTCCTCTCTAGTATTTCTACACTTGGGAAGATTCTTTATCACCTAACATTGGTCACATTTTTTGTTGTCAGTGGTAATGTCTTTAGCTTTATTTGGCACATTTTCTTTTTTTTTAATGATTTTTATTTTTTCCATTATAGTTGATTTTCAGTGTTCCGTCAATTTCTACTGTGCAGCAAAATGACCCAGTCATACATATATACATACATTCTTTTTCTCACATTATCCTCCATCATGTTCCATTTTATAATTATTTTGCTTTTATTCATCATTCTGTAATTATTCTGTTTTTAGGTATGAAATTTTATATATAATTCCAGATTAACATTATTAGTAATATTATTCTGACATTCTTTCTTGTTTTATATCTACTTATTCTTTCAAGGAATGCAAGATATTTTTAAAATCTTCAACTACTCTTGTGTTTCCATTTATTTTGCCTTGAAATTTCTTTGTTTTAATTTCATATGTTATTATATTATGTTATTTGGAGCATAAAAATTCATAATGGTCGTATTCAACTTGGTAAATAATTTTAAGGCAGATGAGATTGAAACATTGGACCAATAAATAGACAATTAGTCTACACTGAATTTATCTGAGAAAAATCTCATAGTTGAAGACTTCTCAAAGGGGTAGAAGGAGTTGGTGACAAATGTACCTGTGAGTGAGCCAAGAACAAATGTGTGTAATAATGAGATGCTTTATTAATCACAAAAGTGGTATGAGGGTATATGTGCTTGGTCTTAATTCCTTCTTCCCAGAGTTTGGTTATTCTGGCTATAATTTTGCAAGAAAGGGCAGCAATTGTATTATTCATGAATCTGGTAAGTAGCACAGTGCTTTACCCTTGCTCTGGGTAGATACTCTGGTAGTAGTTTGAATGAGTGAATGAATGAATGAGTGAATGAATGAGCACATGAATGAATGTGTGAGTGAATGAGTGAATGGATGTAGAAGTAGCAAATTACTATATATGTGTTGCATACCAGAGTAATTAGTATAGCATTTTTGTGCCACCTCTCGGCCAAACATGCCACTCCTTACAGAGCAGACTGTTGTGTTTCATATTGCTTCAACATTTTTTATAGACTCACCCCAGGATCCAGCTCATAATATACTAAACATTCCTCCTGAATTTGTACAGATTTCTTCTGTTTTGTGATCCCAACTGAGAAAGCATAACAGACATAGAAGAGGTAGGAGCCTGTAGTCCTAGCCATTGTCTAGTTTCTGGGCCAGAGGTGAGCAGCCCTTACCAGAGAGATCCAGTCCCAAAATGGAAGAGACAAGTTGTCCTTGTGATGAAGCAAGGTCATATCCCTCTTAGAGTTGAGCTCCTCATGTTGTCACATCATATGAAAATACTAGACACCAAGTGTTAGTTTAAAATCATCTTTTTTTTCTTAATATGTAGAAGTATTGCAGAAGAGGGGGAGGGAGACCAGAAAGAATATGTGAAAATATCAGTGGTTAAATCTAGAACAGGTTTTAATTTTTTTTCTCCTTTACACTGCTCACAAAATGTTCACAAACATTTCCACTTAAACAGGAGTTATTTTTACACTAAAAAATATTTTTAAACATTCAGTCCTTTGGAGTCTTCCATCAACTACCCTTCAGTCGGGGGCTATCATTTGTCACATGCTCAGAGAGCAGTCCTGTCGAGTTGGTGTTCAGAGCATTAAGAAAGGGCTCCAACCAGTGCTGCTAGAAAATCTGCAGGAGGCAGAGACTGCTGCAGGAAATGCTGAAAGAGACCAGAGGCTGCAGCCCACAGCCACTGCTGGCAGTGGCTCCCAGGGGGCACAGAGAGAGGGAAGGAAGGGCCCTCCAATCTCCCTCTAGCACCTCCTATTGGCAGAATCAAATTGAACACCGTCTAACAAGGCACTGTGGGAGTTTGCCCCAGAATCACAGAGCAGGGAGTAGAAGAGCAGATTTGGAGCTTGGAGGTGGGGGCTACAGGTAACAAATTGGTGCTCAGTTTTGGGTTGGGGTCTGTGTTTTCGTAAGCTGCTGTCAGCCAGCTTTATCCATTGTGCAATTTTTCCTTTCCTTCAAATAACTACTGATATTCCAAATTTCCAGATATGTCTTGTCTTTTCAAGAAAATCACCTTTCCTTTATTAAGGGAGTACTCACTGGTAATCCCTTTATAAACTTTTCCAGCAGCATTAATATGAGGTTGGGCCTAGCAGCATATGAGGGGTCAGTTCATTTTCACACACTCCTACCCACTTGGTACATTGATAAGGCTTATTCTCATCAACTCGGCCACAAAATAAGGGGAATAATATCCTCAATCAAATGGAGCAGTGATTATTAATAGAACTTCTAATTTTATGAATAGTGATGTAACCTTTATTGAACTCAGAAATTGTCTTATATCTAGCAAGAAATGTTTGCCTGCCACTTTATGTGGCTCACTGATGTGGGTGTGTGAGGGAGTTTCAGATTCATCAAAAGTGAACTTTTCAAATAATTTGTGTCAGCCTAACCAAACCATGTGTTCTATATATTAGAATTTCAGTGACCTTATGTTCTGAGCTAGAAATTTTATGTTTAAAAAAAAAAATCCCATGGGTGCAATCATTGTTCAATCTTTGCCTTCATAGACACTGATATGGGCAATTCGTTGTCAGGACTTTCCATTCAGAAATGATTTAAGCTCAGATTCTTGAAGAACACACTTGGCTTAGAAGTCAGGTGGCAGAATTTTGAGTCTCAATTTTTCCCATATACCAATGTGTTTAACTTGAAACCTTTAACATCTGAGCCTATGTGTCCTCATTTGTAAAAGATATCATAAAGTGAAGTTGTGGGCGTTGAATGAAATGATCCATGTAAAAAGGCACTGTAAATGCAGATAATCTTTATTCTTGCAAGGGGAAGTCAAGTGTAGTAGCTGAGAGCAAAATGTCTGGATCCACGAGACCTGGGTTCAGTTCCTGATGCTCCCACTTAAAAATCGTTATGACCTTGTGCAAGGGAGTCACATCTCTTAACCATAAAATGGGGTGGTTCCACCTCCATCATAGGTTGTTGAGAGTAACAACAGAGGTATTATATGTAGGACACTTAGCACAATGTCAAGCACTCAATAAATGTTAGTTGCTGTTAGTGGTATTGCCTTGATTTTTATCATCATTAGCCTGCTTTTAGGGAAACATATGCACATGTGCAAGATACATAGTGATTAACACGGTAACGTTGACATAAATATCATTATCTTCTTTTTTCTCTACTCCATGTCCTTGAGCACACAAGTAGAACCTCTTTAGATCAGCTGTACATTTTACGACAAAGCCAACGGCTATGTTTGGTCTAGTTGGCCTCTGCCATGGGGCCTGGGTAGAAGTATCTCCAGGTACACATTCATGCATTTCACATGGGATCTGCATTTTCTTGGATGTTATAGAAACTGGTTGATTTCCCTTTCTCTGAAAATCTTTGTTTCAATCATATGAATTTATTTTTCCTGAAAATCACACAATTTGTTTTCTCTATGGTAGATATAACCTACAATACAAATTGACGACCAAGGCCCACTGTCTTTCCTTTTCGTATAAGAAACAGGTAGGAAATTGGGTCTTGTTTACCATAAATAATGACTCTAGAGGGAGTTCCCTGGTGGCCTCACAGTTAAGGATTTGGCATTGTTATTTCCATAGCTCAGGTTCAATCCCTGGCCGAGGAACTTCTGAAGCCAAAAACAAACAAACAAAAAAAAACAACAGCTCCAGCAATGATTCAACTGAAGTGTTTCATCTCACATCTATAAAAATCACTTTTGGACCAAAAAAGTGATTGTTTTTGGAGGGCAAGTAGAGTTGTGGAAAATATTTATTTAAATATCCTCTCACTGAGACAGCATTAGTTGAAATCCCAACAGAGACCATTCAAATGGTAACCAGTGATTGTTGCACTGCTGCTTAAGAGTCCGTTTGACAAATGCAGCTGGCCCCCAAGAATTGGGTTTTCCTCTAATCAAATCTCTCTTACACAGTATCACCCTAGAGGATGGAAATCCCATGCTTTCCCAATGTTACCATTTATTTTTCAAAAAATTATACCCTGACAAATGTGTGTCTAATACTTTGCCCTTTTTATAAACTAGAACCTAACATGAAGGAAGCCAAGCTCTCAGCAGAGAGCAGTGCTACCTAGGGAGCTCTCCACCCCTGTCCCCACCTCAGCTACCCCACCAAGAGAACACAGCTTCACCTGGCAGTTCTTCCCTCTTGCACAATAGAAGCACTTTTCTTGAATGAACCCATTGAATCTTCATAACAGCTCTGTCAGGGGTCATCCTATTTTCTTCTTCAAGGACAAACTTTTTTTGGGGGGGGGGGTTGTTATTGTTTTTGCTTTTGTTTTTGTTTTTCCTTTTTAGGGCCACAACTGAGGCTTATGGAGGTTCCCAGGCTAGGGGTCAAATCGGAGCTACAGCTGCCAGCCTATACCACAACCACAGTAACACACAGGATCCAAGCCATATCTATGACCTATACCACAGCTCATGGCAACACCAGATCCTTAACCCACTGAGCAAGGCCAGGGATTGAACCTGCAGCCTCATGTTTCCTAGTCAGATTCATTTCTGCTGCACCACGACAGGAACTCCTAAGGACAAATGTTCAAATGACATTAAAACAAGCTGATAAAGGTATTCTGCCCAAGCATCCAGAGTGCATGGTCAGGATGATTTCAGTCCAATCACCTACACGTTGTACAATCCATGTTCTGAAAGACACTCTGTTTGCAGCTGAATCTGGACCAGGAAAACTGGTATAACCTCTGTGCAGAATGGAGTGATTATTTGCGGAGCATCTGTGTTTTGTAAAGTTGGGGCGTTTTAGTTACTCCTTCCCTCCCACATACTTCCATGACCCTCTGCGCTTCTGATAGAGTACCAAATACAACTTCCTCTGATTAGAATCATGCGTGTCAACTCTACCAGGCAGTGCTTACAGAGGGAAAGGAGTAGGGCTTAGTCATCTCTGTGCCCATCAAGGCATCCAGCTGAGGGACACGCACATGGCGGGTGTGAAGATGGCTCAGCAATGAAGAGTACTGTCTCTAGGCTGACATTCTAACTCCTCTTCTCACCAGCTGGAGGATGAAGTTTCTCTGTCCCTCCAACCCTCTGTTTCATCAATTAGCAGAAACAACTCTGAGCATCTCTTCCTTCAAACAGAGTCTGTGTCCCCAGGAATCTGGAGACATAGCAGTCTCCAAAGGTCTTCCTACATCACACCATTGCTCAGTTTTAGGGATTCCCTCGTGAGAATATTGAAACCAGGACTCAGGGTAGCCTCCTGACCTTAGTTCAACCAGACATTCTGTGCTTGGGTGAGCATGTGTCAAGATTGTGGGCAGACACACTACTATATATAAAATAGAAAAACAACAAGGACCTACTCTATGGCACAAGGAAGTATATCCAATATCTTTTAATAACCTATAATAGAAAAGAATCTGAAAAATAATGTATATTATATATATAGTGTAACTGAATCATGTTGCTGCACACCTAAAACCAACACAACATTGTAAATTAACTATATTTCAATTTTAAAAATGATTTACAAGCAGAAACGAATCTGACTAGGAACCATGATATTGTGGGTTCGATCCCTGGCCTTGCTCAATGGGTTAAGGATCTGGCATTGTCATGAACTGTGGTGTAGGTGGCAGATGCGGCTTGGATCTGGTGTTGCTGTGGCTGTGGTGTAGACCAGCAGCTGCATCTCCGATTTGACCCCTAGTCTGGGAACCACCATATGTCACTGGTTCAGCCCTAAAAAAGGCAAAAAATAAAAATTAAAAAAAAATTACTTTCAAATGAAAAGGAACAAATAAAAGAAAATAAAAATAAATTTAAAATATAAATTTTTTTAAGTTTTTAAAAAGATTGTGAGGAAGTTCCCATTGTGGCTCAGCAGTAATGAGCCCAACTAGTATCCACAAGGATGTTGGAAAATCCTTGGCCTCTCTTAGTGGGTTAAGGATCCGGCATTGCTGTGACTGTGGTTTGGATGGCAGCTGCAGCTCCAATTCAACCCCTAGCCTGGGAACTTCCATATATATGCCATAGGTTCAGCCCTAAAGGAAAATAAAATAAAATAAAATAATAAAGTAAAATAAAATAGAAATAAAATAAAATGATTGTGAGCAGAGAACTGGGCAGAACAGCAGAGGGAACATTTTCCCCTTCATGGTCCCACAAGGTGTGCTATTGTGCTCCTGGCGGAGGGAGAGTGTTCCTCGTTGAGTTGCCACTTTCCATCATTTTAATCACAAAGTGCTGTTATTGTTCCATACCTGTTATTAGATAAGCACTGCATCAGCAAGTTGGAGGAGGTTCACAAGGCTGCTAGGCAAGCAGCATCTCAAGCTACAACTGCAGACAAATTGAACTCTGCAATGTGCAGGGTACTTGGCCATCCATCAGTAGATGGTAAATGTCAGCAAGGATGGAGTGTTTCTTAGCATTGTAAGTTCAAAAGTATCAAATCTATACAAAGACCAGATTCATATAAAGTGGCAGCTTGTTTCCCAGAAGTGCTAGTCTTGAAAAAGACCAGACTTTGGGGAGGTGTTGAAGTTATTAAGGGAAAGCCATTTAATCCAAATAATTTACTCTTGAGTTAAGCCTTGATCAAGAATCTTAAGTTCCAGAGTTCCTGTTGTGGCTCAGTGGTTAGGGAACCTGACTAGTATCCAAGAGGATGCAGGTTTGATCCCTGTCCTTGCTCAGTGGGTTAAGGATCTGGCTTTGCCATGAGCTGTGGTGTAGGTCACAGACTTGGCTCAGATCCCACAAAGCTGTGGCGTGGGCTGTGGCGTAGGCTGGCAGCTGTGCTCTGATTTGACCCCCCAGCCTGGGAACCTGCATATGCCATGGAATCATAAGTTCCATTATTGACTAATAGATGTCTCTGGAAGCAGTTATGGGCTAAGGAAGGCTCTCCCACCTCCAATTCCAAACCTAAGCCAGAAAAAAAGCCACATGCTTGATGGGAAATAATAATGACTATGTTTCTTTTTTAGCTTTAAATTTAATAGTCTATGATGTTTCATTTGTGTGCATTTTTAACTGTTTTATTGAGACCTAATTTACATAACAGCATTCTCGCATTGGAAGTGTACAATCCAGTGCATTTTAGTATATTTACAGAGTTGTGCAGCTATCATCATAATCTCATTTAAGAACATTTTCATTGCCCCCTCCCCCGCAAAAAAAAAAAAAAACCTTGGATCCATTACCAGTCATTCCCCATCCCTATACCAACCCCTCCACTACCCACCCCCCACTGCTTAGCCTTGAATTGCCACTAATCCATTTTCTGCCTCTATATGTGTGATTTTTTTGTAACCTAGACTTTACCTGGCAGTTCCTTCCCTTGACTTATAATCAGAATCAAATGATAAGTGTTCCCTCAAAATCTGTCATTTTTGAGAAAATTCATTCATGTTTCTCTGAGCCTCCTCTCCTCCATTCATCCCCCATCTTTCATCACCACCTTCACAGGTGACCACTGTTCCTCATTAATGAGAGTGTATTAAGGGCCTGCCATGTGCCTTACACTGAACACTTGAGCTAATTGGGGAACAAAACAAAGACCCTTGACCGTAAGGAGTTTACTTCCCAGCAGAGGGAGACAAAACAATAAGCAACAACAAAAAACAGCGATAAAACCAGAAGTCAACTGTGCAGCATGTTAAAAGATGTTGCATACTTTGGGGTAAAAAAGAAAGAGTGGGGCAGATGAGGGGTGTTGGGGAGGTCAGAGCACAGGGAAGGGGCAGGTTATAGCAGGGACTGGGAGGTCAAGGTGGCATCCCCAAGAAGTTAAGATCTGTAAAACTTAGTGAAGGTGAGGGAAGGACTGAGCAGGTGTCCAGGGGATGAGCATTTCCAACACAGGAACAGTCCTGTGCAAAGGCTGTCTGGTGGGGAAGTGGATGACATGTTTGAGGAATAGTGAGGAGGTTGGTGGAGCTGAAATGAAGAGAAAAGTAGGAAACCACGACAGATGGGGACAGAGCATAGGAGCCATGGCGGGGTTTGAAGCAGAGGCTGCCATGAGCTGAATTATATCCTCCGACTTCCTTGTTGAGACGAGATTAGGAGGGAACAAGAGCAGAATAGCGAAACCTCCCAGACGCTATTTAGAGCCACCTGAGGGCTGTGGTTCTCAACCTTGGCAGCATATCCAAATGGCCCAGGCAGCTTGACAAAACTGAGGCCTGAGTTACAAAACACCAATTGATTTGGGATGCAGCCTGGGCACTGGGGCCTAGCAAAGCTACCCAGGTAATTCAGATGTGCTGCTCAGCTTGACCATTAGAGTTTTATGAGTACAGAGTAGTCCCAACAGTGTGACTTTGCAGCTGGACTGGCTGCTGTTGGCAAGGCTGTGCTGAGAGGTGACCAGGGCCTCACTGCAGGGCCAGAAGTGGCAGTGCGTGTGCAAACAGGGCCAAGGGCTGGACGGAGCTCCCCTGGGCCATGGGACCTAGAGGAGGTCCAGCCCATTCTTTGACTGGCTGCAAACACAAGCCTGAATGTGAGAGCCAGCTTCCTCCCCACCCCAGACAGGGGGCTGCGTATCCCATATCAGGGCAGAAGAGGAGGGTAAGATTTGAACCTCAGGAAGTGGGTTTGTCATTCACTCAACAGGTATTTTTGAAGAATCTTGGTTCCAGTGTGCCAGGCATTGTGCAAGGAAGGTCTCCATCCTTGACAAAACCAAATGGCTCAGAGTGAACACCATATAATATTTCAAAACGTGTTGCTTGTGGGAAGCCTTTAAATAAGCCAAAGGGGAGGGGGGACCCTTCAGTTGCAGAGCTGAGCTGTTGGCATTTCTAATGCAGAGGGATGAATAGAACATTATTGTGTTGCATCAGGCACAAGCACAGCCAGGAAAAAAGATGCCTGGAGCCATGAGCCAAACATGAATCAGCAATCTCCTTCTATTGTTCAGAAAATAATCACAACGCTGGGAGGAGGGAATAGAAGAATCCTGCAGAAATGCTCCTGCTCCCCATGGGAAATAGACACTGGCGAAAACATGGCATCTTGTTTTTGGCTTCCTGAGCTGAAAGGAATGTTAAAAAAAAAAAAAAAAAAAAAACTTGGAGAATATTTAGGGAAAACTGATTGGGGAATATGGAAAATACAACCCTTTAGAGATGATTTGGACCGCAGCATTGGCAGCCTCTCGGAGGCAGCAGGCCAAGTGAGTGTTCATTGTCTCCGCGGAGCAGGAAGTAGGGCTACCCTAGCGTTAGTACCTTAAGAGTGTTTTGTGCTGATCACTGGGCCAGCTGGTGGGAGAGGATGAAGAGCGGCTCCCTACCTTTGGAAGACCTTCTGATCTGGGGCCATGGGTTTTTGAACACCAGCAGCGCCAGAGTCACCCATCACCTGGAGGACTTGTTAAAGCCTATCCTGCTGGACTTCACCCTCAGAGTTCCCAGCTCCATGGGTCTGGGGTACAGCCTGAGCCTCTGCATTTCTAATGAGCTCCCAGGTGAGGCTGGTGGTGCTGATCTGGGGCCATGCTAGAGAACCTGCTTGAGGAAATCAGTGCCTAAGGGAATTCCTGTGGTGGCAAAGAGGTAATGAACCCAACTAGTATCCATGAGGATTCAGGTTCAATCCCTAGCCTTGCTCAGTGGGTTAAGGATCCAGCATTGCCATGAGCTGTGGTGTAGGTCACAGATACAGCTTAGATCTGGCATTGCTGTGGCTGTGGTGTAGGCTGGTAGCTACAGCTACAATTCGACCCTTAGCCTGGGAACTTCCATATGCCTTGGGTATGGCCCTAAAAAGATTAAAAAAAAGAAGAAAAGAAAAAAAAAAAAAGGAAATCAGTGCCTGGGGCAGGAGAGTGTGGATGAGAATGTAGATTGGGTGCAGAAGTCCAGGTAAGGTAACATGGTTTGTCAGTGCTCTGGTGGGTCCCTTAGTGCATAGCTAATAGCTTTAAATTAGCAACATGCTTTGGATAAACCACAATGGCCATAGTTTGTTACCCTCCAAGGAAGCATGGTGAGGGGCAGGGAAAAAGAGTTCCCTGCAGGCCTAAGGCAGCCAAACAGGACATAGGATAGCAGGGGTGTGTCCAGTGACTCCGAAGCCATGAGCCCCTGTGTGGGCAGGTGTAAGCAGCTGAATGGCTTCAGAGATAAGAGGATGACAGTAGTGTGACCCATCCCCACACACTCAAGTACTCCTCTTACAAGCAGAAGTTCTCAAAAGGATCAGGTGGGAAGCTTTCTCTAGGTACCTGTGCCCGGGGCCCAGCCCTGGAGAGGATGAGCAAGGCTTCTCTGCAGATTCTGCTGTAAACTCCATTCTTGAGATGAGGAACCCCTCCCTGGTGTTGCCAAGTGAACAGACTGCAAAGCCAACCTCTGAACACACAAAACTCCTTCCCATCATCGTTATCTCATCACTCTGTTCCAACAAGACTTAAGTGTCTCAAATTCCAGGGTACCCTCTTAAAATGCAAGTGGCCTTCAGAGAAGGAACCTGGGGGCCTTGATAAGCCCATCTTTTTGGTGTGTTCCGGACCAGGTGGTCAGGGCTGGTCAGGATTGAAGAGGTAGGGACGCCTGCCTAGGGTCTTCAAAGGGTAGCCCCCAAGATGGCACCTCCTCCCTTCTAACATGTCCCCACATGGTTTAGGCTGGTGCCTCCCAACGTGTGGTTCCTGGAAAGTACAGTCTGATGACCTGGGAACTTGTTATAAATTCAGACTCTCAGACACCCCTACCCCCCACCACCACTAGACTGGCTAAATCAGAAATTCTGGGGGTGGAGCTAGGCAGTCTGTTTCAAGGAGCTCTCCAGGTGCTTGCCAAACTTTGAGAACCAGTAATTTAATTTATACACAGCTTGCTTGCTCCATATAAGCCAGGAACAGAACAGGACAGAAAAGCAGGCGACCAGTCATTTATGGATTTATTGAGATACTCTTCCAAGGATTCTGGTGTATTTAACACCTCATGCTCATTCGTCAGATTTTCACCAAAGAACATAGCATCCAGCCACCCCTTGCTGGTCCTGCAATTCCCAGTGTTAATGTGACTTATTGCATCTTCTTTCTAAGACGCGGCAAGAGCTGTGCTTTTTTATTTAGAGACTTCATTGCCTCTTCCCCAGATGATAGGGGCTCAGGAAATACTATTAAATAATGACCAAGTCTTGTTTATTCCCAAGGCGAGCTTCAATCCAGCAAAGATTTCATTCTCTATTCCCCACACCACAGCCTACGCCACTCTGACTCACTGAGCAGAATGATACTGAAAGGTCAAATTATGTAGCCCTGGTCTCACAGAGGGCTGAAAAGAGATCCGGTAAACCATACCCTTGAACTTTTCACTGATTCCCAAAGCTGTCATAGCCATGGTACCAAGGCACCTTGGCAGGGGGGTGGGGGGGATGGGGGGTGGGTACCACCACAAACCCAGAGGAACACAATGGAATGTCTTTCGTTCATTTTTAAGGGAATCACAACAACTGTCAGACACCATGCAAATGCTACTATTAGGCTGTTTGGACCTTAGTTAATAAACAGAATATTTATTCCTTTTACCTGGGGTCACTGTGAAACAATTACCAAAACACAAAGGGTGCCATGAAAGTTGAGAATCTCTGTGTCGTAGAATCACTGACCATGGGAGGAGGTATATTTTTGTTGTACATTTTGTGGTCAGAATCATACATCTGAGCCAGCATAGTTAAGGAAATATACATTCTAAATTTATCTTAGAGAGAAAAAACTATAATTGCAACTACATGAGTCTTTTAGGGGTTTCTTTTTTCTTCTTCTTCTTCTTTTTACAGCTACATCTGAGGCATATGGAAGTCCCCTGGCTATGGGTCATGGGGGTCGAATCAGAGGTGCAGCTGCAGGCCTACACCACAGCCACAGCCTTGCCAGATCTGAGCCGTATCTGCAACCTACACCAGCAGCTTGTGGCAATGCCAGATTCTTAACCCAATGAGTGAGGCCAGGGATCAAACTCATATCCTCAAGGAGACAATGTCAGGTCCTTAGCCAATGAGCCACAATGGAAACTCCTAGTGGTTTCTTTTCTTTCTTACCTTCATATGTAGATCTGTTCCTCCCAACTCCCTGAGTTTGCCCATAACCAAACTGCCTGTGATTTAAAACAAACAAAAACTTTCTTCATAACTTAAACATAATGGATTCTTACAAATTTGAGCTAATAATTACTCTAGTACATTCCTGAAAATCACCTTTAAAACAGATTGTTGAAAGACAAAATCTAGGCTGTGTGTGCACTGTGCTAGAAACCATTGAATTTGCCCCCCCAAAAAGTCAGCCTTCACCAGGCAGCTTTAAAGAACCCATGGAAGGGGAAAATGGAGATTGTAACAAGTTTATGAAATCCATTTTATGTAGGAACTCTGTGATGCAGCCCCCACCCCCTCACTCACATTTGGCATTTAAAGAGTAGTAAACACTTGTAATTGCATTTATTAGGAGAATTTTATTTTCATCTTCAAGGGCTTTTAGGGACAAAGCCATCTTCAGAATATTTCCTTTTGGAAGAGTATGCTTTCTATACCAGGGTTAAAAATCTGCAGGGAGGAGTTCCTGTTGTGGCTCAGCAGGTTAAGAACCCAACTAGTGTCCATGAGGATACAGGTTCGATCCCTGGCTTCACTCAGTCAGTTAAGGATCCAGTGTTGCAGTGAGCTGTGGCATAGATCAAGGATGTGGCTCAGATCTGGCATATTGCTTTGGCTGTGGTGTAGACTGGTGGCTACAGCTCCGATTCGACCCATAGCCTAGGAACCTCCATGTGCCGCATGTGCAGCCCTAAAAAAGACACACACACACACACACACACACACACACACACACACACACACACACACAGGAAAATCTGCAGGGAGCTCACTGCAGACGCCAGAGGCAGCAGAGTCCAAGCTCCATCTGGGCACCCTTTTCTTCCTGGGATGGAGCTGGTACCTCTGCCAGGGGTCAAGCAGTGGAGCCTTTTCTTAGGAAGATGTCTAGAGCAGGAGTATGGAGTGAGTTTTTGTTTGTTGTCTTATTTGTCATCAAACACTTTTAAGACATCAATAACACATCATTGGCTTCGATGCTAATGTTTTATTTTCCGATTCATGTTTGCGGTTTTCCATGCATGTGTCTTGATGAGTCACCTAGCCACACGTAAACACTCCAGCATCTGGTGGTTCTGCGTGGTCCCCTCATCCCTCAGGCGTTGTAATGAATGCATCCCAGGCCACTCAACCCCCACCTCCACCCCCGCCCCCATGCTGTTATCTTTGGCGCAAGGAAGCTGCTTGCTCTCCACCAGGTGTCAGCAGAGGCAGTTTTCGTGGCTTGCTTTGGCCAACAGGGCATCTGCTGAGGTTGTTTCTCCTGCTGGGTCAGACATTTCCTCAAACCACCCATCTCCTTCCTCTTCAGAGTCTGGCTTCCTCTTCTTAGAAGCATTCGGAGGCAACAGTCCACTTAAAGAAAGAGGTAGCTACCAGGAAAGTGTGCTGTCAACAGAGCAGGCAGTCAAGTTGATGCTGTCAGAGCTGGCCTCATAAAATTTTTTCTGGCTGGTTTCTTCTTGACTTTTCTATCACTGCATTGTGTGGCTAGAAATTGTTCCAAATTTCACTCCGTGTGACATTGAGTGAGATGTAGCAGATGGTTTTAGGTTCACAGGGGGCTTTTGTGTTTGTTTTAAAGCCCACTCTGACCCCCAGACTGCATGCCTACCACTGCTGACCTAGTCCTCAAAGTAGAAACAGGATTTTTCTCAGTCTGTGGCCCCAGACTCACACATGAGGATGGAAGAATATTGGCAAGTGCCAAGTGTATTTGTCGTATTTAATCCAAATGTTCCCTTTGAGGTATATGGCCTTACCTCCCTAGGGACATAACTCTTGACATCCCTGTATCATTCTGTTGACAGATAGCAGTGCCCATGCTCCCTCCAAGCCATGGTGACTTTGCCCAGGAGAGAGAATGAAAAAGAGGAGGGAAGAGGGAAAGAAGAGGTTAAAAGGAAGAGCAGAAATGAGCGCCAGAATGAGATTGTTGAACTTGAATTAAAAGGGGCAGGTGGAGTGGAAGTAAAGACTAATCAATTTACCAAGACAGGAAAAGAAATCAAAGCAAGGGGGACCTACCATATAGCACAGGGAACTTTACTCAATAACTTGCAATAACCTATAATGAAAAAGAATCTGAAAAAAAATGTGTGTGTGTGTATGTGTAGCTGAACCACTTTGCTGGACACTTGAAACTAACACAACATCATAAATCAACTATACTTCAATTAAAATTTTTAAATAAATACATAAAATGAATATAAAATTTTAAAAGATTCTTAAAAAAATAAAGAGAAATTGAAAAAAATCGGCCACAGCAAATTAAGCTCAGTTTCAACCACAAATCCTTGTTGTAACTTCTTACTCCTGGAGGCACAACCCTTGCAGTGACTATTTACAATCTGAAAAGGAAATCGTAGCTTTGCCATCAATAGTTTACTGATGTTTCTGATGTGGGGCCCTTGCTCCCACCACACCCAGCAGAAGAATTCTGACCCTGCCTTCCTTCCACTCTAAGAGGTGAGCCTCTGGGACTAACACCTGGGCCATAACACCGGGCAGAGATACTCTTATTTTTCCACATCTTTATTAACTATCTCATGGTCTTTTGCCCCATTGTAACCAGCCTGATCCCTTGTCTGTGCTGGCTTTTAATTTTTTTTCTCTGACTGATTTTTTTGATGCCACACTCCCAAAGACCATTAGTTTTAGCAAGTGGAAAAGGTGGATTAAAGAGTTGTATGATTGGAATATCCTTTGCCTCTGTTCTCTTCTATATGAGTTCCTAAGTTATTACTATTATCAGAAATTCAACCAGTATATATTCACCTCATTGGATCCTGGATTTACTGTTCAAAGGCAAAGAACTCAGGGAAGGACAACTGGGGCTGCATTTGGGCTGCCATAGAACTGGGTATAATTCACCTGTGTTCTCAACCTTCCGTGCTCCCCATAACAAATTTAAATGAACTTGGAAAAAAATTAATAAAAGCAAAATTCAGTGTGGGAAGAGGAGAATGGCAGGGGAGAGAAGATCTGTTCCACTCCATTTTACCCTGGGAATGATGAGATCCAGAGAGGTGCACGTCTGAGCTTTCTTTGAAACCAACTTGTGGCGCCCCCAAGTGGAGGCCAGATAACAGCTCCAATTTCCCACACCTTAGGGATGACTGGGGCTGGCCAGGAGATGAGCTGATTTTAATAGTACCAACACCTTCCAATATTGCATGTCACCTTTCCAGGTCACTTTCAACATTTCCGTCATCCCAGACACTCTACGTGAGGCTCTATCTTAAATATCATAGCCCAGTGCAGCTTGTCTGGCTGCAGTTCTACAGGCTGTTCTTCCACCCACACAAACCCAGGGGATGCATGGACTGGTGTCTTCCAGAGCTCCTGGACCTATTTCTTAAGGGTCCATAATAACCTCCTTTTCAGTTTCAGTGTACAATAACTTTCCGTCGTTTGTATTTTTAAAATATAAATTCATTTTGGGAGTTCCTAACATGGTTCAGTGGATTAAGAATATGACCGCAGTAGCTCAGGTTGCTGTGGAGTCACAGGTCTGATCCCTGACCCATGCAGTGAGTTAAAGGATTGGGTGTTGCTACAAGTTGCCACAGCTGTGGCTGGCATTCAGTCCCTAATGGGGAACTTCCATAGGCCATGGGTGTGACAATAAATATATATATATACACACCCATAAATATACATGTGTGTGTGTATACACACCCACCCACACATACATATACAAACATTTTGAGTTCCCTGGTGGCTCAGCAGGTTAAGGACCGGGCATTGCCACAGCTGTGACTGGGTTTGCTACTATGGCATGGGTTCAATCCCTGGCCGGGGAACTTCTGCGTGCTGTGGGCTCAACCAGTATTTATATACACATGTGCATGGACTTGATTCTCTCCCTCTGTTAGACTAGAAGCCCCATGCAGACAGGCCCTAGCGTTGTCTTTGGACAAAGCCTTGGGCAGTGCCCTCAATCAAGTCCTCTGGACTGACCAGCCAGATAAAGGAATGACTCATATGAAAGGAATGTTCTGCCTGAGTTCAGCAGCACTTTACTAGGAGATGACACTGAAGGTCACTGTCCCCTCCATTGGTGCTGAAATGTTGACTCTGTTAAAGGCCCCTCAGCTCTGAGGGCCTGGAATGCAGACCCTTGCCAGGCCTCACTGGAGGCGCTTCTCTGCCCTGAAGCAGTGGGATTGCTGTAACTGTGATGGGCAGGCTGCGACTCGGCCTCTGGGCAGAGGGAACAAAGACAGCAGGGCAGTGCTGTGGTCAGTCCTCCTCGGGCACCGCGGGCTGCTCACATCACCACGGACCCATTCATGGGGGAAGCCCTGCACTGTTTCCTTTCCCTGCAAGTGAAAAACTCAGCTTTCTTTCTTTTTAAGCTGTTAAGCCTTCATTTCCTCCTTTGACGGTGTGACCCCTGTGGTGGGTCTGGAGGGGACCTTCTGTGCTTCCTTCTCTGTGTCATAAGTGACCCCAAATCAGTGCTGGGAAGCTTTCCTGCTCAGAACATTTAACTATAGTTTAAAACTCAAGAGCCTGTTGAAGGAAAATAGCACTAAATAATAGGAAATACTAGAGTACTGTAAGAATAGAGACAGGAATCTACTAGTAATGCCGTAGCAATAGCAGTATAGCATAGTATAGCATCATGTAGTAATACTCAAGTGCTATAGAAATATACTATTAATGCTATAGCAATGGTAACAGTATCACATAGCATAGAAATACTAAAGCAATATAGGAATAGGAATATCCTATTACTGACAGAGTAATAGTAACAGTTCAGTATAGTATGGTAATGCTAAAGTACTATAGTGCTGCTATAAAAGGAAAACAGTACTAATAGCAACATCAGTACTAGATGTTGTGGTGTTAACAATATTTTTTAGGCCTTCCTAAGACATTTTTCCTGTTCCTGGATACTTTCTGCTTCTCAGTACCTTTCTATAGTTCCTCTGCTTATTCAATTGAAAGTTTGAAAACACAGATTTTTTTTTTTCTTTTTAGGGCCACACTCACAGCATATGGAAGTTCCCAGGCTAGGAGTCGAATCGGAGCTGTCGCTGCTGGCCTACACCACAGCCACAGCAATGCCGTAGCAATAACAGTATAGCATAGATCTTTAACCTACTGAGAGAGGCCAGGGATCGAACTCAGGTTCGTTTCCGCTGCGCCACAGTGGGAACTCCCTGAAAACAAAAATATTTTTAACGTGTTGGTATATCAAGAACATAACCGGGATTTCACCTTCAAGGTGATAAAAAGGACACAGAATTCTTCTGACATGCTTGTATGCGTGCTATATTTTAGTATCAGTGTTATCAGTCGGAATTCCTTTGGTGGCAAGGGGGAGAAACCTGACTGGAGCCAGCTTCATGGATGCCGTGGGAAGACTTGGGCACCATCTTGCTCAGGAAGGGTTGAGGGGGTGGAAGGACGCATCCTTCTCTTCTTACCTCAAGTTCGCAGCGAACGTCAGGTTCATCCTCTCTCGCACCTACAGACAGGCTTTCACTATGGGGCTGAGAGACCTGGCCTCAGACAGGCCTCAGCAGGTTTTAGCTCCTATAAATTCTGCTGCCAGAGAGGGACTAAGTGACCCCCCCTCCCTCTCTCTTCCTCCCCTTCATGTCTCTGTCCTCCTCTCTCCAAACATTCCCAAAAAGCATAGTATGGGCCACCTCAGGTCTTGACGCAGGTCAGCCAAGGTGGGCTGCTGTGGTGGACCCGGCTTGAGCCATGTTCCTCATCCTCTCAGGAACATTCAGGAGCAGTGCTGTGTGAGCACATGGCCATGTCCACAGGTCAGGAGGGGAGTTAATGGTGTCTCAGTTTCTAAGAACAAGAGGTCTGGGCAGTCAGCACCATAGTGTGATCTGAGCCCTCACTTTAAGGGGTCTCGGAACCCAATCCTCTCGCTCACAGCCCAGCTGGACAGTTGAAGAGACTAGAGCACAGGGCTTGGGGGTGGTGACTCTTGAAATCTTCACCAGGAGCAAGAATGTGTTTTTCGTTCCATCTTCTACCAGATACCAATTCCAGGAGCTCAAATCACACTCTATCGACTTTGATTTATTTCATTTTATTCACTTACTCAGCATGTATTTTTTTTAAGTATTTCTTTTCATTTACGAATATCGCTGGGTGGTTGATTTACTTGAAACTTGAAACAGGAGTTCCTTCTGTGGCTCAGCAGTAACAAACCCAACTACTAGTATCCGTGAAGACACGGGTTCAATCCCTGGCCTTGATCAGTGGGTTAAGGATCCAGTGTTGCTGCGGCTGTGGCATAGGCCGATGGTGACAGCTCCAATTTGACCCCTAGCCTGGGAACTTCCATATGCCATAGGTGTGGCCCTAAAAGACTAATGATAATAATAAATAAACAAATATAAATAAACTGGAAACCACTCAGCCATGAAAAAGAATGAAATAATGCCATTTTCAGCAACATGGCTGGACCTAGAGATGATCATACTAGGTGAAGTAAGTCAGACAAAGAAAGACAAATACCATGTGATGTCACTTACATGTGGAATCTAAAATATGACACAAATTAACTTACTTATGTAACAGAAACACTCAGACATTGAAAATAAACTTATGGTTACCAAAGTGGATGGGGGGGGGCGGTTAAATTAGGAGTTTGGAATTAACAAATACACACTACTATATATAAAACAGATAACCAACAAGGACCTACTATATATCACAGGGAGGTCTTCTTAATCTTCTGTAATAACCATTAAGGGAAAAGAATGTGAAAAGGAATGGATATATGTATATGTATAGCTGAATCAGTATGTTGTACACCTGAAACTAATACAACATTGTAAATCAACTAACTCCAATAAAAAAAAATTAAGTTGAAAAACTAAAAATAAAAAAGTTAACTTGAAACCAGCTTTTTGGTGATAGAGCGGAGTGCTCTATACTTTCAGACATTTCCCTGCTTTTTTCTCTCCCTTCTAATTCCTTAATGAAGTCAGGACTGTCTGCTGCTCTCAGATCTCACTGATATGGTGATGAAGAGGAGCACTGACCAAGGAAAAGTCACAAATATGATGAGAATATGGATTCCCTTCCCTGGAGAAGCAGCATGTCTAAGACTTTAAAATGCACATGAATCACCTGTGGGTCTCATCCAAATGCAGATTAGATGGAGTTGTTTTGACAGAGAACCCAAATTTTCTATTTCTTTTTTTTTCATTTTTTTTTAAATTTCATTGCAGCAGAGTTAATTTACAGTGTTGCGTTAGTTTCTGCTGTACAACAGAGTGATTCAGATACATATATGTATCTCCATTCTTTTTCTGATTCTTTTCCTGTATAGGTTATCACAGAATATTGAGTAGAGTTCCCTGTGCTATTCTGCAGGTCTAGCAAGCTCCCAGCAATGCTGGAACTGCTGGTCCACAGACCACACATTGAGAAGCAAGGATCTGTATCAAAGATGCTAGTGCCTCTTAGCCAATCTTGGGAAAACCTTCAAATCAATAGGCTGGTGCCTTCTTAAAAACTTGAGATGGAAAAATATACATGTGATCTTGAATAAAGAATTTTAAAAAGACATGTTTCTAGAAGAAATCCTGAGGTGAAAATTCAAAGTATTATAAACTTAATGTGTGTCACACAGCCCAACTATGCTTCACCTTCCCCAGCTCTGAGTTGAAAGTAACAGGTCACCTTGAGCTAATGAATGCATGTGATATTTTTTGGAACAAAACTTTGTGGAAAATGCAGGTTATAACCCATGGTATTTTTCTTGTCTTTTTTCTCTGTAGGAGATGTCAGTGAAAAAAGGGGTCCAGAATGATTACTAACCCATGACTCCCAACAGTATGACAGGTATCTGTTTTCTTTTCTTTCCTTTGTGTGCCTCCATTTTTGTTCTACCCAAAGAGAAATATAGGCTTCCTAAAAGAGTCCCAGCAACCATTATTTCCAAGCCAACGAGTATTATGAGATGTAAATATATCCTGTGAATACATCCTACAAATGTGCTTCCAGCATTTTCAGAAATGATGAGATGCAACATCACCAGAAATGTGATAGGAGGAAATGATAAATCACTGTGAAATCCTAGATCCTCAGGTCTAGGCTATTGCACACCTGATACATTTATCCTTCACATTCCATTGAGATCAATATAAGAAATGGCTCTACGTACTCAATGACAACTGAGTCCAGGCATCTTCCTAGATGGAGCGCTCAACAGTGGAGTCAGAATGGAATATGATTAGAGCACATAAGATAAAGTGAGCTAGAAAATCTTAGCAAGACAGAGGAGAGGACCCCCCCTCCCTGAGACAGGAGAATGACCCCCAAGGAACAAAAGGTTGCATTAAATTGAATTCCTCTGCAATGCACAGAGCAGGAGTTGAAAACTCAGATGCCCAGGGGCCAGGCAGATAACACCAACCCAAAGCCTGAAACAGCTAGATGTAAGGAAAAACAAACCATACAGGTGAACCAGATTCTGTCTGGATTCTTGCCCCAGGCAATCACCAACAAGCAGAAAAGGAGCCCAGTGTGTCCAGAGATTTCAAATTTTCAGAGAAGCTGCAAATCCAAATGTTGAATGAAATGTCCCCATTTCTAATTGTAAACAATTAATATATAAAAATCTCAAAGATTCATGGGCTGACTGGACTCAACAATGGGCTGCACACCATCCAGCCCCACACCAAGCCTAGGACTGTCCTTTGGTTACCATAGCAACAGGGCAGATACCTATAGACCTCAGCCTTCTGCAAGTTTACAAGCCTTACATAATGACCATAACATCATATCTCCCAGCATCATTGCATTGCCCTGCCTCTCTACCCATCTACATCTGAGTTCCTGGTGCAGCAAAAAGATAGAGCACCTGGGCAAACCAGAATAATGCACCCCCGTAAGTCGGGGACGGGGCTCAGAATCACATCTTCTCATCTTATTTCTCAGTAACAAGCATCAAAACACACCCCCTCCCATTTCTTCCACTGCAAATTGGGCCATTGTAGCATGAAAAAGCCACAGACTGTGTTTAAATAGGCTTGGTCATGTCTCCATAAAACTTTATTTACAAAATAGGCAGCAAGCCAGATCTGGCCTGAGGACTGTAGTCTGCTGACCCGTAGTCTAGAATCGAAGGTAGTGCAGACCATCTTATTATTGAGCAGAACCCCCAGGCGGAGGCAGATCATCTCTAGGACCAAGCTAGGAGCCTGGGCTCCCACCAGGATGGTCCCGGACTAGAACAGCTTTCAGTCAATCTGTAGATGCAGAATGCTGAATGCTTTCCCTACAGACTGGACTGGAACCAGCTGCCTCCCTGTGGAGGAGGGAGTTTTTGCTTCCTAGAGTTTGCTTCATAGCGTAGAAAATAACAGCAGTTCTATTTTCAAAAGAAATCTACTCCACACACACATATGCTCAGTGTATGTTAATGGCTCAACTGAGAAAATCATTCCTTTCGTCTCCCTTGTTTGTGGATGAAATAAAACAGTGTCCTTCTCCCTCTGTCTTCGAGCTGCATGTTTATTTTAAGAAACCCAAGAGGAGCCCATAATAAAGCTGTAAGTCATCAGAACTAAGTGCTTGCTTTAAGAGCATAATTTAAAGGGCAAATATGCATAGTTTCCTCTTTAAAACACATAATGGGTACCCTTACTGTTATGCAATACAGGAAATCAGTTAACCTTTATGAAAAAAAAATCTTTACATGAACAGGACTAAGAATCTGTTTTACTAAAACTGAGCAGACCAGCATTTTCAGATAAAAAAGCCTTCGGCCATAGCACTTATGAAATTTATATACTTTATATTAACTCAAATGGAGAATTGTTTATTTTCTGGGGCTGTTTAGTATCAGCTGCAGTGGAGACCACTCTTGCTAAAATGTTCACATTGCTCTTTCCCCACCTAATTTGAAATTGGGATGATTTGAAATCATTCATTGAAAATACCAAATCTTAGAGGAAAGGAAGAAAGTGCCTTAATGCAATATGTATTTGGTCTGATATTAAGCATGGCTTCTTAGGTCATCGAGAGGGATTTTTTTTTTTTTTTTTTTTGCCACACCTGCAGCATATGGAAGTTCCCAGGCCAGGGATTGAATCCAAGCTGCAGCTTTGAGCTATGCCATAGCTACGGTCACACTGGATCCTTAATCTGCTTCGCCACAGCGGGAGCTCCTCAGCTAACATTTGGGTCATTGTAATGAGCTCCACTTCACATCAAATCATGATTCACAGCATAGGGGAGTTTGTTGTAGTATGAATACCTAAAATTATGAAATACCGAAGTTAGAGGCGTTTAGCCCTGAAGAAAAGGGAACTGAGAGCTCAGACTCCTCTAAATGTGGCCTGAAGAGGCAGAAACAGGGCTCTGTCGCCTTTTCCCTGACCTGGCTCTAGAGAGTTAGGATGAGACATAGGGTCCCACTGTTAGGAATACTGCCATGTGAATAACACAGTCCTCACGCAGCTGTGTGACCTACACCTCTTCTTTTGGGACCTGCATGTTCATCAGACTTCCCTGCTGTGACCTCTGTCTGCTCCTTTTTTTCTATTGAGGCATCATATAGAGAGTGTCCCAGAGGCCAGGGGAGGAGTGTCTGCAGGATGGGACCGAAGCTTTCAGTGTCCCAGTGTTCTCACTGGGTGACCTTCAGATTGTTGGCTTGCTTGTTTGGGAGGGTTGTTTTTGTGTTTTTGAAGAGGAAAAAAAGCAAAATGTATTGTCGTTGGTAGAAGGGCATGAAGCAGAGGGTTCTTCATCCGCCCCAACATTTCGTATAGGTGGGAGGGAGGTTATGGGAAACAGAAAAGGCAGTAGAGGGAATTCCCTGGTGGCTCAGAGAGTTAGGGATCTGGTGTTGTCCCTGCTGTGACTCGGGTTGCTGGGTGGTGCAGGTTCAATCCCTGGCCCAAGAACTTTCACATGGCATGGGCGTGACCAAAAAAGGCAGTTGATGGGGGTGCACACCCCACTCTGTACAATATAGAAGAATCTGAAATAGATACTATAGAAGCCACTTGTCCCGCATTGTTAAGTGTGTTTGAAAGTTTACATTTCTCACTGCTCCCGAGGTTGAGGTGCTTTTACATGTTTATGGGCCACTTGTATTTCTTCATTCATAACTTGCTTGTTCATATATACTGTCCAGTTGCCCACTGTGAGTTTTATATCCTTCTCATTATTCATAGAATCAATTTATTACATATTAAGAATAATAACCAAGCAAGTCACTTAATGTCTCTAGAGCTTGACTTCCTTATCAATTAAAGGAGGAAAGTGGAGCTAGTTCATCTCTTAATCTCCCTCCACTTTTAACATGAGGTTGTTCTTCAGATTTGGACATTTTATCAATCACATGTTCGTAACAATAGGGCATGGGGACATTGCTGGTTGCGTATGAAGGAAAAGGCACCCTGGAGAAAGGTTTTTTTGTGTTTTGAGGCTATCCTACTGTACAAGTTTTTCAGAGTCAAGCAAAACATCTAAGTTGGAGCAGTTTGATATTTTATTGTAAAGCCCACGTCATTTTCAGAGGTGGCCTGCCAGGTGTCCCTAAGGCTTTTCACCCCTCCTGATGACCACTTCAGAGGCAGAGCCACATTTGTGCTCTTTTCCTATGACCTGTGTAGGATACCACCTCAGGAGGTCAGAGGTGGTTCACAGCCAGACAATAACACCACTCAAAGATAACCAGTGCTGGAGTTCCCATCGTGGCGCAGCAGAAACGAATCTGACTAGGAGTCATGAGGTTGTGGGTTCAGTCCCTGGCCTCGCTCAGTGGGTTAAGGATCTGGCGTTGCCATGAGCTGTGGTTAGGTCACAGATGTGGCTCAGATCCTGCATTGCTGTGGCTGTGGCTTAGGCTGGCAGCTGTAGCTCTGATTGGACCCCTAGCCTGGGCACTTCCCTATGCTGTACATGTGGCCCTAAAAAGCAAAATAAATAAATAAATAAATAAATAAATAAATAAATAAATAAATAAATATAAAAAGATAACCAGTTCTAACAGCGTGTGTGGTGTTAACATTTTCCATCAATAAACACTCTTCTAAAATAAGATTCTGTTCACAGTTCCTTAGTGACCCATCAAACAGTAATATAGTCCCTGCATATTAGGCTTTTAATATAACGTTATTATAAATAATGATATAATGAACTCCAGTGTACATAATTTGGCACCTCTCTGATTATTTCCTTGGGATAAATTCTACTAAGCAAGAAAAGAAAAGGGAAGGGAAGGGAAAGGAAGAGAGAAGAGAAGAGAAAAGAGAAAAGTTAAGTCCCTGGGGCAAAGGAACTGAACATCTTTCAAAACCTTTTTTATTGCCAAATTGTAACTAGATTACTGGACCAATCAGCAGTGCAGTTTCCATTTAATTAAATACCTTCCAATTGTGGAGATTTTTGGTAGTTTATTTTTGAGAAAGACAATACATTAGGCAAAGTTTTGTGCGTTTGTTTGTTTTTTCAGCCATACCCGCAGCATGTGGAAGTTCCCCGGCTAGAGATCAAACTACACTGCAGCAGTAACCTGGGCTGCTGCAGTGACAATGCCAGATCCTTAACCCACTATGCCACAAGAGAACTCCTAGACAAAGTTTTATCACAGTTTTTATCAAAGCTTTTTCAAAACCTTACATTTTTCTTACTGATAATAAGTTTGACTACACACACACACACACACACACACACAAAATGATTGGCCACTTAAATGTCTTCTTTTCTAACTTACCTGTTCAAAGAACTTTTCTGTTGTACTTTGTGCCTGTTTCTCATGGTTTATATGTTAAGGATTTAATTCATTGTCTATCATAAATGTTAGAAATATTTTTCCCATTTTAGTATATTTCTCTCCTTTTTGTTTGTGGTAATATTTGACCTTCTTAAATGTTTTATTCTTTTGAAATAATTCCATACTGACAGCAAGGTTGCAAGATTAGTTCAAAGAATTTCCGGGTACTCTTTACCCAAAGTCCTCAAATGTTAGCATCATGTCTGCTTAATTCTTTTCCCTAGCTCTTTCTATCCCTATGAATATAATTTTTATTTTGAGCCATTTGCAAATAAGCTGTGAACATGATGCAGTAGTATTTTTGACATACAGAAGTTTTCAGTTTAGATATAGTGAGGTGTCACTGTATGATGTCTGTCTTCTTTTCTAGTCTGAGAAATGACCTCTGGTGAGCACTGAAGGCTGGGGCTCGGTAGGTCTTTGGGCTGAGTCAGCACTTTTATTCCAACATGCAGTTCTTTTTACTTGGACACAGAAATGACCAGCTAAGGTCGAAGGCCATCTCAACAAAAACCCTTGTATGCACCAACCACACCCCCACGGTGCTCCTGCCCTGGCCTTAGAGGGCAGGAAGGGGACATCCAACAGTGCTAGCTGTCCTTCTGTCCCTCCTGCCCAAATCAGGAAGCCATGCCCAGGTGTGTTTCCTGGTCACCCCAACAAGGGAGGCAACACAGAAGCCAGGTGTGGTTCTGCTTCCTGTCCCATGTCTCTCCAGGAACCAGGAGCATGCTGTTGATTTATACAATCCCAATGGGATTGTTCTGAAAGGGCTTCTGGAGGCTTATTTCACTCTCTTCCGAATTCCTGTTTCCGCAGTTGTGGCCAATAATAAAATGTGGCCTTGGATTCCATTGAGCGGTCCACACACATTACAATGTTGCTACAAATAGTTTTAGAGGAAGAAAAATACCAACTTGCTCAAACAGTTTGCTCTACTGTTGGTAAAGCCAATCACAAAAGGGAACTTTGCTTTTATTTCTGAGGTATTTAACCACCCAAAGCAAAAGGGATCTCTTTGCTCCCTCCTCAGCCTGGTGCCACTTCTCAAAGTAACAAAAATCTCACTGCACGTAAACTACAAAGGAAATATGAATCTGCCCCAAAATGCCTTGAGGACAAGAGGGAGACTACTGCATACACAGTGCACTGGGAATCTTCGTCCCCAGATGCCTCTCACCCTCACTCAGAAACCTCAGGTCCTCCGCTTCTTCTCAGAGGCTGCAGGCCCCGCCCTCTCCAGTCAGGAGCCCCACCCACCCAGCTCCTCCTCCCAGCCCTTCTCCACCTGCTTATTTCCATTGGAGATGGTGGCCGCTGGCTCCACCTTGCCCATCTGCATCCCCCTTTATGATCCAACTCGGCAAAATAAACAGGTTTCCCTTTCTAAGGAGCTCACCTGAGAAAGCAAAGGAAGGGAAACCACAAATGCTTATCGTTTTAAATTTTCCCCATCACACACGAATTGCTAAAAAATTGAAAGTCGCTCAACATCACTGATTATAAGAGAAATGCAAATCAAAACTACCACGAGATACCACCTCACACCAGTCAGAATGGCCATCATTAATAAGTCCACAAATAACGAGTGCTAGAGGGGTTGTGGAGAAAAGGGAACCTTCCCGCACTGTTGGTGGGAATGTAAACTGGTACAGCCACTATGGAGAACAGTTTGGAGATACCTTAGAAATCTATACATAGAACTTCCATATGACCCTGCAATCCCACTCTTGGGCATATATCCAGACAAAACTCTACTTAAAAGAGACACATGCACCCGCGTGTTCATTGCAGCACTATTCACAGTAGCCAGGACATGGAAACAACCCAAATGTCCATCAACAGAGGATTGGATTCGGAGGATGTGGTATATATACACAATGGAATACTACTCAGCCATAAAAAAGAACAGAATAATGCCATTTGCAGCAACATGGATGGAGCTAGAGAATCTCATCCTGAGTGAAATGAGTCAGAAAGACAAAGACGAATACCATATGATATCACTTATAACTGGAATCTAATATCCAGCACAAATGAACATCTCCTCAGAAAAGAAAATCATGGACTTGGAGAGTAGATTTGTGGCTGCCCGACAGGAGAGGGAGGGAGTGGGAGGGATCAGGAGCTTGGGGTTATCAGATACAACTTAGAGTAGATTTACAAGGAGATCCTGCTGAGTAGCATTGAGAACTATGTCTAGATACTCATATTACAACAGAACAAAGGGTGGGGGGAAAATGTATACATGTAAGAATAACTTGATCCCCATGCTGTACAGCAGGAAAAAATAAAATAAAATAAATTTAAAAATTGAAAGTCCCTGTAGGGTGTCCAGTCTGACCAGCATCTCAGTTCAAGATTTCCTACAGTTTCCACCATAATGGGAGAAATCAAAAGAAAAGCACTAAAGGAGTTCCCATCCTGGCTCAGCAGAAACGAATCCTACTAGTTTCCAATGAGGATGAGGGTTCAATCCCTGGCACCAGCCTCGCTCAGTGGGTTAAGGATCCAGCATTGCCGTGAGTGGTGGTGTAGGTTGCAGACACTGCTCTATCCTGCATTGCTGTGGTTGTGGCATAGGCTGGCAGCTACAGCTCTGATTCAACCCTAGCCTGGGAACCTCCATGTGCCGCGGGTGTGGCCCTAAAAAGAAAAAAAAAAGAAAAACACTAAGAAAGAGAACTTCTGTACAGCTAATACATCCTCTTTTTCTTTTTCTTCTTTCTGGTTTTTAAATCTTATTGGAGTATAGTTGACTTACAGTGTTGTGTTACTTTCAGGTGTAAGCAAAGTGAATCAGTTATACATATACATATATCCAGTCCTTTTCAGATTCTTTTCCATTATATATTATAACAGAATATTGAATTCCCTGTGCTGTAAAGAAGGTCTTTGTTAGTTATCTATTTTATATATAGTAGTGTGTCTATGTTAATCCCAAACTCCTAATTTATCCCCCCCCCACCTTTCCCCTTTGGTAACCATACATCTGTTTTCGAGGTCTGTGAGTGTCTTTCGGTTTCGCGAATAAGTTCATTTGTATCATTTTTTAAGATGCTACATATAAACGCTCTCATAGGATATTTGTCTTTCTCTTACTTCACATAGCATGATCATCTCTAGGACTATCCATGTTGCTGCACATGGCATTATTTCATTCTTTTTTATGGCCGAGTAAAATTCCATTGAATACATGTACCACATCTTTATGTCAATTTAATAGTGAGAAATGGCCCAAAGAATTACTGAAAAAAAAAGCAGATGTAAATGAATGTTCGTAGGTTTTTAAAGAATCGTTTTACAGGGTAGTTTACATTTTCCTAGCTTTGCTTAAGCTCATTCCCATAATCCATGACTTCTCTTTAGGGTCACATTCAAATTCTGCCTCCTATTTGGGATTTCCTGAAAAATTTTTCTGTACAGCTTAAGGCCTTTTCCCTTTCTAAAAAGTGAGAGATAAGAAATACCTTTGTTACTCTTTATTATTTTTGTGGAAAGATAATTTTAATGAAGCAGTGATCTAAACATAATATTTGAAGCAAACAGTTCATGCGAAAGGAAATAGATCATTTGGAATACAGTCTCTTCCTTTCTGCAATCCCTGATAAAATAAGCATCTTAAAATGCTTGCTGGAATTATCATTATTTCATTTCCAATAGGCCCAGGTTTCTATGCCAGCTGAGGCAAAGTACCCATATCACACAGCATCTTGGATGTTCTGAACTCCCCAGGCGATAGGATGGAGCATGGTATAACCACATCAGCTGGAAAGTGATGGCAGAACATGGGAGGGGAATAAACAACCCCCCCCCCGCAGCTGCCAATAAAAAGAAGTTTTAAAAGTCGGGGGGGCGGGGGCTGGCTTCCTAGCATTAGATTTCATTCTACCTGTACAGTGTCAAATTGTGATTCCCATTTTTTCTGCCAGGAACCTCTTGTTATCCACCCCCTACCTCCCTTCAACCCTGTACTTTCAAACACTTTACCTGATAAATTACGCTTTTTAAGTAATAGAATTTGTTCACTCTTCTTAGTAACCAAAAACATATAATCTGATACTTTTGATGAACAGGATGAAATGACCAGTGTTCCCACACCACATAAACATATAGAAAAAATGTATTTTCAAAAACAAGAAGGCATAAAATATGTCTTTATTTTTCAAAAACATAAGGCATTTTTCATGAAAGTGACCTAGGCTGCCTTGTATAATTGTATCATTTCCCTTGGGCCTTTTCAAACTTTTTAAATTGTTCATAGTTCACCCAATACTACTTTTATGAACCTCCAGTTAAGATCCATTTGAATGAGAAAATTCTGAATATTCTGTACTCCAATTTTCTCAACTCTAAGTGGGAATTATGCTCCTATATTATTCAGCTAAATAGAACTATAAATGAAGCCATCAGAATACCAATTACTGCTGGCACTACCTTTAATCAAAAAAGTCTTTCAGTATTATTATAAAATCATTCCTCAAAGATTAAGTCTATGTAAATGAATATAAAATAGCCTATCATACTCAGTAATGCATAATGAAAATATTCATGAGAATTTCAATCATTTGATACTGTGCTTCAAATTAGATCAAGAAATCATTGGCATAAATCAGAACATTCGTAAATTCTTTGAGTTTTTTTTTCCCCAGCAGAAAATTCTAATTAAATTTAACATTAAAGCATCTAAGAGATTGAATTCTAGGCATATAAGCATAGCTAAGAAATAGTCCTTACCTTTGAAGAAATCACAGTATCAAAAGATCAGTGTCTGAACACATCACAATATATATTTTTAACATAGAAAAATACAAGGTTTTTTTTTTTTCTTTTAGGGCCGCACCCACAGCATATGGAGGTTCCCAGGCTAGGGCTCTAATCAGAGCTGTAGCCTCTGGCCTTCACCACAGCCACAGCAAGGCCAGATCCAGATCGTGTCTGCCACTTAACACCACAGCTCATGGCAACGCCGGATCCTTAACCCACTGAGCAAGGCCAGGGATCGAACCTTTGTCCTCATGGATGCTAGTCAGATTTGTTTCTGCTGAACCATGATGGGAATTCCAAGACAGAGTTTTAGAATTAGAAGGAATCTTAGAGACCATCTGACCCAACACCCTGAAATTACATTGGAGATACTAAGCCGGTGAACTTAAAGGAATGTGATTCTGGCCATGCAACAGTGCACCACTGTTTGGATGCTTGGATGCTTCTGCTAGATAATTCTTCACACTCCTTAAGCTTCCATTGACTTGTTGCAATTGAGTGATACAATAGCTAAGAAATCTGTTTGGAATTGTTAGGAGACCTATAATGAAACAGTGCTCTTGGCTGCACCAAGGTGAATCCTAAAATCTCAGTGACTTCATACAATGGAGTTTTACATCTGACTCATGTTAAGTCCAGGGCTTCATGTTCTTGGTTGATGGGTAATGTTCCTGTGGTCATCGAGGACCAAGGCTCCTTCCCTCTTCCAACTCCATTCACCTCTAGAATTTTAGAATTCCCTCCATCCTACAGAAGGGAGAAAAGAAAAGAATAGCTCTGTGGAGTTTTATAGGCCAGGCCTGGAGATGGTGGCCAGTGTTTTTATTCATTCCATTGCCTGGAATTCAGGCACACAGCCATAGCTCATCTCAGGGAGACTGGGAGTGTGGTCCAGCTGCGTACCCAGGAAGCAGGCAGGGCACAGATATTGATATGAGTCTGCGTCACAAAGGACAATGCAAATACAAGATAGGAGTTCTCGCTGTGTCACAGTGGGTTAGGAAGCAGCCCAGGTTGCTGCGGAGGCGAAGTTTGGATGCCTGGCCCCAATGCAGTGGGTTAAAGGATCTAGCATTGCTGCAGTAGCAGCTGTGGCTCAAATTCAATTCCTGGCCCAAGAACTTCCATATGCTGTAGGTGTGGCCATTTTTTAAAATTCACAATAATGTCAAGTAAGTAAGGCTAGCAAGGACTTGGTCTTTATGTTGAAGTCATCATCTTTATGGGTGGCTCAGCAGTGTTGTCACCACTGTGGATCAGGTCACTCCTGTGGCACGGAGTTGATCCCTGGCCCCAAGAACTTCTGCAGGCCATGGCCACGGCCAAAAAATAAAATACATGTTACGGTCCTCTGCATCTCCTCTGGGTAATGTCAGCATCTCTAGATGGGGCTGGAATGATCTTTTTTCCCCACCTGTTCTAGTTGCTTCTGGAGTGGCATGGTATCATGAAAAGAACATTGGAGTCATGTGTTCTTGGGTCCAAATCTCCAGTTTGCCTCTTATTAAGATCATAAATTTCAGCAAGTCAATTAAGGTCTAGTAGCCTCAATTCCCTTATTGTCAAGTTAGGGACAGAAAGCATCCTAATGTTGCAGTAAGACTCTAATTAAATCACTAAACATTTATGGAGGTTCTCCTATGTGACAAGTTTGGTACCTAGGGAAACAGCCGAGAGTAAATAAATAAGGTACAGAGTTATATGCCTGAAGTCCTTGTCCCTGGTAGGCATTTAATAAACATGAAGGCTGGAGTTCCTATTGTGGCTCCGTTAAGAATCCAACTAGTATCCATGAGGATGCAGGTTCAATCCCTGGCCTCACTCAGTGGGTTAAAGATCAGACATTGTTGCAAGCTGTAGGGTAGGTCGCAGATGCAGCTTGGATCCAGTGTTGCCATGTCCGTGGTGTAGACCACAATGTAGCTCCTATTCTACTCTTAGAGTGGCAGCTTCCATATGCCACAGGTGCAACCCTAAAAAGAAAAAGAAAAAAAACGAGGGCTCTCATCCCCCCACCATGACCCTCCATGGTACACACTACAAATTTGATATGATTTCCATTTATTTCTTTTTGGCCTTATGCATCTAAGACATAAGAACAGGCTAGTACCTAGAAATTCCAGGTAGGATACATCAGTGTCTGATGATCCATCCTTGAGACAAAGAGGTCCCGTGGGAGATGTTTCTGTTGTTCCTGTTCTTTGGACTTGAATTGACATGGTGATGTTATGAGGCATGTGGGAGGGACAAGGGCTTAAAATGAAACAATTTGAGCTACAAACAAATGCTTGCTCAGTTCCAATAAGAGAAACGTCTGAGCCAAGAGCCCTCTTCATGGCTAGCAGCCTTTGCATCACAAAGCATCCTTTACAGATCAGAGATGGGGGATCTGCAGAGGTGGGGAGTGGGTCAGCCCCTCCTTCTTGCTAATAGGTTGGGTCTTGGGCAGACAAGGCCGCCAGGAGCAGGAAGGGTGCAGTGCCTGCCCTGTCTTCTAGATGGGGTGTCTTCCTGAGGTCTCACTTGGGGAACCTTCACCTCTGGTCCTCCTTGACTCTTTGTCTCTCAGCTCTTGTTGTATTGCTTCTGATGATTTCTAAAAAGAACAGAGAAACTTTATATTTGTTTGTTTTAAAGCCTATTTTTCATTCTCTTGCCTTGTTCTTTCCATGAAGCTCTGTTCTATTTCTCTCCCTCCCCCACCCCCCATCACCTCCTTTTTTTGCTTTTACCTTTTTCTTTTAAATGCAGAAGAGGATGGAGGGGAGATGGGACAGACAAACAATATCTTGACCCCAATTAGCTCTGCATCCTTGATCCCAATTAGCTCTGCATCCTTCACCCCATCCTTGACCTCAGTTAACTCTGCATCAACCACTTCCAACAGCCCAAACCACACCTGCACATCTGACCCCTTAAAAGGCAGCAGAGGGGCCAAGGGCAGGCCTGTGGTTGCTTCCACCTGGGATCTAGTGTGGCTCTACCTCTTCAGCTACGACTTTGAGCAAGTTGCCTTCCCTTTCTTAATCCTCCATTTCTTCATCTGTAAAATGGAGATGACCATTAGTATTTATCTCGATAACGTAAGGGGCAAAAGAAATAACATGCTTATAAGCACAAGGGCTAGAACATTGCAAGCACAAGGAATAAACAATATATAACATCATCTTTGTATCTCCAGGCCAAATGCACCACCCCTGCCAAGAGAGTTTAGGAGCATGAATGAAGCTATCTTGTTATCTTGCTCAGGCACATTTGATATATCCCATGACCAAATGCCATCCCATTCCACAGTCCAAGAAGTGAAGAGTCATAGATGTGACTCAGAAATGGGCCTTCCAGTCCCACTTGCTAGGCCTGATCCTTGAGAATTGCCCATTCATTTTAAATATCCCCTCAGGATGTTTGTAAAAGAAGACATCGCTGAAAGTCTATTATCAAGGTTTCTATAATCTTCTTGTCACTTGCCTGCCCTTATAATACATCCAACTATATTGTTCCCTCCTCTCCAGACAAGGATTTCTCACCTGGCCCCTTCTCTTGGAAGAACTTGGGAAATACTGAGCAAACCTATGATTAGACTAATCTCTGCTTTCAGGCAGGTCAATGTAGTCCTGATAGATTTCCTCTCCCTTCAAACTGCAGAGTCCATGGCATGTTTAATCATTAGAGACCTCCTTAAGATTCCAAATTTCTGAGATTAAGAATATGTTGTTCTTCCTGAGCCTGTCAAGCCCTAACCCTTCATAGGAATTTTCCATATGCCACAAATTACTTGAAGAAAGGCCTTTGATATCCACATGCACTGGCCAAGAGGACAAGAATTAAATTGACCAGCACATGAGGTTCCTGGACCTGGGACAGGCTGTCCAGTCCGATGACCATTTCACCTCCCTTCCCCATCAGCCCTGTCCATCATCATGACTTCTCTTTCTCAGTCTCCCAGGAATTCTATCTAAGGGTCTGGTCTGCTTGACACAATTGTAGCTTTCATCACTTTGCCCCCTTCCCCTGCTGACATCATGCCGTGCTGCCAGAGTGGTCCACCCCCACAGAGTACCATCATTATCCAGTCCCCAGGGGTGGTCTAGAAAGTCTGCCAACTATCTTGGCACAAGGAATCATCTAAATGCCCAATATCAGTTCATCCTAAACAATCAGCAGCTGCCTTAATCCTGAGGCCAGATAAGAGATATGTAAGATTGGGGCTGCCAGTTCTGGGAACAAAAAGGTGGCTTCATCTGGATGGGGGCTACCTGCCTTCACCCAGTTTCACCACAGATGGTCTGAGCTCTCCCTGTGTCATGTAGAAGGCTCCTGATGGAACTTTGTATTAGGAGTCAGCATACTTGTGGGAGGTCAGGCTTGGTTTTGCTGCTGACTGTCCAAATGGCCTTGATCAAAGCAGGCCACCTTCTTGGAATCAAGTTTCCTTTTCTATAAATGAGGTGTTGGAACTGGGATGAGATCAAAGGTCCCTTTTAGCCCCAACCATTTCTCTAAATTTTACTGTTCAGAGTCCTAAAGTGAGAACCAGTTGAGCTAGTTCATTTGTCTCTGAAATTCAGCATGGAATATTTCTACACATCAATCTACCATACATGTCCTGAGCTGATGGTCAGAAGGACAAAGAATCTAGAGAGAGGTAAAGTGACCCGGGAAGTCACCCCAGTGTGGGTTTGCCAAGGGAGGAGCACTTCCCTTTGGCCCCATCACATGCTTTGCATTAAAAAAAAAAAAGGTAAAACCTTCCATTTTTGAACCTTAAGATGAGAAGAAATGAATCTGACACTCATCTCCACTGCTAATTATTTCGCTTATGCAGTCTGCCTCACTTGCTTTAAATAAAGTAATTTTTTAAATTTTTAAATAAAATAAATAAAAGGCCTATACAGCCTGCCACCCAAAGTGGCAAAGGAAAGTCCAGAGGGAAGACAGCTTGGGACTTAGGGTAACAAGGACCATTCAAACATCCAAAAAATTGGCCCTATCATGTCAAACCCACAAGTCAATATTAGAAATGAAAAGAAAGTAAATAAGCTTTATTTGGGGCACAGAAAGCTTTTAATAGTGTTTCTTCCCTTGCTGGAAAGCAATTTTGATCAATACCAAATGCAAATAATTGATTATAATAAACAAGTGATCATGATTTTATCCCAATGGAATCACATCACAGATTTGTTTATACATACTTGGACTTAAAAAGGTGAGCAGCGCTATGCAAATTTCACCATCTTGCCCATCTGCTGAAAGTAAGTGCCTGCATTATTAGACCACCCTCGCTGAAATTTACCAGATTGGAGCTGAGTTTGGAATAAATTAGTGGGCCACTTAAAATACAGGCAGTTGGCTGGTGCTGGATCTATCGGTCATTCATACCTTAGCACATATTCATTCAATCAGATTTGACCTTCTGGAATCAGTCACAGTGGTGGGGAGGTACATAGGAGGAACTCCACTGTCTCAGATCAGAGTAAGAACATTTGGAATCAGGGGTCACTCACCTCACAGCTTTGCAGGCAGATTTCTCAACCTCAGCACCATTGCCTTTAGGGTATGGATAATTCTTTGTTGTGGAGGGCTAACCTGGGCATTATAAAATGTTTAGCAGTAGCCAGTCTCTAACCGTTGTCAACCATCTCTAGGGAGGCAAAAAGCCTGGGTAAGGACTCCCAGCTTAGGGGAAGCCTTATAGGTGCTTCTGGTAGCTTCGGTCTCTTTTTGAATCTGAATATAAATCCACTGAGTCCTCTTCATAAGGTGGTAACATGCAGAATGGGACTCTTCTTCCAAAGCATCTCCCTCACCTGGGCAGTTCCCTTGGTCCACCTTACCTTTTCTCTTCTTTCCAGGCAAGTGGACCCTAAAATTCAGGCAGTTGTAGGCAAGGCAGCCCCAGGGAGTAAGCTGCCCATCCAACTTGGGGAGCAAGCTTGGACCACTTTTGACCCCTTCTACTTCACTTGCCACATTGTCCCAAATAAATCCAACAATGAGAATACACAAGAGAATATGCCCTCTGATTAGAGAGTGCTTTCGCACTGCCATTTTGTTAGTTCAACCCCTCCTGCAGAAGCTGTCATCCGTGGATATATACCAGACAGACTGGATAATTGCTAACAGTCCAATATTATTTGTTCTTTTGGTAACTATTTAGGCAGAAAACATCTCAGGCCAGACTTTCAGAAAGTTGTAATATGTCGTATCTCAAGCATCTATTGTTATACAGTCAAAATTAGACAAGCCTGTTCATTTGAACATAATGTCTTTCCTACATTTCTAAAGAAACATGCTCTTTGACTCCATTCTTTTGCTTGTTTGTGTTTTAATTTTTAGGGCCCCACCCACGGCATATGGAGGTTCCCAGGTTACGGGTCAAATCAGAGCTACAGCTGCCAGCCTATACCACGCAGGATCTGAGCTGCGTCTGCGACATACACCACAGATCACAGCAACGCCAGATCCTTGACCCGCTGAATGAGGCCAGGGATCAAACCCGCGACCTCATGGATACTAGTCAGATTCGTTTCCACTGCACCATGACGGGAACTCCTGATTCCATTCTTTTTTGAGGAGAGATTTTGCTTCCTGAAGCCATGTTTCCTGAGGAAATAGATAAACCTCTCTAGAGCAATATTTATGCTGAGAGATGGTCCTCTGTCATTCCATAGGATGTCCCATTTGCCACCAGGCCAGCCTGGCCCATCTTGAGGTAGATTCTAGGCACAGCATTGCCCTTTAACTAGCTTTGTGACTGTGGCCAAATGTGTTTCTTCTCCCGCTACCCTTGCCTCACGTAAACTGTAGCCTGGGAATTATTAGAAGGGCTCCCCATTCACCGTCTGTAACTTTGAGCTGTATCTGTAGCTCTCTCAGGCAGAGTTTTCCCATCCACAAAATGAGGCTAATAACAGCATCTCTTTCACGGCTTTGTTGTTAACGAGTAAATAAATGCTGTGTGCGCCATGCCTGGCACACAGGAGCCTTCTCTAAGGGTTACCTCTCAATATCACAAATGCAAAATGAAACTATCCTGTTGTCAGTTCTAATCTCTTAGGTGGCCTTTTAACCTTTGGGATGAGCAGCCCAGATGCACCGTGGCTGTGTTGTTTGTGTTAGCCTTTCGAAGGTTTTTGGTCACTTGGAGGCAGAGCCCATACCATCATAAACATTAGCCTTTTGAAAAAAAAGCAGCAGCCACAGCCAGTGCGGGAATCAAGATTGCTCCCTGTAGAAGTGTCTTCTCTTTGACAAATTGAGTGGAAGACAAAAGTTTGAATTAGAAAAACAGCTCTTAATGTTTGATGGGTCGAGTGAAAATGTCCAAATTCAAAACAGTGTAGAGATTGAGCAATAAATCTGTGGTGTATACCACAAAACATATGTTTTCAATTAAAACATCATGGGAAAAGGAATCCCTCATCTGGGTAACCTTGAGCAGGAATGTGACCTCTCTGAGACTTAGTTTCTCTTATTCCAGACCTCTAAGGCCATATTTTAGTTCACAGAATTTAGTTCTTCTGCCTGAGTTCTTCTTCTCACCTAAGTCATCTGGTGTCAGTTTCCCATAACAGGTAGAGGTGCGGCATGGTTGGCTAGACCTCCTTGGGTTTGGATCCTGACTCTGTCACTTACTCACTGTGTGACCTTGAGTTGGTTGTTAAACCTCTCTGTGTCCCAGTTCTCTCATTTAAAAAATGAGGATACTATCTCTGCCTCATAGAGTAACTTGTGAAGATACACTTATGTAAAGGGCTCAGGCTGGCATCTAGTAAGTATACAATAAATGTTAGCTATTACTTTTATAATTGTGTTGAAAGTCTCTAGGGAGTAAATCCTACAAAAGATGAAATTATGATCACAAATCTTTATGTTTGGATTTGTCTGTTTCATGAGCCAAGTTTACCAACTAACCATTGAGTAAATAAAAACATTAAAGGCACTTCCCTTTACGTTCCCTCACCTACAATCCATCAGATTCCAGGATTGGAATATCTTCTCTCTATATAGTAAAAATTAAATCCCACCAAAGTTTAAACTGGCTAACTATGCATTGAACAAATCTCATCTACTTTCTATGGAGTCTGTGCTCTAGAACAGTGTCTCAAACATCAGTGTGCCTGGAAATAACATGAGGATCATGTTAAAATGCTGATTCTTCGGTTCTGGGGCCAGAATCCATGTGTCTAAGAGGCTCCCAGTGATGCTGATGCTGAGGGTCCCAGACCAATTAGAGGAACAAGACCTTTGATACTCACAGACCATTGAAACTGGAGGAAGTGGGAGCATGTCTGGCCCTCCTGAGGGGCAAGCAGGGTGGAGAGGTCCAGGCTTACAGGAACTCTGTGCCAGACTCCCCTCTCCTGCCCCAACTTCACCAGGTCTATTTGCGAAAGTTTAAGAAAAAAAGCAACATGGTGTGGAACAAGACAGTGGAAATCCCACCTTCTTCTCTTGATTTTTCTGACCTGTAAAAGCATCATGGAACAGATTAAACCAAGCACTTTGACCCACCTGCAATGCTAAGTTATCTTCCACAAGACAGGCGGAAAGAGGACCATTTAATTTTCTCCTCAGTGCCTGCAGTTAGGGTGGGGCTGTGAGGTGCAGGTGCTAAGCCAGGTCCTCCTGGAAAGACATCACAGACCTGCTGGGAGTGGTGTCTTTCCACTCTGGCCCACTGAAGAAAATAGGTTTCGAAGCACTTAATAGCATTTTAGGGAGTTCCCTGGTGGCCTAGTGGTTAAAGGATCCAGTATTAATCACTGCTGTGGCACAGATTTGATCCCCGGCCTGGAAATTTCCACATGGTGTGGGTGCAGCCAAAAACAAAAACAAATCTCAAAAATCTTTCCTACAAATAGTAAAACCTTAGTCATCTGAGCAAATCAATTTAAAAAAAAATAGTATTTTGAGGGCCTAAAAATATCCCCCAAGGGGCCCTCCCCTCCCTGAAGAAGCTCACCTGGCATAATAACCAAGGGTGAGGAAGATGTGGCCAGCCCACTCTTCCTGACCAAAAGGGAAGACCCAGCTTCTCCTGATTGAAATGTCTTCTCAGTAAATGAAGGGAATATCTACATTGATCTTGATCCTAGTAACTTATTTGCACAAAATAATATCTGGAAAAGGGTAGTGAGATTCTATGAAAACCCAGAAGAAGGAGGACTCTGCAGGCCTGTACGTTACTATATTTTATTAACACCGGTGTATTTTTTTTACATTTTATTTTTTTCCCTTAATTTTTCTTTATTACTCAAATGAATTTATCACATCTGTAGTTGTATAATGATCACAACAATCTGATTTCACAGGATTTCCATCCCACAGCCCAGGCACATCTTCCCACCCCCCAAACTGTCTCCTCCAGAGACCATAAGTTTTTCAATGTCTGTGAGTCAGCATCTGTTCTGCAAAGAAGTTCAGTCTGTCCGTTTTTCAGATTCCACATGTCAGTGAAAGCATTGGATGTTGGTGTCTCATTGTATGGCTGACTTCACTTAGCATCATAGTTTCTAGGTCCATCCATGTTGCTAAGAATGCCGTTATTTTGTTATTTTTAAAGGCTGAGTAATATTCCATTGTGTATGTGTACCACATCTTCTGGATCCACTCCTCTGTCGATGGACATTTAAGTTGTTTCCATGTCTTGGCTATTGAAAAGAGTGTTGCAATGAACATTGGAGTACCTGTGTCTTTGCGAGTCATGGTTTTCTCTGGATAGATGCCCAGGAGTGGGATTGCTGGATCAAATGGTACTTCTATTTTTAGTTTTCTGAGGAATCTCCATGCTGTTTTGCATAGTGGTTGCACCAAGTTACCATCCCACCAACAGTGTACTAGGGTTCCTTTTTCTCCACACCCTCTCCAGCACCTATTATTTGTAGACTTTTGGATGATGGCCATTCTGACTGGTGTAAGGTGGTACCTCAGAGTGGTTTTGATTTGCATTTCTCTAATAATGAGTGATGTTGAACATCTTTTCATGTGTTTTTTGGCCATCTGTATGTCTTCTTTGGAGAACTGTCTGTTTAGATCTTCTGCCCATTTTTCGATGGGGTTGTTTGTTTTTTTGGTATGGAACTATAGAAGTTGTTTATAAATTTTGGAGATCAATCCCTTGTCAGTTGATTCACTTGCAAAGATTTTCTCCCATTCTGTGGGTTGTCTTTTCGTTTTGTTTAGAGTTTCCTTTGCTGTGCAGAAACTTTTCCATTTGATTAGGTCCCATTTGTTTATTTTTGTTTTTATTGTCAATACTCTAAGAGGTGGCTCAGAGAAGATGTTGCTGTCGTTTATGTCAGAGAGTGTTTGGCCTATGTTTTCCTCTAAGAGTTTTACAGTGTCTGGTCTTATATCTAGGTCTTTAATCCATTTTGAGTTTATTTTTGTGTATGGTGTTAGGGAGTGTTCTCATTTCATTCTTTTCCATGTGGCTGTCCAGTTTTTCCAGCACCACTTATTGAACAAGCTGTCCTCTCTCCATTGTATATCCTTGCCTGCGTTGTTATACATTAGTTGGCTGTAGGTGCATGGGTTTAATTCTATCCTGTTCCACTGATCTACATTTCTGTCTTTGTGCCAGTACCATATGGTTTTGATGATTGTTGCTTTGTAGTAGAGTCTAAAGTCTGGGAGCCTGATTCCTCCAGCTCCATTTTTCTTTTCCAGGATGTCTTTGGCTATTCTGGGTCTGTTGTGCTTCCAAAAAAACTTTAAAATATTTTGTTCACGTTCTGTGAAAAATGTCCTTGGTAATTTGATAGGGATTGCATTGAATCTGTAGATTGCCTTGGGTAGTATAGTCGTTTTGATAATATTAACTCTTCCAATCCACGAGCATGGTGTATCTTTCCATCTATTTGTGTCATCTTTGATTTCTTTCATCAGTGTCTGATAGTTTTCAGAGTACAGGTCTTTTGTCTCTTTAGGTAGGTTTACTCCTAGGCATTTCATTCTTTTGGATGCGATTACTTCCCTAATTTCTTTTTCTGCTCTTTCATTGTTAGTGTATAGAAATGCTGTCAATTTCTGTGTATTAATTTTGTATCCTGTGACTTTGCCAAATTCGTGGATGAGCTCTAACAGTTTTCTGGTAGAATCTTTAGGATTCTCTAGGTATAGTACCATGTCATCTACAAATAGTGATAGTTTTACTTCTTCCTTTGCAATTTGGATTCCTTTTATTTCTTTTACTTCTCTGATGGCTGTGGCTAGGACTTCCAGAACTATGTTGAAGAGTAGTGGCGAGAGCAGATATCCTTGTCTTGTTCCTGATCTCAGCGGGAATTCTTTCAGCTTTTCACCATTGAGAATGATGTTCGCTGTGGGTTTGTCATATATGGCCTTTATTATGTTGACCTAGGTTCCCACTATGCCCACTTTCTGAGGGGCTTTTATCAGAAATGGGTGTTGGATTTTGTCAAAGGCTTTTTCTGCATCAACTGAGAGGATCCTATGGTTTTTATTCTTCAGTGTGTTAATGTGGTATATCACACTGATGGATTTGTGGGTATTGAAGAACCCTTGCATCCCTGGGATAAATCCCACTTGATCATGATGTACAATCCTTTGAATATATTGTTGGATGCGGTTTGCTAGTATCTTGTTGAGGACTTTTGCATTGATGTTCATCAGTGAAATTGGCCTGTAGTTTGCTTTTTTTTTTTTTTTTTTTTTTTTGGTATCTTTGTCTGGTTTTGGTATCAGGGTGATGGAGGCCTCATAGAATGAGTTTGGGAGTATCCCCTCCTCTGCAATTTTTTGAAATAGCTTCAGAAGGAGAGGTGTTAGCTCTTCTCTAAATGGTTGATAGAATTCACCTGTGAAGCCATCTGGTCCTGGACTTTTGTTTGTTGGAAGTTTTTATATCACAGTTTCAATTTCAGTCCTTGTGATTGTACAATTCATCTTTTCTATTTCATCTTGGTTTAGTGTTGGAAGACTGTACTTTTCTAAGACTTTGTCCATTTCTTCTAAGTTTGCCATTTTCTTGGCATATAGCTGCATATAGTAATCTCTTATGATCCTTTGTATTTCTGTGATGTCCTTTGTTACTTCTCCTTTTTCATTTCTAATTTGATTGATTTGAGTCCTCTCTCTTTTTTGCTTGATAAGTCTGGCTAGGGGTTTATCAATTTTGTTGATCTTTTCAAAGAACCAGCTTTTTGTTTCATTGATGTTTTCTATGGTTTTCTGCTTTTCTATTTCATTGATTTCTGCTCTGATCTTTAAGATTTCTTTCCTTCTACTAAGTTTAGGTCTTGTCTGTTCTTCTCTCTCGAGCTACTTTAGATGTAAAGTTAGCTTGTTTATTCGAGCTTTTTCTTGTTTCCTGAGGTGGGCTTGTATTGCTATAAATTTTCCTCTTAGAACGGCTTTTGCTGTATCCCATAGGTTTTGGAGTGTCGTATCTTCGTTGTCATTTGCTGCTAAGTATTTTTTAATTTCCTCTTTGATTTCTTCAGTGATGCATTGGTTATTTAGTAGCATGTTGTTTACTCTCCACATGTGTGCGTTTTTTGCAGTTTTTTCCGACCACAACCATATAGCATTGTGATTGGAAAAGATGCTTGATATGATTTCAATTTTCTTACAGTTACCGAGGTTGGATTTGTAGCCCAGGATATGATCAATCTTAGAGACTGTTCCATGTGCACTTGAGAAGAATGTGTATTCTGTTGCTTCAGGATGGAATGTCCTATAAATATCTATGAAGTCCATCTGGTCTAATGCCTGTGTTTCCTTATTGATTTTCTGTCTTGTTGATCTGTCCATTGCTGTAAGTGGGGTCTTAAAGTCCCCCACTATGATTGTGTTATTGTCAATTTCTCCTTTTAAGGATGTTGGCAGTTGCCTTATATATTGTGGTGAACCTATGTTGGGTGCATAGATATTTAAAATTGTTATGTTTTCTCCTTGGGTTGATCCTTTGATCATTATGTAATGTTCTTCTTTGTCTCTTAAAATATTCTTCATTTTAAAGCCTATTTTGTCTGATATGAGTATTGCTACTCCAGCCTTCTTTTGATCCCCGTTTGCATGAAATATTTTCTTCCATCCTCTCACTTTCAATTTGTATGTGTCCCTAGAAGTGAAGTGGGTCTCTTGAAGACAGCATATATATGGGTCTTGTTTTTGTATCCATTCAGCCAGTCTATGTCTTTTGGTTGGGGCATTTAGTCCATTCACATTTAAGGTCATTATTGATATGTATGTTCTTATTGCCGTTTTATAAATTGCTTTGGATTTGCTTTTGCTGCTCTTTTTTCTTTCCGTCTTCTCTTGTTCTTTTCTGCCTAGAGAAGTTCCTTTAGTATTTGTTGTAAGGCTGGTTTAGTGTTGCTGAATTCTCTCAGCTTTTACTTATCTGTGAAGGTTTTGATTTCTCCTTCAAATCTGAATGAGAGCCTTGCTGGGTCAAGTAATCTTGGTTGGAGGTTTTTTCCTTTCATCACGTGAAGTATATCACGCCACTCCCTTCTGGCCTGCAGAGTTTCTGCTGAAAAATCTGCCAATAACCTTATCAGGGTCCCCTTGTATGTTGTTTCTTTTCCCTAGCTGCTTTCAGGATTTTCTCTTTGTCTTGAATTTTGGTCAGTTTGATTACTATGTGTCTCAGTGTATTCCTCCTTGGGTTTATTTTGTATGGTACTTGTTGTGCTTCCTGGATTTGAGGGAGTGATTCCTTCCCCATGTTAGGGAAGTTTTCAGCTATTATCTCTTGGAATATTTTTTCTGTCCCCTTCTCTCTCTCTTCTCCTTCTGGCACACCTATAATATGGATGTTGGTGCATTTAACATTGTCCCAGAGTTCTCTGAGACTCTCTTCATTTGTTTTCAATATTTTTTCTCTTTTCTGTTCTGCATCCATAATTTCCACTAATCTGTCTTCCACCTCACTTATTCATTCTTCTGCCTCCTGTATTCTGCTGTTAGCTGCTTCTAGTGAATTTTTTATTTCAGTTATTGTATTTTCCATCTCTTCTCATTTAGTTTTATATCTTGTATCTCTTTGGTCAGTGTTTCCTGTAAGTTATCCATCTTTGCCTCCGGTTTATTTCCAATGTCTTGTATCATCTTCAGCATCAACAGTCTAAAGTAAACTTTTCCTGGAGGCTGAGAATCTCTTCACCACTTAGCTGATTTCCTGGGGTTTTTCCTTTCTCCCTCATCTGAGTTATAGTTCTCTGTCTTTTCATTCTTATGGGTTTTTGGTGTGGTGATCTTTTTGCAGATAATAGAGTTGTAGCCTCTCTTACTTCTGGTGTCTGCCCCCCTTGTGGCTGAAGTCAGTATGGGGGCTTGCTGTAGGCTTCCTGATAGGAGGGGCTGATGCCTGCCCACTGGTAGGTGGAGCTGATTCTAATCCCTCTGGTGGGTGGGGCTTAGTCTCTGGATGGGATTAGAGGCAGCTGTGTGCCTGAGGTGTCTTTAGGTAGCCTGTTTACTGAGAGGCGGGGCTGTGATCCCACCTGGATTGTTGTTTGCCCTGGGGCTTCTCAGCAGCTGACTGACAGGTGGGGCCAGATTTTCCCAAAATGGCCACCTCCAGAGAAAGGCACTACTGCTGAATATTCCTATGTGCTTTGCTTTCAATGTCCTTCCCTCACAACAAGCCATGTTCACCCCTGTTTTCCCAGGATGTCCTCCAAGAACTGCAGTCAGGTTTGACCCAGATTCCCATGGAGACCTCACTCTGCCCTGGGATCCAGTGCACGTGAAAGTCTGTGTGCCCCTTTTAAGAATGGGGTCTCCGTTTCCCCCAGTCCTGTGGAGCTCCTGTGCACAAGCCCCACTGGCCTTCAATGTCAGATGCTCCGGGGGCTCTTTCTCCCAGTGCCAGATCCCCGCATATGAGGGTTTGATGTGGGGCTCAGAACTCTCATTCCTGTAGGTGAGTCTCTGTGAACCAATTAGTTTCCAGTCTGTGGCACTTCCCACCCAGGAGGTATATCATGAAATCGCCCCTCCTACCTCTTGATGTGGCCTCCTCTTTTTCTTGTGGAGTAGGCTATCTTTTTTAAGGTTCCCAGTCCATTTGGGTGAAAAGTGCTCAGTCTTTAGTTGTGAATTTTGTTGTTTTTAGGAGAGAAGTTGAGCTCCAGTCCTTCTATTCCACCATCTTAATCCCATCTCTGGAAAATAATTTTTTGTGTGTCAACACCAGTGTATATTTTTGTCTATGTCATTAATCCCTGAGTGTAATTCATTGATAGAGTATGTATGCTTGCTGCCAAGTAGTGACCCCTTTTAAATTGTGATGTAGAAATTTGTTCTGATTACCCAAGAGTCACATTTTGCCTACTTGATAAATGGCAAATCTCAGAATTTGTTCTTTATCCACCAACTGTGTGCCAGTCCTAGTTTGCAGCATTAGAAAAGATTCACTTGTATTTCTTCCTTTTGGAAGGTATATTTCAAGGTGGGGAACATCAAATTCGGGCCAAACATACAGCAAACATATGTTGCTTTTTTTTTTTTTTTTCAAAAAAAAGTCTAGGTTCAGACTGGCAACAAGAATAAACATTATGTTCTGAACTTCACACAGGAGAAATCTAATCCTGGCAACAAACATCTGTTCCCTTGTCTGTGCATGTGTGGCTCTTTAATAGGAATGGTTCTGCCACAGCTGGAGCTTTTTTAATATCCTAAATGGAATCGCTGTGGCCTTTAGAGTAATTAACTCCAAGTTTGAGTCATTTGACCTGAGGATTCTCTGACTAAATCCGGTATGAATTATGGAAAACCAATGACCATTCCTAGGGGAGGATTCCATTGTATTCTCTGGAAGGTTGTTTCCCAGTCTACAGGGCCTCCAGTCCATGTTCTAGCAGACAGCTTGTTCCCATGTGGCCAGTTGTCAGATGTCACTCCTGACACACATTGACACCCCAAGTGGAATTTCTCCCATGGTCTTTGAACACACGTTGTTTTGTGGTTTGGCTTCTTAACTGTTTTTCAGGCTAAACTTTCAAAGAGATTCATGTGCATCCCACATAAAAGTCCTAAACACACACTTGTAAAAAAAATTAATGGTTTTAACTTATCAAGAGATTATCATTGTTGGTTCTAGTTTCAGAAGAATTGTTTGCAGTTTCTCTAGCTATGATGATTGTTTTTCATTGGGATAGTGATTGCCTAATGGAATAGGCAGGAAAACCAGAGAAATGGGAAAGAGCCAGATAAGGAAAAGATTTGTTTCTCTCTTAGCAGTTCCCAGATCTCACTCACTTAATGGACTGAGAATCCCTGCCAGTGAAACAAGAGAAAACCTCTGAGATAGCAAACTTAAATTCACCTGAATGTGGGGGCCAAGAGGGCCAGGATCAACAAGCAGGAAAATTAATAGGCAGGTGCTTGGAGAGCGAAAACCAAAACCATACAGCAATGGATGGCAGCCTATCTGAACAAAGAGGCTAAGTCTGCAAGTCTTTGCCTACAAGACTATATTTCAGAGGATGCATTTCAGGTAACTAGACAAAGACTGAGCAAGGGGCTCTGCAGTCTTGTTTATAAAGTTTCAGGGGTGAAGCAGCAGATGAGTAAGCCCTGACTGGAATGTTTGAGCATATTGCCCTTACCTCAGTATTTCACTTATTCATTCACATGTACGTCAATGTTTTTGTTTTTGTTTTTTATTTATTTTATTTTCATTAGCATATAATTGATTTACCATGTTGTGTCAATTTCTTCTTTACAGCATCATGACCCAGCCATATATTTATACACATTCTTTTTCTCATACTATCTTCTATTATGTTCTATCATAAGAGATGGGATGTAGTTCCCTGTGCTGTACAGTAGTACATCAATGTTAATAAAAGTTTTTCTTTTCTTTTTTTTTTACCTTTTATTTTTTTTCTACTGTACAGCATGGTGACCCAGTTACACATACATGTATACATTCTTTTTTCTCACATTATCAGGCTCCATCATAAGTGACTAGACATCAACCTTACAAATGTTTTCTCAGGTCAGTCTCCAAAAACAACAAAAATAAAAGCTTTTCTTTTTAAATTTTCAAATAAACTATACATAAAATGCCATTATTTGTTGCTTAAACCCAAGTGTCCAGTTTCTTTAGAGGCCTCTGCTCCAAATCTTTAAATAGCCACAGACATGCAGCATTTGGAAAGGGGAGGAAATGAAGGAAGAGATGTTTAGGGGAAAGAGTGTGGGGACCAAGAAAAGATCATAGGAATGGGCACTTAGGGAGAAGGATGCTCTCACTGCCTTCCAGGGTCCATTGGGCTATGCATGGGAGGGCGGGAGATGGGGAGACCTGCTCAGTTTAGTGCAGTTTCACCCCAGACAGTGGGCACTCAGCGGAACAGACCTGATGCTGTGTGCTGCATGCACAGCTAAACAACCCAAGGTCCCAGCTGTTAAGGACTCACAATTGCCGGTGGTGAACTAATAATTGCAGTGTGTTGTAACCCAGTCTCAATAGAAACACAGGAGTCAGTTAACTTCCCTCCACCCTTATTTCATCATTGGTTTAAATGACAGAAGCAATAACTATTTCTTTTTTTTGTTATTTATTACTCACATGAATTAACCCATCTATAGTTGTATAATGATCATCAGAGTCCAATTTCACAGGATTTCCATCCCATAACCCAAGCACATCCCCCTATCCCCCAAACTGTCTCCTCCAAAGACCATAAGAATAACTATTTATTGATGTTGTTATGTGATTTAAATAAGATAATATATGAAAAGCACTTAGGATGCTACCTGGCACACAGTAGGTGCTCAGTGAATAGCAATTATTACATATGGGGCCCAGTCTAGTAGCCTGGCTTGCAGTAAGTGCTCAGTACATTTTTACAGTGTTATTGAACTCTGGTCTGGCTGCCCCCATCTCAAAAATCAATACTCAAGAGGCCAGTGGTAGTAGAAATGGAAAATGTTGCCTTTAATCAGAAAGCTGGCAATCTGGGGAGAAGGCAAACTGGTGTCCCAAATCCAGCTCTGAAGATTCTGCTCAGCCATGACAGTTTTTAAAGAGAAAAGGGGACAAAATCTCAGTGGATCATTGGGATGAGGGATCAAACTCACAACCCTCTTCCACTTCAGGCAGACTTGTCGTCGCCTTCTGATTTTTACTTTAGATGCTGTCTTGTTCAGTTTGCTCAAGACATTATTGAAGCGGAATCTAGGGAGGAGATCTGATCATCTGTTAATTACTTACTCTCCATTTTAGTTCTCTAAGCTCAGGAAAGAACCAACAGTTTAGGCAAGGTATTGAGTAATCAAAAGATTCAAAAGGTGGGCTTGGCCCAGAGGTGAGTAGAGCATGGGGGTGCCTGACTTAAGGTTAGTGACAAGACCACCAAGGGGCCTCCTGCAGACGGCTACTTCCTACAGAGAGCTCTTTCCTGCCAAAAGCTGCTTGTACCAGTATTATCATGATGTACATGAAAAATACCTTGCACACAATATGGTTTCCTTCCTTTCTTATTCTCATTAGCTACAATCCCTTTTGAGGCCAGTGGCCTGGAAGGCCCCCTCCCCAGCTATGGCCCATTCCCTCATGTTCTTACAATAACCAGAACATCTCATTCTATTTGGCAGGTTTAAATTGTGGAGAGGATCAAAGCTGTAACTGGTCCAATCTCAAGGGCTAGCCAAGCCTTCATATTAGGCATATGAATGTATATCAGCAAGATCTCAAAAACAATACACTATTACATGGCATTATAACAAATAATAGGAGTTCCTGTCATGGCTCATCACTTAACAAATCCGGCCAGGAACCATGAGGTTGCGGGTTCGATCCCCGGCCTTGCTCAGTGGGTTAAGGATTCTGTGTTGCCATGAGGTGTGATGTAGGCACAGGCGTTGCTGTGGCTGTGGCACAGGCTGGCAGCTGTAGCTGCGATTAGACCCCTAGCCTGGAAACCTCCATATGCTGCAGGTGCAGCCCTAGAAAAGGCCAAAAGACAAAACAAACAAACAAACAAACAAAAACAAATAAAAGATGGTTTCCAAAGGAAGAGAAACTCATCACAGGCTGGCATAGTAAAGGAAGGCTATGTGCTTAGGGCCACACTGAGCTGGGAGGGGTCCTGGAGGACCCCACCCACTGAGAACAGTGGGTGTCATCTCCATAATCATTAGTAGTAAAATAGGAAGGGGATACTGCAAGCACCTGAATTTCTGCTTTAAGCTAGACCTGGTCTGTATGTTGGCTCATGTCATCCCTACATCAACCCCGTGAGGTGTTTTCACCCCAGGTTATTAATGAGACTCAGATAGGTTGTGTAACCCTTCCCTCACAATTCTTTTGAAAGCAATAATAGTGAATATCCTTTAAGAAACAGTCATCAATTTGATTTTTCTCTATTTCAGAGACATCTCCCTTTCTTGCCCAAATATTCCAAATTTACAAGTCTTATGCCTTCCATGGGGGAAGAGGCCTTCATAAATGGAAGTAAATGGTGGCCCAGGCCCTGCAGCTCCAAGCCACTCTGGAAGATCCCCAGGCCAGATAAAGCCACCCTGGACAGATCCCAAGGTACCAGGAGGCAAGCCCAGAGCCTATCCTATGGTGGCCAGCCTGCCTCATCGCAGATGCTACTAGACTAGGGGAGCTGTACCCAGTCAGGGGATGGACCTGAGACACAGCAGCCACCACAGTGGAGCTCTGCCACCCATGTGATCTGGGCAAGCAAATAGGCTACACCCACAGCTTAGGCAGAGCATTCATGGGGTATAAATGCCAAAGTAAAAACAGTGGGATTCCCCAGCCTGGGACTGGAGGAGGAGTCATCTTGCTGCCTCTCTGCCTTCTCTGAGCACAGAACACCCCTCAGCCTGTGCTGCAGCATCCGTCCCTGGAGGGGCCACCTTTTCTATTGATGCTGACCTGTCTGGTTGAGTTGACTCACATAGCACATGGTATTGCTCTGTGGGTAGAAATTCCTAGATGAAATTCCTCCTAAATAAGAGGCTGTATGTGCTTTGTTCAGCTTCAGGGGTTATTTTGATTTGACCCTGTCTAGATTATGTTCAATTATTTCCAAATAATATTTATTGAGGTCCTGACATGTTAAGACACTGTGCTTAAACCTGTGGGATTTGAGAGAGGGATACTTTGATTAGAGTGCAGGAAAAGGAGGGGAAAGTACAGATACCACTGGCACACAAAGAGGCCATGGCAAGTTCTTGCCTTACAGAGGAGATACAGAAAATAGTCCGGATATTCTGGAGAGGGATGCAGTTTCCCCAAAGTCACACAGCTAATAAGTGGCAGAGCCAGAATTCATACCTTGACTATCAGAGCCCATAGTCTTAGCCACTCTCCTCTCCTGCCTCTAAAAAGCAGAATAGTTTTCATTTTCACCAGCAGTTTGGGGAAGATAATACTGTTGGTAGTAGAAAATCTGCATTGAATTGGTTGTAATAGTGATGTATCCACCTTGTGACTAACCTGTGGCTTTTGGATAAGAAAAAGGCAGACAGAAAGGGAAATAGTTTTCTCTTTGCAATTACCAGATTATTAGGGGATGATAAATATTAATTAGGACATTGTGCTAGACAATGTTAGGTGAAACCAAAAAAAGAAAACTATACATGTGTGTAAATGATTTTTAAAATTTATTTTATTAAGGTATAGTTGATTTACAATGTTGTATTAGTTTCTGATGTACAGCAAAGTGACTCATATATATATATATATATATATTCTTTTTAATATTCTTTCAATTATGGTTTATTATAGAGTATTGAATATAGTTCCCTGTGCTGTATGGTAGGACCTTGTGTTTATCCATTCTATGTGTAATAGTTTGCATCTGCTCATCCCAAACTCCCACTCCAATCCTCTCCTACCACCTGCCCGATAGCAACCACAAGTCTGTTCTTTATGTCTGTGAGTCTATTTCATTTTGTAAATAAGTTCATTTGTATCATTTTTTAAGACTCCACATGTAAGCAATATCATATGATAATTATCTTTGCCTTACTTCACTTAGTATGATAATCTTTGGGTCCATCCATGTTACTCCAAATCCCATTATTTCATTCTTCTTCGTGACTGAGTAGTATTCCATTGTATATACATACCACATCTTCATGTATGTAAATGACTATATCACAAGGTTAAAAGCAGCACATGAAGGAAGGGAAGTTCATGGGAACTGTTCTGGAAATTTGAGGGTGGATGGATTGGTTCAAGAAAGCTTAAACAATGAACTAGGTCTTGAAAGTTGAATGGCATCAAACCTATTGTGATTTGTGTGTGTCGTTTGACCCATCACACTAAGCAAGCCAGGTGTGATGTTGGTCAGGCAGCCTTGATAGAAATTCTTACTTCACCACAATGTCTCTCCCACCTGCCTTGCACAGCAATCAGGAATCCAATCTTAGACATTCATTCCTGGGCCCGTGGTCTTATCCTTTCCAAGCAGCCTCTTTAAATCACAGTGTCTGCTGAGAGGGGTGACTCATACCAGCATAGTGGTGTGAAGTCATTTGTCAAATCTCTTCCTCTTAGAGATTTCCTTTGAAAATGATGTTTGGAGGAGTTCCCATTGTGGCTCAGCAGAAACGAATCTGACCAGCATCCATGAGGACACAGGTTCAATCCCTAGCCTCCTTCAGTGGGTTAACAATCTGGCATTGCCGTGAGCTGTGGTGTAGGTCAAAGAGGTGGCTTGGATCTGGTGTTGCTGTGGCTGTGGTGCAGGCCAGCAGCTACAGGTCTGATAGACCCCTACCCTGGGAACCTCCATATGCCCCAGGAGCACCCCTAAAAAAAGAAAAAGAAGAAAATGATGTTTAGAAAAGACTTGAGTTTGGAGGATGGGGCAAAGGAAAGAGATAATTTTGAGTGCACGTATGAGGAGTTAACACTGGTTACAGTGTGCCACACACTGTTCCAAGATTTTTCCACATATTAACTTATTCAATCATCACAGCAAGAGAATGTTCCTATCTTAAAGATGAGGAAACTGAAATTTAGAGAAGAGAAGTAACTTTGCCATAACATAAAAAATATGTTGTGTGATTGATCCACCCACTGTGGGGACTGAGCACTCAAAGGACAGCATTAGAACAGCTAGGACTTAGGAGGAGGAAGAGAGATGACAAAAGGAAGGGGGGTCAAGGGGGAAGCGGGAGGTCATCAAAAGCAACCTCACCTACACACCTGTTCTGTTGAGGACCAGTGGTGATGGTAGTGGTGGTGATGATAAAGGTAAAGTAGCTATATCCACTCAACGTAGAATGTTTTATTATTGGCGTTCCTATTGTGGCTCAGTGGGTTAAGAACCCAACCTAGTATCCATGAGGATGCAGGTTCAATCCCTGGCCTCAAGCAGTGGGTTAAAAATCAGGCATTGCTGCAAGCTGTGGCATTGGTCACATATACAGCTCAGATCTGGTGTTGCTATGGCTGTGGTGTAGGCTGGAAGCTGCAGCTCCAATTCGATCCCTGGCTGGGAACTTCCATGTGCCGCAGGTGCAGCCCTAAAAAGAAAAAAAAAAAGTTTTATTAGTAAAAGTAACATTTTGTTTTATTAATGGTATTTTTCTCTTTGGATAGAAAGAGATAGTTGTGGCCATGAATGTGATATGGATTAGGTAGTTACAGCAATATGTACTGTGAATAGCCTGTAATTATTAAATACATTCACATACATTCCTTCATTTGAGCCTTAGAAAAATCCCATGAGCAGTATTAATGTTTTATTTGTTTATTTTTAAGGGCTGCATCTGCAGCATATGGAAGTTGCCAGGCTAGGGGTTGAATCGGAGCTGCAGCAGCCAACCTATGCCACAGCCACAGCAACTCAGGATCTGAGTCACATCTGCCACCACAGCTCACAGCAATGCCAGATCCTTAACCCACTGAGTGAGGCCAGGGATCACACCCTCATCCTCCTGGATACTAGTTGAGTTGGTTACTGCTGAGCCACAAGGGGAACTCCCCTCGTGAGCAGTATTACATTGTCCTTTTACAAATGAAAAACTGAGACTCAGAGACAGGAAGTGATCTTCCCAAGACTAGACCCTTCAGCTGTTCCAGAGAAGGATTGGGACTCAGATCTCCCAAACTCCTCCCCTCCTCCCCTTCACCAAGATGTACCTGGGTCCAGTCCATCAGGTGTTTCATTTTCAGTTATCTTCCTGGAAATATGCAACCTTGACAGGTTTTTGAAAGAGGGGAGATCTAACCTTCCTATAAAAGGGAGAGGAAGTTGGATCCTCTTCATTTTCTGGGTACAGTAGGAGGCGGTTGTATAAGGATTGGGACAGGAGCAGTTCAGGCATAGGAGGAGCTTCACCAAAGACCCTGTGGTGGGAATGTGCTTCCCAGCTTAAAAGCCACACGGCCAGAAGACAGAGTGCAAGGCTGGTAAAGCCCACAGAGCCCGGCAGGCCCCAGTAAGGCCAGAGGACTTCATTCCAGTATTGATGGGAAGTCACCTGAAGATTGTGAATCAGCAGAGAAATCCTCTCTGATGAATGTTTTCAAAAACTCAGTCTAGCTGCTGAGTGGACTATGGATTGAAGGTGGCTGAGAGTGAAAGCGAGGACCAGTTGTAACTGTAAATGAGTAATTGGGAAAATTGAATAAGACAATAATCATAGTTTAGAAAGAACTTTCACAGTATTCCTCACATGGTAGCTATTAATAGGTCAAGAATGACTCACAAAACTAAGGCAAACAATGAGAATATCACTTAACGATACAGAAAACATAAAAGAGCAGAGAAGTGTGTCCCGAATTTCAGTTTCCTTGTCCATCAAGCAGTGTGACACTGTGTACTTTCCAGGATGTTTATGAAGATAAGTTAAAGCATCCAGCTCCATACCTGGCCCGTAGTAAATGCTCAGCCAAATATGAGTCTCCTGTTCTACATGACTCCACAAATAAAAGTTGGTTGATATGTACAGAGTTAACAAGCCTAAAACTTTTTTTTTTTTGGTCTTTTTTTTTTAGGGCCCCACCCGCAGCATATGGAAGTTCCCAGGCTAGGGGTCTAATTGGAGCTGCAGGTGCCAGCCCACACCACAGCCACAGCAATGTGGGATCCAAGCCATTTCTGCAACCTACCCCACAGCTCACAGCAACACTGGATCCTTAACCCATTGAGTGGAACCAGGAATCCAACTCGCCTCCTCATGGATACTAGTCAGATTCACTACTGCTGAGCCACAACAGGAAGTCTCAACAAGCCTAAAACTTATGGGTTGTAGTAAAAAATTTAAGTGGAATTCAGAGACATTATATTTAATGTCCTGGTGCTATACAATGATAATTCTACATGCTCCCTGAGTTTGCACAGCATATTATATACACATCTCCTGAATACAGAGTATGGTTTGGGGTTTCAGTGCCTTGTATTGATGGCCTTTTAGTGCCAACTAAACACTCCTAAATGGTGCCATGGGATCCCAGCCTACTTCCCTGAGCCTTTCTGGCACTTTGTTGTAATCCTGTTTCTTTTGACTTAGCACATTTCTGAGGTATCAGCTTGCTTTTGTGTCCTAAAACACCTGAATATTTTCATGTAATTTTTTCATTTTTTAAAATTGTATTGAAGTATAGTTGATTAACAAGGTTGTGATCATTTCTGCTGCACAACAAAATGATTCAGCTTTACATATACACATACCCATCTCTTTCAGATTCTTTCCCCATATAGCTTATCACAGAATGTTGGGTAGCGCTCCCTGTGCTATACACCAGGTCCCTGATGGCCAGTCATGCCATATACCTCAGTGTGCATATGCCAACCTCAAACCGCCAGTTCATCCCTCCTCCGCACCTGTCCCCTTTGGTAACCATCAGTTTGTTTTCAAAGTCTGTGAGTCTGTTTCTGCTCTGCTAGTAAGTTCATGTGTATCTTTTTCATTTTAGATTCCACATATAAGTGATATGATTTCTGTCTTTCTCCCCCTTTTGATGAACAGATTTCTTTTCTGTCATCTTTAGTGAAATTTCCAGAGATAGTATATGGGAGTTATGTTAATGGGATTTATGTTTGTTTCTTTTTGCAACAGAACTCTTTCCATCAATGTTGGATCACCCAGGCCACTAGATTTATTTATCTACCACAAACTCAGTCATTCAAATCTAAACTCCCTCGACACACACAGGCCAATGTGTGTCCAATTGTGTTAGTAGCAGTTAACACGTCCCTTTCTAGTTATGTTCTTTGATCCTACTTATTTATTAATTTGCCTTATATCTGACAAGTTAAATTAATCAACTGTCGATGTCTAGAAGATGAAATATTAAAAGCCAGATGTTAGCTGGGATCCATTAAGGAAATCATACTTCATGTGAATAACAAGATATGTTCCTTTCCAAAATCTCCCTTTTTTAAAAAAAAAAAAAAAAAAAAAAGTATTTCTGCTACTGTACACATGAACCAGATAGTCCCAAAACAACAGGCTTTTTGAGTGGTTGTTTATTTACATCCATGCCTGCAATCTACAAGGTAACATCCAATTAATATCTGACTTTTAATGTTTCGAGCAGTAGATACCAAAACAACTGATGAATGTTTTAATTATAATGCCAATTTAGTCCAGGGCTGTGTAAAACATTAGAGTTTGAGATGAGGACTGCCAATAATTTGTTTCCTTACCTTAGATTTCCTTAACCCTGTGGACCTCAAACTCTATTGTGTATTAGAACCATCTGATTTATTTTACAGCCTAGTACGGGGACTGGCAAATAACAATTATTGAGCCAAGTCTAGCACCCAGTCTACTTTTGTACCAAGGAGCTAAGTAAATGTAAGATGTTTACATTTTAAAGGGGTGTTTAAAAAAAAATAAGGGCATTCCTGTTGTGGCTTAGTAGGTTAAGGACCCGACATTGTCTCTGTGAGGATGCAGGTTTGATCCCTGGCCTTGATCAGTGGGTTGAGGATCCGATTACAAATGCAGCTTGGATCTGATGTTGCTGTGGCTGTGGCATAGGGCTTAGTTGCAGCTCCATTTTGACCCCTGGCCCCAAGGAACTTCCATATGCCCCAGGTGTGACCATGAAAGAAAAAGAAAAAGAAAAAAGAAAAAAGAAAGAAAGAAAGAAAGAAAGAAAGAAAGAAAGAAAGAAAGAAAGAAAGAAAGAAAGAAGAGGAAGAAGGAAGAGGAAGGAAGGAATGAATGAATGTATCCGTAAAGGACAGTATTACATTAAGGACGGAATTCCTTCCCCTCCCATCAAGCCATCACTCACTCCTCCATCCCTACCGAAAAACCGCCAGCCCTCTCTCTAGAAGAAAGAAGAAAAGGTGGAAACATAGGTAGTAAGATGTGACAAAGACTGTATTTGCCCAGCACAGCCTAAAATATTTACTCTGTAGCCCTTTACCAAAGTTTGTCAATCCCTGGCCTGGTGTATGGTCAGTTTTTTAAAAATGTTTTATTAGTGCCTGAAAACAGTGTTCTGCATTGAGTGCTATGTTCTTTAAACCCTTTAGATGCTTTGCTAATTTTTTGTTCAAAGTTTTCGTATTATTATTGATATTGTTTTGCTTGCTCTATCAAATATTGAAAAAGGTATATTAAAATCTGCTATAATAATAATAAAAAGAACCATCTGAGAACTTGGTGACTATGCAGATGCCCAGGCCCCCTCCTGCTTCATAAGTCTGCTTCCTTTAATAATGCCTCATGTGACTGATTCTCACCAAAACTTGAGAATCACTGATTTAATCTTTTGGGATCTTTAACCTCTCTAAAAAGAAATGTCTCATTGGTTTGAGTTTTGGAGGAACCAAAGGAAAAGAGCATTCAACATAGAAATAGTGGGAAATCCCTGGAAACCATCATTGCCCAGCCCACATGGAGGAAACATAGTCCACAGCATCCCCCAGCAGGCAGAACGTGAGGAGTCTGGCATGGTGTTTCGTCCCTCCTTGGGAGTGGAATAGGAATTCTATGTGCCCTCTCTTCTTGGGGGGATAAGAATTAAGACCCCCCCTTCAATAAATCCCTCTTGAGTTTTGCCATGACCCAACCAAGACTTCCTGGTCCCCAGATTTCCCAACAGCACCCTAACCAATAAACCTTCCAGTTAGGCAACTGAATATCATCATCATGAAAGTCATTATAGGCAGTAATTACGAGCTCATAAATGCCTCCCTTGAATGAAGCCCTTTCCCAAACCACCTCAGCTTCTTTTCTCAAGAAAATGGAAGCCAATCCTATCCCCTGCCTCACCCCCCAAAATAACCTTTCTTGCTTTGAAGAAATCCCTGAGCAAACTTTAAGGGGCTGTGCTTTAGGGGGACTCTCCTCTTGGCTGGAGCCCCTTCCAGCATCTCATCCATTGCTCCCTTCACTGGGGAGCAAGTGACTCCCCTTTGGGCTGTATTTCTTCATTTCTGTTCAGGCAGAGGAATGAATATCAAATTTTAAGAATTTCCTCAGAAGTTTCCATCAGGGCACAGTGGAAATGAATCCGACTAGGAACCATGAGGTCATGGGTTTGATCCCTGGCCTCTCTCAGTGGGTTAAGGATCTGGCATTGCCATGAGCTGTGGTATAGGTCACCGACGCAGCTCGGATCCTGCGTTGCTGTGGCTGTGATGTAGGCTGGCACCGGTAGCTCTGATTGGACCCCTAGTGTGGGAACCTCCACATGCCATGGGTACAGCCCTAAAAAAAGAAAAAAATTTTCCTCAGAAAAATCCAGTGTTGGAGGTTCTACAAAATACTGTGATAACTTCAATATTACTTCAAATGGAGCGTTACACAGAGCAATTTACCAATGATTTTAGAGTCCGTGAAAATAGAGCAGACATCACAGAAACGGGCATAAGGGAGAAGGCTTCTCCCATCTGCGGAAACAGGATGAAACTCTCTGAGCCCAGAATTAACCCTTGCATTCAATGGCTTCATGTTTAGCTCATGAAAACCTTGAACCCTCACAGATAAATGAGTACAATCTCCAAGATCATAATCTGTTGTTTTCTTTTCATGGAAAATGGCAATATGTGCCTCTAGTGGCACCAGTCGCTGGCACGGTCAGGTCCACACCTCTTTGATTCACCATTGGAACAGTGCCGAATACACCGAGGACAAAGAACCCATGACTTTTTAACTCACCTCACATGCAACGCCCGGCACAGCCCTTTGCATAGAGTGAATTTTCAGGGCTCCTCTCAGATTAAGATCAAATGTTCCATCCAGAAGCATTGTATGATTTTTTAATTATTTATCTTTGGCCACGCCAGTGGCATGTGGAAGTTCCAGGTCTGGGAGTCGAACCAGGGCCAGAGCAGCAACCCAAGCCACAGTAGTGACAAGGCTAAATCTTTAACCCACTGAGCCACCAGGGAACTCCTGTATGATTTTTTTTTAAGGCAATCATTGCTTTCTGGCCAAGTTTGGGTGTTTCAAGCTGCAGTTTTGCATTTACTGAAACAGAGACAACATTCATTGATTATTGCTATATATGTATAGTTGTTTACAGTCTTCTCCTGTACTAGAAAGAAACTGTATGGGTCTTGGGGTTTCTACACAGTAACCCCAAGACCAGGAAAGGTAGATGCAGCTTCCAAAAGGGGCTGAGAGCACATGACACCTTTAGAGAAACCACCCTAACCAACATCCCTAAAGATGCCTGGTAGCTTCCAGAGGGGGCTTATGAAAACCTAAGCCATATTTAACCCTTGCATTAATTAATTTAAAATTTATTTTAAATGTTTGCAAAGCAGCTTTAAACTCCCAGTACTCTGCACAGAGCAGGATGGACTTGAATCTCCACTGTGGATATTTATAGTTCTTTGGCCATTTCAGCATACAAGAAAATTCACTTACGAAGTACATAGCGTTTTAATCACTGCCTAGAATCACTTTAAATGTAGAACTCTATTCATGCTATATTTTTTTCATTTTGACAGACAGTAGCCTAAAACTTTCTAAAACTATGGATGACCAGATGGATTATGTTTTTTAATCTAAATGCATCTATGTATTATACTATATATAGTATAATATATAGTATATATAATGTGTATTATACTATATAGTATAATATATAGTATATATATAATATAGTGTGTGTGTATATATATATATATATATATATATATATATATAAGCTTGCTCCATTTTACTCTCTACTTTATATCCTCGTTCCATAAAGATATTCAAGGAGGTAAATTTACCACCAGGGAAGGTTAGTACGAGAAGATTTGCATTATATTTTTATAGTTTTTCCCATTTTCTAGAGAGCAGAGCTGAAAGTCCCTATAAATTGAATAGAGAAAACAATGTAACATGCATAAGTCATTATGCATGATTGGATGTAGTTCTGTGCGCTGTACAGTAGGACTCCATTACTTATCCATTCTTTTTTTTTTTTTAACTGTCAGTACATCAACCAAAGAGACCTGGGGTTTTTCCGTTCCATCGTTAGAGCTATGAGTTCACCCCACCACTCTCTGATCTATTTGGGATGACGTTGAAACCATCAACAGAATTTCTTACTTCTCGTGGAAGATCCAGCCCTTTGTGTTAGGTTGTCAGGAGAGGAAGGTGACAAGGAGAACAGAGTTGTCACTCTTGCCACCACGTGGCATGTCCCATTTACGGAACAGAGTGCCTCTCAGGTCAGCCGGTGATAACACCCAAGTCAAACCAGGCCGAATCCTGGACGTTTTATGTCCTAAGGATCTGAAAAGTGTTCATGGCCAGCCCTGACCCTCGAGACCTCAAATGGTCATCTAAGCAGTAACATAAGTTGATGTAAACTTGCTCCCGGGCCATTGTCTCTGGGAGCGGGCCTGGTGAAAGTGCAGCCTCCCCATGGAGAAGCCAATGCCTTTTTAGGCACTGAACATCAGGGGGGACGTATTGATCACTCCAACAGGCAATCCGGCAACAGTGGCTCCGTGCCCCAGGCTGACACACTCTGCATCTTGTCCCTGCTGTCCGAGGAGGGGTACGTGCACGCTGTCAGCGTCCCCTCCCCAAATCGAGAAACAACCTGCTTGCCACAACTCTTCATCTCATCCCAGTCTTGATAATGCCAACAGCGTGTCATCTCGTGTTTTTCAACCCTCCAGAAAATGGCCTTCCAGCCTGGGACAAGCCGAAGCATTGTCCAGACAGCGAGCAGGACTGGAAGCTAGTGGGGATGTCTGACGCCTGCCTGCAGAGGAAGACCTACCCTGAGAGGCGCAGCACGTTGAAAAATGAACAGTCGTCACCGCACCTCATCCAGGCCACCTGGACCAGCTCGATACTCCATCTGGACCACGACGATGTGAATGATCAGAGTGTCCCCGGTGCCCAGACCTTCCAAACGGAAGAGAAGAAATGTAAAGGTAACCAGGTTTTGTTATTAAACTGTATCCAGTGTTGCAACCAGGTAAATCATTTGCTCTTGGAAGTGTGTTCTGGGTCTCCATTCATTCCATGGATGCTGTCTCTGTGTTTTCCCGGGGCTGCTCTTCCAAAGTTTCTTTATCCCCAGATCCTCTTTGAAATGTAAATAAATAGGCAGGTTCCAAAGGAAAGCAGTTCACTTCAGTTGCGTGTTGGATTGGTGCCCTTGGGGAGCAGACATTTTTTATTTCTCTAATTAGCCGGAGAGTTGTTAGTTGGGCTTTAATTCTGTATTCAAACCTGAGTAGAAACAGACATTGCTATCGTTACATAACTACTTGCTTTGAAGTGTGTGCATGTGTGTGTGTGTGTGTGTCCACGTGTGCACGCGCGTACATGACTTTTCCCAATTGTGCCAGTAGCTAATGGGATCTCAGAGTCTACGTTTAACCTACATAGACAATTCATGTTCAAAAGAGAGGTTTGAAGTTGTTTTCTTTTACTCATTAAGTCCTGTGTCATCATCCTGAAAGGCAAGATTATGGTGTTAGAGGGTTGTCACCTCATAAAAAATGTTAAACTGGCCTAAGTTCCTGATTGCATTAGATTTAACTGGTCTTTACCTCAGGTCGCCTCCACCCTGACAGATGTCTTTGTGCTGATCGCTTTATGGTCTTAGGGCTCCCCAAAATCTTGGCTTCTTAAATCAATTGGCGTCTTTAAATGTCCAAGTTCATGTGACTTCCCTACTCTTTTTCAATTTAGTTTTTTTTAATGCAAAATCTTTTTCCATTTTCTTTAAAAACTTTGACTCCTGATGAAGTTCTTTTATGGAAGTATAATTGATTTACAATGTTATATTAGCATGATAAAGTTTTAAATGGTGTATTTGAGGAGTTCCTTGGTGGCGTAGTGGGTTTAAGGACATGGCATTGTCACTGCTGTGGCTCAGGTTCAATCACTTACCCAAGAACTTCTGCAAGCCATGGATGCAGCCAAATAATAATAATAGATAAATAAATAAATGGTATATTTGAAAGCGCCCAATCACATGGCAAGATATGTTAATGGAAGCTTGTAAAGACTCTTGTATATAAGCCATGAAGGACTTTTGCAAACTTTTCTAACTTGAACATAAACATAAGACTATATTCATCCCTCTCAAAAAACTGCTGGTCCTTTAACTTTTCTGAAAACACTTCCAAAGCTCCTTGGAGCCAGCCACCAGTTGACCTGGGAAGCTGAGTGTGCAAATTGTTTCATATGGAAATAGGATTATTGAAACAAATAATAAAATAGACATATGAGCTCTGATTTGAAGGCAGTCAAAACTACCCATGTTCTCAGAGTTCCCATCATGGCTCAGCAGAAACAATCTGACTAGCATCCATGAGGACGCAGGTTCGATCCCTGGCCTCACTCAGTGGGTTAAGGATCCAGCGTGCCTTTGAGCTGTGGTGTAGGTCAAAGATTTGGCTCAGATCTGGCATGGCTGTGGCTGTGGCTTAGGCCAGCAGCTGAAGCTCTGATTAGACCCCTAGCCTGGGAACTTACATATGCTACGGGTGTGGCCCTAAAAAAAAAAAAAGTGAAAATCGTGTATTTAAGCACTTAGCTAGCATAGTACCTCTTACAGGGCTCACCAAATGGCAGCTTCATTCTTACTGTGATTGTTATTATTAGCTATGCATCTTTAAATTACAAGCTGTGCTATGTGTCTGGTTAGGGACAGAGAAAGAGACCAGGACAGCTGAGTGTGGGGTAGGGTGTGACGTTTCAGGGAGGTTAGACAAGATAATCCATTTTGCATTCATTCAGCTGTCTTTGACTGAAAGGCAGAGAATTGTTTAATAAAAAAATATATAATTAAATTAATAAAGTCCTTCCTCCAGATTCTAGCTTTAAAAGGAAAACAGCGAAGATCAACCCATCTGAAGTTTCCAGAGCAACCACCAGGTTTCACCTTGGCGTGAACGTGAGGCAATGCCTTGGTTCAACACGAAGATGCCACAAAGAGTGTACATTGTCATGGCACAAACCTTGTAAATTGAATTTCACTCATTCCCTATGTATTGGGGGAGGTGTGGGTGAAGACAAGGCAACAACTAGGTCAGTTGCTTTTCTTTTTGAAATTGGTTCCTCTCCATCTGCTCTGCTTGCCTGCTGCCTTCTGATAGTCACTGTGAGAAGAGCTCTCTTTGGATATCCATCCGTGCTAGGCATTGATTTCCTGGCTCTGTCTAGCCCCCAGGCATGATTGACAACTCATTCCTGGGCTATGGTTCCATGCCTGCATCCCATCCATGTCTGTTAAGTGCCTACTATGTGTAGGACATTGTCCTTGAGGTCCTCAAAGAAATAGCAGCATGACCAAAACTACATCCAGGCATCCCCATTTTGAGGACCCCAAGTGGAATTAATAAGAACAAAATGACCCTTAAAAGAGACAAAAAGTTCAGGAGCTGCAATGGGGGAGCCAAAAAAAACAAAAACCAAAAAACAAACAAACAAAAAAACAGACTTTTTGAGGTTGTGCAAAAGCCCATCTCCCAAATCAGGCACCAAGCCAGTGCACCTCTAAGTGTGGTCTGTGGTTGGGTGCATTTCTGCAAACTGTTACTTGCTCCCCCTCTCTATTGGTACAAGTATTGGAACCGAGAGTAAGCTTTAGAAACTGTGATAGCCAAAGAGCATTGCCACTGGCATTCAGATGCGTGCTCATCGGATTCATCTTCCGGAACAGGATGGTAGTCCAGTTGGATATTATCAAACTCACCTGGTTAGTCACACAGAGCGAGAGCTAGGTAAAGTCTTGTGTAGCAGAAGCAAGCATTGAGCCGTGTAGACTGGATATTTTTTAAATGGTCTTTCGCTTTAAAGTGTTTGAGATTTACTGATGCGTGCTTGATAGTATTCTTACTGTTTTTCTTTAGGCTTATTTTGGGGACATACTTAATGTCTTGTTTTCCATTTTGCCCAAATAGTGCTTTTATCTTCATCTGCGTATACAGGTGCTCCTGCATGCTAAGTGCTAAGGAAATTAGTTGACAACACATTCAAATAAAATGATAGTCCTGGAGTCCTTACATTCTGCTACAGATCCAACAATTCAAGTCTGCACTAGTACAAGAGGTTATTTCCAACTAGAAGCAGGTGACCCTGTTCCATTCCCCCAAGCCACCTTTCTACACCTCCCTCGAGTTTTTGCCTCAATTTGAACTGATTGCTCAGCCATGGGGACCACAACCTCCTCCGGTCCACCTCCCTCCTTCCCAGAGTCTAAGATGATGCTCCAAGTTCACCAACCAGTGGCACTGTTGGCACTTGGACCTTCTTAGAAATGCAGAATCTCAGACCCCATCCCCAGACTACGAGTCAGAAGGTCTGGAAAGGGGCCCAGGAATCTGTGTTTTACCAGTTCCCTTAGGAATTCAGTAAGACTTGAGTATGGGGAAGTGCCAGAGAATACTAACAAGTGCTTAGTACTAGTAAAGGAAAGTGTCTGCCACCTAGTGGACACTTGGGAATGTGCACCTTAAAACCTTCTCTTGAGTGCACCTGGGGAGCTACCTAAGTCTTTCCGTTCTTGATTGGTCCTTTCCTGAGGCCTGGCTTATCTTTGTTTTATTACTTACTTATTTTTTATTACTATTATTATTATTATTAATTATAGTTGATTTACAATGTTTCGTTAAGTTCTGTTGTACAGCAAAGTGACCCAATTTCCCTGTGCTGTACAGTAAGATCCCCTTGCTCATCCATTCCAGATATCTTAATTGCCACCTGGGTGTTCTTCTTAATCACTTGGCCTAGTAACATCCCTTTGGGATTTGAACCCTTCTGAGAGTCCACTCTATTTGACTGGAGCCCTGCTCCTCCTCCATGTTCTTTTAGGGCTTCTCCACTGAGCCCTCTTATGCCCCCTTGAGCTTCTCTCCAGAAACCACAGGTCCCACCAACCCCACAAGGATGGGTCCTAGACAGGTGCATGCACCCCTGTACTGGATCTTGCCAGCCCTGCTGAACCCAGACCTTCAGACCCCCAGACTGGGATGTTTGCCCTTAATGTCAGTCGGAGACCTTCCTGAAACACTGGAACCTGGTGGGAGAAACAAGGACCCATCTCCCTGGTTGTATCAGAAAAAAGATAGGAGCAACCCAGTGATCTCACTGAATTTTCTCTGTAGGTCTGCTCTGTGTGTAATACCGAGAGAAGTGAATCTCAGATACCCAGGAAGACAAGAAAAGACAGTCAGAAAAGACAGTCAAAATCATTTTACTAAAAAGTTATTTTCTCTCACTGCAAAAGCCTCCCATGTACATAAAAAAGTGAAAAATTTCCAAAAGTTCAACAGAAATAACTTTTAAAAAATCATTTCTGGGAGTTCCTGCTGTGGCTCAGTGGTAACAAACCCAACTAATATCCATGAGGATGTGGGTTCCATCCCTGGCCCTGCTCAGTGGGCTAAGGATCTGGAGTTGCAACGAGCTGTGGTGTAGGTCACAGATGCAACTCGGATCTGGCGTTGCTGTGGCTGCAATGTAGGCTGGCAGCTGCAGCTCTGATTTGACCCCAGCCTGAGAACTTCCATATGCTGAAGATGCAGCCCTAAAATTTAAAAAAAATAATAATTAATTAAATAAAATAAATTTTAAAAATTATTTGTAATTCTATCCTCTAAGGGCAAGCAGTGTTAAAATCTTTATTATAGTTCAATCTTTTTTCTGTGCATATCTGTTTTTTACAAAGTTGGAATCATACTAGGCATATCATTTTTAACCAGCTGTTAATGCCTAACAATATATCATGAACCTATTCTCTTGTCATTAAATATCCTTCTGAGTCCTGACTTTTATTGGCTATAGATTATTTTTGCTTATAGATATACTATAATTTTTTAAACTAGTCCCCAAGATTCAGACAAGTTAAAGTAATTTTTAAAACAATATCTTATGTCAGCAAAGAAGCAGACTGTTCACTCATAAGGAGGAAAATAAATAAATAAATGATTAATTTTAAATGATGTACAGTTCTCATACACTAAAATAACAAAGGGTCCTAAGAATGAGAGACGTGAGGTCAAGTCATTGTGTGCATCATGATCCTTCAAGGTAGACGTTCACATTTTCAGCAGAGGATCACTATCTTTGACCTTAAGTAAAATGCAAGGAACTCTTCAGGTAAATGAGTATTTTAGAAGGTGGAGGATTGGAGTTCCCATTGTGGCTCAGCAGTAATGAATCCGACTAGTATCCATGAGGACTTGGGTTTGATCCCTGGCTTTGCTCAGTGGGTTAAGGATCCAGCATTGCCCCAAGCTGTGGTGTAGGTCAAAGAGGTGGCTCGGATCTGGTGTTGCTGTGGCTGTGGTGTAGGCCGGCAGATGTAGCTCGGATTTGACCCTTAACCTGGGAACCTCCATGTGCCACGGGTACAGCCCTAAAATGAAAAATTTTTTAAAAGGTGGAAGATTAAAAAGTTTGAGCCCTTCTACCAGTAGACCATCTGCTCCATCCATCTCCGCTCTCCTCTCTGGCCCTGCTCCCCATACATCAGGGAGTGTAGTCCCAGCTGAGAGCACCCGGTGATTCAAACACCTCAAGGGCGCTAGGGAGCCTCAGTGGTCAACAGGAGACTAAGTGCTCTCCACCAGCTTCTGACATATGCTAGAGAATTCTGAGATGTGATACTTTAAAGGCAGGAAAGCACACCCATAAGTAGCCCAAGGCCGGCAGAAATAGAAGAGCTAGAAAAGAAAGAAAAGCCATCAGCCAGAGTGCAATGGGGGCGGGGGAGGGGGAGAAAGCAGGAACAGCAATGGCAAAGGAAGGCAGACCTCAGAATCCAAAGCTCTGCTCGCCCAACCACAGTTTTCATTGAGGTGCAGCTTGGAGCCGTGTGGGGACCACAGGCTTTGTGAGGCCAATTTCGTAGCATCTGTTTTAACATAAAATGCAGATGTGCTTTGGTCTAGCTGTCCTTCTTAAAATATTCTGTCCCCTATAGAGATCGAGTTATGGCTCAGTGGTAATGGACTGAACTACAGGTAATGCACTTGTCCTAGTAGTATCCATGAGGACATGGGTTCCATCCCTGGCCTTGCTCAGTGGGTTAAGGATCCAGCATAGCCATGAGCTGTGGTGTAGGCGGGCGGCTGCGGCTCCTATTTGACCCTTAGCCTGGAAGCTTCTGTATGCCACAGGAGTGGCCCTAAAAAGACAAAAAAAAAATCTGTCCCCTAGAAATAGTCACACGTGGGCACAAAGATCTGTGTTCAGAAGTTTTCTTTGCACTTTTGTTATTTTTACTGAAAGACTGGTAACAATCCAGATGTCCATCCATGGAGAATGTTTGAAAAAATTACAGTATATCTAAGGCTTCCACTAGAAAACAGATTTTTTTAAAGGAGCAGTTTTAGGAAAAGTTAATAAGGAAGAACCATTTATTAAGTATAGCATGATCCCATGTAGAGGGGTTTTTGTATTTTCTAACTGGAGTATAGTTGATTTACAGTATTGTGTCCATATAGAGTTTTAAAAGTCTATAGAGTTCACTGGTGGCCTAGTGGTTAAGGATGGGCATTGTCACTGCTGTGGCACAGGTTGGGTCTCTGGCATAAAGTTTGCTGTGGGCACAGCCAAATGACTTAAAAAGTCTATAGTTGTGTGCACAAATGTGCATAAAAAAATGTCCACAGATACACATCACCCTTTAGTAGATACCTTAGAAAGGAAAGAGTGGAATAAAGGAGGATGCTAATATTAACTTGATATAGAACAATATTCAACATTTTTTTACAATAAGAATGCATGAATGGGAGTTCCCGCAGTGGCACAGCAGGTTAAGGATCCGGAACCATCTCTGCGGCAGCTCAGGTTGCTGCTCAGGCCCAGGTTCAATCCACTGCCAGGTGCAGTGGGTTAATGATCTGACTTATCTCTGTGGAGGTGCTGATTCAACCCCAGCCTGCTCCAGCATTGCTCCAGCTGTAGCATAGGTTGCAGCTGTAGCTCAGATTCGATCCCTGTCCAGGAACTTCCATTAAGCCAAGAGTGCGGCCAAAAAAAAAAAAAAAGTGCATTAATGAATAACCTCTGCAGTTCTTTTTTTTTTAATATTAATATCCTATGCTTTATAGTCAGTCAGGCTTAGGTTGACTTCTGTCTCTTTCATTCCCCAACTCAGGGCAAATTTTTTATCTTCTCTGACTCCGAGTCCACTTAATTTTAAATGAGGTAATATCACCCAACTTTCAGATTGGTTGTAAAGATGAAAGATAATGTACGTAAAGCATAGTGCCTGTCACGTGGTAGAGACTCAGTGATAACCGTTCTTAAAATATAAACAGTCTCTTATCCTGGTTTCCCCCTGCCTCTAGTTTTTGTCACCCTTTGGAACCTTGGAAATACATGGACAAACTAGATAAACATAAGTGAAGAGAAGCAGAACAAACTATCACATACACAGCTGTAGGAGGGGCATAAACAGCTGAAAGAAGAATCCATGGCAACAACCGAGGTATTTTTCAAACTCTTTAAAAAGTTAAAAAAAAAAAAAAAAGATTCAATAAGACCCTAAGAAAGGTATGAAGGAGCTGAAATGAACTTTACACCAGGCAGCCTGACTCCAGCATCAGAGCTCTTTACAATTTTACTTATAACACAAAGGGACAAGAGAATTCTAAGCAGGAATTCTAAAGAAGAAATCTAAGACCACAGAGAAGGCACTGGTCCACACCGAGGGGAAGGTGCAGGGCCGTCGTATCTGCCATAGTGGGGCAGGAGGCTCAGCCCGTACCTAGGGTTACAGTCTAAGATCAGACTCGGGAGCTGCCACTTACCAACCATTAGCCTGCCTGAGCCTTCTTGCTCGTCTGTAAAATGGGGACCCTCTCCTACAGAACCGTGGAAAGAAAAAAGTTCGGATGACTCCACAGGACACTGTGAGTGTTCAGTAAATAAGAGTTATTTTCTCATCACGAAGCTTGGAAACATGATGAGAAGCAGATCAGATAGGGATATAGGATGCCCATGTGGGAAGAACTGCTGAGTTGATACGAACAGGGTTGAAGTTTCTAAATCCCGGAATGTAATGGATGCAGGAGCAACAGAAGCAACAGCCAAGTCCCCTGACACTCCCGACAGGTAGTTTTCAGACTGATACAACATGAATAGTTAAAAGGTATTATTGGAAAGAGTCAGCCTTACAAAGACATCAAAGGTGACCATTGGAATTCAAAGTCCTTCCCTTCTCCTCTGAGTTGCCTAGAATGCCTGTGATTCCAACATGACCCTCTCTCTGTGGTCTTGCAAAATTAAACCTCCTGGCTGGATATCTTCTCAAGTCACTAGCATCTCCAAGTGGAGAACTGGGTCAGATTCCTTCCCCCTTCACAGGATCCAGTAAAGGAAGTGGAAGGACTGGGAATGGAAGGAGGCTGGAAAAGAAGATCACAGGGAGATGGAGGAGAGAGAGGGATCAAGGAGCAAGGATTCCTGAGAGGCACCGTGCAGGTTGTCAGGTTGTGCACTGTGCAGTGGGAGCCATGTTCACCTCCAACATGGCACCCTGAAAACAAGAATCACCTGCTTCACTGCTTGCCAGGAACTGACACTGAACACAGGATGAAAATACAAAGACATTCCAGCCAAATTTAGACGAATGTGTGAATGGCATATTGATCAATGGCTATCAAGAGATTCCAAGACTGATGACACTTTTTGCTATGATTTAAATTTGCTAAGACATGGAAGCAACCTAAATGCCCATCAACAGAGGAATAGATAAATAAGATATTGTACGCATATACAATGGAACACTACTCAGCCGTAAAAGAGAAAGAGATAATGCCATGTGCAGCACCGTGGATGGACCTAGAAATTATCATACTAAGTGAAGTAAGTCAGACAGAGAAAGACAAATACCGTATGAGACCACTTATATGTAGAATCTAACTTAAAAATGATAAGATGAAGTTATTTACAAAACAAAAACAGACTCACAAACTTATGGTTACCAAAGAGGAAATGTCGGGGGAGGGATAAATTAGGAGTTTATGTTAACAGATACACACTACTATATATAAAATAGATAACCAACAAGAACCTACTGTATAGCACGAGGAACTGTATTCAGAATCTTGTAATAATCTATAATGGAAAAGAATCTGAAAAAGAATATATATTATATATTTATACATTATATATACAATATATATATGAGAAACTGAATCACTTTGCTGTACACCTGAAACTAACATAACATTGTAAATCAACTATACTTCGATTTTTAAAAATTTGCTAAGAGAGCAGACCTTACATATTCTCTCTCTCATACACACACAGGATCACACAAACGTATGTATGTGTGTGTGTGTGTGCGTGTGTGTGTGTATATAAATATAGTGATGGATTTTAACTAACTAGATGAGGGATCCTTTCACAATGTATAAATACATAAAATCATCAGAATGTATGTTTTAAATATCTTGCAATTTTATTTGTCAATTATACTACAACAAAGCTGAAAAAAAGACATTTCTAGAAACCACACGTTACACAGCTGGCTGCCACACCAAGCCTTAGGGATGCTGCCCAGCACTTGGTAAGCACAAAGAGAACGTTGAACAGAAGACCATGGTTTGGCTCTTGGTTCTGACACTTTCCAGCTATTTAATCGTGGACAAATCACTGATTCCCTCCAGCAAATACCGTCATCGAAGATTAGTTGGCTACAAAGAAACCAAGGACATCAACCACTTTAAAGTAGCTCTCCAATACAATAACTATATTTTCCATTGTAGGGAAAGCAGAGCCAAATATGTTAAATTAGTACCAGGCCCCAAACCTAAGCTATGATCATTATAAAAATACAGAACCAACTCCAGGATGAATTGGGAAATTAGTTGCCTTGCACTGCCTCTTTTAGTGTTCTTATTTCACTCTGGGCCAGCTTCCCCCAGGAATGGAGGAGACTTCAGGCTAGTCTTGGTTCTTTAGTAAGTCTAAGTTTCTTCCCTCTTCAGTTTCTGAAAACGTACTTATACCCCGGAAGGTAGTGGTGACCAGTACTACCTTCTAGCCTTACCTCTGAAGATCAGAAGCTTTGGGTTTTGAAATCCTCAGAGATCCCATGCCAAGAGCAGTCCCTGGTAGCAGCATTGCAGTCACAGTGGGCAAGTCTACTGGGGACCATTTCACCTGTGCATACTACCTGTATTGATACAGGGGTGGTTGGTTCCTTCTGTCACTGATGCTCATGATGAACTATCTTTAGAGATTAGCCTTGGTGTACCAGGTCATCCTCCTTGACTTGAACTGTTTCTCCACACACATTGCAAAGATACCAGAAATCCAGAACCAGTCAGGCTCTGGAAAAAAGAGTCAAAAAGTCTCCATGGTCCAGAGCCATCCTCCATGGCATCAGCCTGAAACAGAAACGTTATGTCTGGTGAACCACTATCCCCATGACATTTTTCAGTATTGGCTTGTACAAGAGATTTGGCTTGATTCAACTTTACTGCCTCTTAAAATATAGAACTGTATTGGAAATATGACTACACCTCTTGAAACAGAACTGTATTGCAAAGATGGCTATTTAACTCAACTAGCCATACTGTGAAGTCACTCAGCACAAGATAGAATATTGCATGTGGCTCAATGGTTTATGAGTCTAGATGGCAGTATTCAGTGGATGGCAGGTTTACCCCAACTATCCTACCCATAGTTGCCCCATAATGTGCAGCTACAAAGGCCATGATAGTGTAAGCCAGGCTTCAGAACTAATGAAAAGATCCTTATTTGGCTCTTTATTTGCCTAGCTCTGGAACGAACATCTTATAATAAGCCTAAGATATAAAACTAAAGGTCAAAACTGTGTAAGTCAAAGATGATCCTGCCCTTTAAGGGGGAAAAAAATACATGTTAATTTTTGCAGAAGTTTCAATTGACTGTGTTTCCAAGGAAACAGGTATCTGCAATGGGTTCATCTCTTTTAATATTTACGACTGGACATGGGGGTAATGCATTCTTGTTATCCCTTTCTACTTACACTTGATATGCTCATTCTTGACTTTCCTTTGAAGTGCCCCTTGTATGTTTGAGTCTCATTTCTTCCACCAAAAAGGGAAGTGACTGCTCATTCTTATGATATTTTAAAATATTTTGCAATATTAAGAAGATAAGCCTTTCAGAATTAAGAATGTTAAGAATATCAACTATTCTCTAATAAAAATTTTTTCTCATTAAAAAAAGAATGTTAAGAGTAAGGGTGATCACCACTAAGTAAGAAAATAATGGTAATAAATCAGGCACATTTTCTCAGATGAGTCAAAAGCTATTAGACTTCACTTCTTGTTTTATTGCAAATTGGCTTGCTTTTAAATTTTTTCTCCCAGTTTTATTGAGATTGACACACAGCACTGTATAACGGGTACAGCATAATGAGTTGAGTTACATACACCATGAAATGATGACCCCAGTAACTTTAGTGAACATCCCCATATAGATACAAAGTTAAAGAAACAGAAAAAAATATTTTTTCCTTGTGATAAACACTTTTAGAAAGTACTCTTGGAGTCCCCATTGTGGCTCAGTGGAAACAAATCTGACTAGGGACCAAGAGGTTGTAGGTTCGATCCCTGGCCTTCCTTAGTGGGTTAAGGATCTGGCATTGCCATGAGCTATGGTGTAGGCACAGGTGTTGCTGTGGCTGTGGTACAGGCTGGCACCTGTAGCTCTGATTAGACCCCTAGCCTGGGAACCTCCGTATGCCTTGTGTGTGTCCCTAAAAAGGAAAAAAAAGAAAAGAAAGAAAAAAAGAAAGTACTCTCTTAACTTTCATATGTAACTATGTTAATTACATTTATCATGTTGTACATTACATCCCTAGTACTTACTTATCTTATAACTGGAAGTTTGTACCTTTTGACCACCTTTATCCAATTCTCTCTCCAACCTCCCACTGCCTCTGGTAACCACAAACCTGGTCTCTTTTTCTGTGAGTTTTTGGGTTATTTTTGAAATGTAATTGCCCTACATCACTATACCAGTTCCTGGTGCACAACTTAGTGATTCAATATTTCTATAGTTTCAAAATGATCACCACTAAATCTGTTTACCTTTTGAGTTAGTTTCTATTTTTAAGAGTTGAATTGGAAAAATAAAACTGGTGGCAAGGGGCCATTGTGTCTTCAAGTTTGAGTGAGTTGTGTGTTTTCTTGGAAGATTTGCTGAGGCAAACCTATAAATTATTCTTTGTTTTATTTTAAAGTAACCTCAGCTTTTCCAAAAGGTGGAAATGGTATAGGGAACTCTCACAAGTGCCCTCCCTTGAAGTCATCAGTTGCTACCATGTTACCATATTTGCTTTATCACTCTGGTTGTGTGAATACTCTGTTGGCATAGACATGTATTATTACTTTTCAGAACCATGTGAAAGTTGCAGGCAGCATTCCCCTTTAAATACTTCAGTGCTTCTCCTAAAAGCAAAGAAATTCTCTTAGAAAACCATAATTCAGTGATTAAAATCAAGAAATTTATCACTGATGCAAGTTATTACCTAACCTACAGACTTTATTTAAATTTCACAAATTGTCCCTCCCTGCCTTTCTCTCCTCCCGGAGGGGAGATCAAAGTTGAGCCCAGGCCTGGGAGAAGTCATGTCTATGGTTTGTGACTTCATTCCTGACAGGGCTGGGCCAGGCCACCAATGTTCCTTAAACCGGCTTTGTTTTCTGAGCCAGGACCAGGCCAGTAGTGTGCCTTTCATTTTGTTTTGTGTCTGCTTAGTCTTCTTTAATCTGGAACAATTCACCACCTTTCTTTGTCTTTCATGGCACTTGACATTTGTGAAGAATGCACTTCGATTATTTTGTAGAAATATCCCTCAGTTTGGCTTTGACTGATGTTTCCTCATGGTTAGAATCAGATTGTGCATGGTGGGTAAAAAAACCAAAAAAAGAAAAAAAATGGTGTATCACATGATATTTGTGCCTGTAAAAATTTAAATTGAAGTCTGTAGTTCAGAACTAGTTTCCAGTCTTCCAAACCACGCCCATCCTTTTGTGAAGCATCAATTCAGTGTTCTAAGGGTACATGTCATAGGAATAAAAGTTGTCTGTTTCTGTTTCCTGTGACATTTCTAAGATGGGAATGGTAGGGTGATGCCTACCTGAGGGCTCCTTTCTTTGTAGCAGGATGGAGAGATTCTATACCATCTGAGGAGTTCTCTGAGGATAACAAATAGATGCTTCCTCTTCTCGTGTTGAACTGGGCCTTCTTTTCTTTCCATAATTCAAATCATAGTAAATTACAAAACAGTGAAGATTGGGGTTGGTATTAGGTTCATCTTGATCTCTGCCATGGATCTTTCTAGACTATTTAGGCCTTTGAAATAGAATGAAGAATTTCAGTTCACCAGTTCTAGGTCTGTATCTTAGGGTACTGGCATCAAGTAGATCATGCTTTTGAAAACATTTACAAATCCTCTTTCACTCTCCTCATCCTTCAAAGCCCAGTTCAGATCTCACTTGCTCTAGGATTCTGTATTCCCCATCAAAAGGAATCATTTCTTTATTCATGCGATCATGACATTTTATTAAAGTACTAACCATGCCCTGCCTTTTTTTTTTTTTTTTTTTGCCACACCTGTATATGGAAGTTTCTGGACCATGGACCGAAACCTGAGCCACAGCAGAGAACTCTCAGTTTATCTTGATTTACATCAGAAATGTTTCTAGGGTGTTTTCTATGGCCAGTACTGTTCTATGTATTGAGAATAAGAAGTTTGATGAGACACCCTACTTTCTGCATGGGATTTTCCAGATAGAAATGTTGGAAGAGCTTTGAGTTTAGACTTGAAAAGAACAACTACCTTGTTGGTGACCAAGCAATGGTGAAAATTCTATGGGCTGGTATTTCTTTTAAAGAAGAATAAAGAACCTATGTTGTTCCAGAAATAATAATTCCGTTTTTCTCCATGTTCACCTATCCCTAGAGGCAATAGTATATCAGGCACTGCTTTCTGCTTGTTGATAGATTTTTTTTTTTTTTGGCTGGGTTGCCAATTTCAGAGGAAAATCATGTCTTCCTTCTACAGTGTATCCTCCATTAGATACAGGAAAAGAACATAAAGAGTATTGGTATATAAATGATGTGAACTTAATTCATTTTTCTTTATGTTTACAATCAGATTTAATTACCACAAGCTATTTGAATCTCACATCTATTTGGGTAAAGCTTTGTTGAAGTAGATTTTACATATCATAAAATTCTTCAGTGTTAAGTGTACCATTCCATAATTGCTGGTAGATTTACGGAGTTGTGTGACCATGACCACAATCTTATTTTAGAACATTCCCATCAGCCCCAGAGAAACTCTGAGCTGATTCACAGTTACTCTTCTGTCCTGTTCCCAAGCCCCGGGCAACTACTCACCTACTCTCTGTTCAGATTTTTCTTTACATCTCACAAAAGTGGAATCATATAGCAAGACTGACATCTTTTACTTAACATAATGTTTTTGAGGTGCACCCATGTCGTAACATGTATTAATACTTTGAACTTTTTACCTTTAACTATTCTTCATAATACTTTCAAGTATAAGTATAGAACTAGAGTCTTTCATGAGCAAAGAATAAACCTTTTGAAAATGACATCAATTGTGGCAGGGTCTAGATTTTGCATTCGTTGTTCTTAAAGGTGAAAAAGCAAAGGAAATGCAGATGATTCAATCACTCATTCATTACTCCTTTTATTAGGGAAATTGGTTATAAAATTAATCTCTGATATGTTATTCTAGAATTTTAAAAGTGTACTATAGCTGTTAAATGTCAAAACCATTCCACTCAAACAAGCACTCAACTTTTCAAATCAAGTCCATCAGTGTGAATTACAATGAAATAATCATTTTAACACATTAAATTAAGGGGAAATGGATCTCACACTGTGGGTGATTAAATGAAAGAATACATAAAATGAGTGGCTATGTAATATTCATGCAAACCATAAATGATATTCATAAAAAGAATAAAATGTTGAAGGTCTTTTTTTGTTCTAGAGATAGAGGGAAACAAACATATTGATCAAAATAAATGTATGAAGTAGCATTAAATTAAGCACATCTTTGGAAAAACAGATAAATCATCACAGTGATCATCGAATTTGTGTTGACACACATACTTAGTTGCCCAGAACTTTCAAAACATTAAAATAATTCTCTACTTAGAAAAGCAGTGTGGGGAAGTGAGACAAGCCAGCTCTAGAAGAACAATTCAAGAGCTGAAATTTCAATACTAACATCTCCCCTTAGTAACTAAGTAAGGGTGAGAAAACCTTTCTTTCCATTTTCCACTTTGTCAAATGGAAATACCTCTCTGCCCCTGTCTTATTGTTTGGTTGTGAAGATAACACACAGTAGACCTCAGTGTCATCATTTAGCCAGTGCTCTAATTAAAGTTACACTAAAACTAAACTTTTATGATATGTTTTCTAGGCCGTGATGTCCAAGCTTATCAGACTATGTTACAGTCAGGAAACGTTTGCTTTTGAATCAGTTGTTCATTTATGAAAAAAAGAGCAGAAATTCCATGGTTGGCTTAGAAAAGAGATGGATTCAATGCTGATAGCAGTGGTCTAAAAAAAATTTTTTGTGTGTTATGGCTGCTTCTGCGGCGTATGGAAGTTACCGGACCAGGGATGGACTCAGCCACAGCTGTGACCTACGCTGCCGCTGCAGTAACACGGGATCCTTTAACCACACTATGCTGGGCCAGGGATAGAAACCCACATCTCTGCAGTGACCCGAGCTGCTGCAGTCAGATTCTTCACCCACTGCACCACAGCGGGAACTCCAATGAGTACTATAACCTTTATCTGTAATTTATGCATTGACTTTAAGAGAACAAAGGTAGAAACATAAATATAATTATTCCAGCTTTACTGCATGGAAAGATAATATTCCTAGTGAAGGAACAGTATTTTGGAAATAAGTATGGGGTCAGCAGCCAAATAAACCTGCATTGAAATCACCCGTGATCATCCCTATGACCTTGGGCAGGTTACCTAACTTCTCCAGGTCTCCATTTCCTCATCTCTAAAACCAGACCGATGCTATCTACCTATGAGATTGTTGTGAGGTTTAAATGATATCTGTATGAAAAGCATTTCATGGTGTTTGGCTCACTGTTTGGAATAGAGATAAGGTAGGAAAAGGGCACGGTGTGTGGCCACGTTGTAGCCAGAGATGCTACTCAGTAAAAGTAGAAACGCCAGAGTTGGGGTTATAAGAATGAGGGGTGAGAGAGTTCTCTGGTGGCTCAGCAGGCTAAGGATCCAGTGTTGTCACTGCTGCAGCTCAGGTCACTTCTGTGGCTCTGGTTCAGTCCCTAGCCTGGGAACCTCTGTATGCTGCAGGCGCTGCCAAAAAAAAAAAAAAAAAGGAGAGGGGAATAAAAACCAGTCCAGGACCACATTATGAAGGACCTCTAAACTTTTTCCTGAAAGGTGAGTATGATTTCAAGCTGGGATGAGGGTTGTGGAAGATGGAAGAAGTGACATGTTTTAGATTCTCCTTGACAGTCAATTTGGCTTGTCTGTGGAAGATGAATTGAAAGGTTAGAGTAAGATTACAGGTATAGAAATATGCTGGGTTCACCAACTCTTAAGGGAAGTGGTGGGAGTTTCATGAAGAGAGTGGCAGCCTGGACATATTAGCCCTTTGGTTTTGTTTGTTTGTTTGTTTGTTTGTTTTTCCTTTTTATGGGTACATCTGCGGCACATGGAAGTTCCTGGGCTAGGGCTTGAATGGAAACTACATCTGCAACTTGTGCCACAGCCACAGCAACACTGGGTCCTTAACCCACAGAAGGAAGCCAGGGATTGAACCCACATCCTCACGGACACTATGTGAGATTCTTAACCTGCTGAGCCACAGCAGGGACTCTCTAGTCAGCCCTTCATGACCAGATGTTGTGGAAAAGCCAGAGAGAGATAAATAAGCTGCAAGGAAAAGTCTAAGCAGGCAGGTTCTATGGAAAAGACCTGGGTTTGAATCCTGACTCTTCAAGTTACCAGCTGTGCCACTTTAGACAAAGAGATGGGTTTTTTATTTAAAAAATAGGGATAGCCAAAAGTAATATGGATAGCCATGGCTGCCCTGAAGGACCATCATAAAGATGAAATAAGATGATGTTTATAAACACTCAGCACAGACTTTTAGGTAAGTTCAGTCTCAGAGGGTGGGGTACAGCAGAGGCATCCAGGGAGAGGTGTTGGGTAGGTGGCCAACAGGCAGACCTAGGGGCACAGGGCAGTAGTCAGAACTGTGGGCATTGATCAGGTAGCCTGGTGAGAACATGTGTGGTTAGAAGAAGGTTAAGGATAAACCAAAGGGAAAGCCAAATTGAAAGGCAGGCTGAGGAGTTCCCGTTGTGGCTCAGCAGGTAAGAACCCAACATAGTGTCCATGAGGATTCAGGTTCCATCCCTGGCCTCACTCAGTGGGTTAAGTATCTAGTGTTGCCAGGAGCTGCAGTGTAGGTCACAGATGTGGCTCAGATCTGGTGTTGCCGTGGCTGTGGCATAGGCCAGCAGCTATAGCTTCAATTTGACCCCTAGTGCAGGAACTTCCATATGCTGAGGGCATGGCCCTAAAAAGAAAGAAAACAAATAATAAGGCAGGCTGAGGAGATATCTCTTGAAAAAGAGGGGAAAGAATCGAGCAGAGATGTAGGAGGCACATGAAAAAAGGCATCATGACACAGAGGTTTCTACAACACCATCAGCAGGTGTGGCTGTAGGGGAGGGTGGAAGCAGATACCATAGCATTATGTCCAGAAACCAAAAGATATTGGAAGTCACTGCTCCTTCCCAGAGTTCCCAAGTGGCAATTATAAAGTGTGCTCAGTGCTATTAGACAGGTAGTGACTGGTCACCAAAGCCCAAAGGAGAGGCTGGGTAAGTGGAAATAAGCTGGCCACGTGGAGCACACGATTTCCCCTGGGCTAATTAGGCCCAAAAGCTTTCAGATCAAGGACAAAGCCAAAACACCTGCCACAGCAAGCAGCAAACAGAAGAAAAGAGCTTTGAGAATCCAGGGCTCCAGGTGGCAGCCAGTGAGCATGGAAGAGTTGGCAGAGACCAAGGTAATGGACCACCTTAGCTTTCCTCGAGGGCCATGGTCCTGAGACGTTAGCCGGGACCAGAGTCCCCAGGAGGCTTGTCACCACATGCACTGCTGGCCCCACCCCCAGAGTTTCTGTTTAGTGGGTCTAGGGTGGGGCTGAAGACGTTGAATCTCTAAGAAGTTCCAGGAGATGGTAATGCTGCTGATTCAGGAACCACGTTTCAAGAACCACTAACCTTCGTACAGCACAGGGAACTATATCCAGTCTCTTGGGATAGAATATGATGGAAAATACTATGGGGAAAAGAATGTGTATATATGTATGACTGGGTCACTTTTGTATACAGCATAAATTGGCACAACACTGTAAGTCAACTATAATTTAAAAATTAAAAATAAATAAAAATAAAAACCTCCTGCCCAAAAATTTTTTTACCAATTGCATTTTGAAAAAAAGAACCAGCCTAAGGATTTTCTTTTTTTTCTTTCTTTTTGGTCTTTTTTTTTTGTCTTTTTTTTAGGGCTGGATCCATGGCATATGGAGCTTTCCAGGCTAGGGATCGAATTGGAGCTATAGCCACTGGCTGCAGCCACAGCCACGCCAGATCTGAGCTGTATCTGCAACCTATACCACAGCTAACAGCAATGTCAGATCCTTAACCTACTGAGTGAGGCCAGGGATCAAACCCACAACCTCATGGTTCCTAGTTGGATTTGTTTCCGTAGCACCACAATGGGAACTCCAAGCCTAAGAATTTTTGAAGGGCTGTTTTCTTGAACTCATTCATCCTCTAAATTGATCTATTTCATCTATAAAAAGCTTCTATAAACCACAAAGCCCTACTGTACAGCACAGAGAACTATAGCCAATCTCCTGAGATAAACCATCATGCAAAAGAATATGAAAAAGAAGGTATACATGTGTACAACTAAGCCATTTTGCTGTACAGCAGAAGTTAGCACAACATTGTAAACCAAGTAAAGTTAAGCAATTGGCAAAAAAAAAAACTTCTATAAGTGGGTTGGTGGTATCTTTTGCATGAATGTGTTGGGCAACCTAGTGAAATAAAATACACAACCTCCAGGGAGTTCCCCTTGTGGTTCAACAGTAACGAACCCAACTAGTATCCATGAGGATGGGGGTTCAATCCCTGGCCTTGTTCAGTGGGTTAAGGATCCAGGATTGCTGTGAGCTGCGGTATACATGGCAGATGTAACTCAGATCCCACTTTACTGTGGCTGTGGTGGAGGCCGCCAGCTGTAGCTGATTCAACCCCTAGCCTGGGAACTTTCATATGCCACACGTGCAGCCCTAAAAAAGAAAAAAAGAAAAAAAAATATATATATATATACGACCTCCAAACCTTAGACCTGGAAAGAGAAGCCACCAGGACTGCCTGAATGAGAGCTTCCTTCTCTTTGGAAATCCCTAAGTTATTGGGGCTGCTTGGGACCCCAGAGTGCCTGGTTCCCGCTCCAGTGTCTTCATTAGAGCCATCTTTTTTTTCCATTGCACAGATCAGAATCCCTTCCCTTTATGCTAGTAAACGACATTGCTGCCTTTTCAAGCATACTTTTTTTTTTTGTCTTTTTGCCATTTCTCGGGCCGCACCCATGGCACATGGAGGTTCCCAGGCTAGGGGTCTAATTGGAGCTGTAGCCGCCGGCCCACACCAGAGCCACAGCAACGCAGGATCCGAGCCACGTCTGCAACCTACACCACAGCTCACGGCAACGCCGGATCGTTAACCCACTGAGCAAGGGCAGGGACCAAACCCGCAACCTCATGGTTCCTAGTCGGATTCGTTAACCACTGAGCCACGACGGGAACTCAAGCACACTTTTATAAAAGCCAGTTCTGCTTGGTGATGGATGGAGCACAAAAGCCTCCCCTTGGTAATCATCAGTAGCACCATCAAGAGCTGGAACTACCAAGAAGTTCTTCTCAATTATTAAAGGAGAAAATTAGAAAATAAACCAGAGAACAAGACTCTTTTTAATTTTTTTTAATTAACATATTGTTGATTTACAATGTTCTGTCAATTTCTGCTGTACGGAAAAGTGATCCCGTCATACATGTATACATAATCTTTTTCTCATATTATCTTCCTTCATGTTCTGTCACAAGTGATAGGATACAGCTCCCTGTGCTATACAGCAGGACCTCATTGCTTATCCATTCTAAATGTAATATTTTGCATCTACTAACCCCAAACTCCCAGTCCATCCCACCCCCTCACCCCTCCCTCTTGGCAACCGCAAGTCTGTTCTCTGCGTCTGTGAGTCTGTTTCTGTTCTGTAAACAGGTTCATTTGAGAGCACAAGACATTTTAAAAGAAGAGGGCTTTGAGTTTCTATTCCAAGCCCAAAGGCTTGTTCTGGCCCACTGAGAATTGGTACTTCATGGTTCCTCTGGCCTTGTCTGCCCAATAGTTCTTCTTCTTTGACCGAGACCAAAGAAAAAGACATTCACAGTTGATAGCCTTCCAGGCTTCTCCTCCATCTTTGGTCTGTGACCTGAGAAAAAAACACCATTCCTCCAAGTGGTACATCCCTACAAACAACCTGACCTCCAAAATATCTCCAACAGAACAGAATTCTGTGTTTTTCAAAGGATGCTTCATGGCATGCTTGTAATGGATATTACAAAATACACAGGGTTCTACCATCAGATGTGTTCAGGAAACACTGAGTTACACAAAGTCATGCAAGGTTCAGCAGCTTTCCTTTGTGAATCCCCAAGAGAAGCATATACAACTTTGCAAACTCATTTGACCATAAAACCTCTTTTTATTGCTTTTTCTTCAAAGTATCCCTTGGAACTGATATTTTGAACCACTTTCGGGAAAACCATCTGAATGTTAATCCAGCAGCCATGGTGTTGATTTAATAAGGATCACAAAATTACTGTAATCAAGGGGAGAATGAGTCATGTCAATTCACACATCTAGGTCTGAGGGAGTAAAAAGTTTCAAATGGTTAGTTTGACATGATCCCAGCAGCTCCAGGTTTTATATAATTTAGTAGGAGTCCTGAGGAGGCACACTCAGTCCCTAGGCCTGGGACAAACCCCTTTATTCCCTCCCTCCCTCTAACGCAGTGTTTTAAGCCTAAAGCACCAGAGTTGGGGAAATAAAGACCTCATCTGAAATCCTGATACACACAATGCAAGAGTGGGTTCTGGTCCCAATAGCAAATAAAATACATATGGAATGCAAAGCTCAGAAGTTCTCATTCTAATATCCTAGGATCCTCGGGGAAGCCGCCATCATTTCCCAGCTGTCCAGGGGAGGAGGGCAGTTTGAAGATAGAGTGGTCCCAAAGTGCCAGGAGCTTGCTCTGCTCTCATCTCTAGAGTTGAACTGTGCCTGGATCATGCAGAATTTCCCAGGCCAGGGATCATACAAGCACCACAGCAGTGACAACACAGGATCCTGAACCTACTGAGCCAACAAGGAACTCCTAGGGTTTTTGTTTTTGTTTTTGTTTTTTTTAAAGGAACTGGAGTTCCTGTTGTAGCTCAGCAGGTTACGAATCTGACTAGTATCCATGAGGATACGGTTCAATCCCTGGCCTTGCTCAGTGGGTTAAGGATCCGGTGTTGCCATGAGCTGTGGTGTAGGTCGCAGATGCAGCTCGCATCCCACATTGCTGTGGCTGTGGTGTAGGCCAGCAGCTGTAGCTCTGATTCGACCCCTAGCCTGGGAACCTCCATATGCCGTAGGTGTGGCCCTAAAAGGACAAAAGACCAAAAGAAAAAGAAAAAAGAAAAAAGATGAACAGACGCATTGCACGCTCAAAAAGTTATTTTGCAGCCCTCTTGTTTCCTGCAGATATGTGACCTAACATTTAGAGAATGCCTTCAGCTCTCATCTGGCGAGATCTGGACCTCACCCCTTATATCTATAAGGGATCTTTCCTCAACCTGGGTGGCTCCTTCAGATGCAGGCAATGTTCCTCCCCTTTTTACAACCTCTCTTGGAGCAGAAGTGCTTGGCCCTGAGGACACACATTCCTGATCCCAAGCCTTGATGGAGGTAGATTTAAGAAGCAGGTCTCTCTGTAGCAGTAAAATATAAAACAGTAAACTGGCTCAACTTCAGACAGATAGATGGTTCACAGGAACTTTTCAAGCCTCAGGAAATCTATTTACTGCAACATATAAAATGTTGTCTTGTTTTAAAAGTGGACATAGTTTGGGAGGCATTGGGAGTCCTCACCTTTCTTCTGAAAGGTTGAACAACCGCTCTCACATAGGTGATCAGGGTCAGGAGCCTTCCACCATGATGGAGTCAAGAGGCCTCTGAAACACAGAGCAAGGGACAGAGAAGCTAAATCGTGGAGGATGAGAAGGACCCTGCCCTGTAGAGAGCCACAGGGAGAGGCATTTCAGACAGAGAGGAGCTCGCGCAGTGTCCCTGAGTCACGCAAGTCAAGGAATGGCAGAGATACCTTTTGGGCGGAATGGAGTGTGTAAGAGGAAGCCAGGGGAGGGGTGACAGGAGGTGGTGAAGGAATGCCTTTTAGTGAAGAGTTGGAAGTTTATTCCAAATGCAGCAAAAAGCCATGGGAGGTCTTAAGCAGGGAGGTAACATGATTGGGTGTGCAGTTTTTTAAACATGGCTTGTTGTTGTATCAAGAAAGAATTACAACAGGGCAAGACCAGTGAGGAGGCCATCTGGAGAGTCCAGTGAAGAGGTCGTAAGAGTTTGGTGTAGGGTGACGGCAGTGGAAACAGAAAAGTAGTTGAATTAATTTTTGTTTTGTTTTGTTTTTTGTTTTTTTCTTTTTAGGGCCACACCTGTGGCATAGAGAAGTTCCCAGGCTAGGAGTCAAATCTGAGCTATAGCGTATGCCATATCCATAGAAACACAGGATCCTTAACCCACTGAGCAAGGCCAGGGATCGAACCCATGTCCTCATGGATACTAGTCAGGTTTCGTTACCACAGAGCCACAATGGGAACTCTTAAAAATATATTTTGGATATACATCCAGATAAAACTCTAATTTGAAAAGATACATGCACCACAATGTTCATAACGGCACTACTTATAATAGCCAAGACACGGAAGCAACCTAAATGTTCATCAGTAGATGAATGGATAAAAATATGGTATATATACACAATGGAATACTACTCAGCCATAAAAAAGAATGAAATATTTCCAGTTGCAGCAAGATGAATGGACCTAGGAATTATCATACTAAGTGAAATAAGTCAGAAAGAAAAAGACAAGCGTCATATGATATCACTTATAGGCAGAATATAAAATACAACATAAATGAACTTATTTATGAAACAGAAATAGACTCACAAACATAGAAAAAAACAGGGTTACCAAATGGAATAGTGGAAGGGGAGGGAAGAGATGAATATGGTTATCAAAGGGGAAAGGAGGGGCAAGGTGGGATAAATTAGGAGTTTGGATTAAGGATATACACTACTATAAATAAAATAGATAATCAACAAGGACCTACTATGTAATACAGGGAACTATAGTCATATCATATAATAACTGATAATGGAAAAGAATCTGGGAAGGAATAGAGGCTGAGTTACTTTGCTATATATATACCAGAAACTAACACAATATGTTAAATCAATATACTTCAATAAAAATTTTAAAACAAATTTAGAAAAAATAAAGCTATGGGACAGGATGAAATCACCCACAGCAGGGATGGCAAACTTTTTCTCTAAAGTGCCACATGCTAAATATTTTCAGCAGGTCACATGGTTTCCATCATAACACCCCACTCTGCCGCTGTAGCACAGAGTAGCTATAGAAGCAGACAATATGTAAACAGATGAACACAGCCATGTTCCAATAAAGCAGGTATTAGGCCATAGTTGGTCTGCAGGCAGAAGCTTACTGACTCCTGACCTAGTGAAAATGCAGACTGAGAAGAGAAATATTCCAAGGCAGAGCTAAGGCACTTCAATAATAGTTATTACTATTTATATATAATCATGTCACTTACTATGCCACTCACTGTTCTTTATATTTAACTCACTATCTTGACAATAGCCAATGAAGTGGGTACTGTTATTTCTATTTTAGAGCTGAAAAAAACTATGACCTAAATAAAAAGTTGATTTCTCCCTTTTGAGAAAAAAAAAATTCCAGAGGTTGGCAATCAAGGCTAGTATAACAATCCTATGGACATCAGCAACCTAAATTCCTTCCAGTTTATTCTTCTGCTAGCTCTAGAGTAAGATTCTCATCCTCACAGACCAAAATGGTGGCTGAGGTTCCAGCCATCATATACACATTGCTGGCAGCAGGAAGAAGTAAATGCTAGGGAGAAGAGGCAAATGCCATTCACCACTTGTCTTTTTAAGTTGTCTTTTAAGTTTCCTGGAATCTGCCTTACAATATTTCTTCTATTATACCTCACTGGCCAAAAGTTAGTCACCCAGACACAGCCAGGTGCAAGGGAGACTGGGAAACAGGGCTATGTACCCAAGTAAAATTTAGAGGTTCTTTTACTAAAGCAGAGTGAGAACAATAGCTGGAGTGAAGCTAGAAGCATCTGACCAGTTGTCCTAATGTTTATTAATCTTGCTTCATGTACCTTTTCACAAGTATAGCTGACCCCCCTCTCCCTAAGACATTTCTTCTCAGCTGTCTTTTCTCTCTGGCCCCCACTGTTGAGTCCCACGTACTCTCCAAATGCCAGCTCCCAGGTCACCTCTCTGCAAAGGCGTCCCCAGACCCTGAGGCTGATCCTTCCTGTGTTCCCATGTCATGGTCATCATGCTTTCTTGACTTGTCTCCTTTACGTAACCAGATGACTCAAAGGCAGTGAGGCCAGATTGAGGTATGGAAGGTAAATTTTTAAGAACAGAAGGATATAGGCAGTGAAGCTGCAAATGAAAAAAAAAAAAAAAGAGTGAGTTTGCAGGAAGTCCTGATGCCCAGTGAGGGGCTGGACTTGGGCGCCCAATAGAAGAGCAGTTCTCCAGGTTCACTGCCTGTAAAACATAACCTGGGCAACTTGCAAAAACCCTCACCCTTGGGTTCCTCTCCACATCAATTACATCAGAATTTCTGAGGGTGACACTTAGGCACTAGTGGTTTTAAAATTTACAGGTGGACCCTCGCCAAAGTGGGTATAGAGGGAACATTCCTGAATATAATCAAAGCCATTTATGATAAACCCATAGCAAATATAATACTCAATGGGGAAAAACTGAAAGCCTTCTCACTCCAATCTGGAACAAGACAGGGATGCCCACTCTCACCACTGCTCTTCAACATAGTTTTGGAAGTCCTAGCCACAGCAATTAGACAAACAAAAGAAATAAAAGGCATCCACATAGGAAGAGAAGAGAGAAAACTGTCACTGTATGCAGATGACATGATACTATACATAGAAAACCCTAAGGACTCAACCCCAAAACTCCTTGAACTGATTCATAAATTCAGCAAAGTAGCAGGATATAAGATGAACATTCAGAAGTCAGTTGCATTTCTGTATACCAGCAATGAAATATTAGAAAAGGAATCCAAAAATACGATACCTTTTAAAATTGCACCTCACAAAATCAAATACCTCGGAATACACCTGACCAAGGAGGTAAAGGACCTATATGCCGAGAACTATAAAACTTTCATCAAAGAAATCAAAGAAGATGTAAAGAAATGGAAAGATAGTCCATGTTCCTGGATTGGGAAAATTAATATTGTAAAAATGGCCATCCTACCCAAAGCAATCTACAGATTCAATGCAATCCCTATCAAATTACCCATGACAGTTTTCACAGAACTAGAACAAACAATCCAAACATTTATATGGAACAACCAAAGACCCAGAATCGCCAAAGCAATCCTGAGAAACAAAAACCAAGCAGGAGGCATCACTCTCCCAGACTTCAAGAAATACTACAAAGCCACAGTCATCAAAACAGTGTGGTACTGGTATCAAAACAGACAGACAGACCAATGGAACAGAATAGAGAACCCGGAAATAAACCCTGACACCTAGGGTCAATTAATCTTTGACAAGGGAGGCAGGAACATCAAATGGGAAAAAGAAAGTCTATTCAGCAAGCATTGCTGGGAAACCTGGACAGCTGCATGCAAAGCAATGAGACTAGAACACACCCTCACACCATGCACAAAAATAAACTCCAAATGGCTGAAAGACTTAAATATACGACAGGACACCATCAAACTCCTAGAAGAAAACATAGGCAAAACACTCTCTGACATCAACATCATGAATATTTTCTCAGGTCAGTCTCCCAAAGCAATAGAAATTAGAGCAAAAATAAACCCATGGGACCTCATCCAACTGAAAAGCTTTTGCACAGCAAAGGAAACCCAAAAGAAAACAAAAAGACAACTTACAGAATGGGAGAAAACAGTTTCAAATGATGCAACCGACAAGGGCTTAATCTCTAGAATATAGAAACAACTTATACAACCCAACAGCAAAAAAACCAATCAATCAATGGAAAAATGGGCAAAAGACCTGAATAGACATTTCTCCAAAGAAGATATACAGATGGCCAACAAACACATGAAAAAATGCTCAACATCGCTGATTATAAGAGAAATGCAAATCAAAACTACCATGAGATATCACCTCACACCAGTCAGAATGGCCATCATTAATAAATCGACAAATAGCAAGTGCTGGAGGGGCTGTGGAGAAAAGGGAACCCTCCTCCACTGCTGGTGGGAATGTAAACTGGTACAGCCACTATGGAGAACAGTCTGGAGATACCTTAGAAATCTATACATAGAACTTCCATATGACCCCGCAATCCCACTCTTGGGCATCTATCCGGACAAAACTCTACTTAAAAGAGACACGTGCACCCGCATGTTCATTGCAGCACTCTTCACAATAGCCAGGACATGGAAACAACCCAAATGTCCATCGACAGATGATTGGATTCGGAAGAAGTGGTATATATACACAATGGAATACTACTCAGCCATAAAAAAGAATGACATAATGCCATTTGCAGCAACATGGATGGAGCTAGAGAATCTCATGCTGAGTGAAATGAGCCAGAAAGACAAAGACAAATACCATATGATATCACTTATAACTGGAATCTAATATGCGGCACAAATGAACATCTCCTCAGAAAAGAAAATCATGGACTTGGAGAAGAGACTTGTGGCTGCCTGATGGGAGGGGGAGGGATCGGGAGCTTGGGCTTATCAGACACAACTTGGAATAGATTTACAAGGAGATCCTGCTGAATAGCATTGAGAACTTTGTCTAGATACTCATGTTGCAACAGAAGAAAGGCTGGGGGAAAAAATGTAATTGTAATGTATACATGTAAGGATAACTTGATCCCCTTGCTGTACAGTGGGAAAATAAAAAAAAAATTAAAAAAAGGAAAAGAAAATAAAAAGAATTGGATTTTCAAAAAAATAAATAAATAAATAAATAAAATAAAATTTACAGGTGGAATTCCCTGGCGGCACAGCAGGTTAAGGATCCAACATTGTCACTGCCGTGGCTTGGGTTTGATCCCTGGCCTGGGAACTTCCACATGCTGTGGGCGTGGTCAAGAAAATTAATTAATTAATTAAAGTTTATGGGTGATTCCAACATGCAGCCTTGAGAATAAACACAGCTGAAAGGAGAAGGAAAGAGAGACCAAAAGAGGGAAACAGGTCTCCTTCAGAGACCTTAAGGATTTGTTGCTTACCTACCAGGTTTCCCAAGCAAGATCATTACTCTTACCCTTTTACATGATTTCCTTCCCTCCAAGGACAAAAGTGCATTAAGATAATAAATTATTATTGATCGAAACACTTCTAATGAGAATTATTAAAGCCCCTCCTGAGTTTCTTTCTTTCTTTTTTTTTTTTTTTTTCAGGCAGTTTGATGCTCTATGGGTCAAATAACTCGTAAGCTTCTCTCGAAGTAACTAAATTAGAGTAGTCAGCCAGGGAAATAAGAACACAGTCTGACTCAAGCTCACCTCATTTGTGACATATAATATGTTTAAATGGCTTTATTGACTTCACAAAGAAGCAGCCTGGATCGATCACGAGTGGCAGCGTGGTGATTGCTCCTGTCAGGGTGCAAGGGGCCATATTTCAACTTCAGTGCCAGCGTGGCACTCCATCTCCAGCTAGCAGGAATGAGAGCGTCGCTCCTTCAAAGAAAAGAGTCTCCCCACTTGGTCCAAGAAGACTACATTTCAGAAACATTTGTTTTCCACCAAAGAGAAAAGTTAGCAAAGTAGGTTCTCTTAAATATGTTTCAAAACTTGTTTCCCATTCTAAGAGTTCTGAGGGAGGACTTCCCTGGTGGCACAGCAGGTTAAGGATCCTGCGGTTGTTGCTGCTGTGAGGCAGGTTCGATCCCTGGCCTGGGAACTTCCATCTCCCATGGGCACAGCCAAAAAAATAATAATATAAGATACCTGAGAGAATTCAGCTCTGTTTTCATTTGATCAAAATGCTATTGAGGAGTTCCTGTTGTGGTTCAGCAAGTTAAGAACCTGACTAGCATCCATGAGGATTGCAGGTTAGAATTCTGGCCTCACTCAGTGGGTTAAGGATCTGGTGTTGCCACAAGCTGCAGTGTAGGTCACAGATGCGGCTCAATTCCAGCGTTGCCTGCAGCTGCAGCTCCAATTCAACCCCTAGCCCGGAAACTTTCATATGCCATGGGTACAGGCCAAAAAATAAAGCAACAAAAAAAACGGCTATTGAGTCTCAAAGGTCTTCCAAATGTTTAGTGAAGACAGAGAGAATCAACGTTTTGGAAAGGCTCTTTTTTCTTTCTTCACTGCAGAATGTGGATCCAATTCTAGGGCCGAAGAAAACTCTGTTTTCTCAAGCACATTTAGAGATTTTGGAAAATTGTTTTGAAGTGTTCCTTTGTGATGAAATTCGAGACTCTTGCTTTCATTGATATTGTTACTGGTGAAAAGCAAGAAATTGCTTGGATTTGTGCCTTCAGTGAAATAGAAAGGGAGCCAGGAAATGCAGTGGGCAAAACTGCAAACTTGGATGGATTTGACATGCAGCTTCTAACCAGAAAAAGAGGTCTTGGAACATATGTGTGTGCCAGGAAAGAAAACTGCTTTATTGAAAGTTTAATTTTCAGATTAGTTTGGGGAAATTTGAGATAAATAAATGAGATCAGAGAAAAAAACATAAGGCCTGGATCCTTTTTCCTGGGGTTTTCAGAAAATAGTTATTGCTTCCAATGAAATGTTTTGACATTTTCAGTAGGGAGAAAATGTTAATTGTAATGTTATGTGTATATGTTCTTAAAAAAACACTTGTGAATAAATCTTTTATTTAGTTTACCAGTCATCAGAGAGTTAAAAAAAAAAAAAAAACGCTATTGAAATGTTAGCTGTGCTCTTTATTCCTTATGGTTCCTTTCATGCTTTCTAGGATGTTGCAGTTCTTTTTGGGTTCAAATGTGCCAATTTGGAGAAAATTCCTTTGCTTGTTTTAAAAATTCCTTTGTCAGTTCAGGTGCTGTTTTCCAAGAAGTCTCATTATGAAACATCCACGGGATCTGCTGGGTTTCTTCCGTCATCTTCTCTCATCTGCTGCTTGTTCTCTAATTGTTGACCTTCTTCCCTGAATCAATGGCTCCTTTACTGCATGGTGTTAGATAGTCAGCACTTACAGACACCCTTCCCAACTGTGGTCCACTTGACTGTCTATTGAATACACCTGCTGTTAAGCTGCTTGGTGGCAGGGACCATGATTGGCTTTTTGAATGGCCCCCTCTGCTCCCCCCACTTCTCTGTTGTACTTCACAGACACTGCAGAGATGTTTGTTGAGTGACTGTAATACCCTCCTTTCTCTGGTCCTAAGTTCCTGCCTCAAATTCCACCTTGCCATTGGCTGGAGCTTTGCATCCAAAGTGGAGGTGTCACTGTTGAATAGTACAATGTTCCACTGTCTGTGGCCCCTTAGGAGGGAAATACCAACAGGTCACCCATTTGGGGACAGACCAGCCCTGCAAACCGAGTCTCCAGAAGAATGAGAAAGAACTCCACCTTCAAAACAAGCAGCGCCCACCCTCTTCTGAATCATGGTCTAAAATGCATGTGCTCACCATCATCCACATGGAGAGAATACCATTAGTCATCATCTTCACAAACATTTATGCCCTAGTTGGATATTTATTTTTGTCTTAGTTAAGGGATACAGTGATTCCCCTAGAAAATACATTTCCCTTTCAGGGGGGTCACTATCAATGTCAAGTGCGTGGAGACTACTTAAAATCACAATGAAGTTCAAAAATCATCTCGAGAGCCAATTCGAATGGGAGTAAAATGAGGGTTGTACACAGTTTCCACAGGCAACTGGGAAGACCGCTGTCACTCACGATCACAAGGGGGACACTGCTCTCAGAGCTAACGCTCCTCCCTTAGAGTCCAGGCACAGCCTCCTCCATCGTGTACTTACAAACACAACCAGGAAAGAATGAGCAGAGCGGAGTGAAGCTTGAGGTCCTGTGTCAATTAGGCTAATGGTGTAGAAAATCACCAGGAACAAGGAGCAGAGCAGAACTCACTCCCCGACACCAGCAGTGTTTTCAGATGTGCCTCCCGTAGCATGTTGTAAAAACCTGTGTGTCCTCTGTGTCATTAGGAAGGTGGTTGAATCCTGCTTTAAAAACCCGTCAGGAGCCTTCAATGACAGATGTAACCTCTAACATTTGTGTGCCTAGATTAATTTCCTGGAATCAGTCATCAGGCTCGTTACTTTTGGATTTTCTCTGGTCTGAGCTAATAAACTAGATTATTGATTTTCGGATTTTCTGCATATCCAAGGATATTCTCTAAGATGTCAGTATAATGTGTGTCATGCTTAAGTTGTCAAGCAAAGTGACATAACAATGAGTAATCATTTTCTGATCATGTTGAAAGGGGTTAAAAACAGCGTATAAAATGGATCTTCCCAGCTTCGGAGCAACAGAAACCTCCTTGCTGTTACTCCTCTGGCTGGGTGGAGGTCAGCCCTACCTGCCTGCCATCTTCCCCAGGAATTAGCTTCATTCACAGCCTAAGACCTTGGATAGTCAGAAATCTGCTTTCCAATATGTTTGAATGGCAGGAGAGCTCCAAAGACACCTCCACCTAAATAGGATTTTAGCACGTCGGGTGCTGTTCCAAAGTACAGCAGGCTGGGTTGCCGTGTGGCTGGTGGTGTTTATTCATCTCCCTTCTCCTTTCGTGTGTATGGCTGTACGCTTCTCGCCGTATATGCCCGGCTCCCGGGGTGTATGGGCTGAATGCATGCATAGAGTGCGTGTATATGTAAAGTAGAAACGGAACCAAGTTAACAACATGAACTTCTGCGTGCAAGAACTCTATGAAGTCCACCCAGCTGCCGGCAGCAACTGCTACATGCAGGCCACTGATTATTACACATATTTCGAAGACAGTCCAGGTTACACTGGTGGCAACGCTCAGGCTGTGCCCAGTAACAACATATATATGGAACAGGCCTGGGCAGTGAATCAGCCTTATACCTGTAGTTACCCTGGAAACGTGCTGAAAAGCAAGGACTCTGACTTGGACATGGCCCTGAATCAATACAGCCAACCTGACTATTTCACGGAAGAAAAGCCTACTTTTTCTCAAGCGCAGTCGCCAGCGTACTCTCAAAAAAAAGGTAGGGACTGTTTTACTTGCATTGGGTCAGAGTTTCCATGGGTGTCTCTGCGGTGTTTTAAAGTTACCATTTGCATCCGCCTCATCAGACTTTTGATTTTGAACGCTGAATGTTTGAAATTAAAAAGAACAGGAAAGAGAGGTTGCTAAGTGATTGAAAGGGGTCCTTGAATAACAAAGATTTCCAAGCATTTTTTTTTCTTTATCTAGGAAAGCTGGATTGAGTGGGCTTTTTAGGCTGTGTGTGTTGTATATATCAATTGTGTGTGTGTGTGTGTGTGTGTGTGTGTGTACTTCCCAAACTGAAAATTGTCAGCTTCTTTGCTAAGGAAGATACGTAAAGTCTTCCCCTGTGTGGACAGGACTCTGGCGTTTGGAGTGGGATCCTTCTCCTTGGCTCAGGTTCAGATCAAAAACTCCTTGACTTTTTCTTGGCACTTCGTTTCAAAAGTTTATTTTAGGTAATCGGTCAATTATTTTAGCGATTTTTCTGACTGTGCTATAATGTTGATATGTTGGGATTTGTAAAAGTTCTTCTTAACCTATTTACTTAGCCATGTAAACTGTAAGGAATCCACTTGTCATCATACCAAGCCGTTAAGAACATAAAACTCAAAAAGAAACTGATCCACCTTATCTTGCTGCTGTGTCCCTGAAGTTGGACGTGTCTGCCGTCATGCCAAACGAACTCTCTGTACGAAGGAAAGTGAAATAGCCTTTGAAATAGCTAGTATTCAAATAAGTGCAATATCCATTCATTTTAATAGACACTGCGGCTTTCCAACGCTGTTTAATTCTCTGTCGGTAGAACATGTCTTAGTGTTACCAAAAACTAAAATAAAAGCAGCAAACAGGTAGTACTCAAGGAACTTAAAAACAACTGCCAGCTAGAAATGCTTTTGGAAATAGCATAAATTCTAACACAAAGATGCCAGAAACTTGTCTTTTCTGTGTACAATCCACATTGCAGAGGAAACCAAATTTACAGGTTTCCATAACTTGCAAGAATATAATGCCCCTATGATCTCAAAAGATGAATTTCTCTGTGAAGTGATCTTAAAATATAATGTGGTTCATTTGATTGTGGCTCCCATGAATATTATCGCTTGCTTTTCTTAAAGTGGCTCCACAATTAAAAGTAGCCCATTTTGAAAACAATTATAATAAAAAAAACTAAAAGTAAAATCCCTTTTAGTTTTTACCATACACTGTTTCTATTTTCTGTGCTATTCCATACCTTACAAATATGAAATACAAAGGGAATTACAGCATAAAACACATTCAGAATCGTTCTTCTGCATTTTCATTTAGCTTCACATCTCTTAAAAGTCATCAGAATTTCTCATTTAATACAAGAGGCACACGGTGGAAATCCGCTAATGGGAACATTTGAGATAGATCGTATGTTTTCTATTTCATTCATATTACACTTATAAGTAATTTATCTTTGAAAAGAAGTTAACATTGCCTCATTATAATGTGCTTTTCATAATGTAAGATCTCAAGAAAATATTGGTCTGTCTCTGTATTTGGGCATTCTCCTATTCTTAAAAATTCTTGCAAAACTTTAAAGGCTTTTCTTCTTTTTTCTTCGGTATTTTCACTGCATTTTCTTCACCCGGGGAACTAGAGAATATTTGCTTATAAAATTTAAACCAGTGATTCTTTACTAATTAGCTTGACGCAGGGAACCAGAGGCTAAGACACATTGTATGCATATATTGATGTAATTTCTCAAAGCCATATGCCATTGAAAGGCCACAGCCACCTGCCAACCTCACTAAACCAAAGCAGGCAAATATTCTTAAATGCACCATTATTTACTGTTACAAGTCTTTAAGTAAATCCCAGTAAAACTAAACCCAGCTGTTAACTGTCTCTTAGGACAAAAGGTCGTACCCAACATGTTTATCCATATTGATCCATTATTGATTTTTGTTGTTGTTGGAGAACATCAGTAGTATCTCCTTAAGGCAAAATTAAGACTATAAACAGGTGTTCAGCGGGGCAGGCCTCATTATTCCAATTGGATTTTTATCTATTTTCATGAAATTCATAATTGCTTCATCTGTGCTTGTCGCTGTCACAACAGCTCTATACACTCTTCAATAATGCAGCTGTCTAAACTTTTTCATTATTTTTATTAAGAGTGGCTTATTCTCTAGCCTTTAATTGGAGTTTTCTGGCATGCAGAAAATGATCATAATCTTGTAAAAAAAAAATGTGTTAGAAGTACACACCGATGAAATAAAGGAAGGCTATAGGACCCAATGACAAGACTGGTTATCTCAACAGTAGACTTTAGAATGACTTAGTTCTCTTGGTGGTGTTCTTCTGTTTTTACATTTATAGCCAAGAGGAGGAAAAGTTATCGAGCTCCTGAAGCACTGAGACTCTGAATTAATGGAGAGTCCAAATTCAGTTCATTGAATCAAATATAAAATAAAACTTTAAGGTAGGGAGTATAATTTTCACATTGAGAGGGACTGAAATGCAGAATGTGATGTCTGTCTCTTATTTCGTATGGGAGAAAACACATGTTTGACGTTTTAAAGTTAGGGATAAATAAAGAGAACTCTAGCCATCGCTAAGAAGATACAAGTTCCTTTTTTTTTTTTTTTTTGTCTTCTGAATAACACAACCACGGTTTGTCATGTTAAAAATCAGCCAATACACCCAGTTCTGCTTCACTTCCTCCTCCCTGGCTCAGCTCAGGAGGAAGGGGGGATTAAGTATAGAAATCAGACAGAGGGGAAGAGAATTGGCAACCACGGTGCTGTGTCTTCTCCTTTGTGGCCAAAGTTTCAGCATAACTAAAAGTTGATGTCCGTTTTTTTTTTTTTTTTTTTTTTTTGCAGGGGGTGCTGGCTGTTTCCACCAGAAATTCCAATTGCATTCCAAAGTCCCCAAACTGCTTGAGTCTGGCCGCTCTGCGGGCAGCTTGGCCAGCCTGCCTCTGGGTTCGTTTCAGCAGAATCCTAACTTGGAGTGTCTGTCCTGTGCAGCCTCCTCCACAGGATTCTTTGCCTAACATCCTCTGTACCATCATTGCAGGAGTTGCATGTCCCAAAAGTAGCTTGTGTGTCTGCATGCATGTTGGTTATCAGGGCCAAGAGAGTAAGAACTTCCTGTTTTTGAGCCAGGATCAAGGAGATGGGGTGTGTTTGCCCTGTTCAGTTCAGGGGTTTGATGTCACATGTGCTTGTTCTACAGCCACATTCTTAGCATTGTAGAAAGAAAAATGAATCATGGAAGCAGGAACTCCACCTAGATCTGCCCTTTATCTATCTGTTTTCATTGTTCCTCTGCCCCTGGTCAGGAAGCTAAATCTTTTTTTTTTTTTTTCATGTTCTGCAGCACTGTCGACTGCATGTGAGTAATTGTGTAAATATTAGAAATGGAAATGAAATGGTAAGGTAGGGGATGTTTGAAGTGACCCCCATATCAAGAGGACTGGATTAAAAACAAGAATTAAGCCCCAGAGAAACATGGTCTCTAGTTAGAATTTCCTAAGCCTTTTTGAAAGTTAAAGAAGAATTGCTATACAGTAGAGTTGGGGATAAGGAGGTTCCAAAGGCTGCTCTTGGGCGGGGGGCACGGAAGTACTACATTAGAAGCAAGTACCTTTAAACTCTAGAATCACACTCAGTCCAGGGAGAGGCAGGCAGACAGGAAAGGAAACCCCAAAAAAGGAAGATTTATGAGTCTCATTGCCATAATGACTCCCATGAACTTGAAAGTGAAATCATCACACACTATCTCAGCTTCTCTCTCTCAGCCCTTCTCTCCCTTCCTTCCCCCTTCTCCCTCCCTTTGTCTCTCTCCCCTACTACTTCCTCTCTACCCTGCTCTCTCAGTCTCTCCTTCTCTCCCCCACTCTCTCGGGCTCCTACTCTTCCTCTCTAGTTGAATTTGCTTAATTTAAACACCTATAGGATTGATCCACCCAATGAACTAAGCATTGCAGGCATCATGTCTTTAATATGTAGATGCAATTACATTGAGAATGGATAAGCAATGAGGTCCTGCTGTAGAGCACAAGGAACTATATCCAAGCACTTGTGATAGAACATGATAGAAGATAATATGAAACAAAGAATGTATATACATGTATACCTGGCTCATTTTGCTGTACAGCAGAAATTCATTAACAGAACATTGTAAATCAGCTATAATCAAAAAAAAAATTATATAACACTTAAGAGGTTAATGCAACAGCAGATTTTTATGCATGCTTATGTAATTGTAAGGATGAGGATGTAAAGTTAGGATTTCGAATTGGGCACTGCCACCCAAATGTTATTGAGTCAACATGACTCTGGAAAACCACAGAACCATTTTTTATTTTATTTATTTATTTATTTATTTATTTATTGGCTGAACCCAAGGTATGGGGATGTTCCTGCCCAGGGATCGAATCCACGCCATAGCAGCTGCCCGAGCTGTTGCAGTGACAACATGGGATCCTTAACCCACTGTGCCACAAGAAAACTCCTAGAACCATTTTTTCAAACACAAAGTACACATGCTGTACTTTGGTTAAATAAAATGTCTCTCAGCACCAAGAAATGCAAGCAAAAAAACAATAGTTGTTTCTAAACCAAGTTCAAATGCAGACAAAAGCATGAGCTGACTCCTCTTTCTTCCATTTCCTGAGGTATCTGTCTTATCAAAGACAAGTCCTTCAGAGATTTTATTATATGCCCTAACCCTATCCTAAAGCATCCACTGCCATTCCTTGAGATGAAAGCTTAATAGCAAGAGTCCCAAGTCTTATGAGAAACTAAAGTCAAATGCCATCAGGCTTCTTGGAGGAATGTTAGTGCTGTTTATGGGGTTCACATCCACCACCTCATATCCCTCCACAAAATCTTTCTCGAGAACTCAAAGGTTTTTTTCTCAGCTCCCAGCATTCAGGTGTCTTAAGCCTAAGGTCCAGTTGCTTCCAGCTCTACCATCTTCTCTGGTCCAGTTTTTAAGACCCCCTTTCTCATATTGATATCAATACCAGCTTGCTTAGGATCTGTAGTCTCCCTTTTTCACATCCTCCTGGCTGCTGGCTTCTGTGCGCTGTCCTTGGTACCATGCTCATCTCAGCATCCTCTGTTCCAGCCACCTTAAGAGAATTTCCTCATTCTCCAGAAATGGTCACTCCACCCACCCTATTCCTTGTCTGCAAATACTTCTCGCCATGCTTTCCTGTTCTCTCTCTGCATGCCCCGTCACCTCTCCCCCAAAGTTTTCTCCTTCTGGTCAATCCATGGCAGTTCTCCTCTGCCCTCTCTGCAGGGCTCATCCTCAAAGTCTCACACCCTTTCCATGACCTGTTGCAGCAAACCGTGACTCCACCAACACATCCCTGTCCTAAAGATTTCCATTTGGGTTCTGGTTTTGTGCTTCCACCCACACCCTCCATTTCAGAAATCTCAGCCAGTTTCTTCTGCCATACTGTCATCAAAAGTGGGGTCCAGCTGCTCACTGCTTTAAAGCCAATTTCTCTGGGTTGGTGAAAAGGAGCGTTTACTTTATTTCAGAGGTCAGAAACCCCAGGTGGCAGGAGGATGGACTCATGTCCAAAGGCTGAATCCCCCTCTGCCTCCACTGCTGACAGTCAGTAGGCAAGAGCTCTAAAGGGGAGTTTCAGGGTTGCACAGGCTGGGGAGGGGGCTACATGCAGAACCAGCAGTCAGTTCTGACAGTCATCTTGAAATTGGTTACATGGTGGTCTCATCAGTGTCATCTTGATAGTTTTAAGTACAGTTAATCTTCAGCTAAGGTCAGTTTTTTTCCACTTCTTTGAGGCCAGTTCTAGGAATTGTGGCAGCTTGTGTCATGGCTACAGCCTGGGCATCTTGTAGTTAACTTCTTCCACCTGGTGGGGTTTCAGTCTCTACAAAATTGTTCAAAGGATATGGCTCAGAATTTTATCTGTAGCCTTTGAGAAGGAATTAAGTTCTTTGACTTTGCTTCATGACTAAACTATTACTATTTGCTTTTGTTTGCTTTCCTTTGCTTCTGCACTTTCTCACTTCTCTAATTAAACTTATTCTTTGGGTAAAGCTTTTCTACAGACAAAAGGCAGGTGGAGGACATCGGATGGGGCAGGGGGAGGACCATAGGGCCCTGCTCTGTTTCAATACTGCTCCCAACCCCTGAAGCAATTCTGTTTTTTCCCAGCCACACTGCAGTGTGCACCCTGCCCTTCTCAGCCTACATCATTTCAGGTCACTAGTTCATTTCACAGCCCCCCAGCCTTTTCTCTTTAACCAGCACCACATTCTCTCCAAAAGCCCCACTCCCCATCGGCCCTGATCTCAAAGACCAGTATCCCTTGTCTAGTACAGCAGCGCTGAATCATTTGTGTAAATCATCTCTCTTTGAAGAAATTAATTATACAGAATGTGTACTAAACCAGTTTCTCAGTCTTGGCGCTAGTGACTTCTGAGGCCAGATATTCTTTGTGGTGGGGGCTGTCCTGTGCCTTGTAGAATATTTGGCAGCACTCCTGGCCTCTAGGCACTAGATGCCAGTAGCATACAACCCTCACCTCATTGGCTGTCTCCAGATAGTGCCAGATTCCCTCTTGGGGGCAAAATCACCTGTAGTTGAGAAAACTGCATTAAAAGAAATTAATATGTGGAGAACATCTGAAGCAAAGGATCTCTTGTAAAGGTTCATTTTGGAATGTAAAAAAAATCCCTCCTCAGCATTCAAATTGAAAAGTTTAGATTTTTTGGAGTTCCCATTGTGGCACAGTGGAAACAAATCCAACTAGTATCCATAAGGATGTGGTTTCGATCCCTGGCCTTGCTCAGTGGGTTAAAGATCTGGCGTTGCTGTGAGTGTGGTGTAGGTCACAGATGTAGCTCGGATCTAGCATTAATGTGGCTATGGAGTAGGCCTGCAGCTGTAGCTCCAATTCAGTCCCTAGCCTGGGAACTTCCATGTGCCATGGGTGTGGCCCTAAAAAAACAAACAAAAAGTTTAGATTTTTGTATGTTGAGTTGTTTCAAAGTGGAATATGCTTGAGCACACATATCCATCTATACATGCAACATGCTACTTACATGTGTGTGTTACAGATCGGTCCCATTGTCTGGATTGGGGTGTCTTCATCATTTAGGCTTATTTATGTCAACTCTGTCTAGATCATAAGCACATGAAGACAGCAACCTCCTTTACTCCCCTCTCTGTGACGTACAGGGGTGGCTTCAGGGAGACCAGAGCAGCTTATAACAACAATGAGGTGGGAGTTCCTTGGGATCTAGTGGTTAGGAGTTGGCGCTTTCACTGCTGTGGCCTGGGTTCAATCCCCAGTCTGGGAGCTGGGATCCCACATCAAGCTGCTGCACACTGTGGCAAAAACAAACAAACAAACAAAAATGAGATTATCCTGATGATAAAGGCACCTGCTCCTTGCCTTCCTGTGACATCAGGCTGAGCAGCTGGCCATCCATGTTTTTAGAGCTATAGCCTTGAAGTTCATTCTGAATGAATATTCAGATAAAGAAAACGCACCCATCTTTCTCAAACATACAAGACATGAATTAACTCTGGGTGCTTCTGTGTAAGCCCTGTGCCATAAATTAACTCCCAGAGCAAAATCAGAGGCAGCCACAGGGCCTTTTCTCCCCTCTCCCTTTCCACACTCTCCTAACACATTTTACCTTCCTGCTTTCTAACCCGTCCCCTCTTTTAAAACAAGTGATCTCCTTAGCGTCAAGGTTCTAAAACTCCAAAGCTTATGATTACCAGAGAGCTGACACTAATCAGAGAGAGGCACAGTTGTTCCAGAAGGACTACTTAATTTAAATTTTTCAACCATCACACACATTGTTTCTATATTATGGGATAAGAATTTTCACTTCCATACAGAAATATCTTAATTCTTTTTTTTTTTTTTTGACTTTTGTCTTTTGAGTATCGCACCCACGGCATATGGAGGTTCCCAGGCTAGGGATCTAATCAGAGCTACAGCTGCCAGGCTACGCCACAGCCACAGCAACACCAAATCTGAGCCGTGTCTGCAACCTACACCACAGCTCATGGCAATGCCAGATCCTTAACCCACTGAGCAAGGCCAGGGATCAAACCCGCAACCTCATGGTTCCTTTCCACTGCACCACGATGGGAACTCCACTTAATTCATTTTTTGAATTCCTTTTTTCTTCCTACTTGTGACAAAGATAAAAATTCTGTGAAACAGCTCTTTACATATGGAAAGACAATGCTGAGTTCCTGATGTGGCTCAGCAGTAATGAACCTGACTAGTATCCATGAGGATTCGGGTTCGATCCCTGGCCCCAATCAGTGGGTTAAGGATCCAGTGTTGCCATGAGCTGTGGTGTAGATCACAGATGTGGTTCAGATCCTGCGTTGCTGTGGCTGTGGCATAGGCCAGCAGATACAGCTCCAATTCTACCCCTAGTCTGGGAACCACCATATGCCATAAGTATGGCCCTAAAAAGACCTCCCCCCCACAAAAAAAAAAAAACAAAGGAAGGAAAGGAGGGAGGAAGGAGGAAGGAAGGAAGGAAATTGCCATAGTTTCCCATTTTTCACACAAAGCAAGAAATCCGCATTTTATATGAAATTCTGATTTTGAAAATTGGCTGAGAATTTTAAACACTCTGAAAGCCAAACCCCGAAAACTGTCAGTGTGTGTGTCCTTTTGATTAAAATTTTGACTGGAGTTCCCATCGTGGCGCGGTGGTTAATGAATCCAACTAGGAACCATTAAGTTTCGGGTTTGATCCCTGGCCTTGCTCAGTGGGTTAAGGATCCGGCGTTGCCATGAGCTGTGGTGCAGGTTGCAGACGTGGCTCGGATTCCATGTTGCTGTGGCTCTGGCGTAGGCTGGTGGCTACAGCTCTGATTAGACCCCTAGCCTGGGAACTTCCACATGCCACAGGATCAGCCCTAAGAAAGACAAGTAAAGTAAAATAAAATAAAATAAAATTTTGACTGACTCACTATACCAATCTTTTCCCTTTCCTAGTGATTTTCATCTTCGAATGGTTTAGCTGTAATCATGGATTGTAAGATTATGTTAGCTCCTAAATGTTGGAGTCTATGGGAACAGGGAGAAGGAAGGTTAGTTAGGGACTCTTTGTGTGTGAAACTGTTTTATGCCCAAGCCTAGCCCTAAAAAATATATAGTTTAGTTTCAGGAATTCTTTCAGAAGAAATCATCTAAAACTCAATTTGTCCCTTTTCCTGCCCTAAGGCTTTCAGATGAAGGAAACTGAGAGTGCTTTGTCATCATGTTCTCTCCCCTTTTCTGGATTAACACCTTCAGCTTCCCTTTCCCTTCTCTGCCCCCCATGCTCTAGAGTTCAAAGACCTGGGACTCGGGCATCTTCACCCCCCAGCCAGCCAGAGGGCAATGTGTAAAGCGAAGGTACTCAGTAATTCCGTGAAGGTAGAGCAGAGAGACAGTGCTGTTCCAAGGAAAGATTTCATGAATGGGAGCCCCTGTGCAGCTCTGCTGGGAATTCGCAGACAGCAATGAAAGAATACCTTTAAAGTTAATGCTACTTCAAGTTTGAGCCCATGTCTTACACAATGAGCCATACATATTTTTTAGATAAATGGATGGATGGATGGATGGATGGATGAATATTGTGTTTATCAGAGGGTTAAATATTAATGTGATACAAAACTTGGTATATATAATACCAAGTATTAAATGTAGAAAGAATCGGGATTTATATCTTGGGAAAAAGCTAAAGGATGAGCTGTTCAATTTTTTTAAGTATATAAAGAAGTGACAGCAAGAAGAAGGTGCCAATGAGGGAGGGGGAGCTTAAATCAGAAGAGCCTGAGCTGTGGGATGATTTCAGGAAGTTCCATATAAAACTGGAAGAGTGACAAAACATGCTAATGGTTTAGCTTCCTTAAGGATGTGAAAATACATTCTCATTTGATATCCTGACTCAAACCACTCAGGGTTCTTTGCTCACTCTAAGCTGATAATTCCACATGTGAATTTCTGAGCTGCCCAAAGTATGTCCCACCACTGGTGATAACCACTGCTCCTTTTAGATGCCAGGACTGGTTTACTAGGCAAGTGGTCTTATGTGAAAGGTAAAGTTAGCCAGATTGGAAATAGTCTCTGAGCTCAGCTCCTTTCCCCTCTGCTCCATCTAGCCTCCTAGGCAGCTCATTCTACTTTACACTTACCATCAAGATCAGTCTGCCTAGGAGTTACCTGGAGGCTCAGCAGGTTAATGATCCAGCATCGTCACTGCTGTGGCGCGGGTTCCTGCTGTAGTGCAGGTTTGATTCCTGGCCTGGGAACTTCCACATACCAAGGGTGAGACCAAATAAATAAATAAATAATTTGCTTAAAAATAAAATGAGGAGTTCCCATTGTGGCTCAGTGGAAACGAATCTGACGAGCATCCTTGAGGATGCAGATTCAATCCCTGGCATCACTCAATGGGTTAAGGATCCAGCGTTGCCATGAGCTGTGGCGTAGGTCGTAGATGCAGCTCGGATCTGGTGTGGCTGTGGCTGTGGCATAGGCCAGCAGCTACAGCTCTGATTCAACCCCTAGCCTGGGAACCTCCATATGCTGTGGGTAGGGTCCTAAAAATACAAAATAAATAAATAAATACATAAATAAAGTGACTTAGAAAACACACACATTAAAAAAAAGAATCAGTCTGCCTTATGTTCTATTCCTAAGGACTACAAGTCTGCTGAGATAACAAGGGGTGCCAGTGTTTCTTTTTCTGAACTTAAGATGCTCTTAGAGGGAGTTCCCACTGTGGCTCAGCAGTAACAAACCCAACTAGTATCCATGAGGATTTGGGTTCCATCTCTGGCCCTGCTCACTGGGTTAAGGATCCAGAGTTGCTGTGAGCTTCAGTGTAGGTCACAGACACAGTTTGGACCCTGCTTTGATGTGCTTTGGTATAGGCCTGTAGCTGTAGCTCTGATTCAACCCCTAACCTGGGAACTTCCGTATGCCATGGGTGCAGCCCTAAAAAAAGGGCAAAATAATAGATGCTGTTATAACTCACTCAGAAGAGAAACTAGCCAGCCTTCTGATTTTACCCATTCATGGGAAACCAAGTGATTGGCACTCAGTGCAAATCAAGAAGCCAGGCTTATTGCCTATGGCATGATTTCTAGGGCAAATGTACACAACTTTCCCTTCCACATAGCAAGTCCTTCTGAGAATAAAATTTTTAAAAGCTAATGTTAGCTACAACATGGATAAACCTTGAAAACACTGTGTCAAGTGAAAAGCCAGTCACAAAAGAATATGTATCGTATAATTTCAATTGTATGAAATGTTGAGAGTAGGCAAATCTGAAGCAACAGAAAGGAGATTAGTGGTTGCTTAGGGCAGAGTGGGCAGAGGAGTTGGGAGAAATAGGGAGTGACCACTAAAGCTACCAGATTTCTTTGGGGGATGATGAAAATGTCCTAAATTTGATTGTGGTGATGATTTCACAACTCTATAAATATATTAAAAGCCATTGAATTGTAGAGTGTGTGTGTTATAACTTAATAAAGCTCTTTGCAAAAAAGGTTAAAAATGCTAGTAATATTTTACCATGTCTACCTATTATATATGCAGAATAATGCTTAGCAGTTCCTCAGACACTGCCAAGTGTCCACTCAAAAAATCTCTAAGTCCATTGTTGAACAAACAGATGGAGTTTGCTTTCCTAATAATATGCTTGATAAAGTGACAGCATAGTTTATTAGTCTGAAAAATAATGCATCTGAGGATATAAAAGCTGGGGAAAATACATCATCTTTGGCCTCTCACAGAGTCATGGTTTTTCTGGGCATGATTAACCACCCTTCTTTAACAGTCACCTGGGACAACTCGCAGATGCAATTCTTAGGTGAGCAATAAGGTTCCCAAAGTGTGTGTGTCTTATTTGTTTCTAGGCAGAACCCAACACTGACATCCATTGAGTGTCCACTGCTGGCAGCGTGCCCCTTCCTCAGCTCACCATAGTGGCCAGCCCGTAACTCATTTGGGGAGCATGAAAAAGAAAAAGGATGGAGAGCAAGCAATGGCGAGGTTCTCTAGGAGAGGTCGTTAGCATTCGATGCAGCCCAGTATATTCAGTCACCTTGAGAGAGTCCCCATCTACCTGCTCATGCTGTGTGGGATTTTACTCCCTGCTGACAGTTATTTAATGATGAATAATGGACTTGTGTCGTTGCCTGTGGTGACTGTTTTGAGTAAATAAATTGGTTCCAAGTTGATATTTTAGAGGAAAGAGAGAGATGGGTGGGGTGTACTAGTGTGATCATGTAAGCCACAGCTAACTACTTAAGGAGATGTGTCTGTAGAGGTTTTGATGACTTTGTAAAAACACAGTTAAATCCTCTATTTATCCACCCACCAAGCAGATAATCTGGGAGAAATAAGAGAGCAAAGCAAACCACCCCTCAGACTAGCAGTTGGAAAACAGAAGGAACCCATTCCACTGACAGATTGAATGACCTCTGGATTCCAGAGTTCATAAGTACTTAAGGCCAAATGGATTCAACCATCTACATAGGGTCAGAGATGGCAAGGGACCTGCATCTTCCCAACTCAGGTAGATATTCTCCAGTCCTCCCAAGGACCTCCCAGGATCCACAAGCAAAGCAGTGTCCAGGGGCACTACAATTGCTTCCCAAATGGGAGATTAGAAGGAAAAGACCTCCACCTCTTTCTCCCTTGTCTCTGCCATCTGCACTTGATACCAAGAACTCAAAAGTCTTTACTCTGATCAACTATACCTAACCTCTAGGTATAAGAGGTCAAGATGCAGCTTTCCTGTGCAGATGGCTGACGGGCACATGAAAAGATGCTCAACATCACAAATTAGCAGGAACATGCAAATCAAAACCACAATAAGATATCACCTCACACCTAGCAGAATGGCTGTCATAGAAAAGAGCACAAATAACATATGTTGGCAAGGATATGGAAAAAATGGAACACTGTTATTTCCACTAGGGAAAACAGTATGGGGTTCCTCAAAATAAACTAAAAGTAGAACTACCATATGACCCAGCAATTCCACTCCTGGGTATGTACTCCCCAAAAATAAAAACAATAATTTGAAAAGATACATGCACTCCAGTGTTCATAGCAGCATTATTTACAACAGCCAAGATTGGAAGCAACTTAAGTGTACCTCACTCAGCCACAAAATGGAATGAAATTTTGCCATTTGCAACAATGTGGCTGTACTTTGGAGGGCACTATGCTAAGTGAAATAATTCAGAGAAAGACAAAAACTGTACAAGATCATTTATATGTCTAAAAAATACAACAAACTAGTGAATATAATGAAAAAAGAAGCAGACTCACAGATATAGAGAACAAATAGTGGTGAGCAATGGGGGGAGAGAAGGGGAGGGGCAAGAAGTAGGGGGTTAAGAGGTACAAACTCTCTGGTATAAAATAAGCTATAAGAACATACTGTATAATATAGGGAATATGGACAGTATGTTATGAGGGCTATAAATGGAGTAAACTTTAAAAATTGTGAATTGCTGTATTGTACAACTGTAACACATAATATTGTACATCAACTATACTTTAACAAGAAAACTTAATTTTTAAAAAAAGATGTTTTCCTGACAATATAGATATGTATACCCCATGGGCCTTCACCAGGGAGGTGCATGTTTTAATAATTAGGGTTGCTTTGTTATTGAAAAGTTACCTTGTGCTTTATAAGTGTATGTTTCAATGCACACACAAGCATACAGTTAAACATACTAATCTAAGGTGTAGAAACACAAAGTGTTACAGTGGTTATCTCTGTGGTAGAAAGTTGGTAGGTAAATTTGGTTTTTTGCTAACTTATGTCTCACAATTTTTCCACAATGAATTATATTACTTGTGTAAATTTTTTTTTTTACTTAAAAAATCTGAACTAAGATACACATTGTTTTTAATTCCTAAAGACTGACAACTGAGGACCACTGGTAAATGTTACTTAGGTCCAGAGTATTTCTGAGCATTTTCACTATGACTCTCCCCCCAGTTCTACACACTTCTGAACTGGTTGGTTCTCTGGACACATAGCCCTGCTGGGGTGTTTATATTGTTTCTTCTTAAGGATGAACTCCCCCAACATTTATTTGGAAAGAATTAATGCTTCTTGAGTTTTCCTATAGATTTTATTAGTATTTCTCCTTCAATTTGAGCCACAGCACATCAGCTACCTAGTGGACCTTGAGATTTAGGTTTATGATCATGTGAAGAGGAAATCTAACCAGCAAGCACAGACTCTTTTGAGTGTAATGAAGGGCGGGGGGGGCTTGTTGTGGTGGTGGTTTGCTTTGTTTTGTTTTGTTTTGTTTTGCTTTTGCTTTTTAGGGCCACACCCACAGCATATGGAGGTTCCCAGGCTAGGAGGAGAGTCAGAGCTGTAGCTGCTGGCCTGTGCCACAGCCACGGCAACACCAGATCCGAGCCGCATCTGCAATCTATACCATAGATCATGGCAGTGCTGGATCCTTAATCCACTGAGCAAAGCCAGGGATTGAACCTGTGTCCTTATGGATCCTAGTCAGATTTGTTTCTGCTGTGCCAAGATGGGAACGCCAAGAGTGGGTTTTAGACAACTGAGCAAGTTGTATAAAATTCAGACTTCTACTCTCCACTTTTGGCCACAGCATCTTAACCAGACAGGCCTGGACATAGTGATTTTCATTTTTCTCTTGTGGGAACATGGCATTGCCCTTAAGCCCTCTTTCGTCCTGTGTCACTCTAGTAAACCCAGTGCTCAGAGCCATCAAAGAAAGTGGGACAGAATCTCCTTGATTAGTGAGCATGCATGTCCCCAGATCATGAGGTCTTAGTGAGCTTGCATCTGGATGTCTTAGCCTTAATCTGAGCAGAATCTTGGTTTCTTTACCAAAATTCAATTTTTTTTAATGCAATTTTCACGAGACCGGAAGTTTGGGCTCCTGTGTCTGCATTACCACCTCTTTCAGAAACCCTTGCCGAGACCCTCAGCCTCCTCAGGCACACCTCCAGACTTCAAGCCTGTGTCTGCAGGTTCCAGATTTAAGCCCCCTCCCTTGCATTTTTGCAATTGGCAGATAGCAACCATCTAGAGAGACTGTGATGCCATCCACTGGGAGAGTAGGTGCCAAGATGTGATCCTACCCTCTAGCCGGACCAATAAAACCTGGGGTGAACCAGAGATCACCATCTAAAGGAGGAAAAAATTCATGTTACTGTGATACAGACAATAAAGGGCTCAGATTGGGGAAGCACAGGGTGCCCAACCTGGACTCAGGCTGAGGTCGGCAGGAAGTCTTTTCAAAGAGCTTCCCCCTTTTGATGTGGATAACCCTGTCCCAGAACCTACCACCTTAGAGGCAGATGATCTATCATTGTCTGTTTTCCCCAAAGTACTGAAAGCTTCCCCAAGAACCAAAACTTAGCTTTAGGAGTTGCTGTTGTGGCTCAGCAGTAACGAACCCAGCTAGTATCCATGAGAAGGCAGGTTCGATCCCTGCTCAGTGGGTTAAGGATCTGGTGTTGCCATGAGCTGTGGTGTAGGTTGCAGACGTCACCTGGATCTGGCATTGCTATAGCTGTGGTATAGGCCAGCAGCTGCAGCTCCGATTCAACCCCTAGCCTGGGAACTTACATATGCAGCCAGTGCAGCACTGAAAAACAACTTAGTCAGCTTTAGATCCTTGGCAGGTTGCCAACCACATAGTCCTCCCTCCATATATGTTTGTTGAATGGAACTGCCCTCTTTTATTCTCCCCCTCTCTTTGTTTTTTAATAAGGGATTTATTGGATATATTTCACATGCTATAAAATTAACACATTTAAAATGTACAAAATACATTCACACAAAACAAGGGTTTTTCACTCAGTGGTTTTTAGTACATTCACAGAGTTGCGCAACCATCAACACTACACAATTCCAGAATATTTTCATTACCCTGAAAAGAAACTTTGTATCCTTTAGTGGTCACTCCCCATTCTCCCTCCCTCCAGGCCTTGGCAACCACTAACCTAATTTCTGTCTCTATGAATTTGCCTGTTCTAGATATTCCACACAAATGGAAGTATACGATATGTGGCCTTTCATTTCTGGCTTCTTTTCATTGACTGTTTTCAAGGATCATCCATGTTGTAGCATATAACAGTACTTTATTCCTTTTCATGGTTGAATAATATTCTGTTGTACAAATGTATCACATTTCGTTTATCCATTCATCATTTGCTAGAAATTTGGGTTCTTTCTACCTTTTGCATGTGTGTTGTTTTTTTTTTATATAAATGCCCATGCCCACAACATACAGAAGTTCCTGGGCCAGGGACTGAACCTGTATCACAGCAGCGGCCTTGATCTTTAACCTACTATGCCAGCAGGGAACTCCCTGTTTGTTTCTACCTTTTGAATATTATGAATAACACCACTTTGAACTTTCATATACAAGTTATTGTACAGACACACGTTTTCAATTCTCTTGAGTAGAGAATTGAAAACGTGTGTCTCTACAATATGCCGGGTCGTATGTCATGTTATGTTGAACCTTTTGAGGAACTGCCGAACTGTTTTCCAAAACACATTTTACATTCCTTTGAGCAATATATGAAAGTTTTGATTTCTCCATATCCTCACCAATATTTGTTGTTGTCTGTCATTTCTGCTATAACCATCCTAGAGGATGTTAAGTGTGATCCTGGTTTGCACTTTCTTGCAATGGTGTTGATCATCTTTTCATGTTCTTTCCTTCATTTTCATCTTTTTTTCTCATTGAGAAGTGACCAAGACTGGAAGTCCAGAACTCAGTTGCTTACGCATATGCTTCCCAAAGGAGGAAACCATGTCTTATTTGTTTTTATAGTATCAGCACCAAGCACAGTGCTAAGCACATGGCAGGCACTAAATAAATGTTTTCTAACTTCATGAATAGATGAATGATTGGATGAACACACACATCATTCCATTCCCCTTTTTCTCTGCCCAGATCCTCCTCAGAATTCTCTTTATTCAAATCTCTGATGAGTTTTGAAACCCTTGAAGTGAACTCAACAGATGACTCATGGTTTGCATGATGCAAAAGTAAACTAAGAAAAGCTGTGATATTTAAAAAGATAATCCTGTGTATTACCAAATCTCGCTTTGAACTCATTTCTCTCCCTCCCCAAAGGGACATTTTTCTAAAATAAAGTCTGCGCACAGTAACTATAGAAAGGATTCATTTTCTTCTGTTTTCTTAATGGCTTTTTTTCTGAAAAGTAAGCCCTCAATGACCTAGTTTAATGAAGGATCTATGAAAATGTCATGGTAAAACATAGTAAGTCATCTGTCATTTCAACCTGGCTCATCTTTTTTGAAACCCACCAGTTTCCTGAGTCAAAGAACTTTGGAAGGACCATGATCAGGAGAAAGAATGATTTTGTTTCCTCGTTTTACCCTCTCCATCCCAACATATCAGGCCCTATTTTGATTTTTTTGGTCTTATCTAAAGCTCTGTGCTTCTATGGTAAACCATTGATACATATGAACCTGTATTTGCCCTTCTGAAATGGTTTTTTTGTGTGTTCAGACATCATGTATAAGGAAAGGAAAGAAGCAAAGTCAGGGGGAGGTAGACAGCTTTTGTCTGTGTTTTTAAACTTTAGTTTCCTGGGTCAAGGACTCTAAGCCAATAAACTAATAGTGCAGTAATAAAGAGAGTTATCATGGTTGGAGTTTCTCTTTTTCTTAATCAGTAGAACCTCTATTATTTCACACTAGCTGGCATTGTTGGGTTGTGTTATTATAACATCACAAGTGTGCTGAATCTCTTTTTTGTTTTTTTAATGGCCTTAACCATTCTACTTGAAGATAACTGTCTATTTTCAGGAAAAGATTGACATAACTTACACTGGAGGGCTAGAATTCAGGAGATCTGGGTTTTAGCCTCTGTTGTTAATTTCTAGTGTGAGCCTGAGGAAGGCCAAACCACTGAAGGCTTGTTTACCTCAGAAGTACTTGCTCTCCTAGGACCTTTCTGGCTATCGAGTTTCCTGAATTTATTGCCTAGTGCCTTGATTCCAAAGTGGATCAAGTCTCCTAAGAATAAGTTCAGAAATAAGCCTTCTGAAAGAGACTGTGTTATCCAGAATCCAGAGCACCCCAGCCTCTGGATTGCAAATCCCAGCCTCTGTGCCACACCCATTGCTTCCAAGAGCCTCCAGGGCCTGTCCCCACCTGAACAAGCAAGAATAAGCACACCTGTTTTTAAGGTATTTGAATATCCTGGGCTGAATCTTAACTCTGTAGCTGTGAGCTAAGATCCTAGAGAAGGATAAGATACTGAGGAAGTGTATTAAGTCAGGGAATGACTTTTAAAATGTTTTCTTGATAAATGTTTCATTTACCTTGGATTTTTAAAACTAAATGACCATGAGATATAAACTACAAAGCAAACATTGTATTAAGATGTATAAAACAGTTCAGTCTTGCCTCCTCCCTCATCCACCTTCCTCCTGTCCTCTCCTGATCCCTCCTCTTGGCTGTGGTGACTTTAGCATGATACTGTTTTCTCATATTCCTCCTTTTCCTCCTTCACAGGCTACATCCCCAGTTACTTAGACAAGGACGAGCTTTGTGTGGTGTGTGGTGACAAGGCCACTGGCTATCACTACCGCTGCATCACATGCGAAGGCTGCAAGGTAAGTGGCCTGGGGCCAGTGAGCCCAGAGCTCAGCCCAGATCCAGCCCCTCCCAGGATTCCTCCAGAATGCAACCTTAATTTAAGTTCAAATTAGAACCAGATTCCAACATTCACAGTCTATGCTCATCCAGGTATCCGGTTATCTTCTTCATTGTGGGGCTTGTTCAAGAACTGAATTTATTTTTTTTTTTCCAAAACAAAAATAACTAAATGAAGTTTTGTGAGAGTGTGATGTCTGGTTTTTTTAGACAGGGAGAAAATTGATAAAATGAGAATTTGATTTTTAAAAAAAGTCTCCCTTTGCATTTAAAAATGCATACATATTGTATACCATGGTATCATCCTAAGAAATAACCATTTCTCCTCCTGTTTTATCTCCAGTGTTTGAGGAGACAGGGTTCGCTCCACCACAGACTGTTTGCCAGTGTTAATCAGAGTGAATATGCTCACTTTTAAGGGTTCCATTAGGGAGTATCTTTGAGGCTCCTTAGATTCAATTATGTGCTGAAATTATCCAAATTGGCTTTCTGTACAGCCTGCAGTCAGTAAGTAAATTCTGGTCATCTATCAGCTAATTACATGCTTTCCAGACCTATCTTTAGGAGATACTTGACAAGAATACACCAGTGAACAACAGTCAGTTTATTTCCTGAAAGTGAACTTGGACTTACCTACCTACATCTTCATTATCAAAATGAAGATGCATTTCTGGCAAACATCTTTTGGTGGAACAACCTAGCCTAGAAAAGAAAGTCCACTATAAAGGTAAATAATGCTTAACCCAGTGCTAGATCCAGTGTTCTGCTAATGTTTTATAAAGGAGGTAGTAAGTCACAGAAAGATTTTAATTTTTTATTACATGTTTTATTTACCTTTTATATTTAAAACTAAATTGTCACAAGACATAAACCCTAGAGCAAAAATCGTTATTAAGGAGTTCCCGTCGTGGCGTAGTGGTTAACGAATCCTACTAGGAACCTTGAGGTTGCGGGTTCGGTCCCTGCCCTTGCTTAGTGGGTTAACGATCTGGCGTTGCCGTGACCTGTGGTGCAGGTTGCAGAAACGGCTCAGATCCCGCATTGCTGTGGCTCCGGCATAGGCCGGTGGCTACAGCTCCTATTCGACCCCTAGCCTGGGAACTCCATATGCTGTGGGAGTGGCCCAAGAAATACCAAAAAGACAAAAATAAAATAATCGTTATTAAAATTTATAAAACAATTCAGTCTTCCCTCCTCTGTCACTCACCTCATCCCCTCTCCTCCCCTTTCCTTCCTGTAAATACCCTCTTTTCTCCTAATCTTTGACCCTAAACACCAAAACTCGTTAGCTCAATTTCACACTTATGTGTCTCATTTCCCTAGTGGAAGATTTTCCGTGCAAACGCCCTACTTTTGGTGCACAAAATTAGGAAACACTTAGCCTGCTGAAGTGCTGAAATGGTATCTCCATTGGGAAGAGGCATTTTTAAGGTCTGGTTTTTGGAATGTGAGGGAATGTGTTCTCATTCACCCAGACCCCTTTGATCTAGAATTTGTAACCTTTTAACAAAGACTGGGCTAAAGGTTGCCATTACATCTATGAAACTAATGTCTTAAGGAGTTTAATGTAATTAACTACAAATAAATTGTGGCTGTTTAATAATTGGGAAATTTGCCGATGGTCTCTTGAAAGCCCAACTTCATGGGATTGATTTGAAAGTAATAAAACTGCATTACTTTAGATGTATCCTCTCATTCCAAAAAACTCAGTAATTCAAACAGGCCTTTTTTCTAAATTAGCCCCAATTCATAAGGCTTTAACCTACCTGATTATGCAGCACTGAGATTCTTTCAAATCAGTTTTTAATGATAAATTTTGAATGCTGGGAGAGATGCTAATGAAAATTCCATTTAATACTCAACTCCCAAAGTGACTCTGAAGACCACATGTGCCTTCAAGAGGACTCAGCGCTTATTAGTGATTGACTTAAACAAAGGAGAACCAAGCCTATTAACCCGTGCCCTTGACTCATGCATGTCTTCACGATGGTCAAGATCCACTAGCCTCTTTTCCCAAGATCACAGGATGTTTGGAGCCTGATTCAATGGAAGTCTACTTAAAAGAATAAATCGTGTAGCAGAAAGGGAGGTGCCTTTGTCACAGATTAAAATCCTGTTTCCCAGATTGCTCCAGTCATAAAATCAGAAAGCCTTCCTAGGATGGTTATACAGATCATTCAATGTAAGGATAAAGTGCCCTTTAAAAAGACAAAAGAGGTGTTCAAATGAAACACAGTTTTTAAAAGTAGCCAAAGATGAAAAAAGTTACTCTTCACATCGTATTTCTTTTAACCTATAGTTTACAACTATTTTTACCCCATCATTGCAATGTGTAGAGGGAGAATCTTTTTTGCCTATTTTTTCCCTGAAGACAATGGAAATTGGAGATGTTTTGTCTATTGCGATGGGCCAGTTTTTAAGCGTCTTTTGTAGAGAGAACATTGATACTGCTCCACAATAAACCACTTTTTAAAGAAAGACTCCAAAGTTTTTTGACAGTTGCCCAAATATTGAACAAGGAGAATGACACCTCCTTGTAGCATGGATCATTGCATCATTTCGAGCCACTAAGAAATGGATCCAGTTCTCAAAATGCAGAGAAACATGGCTGATATCGATTTATAAAAGCAAAACCTTCGCTTACCAAGAAATTATCAATGAGATAAGATGTCCTTATTCAGTCCCTGGGACATCTCTTCTGTCAGCTCACCTCTTTTTTTTTGTCTTTTTGGCATTTTTTGGGCCACTCCTGCGGCATATGGAGGTTCCCAGGCTAGGGGTTTAATCGGAGCTGTAGCCACCAGCCTATGCCAGAGCCACAGCAACACAGGATCCGAGCCGTGTCTGCAACCTACACCACAGCTCACGGCAACGCCGGATCGTTAACCCACTGAGCAAGGGCAGGGACCAAACCCGCAACCTCATGGTTCCTAGTCGGATTCGTTAACCACTGCGCCACAATGGGAACTCCCCGCAACATACTTTTAATAACAGTTCTTCCAGGTGTTTTTTGAGGAATGCGTCTTGTGCTAGGCAGTAAAATAGCTACGGTAACCTTTCTGTCTGTAAAAACCTTAAAAAAATCAAACAAGAACAGTTAATATAAGAACATTGCTACTCAGAAAAATCTCCTAATTATGGTATAAATGTCAGATCTGAGTTCCAACCATGGCTCTGCCGCTGTCTAATTCTGTGACCTAAGGCAAGCTACTCAACTTTCCTGATCTTTTATTTCCTTATTTCTTTTGTCTGATCTTTTTGAGGATAAAATGAAACATGTCTAATATTTAGCTTTCGAAAGATTCTGTTGGTATGAGAACGTGTCATCAAATAGAAATATCAATTCAAAATTTTGTAAATAGCGCAGATTCTTAAAATGTGAAAACCATTGTATAACTAGCGTGTGATAATTTGAGCTTGATTTTAAAAGAAGAATTTTGTACGCTGAACCATAATTTTTTTAATAAAGTCACTGTACTTAATAGTAGGAAAAAAATAAATAAATAAAAAATTCTTTTGATAACTAGACTGTTAAATATTTTCTGGCCAAGTTCACTTCCAAAAGTTAATTTTTGTCACCTTTTAAAATTAAGGGACCTACCATCTTTAACATTTACTCAAATGAAGTGGTCTCTCAGGTGTCAAATATGCTTTTATCATCACTTAGGAGAGGCCGACATCTTTAAAAGGATTTGGTCCATGAAGTGCCCAAGAAAAGCCAGCAAGAGAACCACAGAAGAGATGGCACTGCAAATAACCAAGCCTGCTACCTCAACCTTTTTTTTTTTTCCTTTTTTCAAAATAAGCCAAGTATAAGTTACTCACTCATTCCTTCTAAAGGATCACAGAATAGCCTTTTTGGAGAAATGAGCATTCCTGCCATGTCTAGTGTATCACCTCATTCTCTCCCCAGTGTTGTCTGACTCCTCAGTATGCTCCCACCCCCCAGAACAGCAGCCAATGTGAGACTATGGATGAGAAAAGATCTCCCAACTTCAGACTAATGATTCCCCAGCTTCCAAGCAGCAGTCAAAGGCTCACTGGAGACCCTGGATTTTTGTGTCACACTTTTAGGGAAATTTGGCCTCCTCCAGGAAGGTTATGCTACCTGGTCCCTCCCCTTCCCTGTCTATGACATATGCCTTCTTTTGCCTTTCAAGCAAGTGTAATGCCTGAAGGGTGGATTGGATGGAGGGGGACAGAGGTAGAGGAGGGGTGACCAGAAGCTTGGTTTTTGCTCTATGCAGGCCCTGACATCCAAGCCCTGGCAGCATTGCCTACCCTGAACACCCAGGAGACACCACCGACATGTCAGCAGCTGCCCCGTGTGTGCTTTAGCGAGTCTTATGACCATATGTCAGTGTCATTCAAACTAATGGACTCAGTATTTAAGGATGCAAACCACCTAATATGGCAGGTCTTCTATTAGAATTTCAGCACTAGATCAGGGATTTGCACACATGCCCCAAGACCAAGTCCGTGAGTTTGTCTCAGTTATTTTTTTTTCTTTTCTTTCTTTCTTTCTTTCTTTTTTTTGCTATTTCTTGGGCTGCTTCCGCGGCATATGGAGATTCCCAGGCTAGGGGTCTAATCGGAGCCGTAGCCACCAGTCTATGCCAGAGCCACAGCAAGGCAGGATCCGAGCTGCGCCTGCAACCTACACCACAGCTCACGGTAACGCCGGATCATTAACCCACTGAGCAAGGCCAGGGATCAAACCCGCAACCTCACGATTCCTAGTCGGATTCGTTAACCACTGCGCCACAATGGGAACTCCTGTCTCAGTTATTGCTGGCATTTTTCCATCTTATTCTGCTTTGCCCAATATAAAATCCTACCTTTGACCTTTTCATTATAAGGAAGAGCTCCTGTGTCTGAGGGAGGAATATACAAGTGGAGTAGGTACATCATCAGAGCCAGAGCAACTTAAACAGGGTAATTAAAATGTGGACTTAAATCTAGATCAACTGCCATTTCAGTCCCACCATTTCTGCAATAAAGTTAGAGGTCCTTTTAAGCTTTATTGGACAACATCCTTCAAATTTTGTTTTGCTAGATGACTTTGGGCAAGTTCCTTCACCCATAAACCTCTACGTGTCTCCGCTTCCTCATCTGTAAAAAGGGATGATAATATTAAAAATGCTTGCCTCATTAAAAAAAATAATGTGTCTTGCCTTGCTATTCTACCAAAACTGTTTTTTGAGGGGTGACTGAAAGGGGACTATTTATAATATGTTCATCTAAAACGTTTAAATAATATAGTAAAATTGGTCTCAATTTATATCATAAAAGCAGTTAAATAAATAAGATTAGGAGTCCAACTCCTTAGTTCCAGGCCAAGTTCCAGCATGTACTTGCCATGCAATCTGGGGCAAGTGATTTAATCTGTCTAAGGCTTGGTGTTTTAATCTCCACAGCGGAGATATTAAGAGTACCTACCTCAGAAGGTTGTTGGATAAACTAAGTTTCAAATGGCAGTTAATGCATCCATTTAAATACCAAATGATTAAATTATCAATTAATATTGCATCACCAGTATCCGACTCTTTTATTCTCCAGTATAAAGTACAACAAACCTCTTCACAGCTTAACTTTGCAATACAAGTATGGCACTCTATGAAATAAAATAAAATAATTTATTTATAGGATTCATAAAAAAATAAACTAGAGATTTTTCCCATTAGCCTTGAGTAAATGCCAAAAAATGTTGAGATGTTGACTCTGAAGCCTCTGACATCTCCTTCAGCTCTGACTTATAATTCTTTAGATTCACTTTGGGCCAAATGTCCTATATTTGAATAGGTAGAACCATGGGCTGGTACACAGGTAAGGTCCAAATAATCCATCACAATTAGGAAGACACAGGGAGTTCCTGTTGTAGCTCAGTCGTAACGAACCCAACTAGTATCCATGAGGACTCGGGTTTGATCCCTGGCCCCGCTCAGTGTGGATCCAGAGTTGCCATGAGCTGTGGTGTAGGTTGCAGATGCAGCTCAGATCCCACGTTGCTATGGCTGTGATGTAGGCTGGCAGCTGTAGCTCTGATTCAGCCCCCAGCCTGGGAACTTCCATATGCCTCCGGTGGGGCCCTAAAAAAAGCATTTAGGAAGACTCAAAATGCTGGAGTCATTTATTTCTAGAAAATATGAAACTGTTGTCTTGGGTCTTTCTTTTTCACATAGGGTTTCTTTAGAAGAACCATTCAGAAAAATCTCCATCCATCCTATGCCTGTAAATATGAAGGAAAATGTGTCATAGACAAAGTCACCAGAAATCAGTGCCAGGAATGTCGCTTTAAAAAATGCATCTACGTTGGCATGGCAACAGATTGTAAGTAATCTTCTTCCTTTGCTTCACAGTCAAAGAGTGTTGACTGGGGGGAAGATTGGTTCAAGGAGATGGACCAGGCAGGGAGGAAAGCGGGAGCCCATGTGGACAAGGAGAGGGCACCCAGCATTTCCAGGGACCCTTCCTGCCAGCCATGGTTGGGCAATTTCCATCCTAACAAGGCATCCAGACAACAGGTGAGGGACAGAGGTTAAATTGTCCTCCTCGTGCTTGTAGGATGGTCAGCAATATTCTGTTTGCACGGAGGTTACAGATGAGGGGTCTTGAGGAGATGTAATTTTCCATGCAACATGCATGGAGAACTGCACAGAGTGGTCCTAATATTTTTTTCAAAAGCACAGACAGTAATTTATCTTGTGGACATTTTTGGAATTGGGGCACTGGCAGAAAGCATCGTGTTCAGAAGTGTCTGAAGAATGTGAACTTGAGTGCTCGTGCATGATTCATTCTGCAGTTGGTTCTTTTGTTATATTTTTAGCCATAAAAACATTCCAAGCTGAAGTCGTCCTACCCAGTTTTCAAAGTGCCACAGCATATGGTGGTGAGATTAGCCGTTGGAGTCTCTTCTCCCCACACTGTGCAAGGAAGGGATTTACACCAGTCACTTTAATTAATCTAATCATTAGATAGGAATCATGTCATTCAGAATGTGTGGCCTCCCTTTTGCCAGGCATCAGGGTTAATAGGCTCTAGTGGCATAAATTTTTCCGGTTGAATGAAAGATTTTAACTTTTAGTTAACAAAAAAGAAAAGGAAAAGGAAAAAGAATGCAATGAGAATCCTCATGAAGAGGGAATAATAACAGCTACATTTATGTGATAAACAGGGTTTTCACAGGTAGAACAAAACAAATCTGTGGAATGTTCTGGTTTGCCCACTAAAGACAGAAGGAAAAAAAATTTTTTTTGGCATTTTTAGGGCCACACCTGGAGCATATGGAGGTTCCCAGGCTAGGGGTCAAATCAGATCTGCAGCTGCCAGCCTACACCCCAGTTATAGCAACACCAGAGCCGAGACACATCTGTGACCTACACCACAGCTCACAGCAATGCTGGATCCTTAACCCACTGAGCGAGGCCAGGGATCAAACTCACATTCTCATGGATGCTAGTCAGGTTCATTTCCACTGAGCCACAGTGGGAAGTCTGGAACAATCTTTTAAAAAGGAGGAGGGTTGTGTCAGGGCGTTAGGCTGGAAACCCTGGGTTAATCCCACCTCTGGCTGAGTTCTTTGTCTTTCTCTTTGAAAGGCTTTTAGCCATTGCCGATAAAATGCCCGCTAAGGTTCTGTGAAAATGAATGGCCCACTGAGTGTCCACTGCATTGTTTTATTGAGCAGTTAAAGATTTGAATGTTGATGACATTTTAAAAACTCAGTGTTAATCTACATGGAGTGGAAATTAATCTTGAGTGCACCTTGCTGGCTTGTGAGGCATTCATTACAAGAGCTCAGCTTTTATAATCAGAAAAACTGCTGAAGACCCAGGGCTGCCATCAGGCTAGCTAGCTGTGTGACCATTGGACTTAGGTTTCCTTTGTGTGAAATCATCGTCCACCTCACAGGTGGTCTTCAGGATTAAATTAGGTAATGCATGTCCAATACCATGTGCACCATGGGGAGTGGGGCTGCCAGTAAAGCTCATTCCTCATCTCCCTTTATGAACCACAACGACAATGATTTAACAGGGCTCATCTATCCTGCTCACGTTTGCAAGTGCCTACCAGACTTTGATGACCCAGTCACACTATGTGACCTAGGGTTTTGTTATTCTGTTTGTGGATTTGCTGGGCCCCTTTGGTTCTCTTCCTCTGCTACATTTGCTGATTTTCGTTTCCTACCATGTCACACCTTCCTCAAGAAATGGCCCCAGGACTGCACTTGGGGGTCCTGGGTCTTGCCCTGGCTCTGCTATGAACTTGCTGTGACTCTAGACAGCTCATGATCTCCTGGGAGGGAACTGGACTAGATTGGAGCTGAGGTCCCCTTAGTCATAAAATTATGACTCTATAGTGTTAAACCTGAGTCTTTCCATGCCCCTGAGAGCTACCAAGAGTCTGGTGAAATGGTTTCATTTTGAAAATTAACCCCAGAAGTACTAGTTTCTTGTTACCTGCCCTTCTTATTTCCCTTTTGCATATATGATAAAAGTCATGGCTCTATTTTTAGAGCATGTGTAGTGCATTATCACATGGATACCCTGCAAAGTTGTTATTATGGATCTCATTTTATATGGGAAGAAATGAAAGCTCAGAGAACCTCAATAACTTGCCAGAGGTCACACAGCCAGAATGTGGTAGTTCCAGGATTCCAACCTGGGTCTTCCTAGATTCCAAAAGCCTAGGCTCTTTCATCACCTTTGAGGGTTGACTAGGCAGAGAGAAATGCAAAGGGAGTACCCATGAGGCCTGAGCCAGGCCCAAGCACACCCCAGTCAGCCTTCAGGAAACTAACAAAGAGTTACATTCCTGTTTCCCCTAACGAAGGGATCTTCAGCCTCCTTTTACTGCTCCAAAACTTTTTTAACCTTAAGTTCTTTTTTGTTTTTTTTGTTGTTGTTGTTGGTTTTTTTTTTTTTTTTTTTTTTTTGTCTTTTCTAGGGCTGCTCCTGCAGCATATGGAGGTTCCCAGGCTAGGGGTCTAATTGGAGCTGGCCCACACCACATCCATGGCCACTCTGGATCCGAGCCTCGTCTGCGACCTACACCACAGCTCACGGCAACACCGGATCCATAATCCACTGAGCAAGGCCAGGGATCGAACCCACAATCTCATCGTTCCTAGTCGGATTCATTAACCACTGCGCCACCACGGGAACTCCAACCTTAAGTTCTTACTAAGAGCTATTTGGTGGCTGAAGGGGAGGAACAGAAGCCCTAAGAGTGAATTCAGATGACTGGCTAGACAGACCCGCCTGTGCACCTGTGGGTAGGATGGGCTTGACCTGTCTCTACATCATTATTTAGGGTCACCCTCTACGGAGCTGGGACGCTCACCGTCTCAATACCCCCGCTTTGTTTTGGAAAGCTAGCTAGACAAAACGAATTTGGCACTGGGGCTCGTGGTATTCAGTGGCTCAATGGCAGTTTTCTGCCAAAGGAGAAATGGCCCAAGGTGTCCCTGGCAGGGCCCTGAGCCAGCTCTGCCAGGTGTCTGGGGAGTGTCTGCTCTGTGTCTTCTCCGCCCCCAGTGGTCCTGGACGACAGCAAGCGCCTGGCCAAGAGGAAGCTGATCGAGGAGAACCGGGAGAAGAGGCGGCGGGAGGAGCTGCAGCGATCCATCGGGCACAAGCCAGAGCCCACAGACCAGGAGTGGGAGCTCATCAAGACCGTCACTGAGGCCCATGTGGCCACCAACGCCCAAGGCAGCCACTGGAAACAGAAGCGGAAGTTCCTGGTAAGGCCCCACCCCTTCCGATGCCGCTTAGGCTTCTGTGCAATCAGCCCTCAGAACTTGAGCTGCTGGTGTCACCTCGGCATCTTCTGGCAGGGAGGCTTCGACTGTGCTGCGTCCGGGGGGGCTGTGTTGAGTGCAGAGCCGGGGTATGAATTTAGGACTGTCTGAGGGCAGAGGCTCGGTCAGCCTTCTGCCTGCGAGTCACTGAATTCCAATGCACTTGATTCCACCAAGTTATCCTTTTGCTGTAAGGCTAGCCCTGTATCAACTAATTAGCAAAATCCTGTACCTGCCAGCTTTCCCTTTTTATACCCATTTCTTCCCTCAGATGCTCATTTATGTACATACTTAGTCCCCTAAACTCACTCCAAAATACCCCCTTTACAGTCACCCCTAGGATGAAGTGACCCACTTCTCTCTAATGTATTTTTATGTCAAAAATATAGAAGTCAGAATGTGGAGTTTAAAATAAATGATATTGAATCCAGAAGGACAATGGAAATGGGAAGTAGAGACAGGGGAGTGGGGAGTAAAGAAAACAGGGCTTTCCAGACCCTTGGGATATCAGTCTTCTTATAAAGACTAACCATTCTGAAACAGGAACAATAGGAGACATTTAGATGGCCCTGGCCGAGTGCCAGGTACTAGTTTAAGTGCTTTTCACATATTGACTCCTTATGTCCACCTTGTAGGTAGATATGGTTAATATCTCCATTTTATAGAGGAGCAAACAGAGACAGAAATGTTAAAAAGACCTTCCTGAGGTCCACAGCTAGTGAGCAATGATGAAGGATGCAGCCCAGCTCCAGGATCCATACTTTTAATCATCACACTGGGCAGCTCGGCCACAAGCACAAACCCAAAGAGGCTTGGAAAGATACAACATCTTTGGAGGGGCAGCCTCCTGGTGCCTTGTTCTTGCATCTTCAGCCCTACCCTGGCATATCTACCAGGAATTAAGAAACACTGATTTTGGATAGAAATCAATGTTAACCCAGTATATTTGGGGCACAGCAAGATAGAGTCCCACCTTAATCCTATATGAAAATCTGTCCTGTCCCCAAATGCATCAGTCATAAATCAATGTTGTGGGAACCACTTCTGACCTAATTTCAAAGTAGTGTCCAAATTCCAAGAAAAGGGGAAGGTTTGGGACACATCTTGGATGTCCCCTAGGGAATTTTGTAATCCAATCTTCCTTTCTTCCAAAAGAGAATGGATACTAGTCTAACTAAACTAGTTTCAGTTGTCCATAAGGTGTTTCTTTCCAGACTCTAAAGATTTGTTCTTTTATTTAAAAAAAAAAAATTATTGGAGTTCCCATTGTGGCACAGTGGTTAATGAATCCAACTAGGAACCATGAGGTTTTGGGTTCGATCCCTGGCCTCGCTCAGTGGGTTAAGGATCCGGCGTTGCCTTGAGCTGTGGTGTAGGTTGCAGACATGGCTCAGATCCCACGTTGCTGTGGCTGTGGCGTAGGCCGGCAGCTACAGCTCCAATTAGACCCCTAGCCTGGGAACCTCTATATGCCAAGGGAGTGGCCCTAGAAATGGCAAAAAGACAAAAAAAATAGATGAAAAATTTTTTAAAATTATTAAGCAGCTATTAGGTGCTAGGAAATGGTAAAACTTAGGCACCTTCTAGTGGAGGTAAAACTCAGACTTCTTCCAGACAATGAGGGTCAAAAAAAAAAAAAAAAAAAACAAGATAAATGCATACGGTGGTAAGTGTATAGAGGAAAATAAATAATCTAATGGACAGAGTGACTGAATTGGAAGGAGGGAGAGACTTCACTTCTCTAAATAGGGTGGTCAGAAAAGGTGTGTCTGAAGAGGTAACATGTGAGCTGAGAAACCAACTCTTGGGTAAAATAGAATCAAACCTCTGCAGGCGTCATGGTATCTTCAGCCAAAATAGCATGATTTCAGAGTTTCTGCTGTGGCTCAGTGGTAATGAACCCAACTAGTATGCATGAGGATCTGAGATTGATCCCTGGCCTTACTCAGTGGATTAAGGATCTGGCATTGCTATGGCTGTGGTACAGCTCCGATTCGACCCCTAGCCTATGAACTTCCATATGTCATGGATGAGGCCCTAAAAAGACAACAAAAAAAGATAGCATGATTTCCAGTAATTAAAACCAGCCAGGCCTGCACCTTTAACTCAAAGGCTCCTAAGGCTTTTCATCAGTCTGACCATCTATAGAAAGGACCAAGGAAGATGTTTCACAGAGTGATTTGCCATTAGTTTTGTTTCAGGACCATGAGGTTATCCAGGCACAAGAGGTTTTCCTTCAGGAAACTGATTTTTACAGAGCCGCTGCTTCACCCACCAATCTCCCCACCCACTGCAGAGCTGGTGTGAAACGTGTATTTTATAGGTCCTTGATGTGTTCAAGGAAGTGTTGAACAGATCTGCTTCTCCAGGACATTTTTTCTTAGAGGGGTGTGGGGGGAGACAGAATGTCTCCATTGTCCCATCTGTCTCTACAATGAACTTCGTTTCTATCAGCCAACCCCCTTCTGTGTCTGGGCCACCCCTGCTCTCCTGGGGGAAGGACCATGTTCCTCCAGCACCATCACTTCAGTGTCTGTCACCTGTGTGGTTGCAGCTTGTGGTAGTTTTCGCCAAGATAACTTCCAGTCTTTCCTTCTCTCCTCCCTGTCTTCATACACCGTTCTCTCCCAGGGATTTGGGCTGGTCTGGGATTCCTTGAAGCAATGGATTTGGACACAGTGATTTCTAAGGCTGAGTCATAAGAGGGCTTACAGTTTCAGTTGGTTATCTTGAGGAGAGACACCACCTGGTCTCTCTGAGGGAAGCCAGCTACCATGTAAAAAAGTCCTACTGGAGTTCCCATTGTGGCTCAGTAGTAATGAACCCAAATGATATGCATGGGGATGTGAGTTTGATCCCTGGCCTCGCTCAGTGGTTTAAGGATCCAGCATTGCTATGAGCTGTGGTGTAGGTCACAGACTAGGCTCGGCTCTGGTGTTGTTGTGTCTGGGGCATCAAGGAGCAGCTGCAGCTCCAATTCGATCTCTGGTCTGGGAACTTCCATATGCTGTGGGTGCGTCTCTTAAAAAAAAAAAAAAAAAAAAAGTCCAACTACCTTGAGACCACCATGCTGAGAAGAAGCCCAGGCTAGCCATGTAAACGCCCTGTGGAGAGACTCCCAACCAACCAACCAGACCAGGCACCAGAAATGTGAGTCAAAAAGCCCACAGAGGACACCAGCCTCTGCTGCCACTTGATGAGGGACCCCGAGTGGAACCATCCAGCTGAGCCCATCAATGCCTAGAAAGCTGAGAGACAGTGAAAATTTGTTGTTTTAAGCCACAAAGTTTGGGGGTATTTATAATTTGTCACATCACAGTAGATCTCCAGAACAGAAGCCAATAAAGATTTGTGAAATGGACTATCCAGTTCCACAGGCCCATCCTCAGAGACAGCACACTAATCCCTAGCCACTTGACACATTGACACACACCCCGTAGAAGGGTGGCTCAGGATAAAAAATTCAGTCTTTTTTTTTTTTTCATAGAAGACTGGGTATTGTTCATTTGGCAGTTGTCTTACAAATTGATCAATAAGTTCAATAACACACACACCCAAAAAAGCCCACAGGTTTTTTTGCAGATATTGACAAGGTAATACGTACACAGAAATACAAAGAATCCAGAGAAGCCAAAACAATTTGGGAAAAGAACAAAGTTGGAAGGCATATACTTTCTTTTTTTAAAAAAGTTCACTCTTTTGAGTGGTGATTTATTCCTGCAAGGAATTAAAGACAGCTTTGTGGAGCTCCCATCGTGGCTCAGTGGTAAAAAAACCTGACTGGTATCCACAAGGATGAGGGTTCGATCCCTGGCCTCGTTCAGTGGGTTAAGGATCCGGTGTTGCCGTGAGCTGTGGTACAAGTCACAGACACAGCTCAGATCTGGTGTTGCTGTGGCTGTGGCGAAGGCTGGCAGCTACAGCTCGGATTCGACCAGCCTGGGAACCTACACATGGCAAAGGTGCGGCCCTAAAAAGACAAAAGGAAAAAAAAAAGACAGCTTTGCTACATATTATCCATGTCCTGAATTGGCTTCTGCACCAAAGAATTTGCATCTCCTCTGTGGCTGATACCACTTTTTTTGCTTACGGTGCTGCTATGTATATTGTTTCATTTATTTTTAAGAAATGATGGCCCATGTTGTTCTGGAAAAGAATTTGAAGAGACATATTATGTTAATAATAGTGTAGTTATATGTTAGTATAGTAATATAGCATAAGAGATTAAAAGTAACAGTATATTAATATATCTTAAGGGATTCAAAGGTGTTGGTTGTCATAAGAACTAACAGTATTCATTTATCTGAAATGAATAAGTTACCTACTCCCCAAAAGGAGCTTCTGAGAGTTCCCTGGTGGCTCAGTGGGTTAGGGACCTGGTGTTGTCACTGCTGTGGCTCTGGTTATCTGCTGTGGCACAGATTCAATCCCTGGCCTGGGAACTTCCTCAAGCTGCAGGGGCAGCCAGAGAAATAAAGGCACTTCTTAACCATTTTTCTCCCTAAGACTAGGGCTCAAGTCATAAACAGATTGGTGGGTTGACCTCGATTTCAAGTCAATGTGTCTGTGAAAATAAGGGTCATTGGCAAATAAGGAACTTTTGCAACAGCCATGCAGACTTTCACATCCATTCTAAAACTACTACTGAAAGTGTTTAAGTCATATAGTTTTCTAGTTTTCTCCAATCAACTCGAATCTCTGATGGCACAGAGGTGCCAATTCCTGTGTGATGACAGCGATGATGAAAAGTAGATGTGGACAGAGCTGGGGCCAAGGAGGAATGTGGCACCCAGCAAGTGAAAGCAGGGTCTCTCTGCCAAGGTAACTCACGTCCACACCTCCCAGATGTGGGATACATAGATTTGGAGTCAATCCCCTGCTAACAAAAACATTGTATATGGACCCAGTCTATTCCTCTTCTCCTCTAGTTCACATCCAAAGGTATGGTGCTGGATGGATTTTCCACCCAAAATATGACCATCAGAACCGGAGCAGGCCTTCCCTGCTTTTCCCTGGCAGAGCTCACAGTCTGATGTCACACATTCTGGATGGGAATAGCCTCAGAAAAGGGGCACAAGCAGAAGGGTGAGGCAGGACGAGGCATTTGGACACGTGTTCTGTGCAGACGGGTCATCAGATAAGTGCCGTCAAGTCAGGAAGGCTTCTGTTGCCCCAAATGACTCTAATCACACAGAAGTGTGGGCTATAGTTATGTGCATAGAGGTTGGAACCAGACAGTCTGAGTTTGTTGCTTGCCTCTGTTGCTTTTTTTTTCATTTTTTGCCTTTTTATTGAGTCATTCCCGAGGCACATGGAGGTTCCCAGGGTAGGGATCTAATCGGAGCTATAGCCACCAGCCTATGCCAGAGTCATAGCAACGCAGGATCCGAGCCGAGTCTGAGACCCACACCACAGCTCATGGCAACACCAGATCCTTAATCCACTGAGCAAGGCCAGGGATCGAACCTGTAACCTCATGGTTCCTAGTCGAATTTGTTAACCACTGAGTCAAGACGGGAACTCTGTTGCTTTTTCATTATGTGACTTTCTGTAAGTTACTTTCTCATCTGGAAGCTCAGTTGCCTTTAAGCCCTTACAGTGGTCTAAAAGCACTAGATGTGGGAGTTCCCACTGTGGCTCATCCGGTTAAGAACCCAAGTGGTATTAATGAGGATGTGGGTTCAATCCTTGGCCTCTCTCGGTAGGTTAAGGATCCGGCATTGCCACAAGCTGTGATGTAGCTTGGATCTGGCATTGCTGTGGTATAGGCCAGCAGCTGCAGCTCCGATTCCACCCCTAACCTGGGAATTTCCAATATGCCGCAGGTGCAGCCCTAAAAATAAATAAATATAAACATATATATGTGTGTGTGTTAGTGCTGGGCATCTCATTCACAACCTCACACAGGGTTACTCCATGTGTCATCCCTCCCCCCATGACACACACCTCTTGTCCCTCCTCATCCCAGAAAAAGGAGAGCCAGCAGTAACATCCCAAGCCTAGGGACCTTTAATCACTGTTTGTCCACCATCAGCAAGGTGTAGGGAGATGCCTTAAAGTCACTCAGAGGAAGTCCCCGTCTGGCCCCCTCCCATCTGCATGTGCCAGAGACGCTAACTAAGAAGACCTCAGCTCTGAGACAGCCACCTGCAAAGAGGTCATCAGGTGGCATTTCCTACTCACCTTGAACACTTCTGATGAAACAGTCAAAGCAGAACCTGGTTCATCTGGCCTTCTCTAGGGCTGGACTGGGGTAGAAGTTCACACCTGCATACACCCCCAAATATCCTTCTATACATCTCCCCCAACCCCTTCCAATGCCCTAGAGGAGCTGTGGTATATTCCTTATGGACCTTTACCTCACATCCAATCCATCGAAATCCCTGTTCTTGGCTATTGGACTACATCTTGAAGGCTCACTCTTCTCCATCTCTACTGCCCCTTTCCCCCATGGTCCAGCCAACTTCATCTCCTGCCCAAACCACTGCTGCTGCTCACCTGTCTCTTCCCTTGGCTCCCACACCCTTTCTCCACATAGGAACCATAAATCTCAGTGTGCTTCTCCCCTGTTTAAAGCCCATCAGTGGTTTCCCTTTGCATTTAAGATCTACCCATCTCCTCCAGGACCCATAGAGGCCCACCATGATGGGACACTGGCCTTCCTTCCATCCTTTATCTCTTGCCATCTCTGAGCCTAACCACATGGGCCTCCTTTCTAACCTTGGGACTTTGCACTGGATTTAAATGTTCTGTGCATCTATGGAGGAGTGCCTTCTTGATATTCTTCAAGTTAAAGCTCACAGATCACTTCTCAAAGGGCCCTTGGCTAACCACTCCATCTCCTGAGCCCCATGTATTATGTCACCTCCAGCCTTATCACAAACTAAAATTCTTCCATGAGAGTATTCTTTTTATTTATTGTCTGTCTTCCCTCTGTGAATGTTCCTTGACAACACATTGTTTACTGCTGTTACCTCAGCATCTAGAACAAGGTCTGACTCCATAGTAGTCGCTCAGTAAATACTGGTTGAGTACATGTATAAACATACATGTATTCACTCACTCTGTCCTCCACCACTTGACCCAATGCCTTCTACAAGGCAGGCAAAAGTACTTAAGGCAGATTCCAGAGTACCTGTCATGGCTCAGTGGTTAACAAATCCGACTACGAACCATGAGGTTGCAGGTTCGATCCCTAGCCTTACTCAGTGGGTTAAGGATTCGGCATTGCCGTGAGCTATGGTGTATGTCACAGATACAGCTCGGATCTGGTGTTGCTCTGGCTGTGGTCTAGGCAGGCAGCTTCAGCTCCGATTCGACCCCTAGCCTGGGAACCTCCATATGCTGCAGGTGCAGCCCTAAAAAGACTAAATAAATAAATAAATCTATAACAAAAGTAATGGTAATAAATTCCTAAATGCCAGGTGAGTGATTACATGGGTGACCCTGTGATTCAGATGAGGTAGATATCATTTCACACTGAAGTAATCAGGAAAGGCTTAGAAGAGAAAATAGAATTAGAATTGGATGGGATCCAATATATATTATTTTAAGTTGCTGGTCTCTTAATTTCAAATGCCTTTCCAGTATCCTGCAGTCATACTCTCCTCTTGTCACAATTGCTAGTTTTGGTATCATATTTGTGTGTGGATGGTTTCCTGCCTTTACATGTTTGTCTTTACCAGGGAGCTTTCTCATTTTTTAATTTTCTTGTTTCTAGTCATGGCCTTTTCTTTTCTGCCTAGAGAAGTTCCTTTAGCATTTGTTGTAAAGTGGGTTTGGTGGTACTGAATTCTCTTAGCTTTTGCTTATCTTAGATTTCTCCCTTGACTCTGAATGAGAGCCTTGCTGGCTAGAGTATTCTTGGTTGTATGTTTTTTCTTTCATCACTTATAAATATTTCATGCCATTCCACTCCCTTCTGGCCTGCAGCATTTCTGCTAAAAAAAAAAAAAAAAAAAATCAGCTGATAACTTTCTGAGGGTTCTCTTGTATGTTATTTGTTGCTTTTTCCTTGTTACTTTTAATATTTTCTCTTTGTCTTTAATTTGGTTAATTCAATTAATGTGTCTCACTGGGTGGGATTTGGAATTGGTAGAGATAAAACAGAAGTCAGGACGTTGAAGAAAGCAAAAGTCAGGAGGGAAGGCAGGCCTGAGATGGAAGAGGCAAGGCAGTTCTGGGAGGAGGTGTCAAGAGGTGGGCTGGGTTGGCTCTGGATGTCCATTAGGACCCCACCCATCCCCAGGAGGAGCTCAGGCAGTGCGATGCACAGAGGCAAAAATCAGGCTTCCCCATAGTCTCCACTGGTGAGTTTGCAAACCAGAGACCTAGCCTCAGTCTCCAAATGTAATCTTATGAGCATAAACACACATGTGTGAGTGTGAGCAAATGTTCAGATAATGGATTGCAGGCTATCCATTATTAGAAGACATCTAGCCACTTACGCCAATGCCAAACATTTGAACTCTTCTTTATTTTTAACATCTTCCAAATATCTTAGCAAATAATATGTTGTCCTTATAGTGAAAAATCTTCAGGGAAGTCACAAACAAGATTGCACTGCTCCAAGTTCCTGTTGTAGCTCAGCGGGTTATGAACCCGACTACTATCCATGAGGATGAGGGTTTAATTCCTGGCCTCTCTCAGTGGGTTAAGGATCCGCCATTGCAGCAAGCTGTGGTATAGATCACAGACACAGTTTGGATCCTGCATTACTGTGGTTGTGGTATAGGCTGGCAACTGCAGCTCTGATTCTACCCCTAGCCTGGGAACTTCCATAAGCCACAGGTGCAGCCCTAAAAAAGAAAAAAAAGAAAAAAAAATTGCATTGCTAAACTTTAATTTTTTATACTTGATATGTTGTTAACTTGGGGTCCATTCATATATATGTGTGTGTGTGTGTGTTTCCTAGTATCCAAGGTCTTTTATGGATATAAACCTTAATGATATAATAGTTATATAATACAAAGCTTTTACTTTGTGTCAGTTTTACTTCTAGCAGTTCCATTTTCCATTAAATACCCAAAGGCCTAAAAGTAAATTTTTTCCTACTCTGATATTTATCAACAGAAAAGCTTGTGAGGTTGTTACATTTGGGCATTTAATTTTAATTACTGTTGTCATTTTTTTCTTGTATAATTTCTCTCCTGTTTTTCAAACATTTAGAGGTTTCACAGATGGTGATTCACATAACCTATAGACTCACAGATTGAATGGAAATTATTAAAATCAGTATTAAGCTACTGACCTTTCCAAGAACACTGAAAACCATTCAGTATGAGATTAGATGTATCAGTGTTCAATGAGAGGGTGCTTAGATTCAAGCAGGTCGAAACTATTCTATGAAAAAAAAATTTTTTTTTTTTTTTGCTTTTTAGGGCCACACCCACAGCATATGGAAGTTCCCAGGGTAGGAGTCAAATCTGAGCTACAGCTTCTGGCCTATGCCACAGCCTCGAAGGATCCAAGCCATGTCTGCGACCTATACCACAGCTCACAGCAACACCAGATCCTTAACCCACTGAGTGAGGCCAGGGACAGAACCCACAACTTCATAGTTACTAGTCAGATTTGTTTCCACTGAGCCACAAAGGGAGCTGCTGAAAATACTTTTTTTTTATTTTAATTTCTTTAAAAGTTCACCATGCATATGTGTGTTTGTCTGTGTATCCAACTCCCTACCTTTTTAACATGTGACCATATTCCTTTTAATCAGTTGATCTTCATAGAAGAGTTATCAAGTAGACATGCAGTGTGACGGGCCTCATTTTAGGGTGGGAGGGATTGGAAAGACCTGTTAGGAAGAGTCAAGGCTGCCAGGAGCAGCAGTGCCCAAACTTCATTGTGTGTCAAAATCACCCCAACTTTCTTATGTATCTTTTCCTTTAGCTCAGTCTATGAGAGAAAGAGAAGGAAGGGAGGGCGGGAGAAGCTGTACTGGGATTATTCCATCAATTCCATCTGCATCCAGAGAACCAGCAGAGAGGTGGCCTTCCATGGGCTTGCCATGACAACAGTTGCCCCAAAACATCATCATTGTTTAAGAAAACACAACTGAAACCAGCTTGCTTTCCCATCCAGTCGCTGCCCCCCAAACAAACAATAACAAAGTAAAACAAAATAAATAGAAGAACCTCCTGAATAATCCAAAAAAAGGTTGATGCTGCCCAAATTTGTTATGTAATTGATTTAAATATCCTCCCCCAGGCTGCAACCACAGCTGCACCTTTGGAGGGACTGGGCTGCTCCTGTTGACCCTGGTGCCCTGGCAACAGGAGAGTGAAAGAATCATCCTTGCTTTTCTTTGTGCTAAAAATTAGATGTGCGTGGTAACAGGAGAGGCATGGGAAATGGGAACTGGATTCCTCCGGGCTGGATGTGGTCTCTGCTGGTCCAGTGGTTCCTAAAGGGAGGGCTCAGACCAGCAGTATCCACTCGCCTTGGGAAATTGTTAGAAATGCAGATTCTCTAAGAGAGACCTCCTAAATCAGAAAGTCTGCAGGTCATTCTGATGCACAGTGAAGTTTAAAGACCTCCCTGGTGGGCCACAGTCTTGTCACCGGTGGTGCCCTGACCAGCCACTCTGTGGTGAGGGACCAGCCTCACTCAACTAGCTCACAGAGCCACTTCCTCCTGCCCTTTCTGCCTTCCTCCCCGTGCCTCAAACCCTAGGTGCCTTGTTCCTGTCTGCCCACTGTGGCTCTGGGCAAAGGGGGCCACCCTCAGGCAGTGTTGGATCCCTTTGATCGCATCTACAACTTCCTGGATGACCAAGGATCCGTCCTGGACTCAGGGACCATCCTTAACCTCCCCGGTGGCTTGTTTGCTCACCTGACAATCGGGAGCTGTGTGAGAACTACCTGAGGTGGTCATTATCAGAGGGACCAGAAAAGGTGACTGGGGGACTATTCCTGGCAGGAAGCACTGGTGACAATAGGAGACGTGAGAGAGCCCACAGCATGAAGGTCCTGCACACCGGGCTGAGGAGCTAGAAGGCTCCAGTGGACTTGGGGGCCTGTTGTGAGCATAGTGCCTAGGGAGTCTGCTGATGTCATGGTTCTGCACCTTTAGGTCTGGGGAAGGGGCTGGGATTCTGCATTTTTTTTTTTTTGGTCTTTTTCTTTTAGGGTTGTACCTGCAGGATATGGAGATTCCCAGGCTAGGGGTTGAATCGAAGCTGTAGCTGACAATCTACATCACAGCCGCAGCGACATGGATCAGAGCTGTGTCTGTGACCTATGCCACAGCTCACGGCAATGCCAGATCCTTAACCCACTGATCAAGGCCAGGGATAGAACCCACATCCTCATGGGTACTAGTCAGGTTCATTACTACTAAGCCATGATGGGAACTCCAGATTCTGCATTTCTAAGAAATCTCCAGGTGACATCCAAGCTGCTATACCACCCTCTAAGCAGCAAGGCGATGGACGGTTGGGCAAACAGGCACAGTCCTCTAGTAAATTCTCCACTGCCCTAAAATTTGCCCAGTATACAAAGCCGGGTTCCTGGAGGCAGCCTGCCACTGAGGGCTTCCCCTAGCCTGCAGAGGCTTCCTCCAGCTGGAGCCCAGAGGGCAGACACAAACTTGGAGCCAAGCAAAAGGAATCAAAAGCAAAGATGAGGCATTTCCTGGTAGCCTAGTAGTAAGGAACCAGTATTGTCACTGCTGTGGTGCAGGTTCGATCCCTGGCCCAGGAACTTCTGCCATGCTATGGGCACTGCCAAAATTTTTTTTAAATAAAATAAATAAATTTGAAAAGCAAGAATAAATCCTAGGGTGCTATTTGCCAAGGTTCCCCATCCCTGCCCATGCCTTGCCCACCTCCCACAGAAGGACACCCACCAGAATAGGCAGTGCTCTGAAAATGCCACTCAGAGCCCTCAGGATGTGTGTCATCTCTGTGCATTCAGAAGCAGAACCCAAACTCCTATTGTTTCTCCCTCCCTCCATCTCTCTCTCTACCTTTTTCTTTCTGCAGCAACAATCCTGTGAACATGACCACTGGGAGCCTTTTAAAGCAATGGCTAAAATGTGTATCTTTGCCCATAGACCTAAAGGATGTGAAAACTGTATAGTACATCCGCTCAGAGGAGATTTTCTGCCACAAAAGAACAATAATCCCTTCAACATCTTCACTTAAATCTTTCTCTCTCCTCAGCCAGAAGATATTGGACAAGCACCAATAGTAAATGCCCCAGAAGGTGGAAAGGTCGACTTAGAAGCCTTCAGCCATTTTACAAAAATCATCACACCAGCAATTACCAGAGTGGTGGATTTTGCCAAAAAGTTGCCTATGTTTTGTGAGGTGAGGAAACTGGTTTTTCCTTCTTTGATATTTTTCATTATAGTTCCATCGATGTCCAGGAAAACTGAGTATTGCTTATAATTTAATGCTGATGAGTAGGGATTAGTCATGGGAAACAAATGGCATTACAAAATGAAAATGCACTGTTTCTGGGATGGAGTCCTGTTTGTGTTTTCCCACCTCTCTAGTCAGTCATTGTCCATTAGCTCATCTGCATGAGGTCGGTGAAGAGCCTCACCACCTACCCAACTGCAGGTCCAGGAATACGTGATAGCCAGACTTCCATCCAGTCGGCATCTGTGATGTCCTAGTTACCATGTTCAAGTTTGCCACATTAAGTCCAATCTCGGTAACAAACCAGCAGGACAGCTTTAATTAACCCCATTTCACAAATGGGGAAAATTAAGGTCAAAGAGATGAAGTTCACTTACTCGGGGGTGGGGCCACGCTTTGCATCTCAGTCTGTGTTATTTCCACCCTGTTTCCCAGCAAGATGGCTGCGTGGTTGTTTCTTCATCCTCAAGAATAAGTGAAATGACCTCACAGAGTAGGGATCGAAAAATATCCTTAGGTCAGTGTTCCTGTTATGGCTCAGCAGTAACAAACCTGACTAGTATCCATGAGGATGCGGGTTTGATCCCTGGCCTTGCTCAGTGGGTTAAGGATCCTATGTTGCTGTGAGCTGTGGTGTAGGTCACAGAAGCTCAGATCTGGCGTTTCTGTGGCTGTGGTGCAGGCTGGCAGCTATAGCTCTGATTCGACCCTTAGTCTGGGAACCTCCATATGCTGCGGGTACAGCCCTAAAAAAAGGAAATCTCCTTAAATCTTCCTTCTTTTCTTGTAAGTTCACCCTTTCTGACCACATGTTCAGGGCACCTTGAGGAGCTCACTGCCAGAGCTCGTAGACTTTCCTTGGGACACTTCCTCCCTAACTGTAGCCATCCTGCCAAGTGGGAGCTGAGAACGTGGGCTCCTGGACAGATGCAGGGGCCAAGATCCTACAGTAGCTATCACATGGCTTCAAATCTTGATTATCTCATCTTTAAAATGGGAGTCATAGTAGTATCTTCCTCTTAGAGGCTTCAATGGGATAATATATGGATAGTCCCTGGATCATAAACGTTCCATCAATTTTAGCTGTTCATTCTGCTGTTCTTTCACCTACTATATTACCATCTGGCTTCCTCTTTTTAATCAAGTGGGGTTGGTTACTTTTTCTGGAGAATTCTCCCCTTTGAAAAATGCCTGCCAAGTGCCAATCTATTGCTCTTCACACCTCCAAGAGGACCCAGAGAGATATCAGAGAGGGCCACGCTCTGCCATGAGCCCTTGTGTGAGCTACCTGAGTGACAAGTGAATCTGGTCTCACCCAGAGGAAGCAGCTTAGTTTCCTCACCTGGAATGACCCCGTCCCCCACCTCGGCTCCAGTCCACATGCGTCCTGAGTTTGCAATAACGGGAGCCCAGCTAGATGCTGGGAGACCTCAAACTATGATGGGGACCCTTCTCGTTGCCATTTCTGAGCCTCCACAGAAGCTGTTCCCAGAGGACAGAGCAGTGGGCTTCGGGACGCAGGGATCTGGCCCTAGACCTCGCTGAGAGAGGGGGCGCCTCCTTCTTAACACTGGCTCTCTGCCCTGGGGGCCGGGAGCCCAGGACCACACGTGCCTGCCAGCTGCCCTGCAGTGGGACCATTCCTGCCCCACTCCAGAGGGGCCAGTGAGTCCTGGGGAAGGAAATTTGACTGGTATCTGTATTTGGTGTGGAGCTTTTCCTGCCTCTGACCATCTTTTTTAAAATTAGTGTTTATTAAAGTTTCAGAGGATCTTACAGAAGTAATACATATTCACTGGAGATTGCTACAGCACCATAAGCATAACGATTCATGGTAACCCCACCAAGAGATAAACTGCTAACTGCTGACGCTTTGGAAGCTGTTTCCTTTTTTCAAAAATACATGTACACACATTTACATATATACACACACATATATGAAATATATTAATATAGTTTGTACCATAAGTAGTTTCCACTTATGAAACTACTTTTTTTTATGCTTTTTAGGGCTGCAGCTGTGGCATATGGAGGATCTCAAGCTCGGAGTTGACCTACAGAGCTGAAGCTGCTGGCCCACACCACAGCCACTGCAACGTGGGATCCGAGCCATGTCTGGGACCTACACCACAGCTCATGGCAATGCTGGATCCTTAACCCACTGAGTGAGCCAGGGATGGAACCCACATCCTCATAGATACTAGATAGGTTCCTTACCACTAAGCTACAACGGGAACTCCTGAAACTACTTTTTTTAACTTTTTATTAACAAGTAAAGAACACATATTATAAGGGTGCATTATCAATGAATTTTCACAGACTTAGCACACTTGCGTAACAGCTCCAAGATAAAGAAATAGGATGCTACCAGCACCCTGTTGTACCTAACTTTCTTCGTATCATTTAAGTATTCTCTCATGAAATACTATTTTTAATTCTGTAGTTAATTTTTTAATTTTTTATTTTATGCAGTTTTTAAAGGTTACTCACCACTTACAGTTATTACAAAATATTGGCTCAATTCCTCATGTTGTACAATACATCCTTGAGCCTATCTTACACCCAACAGTGTAGTTTGCCTCCCCCTCCCCCCTAAATTGTCCCTCCCTCCTCCCCACTGATAACCACTAGACAAAATAACATTTAATGACCACGTAGTATTCCAAAGAGCAGATCTCCCACAAGTTAAGTTATCTGCCTTTACAGGCTCTTTAGCTCACTTCCAATATTTCACTAAATATTCTACAGTGAGCATTCTGGTACCTGTGCCCTACTCAAAAAACTACCTATTTTCTAACGGCACATCCCAGAAGTGGAATTTAAGGACCGAGGCTACACCTTTTAAGGCTGTCCATATGTGTTGCCCAGCTGCCCTCTAGAAAGTGTGTACCCTTCCCACGTCTGTGCCAAGGACCCCAATTTCCTCTCGATCCGGATGCCCTCTTTCCTTTTGGTGCATTGGGTGGCATTTGTTTTCCTGGACCTTTCTTGGTCCTCTCTCTCCGGGGTGTGTCCTCATTTCTCAGTCCTTGGTGTCTGAAAAGGACTCCATTGAGTTTGCTACCCCTACAATGCATGTTTCCCCTTTGAATACCCACCAGAAAGGTTTTTTTAGAAAATGTAAACATGGAGTTCCCATCGTGGCTCAGAGGAAACCAATCTGGATAGTATCCATGAGGATGCAGGTTCGATCCCTGGCCTCACTCAGCAGGTTAAGGATCCGGAGTTGCCATGAGCTTTGGTGTAGGCCAGTGGCTACAGCTCCGATTCAGCCCCTACCCTGAACCTCCATATGCCACGGGTATGGTCCTAAAAAGACAAAAAAAGGAAGAAAGAGAGAAAGAATGAGGAAGGAAGGAAGGAAGGGAAAGAAAGAAAAGAAAAGAAAGAGAAAGAAAGAAAAGAAAGAGAGAGAGAAAGAGAAAGAAAGAAAAAGAAAGAAGAAAGAGAGAAGGAAGGAGAAGAAGAGAAGAAAGAAAGAAAAAAAGAAAAGAAAGAAAGAAAGAAGAAAGAAGAAAAGGAAAGAAGGAAAAGAAAGAAAAAAAGAAAGAAGGAAAGAAAGAAGAAGAAAGAAAGAAAGAAAGAAGGAAAGGAAGAGAAAGAAAGAAAAAGAAAGAAAGAGAAGAAGAAAAAAAGAAAAGAAGAAAGAAAGAAAGAGAGAGAGAAAGAGAAAAGAAAGAAAAGAAAGGAAGAAAGGAAGAAAGAAGGAAGGCGGAGAAAGGAAGAAGAAAAGAAAAAAGAAAGAAAGAAAGAAAGAAAGAAAGAAAGAAAGAAAGAAAGAAGAGAAAAAAGAAAGGAAGGAAGGAAGGAAAAGAGAAAATGTAAACTCAGGGAAACCAATAACTGAGAGATACGTCAGCTAAAGAAAGAAAAGAAGCCACTGCCACCACCAGCAACACACACACCATGCACTTGTGCCTTCGGCAATGGTGAGGGCTGGGCACGGAAGTTTTCAAGCATGGGTTGTGGCAAGCTTTCCTTTCAAGTTTCCCTCGGGAGTTTAAGCCTGCTTCAAAGTCTTGATCCCATATCTCTTTCAACCCTGATATTTTGTAGTCTCCAAATTGAAGAGGAGGGAGAAAAAAAGGAAGGCTACTTGACAGCAGAGATGCATAGGTTTCCATGTTTGTGGCCTCCTGAGGGCCTTTACCTTTTGAAGCCCTCTTTGGAACCACAAGGAGGGAAATGAACCGCATAGGTCCCTGAGCTACCAATGGAGTGGGCTGGAGAGCCCAGGTAGTCTTGGAACCAGAAGTTTCTTGCCAGGAGCAGTTTGATGCATCTGTATTCAAATTGCACTCATGATAATTTTCTGCTAAGATCCATGCCAACCTACCAAGCAAGGGCTTCAAAAAATCTAAATCATGGCTGACAGAACTGCTGACAACGCAAGAATCACTTCTAGAGTGCAGAGTGCTATCCTTCCCACCAGTCAACATGAGTGACACAATCCCAGGGGGCAGCAAGCCTCTGTGAAGGGCCCCTGCCTCTGCACCTGGCATACCCTTCTTGGAGCAGTCTCACAATGGAAGCATTTTGCCAGCTGACTAAGAGATTATTTGCCCACATGTGGAAACAGGTCTCATCAGATTCCTACAAATCCCTCTTAAAAGAAAAGGCATCTGGCCTCATTTTTATTTCGTTTTATTTATTTATTTATTTATTTTTGTCTTTTTGTCTTTTAGGGCCACACCTGCAGCACATGGAGGTTCCCAGGCTAGGTGTCCAATCGAAACCGCAGCCACCAGCCAGCCTACGCCAGAGTCATAGCAACTTGGGATCTGAGCTGCATCTGTGACCTACACCACAGCTCACAGCAATGCCAGATCCTTAACCCACTGAGCACAGCCAGGGATTGAACCTGCGTCCTCATGGATGCTAGTCAGGTTCGCTAACCACTGAGCCACAACGGGAACTCCTGACCTCATTTTTAAGCCATTGGTGACCCTTGATAAATCCTGATTCCACTTTTATTTAAATTTTGAACTCATCAAAAGTAAGTTTTCAAAAGAAAAGATCTGCTTCATCAGTAATCAGACTTGGCTACAAAGATGGGGCAAGCCCAAGTTTGCACACTTGGTGACAGCTGAAAAAAAAATCAGTCGTTTTATCTGATGAGTAATTTCTCTTTGCTAGTCTGTGTCTGTGGTTCTCAAGACCGGGGTCCCTGAATCAGGTGCATGGGCATTACCTGGGAATCTGGAGAATGCAGACACCCAGAGGGTAGGGCTTAGCAATGTGTGTTTAACAGGCACCTGCTGATGGTAGTGGGTGTGGTGATGGGGTTGTGGACAGGACCACTGTCCTTGGCAGTAAAGCCAGCCCCTGCCCACCTCAGCCAATTCCCCATTTGCCTGTGGAGGATCTAGTCAACTTTCTGTTTCCTCTTTCCTACCATGCCCCTGGGACAGGAATCAAAGGATGTAATTAAGGAATACAAATTAGCACCTTAATAAGACCTACTCACAGTCTTTTTTTTTCCCCGTGAGTAGAAGGAGAGAATTCACATGAATGGATTCAAGAAACAAATACAAAATGCCTTTTATTCTGTAGGAAAAGCAAAGCAATCTGAAATTAAATGGTAAAGCGGGTAGGTTGCATTAGTAAAAACTATGAAATCCTCTATATTGTAAAGTCATTCAGTAGTATTACTTTCAGCCTTACATAATAACGTAAACCAAACTGGTCAAGTATTGCTAAGAGTATTTCCCAAAAAATAATTGGTACCCGTTTTAATGACAAGATGGAAACGTGTCATTACGTATTTGTTTTTTTTGGTGGTTTTTTTCTTTTCGTCTTTTGTCTTTTTAGGGCCATACCTGCAGCATATGGAAATGCCCAGGCTAGGAGTCAAATCGAGGCTACAGCTGCTGGCCTACACCACAGTCACAGCAATGCCAGATCCGAGTCATATCTTCAACCCACACCACAGCTCACGGCAACACCAGATCCTAACCTACCAAGGGAGGCAAGGGATGGAACCTGTATCCTCATGGATACTAGTCAGGTTCGTTAACCACTGAGACACGACAGGAACTCCATGTTTTCATTGTTTACAGAAACTGACACCCAAAGTCCTTCAAAGAACAAGTTCTCCTGTTATCTTGACCTTGGATTCTGACAGAGCCAGCTTCCAACCCTCCCCTCACTTGCAAACACTCATGTGACTCATGAGGATGCGGGGTCAATCCCTGGCCTCACTCAGTGCATTAAGGATCCGGCATTGCCATGAGCTGTGGTGTAGGTCACAGATAAGGCTTGGATCCTGCATTGCTGTGGCTGTGGCATAAGCCAGCAGCTGCAGCTCTGATTAAACCCCTGGCCTGGGAACTTCCATATGCCGCAGGTGCAGCCCTAAAAAGACCAAAGAAAAGAAAAAAGAAAAAGAGACAGAGCAGCACAGTTGCCAGCTGAACAGTGAAGTCAGCCATCAACTGTCAGAGCTACAAGACAAAAATTGTGTAAAGTGAAGCAGGTCTCACTTTTGGTGCGGTAACAGAAACCTCCAGAGTTAGGGCTTCTGAGCACAATTACACAAATGACTGTAATAGAATGCAGACTACAGGGTTAAGGCTAGTGGAGATATGACCACCAACTTGGAGTGTGAAAAATGGTGTTGAAAGCCTAGAGCCAAGCAGGAAGGGAAAGCTGGGGGCTCAGGGAGCCCAGGACGGGGGCAGAGGGGTCATTGCAGGGGGTCGTTCCTATCGTTCCACACACTAAGATCTCGAGTGCTGTGCCTAATGACACTTCTCCACTTGCTCCTTGCTGACGTGGGCTACTTCTTTTCAGCTGCCATGTGAAGACCAGATAATCCTCCTCAAAGGCTGCTGCATGGAAATCATGTCCCTTCGCGCTGCTGTGCGCTATGACCCAGAAAGCGAGACGTTAACCTTGAACGGGGAGATGGCAGTGACGCGGGGCCAGCTGAAGAATGGGGGTCTTGGCGTGGTGTCAGATGCCATCTTCGACCTGGGCATGTCTTTGTCTTCTTTCAACCTGGATGACACCGAAGTTGCCCTCCTCCAGGCCGTCCTGCTGATGTCTTCAGGTGGGTGTGCAGGCTCGGGATGGGGCTTCAGGAGAGCTGGTGCTTGTCCAGTGCTACTTCACATCATGTGATGAGTTCCAGTCCCCCTTTAGCATCAGAATCATATCTCACTCTCCTCCAGGGAGCAAGCAGGGGTTTGCCAACAGCCTGGAAACAGAAGGAGGGCGTCAAGGGCATGACGCTTTCTGGTTTCCCAGTGTGGAGGGAAGGAAATCAAAGAGTCATTTTAAAGACCCAATGAGGGAGTTCCCATCGTGGCACATCAGAAATGAATCTGACTAGTATCCATGAGGATGCAGGTTCGATCCCTGGCCTGGCTCAGTGGGTTAAGGATTCAGCATTGCCATGAGCTGTGGTGTAGGAAGCAGCTCAGATCTGGCATTGCTATGGCTGTGGCATAAGAAGGCAGCTACAGCTCTGATTCTACCCCTAGCCTGGGAACCTCCACATGCTGTGGGTGCAGCCCTAAAAAAAAAAAGATTTGATAAGGAGTTCCCTGGTGGCCTAGTGGTTAAGGATTGGGTATTGTCACTGCTGTGACACAGGTTCGATCCCTGGCCGGGGAACTTCCACATGCTGCAGGCACACCCCAAAAGAAAACAATATATACACTTCAATTTTTTTTAAGTTGTAGATAAGGCCCAGTTTTAAGTCATATAGCATCACTTCAGTCACATACTGCTGGTCCAGACAAGTCCCAGCACCAGCCCAGATTGCAGTCTAGCTCTGGGTGGGAGGAGGGAAAAGAATCTATAGCCCTCTTAACCTGCCACAGCTCATTATCACAGCCTCTAACTCTCCATGGTGAAAAGTGGAGAATAGCGCAGACACTTTTTCTTCGGGCATCATGTCATAATAAATAAGAAAGGCAAGCTGCATCAGACTCTTTAAGGAAAGCTAGTTTTTACATAGAAGGCGGTTTCAGAGTCATCCTCTGCATTTTCAGAGTTACCCTAAGTTTACCTGTGCCTCGGCACTTGTCACTCTGCACTATAGCTCCTTACTTCACCTGCTCATCTCTCCCTCTGGACCTTGTTTTTTTTCGTTTTTGGCCACATTCATGGCATATGGAAGTTCCCAGACCAGGGATCCGACCGGAGCCACAGTTGCAACCTATGCCTCAGCTGCAGCAATGCTGGATGCTTAACCCACTGTGCCACACTGGGAACACCTGGACTATTTATTATTTTGAGGACAGAGATGTATCTAATTGTGCACGTAGCTTCTAGGCCAGTGTTTAGTAGGATTCTAGAAGTGTTTACTGGATTAATTATTGACTAGATGGGTAAAATATCAGTCACAAGTACAATGAGAATCCTTTACAGAGTTGATGCTTGTGGGTTAATTTAGTAGAATTCCTTTTTTTAAGCCAATCTAGAAATGTATTTGGTACAGAAAATTTTGGCATGGCAGACTTTTTTTTTTTAACTTTGAGTTTTTTTATTTTTTTATTGAAGTATAGTTGATTTACAACATTGTGTTAGTTTCAGGTATAAAGCAAAGTGTTTTGGTTATACATACATATGAATATATATATATATTCTTTTTTATTCTTTTCCATTATAGTTTAAGATATTGAATATAGTTCCCTGTGCTGTTGTTTATGCATTTTATATATAATAGTGTATATATGGTAATCCCATAATTCTAACTTATCCTTCCTCTCCACTTTCCCCTTTGGCAACCATAAGTTTGTTTTCTATGTCTCTGAGTCATTTTCTGTTTTGTAAGTAAGTTCATCTGTACTATTTTTTAGATTCCACATATAAGTGATAATCATATGGTATTTGTTTTTCTCTGTCTGACTTACTTCACTTAGTATGATCATCTCTAGGTCCATTCATGTTACTGCTAATGGCATTATTTCATTCTTTTTTTATCACTGAATAATATCCCATTGTATATATACCACATCTTCATTTTCCGTTCATCTGTTGATGGACATTTAGGTTGTTTTCATGTCTTAGCTATTATAAATAGTGCTGCTATGAACATGGGGTGCATGTATCTTTTCAAATTATGGTTTTGTCTGGGTATATACCCAGGAGTGAGATTGCTGGATCATATGATAACTCTATTTTTCGTTTTTAAAGGAACCTCCATACTGTTCTTCATAGTGGCTACACTAATTTACATTCCCACCAAGTGCAGGAGCGTTCTCCCTTCTCCACCACTTCTCCAGCATTTACTACTTGTAGACTTCTTGATGCTAGCCATTCTGGTTGGTGTGAGGTGGTACCTCATTGTAGTTTTGATTTTCCTTTCTCTAATAATTAATGATGATGAGATCTTTTCACGTGCCTGTTGACCATCCATATGTCTTCTTTGGAGAAATGTCTGTTTAAGTCTTCTGCCCATTTTTCAATTGGGTTGTTTGGTTTGTTGTTATTGAATTGTATAAGCTGTACATATATTTTGGAAATTAGCCCTTATTGGTCACATCTTGCAAATACCTTCTCCCAGTCCATAGGTTGTCTTTTCATTTTGTTTATGGTTTCCTTTGCTGTGCAAAAGCTTATAAGTTTGATTAGGTCCCATTTGTTAATTTTTGCTTTTCTTTTTTTTTCTTTCTTTTTTAGGGCCACACCCACAGCATATGTAAGTGCCCGGGCTAGGAGTCAAATCAGAGCTGCAACTGCCAGCCTAGGCCACAGCCACAGCAACGTAGGATTCAAGCCACATCTGCAACCTACACCACAGTTCACAGCAATGCTGGATCCTGACCCACTGATCAAGGCCAGGGATGGAACCCGAATCCTCATGTTTACTAGTCAGATTCGTTTCTGCTGTGCCACAACGGGAACTCCACTTAAAAGGAAATTATTCTTTTTACTATGGAAAATCTCAGAAATAAATATAAGTAGTAGAATAGAATAATGGACCCTCTTGCACTCTGTGATGAACAGGCTCTAGTATGGACTCCCATTTCCTCCCCTTCTAAAGTCCACACCCCTGTACAATCCCTTCCTGTTGAGTGTGAGAACCCATGACTTGCTATGGAGGATTCAGTGTCACCCCATGTGACCCTATTACGTTATATTATATACAATTCCCTCTTGGGAGCAGACTTGCTCTAGAGGTGTTCATTGCTGGCCTGATGTTGGGAAAACTCACATGACAGGAGCTGCTTATTGGCCTCTTGTCTCCAGTGGACAGCCAGGTAGAAATCGGAGCTGCCAGCTCTTTAGTAGAATTATCCCTAAAGAAATAAAATGGGTAAATTATCTAAGGCCTCCCTGTGTGACCTTGGGTGGCTCCTCTAGCATCTCGGCCTTCAGTATCCTTTAAAATAAAAAAACTGAACTAAATAAGTAGGGATTATATTCCTGAAGGGAGGATTCAAGGTAATTTTTTTTTTTTTTGCTTTTTTGGGGCCGCACTTGCAGCGTATGGAGGTTCCCAGGTGAGGGGTCTAATCGGAGCTGTAGCCACCAGCTTACACCAGAGCCACAGCAACATGGAATCCGAGCCGTGTCTGCGACCTACACCACAGCTCAAGGCAATGTCGGATCCTGAACCCACTGAGCGAGGTCAGGGATGGAACCTGCGTCCTCATGGATGCTAGTCAGATTCATTAACTGCTGAGCCGCAATGGGAACTCCTTTTTTTTCTTCTTCTTCTGCTTCAAGTAATTTTTAGCCAAGATTTTAGTGGTACAAAGGGAGTTTTAAATAACACTGAAACACATAGTGAGAAAGCTATTTCTCTTACAGTTTTCTTTCAAATTATCTGTCTTCCTAAATTAGATGAAGAAGGAGATTCATTTGGATGCTAATCTGTCCTTTGCACCTCTCTAACACTTGCTAACCTCCCCTCCCTCAACCAAGAGAGAGCAGATCTCAGGAGCCATCTTGAGCAAGAAACTTTAGCTAAAGTTTAATCAAGGTTTTTGCCATGCATCCATTTTTGTGATTATTTTCTATTTATGGCCTAAATACTATTTTCTAAATATTTTTTCCCCTGCAGCAAACCAATTTAATAGATTCTTAAGTAAATAATGTCAGTAAAGTAGATAAAGGGAGTGTGTGGAGATGGCCAAACTCGTGAATGTAATTTCAAACTGTCAAATACTTAACTGAATGATTCTTACCAATTCTTTTTTTCATGGCCACACCCATGTTATATGGAAGCTTCCAGGCCAGAGATTGAATGTGAGCCACAGCTGCAGCAACACCAGATCCTTTAACCCACTGCACGGGCCAGGGATCAAACCCATGCTTCTGCAGTAACCCAAGCCTCTGCCGGGTTCTTAATCCACTGTGCCACAGCAAGAACTCCCTAATTCTTTTATTTTTATGACACCACCACTACCTGACAGCCACGTGACATACTTGCTAACTTTTTTAAATCTTCCCTGCTCCAATGACCTAGATACTTTTCATGAATACTGCCAGGACCAGAAAAATATTCCAGGACACTTGACACTCCACATCCAAGCTCTGAGGCCCCAATTCCTCCTCAGCATTGTCTTCTGAGCCCCAGTATTTATTTCCATTTACACTGTCTTTCAGGATTTTTCTTCAATGCCTCTTCCAGGAGCTAATTCTCTAAGTCCCTGGGTCCTGCAGTGATAAACAGAGAGTAAGCTGGGAATGATTCCAAAACACATCTTTGAGAGATTGTTGTCTTAGGGAGTTAAAAACAGTCTTTTGACCTTTAAAGTGTTTCTTCATGAACATGTTTAGTACCACTTGACCTCATCAGAATGTCCTTTCATCATCTCTGTGTCACTGATATGACCACCTTATCTTTGTCTCTCATCAAAGGACAAAGGTTTTTTTTTTGGGGGGGGGGGGGGATGTCTTTCTTTTTTTTTCCTTAGGTCTGCACTTACGGCATATGGAAGTTTCCAGGCTAAGGGTTGAATCAGAAGTGTAGCTGCCGGCCTACACCACAGCCATAGCAATGCGGGACCCAAACCGCATCTGCAACCTACACCACAGCTCAAGGCAACACTGGATCCTTAACCCACAGAGCAAGGCCAGGAATGGAACCCGAGTCCTCATGGATACCAGTCAGGTTCACTGCCACTGAGCAACAACAGGAACTCCAAAGGACAGAGTTTTGATGCCACCAAACCCAGGTTATTTTTCCTCCTTGAAAATACCCTGAGCAATGCCATGTTGATTTTCTGTTTGAATCAAAAGTTAAAGGATCCTGTGGGGAGAATTCTTCTGGCATACTCAGAGAGAAAGAGAGAGAGATAAGACAGAGATGTGGGGGGGAGTAGAGCCACAGAGCAGAAGCATCAAATATGAAGGAAAATACAACATTAAAATGCACAAATGGCAGTCTGAGATGGACAGTGGTGTCCAAAAGCCAGTATATATTGTTTACAATCAAGAAGGGTGGATTGAAACATTAGCCCTGATTCTTTCAGGCTAAGCAGAATCCTATTAAGAGTTTTACTAATACAGATATTTCCATAACTGATCACCTGAAGCATGAATGTATTTGATCAGAGCCACAAACAGGAGAACTGGGCAGGGGGATCGTAGTGCTCTCTGGAGCTGTATGAGGATTTCATCCAGGTTTACACATTTCTTTTCATTTTTTTAATTTAGGTATAACTGACATATAACATTGCATTAGTTCCAGGTGTATAGTATGACAATTAGATATTTGTACGTATTTCAAAATGATCACCGCAGAGTTCCCTGGTGGCTTAGTGAGTTAAGGATCCAGCATTGTTGCTACTGTGGCACAGGTTCAATCCCTGGCTCTCGAACATCCGCATGCCGCAAAGCCAAAAAAAAGAAAGAATGAATAAATGATCACCACAATAAGTCCAACTAACATCCATCCTCATATATTGTTGCCCATTTTTTTTCTTGTGATAAGGACTCTTGAGATTTGCTCTCTCAAATATGCAACACAGTATTATTAACTATTGTTACCTAACTGTATATTACACATCCCCAGGGCTCATTTCATAACTGTAAGTTTGTACCTTTTGATCTCCTTCACCCCTTTCACCCTCCCCCAAGCCCCTGCCTCTGCAACCACCAATCTACTCTGTGTCTATGAGCTTGGCATTTTTTATTTGTTTCGTTGTTGTTATTTTTTTAGATTGCACATATAAGTGAGATCATCTTTCTTTGCCTTATTTCACTTAACATAATTTCTTTAAGGTTCATCCATGTTGTTCCAGATGGCAACAGTTCATACTTTATGGCTAAATAGTATTCCAGGGTGTTTGTGTGTGTGTGCGTGTGTGTAAATCACATCTTCTTTATCCATTCATCCATCAGGAACACTTAGGTTGTTTTCATACCTTATCTATTGTAATAATCCTTCAGAGAACACAGAGGTGCAAACATGCTTTGGATTTAGTGGTTTTGTTTTCTTCAGATAAATACAGGAATGTAATGCTGGACCTTAGGGTAGTTCTATTTTAATTTTTTGAGGAATATCCATACTATTTTCCATAGTGGTTGCACCAACTTACATTCCCAAAAAAAAAATGCCCAAGGGTTCCCTTGCTATCTCTTTTCTTTTTGGCAATAGCCACTCTAACAGGTGTGAGGTGATATCTCAGTGTGGTTTTGATTTACATTTCCCTGATGACTGGTGATGCCAGGCATGATTTCATGTCCCTATTGACCAGTTGTATGTATGCCTTCTTTGGAAAAATATCTATTCAGATCCTCTCCCCATGTTTTAATTGGGTTATTTGGGTTTTTTGTTACTGAGTTGTAGGAATTATTAACCCCTTATCAGATATATGATTTGCAAATATCTCCTCCCATTCAATAAGTTGTCTTTTCATTTTATTGATGGTTTCTTCTGCTGTGCAAAAGATTTTTAGTTGTACCAGTTGTTTATTTTTGCTCTTGTTCTCTTTGCTTTTGGAGTCAAATACAAAAAATTCATCGCCAAGACCTGTGTCAGCTAGCTTACCACCTATGTTTTCTTCTAGGGGTTTTATGGTTTCAGGTCTTACCACTTTGAGCTAATTTTTGTGTATGATGTGAGATAGGGAATCTAATTTCATTCTTTTGCATGTGGCTCTCCAGTTTTCCCAACACCATTTATTAAAGAGATTGTCCTTTCCCTATTGTATATTTTTGGCCCCTTTGTTGTAAATTAATTGCCCATATATGCCTGGGTTTATTTCTAGGCTCTCTATTCTGTTCCATTGATCTATGTGTCTGTTTTTATGCCAATACCATACTGTTTTGATTTCTATAGCTTTGTAATATACTTTTAAATCAGAGCATATGGTGCCTCCATCTTTGTTCTTCTTTATCCAGATTGCTTTGGCTATTCAGGTCTGCTGTGGTTCCATACACATTTTAGTGCTGTTTATTCTATTTTTGTGAAAAGTGCCATTGGAATTTTGATAGGGATTGCACTGAATCTGCAGATTGCTTTGGGTAGTGTGGACATTTTAACAATATTAGCTTTTCCAATCCATGTGCAAAGGATATCTTTCTACTTACCGTGTCTTCTTTGATTTCTTTCATCAATGTTTTATAGCTTTCAGTGTGTAGGTCTTTCACCTCCTTGGCTGAATTTATTCCTAGATATTTTACTCTTTTGATACATTCAGGATTCTCCTCTGCAAATAGTGACAGTTTCTCTTTTTCCTTTCCAGTTTAGATGCCTTATATCTCTTTTTCTTTCCTAATTTCTCTGGATAGGACTTATAATGCTATGGTCAATAAAAGTGGCAAGAATAGGCACCCTTGTCTTGTTCCCTAATCTTTCTCAAGCTTTCAGCTCTTCAACATTTAGTATGAAGTTAGCTATGGACTTGTCACATATGGCCTTTATTATGTTGAAGCACATTCCCTCTATACATACTTTTGCAACCTGAGCGTTTGCACCCTAGCTCTTCCCCAATAATCTAGCTTTCTCTTGATATCCTTTTATCATTTTTTGATACTGCCTTGAGTCTTTCCTACATGTTGTGGGAAGCTCTTGTGGGCTGTACGTTGTCATGGTCTCCTCTAGCTCTAGCTTCCTGCTATGAGTCTTCTCTTCTCTGTCCAGGGTGATGCTAGCACAGCCTACATCCCCTTTTCATTTTAATTTCCCAAGACACCACCAACACAAGGCTGCTACAGTAGCAACCAAAGTTCAAAGGGAAGTTGTTCATTACAGTCCAATAAACAACTGAAATTGGATATTGTGCTGCTCTGTCTTCACCAGTTTCTTCACAGCTAACATCCTCCTTTGGCATCCATGCCTCCTGAGATCTTCCTGGTATCCTTTCATGTCTCTCCCTTCTCTGCGTGTCCACACTCATCAAGATCCTTCCTCATTATGCAAAGTGTTTCCACTCCCTAGGTGAGGCTTCTCCTTCTGTACCCTAGAAAGGAGGTGATTTGTCCTTGGGTATCCTTCACACCCAAGGAGATGATTTGTCTAAACCATAGATATTGATCTGAGCAAAGTGTTGACTCCGTTCATGTAAATTACAGCACTCCCTGGTATCTTGGTCCCTGATGCCCCAGAATTCTTGTTGCATCCATGCCTATTCCTAGGAGATAAAAGTCCCCAGATGGGCCCACTTCACACCAAAGGGCTTGAACTGGACTGGGCAAGCCATCTCCTTTCCATCTTTGAGTTAATAGCCATCTCCTTTCTTCTCTCAGATCGCCCAGGGCTTGCCTGCGTTGAGAGAATAGAGAAATACCAGGATAGTTTCCTGCTGGCCTTTGAACACTATATCAATTACCGAAAACACCACGTGACTCACTTTTGGCCAAAACTCCTGATGAAGGTGACAGACCTGAGGATGATTGGAGCCTGCCACGCTAGCCGCTTCCTGCACATGAAGGTGGAATGCCCCACAGAACTCTTTCCCCCGTTGTTCTTGGAAGTGTTTGAGGATTAGACTGACTCATGCTCATGATTCCATCAGCACTACTGGCTGTCATTTCATTCCATTGCCTCGCTCCTCTTTGTTTGTTCCTTTATTTCTTTGTGTTGGGAGGGATTGTTTGGGGGTAAAGGGAGGAAGTCATTGGCATAGACATGGATGAATTGCCCCTTGAATGCGGGTATTTGTAACTATTGCGTTTTGTTCTCCAGTCCTTTGATGTGAATGCTTTGGATGTTTTTACAGTTGTGGAGGTGGGGAGGGGACAATCATTCATTCACCAGCACCAAGTCATCACCAGCTCCCATCTGTCCCAGTCAGAGACTCAAGCAAGCAAAATGGCGAGGCAGAAGACTAAAGAAGACTTATTACCAAGACAATGTGGTCCCTTTGATGCAATCCTGATTTTTGCAGGGCTGAGATTAGCACAGCACTGACCACCTTTAGTTAAATGAGGCTTTCACTTCCAAAGGAAAGGTCTGGACAAATTTTTATCTATTCAAGAGCATGCTGTTTTTCAGTACTCATTACTCTCTCCTCGCAGCCTAACCTAGAATCTACAGGAATATTTGTTTCCCTCAAATTAGCTGTCCTTTCACTATAATTTTTATAATGAAATTTCTCATTTAATTTCATTATTAAAATTATATTGATTTAAGTCTAGTTACACATGGGCATGACTCAAAAATGTGCAGGTATTTGACTGGTTGAGGCCAACAAGGAAAACAGTTGCCTTCAGTGAGCCCAAAATCCTCACTAATGTCAGTGATTCAACAGTTTCCAAAAATTCCACGTAGTGTTACCTCATAGTCAGAAGGCTTCTTACAGTATGGGCTCAGAGAAAATTCTCACAAAAATCAAACCTATTTACAGAGTGTTGTCGCTATTCAGTGACACCTAAGCCTGCATCTCCCAAATGCCTGAAGTTATTCAACTTGATTGCTTCTTTGCTGACCTGACAACAAATTGCCCTGTGGATCAAATCTTCTCATCAAGGAGAGATAGCAAGCTGAAATTTGAGTCTTGTTCTGGAGGAATTCTGAGGAGAGATTATTGTGGTTATGTTCTAAGTTGAAGGAAATGCCGTGGTCTTAAAGCCCCCTCAGCTTCCCTCTGGTCTTAGATCCTCAAGGTCTTTGCTCTAACACACAAGTGTTTCCAGGTCCCTTTTTCCCTCCAACTCTGAGGTGTGACTATCACTAAACAAAGACTGGTCTGGCCACTGACCCTCTCTGTTTCTCTGATAGCATTGCCCTGACAGACATTCAACAGGAAATACCCACAGACCATTCATAGGAACCCTCACTCACCTTCCCTGCCCCACCCACCTCCCCAAGGACAAATGCTGATGTAGTGTGTGCCCAGTAACAAATGTGCCCCTGGTTGTTTCAATGTCAGAAAGTGGGTGAAGAATATACCCATGCAGTTGAATGTACCTCACCCTTCACTGGCATGGCAGACATATACTATTCTTCTGCCTGCCTTGTACTGCCTTATCCTGGAAGTACTAAGGGAAATAAGCCATATTGGTAAAATTTGCCTAAAAACCATGTGGATTAATTCTTTCTTAACTGGCCCAGAAGTCATGGTCCCTGAATTATAGTTTGTACTGTCAACTGGTAGATCTGTGACCTAGAGTCTTGGCTTTCTCACCTGATGAATATGTCCTGAACTCTCAAATCCTTGCCATACTTAATATGGTACTAATTTGGGCAGGGGGAATCAGGTGTTTTTGATGGTTTCTTTCATATTCAAATTTCTAACTCAATTAGACAGAAATTATGACCATCTTAACAGTTAAGAAAAGTAGATTTGGTATTGATTCCAAATAGGAATTTGACATTCTACTCACCAATTATTTTGAGAAAGGCAGGATGGCTTTGGGAAAGGGAGAGGAGCAGCATCAAAAATCCCAAGTGTGACCAGAAATAATCTGGGAGGAAAATTATTTGTTTAATGTGCTGAGACAATGATACAGTCTTCTGAGGAAAGCAAACAAGAATGATTCTGTGAACTCGCTAAGAGAAAAAGGAAGTAGGTGAAGAGGTTAAGATTATGAGCATGAAGTTCATGGGCAGATTACGTGCCATGACTTTTCTACAGACAGGTTTTTGGGGTTTATTTTCCCTAGGCAGCCTCTAGCCAGTCTCCTCAAGTCCTCACTTTGCTAACATCTCAGTTCCCTTCGTTGGCTCTCCTTGGAGAACAAAACTGAAGCACTTAATCACCTTCTCTGCTCCAGAGCAACTCTAAGAAGCTTTTCAGAGTGGGGCAAGTTTTCCCTCAGAAGGGAAGCAGAGGAAGGCAAGCAGATGGGTACTGGAGGTTCATGGACTCCTTGGGCAGCAAGGGTCCCAAGGAAGTTCTTCTCAATTTGTTTGAAAGAGATTCCCAGTAGATCAGATACCCCCAGATTTGGTATAAGTACAGAGCCTCATCTAAAGCTGCATCAGAAAGCTTCCGGGATTAACCATGATTGGCCATTGGCCAAATGGTTGGGTAGATTGACAGTGACCCAGCCAGCCCCAAGTAAATATGGCTCCTTACATGATTGCTTTAAACAAGCAAACCACTGACCTAAAAGTCTTGCTGAAAGCTGACTCCTTTAGGCTGAATAGGACAAGCCTTCAAGTACTTTGATTGAAAAGCTATAAGATCTGAAAGAATCAAGACCCCTATGATCAAAGTGACTCATTCCTTCTGTAACTGATTGAGATATTTTGTGCATCTCAAGACTCCATCCCATAAAACTCAAATAGGAGGGATTTGCTCTGGATTTTTGTAAACATTTTTTTCTTATGTTGTCCAGACTTTCAAATCAAATGTGGACTGATTGAAACTCCTCACAGTGGGGAGACATCCCAGCAGAGGGGAACAAACCTGACAGCTGGGATTCTTATTTATAAATCACAACTTTTGGGGATGAGTGCTGTGTGTGTGTGTGTGTGTGTGTGTGTGTGTGTGTGTGTGTAGCCTTCAAGTGTACTTTGCTCTTCAATTAGACGTGTGGTGTTTCTAGAAATAGTTTAAAAAAAAAAAGATCTTTTCCTCTTTATGATTCTGCTCAAAACACCACGTGCCGCCTCTGAGCTTTTTCTAGTCAAATGAGCCTCGGTCTTCAGTGACACACTTGCCGTGTTGATGCCTCAGCCCAGTGACGCCCTGAGTGACACCTCCTCTACCTGCAGCACAGTCGTTGGGGTGGACCGCCAGGCCCGGCTCTGCTCCAGCATCGCCTTCTCGTCGCTCTCCTGTGACCAGGTGTGAGGCCGGGCCCTTCCTCCATACTAAGCCCCACCCCGCCCCGCCCCCCGCAGACTCAGCCTCCACGAACTGCTGACGCCCTCAAAGCATGTCACTGTCCGTGATACATTTTTATTCTATGGAACTCTAGCCCATTCGTGTCCTGTTGACCTTTTGCTGCATGAGTCATAAAATATGAAACTGGTCTTATGGTTTTTGAAATGTAGCCAGCATTTGTAAGGCTAAACCTTTTTCATAAACTGAATTTAAGTGAATAACCAAGCCACCGTTCCTCTTCAAAAGGAGTGTGCTTAAAGACATTTGAATCTCTCTGCCCTTTCCAATGGCTATGGCATCAGGTTCTAAAATAAGCTCGTAATTTTTCCTGTTATTTTAATAATATGGAAATATTAGCATAGTGTTTCTTTTGATAGTGATAGACTATAATCCATATTTAAATTTTATAGAGAAGAAATTTTATTGTACTGTGATGTAGATATTTATTATCCAGGTAAGGATTTGCCCGGTGTGTATTTTTTACAATTGAAACCTTTTACTTTAATCTTTAAAAAAAAAATACATTAAAAACACAACACACACACGCAAAAAAGACTGAGGGGGGAAAAAAGGTTTGGCCTTATCACAGAATTTTTACTGTGCTGTACAAATGTTTGCAAATGCAAAAAGTGTGCATTTCTAGTGTATTTCTACATTACTTAATGCCGCCTTCAAGAGCAATATCGTGCAGGTAAAACGCTGTTTGTGGCTTTCTGTTGCACAGTTAAAGCTGACCCACCTTATGCACAAGACAATCAGATACAAAATCTGTCCTCCTCAGGATGCAGATAACACTCATGTAAATTATGGAGCACAATGCAAGACAAAGGAAGACACTTTAATTACATGTGTATCACTGACATGGAAGATATCAGGGCATGAATGAGCAGACCTTATGCCACTTCATTCTTTTGGTTCTTCCTAATTGGCATTTTCCATTTGATTATAGAGCCAAATGAGTTATCCAGGCTTTCTTCAAAAAAAACAACTCTTTCCCCCACCATGTTCTCATGCCCTGAGAATCAGAAAAGTACAACAGAGTAGGAAGAGATTTACAGTCACCTGAAGATTTGTGTTTTGTAAACAGTGTTAAGTGATATTGCTAGGTTGGTCATATTTTTTCAGCCTAAAACTCTATTGAAATCTGTGATCAAAATGTTTTAAACTATCCAAAAAGAAAATTTGTATATTTGGGAAAAAAATGGATTTTTACATAGCTTTTGTATGCAGATATTAAATTGTAATTATGACTATAGCGGGCGTAGATAAACTCATAAGCTACAATTCTAAAAAAGAAAAAAAAAAGAAAAAGCTTATAACAGATATACTTTCTTGTCTCTTTATTTAAATATTATTATTTTCTGAATAGGCATAAGGTTGCCTGCTCTTCTCACCTAACTGTTTCTGAAGGACAGAGAACAGAGATGTAAGGGCATTTGTTTCATAAACATCTACTAGAATAAGCAAGTTTTCTTGGGAGGAGAGCATGGGGGGAGGGGAGAAGTAAAAGGCTAACGGGAGATATTCTCTTTGGAAGGAGCCACAGAAATAGGGTGAGGAGGGAAGACAGAAGTTTTTGCAGCTAAAGGACCACATTGATCTTTTAATCTCAAAATGTTCCAAAATATTATTAATGGACTTATATCGGCTATCAACATATATCTCAATCCCCAATTCCCTAAACATGCATTAGTTAGGACTTCTGCTGTGATGAGTAACCAAAAAAGCCCCTAATAGGAATTTATTTTTCATAATATCTGGGAAGTCCAGGAGTAAGATGGCTTCATGTGTAGCTGGATGTGGGCACTTCCTCAGTACATCAGGACATGCCTCTTTTCCTCTCTCTATGCAGGTTCCTCTGTACAAATTTCCTTCATGTGGACTTCATGCTCACATAGCATTTCATCTTATGGGGGCCCCCAGTAACTCCAAGACTATCCTCATATCTCCAAACCAGTAGAAAGACTTCCTGTAAAAATCCTAGCCCACTCCTCATTGGCCCAAATGGAGTCAGGTGCCCGTTCCTAAACCAATCACTATGCTGAGGAGCACAGATATGCTAATTATCTTAATCCTCTAAAATCATGGAACTGGGCTGGGGAAAGAGGGATAACCAGCCCCATTCAAACTGGACTGAGAGTTGAGTCAGGAATGGTTCCCTCAAAGAAAATTCTAAGTCTTGCTACTATAAGAAGTGGGAGGAACAGCAAGCAAGCAAAAGAACAAATGTCCACACCAGGAGTTAAGTCTGAAAGCACATCCATTTTTGGTACAGCAACAAGTCTGAATGGAGAGGAAGATCAGCACAATTTAGCCAGGACATGAGTCAAACACTCCAAAGGAAGTGTTTGATTCCATCCTACCTGGCTCATGAAAGAGGCCAAGATGAAGGTAAGATGAAGTGAGCAGCTATCATTTCTCTGGGCAAGATCAGTTCAGAGTACCATTTTCTGAGTCTTCCCACTCTCTGTTCAAAGGACTATGCATAAATTTTACATATTTGTCTCCTTTTCACACTATCTATCACTCAAGTCCACCCTAATGAACACATTTCCTCCCCCAAGAAATTATTCATTTTCCTTGGGAGAGCTTTTTACACATATATTCCAGCTGTGTATGGTTCTTAACCCCATTACACAGGCAAAGCCAACCCAAAACTAGTGTGATATCTAATGGCTTGATTTGGGTTATGGAGCTGGTGTCATGTCACCCTGGACAATTTAATAATCTGGAATGAAGAGAAGCCAGAGGGCACAGTTGGTTTGCTTTCCCATCTCAGGATGACAGTTCATCTTGGCTTCATATTTAGCTACTCAGGGCACATTGGCTTTATAAATAAGTGGAACTGTCATTAGGTTCATGTACCCAAGATCTGACACAGTACATGTTCAAGCCAAAGCAATACTGAGTAGAACTACTGAAATGTAAAGTGTTACCTATGCCCTTTGGATATCTATCTCTAAGGAACCATGAGCTATTTGACAAAAATGTTCCATGTTATACTCTTGAAAGACAGAATCCATTTATACCATACACTGGTGAAGTCAGAAGTGAAGTCTGTATCAGTGAAATGGTATTAAAATGAAAGAGAGCTGTCTTAGCTAGTGTTCCCCAAAAGCCAGAGTTTATTTGCTACAGTTTTACTGGAGATACAACTCCAAAAGAAACAGGAAAGGAGGAAAAAAAGAATGAAGCAAGGAGGGAAAGAGAGTAAAAGCAAGGATGCATTGTTGAACCAGCCACACTAAGCACCACTGACTATTCAATCGTGCAAGACCATTTTCTAAGAATTCCCATCATGGCTCAGTGGTAACGAACCTGACTGGTATCCATGAGGATGAGGGTTCAATCCCTGGCCTGGCTTCATGGGTCAAGGATCTGGCATTGCCACGAGCGTGGTATAGGTCACAGATGGGGCTCAGATCTAGCATTGCTATGGCTGTGGTATGCACCAGCAGCTGCAGCTCGGATACAAACCCTAACCTGGGAAATACCAGGTGCCGCAGGTGTGGTCCTAAAAAGATAAAAACAAACAAACAAATGAACAAAAAGACTATCTTTGAGAATTCCCATTGTGGCTCAGCAGAAACGAATCTGACTAGCATCCATGAGGACGCAGGTTCCATCCCTGGCCTCTCTCAGTGGGTTAAGGACCCAGCGTTGCCATGAGCTGTGGTGTAGGTTGCAGACACAGCTCAGATCCCACGTTGCTGTGGCTCTGGTGTAGGCTGGCAGCTACAGCTCCGATTAGACCCCTAGCCTGGGAACATCCCATATGCCGCAGGAGCAGCCCAAGAAATGGCAAAAAGACAAAAAAAAAAAAGACCATCTTCTAAGGGGCCAGTTGAACCATTGCATCTCTGGATGGTTCACATGAGAGGGGGAAATAATAATTACCAGCTCTCACCTCCTGCTATAAAATGGGGTTGACTTCACTCTGCTCGGTTGTATATGCCTGGCCCCAGAGCCACTCCTGTGGTGTCTCATGCTTCAGGAGCAAAAGCGACCCCACAAGTAGGAAGTTATCTCCACTCCCACAGCTGGACACAGTCCATCTAGACTGAGTGACAGACCAGGTGGCAAGTGGGGTGAAGCAAATGCCCCTGGGTCCTGAGCAGAGAAACAGAGCTTAGAGGATCTGCAAGGGGTTCTGATACAGGGGTTCCTCTGGCCAGCAAATCCTACTGATTATCTGGAGATGGGGCGCCATATCTCAAGTTCCAAAGAGAATCACAAAGCTCAACAACCAGCCAAACTTGTATTTCACCGTATCATGAATTTGTATGTGCAGGGGTTTTTAATCGAATACAAACGGTTCATGTAGGGAGTTCCTGTTGTGGCTCAGCGGGTGAGGAACCCACCTAGTGCCCATGAGGATGTGGGTTCAATCCCTGGCTCGCTCAGTGGGTTAAGTATCCGGCACTGCCAAACTCTGTAGTGTAGTTCTCAGATGTGGCTCAGATCCTGTGTTACTGTGAAAATCCAACTGAACATCTCAGGAAATTCATCTTCGTTTTCTCCAGCACTTTGACACAAATACCACTCATCACTTACTTTCCATTCAAAAGTCCCAGTGCCATCCCAGAGGTTGGCACTGCCTTCCAAAGCTCCTCACTGTCACAATGGAGCAGAGAGTGAGGGCCCACCACGTGATGAACACTTCCTCAAAGTTGGGAATCCTATTAGACCCTCTATATTACCTTTAATCCTCAAAACCCATAAAGTAGGTGTGAGTATCGTTATTTGATGTTGGGGAAATTGAGGCTCAGTGTAAGTAACTTATCCAACATCACACAGTTTACAAATGTCAGAGCACATAGGGTCCCAAGATCCATGTCCTTTTTACAACCTGCACAAATAAGACCTGCATGTCGACTTAGGTCCTGAAGAAAAAGCAAAGGCAACTCTGCTCTGGAAATGTTTACCATCCCCCTTCCGAAATGGCTCCTCTACCCTGGTGGAAAAAACACCAGCATCCTGAAAAAAGGCAACATGTCTATTGCAAAATCACACATTGGTGTTGCAACACTGAAGAGTAATTCTTCTTTGCAGGACCTACTTATAACCCAACTGCCTTCTACAGGTGTCTGTCTAATAAGACGATACTTTGTTTTGCTAAGTGGTTCAGTCTAGGGGAGCCAAAGTGTTCTGCATAATGGAAGGAGAATTTACAGCAATGGAAGTTGAGGGGGTACAGAGAGGACAGGAGAAACACTTAAGTTTCAAGATGGAATATGGTGCCACCACTCCCGGAACTGATAATCAACTTAAAATTGGCAAATTATGGTGCAGGTGATTTTCCTATAGAAACAAATGAAAAGGGACATTCAGCTGTTGTTTTTTTTTTGGTCATGCCCATGGCATGTGGAAATTCCCAGGCCAGGGATCAAACCACACGTAGCAGTAATCACAGCCACAGCAGTGACAATGCTGGATCCTTAAACCCACTGTGCCACAAGGGAACTCCTCAGCTGTCATCTTGAATTGGAACAATAGAGCCCCAGGGCAAAGGAGGTCTTGATAAAAACATGGACACAGAATTCATGGGAGTTCCTTTATCTGGTTTCAGAAAATTGAGAGAGAAGTTTTTCAATACAGTTTCTCCAGGGCTGTAGCTGACATCTGGAAGATACATTTATTTAAGACTGCACATAGACAGGAGGATGAGTTACTAAACTGAAAGTCCTCATGGAATTTTCCACAGGAAAGCAGAAAGAGCCTCTTTTATCCAACTTTCACTCTTGCAATTAAAGGAAAACAGCAAAAGTCTTAAGCCAAATATTAGCAACCAAACCCAGACACATTAGGGGGAAATTTTTTCAGTAAGGCAATGTCTGAAATGTCATGGGATTAGTGTCAGGAGTATACAGGTGGGTTTTCCAAGTCAATAAGAAAAATACATGAAATGCAATAGAAATATAGAACATTTATGGAGTTCCCATTGTGGCTCAGCAGAAACAAACCTGACTAGCATCTATGAGGATGTAAGTTTAATCCCTGGCCCCACTCAGTGGGTTGAGAACCCAGCATTGCCACAAGCTGTGGTGTAGGCCACAGACACGGCTCAGATATGGCATTGCTGTGGCTGTGGTATACACCAACAGCTGTAGCTCTCATTTGACCCCTAGCCTGAAACTTCCATATGCTGCATCTGCAGCCCTCTTTCTATTTCTTTTAAATAGAAAAAGAAAGGAAATATAGAATAGTCACAAAATAAAGAAACAAGAAGCCCAATTGGTCTACAAGTATGTAAAGAGAGCCCCCCTGGAGTTCCCTGGTGGCAAAGAGAGTTAAGGATCTGTTGTCACTGCTGTGACTTGGGTCACTGCCATGGTGCAAGTTCTGTCCCTGGCCCGGGAACTTCCACATGCCATGGTCGAGGCCAAAAAAAAGAGAGATCACCTGTAATCATAAATAGGAAAATTGACACCAGTTTACACCCACAAATTAGGCAAACAAAAAATGCCACATGTTAATAAGAGTCTTAGAAGATGAGGACCTCATCTACGCTGAGAGTAGAAAGTGGCTCATTCCATTTTTCTTATAGCCAAAACTCTACATAACTAGGATACATTCCTGGGAACACCCCCAGGTTCTCACACAGACCTATAGGCATGGTCATCTTAACATTCCAGATTTTGCAGCACCAGGGAGTTGAGTTCAGGCTAGTGAGAAGGATCCTGGGCAGAGGGCGTCTGACCATGGAAATCACTGCAGCATCACCAACACTGAACTAGACCTGCTTACAGAAACACAAAGAAGCAAGACAACCGCCTGTTACTAATGTCAACCACAAACGCATGCAGAGGAACGTTATCTATTTTATGTGGAATCATACATAACCAAGGACATATACCAAGCACACTAGACTGGATGCCTACGTGGATGAGATGAAGAGAGAACACAAAGTGAGCAAGAGAAGGGTCATGACAGGTTGGTGATTTTAATGAAATAATAAGTATCATCTCAAGTCCTGCACCTGAGGTCCCCCCTAAATCTGCCAGGTTTTCATTATCTTTTCACTCTCTCTCCCCTGTGTGACCCCATTAGAGTATTTCCTATGTGATCATGGGAGTTAAGTGAAGGACTCCAGTGAGGCACACCACCCACGCCTTCAGAACCAGGGAGAGGAGAGCAGAGAAAGCCGGGAGATGACCAAGGGAAGAAAAGAGAAAATGCAGTAAAGGTCCTGGGTGATGAACGGTCTTCAGCTGCCAAGCCTATTTTGATGAAGAGCATCTAATGTAAAACTCCCAAATGTAAGAAAGGAGAGACAAGCCCCTGGTTGAATAGGCCCATCCATTCAGCCATCCCAAATCTCCAAAGCACATCTGTCTCTTAGGAGTGTCCCTAAATCTCCACCAAAGCCCTAGAAACCTCCGATATAGAAACCCCTGCTTTTATTTTATTTATTTATTTATTTATTTATTTATTTATTTATTTATTTATTGTCTTTTTATGGCTGTACCTGTGGCATATGCAAGTCCCCAAGCTAGGGGTCAAATCAGAGCTACAGCTGCCAGCCCACATCACAGCCACAGCAACATGGGTTCTGAGCTGCATCTGTAGCTATACCACATCTGCATCTGTACCACAGCTCGCAGCAATGCTGGATCCTTAACGCACTGAGCAAGGCCAGGGATGGAACACACGTTCTCATGGATACTAGTCAGGTTCGGTAACACTGAGCCACAATGGGAACTCCAACACTTGCATTTATAAGCCAAGACTGGAGTGATGAATGGGAGGGTCAACTTTATTTAAAGGGACAAGGTAGAGCCACTGCTTAACATGAGTCAACAGACTATGGAGAGACAAGCCTGAACCTAAGGGTAAGTTGCCTGGGACAGGAATGGGGAACTTGAGAGATGCTCTATCTTTTAAAACCAAATTAACACACCTCTTTAATTTTGATGAGTCTGGAATCAAATATTCTGTTTGTGCCACAAAAGTAGGTTAAGCAAAATTTTTTTTTAATTTTTTGGGGGGGTTTTTTCTGCTATTTCTTGGGCCGCTCCCACGGCATATGGAGATTCCCAGGCTAGGGGTCTAATCGGAGCTGTAGCCACCAGCCTATGCCAGAGCCACAGCAACGTGGGATCTGAGCCGCATCTGCAACCTACACCACAGCTCACGGCAACGCCGGATCGTCAACCCACTGAGCAAGGCCAGGGACCGAACCCGCAACCTCATGGTTCCTAGTCGGATTCGTTAACCACTGCGCCACGACGGGAACTCCAAGGTTAAGCAAATTTAAACTACCCCTGTCTCTTTTGAGTTCTTCTAATTTGGAGGGCTTATGAACCAGGAACCAATGCGTTTCCAACAGGAAACGATCCAAGGAACTGGGGACCTTTAGGCCTCAGAAGACTTGAGATGGCATTGCAGCTCGCATCCAAAATGACCGCCAGGTGGGACAGGAAAGCAACTTGTTCTGTGTTGTTTCCAAAGAGCACAGCCAGAATGTATGAACAGAAATCACTCAGAAGTTAGTATCAGGGGAATTCGCACTGTGCCTCAGTGGGTTAAGAACTCAACTAGTATCCATGAGGATGCAGGTTCAATCCCTGGCCTTGCTCACTGGGTTAAAGGATCTGGTGTTGCCACAAGCTTCAGTGTAGGTCACAGATGCAGCTCGCATCTGGCGTTGCCGTGGCTGTGGTATAGGCCGGCAGCTGCAGCTCCGATTCCACCCCTCGCCCGGGAACCTCCATATGCCACAGGTGTGGCCCTAAAAAGAAAAGAAAAGAAAAAAAAGTTAGAATCAGCCAAAAGAAGAAGGAATTATGTCACTGTTGAACTGTCTAACTGGAAATAAAAGTTCCCTGATGGTCTGGTGGTTAAAGATCTAGTATTGTCACTGCTGTGGCTCAGGTTCAATCCCTGGCCCAAGAACTTCCACATGCCTTGAGCATGGCCAAAAATAAATAAATAAAGTGGAAATAGAGAGGAGCCCATCACTCAAGGCATCTAAGCAAGAACTATACTCTCACCTGACAATGAGGTAACATGAGGACTGGGAGGGTCAAAGCAAGGGAGCTCTCAGACCACTGCTCCAGCCTCAGGCTGCATCACAACCATGTCCAAGGGGGACCTGCTCCTTGCACTTGCTCAAGTTTTAAGCTGTCCCTGCTGCTTTATTTTAGGTTCTCCACCAGGAAACACATGAGATGAAACTCACTTAAATGTGGTTTCTGATGCCACTTGCTTCAAATGTATAATCATCCCCTGTAAAAGCAGATGAGCCAGTAAAATAAAGTCTACCATCTGTCTCTCCGTGTTTTTTTTTTTTTTTCAACAATCATCCTACAAGTTCCTGAGAAAAACCTTCTCTGTGGAGCCAAATCAGACAGGCTGATTTGAAACCATTACCAGAGAGAATAATGTGCCAGAATCAAAGAGCAACTCTAAAGTGAGAAAAAATAGAGCAAATAAATGCTAGGTCGCTGACACATAATGTTCCCAGTGGTTCATCAGAATTATGTTGAACACCCCAGTTATTATTAAGAATCTCCATCCTAAGATGAATCTTGATTTAATTGCATCTGGTTGATACTCCGCACATTGGTTGTTCGCCCAGGCACAAATTTATTTTGACCAAAATTAGTCTTAATCAGCTTGGCTTGAGTAATGATGTAGACCAAAATCATAGCCAACAGACAGTTTGAGAAGCTTCTCTAGCAATTCATAGATTAGAAAAGAAGAGAACTTTTAAAAAATATTTTGCAAGGAGTTGATCCCTCTCCAGCGTCTCAGAACAGGGTTATGCAGTCTAATCAGTGTTAGCAAAAGCCATGGCTGTCCCATGAGGAAAGTATCTGGGAACAAAAAGAACACAATCATAAAATAGGGCAGGAGGTTTGTACTATTTTCAAGTTCTGCTGTTGGCACTCAGTTTCTTCTGCGTGGTGCCTTGTGAGACTTCAGAGCTAAGAAGATAGCTTATTTTGCATGTCGATCAAAAGTGGGCATGATTAGATTCTGACCACTCCAAAGTACTGTGAATTATAAGCAAGACTGAAAATGTGCTTGGAGGTCCCTGGTGGCTCAGCGGGTTAAGGATACGGCATTGTCACTGCTGGGGCTGCAATTCGATCCCTGCCCTGGGAACTTCCACATGCCACGGGTATGGCCAAAAAGAGGAAAATGTGCTAGTGCAAAATTTTCCTTCAAAATAGTGATTACAAGTCACATATTTATAAGGATGGGTAACATCCAGCTTGTCACAAAAACATTTCAATTGCAATCAGCCTCATTATTCCCAGGAATCCCTTCATTTCACATCCAAGTGCCAGCTTCTTTCTCTCCAGAAATAAGACGACACTCTCTCCCAGAAAACATGCACAAATATATCTCACGCAGACTGGGAAACTGGAGCGAGAGGAGGGAGCAAGCAGCACCACAATTCTAAAAGTATGGTGTCTGTGGCACATAATATAAAACTACTGACCCCAGACATCCAAAGAAAGCACATCTTGAACTTGAACACGAATATCCCTGGAGTTGCTAAGGACATAGTCTCTGAAATAGACAAAGTTTTTATTTGAAAAATTTTTAATTACTGGTTTCGTTCCAAAAGTAATTTCAAAACTTACCGTAAAGCATAGGAGTGATCATCTAGATCAACTCAAAACCAAATGCTAAGTTTCAATCATTCCTTTGCAGTCCTATTTATAATACTTTTGATATCAGGTAATAATTCTTTAATTGTTGCAAGATAGTTAGGGCCAAAAAACAAGCAGATCTACTATGTAAATGGATGCAGTCACAACAAAACCCAGAGCATCACAGCTCACTGGCCCCTGAAGGGTCTGGCAGAAGTTAAGGAGAAAAAAGCAGTGGGCAACTTGAGTTACCACAATTGAGGATATAGTCCACAGCTTCCCAGATGTGGGCCATCTAAGAATGAGAGGCATTTGGCACATATACAGGTAAATGTTTTAAAAGAAGATGTATCACCTATTGGTGGGAATATAAACTGGTACAACCACTATGGAGAACAGTAGGGAGGGCCCTTAAAAAACTAAATATAGAACTACCATAAGATCCAACAATCCCACTCCTGGACATATATCTGGAGAAAACCATAAATCAAAAATACACAGGCACTCCAAGATTCACTGAAGCACCATGTACAACAGCCAACACATGGAAGCAACCTAAATGTCCATCAACAGAGGACTGGATAAAGAAGATGTGGTAAATATGTACAATGGATATTACTTAGCCATAAAAAAGAATGAAATAATGCCATTTGCAGCAACATGGATGGACCCCAAATTATCATACTAGTAAACAAAGTGTGGAGGCTGTCTTTTTCAGACAAAGACAAATATCATGAGATCACTAATATGTGGAATCTAAGAAAAAATGATACAAAAGAACTACCAAAGCAGAAACAGACCCAAAGATTCTGAAACCAAATTTATGGTTACTAAAGGGGAAATGTGGGGCAGGAGGGAAAAATTAAGGGTTTGGGATTAACATATAGCCACTACTATATATAAAATAGATAGCTAACAAGGACCTACTCTATAGCACAGGGAAGTCTACTCCATGCTGTGTAATAACCTATATGAGAAAAAAATCTGAAAAGGAATGGCTATCTATATATGTGTAACTGATTTACATTGCTGGACACCTGAAACTAACAAATTTCTAAGTCAATGATATGCCGATAAAATTTATTTTTAAAAAAGTACTTAGCAAAGTCAAAAAAAAGATATGTAACAGTCTTAATATTTTTCCTTTAATTATTAAAAGCAACATGGTTGCTTAGCCAGTGAAGGTGAGAGAAGATACTTGCAACTTTTCCCCAAGGTGATCTACCTTGATGATGAATAGCTTGTGCTATAAGTAAGGTACTTCTCAAACAAGGCACATCTTCTGCCTGAGACTAAGAAACATTTCCTTAATTACTGAGGGGGGAAGGAAAATGAAATATGTTCAGATTCTGGTAGAAATACCACCCCTGTCCCATCTAGGAGCCCAAAGTAGAAACAGAAACTTCATCAAGTTTGGGGCCATCAAAGCAGAGAGGACTTGGCCTCCCATTCTTGAACTAAGGCTATGAAGTGTGAAAGACCCCATCAGAGAAATGGACATGTAACAAAGAAGTGGCAGGAAAATTTTGTGAGGTTGAGAGAGGCCCTAAGGTAGTTTAGATAATGCCCCCTAATTTCCACATAGACCAATTTGATAGAGAAGCAGTAGAATAATCACAGGCACAGTGACCTAAGAACAGCATAGAAACCAGCTGGGCAAGAGAGAATTTGACTGGAAATAGCCTGCAGTCAGGAATGAGGGCCCATGCTGGGCCTGCATGGACCAACCAAGGAGCACTAGAGGTGTCAGCTGACCCACTGTGGGCGGAGGACAACATAGACCAGCTACATACACACAAACCCTGCCCAGGACTTTATGCCATAATGGAGTTATTCTCTGATACTAACAGGCACTGGAATTACCTAGAGAGTAATTGCAAACATGTAGATTTATGGGCCCCGCCCCCAGAGTTCCTGATTCAGCAGATCTGGGAGGGGGGCTGAGAATCTGCCTTTCTAACAAGTCAAGTTCTCAGGTAATGCTGATACAGTCTGGGGGTCACACTTGGAAAATCGCTGCTAGGATGCATCCTAGCCCCCTAATTAATGTGCAACTGCAACCCAGATATAAGTGGGAGCTCCCAGCAGAACAGAGCTCATACAAGGAGTTAATTTCTGGGAAAATATTGACATTTCTCATGCATTTGCACAGGGGAACTAAGTTTTGTATCCATCAGGGAGATATAGGCAAAGAGTTTCCTAAGTGTCTATTTGGTTATTTTCTCCTCTGGAAAGCATCATTGCCTATTCTGTCACAGCACTGAAGACAATTCTTAAAATATATCCAGGAGTTCCCGTCGTGGCGCAGTGGTTAACGAATCCGACTAGGAACCATGAGGTTGCGGGTTCGGTCCCTGGCCTTGCTCAGTGGGTTGACGATCCGGCGTTGCCGTGAGCTGTGGTGTAGGTTGCAGATGCGGCTCAGATCCCACGTTGCTGTGGCTCTGGCATAGGCTGGTGGCTACAGCTCCGATTAGACCCCTAGCCTGGGAATCTCCATATGCCGCGGGAGCGGCCCAAGAAATAGCAGAAAAAAAAACCCCAAAAAATTTTTAAAAAAAATTTGCTTAACCTACTTTTGTGGCACAAACAGAATATTTGATTCCAGACTCATCAAAATTAAAGAGGTGTGTTAATTTGGTTTTAAAAGATAGAGCATCTCTCAAGTTCCCCATTCCTGTCCCAGGCAACTTACCCTTAGGTTCAGGCTTGTCTCTCCATAGTCTGTTGACTCATGTTAAGCAGTGGCTCTACCTTGTCCCTTTAAATAAAGTTGACCCTCCCATTCATCACTCCAGTCTTGGCTTATAAAAAAAAGACAAAAAATATATATATATCCAGTAACCTATTAGTGATTTATGTCTTCAACTTTCAATGAAATCAAGGTCATTAGTGTTGAAACCCACCACCTAGTGTAAAGTATTCTAAATAAATGATAGACAGGATAGCAATGATTCTTTTAAAATACATCCCATCAAGTAACTTCCCTGCTCAAAATCCCCCAGTGACTTGTCCCATGTCACTCAGGGACAAGCCATCCCACTGTGGCCTGCAAAGCTCTCTGTGGCTTGGGGCCCAAGCCCTCCTCTGTCCACCCTGCACCCTGGTTCAATCACTCTGGGCTACAAGCCCTAGCTTCTGTTTCTGGAAAAGCTGGAGGCCACACACCTCTGCCCCTGCCTTCCTCTTCATTGATACATTGCCTTAACCTCCCTTCATTCTCTTTCTGTTTGTTCTAGTTTATTTTTCTACATTTATACCATTTTTTGGTTTTTTAAATTGTAATAATAATATAAAAACCAGGAAGGAAGGAAAAGTGCTTTGTTTACTGCTAGATGCCCACGAAGTGCCTGGCATGTAACACCTTTCAGTAAGTAACTGTTGAATGAGTGAACTGCAAGGCCCAGCAGACCAAAGACACCCACAACCCTTCTTACACAAACACCAAAAGAGGCGCAATGGAACATGTCCAGGCCTGGACACAACCCCCAGTTGCCTCTGCATGCCCACTTTCCCCTTTCCCCCTCATCCCTGCACCCCCACCCATCATCACTACGTGGTTGCTGTTTGCAGGAGCGAAGGAGGCCACAACACCGGAGTGAAGCAAAGGGAAAGTCAGGGGCCTGGAGAAAAGTCCTCCCTCATATCAGGTGGCCCTGCCTTGGGTGAAGATACAAAGAATGGCCTGTGATCCCATGGCCAAGGTACAGTCAATATTTAGGGGACCTCCCTCCAGACCTTCACATGTGCAGAGATTCACAAGCTATTAATTGCTTTTCAACTTGTATTGTAGACTTGACCCAGGACAAAGAACTCTAGGGGTTAATCCAAAAGGCATAGAAAATACTAAGATAAAGGAACGGGGTGGTGTAAGAGAGGCTTACAGTTAATATTTTCCCTAGGCTTTCTGGAGATTGAGAATTTCTCTGCTCCAAGGTCTCCAACCATAATTGTTTTTTGATAAGTGTTGTGTTTAGATAAGTAATGTCAAAAGGGTCAAACATTTTTTTTTCATTCTCAACTTTTATCAGAATAGAGAAGAGCCACAATTTAGCACTCAATTATCACCGTCTTCCTGGAGACTTTTGAGAACTTAATGAGTTTGTCCTTTTATATGAGTAGAGAGTTCAAATTGAAAGAATCTTTCCAAGGAATCACATTAAAATTTATGCCAAGTGTCTTTTAACTTTTGGATCTTAAAAAAGAATTTTTTTTTTTTTCTGAATCCAAATGTATCTTCTTGCCTAATGCAATGATAAATTTCCACAGAAGCTGCCCTGGTTATAGTTCAATGAAATCAACCATCCGGAGAGGGCACAAGTAAGAGACTAAAGTGCCTTTCAATTAAAGTGATTAGGGGTTCAGGAAAAGCAACCTTTATGCATGTCAAAGTTCTATAGACTCTCAAATTTTTTAGGTTTTTTTCTTTTTTCTTTTCTTTTTTTTTTTTTTTTTTTTTTTAGGGCTGCAGTTGCAGCATATGGAAGTTCCCAGGCTAGGGATCAAATCAGAGCTACAGCTGCCAGCCACAGCCACAGCCACAACAATGCGAGATTCAAGATGCATCTGCAACCTATACCACACCTCACAGCCACGCCGGATCCTTAACCCACTGAGTGGGGCCAGGGATCAAACCTCATGGATACTAGTTGGGTTATTACCGCTGAGCACAACAGAAACTCCAGACTCTCAAATTTCGACTTCGGAAATTTAGAACACCATACTGAGTGGCATTGAAGGCTTTCCACTTACCAGAATATTCTTTCCTAAATTTTTCTCCTCCTTTCTCTTCAAACTCTGCATCGATTCCTACATATGTAGGATACATAGAAAGTTTGTACTAAAATTTATAAATGAATAGGTGAAAAAATATCTTTAACACGTCCATCAGAAATCCCATTACCTGTTGGTAACTTCTTTTTAATATTAACTTTGCATTTTTGCTATCTTACTGATTCATGTAAAAGCCGTGTAGTTTAATTATTTTTCCAACAGTGGACAGCAGCACAGGGTGGGAAGACCATGGGTTTCTGAATATAGATGTGAATGCCTTATTGGTGAGATGGGACTAGTAGTATGTATTTTGTGTTGAGAGAGACGATTCTCCCAGAGTCTCCTGCACTCACACACTGGCAGGCAGGATGTGCCAAGGATGAAACGCCCTGCCCGCGTTCCCCAGGCCGCTTCTCAGGGTGGTGCCTGTGGCAGTGGCCAACCTTTAGGGATGAGTCAGGTCACCCTCTGGAACAAAGAGCTGGACACCTCACTACCTGCTGTAAAGGGGGTGGATTCCCAGTGCTCGGGGTTTCCCAGCTATGACATAAACCCACCAGGCCTACGCATCCAGTATTCATCCACACCTACATCTACCACCCCTGCTGGATGAGGGGTTGTGGGGAGGGAATGGACACAAAATGCCGTTTGAAACCCACATACACTGTTGTTGGGAATGTAAATTGGAGTGGCCGCTGCAGAAAACAGTATGGTGGTTCCTCAAAAAACTAAAAATGGAGCTATCGTATGACCCAACAATTCTACTCCTTGGTAGATAATGTGAAGAAAACAAAAAATACTACTTCAAAAACATGCATGCACCCTAATGTTCATAGCAGCATTTTTTTTCTTTGGTCTTTTTATGGCTGCACCCGCAGCATATGTATGTTCCCAGGCTAGGAGTTGAATTGGAGCAGCTCCTGCTGGCCCTATGCCACAGCCACAACAACACCAGATCCGAGCCGCGTCTGTGACCTACACGACGGCTCACGGCAACACCAGATCCTTAACCCACTGAGTGAGGCCAGGGATCCAACTCGCATCCTCATGGACAGTAGTTGGATTCATTACCACTGAGCCATGACAGGAGCTCCAGATAGCAGCATTATTTGCAAGAGCCAAGATTTGGAAACAACTGCAGTATTCATCAAGAGATAAATGGATAAAGAAGATGGGAGATATATATATGATATATGAATATATATGAATATATACACATTCAGCCCTAAAAACAACCAAGAACCCTTGACTGAGAATTGAAAGTGTTCCCAGAAAAATCATCTTCTCTTTTCATTTATTCATTTCTTCCACACATTTTCTCAGAGCAACTACCCAGTCTTCACCATGAAAAAGCCCTCTTTCAATTTATTGAAGGAGTCCAAAGGGCTTAGAAATGGGGAGCAGCACAAAATGGGAAGCAAACCAGGTCAAGAGCTGAGCACAGCAACAGGAGCCCGGTGGCAAAGAGGACGGTTCCAAGGTGGACCAACCAGGAGCCAGTACAACCTCCCTCCTCAGTTTCCAAATTTAACAGACTCAGGTGAAGAGACCAAGAAAGAAAACCAGAATATTCCTGGACTGCAGGAACCTGACCAATCACTGCCAGCCACAGACCTGCTGCACCCTCCCCCTCACCCTGTCTGGGTGTGGTGGGTGCGCTCCTAATTAAGGCTTCCATCCTTCCCCTCCCATCCCCCATCCCCTCCCCTTCTCTTCCCCCTCCTCACCCCTTTCCTCTCTCATTCTAGAGTGTGCTGAGGGTTCCTGCTAATAAGTTTGAGAATGTGGGGGTCCTGTCATGTCAGAGTGACAACCAGAAGAGGCATCACGGAGAAGTTTCACATCAATTAGGGCCTGTGCTGAGTATCCCTAAAGAACAAAGTGGGCAGTTCTGAAGACTCTTTCCCAGGGAAAACAATGGCTTGTGCCCTTCTTGCCTCAAGACTTCCTGATTAGGGGAGTTCCCTGGTGGTCTAGTGGTGAGGATTGGGCACTTTCGCTGCTGCAGCCCGGATTGACCCAGGTACCATCCCTGGTCTGGGAACTGAGATCCCACATCAAGCTGCTGCACGCTGCAGCACCCACCCCCACCTCCCTAAAAAGAATGCCTGATTAAGCAACTGAATCTAGGTTCCCCCACCCCACCCCCGGGAAACTGAGTGGACTTGTTTTGCTTCCTTCAGCTGGAGTCAGGCTTTAGAAAGCGTGTGCCAAAGAGAGGCGAAAGTACAGACCCAATAAAAATTTTTCCAACAGGCTTATTTACTAAATTAAACATACATACTACCCCCGGAAGAAGTACCAGCATAGAAAATTACTTTAAGTCACAGAACCTGAAAGAGAAATTTAGCATCTCCCAGTTTTCTGTGCAATGCATGCGCAGGATCAGCCAGCATGGAAATGCATACCAACCCCTACAGGGCTGGCCATGGGGCTACCTGTTCTTGTCATGGATTCAGACAGGATATTGCAAGAAAAATCCCCTGGAGAGTGTGTCCCATTCAAACTTCATCCGTGTGTAGCTCAGAAGCCACCCAGTTATCCTGTCACTCAACATAAGCATTCACATGCACGGGAACTAAGAGAGACCATCCTACTTTGAAAGTCGAAGATTCCCAAACAAAAAAAATTTTTTTAATTAAAAAAAAAATTTCCCGGAGTTCCTGTTGTGGCTCGGTAGTAACAAACCCAGCCAATATCCATCAGGATGAGGGGGGTTCAGTCCCTGGCCTCCCTCAGTGGGTTAAGGATCTGGTGTTGCTGTGGCTGTGGCATAGGCCAGAAGCTGTAGCTCTGATTTAACCCCTAGCCTGGGAACTTCCATATGCCACACCTGTGGCCCTAAAAGGAAAAAAAAAAAAAAAACCCAACCATATAGGAAGGGTACATTTGGGGAGCCGCAGGAATATCATTCAATGTGTGGGATGAGGCCAAATTATACAGTTGTTATTTTAAAGGGCTTTGAAATGCTACACAGGATGAACTGCCAGCATCCTGCAGAATTATAAATAGAGCTTCATGTTTCTGAGAAAATATCATATCTTCACTTCAAAGAGTGTTTGGTTCTTTGTATTATCAGTGGCTATCAGTACAGCATGATATTTAAGGGTATGGACCCTGCAGCCAGACTACCTACATTTGATTCCTGACTGCTGCTTACCAGACGTGGGGCCCTGAGCAAAGGCCTCAATTTTCTCATCTCGCAAATACTGTATCTGGCATATTGTAGGTGTTCAATAAACTGGCTGTTACCACGATTGTTTCTAAGAATTTGAAATTCTCAGCATATTCACTAAGATCGAAGTAATACTAAAGACAATTCATTGGAACTTGGTAAACACTATAAATGCACGGTAAATTCTTCACTTAAAGCTCTACTGATATTCAGTGCCTGCACAATCAAGTAAGTCCTCACCCTTTCAGCTGAGACAATGCATTTTGATGATATTGGATCATGGCATCAGAAGAGATGAAATTTGCAGAGAGACTTCAAAATTCCTATTGCTAATAAAATGGGATAAGTGAATAAAAAACGAAAATATAAAAGCTGTTTAGACTTCCACATCAACTCTACTTTATCCTCCAAAAAGGAGTCTTTCAGGGTTAATCAGTAAAAATTAAATTTATTAAGGGAGATAGTTCAAGAAGTTAAGCTAATTAACAAGTGTTAGAGCCATATGATTAGACGGTTACCTTAACACTGACTATATTGTCCAGATAATAAGGCAGAAACTTTCTTTTTATTTATTCCATTGGCCCAGCGAATTTATAGTGATTCCCTGTAGCCTTCTTGCACATAGATTTTATTGACCTAAGAGATCTATATTCCAATTTTCTATATAAAAATCAAACAAGCAGGGATTTCAAAAGTAACATAAAAATTGATACCCATCTAATAGGAGTTGCAGATAGGAGGAAGACTGAATTAGAAAGAAGAGTAACACAAAGAAATAAGTAGAATAAATTTTTCAAGAATATATGGGTTTTCACTATAATAACAGTATGACTCTGTCAATAGAAATCACAGATATTTTCATATCTTGGGATATTATGTATGCTCATCGTAACTCATCATAACTTTGAGATTATGGTAATTATTAGACTTGGTGCTAGATCTTGTTATGTATGTAAATAAAGAATCAACATAATGGAAGATAACATGAGAAAAAATTGAATATATATATGTGTGTGTGTGTGTGTATGTATTACTGGGTCACTCTGCTCTAGAGCAGAAACTGACACAACACTGTAAATCAACTACACTTTAATTTAAAAAATGTTTTCAAATACCACACACATTAGGCTGTCAAAATTGTTTTAAAAGAATATATGGGTTTTCAAATTGAAAAAGCACACAAAATGTTAAAAAGGACAATTTTTTTTAATGTTTTCATTGGACCAAGAACATTGTGGTGATAGTTCAGAAAACCAAAGATAAAAGGAAAATCCTAAAACTGCCAAAGAAAATAAATAAATAAGACAAATAAATCTATATCAATTGGATGGTAACGCATTTCTCACTGTCATACTAAGGGCAGAAAAACAATGGAACAGCATCTCGAAATTATTTTCAACTCATAATTATCACCTAACCCTTTAAGAATGGGGAGAAAATAAATATTTTCTAATATTCAAGAATTCGTAAGTTTGTAACCAGTGAATTTTCTCTGAAAGAAATGCCTAGACAACATGGCTAGAGGAAAACAAAAGTAAGAAAAAAATTAACCTAAAACATGATGCAGGACAATAGCAGTCTAGAATTAGGTCACAATATGAGACTGTGAGAAAAGGAAAGAAGGAAAAGAAGAAAAGGCACACTAAGTTTCTCTTGCTTTTGAGAGAAGGAAGCAGATATTGAACAGGAAAAATGTAGAGTTTAATACATGTATATGTATGACTGAATCACTTTGTTGTACAGTAGAAATTATCATGACCTTGTAAATCAACCACATGTCAATAAAACTTAAAGAAAATCAATAAAACGTGATTACAACAGTGATATGTACAAAGGAAACAGCCAATAAATATGAGCTATTTATCAAAATAATAATACATGTCCATTGATGGTTTTTAATGCTATTTTTAAAAAGTAGAAAGGAAGATGTTATATAACTGTAATAAACCCTCTTAAGCAATACACTAAAAGAAGCTTCAAAAGGAAGTTCCCACTGTGGCTCAGTAGTAACAAACCCAACTAGCATCCATGAGGACACGGGTTTGATCCCCAGCCTCGATCAGTGGGTTAAGTATCTGGTGTTGCCATGAACTGTGATGTAGGTCGAAGACTAGGCGTGGATCCAGTGTTGCTGTGGCTGTGGTGTAGACCAGCAGCTGCAGCTCTGATTCGACCCCTAGCCTGGGAACTTCTATATGCTGCAGATGCGGTCCTAAAAAGAAAAATAAAAAATAAAAGAGGAAGAAGAAGCAGCTTAAAAAACAGACTGACAAATTTGTCTGTACGAAAATGTAAACCTCAAGTAAGCCAAAGAAACTATGAACAGTGTTAAAATAGCAAGGAACAGACAAGCTTTGTAAATATTTGCAAATCATATGTCCAACAAAAGATTTGTGTCCAGAATACATAAAGAACTCTCAGAAATCAAAAGAAACCAAACAAACCAAGTTTTTAGTGAGCAAATTATTTAATAGACACTTGACCAAAGAGGATAAGCAGAAGGCAAATAGACACATATACAGTCATTCTATATCATTAGATATTCAGAAAATGCAAAATTAAAATCACAAGATACCATGACATACATATTAGAGTAGATAAAACAAAAACACAATGCCAAATGCTGAGCAGATGCAGAGTAAATGGAACATTCATACACTGATGGTGGAAAGGAAAACTGTAAAGCCACTTTGGAAAACAGTTTGATGGTTCCTTACAATGTTAAACAGACATTTACCATATGACTCAGCAATCTCATGCCTAAGTATTTGCCCAGAAGAAATGAAAACTTAGCTCACCCTAAAACCTGTACATCAATGTTTATAGCAGCTCTACTCCTAATAGCCAAAAACTGGACACAACACAAATGTCCAACAATAATGGAATGGATGAGTTAATGGCGATATACAGAGGAAGACCAGGCTATAATGAGCAAGAATGATCTGCAATTATACACAGTGACATGGAAGAATCTGTCAACACCCACATTGAGCAAAAGAAGCCAGACACGCTAAGGTACATCTTGTACTTATGTAAAGTACAAAAGGAACAGCACTTGAAGAGGGTGCTGACTGGGAGAGTGCACAAGCCAGACACTGGGTAATAGTTTGTTTCTTTCTTTTCCTTTTCTTTTTATTCTTTTTACGGCTGCACCTGTGGCATATGGAAGTTCCCAGGCCACAGTCAAATAGGAGCTGCAGCTCCAGGCCTATGCCACAGCCACAGCAATGCCAGATCCGAGCTGCATCTGCGGCTAGTGGCAATGCCGGATTTTTAACCCACTGAGCAAGGCCAGGGATCAAACCAGAATCCTCATGGACACTATGTCAAGTTCTTAACCCACTGAGCCACAAAAGGAACTCCAAGTTTGTTTCTTAATCAGGGTGATGGTTATAGGGATACAAAAATTTATCAAGTTGTATACGTATGATATATGCTCTTTCCTATAATAAATTACACTTGAAAATTTTGTAAAGAAGAAAATACAGGGAATTCCCTAGTGGTCTAGTGGTTAAGGATTTGGCATTGTCACTGCTGTGGCTCAAGTGACTGCTTTGGTGTGGGTTTGATCCCTGGCCTCGGAACTTCTTTATGCCACAGGCACAGCCAAAAGAAAATAAAAAAATAAAATACATAATGTAGTCCCCCAAATACCCATCAAACATGTAAAAGAATAGATCTCCTGCTATTTAGGGGAGCATAAACTAAAGCAATGATGACATACCATTTTCATCCATCAGCTTGGCAAAATTACAAAGGTAAAAATATAAATATGGAAATGGATACTTTCATGTACATATTGACGATTGCTGCACCAATGGGCACAGCCTTTTGAAGCATCATCTGGCACTTTATCTATTCATGTGTTTGAATGTGCATGCCATTTGACCAAGCATTCCCATTTCTACAGATATTTGTTCTTCCTGCATAAAGAGGCATGTATAAGGTTATCTATTACACCATCATTTGTAAAACCAGAAAACTGGAAACAATGCATGTTCCCATCCAAGCAAAACAAATTCTGGAACATCTCTATTATGAAATTCTGCACATCTGCCAAAAAAAAATGAGCTGTATACCAACATAAGACAGTCTTCAGTATTTTTAAAGGTATATCATGGAACAGTATAAAATGTATCATTTATTTTTAAAAGATATTTAGATATGTAGGTAGAGATATATATAGAAATGTTTTTTAAATGTATACAAAAAGAAGAGCAGAAAAATACTCTAGACTGCTATCGGGGATTTCCCCTTGAGAAGGGAGTGAGAATGGATGGAGGATAAAATTGAAAGGGATTCTTATATGTTGCATAATCTAGGCTTCTGAAGTTTCTGTACAGAAACTTTTAAAATTATAGTGTATTCATGTATCATTTGTGCAATTTTTTAAATGTCAAAAAAATATGTAGATTTTTTTACACTTTAGAAAACATATAAAGTTAGAAATAAGACTAGATGCTAACCACAGTTAAGCTAAACTTAGTGGCAGCTGATGGATACCACGAATGGGGTCATTATAATCGTGAGTATCAACAAGAATACTCCCACACAAAACATGCACAAAATCATAAATCCAACAACTGGCTGGCTACAACAGACACAACTAAAATAAGTTTTTTAACTGCCAGACAAAACTGAGGGGAAGAGCAGGTACAGAAATTGGCAAGTTGTAACAAAGGCAGTCTGTGGACTAAGGGCGTGTTTGCAAAGGCAAGGAAACAAGTCTGGTGATGTGCTTGGAATCGGAGCAAGTATCTGAGCCCCAATGGGCCTACTTCTCCCCATTATGCTGTCTGTGTGGCCGCTGTAGGCATTTGATTTGGAGGACACTCAACCCCGTGAGAATATGATAAGATCAGAGTTACAAAAGCATGATGGTAACATTCATGAAAACACTAATCAAATCATCATAAGAAGTACTTGTTAACACCAGTATCATGGTAAAAAGCACTGAGAGATGAGCTAGTCATTCAGTGAAAGGAGTAACTACAGATTAAAGAATAAAAATTGAACACTACTGAACGTTTATGGCCCAAACAACTGAACAGAACACATACAATATAAATAACTGAGGTTCAAGAAAAAGTAAGAAATAAGTTGACACTGAAACCTAATTAGTCAATGCTTAAAAACCACAAAAGGGGAGTTCCCATTGTAGCACAGTGGTTAATGAATCTGACTAGGAACTATGAGGTTGCGGGTTCGATCCCTGGCCTTGCTCAGTGGGTTAAGGATCCATCGTTGTCGTGAGCTGTGGTGTAGGTTGCAGACGTGGTTCGGATCCCACATTGCTGTGGCTCTGGGGTAGGCCAGCAGCTACAGCTCTGATTAGACCCCTAGCCTGGGAACCTCCATATGCCGCTGGTGAGGCCATAGAAAAGGCAAAAAGACAAAAAAAAAAAACAAAAAAAACACAAAAGGTATCATTTATTGAGATTTTTTAAGTGCCTGAAACTGTGCTTGGCACCTTACATACATCATCTCAGTCCTCACAGCCCCATGAGGTAGGTTCTCCCTATATAATAGATGAGGAAACTGGGACTCAAAGAGGTTAAGTATCTTTGCCAAGAAAACCTGGCTACTAAGAGGTGAAGTGGTGACTCAAAAGCTCCAGAGCCTGTGCTTTTATGGGCTACCTTATGCTGCCCCTCAAGGTGAAATAATCAGAATGTGAATACTCAATAAATAGCAAATTAATAAAAGAAACTGCATCAAACAAAGGAAGATGCAAAATACAGAAGGAAAGAATACACTATTTTGAAAGAGCATAAGGATCTCATTAAAATTCATATTATATGTGAAAGAAGGCAAAGAAGCTAGAAGAGCAAATAGTCTACAATATTAAAAACAAAATTATAAATTAAAAGTGCAAGCAAAATTCATATCAGCTTTATTCATAATAGCCCAAAACTGGAAACAACCCAATGTTCATGACCTGGTGACTGGATATACAAACTGTGGTACATCTACATAACGGATACTACTTGACAATAAAAATGAGCATTCTGTTCACATATGTAACACACAGATGACTCTAAAAAATATTACTCTGAGCAAAAGAAGCCAGACACAAATTTTTAATACTGTATGATTGAGTCTATATGACATTCTCTAAGAGGCAAAGCTGCAGGAACAGAAAACAGATCAGTGGTTGCCAGGAACCAGGGGTGGGATATGGAATTTGGCTACAAAGGAGCATTGAAAACTTCTTAAAGTGATAAAAATGTTCTATATCATGATTATGGTGGTTGTCACACCATTGTATACATTTGTCAAAGTTTATTAAACTCAGTAGTTAAAGGGGGTAAATTTTTTTGTGTATAAATCACATCTCAACAAACCAGGGTTTTTAAATGCATGCAGAATTTAAAAGCTCCACATTGGGGTTCCCATTGTGGCTCAGTGGATTAAGAACACACACAGTCTCCGTAAGAATGCAGGTTCAATCCCTGGCATTGCTCAGTGGGTTAAGGATCTGGTGTTGCTGTGTCTGTGACGTAAGCCAAGAGCTACAGCTCCAATTCAACCCCTAGCCTAGGAATTTCACAGATGCAGCCCTAAAAAGAAAAAAAAAATAATAAAAGTTCCACATCATATAAAAATTGTAAGTGCTTTAATACGTCCTACATGAAGAAAAAATTCTTTACGTAACAGAATACTTTGAAAGGATATCTCCATTTTAAAATTGTGGAGTGTTCCCAAAGCGTGCTTAGAAGAATACTTATTTTTCTAGATTAATAAGAAAGAAAAAAAACAAAAGCAAATCCCAATTCTTCACCAAAATTACTAATCTTTAATTAGAAAATTTGTTAAAAATAGAAAAATGTGGGGTAAAAAAATATTGGCAATGAATAGAAATGACTTTTAAAGTAGGGTGACAGTCTCAGCTATGTATTAATAAGTATCATTATTAATGCCCTATAGGTAGCTGCTAAGTGTGAAAGAATAAATTAGACATTGCAAGGAGTTCCTATTAAGGCACAGAGGGTTAATGATCCAACTTGTCTCTATGGAGGTGCCGGTTTGAACCCAGCCCAGCTCCAGCATTGCTGCAGCTGTGGCTTGGGTTGCTGCTCTGGCTCAGATTCAATCCCTGGCCCAGGGAACTTCCAAATGCCATGGGGGTGGCCAAAAAAGAATTTAAAAATAAATAAATAAAAAATAAATTAGACATCACAAAATAAGGAACATAAATAGGCCAAGAGACAAATCACAGCAACAGAAGCAATTACAAAAAGTTACGTCCCCAAAAACAAATGGTACTAATGTAGTCCCTGGATTATCATCTTAAATTTCAAAAAAAATAATTTACTCCTTTGTTGATACAAAAATTATTCCAAAATATAGAAAACAGCACATAACTCATTTTGTTTTTATGAAGTAAATGTGGTTTGTTGTTGTTGTTTTTAGAGCCTCACCTGCAGCATCAGAAGTTCCCAGGCTAGGGGTAGAAGTGGAGCTGTAACTGCCAACCTACACCATAGCCACAGCAACACCAGATCTGAGCTGCATCTGCAACCTATACCACAGCTCACAGCAATACCGGATCCTTAACCCACTGAGCGAGGCCAGGGATCAAACCTGCATTCCTAGTCGGGTTCATTACCACTGAGCCACAGTGGGAACTCTCAAGTAAATGTGGTTTCGATCATAAAACCTAAAGGCACCATGGGGAAAAAAGTTAAATGATTAGCTCAACCTTTTGAACTTAAATACAAAAATCCAAAATAAAACCCAGGACACAAGATGTGAGTTTAGAGGTCCAACTCTACCGTGGGGACTGGCTCCAGCCAGGGGGGGCACAGCCAGCAAGACATTACAACAAAGACATCACAGGTTTCCCCCAAACCCAGACGTTTGGTTTAAACACCAGACAGTGTACAAGGCTTAGGGGTACGAGTCCACATAGCAAAGTGGCAGGGCTTCCCTGCAGCTGGAGCTGCATCCTCTCAGGAGATTTCTCTATCTTTCTAGAGATATCTAGCAAGGCCAGGGATCGAACCTGCAACTTCATGGTTCCTAGTGGGATTCCCTAACTACTGAGCCACGACAGGAACTCCCCCCAAAAAACATTTTATTACTGTAATTGCTATTTTACTTATAATTTTTTTTCTGAAAGAACAAGCAAACAACACAGACAAGAAAGTTCACAAAGGGTAATAACAAAATAGTATATATATACTATATATTTTGGCTGCACCTGTGGCATGCAGAAATTCCTGGGCCAGGGATCGAACTTGCACCACAGCAGTGACAATCCTTAACACGCTGAGCCACTAGGGAATTTCACAAAATAGTACTCTTGATAGATATTCAATGTATTTGTATTTAATGCATTTCCTTAAAAATATAGAGATGCCATGGGAGCAGCCCTAGAAAAGGCAAAAAGACAAAAAAATAATAATTAATTAATTTAATTTAATATTTTTTGAAGAAACATTTTTGCTGTATTGTCTTTTCACCATTTAACATGGCATATTTTTAGTTTTATTTCACTTTATTTAGTACCACTATGCTAACTCTTTCCCTTCCTGCCAATTGTATTTTTTTTTTTCTTTTTACAGCTGCACCTACGGCATTTGGAAGTTCCCAGGCTGGGGTGGAATCAGAGCTGCAGCTGTCAGCCTACACCACAGCCACAGCAACATCAGATCCAAGCCTCATCTGCAATCTACACAGCACCTTGCGGCAACGCCAGATCCTTAACCTACTGAGCAAGGCCAGGATCAAACCTGCATCCCCAGGATACTAGTCAGGTTCTTAATCACCAAGCCACAGTGGTAATGCCCCACATTTATTTTTACTTTTATTGCATTGTCCAGAGCTCCTAAATAATGATATGTAAATGGGCTTTCTTGTTCTTGGTTTTAATGAGAAATGCTTTACCATTAAAAGTAAGAAGTAAAGGATATCTGTATATGTATGACTGAATCACTTTGCTGTACAGCAGAAATTATCACAAACTTGTAAATCAAACATAAATTTCTTGAAATTTATATTTAAATATATTAAATTTATACTTCAATAAAACTTTTAAAAAGTAAGACGTATATTGCTTTAAAGAATATAAATGAGGACTTCCTGTCATGGCTCAGTGGTTAACAAATCTGACTAGAAACCATGAGGTTGTAGGTTCAACTCCTGGCCTCGCTCAGTGGGTTAAGGATCTGGCATTGCCGTGAGCTGTGGTGTAGATCGAAGAGGCAGCTCGGGCCCCACGTTGCTGTGGCTGTGGTGCAGGCTGTGGCTACAGCTTCAATTAGACCCCTAGCTTGGGAACCTCCATATGCCTCAGGTGAGGCCCTAGAAAAGACAAAAAAAAAAAAAGAATAAAAATGAGAAGACAGATATTTGTTAAGAAAAATAACACAAGTATTGGAAATAAAGCATAAAGATGAATGCATGTCTTTTCAAAGCCACACCAAAGCCTTACTTAACAGCTCCTGCCCTACCCCAGGGGTGATTTTATTCTCCAGCAGAATGTACTGTTATTAGGTTTATTATTTACCACCAATACAGGCCAAGACCCTGTGAAGTTATATATTAACTTGTAGACTTAGACTTTTTTCTAGCGCAGAAGTAAATGATTTTTGTCTAGTACAAAAGATAATCCCAAAGGCCATAGTCTTATTACCCTGGATGCCTTTAACCGAGTTTGTCTGTAACCTAGCCAAGCTGCTTCAGTATGCCTTTTCCAACCGACATGCTCTGGAAACCAGCCCAGTCATCCTACTAGTTTCCTGAGTTAGAGAAATCATTGACATATACTCACTATACATTTGGATAAAAGTCATGTTTTTAACTTTTTAGAAATTGTACTGCTTAGGAGTTCCCTGGTGGCCTAGTGGTTAAGGATCCAGCATTATGGAATGGGTTCACTCACTGGCTGGGAACTTCCACATGCCACAGGCACGCCCCTATTCCAAAAATGATTTGTATTCAAGATTGGTTCTCAACTTTCCTATTTTTTCATTCTTTTATACAGACAAAGTCCTTTTGGTGGGTATAGCCCAAAAAAAAAAAAACTATACAGTTTACACATTCAATAAGTGATGACACAAATCACCACCCAGTTATAATTGTGGTAAGGGCTATGAAAGAAATGGGGTGACCGATCCTGAACTGAGGGTTTGTTTGTTTGTTTGCTTTTTAGGGCTGCACTCAAGGCATATGGAGGGTCCCAGGCCAGGGGTCGAATTGGAGCTATAGCTGCTGGCCTACACCACAGCCATAGCAATGCAGGATCCAAGCCACATCTGTGACCTACACCACAGCTCATGGCAATGCCAGATCCTTAACCCACTGAGCAAGGCCAGGGATCGAACCTGCATCATACATTAATGCTAGTCGGATTTGTTAACCACTGAGCCACGACGGGAACTCCTGAACTGAGGGGTTTTGAAGGAAATGGTGCTGAAACAGAGCTGGAGGCTGACTGCACTTGCAGGAGACACAGAAGCAGGAAGAGCCATCCACGAGATAGGGTAATTTTCTGACAACATCTAAAGATTCCCAAAGGCACAGAGGAAAGTAACCAAAAATTACTCTCTACAGTCGCTGAAACGGAGTTCTCTTGTGTTTATACACCCAAGCAATTTGCAAAATAAAAATGATAATAATGGTAATTATATCTACTGTTGACTCAGAGTGTATTATTTGGTTTCAGGTCTGGTACAAAGCACTTGAAATGCATGCTCTTCAATCCCCATGAAAATCCATCAAGGTGGTTATCATTATTACCTCCACTTTACAGATGGGAAAACTGAGGCTCAGAGAGGTGAAGTTATATACCCCAGGGTACACACAAAGCCTGCCTGACTTCAGACCTAAACTCCTTTGCTTTCCAGCCTCTTCCAAAGATATTTGTTTAAGCTTGCGCTACTTTATAATGGGAAAGGAGTACATTGTTTTCATTTCTTAACATAGGCCTTGTAGATTAAAACACCATGGCAAGAAAGGAGCAGGAGGAGGGTTATATATGTGAAGGGCAGAGGGAGCTGTGCTTCAATGTTTATTCTTGCTGGCCCTGCTCATATCCTCAAGCTTCTTGCTGCAACCATTTAAAAGCAAAAAGCAGGGTTTGCTCAGAGTGGCTTCTCAACAAAAAGAGTGTCTTGTTGAAAACCTGTTTACTCCGTGCCTCTGCTTTTAACTACTCTCCAACACAGCGTTGCTTTTCCCTCATGTGCAAGACCTGAGCACTTGTCCAAAAGCTTTTAGCCCAAATGAGTAGGCAAAAAGCCTTCTCCACCACTTACCTTGCAACTGGCTCTGATTTTCTCTTAAGTGTTTGTCTGACTATGAGTCAAGGATTGAGAGTCCATTGTGAGCAGAAAGTCCATTTGCCTTGATTGTGTGGAAGCTTCCCAGAGTTCACTGCCTGGTTTCTGTTCCCTTTCTTTCTCCATCGGCACTTCCTGCTTTAAGCTGAGATGTATATACAGATGTAATTAACCAGTCACCTTCCTTAATCTCACATTCAAGGAGAGTATGTGTGTCTTTTCCGTTTACAGAAATATTTCCCAAGTGATCCGAAGGTATATTGAATTCTAGCCTGGGTCCCTGTGGCTTGGAGTCTAATATCAGCCACAGGCCTTCATAACTTTTTTAAAACTTTGAACAGCCTAAGGAGTTCTAGTTGTGGCTTGGTGGGTTAGCACAAGTTATGGTGTAGGTCGTAGATGTGGCTTGGGTCTAGCACAGCTGTGGCTGTGGCATAGCCCTGCCGCTACAACTCCAATTCAACCCCTGGACTAGGAACTTCCATATGCTACAGGTGTGGCCCTAAAAAGAAAAAAACAAAAAAAAAACCACCTTGAGCAGCCTACACCAAAAATCATAGAACTTCAAAAGAGAACTAAAGGCCCCTTAGTCCAACTTCCACATTTTATACAGTGGAAAAGAAAGACAGTGCAGTTCCCATACTAAGACCTCATCCGAGTCTTTGTATCATGTATTTTGTCTTCCCAATTGTACACTCTTTGAAAACAAAGATCCCTGACAAACGTTTTTGATTCATCATTTGCAACACATATCTATGTATATAGTAGATATTTAGAAGGGATGGGGCATGGGTGTTTTATAAGAGCTTCTACTCAGGAATCCCTGCCCTAAACTGAATGAGAATAGAAACAACCCATAGGAATGCACAAGGTTTTAAATTAGACAGAAACCTAGAGAAATTTCATCTCAACTCAATGAGTCCCTTGGGGGAGCTTTAGGCTTTATTTTCTGTGCTTTTATTATGTATGTAGTACATGGACACACGTGTAAAAGAGTCAAGCAACACAGTGTCTTTCTAAATAAAATATCTGATCTGCTGCTTAACTGCATGTGACCTTGGACACACCCCTTTTAACTCCTCTCAGTCTCCCCATCTATAAAATTTAAAAAAAAAATTCAGTCCACATGGCTGTTGTTATAATTAAATGAAAGTTTATGTTTATACTCTCTATATTAAACTATAGCGCATACTGTGAATGATTCATAACACTTGAATAGGAATTTTCATTTTGATCCTAATAATGATCAAGGACAGTAAAATTGCCTAGTGCTCTCTCCAAGGTCACATTTCTCCTAGGAAATGGCAGATGTGAAATTCAGACCAAGCCACTCTGAATCTAGACCTTTCTCTTGCCCTGTGGTAATGCTTCCAAGGTAATATATACTACTTTGTACTAATGATGAAAAATAAATGACATTCAATCAACAAAATTTTTAAAAATATTGAGTACCTCATAGGTGCCAGGCACTGTTCTACACATTGAGGCTAAAGCCAGGAACAAAACAGACAAGAATCTCTGTTGTCATTCTTGATGGTGAAGATAATAAAAGAATAAATGGGTAAAATACACAGCATGTCAAAGGAAGGGGAGTGCTATGAAGAAAATCAGCCAGGGAAAGGAGAAGGGGTGTGCCCAGGATTAGAGGACAGGGTACACTTTAAATATGATCACATGGATTGGCCTCACTGAAAAAGAGACACTTGAGGAGATCCCACCGTGGCACAACAGGATCTGAGGCTTCTCTGCAGCGGTGGGATGCAGGTTCAATTCCTGGCCCAACACAGTGAGTTAAGGATCTGACACTGTCGCAGCTGAGAAATAGCTCACAACTGTGGCTCGGATCTGATTCCTGGCCTGGGAACTCCATATGCCATGGGGCAGCCAAAAAAGAAAAAGAAGGAAAAGAACAGAAAAGGTGATGGTTGAATGAAGATTTGGGGAGGTGAAAAGAAGCCAGATGAACATCCTGCAGGAGAGCAGTCCAGAAAAAGGGAATGAGAAGTGGAAAGACCCTCAGTGAGAGCATGCTGGATGGTCCAAAGAATAACGAGGCAGCCAGTGAGGTGGATGCAGAGGGAGCCAGGATAGAGTACTGTGGGATGAGGGCAGAGAAGTGATTCAGGAGAACACTGGTGGCCAGACTGTGAAGAGCAGGCAGGACTTCAAAAGGATGAGAGCCGCTGGAGGGTTCAGTGCAGAGTGTCATGCTTTGACATATGTTTCAAAGGCTTGCTCTGGCTGCTCTCCAAAGATTGGACTATAGGGAGGAAAAGGTAGAAGCAGGGAAATGTGTTAGAAGACTCTTGAAAGAGAGAGAGGATGGGCCAGGATAATAGCAGTGCAAAGAGTGGGAAACTGACCAGATCTATCCAGGATAGATCCTATTTTATCATGAAAACTTTCAAACACGGTAAAGTGGGGCGGTGGGGAAAAATACAGAAAACTCCCATAAATCCATCTCTCAGATTCAGGAATTTTCAAGATTTGGCCACATTTGCCTAACCAGGTTTTTTGGGGGGTTTTTTTTTGTTTATTTGTTTGTTTTTGTTTTTTGCTGATGTGTTTTAAAGTAAGTTGTGGAGTTCCCGTTGTGGTTCAGTGGTTTAAGAATCCGACTAGTATCCACGAGGATGCACGTTCGATTCCTGGCCTCACTCAGTGGGTTAAGGACCAGCATTGCCTCAAGCTGTAGTACGGGTCACAGATGCTGCACGGTACAGGCACAGGCCTGCAGCTACAGCTCTGATTAGACCCCTAGCCCAGGAACTTCCATGTGCCATAGGTGAGCCCCCCCTCAAAAAAAAACCTCTTTTGGTGCAGCCCTAAAAAACAAAACAAAACAAAACAAAACAAAAAAACCCTCTTCTATTGATACTCTATACTACATTTCTTTGAATGTAGACTTGGGAAACTTCATGGAAACTACTTTGCTTTTCCTGAGGTCAGAATGGAAGTAGGGGTAAAACTGTCACCAAAATTATTTTGGCTCTAAGGATAATACAGAAAATATTCTGGAATTTACAGAAGTGCCACTGTGGCTTCAAAATCATGTGCCATCAGCCCCATACCCCTAGAGCAAGCCCACCCTACAGGAAGCTGAGCACAAACAAGGAAGAAAAAATGTCTCTGGCATAAAAGCAAACTCCAGATGTGCACAGCAGGTTGAGAAATTGTAAGAAGTTCAAATATTTTGGAGTCAGTATCTTTAGAAAAACACTTAGATGGAAGGCCTTGACTGTGGCTTCTCCTAACAGAGTTAAGCTGAGCCAAATGGAAACCAAAGTATCTGACAATGGGTCTATGTCTGCATTTCTTCCTTTCTTCCCCAACTTCTGCTTATCCAGAAATGAGCAGCTATAAAATGAATCATAAAAGTAAAATAAAATAAAGGTTAGTTTTTCATAGTCCTCAGGATGGAACACAGAAATGTGTGGGCTAGTTTTGGCCTGAGTATAATTGAGAGATGGGTTTACTTATCCCTAAGTCTTTTATTTGTCCGCCCATCTAATTTTGCCTTATTAATAGATGTTGTCTTAGCTTGGGTTATTCCAGAGGCAGAATCCAAACCAAGAATTCAGATGCAAATTATTTACTAAGGAAATTCTCCCAGGAGAAACCTGTAAAAGAGTGGGGAAAACAAGCTACCTACAATCTCAAAAAACTGGGAAGATAAAACTTGGAGTTCACAACTGTTGAGTAAACATTCCCAAATTTAATTAGGACCTCTAAAAGATTACATCCTGAAAGTAAAATTGAATTTTAATAGGCCTTTAAAAACACAGAAATCCAACCTCAAATCAACTAATGACCAAAAGCAAAGGACCCCTATCTTAACTACCTGACAAAAACTGGAAATGGCAAAGATAACATCACTCAAGCAGCTATAATTTTTCATATATAATGTCTGACAATTAATCAAAAGTTTTTATGTATGCCAACAGAAATGCCCATACACACACAAAAAATTAACAGACCAACAGATGACTCAGATACCAGAGTTATCAGACATGGGCTCTAAAATAAAAATAAAAATAAAGTGGGAGACATCTGTTCCACTCCATCCACCCTTAAATCCTGCATTCCAAAAAAAGCACTTTCAACATTTCCTTCTAATATTTACTTCCATTTTCTCAAATGATACACTCATGCTCCTAGATCTGAATTCACACATTTTAGCTATTACCTATTGACTTCCTATGATGGTTGATAAGATTTTAGCTCTCTTTCAACTTTCTCTAGCCTTGCAAATCTCTCTTACATACCTCATCCCTTTCTCTCCTCTTATAGAATACAGTTATAACCAATATATGGTTAAATCAACATTAGGGATTTATTTTATTAGGGTTATATGAATACTGATTTCTACTGAGCCAAGTACAGTTGTTCTTTTCATGTACAGTTTATAGGCTTCCAGCAGTTAATAACTGACATCTTTTTCATTTTTACATTTTCTCTATACCTGTCATTAATTCTCCCTTAAGATCCCCAATCAATTTATAAAATCCCTATCAGATTTTATACATAGTCAGATGCATAACCAGTTAACTATTGGTTCCACTTTATTTGCTCTAGAAAATTCCTTCCTAAAGGCTTCCATATCTTCCTGCTCGAAAGTATGTTGGTTGCTTTCTAAACCTACTGCGCAGCTATCATTTCAAAACCTCATTGATTATGAAACTAGAAATTTCTTTATTTATTTGTTATATTGAACTCCACATTTCCTGGATCCATGTCTTGGTCTACTCCCTTGTTTTGGTATACCTAAGAAATTATACATTTAGAAATAAAATGCTTAAGACTCTGCATGCCTGAAAATTACCTTATTCTCCCTCTCACACTTGACGGAGAAGTTTTGGTATGCACAGAATTCTGGTTAGAATGTTATTTCCCTCAGGTTTTTGAAGACCCTCCTCCCCTGTCTTCTAGTTTCCAGTGCAGTGGTTGACATATCAAAAATCTTATTCTCAATTCTTTTATTTTTAAATGGAGTAGAGTTGATTTACGATGTTAGTTTCTGGTGCACAGCAAAAGGATTTAGTATATATATATATATATTCTTTTTCAAATTCTTTTCCATTATAGGATATTACAAGATATTAAATATAATTCCCATCCTATACAGTAGGTCCTTGCTGATTATCTATTTTTTACGTAGTAGTGAGTATCTATTAACCCAAGCTCCTAATTTATCCCTCCCAACCCCTTTCCCTTTGGTAAACTTAAATTTGTTTTTCTATATCTGTGAGTCTTGTTTCTGCTTTATAAATTCATTTGTATCATTTTTTTCTTTTTGGCCTCTCCCAAGGCATGAAGAAGTTCCTGGGTCAGGGATAAAATCCACACCACAGCAGCGACCCAAGCCACAGCAGTGACAACCTAGATCATTAAGCCACTGAGACACCAGGGAACTCCTGTATCTTTTTTTTTTTTTAGGCTCTACATATAAGCAATATCATATGATATTTGTCTTTCTCTGTGCGACTTACTTCACTTAGTATGATCATCTCTAGGTCCATCCATGTTGCTATGAATGGCATTATTTCATTCTTTTTGGAGCTGAGTAATATTCCATTGTATTTATATACCACATTTTCTTTATCCATTCATCTGTCGATGGACATTTAGGGTGCTTCCATGTCTTGGCTGTCATAAATAGTGCTGCTATGAAAACTGAGGTGTGTGTATCTTTTCATTATTCCCAATTCTTTATGTGTGACCTACTTTTTTAAATCTCTGAAAACTTCTAGGATCTCTCTATTCAAGATATTCCAAAATTTTATGAGACTATGCCCTGGTAAGGATTTTTCTTGAATTCACATAGAGACATATGCCCTTCAGTTCTGAGAAACTATCTTGAATCATCTCTTTTATAAGTTCCTTCCCATTGAAACTCTCATCACATTCTTATTACTAATTTCTGGATTTCCTGAAGTGAGCTTTAATTTTTCTGATCTGCAAGACAAATCATATTGCTTATCTTAATCCCTAAAAAAGAAAAACAGAGTTTGCCCATTTCTTAGTCTCTTTATTGCCTTGATGTGATTTTGTAAGAGAGGATGGAATGGAAACATTTTACTCTGCTCTCTTTAAACTAGGGATTATGGAGTTCCCTGGTGGCTTAGTGGGTTAAGGATCTGGCATTGTTACTGTAGTGGTTCTGCTGTGCTGTGGGTTCAATCCCTGGCCCTGGAAATTCCATATGCCACAGGATAGCCAAAAATAATAGTAATAAACTGGGCATTGCTATATTGCTTTTCTTTCAAGCCATAAGAGCAAAAGGAAATGTTTCAGTTAAATTTCCAATCTATGGTTCAATTCTAGACATTACAAGAGGAAGTATCACGAAAAATCAGCAGCTGAGGAAATTCTGTCACAAGGACTCAGATAAATATTGTCCAACCCTTCAAAAATCTTCCAATTTCTCCTGACTTTACTTATGACAAAATCTAGAAAAAAATCCTTTTTTTTTTTTTGGCCTTGCCTGTGGCATGCAAATGTCCCCAGGCCAGGGATGGAACCTTCACCACCGCAAAGACCCAAGCCGCTACAGTGACATCCTTAACCCACTGTGCCACAAGAGAACCCATAGAAAGAATCTTTAGGAAAATATTAGTTTCCCTACTCAATCAGAGAACTAGACACTATTTTTAGAAGATTGCAGCACTGAGATTAGAGCTATTTATCAAAAATCATAATGCACACTGAAGAAAGTCCAGAATTGGGAGCGCCTTAAAAAATGGAAAAAGAAAAATATAAAATAAAAATAGAAGTGGGAGTTCCCCAGTGGCAGTTAAAGATTTGGCATTGTCACTGTTGTGGTTTGGGTTACTGCTGTGGTTCAGGTTTGATCCCTGCCTGGGGAAGGTCTGCATGCTGAGAGCATGGCCAAAAATAAAAGAAAGGCTAGAAGTGGGGAATTAATAGAAATCCACCCAATTCAGTTTTGACTAGACCAAGGGTGAACATGATTTTTAAACAGGTATATATCAGCATTACTAAGCACAGCTACTTCATGCTGGGACATAATACTCTGTAGAGCGGCCTAAAATCCCCCCAAAAAAGGTTATGTTGAAAATGTTTCAAAAGCATTATACAATGTTTTCTTAACTACTAAATATAAGTATTGGAACCTCTTGTTCCTTTACCCCGTTTTCTAACTTGGAATCTATTTGGAGGACTGGAGGAGGGTTTGGGGGAAGAACTCTCCAAATTCTTGCAGTATATTTAAATGTCTCTCAAGTAGTTAGCTTCTGAGACTTTATACTCTGGTTCAGCAACAGAATATATTATTATGCTTCATTTATCCAAGATCCTTGAAGAATGAAGAATTCCACATAAGTTAAAAGTCCACGGGACACTGTTTTGGCTCCCCGCCACCCTCCCAAGTTTTCATCTTTTTTGGATGGAAGTCGTTGGAGCACAGGGATCTAGCAAACACCTGTGGCATCACTTGGTGGCGAATGGAATTCACAGACAGGAGGGCAAGAAATACATCATTTCTTTTTCGTCGCCAGCCCGTAGCGAAGCCGGGGCCAGGCGCAGTGGACAGAAAAGAGGCTGCGCTGCAGAAGATGTCTCCAGACCTTTACAACTTGCCCTTTTACAGAGGAAGTGTGGACCTGTCCTATGACAGTGACACACTGGGTCCGGGTGCCCCCTGGTGGGAGAAATGCCAGGAACAGGAGCTGCCCAGCAGCTGGAGCCCTTATGGGAAGTTGTGTTCATATCCAAGTCTCCTATTGGGAGGAGAAGGAACCCCGAGACCCAAAAAGCTTAATGTGAGGAAATCTCCCTCGGGGGGGTGGGCTTCTTCCGTTAGAAATCTTTTCTCTCCATAGTCTTTCTAGATTAACATAAATACTTCTCTTTCTTATACAGAAGATATTATTATGCCTTTGGGGCTTGGTGGGTTGTTTTTGAAGTATTTCTGTCTCCTTCCTTACTGTCATCTCTCACTACTCAGCACTTGGGGTGTCAGACCTTGAAACACCCACCATCCCAATCTTCCCCCCACCCCACCCCACCCCACCCCCACCTGCCTCTAATTCCCTAGGAACTCTGGAACAAAATAATCAAGGATGTTGAGAGTGTGTATAAAATAATAACAGCTTCTTAGTGAGGGCCTGAAAGGTATTCCCTCAAGAAAGAACATGAGACCTGGATACTAGTAATAGTCCTCTCAACCAGCAGTTTTAGAGTGGGGTCAAGTGACCCCAGAGACACTCTCAGGGGTTCCATGAAGTCCCAGCTATTTTCGTAATAATATTAAGACATTACTTACATTACTTGCCTTTTCAGCCTTCATTCTCTCTTAAATATGCAGTGGAGTTTTCCAGATTGTGTAACATATTCTAGCACAACATACAATGCAGAACAGATATGAAAATCCCACAGTCTTCTACTAAAATACTGAAGAGATTTGCAGAAATGGAAAACAATGCTAATCTCCTCACTAAACTTTTTTGTCCGGGGAGATGGTTATTTTTCCTTATTAAAAAAAGCTATTTGGAGTTCCCGTCGTGGCTCAGTGGTTAATGAATTCGACTAGGAACCATGAGGTTGCGGGTTCCATCCCTGGCCTTGCTCGGTGGGTTAAAGATCCGGCATTGCCATGAGCTGTGGTGTAGGTTGCAGACGCGGCTCAGATCCCACGTTGCTGTGGCTCTGGGGTAGGCCAGCAGCTACAAGCTCCAATTGGACCCCTAGCCTGGGAACCTCCATATGCCACGGGAGCGGCCCAAGAAATGGAAAAAGACAAAAAAAAAAAAAAGCTATTTATGTTAACATAGAGTAGGCTTGTTATTGCTATTCTTAAATGAATTACTGAACACTTCTTTATTTTTTCAATTTTAATTTCAAGCACAGTACATATTGATAGATACAACCCACATAAACAAAAACTCTTTGGAATTGTTCATAATTTGAAGAAGGCAAAGTGTTCCTGAGACCTAAAATCTTAAGAATCACTGCTCTCAGCAGCCTCTTTTGAGAAATAAAACCCACTCATGCCTTCCTTCAACACTCTAAGAAATAAGCCTTGCACATATCCGGAGAAAACCATAAGATATGCCCCACAATGTTCATTACAGCACTATTTACAATAGCTAAGACATGAAAGCAATCTGGAAGTTCCCTTGTGGCGAAACAAGTTAAGGATCCAATGTTGCCGCAGCTACAGTACAGGCTGCAACTGTGGCACAAGCTCCATCCCTGGCCCAGGAAATTTCACATGCCACAAGTGCAGCCAAAAAAAAAAAAAAACCAAAAAACATAGAAATGACTTAAGTACCCATCAATAGAGGAATAGATAAAGAAGATGTGGTACATATATGCAATGGAATGCTACTCAGCCATAAAAAAGAATAAAATAATGCCATTTACAGCAACATGCATGGACCTAGAGTTACCATACTAAGTGAAGTAAGTCAGGTGGAGAAAGACAGATATCATATGATATCACTTGCATGTGGAACCTAATTTTAAAAATTATACAAAAGAACTTATTTATAAAACAGAATCAAACTCACATACTTCAAAATCAAATTTATGGTTACCAAAGGGGAAACCATGGAGAGGAAGGACAAATTAGGGGGTTGGGATTAAGACATACACACTGCTATATATAAAATAGATATCTTGAGAAAAGACTTGTGGCTGCCTGATGGGAGGGGGAGGAAGTGGGAGGGATTGGGAGCTTGGGATTATCAGACACACCTTAGAATAGATTTATAGGGAGATCCTGCTGAATAGCATTGAGAACTATGTCCAGACACTCATGTTGCAACAGAACAAAGGGTAGGGGAAAAAATGTAATTGTAATGTATACATGTAAGGATAACTTGATCCCCTTGCTGTACAGTGGGAAAATAAAATAAATAAATAAATAAATAAATAATATAATATAATAAAATAGATATCTAACAAGGACATGCTTGTATAGCACAGGGAGCTCTACTCAATATTCTGTAATAACTTATGTGGAAAAAAGAATGGATATATGTTTATGGACAACTGATTCACTTTGCTGTATATCTAATACAACACTCTAAGTCAACTATACTCGAAAAAAATTAAAAAAAAAAAAAGACACAAAATCTTGGCCTGGTGACACACTGGAGTTTTCTTAACAAATATTTCAATTCATGCTAAATTTTAAAATATAATAGAGGGAGAGACACAACTGGGAATTCCACAATCAAATAAAAGATAAGAGGCGGAGAATATCTGCAAGATAGAGAGAACACCTGCAAGAACAACTCAAGATACAGAGAACAGACTGGTAGTTGTGGGAGCGGAGGAGCAGGTGAAATAGATGAGAGGGTCAAAAGGTACAAATTTCCAATTATAAAAAAATGTCATGGGGATGTAATATACAGCATGGTGACTATAGTTAACTGTATTGCATATCTGTATTGCATATCTGCTAAGAGAATACATCGTAAAAGTTCTCATCACAAGAAAAAAAACTATGACTATGTTAACCAGATTTATTGTGGTTATATATGTGTAGCACAACATTTACAAACATGGAATAATTATGTCATACATCAGAAACATTAATGCTATATGTCATATAATATAATGTAATATGTTAATTATGCCTCAATTTTTTAAAAAAGAGGCACAACTCAAAAAGGCCTGGAAAATATTCCTCAAAGCTATGTAGACATGAAACTTCAGGAGGTTCCAAAGCTGTAAAAGGCAGTCACCTTGGAAAATGATTCTAAAGACAGCAAAGCTCTGCTATGTGGCCTTTCAGGGTGGCTACAAACATAGGATAGGCTATCGATTTTTCAAGCTGATTGTATTGTCCTCATAATGGAAAGAATTGTGAGTTCCTTTCTGTGCAGGCTCTGCTTATCTGTGTCAACCTTGGTCATTTGCTTGCTTCAGCTCCAAGCTCCTCCCCCATCACCATTGCTGACCTCATCAGAAAACACCCATTTGTTCCCATTTCAGCAAGTGCAAGCCTCATTTCAGTCTCTGGATTTTAAAAATATAAATATTTAATCAAATAATAGATTTTCTTCTCTGAGAAATATTCCAACTCTGAATTTGCTTTTCACAAATAAAGGACTTGGTCTTCATAAAAAATTTAAAAAGATTAAAGTTTAGAACCAAGGTATTATAAGACTCACTGTCATCATCGCTGTAGACAGCTTGGGCAAGGGAACTAGAAACGGAGATTGGCTCAGCTGCCCAACTGCCAAGTGAGGGGAAACTAACATGGTATCATGGAAACAATGCTGGGCAAGGAGCTTTGAAGACAGAGTAGGAGTTTAAAATGGATGAAGAGGAGTTCCCTGATGGCTCAGCAAGTTAAGGATCTGGCATTGTCACTGCTGTGACTCAGGTCATTCCTGTGATGGGAGTTCAATTCCTGGCTGAGGAATTGCCACATGCCGCAGGCTCGACCAACAACAACAAAGAAAAGATGGATGAAGAAAACAACAAATGTGGGAAATAATATAAGGAAGGGACTTTTTTCAGGAACAGAAAATGTAAGTCCTGTTTTGGAGATTCAACTATAGCCCAGTCTGTCTGAAGCTTGGAATAGGAGGGAGGCTTTGTATGAAAGATAAGTTGAAGCCAGTTCATGGAGGTTCTGGAACACTAAGCCAAAGAGTCTATTTTAAACAACAGGCAATAGGAATGATTTTCAGCAGAGGTAGAGTAACCACTTAATTTGTCATCCAAACTACTTTGAGTTAAAGAGGGTATTATTACCATGCCAGGACAGCAGACATAAACGAAGGCTATCCCATGCAAACCAGAACAGTCATTGGAGCAGAAAGACAAAGGTATTAGAGCTGTTCTTTAAGATAATTAACATGGTACTGTATCAGTTACCTATTGCTGTGTAAGAAACCACCCCCAAATTTAATGGTTAAAACAGCAATAACTTATTAGCTGAAAATTCAGTGCACTGGCAATCTGGATTACATAGAGTTGGAAAATTCTTCTGCTGTTCTGGCCTAGGCTCCCACCTATGGCTGCAATCAGCTGCCTATGCTGATTAATCTAAGTTGGCCTAGTTCTGGGGGCTGGTGCTGGCAGTCAGACAGTGCTGGGTGTCTGTGAATCATGTGTTTACAACAGGCTGACCAGGCTTTATTTCCGTGGTAGCAGAAGGGGGTCCCAGCAGCAACAGAGGGCAAGCCCTAATAAGCAAACCCTTTTCAGGTCTCTACTTATGACCCATCTGCTTTATTGTCTCATTAGCCAAAACAGGTCACAAAGCCAACCCCAGAGTCAGGGCAGCACAGGACCACTCCCAGCTTAGACATAGGGAGGGGAATTTCTCTGGCAATTTTTCCAACATTCTACCACAGGTAGTGATGTCTGAGTTGAACTGAAGGGGTAAGACTAAAAGCAGAGGCAATTCAAAGACCATGATGATAAGGCTCACCTTCCCTAACATGTATTGAGCCTTATTATGTTCCAGGCACTCCACCTTTATGACCACATGTAATTCTCACACATCCCTATGAAGTAGTTATTATTATCTCCATTTTTCAAATGAGAAAACTCAAGCTTAGAGAAATTCCATAACTTTAGCCAAAGTGACTCAGCTGGGAAGTGACAGAGATGGAATTCAAACACAGTTCTTCTGGGCCCAGAATACAAACAGTCACCGGCCACCCTGCCACCTTGCCACTAGCCGATGTGTGAGGTACAATAAAATCCTGAAGGAGAGCGTTGGCGGGGGGGAGGGGGGGGTAAGAAGTAAAAGTGGCATAACTTACTCACTAATTGGATGTGGGAGTTAAGAAAGAAGAGTGACTCAAAGATGACTCTGATTCTAAGCCAGTAGGGCTGGGGAGAACATGTGAAACCAGATGTTTTAACTGAGACCCTGAGCTGTGAGATACATTGATGTCAAAGGTAGATGTGTGAGACAGATGCCAAGACAAATTTTCAAAGAAAATATCAAGTAATCCATTATAAAACTCTTGGCAATACTCACAGACATGGAGAACAGACTTATGGTTGCCAAGGGGGACGGAGAGGGATGGATGAGGAAAATGGGGTTAGGAGATGCACCTACTACATTTAGAATGGATAAGCAATGAGGCTGCATAGCACAGGGAACTATAACCAGTCTCTTGGGACAGACCATGATGGAAGAGAAAAGAAATGGAAGAAAGAAGAGAAAAGGAATATATCTGGCTGGGTCACTATGCCATACAGCAGAAATTGACACAACATTGTAAATCAAATATACTTTAATAAAAAATTTTTTTAAAAAACTCAAGAAAATGCAAACATCTATTGGGACAAGAAGCAGTTCCATGGTTGCCCAGGGTGGTGGGAAGAATCAGAAGGGAGAGGTTAGAGCAGAGCCAGGGAAAACTTTGGGGGGTTATGGCTGTGGTTATCTGGATTGCGGAGATATTTTCATGGGTGTATAAATACATCAAAACTAATCAAAGTATTTATACATGCACAATTAATTATATCACAATTATACCCAAATAAAGCCATTCAAAAGAAAAAAACTTTTAGTGATCATCATTCATATCAAGAATATAAAATACTCTGGGGGTGGGAGGGATGGACTGGGGGTTTGGGATTGGCATATGCACACTGAGGTATATGGAATGACTGGCCAAAGAGGACCTGCTGTACAGCACAGGGAACTCTACCCAATATTCTGTGATCATCTATGTGGGAGAACAATCTGAGAGATAATGGATGTGCATATATGTATAACTGGGTCACTTTGTTGTACAGTAGAAATTTTCACAACCTTGTAAATTAACTACACTTCAATAAAACTTAAAACAAAAAGAATGAGCACAAAAAGACAAGAAAAAAATGCTAATGCTTGTATAAGTTAATATATATGTAAAAGACTCAAGAGAGTGGAAATTGAGAATTTTTTGAGGATTTATTTAGGAAAAAAACTCTGCCATGGGTAACACAGACATCCATCTAATAGAAGGGCTTCCCTTCATCCTAAATCCGGTGACAGGGACTTTAAGAGTGTCACTATTCAAACTTTGACATGTGCTTCTGGCATCTGAAAGGTACACATGACACAGGTTCCAGATTCTGCAGGAGAAAAGGAGAGCATCCTACCACTGGGCAGTGATTGACCTTCCCCAGATCAAAGGTATGTGAATCCTGGGGAACAGGTGTGGACCCAACACAGGAACATGAGCCTGGGGTTGTCATAAAAGGGTGTGCCCTAGAGGGTAGCTTTCTAGGCCAAAGGAGCCTGGAAATACGAAGCTGGAAAATGCACCTTGGAGATAGAAATCAAGATGGAATTAGCAGCTTCCAACCTATGAAGAAACCATTCCCATCCCAGGTAACCGAGGGGCCCAGAATGGGATTTGAAAGAGCTCCATTTGAACATCTGTTCACCCAGAAAGCATGAAGCCACCTCAGGGCAGTGCCCATTGAGTAAAAATACATCTGTTCCCTGACTTTACCTTTCCAGCCTCCTTCAGTTCTGAGGAAGTCACAACAGCAGCTGGCATCTAGGAGGAGGTGAGGGAGAAAAGGAGAAACCCATCATAACCCCGACCTCATGGCACGTGGCCCCCCTAGATCTGGCCCCCTGCCTGGGGAAGGAGCATTCAAAGGACACAGATGTGTTAGTAACTAGATACTCTAATTTCTGCATCAAAACTGTGTTTTGTAACTTAGGACTTTCTATTATCTAAGAATAAATGGAAGTTATTCAAATCCCTGACGCCCTGGCACAGGATGGATCCCCCTTCAGAAGGGGTTAAAAGAAACAGCTAAGTGGTAAAAATAAGTCAGGTTTATATTCTACACATGTGACCCATTCAACACACCAGTGAACAGAAGTTGGAAGTAAAGGGAAGTAGCCGACTTCAGGAGTAAAAATATATATATATATATATATATATGGAAATGAGTTTGCGTCTTAGAGGAGAGATTGAGACCAACGACAGAACATGTAAGGGTTGTCTGCTCAGAAATGGTAATTGACACTGAGGAGTCACAGGTAATGGAGGTAGAAGACAGAAAGAAGAGAGTCAGGACAAAGCCTTGATTGATAATTACAGAAACCAGGAAAGGTTTGAGAAAGCCATTAGGCATGAGGCAATGTGACATCAAGAAGATGTTAGTGGGAGTTCCCACTGTGGCTCAGCAGGTTAAGAACCTATTATCCACGAAGATGCGGGTTCAATCCCTGGCCTTGGTCAGTGGGTTAAGGATCCGGCCTTGCCACAAGCTGCGATGTAGGTCGCAGATGCAGCTCAGATCCAGAGTTGCTGTGGCTGTGGTACAGGCTGGCAGCTGTAGCTACGATTCAACCCCTAGCCTGGGAACTTCTATGTGCTGCAGGTGCAACCCTAGAAAGAAAAAACAAAGGGGGAAGAAGAAGAAGATGTGGATGAAAGACCGCTGGACTAGTAAGCTCCCCGGAGCACAGGAAGAGCCATTTGTCCAACCAGCCTGTGTAGTCTCATGTGTCTTTCTAGCAAAGCCAGTAATGGAGGCAGCCACGTCAGAGCACTATGACATCAGTGCAACAGCTGACTTGGTACAGTGGGAGGAAAAGTAATGGGCTAGCAAAGCAGGAAAGAATCAAAGGTGAAGGAATCAAAACAAGAATGCAAAGAAAAAGCAGCAGAAGTGAGGATGTGAAAGAAGTGGAAAATAGGCAGCTTAAAGTTTTTGTTGTTTTATTGAAGTATAGTTGATTCACAATGTTATGATCATTTTTGCTGTAAGGTAGCTTAAGTTTTAGATGCTGGGGGGTAAATCTATTTCAAATGATGATAAGTTGGGCTTGGAGAGTAGATGAACACAGAATGCAAAATTGGGGCTTCATGGGTGAAAAAGAGCCACCAAAAAGAATGCAAAATCACCAAATTTTATGTCAGGAAGTTGGGCAAGGAAAAAGACCATTTCTGGTTTGTATACTGGCCTCTCATATATGGAGAGGAAGGAGAGACCAAAGAAAGAGGGAACCAAAGCAAGGAAACTTACACAGAGGGCTTGTCTTGGGCACCACAAGATGAATAAATCTCTGAATCTCCCCACCAGAATCTTAAAATATATATATATAGCAAATATGGGGAGGGATTTTTTTTTCTTTTTACAGCTGCACCTGCAGCACATGGAAGTTCCTAGGCCAGGGGTCAAATTGGAGCAACAGCAGAGACAATGCCACAGCCACAGCAACACCGGATCCAAGCCGCATCTGTGACCCATATCACAACTTGTGGCAATGCAAGATCCTTAATCCACTGAGCGGGACCAGGGATCAAACCCTCACTCTCAGAAACAGCGTCGGGTCGTTAACCTATTGAGCCACAATTGAACTCCTGTGTGTGATTTTTTAAGTTACTGACCCCTCAAATTTAAATTCATTTTAAAACCCTGCATTTTTATTCTCCCATTTCCACTAAATTTATTTTGGCCATACCTGCAGCATGTGGAAGTTCCCAGGGCAGGGATCGAATCTGCACTAAAGCAGTGACAACTTCACCTTACTTTACTTTACCTTACCTTACATTACTTTACCTTGCCTTACTTTACTTTACCTTACCTTACATTACTTTACCTTGCCTTACCTTACTTTACCTTACCTTACTTTACCTTACCTTACTTTACTTTACCTTACCTTACTTTACTTTACTTTACTTTACCTTACTTTACTTTACCTTACCTTACTTTACCTTACTTTACTTTACCTTACCTTACCTTACTTTACTTTACCTTACTTTACCTTACTTTACCTTACCTTACTTTACCTTACTTTACTTCACCTTACTCTACCTTACTTTACCTTACCTTACTTTACTCTACCTTACTTTACCTTACTTTGCTTTGCTTTGCTTTACCTTACCTTACTTTCCTTTACCTTACTTTACCTTACCTTACTTTATTTTACCTTACCTTGCTTTACTTTACCTTACTTTACTTCACCTTACTTTACCTTACTTTACTTTACTCTACCTTATTTTACCTTACCTTACTTTACTCTACCTTACTTTACCTTACTTTACTTTGCTTTGCTTTACCTTACCTTACTTTACCTTACTTTACCTTACCTTACTTTACTTTACCTTACTTTACTTCACCTTACTTTATCTTACTTTACTTTACTTTACTTTACTTTACCTTACCTTACTTTACTCTACCTTACTTTACCTTACTTTACTTTGCTTTGCTTTACCTTACCTTACTTTACTTTACCTTACTTTACCTTACCTTACTTTACTTCACCTTACTTTATCTTACTTTACTTTACTCTACCTTACTTTACCTTACCTTACTTTACTCTACCTTACTTTACCTTACTTTACTTTGCTTTGCTTTACCTTACCTTACTTTACTTTACCTTACTTTACCTTACCTTACTTTACTTCACCTTACTTTACTTCACCTTACTTTATCTTACTTTACTTTACTCTACCTTACTTTACCTTACCTTACTTTACTCTACCTTACTTTACTTTTCTTTACATTACCTTCCCTTACCTTACTTTACTTTACTTTACCTTGCTTTACTTTACCTTTACTTTACTTTACTTTACTTTACCTTACCTTACTTTACCTTTACTTTACTTTACTTTACTGTACTGTACTGTACTCACGCCACCTTAGATTCCTGATCACTTTCTGAATAATCTTTAGTATCTTCTTGCCTTTGCACATGCTGTGATTCCATCTAGGATACCTCTGAATATCATAATTAGGATGGTGGCAAGGCAAGGTGAGAGTCCAGGCTGTAGAATTTAAGGAAACACTGGCAGGTTCATGCAGGTGTTGTATTGCCTCTGCCTAATGAACTGCCTGATGCAATTGTCAGAGTCAAGCTCATGTGTTCCCTGTTTACCTTCCCACAAAATCAATGTCAACTGTGATAAGTACCATATCCCATGAGGACAGGAACTGTGTCTATTGGGCACTGTTTCACCAGTGTCTGCAACACTACCCAGCACACAGCAAGTGCTCAGTGAATATTTGGTGAATGAATGAATGAATAAATAACTTGATTCTGAGTGTTTTATTTTTAACAGGAAGATTCTGAGTGTCTTGATGGCAGACAATAAGTCATATTCTTCTCTTCCTTGCTATCTTATAATTCATTCATCATAGATCCTTAAAAAATGTTTGTTAGTTGAACAAGTGGAAGGAGGGTCTCTTTGGTGCTTCCAGGCCTGGGAAGTTTCTGGGTGAACCTCACTCCCATGACTCCCACGTTGTCTGCCTGCTTACAGCTCCTTCCTCTTGATGTTTTATGGCAGGGTGTGGATGCAGCTGGGCTGAAACTATCGAAACTGGCTGGCCATCAGATCACTTGGAAGATTTAAAAATACACATGAATTCTTGGACCCCTCTTTCCCAGATTCTCTTTTTCCATTTTTCTGCGGCAAAATCCAGGAATCTGAGCTTTTACAAAATCATTGTGTGGTTCTGATAATCAATCAAGTGTGGGTACTAGGACACTAAGGCACCAAAAATTAGTTTTCTAGATATTTGCATGGATTTTTAAAAGAATAGAGATTGCCACAAAGATTTCAGAATCCTGAATGTTTTAAAAATACTTCCACATCTCCAGATCCTTCTTAAACATGCTCCAAGGCATACTGAGTGTATGGTGTAGGAGAAGAAGGCACAGCCACACATATAATGTTTGTATGGTTCAAGTCTGATCTCTGTTTATTATCCATCTTCGGAAACATTCTAATGCTATTCCAGATGATATCATCTTAAATGGGTTGACTAGAGAGTGCTGGCCAGTGAAGAAAGCAGAAAAGAAAAAAGGGTCGAACTGAAAATAACTTCAGTTTCTACAGAAAATAACTTCCTCATCAGAGGACGAATTCCATAAATAATTGAGATAGCCGATGGAACATTGAAAAGAGATGAAGGAAAAACATACACATTCAGTGTGAACCTTGACCCTGCAGTGATGTTTTGATCTGAGAGGTACGTTGCAGGCCTTGGGAATAGTGGGCTTCATGGAGGTGTCACATTCAGAGGTGTTAAAAATACTCCACTCCCTTAGAAATAAACACAACACCTAAGCTGTGAGGAATTCTCAGTGAGAGACAGAAATAGCATCTGTAGTCCCCATTGCTCTTTAATTTCTATTCCTACCATTTCATTATTCATCGTTTCTGTGCAGTTTACTTGGTCTATTTATTTAAAATGCGATTCCAGACGACAGGCGGCAGTCCCAGTGTGCTCTGTCTTGCAGCCCTTTCCGCCCTGAGAAACAGAAATTATATAACTTGTTTTCAATTATGCAGCCTGGGGAGGATTCACATGCTCGGTTTGGTGAGCTTCCAGGAAATAATTTTAAGTGTTTATCTAAAGTTTATTCAGACTTTCTTAATCTAGAAGTCAGACAGGAAACCTAGCAGAGAAGTGAAAGGAACCAGGCTCTGAAGAGAGGGGACCCTAAGTGTAGCCAGGAGGCTTGAACTGTGACACCTCCTGGTGTCACACCTTGGAAAGCAGGAAGCCTGATTCTAGAAGCTGCACCATTATTAATGTTTGATACAATTTGCTGTTGCTCATTGTTCCAGTGGTTTTTGCTGTGTAGTAAATTGCCCTTCACACTTCACGGTTTAAATGGTTCCACTTCACTCATGGTTTTGTGGGTCAGGAATCTGGAAGGGGATCAGCTGGGCTGCAGTCAGAGGTTGTCTGAAGGCTTTCCTGGGCTAGGTGTCCACGCTGGCTCCCTCCCAGGGCTGACAGTCTATTGGAACTTTGCTTAGTTGTTACCCAGAGATTCTAATGTGGCCTCTCCATTGTGGTGAGTTTGGGTTAGTCAGACTTCCTACCTGCGAGCTGACCTTTTCCAGAGCAAGCATCCCAAGAGAACCAGGCAGAAGCTGCATCGTCTCTGACTTAGTGGTGGGGAGTGCTTCTGTTGCACTCCATTTGTTGAAGTCCACCCAGGCTCGCCAGGAGAGGACGTGTACCTGATCTCTTAACAGGCAGAGTGGGAAGGAATTTGTCGCCATTAAAAAAAAATCAGGAGTTCCCATCGTGGCTCAGCAGTAACGGAACCTGACTAGGATCCAAGGGGATCTAAGTTCGATCTCTGGCCTCACTCGGTGGGTTAAGGATCTGGTGTTGCCGTGAGCTGTGGTGTAGGTTGCAGACACAGCTTGGATCTGGTGTTGCTGTGGCTATGGCTGTGGCCAGCAGCTATAGCTCTGATTCGACCCCTAGCCTGGGAACTTCCATATGCTGAGGGTGTGGCCATAAAAAAGCAAAAAAAAAAAAAATCGCACATGTAATACTCAGACATTACATAAAATATATAACAATTAATCCTCACAAAAACCCTTTGAGGTAGGTACTATTACTATCATGTTTTATAGATAGGAAATCTAAGTTCAGAGAGGTTAAGTAATTTTCCCTAGGCCACACAGCTAGCAGATGGTGGAGATGGGATGTGAACCTACAACTGTCTCCAAATATTTACTGTCTGTTAAATTGCACAGTGTTTTTTTGTTTGCTTATTTGGTTTTTTGTTTGTTTGTTTGTTTGTTTGTTTGCTTTTTTGGCTGCCCTGCAGTACATGGAGTTCCTAGGCTAGAGATCATTTCCTAGCCGTAGTTTTTTTTTTTTTTTTAACCAGACCTCTTGTTTATTTTTTTCTTATAATTTTTTTTTATTTTCCCACTGTACAGCAAGGGGGTCAGGTTATCCTTACATGTATACATTACAATTACATTTTTTCCCCCAGCCTTTCTTCTGTTGCAACATGAGTATCTAGACAAAGTTCTCAATGCTATTCAGCAGGATCTCCTTGTAAATCTATTCTAACTTGTGTCTGATAAGCCCAAGCTCCCGATCCCTCCCACTCCCTCCCCCTCCCTCTCCCCCTCCCATCAGGCAGCCACAAGTCTCTTCTCCAAGTCCATGATTTTCTTTTCTGAGGAGATGTTCATTTGTGCCGCATATTAGATTCCAGTTATAAGTGATATCATATGGTATTTGTCTTTGTCTTTCTGGCTCATTTCACTCAGCATGAGATTCTCTAGCTCCATCCATGTTGCTGCAAATGGCATTATGTCATTCTTTTTTATGGCTGAGTAGTATTCCATTGTGTATATATCCCACTTCTTCCGAATCCAATCATCTGTCGATGGACATTTGGGTTGTTTCCATGTCCTGGCTATTGTGAAGAGTGCTGCAATGAACATGCGGGTGCATGTGTCTCTTTTAAGTAGAGTTTTGTCCGGATAGATGCCCAAGAGTGGGATTGCGGGGTCATATGGAAGTTCTATGTATAGATTTCTAAGGTATCTCCAAACTGTTCTCCATAGTGGCTGTACCAGTTTACATTCCCACCAGCAGTACAGGAGGGTTCCCTTTTCTCCACAGCCCCTCCAGCACTTGCTATTTGTCGATTTATTAATGATGGCCATTCTGACTGGTGTGAGGTGATATCTCATGGTAGTTTTGATTTGTATTTCTCTTATAATCAGCGATGTTGAGCATTTTTTCATGTGTTTGCTGGCCATCTGTATATCTTCTTTGGAGAACAGTCTATTCAGGTCTTTTGCCCATTTTTCCATTGATTGATTGGCTTTTTTGCTGTTGGGTTGTATAAGTTGTTTCTATATTCTAGAGATTAAGCCCTTGTCGGTTGCATCATTTGAAACTGTCTTCTCCCATTCTGTAAGTTGTCTTTTTGTTTTCTTTTGGGTTTCCTTTGCTGTGCAAAAGCTTTTCAGTTGGATGAGGTCCCATGGGTTTATTTTTGCTCTAATTTCTATTGCTTTGGGAGACTGACCTGAGAAAATATTCATGATGTTGATGTCAGAGAGTGTTTTGCCTATGTTTTCTTCTAGGAGTTTGATGGTGTCCTGTCTTATATTTAAGTCTTTCAGCCATTTGGAGTTTATTTTTGTGCATGGTGTGAGGGTGTGTTCTAGTCTCATTGCTTTGCATGCAGCTGTCCAGGTTTCCCAGCAATGCTTGCTGAATAGACTTTCTTTTTCCCATTTGATGTTCTTGCCTCCCTTGTCAAAGAGTAATTGACCATAGGTGTCAGGGTTTATTTCCGGGTTCTCTATTCTGTTCCATTGGTCGGTCTGTCTGTTTTGATACCAGTACCACACTGTTTTGATGCCTGTGGCTTTGTAGTATTTCTTGAAGTCTGGGAGAGTGATGCCTCCTGCTTGGTTTTTGTTTCTCAGGATTGCTTTGGCGATTCTGGGTCTTTTGTTGTTCCATATAAATGTTTGGATTGTTTGTTCTAGTTCTGTGAAAAACGTCATGGGTAATTTGATAGGGATTGCATTGAATCTGTAGATTGCTTTGGGTAGTATGGCCATTTTTACAATAGTGATTTTCCCAATCCAGGAACATGGAATATCTTTCCATTTCTTTACATCTTCTTTGATTTCTTTGATGAAAGTTTTATAGTTCTCGGCATATAGGTCCTTTACCTCCTTGGTCAGGTGTATTCAGAGGTATTTGATTTTGTGAGGTGCAATTTTAAAAGGTATCGTATTTTTGGATTCCTTTTCTAATATTTCATTGCTGGTATACAGAAATGCAACTGACTTCTGAATGTTCATCTTATATCCTGCTACTTTGCTGAATTTATGAATCAGTTCAAGGAGTTTTGGGGTTGAGTCCTTAGGGTTTTCTATGTATAGTATCATGTCATCTGCATACAGTGACAGTTTTCTCTCTTCTCTTCCTATATGGATGCCTTTTATTTCTTTTGTTTGTCTAATTGCTGTGGCTAGGACTTCCAAAACTATGTTGAAGAGCAGTGGTGAGAGTGGGCATCCCTGTCTTGTTCCAGATTGGAGTGAGAAGGCTTTCAGTTTTTCCCCATTGAGGATTATATTTGCTGTGGGTTTCTCATAAATGGCTTTGATTATATTCAGGAATGTTCCCTCTATACCCACTTTGGCAAGGGTCTTGATCATGAATGGATGTTGGACTTTGTCAAATGCTTTTTCTGCGTCTATTGAGGTGATCATATGATTTTTGACTTTTTTTTTGTTAATGTGGTGTATGATGCTGATTGATTTGCGTATGTTGAACCATCCTTGTGAACCTGGGATGAACCCAACCTGGTCATGGTGTATAATTTTTTTTGGTATGTTGTTGGATTCGGTTGGCTAAGATTTTGTTGAGAATTTTTGCATCTATATTCATCAATGATATTGGGCGATAGTTTTCTTTTTTGGTGGTATCTCTGTCTGGTTTTGGAATGAGGGTGATGGTGGCATCATAGAATGTCTTTGGGAGTATTCCTTCTTCTTCACCTTTTGAAAGAGTTTAAGGAGGATGGGCACCAATTCCTCTTTATATGTTTGATAGAATTCACCTGTGAAGCCATCTGGTCCTGGACTTTTATTTGTAGGGAGTGATTTTATGACCTCTTCAATTTCATTTCTAGTGATCAGTCTGTTCAGTTGGTCTGTTTCTACTAGAATCAGTTTTGGCAGGCTGTAAGATTCTAGAAAATTGTCCATTTCTTTCAGATTGTCAAACTTGTTGCCGTAGAGTTGTTCATAGTATTCTCTTATGGTTTTTTGGGTTTCTGCTGTATCCGTTGTGATTTCTCCTTTTTCATTTCTAATTTTGGTTATTTGGGTTTTTTCTCTCCTCTTTTTAGTGAGTCTGGCCAGGGGTTTGTCAATTTTGTTCACCTTTTCAAAGAACCAGCTCTTGGTTTTATTAATTTTCTCTATTGTTTTTTGAGTCTCTATTTTATTGATTTCTTCTTTGATCTTTATAATTCCTTCCTTCTGCTGAGTTTAGGACTTTTTTGTTCTTCTTTTCCTAATTCATTTAGGTGGAGGGTTAAGTTGTCCATTTGGGATCTTTCTTCTTTTTTGAGAAAGGCCTGTATGGCTGTAAATTTCCCTCTGAGCACTGCTTTCGCAGCATCCCATAGATTTTGGGCGGTTGTGTCTTCATTATCATTTGTTTCAAGGTAGTTTTTAATTTCCTTCTTGATTTCCTCATGGACCCATTGGTTTTTTAGTAGCATGTTGTTTAGTCTCCATGCAGTAGGTTTTTTCTCTTTCCTTTTCCCATGGTTGAGTTCTAATTTCATGGCATTGTGGTCAGAGAAGATACTTGAGATAATTTCTATGCTCCTAAATTTATTGAGGTTAGCTTTGTGTCCCAATATGTGGTCGATTCTTGAGAATGTTCCATGAGCATTTGAGAAGAATGTGTATTCTGCTTTTTTTGGATGTAGTGTCCTGAAGATATCAATGAAGTCTAACTTTTCTATTGTTTCCTTTAGGATCTCTGTTGCTTTATTGGTTTTCTGTCTAGAGGATCTGTCCATTGATGTGAGGGGGGTATTAAGTTCTCCTACTATGATTGTATTCTCATCAATATCTCCCTTTATGTCTGTTAATATTTGTTGTATGTATCTGGGTGCTCCTGTATTTGGGGCATATATGTTGACGATAGTAACATCCTCTCCTTGGATGGATCCCTTAATCCTTAAGTAGTGTCCTTCTTTGTCTTTCTTTATGTCTTTTGTTTTAAAATCTATTTTGTCTGATATGAGCATTGCGACTCCTGCTTTTCTGTCATGTCTATTGGCGTGAAATATTTTTCCTCACCCTTTCACTTTCAATCTATATGTATCTTTTGTCCTAAGGTGAGTTTCTTGTAGGTAGCATATTGAAGGTTTTTGCCTTTTTATCCACTCAGCCACTCTGTGTCTTTTGATTGGGGCATTCAGTCCATTGACATTTAAGGTAATAATTGATAGATGATTATTTATTGCCATTTGAACCTCGTGTTCCAGTTGATTCTATGGTTCTCCATTCTTCCTTTCTTCTTTTTTTTTTTTTTTTTTGGTTGGATGGTCTCCTGTTATTATCTTCTTGAGTGTATTTTTTTTCATTTTTTGCAAATGCAATATTTGCTTTTGGCTTGTGGTTGCCGTTTTTTAAGTATGCTAACCCCTTCCCATAATTGTGTGTTTTAGCCTGATGGTCCTGTAAGTTCAAACCCTTCATTACTATATTAAAATTAATACATACATACAAACAAACAAACAAAAAGGGTTATTTACTTCCTAACATCCCTTGCCCACATTTTATGGTTTTGATGACTCTTTTATTTTTTTCTTTTTAATTTTATTTTGTTTGAAGCATGTTCATGATTAAATCTGTATGCTGGCTTATTTGAGTGACTGCTCTCTGATTGCAGTTTCCTCAGTCCTAGTTCTTCCTCTTCTTCTTCTTTTTTTTTCTTTTCTTTTTCTTCCCTTTCCTTCCTTTCTTTTTGGTTTAGAGAAGCCCTTTCAATATTTCCTTTAACCTGGGTTTTGTGTTGCTGTATTCTTTAAGTTTTTGTTTGTTGGAAAAAATTTTTATTTCCCCTTCTATTTTAAATGATATTCTTGCTGGATAGAGTATTCTAGGTTGCATATTTTTTCCTTTTAGCACTTTAAATATCTCTTGCCATTCCCTCCTGGCCTGTAGTGTTTCTGTAGAGAAATCAGCTGATATTCTTATGGGGGTTCCCTTGTAGGGAACATTCTGTTTTTCTCTTGCTGCCTTTAGGATCCTCTCTTTATCACTAACTTTTGCCATTTTTATTATGATGTGTCTTGGTGTGGGTCTGTTTGGGTTCAGTTTGTTTGGGGCCCTCTGTGCTTCTTGTATCTTGAACCCAGTATCCTTTAGATTTGGGAAGTTTCCATCGATAATTTCTTCAAATATATTTTCCATCCCCTTATCTTTTTCTACTCCTTCTGGAATTCCTATTATGCATAGATTGGCCCGCTTTATATTATCCCATAGGTCTCTTATATTGCTTTCCAGTTTTTTGATTCAGTTTTCTGTCTGTTGACCGGATTGAGTGATTTCCATTATTCTATCTTCCATATCACTGATTCGTTCTTCTCCATTATTCATTCTGGTTTTTACTGCGCTTAGTTCAGTTTGCATCTCTGCAAATGAATGTTCTAGCTTTTCTTGGCTCCTCCTTATATTTTCTAGTTCCTTTCTGAGGGTATCTGCATTACTGTTCATATCTTCTCTTAATTCCTTCAGTATTTTCACTATTTCTCTTTTGAACTCCAGGTCTGTCAGACTGCCGAGATCTATTTCATTGTTGACTGTTTTAGGTGAGTTCTCCTGTTGGTTTGACTGGGGGTGGTTTCTCAGCTTCTTCATCTTGCTTGTTGTTTTCTTTCTCCTGAGGGAGTTGTACTCTCCGTGATCGGGCAGTGTTTGCCTTGTCACTGCCGTGGAATATTTCCTGAGGGCTGGCGTTGTTGGTCAATCTTTTTGAGGCAGTGTGGCTTTTCTGGAGTGTTGATGGGGCTAACAGTGTTTCTTTGAAGCAAAGGAGGACTTCCTGAGGACTGGGAGGTCCACACCACGATGGTAGCAGATTTCACTTGGTCATGCAGAGCTTGCTCTGGTGTTTTTAGGCTGTGGGGTTCTTGCAGGGGGTTGGTGGTGTTGGGCAGCTATTCCTCAGGAGTGCAGCACCCCCTGGGGGCTGGAGCAGCTATCTGGGTCACTGAGAACCTAAGAGGCTCTTCCCTAGGGCAGCCCAACTCAGAAGGACGGCCTGAGAATGTAAGCGGATCTTTTCACAGTCTGGCCAAGCTTGTTGTAGCTTTTCTGGGCTGCAGTGGATCTTCCAGGGGGCTGGTGGTGCTGAGCAGCTATTCTGCAGGAGTGGGGCACCCCCTGGGGGCTTGGGCAGGTAGCAGGGCCGCTGGAAACCCAAGAGGCTCCTCCCCGGGGCAGCCTGACTCAGAACAACCGTCTGAGATCTTTTCCCGACTCGGCCAGGCTTGTTGCAGCTTTTCTGGGCTGTAGGGGGTCCTGCCTGTAGCTGGCAGTCCTATGCAGCTGATCCTCTAGAGCTTGGCACCCCCTGGGCTAGGCGTAATTTTAACCTAAGCTGTAGCTGTGACAACACCGGATCCTTAACCCACTATGCTGGGTTGGGGATCAAACCTGTGTCCCAGTGCTCCCAAGACACTGCTGGTTCAGTTAGGGGAACTCCTGCACAGTGTTTTAAAGGCTTGAACTTTGTCTCACATCTCAGTCATTGCAGCTATTGGAGGCAACTGGATAATTCCACCCAGTCTAGAATGTGAGTGTGGGAGGTGCCAGTTTGGACATCCTTTCAGTCTGTTGGAAACAAGGAACATTCATTTGAGCATGTGGTCCTTTGCCCTTAGGTTGAGACATGTTCAGCCCCTGGTCTGGAGGTGGAATCTGGGCTGTGTTACTCAAGTGGCCCAAGACAAAATTAGAGTCCCATGTGTTACTGAGGGAGGGGAGGGGAGGGTACGATGACTCCTCTGAGGCGAATAAATGTGAGAAAGATGTGGTCATTGCAGGAGGAGGGCCCTAGAGCAAAGGTGTAAACTGGTCATGAGCCTGTCCAGTGTGAGCTAAACCAAGTGTCCATGTGGCCAGATGGACAGATATGCCAAGTAGACAGGCAGAAGGGCGTTTGGGGGCCTACCTGGCTGAGCGCAGAAGGATGCTGTCCTAAAGGACCCAGAGACAGGCAGGCCTGGCCAAGAAGGGTGGAGAACAGAGCTTGACCCTCAGAGGGGGCCAGTGAGCAGGCATGGGGGAGGGCTGCACAGAGCAGCCATGGGGGAAGCCCAGGCTGTGGGGCAAAGACCTTGAGGGAATGATTCTCCTTTTCCTCCTCTGTCTTTACCTCTCTCCCTTCCGCAGATACTTGTGGAATAATTGTGGATGACATCCTGGGCCCTGGAAATGGAGTAAGGAAGTTAGACGTCTTTGCCCTCCGGGAGCTTATAGTCTCCAGGGGGAAGCAGAGCCATTACGTTAATAATTACACAAATAATACTTGGTGACCACAGTGATAACTTTGGGCAGAGATTTCTCATCGCCCCCTCCCATGTATTCTTTTCATTATTTTTTTGCCTGCGGCCATTCTGTGGGCATGGCCAAAAAAAGACAGTGTGTTCTATGCTATATGGTAGTAAGACTACCTAGTAGAGGGCCAGCTAGGATGAACAGGTTCTGTCCTCCGATGGAAATAAATCATTGGCAAAAATAAGCAGAACACAGTTTGTGGTTGTTTCTTTTCCTGCTTGCTTTGAAGATGTTCTCTGGCTAAAGCCCTTTTCCTGCAAACCAAAAAAACCACAAAACCCTGGATTAGAATTGCCAGATAAAATACAGGGGGTCCAGTTGAATTTGAATTTCAGGCAAACAGTGACTACTTCTTAGTATAAACATTTCCTGCAATGTTTGGGATATACTTACACTAATTTTTTTTTCTCTTTTGTTTACCTGAGTTCAAATTTAACTTGGCCTCTTGTATTTTTATTTGTGGAGTCTGGCAACCTCATTCTGGACTCAAGTCCCTGTGGGACTCAAGGAGCTAAATCTTTTCTTCTTAATATTTATTTATCTTTATGTCTACAATGCCTGACACATACTAGCAACTCAAGAAATGACTAACGTAGCCTCTGAGATGAACAATGATAAATCACCAAAGATCATCTGAAATTTGGAACCAATAGAGCATCCAAACTCTGCATTCTTTCAATGCTTTTAATGTGCCATGATCAAAAATGCTTAGGGTTTCTGAGATTATCTGTTAGTTTAGATGATTTTAAAAAAACGGATTAAGAGGTGTGTCCCAGTGGAGGCGCAGTGGGTTAAGAATCTGGTGTTACTGCAGCTCTGGCTTGGATTCGATCCCTGGCCTGGGAACTTCCATAGGCTGCAGGGGTGGCCGAAAAAAGAGGAGTGGCCAAGATGTCAGAGTAGGAAGGCCCTGGGGAACACCAAACTCACAACTATCTACAAAGCAACTGTTGATAAGAAAGACCTGAGGACTAGCAAAAAAGGTCTTCCACGACCAAAGATATAAAGAAGAACCACAAGGAGGCAGGAGGGGGTGGAGACAGGATATAGTCAACATGCATACCCCTGGGCAGGCAGCCCACAAATGGGACCCTAATTATAATTTCAGAGATTCTCCCCAAGGAGTGAGTATTCTGAGCCTCACGTTGGGCTCCACAGCTGGGGGGTCCTGCATTGGAAAGATGAACCCCAGAACATTTGGCTTTAAGGCCAGCAGGTTGACTTTTGGGAAATCCAAAGGGCTGTGGGAAATAGAGACTCGACTCTTTTTTTTTTTTTTTTTTTTGCTTTTTGAGGCTGTACCCACGGCATATGGAAGTTCCCAGGCTAGAGGTGGTATTGGAACTAGCTGCCAGCCTATGCCAAAGGCACAGCAATGCAGGATCCAAGCCACGTTTGTGACCTACACCACAGCTCAAGGCAATGCCAGATCCTTAACCCGCTGAGCGAGGACAGGTATCGAACCATCATCCTCATGGATATTAGTAGGATTCATTTCTGCTGTGCCACAATGGGAACTCCAAGACTCTATTCTTTTTTAAAAAAAATTTATTTTATTCTATTATTTTATTTTATTTTATAATGATTTTTATTTTTTCCATTATAGCTGGCTTACTGTGTTCTGTCAATTTTCTATTGTACAGCAGGGTGACCCAGTTATACATAGATGTATACATTCTTTTTTCTCACAGTATCATACTCCATCATAAGTGACTAGATATAGTTCCCAGTGCTATATAGCAGGATCTCATTGCTTATCCATTCCAAAGGCAATAGTTTGCATCTATTAACCCTAAATTCCCAGTCCATCCCATTCCCTCCCCCTCCCCCTTGGCAACTACAAGTCTGTTCTCCATGTCCATGATTTTCTTTTCTGTGGAAAGGTTAATTTGTGCTGTATATTAGATTCCAAATGGAAGTGATGTTATACGGTATTTGTCTTTCTCTTTCTGACTTGTTTCACTTAGTATGAGTCTCTAGTTCCTCCATGTTGCTGCAAATGGCATTATTTTTTCTTTTTTATGGCTTAGTAGTATGCCATTGTGTATATGTACCACATCTTCTTAATCCATTTGTCTGTTGATGGACATTTATGTTGTTTCCATGTCTTGGCTATTGTGAATAGTGCTGCAATGAACATATGGGTGCATGTGTCTTTTTCAAGGAGAGTTTCGTCTGGATTTATGCCCAAGAGTGGGATTTCTGGGTCATATGGTAGTTCTACGTATAGTTTTCTAAGGTACCTCCGTACTGTTTTCCATAGTGGTTGTACCAATTTCCATTCCCACCAACAGTGCAGGAGGGTTCCCTTTTCTCCACACCCTCTCCAGCATCGTTATTTGTGGACTTATTAATGATAGCCATTCTGACTGGTGTGAGGTGGTACCTTGTAGTACTTTTGATTTGTATTTCTCTAATAATCAGTGATGTTGAGCATTTATTCATGTGCTTGTTGGCCATCTGCATATCTTCTTTGGAGAAATGTCTATTCAGGTCTTTTGCCTGTTTTTCCATTGGATTGTTGGTTTTTTTGGCTGCTGAATTGTAGAAGTTGTTTGTCTATTTTAGAGATTAAGCCCTTGTCTGTCACATTGTTTGAAACTATTTTCTTCCATTCTGTAAGTTGATTTTTTTATGGTTTCCTTTGCTGTGCAAAAGCTTGTCAGTTTGATTAGGTACCATTGGTTTATTTTTGCTTTTATTTCTGTTGCTTTTGGAAGACTGACCTGAGAAAACATTTGCAAGGTTGATAGCAGAGAATGTTTTGCCTATGTTCTCTTCCAGGAGTTTGATGGTGTCTTGTCTCATGTTTAAGTCCTTAAGCCATTTTGAGTTTATTTTTGTGTATGGTGTGAGGGTGTGTTCCAGTTTCATTGATTTACATGTGGCTGTCCAGGTTTCCCAGCACCACTTGCTGAAAAGATTGTCTTTTTCCCACTTTATATTCTTGCCACCTTTGTTGAAGATGAATTAAGTGTGGGGTTTATTTCTGGGTTCTCTATTCCGTGCCATTGGTCTGTATGTCTGTTTTGGTACTGGTACCACACCACACCAAGTAAAGTAAAGTAAAGTAAGGTAAAGTAAAGTAAAGTAGAGTAAAGTAGAGTAAAGTAGAGTAGAGTAAAGTAGAGTAGAGTAAAGTAAAGTAAAGTAAAGTAAATTAGGTAAAGTAGAGTAAACTAAAGTATGATAAAGTAAGGTAAAGTAAAGTAAAGTAGAGTAAAGTAAAGTAAGGTAAAGTAATGTAAAGTAGAGTAAAGTAAGGTAAAGTAAAGTAGAGTAGAGTAATGTAAGGTAAGGTAAGGTAAAGTAAAGTAAGGTAAAGTAAAGTAGAGTAAGGTAAAGTAGAGTAAAGTAAGGCAAAGTAAAGTAGAATAATGTAAGGTAAGGTAAAGTTAGGTAACGTAAAGTAAGGTAAGGTAAAGTTAAGTAAAGTGAAGTAAGGTAAAGTCAGCTAATGTAAAGAAAGCTAAAGTAAAGTAAGGTAACGTAAACTAAAGTAAAGTAAGGTATAGTAAAGGGAGGTAGAGTAAAGTAGAGTAAGGTAGAGTAAAGTAAGGTAAAGTAAAGTAGAGTAAAGTAATGTAAAGTAAAATAAAGTATGGTATAGTAACATAAAGTAGAGTAGAGTAAACTAAAGTAAGGTAAAGTAAAGTAAAGTAGAGTAAAGTGAAGTGGAGTAAAGTAGAGTAAAGCAAAGTAAAGTGGAGTAAAGTAGAGTAAGGTAGAGTAAAGCAGAGTAATGTGAGGTAAAGTGGAGTAAAGTAGGGTAAGGTGGAGTAAAGCAGAGTAATGTGAGGTAAAGTGGAGTAAAGTAGGGTAAGGTGGAGTAAAGTGGAGTAATGTGGGTACGTGGCGTTCGTCGCGTCGGTCGCCTCGTGGCGTCCTGTGCGGTCCGTGGCGTCCGTCGCGTCCGGTCGCGTCCCGTGGCGTCCTGTGCGGTGCCGTGGCGTCCCGTCGCTCGGTCGCCTCGGCCGTGGCGTCCCGTCGCGTCCCGCCCGTCCGTCTGTCCTGTCCCGTCCCGTCGCGTCCCGTCCGGTCCCGTCCCGTCCGGTCCGTCGGTCCGGTCCGGTCCGGTCCGGTCCCGTCGCGTCCGGTCCCGTGCCGTCGCGTCCCGTCCGGTCCCGTCCCGTCCCGTCGGTCCCGTCCGTGCCGTCCCGTCCCTTCGCGTCCCGTCCCGTCCGTCCGGTAGTGTCTAAGGTCCGTCTAAGGTAAAGTAAAGTAAAGTAAGGTAAAGTAACAGTAGAGTAAGGTAAAGTAGAGTAAAGTAAGGCAAAGTAAAGTAGAATAATGTAAGGTAAGGTAAAGTTAGGTAACGGTACGTAAAGTAAGGTAAGGTAAAGTTAAGTAAAGTGAAAGTAAGGTAAAGTCAGCTAATGTAAAGAAAGGTAAAGTAAAGTAAGGTAACGAAACTAAAGTAAAGTAAGGTATAGTAAAGGGAGGTAGAGTAAAAGTAGAGTAAGGAGAGTAAAGTAAGGTAAAGTAAAGTAGAGTAAAGTAATGTAAAGTAAAATAAAGTATGGTATAGTAACATAAAGTAGAGTAGAGTAAACTAAAGTAAGGTAAAGTAAAGTAAAGTAGAGTAAAGTGAAGTGGGAGTAAACGTAGAGTAATGTGAGGTAAAGTGGAGTAAAGTGGAGTAAGGTGGAGTAAAGTGGAGTAATGTGAGTAAAGTGGAGTGAAGTGGAGTAAGGTGGAGTAAAGTGGAGTAATGTGAGGTAAAGTGGAGTGAAGTAGAGTAAGGTGGAGTAAAGTAGAGTAATGTGAGGTAAAGTGGAGTGAAGTAGAGTAAGGTGGAGTAAAGTAGAGTAATGTGAGGTAAAGTGGAGTGAAGTAGAGTAAGTGGGTAGTGAGTAAAGGGAGTAATGTGAGGTGTAAGTGGAGGAAGTGAGTAGAGTAAGGTGGAGTAAAGTGGAGTAATGTGAGGTGAAGTGGAGTAGTAAAGTAGAGTAAGGTGGAGTAAAGTGGAGTAATGTGAGGTGAAGTGGAGTAAAGTAGAATAAAGTGAAGTGGAGTAAAGTAGAGTAAAGCAAGAAAGTAATGTAATGTAAAGTAAAGTAGAGTAAAGTAAGGTAAAGTAAAGTAAGGTAAAGTAAGTAAGGTAAGGTAAAGTAAGGTAAAGTAGAGTAAGGTAAAGTGAAGTAGAGTAAAGTAAGGTAAAGTAAAGTAAAGTAAGGTAAAGTAGAGTGAAGTAAAGTAAATTCGAGTAAAGTAAAGTAAAGTAAGGTAGAGTAAAGTAAAATAAGGTAAAGTAAGGTAAAGGATCCACACTCTCAGCACAAGCAAGCCACAAACAGGAGAGGATATCACAGACTCAGGAGAGGATATCACAGACTCAGAGTTTTCCCCCTATATTATGGGTTTAGGCTGCATGCTCGGCACCCCAAGCCTGGGGTCCAGCACCGGAAGATGATCCCCCATGATTTGCTTTGAAAACCAGCAGGGCTTTTATCCAAGAGAGACTGACAGCTGTAGGAAACCAAGACTCCTCTCTGAAAGGGCTCACAAACAAACTCACTAGCTCCAAGTCCCAATTGTAGAGAAACAGGAGATAAAGAGAATCCTAACAACTTCTACCTTATTAGGTGCTGACTCTGTTCCAAATACCATACAATGAGCTTAACTTTCATAAATTCTAATCCTTAGAACAAGGCCTTCAGGGTTGCCATTATTATCCCCCTCGCTGCAAATGAGTTAGTTAAGGCTCAAGGAGTTCACCCCTTAGACCATGCAGTTATCAAGGAGACAGAACCAGCATCAGGACCCAAGCATGGGAGTTCCCATCGTGGCTCAGTGGAAATGAATCTGACTAGTATCCATGAGGATGCAGGTTTGATGCTTAGCTCCCGCTCAGCAGGTTAAGGATCCAGGGTTTCCATGAGCTGTGATGTAGGTCAAAGACATGCCTCAGATCCAGCGTGGCTGTGGCTGTGGTGTAGGCTGACAGCTCCAGCTCTCATTCAACCCCTAGCCTGGGAACCTCCACGTGCCAAGGGTGTGACCCTAAAAAGAAAAACAAGAAAAAAGAACACAAGTTTGTTAATTCCCAAGTCCACACATATACTTTGGAGTCCAAAGTAAAGTACTAAAAAATGTCACTGCAGATTGGAAATTCTTTGAATGGGTGGACACAATGATGCCCAGATTTTCAAAAGGCCTAGAGGTACTGACTCCTCTCTGAAGGCTGCCTCACTTGTTAAAGCTCATTAAGCCCAAATATTCCTAATATAAAAGCTACTGGAGATTCTAGCATGATGGATTCTGAGGTCCAATACTAAGATAATGATTCCAAACTAAAATCATACACAAAGAGGATGTGGATAAAAGGGAACCCTCCTGCACTGTTGGTGGGAATGGAAATTGGTACAACCACTATGGAAAACAGTACGGAGGTACCTTAGAAAACTATACGTAGAACTACCATATGACCCAGAAATCCCACTCTTGGGCATAAATCCAGACGAAACTCTCCTTGAAAAAGACACACTGCACCCATATGTTCATTGCAGCACTATTCACAATAGCCAGACATGGAAACAACATAAATGTCCATCAACAGACAAATGGATTAAGAAGATGTGGTACATATACACACAATGGAATACTACTGAGCCAAAATAAGGCCATGTGCAGTAACATGGATGGAACTAGAGACTCTCATACTGAGTGAACTAAGTCAGAAAGAGAAAGACAATTACCAATGACATCACTTCTATCTGGAACCTATATTACAGCACAAATGAACCTTGCCACAGAAAAGAAAATCGTGGACATGGAGAACAGATTGTGGTTGCCAAGGGGGAGGGGCGGAGTGAGAGTGGACTGGGAATTTGGGGTTAATAGATGCAAACCATTGCCTTTGGAATGGACAAGCAATGAGATCGTGCTATATAGCACTGGGAACTATATCTATTCACTTATGATGGAGCAGGATAATGTGAGAAAAAAGAATGTATATATGTATGTATAACTGGGTTACCTTGCTGTACAATAGAAAATTGACAGAACTCTGTAAACCAGCTATAATGGAAAAAATAGAAATCATTTAAAAATTAATAAATAAAATAAAATCATACACAAAGGAACATTGATGTGCTAATGCTCCCACTAATAAAAGGCTTTATTCTGAGGACAAAACACTTTGCAAACCTTTCCCACCAATCCCCACAGGTATCTTAATATAAAAATGTGCTCCAGGCTAAGTTCAAAACAATAAAAATCACCGTCTTAAGTATCAATTGTCCAAACAATACTCAGTTTACATTTCTTTATTCCTAACACATCATTCAATCTACCTTTTAACTTCTAGGAAATAAAACTCAAGAAAATAATTACTACACAAACATTAAAAATTCTAAGCAGACAAACTTAGTCGAGGTTCAAAATGTGTTTTTTTCACTCCCTGCCTAACTCAAATTGAGGACCCATTTCCTCTCATCTCCTTTGTCTCCTTTTATTAACTCATCATCTCTTCTGAAACTACTGATTAATTTCTTCTGAACATATTTCATCAACTTTTTAGAATATCACCCTGGCTTGAAGTAACAAGCTGGAGATATAATACATACCATGGGAGCTTAATTCAGGGAATTAAAAGAGAGCAATAATTAAACCAGGATGGGGTACTTCATCTCATAATAAGCACAGGGCCTGGGACAAAGCAAGTACCAATGAATGATGGCAAGATTAACTTGCAAACCCATTACCATGGGCAGGTGTCTTATTAATTTGGTTCCTAGCAGATGTGCACTCCAGTCTTGGAAGGCAGGGCAAGGATAGAGGCTAGCAATTGAGAAAGGAGGAGAGACCCTGTTAACCGAGCAGGACCCTAAAGGCCCTTCCCAGGACAGACCCCTCCCCATATCCTCTCATGTGGCTCCTCTTTGAAGTATCCAGATGAGAGTATCTGAGGGCAAATTTCCTGTGTTGTTTTACAGATGCTAAAACTACCATCAAATGAAAGAAATTAACTACCTGATGATCATGAGCACATGGCCCCCAGAACTACTGACACCTAAGGATTGATAATGTTAACCGTGTGACTCTGCCCTGTTACCTCACCATCAGTCAATCAGAGAATTGTGCATGAGCTGATCACATACACTGCAACCTCCTTCCCTCACCTGGCCTTTAAAAATGCTTTGTTGAAACCCTTCAGGGAGTTGAGGGTTTTAGTGCACAAGCCACCCATTCTCCTTGTATTCGTGCCTTTACAATAAACACTGCACTTTCCTTCACCACAACCTGCTTTCAGCAGATTGGCTTTACTGCCCATACACAGGCAAGTGGGCCCAAGTTTGGTTCTGTAACAACCCCACTCCTGGAAACAAGGAATTCCCTAACTAAAGTAAATGACTGTCAGGGTGGAGGGGAGAAGGTTGGGAAACTGGAAAAGGAGAAGGATTCCCCGTTTTATGACATTTCAAGGAGATTATTGCTTTGAATAAGATGAGAACCTTAGGTATTTGTATTTTCTGGGGGTACTAGGTAATGTCACAGTACCTGTCATGGTGAACAGATGGAGCTTGAGTGCTTTCCATTTGTCACCTCACTGGACAGCCCTGCAACAAGAGTATTAATTAACATTACTGTGTCGTATCCCCAGAAAAAGGTGTTTCTCATCAGTTGGGGATAGCAGGTGACATTTTTTATGCCATGGCTCCTTTTGACAATCATGGGAAGTCTACAAACATCATCTTAGAATTAGGTTTTGAAATGCATGAAATAAAGGAAACCAATTGTACTGCATCACACTTCTATCCATGGACTCCATGGGCCATGTGAAGGATTTCTGGTAGAAACTGGGCTGTTTCCACACAAAGCAAGTGTGAGAACTAGAAAGGCCATATGCTACAGAGTCACCCTGCTCTGCAGGCTTGTACTTGATGGATAGAAGAGAGACAGAGAGAAAGACAGAGTGAATGAGAGAACTCCATGAGCTGATTAGCTGGGGTGATGTGCATTTGACCCCCAAGGGCCAAAGACCAAGGCAGGTAGAATGGCTTCTGTTAGTCTTGTCCTGAGGAAGCATTTGATGTTCCCTCTCATGGCTGAAGGCCTTTGTAGAAGGACTGCACCACAGGCACAGGCTGGGATCACACCAGGCTCTAAACAAGCAGATACCAGAGATGGACTGATGTGTCCATTCCAGGTCATCAGGGAGGAACTCAGAAAGAAGGCGTGAGGGTCCCTGTTTCAGGAGCAACACCTGGTGGCAGCAACAAGCAGAAGTGGCTCACTGAGCAAGCAATACCAAGAAGGACTCACATCTAGAATTGAGAAAGCATCCCCCACCCCCAGGGTCCTTAAGGAACTGCAGAAGGAGAGCCTTCTACCAGTCAGGCTCCCGGCAGGAAACCAGGAGCCCTTCAAGGGGGACGAATTCAGGCACTGCCTACAAAGATGGAGGTGTGTTTAAGGAAACGGAGAAAGGTCAAGTAGCCTAGATCAGCTGGGACATTTACCTTCACCACCTTGAGAGGGGCGAGGGAAGGCAGCTGTGATCGGAATCCAGAGAGATGGACAGGAAAAAAATATCCTAGCCTCACTTCCCTCCACCCTGCAAAGTTCCCTGAGGCTTCCCAGCAGCGGAACCCAACCCAACTCCCAAGTCCTTCAAGGGCATAACTGACAGCCCAGCAGGACAGAGCAGTGGGAAGAATGAAGAATCCATCAAGAAGGGCAAACAGGTCCCAAGCCATGGATCCTTTTCACAGGGAGGGGGTAAAGGTGCTCAAAGCCATTTAATTTGGAACATAATTTTTATCCTATGGTAAAATACCGGCTGACAGGATCAGCAGGAGATGCCACTTATATTCTTTTTCAGGCAGTTAAATTGTCTCAGGGAGGAAAAGTAACTCAGTAAAGATTAATTTAAAAATTAAGATTAGGGAGTTCCCACTATGTCACAACAGGATTGGGGGTGTCTTGGGAGCTGCTGGGATGAAGGTTCGACTCCCAACCTAGCACAGTGGGTTAGGGATCCAGCATTGCCGCAGCTGTGCCTTAGTTTGTGACCGTGGCTCCGATCTAGTCCCTGGCCCAGGAGCTCCATTATGTCTGGGGCAGCCAAAAATAACAAAAAAAAAAGATTCAGACTCAAGTCGGCTTGACAAACAGAACCCACACTTTTAGCCACTCTGATTACTGCCTCTAACAGTGATATTTTTAAAAGTGGAATTCTCAGGCTGCACAAGGACTTGGCTATAACCCAGTCCCATCTCACTGCTCAAAATATTTTTTTTTCTAAAACTACAACATACGGACATTTTCATGTAAACCCCCCTATGAGAGAATTATAAACCCTTGTATGAGGACAAGCAGTACAGAAAGTGGTCTATGTTTGGAAACAGCCACCCAAAATAAGAAATAAATTAGTGTCTGAAAGGGGAGAGTCACTTGTCTCAGCCTGGGCAAAGCTTCAGTTTTCAGACACCCATGGAGATTAAAATGAGGCCTCAGAAGAAGCCAACACTGCTGATTGTATGAAGGCATAGACAGCAAGGCTGATTAGGCAAAATTCCATTCTGCAGACTTTACATTCAGCGGGGGTAAAGGGAGGGTTCCTGTCTTTCCTTAGCAACTTTTTTGACAAGGAATGCATTCAGTAGCTACTTGACACCAAGGAGAAAGCCTAGTTCAGAAAGCAGAACACTTTGTGTGTTTCACTAGATTAACAACAGTTTATTCTGTTCTCAAGTGTTTTCCTGTTCTCATAATCCTGTAAAAGCTAATTTATGCCGATTCCTTTTCACTTGCATAGCAAGTATCTCCATGCAGTTCTACATTTCCATTTGTGTATATTTCAAGGCAAGCTCAGAGCTTTTTTAATTCTACCACAGAGAGGATCCTAAGGAGAAAGGTATTTTGCAGCCATCAGGCCAGGCTCACCAGTCTGACAAAGAGGCATCTCAGCTCAACCGAGTCAAACCTGAAGAAGGGGATAATGTCTTTTCTGCCAACCCCATGTGGACAGATGCAAAGCCAAGAATCGGTAACCATGCCAGAAATAAGAAAAAATGAATGTGAGACCAAAAAGTAAGACCAGAAAACCAAACTCACTTGTCACTTATTTGCTCTTTCAAAATCCTGTCTCCAAAATAAAAAAATAAAAAAATTTAAAAAACAAGGAGTTCCCTTCATGGCTCAGCAGTTAACAAAGCTGACTAGGATCCATGAGGTTGCAGGTTCAATCCCTGGCCTTGCTCAGTGGGTTAAGGATCCGGCGTTGCTGCAAGCTGTGGTGTAGGTCACAGACGCAGCTCGGATCCTGTGTTGCTGTGGCAGCTGTAGCTCCAATTCGACCCTTAGCCTGCGAACTTACACGTGCCATGGGTGCACACCTAAAAAGCAAAAAAAAAAAAAAAGAAAGAAAAAGAAAAAATTTGCAGCATCTAAGAGCTACCGTGGCATCATAGAACACGTCTTCAAAGCCTACAGAAGCAAGTCAGGTTCCAACCCATGCCTTGCCACTTAGCCCTGGCTGTGTGCCACTGAGCAAATTTCATCCCTCTGGAGCCTCAGCTTATCCAAATATATTGGGGGGGGGGGGGGCGCAATGCCCATATAACAAGGTGACTGTGAGCGTTACATGAGATTTCCTGCCTTTTTAGGGGGAGAGGGGGCAGCAGGAGTAGTATGTGGAATTTCCCAGGCTAGGTGTCAAATTGGAGTTGCAGCTGCCAGCCTAGGCCACAGCCACAGCAACGCCGTATTCTTAACCCACTGAGCAGAGCCAGGGATCAAACCCGAATCCTCGTGGATAGTAGTTGCATTTGCTTCCACGGAGCCACAAAAAGAACCCCCTTGCCTTTTTTTCTTTTTTTTTTTAACCAACACAAAAGCTTTACAACGAAATTTCCTCTAAGTTCAATGTTGCCTAAATCAGTCTCTATGAATACCAATGAAAATATACTTGAGGGGGGGTCAAAGAAGACCACTGAAAAATCTAAGATAGTATCAAAACACAAACCTTCCATTGTATTCTGAATGTTCATTTGTAGTTGAAGATGGAAACAAAGCTAGTCTCCATGTTCTGCAGGCTTCCAGAATATGTCTCACCACTTACTGTGTCATAACTTGTCTGTCCAGCTTCCTTAGACAACACATACTGGAGGGCAAAGATGTTATATTTTACTTCCATAATACTAACCCAGCTTAGGAACTGGCATATCCATAGTGCTCAAGAAGTAATTACTGAACAGATATACAGACTGCCACTAAAAACTGGCACTTGCCATCTGGCTCTACAAGAATGAAGTCACTAGCCACTCTCGTCACTGACTTTCGACACACCCTGTAAGAGCTCAGGGTAGACATCGGGAATCAGGCACCCTGTGCTCTGGGAAAACTGGCAGAAGCGGCCATCAGATAGTTGGAAGGAGAAGATTATATGAACCAAGATCCTTGCATATGCCTGTATCTAGAAAAGCACTAAAATCATGAACGAAGACATTTGCTCCTTGCGACTGGCAGCCAGGCTCTGCCAAAATGTGTACTTGACTGCACATGTCCTCTTTCACTAAGATCACATACATACTGACCCGCCCTCCCCCTCTTTGGAGAGGTTCCTCAGAGCTGAGATGCTATCTCCTGGACCACAGTCCTCATTTTGCCCCAAATAAAATTTTTTTTATTTTTTTTTTCCCGCTGTACAGCATGGAGATCAAGTTATTCTTACATGTATACATTTTTCCCCTACCCTTTGTTCTGTTGTAATATGAGTATCTAGACATAGTTCTCAATGCTACTCAGCAGGATCTCCTTGTAAATCTATTCTAAGTTGTATCTGATAACCCCAAGCTCCCGATCCATCCCACTCCCTCCCTCTCCCATCAGGCAGCTCCAAGTCCATGATTTTCTTTTCTGAGGAGATGTTCATTTGTGCTGGATATTAGATTCCAGTTATAAGTGATATCATATGGTATTTGTCTTTCTGACTCATTTCACTCAGTATGAGAGTCTCTAGTTCCATCCATGTTGCTGCAAATGGCATTATGGCATTCTTTTTTATGGCTGAGGAGTATTCCATGGTGTATATATACCACATCTTCTGAATCCAATCATCTGTTGATGGACATTTGGGTTGTTTCCATGTCCTGGCTATTGTGAATAGTGCTGCAATGAACATGCGGGTGCATGTGTTTCTTTTAAGTAGAGTTTTGTGTGGATGTATGCCCAAGAGTGGGATTGCGGGGTCATATGGAAGTTCTATGTATAGATTTCTAAGGTATCTCCAAACTGTTCTCCATAGTGGCTGTACCAGTTTACATTCCCAACAACAGTGCAGGAGGGTTCCCTTTTCCAAATAAAATTTAACTCGCAGTGAACTCTCATGTTGTAGATTTTTTTCAGTCAACAGGATGTATGGACACATGAATTGTTGCCTTCCCATCTCTGTCATAGGGCTGTTTTGAGGATCAAAACATGTAGATAACATGTGAACATGATTTGGAAATTACAGAGTTTCAAAAGAGCTCAATGAACTGTTGTGATTTTTTCAGTCTACAGGAAAAGGATGGGAGGGTTTTCGAGGCAAGAAAAGAGAGAGCTGGAGTTCCCGTCGTGGCTCAGTGGTTAAGGAATCCGACTAAGAACCATGAGGTTGCGGATTCAATCCCTGGCCTTGCTCAGTGGGTTAAGGATCCGGCATTGCTGTGAGCTGTGGTGTAGGTCACAGACGCGGCTCGGATCCCAAGTTGCTGTGGCTCTGGCATAGGCCGGCCGCTACAGCTCCAATTCAGCCCCTAGCCTGTGAACCTCCATGTGCCGAGGAAGTGGCCCAAGAAATGGCAAAAAAAAAAAAGAGAGAGAGAGAGAGAACTGATAGCCTGACCTTAAGGGAAAGATGTAAAATTTTAAGCGTTAACTACAGAATTGACTACTGCCTCAAAATGTGCACTTCTAGCCACAATTTTAAGTAATTAACAAAAGTAGAGCTATGCATTTGTCAATAATGATTTCATTCAGGAAAAGGAAAAGTCACTCTAGGTATTTTGAACAGGAAGGGATTGAATAGTAGAGGTTAGAAGCTTGCAGAAACACTGGAGGAGGTGGAGGAATGAAGGTAAGAGAAAGCTGCCTTTAGAATTCAGGAAATTTGGGAGTTCTTGTCATGGCTCAAAGGTTGACGAACCCGACTTGCATCCATGAGGATTCAGGTTCAATCCCTGGCCTCACCCAGTGGGTTAAGGATCCTGCATTGCCATGGGCTGTGGTGTAGGTCGCAGATTTGGCTTAGAACCCACGTCACTGTGGCTGTGGCTGTGGCTGGCAGCTGCAGCTCAGATTTGACCCCTAGCCTGGGAGCCTAGCTATGCCATGGATGCAGCCCTAAAAAAGACCAAAAAAAAAAAAAATTCAGGAAATTAGGAAGTGTGGACATTGCAAAAAAAGTGTTGATGATTTTAACTACAAAGGAAAAAAAATAATGCTCTGCTTCAGAGGGCAAGTCAGCAAAATGCATATATGTAAACTTTCCTTTATTATCAATTTCTTGCTTCTCAGATAGAAGTGCATTCTTCCCTTCCTGCTCTTTGAAAATGAATCTGGCACCTTTAATTTTTTTTTTTTTTTAAGGGCCATACCTGCAGCATATGAAAGTTTCCAGGCTAGGGGTCAAACTGGAACTGCAGCTGCTGGCCTATACCACAGCCACAACAATGCCAGATCTGAGTTGCATAAAGCCACAGCTCACAGTAATGCTGGATCTTTAACCCACTGAGTGGGGCTAGGGATTGAATCCACATCCTCATGGATACTAGTCAGGTTCATTACTGCCGAGCCACAACAGCAACTCCTAAATATTCATTTTTAAAGTTTTGTCTCTAGAGGGCCCTGGAGAGATCTGAGGAAGGAGTCTTCTTCTTGGTTCTGGTGAGGCTCCAGTGTCTGGCTCCTGTTGCACAGGCAGCTTTGCCAGCCTCTAGTTCCTGCAGTACAAGTGACTCCCCCAGTGTCCAACTCCTATAATGAATGACTCCCTGCAGAGCAGGGCAGCCAGCTCCCCCAGCACTCCCAAGGTAGTTTTTTTTTTTTTTTAATGGCCACACCCACTGCATATGGAAGTTCCCTGGGCCAGGGATTGAATCCAAGCCACAGCTGTGGCCCACACTGCAGCTGCGGCCCACACTGCAGCTGCAACAATTCCAGATCCTTTAACCCACTGCACGGGGCCAGGGATCAAACCCATGCCTCTGAAGCAAACTGAACCACTGCAGTCGATTTTAACCCACTGTGCCACAGCAGGAGCTCCCCTGAGGTGGTTCTTAGATGTGCGCCTTCTGAGAACCTTCCTGAGCAGCCTTCCCTGGCACCTAAAGGTGGATTTCCAACAAGTTCCATTACTTAGGCCCCATAGCAACTGCTCAACTCCTTTCCAACAAAGACTTGAGCTTAGACCTGGGAGAGGTCAGGCACAGGACCTCAGCCCAGGAGCAGTGGCTGCTCCATATATCTGCTAGTCTTCTGATATTGTTCAGAGATCTCTTTACTTCTTACTAACCAATGCATACAATCCTCTGTTATAGCAATTAATTTATTTTTTTTTTTTTTTGGCCATAGCGTGCAGCAGCTTGATGTTGGATCTCATTTCCCAGACCAGGGATTGAACCCAGGCTGCAGCAGGGATGGCGCCAAGTCCTAACCACTCAACCACCAGGGAACTCCCCAATGATTCTTTATACTACAGTTTCCCACTTCAAATTGCGGTATGGTTCCTCTCTCTTGATTGGATCCAAATCGATCCACCCCTCAATAATAAGTTCTATAATATCATTATGTAAAATTAATTATATGGGATTGCTGACTTCCCTTATTCACACTGGGAATGAATATATTCATTCATGCATTCATTTAGTTATCCACTCCTTCAACAAATATATACTGAAGACTTACTACATAGCAGGTCCTATAGTGAATGACTCCCTGCTGTCCCTGGTGTTACCTTCCAGGAGCTGACAAACCAAAGCAAGACAGACACAAGCGTGACACCAAGTATGATCAGTTCACTGAATAGTGTAAAAGAAGCAGAGTACAAAGATGGATGAGATGGTTTTCTTTTTCTCCCCATACTCTTCCCCCATTGTGTTACACTGCATGGTTCTCTCCCATCGCAACATCTTGGGCAGATCTTACAGCTTCCCAGTCATCTCAGCTATTAAAATACCATTTTTAGGAGTTCCCTTAGTGACTCAGCAGTTAATGAACCCAACTAGGATCCATGAGGATGAGGGTTTAATCTCTGGCCTTGCTCAGTGGGTTAAGGATCCAGCGCTGCCGTGAGCTGTGGTGTAGGTCACAGGCAAGGCTTGGATCCCTCGTCATTGCTGTGGCTGTGGCATAGGCTGGCATCTGTAGCTCCGATTCGACCCCTAGCCTGGGAACCTCCATATGCTGCAAGGTGGGCCCTAAAATAGCAAAAACAACAAAAAATACCATTTTAGGACTCCAATATAGGAGTGCCCATTGTAGCTCACCAGGTTAAGAGCCTGACATAGTGTCCAAGAGGATGCAGATTCAATCCTGGTCTCGCTCAGCAGGTTAAGAATCTGGCGTTGCTGCAAGCTGTGGCATAGGCTGCAGATGTGACTCAAATCCAGTATTGCCATGGCTGTGGTGTAGGCTGGCAGCCACAGCTCCAATTCAACCCCTAGCCCAGGAATGTCCATATGCCACAGGTGTAGGCCTAAAAAGAAAAAAAAAAAAAAAAGACTCCAATATAAATGGTGTCTCTTCTCTCCAGGGTCAGGCTGGACTGTGAGTGGCGGAGGCAGGTGGCATGGTTAGCTCTGGGGCCCCTTCTTTCTCTCCTACCTACCTGCAGGGATGGAGAGGATGAAGAAAGACAAAAAAGAGAAAAATATCTCTTATAACGGATGCTCTGTGTCTCTTGGAGCACATCCTTCAGGATGCAAGGGCCTCTGCAGTGCAGGGCTCCTGATGGGAGATCCAGCCGTAGCTCGCCCTCTTCTGGACCCCCTCCCACCCCTTGCTCCCACACTGCCCCACAGCAGCAGCCTACTGCTGGAGCCCCACTGCCCAGATGCACTCCCCTTTCCCTGGACACCAGCAAGTGGCTTCAAGCCACATCACCATCTCTCTCCAGGTCTCCTTTCCCCTGCTTGGGTAGGCCCAAACCTTAACCCACTGCCTTAGCAGTATTCTTTTTTTTTTTTTTTTTTAACCTTTTTAGGGCTGCACCTGTGGCATATGGAAGTTCTCAGGCTAGAGGTTGGATCAGAGCTATAGCTGCAAGCCTACATACACCGCAGCCACAGCAATGTGGGATCCGAGCCATGTCTACAACCTACGCTACAGCTCACAGCAACGCCAGATCCTTAACCCACTGAGCAAGACCAGGGGTCAAATCTACATCCTCTGGATACTAGTTAGATTTCATCTCAGCGGAATCTTTTCCCATAGCCATGGCACCTCCACTGGCTGACAAGCATGTGCCTAAAAGTGACCCCCCTCTGGCCTCCCAGGTCATTCAGAACTTTAAACCACTTTCCTGGTAGTAGCATTTCCAGTGAGCAATCCCTCCACAAGCCCTGGAGAGCCTCTGAGGCCCAGTTGTTGGCAGCTCTCCCAGGGCTGTGAAAGAATTAGCATCACTTTCAAGCCCAGGTTGACCCTGTTGATACCACCCAGCTTCCCATCACTCAGGTCAACACTCACTAATAGCAGCAGGGCTGGCACCATAACAGATGAGTTCTGCAGGTACCTACCCCAGGCTTTGAGAGGGCTTCCCCAGAGCAGGTGAGACTAAGTTGAGTCCTAAAGGACAATAGGTTTATCTAACCACAGAGTGAGGTAAGGTGTTTAGGAGAGAGAAGAGCTCATGTGGAAGTCTGGAGGACAGAGTGGTTTTTTTTTCCCCAGGAGTTGCACATTTTTCCGGCAACAAATAATCACCGGCACCTCCAATGTGCCAAGCATGGTTCTAGGTCTGGAGATACAGCAGAAAGCCAGACACCACAAAAATCCTGACCCTCACAGTAGGAGGAGAGCATGGAAGGGAGGAGGTGAGGCAGGGTGCAGAGTGAGAATGAGGCATCAGAGAAAAGGGGGCCAGAGATAAAGGGCCCTGAAGTGCAACCAGGAAAGTCTGGCTTATCTCGAGAACCTGAGACTGTTACTGAGGGATCTTAAGCAGAGGAGGCATGAGACAGGTACATCATATCACTCCGTTCCAGAGCATATTTCCTTTTATTTTTCCCATAAAAATCCTCCCCACTCATTTTTCAAGGCTACCACAATCCCCTTAGCGTATCTGACAAAGGAACATACAAACAGGGAGAACCAAAGAACCTCAAAAGGCATACAGGCACAAAAATCCTCACGACATTCGAGTAGCTGGTTACTCATTCAGAAAAGGATACAGATAGAATCTCATATTACACAAGTGAAAATAAAGTTCAAGGGAATAAAAGATTTCAGTATAAAATTACCAGAGTTCCCTAGTGGCCAAGCAGCTCCAAAATTAGTTTGGTTCATTTTGTTTTCAATCTTTTTGTTGAAATTCTCATTTTGTTCTTGTATTATTTTCCTGACTTCATTAAATTGTTTACCAATGTTCTCATTTAGCTTGCTGAGAATCTTTAGGCAGTAATTTTGAATTCTTTGTCATGCAAACCATCTATCTCTATTTCTTTGGGGTCACAGTTTCTGTGCCCCTTTGGTGGAGTCAAGTTTCCCTGATTCTTTGTGATCCCTGTACCCTTGTGTAGGTATCTGTACATCTGAAGAGGACATCACCTATTCCAGACCCTGGGTCTAGTGGTGCAGGGTGCCAATTATAGTGGTATGAAGTGGTATGCCAATTATAGTGGTATGCCAATTATAGTAGCTCCAGATCAAGGGAGCCTGTTGTCTCAAGCTCAGTTCACTGGGGTTCACAGCACTGACAACTACACAGTCCTTGGAAAGCACAGTGGGGGGTCTGCAATGGCTGCACAGGGTAATGGGTCCTCACTGGCACTTCCAGGTCCAGAGATCAGGACCAGGGTAGACAGAGCCAGTGGTGTGCATTCATTTAGCTCTGGGGGCCAGCTACAGGTACATGCAGAGACACACATGACATGGTGAAGTCAGGGTCAGCAGCAACGTCCAGAGCCAACTGTGGACCTGTTGGCAACTACAGGGGCCTTGGCTGGCTGATGACTACAGGTGAGCCCAGTGGTGCAGATCACTGGAGACAGAGCCAAATTCAGGCCCACAGCAGCTGTGGAGGCCTTGGCTTTCAGTGCATACTTCCAGGGCGGCAGGATCTCACCATGGGCACACCCATGGCATGGAGGCTGGTGACGGAGTCAGGCCAGCAGCATGCAGGCACATAGCTGAAGAGGCTAGCCCCACAAGTGCCCAAAGCAGTAAGTGAAGGTCAGCCTCAGGGTTTGGGCTGGCACCTTGCACTTGTGCCACCACAGGGGCCTGAGTGAACTGTCAGTGCAGATCCCAGGCTCCAGTGGCAGGGGGAGGCAAGGAAGGGGCAGTGGAAGACGTCAGGTGGCTGTTGGGAGAAAACTGGTGAAATCTTCAGGGGCCTATGGTAGCTGAGCCAGTGATTGGTTTCCTCAGTGTCAAACATGTGGTGTTCTATATAGGACAGGGCACTGGGAACCTCAGTGGCTCCCATGGTGTGACTGATACTGGTGGCTTCTGCTCTTCTTCCTTATTCCCAGCCATCTCTATACAGTTCAGCTTTGCCGATCTCTGAATAGGATGAAACTAAAGTGGGTCCTTCACATGGTGCCTGTGAAGCCTAGGGAAGCTAGAGGCTCACCCTGCTCTCCCTTTCCTGGCAAGGGTATCTCTTTGGGGGTGGGGAATATGCTCTCAGAACTAAGCAGTTCCAACCTGAAGGATGGGATGATGCAGGCTAAATTAAGCTGCTCTTCCTTTTCTTTTTGTGCAGTTCTTCTCAGGTTTTTTTGCTCCACTGTGTTGCTAAAATTTCTTAAGAGGACCCCTGATCTCTCCCAGAGCTATTTTTGCTGGTGGAGAGCTGTCTAACTGTTAGCCTTTGCTGGGGGACAGAGGCTGGGGTCCCAACTTCACCATCTTAATGATGTCTTGCATTGCCTTTTTTATTTATCACATTCACAGGCTTGTAGCACACCTTTCAACACTTGTAATGAACTAAATGCTCTAAGTTTTTTTTTTTTTTCTTCATGGACTACCAAACCGTATTTTCTTCATTTTATGCTGGTATAACTGCTCTTTTAAAGCTAAATTCCAGGTTTTACACCTGAGCAATACCTGCCATTGAAGTTTCCTCCGGGGAGGCAGCCACCTGTCAGCATGGCTCAAGCATTTGTGAACAGCAAAATCCAGCCTGGGAAGGTGGTATTTTTCATCAAGCCCACCTGCCCCTTCTACAGAAAGACCCAGGATCTCCTCAGCCAACTGCCCTTCAAAGAAGGGCTTCTGGAATTTGTCAATATCACAGCCACCAGTGACACCAACGAGATTCAAGATTATCTGCAACAGCTCACGGGAGCCAGAACGGTACCTCAGGTCTTTATCGGTAAAGAGTGTATAGGTGGATGCACTGATCTAGAAAGTATGCACTAGAGAGGGGAGCTCTTGACCCACCTGGAGCAAATTGGAGCTCTGAAATAACTACAGAACAGACCCAAGCTGATAGTTCCCTTGAGAGCTGGATGGCAGTGCAGATAATGACAGTGCTTCCTGGTGGATGGATGCCGGGCTACCTTCACTCAGCTGAAACTACTGTTTACTTAAAATTCTGAAATGTGTTAACCCAAATAATTGGGGGGAGTGGGTTTTGGGGGGCAAAACCAGATTTTTCTTCTGATTCCGTATTAAAAGTGGATCAACTTGCCCTAAACAGGTCTGAGAAGTTCGATGGATGTCTTGGGTTTCTTGTGGATTGGCCCTTTGGGTCCAAAAGACCATGATAAGTTATGGCTTAGGATTCACTCATTTCCCAAAGATGTTCCTTACACACACATTTGGCAAATGTTTTGGTATTATGTGTTTTGTTTTTTGCTTTTTAGGGCCATACCTGAGACACAGAAGTTCCCAGGCTAGGCGTAGAATTGGAGCTGCAGCCAGCGGCCAGTCTATGCCACAATAACAGCAAGGCCTGATCCATAACCCACTGAGCAAGACCAGGGATCGAACCAGCATCCTTATGGATACGAGTTGGGTTTGTTTCCCCTGAGCCACAATGGGAACTCTTGGCACATGTTCTTAGCTAAACTGTTCTCCATGTGCTGGGACTCCTCTACCTCTATGCCAGTGTTTCTCAGCCAAGATCCCAGGCCCCCTTGGGTGAAATCTCTAGTTGTGTTTCTGCTACTGCCTGAAAGTTATTTTGTCAAGTTTGTTACAGACTTTTGTATGATAAAGTCAATAGGTAGTTTAAATGTGCCTTTTCATACTTCATGTGTCTCGCTGGCCACCATCCACATACTACACTACCCCACTTGGAGAATCATGGATATGACCCAGTGTCCTGAACCCAGACAACACACAGGTCTCATAGAAAATGTTCAGCAATGGTGTGAAGGGTCTGAGCACCCAATGTGAGACATGCCACATGAAAAGTGAAGCACTGCTGGTCTTTACTTGATGCTACGGGGTCAGAGGTACAAGAGCAGGTGCTGCGGTCATGTAGTAACCTTTCTGCTATATAAGATAGTTGTCAGGCCATCAAGTGTATTAATTGGTTTAGATTTAAATGTTACCATGGAAAACTTGTAACCCCCTCCCCCAAGCATATGTTTGTGAAAGTAGCCAAATTTGGGGAACACTGTTTAAGTGATTTTCTCTCCTCCACCCCCCACTCTGTGAAAACTCAAGAATCCCTTATCACGCAGTTTGTTCTAGAACTGCAGGATAGAATTAGTTCATTAGTTCCCTTCCGCAGTCTCTAGTCTGAAAATGGTTAATTTCTTTCCTAATAAAGAAGTACCCACAGGTCAAAAAAAAAAAAAAAAGCTAAATTCCAGAGCCTACATTTATTTCTATTACACCCAAATTTCAAAATGACCTTAACATGTCTGAATTCTGGGCTGAAATTAACAATCAAAATTTCCTATCTGTCGTGCCAGCTCTCAATTCCAGGTTATATTTTTATCCCAAGTCATTTTTCTTAAAGATGAACATCTCAGAAACAAAGAAAGCAGATGCAATCAGATCAAAGGAAACCCCAGCACAATTCATGAATGGGAGAGGGCTTCTGTCAAGGTGGGAGCTGCCCCAGGAGAAACTTGGAAGTGACCAAAAAAGGTGAGCAAAGTTGGAAGCCGGAGGAGGGGCAACTGACCACATGCCCGGTGAGGTTAACAGATAAGGCAGCCAGATGGTTCATCACATACCACATGTGCTAAGCAGCGTGGAAGAGAGATGGAGGCTTGGATGAAAGAGACCACATAGGAGTTCCCATCATGGCTCAGCACTAACAAACCCAACTAGTATCCATGAGGGCACGGGTTTGATCCCTGGCCTCATTCAGTGGATTAAGGATCTTGCACTGCCATGAGCTGTGGTGTAGGTTGCAGACACAACTCAGATCTCTTGTTGCTGTGGCTGTGGCAAAGGCCAGCAGCTACAGCTCCGATTTGACCTCTAGCCTGGGAACTTCCATATGCCATGGGTGCGGCCATTAAAAAAAAAAAAAAAAAAAAAAGACCACATACTGACTAGAGTAGCTGGAGAGACCCAGAAGCATCATGGTCTCTCACCATCAGATAACTGAGTACCAGCATCCCACCAGCATCACATCTCCACTAAAGACAATAGGACACAGGAGTTCCCACTGTAGCTCAGTAGTAACAAACCTGACTAGTAACCATGAGGATGTGGGTCTGATCCCTGGCCTCACTCAGGAGGTTAAGTATCCAGCATTGCCATGAACTGTGGTGTAGGTCACAGATGCAGCTCAGATCCTGTGTTGCTGTAGCTGTGGATGACAGCTGCTGCTCCAATTCAATCCCTAGCCTGGGAACTTCCATATGCCACAGGTGTGGTCCTAAAAAGTGAAAAAAAAAATAGGACAAAATGAGACAGAAAACCTCAAATATTCAGATAAGTACAGACACAATAACGTTCTAATATTTGTAGGAAGCGAGCATCAGGAAAAAGAGGAACTAAATTCAACAAACAGAAGTAACACCTAAGGAGACAGTTAATGGAACAGAAACATTAAAAGGAGTACTGGGAAAAGAACCAACTAGAGATCTTGGAAAAAACATAAAAATAAACACCACAATGGATACAGCTGAGGAGCAATCAACAAATGAAGAAATTCTCTCAGAAAGCAGCCCAGGAGTTCCCGCAGTGGCGCAGTGGAAACAAATCCGACTAGGAACCATGAGGTTGCGGGTTCGATCCCTGGCCTTGCTCAGTGGGTTAAGGATCTGGCATTGTCATGAGCTGTGGTATAGGTCGCAGACGAGGCTCAGATCTGCTGTTGCTGTGGCTCTGGCATAGGCCAGCGGCTACAGCTCCAATTAGACCTCTCACCTGGGAACCTCCATATGCCGCAGGAGTGGCTCTATAAAAACAAAAGCCAAAAGAAAAAGAAAAAGAAAGGAGCCCAAATTTTCAGAGATCAAAAATATGAAAATCAAGTACCAGTGTTATTTTCTGCTGCATTCTACTGATAAGAGATGAATCACAGGTTAGCTAATAAGCCCAAAGTCAAGGGGAGGGAACCACACAAGACTGGAAGGGACTGCCCACTAGGTGCATCATTGTGACATCCACCCTTCCACATTCCCCCGACTCTGTATGTACCTCTACTATCAGTCCTCATGTGATGTTATCATTTGGTAACTTGTCAGCCTCCCCCCTAGACTCTAAATCTCATGGAAGCAAAACCTGTTTCACTTATCTTCCACATCCACAGGGCTGTCTTGGATTCTAGCACATAGCAGGGGCTGGCTAAATGTTTGTGGAATTAAATTATTCCTGAGTTATCAATTATCAAGAGTACAGACAGCCAGGGTACCTGGCTCTAAAGATAGTTTCTGGGCCATCTGGGTTGTATCTCTAAAAAAATTAAATTAAATTGATTGTTTTCAATGTAAAGATAACCTCCAGAACTGAAGTGGTATAGGTAAGTTCCAAGATACTGGGAGGAGGGGCTCAAAGAAAACACAATTCAACAAAAGCCTTTTATATATCCCACTCAGAAATCTACAAATAAAGTACATAAAACATAACAATATGGCAGATTTAGAATTCCTGTCATGGCTCAGTGGTTAATAAACCCAACTAGTATCCACGAGGACACGGGTTTGATCCCTGGCCCTGCTCAGTGGGTTAAGGATCTGGCATTGCCATGAGCTGTGGTATAGTTCACAGGCACCGCTCAGGTCTGGCACTGCTGTGGCTGTGGTACAGGCCAGCAGCTACCACTCCGATTTGATCCCAATCCTGGGAAACTCCATGCGCCATAGGTGCAGCCCTAAAAAGACAAAAATAAATAAACAAATAAAACAAAAATTAAAAAATAAAATTGCACCCCCAAAAATTAAATACCTAGGAATAAACCTCGCCAAGGAGGTGAAAGATGTATATGCTGAGCACTATAAAATATTAATCAAGGAAGTTAAAGAGGATTCAAAGAAATGGAAAGATAACCCATGGTCCTGGATTGGAAGAATTAATATTCTTAAAATGGCCATACTACCCAAAGCAATCTACAGCTTTAATGTAATCCTTATCAAATACCCATGACATTTTTCACAGAACTGGAACAAATAACCTAAAAATTTATACGGTACCATGAAAGACCCAGAATTGCCAAAGCAATCCTGAGGGGGGAAAAAAAAAAGCAGGATATATATAATGCTCCCAGACCTCAGACAATACTATAAAGCTATAGTAATCAAGACAGTGTTATACTGGTACAAAAGCAGATATACAGATCAATGGAACAGAATGGAGAGCCAAGAAATAAACCCAGATACATATGGTCAATTAATCTTCAACAAAGGAGGCAAGAATATAAAATGGGGGAAAAGACAATCTCTTCAGCAAGTGGTGCTGGGAAACCTGGACAGCTGCATGCAAGTCAATGAAACTAGAATACACTCTCACACCATGCAAAAAAATAAATTCAAAATGGCTTAAAGACTTAAATAAAAGACACCACAAAACTTCCAGAAGAGAATGTAGGCAAAGCATTCTTTGATATCAACCACACAAATGTTTTCTCAGGCTAGTCTCTCAAAGCAATAGAAATAAAAACAAAAATAAACCAATGGGACCTAATCAAACTTACAAGATTTTACACAGCAAAGTAAACCATAAAAATGACAAAAAGAATGTATGAGGAAAAGAATGTATACGGAGTTCCTATTGTGATGCAGTGGAAACAAATGCGACTAGGAACCATGAGGTTTCAGGTTTGATCCCTAGCCTCCCTCAGTGGGTTAAGGATCTGGTGTTGCCAAGAGCGGTGGTGTAGGTGGCAGCCGCAGCTTGGATCTGGCATTGCTGTGGCTGTGGCGTAGGCCGGCAGCTGTAGCTCCAATTAGACCCCTAGCCTGGGAACCTCCATATGCTGCGGGTGTGGCCCTAAAAAGACAAAAAAAAAAAAAAAAAAGAACGTATGTGTGACTGGGTCACTTTGCTGTACAACAGAAAACTGACAGAACACTGTAAGCCAACTATAATGGAAAAAATAAAAATCATTTTAAAAAAAGACAAAAAGATCAACCTACAGAATGGGAGAAAATAGTTGCAAATGATGCAACTGACAGGAGCTTAAACTCCAAAATATACAAACAACTCATACAACTCAACAATAAAGAAACAACCCAATTGAAAAATGGGCAGAAGACCTAAAGAGACATTTCCCTAAGAAGCATATAGACAGCCATCAGGCACATGAAAAGATGCTCAACACTAATTATTAGAGAAATGAAAATCGAAATTACAATGAGGTGCCATCTCACACCAGTTAGAATGGCCATCATCAATAAGTCTACAAATAACAAAATCTGGAGAGGGTGTGGTGAAAAGAGAACCTTCCTACACTGTTGGTGGGAATGTAAATTGGTACAACCATAGGAAACAGTATGGAGGTTCCTGAGAAAACTAAATATAGAACTAACAAATGATCCAGCAATCCCACTCCTGGATATATATCAGGACAAAGCTTTTATTCAGAAAGATACATGCACCCCTATGTTCACTGTAGCACTATTTACATTAGCCAACACATGGAAACAAACTAAATGTCCATCAACAGATGAATGGATTAAGAAGATGTGGTACGTACACACAAAGGAATACTATTCAGCCATTAAAAAGAAGAAAATATTGCCATTTGCAGAAACATGGATGCAACAAGAGATTCTCATACTAAGTGAAGTAAGTCAGAAACAGAAAAACATATACTAATGATATCACTTGCATGTGGAATCTAAAATATGGTACAAATGAACCTACCTACAAAACAGAAACAGACTCACAGGCATAGAGAACAGACTTGTGGTTGCTAACGGGAAAGGGGAGGGAGTGGGATGGACTGGGAGTTTGGGCTTAGTAGATAAAACTAGTACATTTAGAATGCATAAGCAATGAGGTCCTGCTGTATAGCACAGAGAACTATATCCAGGCTCTTGGAACAGAACATGATGGAAGATAATATGAGAAAAACCATGTATGTATACATATGACTGCATCACCTTGCTGTACATCAGAAATTGGCACACTATTGTAAATCAACTGTACTTTTTTTTTAATGTGCAAAAAAAAAAAAACCTTGGCTCTTTGATTTCCAAAGCCTGTTCCACTCCTCCCATAAAAGGCTACTTCCTGCTTGACCACTGAGAACAAAGATCCTTAGTTAAATTGCCCCCAGGCCAATGGTTCTCCCTCCCAGTGGAGAGAACCTAATGGGCTGCATGGATGGATGATGTGCCTCCAGATGCCTCTCAAGGAGGGACTTGCCTCCCCATGGCTGCGAGTACCTTGAGCTGCAGCCCTGTAGGGATGGCCTTAGCTGCAACACAGGGTCACAGAGAAGGACATGGAGGAGCCTGGGCCTTTTTCACCAGCTTGCCTCCACAGGAAGCAAGAGTCCAAGATGGAGTTTAGATGGCAGGGTGTACACTAGGAAGCATCTTTGGGATTAAGAGCAGTGGAAGAGCTGGGGCAGAGAAGAATGTCAAGCCCAAGATGAGGCCCAAAGGCAGCCCACCAACCCTGATGTGAGCTCTGGGACTAAGACTGCCCATCAGAGCAGTCCCACAGGGACCTAGGAGCCCATCAGACCATCCCATGGGGACCTAAAACAGCCCATCAGAGCCACCCCACCTGGAGCTAGTGTAGCAAGCACTTCCTGTCTCTCCTCTGTCACTGGATGTGGACCACCAGGGAAGGGCATGACCTTAAGCAGACAATCTATAAAAGGGATATAAAGGGGATGAAGGCTGACCCACCCACAGTAGCTGAAGCAACAGGTCCTTCCCTGAAGGGGATGTGGGTGGTGCATCAGCAGGTACATAACAGACTGAATGAAAGGTTTTGATTGAAACACTACATATGAGACAGTTACAGCTTAGAGTCCTAGCCCTCCCTAACCCCTGCAGGGGAAGAACTTTCTCCTCTGGAGAAATGCCCCAGAGAGGCACAGACTCAGAAAGGCCAGGGACAGGGGGGAGGTCAAGGGAGCTGCTGGTTAGCAGTGGAGAGTGTGGTGAAATTCTGCGTCCTGAATGATGAGGGCTCCTTCCCAGCTCCCTCTCCCAGACCAGCTCCCAGAAGTCCCATAGCCAAGGAGGGTCTCCAAGTCAAGGGTAGAAAGAGCCTTCTTGGGAGAAACTGAACAGCTCCAGCAAAGAGACATACATATAGATACCACAATCTCAGTGCCTCCCAGTAGAAAATCAGCTCACCCCCAAGCACCCTGCAATGGAGGCTACCAAGGGACAAGCTTGCTACAGCACTCAGGGAGCCTCAATCTTCACTCCAACAGACCTCTGGCTCAGCAGTACCTAACGTTTAAAGGAAGCCTCCAACACACAATGCAGAGAGCAAAGCAAAGAAACAGAAAAAGAAGCTGGAAAAAACTGAGCTATTAAGACATTAGAAAGGCTGCTTGCAAAAAGGAAACTTAAAATGATGCATACAGAGTCAGAAGAGACACTGTCACATCCATAAACCAAAGGCAGGCTGCTAGTTTTAAGAAGCAACAAAGAACAAGAACGAGAGAGCCTTTGGAAACACACTACAATAGTCAAATTTGAAAATTTCATAGTAAGCTTAGAAAAGTCAACCAGGGAGATGGCCCCAATGATAAATAAAAGGAAAGGATAATAAAATAAGCAAAATGAAAGGAGTAAAAGAATTAGAGGCTTGCCTGTGAGGTCCAAATGTGTGGAGTTTTAGAAACGAAGGCCAGAAAAAATGGAAGAAAGAAATTGGGGAAAAAAAAAAAAAAGAAGAAGAAGAAGATGATGATGATGACTTCCAGAACTGGAGAGTGTTGAATTTTTTGATAGAGGACAGTTATTTATAACCCAGCCCAATAAATGAAAAAAAAGATATACTCCACAGTACATCACTGTGGAATTTCAGAACACCAGGAATAAAGAAGAGATTATAAAAGCTTCCAGAGAGAAATGGAAGGAAATGGTCAAGGCAGAGGAAGGTACAGAATCCAAGAAATAGAGGACCCACAGAGAAGAGAGGAGGGAAACTTCTAGAACAAAAAGAAGTCCCAGGATGATACAGTCCAGGCTGGAGCAGAAAGATGGAGGCTTCAGGAGGGAGGTGGGATTGGTGGGTTGTCTGCTGCTGCGTGTGGGGCAGATCTGCAATAGGTATAAAGAAAACTTAGCAAGGAATTCCTGCTGTGGCTCCATGGGTTAAAACTCTGACGCTGTCTCTCTGAGGATGTGGGTTCCATCCCTGGCCTCATTCAGTGAGTTAAGGATCCAACGTGGCCACAAGCTGCAGTACAAGTCACAAATGTGCCTTGGATCCGGTGTTGCCATGGTTGTGGCAAAGGCCTCAGCTGCAGCTCTGACTAGACCCCTGACCTGGAAACTTCCATGTACCATGGGTACAGCCATTAAAAAAAAAAAAAAAAAAAAACAAAGAAAGAAAAAAAGAAGAAAAGAAAGGAAGGAAAGAAGGGAACTTAAAATAAATTGAGGCAATTAACAACTCTGGAAAAAGTAAACCTAAAGGAATTGTAATCTTAGTGCAATACTTGGTGTAGCAGGAAACAATGTGTACATGTAAACAATATTTGCATAGGCATGATCATTCAAACATGATATTACTACAAACAGAAACACTGACTAGACTGTATTGGGAGAACAGAAAAGCAGAGTAGTTGGATGACAGGATGGGACAGAAGTAATTAGCTCCCAGAACTAAATGCTCACCTACCCTAAGGGGAAATCAGTAAATCAGTAAGTTAACAACTGGAGTTCCTGTGTGGCTCAGTGGGTTAAGGATCCAGCATTATTTATCACTGCTGTGGCTCAGGTCGCTGCTGTGGCTTGGGTTCAATCCTTGGCCTGGGGACTTCCATATGCCACAGGTACAGCCAAAAAAAAGAAAAAAAAGTTAATGACTAAACCCGATTAATCAAGAGACAAATGCATAAAGACAGTATTTAGGAATACGAATAGTTAGGAATCCCAGAAGCAACCACAGAAAGTGGCTCCCTTCCAGCAGCAGGAGCAGGGGGTGGGATAAGACAGGGAATCATTATTTAAGCCTTTGTGTCCTATTTGACGTTCTTCAGTAATGAAATAAATTTAATTTTTAACAAGGAATGGTATAAAGAAAAAGTTCTTTAAAAAGAAAAAAGGCACCACTGTCCCAGTTCAACCCAACAGAGCCTGGAGGATAGGATCAAGGCAACCCAATTATAAACCACTCTTCTGGGGGGGGCTTGGACACCAACACCTTCTCTTTAAAATAAGCCTAGCCTCAGATTAATGACTGTGATGGCACACACCTGCATTCACACAGTTCCTCCAAGTTCAGTCCCAAATTAATTAATGACACTGTGTGTTGCACTTGAATTTCACAATCTCATCTTTCAGAATGATTTAGTTTGCCTTCTCTGGACAAAAATTGACTCTCTGGTTCTCAATATACTTGTATATTTACTTCTACCCTGCAAAGAAGAGGAAAGGAAGCAATGCATCAGCCGGCTTCTTGCCTCAAGGTGAAGGCCTCGTCTATCTAAATCACATTTTGATTGACAGAAAGCCAACAGGCTGGAGTGGGCAAGTCAGACAACTATTTTCCTGGGCTCCACTTTCAGAGGAAATCTTAGGGCTTATCACACACACACATGCATACACAAGAAGAATGGACATTAGGAGTTCCCTGGTGGCTCAATGAGTTAAGAATCTGGTACTGTCAATGCTGTGGCACGGATTCGATCCCTTGCCCCAGAACTTCTGCATGCCATGGGCACGGTGAAGAAGGAAAAGGAGGAGGAGGAGGGGATAAAGAAGAAGGAGAAGGAGAAAGAAGAGGAGGGGAGGAAAGGGGGGAGGAGAAGGGGGAGGAGGAGAAGGAGAAGAACTAATGTTAAAAACAGAATTATAAAAGACCAGGTTCAAGACAGACCCAGAGGTTAGCACACGTACAGACATCCCCAGGGGAGGGAAGGAGAGAGGGAGGGGAGGGGAAAAGGGGAAGGGAGGGGAGGAGAGGGGAGGAGGAAGAGAAAGAGAAGAAAAACTGATGTTAGAGACAGAATTACAAACGGCCAGGTTCAAGACAGACCCAGAGGTTAGGGCATGTACAGACACCCCACATACCCTAACTCACACTGTTCAGCCTCCCTTTCATTTCAGACTGTTACAGGCTTCTACCCACCTCACACACAAAGTTTCTGGCCTCAAGCAAGCTCTGGGACTTCAATGTTCCAAACCCCAGAGGATTCATCAAGCACTTACATGGGGCCATTATCAACCCTCGGGCCAAGCCTCAACTAATGGGGAATAGGAGCTAATGGATAAATAATTCAGTCACTCCTCAAGTAGACTATTCTGGAAGGCATTTGAAACACTAGTCAAAAGGCTCCAGGCAGGCTCCAATCCCAGTTGCTCTCACTGTTGACCTCATTAATACACCTTTTCCCTTCTCTTGCTCACCTCTGCCCCTCACTTCTGCTCTTGGCAGTATCTTCTAAACTACCTGTATCTAGTCATTGTCTCAGGCTAAGCTTTCAAAATTATATAAACTAAGAGCTAGGAGGATCAAATGTCCCAGGCTGCCTAGGACTGAGGGGTTTTCCAGATCATGGAACTTTTAGTGATAAAAATGGGGAAACTCCCGGCAAACCAAGACAAATTCATGCTAGTACAACAATGAAAAGGAAGAGATACCAGAGAAGCTGAAAACAGGAAAGAGGTGAAGAGAAGGGACAGTGTCTCTCTACTGCATACGCTATAAGCTTCACTACATCAAGAAATATCTGCCACACTGGAGTTGACTCCCCTTACCCCCTCTATTTTTAAACATTGTGAGGCTGGAGATGGTAGCCAATTTAATAAAACAAGAAAAAAAACAAAAAATGTACAAACAGTGGAAATAAAGAAGGATAGAACATCTAGAAGAAAATATTCCAGAAAGCAACCTAGAAAACCCAAACACAGCAACTAAAAAACTATGAAAATGTCTGAATTCAGTAACTTATTCGGTTAAGTAAACAACACATAAAAAAACAAACACAATCTTGGAGAAAGAGAACCCTCCTACACTGTTGGTGGGAATATAAGTTGGGTACAGCCACTATGAAGAACAGTATGAAGGTTCCTCAAAAAAATAAAAATAGAATTTCCATATGATCTAGCAATCCCACTCCTGGGTATATATCTGGACAAAACTATAATTCAAAAAGATACTTGCACCCTTAGGTTCACAGCAGCACTACTTACAATAGCCAAGAAATAGAAGCCACCCAAATGTCCATCGACAGATGAATGGATAAAGATGTGGAATAAATACACACACACAATGAAATACTACTCAGCCATAAAAAAAAGTGAAATAATGCCATTTGCAGCAACATAAATGACCTAGAGATTATCATAAGTGAAATAAGCCAAAGACAGATATCATATATCACTTATATGTGGAATCTGAAATATGACACAAATGAACTTATTTATGAAACAGAAACAGACTCAGCGACACAGAGAACAAACTTGTAGTTGTCAAGGAAGAGTGGGGGTGGGAGAGGAAAGGATTGGGAATTTGGAATTAGCAGATGCAAACTATTATATATAGAATAAACAACAAAGTCTTACTGCATAACATAAGGAATTATACTCAATATCCTATAAAACCATAATAGAAAAGAATATGAAAAAAAAATATATATATATATATAACTGAATCACTTTGCTGTACATCAGAAACTAACACAACACTGTAATAAAGTATACTTCAATAAAAAATAAATTTTAAAAAACACATTCTTGGAGTTCCCATTGTGGCGCAGCAGAGACAAATCTGACTAGGATGCAGGTTCAATCCCTGGCCTCGATGAGAGGGTCAATGACCCAGCATTGGTGTGAGCTCTGGTGTAGGTCCCAGGGGAAGCTCGAATCTGGCATTGCTATTGCTATGGTGTAGGCCGGCAGCTATAGCTCTGATTTGACCCCTAGACTGGGAACCTCCATATGCCTCAGGCTTGGTCCTAGAAAGCAGAAAAAAACCCCATTCTTATATACCAGCAAAATGCAATTGAGAACTTTGTCTAGATACTCATGTTGCAACAGAAGAAAGGCTAGGGGAAAATTGTAATTGTAATGTATACATGTAAGGATAACCTGACCCCCTTGCTGTACAGTGGGAAAAAAATAATAATAAATAATTTAAAAAAAAGAAATTGTAATTTTAAAAATTCAATTCACTGTAGCAAAAAAAAATTATTAAATGTCTAAGAATATACTTGAAAAGAAATATATAAGACTTATATGAATAAAACAATAAAAACTTATTCCAGAATTTTAAAGGTAGCCTAAATAAAGGGAAATATATTTCATGCCCCAAATGTGAAAGCTCATTCTTGTAATGACATCATTTCCTTTCCAAATTAATCCATAAATTCTCAGTGCAAATGCACCCAAAGTCCCAATATGATTCTTTAATGAAATTTGACCAACTGATTATAAATATCCTGGATACAGAAAAAATTTTGTAGTGTTTTTTTTTTTGCTTTAGGTCCGCACGCACAGTATATGGAAGTTCCCAGACTGGCAGTCTAATCCAAACTACAGCTGCCGGCCTGTATCTCAGCCACAGCAACACGGGATCCAAGTTCTATCTGTGGCCTACACCACAGTTCATGGCAACACCAGATTGCTGACCCACTGAGCAAGGCCAGGGATCAAACCCACACATCCTCATGGATACTAGTCAGATTCATTTCCCCTGCGCCATGAGGGAAACTCCTGAGAAAAAAGTATTTAAAGTAGAGAAAGGAAGGATTGTCCAAGAAATATTTTAGGGAAAATCAGATACTCATTTAGAAAACATTTAAGTTGTACACAAAGACCTATCGAAGATCCAGTGATAAGCACCAAAAAAAGAGAGAGACATTTCCTGGAGTCCCCTGGTGGTCTAGTGGTTGGAACTTGGCCCTTTCACTGCTGCAGCCTCGGTTCAATCCTTCATTCCTGGGAACTGAGACCCCCACATCAAGCACCTTAAGTATGCAGCCAAAAATAACTAAATAAAACTGAATTAATTAATTTTTAAAAAGATGTTTCTGTTAGCTCTATGTGAGAAAACATACTAAAGAATCACATAGGTAAATAAAAATGATTACCGTGGCCAGAGCTACTAAAAAGTGTTACTTTCTGTTATGAGATCTCAAGAGTAGGGAGTGGGAATTGGTTTAGGAGACATTGGCTTTGAAAAAATCAAGTCTGAAAAATGTATTGATTAAGAGGCAGTCTTGGGCCAGGGAATAAACAGAATGAGGCTGCAGCATTGGTCCTCATGAAAGATATGAACAACTTGGTTTAGTGTGGTTGCAGTGAGAACAGAAAGAGGTGGACAGATCAAAGGCATATTTAAAAAGTAAAATGGACTAAGTTGATAGGTGATTGGATGCTGAGGGGGAGAGAAGGAGGTTGTTAGGAATAGATGGATAACTACCCACCGGGTGGGATAAAGAGCACAGGAAAACAGTTTTGCCCGGGAAAACAGCTCAGGCTTGGACGTGTGGACTTTGAAGCATCCTCAGATGCACACTGGGGCTACCAAGTGCGCAGTAAGGAAGATGAAAATTCACCCCCCTTTTTCAAAGAGACATGAGACGGAGCAACATTAGCTGCTATCGCAAGTGAACCCCACGGCTGTACTGACTTACACCTCCCAAACGGGTATGGCCCTAGCGGAGCCTCCACGGCTGTGCCCTAGCGGAGCCTCCACGGCTGGGGCGAGCAATTCGGGTCCACGTGTACCTGGCGCCTCCACGTCCATGCAGAAGCGGAAATTGAGGATACTGAACACACTGCTGCCCCACCCTCGCCGGAAGTGACGCATCACACCCTGCACCCCACGCACTGCTTCGCCAGGTACCACCAAGGGAGGAGGGTCTACCACTGCATGGCCGCCAGCCAGTTTCGTTGCAGGGAAGTCCAACGGGCGAAGAGGGTTTTACAGTTAAGTTGTTCCAGAGTTTGAGAGACCAGGGAGGAGAAGACTTAGGGGATGAGTGGAGAGCGCTCTTGGCAAACCTTAAAGCCGTGCAATTTACTCATTTTATCAGTGAACAATTATTGAGCAGCTGCTATGTCCTAAGTGCTGCGGTAGGAATGAAAGACACCAAGCTATTGCAATTCACACCCTAAGTACCTCGCAGTCCCGGAGTGGGTGTAAAAGGAGCATCAAGAGCCTAAATGAGTAGATGACAGTGCAGCCCTTACAAAAAAATGCTGGAACCAAAAGGTTTCCCAGGGGATATGCTGGCTGAACTGAGCCTTGGAAACCAGGCAAGTAGAAATCCACCTGTGGATTAAGTAGTAAGTGGTTCAGGTCGCACCCTCCCAGTATAAGCAGCAAGCAAACTGGAGAAAATGCATGAATCCTTTGATAACAACAGGGTAGTGCTGTGACCTCTGAGGGAAAGGAAATGAGCTAGGTGAGTCCTCCCTACAGTTGTCCTGGATTTCTACCTGCAGCAATTGCTAGACTTTAGCACAGGGAAATGAACCCAGAGAGAATCTGGGAGTCTGGCAGAGTTGAAGAGACAAAGATGCACTTGGGGAGGCTGAGGCAGCTGGAATTCATGGAGCAGAGCTGGTATCAGAGAGGAGGGAGCTGTACAGACAAAGTTTTCCAGAAATCTCTCTGAGTTCTTCTGAAGTCTGTGATGGAATATTTATCTGTAAACACTTAGCTAAAGCTCCACAAAGCCAAAAATAGGACAGCTGCCAGGTGGCTAAAAGCTGAACAGTTCCCAGAGCCAATTTAGGCGTAGGAGATGTTTTGAGTTCCTGGGGCCAGAAGTGGAGAGGACTCATTGAATGTGAGGGCATTTAGAGCAATCCCAGAATTGTCGTGCCTTAGTAGTGGAGTGGACCAGACCTCAGAAAGCTTAAAAACAAGTCTAGAAAGGATCAAGCTGAGCTGTGAGTTTACTGCCTACCAAAACAAACATCAACTACTGTTCAGCACAGGGAACTATACTCAATATTTTGTAATAACCTATAAGGGGAAAGAATCTGAAAAAGAATAGATAATGTATAACCAAATCACTTTGCTCTACACCTGAAACTAACACAACATTCTAAGTCAACTATACCTCGATTAAAAAAGAAAGGAAAAAGAAAATGAAGGAGTTCCCTCTGTGGCACAACAGGATCAGTAGCATCTCTGCAGGGGTGGAACACAGGTTCAATCCCTGGGCCTGGCCCCAAACAGTGGGATAAGGATCCGGCATTGCTCCTGTTTCGGCACTTGCAGCTGTGGCTCAGATCTGATCCCTGGCCCAAGAACTCCATATTCTGCAAGGTAGCCAAAAAAGAAAGAAAAAAAAAAAGATAAATCATAGATTGTGAGAAAATATTTGCATGTCATGTGTCTTAAAAGGATTTAGGTCCATAATATAGAAAGAACTAACTGAATTACTTAAAGTGGGTTAGCTTTATAATTTGTAAATTACATCTCAATAAAGTTTAAAAAAAAAATGCACTCCAAAAAAAAAAAAATGAGTAGACATGCAAAGAAACAGGAAGATGTGATCCACATCCAGGAGAAAGATGAGTCAGAAAGGAACAGACTCAGAAATAAAAGAGATAGGAGTTCCCATCGTAGCACAGTGGTTAAGGAATCTGACTAGGAACCATGAGGTTTCGGGTTCGATCCCTGGCCTTGCTCAGTGGGTTAAGGATCCAGCATTGCTGTGAGCTGTGGTGTAGGTTGCAGACGCGGCTCGGATCCTGTATTGCTGTGGCTGTGGTGTAGGCCGGTGGCTACAGCTCCGATTGGACCCCTAGCCTGGGAACCTCCATATGCTGCAGGAGCGGCGCTAGAAAAGGCAAAAAGACAAAAAAAAAGAAAAAGAAAAAAGAAATAAAAGAGATAATTCAATTACCAAGTGAAGGTGAGTAGGAAGAGATGCAATTCCAAACCAAGTCCGTAGCTGGAATACACGGGGCTTCTGGGCTGGAGGGTGTTGAGTTCCTTTTGTTCTCACTGTGAGAATAGTTTGTTCAGGACAAACACCCTCTATCATTAGAGGACCAGGTGACATGAGGCAAATGTAGAAGGCTCACGCAGGTCTTGTCAACTGATAGAGAATAGCTGCCTTCCTTCCCACTAAGGTGCCAAGTTTCCTGGAACAAGCCAGAATCCAAGTGTCTCTAGTCTCGTTATAGCTTCTGACTTTTTTTTTTTTGTCTTTTTGCCATTTCTTGGGGCACTCCCCTGGCATATGGAAGTTCCCAGGCTAGGGGTCTAATCGGAGCTGTAGCCACCGGCCTACGCCAGAGCCACAGCAACGCGGGATCCGAGCCGCGTCTGCAACCTACACCACAGCTCACAGCAACGCCGGATCGTCAACCCACTGAGCAAGGGCAGGGACCGAACCCGCAACCTCATGGTTCCTAGTCGGCCACGACGGGAACTCCTTCTGACTTATTTCTAAAATTAAGTTGGATTAAATATTTGTGTTTCTAAGGAAAGAAAAGGGAGTTAGCTTTAACAAGCGCCTACTATGTGCCAGACACAATGCAACATAACATTGTGTCACTTAAGTCTTCTAGCCTGAGAGACACTTACCTCCTTAGAAATGGAAACACTTAAATCCATAAATTAAGGAGTTTGCTCGCAGTCATTCATGCAAGGTCAGCTTGAAATGCAATCTGCAAAAAACTCGACAAATCAAGCTTGATGAATGTTTTGAAGTCCTCTTGTGGGTGGAAGACTTTGCAGTCAGGCACACCTGCATCCAAATCCAGTTCAGCCACTTGCCGGCTATTTGTCTTTGGCAAGTTCCCCTACTCTTAAAAAACTCAGGCTCTGCATATGTTGAGTGGGAAGAGTTAAACACAGGGAAGATTAAGTGAAAAGACAAAGAATGTAAAGAGCCCAGAATAGAACCAGGCACACAGTAGGTGTTCAGTAAATACCTGCATATTCTATCCTCCAACACTGGTAGATCTTACATCATTGGTAGCAGGGTGAATCACAAAGCCATAGCTAAATCATATGTGTTTTCCAGCAAGTATATCCATCAGTTGGTTCTCAAAGTGAGGTCCCTGGACCAGGCATGTCAGCTTCACCTGGAATTTCTTAGAAATGCACATTCTCTGAGCCCACCCCAAGGCTACTGAATCAGAAATTCTGGGAATGAACCCAGCAATCTATATTTTAAAGAGCCCTCAAGTGATTGTGATGTCAGAACCACATGCAGAATACTTTCACCTTTGTGTTAGTTTAATTAAAATAGTGCGTAGACTGTGGTTAGGTCCTAATAACCAATCTAACTATTGTTCATCCTTTCATCTTTTATGGATTGTTTTCAGATTACTTTCATGAATTCTGCTGATTGAATCTCTCTGCAGGAAAGAGTAACCCACGGGAAATTATGTTGCATGGAAAGCCTCGTAAATAGATATTCACGAAAACTATTGATTTGATACAAGAAGAAAAACAAAACCTAGACAAGTGAATGGTGCGAGGGAAGAAGTGGAGACTCAGTTGGGAGCATCTTTCCTAATTCCTGCAAGAGACACCTCAAAACTCCAGCTGTTTACACAGTGAATGCTCTTTTCTTTTAATTGAACTATTCCTGCCATGATCCCTTTTAACTATAAAACTTAGTTCCTAATTCAGCTGTTGCATTTTCCTAACCTAAAAATTTGGAAAACAGGGAAGCAATTTTTGATCCAGAAACTAGGCACTTGTCATTAGGTGCAAACGCTGATGTGCTGAAGACCTCAAAATATTGAAAGCTGCAGAACAAAAACTGGATGTGGGCTGGGCAGCTGAAACCAATTACACAGGAAATGTGGCATCTAAAGTAAATGGCACATCTGAATACTTAGGATGATTCTCAATTATATTTCAGTAGTTTTAATTTTTTCCAATTGTGCAGTCCTCCTCCTCATCCCTTTCCCAAGGCCGCACTCATCCATCCTCCCCTGCAGATGATGATTTCGATTGTTTTCTATTTTCTTAATCTTCTCTTTTATCTCTGCTGTTTTTCTTTCCTGCCTCATTTCATGGGGGTTTTTTCCTTACTAGGCACTCACACAGCATCTGAAGCCTCTACAAATGCAGGGATTTTTCTTCCTATCCTTGAAGCGACAGCTTGTCTTTCCCCTCAAGTGTCTTTGTAGCAATGCTTGATAAACTGTTTATTTTTCTTAACAGCTTTCCGTTTTTGCCTGAAAAACAAACATTAACCAAAAAGCCCTTGTTCCTGCTAGTGATACTTTCTCAGCAATCCCTGGTGCTAGAGCGCCCCCTGCTGGGTAAGTGAGATTTCGCAGGTCATCCCACCTTTATCTGCAAAGGATAAAATCCTTGAATTTGGGTGGCCATGTTCTCATCCTGGGTACAATTTCTTTTTTTTAGGGCTACACGTGCGGCATATGGAAGTTCCTAGGCTAGTGGTGAATCGAAGCTGTAGCTGCCAGCCTACACCACAGCCACAGCAACACCGGATCCTAAACCCACTGAGCGGGGCCAGGAATCAAACCCATGTCCTCGTGGCTACTAGTCAGTTTCATTACCGCTGTGCCTCATCAGGAACTCTGAGGTGTAATATTCTTTTTTTTTTTTGTCTTTTTGTCTTTTCTAGGGCCGCTCCTGAGGCATATGGAGGTTCCCACGCTAGGGGTCCAACGGAGCTGTAGCCACTGGCCTACACCACAGCCACAGCAACGCATGATCCAAGCTGTGTCTGCAACCTACACCACAGCTCACAGCAACACCGGATCCTTAAGCCACCGAGCAAGGCCAGGGATCAAACCCGCAACCTCATGGTTCCTAGTCGGGTTCATTAACCACTGCGCCACAATAGGAACTCCTGAGGTGTAATATTCTTGATATAGCCCCTCCTCTTCCTACAGAAGTCACATGATCCCCAACAGAACTCACCATAGTATGATAAAACTATATATTTTCTTTTACCACCATCTACTAAATACTCAGCAAAATACCCCCATAGACTAGAATGGGCAACCAGAGGGGTGGGGCCCTTCTCTGAACCAGCTGATGATGAGGAACCTGTGACCTCCTATGGCAGGGCAGCCAGATGATTCCAAAGGTCGTGCCTACAATTAACTGCACTCAGCTTTCTATCATAGTCATAGCTTTTAGCTCTAACTTTCAATTCCTCTTCTGAGACACTGCAAGGTTTACTTTTCCACAGGTGAGCCCTTTAGATATTTGAAATGTGATACTGTATCCGCTTAAACATTTAAAATACTTCTCCCTCCTCCAATACATATAAAGCAGAAAATCTGTTTTTGTGTGCAACTTGTGATAGACTGAATGCTTGTATCCCCTCAGGTTCATAGGTTGAAGTCCTGCTCGCCCCTGCCGGTGTGATGGTTATTTGGGCAGTAGGCCTTTGAGAGGTAAGCACATTTAAGATGCAGTCGTGAGGGTGGCTTCCTCAAGATGGGATTGGAACCCTTATAAGAAGAGACTGGAAAGCTTCCTCTCCCTGCCCCTACTTCTCGCCCTCAGTCTCACCCTGTCCCCAACCAGGTGAGGACATAGCAAGAAGGCAGTGTCTGCAAGCCAGGAAAAGGGCCTTCACCAGAACCCAACCAGGCAGGCACCCCCATCTCAGACCTCGTAGCCTCTGGACCATGCTGTTTAAGCCAGCCTGTGGTACCTTGTTATCAAGTGACCCACCTCTACATAGCACTTTTATGTCTTTCAGTTATCCACAGTATATTCTATACAGGTTTTCTTTCCTGGTAGTTACATTTTCAAGTGAGCTAACTGGACATTCTTGTTAGCTCAGATACTGATACAGTATCTGTTTAGCTCAGATACTAAAGACATAATCTCTAAGGCAAAAGTTGTACTTATAACCTCTCAAAGGCAAATGACACAGCAAGCTTTTGCCACAATGCTTTTTTTTTTTTTTCTTTTCTTTGTAGGGCCACACCTGTGGCATATGGAAGTTCCCAGACTAGGAGTCGAATCAGACCTGCAGCTGCCGGCCTACACCACAGTCACAGCAACGCCAGATCCTTAACCCACTGAGTGAGGCCAGAGGTCAAACCCCCGTCCTCATGGACACTATGTTAAGTTCTTAACCCACTGAGCCACAGCGGGAACTCTGCCACAATGGTTTTTTAAAAAGCGCCTCACCAACTCCTTACTTGCCATCTCCACTGAACTCAAAATCCTCAGGTTCCGGGCTTCTCTAACTCTGACACATTCATATACCTGGTTTCTCAGAAACTTACATTTTCAACAGTAGTCTGGGACATTTTCCTGCAGGTGCCTATACACAAGTTGAGAAAAACACACACTGACAAAAATTACAAGCCCAACGTGCTAGACTGGAAACCTGGCCTCTCATTCTTTCCCTCCTTGTACCTACATCCTAGGAATGTGACACTGTAGCTCCTTCCATTAGGAAGTGGAGTCCTTTTGGAAGTTCCCATTGTGGCTCAGAGGGTTGCGAACCCAACTAGTGTCCATGAGGATGTGGGTTTGATCCCTGGCCTTGCTCAGTGGGGTAAGGATCCAGTTGCCGTGAGCTGCGGTGTAGGTTGCAGATGCAGCTCAGATCCCTAATTGCTGTGGCTGTGGTATAGGCCAGTGGCTGTGGTATAGGCCAGTGGCTGCAGCTCCAGTTTGACCCCTAGCCTGGGAACTTCTTTTTTAAAAAAGGGGTGGGGAGTAGAGTCTATTTCTCCACCTCTGGTCTGGCCTTGAGATTTTCTTTGACAGAGTGATACTGTCCTGATTCAGCACTTAGACCTCACAAGGTCTTGTGTGCTTTTGCTCTTGCTCTTGGAACACTGACTACCAGGTGACTGAGCTCATACTAGCATCATATGGATCAGTCACCTGAGCCCCCAAGCCAAACCCATCATAAGCCAGGTAACTCACCAAACCACCAGTTGACCAGAGATAGTGAGTGAACCCAGCCAAGATCAACCAAACTCAGCCAAGACCAGATCTTTCTGGGGGCGCTCAGCCCAAACTGAAGACTAACTTCAGAATCACGTGCTAAATAACTAGCTATGATGCTATACGAAGCCACAGCATCACCTACCCTATAATGTGATGACTATTTTTTTCCGTTTTCTGCCACACCCATGGTATGTGGAAGTCCCCAGGGCTAGGGATCAAATCCAAGCTGCATCTGTAACCTGCACCACAGCTGCGGCAACACTGGATCCTTAACGCACTGCACCAGGATGGGGCTCAAACCAGCAAAGCTACAGAGACAAGCCGGATTACCAACCCACTGCACCACAGCAGTCACCTACCGGGTATTGGAGACACAAATTAATCAAGTCTTGGGATCTAATTTCCAGTTTGCAGGAAATATTCAGGATAAAGGAACAAGCTAACTTTTGTTTGGGGATGAGTCAGGTATACATAAATGAAGACACATATGCACACTCTACATATACATCAAGTTACACTCTTACTTGAGTGTTTTAAGTTAAAGAATACCCTGAGAATTTTTGTGGAGATTTTTCCCACACTTCTCCTTACTTGTGCCTCAAACCTAAATTTGTCTTTAAAAAAAAAAAAAAATCAAACCAGTGTCCCAGCAGTGGTAGTTACAGTGTTCTATAGACAGAAGATGTACAGCTGTGTTTCAGGGATCCTGAAGAACGCTGAAGTCTAGCCACTTTAGAAGCTATGACAAAAGTTTATCTATATCAGCAGTCTCTGAATTGATCATGTCTCAGATCTCTTTTAGGACCATTTTAAGTCAGCTTCTGAAGCCCAGCCCTGCAGTGTTTATGACTCCCATAGAGTCAGGGAAAACCATCAGACTGACCACTTTTCATCTCAGAATTTTTCTTCTCATTGACATAAAGAAGAATTTATGATCAACTTCTGCACAACGCAGGTAATAAATCAGCCCTAGGGGGCTGAGCCAGAAATGGATAAATAAATGGAGTTCAAGTTCATCTGACGGCAGGAATGGTTTGGAGTTTTGAAATTCTTTTGAATTCATAGTATACATTTTTTAAAAACCCAAAACATATTTTCTTAAGGATTTCCTCCTTCCTTTCCAAACCCAAGTATATTATCAAGGGAAATGGAACCCTGTGCTGCTGAAAGTATTTACGCTCCATTCGTTATACATATTACATTGTATGACACTACCATTCTCTTCTGTAGAAGTTATTTCAAGGAGCAAATGATTCCTTTTTTGTTTTTCTTTTCTTTTTAAGGCCGAACCTGTGGCACATGGAAGTTTTTGGTCAAATCGGAACTGCAGCTGTGGCCAGAGCAACACTGGCTCTGAGCCACATCTCCAACTTGCAGCAGCAATGGATCCTTAACCCACTAAGCAAAGCCGGGGATTTAAACCCGCATCCTCACGGACACCATATCAAGATCTTAACCCGGGAGCCACAACGGGAACTCTCAAGGCTCAATTGATTCTGAGGCTAAAATTTTAGAGAGCTTTCTTCTCTCAGCCCCTCAAAGGGTCCTGGGATTTGTGAACCATACTCTCGACCCTTCACTAGATCATCAGGTTTTTAAAAAGACTGGATCAAGTTTAATATTCATCTGATGGAGAGGGTCCCAGATTAGTAAAATAAGTCCTCCTCCCTCTCTCCTTTGTCTTTGATTCTAGTTGCTTTGGATAAAGAGAATGAAATGGGTCTTTTGGGTTGTTTTTGAAACAGTTTCTTCCTGAAACAGCAGTCAGTACAACCTTGCAACCCTCTCCACAGCTGAATGGAACAGGATGACATTGGCATATTCCAGAGTAAGGAAAGAAGAGGCACCATATGAATGCAAAGTGTTACCAGATTCTTCACAAAGCCTTTTTCAAAATATCATCTCCCTTTACTGCAGCCTCCACAGAAGGCAGATGGGGAACTGTTCATTGTGCAGCTGGCAACGCCTGTCAAGGTGCGCTCCACCTCCTTCTGCTTCCACAGCCTTCTCTGGGAAATGACAGGTTACCCTGGCCCCAGAAGGTGCTCCATGAGCATTATTCTAGTTACTGTCATTGCATAATGAAGTCCTTCAAACAGAAACATGGAAAACAACAATCATTCTATTTTGCTCCCAGATTCTCTGGGTCAGGAATTCAGGTGGAACTTGACTGGGAAGTTTCCACCGGGGTTCACTCAAGAGGTTGCAGCCAGACATTGGCTGAAATTGCAGATATCTGAAGGTTCAGCTGGGCTACCCCCTTCAAGATGGTTCAGTCACACAGCTGGCAGCTGACACTAGCTGTTGGTGGGGCGCTCAGTGGGGGCCGTAGACCAAAGAGCTTCCTAGTGGCCTCTCCGCCATGACTGCCTGGGGTAGCTGGACTTCTTACATAGCTCAAACTCCAAATGCAAGAATCCCAGCATCCAAGGTGGAAGTTACATGGCTTTTTAAATTTTTATTTATTGGGAGTTCCGTTGTGGCTCAGCAGGTTACGAACCCAAGTAGTATCCATGAAGACTTGGTTTTGATCCCTGGTCTCACTCAGTGGGTTAAGGATCCAGTGTTACCACAAGCTGCAGTGTAGGTCAAAGGTACAGCTCGGATCTGGCATTGCTGTGGCTGTGGCGTAGGCCGGCAGCTGCAGCTCTGATTCATCCCCTAGCCCAAGAACTTCCATATGCTACAGATTCTGCCCTTAAAAAAAAAAAAAAATTATTTCATTGAAGTATAGTTAATTTACATTGTTTGTTTGTTTGTCTTTTCTAGGGCCGCTCCTGCAGCATATGGAGCTTCCCAGGCTAGAGGTCTAATCGGAGATGTAGCTGCTGGCCTACCAGGAGCCACAGCAACTCAAGATCCCAGCCACATCTGCGACCTACACCATAGCTCACGGCAATGCTGGATCGTTAACCCACTGAGCAAGGCCAGGGATCGAACCTGCAACCTCACAGTTCCTAATCAGATTTGTTAACCACTGAGCCACAATGGGAACTCCTGATTTACATTGTTGTGTTATTTTCTGCTGCACACCAAAGTGATTGAGTTACACATACATATACATTCTTTGTCGTATTCTTTTCCATTATGGTTTATCATAGGATATTGAATATAGTTCCCTGTGCTATACAAGTAGGACCCTGTTGTTTATCCAACCTATATGTAATAGTTTTCATCTGCTAATCCCAAACTCCCAGTCCATCCCTCCCTCCCACTTCCCTCCCCCTTGACAACCACAAGTCTTTATGTCTGTGAGTGTTTCTGTTTCATAGATAAGTTCGTGTGTGTCATATTTTAGACGGCATGGCTTTTGATGACTTAACCTTGGAAGTCACAGAGATAATTTATCATATTCTACTGGCTAAAGCACTCACAAGCCTGCCTAGATTCAAGGGAAAGAATCCACGGAGTCCCAAGAATTTGCAAAAGGGACTTTAAAACCACCACAATCACTGAGATACTCCCATCGAAATCTGTTGTGTAACTGAAAGTTACCCCTTAGGCCAACACCTGCTGCCCTGGCCCAGGTCTGGGTCTATGTCCAAGTGCAGAGGGCAGTTCACCTGATGGCTGATAGTGACCCACTGCAGGGGCTCAGGCTGCTCTTTCAGACTGAGGGCTTCTCCAGTGAGTGGGAAGGAGCTCAGCCCTAAGGGGCAACCCCTAACCAATAAGAGCCAGAGTCAGTGGGTAAATAACCAACTCCCTGTCCCTTGATGGAACAGCTCAGAGGCATATTCATTATTATTTTTTAGTAGTTATTTCCCCAATACAATTTTTTTCTACTGTACAGCATGGTGACCCAGTTACACATACATGTACACATTCTTTTTTCTCACATTATCATGCTCCATCATAAGTGACCAGACATAGTTCCCAGTGCTACACAGCAGGATCTCATTGCAAATCCATTCCAAAGGCAATAGTTTGCATCTGTTAACCCCAAGCTCCCAGTCCATCCCACTCCCTCCCCCTCACCCTTGGTAACCGCAAGTCTATTCTCCAAGTTGGAAGCATATTCAGATGGTCCCCAACATGACAGAGCCCCTGCATGGCCAGCTCATGAGCACACCCTATACTGGCTTTCCTCCCTGCCCCTTTCCAGCTCTCCCTTCCCACTTCTGCTTCCTGGTATCCCTTCCCAACACCCAACTTCCTGCCCTCCAGTCTGCTTTGGGGAGGACACAAACTAAAACCCCCATTATGTGTGTCTAGGTGAGAGAAAACGCTGAGCACTGTTGCAACAGATGGTCTGGAAGGACCCAAATTCTTGGCATTGTTGTCATCTGTTTCATGAAAGGATGAGAAGGTCTGAGACTGCCCAGCATTCTCAAATAAGTCACAGGGTAAAGCCCAAACTGCCCCCATGCCAGGGGGAGACGACCAAGTTTCCATTAGCAGATCCCACTTTCCAAATGAAATAAAGCCCTTCTTGCACCAAAAAAGGGAATCCCTCCTCCCTGAAAGCAGCCATAAAAGTTGGCACTCTACAAGGACCTAAAGCCTGAAAAGAAATTAAGCAAGTGAGTTCCCTTGTGGCACAGCAGGGTTAAGGATCCGGTGTTGTCACTGCAGCAGCTGGGGTTGCTGCTGTGGTTCAGGTTTGATCCCTGGCCTGGGAACTTCCACATGCCATCCATGGGTGCAGCAAAAAAAAAAAAAAAAAAAAATTAAGACCGAAAATAAATTTACCAACAAACTTCAGGCAATTGTAATTTCTTCAGCCAAGAGTGAGTTTTTTGGTTTTGGAGGGGTTTTCATTTGTTTTGTCTTTTTAGGGCCACAGCCACCACATATGGAGTTTCCCAGGCTAGAAGTCAACCAGAGCTGTCGCTGCGGACCTACACGACAGCCATAGCAACACCAGATCAGAGCCACATCTGCGACCTATACCACAGCTCATGGCAACACCAGATCCTTAACCCACTGGTGAGGCCAGGGATCAAACCCATGTCCTCATGGACACTAGTCGGGTTCGTCACTGCTGAGCCACAACAGAAACTCCCAAAGGTGGGTTTTATGGATGGATTTTGTTTATTTTTTCATTTCTCAACCTTGCCTTCTGGAAGGATAAGCTTATTAGATGAATCAACCTTTCCTTGGCTCTCAAGATCTTTTATAATTAGCTTTATAACAATGCAAGTGGCTGTGGGCAAAGCTCAGAAGAGTGAGAAAATCCATGAAATTCCAGTGTTTTTTCAAGCTTAACTGGCTGACTCAACTTCTTGGCATAACCAAGAATGCGTCCCCAGATCTGCCAGGTCTTTCTGGCTCCCCTTAAGTTGGAAATGCCTGGAGAACCCATCTTCAGGTCCTGGGAGGCTTCTTTTATGTCCTACCTGAATGAAAAAAGTGTGGTCACAGAAGCAACAGGAGTTTATCATTTGCCTAACCTTGGAGTGGAGCAGAGTTTAATACATCCATGCCAACCACCACCAAAGTTCCTTAACTCTCACAGTTGGCTACCAACAGAGGTAACACAACTGCCTGGGAAACAGCAACTTGGTTGTTGTCGTGAAAGAACTCCAGAGACCAAATTATACAATTTCCAACACTGGGCTATTCAGGGACCTGGTAAACACAGAAAACCACAAGAGGGAAGGGAAGGAAAGAGAGGCAGAGCAGCTGAAGGTCTGCTCTAATTCCGCATTTGCTTTGCTCTGCTCTGTTTTATAACAATGTTAGCTCTACCAAATAAAACCAAATGTGGTGTCTGTGTCTTTAAGGCCCAGGGAGCTTGAGCAATGAATAGGTTGCCATGGCAACCATCAACTTCTACCATCAACTCAATTGAAAAGCAACAATAGAAAATCTCTAGCAAATAAAGTGTGCTACCTCTCAATGACAATTATCTGTTTATTACAGCCTGACTTTGAGTGCTGAAAACAAACACCTAGAATCCTTTGCCATGTGTGAATGAAGCAGGGCTATTTTTTTCTTTATTCTTTCAAAAAGCTCTCAGACAGAAAAGAAGAAAACAAACAAGTTTTTGAGAGAGTTTAGATGTTAAGCCTCTTCTAAGGACCCAGAAGAATGCTCCCACTGTACACACACACACTGCACAAAAGAAGCAAGCAGGATTAGGCAATGCTGAAATCTATGTCAACAGGAAGGGGCCAGACCTCCACCAGTACCTGTCCTAGATCAGACTTCCTTGAAGAAAGTCCTGAGACCATACAAAGCTTCAAGTTGTGTGCTCTGCAATCCAAAAGAAGTTTTTTTTAATTATAACACCAGTGAAACATCAAGAGTTCCCTGGTGGCCTAGCGGTTAAGGATCCGGCATTGTCACTGCTGTGGCTCAGGTCGCTGCTGTGGTGTGAGTTTGATCCCTGGGCCAGGAAATTCTGCATGCCGTGAGGCCATACATAGATAGATAAAACAAAAGCTCCTCCACCAATCAATTTAAATAACATTTATTGAAAGACTGTTGTGAATCAACTATAATATAATAGGAAGGAGGGAAGGAAGGAAAGAAGGGGGGATGGAGGAAGGGAAGAAGGGGAAAAAAGCTACTCAATAAAATAAAAAAGAGGAGTTCCCTTCGTGGCTCAGCAGTTAAGGAACCTGACTAGAATCCATGAGGTTTCCCGTTCAATCCCTGTCCAAGCTTAGTGGGTTAAGGATCCGGCATTGCCATGAGCTGTGGTGTAGGTCACAGATGCAGCTTGGATCCCACGTTGCTGTGGCTGTGGTGTAGGCAGGCAGCTGTAGCTTGGATTCAACCCCTAGCCTAGGAACCTCCATATGCCACAAGCGTGGCCCTAAAAGAAAAAAAAATAAAAAGTAAATTTAAAAAAGAAGACTATTGGAGCATTTTGTAAAAACGAAAGCTATAAGAAGACCAAGTCTCTGACCTCTGTAAGCTCCCACTGGGGGAAGGGGGCGGGTAGTGGGGGACAGATACATAAATGATAAGACCAGGGTTCCCAAGTGTTCCGGGCCAAACTGTGTCCCCCTCGAAGTCCCTACCCCCAGTACCTCAAAATGTAACCATATTTGAAGAGAAAGTCCTTCGAGAGGTGATTAAATTAAAACAAGATCATTAGGGTAGACTCTAATTCTATTCAATCTGGCTGGTGGGTTTATATGAAGAAGAAATTTTGCTTTTTTTTTTTGCTTTTTAGGGCCGCACCCACGGCATATGGAGGTTCCCAGACTAGGGGGTTGAATGGGAGCTGCAGCTGCCAGCCTACACCACAGCCACAGCAACACAGGTGATCCGAGCCACATCTGCAACCTACACCACAGCTCACAGCAACGCCAAATCCTTAACCCACTGAGCAAGGCCAGGGATCAAACCCAAGTCCTCATGGATACTAGTCAGACATGTTTCCATTTCACCCCAAGGGGAATTTCCTGAAGAAGAAATTTTGGACACAGACAAGTAGTGCACACTTGGGTTGCTCCCACCAATTGGCTATCATGTATGACTAGTACTGCTATAACATGGATGTGTAAATATCTTTTCAGGACACTGCTTTCAATTCTTTTGTGTACAATCATATGTTGGGTCATATGATAATTCTATTTTTTAAAAAAATTTAGGATGGCCGTCCTGTTTCCACAGCAGCTGTGCTATTTTACATCCCCACCAACAGTGCACAATGGTTCTAATGCTTCCACCTTCTCACCAACACTTACTTCCTTTTTTTGTTTGTCTGCTTGTTTGATGACAGCCAGTCTAATGGGTGTGAGGGGAACGTCTGGGTCTTGATGGCATTTGGAGCCTGGAATTGCTCTGCCTCCAGAGATCTTGTACAGGAAATAAGTAGTAAATATCCTTATTGTTTTACTCCCTTTTCAGTGGGTCTTAAGCATCTACTTATTGATGCACTGCTTTTTCTATAAGACCCCAACGAGAAAGGATTAATTCTTTTCATGATTCTCTGTTTCTCATACTTTTCATCATTTGGAACATAAAACTAATTCTACCCCAGGGTCAAGTCGCACTAGACAGCTACTGCAGATACAAAGGAGTGTTCCTGACAGCTTTACCCATAATAACCCCAAACTGGAAACAGCCCAGATATCTATCCATAGGAAAAATCTGTACAAAGGAATACTATTTAGCAATTAAAAGGAACAAACTACTGATATGTGTGCAACATGGATAAATCACAGGAACGTTATACTGAATGAAGAAGCCTTATACAAAGAATCATACTGCAGTCGTTCCATTCATACAGTTTTAGAACAGGTCAATCTCATCTATGGTGGAAGAAATCAGAGCTATAGTTATTGTCTCTGTAGAGGTGCGATTGCCTGGAAGTGGGTATGAGGGGATTTTGGGGGGTTGAGAATAATGTTCCATATCTCAGTTTGTTTGGGGTTTCATGGGGAGAAGGCATTTGTCAAAACAGCGTGGTGAGTGAACCTAAGATGTGTACATTTCGTTTTCTATAAATTTTACATCCAAAGAACAAACTATTAAATTTCCTGGTGGCCTACTGGGTTAAGGATCCAGTGTTGTCACTACTGTGGTGTGGATTCGATACCTGGCCAGCAATTTCTGCATGCTGCAGGCTTAGCAGAAAAGAAAAGAAAAGAAAAAAGAACAAAAGAACAAACTGTAATTAATATTCAACTCTAGGAGTTCTACTACTAATTCTACTAGTAACCATGAGGTTGTGGGTTCGATCCCTGGCCTTGCTCAGTGGGTTAAGGACCCAGCATTGCTGTGAGCTGCGGTGTGGGTTGCAGATGAGGCTCGGATCCTGGTTGCTGTGGCTGTGGCATAGACCGGCAGCTGTAGCTCTGATTTGACCCCTAGCCTGGGAACCTCCATGTGCCGCGGGTACAGCCCTAAAAAACAAAAGATAAAAAACAATATTTATATATATATACACACACATATATATATACATATGTATATATATATTCAACTCTAGCAAACTATATGCAAGCTGAAAATTTTAGTGGGCAGTTTACTGATGACTGCATTTACTTGATTATTTTTTTTTAAAAAACCCAAGATGGATTTTTGGATGGAAGGATGGATAGATATAGTAAACAAGTACAACAAAATAGTAAAACAGGTGGTAGGCGTGTGGGTGTTCAGTGTAAAATTCTTTTGACTTTATCTGCTAAGAGTATTGGAAAGTGACATGGTAAAAAAATTTCCCTGACTTCCTTGAAGATTGGAATAAAATTAAAAGAATTTAGGGAGATGAGAATCAACTAAAAAAAATTTTACTACAAAAACCTACATTTTTGTTAGGATCAAAAACTGGAAAGTGAGAGTTCCTTCATGGCCTAACCAAATTAAGGACTCAGCGTTGTCACTGTTGTGGCTCAGGTTCAATCCCTGGCCCAGGGACTTCCACATACTGTGGCTGTGGACACATACACACAACTAAAAGTGCTACTGTTCAGGAAAGGTTTCGGCACCAGCTGTTCACCTAGAGCTTGACAGTGGACAGGGGAGCCCAGAGCTGCTAAGCCCTTCTCCTGTTTCACTAGAACCCTGGGGCAAGTGAAACTTCTAGACATAGCCCCTCTTCCCTGGCACACTTCATGTCCCTGGGCCTCAAGAGGTGAGAAGCTAAAGGGGTTGTGAGCTCTAGGCCGAGGCTGGTGAAGGAAGGCTGTGGACAGAGGCTGGCAGGGCACAGTGTCACAGCAGGTTAAGGCAGGCTGAGGTGTCAAACTTCAGCTATGGTGTCTCTGCCTACCAACTTCCCAACACATTCTCCACACTGGCTTTTGCTTTTTAAGGTCATAGGTGCAGTATATGGAAGTTCCCAGGCTAGGGGTCCAATCAGGGCTGTAGCGGCTGGCCTACGCCACAGCCACAGCAACGTGGAATCCGAGCTGCATCTGTGACCTACACCACAGCTCATGACAATGCCGGATCCTTAACCCACTGAGCGAGGCCAGAGATCGAACCCGCATCCTCATGGATCCTAGTTGGGTTCGTCACTGCTGAGCCAGAAGGGAACACTTTCTTTTGCTCTTTTAATTGTGTGGTTTACGTATCATCATGTCACAAACATCACCTGGAGGGGAATGCTGGGAGGCATAGTTCAGTGCCCTCACTTCACAGAGAGAGGAACCCAGGACGGGAAGGGATCTTCTCGAGACTATTGAAGAGCAGAATCATGACTAGAAAGGTATCCTCCATTATCAGTAAGTGCTGAGAATATTCAAAACTAAAAGACATGAAATGTGCCTTCCCTTTCGGGATACACCAGTTATGTTTACTGTTAAGAAGCATTAAGCCAATGACTCCTGCCCTCTGAGAGAGGTCACCTTGGACGATGACAGCACCCACTGGAACACCAAGGTCTCATCCGAGGGATGGTAATGGGATATGGACTTTGTCGTCTTCTGCAACTTGTTTTATTTTTATTTTATTTATTTATTTATTTATTTATTTATTTATTTATTTATTTATTTATTGTCTTTTTAGGGCCACACCCTCGGCATATGGAGGTTCCCAGGCTAGGGGTCAAATCGGAGCTGTAGCTGCCAGCCTACACCACAGCCACAGCAACACAGGATCCGAGCCACATCCAAGACCTACACCACAGCTCATGGCAACACCAGATCCTTAACCCACTGAGCGAGGCCAGGGATCAAACCCACATCCTCATGGACACTAGGTGGATATTTAACCCACTGAGCCACAACGGGAACTCCCTGCCACTTGTTTTAGATTCTCCTGGGGAAGTTACTGGACATCAGCAGTATCTGAAGGTTGAGGTCATCACTGGGTTAGTCCTAACTGACAATGCAAGTTCCAGCTGAAAAGGCCTCAATCAGGAAGCACTACCTCAGGTCTCCTCACTTCAGCCCCAGGGCTTTGAGACCAGCCACCCAGGCTGAGCAGGAGAGCGCCCTCCCCGCCTTGCCCCAGGGACTGCTTTTTCTCCTTTCTGCCTAACAGGTGTTTCCTAAGGAATAACAATGATCTAGTGTCTGTACCGCTTCACTGTTTGCAAAGAATTTTTAATACATCTCATTCAGTCTTGCAACCACTTTACATAGTTTATCCTTTCTACAGATGAAAGGAAAATTTGTTTAGGGGGTGGGGGTGGGTAATAACGTGAGACTATTGGGTACTGAACTTTGACTGAGAGCTTCCCCTTTACCCAGTCCCAAAGAACCCCATGAGTAACAGATCTGAGTCTGCACAGATCAAAGAAGAGTTACTAAAAACTACTCTACCAAGGAGACCTCAAGCCCAGTGCTCCTCTGTTACATGTAACAGCTGAGAGTAGACTCTGGGGCCCAAATACCTGGTTTTGCAATCTGACTCTCTGCTCAGTAGCTGTGTGACCTTGAGTAAGTTACTTAACTCTCTGAGCCTTGGTTTCCTTTATCTAGATGAGAGAATCACCTCTTTGGGTTGAGTCACAGTAGTGTGCTTGTGATGTTTAACAACTAGCTCCATGGGAGAGGAAAAAGCACATGTATGAGTGTGTATGTATTTTTACTGAAAGATACACAGTACACAATATATAAAATATAAAGTACTCTACTGTAAATTCCATGTGAACAATTCCCGCAGAAAGCATTCCCTTATTTTTCCCAATGTTGATTGATATTTTAAGTATATTAATACAATAAAACAAACAATAAAAACCATGTCAGAACTTGATTTTTAACCAGTGATGTGAGACACTTCTTCACTGAATTAGATACGTTTTCAACTACTGGACTATTTCTTCAGTTTTCTGTGCTATTTGCAATAGTTAATGGCAACAGAAATGAGACACGTTTAAGTTTAATCTGTGTTGCTTACATTTTCTCTATCACTTTCCTGTTTTTTTAATTTATTTATTTATTTTTTTTGTCTTTATAGGGCCACACCCTTGACATATGGAAGTTCCCAGGCTAGGAGCGGAATCCAAGCTGCAGCTGCCGGCCTACACCACAGCCACAGCAACGTGTATCCAAGCCACATCCAAGACCTACACCAAAGCTTGGGGGTAACACCAGATCTTTAACCCACTGAGCGAGGCCAGGGATTGAACCCCCATCCTCATGGATACACGATGGGTTTGTTACTGCTGAGCCACAATGGGAACTCTGAGTATTATCTTTTCAAATATAACACAATTGCAAGCTCATACAATTTAACATTTAATAATGGTTGTGTGTGTAACCATGAGAGCTCCCTAAATTCCTGAAAGTGTTGCAGGAGACTGCAGGAATGCCCCCACCCCCACCCCAAGCCAGCCTGGCATAGCATGGGTAGAACAGCAGTTGCTGGCAACCAGCAATCTAGATGCTGTGACTGTAGCCATCTGCTCCTTGTGTACACAACTTCCACGACACTGTCCAGATTAGTGCCCTGGATTTTCCTGGAACCTCATCTTGCATATAGATTAAAAAAAAAAAAAAAAAGTCCTGAGACATAGATGTTCAATAAATGTGTTATGAATGATTAAACCAACAGTTGATTCCTCAAAAATCCTGTCAGATAAAACAGCTTAGGAAAAAAAAACCATTGTGGGGGCAAAAAAATGATCAAGAGACAATGACGAGTATAGGTGCTTTCCACTTTGGAAACTACCCTTGTGTTTAGCTGCAGAATCTGGACAGGAAATGAAAGGCATATTGCAGGAGGGGGAAATAGATGAAAATGTACAAGCAAAGCAACAAGACAATGGGGGGGAAACTGTAGAGGTTACGGATAAGGAGAGTTCAAAGAAAAATGAAAAAATAGCAAAGGAAACAACTTACCTTAGAGACCCTTGAAGATCACATTCAGTTCTGCGTAGAACTTAGAAACACCGTACTCGAGTATTTTTTATTGGCATTTTCTTTAAAACACTGATTTAACCCTCTTTAGTAATTTATAATAAAAGGGAAGGGATGTGCTAATTTTGAGAGCATGTTTACATTCTGGGGGATGAGCCCCATACACAGCATCCTGACAGAGGCTCTGACCTTCCTCCCAGAAGCCCAGATGGCTCCTACCCCAACTCAACTCCAAGTGTTGTTCTAAGTGGACCTACTCTAGTGTCTGAAAATCACAGCACAGCCTTCACATGGTGAAGAGCAACTGTGATGAGGCTCCTAGAACACAGGCAACTCTCGTTGCTCCTCAACTTTTAGACAAAGAATTAACAAAAGCAAATGTAACACATTTTAACAGGCCCAGCTTAGTATTAACACTAAAACCAGATCTGTGAACTGTCTTTACTAATGAGTAAAGCATTTACTTGGTTGCAGTGTTCCAGGATTTGAGAAAGATTTTAATCTATTTTGTCTTCCATCAACCACATATTTAGTTTCTCATACCACACAAGAAAACAGACAAAATATGATGAAATTTGTACAATAACCCACAGAATATGATCAAAACCCTAAGTGGGTTAACAGGGTTTTTTCTCCTGAAAGTGCACTTTCAAAGGAGCCCCAAGAATTCAGCACAGGCATTCCCATTGTGGCTCATTGGTTAACGAACCCATCTAGTATCAATGAGGACACAGATTTGATCCCTGGCCTTGCTCAGTGGGTTAAGGATCCAGCATTGCCATGAGCTGTGGCATAGGCTGCAGACATGGCTCGGATCCTGCATTTCTATGGTTGTAGTGTAGGCTGGCAGCTACAGCTCCGACTGGACCCCTAGCCTGGGAACCTCCCTGTGCCATGGGTGCAGTCCTAAAATGACAAAAAAGACCAAAAACAACAACAAAAACTCAGCACAGAAAAGGGGGGGGGTGTTTAACTTGGTGGAAAAAGTTTGGGAAAAACATCCCACTAAACCCTTTCCTAAAAGACTCACGATGCACATTTGCACTTTAGAGAACAGGAAGGACATAGCCTTGGCTAATCCAGCATTCCCAATTTATTTAAACAAGAAGCCCATTTTTCCCACCTAACATCAATTAATAGTCACAGAAAATTAGTAGATACTATTGGTCCTGGAAACAACTGCAAGGAACACTGGTTTAAATAACTGTGCCAGCATGGCTACAACCACCAGGAAAAGGAAAGGAAAAAGGAGGCAATGCTCTTGCTGGGGCTCCTTATCCCATTCACAGCCAAGGCTGGATCTCAGCTATACCAGGTGCCCTACCCCGCCCCCTTCCTCTCTCATCATCTCCTTCCCAGAAAGACTACCTTAACAAATACAGCAAACCACCATTCAGCTGGCATTACAGAAACACTAACAATTCTTGCTGGAATCTCTAAAACTCTTAAGTCTTCTTTTTATTTTTATTTTTTTTTTAGGGCCACACCCGAGGCATATGGAGGTTCCCCAGGCTAAGGGTTGAACTGGAGATGTAACCACTGGCCTACACCACAGCCACAGCAACGCCAAATCCAAGCCATGCCCTCAAACTAACTACACCACAGCTCACTGAGAGAGGCCAGGGGTTGAAGCCATATCCTCGTGATTACTAGTCAGATTTGTTTCCGCTGAGCCACAAAGGGAACTCCCTAAGTCTTTTTTTAAAAAAAGCCCTGTGTATGTTCTCTTTCAGGAGTTTGATGGTGTCTTGTCTTTAAATCTTTCACCCATTTTGAGTTTATTTTTGTGCATGGTGTGAGGGTGTGTTCTAGTTTCACTAATTTGCAGGCAGCTGTCCAGGTTTCCCAGCAATACTTGCTGAATAGATTGTCTTTTTCCCATTTTATGTTCTTGCCTCCTTTGTCGAAGATTGACCAAAGGTGTCTGAGTTTGTTTCTGGGTTCTCTATTCTGTTCCATTGTTCTGTATGTCTGTTTTGGTACCAGTACCACACTGTCTTGATGACTGTGGCTTTGTAGTATTTCTTGAAATCTGGGAGAGTTATGCCTCCTGCTTGGTTTTTGTTCCTCAGAATTGCTTTGGCAATTCTGGGTCTTTTGTGGTTCCATATAAATGTTTGGATTGTTTGTTCTAGTTCTGTGAAAAATGTCATGGGTAATTTGATAGGGATTGCATTGAGCCTGTAGGTTGCTTTGGATAGTATAGCCATTTTTACAATATTAATTTTTCCAACCCAGGAGCATGGAATATCTTTCCATTTCTTTACATCTTCTTTAATTTCCTTGATTAATGTTTATAGTTCTCAGCATATAAGTCTTTCACCTCCTTGGTCAGGTGTATACCCAGGTATTTGGTTTTTTGGGGTGCAATTTTAAAGGATATTATACTTTTGTATTCCTATTCTATCTCATTGTTAGTATATAGAAATGCAACTGATTTCTAAATGTTAATCTTATATCCTGCTACTTTGCTGAATTTGTTGATCAGTTCAAGTAGTTTTGGGGTTGAATCCTTAGCATTTTCTATATATAGTATCATGTCATCTCTCTTCTCTTCCTCCTTGGATGCCTTTTATTGCTTTTGTTTGTCCGATTGCTGTAGCTAGGACTTCCAATACTATGTGGAATAACAGTGGTGAGAGTGGGCATCCTTGTCTTATTCCAGATTTTAGTGGGAAGGCTTTAAGCTTTTCTCCATTGAGTGTATTATATTTGCTGTGAGTCTGTCATAAATGGCTTTGATTATGTTAAGGAATGTTCCCTCTATATCCACTTTGGTAAGAGGTGTTTGTTTGTCTTTTTGTCTTTTTCCAGGACCACACCCACGGCATATGGAAGTTCCCAGGCTAGGGGTCTAATCGCAGCTGTAGCCACTGGCCTACGCCAGAGCCACAGCAACGCCAGATCCGAGCCTAGTCTGAGATCTATACCACAGCTCATGGCAACACCAGATCCTTACCCACTGAGCAAGGCCAGGGATTGAACCCGCAACCTCATGGTTCCTAATCGGATTCGTTAACCACTGAGCCACGATGGGAACTCCAGTAAGAGTTTTTATCATGAATGGATGTTGGATTTTGTCAAATGCTTTTTCTGCATCTACTGAAATGACCACATTCTCTGATATCAACCTTAAAAATGTTTTCTCAGGTCAGTCTCCCAAAACAACAGAAATAAAAGCAAAAATAAACCAATGGGACCTAATCAAACTGACAAGCTTTTGCATAGCAAAAGAAACCAAAAAGAAAACAAAAGACAGCTTACAGAATGGGAAAAGATAGTTTCAAATGATGCAACTGATAAGGGCCTAATCTCCAAAATAAACAAGCAACTTATACAACTCGACAGCAAAAAAGCCAACAACCCAATTGAAAAACGGGCAAAAGACCTGAATAGACATTTCTCCAAGGAATATACATAGATGGCCAACAAGCACATGAAAAAATGCCAACATCCCTGATTATTAGAGAAATGCAAATCAAAACTACCACGAGATACCACCTCACACCAGTCAGAATGGCCATCATCAATAAGTCCACAAATAACAAGTGCTGGAGGGGGTGTGGAGAAAAGGGAACCTTCCTGCACTGTTGGTGGGAATGTAAACTGGTACAACTACTATGGAGAACAGTTTGGAGATAACCTTAGAAAATTATACATAGAACTACCATATGACCCAGCAATCCCACTCTTGGGCATCTATCTGGACAAAACTTCCCTTGAAAAAGATACATGCACACGCATGTTCATTGCAGCACTATTCACAATAGCCAAGACATGGAATCAACCCAAATGTCTGCTTACAGACGATTGGATTAGTAAAATGTGATATATACACAATGGAATATCACTCAGCCATAAAAAAGAACAAAATAATGCCATTTGCAGCAACATGGATGGAACTAGAGACTCTCATACTGAGTGAAGTAAGTCAGAAAAAAAAAAAAAGACAAATACCATATCACTTATATCTGGAATCCGAAACAAAGGAAACTTTCCACAGAAAAGAAAATCATGGACTTGAAGAATAGACTTGTGGTTGCCAAGGGAGCAGGGGAGGGAGTGGGAGGGACTGGGAGCTTGGGGTTAACAGATGCAGACTATTGCCTTTGGAATGGATTAGCAACTGAGATCCTGCTGTGTAGCACTGGGAACTCTGTCTAGTCACTTATGATGGAACATGTAATGTGAGAAAAAAGAATGTATACATGTATGTGTAACTGGGTCACCATGCTGTACGGTAGAAAAATAAATAAAAGGTAAAAAAAGAAAAAAGCCCTGTGTACATATCTCCCCTATGCGGAACCAGAGGTCTACATGAGAGATCCTGCTATGCTCGGAGAAAAAGCAGTAAAATTATAGACAGTCGCACAAAAAAGTCAGGATAGGAAGACACCCAAAACCACACCTGGTTAGAAATAATATTTATTATCCCCTCCCCCCATGTACAGATTACTTTTCAGAAACATGAAGATATTATCCATGTCATCAATGAACAGTTTGTAGAAAATAAATGTAATTCATATCATGTCAACAATATATTTCTATCATTTCTTTTTAAAACAATAGCCATTTTATTTTATCATGTTCAAGAATAGCTTCAAGTTTTATGTTTCGGATCAAATCAAGACAATCTGTGTTTAAAGGTAATTTCCTGACAGGGCCCCTCCCCCCAACCCCTAAAAAAATTCTATATCCTAAGTGATAAACTTTTCTTGTACATTCAGCAAACTTTATATTGGAAAGGAAAAAGGATACTTGAGATAGGTACTTACTCTCGTGCACAGTAATAAACCTAGCTGAGCTTCTACACCTGGCTCTGCAATGATGTTTACATAAAATAAACCATATCTTATCAAGTTACAATGGTAATTTCTTGAAGTGTAATTACGAAAGCTATACAATTAATCCAATGAAATTTCCTTCTAATGTCTGAGTCTGTAATTAAACCATCGCCATAAGGAAAAGCTTCATCCCAAGAGGATGTTTCCCCTTTCCCTCAGCTACTTCTCTAAAAGCTTGAATCCTCTTCTCAGATCATGTAAAGAGACACATTAAAAGCACAGGAAAAAAATGTTTTAGCTTGCTGACATAATGCCCTTAAGTTTGCTGACATAATGCCCATATTTTAACTTTAAAATGTAAAATCAGAGTTAAAGCATCACTTAATTCATACAGTACATTATCAATTAATCAACAGTGTCCCACCAACTCAGAAGTTCCCTAAACTGGTTGTCTTCTCCACATTTAGTAGGTTTATAACCAATGACTCAATCGAAGAATGTGCTTGTAATAGGCTGCTGGTTTAATTTTAGAATTAGAAGTTTTAATCTTGGGCTATCTTCAAATATAGAAATGCTATGAGTGGCATATGAACTATTGTTTCCCATTACCTACAGGAAGAATTTGTTCAAATAAAATTTTACAAGACAAAATGCAAATCCCTATACCTATATATAGATGTATACATGTATATATTGAACCTAACTAAAGTTTTATAAGCAATACTAACATAGTTCTGGTTACACATTCCTAAAGACTTAGTAATTGTTTTAAAGATATATGTTATAAAGAGGCTTATGCAAAGGCAAAAATTAAGAAACAACATGATCTTTGAGGTTTTCAGTATTACTTCAAAAAGCCGTTTCTATTCCCCATAGAAGAAAACTATGCATCTTAGGAAAAAAAAAAATATAAAAAGATAATGCTTATCATGTAAAGAATTCACAAAAACTATAATGTATATCCCATAAGAGTCATACCTATTTAAGGTAAATCACAATTATGGTTTACATTGTATTACAGACATCGCCATCACCTTTCCTCTTTAATAATGAGAGGGTTTTAACTCTTTTCTAACTTACTTAACTAGTGCCACAGAAATTCAAGTCCCAGTAGCAACAAGTTAAACAAGGTTACAAAATAAGGCATTCTGCTCACATGTCATTAAAGTAACAGGCTGAATAAAGTGGGATCTTTCATTTTTGCAACTGTATATAATCCAAAAATTATATAGAAGGCAATCTTTACCAAAAAATCCATTTAATTGCTATCTACCAGGGCACCAGAAAAACATACATAAAATTCTCAACTTTTTGTCGATTTTCTCCGACAGCCATAAACAGAGGCTGATCTTATCTATTTAATAAAGCCCAATATCAGATATGTGGATGAAATGTCTCTGACTATACCATTTGTAAGCCTGTAGGTCATACACTAAATGAGTTTTCAAATTATAGATTAAATTTAATTTGACAAAATCCCTGTAGTGTTATTTAGGAAAAAAAATAAGTGGATTCAGAACACACTTGCACACCCACACTCATACACTCCCAGGCACACATCAACATATAAACCATTTTTTTAAACATTGATTGGTTCTCCAGAAAGAATCAAAACATTTATCATCAAGCTGCAGCATGTGTGTAAGGGGCAGCAATGCAACCTTTTTTAGCACAAAGAATTTGAAATTTTAAACAACTAGTACCTGAACCAAAATTTTTTACCAAAGATTAAAATACGTATTTTTTGAAATTTGGATTCAACTGCCTATTGCGCTTCTTACATTAAGTGTTGCTTAAATAAACAAAAAATAGAGCATAAATTCAATTCCCTATTGCCTAAACATTTAAAGCAATGGTAATGTTATCAACAGGTAAAATGCACCTAGTTTGGGTCTTCTGACACCTCTTGTTTTAAGTTTACTGTATGATAAAGTTCTTCACAGTTTAAAATATTGTGAAGAAATATATTTATGTATAACTATATTCACATACAGATTATGTACACATACTATGTATTTGATGTACCCATAAACTTTGAATATGTGGGTGCCAGAAGGATACCCCACACGTATGGAGGAACCCTGAATAATAGATTGGTGTGGACTGTGAAATGACTTCTCAGAAACACATAGAAAGAAAAAAACACTACTATGAATAATTATAATAACAAAAACTTTACCTTATTTACATAGTGCCTATCTCCCAAGAGGTAAATATGCCTTACAGACATTTTTTATTATCTCTGTGAGGTGAGGCCTTGGGAACACGATCAACTCTCACTGTCCGCAATCAGTGAACCTGCCCGGGACCATGCGCGTTCACGGTGGCAGAGTGAAACACAGACAAGGAGAACTCCTAACTTGCGAAGTCTCCAATCACCAAATCAGACAGTCTGTGGTGAAATCAAGTTTCCATCTTATAAGAGAACTTCCACCACAAAGGATTAACTTTTAAGTCCTCATCTACTTGTAATTGTGCATTATATTTATACCACAGGGAGATCAAAATGGTTTTTGGTTTTGGCAGATGAAAAAGTCTAACATTCAGTGTGACTATAATTCAGTGTAACTTCTCCAGTTTAAGTGCAACACAGCTGACTGGTCTATTGGGGAACTACAGTCAATGTCTAATCATGGCCGAAGAAATCTCAATCCAAATAGCTACTCAAGATACAGAGACAGCTTGCAGTCTCATGTTGTCTCAAAGATCTCTCCTATTCCACGTACGGCATACACATATAAATAAGCATTTTAGCACAACGGGTACAGTCAGCATGAACCAGTTCATGTTTCAACAAACAAAGGCCTTAGGGGTGAACTTTAAAGGCCAAGAGCTCCTCAGAGTGCATGTTGTTTAAAGATCGAAGATCTGGCAACTTTAGAAGAAGTTTTGTAAAAATAGAGGCCTCATTTGGATGGTTTTTCATTATTAAGGTCCTTAGTGCACGGATGAGCGTTTCCTGCAAAGCCTCCACAGAGTTGACGTTTTCTATTCCAGATCGATCTGAGGGAGAGTCAGGAGATGGCAGAGAAGACACATTATTAACATAAAATATAAATAGAATTCTTTCTCATCAGTCTCATTAATGAATTCAAAACAAAGGTTTTGTACGTTGGAACAAAGCAAAAGATAACTGACAAAATTTTTTAAATCCCAATTGTAAATTTTTGTAGCAATTAATCATAAAACCGTATCTCACAGTATACTTGATAAATCAAAATTCTTTATAGTATTTAGGAATTTTTGTTCACAAAGATCTAGAAGTTATGATTTTTAAAATTAGATGCCATCTAATTTCACTTCTTATAATTGGCAAAACAAAATAAATGATGTGGATGAGAAATATTATTTTCAACTCATATGGAATAAATCCACATTTGCGTATTACCACTTGGGGCAGGCAGCCTCTAAAACAGACTCCGATGAATGACCCCTCATCCTGGCATCTATGTGTGTGTCCCTCTCCCCTTGAATGGGCCAGACTTACTCACTACTACTGGAGAAAATATTATAGAAACAACCGCAGGTTCTATCTTAGGTATTCTCTCTGTCACTTGCTCTGAGGAAACCCAGATGCCATGTTATATGCCCTGTGAAATGGTGCATATGCTAAGAATTGAGGGTGGTCTCTAGCCAACAGCCAGTCAGAAACTGAAGTGCGCAGTCTAACGATTTGCAAGGAAAAGAATCCCACAAACAACTACATGAACAAGCCTGGAGGTGGGTCTTGCCCTAGCAGAGCCTTCACATGAGACTACAACCTGCCCACGGCTTGACCATAGCCTCCTTAGAAACCCTGAGCCAGAGGCACACATCTAAGCCATACCCATATCCTAACCCACAGAAGCTGAGAGATAACAAATATATGCCTTTTGCGGGGCTGGGGTGGGGGCCTGCACTTGCAGCATACGGGCTAGGGGTCGAATTGGAGCTGCAGCTGCCAGCTTACACCATAGCCAAAGCAATGCCAGATCCAAGCCACATCTGCAACTTACACCGCAGTTCATGGCAGCACCAGCTCCAGATCCTTAACCCACTGACCAAGGCCAGGGATCAAACCCGCATCCTCATGGATCCTAGTCGAGTTTGCTTCCACTGAGCCACAACGGGAACTCCAAATGTATGCGTGTTTATGCCACAGAGTTTTAGGGTAATTTGCCATGCAGTAACAGATAACTAATACAGTATGCAACTTTATTACCTAGTTATATTAACTTGCATTCACTTTCATTTAGCATATCATACTTATGAAATTCATCATACAAAAACATTAATAAATTAGTGACTTAGTAATAAAGAAAAGGGTTTTTTTTTGTTTTGTTTTGTTTTGTTTGCTTTTTAGGGCTACATCTGTGGCACAGAGAAGTTCCCAGGCTAGGGGTTAAATTGAAGCTGCAGCTGCAGGTAGGCACCTATGCCACAGCCACAGCAATTCAGGATCCAAGCCAGACCTGCAACCTACATCATACCAGATCCCTGACCCACTGATCAAGGCCAGGTATCAAACCTCGGTCCTCATGGATACTATTCGGGTTCGCTACCAACTGAGCCACCATGGGACCTCCCAAGAAAAGTATCTTAAAATAAGCCAAACCTTTGTTGTTTGCCTAGTAACTTTTTTCATCAGGAAGGGCTATTTCTTCCCTTGACAACAGGAGACAGTAGTGCACAAGAAATAGTCAATGGCTCCAAGTATAGGGAATTTTAATTAATAAGAAAAAGACTTCTCCAAAGAAAAAAAATTCTCTGGCCGCTTACTTTTGTTTTTTTTTTTTCTAACAAGGAAATTAGGCCTTCTATTCTAACTGGTACCTGAAAAAAGGCCACTTGCAATATAAACACTCAGAACAAGGACTAAAATGTAATAGTAAAGGTGGGTAATTAACTCTAAATGCAGGAAAAAATGATGAAAATATGTTTATCTGACATTTTAAAATTTGGATTATTACTGCAATTATGTACTCTTTTTTTGCTATTTCTTGGGCCGCTCCCGCGGCATATGGAGGTTCCCAGGCTAGGGGTCTAGTCGGAGCTGTAGCCGCCAGTCTACACCAGAGCCACAGCAACGCGGGATCCAAGCCGCGTCTGCGACCCACACCACAGCTCATGGCAACGCCAGATCGTTAACCCACTGAGCAAGGCCAGGGATCGAACCCACAACTTCATGGTTCCTAGTCGGATTCGTTAACCACTGCGCCACGACGGGAACTCCAATTATGTACTAATTCTTATGGAAAAAGAAACAAACTGAATGTTGACTACCGGTTTGCAGAGAGGGGATCATAATTTTTCAGACAAAATTGTGAGCTGGACAAAAGATCTCTCTTCTCTTGACACTTGACTTTGGCCATAAAATCTAAGGGTAATCTGTGCAAAACTACTACAAGCTTTCGACAGTGCTCCCAAGACCCTCCCTTGCCTTTAATATTGAAGTAACTGTTTCCTTGAGCATCCTTGCAAACTTATTAATCCATTCACCCAAACACCTACTGAATATGTATGGTTACTATGACCAGTGCTAGGGAATTAGCCTAACCAACCAAAATTCCTTCCTTCAGAAAGCTCATATTTTGACAGGAAAAAAATAACTGGTTTACATTGTATCATCAGAAATTTACAATACCAACTGGGAAAGAATGACAGTAATCTCCACAAATAAAATAATCTAGGTGGCAAAGAAAGAAACAGTAAGTGAGAAAGGATATTTTAATTAGTATTATATGTGATTGGTCCCCCAGTGAATATCCTGTATTTGGATGACATATGCTTCTCTATTTAATTCCCATAGGAAAATGAGACGCTTATACCTAAAAATGTAAATCACATTAAGCTTTTCTAAAACCTCAATTTTGAAAGCCATGGTTTCATGATTTCAAGGCCAAAGATCCTAATTACACATCTAACAATCATAAACAACAATTCCCTAGGAAACGCAACACTAGAATGCACAGATTGAAATGGAAATTCATCTTCCAAATGACGCACTAAGTGCTGTGCTATTTCTTGCATAATTTAATTCATGCTAAAGCTATCTCCTATTTCCTTAACTATATGGTTCTTCGTTCCTCTCCCAAGTTTGTACCACCTGTCCTTCCTACACATGTTCACTTCCTATAAGTGAAACCCTCTATGAGAACAACTAAAATCCACATCTATCTAAGCCTTGGCCTCACACCTAAATGCTATTTTCTGATCCTCAACTGGAAGTGACTGCTTTCGTTTCACATGACCTGAAAAAGGATTTACCTTCCAGGTATCATTCCTCTTCTCTCCATGGTACCACATTTGAGATTTCTCTCTCCCTTAGCAGCTAAAGCTATTCTGTTAACAAGCAGTAGAATGGGAAGGCTTTTGAAGCTAGACTAGTAGGAGATCAAATGCCAATTATTAAAAATGTGACCTTGTCCCTCAAATTCCTTGCCTGTGTAACTGAGGAAACATGTCCCAGTTCACATCAAAGGTCTACTGTGAGAACAAAATTATAAAACAAGATCATTAACTAGCATTTCTTCTCACAACAACCAAAACAAAACCAGAAAGCAAGTGTAGATTCCAAGAAAAATGAAAGCAATTTTGAATATAGAGCAAACTAGAATGCTGCTTAATTCTAAGCAATTAATAGAGAATATAAATAAATAATCCATTTGTTATCTGACACTTCAAACATTCCCTTCAGGAAGCACAGAGTTGGAGAGAGATCAACACTGGCTTCTCATTTGCAATCATACCATGAACACTATTATGCAATCAAAACACTGTACATGCTTATGTTTTACATTTCAGTCTTTTTTTTTTTAAAGCCACACATCTGGCATATGGAAGTTCTCAGGCCAGGGACTGAATTCCAGGTGCAGCTGCAACCCGAGCTGCAGCTGCAGCAGTGCTGGATGCTTTAACCCACTCATCAGGCCAGGGACTGAATTTGTACCTCTGCAGCAACCTGAGCCACTGCAGTGAGATTTTTAACCAACTGCGCCACAGTGGGAAATCCTACTTTTTTTTTGGTCTTTTGTACATGGAAGTTCCCAGGGTAGGGGTCGAATTGGAGCTGCAGCTGCCACTCTACACCACAGCTCACAGTAATGCTGGATCCTTAACCCACTGAGAAAGGCCAGGGATCGAACCTGTGTCCTCACAGTTACTAGTAAGATTCATTTCCATTGAGCCATGAAGGGAACTCCTACTTTTAACCTTCAGAATCAACTGATAAAGCATGTAAAATAGTCACAACTATAGGACAGAAAATAAATGTTTTAATTCTTGATAAGGCAGAAGAAATAGCAGAGCAAAAGAAGCCATTATATGGAGAAAGGAGAATACTGTCTCCCTGGATAGTAAGAATATGCTACCTAAACCATTTGACAGGTTATGGTAAAAGTGAAAGATCATGGAGTTCCCTGGTGGTCTAGTGGTTAGGACTCTGTGCTTTCACCATTGCAGCCCAGGTTCAATCTTTGGTCTGGGAACTGAGATCCCACATCAAGGCGCAGCACGAGGTGGCCAGAAAAAATAAAAAAGTAAAAGTGAATCTTCAAAGAATGTGAGGGTATTAAATTTATAAATAATAAAGTAACTTAAAAAATAAAACACAAAAACTGAGAGGGAAAAGTGACAAAATAAAAAATGAACATAATATTTAGAGTTGGCTGGGCAACCACCAAAAAATTAAAAAGAAAGATGGTTAGAAATCTGGTCATCTGAAGAACAGGCTAGGAACAGGAGAGACTTGCCATTTTATACTCTTCTATTCCAACCCAGATACTGATTTTAAAATAATTCTTTTTAAGTGATAAAAACAGGAATACTATCATAAAGTAAAACAAGATACTAATTTAAAATGCGGGAAGAGAGTTCCCATCGTGGCTCAGCAGTAACAAATCTGACTAGTAACCATGAGGACATAGGTTTGATCCCTGGCCTTGCTCAGTGGGTTGAGGATGCAGCATTGCCATGAGCTGTGGTGGAGGTCACAGCCACAGCTCAGATCTGGCGTTGCTGTGGCTGTAGTGTAGCCCGGCAACTGTAGCTCCAATTTGACTCCCAGTCTGGGAACTTCATATGCCGTGGGTGTGGCCTTAAAAAAGCTAAAAATAGGAGTTCCCGTCGTTGCGCAGTGGTTAACGAATCCGACTAGGAACCATGAGGTTGCAGGTTCGGTCCCTGGCCTTGCTCAGTGGGTTAACGATCTGGCGTTGCCATGAGCTGTGGTGTGGGTCGCAGACGCGGCTTGGATCCCGCGTTGCTGTGGCTTTGGTGTAGACTGGCGGCTACAGCTCCGACTAGACCCCTAGCCTGGGAACCTCCATATGCCACGGGAGCGGCCCAAGAAATGGCAAAAAGACAAAAAAAAAAAGCTAAAAATAAAGTAAACTGCATGGAACTGTTCATGTACTTTTGTGTTGTTTGTATTATCTTCATATATAAACATAACAAAAATAAGAATGCCTTTTCTTTTTTTTGTCTTTTTAGGGCTGCACCCTCAGCATATGGAGGTTCCCAGGCTAGGGGTCGAATTGGAGCTGTAGCCACCAGCCTATGCCAGAGCCACAGCAACATGGAATCCTAGTAGGATTCGTTACCACTGCGCCAAGACAGGAACTCCTGCCTTATGTTCTTTTATAGCAATCTTTTCCATTTAGTACGTCAAACATTTCTTTATATACCATCTCTCAATAAGTAGGCAAATGGACAAATGGATGTATATTTGAATGGATACAGAAACCCCTAATGTTACTAGTGATCTTTTTTGGTAGTGATAGCATCTTTATTCTCATCTTAAATTTTCTAATGTATTCATTTTATTCTCATGATCAGAACAATTAAAAATTTTTTAATCAAAATTTAAATTTAAAACAACATAAAAATCATACTCCTGGTGGAAAATATAAATGAAGTAGCATGGTTCCTGGCAAAAAGCTCCCCTTTCCTTCATCTCTCTGCCTTCATTTCTTCCCCTACGTACCTCTGGGATGTAGTCCCTCCTTCCCCACCTCCTCTGCCACTACCTACTTCAGGAGCGCTCACACCACTGCCACAAACCTTAAGTTTCTTCGACAGCCTCTCAACCTGGCTCCAGCTTTGATGACTCAACTGTCTAGTCCACCCAGAAGAAAGATGCAGAACTACTTTCTCTCTTTTTTTTTTTTTTTGGCTGCACCCATGGCATATGGAAGTTCCCAGCCAGCGGTTGAATGTGAGCTTCAGCTGTGACCTATGCCACCCTGTGGCAACATCAGATCCTTAACCCACTGAGCCACAACAGAAACTCCCAGAACTACTCTTAAAGCATCTCTTTGTTCATGCCTGACTTCCTACTGCCCCTTACTTCAGTCAAAACCTGTTTAGTTCTGATAGCTGTCACTCTAAAACCTGGTGCTCCCCTAACTTCCACCCTTCTCTCTCTCCCTCTCCTTTAGGGAACACGCCAAGCTTTGGCCACCCACCCCTTCCCCTGCCCTATCTTATGCCCTCATTCTCCCATGCTATCCCATCACCTTTCACTGGGAAGACCTAATAATTCATCCTTCACATTCCAGCTCCACTTCTCATTCTCCCACAAAGCCTTCTCAAGATGATTTCATCTTCCTTCCTATAACTCCTACTTACCTCAGGCAGAAGCACATGGTTTAGTAACACAAAGCTTTGTGTATTAGTTCTGTCTCTTCAAACAGAACATAAAAGAGAGCAAGCTTGTGTCTTAATGCTTGTTCTGTCTCACCCTAAGCACCTAGCACTTAAGGTACATTCAACAGACAAAGAAGTTAACAAGTATGGATTACCTTTAGTTTCCCAAACATAGATTTGGTAATCTGATGCCAACTCAAACCATTACTAATTACTCATCAAGATACTCTGCAAAATGGAAGTTCCCTTGTAATGCAGTGGGTTAAGTATCCAGTGTTATCACTGCAGTGGCTTGAATCACTGCTGTGGCGCAGGTTCAATCCCTGGCCTAGGAACTTCTGCATGCCATGGGTGTGGCCAAAAAAAAAGAGAGAAAGAGAGAGAGGGAGAGACTGCAAAATGGTAGGTAAGTACAAGAAAGCACTACAAGGTTACTAAGAAAATAGGCTTCCCTCACTGACAGGCCATCCATACTTTCCTATAAGTACATTTTTAGCTACCCAGGTAGAGCTACCCAGGAAAGGTAGCTAAATGACGCCTGCAAATTCTGTAGGTCTTTTATACCACTGACATACAAGCCCATAAAGATATACAAAGAACTTACTCTCCTTAAGGATTACTGATTTAAGACGTACTGATTTCTAGTTCAGCCACATAACCAGGGGCCATAACTTATACTTAACAACTCTCACAGCGCTCAGCACAATGTCTTTTATACAATAGGAAGCAAACAGGAAACTTGGAGTAACTCATATAAAAATACTGTATAGAGTTCCCATCGTGGCACAGCGGAAATGATTCCAACTAGGAACCATAAGGTTGCAGGTTTGATCCCTGGCTTCGATCAGTGGGTTAAGGATCCGGCGTTGCTGTGAGCTGTAGTGTAGGTCACAGACACAGCTCAGATCCTGTGTTGCTGTGGCTTTGGTTTAGGCCAGCAGCAATAGCTCCGACTTGACCCCTAGCCTGGGATGGGAACCTCCATATGCCACAGGTGCGGCCCTAAAAAATCAAAAACCAACAAACAAACCCACAAACTGTATAATTCTCAACAAATGTTTTATTTATTTATTTATTTATTGTCTTTTGTCTTTTTTTGAGGGCTGCACCTGCAGCATGTGGAGATTCCCAGGCTAGGGGTCTAATCTGAGCTGTACTGCTGTCTACGCCAGAGCCACTGCAACACCAGATCCAAGCCACGTCTGCAACCTACACCACAGATAATGGCAACACCGGATCCTTAACCCACTGAGCGACGTCAGGGATCGAAACTTCATGGTTCCTAGTCAGATTCCACTGAGCCACGACAGGAACTCCTCAACAAATGTTTTAAAATAAAGTTAGCAATACCCAAAAATGACTGGCACTTACATGTCCCCAAAACAGTCACTGTCTCAATTTCCAATTCGCTATTGGGAGTAATTCCTACCTTAACAGCTATTGTCTGAATTGAAATACTTTGGTCAGAAATAACTGCAGGAGTTCCCGTCTTGGCTCAGCAGTTAACAAATCCGACTAGCATCCATGAGGATGCAGGTTCGACCCCTGACCTCGCTCAGTGGGTTAAGGATCCGGCGTTGCCACGAGCTGTGGTGTAGGTCACAGACGCAGATCGGATCCAGCATTGCTGTGGCTGTGGTGTATGTAGGCCAGCAGGTACAGCTCTGATTCGACACCTAGCCTGGGAATCTCCATATGCTGTGGGTGTGGCCCTTAAAAAAAAAGAAAAAGAAATAACTGCAATATAATGAAAGGCAGCAGGAAATTGGTAAATATCACCAATGACTCATATAAACAAAGAGTAAATGTTAGGCTTCAACAATCTTGGTCACTCATCCAGTGACAGAGTTATTTATTCTGTGCCAACCCCAGGCTAGGCTCCCATGGTACATTCCTTCCTTTCACAGGATGAGGAAACCAACACACCAAAAGATAAAATTACTCCCAGTCACAGAAAATTCAGTAGCTTTAAGTGAAAACCCACAATTCATAATTCACTGATTTTTCTAACAAAATACAGTAATACATCTTGATACTTTTAACTTGTTTAAGTAACCCATATAATACTTTAATTAAAATTTAGATTCATATTAGAATCACCTACCTGGAGATAAAAAACATTTCAAAAAATAAGCCCATAAAACAATGATTTAGACTCTTAAAAATTATGAACAAAAGCTAAAAACAAAGAGTAGTAAATATAAGGCACATCCTTTTATCACTATACAGCACTTTTGACTTTTACTGTCAAGATTTTTTAAAAATTAATTATCAAAAACAAGAGATTCATATTTCAGCATCTTCCTTAAGGCCTCTCCTTTACACAGTTTGCCGAAACCTGGTCAACTGCCACCTTCCCCAGCTAGTCACATTATATTCCATGTGTACCACAGTGTTGAACCAGCTTGCTTACCTGCAGATACCAGGACAACTGCTGTAAACAAACTCATCTCTTCATCACTAAGTTGCAGGGCATTTAGCTTCTCACTAAATTCAAACATAGAGTTTAGCAGATCCCCTGCTCCCATTGAGTGTAAATCATCCACACTATACTTCTTTCCACTTAAAAAGGTGACAGTACGTTCCTTTGCATCAAATAATGATGCAAATCGTACCATTAAAACCTGGAAAAAGAAAAAGACTTAAATGTATTTGGAGAAGATCAACAGTAATACTAAAAAATAACTCAGTAGTCAAGTCCATTAAGAGACATCCTAAGCATAAAAAAAGAGTTGAAGAAGAAAAACAGAATTTACTTTCACCCAGAACCACTTGCCTAAGGTAAATTCCCCAAAGCAATAAATATTCCAGGAAGAGCATCAAAAATTCCAGCTGCCAGGAGTTCCCGTCGTGGTGCAGTGCTTAATGAATCCGACTAGGAACCATGAGGTTGCCGGTTCGATCCCTGGCCTTGCTCATCGGGGTAAGGATCCAGCGTTGCTGTGAGCTGTGATGTAGGCCAGCATTTGCGGCTCCGATTAGGTCCCTAGCCTGGGAACCTCCATATGCCACGGGAAACAGCCCTAGAAAAGGCAAAAAGACCAAAAAAAAAAAAAATTCCAGCCACCAGTGGCAAAATACTCAAGTCCTATGATATACTCTGAAACTATTAATAAAGATTCTAAAATGCAAATTTAAAATTAAAGCAGGCAATAATGCCAAGAAACATGAAACTGGGCCTTGGCCAAAAGCAACTCTTTAGGCCCCCAAGTACATCACAGAGCCTCAAAGCCCTAAGTAAAAAAAGAGTATTTCACTGCAACAACACTTGGAAACATTCAAACACCAAATGCAGCAGATCAACTCTAACCAGTCTATCTCATAAACCATAACGCAAAGTGACTGTACACAGAAAAAATGATTATGGTAGGTGTTCTAGATGTCCAGTTATAATTGAAATCCAAGCCAGACCAGTCAGCAACTGCTTAACTACAGCACTCCCTCCACTACAGTAAATGGTGACATCCGTGTCACCCATTTCTCTTTTAACCAGAGGAACACTGGACATTTTCCCTTTGCAATGCTTCCCAAAAAAAGGCTTATTTTACACAAGACAACCCAAAAGACAGTGAGCCTTCTAAGAAGATGGTACTAACTCTAACGTAAAAATCCCAAGACAAATCACAGATGAAAAGAACACAAGTCCTGGAGTATGAGATCTGCATTCTAGTCCTGACTGTTACAAATTTATTGGTAATCAAAGAAAAGTCTCTTCACCTGTCTGGGCTGTAGTCACCTAACCTCAGAAACGGCTGAACTGAACTTGATCTGACATCCCTTCTACCTTTAAATCTCATGTCTAACGTTTTCCTTTAAACTAAAAATCTTAACCTGTATGTGTTGCTTTGGAATTACACCACAGCTGTTTTTTTTACGAAAACATCATCTCTCTGTTGCAGTACAGGGGCCCCAGAAAATAGAGCTGAAAGCAAAAAGTTATGTCAGATATGCACTGGCGCATGTGAAAAGAGGAGTTAGAAAAAGGAAATGAGGTGGGAAGGAAAGAGAGTCCATCTCAGAGGATGTATTACTAAGGTGGACACCACCTGACCTCAAGAATACCAGGGAGCTCAATCCTGTGGGACCATCCAGGGGAAGTGAAGACATATCCGCTGGCTCCCTTCCCCCAGTGATCAAAGACTGGGCCCACCCAACACCCACTTTCCACCCACCACTCTGCATTTCAGAACAAGTCCTGAGATTTCTCCCACCTCCTCAGCAGCAGGGAAGCCCTGGGGCAGACAGGTGAGAGGCACTGTCTCTGTCCTACTGAAGTTGGCAATAGGGGCTGCCCCAAGCCCAGACAGAATGCATCACAGCAGAAGGTGAAGAAGAAAAAGTAGCCAAGGAGTCTGAAGTGAGGTGAGGCCAACACTATTCAAGGTGGTACCTAAGAGATGTCTAATAGGTCCCCCAAATATTCTACCATCCCCTTAAAAGACAAAACCCACATTCTGCCTACTCTTCGTGTTCACATAGTGAACGCTAGGTGAGGCTTTCAGTAGATGTCTAACACTGTGAAGAACCTGCCAAGTCCACACTTGAAAGCAATTCTAGAACTTGGAGTTCATATGCTGTGAATACAGCGCATTTGTACTTCAAGTCCTAACTAAGTCTGGATTTACCTTGCCTTTTCCCAAGATCCTGGGATGGTCATTCTTTTGTTGGTAGTTTCGGCCTCTAAACCATAAATACTTAGAAGAAAATGAAAATACTACATGTCCTACATCAATATTCAAAATAAATAAAACCTACCTCAAAAGTCCCAGCCTTTAAAAGGTTGACCTGGTCATGCTGCGAGAGATCTCTGAACCCAGGAATGCGCTTTGCAAATTCCACCACTTCTTTCACTGCTGGGGTGAAGCTCATCGAAAATTCTTCCCAGATTTCATGCCCCGATTTATGAGGATCCACGTATGGAGATTTACTCATTGGACAAACCTAATACACACAATACAGAAAAAACTCTTAAATTGTGAAATGGTAAAGAAAGCTCAAAGGTGGTGTATCAATCAATGGAAACTCCAACATGAAAATACCCTCCAACACCAGTAAAATCTACTGATACCAGCACTTTCTATTTGCTACTTGCCTTGTGACAGAAAGCCTCAGAGCAACCTAACTTAAACAGCAATTAACTTATCATACTAAGAGGTGGCCTCAGCAAAAAAAAAAAAAAAAAGGACATCTATAACAAGCTATTTCGAAAACCTGTTGCACAGGATTAAGAGTTTATTGCGTTAATACTGTTGCCACCTTACACTGGTTTCATGGTCTTCAAACAAATTCATACACATTTACTTGATTCTCAACCCTGCTAGTTAGTTATGGCAGACATTATAATGACCATTTCTTAGATAAGGAAATGAGACTTTAAGAGGTTTAGTGACATCCGAATACAGCTAGTCTCAGGCCTAGAACTCAACCCCACACTTAGTTGATATTTCAAAACTCACTTTTTTTAATAAATAGGCACAATTTGGAGTTTCCATTGTGGCACAGTGGAAACAAATCTGACTAGGAACCATGAGGCTGCGGGTTTGATTCTTAGCCTAGCTCAATGGGTTAAGGATCTGCCGTTGCTGTGAGCTATGGTGTAGGTCGCAGACATGGCTCAGATCCTGCACTACTGTGGCTGTGACATAGGCCAGAAGCTGTAGCTCCAATTGGATCCCTAGCCTGGGAACCTCCATATGCCACAAGTGTGGCCCTAAAAAGCAAAAAAATAAAAATTAAAAAATAAAATAGGCACAATTACAATGTTGCAATTTCAAAGAGGAAAAGATGGTGAGATACCTCTTTAAAAAAAAAAAAAAACTAGATGGCCAACAAACACACGAAAAAATGCTCAACATCGCTGATTATAAGAGAAATGCAAATCAAAACTACCATGAGATACCACCTCACACCAGTCAGAATGGCCATCATCAATAAGTCCACAAATAACAAAGGCTGGAGGGGCTGTGGAGAAAAGGGAACCCTCCTGCACTGCTGGTGGGAATGTAAACTGGTACAGCCACTATGGAGAACAGTTTGGAGATACCTTAGAAATCTATACATAGAACTTCCATATGACCCCACAATCCCACTCTTGGGCATCTATCTGGACAAAACTCTACTTAAAAGAGGCACGTGCACCCGCATGTTCACTGCAGCACTATTCACAATAGCCAGGACATGGAAACAACCCAAATGTCCATCGACAGATGATTGGATTCGGAAGATGTGGGATATATACACAATGGAATACTACTCAGCCATAAAAAAGAATGACATAATGCCATTTGCAGCAACATGGATGGAACTAGAGAATCTCATCCTGAGTGAAATGAGCCAGAAAGACAAAGACAAATACCATATGATATCACTCATAACTGGAATCTAATATCCAGCACAAATGAACATCTCCTCAGAAAAGAAATTCATGGGAGTTCCCATCGTGGCGCAGTGGTTAACGAATCCGACTAGGAACCATGAGGTTGCGAGTTCGGTCCCTGGCCTTGCTCAGTGGGTTTACGATCCGGCGTTGCCGTGAGCTGTGGTGTAGGTTGCAGACGCGGCTCAGATCCCAAGTTGCTGTGGCTGTGGCGTAGGCCGGTGGCTACAGCTCCAATTAGACCCCTAGCCTGGGAACCTCCATATGCAGCAGAAGCGGCCCAAAGAAATAGCAAAAAGACAAAAAAAAAAAAAAGATAAAAGAAAATCATGGACTTGGAGAAGAGACTTGTGGCTGCCTGATGGGAGGGGGAGGGGGAGGGAGGGGGAGGGATCGGGAGCTTGGGCTTATCAGACACAACTTAGATTTACAAGGAGATCCTGCTGAATAGCATTGAGAACTTTGTCTAGATACTCATGTTGCAACAGAAGAAAGGGTGGGGGGAAAATGTAATTGTAATGTATACATGTAAGGATAACCTGACCCCCTTGCTGTACAGTGGGAAAAAAAAAAAAAAAAAACTACCCATTTATTTCATATACAATGGTGTGACCACTGACCTCGAACTGTCCAATTAAGACACAATGACTGGACATACAAGGTGTACCTTCTAAATGAGGACTAGGGAGGAAAAAAATAGCCAAAAAAAACGTATTAGAAGACTAAAAAGATTATGAAACATACACTACATACTCTATTAGTAAAATCAGCCTTTCAATTTTCACTAAATCCATAGGAGATCCAGGAATGGGATGATTCTACAACCATGGAGAATATCACAAATCAGAACCTACAAGCTTACAGATTTTTCCCTCCTTAAGGCAGCCACTAAGTCTAATAAAATACAAGGTTACCTTCCAGATCCATGGAATCAAATACTTGCAAGAGACCAAAAAAAACAAACAAAACAAAACCCCTAATATTAGGATCGGGATAGAGTCATTTTGAAATGAAGACGACTACAATTACCTGGCTACAAACATACCAAGCACTATTAAAGGACTCATGGTATGAAGAGAAGTGCTGGTACTATTGTTCTGGATGAAACTGTAGCTGAATATAAACAATGTACTTTCCAGCAGACTACTATACTTAATGAAAACACTTAAATGATATGAATAACATTAACTCATTCCCTTAGGATGAAGTTTGTGGGAAAATCCTTAAAAATCAGCCTATTATATTCAACTATTCCTGTATTTTCAAAAATGAAACATTCATGTTCTATATCCAAAGACTTTTCTGCATTATAATGGTTAATGAAAACACTTTCCATCTAAAATCATGGAATTACTGACTGTGGCAAACTCAAAGATTAGCCCTTTGAGAAAAATCCCAAAGCGTAATGATTAATCAGAACCTTAAATTCTGGAGTTCCCATTATGGCTCAGCAGGTTAAGAACCCGACTAGTATCCACAAGGATGCAGGTTCAATCTATGGCCTCGCTCAGTGGGTTAAGGGTCTGGCATTGCCATGAGCTGTGGTGTAGGAAATAGACCAGGCTCAGATCCCAACTTTGCTGTGGCTGGCAGCAACAGCTCCAATTTGACACTTAGCCTGGGAATTTCCATATGCCTCAGCTACAGCCCTAAAAAAAATAAAATTAAAAAAAAAAGAAACTTAAATTTTGAAAGGGATTTCTAAGAATTAAAGGACCAATTCTTCATGATTCACATTTTACATAAAATCCTAATCCCAATCACAGTATCAATCAAATACATGCTTGTACCTAGTTATGTGCGAAATCCAGTCATTCAGCAAATTAAATTTATCAAAAATATCTGACCTAAAACACTACACAAAATTAATTCTATAAATGTCTTTAGGTTTTCTGACATCTCCACCCTTGCCCCTATATCCTCCAAATAAAAAAAAGCCTTCAAAGCTTTTCTCGATACAAGGTGAACAAGAAAAATAATTTCACTATACCAGATGCATTCTCCCTCCAGTGTTGCACAGGTAACTATTCTTGTTCTCATTCTGAGAAAATCCTTCTATCGAAACTCTATCACATACTCTTTGAGTATAAGCATTGGAGAAGTTCATACAATGTCCATTTGCAATACAAATGGCATGCCCATTTGGGTAATGCATTATGTTCCTCCCTTTGTACTGTCCATTGAGATGCTGCTGGCTCTCACTACAAGGAAAGTGGCTGCCAAGCCCACTGCCACAATGGTCATGATTTAAATTATATTGCTCTATGTTCTGAGGAATCCGTTCTCTCTGAGGCTGCATGGTCTCTGCTGAGTTTTCTCGCTGCTCCTGATTATACATAAAGGTATCCTTGTGGGCTCTGGTTACCATGCCAATCACTTCTTCCTTTGCAAAATCAGAAGAGGGAGGAGAAGAGCTTTTGATGTTTTCTTGCTCCAGCTGGGGCTTGGGTCGCAGCTGTTCCTGGACTGGTAAGGCTGTCTGTTCATGGTGTTCAACTAATGCGTCGCTCTGCAAATGACCACTAAACTGGCTGTTCATCATGGTCTTCATCGCACTCTGCATCTCAATTAGCATCCTCTGTTTTTCACGCTTAGGAATACGACCAAACCGAACAGCTATTGAAGAAAAGGGTATTTAACATTTACATTCCAAGTAAGACACGGTTACACAAAATAATAACACAAAATTTGCCCTGACAGCTATGGCCTCTAGTCATATAAGTGAAGAATATCTACTTGCGTCTGACCCAAATTATTCTAAACCTGCTGGTTGTTTTTTATGTACCACAGGCAGCAGGAGTGGCAAGAAAATTTTTTATTTTCCTCTCAAAACAAAGCTAAGGTGGGGGGCGAGGGGGGGGGTGTCCCTGGTGGCCTAGTGGTTAGGACTTGGCACTTTTATCACTGAAGCATGACTTCAATCCTCAGTCTGGGAACCTAGATCCCACATCAAGCTGCTGCATGCCACAGCAAAATAAATAAATAAATGGCTAAGGAGAAGATCTCCTGGGTATTTTATAAGCAAAGTCTAAGAAAGAAATTTGAAGTTAACTACTGAAAATCACAGATGAAGCAGACCAGCATTACTATACGGCACCTTAAGAAAGCTGAAGGCTCTGCTCTTAAGAAGGCACAAGTGGGGAGTTCAGGTTCGATCCCTGGCCTCCCTCGGTGGGTTAAGGATCTGGTGTTGCCCTGAGCTGTGGTGTAGGTCACAGATGCGGCTTGGATCCTGCATTGCTGTGTCTGTGGCATAAGCCAGCAGCTACAGCTCCAATTGGACCCTTAGCCTGGGAACCTCCACATGCCGCAAACGTGGCCCTAAAAAGCAGAAGAAGGCACAAGTGGATGTGAGGGCGATCTGGCTTCAACATCTATCACCCCACTTCACTGATCGGCAGGGTTGATCATCTGACCTGGCTGTCTAGGCAGGTGTCCCCATCCTCCCTCACCGCTCCATGTGCATCCCTCTGGAAGCTGCTCACTCGGTCAAAGAGGATGACCATCCCAATAGAGGAGGACCATTCTTTGGTCAAGGGTATATGAGCAGCTACGCTCCCCTGCTAGAACCGCCAAACAAGCTCTCAAGAAGGCATGAGTGGTTTGGCTACCTACATCATCAACATCAACAGCACCTAGTATGTACAATCACTCCATGAACATCTGACCACTGTCCATTCATTTTTCATTTCTGTAAACTTATTCTCAAGAACCATCAAGTGATGTGCTCTTTTTCCAAAATCTTAAAAGAGAAAATTTAAAAAAAAAAAGGAAAGAAAAGAAAAAGGAAAACCAGTCAACAGAAATGTAGTTATTGAAAAATAAACTTGCTGGGTTTTAATTAAAATGACATAAAAATAAAACCATCTTTCATTATCTTTCAGACTAGTCTTAGAATGTGTCCTACCCTAAGGAAAAGGAAATAAAAGCTTCTTTCTATTCTAGTACTTATACAGAGGTAATAAAAATTCAATATACCCACCCAGCAGAAAGCCTTATTAATCTAACTGCAGCCTCTGACATTATCCCTCCCATAGGCAAACAACTTTATCATGCTGCATATTCAATCTCTGCTCCTTCCTTCATAACTGACTGAAGTTTTTATTCTTTGGGGGTAATCACAATATCCCTCAACTATAGATGAGTATTTCTAGTGCTATTAAAAAAAAATTCAAGCAATCAAAAATACAAAACATCAATTGCTGAAATCTATCATTCAAGAACTTCCCAGAGTTCCCTTGTGGCACAGCAGGTTAAGGAGACCACTTTGTCACTGTAGCAGCTCCGATCACTGCTGTGGCCCAGGTTCGACTCCTGGCCTGGGAACTTTCATATACCATGGGCACAGACAAAAAAAACCACCATCATTACTATTACTACAATACAGTATTTCTGTGTCAGCAGATATGAACAGTAACCTAAAGGATTGCTTAAATGACCCTTCCCTTGATAAATACAAGGTTCATTCTTAGCAATTCTTAATTAACTCTACTAAACTAATCCCTCTGAAAACCTCACACTCCTGTTATGTTACTTAGAACATAACAAAAATGATTTCACAAAGCACAACAGAAAAGTTAAATCTTCCAGTGATGTCATCCTCAAATAATACTAAATGTCCTGGAGTTCCCGTCGTGGCACAGTGGTTAACGAATCTGACTAGGAACCATGGGGTTGCAGGTTCGATCCCTGGCCTTGCTCAGTGGGTTAAGGATCCGGCGTTGCCCTGAGCTGTGGTGTAGGTTGCATACGTGGCTCGGATCCTGAGTTGCCGTGGCTCTGGCATAGGCCGGCAGCTACAGCTCCGATTGGACCCCTAGCCTGGGAACCTCCATATGCCGCAGGAGCAGCCCTAGAAAAGGCAAAAAGACAAAAAAAAATACTAAATGTCCCACAAATTACCACAACTTTGGTTTTCTATGGGAAAGGATCACGCCAGAATTGAGCAATCACCTCCACTTCAGATCCTAAGTTTCTTTCAATTTTGCATCTCCTTTTGGGGTGTTCAGAATCTGTGCCCTAAAAGCACATTGTCATCACAGGACTGGGAAAGTATAGAGATAATTCATATAGAGAGAACTCAAGAAAAAGGCACTGTCGCTGCTGTGGTTTAAGCCACTGCTGTGATGCAGGTTCAATCCCTGGCCTGGCAATTTCTGCATGCCGCAGGCAGGGCCAAAAAAAAGAAAAGAAAAACTTAAAAAAAAATTTTTTTTTTTAAAGGAAAAAGATAAAGTATTCAAAAATGGGTCTTTTCACAAGCAAACAGCAAAAAAAAGAAGTGAGCCAAAAGCTGTTTCTGGGTGATGATGCTAAAATTTGACTTTAATGAATCTGGCATCCCACAAGGCACCAAAATGTGGTTTCTAAAACCTGTTTCACCCTAAGCACAAGGGGGCCGTTGGTAACTGGCTTATACAGCTCCGGTTTATGCTGGGAAATAAAAGCCAAGCTCTGTATGCTTTAAGAACACTCTTTAAACTGAGAACATACCATCTCTCGACATTCCAACAGACAGACACTTTTTGAAGCGACACTGCTGACATCTGTTCCTATTCATTCTCATTATAGAACAGTTTTCATTCTTCAGGCACTTCTTGTACTGAATGTTTTGCTGAATGCTTCTCCGAAAAAAACCCTAAGAACAAAGGAAAATGTACCAATCCATTTAAAAACCTCCAGATAAACTCCTTGTAAGCATCCCCCCACACCTAACTATCCAGTATATTACTAGCTACCAGGGGAGCAATTCTGGCTGAGAACAGAAGGAAATACAACATTGACACAGAGATTCAGCTGGGTTCTTACCACTATCAGTAAGTACCTGTGCCTAAGTTGTCAAGCAAAACTCTTCCCCTTCTTCCTTTTGGGGAATCTTATGCTGCTCTCTTGTACTGCACTTCACCAGCCCCGCCTGAGGCCACACTTTCCAGGTCATACTTTAATCATATATAAATTCCAAAACTCTTGAAATATGAATGACATTTTCAATAAGTTGACAGAGAAGTATGTTCCACGGCCGAAATTCCCTCACTAGAACTAAGGATTACATTAGCAGAATTTGGTCTTTCCTGGATTATTTATTACCTGGTGACACCAGCAGGATCTACTCATATGTGCCAGGTATTCCTGGCTATTTATCAGCAATAGGTAAGTGTCTCACAAGCCCACAGACCAACTAAGGAACAAGGAAAGACAATTCCCAGGCAGATGGCTACAAATAACTGCCTTTACCACACAAACAACTTAAATTCATGCTGTGAGTGGTCTTCAAAGATCTCCAGCTTAATGGTTCCCTTGACTTTTTTAGGAAAATCAAGAACAAAGTTATTTTAAAATGCAGTGTCCTTGAATATCTTAACTAACCACATATTTGATGAATCTATATTAGTAATTATGGGAGAAAAAATTTTTTTACTTTGTTATTTCCATATCATACCTAGGCACTACAATATCCGAGCTAGAAACATCCTTAAGAGCAATTACGTGTGGTATTTACCAAGAATACACAATTAATCTCATTTGCCTGTGCTTTTGTTTCTCTAGCTATAAATATAAAGTGAGAATAATGCCTGTTCCACTTACTTCACATTTTTGTAAGAAAAAAACTATTTATAGAATTTTAAAACAGTGGAAAAGTGCTACATCTAAGATACAGAATAGTCCTGTAAAGTGTCCCAGCCACTAAGAGGTAGCAAACTCACAATACATTCACAGCCACCCTAGAAAAGAAATCTTCACCATGTATATTCATTATTTTGCTCACCCACTATATCCTGCAAACTGGATTCCTGCTTCTGACTTTAGTCAGAGAACAGCAATAGCACATGTCTTGGCCATGTTAATTTTAGACACTCAGGAGAAAGGACTGTGCCAGATTAAAAAAGAGAGAGAGAGGTCCCCTAGATATAAGTAGGAGGTACAGACTATCTCACTTGGAATTATCTTGACTCAGGAATATTCAATTAAATTAAACTTATAAATAAAATGAGCTTTCCCAAGGGCTCAATTTTTATTCAAGATTCTTTTACTCACTTGGCATCACTTCAGAAGATGCTACATTTCTACAAGTATCTAGGAATTATTCTGAACTCCTAGTACCTGACAGATCAGAATGTCAAAGTACCTAATGAGGGAGTTCCTGTCATGGCTCAGCGGTAATGAACCCTAGTACCAATGAGGACACAGGTTGGATCCCTGGCCTTGCTCAGTGGGTTAAGGATCCTGCATTGCCATGAGCTGTGGTGTAGGTCAAAGACGTGGCCTGGATCCCAAGTTGCTGTGGCTGTGGTTTAGGCTGGCAGCTGTAGCTCCAATCTGACCCCTAGCCTGGGAACTTCCACATACTGTGGGTGCAATCCTAAAAAGACCAAAAAAAAAAAAAAAAGTATCCAATCAGACCTATGCAAAGTTTGGTTTAAACTAAATTCCAAAAGGCAGTAGCATTTTGTCTGATTTGCTCCTTGCTATCCCACCACTACCTAGATCAGTGCCTTACACACTACGAATAAACATTTCATACCATATTTAAATTTGAGACAGTAAATTATTTTGATCAAAATCTTAAAAAAGTACTTTCGCCAAACCTACAATATTTTTTTCAAAATGAGCTATGTTTATACGCCACATAAAATGCTTAAAACTTTCAAGAGGAGCAGGTGACTTCTTCCCTTCTCCCAGATTATCAATTGTTAATTATCAACTGAAACTGGCAAACCTAACTGTAATTTCTTTAATCCCAGAATCAGCAGCTTAAAGAAACAAAAGCATGCTTTACCTTACAGCCTTCACAAGCGTGAACTCCATAGTGGAATCCTGACGCCACATCCCCACAGACTTTACACAGCAGAACCATGCCACTAAATTCTAAGGCACAAACAGACACAAAAGTAAAAAGCTGAAAGAAAAACTACAACTGTTTGTTTTCTTTCCAAATGAGTATTTTATTTTGGTCAACCAGTAAATACTTTTAAAATATACAAATCTATTTTTATAATGTAAAAGAAAAATCTTTACACCAAATTAACAAATCAAAAGAAATCATGGTTTTCTTTTAAATAGTTTATTGGTAGAGTTCTCTGGTGGCCTAGGGTTAAGGACTTGGCATGTCACTGCCAGGGCTCAGGTTACTGCTGTGGCTTGAGTTGTATCCCCAGTCTGGGAACCTCCACATGCTAAGGACGCAACAACAACAAAAAAGGCAGTTTATGGTACTATCAAAAATATCTCAAAGAGTTTTTCCCTTCCTGATAATTTTAAACATACACTGAAATTCTGTAAATCTAGAATTACTTTACATCAGATAGTCAATTAGAACTAAGAAAACAATTCTGCTGGGCAAGAATTAAGAAGTGAGGGTGAAGGAGACAACTAGTATCCACGAGGACGCAGGTTTGATCCCTGGCATCACTTAGCAGGTTAAGGATCCAGCGTTTCCATGAGCTGTGGTGTAGGTCACAGACGTGGCCCAGATCTGGTGTTGTTGTGCCTGTGGCCTAGGTCAGCAGCTGCTGCTTCGATTCCACCCCTAGCCTGGGAACTTCTATATGCCGTGTGTGCGGCCCTAAAAAGACAAAAAAAAAAAAGAAATAGAGTTAGACTAAGAGTCAATCAATAAAAGGGGCAAAGGAATGTCTCCACAAACTATTTTATGGATACTCAGTTCAACTCACGTGCAGGCACCAGACAAGTCCCATTCCTTCCTAATCCTGCCCTCTACCAGCCCATCTCACCTCCACATGCACTCAGGGCTCCAAATTCCCACTACTCATTTGGATATCACAGTCCTCCATTGTTTCCTAATCCCAAATGTCTCTAGCTCCAACTTCATGAAAGCAAACCCTTTTCCGCAAGTAAGTGCTCTGTCCTAGACACCAGATTCAGCACTAGGAGGGCGTTCCCGCCATGGCTCAGCAGAAACAAATCCGACTGGGAACCATGAGGTTGCAGGTTCGATCCCTGGCCTCATTCAGTGGGTTAAGGGGTTAAGGATCCGGTGTGGCCATGAGCTGTGATGTAGGTCACAGATTCGGCTCGGATCTGACATTGCTGTTCTGTGACGTAGGCAGGCGGCTACAGCTCCAATTCAGCCCCTAGCCTGGGACCTTCCATATGGCTCAGGTGCAGCCCTAAAAAAAGGAAAGATTTAGCACGAGGAGTGCAGAAGAAAGAGAACTGTGAAGTGGGGTAAGAGAGTACTTGAGAGGAAACATGGTCAGAGAGTATAGAACCACAGCTCTTGCTCTGCACAAAAAAAATCAATCATGACAGCACCTGGGCTATACCTTTTAAGATCATCACTTATTTCTTATCTAATTACTGAGCTGTGACTACCCAAAGGGAGTGAAAATTATATCCCAAAATAAAATAGTCCCCCAAATAGTGGCGCCAGCCTTTAGAAAACTTACTTGTCACTCCACTATGACTCTTTGTCATCCCAGGTGCACTGGATTTGCTTGTCTTCACAGAACAGTCTATTCGATCATTCTTCAGGATGCCTTCAATATTGGAGAGATCACCACTTTTGGGGTTACCGTTGTTATCAGAATTAGTGCTATTTGGAGAAGATGGGACAGAGGAGGAGGACTGGAAACTATTCTCGGAGCCCTCACTGTGACAAGAGGCAGGGCTAGAGGCTGAGCTGGAAGAACTGATATAGGCAATCACACCTCCTAGAAAAGAAAGGGGAAATTAGATAATTAGATACATGATACTATATATTTTCTATTTTTGCAAATCTCAACAGTAAAGTCACTAACTTCAGGAAAAGGTTAATGATTAAAATTACCCCAAAAGGAAAAATAACTTATCTTCTTCCTTATATCCCACTATTCTTCCTGCTTCCACAAAGTTCAAAGCCATATAATTCTCACTGATTTAAACAGTGAGAAGCTCTCACTGGCTTAGTTATTCTGAACTCATGCAGAATAGTTCATTTTCCAATATATTCCTAAAATGAATGAGAAACCTTCCTGAGTGACAACACAGTTTAGAGTCATCAAGGGGTTTTGGCTGTGAAGAAATCTGGTTCTGGCCCTCTCATTGCTTCCTTCATTATATGACACAATCCCAGGACAATGAGTTCATTTACCTCCCGCAGCACCTGGCAAAAACACAGGTCAATCAAGAACAGACGTAAATGCTATATAGCACAGAGAATTCTACCCAGTAGTCTGTGATAATCTATTTGGGAAAAGAATCTGAGAGAGAATGGATAATTGTGTATGTATGACTGGGTCACTTCGTTGTATAGTAGAAGTTATTACAGTAAATTAACTATACTTCAATAAAACTTAAAAAACAAACATGCAACATTTGGAACTCCAGATAATTTATCTGGAGCTCCAGATAAAGTAATTTATCTGGTAACAGAAAACCTTTTACAGCTATTGCTCCTAGAATCTGTTTTGATGCTCCCTGAAGACTATGACTATCCACTAAATCCAGTTCTACACTCTCCCTTCTCCGCCCATTTCTGCCATAGGACTTGCAGACACACTTATCTCTAAGCAGCTTGTTTTCCTGACCCACTATTATAGTAAATGTCAAAGAGGCTGGAAGGAAGCAAGCATGCTATAAGCTAACTCCCTCTTCACAGAGGGATTCTCAAAATACTTTTCACAACTTCATTAATATAACCTCCAAAATCCCCCTGAAAACTGGCCTTGATCTCTAAGAACCTATAAGCCTCCCAAGTTTAGAAGAAACGCTTAAAATTACCCTTAGTGTATAATTTCAAACTTCTTCTCTCAAAGCTATAAAATGTTGCAAGAGTAACCTCATGGTTAAATGTGTTATTTTTTCAAATCCCAGGCCAAACAAGTAATTCTCATCTCCTCTGCCAATGTCTATTGTGGTTTCTTTTCCTCTCTCCTTCATCACCAGCAAACGTTTACTGGCTTTTCCAGTGTGTATCAGATACAACGATTAATTACCTCTCTTCTAACACTGTCCTGAACTCTTATTTAAACCTAATGTTTACCTGTTTCCAGCTACTTCCCAAAAGAGAGATAGTAAGACCTAGGTACACAGTGTCTCTCAATTCTCTGTACATGCTTTACAGGTAATAAGTTTAACATAAATATTTCCAGGACCTACTTCTCTGCCTTTGTGAAGCCCAAATCTAATAATATGGACAGATCTCAAACAGCATAAAACATTACTAGGAAATCACAAGTAAAACAGACATTTCTGAGAACAACCTAGATGACTAGTCTGAATAGTAAGGGGAGAATCTGCACGTTCCCAAAGAAAGAACTGCAATTTAAGCATTTACTCTGAAATAAAAACTTTCTCCACTAAAGGGAAAAGACTCCCCAATCTATTTTTAGATAACAGCCAAACTTTATAAGTCATTCAAGTACACACACACAAACCAACAAGTAAAATGGTGAAGTCAAATCAATTTCAAGGAACAGAAATACATTTCTGTTTACAGAAAAGAAAAAAAAAAGGCAGAGAAGTTTTAAGTCACTTTTCAGTCTGTCATGTTGACATTAGGAACCAGATAAGTATGTAAGTACCAAAAACATACATCCAGGCTTGGAAGCCCCTGAGAAGTAAAGCACAACTCTCAGGGAGTTGATTACGAGCCCCCACAAAAGTTAAGATAGATGCCTACTTGCCAAGAGAAACACAAGTGTTCATCATATACAAACTTAATATATATAAATGCGACTAAATGCACTTGAGTCTTAGAGACAAACAAATATAAATAATGTGGACAATTCCATCAACTTTTCCATTCCTGAAACACATGCCTGGCATCAGTATTGAGATTAGAGATGTGAATTTCCTTTCTATAGTCTAACCTTCTTCCAAATGCCCTTGACAATACTTATCACCTGCCCAGAGTGAAGCCAGAGTTTTATGATTAATATCTGTCTTACAGTGTGGTACCTACCTATATAAACCAGTCATTTTCAAAGTGTGGTCCTGGACCAGCAGCTTCAGCATCATCCAGAACTCTATTACAAGTGCACATTCTCAGGCCCCACTCCAGATCTATTCAATTAGAAACTTTAATCATGTTCTTGGTGATTCTGATGCACAGTGAAGTCTGAGAACCACTGTCATAAGCCAACTACTTTGTCTGTGCTCAAGGGGGAAAAAAAACAACCAAGGGCAATTTTAATAATAAGAATTTCATCTACCACTTATTTTCAAATCTAAAAGCTCCTAACACTCCAAACACAAGAAATGAATTCCTAACTTTGAGTTTATTCTAACCATCCAGAGATTATGCAAAATAACATAGCATTAGAACCACTTTGTGCTTTTTACAAAGTACACATTTCAGAGGCCCTGCCCAAAGTAGAGAAGGAATGAGCATTCTGAACAAATTCTCCAGGCCATTCTCTGCCTACTCCAGTCTAACAGTGGCTAGAAATCAGTGAATTCAAGCACAAATTGGCCCATAGTTTTTATAGTTGATTTTGTTCATTACTATAACTGCCTGATACAATGTATCCCTAATATACTGTGAATCAAAAGAGAAATGATTTTAACTTGGAAACCTAAAAAAGGTTGTTACAGAGTAAAAACCACTGTGCCATCTCGTTTTTTGTTTTATTTGTCTTTTTGTATCTTGTAGGGCCGCACCCACAGCATATGGAGGTTCCCAGACTCGGGGTCTAATCGGAGCTGTAGCTGCTGGCCTACACCACAGTAATGACAGATCCGAGCCACATCTGCAACCTACACAACAGCTCATGGCAACGGTGGATCCTTAACCCACTGAGCGAGGCCAGGGACTCAACCCACAACCTCGTGGTTCCTAGTTGGATTCGTTAACCACTGAGCCACGACAGGAACTCCTGTGCCATCTGTTTTAATAAAACTTTAGAGAACTGGAAGTCATGTTAGAAATTCCAGGTGGTAGCAAACTATTACTTCTTTAACACTTGTCTCCACTCAGAATAGGATAATACAAAGAAAAGTAATATCCTTATTCCTCAATTAATGCCCCCCCTCCCAATTCACTGCTCTTTGTCTTTTCTAAAGTACTACCTTAGGTAGTAAATTCTCTAACAGCTCAAGAAGATAAAAGATGAGAAAATTAGACCTTCCCAGGAACTGCATCTTAACTAGATTGATAATAGCCCAGTACCTTTTCTACAGTGTTATTTTGGAACTTTAGGGAGTTTAACAGTCATTTACAACATGTCTTTGTGCCCGGAACCACAGAAGCAAAGATGACCCACCAGGAAGCAGCTACATTCTCTTAGCAAGACCTTCAACACGATCTAGCTGTTTTAGAATCTACCAGACACCAATCTACTGACCTGATGGTTAGCAACCTAAACAAGTTAATTTCCTAGAAGGTAAGGAGTACATCTAGCAGTTCCTCAACCCGATGAAGAAAGGGAAGTGAAAAACACAAGTCACCAAGAATGCCAAGAATAAAATGATACAATTTCACATCACACTGCATCCTCACAAGAATCCTATAAATTCACTTCCATTATCCCATTTTACTGAACAGGAACTCAAGAGTTCAGAGAGGTTAAGTAATACAGCTACTAAGTGGCAGGGCCAGGGCTGAAAGTCAAGATTGCCTAATTCCAGAGTACAGAACATTATTTCTTACTGAGAAGACATGGGCAAGCAACTTACTTTCAATCTCTCTAAACCAGAATCATCTTCTATAGAACAGGAATATCTCCCACCATTATTATAAGATTGAAATGAAACAGTGTTCATTAAAGGGGATTATTAAAATAAGTGCTTTTTACACACTCAGTTTTTAATGATAAAGCAAGAAAGGTAAAATCCCTGAATCAACAAGTCACAACACCTTCATAAACAGGCAGCATGTACTTCTTAGATGCCTCAAAGCTAAAATTAGGAGAGATGAGTCTTCTCTATTTTTAGTTGAAGAGGAGCCTGGAGCTGGGCCAGGTTCCCAGGCTAGGGCTTACCCAGTGGTCAACTTCAGACAAGCCAGAAATCAATATCTAGTTCTGAGCTGTAGGGAAGCATTGACTGTCTGCCCGCATGCTGGGGCTTTCTTACCCTAAGTCTAGGCCTGCCCACCATCAACCTCCTACCCCACTCCCACTGCCCATCATCCTGGGAGATATGCCTGAGTTCAAATCATGGCTCTACCCGGTGCCTTGTGGCTTAGAACAAAACATGTTTACCACCAAGAAGCTTTAATTTTCTCATTTTAAAAGTCAGTTATTAATTTCTACTCACAGGATGACGGAGTAGATCCAATGAAGCACTAAACTTCCAATTGTGTCCCAGTGTCAGGGCTCCAGAGAACACAGTTCCTTTCCTAAAAGGCTTTACAGGCCAACTGGCGAGGCAGCTATGATAACCACTCATTCCAATGCAACATGAGCAAAGTTTCATACAAACTACTGTGACCTGCTGACAGCACAAGAGCACTACAGAGGGCAGAGATCAAGAGGGGTAAATACATCCAAGGTGATAATAAGTGGGGTTTAAAGGATATGTCAACTATTAAATGACGTGCCATGTAAGAGATTATTTAAGAAAAAAAGAAATTCCCTAGCGGCCTAGCAGTTAATTATCTGGCATTGTCACTGCTGTGGCATGGGTTCCATTCCTGGCCTGGGAACTTCCAAATGCCTGGGGGAGGGCCAAAAAGAAAAAAGAAAATTTTAAATGGGATGACAAGGAGTTCCTGCTGTGGCGCAATGGGATCAGCGGCGTCTTAGGAGTGCTGGGCCACAGGTTCAATCTCTTGCCCAGGACACTGGGTTAAGGGTCCTGCGTTGTCGCAGCTATGGCTTAGGTCACAACTATGGCTCAGATTCAATGCCTGGCAGAGGAACTCCATATGTCACAGGGCAGCCAAAAAAGAAAAGGAAAAAATACAAAATGGTGTGACAAAAAATAGGTCTCCTTTTGAAAAACAAAAGTAAATTGCTGGAAAGCAGGAGAGGGAGAGAGAGGGCAAATGTAATCTAGTGGCTGGAAAAAGAACACTGACTAGCAACAAGATTTAAAAAGAATACTGAAACTGGGAGGCTCTGCTGACCCCCTGCACTTTTCCACCAGCTCCGACCCTAACCACTTCAAACTGTGTGGATCCATTCAGTACCTCCTTCATCCCCAAGAAGACAGGACCACCAAGTTTTGCATATACTTTCAGATGTCACATGGGCTTAAACCTAGTACAGCCTAGCAGTTAGCTTGTGCTTCCCAAGTGGACTTCTTGCTCTCAAAATCTGGCTCTATACTACCACTCGCTTATTAGTAACTTCAATTTACACAGACCCTCATCTTCAAATGGTGGTAACAGTACTTTGCTTCATAGAGTAAATGTGAGGTATCAAAGTGGTAACACATGCAAAGAGCCTGGCACATAAACGCTCAACAGACATCCATGATTATTATTGTTGCCATCATATAAAGGAAGCATTCGATCAGCATAGTTCAAACAAATGTGACCCTCCCTATTCTCTTTCCTTCAATTTTGAATGTTTATTAGGGAGCCAGTGGTTTCTCCGTAGGCTCTTGTTTCCATGCCACTTTCTGAATCCCCTAACTCCAATGACTAAACAAGCAACTTCCTACTTCACTTCTACATTCTTTGCATTATCTTGCTGTTTCTCTCTCCAAGTTAAAATTTCTTTACTCTTTCCTCCCTCTGATGTTTTCTTTCCAAGTTTGGAGAAACACAGTAAAAAAGAGATTGTAAAGATAAGAATGAACTACATGGGAATGTTTTCCTAATTTTTAAAATGTGCATTTACAGCCATGGTTATGAAGTCTCTGTAATATTTTAAGAGCTTGGTATATTCAAAGTCTGTGACAAAAACGCATAGTCAATTTCCACAACTTTACTACTTTGCATGGGTATTACAGACAAGGTAGAGACACAATGTGTTATTACTTATAGCAGAGTTAGAAACAATCACTGGTTGAGTATGTATTGACTAATAAAATGATATCAACCCAAAGTGAGGTGTCAGAGACATGCCACACAGCAATGAATTTGGCCCCACCCTGGGCTACGTTTACAACAATATGAAGGAAGTTAAAGGGGATGCTTATCAAAGCCCCCCTTGGCAAAAATTGGGGCATGGCAGAAATTGTTAGTATACTGCGTAACAGTTTGTGACAGCTTGAAACTGGAGCCAAAAGGAATAGGAGAAAATTTAAGAAAGATAATTACAAGGTCCTACAGCTCAGGTCAAACAATTATCTGCACGAAGGATGAAACCTAGCTTCAGAATAGTTCACACGAAAAGGTTCTAGTTGACTGCAAGGTTACTGTGAGTCAGCAAAGCAGTAAGCCACAAATGCCAAGCCTGCCACAAATTCATGTACATCAGAATCCCCAGCTTGGAGCTCGGCAGCTGTCCAATAACTTCCACAGGAGCCTGTTCATTTCCCGGTCCCACATCCCAAAGGGCAACAAGGATAACGATCAGAAAATACAGCAGAGCAAGGACCAAGGGATGGGATGTGAACTGGCCAGGGGGGAGGGGGTAAATCAGGTCATCAACAATCATCCCAAGGAAATTTTATAATTTGTAGCCAATTTAAAATCAAAATTAAAGAGTTCCCTTCGTGGCTCAGTGGTTAACAAATCCCACTAGGAACCATGAGGTTGTGGGTTCAATCCCTGGCCTCACTCAGTGAGTTAAGGATCCCGCATTGCTGTGAGCTGTGGTGTAGGTCGCAGATGCAGCTCGGATCCCATGTTGCTGCGGCTCTGGCTTAGGGCGGGTGGCTACAGCTCTGGTTAGACCCCTAGCCTGGGAACCTCCATATGCCACGGGTGCGGCCCTAGAAAAGACAAAAAAAATAAAATAAAATCAAAATTAAGATCAGTGAAAATGTTCCAGGAAGGTTCAAACTAGAAAAAAAACCCTAACCACTGAGCCAGCCCACTTTATTCAAACACAAAAGCTGGCTTTATTCATCCATGCTAGGTTAGATGAGGCTGAACTTTATACTTCTAAATCCATACCAAGTAAGTTTAATTCCATAATAGTTACTGAACTTTTTTAACTACCCTCACAGGTTAAACAGGCCCATAGGTAATTAAAACACACGAGAATGACTTTATTTTTTACTGCTGGTGGAAATTTCACAACACTTTGTTATCAAGCCATGGTTTTTTGAACAGGTAACTTAAAACATAATCACTGGCTGCTTCTGCAACCTCACTGTCTTCAGGTAAAGGTCCATCCTTTGATTGGGGGGGAGGGAGGCAAACAAAAGGGCAGAAGGTAGCCGGGTATTGTGCCGGGATGTCAAGGCAGGAAAGATAACAAGAAAGGGTGTGATAGAGTCAAATTCTGTTATCAGAATCAGAAAAGGTCAGCGACCCAAGGGTTTAAAGAAATTAAACGAAAAACGACCAGCCTTACAGGAGGCCTGGGAGTCACTGGGGTCACCTCAGTCACCACCCAATAGAGCTGAAGGCTGAGCCAAGGGTGGACCCGCCCATAAAGGAAGGTGGTAAGGTAGAAGGCTTCCCAGAAGAGATCACTAAAACAGTCTTTTTTTTTTTTTTTTTAATACGAGGTAGCACCACAACCTGGGCGGTCCCCGGCCCCTCCGCCGGGCGTCGCTGGGAAGCCAAGCACCTCCAGGCCCCGCGGAGGGTCACGCGTCGGGGAAGCCCCAGGTTGTCCGGCGGCACTGCCTTCAGCTCCAGGAGCGCCCACGCCGGGCGCCTTCTTCTCCCTGCCCGCAGCCAGGCCGGGGCTCCCGCGTAGGCTCAGCTCCCGGCCGCCGAGCGCGGGTCTCCGCGGCGCGCACGCGCGGCCTCCTCCGCAGAGAGCAACCCCGCGGGGGAGGAGGGAACCGCTCCACGTCACAGCCCGAGGGTTCCGGAGAGGCGGGGCCTCCGCGGGGCTGCGGCGCTCCCGGCTGGCGCGCGCGCACCCGCCCCCACGTGTCCCTGCGGCCCCCGGGAATGTGGGTCACCGAGCCGAGCAGCCTCACGTGTCCCCGCCCGCCGCCGCCGCCCCAGCGCCCATTATGTAATGCCGCGTCATGAGCCCGCCCAGCCAACCGGCGCCCGCGCGCCGCCGAACGTAAACACAGTGCGCACGTGGCTCGCGCGGCCAGGCCATGTGAGGGGGGCGCCCGGCCGGCGCCGCGGGCCGCGCTGCGGCGGTGCGGGGAGCCGAGAGGGCGGCCCCGGGGCGACGAGCTCAGAGCCCGAGGCGAGCCCGCGGCGCACAGCAGCCCTCCCCGCCAGCCCGCGGCCCCGGCAGCCCGCGGCCCCGGCAGCCCGCAGCCCCGGCAGCCCGCAGCCCCGCCGCAGCCCTCCGAGTGCCCGCCGGGATCCAAGCGCCCCTCCGCCGCGCTACCCCGCCCAGTGGGCTCTTACCCGCATTCACCTCCATGGTGCCCTCGGGGAGGGGGCCGAGGCCGCCCGCTTCCCGCAGAAGGGGCAGCGCCGCCGCCGCCTCAGCACCGCGCCGCCCGGGGCCGGAGGCAACGGTGGTCCCAGGGCCCCCTCATGGGCAGGGCGGGCGGGACGCCCGGACCCGGCCCCGCGGCCGGAGAGCGGGCTGCGGGGAGAGAGGGCGGCGGCGGCGGCGAGCGGCCCTCTTCGCGGGGTCCCTGACAACAAAGCGGCGGCGCGGCGGCTTCCTGCAGCCAGCGCACCGCGGCGGCGAGGGCGGCTGATGGGGAGGGCAGCCGCGACCATGTGACCCGCGCACACCCCCTCCCTCCGCCCGCCCCTCGGCCGGCCGCTGCGGCGACTCCACCCCTCCCGCCGCCGGCTCCCCTCCCCCTCCTCCCCAAGCCACCACCCGCTCTCCCTCACCCTCGGGCCCCTCCTCCTCCCCTCCTTCCTTTCTCGCTGCTGACCTTCCCGCCTCCGCTGGGTGCCCCCCAGGCTTCCTTCCCCGAACCTGCCCCACCCCCGCCTAGTGACACCTTAGGTCTCCTCGGACGTTTACCTAGGCCCGCCCGGTGGCGCCAAGCAGACGTGCTTTGCGGGATCCAGGGCTGGCCCCAACCCTTGACCGCTCCGCAGGTCGGCTCTCCGACTTACCCACCTCTAAAGACCAGGCTCTGCAGATACAGCCCACATCCCTTCCCTCTGCACCCCCGGGTGACTTCATTCAGTCCAACAGCTCAAGTAGGCTTGTGTTATGATGATTGCCGAATGTACATTTCAAACGTCTCTTCTGAGCCCCAGATTTCTGCATTCAGCAGCCCGTTTGATTATGCCACCTTGATATCCTTTTGGCATCTCAAATTTAAAGTGTAGGCAGGCGTATGCTTGTGTCAAAACTCAGCAAATGCACACCGAAGATTTGTGCATTTCACCTTGTGTGTACATTTTACATCAAAAGGAAAAAAGGGGGGAGACCAATGACGTGTGCTGAGGTATGAAGAGGGCAGTGCACTGATGCCTGCAAATTTAAGTGCATTATGAAAGCAAGATGGTCTGAGGGATGGAGGCCAGGATGGACGGTTAGAAGCATAATAATCTTACTATGTAAATTATGTAGTAGTTGTAGATGTTTTATGTGGGTATTCACTGTAAAATTCTAAGTTGCTCTTTGAAATTTTTCAATATGAAATGTTGAGGGAAATATAATTCATAAGACGTTTTTACATGTGCTGCATCCCTTCGCCCCCATCACCCATTGCCCCATCACACACACATACACACTCTACCCCATCAACATCTACTTTTTGATAAATCTGCCAGTTCCTAAAACCAACAAATTGGGTTTCACTTCTCTCTCTCTTTCTTCCTGTCTTTCTCCCTCTCACTGCTTTTATACCTGGTTCAACCCATTAACAGATCTGAGCTATTCTACCTTCATAATACGTCTTTGATCTTTCCGTTTTTCACCATCAGCATTGTTATTACTGTAGATCAAACCACCATCTTCTCTTGCCTGGGCTACTCTAATAGATCCCTAACAGGGGAAACTGTGCCTGGAACCACCTACAATCACTTCTACCCAGTGTTATGTTTTTAAATGTTAATGAGATCTAATTACTCAAAACCCTCCAATCGCTTCCTATTGCTTTTTTTAAAATCCAGTACTTTAAGCTGCCCTGCAAAGCCCTGCACAAACTTTGGGCCCTGCTTCTCTCCTAGGCCTTCTAGCACCATCTACACAGCTCTCTACACAATGTGGTCCTCTTTGCTTCCCTACATCAGGGCCTGATCACCTTCTGTGATGCTGAAGCAAGACTTCCCCAGGCTACACTTTGTAGCTTGCTTTTTCATTTTATATCTCAAGCGCCATCTGCTTCTGCGCTGGTAAAATGGGGCGAATATGAACAGTGTAGAAGGCAGGGGTCATAAAGAGGACACTACTCTGAAAAAGCCATACGGTATGGTTCTCTCAGTGTCCTTGGGGCATCGGTTCCAGGACCTCTGCGAATAGCAAAATCTGTGAATGCTCAAGTTCCTTATATAAAATGGTGCAATTTTTGCATATAACCTACGAACATCCTCCCTTATACTTTAAATCATTTCTAGATTACTTATAATATGTAATACAATGTAAATGCTAGGTAAATACTTGCCAGTGTTCTTTTAAAAACTTTCTGGAATTTTTTTTCTAAATATTTTCCATCCAAGGTTGGCTGAATCTGTGGATGTGAAAGCTGCAGATACAGAGAGCCAACTGTACAGCTGTGGGACTTGCTTCTGGCAACCTCTAAAAGCATGCTGGTGGAGTTCCCATTGTTGCACAGTGGAAATATCTGACTAGTATCCATGAGGATTCGGGTTCAATCCCTGGCCTCGCTCAGTGAGTCAGGGATCTGGTGTTGCTGTGGCATAGGCCAGCTGCTGCAGCTCTAATTCAACCCCTAGCCTGAGAACTTCCATGTGCCTCGGGTACAGCCCTTAAAAAAGTAAAAATAAATAAATAAATAAATAAAAAATAAAAAAATAAAAGCATGCTGGAAGTTCCCATCGTGGCTCAGTGGAAATGAACCTGAATCCATGAGGACACGAGTTCGATCCCTGGCCTTGCTCAGTGGGTCAAGGATCCAGTGTTGCTGTGAGCTGTGGTGTAGGTCGCAGACACGGCTCGGATCCCGAGTTGCTGTGGCTGTGGCGTAGGCCAGTGGCTACAGCTCCGACTAGGCCCTTAGTCTGGGGGCAGCCCTAGAGAAGACAAAAAGACAAAAAATACATACATACATACATACATATGAGCATGCTGGACCATGCTGTCCTTGCCCTTTGCCGGTGTTCCAGATAGTTGCTATTCCAATAGCCTGGTTTCTGCAATGAGGACCATGACGAACCCTTTGTAAACATGTAGTACAGAATTTACATCTGTAGTTGATTGACTCCACAGATGTATAACCTCTGGATAGAGGGCCAACTCTGTATGACATTCTGGAAAAGGCAAAACTGTGACGATAGGAAGTTCCTGTTGTAGCTCGGCAGGTTTAAGAACCTGACAGTATCCAAGATGATGTGGGTTCGATCCTTGGCCTCATTCAGTGGGTTAAGGATCATAAGCTGTGGAGTAGGTCACAGATGCATTTCGGATCCAGAACTGGATCTAGCTCCGATTCCACCCTTAGCCCAGGAACTTCTATATGCTGAAGGTACAGCATGAAAAGAAAAACAAAAACAAAAACAAAAAACTAAAGAGAGAGTTAAAATATCATTGATTTCCAAAGGTTGGAGGGGAGAGAGGGATGAAAAGGCAGAGCAGTTTTTAAGGCAGTGAAAGCATTCTGTATGATAGCACAATGGGAGAGACAGGCCACGTGTACAACACCCAGAGGGAACCATAATACGAGCTATGGGCTTTGGATGATGATGATGTGTCAATATAGATTCAACAGTGGTAAAAAATGTTCATTGTTGGGAAGGCTATTTGTCTTTCAGGGGGCAGAATTTCCATTCAATTTTGCCAAGAACCTAAAACTGCTTTAAAAAGTAAAGTCTATTTTAGAGAGAGAAAGAGAGAAGATACTGCCATTTATATTTGCAAAGGAGAAGAGTGGAAGGGAAAATATGCCATTAAAAAGAAAATAACTCTTCCATGATAATGCCTATGAAGTAAAATTTGTATCTGTGAGCCTCACATCTTTTATTTTTTTTTCATTTTTTTATTACTCAAATGAATTTATCACATCTGTATTTGTATAATGATCATAACAATCTGATTTCACAGGATTTCCATCCCATAGCCCAAGCACATCCCCCCACCCCCCAAACTGTCTCCTCCGGAGACCATAAGTTTTTCAATGTCTGTGAGTCAGCATCTATTCTGCAAAGAAGTTCCGTCTGTCCTTTTTTCAGATTCCACATGTCAGTGAAAGCATTTGATGTTGGTGTCTCATTGTATGGCTGACTTCACTTAGCATGATAGTTTCTAGGTCCATCCATGTTGCTAAAAATGCTGGTATTTCGTTCTTTTTGATGGCTGAGTAATATTCCATTGTGTATATGTACCACATCTTCTGGATCCGCTCCTCTGTCAAGCCTCACATCTTTTAAAGGCCACCTTCATCCTGTGAGGCTTTGTAGGTAACTATCAGAGGCTATAAAGCTGTAGCCCAAGTCAGTCACCAGCCACACCACTGGCCACTGTGCACACATTGGCTCATCAGTGCCAAAGAAGGATGCCGAGTGGTATCTGGGTTGGATGGTCCCCACTGTGCTAAAGCTGTAGTGGAAATGGCCTTTCTAAGGAGCTCCATTATTAACCTTCTGCAGCCTGTGGCTCAGTCAGTAGGAATTCTCAGACTATTCTACCTACTCCTCCTTCCTCATTCTGCTAATAACCCTGCTGAATGAAGTGACTTTGTCTTCAAAAATCACCTGTTTAAAAAAAATGCAAATTTGGGGTGTTTCTTGGAGGCCTATCAGGATGCAGCATTGTCACTGCTGTGACTCTGGTTCAATCCCTGCCTGACCCAGTAATTTCCATATGCTGCAGGTGCAGCCAAAAAAGGAAAAAAAAAATTTGATGCAAATTTGAGAGTTCCCTGGTGGCTCAGTGGGTTAAGGATCCAGCCTTGCTACAGCTGTGTATCTGTGGCTTGGATTTGATCCCTAGCCCAGGAACTTCCATATACCACAGGTATGGCTGAAAACGAAAAGAAAAAAAGTAAAATTTTTTACTCGGTTGCACTAGCTGTGTTTCAAGGGTCAAAAACCACATATAACTAATGGAAACCAAAGTCATCATTACAGATTTAGAGACTTTTTTACATTTCCTGAGTCAGTGTGATAAATCATTATTCTAGGAATATGCGATGTTTTCAAATTTATCAGAATAATGTTTAATTCTCTTATTTCTTTAATCTCTCTCAGGTCTATAGTTTCTCATTCTTAATTGTATGGGGTGTTTTTAGTACTAATAACCAAACTTTATTTATCAAGACATTTCTTTCTTTCTCATTTAAAAATATCTTGGGAGTTCTGGAGTTCCCATGATGGTGCAGCAGAAAGGAATCTGACTAGGAACCGTGAGGTTGTGGGTTCAATCCCTGGCCTCGCTCAGTGGGATAAGGATCTGGCCTGGCCGTGAGCTGTGGTCTAAGTCAAAGATGAGGCTTGGATTGGGCATGGTTGTGGCTGTGGCATGGCTGTGGCTGTGGCATAGGCCGGCTGCTATAGATCCAATTAGACCCTTAGCCAAAACAAATCTGACTAGCATCCATGAAGACGCAGGTTCAATCCCTGGCCTTGTTCAGTGAGTTAAGGACCCGTCATTGCGGTGAGCTCTGGTGTAGGTTGTAGACACAGCTCGGATCCCTCATTTCTCTGGCTGTGGTGTAGGCCAGCAGCTCCAGCTCCAATTCACCCCCTAGCCTGGGAACCTCCATATGCCTTGGGTGCAACCTTAGGCAAAAAATAAAATAAATAAAATAAAATAAACAATAAAAATATCTTTTATCAGCCAAAAGTTAAGTACATGTTTGCATCGCAGACTTGTTATGGGCAGGCCCTGGGAGGTACTTTTTCCTGAATTTACTATGAGATCGTTCATAGATTTTCTTTTGAGTTGTATTCTTTTTAAACTTATGGTTTTATTTTTATTTTATTTTATTTTATTGTGGATGGAGGCGGTCCACTCATTTTAAACAGAGCAAAAAAAATCTTTCTTTGCCCTAGATCTATGATTTCCTTCGAATTGTTTTTTCAGTGAAATATAGTTTATTTACACTGTTGTGTTAATTTCTGCTGTACAATAAAGTGATTCAGTTTTATATATATATGTGTATATATATATGCTTTTAAAAATGTTTTTCTCCATTATGGTTTATTTATTTTGTTTATTCGTGCTTTTTTTTTTTCCCATTTATCAGTCCTACTAGAGGTGAATCTACTTTATTACCTTTTCAAAGTCTCAACTTTTTGGCTTTATTAATTCACTATGCAGTATTTGTCTACAGTTCCACTGATTTCTTTTTTCTTTTTTTTGTCTTTTTTTTTTTGCCTTTTCTGGGGCCGATCCCACCGCACATGGAGGTTCCCAGGCTAGGGGTCCAGTCAGAACTGCAGCTGCCGGCCTACGCCAGAACCACAGCAACATGGGATCCGAGCCACATCTGCAACCTACACCACAGCTCACAGCAATGCCGGATCCTCAACCCACTGAGCAAGGCCAGGGACCGAACCCGAAACCCCATCATTCCTAGTCAGATTTGTTATCCACTGATCCACGACGGGAACTCCTGTTCTACTGATTTCTGTTCTTTAGCTTGATCGCCCTCTTTCTGTTCTCTTTTAATCTGATTTTTCTATCTTCTTTTTTTGGAGGGGCTGTACCTTTGGCATGCAGAAGTTCCTGGCTCAGGACTCGAACCCGCCCACAGCATTGACCCAAGCCACTGCAGTGACGACACTATATCTTTAACCCTCTGTGCCGCAGGAGAACTCCTCTAGCTTCTTAACTTGTACCTGTATCTCATTAAATTTGCTTCAGTTGGCCAGAATCCATGTTTTCTATTAGTGACCCAGCACCCCTCTCTAATACAGCTTTAACTCATCTTCACCTCTTACAGGGAGTATACCTGGTACTACTACAGTGTAACAAAACCCTTTGGAACTTAGTGGTTTTAAGTGGAGCAATCATTTTATTGCCTCTGGTGGTTCCTATTCGTCAGGCATTTTGTGGAGGGGAGGGAGGTTGGCTCCTGGTTGGGCATTTCTGGCTCAAAGTCCCTCATTGGTGGCAGTCAGATAGTAGGCAGAGCCCAAAGAACAGGATCTGGAGCTCTCCGGGCCAGTGCAGCCTTTCTGTCTCTTCAGGGTTTCTCTTTATGTGGACTGTTTTGGGCTCCCTCATAGCACAATGGCCTCAGACAGTGCAGGACTGGGCAGTTCAGCTCTCCAGTGCAAGTATGCCAGGGAACCATCACCTTTTCTGACCAAGCCTCAGAAGTCATTAAGCATTAATTTTGCTGTATTATTGCTAACAAATGAGGTCACATGCACACCCAGATTTGAGAGCAGAGCACACAGACCTCATCTCTTCATCAGAGGATTGCCAAGGGCATAGTGTGAATAGCGGAGATCATCATTCAAACAAGGAACAATTTCTCTCTCTCTCTTTTTTCTTTTTCAGCTGCACCTGCGGCATGTGGAAATTCCTGGGCCAGGGATTAAATCTGAACCACAGCAATGACAACACCAGGTCCTTAACCCACTGAGCCACCAGGGAACTCCAGGGGATTTTTTTTTTTTTTTTTTGTCTCTTTGGGCCGCACCAGAGGCATATGGAGGTTCCTAGGCTAGGCGTTGAATCGGAGTTGTAGCTGCCAGCTTACACCACAGCCACAGCAATGCAAGATAGGAGCCTCATTTGTGACCTACACCAGAGCTCACGGCAAAGCCAGATCTTTAACCCACTGGGCAAGGCCAGGGATCAAACCTGCACCCTGCTAGTCAGATTCGTTTCCGCTGAGCCATGACAGGAACTCCTCCGGGGACAATTTTAAAGAGCAACTAACACACAGTCCACCTTGATTTGAGGACCACGTTGTAGTGTCAGCTTTAAGATGTTGTACTTCTCAACGTGAACATTTTCATCCCCTTTACCTGGTGGCATTTTCTAAAGGTTAGTATAAGGAGAAAGGATGATCCAGAGAAAGAAAGAAATCAGATAACAAGTGGGTACAGAAAGGCTCCACCCCCCTATGGTTCTGTTTTTGAGATTGTTTTCTGTGGAGCTGAAGGTCAGTAGAATAACATTTCAAATAGAGACATAGTCTCTTTCCTATTTTGAACCCTTTATTGTCCAACTTCAAGAATATCTGCTGGTGGGAGTTCCTGTTGTGTTGTAGCAGAAATGAATCCAACTAATATCCATGAGGATGCGGGTTCAGTCTCTGGCCTTGAGAGTGGGTTAAGGATCAGGCATTGCTGTGAGCTATGGTGTAGGTCACAGATGCTACTCAGATCCAGTGTGGCCATGGCTGTGGCGTAGGCTGGCAGCTGCAGCTCCAATTCAATCCCTAACCCAGGAACTTCCAAATGCAGCAGGTGTGCATTCCTAAAAAGATTAAAAAAAAAAAAAAAAAGAATGTCTGATGGCAATGGAATGGGAGAGCCCCCTCAGGGTTATGTCTACATATTATGAGTCCAAAATCCAATACTATCCACAACAGAAACCATCTGGCCAAGATGCTTTATTGAATAGAGTGGGAAAATATCTAATGCCACCTGGATACACTGGTTGAATTTTTTAAAGTGCTGCACTGATTTAACAACATAATAAACCAATTTTTAAAAAGAGTAGAAATAAGGAAGAAAAAATTTCGTGGTAGTTCAATAGATTTAAATGCTGTAAGAAATGCCTGATTATCTTGAATCCTCTCTATCGTAGTTTGAAAAAAACCTACAATAATTTTTCTTGGGAGGAGGGGTTTGAAGAAAAAAAAACATCAAGTCAAAAGCTAGCTCTAATGACAGGGCATGTTATCTCACTAAAGGGACAATACATATTGCTGACCCTCTCATTGATTTTCCCATCTAACCTTCCCACTTAGTCTTTTGAAAACTCATCTAACTGAGAATCCTCCCCAGTAGTGGAATCTGTCCTGGTGTGACTCCACTAAGTGACCATTCTCCCAAATTCTCACACCCAAATTCTCACCAACACTCAGAGGGGACCTAGAGGCCCAGGTGTCTCCTCTTCCAGCAATTAACTCCTCTCCCCTCTACCTCAGCCTATCAGGAACTCTTCTCAGCTGGCAGATTCTTCAAGGCTTCCTTTCCTTCCTGGGAAGATAATCTGCAAAGTGTGGTCCCTGAATCAGTAGCATCAGTGTCACTGTTAGATGCTGTTAGAAACTCAATTTTTTGGGAGTTCCTTGGTGGCCTTATGGTTAAGGATCTGGTATTGTCACTGCTGTGGCTTGGGTTTGATCCCCGGCCCAGGAACTTCCACAGGCTGCCGCCATGGCCAAAAAAAAAAAAAAAAAAGATTTCTAAATGTAAAGATTTCTTCATATTAATTCATGCAAGAGTTGTTTGCATCAATGCAAAGCCTGCAATGTCTGAGCTTCTGACTACAGTTCTTTCTCCAGGACTGGATGCAGTTCTGCCCACAGACTATAGGAGAAACCTGCTCTTCTAATTAATTAGTTCAGCTTATCATCTATGAGCCTTTACTAATTATCTATGAATTTATCTATCTACATTCTTTTTTTTTTGTCTTTTTGCCATTTCTTGGGCCTCTCCCTCGGCATGTGGAGGTTCCCAGGCTGGGGGTCAAATCAGAGCTATAGCTGCCAGCCTACGCCAGAGCCACAGCAACGCGGGATCCGAGCTGCGTCTGCAACCTATACCACAGCTCACAGCAACGCCGGATCCTTAACCCACTGAGCGAGGCCAGGGATCAAACCTGCAACCTCATGGTTCCTAGTGGGATTCGTTAACCACTGAGCCACGATGGGAACTCCTCTATCTACATTCTAAGAAAACAAATTTATTTCTAAGGCTCAGACCCATCTCCTTTCTGGCTGTGTAGGAAAAACAAAATGTTTTAATAGTAGTAAGAATAATAAAAGGACCATTTAAATCTCAGTCAATATGCAGGACCATCTCTTACTTCGAAATTCATATAAAAACTCATTCTTCCTCCTAAAGACACAGTTCTATAAAAAGAAAAGTGGAAACGAAATTCCTTGCATTTAACCCACCGACTGCATACTGATTATTTATATGTCTAGATTCCATTGTTTTAAGATAATGCAGATAAGCACTGGGAGGTCCAAAGACTTTATAATCTGTGACTGATATATTGGGCTTTTGGATTAGTATTGATCTGTTGTGTATGGGAAGAGAGTCTTATCATAGAATTATAGAAAATAGACCAAATGTAATCTCTTCATATTGAGCCATGGGGCATGTTGGTCTTCTAATACCTCTCTATTCAAAGTGTGGTCCTGATTCCCTTGTGGCACAGTGGGCTAAGGATCCAGGGTTGTCACTGCTGTGGCACAGGTTTGATCCCTGGCCCGGGAACTTCCATATGCTGCTGGTGTGGCCAAAAACAAAGACAAGATCAAAGTATGATCCTGGACCAGCGGCATTGGCATGATCTGGGAGCCAGTAAGAACCCAGATCAGATCAAGCCCCACTCCCAGATCAGAATCTGCATGCTGGAGTTCCCATCGTGGCTCAGTGGTTAACAAGTCTGATTAGCATCCATGAGGACGCAGGTTCAACCCCTGGCCTTGCTCAGTGGGTTAAGGATCCGGTGTTGCCATGAGCTGTGGTGTAGGTTGCAGATGGCTCAGATCCTATGTTGCTGTGGAAGCTCCATATGCCTCGGTGCAGCCCTAAAAAGCAAAAAAAAAAAAAAAAAGATTCTGCGTGCTAACAAGAGCTCCAGATGGCGTTGCCTCGTGGCTCAGTGAGTTAAGGACCTGAACTTGTCAGGTTCATTCTCCTTCTCGGAAATTCCCAATGCCACGGGTGTAGCCAAAAAAAAAAAAAAAAAAAAGAGAGAGAGAGAGAGAGAGAGAGAGAGAGCTCCAGGTGGCATGTATGCACAATGAAGTCTGAGAAGCCTAGCTCTACTCCACAGGAAGACAGAGGCTTTGCAGCAGGAGTACTCCCTGGAAGGATGTGGTGGGGATAAGGTGGTCCCCGGCAATCCCCACCTCCTGATATTTACACCCTTGTGTAATCCTCTCCCCTTGAGTGTAAACTGAACATAGCAATTTGCTTCTAAAAACAGAATATGGCAGGAGTTCCCATCATGGCCCAGCAGTAATGAACCTGACTAGTATCCATGAGGACGTGGGTTCGATCCCTGGCCTCACTCAGTGGGTTAAGTATCTGGCATTGCCGTGAGCTGTGGTGTAGGTCGCAGACTTGGCTTGGATCCTGTGTTGCTGTGGCCGTGGCGTGGACCACCATCTATAGCTCTGGTGTGACCCCTAGCCTGGGAACTTCCATATGCTGTGGATGTAGCCCTAATCCCCCCAAAAAATAAAATAGAATATGGCAAAAGTGACAGATGTCACTTCTGAGATTATGTTATAAAAGACTAAGACTTATCTCCCTCACACTCTCTGTTTCCGGCTCTTACCTGTTTACCCTGATAAAGCAAACAGCAACATTGGGAGCTGCCCTAGGGAGAGACTCATGAGATACAGAACTTGCTGGCCGAGAACCACAGCCAACAAGGAACTGGTTTCTGCCAAGCAGTAGTGCGTGAGCTCAGAGCAGATTTTCCCAGCGGAGCCTGGAGGTAACTTCAGCCACACCCAACACCTTGATTGCAGTCCCTGGAGACCCTGAGGCAGAGAACCCAGCTAAACTTCAGGCAGATTCCTGACCCACAGAAATAGGAGATACTAAACATTGAGGTTCTAAGCCACTACGTTTTAGGGTAATTGGCTACACAGCAATTGATGACTATTACTAATAAAAGGGGCAATCAGCAAGTCAAGGACATTAAAAATTCAAACATGTCCAGATTCCCCTGAAGTTCCAGGGACCTAGCAGGTGAAAAAATAAACACCACCTAGTAGACTAAACACCTGGGAAGAAGATTTTCTTGGTGTCCAGAGTAGTGAGACTGAAAACAGTGAGACTGGTTGAAAGTTTACATCAGTGAATCAGCAGGTCCTTCCTAGTCCCACATTACAGTGAGGCTTTACAGTCCATGTAGCTCCCTAGAGCTGCCTAACACACACACACACACACACACACACACAGAGTGTCTGGCTTTTTAATGCTTCACTCAAATATAAACAGCAATAGATCACTAGACTTTTGAGGGAAGATTCTATCATATGGAAAGAAAATAGGAATTATGAAACACTGTAAGGAGCAAGAAAAGGACTCTTCATTTTTGGAGAGGTAAGAGAAGATAGGGCATCCATGAACACAGGACACACAAAAGGAACACAGGTGTTGCTTTCTCACTGTTCTCATTCTGGTCAGGGTATCACTGGTGAAAATCAGGTTCTTTCTTCCATATTAAAAGAATAAAAAAATCCTTTGTTCCTATAATTCCATTTCTGGGACTCAATCCTAACAAAATAATCTTAAATGTAGAAAATTTTTTATGCAAAATGATATATAGAACTGTTCATATGTTACCAAATTGGCAAATTCTTAACTGCCTTACCAAAAGAAAACATAATTCCCATCAGCCTTTAAAAAGAGTGTTTATGAAGATGAGGTAATCATGTAAAAATGTTGATGATTTAATGTTTTTTGTTGTTGTTTTATTTTTTCATTGCATTGTTTTTTATTATCATATTTCCCCAATACAGTTTTTCCCCTACTGTACAGCATAGTGACACAGTTACACATGTATGCTTACATTTTTTTCTCTCATTATCATGCTCTGTCATAAGTGACTAGACATAGTTCTCAATGCTTAACAGAGGATGTCATTGCTAATCCACTCCAAAAGCAATAGTTTGCATCCATTAACCCCAAGCCCCCAATCCATCCTACTCCCCACCCTCCCCCTAGGCAACCACAAGTCTATTCTACAAATCCATGATTTTCTTTTCTATGGAAAGGTTGATTTGTGCTGTATATTAGATTCCAGTTATCAGTGATACCATATGATATTTGTCTTTCTCTTGCTGACTTATTTCACTCAGCAATAAGAGTCTCTAGTTCTATCCATGTTGCTGCAAATGACATTATTTTTTATGGCTGAGTAGTATTCCATTGTGTGTATATACCTTATCTTCCTAATCCAATTGTCTGTCGATGGACATTTGGGTTGTTTCCATGTCTTGGCTATTGTGAATAATGCTGCAATGAACATGGGGGTGCATGTGTCTTCTTTAAACACAAAAGACCCAGAATTGCCAAAGCAATTCTAAAGAACAAAAACCAAACAGGAGGCATAACTCTCCCAGACTTCAGGCAATATTACAAAGCCACAGTCATCAAGACAGTGTGGTACTGGTACCAAAACAGACACACAGACCAATGGAACAGAATAGAGAACCCAGAAATAAACCCAGACACTTATGGTCAATTAATCTTTGACAAAGGAGGCAAGAATGTAAAATGAGAAAAAGACAATCTTTTCAGCAAGAATTGCTGGGAAACCTGGGCAGCTGTGTGCAATTCAATGAAACTAGAACACACCCTCACACCAAGCACAAAATAAACTCAAAATGGCTGAAAGACTTAAATATAAGACAAGACACCATCAAACGCCTGGAAAAAAATATAGGCAAAACGTTCTCTGACATCAACCTTACAAATGTTTTCACAGATCAATCTCCTAAAGCAACAGAAATAAAGGCAAAAATAAACCAATGGGAACTAATCAAACTGACAAGCTTTTGTACCGCAAAGGAAACCAAAAAGACAATTTACAGAATAGGAGAAATAGTTTCAAATGATGCAACTGACAAGGGCTTAATCTCTAAAATAAACAAGCAACTTATACAACTCAGCAGCAAAAAAGCCAACAACACAATGGAAAAATGGGCAAAAGACCTGAATAGACAATTTTCCAAGGAAGAGATACAGATGGCCAACAAGCACATGAAAAAATGCTCAACATCCCTGATTATTAGAGAACTGCAAATCAAAACTGCCAAGAGATATCACCTCACACCAGTCAGAATGGCCATCATTAATAAGTCCACAAATAACAGCTGCTGGAGGAGGTGAAGAAAAAAGGGAACCTTCCTGCACTGTTGGCGGGAAATTAAGCTGGTAGATCCTCCGTGGAGAACAGTATGGAGGTATCTTAGGAAACTATACATAAAACTTCCATATGATCCAGCAGTCCCACTCTTGGGCATGTATCTGGATAATCTAATGTTAAGTGAAAAAACCGTCTGAAAAATTGCACATGAGGAGTCAGTGGTTAACAAATCAGACAAGGAACCATGAAGTTGCAGGTTTGATCCCTGGCCTCACTCAGTGGATTAAGAATCCGGCCTTGCCTTGAGCTGTGGTGTAGGTCACAGACGCAGCTCGGATCCCGCGTTGCTGTGGCTCTGGCGTAGGCCGGCGGCTACAGCTCTGATTGGACCCCTAGCCTGGGAGCCTCCATGTGCCACAGGAAGCGGCCCTAGAAAAGGCAAAAAGACAAAAAAAAAATTTCATATGAAGTAGCATTACTTTAGTATCTCGCCCTGAAAGTTTTGTGGATGTCCTTTTTGGGGGCCACACCCATGGCATGCAGAAGTTCCTGGGCCAGTTCATGCCCCACAACAGCGACCTGAGCTACTGCAGTGACAGCGCCAGATCTTTGACCCAGTGTGCCACAAGGGAACTCCCCTGAAAGTTTTGCAGGCCAAAAAATTTTTTTTATTGAAATATAGTTGATTTATAACGTCATGTTAGTTTCAGGTATATAGCAAAGTGATTCAGTTATATATATATATTTATATTTATATACACATATTCTTTTTTTATATTCTCTTCCATTACAGGTTATTACAAGATACTGAGGAGAGTTCTTTGTGCTATATAGTAGCTCCTTGTTTATCCACTTTAATACTGTATATATTTTATTTTTTAACCTGTTTTTAATTTAATTTTTTCCTTTTACAGCCGCACCTGCAACATATGGAAGTTCCTTTGGCCAAGGGTCAAATTGGAGCTTGGCCTCCCCAAAGCCACAGCAACACCAGATTCTTAATCCACTGAGCGAGGCTGATGAAGGCCAGTGATCAAGCCAGCATCCTCCCAGCATCCTCACAGAGACAATTCTCTGTAGAATGTATGTTTTAATCCCAAACTCAGAATTTATGTGCTTCCCCCCTGCCTTTGTAACCATGAGCTTGTTTTCTTTTTTCTTTTTTAAATGGTTGTACCAGCAGCATATGGAAATTCCCGGGTCAGGGATTGAATCTAAGCCCCAGCCACAACTTAAGGTACAGCAATGTCAGATCCTTTGACCCACTGCACCGGCCAAGGATTGAACCCTCAGCTCTGCGGCAACCCTAGCCACTGCTTCGGATTTGTACCCAGCTGTACCACAGCAGGTACTCCACCGGGAGTTTGTTTTCTCTGTCTGTGAGTCTGTTTGTTTTGTAAATTCATTTGTATCATTTTTTTGCAGATTCCATATATAAGTAATATCATATGGATATATTTACTCTTTTGCCAAGTGCATATTGCCAGTAAGTAGATAACTACAATGTGCCATCCCCTCTAACTGAGACAGGCTGGGACCTGAGACCTGGGACCTTTTGCTGCAGTGGCTGCAATACTTGCACCTGGACAAACAGCTCCTCAAGCAACAAAATACACAGAAACTATAAGGGACTAAGAATAACTGTGTGCATGTGCATTTGGGCAAATTATGGGCAGGAAGACACAAAAAGAACAAAAACCCGTCTGCAACTTCTGAGGAACCAGAGAGCAAAAGCAGGAAGCAGGGTATTATGCCTGCTCCCTTCCCACACCACCACCAAAGAAGCGGACAAACAACCCATGCCACCCCTGGACCCACCCATGCCCTCACCCCTTGTAAGGCACCCTCTTGCCAATGCCCCCTCAGCCAGCAAGCAAGCAAGGGAAGCTTGCTTGTTTTCATTCCCCTTGCTGCAGTAGGGGCCCCAATAAAGCCTTGCCAGAATTTCTTGGCTGGCCTGTTAACAATTTCTATTTATTAAGGAAGGCCAAGAACCAAGGTTGGTAACATAACCACTTCCCTGGTCTACCACGATTTTCTCTGTCCTGACAACAGCTTCCTAGTTGATCTCTCTGCCTCTACTCTTGCTCCTCAACAATTCATTCTCAGTTATTTTTTAAAAATCTAAATCAGGAGTTCCCATTGTGGTTCAGCAGTTACGAACCTGACTAGTATCCATGAGGATGCAGGTTCGATCCCTGGCCTTGCTCAGTGGGTTAAGGATCCTGCGTTGCCGTGAGCTGTGATGTAGGTCACAGAGGCAGCTGGGACCAGGCACAGGCTAGCAGCTGCAGCTCCTATTTGACCCCTAACCTGGGAACTTCCAGATGCTGCAAGTATGGCCCTAAAAAATAATAATAAATAAATAAATAACCTAAATCAAACTATGTCCCTTCCCTGCTTAAAACCCTCCAATAGCTCTTCAGTTCACACAGAACAAAATTGAAGGTCTGTGCCATGGCTTCAAAGCTTTCCTGTGGCTTCAAGTGTCCCAAGTTTTGAGGGATGGATAGATAAATGGATGATGTGTAGAAAGAGCTATAATGGAAGAATGAAACAAATGTCATGGAAGGGTCAGAAATGCCATCGCTAGAGGTATCCTGTGGTTGCATGGTGAGTAGAAATTTAGATGGTGGGGGCTGGGCAGTTGAGAAGGGGGCTGAATGGGAGAACAGAGATGAAAGAAAGGTACAAGTGATCCTTAAAGATAGTCTGTGCAAAGTTGTCTAAATGAGAAAGAAGGGAGCAGCTTATTGAGTGGAGAGAGTGCAATATGGTTGACACTTAAATGGTTTCAGGCTCGATGGTTAGCTCAGGGGGTCAGCCCACCCCTTAGGTGGTGTTGTGTGCAGGGGGTAGGCATAGTACCCTGCTTTTGCCACCAACACCCTGCTTTTGCTTTGGGTTCTTCAGAAGTGGCAGTTGGGTTTTTAGGTTTTTTGTAACTCCTTGCCCATAATTTGCCTCAACTGAATGAACCCTGTATGCACTTATTTTTAGTCTCTTATATTAGGGTTTCTTTGTATTTTGTTGATTGTGGAGCTGTTTGTCCAGGTGCAAGGACTGCAACCATTGCAGCATAGGGTCCCAGGTCCCAGGTCCCAGACTGTCTCAGACGGAATTCAGGTTTTCATCAACTGACCTTAAGGAGATTAGCCTGGATTATCTAGGTGAACCCAGTGTAATCGCGAGGGTCCTTTAAATGAGAAAGAGGGGGGCAGAAAGTTCTCATAAGGCAGGCTGAGAAAGACCAGACCCGCCATTGCTGGCTTTGAAGATGCCGGGAGCCACAAGACAAGGAATGGGGGCAACCTCCAAAAACTGGAAAAGACAAAAACCAGATCTTCCTCTTGATGCTCCAGAGGAAACGGCTGCTCTCCAATACCTGGATTTTATGCCAGCAAGACCCACTGTAGATTACTGACCTCCAGAACTGTAAAATAATCAATTTGTATTGTGTTATAACACTAATTGTGGTAACTTGTCACAGAAGTAACAGAGAACAAATACAGGCACCAAAAGGTCACTCCAATAAGATGAGAGAAGGAAAAGCAAAGCTCACAGCTTGAGTTTTCGTTCTGGTGGATAGAAAGGCTTTGATAAGCAGCAAAGAGGCTAGGTTCCATTTTCAGAGTGCTGACTTCACCCAGCTCATCTTGGCTTGCATAATTTCTAAGAACAACATGGAGGATGGAGAAATCTTGAAGATCACATTCAAGGTACAAAAGAAAAAGTGAACGAATTTGGGAGCTCTCTTGTGGCACAGTGGGTTAAAGATCCGGTATTGTCTCTACAGCGGCTTGGGTGGCTGCTGGGGTGTGGGTTCAATCCCTGGCCCAGGAACTTCCACATGCCAGGGGCACAGCCAAAAAAAAAAAAAAAGTTAAAGAATTAGATTGGAGTGGGTCCTGCTGGGCACTCAGCACTATTTTACCTTGCCATTCTTCCAAGACTTAGAAATCATTTATTACATGCATAAGCAATCCCTTACTGATTTTTAGAAAATTTGTTAGAAAATGTCTTCTGATATTCTGATTTTTTTAAAAGAAAGCAAAAATAGATGATTTTGTTGAAAAAAGGGGAATAAAATCGCTAAAGAATGTTTTATTTGCTCAGGAAGATAGGCAAGCTGTGAATAATCACCATTTTGGTAAGCACTAATTCTTGCAGAGTTGGTCGTTATAGGTCAACCAGATCCCTTTCTTTTGCCTTGTAAATTGAGCTGAAATCGGTCCTGCTGACCCAAGAGAGTGCTGGCTGCCTGCCCAGAAGTGCCACCCCTGCAGGCACCGTATAATGAGGCAATCCACAGGGCTGATCTCAGCATAAATAAAAGTTCAAGCTGGAACTTAAATTTTTAGCACATTTGCAGTATGAAAGCAAAATAGCCAGAGGAACTGCAACAGAATGACATCACTTAAATAACTAAATAATCTTTTAATCATTCAAAAAATCAGTATCACAAGTGTTATTATGACAGCATGGCCCAGAGCTGCCTAAGACACATGCTTCTTTGTTAATACCCATGACAAAACATAAGGATACAATTATGTCTAGTGTTTGGTTTGGGTTTGTTGGAGTGGTTTGTTTGGAGGTGAGGAAAGTTAAGATGTTCATTTTTCTTCGAAAAAAATTTCTTCACATAAGTGATGGAAGGGAGGAGAGAACAAATGATACACACATGATATCAAGTCCAAGTTCATACTTGCCCCACACAGCCCAAATAAATAGAAAGATGATTTGTTGGGGCAATGAAATTTATTCAGAAAGCCAGCAACCAAGATGATAGTGGATTAGTGTCCCAAAGAACCATCTTGCCTGAGTTAGAATTCAGGCTTCTTTTTTTCAGAGTGTAAAGTCAAAAACTTTTCCCTGTTCACTCAGTCTCCAGAGAGGGTGTGTTAATTTCTTCCTTCCTGCATTCATTCACAAGTGGACCTGGTCAGGATATTTCCTGTGAGCTAAACAAAGATATTTTAGCTTAAAGCTCATTACCCTGGAGGCAAGTTTCCTAGAGATGGGCCATTATGTATAATTTAAGCTTATAAGCAACATCCCTTTAGTGATTAACTTGTAAGAGAAATGGATCCAATATGGAGTCAGGCTTGTCATTCCCTAGTACACACACACAAACACTCCCCTTTTCTTTTGGACTAATATATAAAGGTCATTACTTCGCCATTTTTTGAGCTAACTTTAAAAATCTCTCTTAAGCATTGTTACTATTATATATATAAGTGCATTTTGAAGTATTGCTTAACAGAAAACAAAAAGTATTATGTGGTGTGAAACTGAAAATATTCTTTTAGAATTTTAGGTATTTGTGGTTCTATATTCATTACTGTGGCATTCTGCTGGATTTTCCTTCTTCAAATTAATGGCCTACCCTAAGAAAAATGAAGAAGAGACAAAAACAAGAAAAACGTCTTAAATTAGAGGTTAGCCGATGAACATTAAATTTGTACATCATCTTGTTTTGGTTTTTTGCTTTTTAGGGCCGCACCTGCAGCAAATGGAAGTTCCTGGGTTAGGGGTTGAATTGGAGATGCAGCTACTGGCCCACGTCACAGCCACAGCAACGCCAGATCCGAGCTGAGTCTACGACCTACACCACAGCTCACAGCAACGCCACATCTTTAACCCGCTGAGTGAGGCCAGTGATCAAACCCAAACCCATGGATACTAGTCAGGTTCATAACCTGCTGAGCCACAAAGGAAACTTACATCATCTTTATGTACATTTTTAAAAATTCACAAGCATGCACTTTTTAAAAAAACGTTCTGGCTTCCCTGCAGGATGTAGAGTTCCCAGGCCAGGGGTTGAATCTGAGTCACAGCTACTGCCTATGCCACAGCTGTGGCAATGCCGGATCCTTTAACCCACTGTGCTGGGCCAGGGATTGAACCTGTGTCCTGGCACTGCAGAGAGGCTACCAATCCCATTGCATCACAGTGGGAACTCCAAGCATGCACATTTAAACATTAATTTACTAGCTTACAAAAACATTTATTCATTATCTGTCCTTTGCTTCACAATACAACTACTCTAATAGTTTATGGGTAAGTTTCCCTTAAACCTTAGCAAAAAAATATTAGAAAAAACAGATCATTATTGGAAGGGATTGATGTTACATTTTAGTATAAGGCAGTGTTTCTCAAACTTTTTTCATTGTCATTCACTTAAGGAGAAAAAAGTTAAATATCATTTAAATTTTCTATAATGGGAGAAATGAAGTACCAAGGAATAAAATTTTTGTCAGGGGGTTGAATTTCAGAGGACCAGAAACTATTGTAATATCTGTATTTCTCCCCCCTCAAGAACCAATTTTCATCCCCTTGGGAGCAATATTATCGTACCCCTTTGAGAATTCGTGGGATAGGTGTTCTCATTGTGGCTCAGCAGGTTAAGAACCCGAATGGTATCCATGAGAATGTGAGTTAGGGATCTAGCATTGCTGAAAGCTGCAGCGTGGGTTGCAGGTACAGCTCAGATCTTGCTTTTCTATGTCTGTGTTTGGGCTGGCAGCTGCAGCTCTGATTTGACCCCTAGCCTGGGAACTTCCATATGCCCCAGGGGCAGCCCTCAAAAAAAAAAAAGAGGAGTTCCCGTTGTGGCGCAGTGGTTAACGAATCCGACTAGGAACCATGAGGTTGCGGGTTCGGTCCCTGCCCTTGCTCAGTGGTTTAACGATCCGGCGTTGCCCTGAACTGTGGTGTAGGTTGCAGACGTGGCTCGGATCACGCGTTGCTGTGGCTCTGGCGTAGGCCGGTGGCTACAGCGCCAATTCAACCCCTAGCCTGGGAACCTCCATATGCCGAGGGAGCGGCCCAAGAAATAGCAACAACAACAACAACAACAACAACAAAGACAAAAGACAAAAAAAAAGAGAGAGAGAGAGAGAGAGAGAGAGAATGCATGGGATACATAAAGTAAGACTCCCCCCTCCAAAAAAAAAAAAAAAAAGGCAGGGAGAGAGAGGGAGAAGAGGGGGAAAGACACAGAATATTTTGAATTCAGGCCCTTATACCCCCAACCCTGTATAGTATACGAATAAGCCGATATATACAGTGAGTAGGCTTTTCTGCTGGAGTGGTGCTATTGGCATTTGGGTCTGGGTAATTCTTTGTTTGGGGAGGGGGAGTTTGTCCTGTGCATTAAAGGACAATTAGCAGCACCCCAGGTTTCTATCTAGAGATGCCATCAGCAAACCTCCCAACCCCCAGTTGTGGCAAAAATCTCTCTAGTCATTGCCACATGTTCCCCTGGAGGACAAAATTGACTTCATCGAGAACCACTGACCTAGAGTGACTCACCAAGTGGCCACAGTGGGGAGAAGCCGGGTTCAGGAGGTGGAGGATGGGATCGAGGATGATGATCCATACAGACAGCAGAGCAATATACTGCAAGAGCGTCTGAGTGCCACTGCAACCTGTGACCACAAACTTAGTGGCTCAACAAAATACATTTACCACTTGACAGTTCTATAGGTCAGAGGTCTAACTCCTCTCTCTCTGGGTGCAAATCAAGGTATCAGCAGGGCTGCAGTTCCTTTCCGAGGCCTCCAGGGAGGAATCTGCTTGCTTCCCACAAGTCTTTGGCTTGTGCTCCTTTTCCATCTCCAGAACCAACAAGGTCAAGCCAGGAGTTCCATGATGGCCTAGTGGTTAAGGATCCAGTGTTGTCATTGCTGTGGCGAGGGTCAATCCCTGGCCCCAGAACTTCCGCATGTCGAGGGCATGGTCAAAAAACCCCCACAAAACTCAAACGACCCCCCGCAAACAGTGCCAGCCCAAGTCCTTCTCACTGTGCCCTCTCTCTGATACTCACACTCCTCTGCCTCCCTCTCATATTTAAAGGATCCTTGTGATCAGACCCTCATGATCAGACTCTCCCCATTACACAAGGTCAGCTTGTTAGCAAAGTTATTCCATCTGCAACTTTCATCCCCCTTTGCTTTGTAATGTAACATATTCACAACTTTCGGTTGTTGGGATGGGACATCTTTGGGAGAGGATGTTATTCTGCTTTCCACCAAGAAGTGAAAGTATGGAACCACCAAGAAGTACAGACTTAGCCCATGAACAGTGGCATTATAGAAAAAGCCCCCCATTATTGAGGAAGAAGTAAAAGTGGAACGCGCTAGTTCCTGCTATTCCCAATGAGAGGCACCTGTAATCCTTTTGGCCCCTTTCTCTGTAAAACAAGTTATGTTTTGGCAGATGATAATATATTGTCCTCAATGGACTGTAAATTGTTTCATTAAGGGTGTACTCTGAGGATGAAATCTCAGATAAAGACAGGAACCTCCTTGGCGTTCCCTAGTAGCTCAGTGGGTTAAGAATCAGGCATTGTCACTGCTGTGGCTCTGGTTACTGCTGTGGCATGGGTTTGATCTTTGGTCCAGGAAGTTCTGCATGCCATGGGCATGGCCCAAAAAAAACAACAAAAAAACAAAAAACAAACAAACAAACAAAAAAATGGACCTCCAGGTATAATTTAGTAGCGTATGGAAATGACTGGAATTTTCATTGCGTAATTTTTGTTTATTGAATACTTTTTTTTTTTTGTCTTTTTGCCATTTCTAGGGCCACTCCTTTGGCATATGGAGGTTCCCAGGCTAAGGGTTGAATCAGAGCTGTAGCCACTGGCCTACGCCATGGCCATAGCAACGCCAGATCTGAGCCGTGTCTGTGACCGACACCACAGTTCATGGCAACGCTGGATCCTTAACCCACTGAGCAAGGTCAGGGATCGAACTCGTAACCTCATGGTTCCTAGTTGGATTCGTTAACCACTGAGCCATGACAGGAACTCCTGAATACTCAATTTTATAGACATTCAACAATAGCTATTATCTATTTACTTATTTATTTATTTGTCTTTTTGCCATTTCTTGGGGCACTCTCGTGGCATATGGAGGTTCCCAGGCTAGGGGTCAAATCGGAGCCATAGCTGCTGGCCTACGCCAGAGCCACAGCAACGTGAGATCTGAGCTGCGTCTGCAACCTACACCACAGCTCACAACAACGCCGGATCCTCAACCCACTGAGCAAGGCCAGAGATCTGACCCGCAACCTCATGGTTCCTAGTCAGATTTGTTAACCACTGCGCCACGATGGGAACTCCAATAGCTATTATTTAAAGGCTGCCACCTGTGACTAACTCAAAACACTCCTCAACAGTTCTGCCATTATCTATAATCACTTCGGACACTTCCATTTATTTGTGAGGTTTGGAGTCCATAAATTCCTCACATTATAAAGAGAATCAAAATCTGTGAGCTGTGCTATTTCTAACCATCTGTAATCAATTGGCTTTGGGGTGTTAGAATTTATGGAGGTTCCTCCATATCTCTCTCCTCAAAATTAACTTCTCAATTCACAAAAGCTTCAAAATCAGTGGCAGGCCCCACTGACCAAAAATAAACATCACCGTGCCAGGCAAAGACTAGGTAGAACGCCCTGTCTCCACCCATTTCCCAGACATATCAGAGTCTTTGGGGCCAGGAACTAACACCCAATGTGTTCCTTTTTTATTTTTTACATTTAATTTAATTTAATTTATTGAAGCATACTATATTGATTTACAATATTACGTCGGTTTCTAGTTTTCAGCAAAGTGATTCGCTTTTACATATATACAGTTTTTTCATATTCGTTTCCATTATGGGTTTATTACAGGATGTTGAACATAGTTCCCTGTGCTCTACAGTAGGACCTTGTTTATCTATTTTATATATAGTAGTGTGTATCTGCTAATCACAAATAACTAATTTTTCCTTTCCAAATCCCCTTACCCCTTTGGTAACCATAAATTTGTTTTCTTTTTTTTTTCTTTTTTTCTTTTTAGGGCCACACCTGCTGCATATTGAGTTTCTCAGGCTAGTGGTCCAATCAGAGTTGAACTTACTGGCCTACACCACAGCCACAGCAATGCCGGATCCGAGTTGCATTTGTGACCTACACCACAGCTCATGGCAACGCCAGATCCTTAACCCCCTGAGCAAGGCCAGGGATCAAACCCCCATCCTCATGGATTCTAGTCAAGTTTTTTACCACTGAGCCACAATGGGAACTCCTTTTTTGTTGTTGTTGTTGTTGGCTTTTTTTTGGTTCTGTAAAGTTTGTTTTCTATGTCTGTGAGTCTGTTTCTGGTTTTGTTTTGTTTTGTTTTGGGCTGCACTCACAGCAGCTTCCCAGGCCAGGGATCAAACATGTACAATAGCAGTGACAATGCCTGATCCTTAACCCAGTGAACTGCCAGGGAACTCCTGTTTCTGTTTCGTAAATAAGTTCATTTGTATCCTGTTTTCAATTCCACATATAAGAAATGTCATATGGTATTTGCCCAATATGTTTTTGAACTCACTGTGGGTAAGAAGATGAATCTGGGTCTCATGACCCCTTGTTACTTCCTGAAGCCCCGCCCTTCTCCCCATCCCTACCCACTTCCTTCCCCTTTGCTGTCCCTGTCCCCTTGCCCTTCCCTCTCTTCCTTAATATTTACTGAGCATTGCAGTGGACAAAACAGACAAGCACCTGACTGTTCCGGGCTTAAAGCCTCTGGGGGTGGAGAGTGGCCAGATAAACAATAAATAAATAAAACAGAGAATGTCAGATGGGGATGCTATGGGGAAAAACAAATCGAGGAAAGAAGAGGGAATGCCAAGGTCGAGGATGAGGGAATTTTTAATTTTAAATAAAGGGTCTAGGAAGTCCTCCCTGAGAAGGTGATGTTTCAGCAAAGTTCTGAGGGAGGTGAAGGGGTGGGTCATTGTCTGTATTTGGGGGGAGAGAATTCCAGGTAGAGAGACAGCCACTACAAAGATCCTAAGCTGGAGTGTATATAAGCCAATCTGAGGAAGAGCAAGGAGGTAAGTGTGGGCTGCAGGGGCGAGAGCAAGGGAAAATGTAGCCGGAAGTGACATCAGGGAGGCAACTTTGATCCATGGGTCAGAGCGATTCTCAAAGGGAGTGGTCCCTCCATCTCAGGTGCATTTTGAAAATTGGTGGGGGTGTTTTTGATTGTCACAATGATGGCAAAGGTGCTCCCGGCATTTTAGGGGTGGGGGCCAGTGATGCCAGAAACCCTGCCAGTGTTTAGGACAGTCCCACTCCCTAGGAAACTGTCATACGCTTAACAGCTTTCAAATATCTTGCTACATTTTCAGAGGAGGAAAAAATCTGTTTTATCATATGAGCCCAGAACTTCATTTCACATATAAGCACAAACTACTTTTTTGCACACTTTTAATATAGACTGTTTCCCAGGAGTATACCTGCCTTATAAATGAAGGGAAACTTGTTGCTGGTTTTGTTTGGAAATTTACCAAGTTTTTAAACCTGTCAGAAATTGGATCACTGAAGGCAACGCTCTTTATGGTATTTGAGTGGCTAATCCCAAACACACAATGTATCAGGTTGGATTTACAGTTTCGGTTTTTTTGTTTTTTGTTTTTGCTTTTTAGGGCCCCACTTGTGGCGTATGGAGGTTTCTAGGCTAGAAGTCAGATCAGAGCTGCAGCTGCCAGCCTACACCACAGCCACAGCAACAGCAACCCCAGATCCAAGATACGTCTGCAACTTACACCACAGCTCACAGCCAACACTGGATCCTTAACCCACTGAGCTAGGCCAGGGATCAAACCCACAGCCTCATGGTTCCTAGTTGGATTAATTTCCGCTGTGCCAAGACGAGAACTCCCACAGTTCTATATAAAGCTATAAATACCCTCTTCATAATACCTTCTGATCTAGTGGTATGCAGAAATTTACATATTGCAGCTCAATTGTTTGAAGATTATTTTTATTTTTCCATCATATTACAGTTTGGGCATTGATTTTTCTGAAAATATATTTGTAGATTAGTTGTATATAAACTTTTTATCAATGATAGTAAAGAGGGCATTATCAATTCCAATTATAAAAAGAGGGTGTTGGGTCCTTTCAACACAAAAATAGGGTTGAAAACAGCTAGTGTAGGGGTCTTATGCTCCTTCTGCTCTTTACAAAAATTTTTTTTCCTTATCTTTTACTCTGAGACTGAAAGTCACTGCAGAGTTCTGAGCAAAAGAATGCTATGATCTGGTTAGTTTCAGAAATGTAACTCTTGCTGCCTTGTGGAGACTAGACTTGGGGGAACCCCAGCCCTAGTATAGAGAGTTTATCAGGACCCTCATCCTGTACTGCTTGTTGGAATTGTATTCTTACGTTTTTATCCCTGCAGCCCACCCAGGCTATCAGTGTGACTAAGCCTCTCTGCCTCTCAGCTACTCCTTCCAGAAGTGGTTCTGAATGCTCCCTCCTTTCTGGATTCCCCTGTGTTAGCCTAGATCTGGGTTCTGTGATTCTCTACTTCTTGTTTTTTACACACACACACACACACACATGCATACACTCTATTCTATATACTTATATTTACTGTATATACTTATATGTGCGTATACATATGTGTGAATGAATATATAAATAGTACTTTATATATATGTAAATTGTGTTCTTCCTTTCTAATTGTCCAGGGAGAGCTTGTCCAAGTTACCTATTCCACCAATTTTTTTTTTCTTTTTTGGCATTTGGAGCTCCAGGGCCAGAGATCAGATCTGAGCCACAGTTGTGATCTAAGCCTCACCTGCAGCAACACCAGATCTTTAACATACCGTGCCAGGCAGGGATCGAACCTGCGTCCCAAGACACTGCCAATCCCATTGCACCACAGTAGGAGCTCCTCCACCAATTATTGATTCCACTATTATGAAAGGTGGAAATTCTATAATGTTTTTTAATTTAAAAAAGAAAAAAGAAACTGGAAGAAAAGAAACCAAAATAGCATGGTTCTGAAGAGTGGAATTCAGATAATTTTGATTTTCAGTATTTTTCAAATTTTTGGTAATTAAAAAAGATTATAGTTAGCATGTTTAAGAAGTTATCATGTTCGGAGTTGCCGTCGTGGCGCAGTGGTTAACGAATCAGACTAGGAACCATGAGGTTGTGGGTTCGGTCCCTGCCCTTGCTCAGTGGGTTAAGGATCCGGTGTTGCCTTGAGCTGTGGTGTAGGTTGCAGATGTGGCTCGGATCCCACGTTGCTGTGGCTCTGGCGTAGGGTGGCTACAGCTCCGATTTGACCCCTAGCCTGGGAACCTCCATATGCCACGGGAGCGGCCCTAGAAAAAGCAAAAAGACAAAAATAAATAAATAAATAAAATAAAAAAGAAGTTATCATGTTCAAAAAGACTGAGAGTCTTGCATATTGTAAGCATATTTAAAAATGGAGGTGTCCCTGTCCTGGCTCAGAGGAAGCGAATCTGACTAGTATCCATGAGGATGCTGGTTCGATCCCTGGCCTCAATCAGTGGGTTAAGGATCCAGAGTTGCCTTGAGCTGTGGGGAAGGTCACAGACGTGGTTTGGATCTGGCATTGCTGTGGCTGTGGCATATAGGCTGGCAGCTGCAGCTCCAATTTGACCCCTAGCCTAGGAACCTCCATATGCCCCGGGTGCGGCCCTAAAAAGACAAAATAAATAAATAAATAATAAAAATGGAGATAATTTTACAGATAATCTAGAACATGGTTTTTAGAGTTAATTTTAATCTACATTTTAAATATTCCCCTAAATAACATTGTGAAAAATTTAAAGCAGTTTACTATTCCTTCCAATATTCTCTGCACTTGATTAGCCAGTGAGTCAAACATGTTTACCGCTTATTTGAAATTAAAGGTGATTTAGGGTAAGCTTGTTAAGAACATTCTCACTCATTTTAAGATATGTGAGATTTTTTGGAACATCCTCAGCCTATAAATTAAAATATTTGGGGAGTTCCCTTTGTGGCTCAGTGGTTAACAAGCCTGACTAGGAACCATGAGGTTGCAGGTTTGACCCTGTCCTCAATTAGTGGGTTAAGGATCCAGTGTTGCTATGAGCTGTGGCATAGGTTGCAGATGTGGTTCGGAACCCACGTGGCTGTGGCTGTGGTGTAGGCCAGCAGCAGTAGCTCTGATTTGACCCCTAGCCTGGGTACTTCCACGTGCTGCAGGTGCGGCCCTAAAAAAAAAAAAAAAAATGTGGTTGACTATTAGAAAATCATTATATATAGGAGAGACTACATCTAATTAAATAATTATCGGAGTTCCTGTCGTGGCTCAGTTGTTAACGAATCCGACTAGGAACCATGAGATTGTGGGTTCGATCCCTGCCCTTGCTCAGTGGGTTAAGGATCCGGCGTTGCCGTGAGCTGTGGTGTAGGTCGCAGATGCGGCTCGGATCCCGCGTTGCTGTGGCTCTGGCATAGGCCGAGGGCTACAGCTCTGATTTGGCCCCTAGCCTGGGAATCTCCGTATGCCGCGGGAGTGCCCCAAGAAATGGCAAAAAGACAAAAAAAAAAAAGAAAAGAAAAGACAAGAAAAGAAAAGAATATTATGCCCCCACTTGAGGCTCAAATGTATTTTGAACCACCATACTTAAATATTTATCTAAAATTGGTTAGTTTTTTTTTAATGACCATATATAGAATTTCCCGGGACAGGGATTGAATCTGAGCTGCAGCTTCAGGACTCCGTATCCTTTAACCCACTGTGTGAGGCTGGGGATCAAACCTAACCCTTCACAGCAACCCAAGCTGCTACAGTTATACTCTTAACCCACTGTGCCACAGTGGGAACTCCTAAAACTGTTTAAGTTTTAAGAGCAGTTCCAAAACATCAAAGGCTAGTTTTTTTCTGTTATTTTTTATTCCTGCTTTATTTATTGATTGATTGTCTTTTTTAAGGCTTGAACCTGGGCATATGGAGATTCCCAGGCTAGGGGTCTAATCAGAGCTGTAGCCACCAGCCTACACCACAGCCACAGCAATGCCAGATCCAAGCTGCGTCTGCACACAACTCACAGCAACACCGGATCTGTAACCCACTGAGCAAGGCCAGGGATTGAATCTGCATCCTCATGGATACTAGTCAGGTTCATTAACTGCTAAGCCACGATGGGAACTCCCCAATTAAACTATAATTCGTGCAAGACTGCTTACTGACTTTCTTACACTTAAAATGTTGGCCAAAGAAATTATGGACAAGGACAATGCTTTCATTTAAAAAACAAAACCCAGTTAGAGAAATAGTGAAATTGCTGTGTTTTTGTGAGACAGACGTTGGTGGTAGTCAGCCAAATGTCTTTATTTATTTATTTCTGTATATTTTTTTGGCATGTACACATGGCATATGGAAGTTCCCAGGCTAGGGGTCAATTCAGAGCTGTGGCTGCCAGCCTACACCACAGCCATAGCAACATGGGATCCAAGCCACGTCTGCAACCTACACCAGAGCTCACGGCAACACTGGATCCTTAACCCATTGAGCAAGGCCAGGGATCAAACCCACATCTTCATGGATACTAGTTGGGATCTTTAACAATGAGCCACAATGGGAACTCCAGCCAGATGTCTTTAGATCTTGTCATTGCTCCTGTGTTTCCATCCACAGCTTCAGTGCGCCTGTGAGTCTCATGGGAGAACACCCTGGAGTCACAGGGGCCACTTTTTCAGCGGGTTTACATTCTCCTGGGGGCAGCCCCAGCACATGACTAGCCGGTGCAGGAGTGTGAAAGCCCAATTTCCTCACCATGTGTTGAGACAATCTCTGAGGCATAACTTCCACTCCAGTGTTCCCTGTGGGATCAATACTGAAATGACCCCCAGTAATTCTGAAACCACACTGGGACTCAGCTTCTCTTTCCCTGTCGACTTCCCCTGAGAGCACTTCTGTGATAAACTTCTAGCACAGGAATCCCCGATTTGGAATCCACTTTTATCTCATATTTCAACTTCCCTAGGGAAATATATTCATATAATTATTTTTTCTGGTGGGATGGATGGGAAGTTTGGGGTTAGTACTTGCAATCTACTGCATTTAGAATGGATAAGCAATGAGGTCCTATGGTATAGCACCGGGAGCTGTATCCACTCTCTTGGGATAGAACATGACGGAAGATAATATAAGAAAAAGAATGTGTATATATGTATGACCGGGTCACTGCTATACAGTGGAAATTGGCACATTGTAAATCAACTATACTTTAATTCAAAAAACCTAAAAACTCTTTTCTCATCATATCAGGATGCAAGAGGATTTGTTTCCTATAGAAGTCAATTATGAAATATATTGAAATTAAAAACATTTCACATATTCGGCAACTTAATGGTAGTTCACTAAGGAATTATTAGGGACCGGAGGGTCAGTGAAAACTTATAATATTCAAACAAGAGCATTTTATTTTTTATTTACTAAAAAAAATCTTTTTGGAGTTCCCAGTGTGTCTCAGTGGGTTAAGAACCCAACTAGTATTCATGAGGATGCAGGTTCGATCCCTGGCCCCACTCAATCGGTTAAGGATGTGGTGTTGCAATGAGTTTGGTCTGGGTTGCAGACACAGCTTGGTTCTACTGTTGCTGTGGCTGTGGCACAGGCTGGCAGCTGCAGCTCTGATTCAACCCCTAACCCAAGAACTTCCATATGCCACAGGTGTGGCCCTGCAAAAAAGAAAAATTTTTTTGGTTGCGCCCATGGCTTGTCTACAGCCAGGGATCAAACCCAAGCCACAGCAGTGACCTGAGCCACAGCTGTGACAATGCTGGGTCCTTAACTTGCTGAGCCACCAGAGAACTCCAGAAAAAGCATTTTATATCAGTGATAAATATTTAAACTGACAATCCAGATCTATGGTCTGCAGAAAAAGAGTTATTCCTGGTCCAGTTAGAAGACCAAATTGATTTTTTTTTCTTTTAGGGCTGCACCCATGGCATATGGAAGTTCCCAGGCTAGGGGTTGAATTGAAACTGTAGCTGCTGGCCTACACCACAACTATAGCAATGCGAGATCCAAGCCTCATCTTCACCCTATACCATAGCTCACTGCAACACTGGATCCCTAACCCAGTAATAGAGAGCGGGGATTGAACCCTCATCCTCATAGATACTAATTGAATTCGTTTCCGCTGCACCACAAAGGGAACTCCAGAAGATTAAATTGTTAAGTGGTTGCTTGGGGAGATGCAGAATTAGAGGGAAGGGAATTGGCTCTTAAGAGAAATTTCACTCAAGCCATCATAACCTAATAGATCTCTTTGTTCCATTATAGAAATATTTCTCTGTACAAAGTCTGACCTAGACATCTAAGTTCTTGGAATATTCCTTATCCCTGGGTAGAACAGGAAAAATACTGACAAACCCTGAGTGTATTGTTTTACCTGCTTTACAAAATGACAAAATTTGCACATAAAGGCTTGAAGCCACTTGCCCAAGATGGTTTGTCCAGGAAATGAGAGTACAGGTGTTTGCACATCCAGCATCCCTGCCCTTAGCTGCTGCCCCACTAATGCAGAGCTTTGTCTCTAGTGTTTATCATGGAAGGTACAGGCACAAGACAAAGAGTCTTGTCTGAGGCGTCAGAGTGGGTCCTAGGAGTTCCTGTTGTTGCTCAGCAGGTTAAGAACCTGATATAGTGTCTGTGAGGATGCGGGTTTGATCCTGGGCCTCACTCAATGGGTTAGGATTCAGCGTTGCTGCAAGCTACAGCGTGGGTTGCACATACAGCTCAGATCTGGTGTTGCTGTGGCTGTGGTGTAGGCCTCAGCTATAGCTCCAATTTGACCCCTAACTGGGGAACTTCCATGTGGGCAGCCTTAAAAAGTAAAAAAAAAAAAAAAAAAAAAAAAGTGTGGGTCCCAAAGAGTTTTCGTTATCTTGCAAAACTAGATTATTGGATAGTTGGATGTATGCCTTGTTCTTTCCTTCCTGTTACTCTCTAGATTCAATCAAATCCTCTTTAAATAATTTCTCCTGGCCCCAGCCCCACTAAAGAGCTTTAAGGAGAGGTCATTGGTGGTGGCAGTGAAAAGGCAAAGGAGTCTTGACTAGTCTAGCTCCCCAACCCCACTTGGAGCCTGTTCCAAATCTGCCAGACCCTGATATGAGAGTTTTATTTTGTTTTATTTTATTTTTTGCTTTTTAGGGCCACACCTGAGGCATATGGAGGTTCCCAGGCCAGGGGTCTAATTGGAGCTGTAGCTGCCAGCCTACACCACAGTCACAGTAAAATGGGATCCTTAACCCAATGAGCAAGGCCAGGGATCGAACCCACAACCTCAAGGTTCCTAGTCGGATTTGTTTCCACTGCACCATGACAGGAACTCCGAGAGTTTTATTTTATTTTAAAAAGGCAACGGTGGCCTTTCTAACACCTGGTGATACTCCCAAGAATAGTGAGAGGAAGAAAACCATTTTGAAACGAGAATGCTGTTGCTCAATGCAATACTTCAGAAGTACTTTACAAATCACACAAAAACAATCAATGATATGGTGGCTTTAGATATATTAGTTTCTACTGTTACATTGTAGGATGGGTTTCATTAGGAAAGCTTTTCACTTGGCAGCTCAGGCTTTTGTGGTGGTTTCTATCTTTGGGGTTGGCCCTTCTGAGGCTTGTCCTAGGCTTTGCTGTTGATGTGACCCAGGGGCCTCCAGTTCTCCTGGAGTGACTGACTGACTGGAAGAAGAGGGAATACTGAGAACAGAGGGGGGACATAGAGGAGTAAATCTATGAGCAGTCATTATACCAACATATCACATGCAAAAACCAGGGTGAATAAATTAGAGAACTACTAAATTGGGAGGGGGGCAGAGCATTTAATCTTCTTTCATTCTAATTGCAGTATTAATACTGGATGTGTTTACAGCAATGGATTCTAAGAGAATCTTCCCCACAGAAACCAGCAGGGAGCCAATGGACTGAATTCTTTAATGTGGGTGACCTTTTTTTAAAAAAAAAATTTTTATTTTTGGCCAACCGATGGCATATGGAACTCCCTGGCCAATGATCAGATCTGAGCCACAGTTGCAACCCAAGCCGCATCTATAGCAACACTGGATCCTTAACCCACTGTCCTGGGTCAGGGATTGAACCTCTGTCCCAGCAATTTCAAGACACCACTGATCCTGTTGCCTCCCAGAAGAGCTCCTGGATGATCATTTTTTAAATTTTCCTTTCTGATAAGTGAAACCTCCTGGCTTAGTTAATAGTAAGCCTCTGGAACCTAAATAATATGTTTATGGGACTTCCTGCTGTGGTGCAGTGGGTTAAGAATCTGATTGCAGTGCCCCAGGTTGATTCGGAGGAGCAGGTTCCATCCCTGGCCTGGGGCTGTGGGTTAAAGAATCAGGCATTGCTGGAGTTCCCATTGTGGCTCAGTGGTTAACGAGTCCGACTAGGAACCATTAGGTTTTGGGTTCTATCCCTGGCCTTGTTCAGTGGGTTAAGGATCTGGCGTTGCCGTGGGCTGTGGTATAGGTCGCAGATGCGGCTTGGATCCCCGTTGCTGTGGCTTTGGCGTGGGCTGGTGGCTATAGCTCCAATTTGACCCCTAGCCTGGGAACCTCCATATGCCGTGGGAGTGGCCCAAAAAATGGCAAAAAACAAAAAGAAAGAAAAAGAAAAAATCAGGCATTGCTGCAGCTGCAGCTTGGATTCAATCCCTGGCCCCTGGAACTTCAATATGCTGTGGTTGTGGCCATACAAATAAATAAATAAAATTTCAAATAAATAAATAAATGTATGCTTACAATCTCAAAAAGATTTCATGATTAGATGACTGATAATTATGTTACTCATCAATTATTGTTTCTAAACCAACTAGGACTGCCAAATAAGGAACTTGTCAAAATGACAAAGCCAACTGCAAGAAAACAAATTCAGGTGGTCATAGCATGCCAATTAAATAATTTATCAATGTCAGGGGGATGGTGAGTTGCCCTTTACCAGGATTTGAGAGTGAGCTCTGAAGTGTGTGTTCTAGATGCTTTAATTATATTTGAGTTCTTTGATAGCGAGTTTTAAAGGTACTGGCTAGAGTTCCCTGGTGGCCAAGTGGTTAAGGATCCAGTGTTGGCACTGCTGTGGCATGGGTTCAATCCCTGGCCTGGGAACTTCCGAATGCTGCAGGCAAGCCTCCCCACCCCCGAAAAAAAAAGAAAGGTACAGGCTAACTATGCTACTTCTGAAGATTCTTTTAAAGGAAACTTGATTAGTGTTTCTTACTAACGACCTCTATTTTAAGTCTATTTTTCCTATATAAAGATGGTTGAGGAGTTCCCGTCGTGGCGCAGGTTGTGGCCCTAATCCGACTAGGAACCACGAGGTTGCGGGTTCGGTCCCTGCCCTTGCTCAGTGGGTTAACAATCTGGCGTTGCCGTGAGCTGTGGTGTAGGTTGCAGACTCGGCTCGGATCCTGCGTTGCTGTGGCTCTGGCGTAGGCTGGTGGCTACAGCTCTGATTGGACCCCTAGCCTGGGAATCTCCACATGCTGTGGGAGCGGCCCAAGAAATAGCAAAAAGACAAAAAAAAAAAAAAAAGATGGTTGAGGAGTTCCCTGGTGGCATAGTGGGTGAAGGATTCTGTGTTGTCACTGCTGTGGCTCAGGTCATTGCTGTGGCATGGGTTCGGTCTCCCTCACCTGGGAACTTCCACATGCCATGGGTGTGAACCCTCCCCAAAAAAGTTTTGGTCCCGTATTTTTTTAAAAATGGTTGCAAACTACAAGTATAGCAATCATATTCACTGCAGCATTAATAACAATAGCTAAAATCTATGAACAATCCAGGAATTCCTGTCATGGCTCAGCGGCTAATGAACCTGACTAGTATCCATGAGGACTCGGGTTTGATCCCTGGCCTCGCTCAGTGGGTTAAGGGTCTTGCATTGCTGTGAGCTGTGGTGTAGATCAGTCACAGCTCAAATCTTGTGTTGCTGTGGCTTTGGCCTAGCCTGGTGGCTGCAGCTCTAATTGGACCCTGAGCCGAGGTTGTGGCCCTAAAAAGACCAAAAAAAAAAAAAAAAATCTACGAACAATCTAAATGTCCAGTCAACATTCCCAAGGCTGATCTGGAAGATGATGGGCTGTGGGAAACAGGGTGCTGGGTAAAAACTATCTGTGGGCTGGCCAACCTGTAGCTTGTGCCTGCATGTCATCTCATTACTGGAATGTCAGGCAGCTTGACACTTCCAGGACAAATCCAAAGAACTGTTTTTTCTCCAAATGAATATTTATAAAACTTGAGTATCCAGCAGGGCCAAATTGAAGCCAGTGGAAAACTAGGTCTTTTTAGACCAAAAGCTTTATTCTTAGAAAATGCCTTGTAGCAGTTCCTTCTTCCGTTTTTGTTTTGTTTTGTTTTGTTTTTTGTTTTTTTCCCCTGGCCTTGACCATGCAAATGGAAGTTCCTGGGCCAGGAATCTAACCCTCAACACAGCATAGACCCAAGAAAGCTGCTGCAGCAACAATGCCGGATCCTTAACCTGCTATTCCACAAAACAACTCCAGTTCCTTCTTTTCTTTTTTTTTTTTTTTTACAGTTAATACTGTTGGGATAAAACTCCTGTTAAAAACTTCTAAAAACCCATGACCAACGCAAAAGGAAGTGGTAATCACACACTTTAAAATTCTGTAGCAACAAATATTATTCAAATATGAAATCAAAAGTTTTGTATGGGAAAACCAGACTTCAGATGCCTCTATTTTATTTATTTATTTATTTGTCTTTTTAGGGTCACACCCGTGGCATATGGAGATTCCCAGGCTAGGGGTCCAATCAGAGCTTCAGCTGCAGGCCTACACCACAGCCACAGCAACATAGGATCCAAGTTGCATCTTCGATCTACACCACAGCTCACAGCAACGCTGGATCCTTAACCTACTGAGCAAGGCCAGGGATCAAACCTACATCCTCATGGATACTAGTCAGGTTTGTTAACCACTGAGCCATGACAGGAACTCCCCTGCCTCTTCTTTATATACTGAGAAATACCACAAGAAAAGGGAGAAAAGAATGTTAAGGGTTTAAAGCAATAGAACTTTCTGTGATGGCTGTCATGTTTTCTGTGCTGTCCAGTGTGGCGGCCAGAGTGGCCATTGAACACTTGAAATGTGGCTAGTGTGACTGAAAGACTAACTCTTAAGTTATTTTTAATTTAAATTTAGTTGCAGGTGATTAGTGGCTACCACAATGAATAGTGCAATTCTATAGTATTTTTCAGTAAACAGCTGTGTGGTTTATAGGAAAGAAGCTGTCACATAACCAAGTGGCAGATAAACTGGTCGCAGAGTTGTGTACAGATAATCCCATTTTGCCTAATGAGTCAACTGAACAAAGGGTTGCCTATAGAGAATTTAAAGACAAAAGAGGACTAAAGATCTGTTTTTAAATTTTGTCATATGCTGACAGTTCTAAGCAATATCAGTGATGAAGTCTTCTCTGCCAGTGTGGAAAGTACCGCTTCCCTGTCCCTCCTTGGTATACAAATGATTCTCCATAACATCTCAAGTGTGCACAGGAATAGAAGGAAATCAAATGGATTAGCTGTTAGGGATGTTCACAGGTATTCGCTTCTCCCTCTCACATAGTGAGATTTCACTTCTCTACACTTTGAATTCAGATATAGCCATGGGACTTGCTTCAGACAGTTTTCTGAGCAAAAGCTCTAAATGCCAAGGCATGCCGTACCATGCTCCACTTGTCATTTGCCATGGATGGCTGGCAATGTTTCAGATAGTGGCTCGTCCCATAGCCTAATTTCTGGAATGAGAACCATGACCAACCCTGAGGGTTGAACATGTAGTATGTTCAAGAAGTAAACATTCACAGTTCCTGTTGTGGCTCAGCAGAGATGAATCTGACTAGCATCCATGAGGTCAAAAGTTCAGTCCCTGGCCTTGCTCAGCAGGTTAAGGACCTGGCGTTGCCGTGAGCTGTGGTGTAGGCCGCACATGCAGCTTGGATCTGGCGTTGCTGTGGCTGTGGTGCAGGCCGGCAGCTATAGCTCCAATTCAACCCCTAGTCTGGGAATCTCCATATGCCCCAGGTTCATGCCCCCCCCCCCAAAAAAAAAAACCCAAAGAAAACCTTTAGGAGTTCCCACCGTGGATCCACAATGGATTCATAGTGAGTTAAGAACTACTGCAGCAGCTCAGGTCACACTGCACAGTTGGGGATGGGGCTCAGGCGTTGATCCTCTGCTAGAGCCGGCATAGCCGGTTAAGGATCTGGAATTGTTGCTGCAGCTGCAACTCTGATTGAGTCCCTGAGCAGAGAACTTGCATATGTTGTGGGTGTGACCATAAAATTTAAAAAAATAAAACTTTATTATTATTGTTGTTGTTGCTGTCTGTGCCCCCCTTCAAGTAAAAGTTCCCAGACCAGGGATGGAATCCGAGCTACAGCAGGGATAATGCTGGACCCTTAACCACTAGGCCACCAGGGGTCTCCTAACCTTTATTATTTTTATTTTTTATTTCTTTTGCTTTTTAGGGGCGCACCCGCAGCATATGGAGATTCCCAGGCTAGGGGTCAAATCAGAGCTACAGCTGCCAGCCTACACCCTATAGCCACAGCAATGCGGGATCCAAGCCGAGTCTTCGACTTACACCACAGCTCATGGCAACGCCAGATCCTTAACCCACTGAGCGAGGCCATGGATAGAACTCACAACCTAATGGTTCCTATTTGGATTCATTTCTGCTGCGCCACGACGTGAACTCCCAAACCTTTATTATTTTAAACTACTGAGATTTGGAGGGTGTTGGTGCAGCTTGAAGAGTGATACTTCTAGGAATTTATCCTACTGACAAATTAAGATATATGCTAAATTTTGTAAAAGCAAAGATTGAAAAAAAGTCTTAAAACATTCATCAGTGCGGGCCACATTAAACAAACTATGGTACATCCATATGATGGAATAACATGCAGTCATAAAAAAGAACAAGGACACTTCCTGACCTGATATAGAGTAAGCTCTGAAATACATTAACTACATGAAAAAGTAAGTGTGCTGAATTGTTTCAGTAAAAAGAAAACCTGTATTATGTTTGTACATTTATGAAAATAGCTTCTAATTGGGCGGAAAAAACCAAACTGATCACACTGATTGCCTCCAGAGAATTAAGGCGCAAGGAGACTTTTACTGCAGACCCCATTTTATCTTTTGAATGTTTAGCCGTCTATGTATTACCTAGTCAAAACCTAAGTTTATATGGGATATGAATTCAGACTGCCACTGTGATCTTAAACAAATGACTCCATCTCTATGCCTACTCATTGATAAAACAGAGGAGTTAAAATTAGAACCTCTGTCTTGTGAGGCTGCAAGAAACAGACTGCTCTGCCTCTGAAGAAAATTCCAGTAATTAATTGGAGTACATTGCAAACACCTGCTGACCTAGAAATGTTAAGCAGGAGATGCTGGGTGGTCAGGGAAAGCCCCTCAGGTGACACTTAGTATCTGCTGTGTTTTCCCATCATAAAGGCATTAGTATGCTTGGTGTCTGAGATCTGAGGAGCCTAGGCTGACAGAATGAGGACACTGTAGGGCATGAGATCACACGGTGGGAGAGGAAGGTCATGGAAGCTGTTGGTAAGACTTTTTAGTTTCCTGTGAGTCCTCCAAATGCTGTGTTAAGACTAAATAGCGTAGCAAGGGAAGAAGCAGGCCCTTCCGTGATATAGGTAATGCTGACCTTGGCCTGAATCCTCCCTCCTCTCCCCAAATCAGCATGTTTATTTGGAAGAAAACCTTAAAATGAACTTTTCTAATTCACATTAAGGACCAAGAACCAAAAGAGGAAAACTGAAGACTGAAGACTAAGCACCTTGTTTTCCCTGAAATTTTTTCTGCCGTTACCTTTTTGTAGATTTGACTTGCTTTTAAAGCACACTAGATGACAAAAGATAACAAAAGGTCCATTTGTTTTAGTGTAAGACATTTATTCTTATATACCTGAACCTCTACACAAAACATGGCTTCACTCTTTTGTTTTTGTCTTTGATTGGGAGAGTTTTGGCGTCAAGAGGTTTTGCAAGCTTTGTTTTCTGGAAACCATTTAAATGGGACTTTTAAAAGACTCCTGAAGAAATGATGAGAAAAATTGGTTCAGGGAAACCAGCAATTATATTTCAAAATTACCTACTGAGAGCAAACCCAGAACTGGACAGAATTGGGGTGATTCCTCTTCTATATTTCCTACACACTCAAATCCACCCTGGGAGACAGAGGCCTAGTCCACTAGAAGACAAAATGCCAACAGGATGTAGTGGTATGCCAAACACTAAGGTGGGCACAGTTAATGGCCTGGCTAGTGTGTGGAATGGTGAGGATCTTAAGGGGAGTTTGAGCAGGAATTAGAAAAATAACTGTAGACAACACATAAAGTTAGATTGGAAACCATGAACTTGTATTGACATCAACTACATAACTTTTCTCAGTAGCCTTTTGGGAATGGATAGTGGCTTTACCAAAGAAAACTTTAACACTGATTAGATTTAGCAGGTATCTTCCCCCCCCCCCCCCCCCCCCCCCCGTGGCTTAGAGAGAGTTCATAATAGTCACAAACTAATACTACAGATAAAACACTTAAAATTTTGATGTAAGTTTTTTCCTGTCCTCCAACACTTGAAAGATAGCTCATGGACACCAATTTCCCAATCCTACCTAGCATTACTAGCTTACAAATCTTAAGGCTAGTAACCCCAATCTCATTTAATGTTCAATTTCCATCAGTTTCAATGTATACCAGTGTAAATACCATGACTACTTTGCAGTATGCTACAGATCGGAGTCATGGGATTAAACCACAAATCCCAACTTCAATGGTTACCATGGAGGCCAAGGCAGTTTAGGTTTACCAGGATTCCTTTCATTTTTAAGAGAATCCTCTCGCAACAGATTTATTCAATTCTCTTAAAAATGCTTGCATTCTTTTACATTTCTCTCTTTTGAAGCAGCAGTTATATAAACAGATTAGATCAAGCCTAAAAAACGTGGGCCCCACTCAACTTTCATTATTTTTCTGCATATGACCATGATAAAGGATCAGGACATCCTTCACATTTTAAAGGAGAACTCAAAATTTACAGTTTGTCCTTGCCAAACTCCATAAATCAGCCACTTTTAGAGTAAACCAGCAGAGCATTGCATCACCCCCAATAAAGCTGTAGGTTTCATCACATGCACCAACAAATCTACACGGCTAGTTTCTGCCTCTTTTACAGAATTTTACACCTATTGTTCCAAACAGCATTTTAAACAGACATATCAACTCCCTAATAAAAGCAAGGCATTTCCCTTATTAGAAACAAGATACATCATCACTTAAGATCTTCAAACATTATTGCACTTTTAACTTTCAAAATTTGACAATGCATTCAATGAAACAATCTGCAAACAACTAGTTTTAACAGACAAATTAAAAAACACTTTTAAGCAGACATGAATGTCCTAAATTGTTTATTAGGTAAGAATTTTACAAAGATTACTTATTAGCGGTAACGGTGGAGCTGGAGAGTATTGCGCCTTCTCCAAGCTGCACGGCGGGAACCACCAATAGTGTGGTGGAACTTGTGGCCCTTCCCAAGGCCGCGGCTCTTTCTGCCTGCAGAAGTCAGCCCTCGCATCTCCCTATGCTTGTGGACTGGTTTGGTGATCCACTGGGTGTCAGGATTTCTTCTGATAGCTTTATGGAATGGATCAATGAGGATAACCTCAAAGAATTTGTATGTAGAATCTTCACCAACCCAGTAAGAATTCAGGACTCTCAGAGCCCCACAGTGGCGTCCAGCTCGCTCCTAGGAGGGAAAAATGGCCCAAGGTCAGCCTCTCACATACACTGGTAGCAAATTAGGAGGCAAGAATTCTCTTTAGTTGTGATCTAGAGGAGAGACTAAGGTTGCTCATTTAAAACTACTCAAATACTCATCAAGCATCTCCCCAGAGGTTGGGACCAAGTAGGATAAGGTAGACATACTGTAACAAATGTAAATATCCTTAGATACACTTTTAGCTCATGGAGGGCACCAGGCCCTTGTCTGCCGACCACTACTACAGAGCACAATTTAACTTACTTGCTAAGACAGACAACTTACTACTGACCACAGGAAATTAGTGACATGAATAAACATAACTTTTTTGACACCTGGGGAAATGTGCTCTTCAAGACAGTGTTTACTGCCATTTGAAAGCTTAGGTTCCACGGGTTCACATTAACTTAAAACACACCCCTTTAAGGGCACGAGTTCCTAATGAAAGCTGAAAAATAATGATATCAACTGTTCAGACTAATAAACTAAAAACATCAACCCCATTTTAAACACAATAGGGCTCACTTAGGTACAAACGATCAGAAAAGTTGCTCAAGTTCTCCTCCACCATCTCCAGGAGACCAATACAAGTGCTTCTCAAAAACCACTTACCTCGGCAACAGACTGAAGGCTTCGAGCAAACTTTAGCTGGTTGACACCATGGTGGACAGGCTTGCCGTAGGTGGCACCCTTAGGAACTGGGCGTTTGCGGCCACCGCGGCGCACACGAATCCGATATATGACATAACCTATTTATTTTTTTATAGAAAGAAAAAAAAGAGAATCCGGAAGTGTGAGCATTAGACTCAATGACTTGTCACTAATGTTCTTACATCAAATGTATTTCAGACCATTGGTCGGATTCTGCCAAAGCCCTATGTGAGAAAGGCTCCTTCTTGAGGACCCGGACAATTAACTATATCTAAGCCTCCAAGCGGAGAACACTCACCTTGCTTGGCCTTGTATCCCAGCCTGCGCGCCTTATCGGGACGGGTGGGGCGGGGGGCCCTGTGGAGAGCGGAGAGCTGGCGGTACTGCCAGCAGCGCACCCGGAGGAGAAAGCGCATGACGTCGGACTGCTTCTTCCTCCATAGCTCCTGGATGTACTTGTACGCGCCCATCTTGGCTTACCTTCAAAATGGATCGGGTGTTAAATGCACCATCCTTTTCAAGTGGAATGAGGATACCCCGGCCGCCCGTCCATCTTCGTTCCCCACCGACCACGAAGAGGCACCGCTGGTGACTTGGCTCTGCACCCACCGCAGGGCACCTATGCGCCCAGAAAAGGCGGCGCTCCGCAATCGTCTGCGGGACCAATTAGCGAGGCTGCCTCGGGAACCAAGGTGGAGGAGGACCGAAGCAGACAACGTCCCAGAGACCTCAGGGGAGGGTGGTGGTAGTGCTCCCTCCGCCCGCTTCGCCTGAGGACGCCCCAGGCCCGAGTCCCCATCCCTCGACCCCCGTGCCTCCCTTTCCTTTCCGTTTGGGGCCCACTCGAATTCCCGCCGCCATCGCAGCATCCCCCAACCCGTTCTGGGGGCCTCCTCTCCACGCCCGCGCTGCCCCGCATCTCGCTTGCACCCGCCCCGCACAAGAGGCAGAAGGAGCTCAGAGTACGCAGGGCTCCCGAGCCTGGATGGCCGAGGAGAAGAGAGATCAGCGGCGGATGGGGTAGGGAATAACACAACACAGCCTACCTGATGGCTGCCGACAGACGGAAAGGAAGAAGCTTTCTCCCACAATCCCTTTTGCGCTCCTCCCCCACCTCGGCGAGTCTCGTTCCGGTGGGAAGCGGCGGCCGCTCAGAGCCTCATGGGACATGTAGTTCTGGTCGGGAGCTGCCGGGCAGAGTTCGGCCGGGATTGGGCCCAACCTCCCCTAGGATCCCGCCCCCTGCTCCTCGAGATTCGCTATTGAGAGGCAGGGGCGAGGCGAAGGCGGAGTTTCGCGGCCGGGCCCCCCGTCTGGACCTCCAGCCGTGGGGAGAAGGCAGCTGGGGGCGGGGCTCCCGGGGCGAGTCTTGCAGTGAGGCTGTGCAGCCGCGGTGGAGCGGTGCAGTTGCGCTGCTCTCCTCGGGCTCGGAGGGGCGTGCAGGTCTGTCGGGGGGCGTGCGGCGGGGTCTCTGCGCTCGCTGGAGCCTCCTTCCCTGTGGAGCTGCTGCGCGCCGCTTTCCTGGCATGGCGCTGCCCCCGTCGCTAAATAGGGCGCTCGTGGTGCGGGGGCTTTGCGGCGGGGGCCCAGCTCCCAGAAATTTTGCCCCCAGAAGGGTTGGGGGGCGGAAGGGTGCGCAGGCGGCTCAGCGTCTTTCTTGGTCCGAGCCTCCCCTGCGTAAAGATTTGGTCCTAGATTTGCTACGTCAGAACCAGGGTTTTTTAGAAAAGCAAAATATTTATATGCCAAAATCTGGTCGGCTGGTGCGAGTATTTCGGTGGGGAGCAGGCGGGGAAGCCGAGAATATGCAAGCATTTTCTGTTGGTTTCTTTATTGACGAACAGTTTGCTCGCTTTTGTGCTTTTCCAGAATATTTTCATTTTTGATAAATCATATGGTTTAGTTCTCTTGCAAATTTTAAGTGTATAAGGGTCTTAGAGAATCATTTATCTTCTAAATTAGTGGATTCTTTAAACCTCATATCCTTTTTTTTTTTTAAATCGCAGCATTACCATTGTAAAAGCCCTCATGTGATTCATTGATCCATTCAGCAAACATTAGTGTTGTCCGTCAGGGCCTTATATGTACCAGGTTGTGGCCCAGCTATAGGGAAGGCAGCCTTGGTCGGTCCAGAATTTCTAGCTTCTTGAAAAAGGGGCGATAAACGTGAGATAAATATTATGTTCTGTATTAAGTGCTAAGGACAACCATTAAAGGACCAGGGGTCGGGGGTGGGGGTGGGGGTGGGAAAGGATAGAGAGGCTGGGTGTAAATTTTGGTTGGAATGTTCATGGTAATGTCACATTAATCGGGTCGCTGCTAGCTGCTTAGAAAATCAAAACTCAAACAGATGTTGGTAGAAAGGGAATCAGAATACAGGTAATCTGGGGAAGTAGTGGACTCAACCTTAGAAACGGCCTCTGCGTGGCTGGGAAAACTTTTAAAGGGAAATAACCTTGGTTAATCGTGGTGTTATGGGGTCAGAGTCACCCTGTCCCCCACTGTGCAAGCTTGTGGACTCCTGGTGATCCTTCTTTAGATGCTGTCTTGTTCACGCAGTTTGTTTGGAAGATTATTGAAGGGGAAGCTTGGAAAAAGAGCTGGTCATCTGTTAATTACTTACTCCTCATTTCCACTTTTATCCTCAGAAGAACAGACAAGTTAGATAAGGTTTTGTGTGATTAAAAGATTTGAATGGGGGCTTGGTCATTAGAGCACAGGGGAGCCTGGTTTAAAAGTTAGAATACAGCTTCGCTCAAGTGACAAGGGAAGGGGCTTCCTGCTGAGGGCCTTTTCTTGAAAAGAACTGCTTACAGTAAGTCTTGAGAAATAACATTTGAGAGAAGACCAGAGCCTTGGCGATGTGGGGACTGCTTTCAGTTAGCCAGAAAAGTGCCATGGCTGGAATATGCCTCTATTGATACAGGGATAGCAAAGAGGCAATGTGACTGGATCAACCAGAAGGGAACCTGGCAGATGACATCAAAGAGGGGAGGGTTTTTTTTGTATGTTTGTTTGTTTGTTTTAATTACTCAAATGAATTTATCACATCTGTAGTTGTATAATGGTCATCACAAGAGGGGAAAGTTCTTATGAGGACTTTGGGTTTTCAAACTTTCTGAGGTTGGAAACCATTGGGAGATTTTGAGCAGAAGGGTGACTATGTAGCCTACATTTTAAAGGATCATTTGAATTGCAACTTGGAGGCTAAAAGGAAGAAAGGAAAAGGGGACAGCAGAGAGACTGTTTAGGAGGTTGCATTAGTTTCCAGTTGCTGCTGTAAGAAATCACAGCATATTTCCTGGCTCAAGGAGTTCCTGTCGTGGTGCAGTGGTTAACGAATCCGACTAGGAATCGTGAGGTTCCGGGTTTGATCCCTGGCCTCCTCCTCAGTGGTTTAAGGATCCGGCATTGCTGTGATCTGTGGTGTAGGTTGCAGACTTGGCTCGGATCCTGCGTTGCTGTGGCTGTGATGTAGGCCGGCAGCTACAGCTCTGGTTGGACCCCTAGCCTGGGAACCTCCATATGCCGAGGGGAGCGGCCCTAGAAAAGGCAAAAAGACAAGAAATAAAAAATATTTACTGGTTCAAGACAGTGCATTTTTATTGTCTTATTCTGTGGGTGAGGAATCTCACTAGGCTGGGAGGCACTGGGAGAGAATCCATTTCCTTACCTTTAGCAGCCTCTGGAGGCCTCCTGCATTCCTTGGCTTCTGACACCTTTATCTTCAAAGCCAACAACATAGCATCTTCAGAGTCTGTCCTCTCACTTTCTGACACTCTTGTCTCCTCCTTATAAAGACTCCTGTGATTAAATTGGGTCTACTCAGGTAATTCAGGATAATCACCCCATCTCAAGGTTCTTAATTTAGTCACAATCACAAAGTCCTTTTTACTATGTAAAGTACAATATTCATGGGTTTGGGGGATTATGATGTGGACCTCTTTGAGAGATCAGGTGAGAAAAGATGGTGTCTTAGATTATTACTTCAGTAGTGATGGAGGTGGTAAGTGGTCCAGCAATGGATGTGTTTCAAAAGTAGTGGATTTTGGAGTTCCCCAGTGGCCTAGCAGGTTAAAGACTACTGTGGCTCAGGTCACTGCTGTAGCGCAGGTTTGATCCCTAGCCTGGGAACTTTTGCATGCCTTGGGCAAGGCTAAAAAAAAAAATAGAGGAATTATTGATGGACCGCAAGTGGAATGTGAGAAAAATTAGTCAAGAATGATTGACTACAGAGTTAGAGAAATCATTTAGAAAGAAGATTTTGGCAATGTGATTAAATCACTGTTAATTTCTTAATTAGCTTTTACAGCTTTGTTTCTTAATGTGCAGTTTGCAGTTTCTCATTTAGCAATTTTGCAAGATTTGGATTGGTATTTTCAATTGATCTGGAGGTGCCTGAGGGCAGGGATCATTTCTGGTTTTGCCCCAGCGTTGTCCCTAATGCCTGATATTGGGGTCAGCCCTCAGTAAATGTTTACTGAATGAATAAAAGAATGGTAAGCTTCAATCTGCTTTTTGTACCTTATTATATGCAATGGTTGCTTGCAAAACTCTTTTAATATATGTATGTAAAGTGTATTCATGTATATTGCACACACTCCATGTTTACATAAACAAATACACCATGTAGAAGTTTTCCTCAGGTGATGCTTATGTAAGATCTATAACATCTCTTTATGAAATTAGCAGTATTTCATATTAATATTTTTCTGGATGCATAAGAAAGTTGTGTTTTACTTTTTTTTTTTTTTTGCTTTTTGGGACCGCACCTCATGGTTTTTAGTTGGATTCGTTTCCACTGCACCATGACGGGAACCCCGTGTTTTACTTTAAAACTAGAATGATGTCCTTAGAAGATCAAAAGGAACAGAAGTACTAATAATACTAATAAGTACTAATAATTTGAAACACCTGTGTTTTTTGGGGTGTCCTTTTTATTTTTTTTTTGTCTTTTCTAGGCCACACTCATGGCATGTGGACGTTTCCAGGCTAGGGGTCTAATCGAAGCTGTAGCCACCGGCTTGTGCCAGAGCCACAGCAACATAGGATCTGAGCCATGTCTGTGACCTACACCACAGCTCATGACAATGCCAGATCCTTAACCCACTGAGCGAGGCCAGAGATCAAACCCGCATCCTCATGGATGCTAGTTGGGTTTGTTAGCTGCTGAGCCACGAAGAGAACTCTTTGAGACACCTGTTTTGATGGCTCTTCCAAGAGCGTATTGATGAAGCTCAGTCTTTCTACCAAATAGGTCAGATCATATTTTTATCCTCTAGCAACACTATTGATTAGCCTGGAAAGCAAAGCAGTATGTACTTAAGACTGCATTGGATTTTGCCTGTTAAGCACGTTCTTTTAATCATTTACTTTGGGATGTCAGGAATTAATAGGTCGCAGATTGAATTTTATTGTCCAGCAGTTTCCTAGGATAGGGACGGACATATAGCCTTAGTGACTGCTTTTTGCATTAACCTCATGTTGATGTAGTTTCTGGATAAGAATTTTCCACTTTCATAGTATTGCACCTTAAAGATTATCCAACTACACTGGAGCCTTTCACATGCTCCAAACCTGGATGTATGTAAGAGGCCAGGATCTATTCCTGTGATTTCCTGCCCTGTCAAACTGCTGCAGATGACCTTCTTTTATATTTGGAAGGAAATGGTGTTTATTGTTATGAGGTGTTGTGAAATATCATAGTGCTCATAGAATTAAGCTTTTAGGAAGTTTTACTTGTGAACTGAATATATATATATATATATATATATATATTATATATATATATAAGTGTGAGAACGACTTCCTTCTACATAGTGAGGGTCCCTACCATTGTGATCATATATAGAGAATAAACTATTTTGTATGTGTATTTAACATTATCCATTCTGAATCTTACATTAGGTATTTTTTAAGAAGTCATACTTCAAAAAATTAATTTTATGGAGGGTATAGTTGATGTACAGTGTGATATGAGTTTCAAATGCAACAACAGTGATTCAAAAATTTTTTTTTCTTATGTAAATCCCGGTTTGGGATTTTTATTTATTTATTTATTTATTTATTTTTTTGTCTTTTTGTCTTTGTTGTTGTTGTTGCTATTTCTTGGGCCGCTCCCGCGGCATATGGAGGTTCCCAGGCTAGGGGTCCAATCGGAGCTGTAGCCACCAGCCTACGCCAGAGCCACAGCAATGCGGGATCCGAGCCGCGTCTGCAACCTACACCACAGCTCACGGCAATGCCGGATCGTTAACCCACTGAGCAAGGGCAGGGACCGAACCCGCAACCTCATGGTTCCTAGTCGGATTCATTAACCACTGCGCCACGACGGGAACTCTGGATTTTTAATTATATTAAAACCTCGTGGTTCCCAGTCCGATTCGTTTACGCTGTGCCACGAGAGGAACTCCCAAAATTTTTAATTATATTCTATTTATACTGGAGTTCTCATTGTGGCGCAGTGGAAACAAATCTGACTAGCATCCATGAGGACGCAAGTTCGATTCCTGGCCTCGCTCAGTGGGTTAAGGATCCCATGTTGCTGTGAGCTGTGGTTGTAGGTCGCAGATCCGGCTCAGATCCTCCAATGCTGTGGCTCTGGGGTAGGCCTGCAGCTACAGCTCCATTTGATCCATAGCCTGGGAACTTCCATATGCTGCTGGTGTGGCCCTTATAAGACAAAAAAAGAAAAAAAATTCTTTTTTATATTTATTATGAAATACTGGCCATATTCCCTGTGCTGTACAGTATAACCTTGTAGCTTATTTATTTTATATGCAGTAGTTTGTACCTCAAGAATACTTTCAAATTGATGGTAAAGCAGGTCATTGATCTTCAGTTTTATGTAGTACTATTATTTCCCAATTGAAGACAACTAGGAATCTAGGTATGCTGGATTTGGGGGGGGGGGTGTTGGGAGGCACCTGTGGGATGTGGAAGTTCCTAGGCTGGGTATTGAACCCACACCACAGCAGCGAAAGCAGTGACCAGAGCCACTGCAGTGATAATGCTGGATCTTTAACTTGCTCTCCCACAAGGGAACTCCTTTATTTATTTTTTTAAGATATACTTTGATTAATCACATTTACCCTCTCATCTTTGTTTTCTTTTTAATGGTATAAAATATTTAACGTGATTTCTTCTGTCTTATTTCCTTATTCCTTTCCTTCTCTCTCCTTCTTAAAAGACTTGAAAATCTTTTTTTTTTTTTTGTCTTTTTTGCTATTTCTTGGGCCACTCCCGCAGCATATGGAGGTTCCCAGGCTAGGGGTCGAATCGGAGCTGTAGCCACCAGCCTACGCCAGAGCCACAGCAACGCAGGATCCGAGCCACGTCTGCAACCTACACCACAGCTCACGGCAACGCCGGATTGTTAACCCACTCACTGAGCAAGGGCAGGAATCAAACCCGCAACCTCATGGTTCCTAGTCGGATTCGTTAACCACTGCGCCACGACGGGAACTCCAGACTTGAAAATCTTTACCTACTGTTTGAGTTACCTCTTTCCAGTTACTTTTACTTTTTGCCTTTGATGACGTCTTCTCTAAAATGAGACACATCCCTCAGTTTATTTTATATACACACAAATACAAATGCATTAAAAATAATGCATATTTGGAGTTCCCATTGTGGCTCAATGGTAACAAACCCGACTAGTATCCATGAGGACTCAAGACTGATCCCTGCCTCACTCGTGGGCTAAGGATCCAGCGTTGCCATGAACTGTGGTGTAGGTTGCAGGCACGGCTCGGATCCTGTGTGGCTGTGGCTATGGCGTGGGCTGGGAACTTCCATGTGCCTAGGGTGTGGCCCTAAAATGACCAAAAGAAAAAAAAATGCATGTTTTAACAAACTTTATCTGCTAATCCTAACATTACAACTCATTAAAGTACGATTGTTAGGTACCACTTCCAAAGCAGATATATTAAGACTATTTCCAAAGGCTCTCAGGAATGTTTGGATTTCTCAGTTTCTCAGGGTTCTGTTGAAATCTTTATTTTTTCAGTTTGCTGCAGTCCCCAGCACTCACATTTGCCCCACTTTCACAGAGGACCTATTGCTGTTAATTATTGGGTGTTTTTTTCTTAAAACTGCTGCTTCACTCAACTGCAGTAGGTACCTGCCCTTTTAAAGGACTTGAGTTTGTTTTTTGAAGATTGGTATAATATGTATATATAATGGTACAATATATGTATTCTTGAAATTGGCCCCATTTAACTTGATTCTTTGCAGGCCTGGTTAGCAGGCTCTCTCACCGTCAGAATGAAATCGTTACAAGGAGGCACTTGGGGTGTGAGAGGCAGAGACTGGGATGGCAAAGGGGAACTGGCAGCTATGCTGGAAGTTCTGGCATGCTTCTTCCAGAATGCTCTCTGCAGTGTAAAGGGACTTATTTTTTTGATCGAACGGGACAAGGTGTATGGGTTGGTATGTAGGAATTCTCCCGAGCCTAAGATATTTTCAGAGGAAGGGAAATAACATTAGAAAAAATCAGAATTTATAGATTCCAACAGCAACCTTTTCTCTTGGCATATTTGTTCTGTGCTGCTGTCACCCTTATCCTCCAGCAAACTTCTTTCTTATCCTCTGGTCTTTCTTATCCATCCCTGGCCTCTCATTTGTTCCTTTAGAGCAATCATGTTACGAGTTTGCTGTATCTCTGCAGAGGTATAAGAATACCTGTATAGGTTTGTTTGTTTTCAAAAAGAATAAACACATTTTATACAAAGAATAATTCTTTTTTTTAATATTGTGGCCATACTCATGGCATATGGAAATTCTCAGGCCAGGGATTGAATCCAAGCCACAGCTGTGAGCTGTGGCAATGCTGGATCCTTTAACCCATTACACCAAGTTGTGTATCAAACCCACACCTCTGCAGCAACCCATACTGCTGCAGTTAGATTCTTTTTTCTTTTTTTTCTCTCTCTCTCTTTTTTTTTTTTTTTTTTGCTTTTTAAGGCTGCACCCATGGCATATGGAGGTACCCAGACTGGGGGTAGAATCAGAGCTGCAGCTGCCTGCCTACACCACAGCCACAGCAACCCCAGATCTGAGCCGTGTCTATGACCTACACCGCAGCTCATGGCAACGCCGGATCCTAACCCACTGAGCGGGGCCAGGGATCAAACCTGAAACCTCAGGGTTCCTAGTCAGATTTGTTTCCACTGCACCATGACGGGAACTCCTGGATTCTTTTTTCTTTCTTTTCTTTTTTTTAACCCTCACCTGCAGCATGTGGGAGTTCCCAGGCTAGGCGTGGAATCAGAACTGCCGCTGTAGGCCTACACCACAGCCACTGCCACATTGGATCTGAGCTGCGTCTGCAACCTACACCACACCTGTGACAACGCCGGATCATTAACCCATTGAGTGAGGCCAGGGATGGAACCTCCATCCTCATAGATACTAATTGGGTTCTTTTCCACTAAGCCACAAGGGGAACTCCTAGATTTTTTATATTTGAAATTTCCCCCTATGTTTGTATTGCTAATTGAATTTAAACATAGAAAGAAGAAGAAAAGGCTGATTTTTGACAGTACACAATTTTAAAGCTCTTCTTTTCTCTTCACAGTGGTAGCCTAAGAGAAGATGGGAAAGGGCTGTAAAGTTGTGGTTTGTGGCTTGTTATCTGTGGGAAAAACAGCAATTTTGGAGCAGCTCCTTTATGGGAATCATACTGTTGGTAAGATTCTTTTTCTCTAGGTTCTGGGACGTGCTCGGGCTAGTTTGTTGGTCATGCTAACCTGAAGATGAGTGATGGTGCCCCAAAGTGAGGTGTAATTGAGAGGGACGGGAAGGGTCATAGAGGTCAACAGAGACTGAGGGGTGGAAAATAGGGGCAAGGGAAAAAACATCTTTATGTTGTGAAATTCAAGAGTGCTTGCTGTCAGTTACAACAGGTAAGGAAAAAGTATGTGGTTTCCAGCGTATTTACATAATGAATGGCATCAGAGTAACTGACTTAAGACATTTGAATCATCTCTCATTTTCGTGTCACACATGACTTGCCAATACAGTTCTGCAGGTTTTAATAATGGAAGAAACAGGTGTTTGCTGCAGGATGACCTAATTTTGTGAATTAGATTCTCTCATTCATTGGTTCATTCATCAAGTTAAATACTGTTGAGTACTTTCTCTTTTTTGTGCGTGTGTCTTTTTTGTCTTTTTAGGGCCACACCCTTGGCATATGAAGGTTCCCAGGCTAGGGGGCAATCAGAGCTGTAGCTGCTGGCCTACACCACTGCCACAGCAACGTGGGATCTGAGCTGCATCTGCAGTCTACACCACAGCTCACGACAACGCCAGATCCTTAACCCACTGAGCAAGGCCAGGGATTGAACCTGAGTCCTCATGGATTCTGGTCGGGTTCGTTAACCACTGAGCCACTATGGGAACTCCTGAATACCTTCTCTATGATACAGGCTGTGATGAGACATGGGGAGGATTCAGAGGTGAAGACAGCATCTCTGGCTTTAAGGCAGTCACAGTTTAGTCAGGAAGGACAGACATAAGCAGATACAATGAAATGAGGCTTATCTTAGAGGGTGAAATAGAATCATAGATCTTTGAAGTATTCATCTCTGGCAAGAGCCTTGGGGCACATTTCTGTCTTTTATGAACCATTGTGATGAGCTCTGCTTCTCTCCCACCTTTCCAAATAATATTTAACAGTTTTGGTTAAGTTCATATTTGGTTTTATTATGATGCCTGTGCCAGAAGTTCTAAAACCTTTTTGGTTTCAAAAAAAAAAAAAACATCCCTCAGAGTTCCCTCAGGTAGCCCAGCGAGTTCAGGACCCAGTGTTGTCACTGCTGTGGTACAGGTTCAGTCCCTACCTTGGGAACTTGCATGCTGCAGGCGAGGCCAAACTGCACCCCCCCAAAAAACAGTTTCCTCCTCTCACAAATGCTGCACTGTTGGTTCTTAGTTTTTTACCTTCAGAGTCTATTTCATGCCTATGCAAAAAATAAATTATGCTCAAGGGGAAAAAAAGAATGCCTTTACCTTTTTAAAACCCCAACAACTTTTGTTTATGTAGGCTATATCTTTTGATCTTTTATTATAGAAATATAATTGAAAAATAATTATTTTTTCAAAAAAAAATTTATGGCGTTCCCATTGTGGCTCAGTGGTTAATGAATCCGACTAGGAACCAGAGGTTACAGGTTTGATCCCTGGCCTCGCTCAGTGGATTAAGGATCCGGCGTTGCTGTGAGTTGTGGTGTAGGTCACAGATGCAGCTCGGATCTGGTGTTGCTGTGGCTGTGGTGTAGGCCAGCAGCTGTAGCTCCAATTAGACCCCTAGCCTGGGAACCTCCATGTGCCGAGGGTGCAGCCCTGGAAAAGACAAAAAGACAAATAAATAAATAAATAAATAAAATTTAGTGAGAAGATGAGCATTGATTCACATTTTTGGAAATCAAATATCCAGTCTAATGGCTGGATTATCATATCTGCTTGCTTTGGAGTCAATCTGTTGTTACATGTTGTTTTAGTTGAACTATGTGAAGAAAATCTGACCTCACACAGATATGTTGCTGAAAGAGGTGGAAGTATTTTAATAGCTTTGCAGGTGATTGTGGATTTTCTTCTTTGGTATTTCAGTAAAACCAGTTTTAAGCTTAATTACTTAAAAATGATTGCAGCGTGGAATATGAAGCCACATCAGTGAATCCTATTTTGTTACATTAAGATCTCATTGATCTGTCTTGCACTTTGGATGGATTTTTTACTCTTTCATGGCTTTTTTAAACATTATGAATTGGTCATTTGGAAAATACTGCTTAACTGAGACAAGTAGCTCTTCCAAAGGACATTTATTAACATCATCACCAACCTCATTAGTATTGGAAAGCTATCAAGTTTATGGTGATGGATACGATTCTGATTTTTCTTGAAACCTCAAATTTTATATTAACAACAGATATGGTCAGTTGTTTCCCTTGAAATGATAGGCTTCCTTTACCTTTGAGAAAATGTTTGTCAAATATCCTGAATAAGCATTTTTTGTCATTCCATTTTTTTTGAAATGAGTAGTTCAGTTTGTAACTCAAACACAAGAGCTTTTCTTCCAGACAATTACTATTATTCTTTAAGCAGAAATACTTTATGCATACATCCCATTAATCACATAGAATATTAAAAAGATGTAAAGATAGATACTTAAGGATTGGGATTCAATACATTTGATAATTTTTCCTGCTTCATCAAGGACATTTTTTTAAAGTCCTCTCTCACAGCATATGGAAATTCCCAGGCTAGGGGTTGAATCAGAGCTGCAGCTGCCAGCTTACATCACAGCCACAGCAACACAGGATCTGAGCCACATCTGTGACCTACACCTCATCTCATGGCAATGCTGAATGTTCAACCCACTGAGCGGAGCCAGGGATCGAACCCATATCTTCATGAATACTAGTCGGGTTTGTTACCGCTGAGCCACAGTGAGAACTCCTCATCAAGGACATTGCTTAAGTGAAAGTGGCTTTTTTTTTTTTTTTTTTTAAACTGCAAGTATGAGGTGGTGAAGAATTCAGCCTCTAGTACAGTTGGTACCGCTGCATTAATTTGTACTAAGGCACCAACAGTTTTAACCACCATTACTTTTGCATTATCAGTGCAAGTGTCAACACAGGGGAAAAGATGTTTATCTTTTTGTGAAGTGTTGTTGTGAAAATAGTTTTGCCCACATGCCCACATGGGTTCCCTGAAAGAAGACCTCAAGGGATCTGCAGATAGAGCGCACTTTGAGAATTGCTGGCACATGAAAATATTCTCAGCTGAGGAGTATTATGTGCTATGATTGTTTCTTTTCTTTTTTCTTTCTTTCTTTTTTTCTTTTTAGGGCCATACCCACAGCATATGGAGGTTCCCAGGCTAGAGGTTGAATTGGAACTACAGCTGCCTGCCTACACCGTAGCCACAGCAACGCAGCATTCAAGCCCGAGTCTGTGACCTACACCATAGCTCATGGCAACACCCACTGAGCAAGGCCAGGGATCAAACCCATGTCCTCATGGATCCTAGTCGAGTTCTATGTCTGCTGAGCCATGAAAGGAACTCCTTTTTTTTCTTTTTACGGAGGCTAATATTTGCTTCATTTGTCATTTCTTCAGGGTTTTTTGTTTTTTTTTTTTCTTCTACAGCCACACCTGCAGCACTTGGAAGTTCCCAGGCTAGGGGTTGAATCAGAACTGCAGCTGCCAGCCACAGCCACACCAAATCTGAGCCTCATCTGCAGCCTACGCCACAGCTCATAGCAGTGCCAGATCCGCAACCCACTGAACGAGGCCAGGGATCGAACCCTCATCCTCATGGATACTAGTTGGGTTCTTAACCGTCTGAACCACAGCAGGAACACACTATCATTTCTTAGCTTTGTTTAGATCTTTTGCTAATTCTTCTACATTTCCGGATGTTTCTCAGTTTTCCATGAGGTCCGCTATATCCAGCAACCCCTCTTCTCCTCCCTGCCTCCCCCCTCTCCCCCCGGCCCCTTTTTGAGATATTCTTCCAGATGCTGTATCCTCTTGTCTAGGCCTATTGCACAGCTGTCACCATGAACTTCCCTTTCTTTTTCTTTCTTCCTGAGTGTGATTTCCTAGGTCTCTTGCCATCTTTTGTTTACAGCCTCCTCCTGGTGGAGCGCATCTTGGAGTACTTTGTGGGGTTGAAAAGGTGGTGTAATGAGATGGGATAGCAGGTGCTGACAGCCCTCAGATGCCCTATGTCCCTGGCACGGGGCAGTAATCCTGGAGCTTCTGATAAAGATATTTACTACTGTCCCTGTGATTCCTTTTACTCTAGTGTGCGATTCTGTTTTCTGCATTCAGTATCTTCCTTCTTCTGTGATTAAGTGCTAATTTTGCCGGAGGGCCTCCCTCCAATAGTTTCCTGAGAAAATATGCATGGTACACATTCTAATGCTTCATGTGTTTGAAAATGTCATTACTATCATCCACAATTGAATTGTAGTTTTGATGGGTGTAGAATTCTAGATGGAGATTAATTTCCTTCCAGCATTTTGAAAGCATTGGTCCATTGTCATCTTGTCTCCTTTTATTGTAAAAGGCACCATACAAAGGGAAAAGTGCATAAAACAAATATATATGGTTTAATGAATAATTATAAAACCTTTGCGTAATCTCCACATGGGTCCCAAAGTAGGAGATTGTGTGTACTCTTTTTAGTTCCCCATGGTCCCCCCTCTCTCTCTCTCTCTTTTTTTTTTTTGGTCTTTTTGTCTTTTTAGGGTCGCATCTACGTTCCTGGGTTAGGGGTCGAATCAGAGCTGCAGCTCCCACCCTATGCCACAGCTCACAGCAACGCTGAATCCTTAACCCACTTAGTGATGCCAGGGATTGAACCCGAATCCTCGTGGATACTAGTCAGGTTCGTTAACTGCTGAGCCAGGACGAGAACTCCCCCCATGGTCCTCTGTTCAGTCAATACTCAGCCCTTCCCTTGACCTTTAGTTAATGCCTTCTTTCCTTTATAGTTTTGCCACCTATGTATGTAGCTCTAAATGATATAGTTTACTTTTGCCCATTGTTGACTTTATATCAGTGGAATCACACTGTATAAATATTTCAGCATTTGGCTTTTTTCATTCAATGCTATATTTGTAAGACTCATTCATGTTGTTTTAGATAGGTGTGGTTTAATTTTCATTGCCTTATAGTATTCTGTTGTATGACTATACCTCAATTTATCTCTCCTTTTTTTGGGGGGGGTCTTTTTGGGGCCACACCTGCTGCATATGGAGGTTTCCAGGATAGGGCTTGAATCAGAGCTGTATCTGTTGTCCTATGCCACAGTCACAGCAACAGGGATCTGAGCTGCGTCTGTGACCTACACTACAGCTCACAGCAATGCCAGATCCTTAACCCACTGAGTGAGGCCAGGGATCAAACCCACATCCTCATGGATGCTAGCCGGATTCATTAACTGCTGAGCCACGATGGGAACTCCTGTGAGCATATTTCTGTTTTGTGACTAAGTTCATTTGTATCATTTTTTAGATTGCACATATAAGTGATATCCTGTGATTTTTGTCTCTCTGTTTTCACTTAGTATGATCATCTCTGTGTCCATCCATGTTGCTGCAAGTGGCATTATTTCATTCTTTTTTATGGCTGGGTAATACTCCATTGTATATATGTACCACATCTTTATCCATTCATCTGTCAATGGATATTTAGGTTGCTTCCATGTCTTGGCTGTTGCAGTTTACCAGATTCTAGTATCTTCTAGTGGTGCTTCTGAGAAGCCAGAAGTCATTATGACTCTTGATGCTTTGGATGTGGAAGCTTTTGTAGGCTTTTCTCTATTGCATGTTCTGAAATTTCATAGTCATGTATCATAGGAGCAGTCTGTGTCCATGTATGGTGTGGGGTACCTGCTGGGCCGTTTCAGAATGGAAATGTGTGTTCTTTTTTTTTTTTAATTTTTTGCCTTTTGTCTTTTTTAGGGCCGCACCTGCGGCATATGGAGGTTCCCAGGCTAGGGGTCCAATTGGAGCTGTTGCTGCCAGCCTATGCCAGAGCCACAGCAACGCAAGATCCGAGCCGCATCTGCGACCTACACCACAGCTCATGGCAATGCTGGATCCTTAACCCATTGAGTGAGGCCAGGGATTGAACCAGCAACTCATGGTTACTACTCAGATTCTTAACCTACTGCGCTACAGCAGGAACTCCTGAAATGCTCATTTAAATCTCTAAGCATGTGGATAAAGTTCATGACTTTGAGCATCATTATAAGGTGATCTGAGTGGGACATTTGCTGGTTAAATATGAAGTTAGCATATTTAAGATTTTTCCTTCTTCACTAGCCAGATTCCCCAGATTTCCCCTGGCTAGAGGATAAAGAGCTGGCTGCCAGCGTTTGGGGAGCAGAGAGAGCGTGTCACTTAATTGCCCAGTGTTCACTATGGAACTCTTACCCTCTTGTCCCACATTGCAAGCAGCCTCTGTTCTACAGTTTCCAGGGATTGCAGCCTTAGTCTCCTGCTGGTACGGAGGAGGGGTAGTTGCCAGGCAGCATGGAGTGGGGCAGGTCAGGGAGCCAATAAGGAGTCATGACTTCACTTGATTTTTAGAGTGACAAAATCTCAAAACAGCTAAGCTTAATGGGGGAAGGAAGCCCACCAGATGGGCTTTTGGTGGATAAAACATCCACCGTGACAAAAGTCTTCGTAGTTTTTACCTTTAAATTTTTTTGTAATCAAAGCCCAAGGAGCTTCTATATTCATGGACACTACTCATTGAAATCTAAAGTGTTCATCTTGGAGTTCCCATCGTGACTCAGTAGAAACTAATCTGATGAGCAGCCATGAGGATACAGGTTCGACTCCTGGCCTTGCTCAGTGGGTTAAGGATCCGGCGTCACCATGAGCTGTGGTATAGGTTGCAGATGTGGCTCGGATCCCTCGTTGCTGTTGCTATGGCTGTGGTGTAGGCTGGCAGCTACAGCTCCCATTCTAACCCCTAGCCTGGGAAACTCCATATGCTGCAGATGCAACCCTAAAAAGACAAATAAAGTTCATCTTTTCACCTTAATCCCTTTATCAACACATGGTTATTGGAAACTTGCTGGGTACACAGAATGGTTGTTTCTCTCGAGGAAGTTATAGATGAGTTGAAGAGGCAAAACTTGCACAAATGGAGCAAAATGAAATGCATCTTATTTTTTTAATTTTTTCAGCTGAGTCTGTGGCTTGCCTGAAGTTCCGGAGCCAGGGATCGAACCCGCGCCACAGCAGTGACAACACTGAATCCTTAACCTGTTGAGCCACTGGGGAATTCCAGTCAACTGCTAAATGATAAGAAAACACTCAAAGATTGATGTTGAGTTATCCAAGAAGAGTAGTAGAATAAGAGTCTTTTAGTTTTATTTATTTTTACTTTATTTTTGGCTGCTCTTACTACATGTGGAAATTCTGGGCCAGGGATTTGAACCTGGACCACAGCAGTGACAACACCGAATTCTTAACCTGCCGAATGACCAGGGAACTCCAGTAATAGCTTTTTATTTACTTATTTTTTTATGGCCTTATTTATTTTCTGTGACCTATACCACAACTCGCAGCAATGCCAGATCCTTAACCCATTTGAGCATTAGTAATAGCTTCTTAAAAAATTGACATAACATTATATTAGTTTAAGGTGAATAATGTTAACAATTTGATATTTGTATATGTAAAATTCTTTTTACTCCCAGGAATGGAAGATTGTGAAACAATGGAAGATGTGTATATGGCCTCAGTGGAAACGGATCGCGGAGTAAAGGAGCAGTTACATCTTTATGACACCAGAGGCCTACAGGAGGGTGTGGAGCTGCCAAAGCATTATTTTTCATTTGCTGATGGCTTTGTTCTTGTGTACAGCGTGAATAACCTTGAATCCTTTCAAAGAGTAGAGCTTCTGAAGAAAGAAATTGATAAGTTCAAAGACAAAAAAGAGGTAAGTGGGTATGTTAAAAATGCCAACTGTGAATGGTAACATTGTTTACCTTGTAGCATAGACTTTTGGCAGTTAAGTAGTTTTAAAAGCATTAAATTGTATTCACAGTATCTGGGATCATCATGATTTTTTGTCTTTTTAGGGCTGCACCCATGGCATATGGAGATTCCCAGGCTAGGGTTGAATCAGAGCTGTGGCCTCCAGCCTACGCCACAGCCACATGGGATCCAAGCCTCGTCTGCAACGCTACACCATAGATAATGGCAACACCAGATCCTTAACCAGGGATTGAACCCACATCCTCCTGGATGCTAATTGGGTTTGTTAACCACTGAGCCATGACCGGAACTCTGATCATCATGATCTTTTTTTTCTTAGCCCAGGAAATACAGGGCTGACCTGAGTTCAACCAGGACCAGTGTTTGACTTTGTGCCTTTGCTCGTTCCCATGTGCAAGTTGAATCTTACTGACTCCATATCTTAAACACCACCTAGTTCATCTCATATTATTTGGGGTCACTGTTTCCTAGGCCTTTTTTTTAACCACATTCGCAGCATGTGAAAGTTGCTGGGCCAGGGATTGACCTGTGTCACAGTAGTGACAATGCTGGATTCTTCACCAGCTGAGCCACCAGGGAACTCCTCCTAGGCTTTTTATTGTCTCCTTGGATAAAAAGGGTTGTCTTCAGTCCTTAAAAAAAAAAAAAAAAAAAAGAAGGCAAAGAAATGAATAATACTACTAATTAATTACTGGATTCTATCCATTTACCATTTGAAAATAAGATTCTTACTATGCCCTAAAAAGTCGGGGATGATCTGTCCACCTCACCTTGAGCATTCGGTTCCTCTGTCACTGTACTCCAGTGACACGGGTCCACTTTGTTTTTCCAGCGTGATAGTTTTGTTCCCCTATCAAGGCACTCCCAGTTGCTGATTCTCCTGCCTGGAACTTTCTTATCACAGATCTTTCTCCAGGTCTGAATGGCTGACTCCTCAGTGTCTTGGGAACCATATAATGAACCAGTTAACAGCACTGGCTAGATATCCGTAACCTAGTTTTTATATTTTTTATGTTACGTTTTTAATGTTGAGATAATTGTAGATTTACATGCTTTAAAAAATTTTTTTACCATAGTTGATTTACAAAATTCTGTCAGTTTCTGCTATACAGCAAAGTGACCCAGTTACATGCTTTTAATAATAGAGATCCCTTACCCATTATCTGATGCTGACATTGTGCAAAACTGTAGTCCAGTAACACAACCAACACTGAAATTTATATAGTCTGGGATGGGGGTGGGGGGACATTTCCATCACTGCCGGGTCCCTCAGATGACCTTTTATGGCCACACACATTTCCCTCCCGTCCCCCCCAGCCATTGACAAACACTAATCTGTTCTCCATTTCTATAACTTTGTCATTTCAGCATAAATGGAATTAGTTTGTAAGCTTTTGATACCACCTTTTTGCACTCAGCATAATTCTCTGGAGAATCATCCAAATTAATGTGTGGATCAGTCTTTCATTCCTTTTTAGTGCTGGGTGGTGGGTGTCCCATGGTGTGTTTATTTAATCATTAAAAGTTTATTTAACCATTCACAAGATAACATTTGAACATTTCAATCCTCGGAAACTATGAAAAGGAAAATAATGACGGGTCCTTTCCACCTATTTCCCATCTTTCCCACCCCAACAGAGAAGTGCCCTTACTATTTGGGGGAGTTCCTCCACATCCCCGCCGCCCAAAATTGAAGGAAAAGTTCAGTGGACACTCGTATCCTCAGGGCTTGAATCTTGGCTCTGCTTCTCAACCTTTCTGCCTCAGTTTCCTTATCTGTAAAATAAGGATAATAATAATACCTTTTGGAGTTCTCTGGTGGTTCTCTGGCACTGTTACTGCTATGGCTCAGGTCACTGCTGGGCTATGGGTTCGATCTGTGCCTCGGAAACCTCCAGGTGCCTTGGGCCTAACCAAAAAATGAAATCGTAGTACCTCTTTCACATGGTTGTTGTGAGGATGGAAGAAGCATGTTCACCCAGCAAATGCTTGTTGAGCCACGTGCCCGTCCTATTCTGGGTGAGGCAAAGAGAATACTACAGACAGTAAAGGAGGCCCTATTCTTGTAAAGCTTCTAGTTGGGAGGTGGCAGAGGGCGAGACAATAATGTATGTATATTGTGAAGAGTGATGCAATGTAGGAAGAAAAGTCAAACAGAATGAGGAGGCAGGAGATTCTTCTATAGGTGATGCCGGAAGGCCTCCCTAATATGGTAACTTTTCCCAGAGATTTGAAGGATGTGAAAGAGGAAGTCAAGCTGATGTCTGGGGTAGTGGGGCTCCAGGTGGTTGCACTAGCTGCAGTAGGGGTAGAGGCAGGAGCCTGGCACACTTGGGAACAGCATGGAGGCCAGAGTGGGCTGGGAGGAGTGTGGGAGATTCGGGCCATGTGGGACTGGAAGCAAAGAAATGACAGGACCTAGCATGTATTTATTTATGCATTTATTTATTTATGCATTCATTTATTTATGCATTCATTTATTTATTTTGTCTTTTTGTCTTTTCTAGGTCTGCACCCGTGAAGGTTCCCAGGCTAGGGGTCTAATCGGAGCTGTAGCCGCTGGCCTACACCATAGCCACAGCAACACAGGATCGGAGCCACGTCTGACCTACATCACAGCTCATGGCAATGCCGGATCCTTAACCCACTGAGCGAGGCCAAGGATCGAACCTGCAACCTCGTGGTTCCCAGTCAGATTTGTTAACCACTGAGCCACGACGGGGAACTCCCTTATTTTCAAGTTTGTAAAAAATTATCAAAAAAAAAGTGAAGTTCCTATTGTGGCTCAGCAAGTTAAGAACCTGACATAGTATCTGTGAGGATCTGCGTTGGATCCCTGGTCTCACTTAGTGGGTTAAGGATCTGGCATTGCTGTGGCTGTGGTGTAGGCTGGCAGCTGCAGCTCTGATTCAACCCCTAGCCTGGGAACTCCCATATGCTGCAGGTGCAGCCCTAAAAAGATAAAATAAAACAGAAAGAAAATTATTTATAAAAAGGATGCCAGTGAACTCTAGTCTTCAACCATCAAGTTCCAATACCTCAAACATGCCTTTTTTGAGAGTTCCCTGGTGGTCTAATGGTTAGGACCCAGCACTTTTACTGATGTGGCTTAGGTTCAGTCTCTGGTCTGGGAACTGAGATCCCACATCAAGCCACTGCACACTGTGGCAAAAAAAAAAAAAAAGCCTTTTTTACATTTTACCACTTTACTAGTTTGGTGCATCCTTACATTACAAAGTTTCTTTATATGAATACAAGCAAGTAGAAGTACACATATTCTTTTCTCTTTGTTATACCAGAGGTAGCATATTGTTCTACACCTTGTATTTTTCAGGTACTATATCCTAGAGTCCTTTCCATAGGAGTACTCAACTTCCTTTTTTTTTTTTTTTTCCTGTCTTTTTGCCATTTCTTGGGCCCCTTCCGTGGCATATGGAGGTTCCCAGGCTAGGGGTCTAGTCAGAGCCATAGCCACCAGCCTATGCCAGAGGTACATCAATGCCGGATCTGAGCTGCATCTGCGACCTACACTACAGCTCACGGCAACGCTGGGTCCTTAACCCACTGAGCAAGGCCAGGGATCGAGCCTGCAACCTGATGGTTCTTAGTCCGATTTGTTAACCACTGAGCCACCACAGGAACTCCTCAGTTTCCTTTTTTTTTTTTTTTTTCAAAAAAAGAACTGGAGTTCCCATCGTGACTTAGTGAAAATGAATCTGGGAGTTCCCATCGTGGCGCAGTGGTTAACAAATCTGACTAGGAACCATGAGGTTGCGGGTTCAGTCCCTGCCCTTGCTCAGTGGGTTAATGATCTGGCATTGCCGTGAGCTGTGGTGTAGGTTGCAGACGCGGCTCGGATCCCGTGTTGCTGTGGCTCTGGCGTAGGCTGGCGGCTGCAGCTCTGATTTGACCCCTAGCCTGGGAACCTCCATATACCGCGGGAGTGGTCCAAGAAATAGCAAAAAGACAAAAAAAAAAAAAAAAGAATAAATAAGAAAATGAATCTGGCTAGGATCCATGAAGACACAGGTTCAATCCCTGGACTCCCTCAGTGGGTTAAGGATCCAGCATTGCCATGAGCTGTGGTGTAGGTTGCAGACTCAGTTTGGATCCCGCATTGCTGTGGCTACAGCTCCAATTTGACCCCTAGCCTGTGAACCTCCATATGCTATAGGCACGGTCCTAAAAGAATAAAAAACAAAAGAACTGATGCATAATTTCATTGTGTGTGTGTATAGATGTGTCATGCTTATTTAACCAGCCTCAAATTGATGGACATTTAGGTTCTCTCCAGTTACTTGATCTTATGAACTATCCCACAGTGAATAATCTTATACAGTTATTATTTTGTACATTTTAGTGTATAGTATAATAAGATCAATCAGCAGAAATAGGGTTCTTGAGTCAAAGATAAATATATTGCCAAGTTACCATTCACAGAAATGGTGTGAAAGTACCTGTTTCTTCAGGCTTGACAACAACATGTGGTTAAATTTTTGGATGTTGTGACTCTTCTGGGTGAAACAATGTTGTTGTAGTTTGATGTTCCCATAATGAAGTTGAGTATTATTGACTTGCTTTTTTTTGGTTTGTTTTTTACGACCATACCCACGGCATGTGAAGTTCCCAGGCTAGGGGTCAAATCAGAGCTGTAGCTGCCAGCCTATGCCGCAGCCACAGCAATGCAGGATCCGAGCCACATCTGCGACCTATATCATATGTCACAGCAACTCGGGTTCCTTAACCCACTGAGCGAGGCCAGGGATTGAACCTGCATCCTTGTGGATCCTAGTTGGGTTCATTAACCACTGAGCCACAAAGGGAACTCTGACTTGTTTTAAAATGATCACTTTGGATGTTGTGCTGACAGCAGACAGTTGAGGGACAAGGGGAGAAGCAGAGTTGAAACGCTCTTGCCCCTAGAGCACATTAACATTCATCAACTGGAGAATTCAGGAGAAACCAGCCAAGGAGCCTGTGAAGTGGCAGATGAAGTAGGAGGAAAACTAAGAGATAAGGGTGTCCCAGAAGGCAAGTCAACACTTTAAAAAGTAGGGAGCAGAGTTGCCTGCGGTGCAGCACGTTAAGGATCTGCTGTTGTCACTGCAGTGGCTCGGTTCGCTACCATGGTGCAGGTTCATTCCCAGGCCTAGGAATTTCCACATGCTCTGGGTGCAGCCAAAAAAAAAAAAAAAAAAAAAGTAGGGAGTGACCAAACTACGTCAGATGCTGAAGATCAAAACCAAGAAGTAGCCGTCAAGAGATCTCAAGATTCTTGAGATCAGTGTTAGTAAAAGCAGTGAGACAGTCTATACTGGATATGAGGCAGGTGAGTAGAGAAAACAGCTCTTGGAAAGAATTTTGAGTCAAACGGTAAATCTCTTGTCCCATCAAGGGGAGCAAAGGAGCTATATCCTTTTTATATAAGGATATATAAAAAGGATTTGTTTGTTTTTCAGGTGAGAGATAGCATTACGTTTTGTATGCTAATGGCAATGATTCGTTAGAAGATTAGTGATGCCGGAGGGAGGGGATAATAGTTGGCGTGACTTCCTTGTCCAGGTTAAAGAGGATGGGGACATGTAGGGCTGTTAGATGTGCTGGGGGAAGCTCGTGGAAGTTCTTGAATTGCTTCTGTGTTCTTGATGCAGTAGTCTGGACCTCGGCTGAGAGGTGAGGGAAGGGAGCGGAAACTTTGGAGGCTGGTGAAGGAGGACCACGATAGATATGTCCAGTTAGAGAGTGAACAGAGGACATGTAATACACTTGCTGGAGAACATCACTTCCCTTGAGGTCTGTGGTTACAAGTTGGGACCAGCCAGCAGGGTTGTGTTCTTCTCCAGTCAATGGTGTAGGCAAAAAGTACAGTTAAGTGAGTACTTAACTGTAGGGAGTGTGTACCATGTGGTCAGGATGTCAAGGGGGTGGGCTAAAAGTATCCGAGCCGAGGACACGAGAAGGGTTGGAAGATAGTGATAAGGTTGTAGAGCTCTGGGTTGTGCGTCCTTGTGGTGTTTAGAATTGCTGCAGTGGGAGTGTGGGTAATGAATGAGGAAGAGGTCCGTTCTGGAGTTAAGGTCGTAGAGGGGGCAGGTATAATGGCAGGAACGAAGACATGTCCCTGGGATCTGGATTGAGGTCTGTAGGATAATTACAGTATCTAGGGAAGTCAAGGAACAGAGGATGAGGTTCCCGGCAGGGTCCATATGGCCAGTGAAATCACTAGGCGTTGGGATGGAGGCAGTATGTGGGGTGACCACGAACCAAGTCTGGGGTGAGCAACAGCAGGTGGGGGTGGAGGCAGAGAGCAGAGCAGCAGCCAGCAGCTTCCTGTGTGAGCAGATTGGGGGAAGGTCATTGGAGGTGACCTCAAGATGAGGACACCTTGCCTCCACCACCCACTCAGGCTGCAGGCTGAGCCAGGTCCAGCCCTGTCTCAGTACAGAGATGGGGGGTGTCAAGGGATTTTGTTGATGTCTTGGGGCAAAGTGGAGCAGCTTCTGCAATTGGGGAAGAGAAGATGAAGGTCAGACTAGGGGATGTACACGTTATCACGGTGAAGAATGCCAGGAGGGCTGGGAGGGACAGTTCCTGCTGAGAAGAATGGAGGATTTGCCAGGAAAACCAGAGCTCTGATGACTGCAGGGCCTTAACTGGGTCATAGAGAGCTCAACTTAAGGCAGGAACACAGCAACAGCCCAAAGGTAACCTAGGTCAAAGCTGTTCCTAATGATACTCTACCCCCTTTTAAAATTTTATTGAAATAGTTTATTTACAATGTTAATTTCTGCTATACAGCAAAGCACAGTTATATGTTCTTTTTCATATTCTTTTCCATTATGGTTTATCACAAGATATTGAACATAGTTCCCTGTGCTGTACAGTGGGACTTGTTTATCTATGCTATATATAAAATTTTGCATCTGCTAATCCCAAACTCCCAGTCCCTCTTCTCCAAACCCGTCCCCCTTGGCAACCACAAGTCTCATCTCTGATTTGTAAATAACTTCATTTGTGTCATATTTTAGATTCTACATGTGATATGTGATATTTGTCTTTCTCTAACATCACTTAGTATGATAGTCTCTAGGTCCATCTGTGTTGCTCCAGATGGCATTATTTCATTCTTTTATGGCTGAATAATATTCCATTGCATACATGTACTACAACTTCTTGATCCATTCATCTGCTGATGGACATTTAGGTTGTTTCCATGTCTTGGCTATTGTAGATAGTGTTAGGAACACAGGAGTACATATATCTTTTCAACTAGAGTTTTGTCTGGATATATGCCCAGGAGTGGAATTGCTGATCATATGGCATCTCTAGTTTTAGTTTTCTTGAGGAACCTCCATACTGTTTTCCATAGTGGCTGCACCAATTTACATTCTCGTGAACAGCATACAAGGGTTCCCTTGACCCTCTGCAGCATTTTTTTTTTTTTAATGGTCTCACCTGTGGCATGTGGAAGTTCCCAGGCTAGGCGTCAAATTGGAGCTGCATCGGCGGACCTACACCACAACCACAGCAACACTGGATCCAGGTCTGCACCTGCGACCTACACCGAAGTATACGGCAGCTGAGCAAGGCCAGGGATCAAATGTGCATCCTCTTGGAGATGTCAGATTCTTAACCCACTGAATGACAACAGGAACTCCCTTATTTGTAGACTTTCTGAATGGCATTCTGACTGGTGTGAGGTGGTACCTCACTGTAGTTTTGATTTGCATTTCTCTAATAATTAAGGATGAGCATCCTTTCATATGCCTGTTGGCCATCTGTATGTGTTCTTTGAAGAAATGTTTATTAAGCCTTCTGCCCATTTTTTGATTGTTTTGTTGTTGTTGAGTAGTATGAGCTGTTTGTATATTTTGGAAATCAATCCCTCTTTGGGCGTATCATTTACAAATATTTTCAGTTCATATCTTTGTTTTGTTTATGGTTTCCTTTGTGGTGCAAAAGCTTGGTTGAGTCCTATTTATTTTTGCTTTTATTTCTATGGCCTTGGTAGACTGACCTAAGAAATGCTGGTATGATTTATGTCAGCATATTTTGCTTATGTTCTCTTCTGGTAGTTTTACTGTGTCATGTCTTGTTTAAGCTATTTGGAGTTTATTATTGTGTATGGTGTGAAGGAGCATTCTAACATCTTTGATTTACATGTAGCTGTCCAGTTTTATCAGCACCATTTGTTAAAGAGACTGGTTTTTTCCCCATTGTATATTCTTGCCTTCTTTATCAATGATTAATTGACTGTAGGTGACATATGGATTAATTTCTAGGTCTGTCTTGTTTCCTTAATCTATGTTTGTTTTTGTGACAATACCATGCAATTTTGCTTACCATAGCTTTGTAGTACTGTTTGAAGTCTGGGAGGGCTATTCTTTTTCTTTTTTTTTTTATTCAACAAAATTCTTGCCACAGCTATCATTCAAGAAAAATAACACAAATTGAAAAGGAAAGAAGTAAAACTGTCACTCTTTGCAGATGGCATAATACTGGAGAGAATCCCCAAGATGCTACCAAAAAAAACTTTACTAGATCCTGATACATTTGGTAAAGTTGCAGGATACAAATCTGTTATATCTCTATACACTAATGACGAAGTATCAGAAAGAAGTTAAGGAAACAGTCCCATTCACCATTATATCAAAAAGAATATACCTAGGAATAAACCTAATGAGGCAAAAAATCTGTAGTCAGAAAACTAAGACACTGATAAAAAAAATTGTATTATCTTCAAACAGATGAAAAGATACTGTGTTCATGGTTTCCAAAAATAGTGTTAAAATGACCATTCTACGCAAGGCAGTCTACAGTTTCAGTGCAATAACTATCAAAATGCCACTAACATTTTTCCAGAACTAGAACAAAGAATTTTTAAATTTTTATGAAAACACAAAAGACCCCAAATAGCCAAAACAATTTTGAGGTAGAACAGACCGGAGTTATGCTCCCAGACTTCAGGCTATACTACAAAGCTACTGTAATCAAAACTGTGGTATTTGCACAAAGATACACAGATCAATGTAACAAGAGTCCAGAAATAAATCCACACACTACTAGTCAATTAATCTATGACAAAGGAGGTGAGAAGGTACAGTGAAGAAAAGAGTCTCTTCAATAAGTGGTGCTAGGAAGACTGAATAGCCACATATAGAAGAATGAAATTAGAACATTCCCTCATAGCATATACAAAAATAAACTCAAAATGGATTAAAGTCTTAGGGATTGGAAACCACAAAACTCCTTGAAGTGAACATAGGCAGAACAGTCTGACATAAATCATAGCATGACATAAATCATAGCAACATCTTTTTGCATCTGTCTGAACACACCAAAAGGGACCTAATTAAATTTAATAGCTTTTGCATAGCAAAGGAAACCAGCAACAACATGGGAAGACAATCTACTGACTGGGAGAAAATATTTGCAAATGATACAAACTATAACGGTTCAATGTCCAAAATTCACCAACAGCTCATACAACTCAAAATCAAAAGAACATGAAGAAAAAATGGGCAGAAGATCTGAATAGGTGTTTTTCATATTTGTTTGTATATCAATTGTAGATTTTTTGTTTGCAGTTATTCTGAAGTTTTGATATGAGTCTATATGTATGCAGGATTGTTTTAAGTTGTTGGTCTCTCAATTGCAAGTTCATCTCCAGTGTCCTGCATTTGTACCCACCTCTTCTCACAATTTCTGATTTTGGTGGCATAATTGTGCATGGATGATTTTGTATCTTTACTGTATATATATTTTTACTGGTGAGCCTTGTCATTTGTGGGATTTTTTGTTTCCTGTTGCTGTCTTCTGCCTAGAGAAGTTCCTTTATGATTTGTTTTAAGGCTGGTTTAGTGTTGCTGAATTCTCTTAGCTTTTGCTTATCTGTGAAGCTTTTGATTTCTCCTTCAAATCTGAATGAGAGCCTTGCTGGGTAAAATAATCTTGGTTGGAGGTTTTTTCCTTTCATCACATTAAGTACATCATGCCACTCCCTTCTGGCCTGTAGAGTTTCTGCTGAAAAATCTGATGATAACCTTATCCTTCCCATGTATGTTATTTGTTTCTTTTCCCTAGCTGCTTTCAAGATTTTCTCTTTGTCTTTTAATTTTGGTCAGTTTGATTAATATGTCTTGGGGTGTTCCTCCTTGGGTTTATTTTATATGGTACTTGTTGTGCTTCCTGGATTTGAGTGAGTGGTTCCTTTCCCATGTTAGGGAAGTTTTCAGCTATTATTTCTTGGAGTATTTTTTCTGTCCTCTTCTCTCTTTTCCTTCTGGCACCCCTATAATATGGAGGTTGGTGTGTTTAACATAGTCCCAGAGTTCTCTGAGACTCTATTCGTTTATTTTCAGTCTTTTTTCTCTTTTCTGTTCTGCATCTGTAATTTCAACTTATCTGTCCTCTACCTCACTTATTCGTTCTTCTGCCTTCTGTATTCTGCTGTTGGCTGCTTCTAATAAATTTTTAATTTCAGCTATTGTCTTATATCTTGTATCTCTTTGCTCAGTGTTTCCTGTAAATTATTCATCTTTGCCTCCAGTTTATTTCCAATGTCTTGGACTATTTTCAGCATCAATAGTCTAAAGTCTTTTCCTGGAGGCTGAGAATTTTATGATCACTTAGCTGATTTTCTGGGGTTTTTCCTTTCCCCCTCATCTGAGTTATAGTTCCCTGTCTTTTCATTTTTATAGGTTTTTGGTGTGGTGACCTCTTTACAGATACTAGAGTCGTAGCCTCTCATACTTCTGGTGTCTGCTCCCCTTGTGGCTGAAGTCAGTATGGGGGCTTGCTGTAGGTTTCCTGATGGGAGGGACTGATGCCTGCCCACTGGTAGGTGGAGCTTGTCTCTGGTGGGTGGGGCTTTGTCTCTGGATGGGATTAGAGGCAGCTGTGTGCCTGGGGGTCTTTAGGCAGCCTGTTTACTGAGGGGCAGGGCTGTGATCCCACCGGGATTGTTGTTTGCCCTGGGGCTTCTCAGCACTGATGGGTGGGGCCAGATTTTCCCAAAATGGCCACCTCCAGAGAAAGGCAGATTGCTGAATACTCCTGAGAGCTTTGCTTCCAGTGTCCTTCCCTCACAATAAGCCTTATTCACCCGTTTTCCCAGGATGTCCTCCAAAAACTGCAGTCAGTTTTGACCCAGATTCCTATGGAGACGGCTTTGCCCTGGGACCCAGTGCACGTGAGTCTGTATGTACCTTTTAAGAATGGGGTCTCTGTTTCCCTCAGTCCTGTGGAGCTCCTGTGCACAAGCTCCACTGGCCTTCAATGCCAGATGCTTCAGGGGCTGTTTCTCCCAGTGCCAGATCCCCACATGTCAGAGTTTGATGTGGGGCTCAGAACTCTCACTCCTGTAGGTGAGTCTCTGTGAATGAGTTAGTTTCCACAGTCTGTGGGGCTTCCCACCTGGGAGGCTTGGGTTGCTTATATCGCATAATCACCCCTCCTACCTCTTGATGTGACCTCCTCTTTGTCTTCTGGAGTAGGATATCTTTTTTAGGGTTTCCAGTCCGTTTGGTTGAAGATTGTTCAGCCTTTAGTTGTGAATTTTGTTGATTTTAGGAGAGAAGTTAAGCTCTAGTCCTTCCGTTCTGCCATCTTAATCCCATCCGGGTTATTCTTTTTCTTTAGGATTGTTTTGGCAATTTTGGGTCTTTTATGGTTCCATATAAATTTTAGGATTACTTGTTTTAGCTCTGTGAAAAATGTCACAGGTAATTTGATTGGGATCACATTCAATCTGTAAATTTAATCAGGTACTTTGCTATGATTAGGAGTCATGTGAACAGAAAGATTCCTGTGCTGGTGGAACTCGGGTCCCAGGAGTGCTGAACACTCACAGCTCTGGAAATCCTGCTGTTGTATTTTCAAGTATGCATTGCAAACTTCCCAAATAGCAGGTGGAGCCACACTGAAATGCAGACATTTCAATCAAATCATCTGTACCCTAGATAGTGATTCTTCAAGTCTCCCTGCATTTGACCTGAGTTGAGTGACCTCACTTGTGTTAACTTTTAAGTTTCACAGTAAGCACCCCATAGGGCATCTGTCTACTTTTATTTTTTGTTTTTTGCTTTTTAGAGCTAGGCCTGCAGCATATGCAAGTTCTCAGGATAGGGGCTGCTTGGAGCAGCAGCTGCCAGCCTATGCCACAGCCACACCAGACCCTTAACCCACTGAGCAAGGACAGGGATCAAACCTGCATCCTCACGGATAGTAGTCGGGTATGTAACTCACTGAACCACAATGGGAACTCCTGTCTGCATTTTTAATAAATTTGAATTGAGGAAGGAGTGAAAATAATGTCATACTATCTTACCATTCAGGTCACATCTGAGTTATCAGTTTTGATGAAGCAGTTATTAAATGGCCAATTTTATTTCTTCATTTCACCTAGGAACTAATCTGGCAAAGTGTGATCTTTTTATCCATTTTCCTTTCAGGTGGCAATTGTCGTATTAGGAAACAAAATTGATCTTTCTGAGCAGAGACAGGTGGACGCAGAAGTGGCACAACAGTGGGCCAGGAGCGAGAAGGTGCGGCTGTGGGAGGTGACAGTCACGGACCGGAAAACTCTGATCGAGCCGTTCACTCTGTTAGCCAGCAAACTCTCCCAGCCCCAGAGCAAATCAAGCTTCCCTCTGCCTGGGAGGAAGAACAAAGGGAATTCTAGCTCTGAGAACTAAAAAGTGGAATGCCACAATCATTTGCTGAATAGTGACTGCCTTTAGGTATCTGTGAACAGACATATTTAAAACAGGACATGTCTACCTTTGGTCTTTAGGAAATCCCTAGGGAATTAATTTAATGCACTTTTAGTTATAATTAAGTTATATGAGCTAATTAAGTTATTATTGCCTGATATGAAATACTAGCTTTCTCATTGTTTGAAACTTGTCCCTGAAACCAGCACCTTTGTTACATTTATGTTGAACTTGTCAAAAGAATAAAGTTTGAGTGGTATGCTACTTATAGTAGCATAAATAAAAGTAGAGTGGTATGCTAAAAGTTTGAGTGGTATGCTACTTATAGTATAAAATAAAAGTTTGAGTGGTATGCTACTTATAGTAGCATAAATAAAGTAGACAGATGCCCTATGGGGTGCTTACTGTGAAACTTAAAAGTTAACACAAGTGAGGTCACTCAACTCAGGTACAAACGCAGGGAGACTTGAAGAATCACTATCTAGGGTACAGATGATTTGATTGAAATGTCTGCATTTCAGTGTGGCTCCACCTGCTATTTGGGAAGTTTGTAATGCATACTATTATCTGGTAGAGATCTTGATAAACAGAACAAAACTTATGAGTGGTATGCTACTTATGAGTAGCTCTCTTTAACCTGTTTCAGAAGCTGTCATTTTGTATAACTAACTATGGAAACTTAGCTCCAATACAGCTTTGTTTTTCACAAGTTCACGAATTTTTTTTTTTTGGGGGGGGGGTTCTTTTTGTCTTTTTAGGGCCACATCTGCAGCTTATGGAGGTTCCCAGGCTAGGGGGTCTAACTGGAGCTAAAGCTGCTGGCCTATGCCACAGCCACAGCAAAACGGGATCTGAGCCACATCTCTGACCTATACCACAGCTCATGTCAATGCCGGGTCCTTAACCCACTGGGCAAGGCCAGGAATCGAACCCACATCCTCATGGATGCTAGCTGGGTTTGTTAACTGCTGAGCCACGACAGGAACGCCAAGTTCACTAATAATCTAACATGTAGGATTATAAATTGACATAGATCATGAACAGTAAACAATGTGGATACTAAGTTAAGCTAAATTTTATCTGGTAGAGATCTTGATAAACAGAACAAAACTTATGATTCAGCTTTGTTCAAATTACATGTAGCATGAATTGAGTAGTAGGTTTCTTTTAGGAACCCACTAAACACTTAAGGACAGTTAAGCATCCATTTTCCACAAGACATACTAACACCTTCTGGAAGATTTTTTTTCCTGCCTGTGTCTGAAGCATGTGCAAATTCCTGGGCCAGGGATTGAACTTGCACTGTAGCAGTGACAACACTGGATCCTTAACCTGCTGTACCACAGAGAACTCCTGGAAAAATTTTCAGGTTAGATATCTGAGTTTGTGCTACGGTTCTCTGAAGATTTTGGCAGGATTTGAGTAATGGGGCTAACTGTATTTTAAGCAGGTTGATAATGTTTTAACTAATTTTAAAAAGTAGGATACAAGCTACTTAGCAGTTTCATCTGTGGAAGCAGTTAACTATTGGTTTTAAATATAAAATATGAGATAAGCTGTCCCACCAAGAAAGGTTATAAAAACATCTGGTAAATAGTTGTATCTCAAATACTTTTTATGGCAAGGTTCAGTAAATTTAAACTCAGTTGGCTCAGTTCAGTGAGTTCAAGCCAAGAACCACTTGCATATAAAAGATATAAAACTTACATAGTGGCAGCACTAGTTGATTTATAGTAATTTAAAATTTGTTTCTCTTGTGGCTCAGCTGGTTAAGGATCTGGTGGTGTTACTGCAGTGGCTTGGGTTTTATTCCTGGCCTAAGAACATCCCCATGCTGAGGGTGTGACCACAAAATAAAATTTCTCATCACAGGTACATTTTTTAGTTAAAAAAAAAAAGTTACTCAGATACGGTTAAGTCATCCCCTTTCACCCAGTTACTGAGTATTTATCTTTTAGGTTTTTAACATGGATATTTTTACAATTATTAAAAAATAATAGACTAGATCTTGCAGTCTGCTCCTCTACTGAATGCAGCCTAGACCATATTCTTTTTATTAATTAATTTTAGGGCCCCACCTGAAGCATATGGAGGTTTCCAGGCTAGGGGTCAAATCGGAGCTGTAGCCACCAGTCACAGCAATACCAGATCCAAGCCACATCTGTGACCTACACCACAGCGACAGCAACGCCAGATCTGAGCCAGGTCTTCAACCTACACCACAGCTCATGGAACACTGGGTCCTTAACCCAATGAGTGAGGCCAGGGATCGAAGTTGTGTCCTCACAGATGCTAGTCAGATTCATTTCCACTGAGCCACGACGGGAATGCCCACATTCTATTTTTTTGCTTTTTAGGGCTGCACCGGCATCATATGGAGGTTCCCAGGTAGGAGTCTAATCAGAGCTACAAGCTGCCAGCCTACACCAGCCACAGCAAGGCCAGACCCGAGTCACGTCTGTGACTTACACCACAGCTCACCTCAAGGCCAGATCCTTAACCCACTGAGCGAGGCCAGGGATCTAACCTGCAACCTCACGGTTCCTAGTCGGATTTGTTTCTGCTGCACCATGACGGGAACTCCTCCCATATTCTTTTTAAATGCTCAGTGAATGTGTATGCACCTTCACACTGGCCTGGGGTGAGTGGACAGGCATATACATGGAGCTACTGCCTGAATGCCCTCTGATGTGGCTGTAGTACTTCTCCAAGAGAACTCACTTCCTGTGTACTACCACCACAGCATCTGCAAACTGGAAAATGCTTTTAAAAAGATGCAATAGAACTCTGTCTTTGAAAGATAGTGAGTTAGATTATTGAACTTCTTCTAAGACACCTCAAAATCTACCCTGCAGGGCTACTGGATAAACTAAGAGTACCAATCCTAACATAGGTGCTGGATAAACAGTACCAGAGTATTCAGTCTGCATTACCTCTATATTGTTTTAGTGCAAAGACCTATCAAGAAGAAAAACTACAGGAGTTCCCGTTGTGGTGCAGTGATAACGGACCCGACTAGTATCCATGAGGATGCAGGTTCCATCCCTGGCCTTGCTCAGTGGGTTAAGGATCCGGCATTGCAGTGAGCTGTGGTAGGTTGAAGATGCAGCTTGGATCTGGCCTTGCTGTGGCTGTGGTGCAGGATGGCAGCTATAGCTCTGATTTGACCCCCAACCTGGTAACTTCCATGTGTTGCAGATGCGGCCATAAAAAGCAAAAAAAAAAAAAGAAAAAGAAATAAAGTACAAAGTAAGAAATAGAAAGTAAAGGAAGACAGTATTAGGTGGTTGTTTTAATATTGTTTATTAGCACAGTAACAAATGCAGACTTAAGTAGTCCACAACATATAACCAATCCACTGGGCAACTCCTAGTCCACGCCTTACAGTTAACAGCTTAAGGTATTTTACTACAGGTTTTACAGGTCCTGATTCAAACCTCTACCTTTTCACAATAAAGTAGATTGGCATTTAAAATAAAATATATAACTACTCATTTCCTACATGGTGTCTTAGAGTTACACGTCCATTTTCTATATATGAGATGACAGTCTCTAAAAGCTGTTAAATATCAACGTTCCCTTACAAGAAGGGAAAACAGATTCCAATTTTTTTTAAACAAAAAAGTGTGTAGTCTTGAAGGACTTTACATAAATGGCCCTGTGTGTGTAACCTGTAAAAAATTAAGCTGTTTTTAAATTTACAGACTACAAGCAACTGAACCCAAATATCTATTCTCTGTATTGCATTTCAGCTAATATTGCAGAACTAATGACAGTTTTAAAAGTTGCTATTACCAATTCTGTCTACTGTAGCAAGATACCTTAAGTTACAACAAAATCTTAGGAAATAAAACTGAATAATATCTGTTATAGAAATACCCTACTCTTTACCAACTCCCACCCTCCCCCACCCCTTCAAAATCATAAGCAGCTCTCTGTGACAGACAAATAATGTAAAGAATTGTGAAAACCCAATTTATGTAGCGTATCTCTTGGTCCACTGTCTGGCCATTCTGTCATGTTCTGCTCTGTTGGTCATATACTGAGTAGCAATACTTCCCACCAAGGGGTCGGCTGGAAGAAAAGAATGTAGATTACTTTGAAGAAAGAGCAAGAACACTAAGTTTTAGCAAATAAGTTAGCGACATGCTCGGGAAGAAATGCAAAAGCAGTTGTGATCAAACCACTCCATTCTGGATAGTTTTCCTTCTAGACTTTAAAAATCAGCATGTGGGGAGAAAAAAACACACAAAAAAGCCCAGCATGTGTGTAGGGGGGATATCCTAATCCAAATAGAGTGCACACGCTTCAGCACTGGTCTGGGTTCATCTCCTTACCTCACTCCATTTCTTGTCCAACAATGATTCCCCAACCCGAACCCCCACACTGGAGGGTTTTTGCTCTTACATGTTAGGGTACGGAACGTTCGAGGCCCTAGACTACAGTGAACATCAGCTGTATTCACGTGACCTTTTGCTGAATGGTATCAATTATGACACTGAATACTGCGATGTCCTCAAGGCTATTGCAATACAACACTATTTACCTCTATACTATTTGCCTAGAAAGTGCCAAACTTTCACTTAAGTTTAGTATTTCTCTGAAACCTCAATAGAATTTTAATAATTTATATTTGGTTTATCTAGGGGAAAAAGTTTTAGTAAGAGGAAATTAAGCCTCCCTGCCACTCTGCTCCCTGCCCCCACCTCCCACTGTCTAAGTTTATAGCAGAGAAAAATTCTCAGAACTGACTGCCACTTTAGTGAGCAGCTATCAACTCACAGGCAGAGGTGAGGCTACTGGGACAGGTAACTCAACATTTCCAAGTATGCGGTTTTAAGAGAACTCTTTGGGAAACAGGCAAAAGAGGGGGGAGGAGAGTGAAAGACTGAAAATGTTAAAACCTAAGGCAGTCTTATATTAAGTCCTCAGCTTAAACTGAACTCTGGATTAGACATTTCTTTGAAAACCAACCAGGTTTTGTCCTTTGAAAGCTTGTACAAAAATAAAATCTGAACTTTTTCTTGAGGAGGAGTAAAATAAGGTAAAGAATTATTAACCTTACCAGGATTACAGTCTGTAAGAAGTGAGCAGATAGAAAGAAGAACTTTAGAGATGGTGAGGGCTGGGCTCCAATTATCTTTCAATATGTCCAAGCAAATAACTCCTTGACTGTTAATATTACAGTGATAGATTCTTGTCCGAAATGTAACCTAAAATATAAGGCACTGTTAAATAAAATTTAAACAGCCAGCAACATAACTTTTTACTAAATTACCTTTTCAGTTTAAACTTCCCTGATTAAAACTTCTAAAGAAATACACGCTTAATTTTTAAAAAAGTAAACAGAGTTAACAGTTTAAGGCTGATAAGAAACAAGTTAGAGACTTTTTTCCTTTTTTTTCTTTTTAGGGCTGCACCTGCGTGGCATATGGAAGTTCTCAAGGCTAGGGGTTGAATCAGAGCTGTGGCCACTGGCCTACACCACAGCCACAGCAACGTGGGATCTGAGCCATGTCTTGAGAGCTACACCACAGCTCGAGGCAATGCCGGATCCCTGGCCCACTAAAGCAAGGCCAGGGATTGAACCTGCATCCTTATGGATACTAGCAGGGTTTGTTTCTGCTGAGCCACAACAGAGACTATTAAAATTGAGATTACCAAGTGTGCATTGATACACTCTCAGGGATTTTCAATTTCATTTAAAAATAATATCCATCAACAAAAGGCAAGGTAACTTCAGTATTTCTGGATTTCATCTTTAGCGGTTTTAATGTTTTGAATATCTTCCTAATGCTTCCAGTTTGAATAGCTAATTGTTTGCTGACCTCTAGTGTTAGCTGGTAGTACTACATGGCTCCAAAGCAAGCTTTAAAGTCATAATCCAAACAACACAGTGGGTCCATAAAGACAAAGTGCTTAGCAAACAATGATCACATATCCTAAAAGCTGAAATATCCACTTGAAGAGGTGTTTCTTCTTTTTCTCACCTTTAAATCAGACCATGCAGCTATCTTGCCTGACTTAAAGCACAGAATTCACTCTACTGGAATCTCCACAGGTGAGGAACCAGAAATGGTAAGGACCACAGACAGCAATGGGCAAATCAACATAAAGGCACATGAGCCTGGGCTATTTCGTATGGTCTTCTAATTGTTACTTGTGATACACTGAATCATTCCAAAGTAAAAGTAACCTAAAACATTACCACTTTTTTAAAAATGGCAGACTTTTAATTACTTCTTGCAGCTGCCACTGCACCTTTATTCAGGGGTACCCTATCCCCAAGAGGAGGTTTTCCTTCTGACTGTGAGAATCACAGTGTGTTGCAGAAGAGTGACTGGAGCAGTCCCCTCCTAACCTAGATGAGAAACTCAAAGCTGGGTAAGGATTTCATGAGACAGGAAAATGATGAGGAACAGAATCCAAGGCTTTGTTTGCCAGGAGTTTCTGATTCTCTATTTTAGTGCATGGATATTCTGACAACATTTTTATCTGTTCAAAAAATGTCTTTTGCAAAGGAAAGGGGATTATTTGTGGGTTGCTGACTATGAGCAGGATTTTAAACAAAGCACTTAGTCTTAATGGTCTCTGCCAAATGAGGCAAAGTCAACCCAAAGAAGCGTTTTGCATATGTTCAAATGTATTTAGAGATTTGTCAAGAGATAAGAGAACTTGGGAGTTCCTGTCGTGGCTCATGGGTAATGAACCCAACTAAAATCCATGAGGATGCCAGTGTAATCCCTGCCCTTGCTCAGTGGGTTAAGGATCCAGCATTGCCGTGACCTGTGGTGTAAGTTGTAGACACAGCTTGGATCTGGCGTTGCTGTGACTGTGGCGTAGGCTGGCAGCTGCAGCTCCAATTAGACCCCTAGCCTGGGAACCTCCATTTGCTGCAAATGCAGCCCTAAAACAACAAAAATAAGTAAATAAATGAATGAATGAATGAGAGAGATAACAGAATTCTACTTTTTTGTGATTAAAAACAATTTTAAAAGCTTCAATTATTCATGGGAATATGTAAATTTTAGCATAAATCATGGGGAATTTCTTACCTTTGGAGGCTTGAAGGGATACTCTGGTGTAAAAGTGATATCAAGGAAGAATACACCACCTTCATACACGGACCCTGGAGGCCCTAGAATGGTTGATCTCCATTCATAGATGTTATCGCCTTTGGGGCCAGCACTGTGAAATAATATATCAGAAGATGAGCAGGTGGTGGCACATCCCAATTTTTATAGTGTTATCCCCCAAAGAGGAAAAGTTTGCCTCTCCCTTTTTGTTTAATGTGTGGATTCTCTCAAAAAACAGAAGTTATCTTTCAGATACACCCTGATGCAGGACTCTAACAACCCATCAGCCTCAGATCAAAGATGTGCTAAAAGAAGGCAAAAACCACAGACTATGTAGCTGTGAAGAAGCAAGAAACCCCTAAATTTTCAAACCCTCGCCTTGGTATAATAAAATGCAAACAAATACCTAAAAAAAAAGAGAGAAGCACCTCTCAGCACACAGAATTATAGTAAGTTAGCAACAAAATTTTCCTCACAGCTATATTACTTCTGATGACCACGTTAAGCACCAAAGCTTCATCTCTGACGCACTGACTGCGGTTCTCCCTTGTTGCTTCTCTGTAATCTTACCCTAAAATGAGTCCAAGAGATTGCAGTTCTCTTTACTGTATAAACCATGTTGGGTGGGGGAAGAAGAAAGATGACAAGTGACAGGTTTCATATCAACATATATATCATATATATATATATATATATGAGTTTGTTTTCTTTTTAGGGCCACACCTGCAGCTTATGGAAGTTCCCAGGCTAGAGGTTAAATCAGAGCTGCAGCTGCTGGCCTACCCCACAGCCACAACAAAGCCAGATCCGAGCCACGCCTGCGACCTACGCCACAGCTTGCAGCCAATGCCAGATCCTCAACCCACTGAGTGAGGCCAGGGATCAAACCCGCATCCTCACAGACACTATGTCAGGTTTTTAACCCCTGAGCCACAACAGGAACTCCTCATTTCAGCATATCTTAGGTTCTCTACATGTTACAGTTGGGATGTTAACCCATCCCTTACCTGCTACCTAGCTGTTACTTTATGCTGTAATGGCCACAATACCCTTCCCCAAAGCATTGTGCTGGCTTATAGAGTGTTCTCTAGTCAACCCCACATTAATAAACAAAAATGTAGAAAATACTTATTCTCTAACTCCATGACCTGTGAAAGCTTAACACACCTGTCCACACGAGTGTTGTACTCTGGGAGAGTTAGGGCCCAAACTGGTCAAGAAGCAGAAAGAACTGAAACACTGATTTGAGCACTTACTAGCTATTTACTCAAACCACCCATCTCACAGGAATGTCTGAGAATCAATATAATGGCATGTGTGTGTGTGCGTGCACACGCATGCGATGACTACTTCCGAGGAACAACACAGGACTCTCTTAAGAGGTCTGATCACCACGGTTACCAATCATCTTCCTAGTCCCACTGGCTCTATTTGGTCCCTTATATCTCCATGTGGTTGAGTATTCCCAAGAACTATTAAGAACATGCTTTACAATGGACATGTGGAAAAATAGATTGTTTATGTTTCAGGAGTTCCCTTGTGGCTCAGTGGGTTAAGGACCAAGCGTTGTTACTGCTGTGTCTCGGGTCATATGCCATAAGTAAGGCCATGTAACAACAGCAGTAACAACAACATCTTTATTAACTCTTACTAAGTCACACTTACATGCACAGACCATCTTCGAATTAAAAAAAAAAGAAAGACTGCTTGTGATTTTGCATGACATCTGCCCATGATTTCCACAAGGCTGGGATGTCAGGAGAGTGCTTAATCAGCCTTACCCCTCTACAAACCTGCAGTGAGTGACCCCTCCAAGTGAAAGGGCACCACCCGGATGACTGCTTCACATCATGAGATCAAAACTGGCCCCCAGGGCCTCCTCAGTTTCCTGCCTATGTCTGCATCCAGCATGTCCTTGGGCAGAAGTCTGCAACTCCTGGCTGATCCAGCTCTGACCCTGTTTACCAGATGGAGGTAACTGAGTGGCCTAAGTGGATGAAGACAGCACTAACACAGACGCTGCAGGTGGAAAGACCAACAGTGTCTCTTGGCTAGTTTGCCAACACCTCAGACCTAAAGGCAAAAGGCTTTTTTTTTTTAAACAGATGAGGAACCAAGGCCAAGGGACGAAGCCAGGCCATCTAAAACACCAGGGCATCAGTAGCCATACTGCTTTCCTCACAGGCAGCTTGGTGATGCTGAGAGACCCAGAAAAAACAGTAGTCAAGTCGGTCTAACCCTAGTGGTGACATGTGGGTGTGGGCCCAATTCTGCTGGCCCCTTAGCGTAAAAAAAAAAAAACAAATAAAAAGAACAAACGTTTAACAACATGCCATGATAAGCAGATTTTATGGATTGTACAAAAAATTGGTGGCTTTCAAATTTCATCATCGAAATAATCTATGGAACTTTAAAAAGCAAAGCTTCTTGACCTTACATCCTAGGCTTACGGAATATAGAATATCTAGAAGGGCCCAAGAATCTACACATTTAAAAAACTCTGGTGATTTTTAAGCAGGTGGTCTGCATTTGGGAACCACCTGTACAGGTTACTAGGAGTAGGACAACCAGTTCAGAACATAAACTCTAACATTTTACAGCTTGTCACCCGTGATATAACTAGAAATCCAAATCAAGATTGCTACTTGTTTGCAATTAGTTTTTGGTTTGGGTGTAAATTTTTCTGAAGTTCAGAAAAAAGTATGGAGAAAAGAGTTCAAGAATCAGGTACAATATAACACTTCAAAAATGCAGAATGAAGGTGGGTTATAATAAGTGAAATAATGTCAAATGCAGTTGTAATCATAAAGCATAAAACAGGAGCTTTGGGAAAGACTCAACAGCATAGATTTCTAACCTGTGGATCCTTAGAAATTACTGTGAAGGTCTGAGAGCCTACCAGAAAGACCAAGCAAGGCTACCTCAACAAAAACTTTAGGTACTCATTTTAAGGCTGTCATTGGATGAATTCACATAGCTCTTTGTCATATGTATTTTCTTAATCACAGAATAAAACAAAAATTATGATCAGGGGCCTGCAGAACTTTTGCCTTTTCAATTCTCACTGGCTCTACTGGTCTATAAGGTGGGTAGACAGACCCACAGTGTTGGGGTGGAGGAGGAAGGCAAAAATTTACAGCTCTCAGAAGCCACTGTCAAAGAGGATCTTTACATGTAACATCTGCAAGCACCCCCTCACTTCTCTACAAGACCACTGACTGGGGTAACCTCAGTTCAGGGTGTGTCCCCTCTCTTTTGGTTTCACAGAAGAAATATAACTCCAATTTTAAACGGTGGTTGAAGCATACTACTCAGTCTAAGTCATTCCAAGGTATGGAAAGTTCTGAACTGGGAGACGGAGGGGGGTTGAATATAAGGTATTAAGAAAAGATGGGAACAAAATACATATATATATACATACTCCTATTTGAAGATACTGGAACCCAGCTGTGATAGGAAGGGTGGCCTGCTGACCAAGAGGCACTCAGGAGGCCAAGGCCTCTCCTCTCTGCCGGCCTTCTCCTACAATCCTAGAGACCCATCTTCTTGCCAGTGACCACTGGACAGGGCAGCTGCAGTGCTTATGTCTCATTAATACTATCTTGGGAATTATACAAAGCAAAGAGCTATCAACAAGTATAACTTTGGCTTAATACATATGGTTCTAAATAGAAGTTGAGCAGTATAAAATAAATAAGTCATTTAAAGGTATAATCCTAAGACATTAATAAAACTAATTTTTAAAACCTGTCATTAGAGCAGTTTTACTACTATAATCTGAGGTGTACTCCAGATTAACTTCAACATTTCCAAGATAACCACATAAGCCAATTCTATAAACTTCATTTTGTTTTGTTTTAAAATCATGCTTTTCTCAGGCATCCCCTATTCCCATCCTCAATATTAATTTACTACACACTATACTATCCTTCCATTTCAACCGTCAGAAATCAAAGTTGCATTTCGATTTCAAAAGGTATCACTGATTTCTCACTAAGAACACCCTGAAAGCAAGGCAAAAATAATGTTTTAAAAAATATTTCTGATTAATTTCTTCCTTCCTTCCTTTTTTTTTTTCTTCTTTTTGCTTTTTAGGGCCACACCCGAGGCCTATGTATGTTCCCAGGCTAGGAGTCAAATTGGAGCTGTAGCCACTGGCCTACACCACAGCCACAGCATCTCGGGATCCAAGCTGAGTCTGAGACTTATACCACAGCTCATGGAAATGCCAGATCCTTAACCCACTGAGCAAGGCCAGGGATGCTAGTTAGATTTGTTAACTGCTGAGCCTGATCAATTAAAAAAAATTTTTTTTAACAGGGGAAGATGATCCTTGCTTATAAAACAAAGAAAACCATTTTAGCATAATCCTAAAAAGCTTAGTTATCTGGTCTAAGTGAGGGATGAGAGGCTGGGAAGATAAACAAATATGCCACAAACAAGCATCTGGGTGGCAGCAGGAAGGTAAAGTGGAAAAAAGGGCAGATTATCAAGTGTGACAGCATATTCCAAAAAAGGGTTGAGCTCAGGATCAACTGAATTAGAAACTCAGTTCTTGGGGGTTTGGGATGGAAATGCTATAAAACTGGGTTGTGATGATCGTTGTACAACTATAAATGTAATAAAATTCATTGAAAAAAATTTTTAAAAAAAGCAGCTCAGTTCTTCCCATCTAAAAAATCCCAAACAATATCTGATATTATCCCACAGCCCCCAAAATAAAAAGTTGCATGAAAATAAAGACTGGCACTTGGAGTATACTTCATTATCCCAGGAAACCAGATGTGGCACACAGGTAGGTGATCGGCTAGTCCCTGTCTTATTTTCTCCCTCCTCTTTGTAGAACCATCATGATAAGGCAAACTGGTTGCTTATATCAAGTGTATCACTCGTATCACAAAATCCCCCAAACACACCACCTTTCAACAGAAGCCTTAGAGCAGTGGTTCTCAATCGGTGATGATGTTACCTCCAAGGAGGCATTCTGCAATGTTGCAACAAGGACAGAGGGTGCTCCTGGCACCTCGTAGATGGAGGACATGGGTGTAGGGTATGTAGCCAGGGACGCAGCTACATACCCTACAATGCCCCAGACAGGCCCCACAGCAAAGAGTTCTCTTGGCCCAAATGTTAATGGTGCCGAAGGTGAGACTCCTTCCTAAGAGAAAAATCTGCTTTAAGTTAAATTAGTAAAGAGAAAAGCTTCAGTGTGCATCCCTACTGTCAGACTCCAGTACCCATCCTCTGATCTATTTTACTGCTCCGTGACTGGTGGAGAAAAACATTCAATATTTATGGTTGTTATTATTAAAATGTGGATCTGCATATGCCGTAGTGTTCTACAGACCAAAGCTACTCAAAGTGTGGTCCCTGGACAAAGCAACAATAGCATCCTCTGGGTGTTTGTTAGAACTACAGACCCTCAGAGTTCACCCCAGACCTAATTCATCAGAATTTGCATTTTTAACAAGATCTCCAAATGATTTCTAAGCACATTAAAGTTTGAGAAGCCAGCTACGGAGGACAATAAGTGGCAGTGAATGCCAAGTTTACTTTCTAATCTTCTAGATTTATTTATTGTCTTTTTAGGGCCACACCCACAGCATATGGAGAGTCCCACGCTAGGGGTCGAATTGGAGCTGCAGCTGCCAGCATACGCCACCGCCACAGCAATGCCAGATCCTTAACCCACTGAGCGAGGCCAGGGATCAAATCTGCGTCCTCATGATACTAGTCAGGTTCATTAGCCACTGAGCCACTATGGAAATTCCTAATCTTCTAGATTTAAACGACCATTTGTATTATCTCGCTCTCTCCTTTACTGTCTATGTGTCTGTTAAGACTGTACCATCAGGGAGTTACCACTGTGGTGCAGTGGAAAGGAATCAGACTAGTATCCACGAGGATGCAGGTTCCATCCCTCCCCTTGCCCAGTGAGTAGGAGATCCAGTGTCGCCATGAGCTGTGGTGTAGGTCGCAGACACGGTTCAGATTCCATGTGGCTATGGCTGTGGCGTAGGCTAGCAGCTGCAGCTCCAATTTGACCCCTAGCCTGGGAAATTCCATATGCCTTGGGTGCGGGCCTACACAGGGGAAAAAAAAAAAAAAAAAAAAAGACTGTAAAGTCAATACTGTATACGGAACTTAAAAATGCTGATAGGAAGACATCCACAATCAAATCTACGTTCCCTACAACAAAAAACATACCACTCAAAATCTTAACTTACTCTTCTTTTGCTAATTCAACAACATGATAGCATGAATCTATTCTCCACCAGAAGAATCCTCACCTCCCACAATTATCTCCTGATAGACATACTACTCTCTAGGGAAGGAGGGCCACCTTCTCCATGAGATCTACTTAACACATCCAGAGGAGCTTCATAAAAACAAAAATGTGTTGTCCTCAGCATCCCTTCATAAAACAGTAATCATCTGTAACCTAAAAGTGAGTGGCAGAAGGAACTTGAAAAATGAGAAAACCTCACTGAAGTAACCAGCAGGCTAGTGACATGGCTTGGGCAGCGCTACTGGAAAGTGGGCAAGACCTCCAGTCCTTCCTACTAACTTGGCTCTGGACTCCTCAGACAAACACCAGGCAGTGCTGCTAGGCATGTAGCATTCTGGTTACCATCTCTTGGAAAGAATTTTCAGACAAGAGCCAACCTAAAGGACTCACCTCAGTGGTCCTTGTGTTCTGTGTATCTAAGCAGTTACTTGAGAATAGAGTGGCTCCAAACATGGGGCACATTTTCTACACATGGGAGGGAGACTAACTCAGACAAACTTTAGAAAAAGAACATGATCCACTGTCCATTAAAAACCTTCCCACAAGCCCCAAGAGCCCTGTCATACCCACACTGGTACCTTGTGTCTTCCTCCAGAAGTATACAAACCTTCAAAGGAGTTTATGATGTGCAAGGCTAATGTGAGGCCTATGGAAGCTAGAGAGTTCATTTTTTAAAGGTGCCCCAAATCAGGAGAGATTTGCCTATAGATTTTTTACACAGAATGCTACAGCTACATGGTACACAATCTATCTTACATCAGATTTTAAGCCTCCAGAGAGTAGTATTTTCCACACATACTAGGCCTGATAATAGCCACCCCCCTTTTTTTTGCTTTCTTTCTTTCTTTCTTTCTTTTTTTTTTTTTTTTTTGCTTTTTAGGGCAACACCCACAGCATATGGAAGTTCCAGGCTAGGGGTCAAATTGGAGCTACAGCTGCTGGCCTGTATCACAGCTCATGGCAATGCCGGATCCTTTAACCCACTTGGGGCCAGAGATCAAACCGTATCCTCATGGATACTAGTCGGGTTAGTTTCCACTGAGCCACAATAGAAATGCCATAATTAACAATATTTAATTAGCTGGTCAAAATATGTACTACTGTTTAGGATTACATGACAATGTTTCCAAATTAGGTGAAATAACAGAACAAAAAAGCTCCATCTTGCCGGCTAGCCATTCAAATGCAGTTTTATCTTACATGCTACTGCTTTAGAAAGAAGCAACAATCCAATCCTTCTGGAAATTCACATTCCGATACTGAAAAAAAAAAAAAAATCAGATGCAAAACGTTTAAAAGAAAACTATTTTCAGGAACAGTGGGTTAATGATCCGGCTCATCTCTATGGCATTGCTGGTTTCAATACTTGGCCTGATGCAGTGAGTTAAAGGTCCGTTGCCATAGCTGTGGCGTAGGTCACAGATGTAGCTCGGATTTGATCCCTGGCATATCAAAACTTCCATATGCCACAGGTGCAGCTGAAAAAGGAAGCGGGGGGGGGGGGGGCGCTATTTTCAAGATATTGAAAGAGACTCTAGTAGAGCCAGTGAAAGAACTGCAGACCTAAAAAGCCAAGGCCATCAGAGGTTCCTTAATCTCAACTAGGGATGGCTGAGTAATGAAAGTTTTTAGTTAACTGAGTTAGGGCTCATGCTTTAACTTCTGAATTACTGGGTACAGAAGTAGGGGGTAGGTATCAAGCAAGTGGAATGACAAACTAGTCCCAAGTCAAGGGCCTAAAAAAATCAGGTGGTGAGGGGGACAACACATAGGAAAGATAACGGAGAATTAAAAGATCAGCACATCCTGTGTCTCAGAAGCCCTTTTCCTACACAAAGTTAAACAGGTAGCCATTCAGGATTAAGAACTACACAAGCCTGACTTGGAACAATTCAGGTCAAGTTCTAAGGCCGTTATTCCTCTAGTCCCACTAAAAAAAGCCTAAGCCAGGGTATTGCCTTTGAGTCAAGTGGTCAAGTCCTGATTTTTTTAGGTGCAGTACTTATATTATTAGCACATATAAAACTGCTACCCTAGTACAGGTGACCCTTGAACAACATGAGTTTGAACTGTGAGGGTCCACTTATGTGTGGATTTTTTTCAATAAACATATTGGATAATTTGGGGGGATTTGCAACGATTTGAAAAAACTGCACAGAAAAAGTTAAGAAAAAGGTATGACCCCTCACACCATACACAAAAATAAACTCAAAATGGCTTAAAGACTTAAACATAAGGTATCATCAAACTCCTAGAAAAGAGAACACATGCGAAATATTCTCTGACATCGACCCTACAAATGTTTTCTTAGGTCACACTCCCAAGGCAACAGAAATAAACCAATGAGACCTAATCAAACTTACAAGCTTTTGGACAGCAAAGGAAACCATAAAAAAACAAAAAGACAACCTACAGAATGGGAGAAAATAGTTTCAACTGACAAGGGCTTAATCTCTAAATTAAACAATTTATACAACCCAACACCAAAAAAAACCAACAGCCCAATTGAAAAATGGACAGAAGACCTGAATAGATATTTCTCCAAAGAAGATATATAGATGGCCAACAAGCACATGAATAAATGCTCAACATCACTGATTATTAGAGAAATGCAAATCAAAACTACAATGAGGTACCACCTCACACTAGTCAGAATGGCCATCATTCATCAGTCCACAAATAACAAATGCTGGAGAGGGTGTGGAGAAAAGGCAACCCTCCTACACTGCTGTGGGAATGTAAACTGGTACAACCACTGTGGAAAACAGTACAGAGGTACCTCAGAAAACTAAATACAGAACTACCATATGACCCAGCAATCCCGCTCTTGGGCATATATCTGGACAAAACTTTCCTTGAAAAAGATACATGTACCTCTATATTCATTGCAGCACTATTCACAATAGCCAAGACATGGAAACAACCTAAATGTCCACTGACAGATGAATGGATTAAGAAGATGTGGTATACATACACAATGGAACATTACTCAGCCATAAAAAAGAACGACATTTACAGCAACATGGAGGGAACTAGAGACTCTCATACTAAGTGAAGTAAGTCAGGAAGAGAAAGACAAAAACCATACAATATCACTTTTATCTGGAACCTAATACACGGCAAAAATAAACCTTTCCACAAAAAAGAAACTCACTGACTTGGAGAACAGACTGTGGGAAGGAGTGATGGACTGGGAATCTGGGGTTAAAAGATGCAAACGACTGCATTTGGAATGGATAAGCAATGAGATCCTACTGTATAGCACTGGGAACTATATCTAGTCACTTGTGATAAAGCACGATGGAGGATTATGTGAGAAAAAGAATGTATATATGTATGTGTGACTGTCGCTTTGCTGTACAGTAGAAAACTGACAGACACTGCAAACCAACTATAATGGAAAAAATAAAAATATTTAAAAAAGAAAAAGGTATGTCATGAATGCATAAAATATAGATATACATACAACACACAAAATGTGTTCATCGATGTTTATGTTATTGGTAAGGCTTTTGGTCAACAGTAGACTATTAGTATTTACATTTGGGGGAGTGAAGAGTTACACCTGGGACCCCACCTAACCCCTGCATTGTTCAAAGGTCAACTGTAAATAGAAATCAGTTATTAATCTGGTTCTGACAGAAATCAGTCCACAGAGTCTACTAAGCATGACCAGCTCTTCTACCTGGATGATAACTGTATTGCAGGTAAATGAGAAACATGGGAGAAAGAGACATTTTGGGAGGTGAAGGCACACGTCCTAACACTTGTACCCTCCACACATTTAGCGCTGACCTCAAAAGCAATAGTGTCGCAAAGAAAAGCTATTTAAAGGACACCAAAATTCTCAAGAGAGAACTTATCAGGTTCACATCTAAGGACATCTCTGGCTATGAAACGATCACATTTGTACTGTGATGTTTTCCTGAGGCTCCATGAGGGATAGATAGTATGGGAAGGGTCTGGATGCAAAAGCAGATAGGATAATCCAGCTATTTTAAGTCAGACTTTAGAGCAATTGGCAATTATGTAAAACAGCACCACTCTTCTAGGTTTTTTAGATTTGGAAAATAGAATTAAATGTTAACACATCTTTTGTTATTTTTAAATGAATTATTAATATTTTAAAATATGTCTGCTTTAATTTTAAATGCAGTAAAAACAATTATCAACCACATAAACAAAAGCTCTTTGGTGTTTGTAATAATTTTTTAAGAGTGTAATCAGATCTTGAAACTTTTTAAAAAGTTTGAGAACTGCTGTGCAGATTATTTTAAAATATTAGCACAATTGGCTAACCAATAAAATAAGTGTTTGACTTACTCTTATATTTAAGAAAAGTATAAAAAGGAACTAGAAGGAAAAGTAAGTGAATAGTTTAATATTTGGGGTGGGGAAGTCTCATCTTGACACCAGTAGCAGAGGCCGCCAGGGCCTCCTCCACACCCCCTCAGGCCTCAGGGTTCTGGAAGGCTTCATCAGCTCCCAGATGCATCTCTGGGCCTAAAAGCTGCTCAGTCAGGAAGCGCAGGTTCATTAACTCCCTGAGGTGATTTTATAACACAGTCCACAGATTATCTGATACTCCTCCAGGAGGTAAAGTCTAATTCCCCTCCCTTTAAATATGGGCCAGTCGTAGGGACATCTAAGGTGACACAGTGTGATTTCCCATGCGAGGTCCTTTTTTAAAAAGGTGAGATCCCCAGCTCCCCATGCAGCTGTCTGCCTCTATGCACTAGTGAATCCTGAGCCTACTCAAGAGACCCCGTGGGCAGAGCACCTACGGCATGAGGGAGGAAGCCTTCAGACAACGTCAGCCCCAGTGAGCCCCAGACATCCGAGGTTGCAATAAACGGGGGCGGTAGTTTTACACTGTTTAGGATGTTCTTGTAAGGCAGAAGTACCTTACTGGAACACTTCTTAAAAGCAGCCTTCACCCAGCGCTGACTGTGGGTGGGGCAGTTCTGAGGCCAGTACTTTACCCAGTCCCCCAGAGCTGCCCCTGGAGCACCAGCCCTGTGGAGCTGGCTAGGAAGGCAGCTCTTATTGACCACCTCTCTCTCCCATGTTCCTTTCCTCTTCTGCCTTTTTCTCCTTCCACTACAAAAAATACTTGTACTCAATTCTCATCTTAAGAGTCTCCTTCTGGGGAAACCAAAGCTGAGACTCCAACAAAGTTACATACACAGAAAAACAGGTACTTCCGTATCATAGTGGTTATTACGTACACCTCGAAACAATGAATATGTGACTACATAAAAAGTGAAGATCCTTAAGAGAAAGGTTTCATGAACGGTTTATCAAAGGGTGGGGGTGAAGATATTTGCAGTACAGGACTAAGGGTTAACATCTTGACTCTGGAAAAACAGTAAACATACTAATAGCCATGAATACAAGCACACAGGCACTTCTCAAAAGAAATCCGTATGGCCAATAAACAAATTCTCAGTCTTACTCAGACTCAAAAGAAATGTAAATTAGACATTTATATTGAGGCACATTTACCTAAAGGACTGGCCAAAACTGAAAGTCTTCTGTGTTAATGGTATGAGGAAACAGGCTCTTTCTTCCATTGTTTGTGGGAAAATAAATTAATAGCCCTTTTAGATTGTAATTAGGTGTAGCATTCAAATATAAATCCAGCATACCCTTTGACACAGAAATTCTGCTTCTCAGAAATTAACCTAAGGAAATAATTGGACATGTGCACACAGCTATAATATTAGGATATTTTTAAGAACCTTATGCACGATAAAAAAATTTTAGGAACAAGGTAAATTACCACCAGGAGACAGATTAAATAAATTGTTGTACAACAACCATATAATGGCACACTATGCAGCTCATTGGTAAAGTATGTGTACTGAACAAAAAGAAATCCATAATGGACAGTTAACTGAAAAAGCAGCTTCCATAACAGTATGTAGAAGACATATCTTACAACCAAACTGTTGATAGTGGTTATACATGCAGGATGAGATGCAGGGGGTTTTATTTTCTCCTTTAAACAGATCTAAATTACTGGTTTTTTTGTTTGTTTGTTTTTGTCTTTTTGCTATTTCTTTGGGCCACTCCCGCAGCATATGGAGGTTCCCAGGCTAGGGGTCGAATCGGAGCTATAGCCATCGGCCTACGCCAGAGCCACAGCAACGCGGGATCCGAGCCGCGTCTGCAACCTACACCACAGCTCACGGCAACGCCAGATCGTTACCCCACTGAGCAAGGGCAGGGACCGAACCCGCAACCTCATGGTTCCTAGTCGGATTCGTTAACCACTGCACCACGACGGGAACTCCAAAATTACTGGGATTTTAAAAAAATGATCATGTTTAACTTTCATAGCAACAATGTATTACCCTTCTACAAAAGGTAAAAGAAATGGAATCTACCCCATGGGGGTAATAGAGAAAGTGACTGAAAAAGTAAAGGAACTGCAGTTACCCTGGGGTGAAGAGGGTTTCTGACTAGAAAGCCAGCCCTTTAAGGGTTTAGGGGATGATGGTTACCCAACCTGGGCTATTTATGCCCAGTTATCATAAACAGAGTTGTTCAGGAGTGGTGGGATGCTTTTGACATGTTCATTCCTGCTTGTCAGGGCCCAAATACATTTTCCACAAGGAACCACAGGGTGATTTATGGCACCTCTGGATGAAGATCTAAAATAGTCATTCATAGGACATACCTGTGACTGCCTCTGTCTCCAACTTACAGCCCTTGATAAAGGCTGCTGTTGACATTTATTTGAAAAGCTGGATCTATCCAGCCAAACGGGCACCATGGCCCTGTTCTGCCTCTCCTCCATTCAGGGGCTTTCCTTAACCCCTTCCTTCTACTGTGTTCCCTACGTGGAGCTGAGACACAGAAGTCAGGGAGAGACTACAAACCCTCCAACAGTGTAAACAGAAGAGGCTCACGTTTATGCCAACAGCAGGAGGCACACTTTTCAAAACAAGGCAGGAGGATCTGACAGACTACTCAGCAGATACATCTATCAAATACCAGCTCTCACCTAAGATGATCTGCTTAACTTGGCTAAAGAATCTACCTAAATAGTCAATTATCTAAAGAGTCAAAATATGAAAGACTTTGAAGTAGGTGAATTTAAACTTATCCAATCATAAGCAAAATGAAGTTTGAATTCAATTTTCCAGAATTTATTAGGTATCAGCTTGTTCTGACCTAATACACATATATTTAAAATACCATTCCGAGTTCCCATTGTAGCTCAGTGGGTTACAAACCTGATATAGGAGTTCCCATTGTGACTGAGAGGAAACAAATCCAACTAGTATCCATGAGGATGCAGGCTCAATCCCTGGCCTCACTCAGTGGGTTAAGGATCTTGCATTGCTGTGGCTGTGGTGTAGGCCAGCAGCTACAGCTACAGCTCTGATTCAACCCCCTAGCCAGAGAACCTTCATATGCTCCGGGTGCAGCCCTAAAAAAATTAAAAAAAAAAAAAAAAAAAAAAAAAAAGAACCTGATACTATAGTGTCTGTGAGGATGTGGGTTCGATCCCTGGTCTCCCTCCCTCAGTGTCACAAGCTTTGGCATAGGTCATACATGCAGCTTGGATCCTAAGCTACTGTGGCTGTGGTGTAGGCCACAGCAGCAGCTCCAATTTGACCCCTGGCCCAAGAACTTCCATACACACCATAAAAAGAAAACAAAAAACTTTAAATAAAAAATTAATTAATTAAATAAAATACCATTCCAAGGAACAACATAAATCAAAAGCAGAAAAAACCCAACATTTGCAAAGAAACAAATCATTTCCATAATTCTTTCACAAATTTTGACTTTGCTCAATCCTTGTATCAGGAGAGGTAACATTATCTTCATTTTAAAGACAGGGGAATAGATTCAGGAGGTTAAGTAATATGTTTGTACAAAGTCCTTAAAGCTAAAAAGTCACAGTTCTGACCAACAAAATCCAGGCTTTCACATTGAAACTCTTTACTACACTGATTCTCTTTCCACAATATCCACAGAGCTTCTAATAAAATTATCTTTGTACTCACTACCAATTTCTTTTTTAAAAAATTTCAGGGAGTTCCCATCGTGGCGCAGTGGTTAACGAATCCAACTAGGAACCATGAGGTTGCGGGTTCAATCCCGCCTTGCTCAGTGGGTTAAGGATCCTGTGTTGCTGTGAGCTGTGATGTAGATTGCAGACACGGCTAGGATCCGGCGTTGCGGTGGCTCTAGCGAAGGCCAGTGGCTATGGCTCCAATTAAACCCCTAGCCTGGGAATCTCCACATGCCATGGAAGCGGCCCTAGAAAAGGCAAAAAGACAAAAAAAAAAAATTTCACTGGCGTATAGTTTACCATTGTCTTAGTAACCAAGAAACGAACCAATAAATATATACATATATCCCTTCTTTTTCCCATATAGGTTATTACAGATCACTAAGTAGACCCCCCTGTGCTATACAGTAGGCCCTTGTCAGTTATTTTATACACAGTACTACATATGTTAATCTCATCCTTCTAGTACCGCCAATTTCATTTAATCACATTTACTAGTTTACCTTTTCCACCTTATTAATTCATCTTTCACATTTAGATGGATACTAGAACTAAAATAGGACCAAGAAAATCGTGATCTGCTAAGAAGTGTTATTAAAATTTCTTAAAACACAAACTGCTTCACTTTATTTGAAGAAATGAATTAACTGAAAATACATATCACACAGTATGTATTTAGTGTGGAGGAGAAGGGATTTTGTTAATAACATAACAATTCCAAAAATGATGAGACTCTCCAGTTTAATGAAAACCAAAGATGGTTTTGGGAAACAAGCATTAGTTCAATCAAGTAATAATCCAAATGCTATGCTCCTAAATTGCAGAGAAAAATACTTTTTTTTTTTCATTAGGGGTAAAAAAGACTAAAAAAGCAGGTATAGAACATGACACCTACTTTTGCAGCTCAGGAGTTAGTTTAGTCCCAGACAGTCCAGAATTCAGATCCACTCCACTCCACTCCATTCTAGTCACAGTGGCTGGCACTGGGAGGCCAAGCAATCATTGAAATGACCTGTGCTGAAATGGAGGTCAGCTCCTGCCTGAGGATACAGTATCACCCACTGCTCAGTGCTCTGTGAAGCTGCAGCCTCTGCAACCTCTTTGTTCCCTCCATCTCCACTTCAGGATCTACAATTCAGAACCTCCAGGAAATCACAGGGTCAGGAGGTAAGCAGAGCTATTTATTGCACATGGAGGGTCACTGGCTTCTTTCTTGGCCCCAGCTGGCCAGGAGAGAGAGGGGAAGGCTGTTTATATTTGCAAAGGACTGAGAGACTGAATGAGTGAGGCTATGCTCTGTGTGTCATATACAGGGCAGAAGCTCGGAGGGGAGGGTCTGGCTTCTTTCTTGCTGAGAAATCTCAGCACCAAATCTCACCAAATCTCACACCCTTCTAGCTGAGTAGTAGAGACAAAAGCTTTAACAAAGTTAGGTGTTGCTAAAGAGGCCCAGGTCTAGGTCTTTATGTGACATTTCAGAGCTGCCCACGTCTCACAAGGCTAGTACTGGGACTGGAGAGCAGATACACAGGAGTATTACCAGTGGCCACTGGCTAGCGACGGTTCTGGTTCGAAAGTTAACAAAGTGCATGCATATGCTAACTGATGCTAAAGTCAGTCACTTCCTAAAATGATTCTAATTATGCAGTACCAAAGGGAGTATAAAGCATTACCCCAAACTGGAAAGGATCCTAACAAAAAATGCCACCTAGTGATTTCCAATTTTATATGAAACATAGTCTCAGAGAACTAACTGCTGAAGTATATACCTATTCAGGATAAGTTTTATTTTAAAAAAGCTGAAAGGCAAGGATAGTTATTAAGAGGAGGAGGCAGTTGCTCCAGGCCCAAGGCAAGGATCTTGGCTAGAGGTACATAATGTGGCTGAGAGCCCACATACAGCACTGGGAAATAAGGTTAAAGGATAGAAAAGTATAAAAAATGAAGTGGGAACTTTTTAACTTCTCATTTTTTCTCTTCTTTGCAGAAAAAAACAAAATCAAACAAAAAAACAAACTCCTAAGTATTGAACCAGAGGAGGAAAAAAGCTATCTCGGAACACATACATGAAGACAGTAGATTGAGGAGTTTCCATTGTGGCTCAGTGGTAACAAACTGACCAGTATCCTTGAGGACGCAGGTTTGATCCCTGGCCTTGCTCAGTGGGTTAAGGATCCAGTGTTGCCATGAGGTGTGGTGTAGGTCGCAGACACGGCTCGGATCTGGTGTTGCTGTGGCCTATAGTGTAGGCTCCAGCTCCGATTTGACCCCTACCCTAAGAACTTCCTTCCACATGTCACAAGTGTGCCCCCCCCCCAAAAAAGACAGTAGATTGAATACAATGTATCAAATTTTACTCCTTCTCCAAGCTTCACCAACATGACAGTAAAGGAATTTTCTAAAAAGGCAAAAACTTAAACCAGAATAGAAAAGAATAATTGAAAAAAAATCTCTGGTATCTAAAAGTGTACGGATAATACAGAAATAGGGAACAAGTTAGTAAACTATAGACATTAAATAATTAATAACTGTGAAAAAAGTATGAGTGGTAAAGTAAAATATTGTTTATAGTTTGGTTAAATGTCAAATGTTTTGAGTATGTAGGATATGTGTAATATTTTATAAAAGGCTGAAATCTAATTTTTTGTTATCAAGATATATGTATGTGTATATACAGTCAACCTAAAAAAATTACCCCAAAAGGGCAAAAACCTACAAAGATGGGAGAACAGGAAAGGAGACAATGTTAACAGACGTTCAGAGGCTAGAAGGCAGACATGGTGAAGGGTTTAACATGGCCAAGACTGGCTGCCAGGAAAGCTAAGATCAAGCCCAGAAATCCACAGTAACATGGGTTATTATACCTCATAAACTCCCTAGGTCCCTGTAGAAGTTAAGAGTGAGGCAGGGGACAGGTATTAAAACAAGGACTGGGGAAGGTGGACCTAAGAAGCACCTGAGCTCTGAGACCTTGAAGACTGGCACCCACACCTCCAAGCCCGCCATCACTGCATGAGATGAGGCTGCATTGATGGGATGTCACTGTCCAGTCTGGAATGTTTCCATGAGGTGTTCTATGACGCTGAGTCTCTGCTAACCAGAGCAAGCCCCCCCTGCTGGCCTCTACGGAGTGGTGCCCACTAGGAGCAGCGACTTCAGTCTTGACCAAGGAGCCAGGAAAAGACCCTGGGTACCCTCAGGACCCACTACCCTGTGCCCTGAACTCAGGCCCCCACTCACTGTAGTACTAAATGTGTGCATTGTTTTGAACGGCCAGCATGGCACTGTGGCAACAGAAATGCTTCCAGACTGAGGCCTATTTCCTGGAGAGGGTATAAGTTGGCATCTCTGAAACCAGGATGCTGATGGGATGTGGCCAAGATGCTGATGGGGGGCCATGCCCATCCAGCCACCTGGGGCCCAGAACACAGCCTCCTCCAGCCCCAGTCAGACTTCTCCTGGGGACAGGAAGAGCCCAGGGGAAAGACCTCCAAAACTGACATCAAAGGCTCCCCCAAGTTATTCCCATCATGGCACAGCAGAAACGAATCTGACTAGGAACCATGAGGTTGCGGGTTTGATCCCCGGCCTTGCTCAGTGGGTTAAGGATCCAGTGCTGCCGTGAGCTGTGGTGTAGGTCACAGACGAGGCTTAGATCTGGTGTTGCTGTGGCTGTGGAATAGGCCAGCAGCTACAACTCCCATTCGACCCCTAGCCTGGGAACCTCCTTATCCCAAGTAATGGGTAAGGCAGGAACATGGCAAAGGATCAAAACAAAAGTGGAAGATGGCCAATTTGAGAAAAGAGCAATTACAAAGAAAACTTCAAAATAAACACCACTAATATCCAGGGAGAAAGAAGATACATCAATGAAATAAGAATATGGTTAAAATGAAACAATATTCAGAAAAGATAAAGGGGGTGGGATGGGATAATGGGTGAAGGCAGTCAAAAAGTACAAACTTAAATAATAAGTCATGGGATGTCATATACAGCATGGTGACTATAGTTAACAATATTGAGTATCTGAGAGCTGCTAAGGGTAGATCTTAAAAAATCTCATCAGGAGTTCCCATCATGGCTCAGAGGTAACAAATCCAAAGAGTATCCATGAGGTTAGGGGTTTGATCCCTGGCCTCGTTCAGAGGGTTAAGGATCCGGCCTTGCCTCGAGCTATGGTGCAGGTTGTAGACGTGGCTCAGATCTAGCGTTGCTGTGGCTGCGGTGTAGGCTGGCAGCTACAGCTCCAATTGGACCCCTAGCCTGGGAACTTCCACATGCCGCCGAAAAAAAAAAAAAAAGTCACTATGTGTGGTGCTAGATTTGAAGGGGTAAACACAGAGGTCAAAAGGTAACTTAAGAAAACTTCCCAGGACACAAGTTTTCAGGGAGAAAAAAAAGAGAAAACGTACAAGAAATCGAACAGCTAGACTGGATTTCAACAGCAACAATGGGAGTGAAAAAGAGAAAAGAAACAAGATTCAGTGGAGAGTAGACAGGACACAAGATAGAATCTCCCTATACACTATGTGAAGAGCCTGGCATGACAGCCTAATGCAGACTTACTGTCTTCTGTCTAGGCTAGAGCAGGTCAGAGGCTCCAGGAAGACTTCAAAAAATATGAAATTCATTTAATACCCAATGCATTTGTCCGTCTTTTGAGGAGGTTTAGACAATGGTGAAAGCATGTGAGGTTTTAAGAATGGAAAGCTCTGGGGTGGGTAGGGAGGGAGACGGCAGCAGGGAAAAGGGAAGAGGAGAGAGAGAAAAATCCACTCCAGCAGAGGAGAAAGAGTTCTATAGGAAACAAAAGGAATCCCAGTTTGCTACCATGCTCCAGGGCAGCACAGTACCACCCAGGGCTGATGATGTAACAACAGTGATATAAACAAAGTTAGCATGGGGGTAGATGGGAGGAAATACCTAAATGTTCACATCATTCATTTTAAGTAGAAGTTATTGCCAAAGACTGAAAACAGCAAGTAGATTCGGACTTATTACCTAAAAACAGGGAGGTAAACGGCAAAATAATCAGCTCGAAGAGGTGCAAGAAGTTGCCTCTAGAAAGCAAAACATGAGAAAGGCTGCCAGAACACTTGTTTCTTTGAAATAAAACTTAAAGAAATATTAGATTCTTTAAACCATATTGGTGCCTAATTTTTTTTTTATCCTGGGCCAGGGATCAAACCTGAGCCACAGCAATGACAATGCTGGATCCTTAACCACTAGGCCACCAGGGAACTCCAGTGTATAACTTTAATAAAAATAAAAACTAAGAAAAGATGGAATGGGAAAACAAAGACAGTATCCTAAAGCCATGCGAAACAGCTTCTTTTTACCAATTCAAGTTCCTCCAAGTACAAAAGTATGTGTGTTAGCTATTTTTCCCATCATCTACTTGGCTCCCAGAAACTAAGCATAAATACTGGCCTAATATTATGGATTCATGACACACTGTACCACATATAGTGTGATGCAAACTAAAATGGTAATAAAAATACAAAACAGGGACAGAGATGGTAACAGAAGTTTATTCTAAGGAGAACTGGGCTGGTTTCATAGCATAATGGTGTGTAAGTTATGCTTAGAGAGCCCAATAGGCTTTTTTCAGGGGAGGGGTGACCAAAATGGAGAACTTTTGGTACAGAGATGTGTGTGATGTGTGTTTCCTGCAAGAAAGTAGTTGAAAATGGAATTGGAAAAACCAAATGAGAACAGATCACAGAGGACCTTAAATGCCTACCAAGCAATTTAGATTTTAGTAGCTTTGCACTGCCTACAGAAGTGTAGTGAGAAAACAGTCATTGTTTCAAGAAGTGGAAAACCCCAAACACTAAAAACATCAAGCTATTCAGAAATATGAAGCTACACATTCAACCTTCAATGAACAAAGCAGAGACCCTGATTAGGAGGCTATGGAGAAGTTCCCACAGTGGCTCAGCAGAAACAAATATGACTAATATCCATGAGGACATAGGTTCGATCCCTAGCCTTGCTCAGTGGGTTAAAGATCCGGCATTGCCATGAGCTGTGGTGTAGGTCCCAGATGTGGTTTGGATCTGGCATTGCTGTGGCTGTAGCACAGACCAGTGGCTACAGCTCTGAATCAACCCCTAGCCTGGGAACCTCCATATGCCATGTGGGCGGCCCTTAAAAAGACCAAAAAAAAAGAGGCTCTGGAATGCATACCACTATATATAACACAGATAATCAACAAGGACCTACTATATAGAGAACTCTACTCAATAATCTATATAATAACCTATAACAGCAAAGAATCTGAAAAAGAATGGGTATATGTATAATTGATTCGCTTTGCTGTACACCTGAAACTAATGCAATATTGTAAATCGACTATATCCCAAATAACAATTTAAATAAAAAAGAGGACACAGAGGAGTTCTCATTGTGGTTCAGTGGTAAGGAACCTGAGTGGTATCCATGAGGACACTGGCCTTGCTCAGTGGGCTAATGATCCAGCGTTGCCATGAGCTATGGTGTAGGTTGCAGACACAGCTCGGATCTGGCATTGCTATAGCTGTGCTGTAGGTGGCAGCTACAACTCTGACTTGACCCCTAGCCCGGGAACTTCCAGATGTGGCTCTAAACTCCCCCCAACCCCCGCCCCCCAAAAGGATATGGGAATCTAACAACCTGAATTAGAGCAATGACAGAACAAAATTCTTTCTGGGGAAATTGCAAGTACTTCATGGTAACTATCCTAAAGAGTTATCAATAAAGAACAGACCCTCTGAATACATCAACACACACAAATTTGGAACCCAACTGTCTCTACCTGGCTTGCCCAGTTTCTCAGCAGTATTGTTGACCAGAAATCCTAAGCATCTTTCCCAACACTACCATATAGCACTTACTTGTTATTTGCTAAATAAACAAACTGTTGAGTTTATGTATATAATTTTGTATGTTAATACACTAACATTTCAAAAGATGATCAAACCATATACCTTAATTTTAGTTCAGAGATTAGCTATATTCTTGACTGATTTGTTTAGCATCACATGTAATAGTTTAAAAATATAGTGCACATGCTATTTTAGGCATTGTCTATGTTTATTTCAAAGAAGTTAAAAAATATCATTTAAAATTCTTTCAAAAACCCTACTTAAATGGATTTATGCCTTACAGCAAATAAAGGTAGAACAATACTGGAAGAAAACAAATTTAAGCAAAATGGATATTTTTGATCAGTTTACCTGGCAGTTTGGGCTGTGCTTTAAGAACCAGGAATTGGAGTTCCTGTTGTAGCTCAGTGGTTAACGAATCCAACCAGGAACCATGAGATTTCAGGTTCGATCCCTGGCCTCGCTCAGTGGGTTAGGGATTCGGCAGTGTTCCTCTGAAGGAAGTCAGGGCAAAGTTGGGGCTCTGGCAGGCAGGGCTGCTGGTATCCGACATGGAAGTGTAACATAAGGTAAATCCCAACCTGCTTTAAGTAGAATCCAATTTAAAATACCTGGTTGGACATTAATACTTGTTCAGTATTGTGTGAGGTCTCACAGGATTGAAAAAAATAGACAAGTTGGTACCCACTTCTATGAAACTGCCAATGAAAAGAGGGGTCAACAACAAATGATTGAAATACAAAGTATCTTTTCAAATTATGTTTTTCTCTTGATAGACGCCCAGGAGTGGGATTGCTGGATCATAAAGTTTTTTGAGGAACCTCCACTGGGTTTTCCATAGTGGTTGTACCAATTTACATTCCCACCAACAGTGTAGGAGGGTTCCCTTTGCTCTGCACCCTCTCCAGCATTTACTGTTTGTATACTTTTTGATGATGGCCACTCTAGCTGATGTAAAATGCTACCTCATTGTAGTTTTGATTTGCATTTTTCTAATAATTAGCAATGTTTAGCAGGTTTTCATGGGGTTTTTTGCCATCTATGTCTTCTTTGGAGAAATGTCTATTTAGCTCTTCTGCCAATGTATTGACTGGATTGTTTGATTTTTGATAATTGAGCTGCATGAGCTATTTATATACTTTGGAGTTAATTCCTTGTCAGTTGCTTCATTTGCAAACATTTTCTCTCATTCTGTAGGCTGTCTGTTTATGGTTTCCTTTGCTGTGCAAAAACTTCTAAATTAGGTCCCATTTGTTTTTTTGTTTGTTTTTATTTTCATTACTCTGTTCACTGAAGCTCTATTTACAAAACAGCTAAGACATGGAAACAATCTAAATGTCTGTCGATGGAGGAATGGGTAGAAGATGTGGTACATATATACAATGGAGTATTATTCAAAACCATAAAAATGAAATAATGCCATTTGCAACAATATGGATGGACCCAGAGATTATCTATCCTACTAAGTGAAGTGGTCAGACAGTAAAAGACAAACATCCTATGATATTACTTGTATGTGGTATTTTAAAAAAGGATACAAAGGAACTTGTTTACAGAACAGAAACAGACTCAGACTCTGAAAACAAACTTATGGTTACCAAAGAGGACAGGTGTGGGGGGATGAACAGGGGGTTTGGGACTGGCCTATGCACACTGAAGTGTATAAGGAATGACCTGCCAATGGGGGCCTGCTATATATATAGCATCAGCAATATTATGTGATAATCTACATGGGGAAAAATTCTGAAAAACGGATGGATGTGTATATATGTATAACTGAATCACTGTTGTACAGCAGAAATTATCACAACCTTGAAAATACTATACTTCAATAAAGCTTTAAAAAATGAAAAAACAAAGAAATAAATATAAGGTAAAACTGTTGGAAGATGGGTAAAAGGAAAGTGGTGTGCAAGCTCAGGTGAGGGGGCTCGGGGCAGGCCCAACACCCACATTTCACATGGCCTTCCACTCACACATGCTGACACTCCCGCTTCCAACAAGAGCTCCTTTACTCTCACTTGTGAGGTTAAGAGGGGAAAAGGAGGACAAGTATTTGGAACAAGGTTCCCCAAACAAGCATCCTCCTTGACATAGATCAGTGGTTCTTACACACAAGTCCAAGACAAAGTTTTCACCAAAGGGTAAAGACTAAGGGGAAAGGGATCAAGTATTATATTTTTCATAAATGTTAATTTATTCAATTAAAGGGTTTTTTTTGGTTCTGATGTCAAGTTCTTCGTATTTTCATTTTTTTTTATTGGCTGTGCCCGTAGCACATAGAAATTCCCAGGTTGGGGATCAAACCCGTGCCACAGCAGTAACAATACTGGATCCTTAAGTGCTAGGCCACCAGGGAACTCCAAGTTGTTCCTATTCTGATTGTTTCTGTTTTACTATTTTAGGGCTGCACCCATGGCATATGGAGGTTCCCAGGCTGGGGGTCGAATTAGAACTGTAGCCGGCGGCCTACACCACAGCCACAGCAATGCAGGATCCGAGCCGCATCTGTGACCTATACCACAGCTCATGGCAATGCTGGATTCTTAATCCACTGAGCAAGGCCCGGGATCGAACCCAAGTCCTCATGGATGCTAGTTGAGTTTGTTAATCGCTGAGCCACAAAGAGAACTCCATGATTTTGTTTTTAAATGTCCTTTCAGGACAAGATAAATGAAACTCCAAGTTCTCCAACTGTCCTAACAGCCCCTGAACAGCCACAGCAGTCTCCATGCAGGAGAGGCCTGTGTCAGCCCAGCACCTCCCACTCAGGTGTCCTCAGACTGCAGCCTCAGAGCCCAGCCAAGTCCACCATCTCTACTCACAGCCATTGGCACCTCCGCCCCCGGTGGACTCAGAGGAAGCCTCAGAGGAAAGCGCACAGGAAGCGGTTTCCCCTGGCATGAGGTGCTCCCAGACCACCAATAGGCTGACAGCAGAGGAAGTGGGGCCTCTGCGTGCCAGACCCCGTCCTAGATAAAGTCAGTGTGACTTTGTCTTGGCTGGTACTCATCTTCAGTCTGACAGGCAACCAAAAGGTTCAGTACTGAACAGGTGGTTTATAAGGATTTCTCACATCTCCCGGAGTCTCCTGCTGCCTCAAACTTTAATTCTTCCACATGAAAATTTCTATCTTCACTTCTTTCTCCCTTTCGTTTCAGAATTATGTGCTTCTTTCCCAAAAATGAGGTCTATCAAGTTTCTCTCTCACTTTATCAATGAATCTAACACTTAGTTACAAAAAGTTCAAACTTTCCAAGCAAAAACTCAACAACGCCTAAAAAAGACCCCTAAACATCTCAACTCCCCACTTCAAGCTACCAGTCCAGCTTTCTCCTGCCCTTTAATAACAATTTTCTAATCCTACCTACACCTACACACACACACCTTTCTACCTGAAGTTTAGTCCTTCTTTACCTCAATAGCCTACAATGAACTATTCTTTTAAAGGTTAACAATGACCTTTCAGTCTCAAAATTAAATTGCATTTCCCACTTTCATCAGCCTTTTTGTCAAGAACCAATTAGCCCTGCCTTCAAACTTTCTTTGCCAATCATGACATTAGTTTTCTGATTCTCTCTTACTTCTAAAACTCTCCACTCCCCTTTCTAAAGTCCATCTCCCTGTTAATCTGTCAAGGCACAGGGACAAAGCCAATAGGAGCTCACTTTGTGATGATATAAAGAGAGGCACCCATTTAAGGGAAAGATTTGGGGCAGCTTTAATGGGCATCAAAAGGAGAAAGGGGGAAAGCAAGTCAGAATCTGTTACAAATTTAGTAAGAAATCTCAGTTCACTCTTAACTGGGCCTTGGTAACACGCTAGAAAAATAACATCTACTACAAAGCACCAAAGACCAAACCATGCTCCAAATGGAGAGAAGGCTTTAAATGTTTCAATTCCCTGAAAGTGGTTTTAAGAAAGAGTTGCACTGCTTTCAAAAGCTTTAAAAATACACTTAATAGTATAATTAAACACACAGGAAACCTGAAAATCACAACAGCATGTAAATCCCAGTTCAACTGTCAGCTTCCTCATCTGAACGTGGCTAATGATACCGTAAACACCATGTCACTGACTTGAACTTTGAGAAGTAAAGGAAGTTATATACACAAGGCACTCTGAACCTTGAAGCACTATTAAACACACAATTATTTTAAAAGCAGTAACTGATAAAAATTCCATAGATATAGTGCTGCTTGAGGATCAATAACAGCTGTCACAAAAATCTACGGCTACATGTTGGCTTTCTAATAATCAAGTTAATCTTTTTACTTCGAAGGTCAAAATTCGAGTAAAATTCTACAAATTAATAAAGATTTTTTACTGAAATCAAGTAACACAGAAGTTAACTTCCATCACATCAATTATTATGGTATATGTACTAATTCAATACAATTAAAAATAAAAAACACTAGTAAGGATGGCAGAAGTTGAGTCCTACTGAAGGTTGCACATTTGCAACCCTTAGTTAACCAAATATGGGCAAAAGGATGTTTCAGAGATCTTTTTAATCCCTAAGACTGCTTTAAGCATGCACACAATTATCTAAGATTTCTATTTTTTTCTATTATAGCTGATTTGCAATGTTCTGTCAACTTCCGCTGTACAATAAAGTGACCTGGTCATACATACACACGTGTGTGTGTGTATGTGTGTGTATATATATATATATATATATATATATATATATATATATATATATACACACATACATATATTTTTTCTCACATTATCCTCCATCATGTTCCTTCACAAGTGACCAGATATAATTTCCTATGCTATACACCAAGATCTCATTGCTTATCCACTCCAACTGCAATCGTTTGCATCTACTAACCCCAAACTCCCTGTCCATCCCACTACCCCCCACCCACCCCCGGCAACCACAAGTCTGTTCTCCACGTCCATGAGTTTGTTTCTTTTCTGTAGATAGATTCATTTGTGCTATATATTAGATTCCAGATATAAGTGGTATCATATGGTCTTTGTCTTTCTCTTTCTTACTTCACTTAGTATAAGAATCTCGAGTCCCATCCATGTTGCACAAATGGCATTATTTTGTTGCTTTTTATGGCTGAGTAGTATTCTGTTGTGTATATGTACCACATCTCCTTAACCCATTCATCTGTCAATGGACATTTAGGTTGTTTCCATGTTTTGGCTATTTTGAATACTGCCACAATGAACATAAGGGTGCATATATCTTTCTGAATGAAAAGTTTTGTCCGGATATATACACCCAGGAGTGAGATTGCTGGATCATATGGTAGCTGTGTATTTAGTTTTCTGAGGTATCTCCATACTGTTTTCCACAGAGGTTGTACCAATTTACATTTCCACCAACAGTGCAGGAGGGTCCCCTTTTCTCCACACCCTCTCCAACATTTGTTATTTGTGGACTTATTAATGGTGGCCATTCTGACTAGTGTGAGGTGGTACCTCATTGTAGTTTTGATTTGCATTTCTCTAATAATCAGTGATGTTGAGCATTTTTTCATGTGCTTGTTGGCCATTTGTATATCTTCTCTGGAGAAATATCTATTCAGGTCTTCTGTCCATTTTTCAATTGGGCTGTTGGGTTGTATAAATTGTTTGTATATTTTAGAGATTAAGCCCTTGTCGACTGCATCACTTGAAACTATTTTCTCCCATTCTGTAGGTTGTCTTTTTGTGTGTATGTGTGGGTTTTTTTTTTATAGTTTCCTTTGCTGTCCAAAAGCTTGTTAGTTTGATTAGGTCCCATTGGTTTATTTTTGCTTTTATTACAATTAACTCTATTTCTGCATCAGGTACATACGCCAAAATAACTGCTCTATGAATCTGCAAATTGAAAAATATTTCTCACTTTAATTTCAAGCTACTGTCTTACACAATAATTATCCTAAAGTAATAAAAATTATCCTGGAAAATCCTCACCTGTTGAGGGAACAATCCACCTTTATAAATGTGAAGCCTTTATTATGCATTTAATTCTCCCATAAAATATCAAAGTTGGTCAAATGAATAATTGATCCATATATTCATTGAAAGCAGACACTTAAAAGATATACTTCTCAGTTAATTCTCATTTAGCCTTCATACTTAAATTCAGTCTTTCACAAAAGCAGTATCATGATCCTAGGTATTTAGTGTGATCTCCTAGCTTCTTTAAAAACCACAAGGAATTGCTTTAGCCCACAGCACACACACAGAGAAGTTACTGCTCCTCTACTACACATCTGCTAATAAGATAATCCCAACTTATTTGAAATCCCTACATATTAAACATTTACTTGAGAAGATTATTATTTTATTAGTTGGGGTTTTTTCAGTTATAAGCACAAATACCCGACTTATAGGAGCCTGAGCCAAAAGGAGAATTCACTGGCTGACATAACTGAAAAGGATAAGGGAGGGTGTCAGACAAGAGCAGACCCACGTGAACACAGTCAACAAGAGCATCTCACCTCAACTCTGGGTGACTTCATTTGGAGACAAGCTCCCCACACATGATGGCTTGGGAAAGACAGACACAAGAAGCTTAAGACAGCTACCAGAGGAAAAGGGACAACCTTTTATACAGCCCTCTCTATCACCAGGTGAGGCTGTAAAAAGAAAAAACATAGCCCTCCCCAATATTTCTGCCACAGCTCCAATCAGTTCAGATCTGGTCAAACACTCCACTCTGAAGACATCACTGCTGTTAGGATTCAGAGCTCTGGAGGATGGGGCTTAAGTAATGCACCAACCACTACTGGGCAAGGGGAGACTGGCTGGAACAAAAAGGATTATTATAAAACGAGAGGTGTTGGTATCCCAAGGGGATGTCAGGTGGACAAATGACATGACCATCTATTTCTTGTCTTTTGCCTTTTTTTTTAAGGGCCCCACCCATGGCATATGGAGGTTCCCAGGCTAGGGGTCTAATAAGAGCTGCTGCTGCCGGCCTATGCCAGAGCCACAGCAATGCCGGATTCAAGCCACGTCTGCAACTTACACCACAGCTCACGGCAATGCCGGATCCTTAACCCACTGAGCAAGGCCAGGCAACAAACCCTCAATCTCATGGTTCCTAGTCAGATTCGTTTCTGCTGTGCCACAATGGGAACTCCTACATGACCATCTATGATGGTCACGGGTAGTGTTTCTCAACAAACATCACCAGGGTTTTCTAAGGACCACTGGCAGGCTATCAAATGCAAAAACTGTAAAAGCAGTTTATGTGTATTTAGTTATCTCATCAATTTACTCATTACTAAGAAACAAATAATTAGCAACAAGTATCTCCCTCCCCCTGTCAACTCTTTGATATGCATTTAATCTTAAAAACTGAACACACCTAAAATTAAGAGTTAAAACTCTGACACTGCTAGAGGAAGCATAGGAGAAATCTTTATAATTCTGGGGTAGGTAAAGAATTCCCAGGACACAAGAAGCATGAACCCAAGAAAAACTAACAGACTGGACTTCATCAATTTAAAACTGTGGCTCTTAGAAAGATACTACTGATGAAAGACTTAAACGTGCTGAGAAGTATAAAACATTGATAAAGGAAACTGAAGATGATCCATGATCTTGGATTGAAAGAATTAAATATAGTTTAAAAGGCCAAAGCAATCTATAGATTTAATACAATCCCTATCAAATTGCCCATAACATTTTTCACAGTACTAGAACAAGAAATCCTAAAATCTATATGGAACCACAAAAGACCCAGAATGATCAAAGCAATTCTGTGGAAAAATAACAAAGCAAGAGGCATAACCCTCTCAGACTTCAGACAATCCTACAAAGCTACAGTAATCAAAACTGTGTGGCAGTGGCACAAAGATAGATGTATGGATCAATGGAACAGAACAGAGAGCCCAGAAATAAACCCACATGCATATGGTCAATTAATCTTCAACAAAGGAGGCAAGAATAGACAATGAGGAAAAGACAGTCTCTTCAATAAGTGGTGCTGGGGGGAAACTGGACAGCTACATGCAAAAGAATTAGAACATTATCTTATACAATATACAAAAATAAACTCAAAACGGATTAGGACTTAAATTTAAGACTGGATACTATAAAACTCCTAGACAAAACACAGGTAGAACACTCTTTGGCATAAAATCACAGCCAATGTTTTTTTGAATCTATCTCCTAGAGAATGGAAATAAAAGTGAAATGAACAAGTTGGACCTAAATAAGCTTAGAAAGCTTTTGCACAGCAAAGAAAACCATAAACAAAATGAAAAGACAACTACAGAATGGGAGAAAATATCTGCAAATGATGTGACCAACAAGGGATTAATCTCCAGAATATACAAATAGCTCATACAGTTCAATTAAAAAAAAAAAAAAAAAAAACCCAATCAAAATATGGGCAGAAGACCTAAACAGACATTTCTTCAAAGAGGATACACAGATGACCAACAGGCCACATGAAAAGATGCTAAACATCATTAGCCATTAGAAAAATGCAGATCAAAATTACTAAATCACTATGCTGTACACTTGAAATTAATGTTACAAATCAACTATACTTTAATAAAAAAATGCAAGTCGAAGCTACAATGATATACTACTCCATACCCACTCTAGATTGGCTATAATAAAACACAGATAACAGTAAGTATTGGCTAGATGAGAAGGTAAAACAGAACAACCACTTGGGAAAACAGTTTTGTATTTCCTCAAAATGTTGAGTTACTTTATGACCTGCCTATTCCACTTAGTGGAATATTTACTCAAGAGAAATCATGCATGTCCACACAAAACCTTGTACACAAATGTTCATAACAACATTATTCATAATAGTCAAAGGTAGGTATAACCTAAATATCCGTCAGATGATGAGTGGATAAACAGATGTGGTGTATCCTCACAGTGGAGTATTACTTAGCCATAAAAAGGAATGAGGTACGGATACATACAGAAACATGGATGAACTTGGAGCACCCTGTGCTAAGTGAAGGAAACCAGTTACAAAAGGCCACATGGCACTGCAGGCATCCCACTACCTATTAGTCCACCAGCTTACCAACACCTCCCACTCTGGTTCCAGTGATAACTTTTTTGCTCTTTCTCTCTCCCTTTAAATGTAGCTCCCTGCTTCCCACCCTGCCCCCTGCCACCCAGGGAAGGGGGCCCAGCTTTGGCCTTCCCCTATTTTACTACATTTTTCTGAAAAATTTCCCTTACTACCCTCTGACTTCTCCCATGTCTGATCTGTCAGGACAGTTACTGATCCTATCATATCATATTTGGCTATTTTAATTAATAGTCTTACTGTTTTTCCTGAAGTTGTGCTATGATTACCTCCCTCCAAGCTTAATGATAAGGACATATCTGGCCAAGGGAATGTGATGGGACCCAACATTTATTAAATACCTGCTTAGCTAAACACTTAATATACACTACCTTTAAAATAGAGCCTGGATTTTTTCACTTATAGATCAGGATACTACCACTAATGCCTGTTGCGAAAAGTGGGACAAGTCCAAGATATCTTAAGTGAAAAAAGCAAGGTATGGAACAGTGTCTGAAATATATTACAATTTGTATTTATAAAAAAATGGAGGTAAGGAACATGTGTGTGTCTATCTATAGGTTAAACATACCTAAAGTAACCTGTACAGGATGCATGGGAAATTGACAACAGCAACTGCTTTGGGGGCTGGACAAGGGAAAACTTCTCCTTTTCTACTGTTTGAATTGTCTATAATGTCTACCTCCAAAATAAAATTTTAAAAAATTCTATGTGTACATACCCACAAACACACAGATGCATGAAATATATTCTTTAAATACTAAAGCCACAGAGTGTTTCTACCCTTGAGGGAAAAAAGAAACTTCATTTCAGTTGTAGTTACCTTGCTAATATTTATCACCATCCTTAATCGTTTTGACATCACCATGTACTACTGAAACATGGTATTAATGGACATCTTTTCATCTAGTTTAAGAGGCCGATTCATCCTTTAATAGTACTGTATGTGTCTGGTGAACAAGGTCACACTACACATCCTGGTTTGCCCAGGATAATCCTAGTTTATACCTATTGCTCCGCTATAACTACCAATAAGAGCTATATGGTCACCCTACTGATGAATGGAGGAGAAATTTTTTCTTCTTGTAACATTAATTAGAAAGACCAGTCCACCAAGCTAAGGGAGAAATTATGTATGACAATTTTGCATAGTAAATTTCTCTCTTGAAAGCTTCAAGTGTATTACAACGTGGTTTAACATTTGACCCCACAAAGAGCACCTGGTTTCTGTCCTTAGACTATTTCAAGGTAGCAGTTATTTATTCATCCTGATAAATCAACTTTTAAAGAAAAAAAAATAGGCACATCATTATCACTACTTCAGATTTAAAAAAAAAAAAGGCTACTTCTATTCTCATTCATTTCTAACAAATGTATCTTAGATGGTACACTTCAGGACATAGTAATACAGCTTAAACACTCCAGTTTCCCTTTCCACCACCATTCATGAATGTTTAAGAAGTGATCTTTTAAAAAATCGGGAGTTCCCTGGTGGCTCAGAGGGTGATGGAATAAAAAGTAATAATCTGTTACTAGAGTATGTAACAAGCATCAGCGGTAGCACCGAGGTGTGTGTGCACGTGTGTGTTGTGGTTGGGGTGATCTCCCTAAGGTGCAGACTACATAGCTAGTGTGGTGCTTGTCAGTGCTCCCTCTACCCCCTCCAAACAGTCGAAAGTTTGTATAACCTAGGTTCCTTTTCCTCCTCTTTCCTTCTTATTTTATTCTATTTTATCCTCATTTTCCACTCCTATTAACTCCCAGAGGACCATTCTAATGTGTTTCAGTCTATCATCAGTAAGTGCTCCTGCCAATGCATTTAGTGTGCTTGTATTTTTAACTTATACAAACGATATCTCATTTTCTCTCCTACTTCTTTACTAAGCACAGTGTTCTAAGCTCTCTTGCTGTTGCTAGGCATAAAGGGCTAAGTCACTGCCTTGGGTCTGCTTCACAGTATTCCATAGGGTATACCCATTCCACCTGCACAAGTCCAGGCTGCTTCCAGCTCTATCACCACTGGCAGAGCAACAGCAAGCTTTCTAGTATGTATCCTTCTATGAACCTCTGTAATGATTTATCCAAATCGCAGGGGGTCTTAGTTTGCTTAAATTTAAGTTGTGCCAGGTAGCTTTCCAGAAAGGCTGTACCCGTCTCCGTGCCCACCAATAACAGGACATGGGACTTCTCTCATCTCAACAGCCCCTTGGCATGTTCTGATTTTCTAGTTTTTGCCAGTGTACAAGCATGAGGTTGGTTCTTATGGTCTAATATGTAGTTCCTGGATTATACCACTTGTTAGCCTTGTCATATACTTGTTAGACTTTTGTGTATCTTGTTCTGTGTACTGCCTAATCATTTGTCCACTTTAGTATTTTTTTTTTTTGCTTTTTAGGGCTGCACCTCGGCATATGCGGGTTCCCAAGCTAGGGGTCGGATGGAGCTACAGCTGCCGCCCTACGCCACAGCCGCAGCAACGTGGGATCCGAGCTGCGTCTGCAACCTACACCACAGCTCACAGCAACACCAGATCCTTAACCCACTGAGCGAGGCCAGGGATTAAACCTGCAAACCTCATGGGTCCTAGTCGGATTCCTTTCCAATGGGCCAAACGGGAACTCCCCACTCTTCTATTGAAGTTCTTTTTGATACCTTACATAGTAAACTAAAAATTAAACATGCAACTTTATGTACATATGCCACCAAACAGTAGCAGTGGGCACCAAACATTTAAGACAAATTTCTGCAAGCAAAGAATTAAGAAACTATAGAGTGTCATTATGTGAATGGTGCTCCACGCAGAGAGCAGTACAATTCAGGGGCCTGACTCACTTTTATTAACAGTAAACACTATGCACAATTTAGAATGTCAATCAATAAACATTTAACATCTACTATGTGCTAGACAGTATGTTAGGATTGCACACCCTGTGGTTACCAAGACTGGCATTAAACTCATAATTACAGAGACTAAGTCAAGGTATTATGGCAACTTAACAGCCTCCCCACTGTCCCTCTCTCCACTCCCTGCAAAACGTCCTCTGGGGTGACAGAAAGTCAATTTTAATCTTAGAAATCTGAAGAAAGTTGTCCTCAAACTAAACTCCTGCCAGAAAAACAGTTTTATGCCATGCTTTATATTCCTACAGTTTTAAAAATACATATTTATATAGAAAATATGTAATAGACATACTATGGTATATAACAGTAATAAGTAGTACTATACACAGTATTAAACATATACATTATATAGTTTTATATATATATTTTATATATACACACACACACCGTGTTAGAGTCATACATAGCATGTTTTATGGTAGTTTTACTGTAACTATACTGCCACAAAGTTCTTCACTTTTTTACTTAAGTAAAATAAGCCATTGTATTCCTCAGAGGTCATAATTAGACATCAAGTAAGGAAAAAGTAAAGCTTTTGAGCCCCTATTCCAGGGAAAGTCTTAAGTTGTAAATGTCTATTCTGAGTGATCCTCTTCAGTAAGGAATCTCCATTCCCTGAAAAAGTGTAAAATTTTATGTATGACTTGAAGAATCAAAATTTTTAAAATCTAAAAATATACTTACAATTTTTGTGACTTCATATCACAAAAACTGCTGTTCATCCCAAACCAAAAATGCCTCAATGGGCTATGAAATAGTTCAAATCTACCTTCTTACCCAATCCTAACATAAAGCCTATTAAATCTGAGGTTTACCACTGATTGCAGTAAAACTAAAATTATACCGTGTTTATTACTTTTATCTACTTACAATATATGTTTTAAGGTAAATTAATTTTCTGGTACTAAATCCTGTGTCTCAAGCCTTGAACAGAGACTCTTATTTTTTTGCCCCCTACAACAGTTACCCTCACCACCGACCCAGAATGCTTGCAGCCCTCTCCTCCCGGAACTCCAAACCACTACCACCCAAACACACTCCCACAAACAAAAAGATCTAGGACAGTGATATAAAACTGGGACTCTCAGCTGCATGTGGCTCTTTCATTCACCAACCTGTCGGATTTCAAATTTCTGTCAGAACAGCACAGTACCATTCTGTGTTCAAAACAGTAGTGGTGTGGGTTTTTTTGGCTAATGGTAACTACAAATGTAGCTCAAGAATCCCACAATTCAATGGCACTGGTTTAGAAAAGACAATTTTTAAAAATGAAAATGTGCAAGAGATGGGAATGTGGCAATTACATTTTCTCCCTATCAGATTCAAAATATTTCATTTGCAAATCCAACAGAAATTTGTGGAAAACAGAAGTGTAATCTGTAACAATGTGGCCATTTAAGTCCTATTACAATCACACACATATAATTTTCAGATGTGGCCTGACTTATAATCATATTAGAAATAGTATGTACCAAAGTACACTTAATCCTAAATCAGTAAGACTAGAAGAGTAAAAAATAAAGTCTAAAACAACAAAAAATTCTAATTACAAAGTACAGTTGGAGAGAAATAATACCAGTATCCAAATACGCAGGATCCGAGCCGCATCTGCAACCTACACCACAGCTCACGGCAACGCCAGATCGTTAACCCACTGAGCAAGGGCAGGGACCGAACCCGCAACTTCATGGTTCCTAGTCGGATTCGTTAACCACTGCGCCACGACGGGAACTCCAAATATCAAGATGAATTTTTAATAAAATCTATTTAAAGCAGATAAAATTTGAAAACACAAGCCATTTAAGATGAGCTTAATTCCTATCCCCTGGTCATTATGACAAGAATCCAATAACTATATATTTTCAATCTTTTCAAACAGTTCACTCATATTTCTAAAAGCAGTTATAACAAATGTATAAAAACTGGAATCACATAAAAGTACTGCTTTTTAGAGTTCCATGGTAGCATGGCAGGTTAAGGACCTGGCACCATTACTGTAGTGGCTCAGGTCATTATTGTGGCATGGGTTGATCCCTGGCCTGGGAACTTCTACATGCCACAGGTGCAGCTAAAAACTAAAAAATAAAATAAAGTACCACTTTCTTATAACTAATTTTTATTTACAAAAAAATGTCCTGGCCTTTTAAAGTCACTTCAGCTTCTGGACAAGACAGATAAGAGGGACCAAATTTACCCTACCACTTTAAACAGGTGGAAAAAAAAATAATAACAAAATACATGAAACATGAATTTTCTAACCACTAGACATCACCAGACAGCTCAGGACAGTGATTCCTTGAGAAAAAAATGCACACAGGAAGGCCCCTGTGGTGCAGAGAGAGAGAGAGAAGTAAAGTGGCCAGAGCTCACAAGTACTGAAAAGAACTCCAGAGTCCTGATTGAGCGCTTATCAGCACATGCAGAGAAAGACACCAAACGCAACCCAATGCCAAGAGACGAACACCACAAGGGAGAGAAGGAGCAGCCAGGGCTCCGTTAAAAGTGTTCCCACTTATGGAGTTCCCGTCATGGCACAGTGGTTAACGAATCCGACTAGGAACCATGAGGTTGCGGGTTCGGTCCCTGCCCTTGCTCAGTGGGTTAACGATCCGGCGTTGCCGTGAGCTGTAGTGTAGGTTGCAGACGTGGCTCGGATCCCGCGTGCTGTGGCTCTGGTGTAGGCCGGTGGCTACAGCTCCGATTCAACCCCTAGCCTGGGAACCTCCATATGCCGCGGGAGCGGCCCAAGAAATAGCAACAACAACAACAATAACAACCCAAAAAAAAAAAAAAGTGTTCCCACTTGTTAGAGAAGAAAATCTATTCCCAGGGCATTGGGCAAAATACTAAGAATGGTATTGCTGCTGCAAAGGGGAAAGGTAAGCCTTTTTTTTTTTTTTTTGCTTTTAGGGCCACACTTTCAGCATATGGATGTATGGATGTTCCAAGGCTAGGGGTCGAACAGAAGCTGGAGCCTCCGGCCTCTGGCCTACGCCACAGCAATGAGGGGTCTGAGCCATGTCTGCTACCTACACCACAGCTCACAGCAACACCAGATCCTTAACCCATTGAGTGAGGCTGGGGATCCAACCTGCATCCTCATGGATACTAGTCATATTTGTTTCTGCTGAGCCACAATGGGAACTCCCCTCTGATTACTCTTAACAAAGCTTAAAAGCAAGTCTCCAAAGGATCAGACTATTTCCAAGGAACTTGAACTGCATCTCAACCACAAAGCTCAAGAATACATTTGAGAATACAAAAGTACCCAAAAAAAGGTGAAATTCACATCTAGTATTCAATAAAAGAAAAAAAAAGTTTGGAAATGTGATGGGGAAAAATAATCAACAAAAACAGATGCAGAAAGGACACAGATAATAAAATTGACAAAGACAATAAATGTTGTCTTTTCTGTAAGTTCTAAATGAATGACAAATACCTAAGTGTGTTAGGTGGAGTCATGGCAATTATAGAACTCAAACCAAACTTCTAAATATAAAAAATATAATACCTGAGTATCTGGAAAATACACTGGATGGGATTAATGGTATATTAAATATTGCAAAAGATAAATATACCTGAAAACATAGCACTAGAAATTTTCAAAATGAAACAAAAGTAAAAAAATAAAAGACTTTGAACAGAACATCAGTGAGCTGTGGAATGACTTTAATAACCTAATATACAAAGGGGAAAGGGGCAGAAAAAATATTTGAAAAAATTAACGGCCCCCAAATTTTCCAAATATATTGAAAACTATAAACTCACAACAATCCCCAAGCACAAGAAATATGAAAAAACTACAAGGCAGATCATAATTAAACTGCATAAAACCAGAAATAAACAGTACATTCTAAAAGCAGCCAAGCGGCGGGAGACAATATACGCAGGATCAAAGACAAGGATGGTGGCAGACTTCTCCTAGGAAACAATGCAAGCCACAGGACAGCTGAACAACATCCTCCAGTATTTTTTTTTTAATTTTTTTTATTACTCAATGAATTTATTAACATCCTCCAATATTGAATAAAAGAATTGTTATCACAAAATTCGACACCCAGCAAAAATGCTTCAAAACAAAGGCAAAATAAAGATTTTTTTTCAGATTACAAAAACTGAAGGATTCATCACCAGCAGACCTAATTGTTAAGAAATGTCAAAAGGCAGTCTTTCAGGTGGAAGGAAATGATAATAGGTGTGTATCTGGAATTATACAAAGAATAAAAAACACCAGAAAAAGTAATATACTTGGAAAAAATAAATGTCTTACTTCTTAAATCTCTCTAAAAGATAAGTATTTAAAGCAAAAATAATAAGTATTATGGAAATACTTTATTATAGAAATAAAATTTTTTGACAAGAATAGCCTATCAACTAGGATGAAATGTTGAAGGATCCTGTACCACAAAGGGGCATAATATCACTTGAAGGCAGACTGTAAATGCTGAAGATGTATTTTATAAGCTCTAAAGAAACCACTAATAAACAAAAGCATAGCCAGTAATCCAACAGAGTATATGATCACTAAAGATGACCAAATAAACTCAACCCAAAAGAAAGCATGAAAAAAGAAAATAGGGAATAAGGAACAGGTGAGGCAAATCAGGAAACAAATAGTAATAAGACAACAAATGTAAACCCAATCACATCAACAATAACATTAAATGTAAATGGTCCAAACGTTCCAATTCAAATACAAAGACTGGGAGTTCCTGTCGTGCATGGCTCAGCGGTTAATGAATCTGACTAAGAACCATGAGGTTGCAGGTTCAATCCCTGGCCTTGCTCAGTGGGTTAAGGATCTGGCGTTGCCATGAGCTGAGGTATAGGTCACAGACGTGGCTTAAATCCCGAGTTTCTGTGGTTGTGGCATAGGCCAGCACCTACAACTCCAATCAGACCCCTAGCCTGGGAATCTCCATATGCCACGGGTGCGGCCTTAAAAAAGACAAAATACATACATACATACAATGACTGTCAGATTGGAAAAGAAGTCCCAACTATACGCTGCTTAAAATAAACCCATATTAAATATTTTTAAAGTCATGTACCAGCTATCGCTTGTTAAGACACTAATCAGTAGAAAAAACTTTTCCTGCAGGGACTTAAAAGTATCAATGTGTAGTACAAAGCAACAAAGATTCATGGACAGGTGGAGAGAAAGGGAAATATACAAGAGAATGATAAAGATTTATTAAGTTTCAATTCTCCACATTACTGGAGTCTGTATATATCAAATTCTATTTGCTCCTCTCTATGGCAAAAGCTCTTCTCAAAAGCCTGCGGTTGGGGAGTTCCCATTGTGGTGCAATGGAAATGAATACAACCAGTATCCATGAGGACTTGGGTTCCATCCCTGGCCTCGCTCATTGGGTTAGGGATCCGGTGCTGACTGAGCTGTGGTGTAGTTCACAGACACGGCTTGGATCCCCCGTTGCTGTGGCAGTGGCTAGCAGCTGCATCTCCAATTCGACCCTCACCTGGAAACGCCCAGATGCCGTGGGTGCGGCCCTAAAAAAAAAAAAAAAAAAAAAAAAAAAAAAAAAAAACAGGGATTGGTAAAAATGCAGTTTATCAGAATTATAGATAACCTTGCAGCACTCTGGGTTAAGGACCTGGTGTTATCACTGCAGTGGCTCAGGTCACTGCTGTGGGATGGGTTTGATTCCTGACCTGGGAACTTCCACAGGCCATGGGTATAGCCAAAAAAAAAAAAAAAAAAAAAAAAGCTGCTTATCCAATAAACTATTCTCATTCAGATCAGACGTAGGCTACTCCTTCTATTAAAAAACAAAACAAAAAGCAACCAAATACTATGTCCATGCTTTATAAAATGCAACAAGACACGTGATTTTCAACACACCAGAAATCCTTTGAATTTCAAGTTGGGATCCACCATGGCTAAAAATAAATATATGGTAAGCTGGACTTGGGTAAAGCAGGCAACATTCCCCAAATTTAGTCCCTGCTCTTCAGAAAAAAGCAAATCTATCACTTAATATTCCACAGTTAACACATTACTATCATTCTGGGACACCAATGTCCTGGAATTCTGAGAGATTTTCTAATACTGTGATAAGTCTGGAATACGCTCTAGCTCAGTCCCCCTAAATCTAAAGAGATGCTGATTAGACTCCCTGTTTTTATATTCTGGCTCCTGGTATGATCATGGTCAATTACTTAACTTTATGCTTCAACTTCCTCAGCTGTAATAAAACAGAGGAAAACAGAACAGTGTAATTTTTTTTGAAGAATACTTTTTATAGTAATAATTGCTATTATATATTGAGAGTTCCCTCTGAGCAGAGCACTACTCTCAGGGCTGTATGTAAGTATATATTTAAATCCTAAAAAACCTATGAGGTAACAAGCATTTTCATCTCAATTTTATAGATAAGGAAACCGAGGTGGAGAGATTTACATTTCTCCCAAATTTACATACTATGAACTATTTAGTGATAAGAGCTTTATCCTCTTCATTTTGAGTAATCCCAGCTTCTAGCACAAAGAGCATAAAACATTTCAATGGAAGTTGCTGAATGAATTCTGGCATGGTCCTGTTTGTTTGTCTATACATCAGTTACTCGTGCATGGGTAGGAATCAGAAGTCTGGTGTTCTCTCCCAACCACACCAGTCTTCAGCTAAGTCACATTACCTCCCTAGATCTGAGTGTCCTCATTTGTAAAATGAGGAATTGAACTAGATCTAAGTACCCTTTCAACTCAAAAATTTCCAAGAAAAGCCAATATTGCTCTTTGGAAGAAAAAGAGTTGCCCCTGACTAAGTGAGTGGAAGAACCTCGAAATTTTCAGAATAACATTTAGAATTCTTTTTTTTTTTTTGCCCCCCCCCCCCCCCCGGCATATGGAATTACAGAGCCAGGGATCAGATCTGAGCCGCAATTGCAACCTAAGCCGAAGGTGCAGCAATGCAGGATCCTTAACCCACTGTGCCGGGCTGGGGATTAAACCTGTGTTTCAATGCTCCCAAGAAGCCGTCAATTCTACTGCTGCGCCACAGAGGGAACTTCTTTTTTTTTTACTTCATTTTCTTTTTTCTTTTTTTTAAGGGCAGCAGCTGCGGCATATGGAAGTCCCAGGCTAGGGGTTGAATCAGAGCTGCAGCTGCTGGCCTACACCACAGCCACAGCAACACAGGATTCAAGCCTCGTCTGCAACCTACACCACAGCTCATGGCAAGACCAGATACTTAACCTGCTGATCGAGGCCAGGGATTGAACTCGTGTCCTCATGGATAGTAGTCAGATTTGTTTCCGCTGAGCCACAATGGGAACTCCCTACATCTACTGTTTGATGAGTGAATGCATTACAGATGAAAACTTACGAGCAATAAGTAAAATGAGGAACTATTTTTAATGCAGCACTCTAATCAGTTGTTTTCTAAATTCCATAAATGGATGGCTAATTTAATTACCTGGACATTCCTTTTAGATTTACTTATTTGCTTTAGTTACAAAAACTGTGTGGTATTCTCTTGTGGTGCAGCTGGTTAAGGAACCAGCAGTTGTCACTCCAGCAGCGTGGGTCACTGCTGTAGCTCATGTCTGATCCCTGGCCAGGGAACTTTCCACATGCCGCAGGTGTAGCCAAAAAAAAAAAAAAAAAAAAAAAACAAACCACACAAACCCAAATGCTGTGCTTTAAAGATGTGTTCACAAGATTCTACAATGCTTTAGATCTTGCTGTTTCAATATATTTCACCTACATATGAATAGCTTTTGTTCCAAAAGGCCCATGGAACATAAAAAGTAATATTCGCAATAGTACATGCTCAAAACTTTTTTCTGAAATACATATATCTTATCTGTGCTACAACTAGACGATAAAAGCAGTAGCTAAAACGTCATCAGAAACAGTTTCATCTCAGAGGAACAGACACTGAACCCCTCCCCTTCCTAACGCCTTTAAATATAATGCTATTATTGTATGCTGAAAAAACCATTTATTTTGAGGATTATTTCTGTAGATGATACATAGTGCCACATACTGGAATTTAACCGTCTAAACTCACCACAGTTCTTTAAACAATTATTTATGAATCTTTTGGAGTTGCCGTCATAGCTCAAGGGTAACGAACCCAACTAGGATCCATGAGGATGCGGGTTTGATCCCTGGCCTCACTCAGAATGTTAAAGATCTGGCATTGCTGTGGCTGTGGTGTAGGCCAGAAGCTACAGCTCCAATTTGACCCCTAGCCTGGAAACTTCCATATGCTGCGGGTGCAGCCCTAAAAAGACAAAAAAATAAAAATGACATATAACTGAGGCAGCAGCAGGATTGAGAACCACTACACTAAACATACAACACTGGTAATGTTAGACTGCCTTAAGCAACTACCTCAAGTTAAGTAAGTAACTCAGTATCTTTTCCTAAATTTTAAGTATTATCAATTGGAGCAGTGATTCCTCACACTGATTTGTATGCATTTCAGGAAATGCCACAAATCTAAAAACAAAATTCAGTATAAATTGACTTTAACTTTAAAAAGAAATCCCCTCACTTAAAAGAAGAGAAAGGGAATGGAGTATCTCCTTTATAAAGCTCCGAACAGACAAGACAGAAGTCAACAGCTTTAGGAAACCCAAAGCTAACTAACCATACCTGGCCATAATTATCCCTACAACTAAGTTTCTGAAGTATGTCCTCCTCATACATTACAAAGTTAGAAAAGAAACAGGCTCGACGCCTAGCCTGTTTTTCTGCTTATGTACTGGGTAGACATACTGACTCACAATGGAAAGAAAGGCTATGAGCACTGCAAGGCCATGAGCTCATAGACATGATCCTATTTGAAGAAACTGTCCACAAAGTGAATTCTCCCATCATATAAATATCTTCAGTTGAAATATTTATGAAGTACAACTGTAAGGGAAAAAAGAATCCAATTTCCAATCCCAAATGGAAGAGTAAAGCAGAGGAAGGGAGGGTAGCAGTGGATTCAGAAGAGGAGGATGGACAGAATGGAGACACAACACAGAGGCTCCTAAAAAGGAGAGGGAGGACGTGACGTGAGAAAGGAAAATAACCTGACATGCTTTAGAAAACCTGCCCTAATTGGTAAAAAACATCTGCTCTCTGAAGAGTTTGATAGGGGTTATTACCTCCAATTTATAGATGACAACATCAAGTAGCAAGGGGTTCAGTCATCTGCTCAAGGTTACAGTGCTGCTAAGAGGCAGCGTTAAGATTTGAACAAGCACCGTGAGACTCAAAACCAGGGTCTTCTTAAAGCAAAGGAAACTGCGTGACTACATCATAATGAAGCAGTATGGACCTTGTCCAAAGCTATTTCCACAAATGTCTGCACATGACCAAGAGTTAATCTGTTAAGTCATCTATCAAAAGCTGAAATTTTCTTTCACTAATTTTTAGAGAAATGCAAATCAAAACTACAATGAGGTACAACCTCACACCACTCAGAATGGCCATCATTCATAAGTCCACAAATAACAAATGCTGGAGAGGGTGTGGAGAAAAGGGAACCCTCCTACACTGTTGGTGGGAACGTAAATTGGTACGACCACTGTGTAAAGCAGCACGGAGGTATCTCAGAAAACTAAATATACAACTACCATATGACCCAGCAATCCCACTCCCAGGCATGTATCCAGACAAAACTTTCATTCAAAAAGATACATGCAACCCTATGTTCACTGCAGCCCTATTCACAATAGCGAAGACATGGAAACAACCTAAACATCCATCAACAGATGAATGGATTAAGGAGAGGTGGTACATATACACAATGGAATACCACTCAGCCATAAAAAAAGAACAATAAAGCCATTTGCAGCAACATGGATGAAACTACAGACTCTCATGCTAAGTGAAGTAAATCAGAAAGAGAAGGAGGAGGAGTTCCTGTCGTGGCTCAGTGGTTAACGAATCCGACTGGGAATCATGAGGTTGTGGGTTCAATCCCTGGCCTCGCTCGGTGGGTTAAGGATCCAGAGTTGCTGTGAGCTGTGGTGTAGGTCGCAGACGTGGCTTGGATCCTGAGTTACTGGGGCTGTGGCGTAGGTCAGCAGATGTAGCTCCGATTTGACCCCTAGTCTGGGAAGCTTCATATGCCACAGATGTGGTCCTAAAAAAGCAAAAAAAAAAAAACCCAACAACAACAAAAAAAACACTTTTGGTATCTTAAGTCAGCCTTTCTTTAGTCATCCCTATGGTTTTCTTTACATAGGCAACAAAATTTGCTGTAAAAAAACAAAATGAACCCTCCCTCTAGCTTTGCAAACACTGCCACTGCTTTCTAACACCCTTCTTTTTTTTTTCCTGTCTTTTTAGAGCCACACCCACAGCATATGAAAGTTCCCAGGCCAGGGGCTGAATCAGAGCTGCAGCTGCCACAGCTCTACAGCAATGTTGGATCCTTAACCCACTAAGTGGGGCCAGGGATCCAACCTACATCCTCATGGATACTAGTTGGATTCTTAACCTGCTGAGCCACAAGGGAAACTCCCTAACACCCTTCTTTACTGCATTAAATTGAGTATTTTATCTACTGGTTCAAGATGGCATTCGGACCACATGTGGCTTTTGGAATCACTGTGTTAATCTAAAAACAGGGGAAAACAAATTATTGTCTAAAATAATAAACCAAATTAAATTGTGTATTACATGTAAATTAATTAATTAATTAATGTAGCTGCTTCCAAAGGTGTCTAGGAAACAAATCTCTCCTTCTGGGATAGTCTATTAAATTCTTATTTTTTTATACATGACTACCAAATGGATCGTTCTCAAGGGAGGCACACCCACTACTTATTTTTGGGTTAGGAAAAGGCAACAAAATCTTCCATTTAAAAAATAAAAAACAATGGAGATCCTGTTGTGGCTCAGTGGTTAACGAACCTGACTAGTATCCATGAGGATGCAGGTTCAATGCCTGACCTTGCTTAGTGGGTTAAGGTTCCAGCATTGCCAAGACTGTGGTGTAGGTCGCAGATTCAGCTCAGATCCTCTGTTGCTGTGGCCAGCAGCTATAGCTCTGATTTGACCCCTAGCCTGGGAACTTCCATATGCCGCAGGTGCGGCCCTAAAAGACAAAAAGAAAAAAAAGAAAAAAACAGGAGTTCCATTTGTGGCGCAGCGGAAACAAATCCAACCAGTATCCATGAGGATGTGGGTTCGATCCCTGGACTCAATCAGTGGGTCAGCGATCCAGCCTTGCCATGAGCTGTGGTGTAAGTTGCAGACATGACTTGGATCCCACGTTGCTGTGGTTGTGGTGTAGGCCAGCAGCTGCAGCTCCAATTCAACCCCTAGTCTGGGAACTTCCATATGCCTCAGGTACGGCCCTAAAAAAGCAAAAAACACAAAACAAGTATCTCCATTTTATGCTCTGCTGAGAGATAAAGGAGGTAAGGAGAATAATAGGCAGTACTGAGAGACGAACATATACTGAGGAAAAAGGGGAGGAAGAGGAAAGAAACAGGAGGTTCAGTGCTATAGAGTTAAAATAAACATTAATATTTCACAACCCAGGAAAAACAGTTTCTTCTCTCTTGCTAAAAATGTTCCGACTATTTGTATCTATGCCATTCCCTGGACAACCATCAGAAAACTGACTGGTTCTATTTTCAGAAGTGTTCCTTTTTCAGGAAAATTATTCATTTATTCCTTCGTTCATTCATTAAACATCTCAGCAGTTACCCATTTTCCAAGCATTGTGCTGCTAGGTGGCAGGCAGGGTCCCTTCCACAGAGAGCTTTGAGCACAGAGAAAACTCAATGGTGAGTTATGAAGAGCCAAATGAACAGGTTTCTTCAATTCTGTGAAATTAACTATCAAAACCGGTGTCATTTGGATCGGTTACCAAATTAGTTGTTTGGTCCAGAAGTCAATCAAAATGCACTAAATGGTCCTCAGCCAGAATTTTAGAATTCAGGGTGGGGGAAGGGCGTGTTAGCTTCTCTGAGTGCTGTGGTCTTGTTCCTCCAGGGAGGCTGTGAGCAGCCAGTAGCAACATGCACTATGAGAAAAACAAGGTACACCTGCAGAGAGAGGCAGAGATGGCAATACACAGAGACTCCCTGGCTTCTGCTATTTGCTACCCAGAACATCTCAGTTATCAGACTGATAAAGTCACATACCTTCATATCCTTATAATCATCTTTTAATTTAAATGAGTTAGAAAGTGGACTTGCGTTACTTGCAACACAGTCTTAACTAAGGAGTCCCCGTTGAGTCTCAGTGGATTAAGAACCCGACTAGGATCCATGAGGATATAAGTTTGATCCCTGGCTTTGTTCAGTGGGTTAAGGATCCAACGTTGCCCTGAGCTGCAGTGTTGGTCGCAGATGTGTCCCAGATGTGGCTCAGATGTGGAGTTGATGTGGCTGTGGCGTAGGCTGGCAGGTGAAGCTCCAATTGGACCCCTAGCCTGGGAACTTCCATATGTTGTGGGTGCAGCCTTAAAAGAGAAAACAAAAAACAAACAAACAAAAGTCTGGGAGTTCCTGTCGTAACTCAGGGGTTAGCAAACCCAACTAGCATCCATCCATGAGGATTCAGGTTCGATCCCTGGCCTCACCCAGCGGGTTAAGGATCCGGCATTGCCATAAGCTGTGATGTAGGTCCCAGATGCGGCTCAGATCACAAGTTGCTATGGCTATGGCATAGGCCGGCAGCTTCAGCACCGACTGGATGCCTAGCCTGGGAACCTCCACATACATTTGGTGTGGCCCTAAAAAGCCCTCCCGCCAAAAAAAAATCAGAGTCAACTAATAACAAAAGTGGTATCAGATCAAACTCCCTAACTCCTCAAAGTGAAGTGGTTGAGAACATGGGCTCTGGAGTCAGACTGCCTGGGTTCCTCTTCTGGCTCCTTCACGTACTAATTCTATAGAGCCTGTGCCTTGATTTCATCATCTGTAAAATGGGCACAACAGTACTGCCCAACAGGGATGGTTTATATGTTAAATGAGTTTCTACACTTAAAGCAAAGCTTTCCCCAGAGTAACTACCTAAGAGGAGTTACTGCTTTTGTTGTTCCATTAGCACAACTCGATGGGGAGCTAATGCTCTGTGACCAGTCACTTGGCTCCAGACATTCCCTTCGGAATGACGGGATCACATCTGTGTTAATGGAGGAGACTGGAGGAGAAGAGCAGCAGTGCTCCAGGCACCACACAATCAGAATCCCAAACTGCCCCCACTCCAACGTTTAGTCACACTGCTCTTCCTTCTGTCCTGTTGGTTTTCTAAACCTAAAGATTTCTGCATGTTTTCAGAGTCAACAGGCGATTTCAGCTTGCCACAAAAATTACCCGACTAGTATAAACCTTTCAATTCTTCATTATTTGTGACTTTTATTCTTACATGTAATGGGAATTGGACAATTAGGCTACTGACTTGTGTGAAACATTCATCTATTTATAACATGTAACAACCGAGACACTCTATACACCCACGGTCCTGTGAAGGACACAGTAGAAGACTTCACGTAAAAAGTTTAAAATAAATTTGAATACCATCCTGAACAGCTTATTGAACTAGGACTAAGCATGGCCCAGAGATAAAGCACCTGCATTTAAGAAAGAGGGTTCTGGAGTTCCCGTCGTGGCGCAGTGATTAACGAATCCGACTAGGAACCATGAGGTTGCGGGTTCGGTCCCTGCCCTTGCTCAGTGGGATAACGATCCGGCGTTGCGGTGAGCTGTGGTGTAGGTTGCAGATGCGGCTCGGATCCCGCGTTGCTGTGGCTCTGGCGTAGGCCGGAGGCTACAGCTCCAATTGGACCCCTGGCCTGGGAACCTCCATATGCCGCAGGAGCGGCCCAAGAAATAGCAAAAAGACAAAAAAAAAAAAAAGAAAGAGGGTTCTAATATATAAACAGCTGATAAAACTCAGTATCAAAAAAACCACCCCATTGGAGCTCCTGCTGTGGTGCAACAGGATTAACAGCGTCTTGGGAGTGCTGGGACACAGGTTCAATCCCTGGTCTGGCACAGTGGAGATCCAGCATTGCTGCAGCTGTGGTTTAGGTAGCAACTTCAGCTTGGATCTGATTCCTGGCCCAGGAACTCTCTATGTCACCAAAAAAGAAAAAAACCCCCACCAAAAAAACCCAAACAAAAATAACTCCATTAAAAATGGAGGAGTTCCCGTTGTGGCTCAGTGGTTAACAATCTGACTAGGAACCATGAGGTTGCAGGTTCGATCCCTGGCCTCACTCAGTGGGTTAAGGATCCGGCGTTGCCGTGAGCTGTGGTGTAGGTCGAAGACTCAGCTTGGATCTAGCATTGCTGTGGCCCTGGCGTAGGTCAGCAGCTACAGCTCAGATTGGACCCCTAGCCTGGGAACCTCCATATGCCGCTGGTGAGGTCATAGAAAAGGCAAAAAGACAAAAAAAAAAAAAGGAAAGAAGACCTAAACAGACATTTTTCCAAAGAAGACATACTGATTGTCAAGAGGCACATGAAAAGGTGCTCATCATATCCAACCATCAAAAAAATGCAAATCAAAACCCACAGAGTGAGTTCCTGTCATGGATCAGCGGAAATGATTCTGACTAATATCCATAAGGATGCAGGTTCCATCCCTGGCCTCGCTCAGTGGGTTAAGGATCTGGCATTACAGTGGGCTGTGGTAGAGGTTGCAGACATGGGTCTGATCTGGCACTGCTGTGGCTGTGGCGTAGGTCAGCAGCTACTGCTACGATTCGGCCCCTAGCCTGGGAACCTTCATATGCCATGTGTGTGGCCCTTAAAAAAAAAAAGACACCCCTCCCCCAAAACCCACAGTGAGATTATGAACTCACATCTCTCAGAATGACTACCATCAGAAAGTCTGTAGATAATGAATACTGGAGAGGATGTGGAGAAAAGGGTATCTCCTGCATTGTTCGTGGGAATGTAAATTTGGTGCAGCCACCATGGAAAACAGTATGAACATCCCTCAGAAAACTAAAAATAGAGCTACCATATGATCCAGCAATTCCACTCCCAGCTATTTATTTAAGGAAAATAAAACATCAATTTGAAAATCTACATGCACCCCCCCCAACCTCCACCCCCGTGTTCACTGCAGAATCATTTACAATAGCCAAGGTATGGCAACAACCTAAGTGCCCATCAACAGATGAATGGATAATGATGTAGTATATGTACAATAGAATATTACTGAGCCATAAAAAAAGAACAAAATTCTTCCATCTGCAACAACATGGATGGATCTAGAGGGTGCCATGTCTAGGGAAGTAAGTCAAAGACAAATACTCTATAACTTACGTACGGAACCTAAAAAATAAAACAAATCACTGTATATAATCAAAACAGAAACAAACTGACAGATACAGAGAACAAACTAGTGGACATCAGTGAGAAGGAAGCAGGGAGGGGCAAGATAGGGGACGAGGACTACTGTGTATAAAACAGATAATAACAATATATTATACAATACAGGGAATATAGCCATTACTTTGTAAAAACTTTAAATGCACTATAAGTTATAAAAATGTTGAGTTACCATGTTGTGTATCTGAAACTAGAATATCGTGCATGAACCATACTTCCATTTAAAAATAATAAGGGTTCTACCGTGTGTATACTGTTGGTGAAAATGAAAACAGGTGGTGAGAAAGGAGGGTCCTCAAAAAACTAAAAATAGCACTATCATATGATCTGATTAATTCCATCTCTAGTTATGTACCCAAAGAAAATGAAAACACCCAACTGAAAAAGCTTTCTGCACGCTCACATTAATTGCAAAATAGCCAAGATACAGAAACAAAGTATGTATCAGACAGATGACTGAAGATGTGGTGTGGCAAGAGGGACACAGGGGTACACGCCCACGCACACACAGAGGAATATTATTCTGCTACAAAAAAGAATGAAATCTTCCATTTGCAACAATGTGGATGGACCTTGAGAGCATTATGCTTAATGAAATAAGACAGAGAAAGACAAATACTATACATCTCATTTATATGTGAAATCCATAAAACAAAACAAACAAAAACCAAAATCAAGCTCATTGGTGATTGTGATGGGGTGGGGAAGGAAGAGAGCTAAGAGTAGTCAAAAAGCACAAACTTTCAACAATAAAATAAATAGGCCATAGGAATGTCATACACAGCATGGATACTACAACTGGCACTGTACTGCATCCTGAAAGCTGCTAAGAGAGTAGATCTTAAAAGTTCTCATTATAAAAAAAAAATTCTGTAACTATGTATGGTGACAAATGCTAAATGAACTTATTGTGGTGATCATTTCACAATATAAACAAATATCCAATCATCACACCATACACCTGAAACTAATATAATATGTCAATTATATGCAGGAAGGAAGGAAGGAGGATTCTGAAACGCCAGGAAGCAGTTTAAAAAAAAATATATATATATATATATATATATATATATATATACATGATTTTTTCCAAAGGTATTTTCTTGGCAAAAATGTCTTTTAAATTATTCCAGGTGTGTAGTCAGTAAGGTAGTAAAAAGGAGAGGGGAGACAGGAAGCCATGTAGCATATCCACATTCTTACAACACCAAGGCTTCTCTAGAAATTCTGAAAAAATGGCAAGCTCTGGCGCTTCTCTTCCTAGGAACCCAGGTCCAGCAGAGCCAATCAATCCATGGTTCCTCCTCTGCTTTTTTTTGCTTCTCTTTCAGATGTATCTTATTTGTATAAAATAACAAATGTGGGGTTGTAAAAGCAGCCTGTGGGGAAACACAAGCAAGACCCCATTTTCTAACCTCAAGAGAAGTTATGTCATCTCTTCTAGACCCCTCTCCCTTCAAAGGCCTTGACCTTTCCCTCTGCTCCCTCAGTCTGTAACCCTCCACTTCAGCACCTCCTTCCCTCATTTCACCCCGAGGAAGAAAAGGAGGGGCTGTCTCTCAGGATACTACTCTCCTATCTCTAAGACTCCAATCTTTCACTTCTTCCACAGCACCCCTGGCCAACTGCTTGGTCTTTCCCTCCTCTGCCCCCAGCCCCGAAAGCAAGCCGGTTACAGGTGGGCTCTCCTCTCTTCCCGTGTGCTGGGATGAGGTAGGATTGGGAACCACTGCAATCACATGACACAGTCAAACACAATTATATCTTAGGTCACTAATGACCTTGACATAGGGTGTCTTGTTCACTACCTGTTGTATGTCATTTTATGTTGAGCGCACCTATCACTTTTGCATCTCCACACAATCCAATTCATTGTGCTATACACAAGCGCAAACACACATAAATGCTCAACTTACAAATTTCTGTCAAAAATTTTTCAAGTCTTTTTTTCTGATGGTGGCTGTTACTCTAACATTTTATTGCAAAAGTAACTTACATTTATCTATAATGCAGCAATGTCAATCCCTGTGCCACAAATGCTTCAACTAGCATTGGTATACATCCAAATGATGATCCCATTTTCTCATATTGTAAAATTGATCTAGGAGTTCCTGTGAGGAGGCTCTTCAGGTTAAGTATCTGGCATTGTCACTGCTGCGGCTCTGGTTACAGCTGTGGCACAGGTTGGATCCCTGGCCCATGAACTTCCATATATGCCATGGGAATGACCCCCAAAAAACCCCCAAACTGACCTAAATCTTAAATCACTAGGTACAACACAGTATTCCTTAAAAATTAAATCTATATTAAAATCTTAAGGATAAATTTACATAAAGTAGCAGAAATAGTTTTGTTTTTACCAATGAAAGATTAAAACTGACTTTGTGGTTTAATCACTTCAACTCGACTGTAATTTCTTAGTGACCAATGTTATCATCTAAAGAAACATTTATACAGGAGTTTCTGTCGTGGCTCAGTGGTTAACAAATCCAACTAGGAACCATGAGGTTGCAGGTTCGATCCCTGGCCTCACTCAGTGGGTTAAGGATCCAGCATTGCCGTGAGCTGTGGTGTAGGTCGCAGACTCGGCTTGGATCTGGCATTGCCGTGGCTCTGGTTCAGGACAGGAACTGCAGTTCTGATTAAACCCCTAGCCTGCAAACTTCCACATGCTGCAGGTGCGGCCCTAAGAAGCAAAAATAAATAAACAAATAAATAAATAAATAATAAAATGGTTAAGGATGAAAAAAAAATACTGTAACTTGTTTCACTAATCATTCAAACGTTTTAGGCATCTCCTTGTGTTAGGCACAAGATTTGAAAGAAAATACAAAGGACCCTGAGCGTTAAATGTTGTAAAGTGGTATATATTAAGTGCCATGGGGCACAGATTAGAGAGCTGTGTGAGGTGAATCATTTTTGTCTAAGCTTTGAAGAGTATTAAGGATAGAAACTGGGAAAGGGGACATTCCAGAAATAGACTGAATATAGTTAAGTTCCAGTGGGTTAGAAGTAACAAGATGGGCATCTTGTCGACTGGAATCAGGCAGTAAAGGATTCCTACATCGCATAAAGAATTTCAGGAGTTCTGTGGTAGCCTAGCAGGTTAAGGATCTGGTGGTGTCACTGCTGTGACATGGGTCTGATCCCTGGCCCGAAAACTTCCTCATGCCAAAAAGAAAATAAAGTATTTGGGGTACCTTAATTCTAAGGGCAATTAGAATCTGTCGATTTTAAAAAGAGAAGTGCCATGGTGATCAAACCTATGTTGGAGTACATAGTGAGGGGTAAATGGGCCAGGCTGAAGAAACAATGTCAGTGGCTAAGCTACGAAATAAGTCTAAATCTAAACACAGTTCTGCTGGGAAAAAACTGAACAACAGGCAATAACGTGAAGCAAGGTCTACAATTCAGAGGTTCTGAGAGAGCACAATGTTTGGGGGCAAGCAGGCTCTGACGGCTAGGGCCTAAACACCAGCTCTCCCAGTAGGAGCCAGGTGACCTTGGGCAAACTACTCAACCATTTTAAGATTCTATGTCCTCATCTGGAAAATGAGAATAACAGTCATACTGACATAAGTGTTAGCTTCTATGATCATTATTTAAGTTTAATTCTATTTTTAAAATCCCCACAGCACAGAATATGAAGCAAAAAGGAGCTAAAGAATGGCCCAGAATATCATAAATCAGGCTTCCCACTGTTTCTTCATTATTTTGCATAATGTGAGTACTCAGAATATTGGGCACATATCATTTAAAACATAACTACCAAAATTCATTTCAAAGTCAAACATAAATGACTTGCAGGTTTTTTTGTATTTTGATTATTTTGTATTATTGGTGTAGTTTCCCTCTGAGAAAATACCCATGTTATGTTTGCAATGAAATTCTGTTTCCTTAAGAATTTAGAATGACATGTGTAATTTTTTCTGTAATGGTAAGTGGAAAAAAAAAATTTCCTAGGGGGCTCTTAGTTACTTCCTATTAGTTCAGTGGAAAAACATCATTAAGAACTAGTCCTTCAGTTAGTAAAGCACCTTTCTGTAAGAAATGATGTAATTTCTCATCAATGCAGCTCCAAACCTCCTGTAATCATTTATTTAGATATGCTGGAATTACTTTTCATTTTACAAATTACTTCTATAGCATAAAGGACAATTCAAAACAGAATTTTAGTAACTTTTTTTTTCTTTTCTTCTTAGGGTCACACCTGCAGCATATGGAAGGTCCCAGGCTGGTGTGGAATTAGAGCTACAGCTGACAGTCTATGCCCTGATCCAAGCCACATCTATGACCTACGCTGCAGCTTGCGGCAACACCAGATCCTTAAGCCACTGAGGCCAGGGACTAAACTGACATCCTCACAAAGACTACATCGGATTCTTAACCCACTGCACCACAACAGGAACTCCAAGTTTTAGTAACTTTGGTTTCAAATAAACACCTAAGAACGATTACATCACTACTCAAATCTGTTTACTAGCCTGTGTTAGGCCTAGCTGTCCCCTTTTAGTCCAAATATTTCAGCTATTATAACTAAAAAAACTGGCAAAATTATTACTCCACAAGAGAATCTACCAAATCAAGGAAACCATAAAGCATGCTACACAGTCTGATCACATGGAGGTGGGGCTTCACACTGCGGAAGTTAGTCTTGGTTACTGTCACAGGCAACCAAGTGGGGGCTGAAGGGAGATCCAGCAAGCTGCCCCCCAGACCCTGAGAATCCCGCATGGCTTCCCCAGCTCTCTCACCTGCTGTTTCTGCCCTGAAAAGGCAGAAACCACTCTTGATGCGCCCATACAGGCACTCAGGCTACCTGCACTTCAGCCACAGACAGGCAAGCAGACTACAGACAAGTGAAGAGGCTGCTTTCACTGGCTCAGAATGCTCCATGGAAATTACAAAGCACTCACACTTCCACCTCATCAGTATGTCAAGACAAGCTGAGCATAGTTATACTTCCCCTCACAGGTTCAGACACAAATTTGGGGTACCATCCCTTTAATTTTTATAAAATGTATAGATGTTATAGATATACGATATCTAAATATAATAGCCATGCTAGATCTATTGATTATACCCTATATAATTGAAACGCTATACAAAGAAATGTCAGTGTACCTATTCATAAGTCCAAAGTGGGAGGAAGGGGATTACAAAGAGCAAACCCATTTGATGAGTTAGAATCTTGCGTGAATAGAGGCCAGGCAGGGTGGTCAATCACTCCTCTACTCTGATGGATGGCTTTCTACTGAAATCATAAAATCTGACTCCTTCCTGCCTGCCTGTCTCCCACTACTCTCAATCCTCACTCATTACGTCCAGGCTTCTGTTTGTTGTCCTTGTGGACTAAAAATGCCCTCGTTATGGCTGGGTCCTTGTCATCATTCAGGGCCATCTCCCCAAAATGGCATTAACCAATGCCCCAACCTGCCCAGTCACTCACTATGCCATTATCCTGTTTTAATTTCTCAGTATTGTTAACTGAAATTACCTTTTGTACATTTTTCTTCCCATTTTATTGAGAGATAGCTGACATATAGCACTGTATAAATTTAAAGTGTATAGCATAATTATTTGATTTACATATATCATGAAATAATTACATGTAAGTTTAGTCAACATTCATTATCTCGTAACAGATACAAAACTAAACAGAAAAAAAGTTTTTTCTCATGATGAGAATTGTTTTATACATTTTTAAATTGTCCCTCCCTCCCTATGAATGTAACCTCCATGAGGGCTCTCACATTGCTCTATCTTCAGTACCTGGCACAAGAGGAAATGCCCAATAAACATTGGAATGAAGGGCTGAGTATCTTAAATCAAAGGGCCACACAATGGATAAGCCAGAGCAGGTGCAGACCAAGGTATTAGCAGTGTTGTCAGCGATTTAAATTGCTCAACCCAGGGAGTTCCTGTCGTGGCTCAGTGGAAGTGAATCTGACTAGCATCATGAGGACACAGGTTCAATCCCCGGCCTTGCTCAGTGGGATAAGGATCTGATGTTGCTGTGAGTTGTGGTGTAGACTGCAGATGCAGCTCGGATTCGGCATTACTGTGGCTGTGGTGTAGGCCCGTGGCTACAGCTCCGATTCAAGCCCTGGCCTGGGAACCTCCATATGCCACAGGTGTGTCCCAACCGCCCCCCCCCCCCCCAAAAAAGATAAATTGCTCAGTCTTGGTCACAGTAAAACACGTGAGAGGAACACAGGTGGGGCAGGCAGGAGATGGCCTTGCCCACCCCAGCTGAGTCACTGATAATGTGCCAGGACTCAATACACTTGCAAAACTAGTAATAAGATTTAAATGGAACAAACAAAAATCTGTTTACTATATGAGGCAAATGGTGTGTTCAGTATGTTATATATTTTAAAAACTCATTCAAGGAATAAAATTACTAATCTACTGGGCTTGGTAAATACCTGCTAGGGAATGAATCATTCAAAGTTTAGGCCAACAGGAATTCATATATATATATATATATATATATGTATATATATACATATATATATATATATATATATATATATTCTGGGATACACACAATCATATCTCTTACTCAAAAAGTCAGGTGTCGCAAACTGTATTTTCTGGCTCAACTGCATATATTCAGAAAAAACTTTTGAGAAAACTTCACCCAACTGGCTCTTTTGTTCCTAAAGGGACAGGGAAGAAACACAGCCCTGCTTTCCTCTCAACCAGAAAGGAAAACGCAAATTAAGCCTGCAGAAATGTCATTAGGCATCTGAGATCTGACTTAGCCCCATTAAACAAGACAGCACTTCAGGTCAAATGGCGATTAGGAAAGGTTACCATTCTCAAACCTTACACTACATTGAGGGATTGTCAGGTATTAGAGAAGCTTCACAACTGTAAGCTGACTGTTCTGGAGGGGCTTACTACCAGGCTGGAAGGTTTAAATCTTTGGAAAGCAATGAGAATTGGACTATAACAAACCATTAAATGCAGAAAGGTTTCAAGAGTGGCTCTGGAAAAGGAAAAGACACCCGTCATCTGTGGATGAAAATTTACTCACCTATACACATCTCACAGTAAACAAGACAGAGAGACAGAGAAGGGAGCATCCAATCCTTTAAGCTAAAACATTTCCATCACAGCAATTAACTTGGGTTCCAAGCCATAGCTTTTTAGTTTTTTTAATAGTCATGTGCTTTAACTTACAGGTACCACAGTGCAGCATTTCCTCCCAGTATATCTAAATGTACATAGTTTCAGTAGAATGTAGTAGAAGAAATCTACACAGAATCCAGCAGTATGGCCAGAGAGAATTGAAAACCAGCCAGAGAGAATTGAAAACCAATTTCAAATTTCACTTCTAACGAGAACTGTGTCCTTAACATATGGTTTATTTTAGGGTTGGTCCATACCACTTGACAATGTTTATTATGTAATAAATACATTTTGGATGTAAAAACATCTCAGACTACTAAGCTACTAAGAAGAAACACTTTGCCGGAGGGTCAGGCGCTGCCAGTCTAGCCAAAGAACGCTATACATTCTGAGGGCTTTCATAGAAAAGGTTCCTCAGAAAAAAGACCAAGACCAAAGCAGTATCACGTACTATTAAGTGATATATGGCACTGCTATCTTTACTGCCAGTCTCTCCTCACACATTACTATAATCACTTACATACATTTGTTGAAATATTTACTTAGGTTCGAGTAAAATTATCTTTCAAGTTTACATAAAAGAATCCTCCTGGGTGCTTATTATAAAATAAATGTTTTAGAGTCTTTGATGTATACCAATTCAATGATCTCTTGTTTTTTTCAGGATAAATGTGTTCTAGCAAGAAATAAAATTTTTTACAGCAAATTCCAACAAATACCTTAAAAAACTGAGGCGTTACTCCCATAAAGGAGGAAGTGCTATGTGTGGTGAGAGCAAAGTTCCATGGAGCCTAAACATTTGTGGTTCTACAAGAGACCATTTACTACCCTCTGGCAGTACCTAATGCTTTTTTTTGAATTAGCAGAATGTTTCCCCATCCTGAAAATTTCCTAATTCTACCATCAATGCTTCCAGAAGTCTGCTCTCATTTTCCAGTCTGCATCACTAATGCAAACAATACAATCAATTTACTGGCTATTCTATCTCATCAAGTGACCCAGCACCAGTCTGAACCATAACGTTACATAAATAAAAATGATTTCTCTGTGTCGTTAATTTTTTTTTTCCTTTTTACAGCCATATCTACAGCATACAGAACTTCCTGGTTGAATTCGGATGCAGGTAGAGCGTACAGCACAGCCACAGCAACATCTGCAACCTATACCCCGGCTCATGGCAACTCTGGATCCTCAACCCACTGAGCAAGGCCAGGGATCAAACCCATATCCTCAGACACTGCATCGGATTCTTAACCCACTGAGCCACAATGGGAACTCTCTTTGTTGTCAATTTTAATTTAGAAATCTGTCAAAGTTACTGGAATGAGATCGCATAAATAATTTCTCCTCCAAATATTTATTTACTATTAGAAGATAACTTCTAATTGTTTTAAAATGTGGAAAATATCAATCATAACCCAAAAAACCCACTTTTAAACAAAGCTAATATCAATGAAATACACCAGGGAGTTCCTGTTGTGGTACAGTTGGAAACAAATCTGACTATTTACCATAAGAATTCGGGTTCGATCCCTGGCCTCGTTCAGTGGGTGAAGGATCTAGTGTTGTCGTGAGCTGTGGTGTAGGTCGCAGACAGGGCTCGGATCTGGTGTGGCTGTGGCGTAGGTCAGCAGCTACAGCTCTAATTCAACTCCAGCCTGGGAACTTCCATGTGCCACACATGGAGCCCTTGAAAAAAAAAGAAAGAAAGAAAAGAAATATACCATATTTTTGAGACTAAAAATGTAGTGCCTTGACAGCAATTTTTGTGATGTGAAATAAAGACACAAACTAGATCACTTAAGATATTTGTGCACTTTCCCAACTCCCCCAACCCGCTCTAAATCTGAATGGGAATGTGGCATCTGAATTCTTCTACAAAGCTGCTATGTAAACTTACTGCTCTGATGGGAAGAACTAAAATAAACATTTTCATTGTGGGACATTCTCTATGAAATTGTTAACCACATTCAGCAATAACTCTAAGTGCCTGGCCTACTGCGTGTAATTTACAAGGATGTGTCTTGAGAACCAATCTCAGAAAAAGGGACAATCTCAATTATCAAAGTACACAGGACCAAGAGTACCTGGGATAATCTGACAAATTAATAAAACGTGATGGGTAGATGACTGGAAAGATGATACTCATATGATGCTTTAAGAGTTCCATGTACAGTCACTGTAAAACATTAACATAACAGTCAACCTTAAAAGGATGAAAAAATTTGATGGAGTTCCCATCGTGGCTCAGTGGTTAACGAATCTGACTAGGAACGATGAGGTTGCTGGTTCGATCCCTGGCCTCAATCAGTGGGTTAAGGATCCAGCCTTGCCATGAACTGCAGTGTAGGTTGAAGAGGTAGCTCAGACCTGGCTTTGCTGTGGCTGTGGCCAGAGGCTACAGCTCCAATTCGACCCTTAACCTGGGAACCTCCATATGCCTTGAGTGTGACACTAAGAAGATTAAAAAAAAGTAAAGATGTAATACATGAACTGCACACTATTTACACATGGTATCCATACTACATTGTTAGCCGTAAAGATTACAAATGGGAGCTTCATGGTGGCCTAGAGGTTAAGGACTCAGTGTTGTCACCGCTGTGGTGTGGGTTCCATCCCTAGCCTGGGAGTGTCTACATGCAACACGCACAGCCAAAAGTAAATAAAAAAGTCGTTTGTAATAACGACTTAAATCTAGTAAGGCAGAAGTTAACTTTTTCTGGTGGAGGGAGAGAAAAGAAACTGTATCCACATAGCAAGTAACACATAATGCCTCCACATAGCAAGGAGGGTGGGAAAAGACTTTCAAATCATTACTGAAATAATGTCACTTCCTTGCTCCAAAACCCTGAATGGCTCCTCCTTGTTCCTAGAACGAAATCCAAATTCTACCATAGTTTACATGACCCCACATCATGTGGATCTCCCCAGCACACAGCCTGTGTTCCTGCTGCTGTCTGTGCTGCTCTTTCCAGGGATGTGTTGTGATTTTCACTTTCTTGCCTTTGCTTAAATGTCCTTTTAAGTCTTCAAGTTCCCCTCACCTAAGTGTTCTCCATCACAGCACTGTTAATTTCTCTCCTTCGAACCAATACAACCTGTACTTACTAGTCCTCTAATCTGGTTACTGTCTATACTGCCTACTAAAACTCAGGCTATACAAGCCCGAGGCCAGGTCTGTTTCCACTGCCCACAGAGCCTAGCACACGAAAGACACACCTTGGAGATATTGCCAGTTCATATCCAGACCACCTTTGTAAAGCAAATATCACAACACAGCGAGCCACACACATTTTTTGGTTTTCCAGAGCATATATAAGTTACCTTTATGCTATACTGCAGTCAAACTGTGCAACAGCATCATGTCTACAAAAAGTCATGTACACACCTTAAACAATAACTATTGCTAAAAAAGGCTATCACCTGACAATGCAGAGTTGCCACAAATCTTCGATCCGCAAAAACCATGCTATCTGTGGATCATAATCAAGAAGAAGCACAATAAAAAGTCTGTGTGCATTTTAAATGAATGTGATCTGATTCACTCATCTGCTTGTACTCTTGTACTCTTGTACAGCACTGCTTCCTGATGATAATTCTTTTTGAACTGTGTCCTCTCTAAAACTTTTCTCTAAGTAAAGTCATTCCATGCGGCTCTATCTATTTGAAAATGTGCTTCAATGTCTTTTTCTACAGAACTTACTTGGTTCCATCCCACATTAGTTTTCCATCTATCAATTTAAACAGATACAAACACCCAACATCCAGATCTTATACATAAACGACCATGATTCAACGCTGGTAGATCCCACCTGGACTTCTCATTGACTCTGTCCTTTTAAAATTTAGTACTGACGGAGGTCAGTACAGGCAAGTCAGATGTGACACCTGTGGTAAACACAATGCTGAATGCCATGTGAGAGGTGGGTAATATCATCCCTTTATTTTGACCTGGTATTTCATTTTGTTATGTACAGGTTCTTTAGAAGGCAGACAGAATTCAGTTTTTGCTACATTGTTAATTAAATTATTAGGGAGGGAGTTCCCATTGTAGCACAGCTGAAATGGATTTGACAAGTAACCCTGAGGTTGCGAGTTCGATCCCTGGCCTCGCTCAGTGGGTTAAGGTGTAGTCACAGATGTGGCTTGGATCCTGCATTGCTGTGGCCATGGCACAGGCCAGCAGCTGTAGCTCTGATTCGACCCCTAGCCTGGGAACCTCCATATGCCTAGAATACGGCCCTAAAAAGCAAAAAAGTATTAGGGAGCAGTATATTGCTCCAGGTAGTAAAACCAGGTGATAACTTTTAATTGTGTTTGGCATATGAAACTTTGGCCTTGTAGGACTTTCCCGAGTGAGCCATCACCATGGTCTTCCCACAAGTATATCATCTATGCTGTGTGGCATGCACGCTACACAATCCAGAATCACTTGCATGTACTTTTCAAGAAATGAGCCATTAGCATACAGCAGTTCCTGGATTACAGAGCTCAGACAAGGAGCTTTGATGAGCTTCTCAGCCTATAGGGCAGGAAGTTTCCCAGAGGATTAGAAGCATATTCTGACACCAGTTACTAGGGGTTTGTTTCACTTTAGAGCATGGCTGTGTAAGGGAGGCTGAATAAGAATGGGCTTATTATGAAAGCCAGCTTCACTCCACTGGTGATGGGGAATTTGTCAGATGTCTCAGGCGGGTGCCAGCATCACCAACATAACCCCCTCTCTGGAACAGCTCTGGGATGTGGGGGAACATCTCCAGGAAACCCAATTTACTTAGTGCCCCCGGACCCACTCCCAATTGTGGGCAAACAATAATCTTAGAAAGCCAAAACACGTGATTCGAAGGCATTGCTATGTTCTGTATACATCTTCTCAGTCTTGCCCACAGCACTCTTTTGTATCATACTGCAGTCCAGAGCTCCGCTATGACTCCGGGAAGGTAAAAATTGCCAAATGTGCTTGGGCAACAACTCAGAAAGACCGCCAGCAATGGACAGCCCTAAAATGCAACAGAAACTGCCTCAGCTCTTTCCATTTTTTTTCTGAAGAGGGTAATGAGGATGTTCTGTTAAACTAGCAAACCAAATTAGGTTTCTGTGTTTGTATTTTAACACACATGTATTGTTTATCTCCCGTCTCTTGGACAAGGTAGAGATGCAAGACATAATCCCTGCTCTCAAGGAACTTAAAGTCTACCCAGAAAGAACAAACCGAAGGACACTGGGGACAGATGCTGCTTCTTTTCAAGTAGCTGGAGTGTTACTCAAGGACCCCAAATGACTCCAATCCTCTAGAAACTGTTCATTCCATTGTCAAGTTCAGGCTACCAGGCTTCCAAAATGCACGCACTCCACTTAGGACCTCAGTTCTATCACTTTTCTCTACAATCATGTTCAAAAAACACATCTCCCTTTCTTGCCTTTCCACTTGTTTCCTCTCAGTCTACAAGCACTCTTAACTTTATACTTTAAAGCCCACAGGAAAAACTCCCTTGACTCTCCCTAGGGCTTGCCACTCTCCTCCCACTTTGTGTCTTTTTCTAGGTCCTCTCAGCTTTCCCAGGCTTCATCTGTAGCATCCTCAGAGCACAACTGTCAATTCCCTTCCCCTCACCAATGGGGTGTACTTTATCACCCACTTTCCAATCTAACAGAGACACTCAAGGCCAATTTCAGCCTCAGGACCCTGCCAGACCAGCTCTGACTCAATGTGTAGAAACCTAAACACATGAGCGTCATGACACCTGAAGCACACTTTCAAATGGTTCCACAAAGTAAACATATAAGATAAGACAGACAAAGCAAACATGATGAAACTTTAACAGCTGATGAATCAAGGCAAAGGCTAGGAGGTCCCTGTTGTATTCTTTCACCTCCTCTGTAGTTTGAAAATTTTCAAACAGGAGTTCCCACTGTGGCACAATGGGATTGGTGGCATCTCTGCAGCACTGGGACAAAACTTAACCCTCAGCACAGTGGGTTATGGATCCAGCATTGCTGCAGCTGCGTGTGGGGAGGTCTGCAACTGCAGCTCGGATCTGATCCCTGGCTGAGGAACTTCATGTGCAATGGGGCGGCCAAAAAAAGAAAACAAATAAACAAAAAGTTGTTGGGAGAGGAGTTTCTGTTGGGGCTCAGCGGTAATGAATCTGACCAGTATCCATGAAGACTCAGGTTCCATCCCTGGCCTTGATCAGGAGGTTAAGGATCAGGTGTTGCCATAAGCTGTGGTGTAGGTCACAGATGCAGATGTGGCTCGGATCCAACATTGCTGTGGCTGTGGTCTAGGCCTGCAGCTACGGCTTTGATTCAACCTCTGGCCTGGGAACTTCCATATGCCACAGGTGACGCCATAAAAAGAAAAGAAAAAAAAATTGTTGGAAGGAAAAAACATGTAGGATCAGAATCAAAGACAGAAATAATGGTCCGTGGCTTTCAGGGAGTTTATAATCTAATTTGTCTAATCTAAAAGTTGACTGGGTAACTCTGAGAGTTCAATGGCATTAATAATCAGCTTAACTGTGTAATCAAAATGCAAATATTTACTGAGGGCCTACTAAGTGGTAGCAATATGTGATGCACCGTATGTAGTCAACAAAGCAGAACATTAAACCTTGGAAGCAGGACCCCATCTCACTCAAGCCAGTCCATCCAGTCTATATACCTGCCCCAGTTACTTTTTTTTTTTTTTTAGGGCCACACCCGTGGCATATGGAGGTTCCCAGGGTCCCAGGGGTCGAATCAGAGCTGTAGCTGCTGGCCTACGCCACAGCCATAGCAACACCAGATCTGAGCTACGTCTGCAACCTATACCACAGCTCACGGCAACACCAGATCCTTAACCCACTGAGCGAGGCCAGGGATCAACCCAAGAAACTTCATGGTTCCTAGTCAGGTTCATTTCTGCTATACCACAATGGGAACTCTTTTTTTTTTTTTTTTTTAATTTTTTTTTCCTGCCTCGGTTACTTCTGTCACAGGCACCACCATCTTCCACTGCTTCCCTCCTCTCTCACCTTTCCACTTTGTTGGCTACCACCTGTTCCCCGAAAGGCCCACTTGGCCTCCCACCTGGAGTGAACTACCTCCAAGTCTCCTGGTGCCCAAGGAGCCCAGAGACTCAGCTCTAACTGAATTATACTATAAGCAAAAGCATTTCAATAATTCTCCATTATCTGTAGAACATATTCAAAGCCAAGGCCCAACACTGAGGAACACACGTTGTTCATTCTCCCACTCTCTTACTCTTCAGCCACAGGGCTTACTCACTCCTTTACAGAAATCCCTGATGACTGAAGTGGTGCCTCCTAAACTATAAGCAATTTTCCCTCAAAATACTAGTAATGTTTTAACAGTGGTATAGTCTTATTTTTTTTTAAGCTTTTTTTTGGTGTGGTAAAGCATATAACATAAATTTTGCCATTTTTAACCTTTTTTTTTTTGTCTTTTTGCCTTTTCCAGGGCCGCCGCCCACGGCATATGGAAGTTCCCAGGCTAGGGGTCTAATTGGACCTACACCAGAGCCACAGCAATGTGGGATCCAAGCTGCGTCTGCAACCTATACCACAGCTCACGGCAATGCCAGATCCTTAACCCACTGAGCAAGGCCAGGGATCGAACCCGAAACCTCATGGCTCCTAGTCAGATTCATTAACTACTGAGGCGCGACGGGAACTCCCATTTTCAACCATTTTAGAGTGTAAAATTTAGTGCTATTCATTACACTGACAATGTTGTGCAACACTGCAAAATTTTCACCTCCCCAAACAGAAACACTGTACCCATTAAGAAATAACTACCTATTCTCTGCTCCCTCTCTAGACCCTGGAAACCTCTAATCTTTCTGTCTCTATGAATTTGTCTATTCTAGATATTTCGTGTAAGTGGAATTATACTATATTTGTCCTTTTGTGTCTAGCTCATTTTTCTTAGCATTTTCAAGTTCATTCATGGTGTACCATGTATCAGAACTTCATTTCTTTTCAGGGCTGAATAATATTCCATTGTTTATATTGACCATATCCTGTTTATCTATTCATGTGCTGATGGACACATGGCTGTTTCCGCTTTTTGGAACACTGACTTGATTTTTGTTTTGAGTCCTTGTTTTCAATCCTTTTGAGACTATACTCAAAAGCAGAACTGCTGGGTCATATGAACATCCTTATGTTTAATGAGAAACAACAGCAGTATAGTTTTACAGTCCACATATGTGGTCTTCTGGTACGTACAACAGCCACAAGAGTTCCTATGCATTTAGGAAACAATTCACTTTTGGAGAGATTTCCTTCCTTGGGGTACTCACATCCCAAGTGATCACCTTATTTCGAGGAACCTGACTCTGGTTTGGGTGCTACTTTGACTGTCCTGGCACTCCAGTTTCCCAGTTCTCACAATTTTTTCCACGCTATTTTTTCCACATAAAGGAAAGTACCCTGTAGTAGTAACTCTCCAAATGAACATTATGATGACAATAAACATCATTCAGATATTGAAGTCACATTCATATTCTTAATGTATCTAATAACATCAGATGAGTGAAAGATACATAAGAGGAAGGGTATTTTTGAGCAGGTAAGATGATAAAGGGTTTTTATAAAGGATGACTTCTCCTGAACCCATTTCTTAAACCCAGACAAACATTTAAAGCATGCTAAACTTGGACTAGATGTATAAGCCTTTACTGTTGTAAGGGAAGGATCTCTTTTCATTCCAAGGTTAGCAGCCTGGGATTTCTAAACTGACATTATTACCCCCAATGCCAAGAGGTCTTATAAAACTACAAAATACAACAATGTCAATTCAGAGAAATGATCTGTGCTAACTTGGAACATTTCTAACTTGGAGCACCTCAGTGCAAAGGGCAGGATCAGAAGAAGTCAGGAGGAGAATATTTTTACTTTTTATTCAACTCTTGCATTTCAAATACTTTTCAAAAATATGCATCCTTATGTAATTGTGTAATGGCCTAAAATTGTATTTAAAATAAAGCAATAAAAGGCCAGGTAAGGAAAAAAGATAAGCTATTAAAAGGAGCTACACAGGCAGTTCTAATAATATCACCATCTAACACAATCAGAGAACTCTAATCTCGCTTGAACTTTACAACACTATGAGGTAGGCATTTTAGTAAATGAAGAAAAGAAGGTTGAGAAAACCTCTTAGATAACTGCATTACATTCTTTATAATGCTCTCTTCATGTTAGCCTTGATATATATCATCTTCAAGAAAGTGAGATTTGGCTATAAAACTTTACAATCCACTATACCTGATTACATAATAGTTCTCCCCCCAAAATAAAAAGCATTCACTAAGTTGGATTTACATATTTAGGAAACAAAAAAAATGGTCAAGATGTAGTAAAGTCATATAAAAGGAAATTTTACTTTTATTATTCTCCACCATATTTGGATTGTCTAATGACTTCTCAAAGACATTTCGTCCTAAAAGAGCACCCCCGCCAAAAAAAAACCTTAATTTTTATGTTTTAAGGGACTAAATGAGTATCTACTCATAATTCCAACATATCTATTAAGTAAAATCTGAAATTTAAAGGACTTGGGCAAAATATGTCATTTATTACATGCAGACATACTGCCTACAGACATTTATGGGTACGGGTTAGTTATATAGCTATAACTAGTCAATTTAGCTAAGCTTGAGCCTCAGGCTATAAATAACAGCTACAAAACTGACTCTAGTGGCCCAGAGCTCACCAGCTATCTAAAAGACATAATTTTACAATCCAATGCTTTAGGAAATCATTACAATAGTTAAGACAGCATTTTTTCCTAAATAAAAGACAAAATGAAAGGGAAAAGCCTAACCAAATGCCCGCACAGTGCATGAGTTAGGAGATTATTTCATCTGTATACAACCAAAGAATTCAGAGATACCAAGAAATTTAATTTAAATGGCAATATAAAGCAACTTTTAAAATTCACTTAAAATACTTTTCACCTGGTTATTCAATGTATTCTGCCTTTGTCCTAAAAAAGTCTGCTCAAAAAACATAAAAACACTAAGGATTTAACTTGATGTGCTCATACATTCTAACTGAGCAATTGAATTTCACACAAATTATGAAGTTCAATAACTTCAAATTCAAATATTTTGCCAAGCACTAAAATTACTGAACACACCCAGTGAGCCTTCAAGAGAAGCAATTCCCCCACTGATTTTCAATAATCAATGATGTGAGAGGTTACTATGTGTTAATTGCTCTATTTTAATAAAATAATGTGTTTAAATTTAAAACTACACACTGAATACTGATTGAAGGCAGTTCTACAAAATATTAATACTTAAGATATATTAATTGAAAGCCAATTTCTTTTTTCCTTGTCTTTTCTAAGGCTGCACCCATGGCACATGGAGGTTCCCAGGCTAGGGGTCTAATTGGAGCTGTAGTCGCCGGCCTACACCACAGCCACAGCCGGATCCTTAACCCACTGAGTGAGGCCAGGGATCGAACCCAAAACCTCATGGTTCCTAGTCGGATTCATTAACCACTGTGCCACGAAAGGATCTCCGAAAGACAATTATTTAACTCAAAACATAATTTATAGTTAATGAAATTACAATTTCATAAGAACCAAGCTATCACGCTTTCATGCTGGTAACATTAAAAAATTATTAAAAGTAAACATGCATACGTTCAATATATCATTTAATTTACACATTTTAATTGGAAGCTAACTTTAAAAAGTATCCCCAAATTATCCATTTCCTCTCAAATGATAATACACATTAAAATATTAAAAAATCCACTCCTATAAGGTACCAACACAAAACATTAAACTCATTTAAGTTAGCTCAATACTGAGGCTACTGTCAGTAACACTAGTAAGCCAGCCAAAAGTAGAAATTGCAGTTTGTACTACTTAAGCAGCCCTACTGAAAAAAAAAAATTGCCTTCAGAAATAAAGCAGATTTTTCTTTTAAAAGCCAATATAATATACATTCCTCATGGAAGATAAAAATGCCTGGTGTTTCCTCTGAAATTGATTTTTTTTTTTTTTGTCTTTTTGCTATTTCTTTGGGCCGCTCCCGCGGCATATGGAGGTTCCCAGGCTAGGGGTCAAATCGGAGCTGCAGCCACCGGCCTACACCAGAGCCACAGCAACGCACAGCAACGCAGGATCTGAGCCGCGTCTGCAACCTACACCACAGCTCACGGCGACGCCGGATCGTTAACCCACTGAGCAAGGGCAGGGACCAAACCCGCAACCTCATGGTTCCTAGTCGGATTCGTTAACCACTGCACCACGACGGGAACTCCCTGAAATTGATATATTTTTTCAAAATGTTTAAGTATGTCCAAGTTTGTCTCCCAAACTTAGTATTCATCACCAACCACTCAGTATTCATCCAGGTTAGTGCTTCACCTGACCCACGGGATTTTTCAGGAATAAGAAGTTCTACATGTTCAGCAGCACAAATCTGTGACACATGAACTTGGCTAAAATGGTATGAAAGCAAAGTGTACTTATCTGATTTTTTAAAAGTGATTAATCCCATGAAAACCTCCAAATTGTTTACAATTTTAAATTTGACTGCACTTACAAATAAGGCGGTTATGTTTTGATCGATGTTATTAGTTTTGAAACTGTGCTTTAAAAACTTGGTAATTTGAGGAGTTCCTATTGTGGCTCAGTGGTTAACAAATCCAACTAGGAACCATGAGATTGCGGTTCGATCCCTGGCTTTGCTCAGTGGGTCAGGATCCGGCGTTGCCGTGAGCTGTGGTGTAAGGTTGCAGAAGCAGCTCAGATGCCACGCTGCTGTGGTTGTGGTATAGGCCAGGGGCTACAGCTCCAATTAGACCCCTAGCCTAGGAATCTCCATATGCCGTGGGTGTGGCCCTAGAAAACACAAAAAGACAAAAAACAAAAAAACAACAACAACAAAACTTGGTAATTTGACAAGCTAAAGATGCCTGAACTCACAAGAGACACACATAGAAGAGACTCTACAATGAACAGGGGCAACACTACACAGCACACAGATCTACCCCAGGGTGGACCCATGCCCTCTACACAACCAACCAGGGGAAGAACAGGCCTCCATCAGAACCATGACTCCACTAAAATAAAAAAGGAAAACAGGAGTTCCCGTCGTGGCGCAGTGGTTAACGAATCCCACTAGGAACCATGAGGTTGCGGGTTCGGTCCCTGCCCTTGCTCAGTGGGTTAAAGATCCGGCATTGCCGTGAGCTGTGGTGTAGGTTGCAGACGCGGCTCGGATCCCGCGTTGCTGTGGCTCTGGCGTAGGCCGGTGGCTACAGCTCCGATTCAACCCCTAGCCTGGGAACCTCCATATGCCTCGGGAGCGGCCCAAGAAATAGCAACAACAACAACAACAAAAAAAAAAAAAAAGAAAAAAAAAGGAAAACATCACAGCCCTAAGCCTTACTCATTTCTCCACTGCCCAGAAAAACAGTCTGAAAAGATTCTTAGCATCCATGAGAGAAATCCTCCAGAATGATTAAGTGGTTACAAACTACGGTTTAAGAGCATTTCAAACGAAAAATGATTTACTTTTTTTACAAGCAGGACAAAACTTTACCAAAGAGCATCCCACAACTGACTGACATTAAGATGGCAATATTAAAGTTTCAAAAGTTTTGAAAGTTCAGTGTTGATAAGCAAAATATTTCATTTAGCTTTTCAACCTGAGTATTTCCACAGGCTCATTTTAAATTCTGGGTATAACCACTGAATGAATACCTTTTTGTCACTAAGAACTTCTACCTCTACTTCTAAGTTTAGTTCACTTCTAAAATCTCACATCCCATTCCAATGTCAATCCTGAGAACTGAGAATTAGGTTAACTATTGTACAATTATGGGAGTAATAGAACTGAACAATTAATCTCTAGTAAAAGGCTCTATTGTAACATACAAGTCCATCCTCACTTCATTGTTGATTTAGTAAAATCATCAAGTTTTCCACCTTGACTCAACAGCAGCCAATTAAATAAAATCATCAACAAATCCTTCAAACGTTGGTATCAATTTATTCTGAAACTGAAACACACGTGTGTATACAGTCTGAGTAAAGCAATTTCAAGGAGAAACATCCCTATGGAAGAGCATAAATCTGTAAAATAATCTAAAGCAAAACCTTTTTATCAAAACCACAAATTATTTCCTGAACTGGTCTGCCCCAAGTCCAACACAAAATATATACAAAATATGTTTGACTCTATGCTCTACTAGTTTAGTAGAGAGCCTGAATAACAGATTAAGTTAATAAAGCAACTTTCTAAACTAAAACGTGCCTAAGTATCTTTTAAAAAGGTTTTAACATTATGCTTAATGTCCTATCAAAGATCCATGACTAGGGAGAATACATCTTTGAATTCATTTTATAGTTTTGTTTTGTGTATGTAAAAGTGTCCACTCCAAATAAAATCCATTACTTCTCTCCAACACATTACTGAAATGGTCAGAGGCTCATCAAAACACCATACTCAAGTTATCAAACGTCAGCTGTTAACTTACGTTAGTACCCAAACAAGCATTAACCGAGAACAAAAACCAAAGTTTATAATAAGAAAAACACTAAAAGTTTAAAAAGAGAGAAAAAAAAAAAAAAGGAAAGGGACCTCACCTGCAGTTAGGAGGCGGGTCTAAAGTGATGTCTGCCAATTCCTTCTGAATCCTGCAGAGAGAGGACAGGGAAAGACATTAAGACGTGGGCGGCCTCCACCCGCAGGCAGATGAGCCCAGCTGCCCGCAACCAGGAAGAAAGAACCTTCCCACTATCCCACCCAGGAAGAGTCCCGCCTCCCGCCCTGGGCCTCTTCAACCTCCAGGCCTAGGTTCGAATCCCGACTCGCACATGAGGACACTGGTGTTTCTCTAAGTTTTCCATTTAGCAAATCATTTTGAAGCTCCTCACTCGCCGCTAGTTTCCCAATTGTATCAGAAGGGTGGGGCGCGCGCCGTCCACCTCGTACGGAGGACTCAGAATCTGGGGTGGGGAAGTCGCACCTCCAAGCCCCACCCCCGCACCTAGGGTTGTCCGCTCCCGCCACACCCCCTACGGCCGAGCCCTTCCCCAGGCCACCCCGCCACCTTGGATGTCCCCACCCCCCGCGAAGAGTACCCCCCCCCCCCACCGGCAGCCCGCGTCCCGGGGGACGAAGCCAACATGGCCGCTCCCCGCGGGGCCCCGCAGACGCTGACGATCTGCCGCCGTCGGGGTAGGAGCGGAGCAGGCGGGTCGCCCCGGGCCGCCATCTGGCCCCCGCCCCACCCCGCGCCGAAGTTTCAAGCAGGCTGGCTCCGGGACCGGGACCCCGCAGCCAGCCCCTCCGCGTCCGGCCCAGACACCCGCGCCAGCGGCCCGCACAGGTGCACCAGCCGCCCGCTCGGCTCGGACTCCCGGCCCACCTGCCCGACCTGCTCTCTCCAGGACCCCCCTCTCTCTTCCCTCGGGTCTGCCCCAGCCTTCTGCACCCCACATTGACACAGAACGCGGGATCCACCCCCCTCCCATTTCCTATCTCCGCACCAACCCACGGCTTCACAAAGCGCCCATCCCCACCCCTAGGCCGACGCCACCAGGCAGTTCACACCAAGCCCTGGCCTTTGTCTTCAGCTTACCTAGGCGCTTAGAGCATCGATTAATACGACAAAGTTTGAGGCCTTTAAACCTCTTCCACCTTCTAAAAACGGTGCCTTCTATTTTTATAACCTTTCCTGCTCTTATCATATTAAGCCCTAAAGGGCTATGTTACAACTTAAAATCTCACAGAGGCAGCACGGTAGTTTAAAAAAAAAAAAAAAAAACCGTCACGTACACACATACATCCTAAAAGCAATCGATCGCAATGGAAGCTTTTCTCTTTCCAAAGGTTTTCTGGATTAGGAAGACAGGCTGACAGGATGGGATGGGGAATAGGTTTTAGGAGGCACTGTTTTTTCCATTTTTAAGATAAATTTACTAAGATTGAGGTAGTGATTCAGGAAGCTCTTTAAACTTTCCTATCGGAGGACATCTCCTGTCCCATACGAACCTGGTCAACTTTAGAATGGGGTTTGCTCACTGACATCTACTTATCTATGTCCTGCTCAATTCTATTTTCAGTCTGAAATATTCGAATCCCTACTGTTCACCTCATTACTGTGTGTTAGACTAAAAGTTTGGACACTGGTTTTCCTGATACTTAGCCTGCATCTACTAGAATGACTTTATATGTTAAGACCTATGTACCTACATGGGCAAAAATATCCTCCCCCTGAGCAACCTGTATAAAAATACATATTGACTTCACTTCTCCTTCTTAACCCAAGCTCTCCTATAAAGTGTTCACTGTAAAGGTAGTTGCTTCTTTAATACCTAAAAAGTGTAATACCAGAGAGCTTTATCCACTTCATCTCTACAACTAAGATTTGCATTTCTAGAGAACTGGTACAAAATTTTTAAGAGTAACCCACACATATGTTCCACAGAGTAATCCTTGTCCAGACCACCCACAAAAGTGGCTTTCCTCTACCCATGGACTAGAAACCAATATGCAGTTTCCAATATGCAGTTAGGTAATCTTCCGTCTGCCAACTGAGGCTTCTTTTCATCCCATCTCCTGGTACATGTGCCTTTTCAAATTCTATGGGAAACGCCTACCTTCCAAATCAGTCTAATTCCCAGAGCAGGGTCGGTAGGATCCCTTTTCCCCTTATTCATTCCAGGATACACCATCCCTCTCCATTCTTCACCTCACTATTAACCATTACACTAACTTTACATTAACAGCCACTCTTTCAGCAAGATTCCCAGGAAAGTAAAGCTGATGTTAACTTTATAGGTACAATTACGGTCAGTAGCTTCTCACCTTTTTTTTTCCACCTACCATCTCTTTCCCATGCATTTCCAAATGAGTTTTTGACCCCCCTAGAGTAAATGGACAAATTGTATCTAATGATAAATCCCCCTCTGTAATTTGCTGACACAAAGCAGACTAATATTTGACACCTGTGCATCATCCCCAAATATTCATGTACACCAGAAATATCCAGCAAAATATAAAAATACTAATGACCTAAAAGCAAATATTCCACCTTAGGTCAGCTTGGATAAGGAGTTTAGATGCTGGGAAGGAGTTGGGAGGAAGATTAAGGAAGGCCCCATCCAAAGTGGGCAGGAGTAGATGCCAGGTTCTGAAAGACACAGCACAGGGCTAAACCAAAAGGACCAGTTAGGACTTCCATAAAGTTGAGGTGCAATCAAACTAACCCCTGAAAACAAGAACAATCTTACCAAAGGATCTTGCCACTTAACTCTACACCTCTACACTATTTAAAATAAGCGCAAGTCATCCCTTCATCCTCCTAGGGTTAGGTCACCAAAACACTGTACCAACCTTCCAAATTTCAAGTCAGGGAGAGTAACAGGACAAACTTTCAAACTCTATTTGGCACACTACTCAGTGAAGAGATTTAAAGCATCAAGTTCCATTTTACTTTACATTGTTTAAGAAAGGTATCTCGGCGTTCCCTCAGGGGCTCAGCGGAATCATATCTGACTAGCATCCTGAGGACACAGATTTAATCCCTGGCCTCGTTCAGTTCATTAAGGACCCGCTCCGTTCCCTCCTTCCTGTGGCTATGGTGAAGGCCAGCAGCTACAGCTCTGAATGGACCCCTAGCCTAGGAACCTCCATATGCCAAGGGTGCGGCCCTAAAAAAAAAAAAAAAAAAAAAAAAAAAGTAAAAAGAAAAAAGAAAGGTATCTCCAGCTAACCCACCATTTGGATTCCTTACTATCTTTCTGGTTTGCCACCTTAAAGTTTAATGACTCTACACTCGACAGCAGGATTTATAAAATATAGGGGTTCCCAGGAATCTACTATAGATTACTTTAAGGATCATGGGAATCAGAGGACGCTACTGAAGGATAATGGAGGTTAAAAAGTAGCTTCTTCCAGAGACATAAGAGGAAGAGAGAAAAGAAAAAGAACCACTGCTTGAATTCAACTTAAAAATCAACAATGAAATACCATGAAAAAAATTTGAGTTTCCCTGAAATTTGGTAAATTGAGGTTCTCAAAGAGAACAACAAAGAATCCCCAAAATAGCCTAGAATAGCCATTTACATCACCTATTGATTCATTCACTTGCCTCAACTCTCTAAATCTAAAAAATCTCTTTAAATTCCATCCGAAAACATCTCTCTCTACCCATTAGAGTTTTTACTCTGCCAAAATGAGTTATTTATTCCTCATGCAATTTGTGGAGAAAGCTCTATTCAAAACAGTTCATAAGTGCAACAGGTGAGAAGTAAGACCGTAATAGAATTCATTGTGATAGAACTGTCTGGGTAGGTATTAGTAAGAAGTGGGATGACAGCCTTGAAGAGGGTCACAGATTAGTGATTAACAGGACAAGTAATGTGAAATCAGATTCGGTGGTCACTAATACTAGTAATGAAAATTCCTTACAAACTTCAGCAAGATATGGGAGAGGCAAGCCACAACAGCTGCATGTGGACAGTGATTAAAAGAAAAAAACAGAAGAAGGCACCGAGAAAAATAATTAGGGCCTCCAAGGCCCCTTTTCTCCTCTTTAAGAACATATAAACCATGAGGAGCGGTTAAGCTACCCTCATGGAGGCAGACCAAATGCAGCAAGAGGCAGTTTGGGAAATAGGAAGCCTGCTGGGGGTGGGGGTGGGGAGGGGGTACCGTACCTCTTGGCGCTGGTGGAGAGGAGTTTGGAGTTTTTGCTCATGCTGACTTTACTCTCCTTCTTCTTGGGGGTGTTTGTTTCTTTCTCGGTTTGCTGGTTGGAGGACGAAGATGAGGAGGAGCTGGTGCTGGCCCTCGAATCGTCATCCGACATAGCGAACCCCCCACCCCACCCCGCAAACAGCCCCTGCAGGGGGAGGGAAACAAAACAGAAACACAAACCATGCAGCCAGTGTAAATAAGGAACTCGGGCGCTGTCAGGAGGGCTTCGGCCGGGGGTGCACCCAGCCGCCCACCGCCCTCCACTCGCTTTTCAAAGTCTTCGGGCCCATCATGGCTTTTGCAAATTGGACGCGGCTTGTTTGTTTATTCGGGGCCCCATGTGGGGGACGTGGTGGGAAAACGGTTGGGAGGGCAGAGAGCAGCCCCTCCCCTCGCCCCCCGGGGCTCCCCTCCGGGCGGGGAGAGGAGCAGCCGGCGGGCGGGGGTGTGGGGCGCCCGGCCGGGGCGGGCAGGGAAGGTCCCGGCGGCTAGCCGGCCTCGGCTGTTTTCGGCGGCTTTCCGGGGGTCGTAAGGGAGCTGGGGGCCAGCAGCCGAGTTTGGCGAGGTCAGGAGGAGAGGAGGGCGGAGAGGAGTAAGAGAGGAAGCCGAAACGGGGGGACGGAGGCGGGCAGCGGGGGCCCGCGTGGGGGAAGGGAGAGGCCGGAGGGGGTAGGAGCGACGAGGCCCGAGGCCCCCGCCGCGCCCCGACGCCCCTTGCCAGCCAGCCCCCGGACCGTGCGGGTCGGGTCTGCGCGGCCCGGGCGGGGGGTCCCAGGCACACGCCCGATCGGCACCCCGGGTGGGGGCGGGGGTGAGGGGGGGACTCGGCCTCCTCTGCTGAGGAATAACAATGAGCCCGTGCGCCCCGGAGGGGTTAATCCCACGGGCCCCCGCCCCAGGGGAAAACGGGGCTCCCCGCCTCCCCTCCCCGTTCCCGGCCCCTCGGCGGCCAGCGGGGGGCTCCCGGGGCAGCGCTGACAGTTCGAGCCCTAGTGCCCCCCCGCCCCCGACGCGGGCGGCCCCGCACCCCACGCGGCCCGGGGGCCCTGCCCATCCCCCGCGGGCGGGCCCGGACCCCCGGAGCTCCCTAGCCCCTCTCCGCGCCCCCGGCCCCGTGCCCGGCGGCCCGGGCGGCGCGGGTCGGGGGCGGCGGCGAGGGGTGTCCCCGAAGCCCGGCGGCGCGGCCGGGGGGCGGCAGGCGGCGGGGGGGATCCCCGTACCTCTCTTTGTGTCTGGCTGCTCCGTGCCGCCGCGGCGGCTGCTGCTGCGGCTGCGGCTGGGCCTGGCCACTCGTGTCTCTCTCGCGGGAGAGAAGCGGAAGTGCAGCAACAGCAACTATTAAACAGGCAATGGCTTCCCCCAGCCACACACGCTCGCACACACACTCCTCCTCCCCCTCCCCCACCCCGTCCGGCCGGTCCCACCCACCCGCGCTCCCCTCCCCGGGCACACCTCCGGGGGGGCGCAAGGAGCACCCGGGGACCCCGGGAAGCCCTGCCCCTCCCGCCCCACCCCCACCCCGGCGCCTCGTCGGGACGCGGGGCCAGGGGGCAAGGGCTGTGAATTTCTCTGGAGGAGTCTGGGGGACCCCTGGATCCTGGGCTGAAGAGGGGAAGCCGTCCCGAGACCGGGGGCGCTGGGAACTGTCGGGAATAGGGCGACCGCGAGGGGAAGTTCTTACCAAAAGGGCTTTGGGAAAGCGGGGGCAGTTTGGTAAAAAAAGATGGTAATCTGGTGCCAGGACTTTGGACTAGTGAATACCGAGGGAACTCCTCCTAAAAAGTGATCAGTTTAAGGGAGAAAAAAAGAAATCCCACAACAGGTTTCCTTTGGGCTGACCCTGGCTTCCCCCTCTGGCAATTTACCTGCTAGGAGCAGAGGTCGGTTTAGGCACGCCTGTGAGAAAATCCCAAGATTGGAGTTTTCTGCTCAGGCACGTGCAATTTTACAATTTTCGATTCTTCCAGTCACTTTTTATAGAAAGAAGTGTTTTATAAAAGTGATACAGTGGATTTCGTGACAGGTAAAACCAACCAACGTGTAAGAGGCTTTCTAATGTGAGAAATCAATGGGAATAAACCCTCTACTACTGAATTAGACTGGATTTAGAATTTTTGCTGTCGGAAATTATATTAAAAGTTTTGAGGACTGCTGTAGCTTCTTCAGCGACAATATAAATGCTATTCAAATCATAATATTTTAATAATAATCCCTCTAATTCTTCGGAACTCTTCTTTATTTATCGTGTTTACCAAGATTAATTTTTTTAGTTAAGCCATCAAATTACAATTCAGTTTCTCACTTATTTGTCATTTCAGTTGCAGGAAACTGAAGAGATATGTGTAGTGTAACATATACTAGGTGTGGTACACTAAGCAACTGCCAGATTTCCCTGGGCCACTCTAAATTATCCCAATCCTTTTCCATAGCAACAGTGTGGCTTCGTTTACCACGGGACAACAGAAGACATAAAGCCAGTGGCATATCCAACTAACCAGGAAAACAAGAATTCTTACCACCCACCTAAACCTCTTCTAGTCCTCAACATGAAACTCCAACTTTTTAAGAGTCATAAAGTAATTGTGCAGACTTCTTGCTCAGTCCTTTCGGGGAAACCTGTATCTGTCTACTTGCAGAAATTGTCATAGACCCAAGGGGTCCAAAAACTGGAAAAAAAACCACTTCAGTCATCATTTCAGCCTCCAGCCTCCTACCTCCAGACAGAGCTATCCCTCAATCACTCAAATGTCTAGAAATTTGAAAAGATCCTAGAGGTGAGAGTTTGATTTCAAGAATCCTGGTAGACAATACAAAAATAAAGACCTCTGCTGCATGTTATTTGAAAACAAACAAAAAAAAACCTCCTTAAACCAGGTTGTATACTTTTTGTCCTTCTGATGATAAAGACATAAATTCAAGAGAAAACAACAAGCAAGCCTGAAATAAACTCAGATGGGATGACAAAAATAATCTAAAGACTGTTATAAAAATGGAGACTTCCTCTTACAAAAATTTGGGTTCCTGATACTTACAAATACTTTTCTACAGGATGAGCACAACCAGGAAAAATTCATGTATGATGAAGACAAGAGCTGGCAGAGAATACAGGAAAATAAAAGGTTAATTTGCTGATGTGACTGGGACGGTGGGTGAATTTTTTTCTTTAATTTTGGTTTGCATAAATCGTACATTTGGATACTAATTAAATCTTTTTTAAAAATTGAACATAGTATGTTGTGTTTCATCCTTGATGCTTGGATTGGACTGGTTCCTGAAGAAAGCAAGGGCTCCCCCTCTATAGGGAAGTGCTTTCCCAACCACCAGTCTGGAGGGACACTACCCCTCTTTTGTGTGCTAGTTCTTTCTTATCTCTAACCCTGGTTAGTGCTTTATGGTTTGGGAATGACCTACTAAAGGGGAAATAAAAACTTCAAAATGTTTAGAAAAGCATCCACTGCTCTCAAAAGACTATTCCTTACGTCAGATTATTTTAAATATACAGTTGTCTCAGTTATAAAGAAATAATAATTCCTTTCTAATCTTCTTCTGGTTATTAGCTACAAGGCCTAAGGAGCTAAACTGACCTAAGCCTCACTTTCCTCATCTGTGAAGTGCAATACCTGCGCTGACTGGCCGGTTTTAAGGAGGATCAAATGTATATCTATAATATGGTTTATTAACTGTTACGCAAAGTCAAGTATTAATCATCCCACCCTGATCCCACTTCTCAGGAATTTTATTAGGACACAGCATGTTTATGACTAGAATTGAGGACAATATAAGAAGCCTCCTAAGAGAAAGATAGGGTCAAAGAATCAAAGGATTTTATTTACTAGAAAGGGCCTAAGATATCAAACGCCTCATTTTACAGGTGAAGAAATTAAGGCAAAGAAAGCCACTGTGGGAGTTCCCATCTCTGCTCAGCGGTTAACGAACCTGACTAGTATCCATGAGGACTCAGGTTTGATCTCTGGCCTTGCTCAGTGGGTTAAGGATCTAGCGTTGCCAAGAGCTGTGGTGTAGGTCGCAGATGTGGCTGCGGCTGGGATCCCGAGTTGCTGTGGCTGTGGTGTAGGCCGGCAGCAGTAGCTCCAATTCGACCCTCTAGCCTTGGAAATTTCATATGCCAAGGGTTTGGCCCAAAAGACAAAAAATAAAAAAGATAAATAAAGAAAGCCAGTGTGTCTTGTCCAAGGTCAAGCAGTAAGTCAGTGGCAGAACTGTAGCTGTGGCCCATGATGCCCACAGAGGATTTTGCCAGTTTGAGCTTTATCGGGGTATGGGGAAGAATCTCAGTTACATCGAAGAAAATATGTTAAATAGAAAAGAACTCTGGTAATGTTTTCAAGAGCATTTTAACAATCAAGACAGAAAAGTGGAGAAAACGGAAGCAAGTGAAAGAAATCACTAATTTTGTAACATTTACTTGAACCACTTAATGACCGCTATTGAAGTTTTCTACTCCCCATTCTGAAAATAATTCTTATTATTTCATATTTATGGGTCTATTTTAAGTACGTAATACATTCTGGCACTACATTATCCTGAAGAAACCCAAGTGTAAGCCATGAAAATAGCCCTCTGCCCCTCCCCCAACTCTGTGGTAGAGGACAAGCAATGCGCATATATAGTGGCTGCTTTGATAGGAATGTTCAATCTACATTTAAAAGACACTTTCAGCCACCCAGCCCATGTGGTGCGACACTGTGACTTCCCTGGGCTTCGGAACCCACCCGTGGGCTCCAGTTTGTGTTAATGCCTATTCCTGATTTGCTGAATGATCCAATTTTCTCCTTCAAGCCCTCTTTAAAATATCAAGTACATTTCAGTAAAAGCTCTTGAAGATCAAGGTGTTGACCTGTTCGTAGGAGGTGAAATGACACAGTTGATTGAAGAGAAAGAGATCCCGTCTAAACTTTGAGCACCCAATTTTTGGCCTGTTGCTTACACTGCACTTCAAATATTTCGTAAGGGTGGCCATTCTCTTTGGCCAAGTTCACATCCAAAGAATTGTCAAGCAAACGAACATTTGTTAATTCGGTTTTTAAAAAGTTACCTTATGGCTGGATAGAAAGGAATTCCTTTTTTTTTTTTTTTTTTGTCGAAAAAAAAAACAAAACCCTTAAGTTTGGAATGTAAAAAGAATTTCTATAAAGCTTTTCTGAAAAGATGGGCTCACTGTGGATTTCAGTGCACTTGTTTTATTTTACGATGCTCCTTTGCCTGAAAAAGCCATTCCTTATACAGAAGGATAAGGAAGGTTTAACAAAGAAGGGGCAATTCCATGAAGCCTAATGAGATCTGGGGCTTTTATCTTCAATTCAGGTGGTTTTTCCAACAAACAAAAAAATAGAAAAACAAAAAAACATTGATCCCTTTGAAGGACCCTAAGCATTGTCAGACTGTTTTGGTCCTGAATGTTGCTATCACGAAGCTAGGACAGAGCTAACTTATTTTTTCTACCACATGGAGGCATTGAACAACCATGTGATTTTCAAAATTTACCAAGATGTGATAAGAGTCTAAAGCTTTCTCTCCGGCAAGGGCAAAAAGGTGGTTTGATGTCGACACATGGAGGAAAGCATTCTCAGTTTGTAAATCAGCATCTCCTCTGAGGGGCCTATTCTCTAAACTAGCCTTCAGCCTCCTATACATTGATAACAAAAGGACAAAACTGCATTCAAATATTAGATTGCAGCTTGAGTAGTTTGGTTCATTGTCTCCGAAACTTTTTCTTTCTTTCTTTTTGGCCACACCTTCTGCATGCGGAAGTTCCTAGGGCCAGGGATTGAACCCCAGCCGAAGCAGTAACAGCTCTGGGTCCTTAACCCTAGGCCACCAGGGGATTCATCCGAAAACTTTTCTTGAACTTAACACTTTTTCAGGTTACTGAAATTGGGAGGAATGAAATAGTAGGGAAAATTACTTTTATTTCACGCTTTTTTTTTTTAAGCTGCACTTACAGTACACAGAAATTCCAGGGCCAGGGATTGAACCCTCGTCATAGCAAGCCACAGCAGTGACAACACCAGATCAGCAACCTGCTAAACCACATGAAAACTCCTTTTTCAGACTCTTAATTATCTATTGGGAAACTTGAAAAAAAAGTATCAACTTACCACAGTTCCATGGTGTGGCAAATCTATACTTGAGGATCCAGTTTCGAATCCAAAATTCACCTCCATAATTGCCAACCCCAGAAGCAATGGGCAGGAATGACACCATTTTCAACTTGCTAAGCCTACTTGATGAGTTCTGTCTTTGCAGCAGATAGTACTCTTGTCTCAGCCCCAAAGTAATTAATCAACAAATATGTATTAAGTGTACTGTGTATACTAAGCACAGTGCGGGGTGCTGTGGCAGAAGTAAAGTCTGAGGCGTACTCTCTGGCCTCCAGCAAAGGTTAGGGGAGAGGAGATTATATAGCTGAGCCTCAAACAAGTAGGATTTGGATTGAAGGAAAAGCTTTATAAGGCATTGAAATGACATTTTAAAAGATATTGAAAATGTCAGGCATTTTATTTATTACTATTATTTTAAAACATAAATATATGTGTAGGAGTTCCTGTTGTGGCTCAGTGGTTAACAAACCTGACTAGAATCCATGAGGACCTGGGTTTGCTCCCCGGCCTTGCTCAGTGGGTTATGCATCTGGTGTTGCTGTGGCTGTGGTATAGGCCAGCAGCTACAGCTCCAATTCAACCCCTAGCCTGGGAACCTCTATATGCCTCAGGTATGGACCTAAAAAGACAAAAGACAAATAAACAAAAATAAATAAATAAATAAATATATGTGTTATCAAACAGAAATTTTGTTTATTAAAATCTTTTTATTTTACTAAAAATTAAGAGGATTTCCCTGGTGGCTTAGCAGTTAAGGACCCAGTGTTGTAACCATTGTGGTTTGGGTCACTGCTGTGGCGAGGGTTTGATCCCTGACCTGGGAATTTCCACATGCCACAGGTGTGGCCAAAAAAATAAATAAATAAAAAATAAAAGAAAGAACTGGCCTTTGTTCTTCAAAAATGTCACTGGCATGAAAGACAAAGACAAATGGAGTTTCCAGATTAAAGGCTACTACAGAAGCATGAGAACTAAATGTAATGTAATAATATATGATCCTGGAACAGATCTTGCACTGGATGAGAAAAAAAAATTATAAAGACATTAATTGGGTCAATTGAAAAAATTAGAGTATGGGTGATAGATTAGATAAATGTATTGTATCTACTATGTTCAATTTCCTGAGGTTGACAACTATTCTGAGGATATTCTTGTTTTTAGGACGTACACCATGAAAAACATTAAGGGGTAAAGAGGCATGATATCTGACTATTGTAATAGCTCAGAGAAATAGCTAACAATATGTGGGGGTGGGGAGAGGGAGGGAAAGAGGGAAAGGAAGATAAGGAATGTGCCTATATGTTACAAATGGTGAATCTGGGTAAAGGATGGATGGATGGATGTTTGCTACATCAGTCATTCTTGTGACTTTCCTGTACATTTGGAGGAAAAATGTGTGGCGACTCAGAGGGAGTGAAATGGAGGAGATGGAGGAGGGAGTGTGAACCCATCGCCTATCTCTGTTTTTGTTTCACTTCTTAAAACACCTGTGCCTTCCCTGATTATGTTTTAAAAATCTAACCGCTAAACCTGTAAAGAACAAACAACAAAAATATGGAAGCAAGAAGTGATTAGAGAGACCAGGCATAGATGAATTTGTTTGAAGGACTAAGAAAAGCGAGTAGCGGCTGGAAGTGGGGAAAGTGGGCATCTTGAGTTTGCAGAGGGCTGAGAAGCCTGGATTTCATTACAGGATAAAAGTACAAGAAAAAGACATTAGAGGCATTTTAGCCTACGGGGTATTTTCAGAAGATTAGTTTGATAGGAAAGCCGGGAAAGAGAGGAAGAAGTCAGGAAGCCAGGAGGAAGCCACTGGAGGAGTCTGGGCTTAGGGAAGCAGTTCCTAATTCCTAATTCTCCACGCTCATTTTAATGAATCACTGTGTAATGCTGAAGCACTGGGAATTTAAATCCCGTGATAGCAGAGAACATGTCTGCTTAGACCTCTTCGAGAACTACGACAGTGCTTGGCATTGAGCAGGCATGCAATAAACGATTAAAGAAGGCAAGGAATGACATCATTCTTGTCTTCAACCGTGCCGTTTTCCCCTTTCCCACATCATTCACCTGTGCATGATACATCATCAAGCCATTGATGAGGGACATGTGGGGTCTGTGTTACTGTCCCCAGGGCAAGCATGAATGACCCCAGGATGAGGCTGGAAGCCGCTCCTAGCCCTGCAACATAGAAGGGAATCCCAGCCTTGACATTGGTGTTGGAGAGTTCCAAACTGGAAGAGCGCTACAGATTATCATCGAATGTGCCCTATTTTATTAACAGACGAGGAAGCTCAGGTCCCTGTGCAAGGTGAGGTTTCTGAGGTCAGGTGACCAGATAGCAGCAGAACCAAGACCTTGCCCTTGGAGGAATCAAAGTGGACTCTGGGGACCTGTGGAATCCACATCTCCACACCTCAAACATGGAGTGGCAGCAGGGACTATAGCAGCCAGAGGTGACCTCCAAGGAAGCGAGTGTACCCTTGTTCTGTCTTCCCTGGAGCTGGGCTACATCATGGTCTTCCACATCCTCTCAGTAGTGGACATCAGGCTGGACACAGATTCCCTCTCCAGCACACACACACACACATACTCACAACCCTTGCCACCTTAATTACACTCACTGAATTGAAGGCAATCCTTAATCTCATGATGAAGTGGGGACACATATATGCCCACATGACTGAGGATAGACACAAAGATTCCCACATGCCCACCCTCATTCCTGACTTAGTCACCTTAAGAAGTTTCTTTAGGAGTTCCCTGGTGGTGCAGCAGATTAAGGATCCAGTGTTGTCACTGAGGGGCTTCCATCGCTGCTGTAACGTGGGTTGGATCCCTGGGCCAGGAACTGCTGCATGCTGCAGGCAAAGCAAAAAGAGAGGGAGAGAGGTCTCTTTAGACCATCTTGGTAAGGTAGAAAAATAGGAAAATGATGGGCCATAACCACTTCAGCTTTACAGCTGGGGACATGCACATCACCAGCGGGATCCCCACAGATTCTGAGGGCCTGAACTCTGGGAAAGATCCCTGCCGGGTTTTCCCACCACCTTGTCTTCTGGACTCCTTTATCTTAGTGCAGAGCACAGGGTAGGGCAGTGAGGAGACGAGCAGACTTGGTTCCAGACACACACACTGCCTCTGACTAGCAGTGAACTTGGGAAAGTTCTTCAAAGTGCTGAACCTTTGCTTCTGCATAGGTAAAAGTGGGATAATTAAACTAATTTCAGGAGTTCCCTGGTGGATCAGTGGCTTGGGATCGATTCCTGGTCCCAAATTTCTACATGGCCCAAAATTAAGAATACTCATTTCATAAGTAAGATTTTGTGAAGGTTAATTGAGAAATGTTTGTAAACTGCTTAGTTCAGGGCCTGGCATGTCCCAAGCTATCATCAGTTGAATCCAAAATATTGTCCTGATCTAATTAGTATTTTTCAAGACTTAATCCAGTGACTTTGGAGTTTCTTTGGCTGTTCTAGGGTTAATAAATTAGATGCACACATGCAGCCAACCCTTTCCATGTATACTATTTTGTTTCTTGTTTTTTTTTTTTTTGCTTTTTAGGATCACACCCATGGCATAGGAAATTCCCAGGCTAGGGTTCAAATTGGAGCTGCAGCTGCAGGCCTATACCACAGCCACGGGCCTACGCCACAGCCACAGCAACACAGGATCTAAGCCAGGTCTGCTACCTACACCAGAGCTCACGGCAATGCCAGATCCTTAACCCAATGAGCAAGGCCAGGGATCTAACCACATCCTCACCGATACTAGTCAGGTTTGTAACCTGTTGAGCCACAACAGGAACTCCCCCTTGTATACTATTTTGCATTCTGTCCTGTTGCTGGGGAAATTCTAAGGGGGGACTCCTATCCCATTCTAACTCCAGCCCAATGCCAGGCCCATGGAGCCCAGTGGTCACTGCCAATTGTTTGTTACAGTGACAAGAACCTCTGAAAGCCTGAACAAACAGGCAAGTCAGAAATCATCCGGCTTTGCCCAGAAATATTCCTCTCTCCATGAGTGAGTCACAATGGCCCAAGTATGTGATGATCTCGCTTAAATTGTTTGCAAAACTGTCAGGTGAAGGATCATTTCAGAGGATTTGTGTCTATTACACGGAATTCATTCTCTCTCTCTTTGGATGGCATGTTAGTCCAGCCTCTTAAAAGTGTGCAGTCAAGAGGTCTGAAAGGAAGCTGGAGGTGGGCAAGCTGGAATATTCAAAAAAGTTTAAAATGCGTAGGACTTCTATGGGAAGTCTGTCAATCACAGTATGGACAAGTGTGGAAGATGTTGGTGAAAATGTTTAAAAGTTCCTTACCATGCTTTTTCTCACCTATAAGATTTTCACATTGGATTCCCAGGGGCAATAAAACTATAATAATCAGCACTTTTAGCTTGAAAAGTGGGGTTTTTTTTGTTTGTTTGTTTGTTTTTTGCAACATCTATGAGCTGTTTAGGTTCTATCCAATCTGGGAGAGAGATTTTTTTTTTTTTGGTCTTTTTTAGGGCTACACCTGCAGCATTATGGAAGTTCCTAGGCTAGTGGTCTAATCGGAACTGTAGCTGCCTGCCTACACCACAGCCTCAGCAACACCAGATCCCATCCTCAACTGTGACCTACACCACAGCTCATGGCATGGCCAGATCCTTAACTCACTGATTGAGGCCGGGGATCGAACCTGTGTCCTCGTGGATACTAGTCGGGTTTGTTACCACTGAGCCACAACGGGAACTCCTCAAAAAGAGATATAAAACTGGGTAATTGAGGGGAATATTTTCCCTCTTAGAGTTCTAATATTTGCCATATTCAGTGGTTGAGAGCCTTAACTTTTCTTTGAAAACAATTTTTTTCATATAATTATATAAAGTACATATTTATATTCAGAAACCCTCCAATAGTGGAAAAGCTAGTTACCCAAAACTCTGGGTCACTCCTTGGCACTGCTGTGTACTTGAGTGATAGAGGCAGGAAAATTAGAAGGATCCTTTCTAAGACTGAGATTTACGTTCCAATATTTAGAGTTTATTTAGTTCCAGTTGTGTCTCAGCTTAAAATAAATCCTTGTGATGGTGGATTGGTCTAAGAGGTATGTATTTAAGATGTTATTTTTGGAAACTGCTAGAGAATGAAATGAAAACTTGTGATTTTCCTTGAACTTGGCTCGAAAGTAAAATAAAGATTTTATGAACTTGGAAGTGAATACATTTACTCTGCTCAAACTTTCTCACTTGTAAATGAATGGCTTAGAGCAGAGCCCCAAATGTGGAACTTAAATGCTACAGATTTTTCCTAGCTCTGTCTCTGCTTATGGATCAATCTTTACTGAAATCATCAACCACCCTCTTATTTTTTTTTAAAAAAATTGCTTGGCACTGCAATATGTTTATATTACAAATACATATTATCTGGAGTTCCCTGGTGGCCTAGTGGGTTAAGGATCTTGCGTTGTCACTGCTGTGGTGCAAGTTTGATCCCAGGCCCCAAGAACTTCCGTATGTCTCAGGTTTGGCCAAAAAACCCCGAATATATTATTGTTGATACCACCCCATCATTTATTTATTGTACATCTAAATGCTACACAGATAATTTAAGTTTGGCCCCTTATAGGAATGGCTAGAGAGGTTTTTCTTGGGAGCATAGAGTGTATTAGTGTAGTTTTGTTTTTTAAATGAGACTTTTGCATCCTTTCCTTATGACATAGACATGACGTGGAAGATGTGTAAGGCAGACATGTGCTGCGTGTCACCATCACTGAGTGGACATCTGGATGCATTCTGTGCTAAACTACCTCTAGAACAACTTTAGTTCACAGCTTCTGTTTTCCAAAGTTTCTTTTTTTGTTTGTCTTTTATTACGAAAAATTTCAAACATTCATTAAAGTAGAAAGAATAGCACAAGAATCCCTATATACTCCCCTTACCACCTACATTCCAGAATTGAAAATATTTGTCATATTTTTACTTGCTAAACATTTTATTTTTATTTTTGCTTCTTAGGGCTGCACCCACGGCATATGGAAGTTCCCAGGCTATGGGTCCAATTGGAGCTATGGCCGCCAGCCTAACCACAGCCACAGCTACGTGGGATCCGAACCATGTGAGAAACAGACTGCTGCTCACGGCAACGCTGGATACTTAACTCAATGAGCAAGGCCAGGGATCGAACTTGCATCCTCATGGATACTAGTGGGATTTGTTTCCGCTGTGCCACAACAGAAACTCCCTGGTAAAACCTCTTAAAGTAAACCAATAGCAAGATAATTTATCCCTAAATTCGTCAACATGCTTTTCTCTCTCTCTTTTTTTCTGGCTGCACCCTTGGTTGGGATGTGGAATTTCCTGAGCCAGGGATAGAACCCTTGCCATAGCAGCAACCTGAGCCACAGTAGTGACAACAACCAGATCCTTAACCTGCTGAGCCACCAGGGAACTCTCAATGTGATTCTTCAAAAAATAACCACATACCATCATCACACCTGAAAAAACTAGCAATAATTTCCTAGTATTGTCTAAAAAAATCCATATGTATTTGATTCTCCAATTTTCCTTCAGTTTCAAATCAGAATCCTATTAAAGACCATGTGCATTTTGTTTGTTTTGTCTCTTTTAACCCAGAACAAGGCCCAGCTGTTCCACCTCTCCTATCTATCTTTAATTGAGGCACTGATTTATCGAGAACACATGGCCAGTTTGTATGGCAGAATGTCCTATGTTCTAGATTTGCTTGATTATTTTATTTCATGGTACTGTTTATGTGACCCTCCATCTCTTCCATGTCCAGTAAATTTGAGGTTTCATAGAAAGGTCTAATTCGTGGCAGTTAAACATTTGGGGCAAGATGGTCCAGTCCTAGGTGACACTGTGCACTTCTTATTACATCACCTCAGGAGGCAATGACATCTCCCTCAAAATCTTCTCTCTCTCTCTCTTTTTTTTTTGGCCATGCCCTTGACTTGTAGAAGTTCCCAGGCCAGGGACTGAACCTGAGCCACAGCAGTAGCAATGATCCTTAACCGCTAGGCCACCAGGAAATTCCCAAGGCTTTTCTTGAGAAGCAGAAGCAAGTGCCATTTCCCATGTGTCTTAAAAAAACAGGGAGTTCCCATCGTGGCTCAGTGGTTAACGAATCCAACTAGGAACCATGAGGTTGCAGGTTCGATCTCTGGCCTTGCTCAGTGGGTTAAGGATCCAGCGTTGCCATGAGCTGTGGTGTAGTTTGCAGATGCAGCTCAGATCCCGCGTTGCTGTGGCTCTGGCGTAGGCCGGCGGCTATAGCTCTGATTGAACCCCTAGTCTGGGAACTTCCATGTGCCGTAGGAGTGGCCCAAGAAATGGCAAAAAGACAAAAAAAAAAAACCCCAAAATAACAAAAAAAACCCACTGAACCTGAGTTCAGAACTGTGAATGTGATTTTAGCCTCTGCAATCTTCAGTTCTCTTACAAGAGACAAAACCAGGAGTTCCCATCGTGGCTCAGTGGTTAACGAATCTGACTAGGAGCCATGAGGTTGCAGGTTCGGTCCCTGCGCTTGCTCAGTGGGTTAACGATCCGGCGTTGCTGTGAGCTGTGGTGTAGGTTGCAGACGCAGCTCGCATCCCGAGTTGCTGTGGCTCTGGCATAGGCCAGTGGCTACAGCTCCGATTAGATCCCTAGCCTGGGAACCTCCATACACCGTGGGAGCGGGCCAAGAAATAGCAAAAAAGGCAAAAAAAAAAAAGAGAGACAAAACCAATACAAATGGCCCTTGGTATGTCTGTGAGATTGGTCCCAGGATCCCCACGGACCCCAAAACCCAAGATGTTCAAGTCCCTTATGCCAAATGTCATAGTATATGCATATAACCTACACATCTTCCCATATCCTTGAAATCATCAGTTATAATGCCTAATAAAATGTAAATACTATGTTGCAAATGCTATCTCAGCATTATGTAAATAATTGCTAGGATGCAGCAAACTCAAGTTTGGCTTTTTAGAAATTTCTGAAATCCTCCCTCATACCCACCCTCCGCCACCACCCTGATATTTCTGTTCTGTGATTGATTGAATCCCTGGATTCAAAATCCTCGGATGCCAAGGGAGACTGTACTAACCTCTGTAACTTCACAGGGGTGTGGTAAGGACCACTGGAAGAAATAACAGTAACAGCAATAACAACCATTCTTTGAGCAATTGCTATGTCAAGCCCTATGCCAGAGCTCTCCATTCACTGCTCCAGTTCATCCTCAGCTCACCAGGAGAGACAGGCACTAGTTCTTAGCATCTCCATTGTACAGGTGAGAAACCCATAACAAGTTTAAGTAATCTGGTGAGGTCAAACAGCTGGTGAGATGGAGCGTCACAATGGAAACTCAAGCAGCCCAGACAGGCAATCACAGACATAGCATCCTGCAAAAGCGAAGCATTGACACAGAAATACCAGGTGTTGCATTAGGGGGTGGAGAGGATGTTTTTCTGTTTTTCCTTCTTTTTTTTTCAGACTTTCACTGATGTTATTCTGTTACTTTAATAACCACAAAATGAATAGGTATTTACAGAGGAAGACTTACAACACGGATATAAAATAGCAACAAGAATCATTTATTACTTACCTGCTCTCATGGTACCGACAACAGAATAAAAGGAATCACATCAAGAATAATAAAGAAAACTTTGCCTAGAGGAAAAGAGACATATGAAGTGATGCCATAAACAGATACTCTGTATTTTCTTCTTCACAATTCTCCTCCTTTTGTCCTGTTTCATTTGACATATGGCTCACTTCCTAAAAATGTTTAAATATTGATTTCCAAATAGCTTCGCTCGGTCCTAAAACAATATCAGCAGACCATGTGGTTTCCAGAAGGATCTGTTCTGCTGTTTCCGTAAGAGATGTTTTGGGTTTTTTCCCCCCCAGGAGTTTCGAATCAAGAGAATTCATTGGTCAGTTATACCCAAACACGATGACCAAGCAATTTCTTTTTTAAAGGTTGTGGTTAAGGCCATCTAAAGAGGCACGGCCAACAGTGGGTCCTCTGGGTTAAACCTCTCAGATGAGCACCTGTCCTTCCCAAGGTGAGAAATCATGCTTGGCAAGTGGCATCTAAACCCCCAGAGCCCTCAGCCAGAGCCAGCACATTTCACGTCCACATACAGTAAAGAGAGCTGTGAAAACAATATGCATTCCTCAAAAGATCTTTGCCACTATAGTCAATAAGAGATTTTTTTCCCCACAGCCTTTTCACTCGGCCTCACATATCAGAAACATAAATGTTCCCTGGTGGCTCAGTGGGTTAAGGATCTGGCGTTGTCACTGTTGTGGCTCAGGTTCAATCCCTGGCTCAGGAACTGCCACGTGCCATGGCACTGCCAAAAAAAAGGAAAGAAAGAAAAAATGTTTACTTTGGTAACTGTAATAATCCTAATAGCCTAATTCTGGAAATACCTACTACAACATATAAAAGCCAGTATGATCTTTGAAATAGATTTAAAATATATATACATCAAACTAGTATGAGAGGACATCAGAAATCTCAGCAAGCTGTGGGAAGGTAACTGCATCACAAAACTGAAAAATTATCATTGATCATGCCTGGATGGTTATAGAAGGAAAAACAGTTTCTTTCTTTCTTCCTTTCTTCCTTCCTTCCTTCCTTCCTTCCTTTCTTTCTTTCTCTCTCTCTCTCTCTCTCTCTCTCTCTCTTCTTTCTTTCTTTCTTTTTGGTCTTTTTAGGACCACACCCAAGGCATATGGAGATTCTCAGGGGTCGAATCAGAGCTGTAGCTACCAGCCTATACCATAGCCACAGCGACGCCAGATCCAAGCTGCATCTGCAACCTACACCCCAGCTCACGGCAATGCCAGATCCCTAGCTCACTGAGCAAGGCCAGGGATTGAACCTGCATCCTCGTGGATCCTAGTCAGATTCATTTCCGCTGAGCCACCACAGGAACTCTTAATATCTTGGTTTCTTGTAAATTTCACATAGCCTATTTCCACTCTACAGCTACTAAAAATGATCTTTTGGGGGGGGAGGGGGTTATTGTACAGTGTTATTAGTATTAGCTGGGAAGTACTACTTATTATATCCTAAGCAATTTACTGCTTTATTTCACGTAGTCTTTACAACAGCCCTTTAAGGCAGCTGCATTTATCATCCTCAGTTTACAGATGAGAATTTTGAAGCTTAGGGAGACAAAGAACAGAGTTAGGTGGTAGAGCCAGAATTCAAACTCAAGACTGACTCCAGAACCCAACCTCCCTGCCACCTATACCTGACGATAGTTAATGACTGCCATTTTCATCAACTAAATTTCAACCCCTAGGAAGATGCAAAGTCATCCTGTAGCAGAGTGCCTTGTGCTGCAACCGAGAACAACTGCACACAAGGAATTGAGTCCCAAGACAAAGCTTTAGAAGCTGGAGTCTGATGCGTATTTCCTGCAAAGAGGATTCTCAGCACTCCCAGGGGTGGGGGTGGGGTGGACTTCCTCCCTGAGGATTCAGGGCCACCTGGTGTTGGTGTCCCTCCTGCTTCTACCTCAAAGCTCAGATGGGCAGTGTATCTTCCTTTCCCATCCTCTGGGAGTTTTACCTAGCAGCCAATCAATCAAAATTTGTTGAATGAATGAATAAACGAGTGAATGAATGAACAGCTGTCAAACCAGTTTGGAATGGAAAAGTACATAGAGGTACATAAATAGTAAGCTGTTGGCCTAAAAGAGCTTCAGCCTGACCAGAGTATAAATTTCACCAAACTTCCTATGAAGTTGGGGAACATTTATTTATTCCCTATTCCACATCATATTATTTACTTCACATTTCATACTTGGCTGCCTCAATATTATTCTACACTTCGCTTACTGTGCAGTTGATACAGACACTTCATCTCTCATCCTTGTTCTCTCAGTTATAAAATGTTGCCATTAAATTATCTTTCCCGGGTTGTTCTAAGGATCAAATAAGGTAACTGAAGGGGAGTTCCCTGGTGACTCAGTGGGTTAGATCCGGAGTTGTCACTGTTATGGTGCGGGTTTGATCCCTGGCCCAGGAACTTCTGCATTCCGTGGGCACAGCCAAAAAAATATAATAAGATCACTGGGGTGATGCTCTGATGCTGTCATCATTTTTCATTTCCTGGACCCCTGCTCTTTGCAGCCTTTGTCCTTAGGTGGGAGGGTGGGGGTGGGGAACCTTTTCTGCAGTGCACCAGGAGGGAGGTGCTGCAGAGAGAATTCAGGGGTCCTGATGTCATTTACTGGAACAAAACACACTATAACCAGGGCTTTCATGAAGCTGGGCTCCGTGCATGGACGGGTGAAGCAAGGAAGGCCAGCAGCCAGTTCACACCTGGAAGAAATCCAGAAAACTACTCCTGGAAGCTCCAGAGTCTTCCAGAGTCCCCATGATCTTCCTCATCTCCATGTCAGCCATAACTACCCTGGCTGTCTATACAGATAACCAACAACCCGACTGTGTAATTAAGCCATGCAATCACCGTGGAGACAGCCATCACTGAAATGCTGGGCTTGAGCCCAGCACCTGCCCAAGAGGGCGGTCCAGGAATCTGGAGGAGGCATCGTCCCACCTTCCCCTCCCCATCCTTCTTTACTAGTGCGAAAAGGGGGGAATGAAACTCAAGGGAATTATCTTTGGCCCACCCTAACTTGTTTTCCTCCTGGCTGGCTGGGATTTGCCTGAGCACATGAGACAGCATTTTGGTGCCTCCCCCGAGGGGAGGGCCTTCTTTACCCCCTTCACCCACCCACCCCCTACCCGTGCTGCTCTCTGTCATCCCCCTTTGCTTCTATCAGTATAAGAGGTCTTTTGAAGCACAAACCTTGAAGCGTTTGTGAAACAAACAAAACCACAAAGCTTTCTTCTTTTCTTCCTCCAAGTTTCTCTGCAGGAATTTTTAAAACTGAAATTGTCACAGAAAATTATTTTGGTGAGTTCAGGAACATAAATTTTAATTCTCAGCCCCCAAGCAAACATTTCAACCAAAGATCTCTTACCTTTTTAAAAAAGTGTAAAATAAGTTCCTCTAGCAGAGAAAAGACCTAGTATTTTCCTGGGCCTTCTCGCAAACAGAGGCCCCTTAGACAATATTTACATCTACATGTGGGTGAGTCGAGACTATGCTCGGGACACTTGGAATAAGAGAGGCATTGATAGATTCCAGTAAGGCCGGCGGGTATTGAAAAGTGGGTATGGTGTAACCCGGACAGGGATTGCTGGATCTGCAAAAAACATCCCACATTTATCTAGTGCACATGGGTACTTCACACTGTGTGAAATGCCCTATAGACAGCATCTTCTCATTTTACCTTTATAACAACCCGACTAGGTAGAAATGAATATTCCTGATTTACAAATGAGGAAACCGAGACACAGCGGGAGGAGGAGGGATCCTGAGACTCCCAGCTAATCAGTCTCAGAGCCAGGATCCTGATAGAGGTCTCTGACCCCAGCCCCGCTGCCCGTGTAGGGTCCCTGGACCAGTGGTGTTTGCCATCTGCATGTGCACAAGCCTCCCAGGGTGATCTCAGGGCGATATGCGTACACCTTCCAGTGCAGCCATGGGCACAAGTTCTTATTCTGACCCTCATGGGCCCTGCTTCTTACCTTTCTGGGGCTCAGTTGCTCATCTCTAAAATGAAGGTGGGCTTAGGAGTTCCCTGGTGACTCAGTGGCTTAAGGATCTGGCATTGTCACTGCTGTGGCTCTGGTTACTGCTGTGGTGAGGATTCAATCCCTGGCCTGGGAACTTCTGCATGCCATAGTCCCAGCCAAAAAAAAAGACTTCCCTTTGTGGCTGAGCAGTAATGAAACTGACTGGTATCCATGAGGATGCAGGTTTGATCCCTGGCCTCACTCAGTGGGTTAAGGATCCGGCGTTGCTGTGGCTGTGGTATAGGCCCTCAGATGCAGCTCTGATTTGACCCCTAGGCTGGGAACTTCCATATGTTAAGGGTTCAGCCCTAAAACAACAACAACAAAAGATGGGCTCAAGATTTTTCTAAAGTTCTCTATGGAGTTTTTTGAACTTTGAGTCAATGGTACTCCATAAATGATAGCAATCATTAAAACCTGATTTTCAAAAAGTTACTTTTGAATGATAGTAGAAGTAATACACACTCAGTATAGGAGATCTGAAAAAAACGAAGATACAGACAACATAAAAATTCTCCCATAAATCTACTATCCTGAGATAACCATGGAAACATCTAGTTACATTTTTTTCCCAGTATTTTCTCTCCATATATGTGTTTGTGATTAAACATTACTATTTTTACCCAGTAGGGATCATTCTGTATACATACATTTTTTCTGGCTGCACCCATGGCACGTGCAAATTTTCAGGCCAAGGTTGGAACCCACACCTCAGCAGTGGCAATGCCAGATTCTTAACTCGCTGAACCACCAGGAAACACCCTCTCAGCCACCTTTCTGATCTCATTTCCTGCTGCTTTTCCCCTTGATCAGTCTACTGCAGCCACACTGGTCTCTGGGCTGCTCCAAGCACACTTCTGCCTCAGGGCCTTGCCTTGCTGAGTGGTTGCCTGAACAGATCCACCCTGCTCCCTCCTGGCCACCCAGTTCACCTCGGCTTGGCTTCACTCCCTCACTTCCTTCAGGGCTCTGCTCAAATGCCCTGCTGGGCCCACCTAAAAATAGTAACCCCTCCTAAAAAAAAAAAAAAAAACCTGCTCCCTTTCTACCCCCAATTCTGCTTTATATTTCTTTATAGCATCTCTCACCACACGACATGCTATATATTTATCTCCTTTGCAACTAGAATAAAAGCTCTGTGAAAACAGGTTAAGAACCTGACTAGTGTCCAGGAGGATGCAGGTTCAATCCCTGGCCTTGTTCTTTGGGTCAAAGGATCTGGCGTTGCCACAAGCAGTGGTGTGGGTTGCAGACTAGGGTTGGATCTGTTATTGCTGTGGCTGTGGTGCCGGCCAGCGGCTACAGCTCGTATTTGACCCCTAGCCTGGGAACTTCCATATACTGCAATTTCAGCCCTATAAAGATAAAAACAAAACAAAACAAAAAAAAAACAAAACAAGAATGCTTGTTTAATTTTCTTTTATTGCTGTGGTCCAATGCCTAGATCCTAAAAATTTTTTTTCTTTTAATGAGTATTGAATGAATCAAAGAACAAAAATGGTATGATTTTTTTTATAGTTCCATTACCATTCTTCCAATTCAGTATCCTTCTCTATTATTTTTTAATTACAGTGCTTTTTATTTCAAAGGAAAATCCAAACTCAGAATGAGTAGGCAGTTGTAAATAGGTTCTGAAGTGTAATAAAACATGCAATGGGGAGTTCCCGTCGTGGCGCAGTGGTTAATGAATCCAACTAGGAACCATGAGGTTGCGGGTTCGGTCCCTGCCCTTGCTCAGTGGGTTAACGATCCGGCGTTGCCGTGAGCTGTGGTGTAGGTTGCAGACGTGGCTCGGATCCTGCGTTGCTGTGGCTCTGGCGTAGGCCGGTGGCTACAGCTCCGATTCGACCCCTAGCCTGGGAACCTCCATATGCCTCGGGAGCGGCCCAAGAAATAGCAACAACAACAACAACAACAACAAAAAGACAAAAAAAAAAACAACAAAAAAAAATGCAATGATTTTTTCCATTTGCTCCACAAACAAGAGTATGTAAGAGCAGGGATCTGATTCTGCTCCTTGAGCCTGGGTTTCCTGGTTAATTTTGAAGAGGACCAAATATCCTGAGTTTGTGTACAGGAGAGGATCTGGCATTGTTTTTCAGGTTTAGCCATGGGACTTAAGGACAGTGCGTGAGGACCAAAGTTTAAATGCCAGGGTTCAAAACATTCAGGAGTTTGAGAGATGACTTTTCTTCCTTCCTCCCTCCCTTCCTCTCTCTCTCTCTCTCTCTTTTTCTTTCTTTTCTTCTTTTTAGGGCCTCACCTGTGGCTTATGGAAGTTCCCAGGCTAAGAGTTGGAGCTGCAGCTACAGCTGCAGGTCTATAGTACAGCCACAGAAATGCAGGATCTGAGCCGAATCTGGGACCTATACCACAGCTCACGGCAACACTGGATCCTTAACCCACTGATTGAGACCTGGGATCAAACCCACATCCTCATGGATACTAGTTTGGATTCATTTCTGCCAGGCCACGATGGGAACTCCCTGTATTTATTAAGTATATAATTTAACTTCAGAACTGGCATCTGTAAAGCTATAAGCTCAAGAAGAAGAGAGGGCATTTCATGAACTGATGTTATGCCTCTGAAATTACCCTTCACAACCTCTGCCAAACCCCTACTCCAGTATTTCTCAAACTTTCCTTTGCAGAAGAATCAGCTAGGGAATCTTAAGATTTGTGGATTCCCAGGTGCCACCCACCGTGACTTTGATCCCTTACATTTGGGACAAAGCTGAGGGAGACCTTGTAAAGCCAATGCCCTGGGAGTGAGATACCACCTCCTCCAGAGAGATTGTGAACCACCTGCAGGCAAGGACCGTATTGCCCTAAACCACTCCACTCAGAGTGGGGGTCCATAGAGATTTGGAGGTGAGACAACTCTTGAATGTTCTCCTGGGACCCAACAAAGGATTCTCCTCAGAAAGAAGGGAAGATAAGAGACTGAGGAGAAGCAAACACTCACTTTAAAGACACTGCTCTTTAAAAAGACTATTAAAGCATCTCATGTTGTGCAAACTCGCTTTTGAAATTATCAAGGGAGTTCTGTGGGTCAGTGGGTTAAGGATATGGCATTGCCAGTGCTGTGGCTCTGGTTATTTCTGTGGCATGGGTTTGATCCCTGGCCCAGTGGTGGTGGGGGGGGAGAACTTCCACATTCCCTCCAGCCCCCCAAAAATACTATGATATTATCCAAAGATAATTGCTAATCTTGTTAAGATAAGCTTTCAGATGATAGATTTATAGTAACACCTCCTTTGAAAATTTGAGACTGTCTTGAACTACCCAATCAATTATAGTGGCCCCTCTGGACACATTATGGTTTCTTACTGCTCACTCTTGGTATTAGAACAGTGACCCAAAGATAAGCACAGATTCCCTCATCAGAGATGGCTAGGGGATGATTTCATAGGACCTGGGGAACCAGGATTGCCAACCCCAGTACCCTGAGACTTGTTATTGTCTGGGAAAACGTTTAAGTTGTGATGGGGAGTTCCCATTGTGGTTCAGTGGGTTGAGAACCTGACTAGTATCGATGAGGATGAAGGTTCAATCCCTGGTCTGGCCCAGTGGGTTAAAGATCCAGAGTTTCTGTGAGCTACAGTGTAGGTCTCAGATGCAGCTCAGATCTAGCATTGCTGTGGTTGGGGTGTAGGCTGGTGGCTGCACCTCCGATTCGACCCCTAGCCTGGGAACTTCCATATGCTGCACATGTGGCCCTAAAAAGCAAAAGAAAAAAAAAAGAGTTGTGATGGGGGCGGTGTAATATTTATGTCGGAATCCCCCAATTAATCCTCTCTTCTGTCTTCATTGTTTTAAAAATGTACAAAACATGCACATACCTTCCTTGTTCAAAACACAAGTATATGAGTCAAAAGAGAAAATCTCCCTATCCCCTCCCTAGTCTAGGTCCACACACAGAGTACCCTGCTTCCAGGTGAGCACATGTCATTCCAGACCCTTTTTTATGCACTAAAGAAAAATGTCCTGGAATTCCCATTGTGGCTCAGAAGTTAATGAACCCAACTAGTATCCATGAGAACATGGGTTCGAATCCTGGCCTTGCTCAGTAGGTTAAGGATCTGGCATTGCTGTGAGCTGTGGTGTAGGTTGCAGATGCGGCTTGGGTCCTGAGTTGCTGTGGCTGTGGCATAGGCTGGGGGCTACAGCTCCTATTGGACCCCTAGCCTGGAAACTTCCATGTGCCCCGGGTGCGACCTCAAAAGGACAAAAAAAAAGAAGTCCATTTTGGCCAGGAAGGGGAATAGATGTACACTTTACTCCCCATTCCACCTCTTTTCTCTCTCAAAGCCCTAAATGACTTTGCAAGGTCTTCACAGCACACTCTGCTCCTTGACATGGCTCCATGCAGCCGTCAACCAGCAGCCTTCCTGCTGAACTTTATTTGTTGAGAATTTAACCTCTCAGTTTACTGTCTTACTCTTCCTTTGACCCCCATCCCCATTCCCGGTAATGTCAATTTCCACGTCAGGGTCCCTCAGTATCCCAGCCTGCCAGTAACTTGTCCCCCCTCCCCAGTATCCATCCTCCCTTTGACTTGGCAACACCAGTCAAGGTATCAAACATCAACCTCAGACACTCTGCTCTCAGACCAACGTCTCTGGTCCTCTCCAGCTTTCTTTTACTCTGTTGCTTTTTTCTCTTCCTTGGACATTCTGAGCCCTTTCCCTCCTCCAGATGTTCAGGTGTTTGAGCTTTTTTTTCTTCGTCCAAGAGGATCTTCTTAGAGCTCCCCACTTTACTGGATTATTCTTTGCTTCAGTGTCTCTTAAAAATGTCACTTTCCGGGAAGCCTTCCTTTCCGTTACTCTCTTTCACCACCCTCATTATTCTTTTTTTTAAATTTTTTGTCTTTTTGTCTTTTTGCCATTTCTTGGGCCACTCCCTCGGCATATGGAGATTCCCAGGCTAGGGGTCTAATTGAAGCTGTAGCTGCCAGCCTACACCAAAGCCACAGCAACGTGGGATCTGAGCAGTGTCTGCAACCTACACCACAGCTCACAGCAACGCCGGATCCTTAAGCCACTGAGGAGGAGGCCAGAGATTGAACCCACAACCTCATGGTTCCTAGTCAGATTCGTTAACCACTGAGCCACGATGGGAACTCCTCACCACCCTCATTATTCTTTCACAGAGTTCATCACAATCTGTAATTGTCTTATTATGTATCATTTTATTTGGGATGAGAACTCTCAGGATTTACTCTTTCAAAAACAGTGAAAATTTCTCAAGTTAAAACAAAAAAATCCCAGCTAAACAACTGAACTTATTTACAAAATAGAAATAGACTCACGGACATAGAAAACAAATCTATGGTTACCAAAGGGGAACGGGGAGGGGGAAGGGATAGGGGTTAATGAGGAGTTTGGGATTAACATATACACACTATTATACATACAATAGATAAACAACAAGGACTTACCATATAGCTCAGGGAACTATACTCAATATATTGTAATAACCTTTAATGGAAGAGAATGCAAAAAAGAGTATTTGTATTTATATATATATATATAAACTGAAAAAATGTATATATTTGCTATACATCTTGAAAACAACACAGTATTATAAATCAACTACATATATATATAGATGATTTACAACTACATATATTGGGAATATATATAGGGAATCCTCTGCCAACTATATGTATATAATTTTGTATACATATATCCCCTGCACCTGCCACTTCGGCAGTGCCTGTGGCATGGGGAAGTTCCGAGTATAGGGATCAAACCCATGCTTCAAACCCACTGTGGCTCACCTGACTAGTATCTATGAGGACATAGTTTTGATCCCTGGCCTTGCTCAGTGGGTTAAGGATCCAGGGTTTCTCTGAGCTGTGCTGTAGGTCGCAGATGCAGCTCAGATCCCCGAATTGCTGTGGCTGTGGTGTAGGCTGGCAGCTGCAGCTCCGATTCGACTCCTAGCCTGGGAACTTCCATATGCCACAGGTGCAGCCCTAAAAAGACAAAAACAAAACAAAATAAAACAAACATGCTACAGCAGGGACAACACTGAGTCCTTAACCACAAGGCCACCAGGGAACTCCCTCAGTTATATTTCAACAAACATTAAAAACAAAAAAACAAAAAAAACACAGCTTCGAGATTCAAATGAAATTACTTAGTGGGAATTCCTTTTGGTACATTTCTGAAATGATGTCCCACCTGAACCCTCTCTACCCTGCAGTGCTTTGCGCCTCACCCTGGGCTCAAGTCTCTAGAAGTGCAGACACACCTGCTACCTGGATTTAAAAACACCACCCCACAAATGGACTCAGAATTCCTGATCTGTGCCCTCACCAGAGGGATGTGGGCAGGCACCTCTGGGGGAGGCCTTCTGCTAGATTCCTGGCTGCAGAGAGGAAAGGCAGGGACTCGACCTCATTGCCATGTCCACAGAATCTGCAGAGTGCCTGACATCAAATGGGCACACAAACACCTCTCGAATTTGGCAGCTGAATTTATGCCCAGGTTGCATATTTGTGAGCATAATAAATGTTGTTTTAAGCTACTAAGTTTATGTTGTTTTTATGCAGTAATGCATAATGAGACTAGACATATTGAGATTCCATTAGGTTACCCAGTAGAAAGCCAGTTTCACAGGAAAACAGACAGGGTTGGGGAGAGATTCCTGGGTCCTCTGAGAGGAATGGGGGACTGACTGGGAGGCAGGTACCAGTGGGCAGGGCAGTCTGGGTCTGCAGCAGGCAAGTGGGTACATGAGGGTGCTGAGGGCTCTGGGCACAGAGGAAAGATTGACAAAGGTGGAGGTGGCCATTTTCAGCTTACAGACCCCAGGGAAGCAGTTACTCACTTCCCAGAGTGGAGCTGTTCTGCCTGGTTCTTTCTATCAGAATAACCAACATTCAGAAGTTCCCTGGTGGTCCAATGGTTAGGATTCGGCACCTTCAGCACTGCAGCCCAGGTTCAATCCACATCAAGCTGCTACATGCTGCAGCCAAAAAAAAAAAAAAAAAGAATAGCCAATATTCATTAAACATTTTTTTAATGTGCCAGCTACTTGAAAGTCCTCCTTATACGAGATAACTAGCTCTTCAAATCTAATAATAGGTGTTATTTTTTCCCTTTTGCCTTTATTTATGGGGAAATTGAGGCTGAGACCCGTAAAGCAGGCTACCAGAGGTCAGGGAAATCAGGAGTGGCAGAGCCAGAATTCAAACGGGATCCTGTTTAATGATCAAGCCACTGTTCACTGCTAATCACTTTGACAAGTTACTAAACAGCTCTTACTTTCCTCATTTGTAAAATGGGAGTGGTAACAGTCTTCATCTTGCAGAGTGGAGAAATAAAATATACATGTTGGACCAAAGCTGTCCAGCACGACAGCCATGCATGTCTGGTCTGAGCTGGGACATGCTCTTAGTATAAAATACATACCAGGTTTTAGAAGGTTCCTTTGGAAAAAAAAGATTGTAAGCTATCTCAATAATTTTTTATACTGATTATATGTAGATAATATTTGGTTAAAAATACGTTACTAAAGTGGGTTCTACCTGTTTCTTTTTAATTTTTTTAATGTTGCTAGACATTTTCTTATACATGTGCTTTGCATTCTCTTTCTTGGACAGTACTGAGTTAGCCCCCTAGTGTGGGAACATTAAGTGGTCATAGGGGAGTTCCCATTGTGGCGCAGCAGAAATGAATCTGACTAGGAACGATGAGGTTTCGGGTTCGAACCCTGGCCTTGCTCAGTGGGTTAAGGATCTGGCAATGCCATGAGCTGTGGTATAGACAGGAGATGTGGCTTGAATCCTGCGTGGCTATGGCTGTGGTGTAGGCCAGTAGCTCTAGCTCCAATCTGACCCCTAGCCTGGGAGCCTCCATATGCCGAGGGTGTGGCCCTAAAAAGCAAAAATAAATAAATAAATAAATATATTTTAAAAGAAGTGGTCATTATTACCAAGAAGTGGCACGCCTCAGCTTCAATTGCTTTTACTTAATTGGATTGGATGTTTTTTCTTTCTTTTCATTTTCTTTCTTTTTTTTTTTTAGCCACACCCCTGGCATGAGGAAGTTCATGCACCACAGCTATAACTAGAGCCACAGCAATGACAGTGCCAGATGCTTAACCCACTAGGCCATCAGGGAACTCCTGGATGGGATACTTTTTTCTATATGATCTTATTTAATACTCACAGTAGCCTTTTTTTAAATTCAATTTAATTTGATGATTATTTTTTATTTCTCAATGAATTTACTACATTTATAGTTGTACAATGATCATCACAATCCAATTTTATAGGATTTCCATCCCACAACCCAGTTCATCCCCCACCCCCCCAAACTGTCTCCTTTGGAAACCATAAGTTTTTCAAAGTCTGTGAGTCCGTATCTGTTCTGCAAAGAAGTTCCGTCTGACCTTTTTTCCAGTGAAACAGTGACCTTTTTTCCAGTCAGTGAAAGCATTTGATGTTGGTGTCTCATTGTCTGACTCACTTCACTCAACATGATAATTTCTAGGTCCATTCATGTTGCTAAAAATGCCAGTATTTCGTTCCTTTTAATGTCTGAGTAATATTCCATTGTGTATATGTACCACTTCTTCTTGATCCATTCCTCTGTCCATGGACATTTAGGTTGTTTCCATGTCTTATCTATTGAAAATAGTGCTGCAATGAACATCGGAGTACATGTGTCTTTGTGAGTCATGGTTTCTCTGGATAGATGCCCAGGAGTGGGATTGCTGGATCCAATGGTACTTCTATTTTTAGTTTTCTGAGGAATCTCCATACTGTTTTCCCCAGTGGTTGCACCAATTGACAATCCCACCAACAGTGTATTAGGGTTCCTTTTTCTCCACACCCTCTCCAGCACTTATTGTTTGTAGACTTTTTGTTGATGGCCATTCTGGCTGATATAAGGTGGTACCTCATTGTGGTTTTGATTTGCTATTTCTCTAATAATGAGTGATGCTGAACATCTTTTCATGTGTTTTTTGGCCATCTGCATGTCTTCTTTGGAGAATCGTCTGTTCAGATCTTCTGCCCACTTTTTGATGGGGTTGTTTGTTTTTTTGGTATTGAGCAGTAGGAGGTGTTTATAAATTTTGGAGATGTATCCCTTGTCAGTCAATTCATTTGCAAAGATTTTCTCCCATTCTGTGGGTTGTCTTTTCGTCTTGTTTAGGGTTTCCTTGCTGTGCAGAAACTTTTAAGTTTGATTAGGTCCCATTTGTTTATTTTTGTTTTTACTGTCATTACTTTAAGAGGTGGATCTGAGAAGATGTTGCTGTCATTTATGTCAGAGAGTGTTTGGCCTATGTTTTTCTCTAAGAGATTTTATAGTGTCTGGTCTTATATCTAGGTCTTTCATCCATTTGAAGTTTATTTTTGTGTATGGTGTTAGGGAGTGTTCTAATTTCATTCTTTTCCATGTGGCTGTCCAGTTTTCCCAGCACCACTTATTGAACAAGCTGTCCTTCCTCCATTGTATAGTCTTGCCTCCTTTGTTATAGATTAGTTGGCTGTAGGTGCGTGGGTTGAATTCTGGGCTTTCTATCCTGTTCCACTGATCTCTATTTCTGTCTTTGTGCCAGTACCATACAGTTTTGATGACAGTTGCTTTGTAGTATAGTCTGAAGTCCGGGAGCTTGATTCCTCCAGCTCCATTTTTCTTTTTCAGGATGTCTTTGGCTCTTCTGGGTCTTTCATGCTTTCAAACAAACTTTAAAATATTTTGTTCGAGTTCTGTGAAAAATGTCCTTGGTAATTTGATAGGGATTGCATTGAATCTGTAGATTGCCTTTGGTAAAATAGACATTTTGATAATATTGATTCTTCCAATCCAAGAGCATGGTATATTTTTCTATCTATTTGTGTCATCTTTGATTTCTTTCATCAGCGTCTTACAGTTTTCAAGTACAGGTCTTTTGTCTCTTTATGTAGGTTACTCCTAGATGCATTATTCTTTTGGATGAAATGGTAAATGGGATTGCTTCCCTAATTTCTCGTTCTGATCTTTCATTGTTAGCATATAGAAATGCCATCGATTTCTGTGTATTAATTACATATCCTGCAACTTTGCCAAATTCATGGATGAGCTCTAACAGTTTTCTGGTAGAGTCTTTAGGATTCTCTAAGTGTAGTATCATGTCATCTGCAAATAGTGGTAGTTTTACTTATTCCTTTCCAATTTGATTCCTTTTATTTCTTTTACTTCTCTGATTGCTGTGGCTAGGACTTCCAAAACTATGTTGAAGGGTAGTGGTGAGAGCAGACATCATTGTCTTGTTCCTGATCTCAGCATGAATTCTTTCAGCTTTTCACCATTGAGAATGATGTTAGCTGTGGGTTTGTCATATATGGCCTTTATCATGTTGAGGTAGGTTCCCTCTATGCCCACTCTCTGAAGAGTTTTTATCAGAAATGGGTGTTGGATTTTGTCAAAGGCTTTACCTGTGTCTATTGAGAGGATCATATGGTTTTTATTCTTCAGTTTGTTAATGTGGTGTATCACACTGAATGATTTGCAGATGTTGAAGAACCCTTGTATCCCTGGGATAAATCCCACTTGATCATGATGTACAGTCCTTTTAATGTATTGTTGGATGCGGTTTGCTAGTATTTTGTTGAGGATTTTTGCACCTATATTCATCAGTGAAATTGGCCTGTAGTTTTCTTTTTTTGTGGTATCTCTGTCTGGTTTTGGTATCAGGGTGATGGTGGCCTCATAGAATGAGTTTGGGAGTATCTCTTCCTCTGCAATTTTTTGAAATATTTTCAGAAGGGTAGGTGTTAGCTCTTCTCTAAATGTTTGATAGAATTTGCCATGTGAAGCCATCTGGTCCTGGACTTTTGTTTGTTGGAAGTTTTTTAATCACAGTTTCAATTTCAGTTCTTGTGATTGGTCCATTCATCTTTTTCTACATCTTGGTTTAGTCTTGGAAGATTGTACTTTCTAAGTATTTGTCCATTTCTTCTAGGTTTTCCATTTTATTGGTATATAGTTGCATATGGTAGTCTCTTATGATCACCTGATTTCTGTGATGTCTGTTGTTACTTCTCCTTTTTCATTTCTTTTTTTTTTCCTTTTTCATTTCTAATTTGATTGATTTGAATCCTCTCTCTTTTTTTCTTGATAAGTCTGGCTAAGGGTTTATCAATTTTGTTGATCTTTTCAAAGAACCAGCTTTTCATTTCATTGCTCTTTTCTATGGTTTTCTTCATTTCTATTTCATTGATTTCTGCTCTGATCTTTATGATTTCTTTCCTTCTACTAACTCTAGCTCTTGTCTGTCCTTCTCTCTCTAGCTGGTTTAGATGTAAAGTTAGCTTGTTTATTTGAGCATTTTCTTGTTTCCTGGAGGTGGGCTTGCATTGCTATAAACTTTCCTCTTAAAATGGCTTTTGCTGCATCCCGTAGGTTTTGGAGTGTCGTATCTGTGTTGTCATTTGCTTCTAGGTGTTTTTTAATTTCCTCTTTGATTTCTTCAGTGATGCATTGGTTATCTAGTAGCATGTTGTTGGGTCTCCATGTGTTTGTGTTTTTTGCAGTTTTTCCTTGTTGTTGATTTCCAGTCGTATAGTGTTGTGGTTGGAAAAGATGCTTGATATGATTTCAATTTTCTTAAAGTTACTGAGGTTTGATTTGTAGCCCAGGATGTGATCAATTTTAGAGACTGTTCCATGTGCACTTGAGAAGAATGTGTATTCTCCCTTCCAAATACTAACCAGGCCCAACCCTACTTAGCTTCCAAGATAAAACAAGAAGAATGTGTATTCTGTTGCTTTTGGATGGAATGTCCTATAAATGTCTGTTAAGTCCATCTGGTCTAATGCTTCATTCAGGGCCTGTGCTTCCTTATTGATTTTCTGTCTGGATGATCTGTCTATTGCTGTAAGTGGGGTGTTAATGTCCCCCACTATTATTGTGTTATTGTTGATTTGTCCTTTTAAGGTTGTTAGCAGTTGCCTTATATATTGTGGTGAACCTGTGTTGGGTGTGTAGATATTTAAAATTGTTATATCTTCTTCTTGGATTGATCCTTTGATCATTAGGTAGTGACCTTCCTTCTCCTTTAAAATATTCTTCATTTTAAAGCCTATTTTGTCTGATATGAGTATTGCTACTCCAGTTTTCTTTTGATTCCTGTTTGCATGGAATATTTTCTTCCATCCTCTCACTTTCAATTTGCATGTGACCCTAGAACTGAAGTTGGTCTTTTGAAGACAGCATATATATGGATTTGTTTTCATATCCATTCAGCCAGTCTTTGCCTTTTGGTTGGGGTGTTTAGTCCATTAACATTTAAGGTAATTATTGATATGTATGTTCTTATTGCCATTTTATTAACTGCTTTGGATTTGTTTTGGTTGCTCTTTTTTCTTCCCTTCTTCTCTTGTTCTCTCCTCTTGTGGTTTGATGACTATCTTTTGTGTTGTATTTGAGTTGATTTTTCTTATTTGTTTGTGTATCAATTGTAGATTTTTGGTTTGCAGGTATTCCGAAGTTTTGATATGAGTCTATATACATATGAGATCTTTTGAAGTTGTTGATCTCTTAATTGCAAGTGCATCTCCAGTGTCCTGGATTCGTACCCTACTCTTCTTGCAATTTCTGATTTTGGTAGCATAATTGTGCATGGATGATTTCGTATCTTTACTGTATATATACCTTTACTGGTGAGCCTTGTCATTTGTGGGATTTTTGTTTCATGTTGTGGCCTTTTCTTTTCTGCCTAGTGAGGTTCCTTTAGATATTTGTTGTAAAGCTGGTTTAGTGTTGCTGAATTCTCTTAGCTTTTGCTTATCTGTGAAGCTTTTGATTTCTCCTTCCAATCTGAATGAGAGTCTTGCTGGGTAAAGTAATTTTGGTTGGAGGTTTTTTTCCTTTCATCAAGTATACTTTCATTAAGTATATCATGCTGCTCCCTTCTGGCCTGCAGAGTTTCTGCTGAAAAATCTGCCAATAACCTTATCGGGGTTCCAGTGTATATTATTTGTTTCTTTTCCCTAGCTGCTTTCAAGATTTTCTCTTTTTGTCTTGTATTTTGGTCAGTTTGATTAATATGTGTCTTGGGGTATTCCTCCTTGCGTTTATTTTATATGGTACTCGTTGTGCTTCCTGGATTTGAATGAGTGGTTCCTTTCCCATGTTAGGGAAGTTTTTGGCTATTATCTCTTTAAATATGTTTTCTGTCCCCTTCTCTCTCTCTTCTCCTTCTGGCACCCCTATAATACGGATGTTGGTGCATTTAATGTTGTCCCAGAGTTCTCTGAGACTCTCTTCATTTGTTTCCAGTCTTTTTTCTCTTTCTGTTCTGTATCCATAATTTCTACTAATCTGCCCCCCACCTCGCTTATTCGTTCTTCTGCCTCCTGTATTCTGTTGTTGGCTGCTTCTAATGAATTTTTTATTTCAGTTATTGTATTTTGCATGTCTTCTTGTTAAGTTTTATATCTTGTATCTCTTTGGTCAGTGTTTCCTGTAAATTATCCATCTTTTCCTCCAATTTATTTCCAATGTCTTGGATTATTTTCAGCACCAATAGTCTAAAGTCTTTTTCCTGGAGGCTGAGAATCTCCTGATCATTTAGCTGTTTTTCTGGGGTTTTTTCTTTCTCTCTCATCTGAGTCATAGTTCTCTGTCTTTTCATTTTTATAGGTTTTTGGCATGGTGACCTTTTTACAGATAGTAGAGTTGTAGCCTCTCTTACTTCTGGTGTCTGCCCCCCTTGTGGCTGAAGTTGGTATGGGGGCCTGCTTCCTGATGGGAGAGACTGATGCCTGCCCACTGGTAGGTGGAGCCGATTCTAATCCCTCTAGTGGGTGGGGCTTTGTCTCCTGGTAAGATTAGAGGGGGCTGTGTACCTGGGGTGTCTTTAGGCAGTCTGTTTACTGAGGTGTGGGGCTGTGATCCCACCTGGATTGTTGTTTGCCCTGGAGCTTCTCAGCACTGATGGGTGGGGCCAGATTTTCCCAAAATGGCCACCTCCAGAGAAAGGCAGACTGCTGAATACACCTGAGAGCTTTGCTTCCAATGTCCTTCCCCCACAACAAGCTACATTCACCCCTGTCTTCCCTGGAGGTCCTCTAAGAACTGCAGTCAGATTTGACCCAGATTCCTACGGAGACTTTGCTTTGCCCTGGGACCAATTATGCGTGAAAGTCCGTGTGCGCCTTTTAAGAATGGGGTCTCTGTTTCTCCCAGTCCCATGGAGCTCCTGTGCACAAGCTCCACTGGCCTTTGGTGCCAGATACTCCAGGGGCTCTTTCTCCCAGTGTCAAATCCCCACACGTGGGGGTTCAATGTGGGGCTCAGAACTCTCACTCCTTTAGGTGAGTCCATGTGAAACAGTTACTTTCCAGTCTGTGGGGCTTCCCACCTTGGAGGTATGGGGTTGCTTATATGCCATAATCACCCCTCCTACCTCTTGATGTGGCCTCCTCTTTGTCTTCTGGAGTAGGATATCTTTTTGAAAGTTTCTGGTCCATTTAGTTAAAGATTGCTCAGCATTTGGTTGTGAATTTTGTTGATTTTAGGAGAGAAGTTGATCTCCAGTCCTTCTATTCTGCCATCTTAATCCCATCTCTGTCTTTTTTTTTTTTTTTTTTTTTTTTTTTAGGGCCTCACTGGCGGAATATGGAGGTTTCCAGGCTATGGGTCGGATCCAAGCTGTAGCTGCCAGTCTTCACCACAGCCATAGCAATGCTGGATCCCAGCCACATCTGCAACCTACACCATAGCTCACAGCAATGCCGGATCCTTAGCCCACTGAGTGAGGCCAGGAATCGACCCAGGTATCCTCATGGATACTAGTTGGGTTCGTTAACCACTGAGCCATAACAGGAATTCCATCTTCTGATGGTTAAAAAAAAAAAAAAAATCTTTTGGACTTCCCAGTGTGGCTCAGCAGGTTAAAAACCTAACTAGCGGAGTTCCTGTCTTGGCTCAGCAGAAATGAATCTAACTCGGAACCATGAGGTTTTGGGTTCGATCCCTAGCCTCGGTCAGAGGGTAAAGGATCTGGCTTTGCTGTGAGCTGTTGTGTAGGTCGCAGACACATCTAGGATCTGGTGTTGCTGTGGCTGTGGCATAGGCCAGCAGCTGTAGCTCTGATTAGACCCCTAGCCTGGGAACCTCCTTATGCCATTGGTTTGATCCCTAGCCTCACTCAGTGGGTTAAAGAATCCAGCGTTGCCATGAGTTGTGGTGTAGGTCACAGATGTGGCTGGGATCCTGTGTTACTGTGGCTGAGGTGTAGGCTGGCAGCTGAAGTTCTGATGCAACTCCTAGCCGGGAACTTCCACATGTCTTGGTTTAGGACCTAAAAACAAATAAACAAAAAATAAATCCCACTTTCTTTCCTGTCTTTGTTGATTTGTTTTCTCCCAGTGCCTCTCCCTGGGATTGGTGATGGGAGCATCCTGGGAAAAGGGCTTGTGGGCTTTCCTAAAGGCCAATAAGGACAGGGAGGCTGGGAGGACATCATTAGGCTTGAGAGGTGTGGATGCTGCCAGGAGGGGAGAGGATGGTGCTTGGGGAAAAGGGAGAAAAACCGTCTGGTTGCTGGGAGCAGCCTGGGAGCTGGCCTCTCCCACGAGGAAGGCTCAAGGTTCTCCTGAGGTTGGTTGGTTCCAAAAGTGCCCAGGTGGCAGATGGCATGCTGGCCTCTAAGTGGGGTGCTGCCTATGGCTCCACCTAGACCTGGGTCCTTCCCACAAATCCAGTGAGGCAGCCACTGGGTACTGACGTCAGGTTCTGGGTGGCACAACAAATTTCAGGTTAACCCATGCGGTCAGGATGAGGGCAAAGGCAGATTTTAATGCAAAACTAGAGACTTGTACACAAAATGCTTCTCCCCACAATCTGAGATAGTAATGATGCTCAGAAAACGCTGAACCCCATTATCTGACAGCACTGGATTCTTTCTGTTAACGTGATAATAGCAAAGGTTGCTCTGGTTTATATGTGCAAGATACTGATTCTAATTCCCCATCACTGGGAGAACAAAGTGGACTTTTTTGGAATGAATCATGCCTTATAGAAAGGAATCACATGCTTTCCTTGGGAAACTTGCAACCTCACTCTCAGTCCCAGAGGGACAAAAGATAATGATTTCATGTTGTCGGCTGCTTACTCCCTAGCGGTTCTGAAACGGGTTTTCCTTTGAAAGGAAAGATGCCTCATTTTTTCTAAAGGACATCACACGGCTCTCTGTGGCATGGTTCAGCCCTGGCATCCACCACAAAGACATTTGTGTGTCCTTTGGGGCTGTGTGCCAGGCACGCAGACTGCCCAAACTTTCGGCCCATCTGCCACATGGAGGGCAAAGCCCAGGCTTCTGCCAGCCCAAGGCAACAGGAGGCCTGTTGGGGAACAAAGACAGCCTTGCTCCTGCCCCAGCAGGAGGCCCACAGCCTAGGTGTGAGGCTCAGGCCACTGCACGCCCTCTGGCTGCCCAACTCCAGGAATTTGCATACCTCAGAGTGAGGGTAGAAAGGCCAGGACAGGCAGCTTCCTCTGACAGACAAAAGGAGTTCCGGCTGTGGCTCAGTGGTAAAGAATCTGACTAGTATCCATGAAGATGCGGGTTCGATCCCTGGCCTTGCTCAGTGAGCTAAGGATCTAGCATTGCTGTGAGTTGTGGTGTAGGTTGCAGAGGAGCCTTGGGTCTGGTGTTGCTGTGGGGTGTGGTATAAAGAGGAAAAAAAAAAAAGAACAATGCAAGGTCTGCCAAGCTTGTGAAAAAGGCTGATGAAGAAGGTCTCCTTTTCTCCTTTGCTGGGAGAGCCTTGATGGTGGTGGCAACTTCCATGGACTGAGCAGCAGCAGGGCCTCCATACCTGGGCCTGAGAAAGCCACCCCTTCCTTCCCTCACCTGTTTGCTCCCTGCCAGTCTCATGGGGGTCCCCAAGCTGGGGAAGAAATTCGTCTTCCAGGTTATGGAAGGGGACTCCAGAGAGACTGCATCATTCCAGCCTTGGCTCTGTTACTTTACTACTGGTGCATCTTTTGGCAGGCTGCCCCCTTTTCTCTCTTTCTTTCTTTCTTTCTTTTTTTTTTTTTTTGGTCTTTTCTAGGGCTGCACCCTCGGCATATGGAGGTTTCCAGGCTAGGGGTCAAATTGGAACTGTAGCCTCCAGCCTACACCACAGCCACAGCAACGCGGGATCCTTGACCCACTGAGCAAGGCCAGGGATCCAACCTGAAACCTCATGGTTGCTAGTCGGGTTCGTTAACCACTGAGCTACGACAGAATCTCTGCCCCCTTTTCTTGAGCTGAGTCCCCCCTGAGGCTGACCCTCAGATGAGGGGTCTGGCAGTTAGTTACGTGGGAGGTGCAGGCACTGGCCAGGGAAAGGGAGAAAGGCAGCTGTCTTAGTCTGTTTGGGCTGCTTTAACAGATACCATTTGCTGGGTGACTTACAAACAACAGACGCTTTTTTCTCAGTTCTGGGAGCTGGGAATCCAAGCCTGCAGGTTCAGTGTACGAGGAGGAGCGTGCTTTTGGGGCATAGATGGCAGAAGTGGCAAGGGAGCTCTCTAGAAACTTTTTTTTTTTTTTTTTGGCTGCAAGCGTGGTATCTGGAATTTCCCCACCCAAGCTGCTGCAAGTGACCACATTGGATCCCTAACTGTTAGGTCACAAGGGAACTCTGAGTTGTTTTTTTTTGTCTTTTTTGTTGTTGTTATTTTTGTTGTTGCTACTTCTTGGGCCACTCCCGCGGCACATGGAGGTTCCCAGGCTAGGGGTCCAATCGGAGCTGTAGCCACCGGCCTACGCCAGAGCCACAGCAATGCGGGATCCGAGCCGCGTCTGCAACCTGCACCACAGCTCACGGCAATGCCAGATCGTCAACCCACTGAGCAAGGGCAGGGACCGAACCCGCAACCTCATGGTTCCTAGTCAGATTCGTTAACCACTGCGCCACGAAGAGAACTCCGGAACTCTGAGTTTTTTATATTTGAAAAGCAGTGACCTATAATGCTCATTGACCCTGTTCTTGGGCAGCTTACTCATGTGTTTTGTCAGGCATGTTGTGGCTATGGTGCACATCTTTTCAAGAAAAAGTCACTGAATAAATGCAATGGTTGTACTAGAGCATTTATTCCAAGCTGCTGTGAAATTGTTAGAAACTGAGCCTACCTTCCATTAGATGGTTTAAATATATAAATGCAGTTAAATAGGTAACTTTAATCATAAAATTAATATGAAATTATGCAAATAAAGCAAATAACAGAATGGGAACTATTTTTTTCAAATATCTTAGCCTTATGTATATTGTTAATTCTGCATCATATTTTTATTATTTTTCAAGCACTCAAAATTAATAAAGTGACAGTACGATAAATATTTTGAAGCTGCAAAAGAAATATATTTTTGTCAGTATGCTTTTTTTTTTTTTTTTTTTTTTTAGGGCTGCACCTGTGGCATATGGAAGTTCCCAGGCTAGGGGTCAAATGGGAGCTACAGCTGCCACCACAGCCACAGCAATGTGGGTTCTGAGCCACATCTGTGGCCTATACCACAGCTCACAGCAACGCCAGATTCTTAACCCACTTAGCGAGGCCAGGGATAGAACCCGCATCCTCATGGATCCTAGTCAGGTTTGTTAACCACTGAGCCATGAAGGGAACTCCGGAAACAATAAAGATTAATCACAAAAAGGAAAGTGAATAGGCAAAAACAAGTCCATTCTTGGGCAATCAACAGTCTTTGAATCTTACCTCCAGGTGGGATTTACTCCTTACTGTTTTATAAGTTCCTTTTAATTCAAGTTTATTCCAACACTTCAAAGAATTGGTCCACTAAAAATATTAAACTTGGAGTTTCCATTGTGGTTCCATGGTAACAAACCTGACTAGGATCCATGAAGATGTGGGTTTGATCCCTGGCCTTGCTCAAGGGGGTAAGGAAGGATCTGGTGTTGCTGTGAGTTGTGGTGTAGGTCAAAGATGCAGCTTGGATCCCCAGTTGTTGCGGCTGTGGCGTAGGCTGGCAGCTGCAGCTTTGATCCAACTCCTAACCTTGGAACTTCCATATGCAACAGATGTGGCCCTAAAAAGCAAATGAATAAATAAATAAAAGTAAACTTTAAAAAGTAATGATCATTAAGAAGTTCCTTGGTAGCATAATGAATTAAGTATTTGGTGTTGTCACCGCTGTGGCATGGGTTTGATCCCTGGCTCTGGAACTTCTGTATGCCATGGATGTTGCCAAAAAAAATGAGTAATGATCATTTTAAATCACACAATATTTTTTAATAATGATATTTATTTTTTCCATTATAGCTGGTTTACAGTGTTCTGTCAATTTTCTACTGTACAGCAAGATGACCTAGTCACACATACATGCATACATTTTTTTCTCACATTATTATGCTCTATCATAAGTGATTATATATAGCTCCCAGTGCTATATAGCAGGATCTAATTGCTTACCCATTCCAAAGGCAATAGTTTGCATCTGTTAACCCCTAATTCACAGTCCATCCCACTCCCTCCTCCTCCCCCTTGGCAACCACAAGTCTGTTCTCCATGTCCATGATTTTCTTTTCTGTGGAAAGGTTCATTTGTGCTGTATATTAGATTCCAGATATAAGTGATATCATATGGTATTTGTCCTTCTCTTTCTTTTCTTTTTTTCTTTCTTTCTTTTTTTTTTTGCATTTTTAGGGCCACACCGGCAGCATATGAGGGTTCTCAGGCCAGCGGTCTAATCAGAGCTACAGCTGCCAGCCTATGCCACAGCCACAGCAACTTGGGATCCTAGCCAAGTCTGTGACCTACACCATGGGTCATGGCAACACCAGATCCCTAACCCATGGAATGAGGCCAGGGATTGAATCCGAAACCTCATGGTTCCTAGTTGGATTTGTTTCCGCTGTGCCAAGATGGGAACTCCTGTCTTTCTCTTTCTGACTTACTTCATTTAGTATGAGAGTCTCCAGTTCCATCCATGTTGCTGCAAATGGCATTATTTTGTTCTTTTTTTATGGCTGAGCATTATTCCATTGTAAATCACACAGTGTTGAAACAGGTTTTACAACAAAACTCTGTGCATTAGCCTGTATACTATTTTTTTTTGTCTTTTTGTATTTCTTTGGGCCACTCCTGCGGCATATGGAGGTTCCCAGGCTAGGGGTCGAATCAGAGCTGTAGCTGCCAGCCTACACCAGAGCCACAGCAATGCGGGATCCGAGCCACGTCTGCAACCTACACCACTGCTCACGGCAACGCCGGATCGTTAAGCCACTGAGCAAGGGCAGGGACAGAACCCGCAACCTCATGGTTCCTAGTCGGATTTGTTAACCACTGCGCCACGACGGGAACTCCTAGCCTGTATACTATTAATTCAGTTCTTTGCTGCATTCAGTTCTTGCTCCATTCAGACTCACTAGCCTTACTGTTTGCAAAAGGTTTAAGTGGTTATTTTTATGGCTAGAATGAGCATATCTATTCCTGATTTTTCATACAGTTCTCTGTAGCATTCAGCTTACAAAATTGAGAAAATAATTAGCTAACATAATGAACAGAATCACCACTCCAGAATTTGGGGACTTTGGAAACTCTCACCCCAACAAAGCAATTCTTTGAAGGCAGGGACTATCTTAAATTACACACACACACACACACACACACACACACACACACACACACATGTATATGGATTTATATTCTCCCTGGACTAAGCAGAGATTGAATGAGTGGCATCAAAAAATGATTTTATGAATTACTAGTTTTGTTAGAGCTTAAAAATACCATACACTATTATTAACTACAAAGAGAAAACCGGTAGTTTTACACTGGGGAGGCCTGACAGACACTGCCCAAACCAAGTGATTAAAGTGGATGTCGCCTGTAAGGGGATAAATTGACATGATGCATTGAAAAAGATAGCATCACTTCTGAGGTATTCCCGCCAAAGTTGCCCAACCTGAGTCAAATCACAAGGAAATCTGAGACAGACCCAAATTAAGAGGGAGCCCACAAAACTACAGGCCTAGACTCTTCAGAAATGGCAATGTCAGGAAAGACCAAAAATTAAAAATTAAATTTTAAAGGCTGAGTGTTTCAGATTAAAAGAGAGTGGAGAAACGTGACAATTCAAAGCATTGTAGAATCCTAGACCCTGCATTGGGAGGAAAACTGCCTTAAATCACATCGTAGGGAAATTGGCAAAATTTGATTGTGGACTGTGGCTTAGGTGATGGTATTACATTAAGGTTAAATTTCCTGAATTTGATAATTTTACTGAAGTTATGCAAGATGTGTTTGTTCTTAAAGGATACTTGCTGAAATATTTGGTTGCCATAAATGGTTCAGAGAAAGAAAAAAAATATAGACAATCCCATAAATCTTAGCACAGTTTAAAAAAAATTGAGGAGAAATTCACATAACATAAAATTATCCATGTCAAAGTGTACAATTCTGAGTTCCCTGGTGGTATAGCAGTTACAGAAATCTGGTGCTGTCACTACTGTGGCACAGGTTCCATCCCTGGCCTGAGAACTTGCACATGCTTTGGGTGTGGCTAGAAAAAAGTATACAATTTGATGACATTTAATATAGCCACAGTGCTGTGTAACCACCACCTCTATCTAGTTCCAAATAATGTTCATCATCTCAAAAGAAAACTTCATACCCATCATTTTAAAATTTAATTTAATATTTTTTAGGGCTGCACCTGCAGCACATGAAAGTTCCCAGGCTAGAGGGTGAATCAGAACTGCAGCTGCTGGCCTACACAACAGCCATAGTAATGCTGGATCCTTAACCCACTGAGCGGGGCCAGGGATCAAACTCACAACCTCACAGGTACTAGTCAGATTTGTTACCACTGAGCCACAACAGATACTCCAACCTTATACCCATTAAACAGTCACTGCCCATTTCCATCCTCTCTGAGTCCCTGGCATATACTGATTTACTTTCTACATCTATGGATTTACCTATTCCGGATATTTCATATAAGTGGAATTATATAATATGTGGTCTTATGTGCCTAGTTTCTTTTACTTATCATAGTGTTTTTGAGGTTCATCTGCTTTGTAGCATGTTATCAGAAATTCATTCCTTTTTATGGCTGACTAATATTCCGTTGTACATATAGACCACATTTTGTTTCTCCATTTATCCACTGATGGATACTTGGGTTGTTCCCACCTTTTGGCTACTATGAATAATGCTGCTATGAGTTAAGAGTACCTGTTTTCACTTCTTTGGGGTAGATATCTAGGAGCAAGATTGCTAGGTCATACGCTAAATTTATGTTTAACCTTTTTTTTTTTTTTTAATGGCCATATTTGGGGCATATGAAAGTTCCCAGGCCAGGGATTGAATCTGAGCTCTAACCTAGGTGGAAGCCGCAGCGATGCCAGATCCTTTAATCCACTGCTCCGGCGCCAGGACTGAACCTGAGCCTCCACAGTGACTGGAGTAACTGTAGCTAGATTCTTACCCCACTGTGCAGCCACGGTAGGAACTCCATGTTTAACTTGTTAAAGAAGCTGCCAAATTGTTTTTTTTTTTTTTTAAGGTGCGTCACTTTACTATGTTTACTGTTTCTTACAACTTTTCTCAAAGTTCGACATTTTTTCAAAGTACGAAGTTTAAAGAAAAATTGAATGTATGCACACAAGCCAAAGGGAAAGGAAATCTAAGTTCAGGAAAGTGGGGAAGTGAGGGGAGAGTCGTCCTGCTGGGCAGACACGCGTATGAACTGGGAGGGTTAGAGTAACAGGCAGCTCAGGGGAGATTCCAGAGTGGAAACTCCTGTAAGGGATGACACAGTTTGAAAGTGCTACCAAAGCACTTCCATAACCAGAAACCCAGCCTGGGCAAGCGGAGAGAACACAGCCTGTCCCCTACTTTCTTGGCATTACCCCTGGTGTATGTGGGGGAGGTGGGGTGGGGGTGGGGAGTGCACACAGGCAGGAGTGCGCATGCGCCCGGAACTGGGCTTTGATTAATGCACATCCGTGGGAAAATGCAATTTTCCTTATAAAAAGGCAAACGAGTGCTGTGCTCCTGGGACCTTCGTGTGTAGAAAAAGGATAATGTTCATCTCCTATGGTTGTCCTGATGATTAAAAGAGACCAGTGTGTGTCCTGCAAAGACTGTATAGCACTGACAGACTTTGAAGATTCTAACCAAAGCCTCTTAAATTCCATTCACAGCCATCCATTCCTTACTCTTGCTGCTCAGAGTGTGGTTTCCTCACCAGCCACATGGGGATCCCCTGGGAGCTGGTGAGAAATGCAGACTCTTAGGCGCACCCAGCTGGCTAAACCAGAATATGCATTTCAGCAAGATTCCCTAGTATTTGTCAAGTCCATTAAAGTTTAAGGCTCAGTGGAAATGAACCTGACTAGGATCCATGAGGACATGGGTTCCATCCCTGGCCTCGTTCAGTGGGTTAAGGATCCCATGTTGCCTTGAGCTGTGGTGTATAGGTTGCAGACAGGTCACAGATGCTGCTGGGATCCGCAAGTTGCTGTGACTGTGGCCTGGGGCAGCAGCTATAGATCTGATTTGACCCCTCGCCTGGGAACTTCCATATGCTGCGGGTGTGGCCCTAAAAACCAAAAAAAAAAAAAAAAAAAAAAGAAGAAGTGCTGCTTTTGTACAGAGATTCTTAAACTTTTCTGATTTTAACAAGCATGTGGGACTACTTATTAAAGAATTAAGGTTCCCATGCTCTCTATAGTAGAGATTAGTTCAGTGCATCCAGAATGAGGCCCTGGAACAGAAATTTTTTAAAAAAAAGTTTTTTGTTTTGGCTTTACCAGAGACATGTGGAAGTTCCTGGTTTGAACTCAAACCACAGCAGTAACCCATCTCACAATCTCACATCAGTGACACATTGAACCACCAGGGAACTCCCTGCAACGGAATTTTTTTTTTTTTAAGGGCCGCACCTGTGGCATATGGAAGTTCCTGGGCTAGGGGTTGAATCAAATCAGAGCTGCTGCAGCAGGCTGACACCACAGACATAGCAAAACCAGATTTGGATCACATCTGTGACCTACACTACACCTTGTGGCAATGCCAGATCCTTAACCCACTGAGCGAGGCCAGGGATCAAACTTGTATTCTCACAGACCCTAAGTCAGATTCTTAATTGCCTGAGCCACAAGGGAACTCCTGGAGTAGAAATTTTAATTTTATTTGTCTTTTTAGGGCCACAGCTGCAGCATATGAAGGTTCCCAGGCTAGGGGTCAAATCAGAGCTGTAGCCTGTTGGCCTACACCACAGCCATAGCAACTTGGGATCCAAGATGTGTCATGACCTACACCACAGCTCATGCCAATGCCAGATCCTTAACCCACTGAGTGAGGCCAAGGATCGAACCCACGTCCTTATGGATGCTAGTCAAATTTGTTTCCGATGAGCCACGATGAGAACTCCTGGAAAGGAAAATTTTAACAAGCCTCAGGTGAGTCTTCTGCTTGGATAATTTTGTTAAGCAATACTTGAAATGCTTTCTCCCAGGTCAGACAATCTTTGCTGGACCTCTGTGCCCTGTTGAACACAATGTTCTTCGACTTTAACCCACTCAATGGAGTGGCTCAGCAATGTAAGGATATGATGTTGTCACCGTTGTAGCTTGGGTTCAGTCCCTGGCCCAGAAATGCAGAAAAGAGGAAGGAAGGAGGGAGGGAGGGTGCGAAAGGGAGAAAGGAAGGAAGAAAGAAAGAAAAGGAAGCAAGCAAGAAAGTAAGTAAACTGTAGCAGAAATGGCTACCATTAACTGAGCACATACTATGTAATGGGAAATTTAATGTGTTTTATACTTAACCCTCAGAGAAAATCTTTTGCTTTAACTCTCCCTTAATGTCATTCCCACTTCACAGTTAAGAAGACAGAGGTTTAGAGAAACGAGTAACCACAGCTAGTAGGCAGAGGAAGCCCTCCAGCCCAGAAGGATGGACATGTTCTCAGCTTCCACATTAGATCAGGTATACGTGTCGGGTCCAGGCTACTTGGCATCACGGCAGGTGGAAAGAAGTGGGTCTGAATCCAGGTCCCAACACTGTTTCCTGGCTGAGGGGCCTTGAGCCATTACTTACCCTCTCTAAGCCTCAGTTTCCTCTCCAGAGAAACAGGGGTTAGAATGTTCTGTTTGCTTCAGCGGCGCATATACTAAAACTGTAATGATACAGAGAAATTTATCATGGCCCCTGAGCAAGGATGACAGGCAAATTCGTGAAATGTTCCATAATTTTCATATGCACACAGTGGGGACCTGCTGTATAGCAAAGGGAACTCTACCCAGTATTCTATGATGGTCTATGTGGGAAAAAATCTGAAAAAGAATGGACGTGTCTATGTATGACTGAATCTGGCGTTGCTGTGAGCTGTGTGTAGGTTGCAGATGTGGCTTGGATCCCGCGTTGCTGTGGCTCTGGCGTAGGTCGGTGGCTACAGCTCTGATTCGACCCCTGGCCCGGGAACCTCCATATGCCTCGGCCCAAGAAACAGCAAAAAAAAAAAAAAAAAGGCAAATTCCCACAAACTTTGGAGTTCCCGTTGTGGCTCAGCAGAAACAAATCTGACTAGCATCCATGAGAACGGAAGTTTCGATCCCTGGCCTCACTCAGTGGGTTAAGAATCTGGCTTTGCCGTGAGCTGTGGTGTAGGTTGCAGACGAGGATTGGATCTGGCATTGCTGTGGCTGTGGAATAGGCTGGCTCCGATTCAACCCCTAGCCTGGGGACCTTCATATGCCACAGGTGCAGCCCTAAAAAGACAAAACAAAAAAACCAAATTGCCAAGATCTTTGTGGCTTAGAACAATGGAAGAGTGTTCTCGCCATTCTAGAGGCCAGAAATGGAAGGGTAGGCAGGTTTGCCCCACCGCCAGGAGCTCTGGGGTCATCCTCCTTGGCCTCACCCATCTTTGGGGGTGTGGGTAGGGGAGGGGGAGGTGGGATCCAGGCGATCCCTGAGTCCAGTTTCCACCTCTGTCCTCACATGTCTGCCTCCCCATGTCTGTATCTCCTTTCCTGTCTCCTGTAGAGACACTTGTCATTGGATTTAGTGTCCACCTAGACAATCCAAGATGATGTCATTGCAAGATCCTTAACTTCATTATACCCCCAGAGACCCTTTTTCCACATAAGACCGTATTCACAGTTTCCAAGCATTAAGACATGAACATGGTTTTCTTTTTTCTTTTTTTCCTTTTTAGGGCCACCCCTGTGGTATATGAAAGTTCCCAGGCTAGGGGTTGAATCAGAGCTACAGCTGCTGGCCACAGCCACAGCCACACCAACACCAGATCTGAGCCATGTCTGAGACCTACACCGAAGCTCACGGCAATGCCACATCCTTAATCCATTGAGAAAGGCCAGGGATCGAAACTTCGTTCTCATGGATGTGCCAGGGATTGAACCTGAATCCTTATAGATACTAGCTCATTTCCGCTGAGCCACAATGGAACTCTGAACATGTCTTTCTTGCATCCACAAGTCAGCCCACTGCACTAGGTGTGGAGTGTCCCTCGAGTTTCCGACACCAAGAGAAAAGTAGTTCGTGGCCAGGGACCAGTGGACAGGAAAGGAGACCAAGGACAGGTCTGCTCCATCTTCTACCTCCAGATGCTCTGGCTTACCACCATTTCCTCCTCTCTCACCTCCTCCTCCAGACCGTCAGCTCTGGATCCCATAGCTGCAGCCTGTGCCTTCCAGTTTCCCCACTCAAACTCCTGAGTGTGGAAAAGTGCTGGCCAGCCTGGGACAGGTGGCCCCAGGTCAGATTGTCTTTCCCTGGTCCAGTCCCTGAAGTTCTAAGGGGGCAGGGAGCAGCAGAACCACATGACTCAGAACAAGGCCCCCAGGGCTGCTCCTTCAGGCCTCCATGGTGTGACTCGGGAATGTCTCCTTTGAGGAGGAGATTTGAGCAAACAGCTCTTGCACAGGCCCTTGGAGGAGAATGTGGTGAAATCCTGGGTTCCACTTGTACCTAAGACTATGCTTCACTTTTTTTTTTTCTTTTTAGGGCCACACCTGTGGCATATGGAAGTTCCCAGGCTAGGAGTTGAATCAGAGCTGCAGCTGCTGGCCTACGCCACAGCCACAGCCATGCGGGATCCCAGCCACATCTGCAACCTACACCACAGCCTGAGGCAACACTGGATCCTTAACCCACTGAGCAAGGCCAGGGATCAAACCCGTGTCCTCATGGACACTGTGTCAGATTCTTAAGCTGCTGAGTCACAGTGGGAACTCCTGTGCTCCACTTTTTGAAGTCGTCAAATTCCTTTTTATGAGGGAGTCATGCTTTTGGGGAGATGTCAGCCTGAATCCCAGGGGTTCATGTTACAAGGGAGGCAATGATGCAATCACAATGGCAATCCCTCTTAGTGATCCCCACTCTCATTTCTCATTTAATCTTCCTAACAATGCTGCAGAGGAGGCCCCAGCTCTGCTGCCCCTGCCACCCCCATGGAGCCATCAAGGACGTCAAGGCTTCTAGCAGCTAAATTACTTGCCCAAGGTCACCTGGCTCCCAAGTACAGCCCCAGAATGAGTCCACAGCCTTCTCCAGGGCAACCTCTCTGTAACGGCTGTTCTCATTAATGTCATACAAGTCACTCCCTTTGGAAACCAGCTTGGAATTAATTTAAAGCCAAGGGCATGTATTAGGAAAGAGGTCTGAATTTTGTGGAGCTCTGATTTGGAATAACAAGGCACGTGAGGATGGGAGCAATGACCTGGGAGAGGGCGGGGCAGGGCGGGAGAGGGGGGAGTGGCCTGCGCCGGTGGAAGCATGTAGAATCTCAGGTTCTCTCACACGGTCCCATTAATTTTTTTTTTCCTTTTTCTTTTCTGGTATTATCACTGAGGGCTTGTTGCCTATAAAATATGTGAGGGAAATTAATTACAGTTATTATCGTCCCCCAGTCAGGGATTAACAGAGGGGGGCTCTAACAGAGCATAGAAAGGACCCCAAAGGAGCGACGAGATCCCTGTACGTATTTTGAGATGCGGCAGCGACACAGCATCAGACCAGGGATGGGAAGCAGGTCCTGCACCAGGAAAGGGACGGGCTGGAGGAACCCCTTTGAGGTTTTGTGTTAGAATCTGTCTTCCCTTCCTTCCCGGAAATGACACTGAGGCAGATTTCTCTTTTCCCAATAATCAGCATCCCCAGACACACACACACACACACACACACACACACACACACACACACACACTCTCTCTCTCTCTCTCTCTCTCTTAATTTTTAGGAAAATGATTAATTTTGAAAATAATGAGGTAATCTTTAAATGAATTGTATTTCTAGTGGGCAGCCCTGGCTGGGCACAGAAGCATCAGGGCCATGCAGCCCGGCGTCTCACCTAACCCCCTCTCCGATCTACCTTTTTTTTTTTTTTAATGCTTCAAATGTATCTTTGCTGAAGGAGATGTGATCTCCACTCGTCCAACTGGGTACGTCATTAGGGCCTCTGCGGGCCTGCTGGGCTCTGTGGCTGGGGGTGCTAAAAATAACTGGAGAGGTAAAGAAAAAAAAATGTTGAAGCAGATTTAAGGGCTCTTCTGGAAAATGAAACACAGAAGCCGGGCTCTGGGCGGTTCTATTTAAAGACGATCATTCTCTCACCCATTCCCGTGGATCTCCACGTGAAGACTTCATTCCCGAGCTGAGCTAGCGCAGAGGAGGAGGGTCCGATCTGCGCTGGGACCCGCAGCTGTCCTGAGAGGAAGCACTCCGCTAACTCCCGCCCAGCCCTTCCACTTTGAATCGAGGGAGGCGAAAATAAAGTTTTCAAGCCAATTTCACAATTTTATCTTCTGTGAAAAGCAAAATCAGCGAGGTTATGAAAACTTACAAGCAGTTAAAAGACTTTCCTATGGTCCTCCCCCTAGAGAGGAGGGGGGGAGACAGGGGGGTAGGGGGAGGAGAAAGAGAGAGAGAGGAAATCAGACTGCTTTGTTCAAAGCAACGACCAACACGAGCCTTTTTCTTTCTTTTCCCCTTTTTTTTTCAACACATCTGGTCTCAATCTTTATACACCAGCGGACAAAAGCAATTAGGCAGCTCTGCTTTCCATGTCATAATAATGAAAGTCATATATTTTCCATGGCTGTCTCCTTTGGTTACCCAGCTCTGCAGAAAGAGCTTAAATGGAATTTAGAATGCAGGTCTTTGCTTGACAGTCCTGTTACTGACATGAGAGATAAGTGCTTCCTCGTCCTCCAGAACCAGGAGACAGAAAGTGTTGACATCCCAGGTGTGTGCTAATGCCAGTCCCACTAGCCAGTCTTTCTAACGAGCCCTGGGGGAGGGGGATGTCTTATTACCTTTGTTTCAGGTTTGGAAAGCTCTCTTGACCAATCCGGTAGAGAAGCCTACAGGATCTTTCATATAAGATAAAACTCTAAGTCACTGCAGCAGTTAGGGCTCTTTGGTTCGCAAGGGAGAGAACTCAGTACAACCCAGCCTAAGCCAAAGAGAGAATTGTTTCATATACCTGGGAAATGTAAAAGGGTGGGCTCTGGTCAGACACAGTGGATTCCAAGCCTTCAAACAATGCCATCCTCTTTTCCTCCACCGCCCCTCCCACCCCCGCCCCTGCCCCACCCAGGAGGAACAACTCCTGGGAATGGGTTGCCTCAGTACCAACAGTTCCAATAATAATTCTGGAATGAATGCTCATGAAGTCAGGTGACTATCCTTAAACTGATTATAGTTGAGATAATCAGTCCATTCCTGGAAATGGGAAGGGAGTCAGCTCCACGGAGCTGTAGGACTGAGATTGGGTTGGGCTTGGTTCCCCCAAAGAAAAAGGCGTTTTAGCTTCAGAAGAAGGGAGAATGGTTGTGGGATGCTGTAGCCAGCCCGGTGGGACCCTTGTGAACTGTAGATAGGCACCCCCTCCTGGCTAATGCAGCCTTGTGTGCCCACTTTTTGGGGGCAGATGGTACCCACCTTCCTCTGGGCAGAAAACAGCTCCAGACCCAGGACACATGTGAAATAAGAAGATAAAGCTGGATATTAGCCCACTCACCTCCTCTGCGGGACTCTCTTAGACAGCAAGACACCATTTGCAGTGGCCCCGGAGGGCAGGCGGATGACCTGACAACCACCCAAACTGTCTTGAAAGAGATACCTCCCCTGTAGGTTCACGATTTTCACCTGAGCTGTGGCTTCTGCATCAGGCATATGTATTAGCTGCTTAACAGCTTAGTGTTTGTTCAACCTGGGGTGTGTGATATTAAGCTTTGGAAGGCATGCTAGAGGGAGGAGTCCAGACCTGGTTTGGTTGCTGGCTCTGCCCTTGCCATGTGTGGGCAGACCTGCCCTAATCCTGATGCTTTTCTGGGTCTCACTTCCTGTGTTGAACGGGAGGTCCCTCCCAAGCACTCTTCCCTCCCGCCCAAAGTCCAGATTGGGTCTGGTGGTTTGTAGGGGGGGGATCTTTGCTTTTCTTCCATTCTTTCTCTGCTTGTGTCAACAAGAACAATTCTTCCTTCTACCTCCTGGCCCCTTCCCCCAGCCCTGTGTCTTCAGACGTGTGAAACTGGTGGTTTTACTGCCTTAGTCAGATCCAACACCTCCAGGGCGTCCTCAGGTTGTCATTTCCCTCCCCCAGGGCACCAGTGACACACAAACCCCCTTTATGCCTGTTAGGCAAATTAGCACCCTCTCACCAACGGGGCCCCTGCAGAAGCTGCCTGGAGACAAACTCAGTGTGTCTGAAAGAGTAAAAATGCAAAGCATATCAGTGAGACTTCTGTCCCACGGGGTCAGGCACTCAGAGCCTGGGCAGAGGAAGGACCATTAAAACAGGGTGTCTGCAGGTGAGGATGCAACACAGTACTGGTGACCCGGGGAGGGGGGAGGGCAGATGGATTCCTGCTCATCTTATGTAAGATGCCTATTTGCATTTGCCCGTGCAAATCCTAGCAAACTCTTGTGCCAGCTTGGAACCCCACAGATATCTTGATGACTCTGTTATCTAACAGAAACCAAACTTCCTTTTAGGTCCTTCTGCCTGGTTCCACCCACCAAGACCTGGGAAAGCTAGGGCAAAATGACCAAGGTTAGTCCCTGCCAGGGCTGCTAGGGGAGGGTTTGAGGACTGGGTGAAATGGCCCCTGGGTTGAGTTGCTCTGCTATTTTACTACTCCCAGCCACGTGGATCTTCCAAGGCCAAAAGACCAGGGTCACTGGTCTGCGTGGGCTTAAGCAATGCCTATGGGTGCCACTGGGTGCCAGTAGTGGAGTATTTTGGGGTCTAAGCAACCAGTCACACACTCAATGTTTTTAGTGACGTCTTTTTTTTTTTTTCTTTTTCTTTTGCTTTTTAATTTTCTGGTGGAGCCTGAAGCGTGAAGTTCCTGGGCCATGGGTTGAACCTACACCACAGCAGTGACCTGAGCCATAGCAGAGACAACACCAGATCCTTAACCTGCTGTACCATTAGGGAGCTCCTAGTGAGGTCTTTTTTATCATTCCATGTCTTCCAGGGATTGGAGCACATAATGGGGGAAGAAGCGTAATAACAACACGCCCATATTCAGAAAGCCCCATTCAGCTCTCAGAAACTTTTAAAAAAATTTAAAAAATTTGTTTTATTGGGAGTTCCCATTGTGGCACAGCAGAAACGAATCTGACTAGTATCCATGAGGATGCGGGTTCGATCCTTGGCCTCGCTCAGTGGGTTAAGGATCCTATGTTGCCATGAGCTGTGGTGTAAGTCGCAGAAGTGGCTTGGATCCAGTGTTGCTGTGGCTGCGGCGCAGGCCGGTGGCTATAGCTCTGATTTGACCCCTTGCCTGGGATCTTCCATATGCCGCAGGTGCGGCCCTAAAAAAGCAAAAAAAATTTATTGAAGTATAATTGATTTAAAATGTTGTGTCAATTTCTGCTATATCTCAAAGTGATTCAGTTATATACATACGTACATTCTTTTTCATATTCTTTTTCATTATGGTTTATCACAGAATATTGGCTAGAGTTCCCTGGGCTGTATAGTAGGACCTTATTGTTTGTCCATCCTGTATGTAATAGTTTGCATCTGCTAACCCTAAACTCCCACTCCATCTCTGCCCCACCCCACTCCCCCTTGGCCACAAGTCTAGAACCCTTTTACATACAGGGCAAAACCTAGCAGTTCAGAGCTTATACTACTGGGCTCAAATCTTCACTCCAATGGCTGACAAAGCTTCAAGACATTGCTTACCTTCCTGGAAATTCAGTTTGCTTGTTTGTGACATGCAAGGCCTCTACTCTCATTCAGGGAGAGTTCATTGCAATAATCCATGTAAAGCTTTTAACACATGGTCAGACATGGAAGAAAGGATCAATACATATTGGTGACTTCTATTATGATCCGTAAATTCATTTGATTCTTACAACCTCGGCTGCACTCTTGGTATGCAGAAGTTCCTGGGCCAGGGTCTGAATCCTTGCCACAGTAGTGACCTGAGCCTTAGCAGTGACATCACTGGCTCCTTAACCCACTGAGCCGCTGGGGAATTCCAACAACACTTTTGAAGTCATTTTCTTCTTTTGAAGATATTTCATTGATCAAATCAATGAGGACAGTGAGAATAGAAAGTAAAAAACAAGCATGGGGGCTGGGAAGGCCAGGGGGAGAGAAAGAGGATGTTTGGGACCAGGAGGCAGGGTGACACAGGTGAGGTGACATCAAAGGGGCCAGAGGTTCACTCTCTGCAAGGTTTTGAGTTCCCTGCTGAGTGAACAGGAGGGGTCATGACCCCAGATAACTGAGAGGAGACAGGACATTAAAAGGGGACACACGGAAGGGACAAAAACTTTATGGTAAAGGGAGAGGAAAAGATTTGATTGGTATCATCCTGAAAAAAAAAGACACCAACATTTTGATGATTTTTTTTTTCTTCCTTTTTTAGGGCTGTATCTGCAGCATATGGAAGTTCCTAGACTAGGGGTTAAATCAGAGCTGCTGCTGGCCTACACCACAGCTCACAGCAACACTGGATCCTTTACCCACTGAGTGGGTCCAGGGATAGAAGCTGCATCCTCATGGTTACTAGTCGGTATGTAACCTGCTGAGCCACAACAGGAACCCCATGAACCTTTTTATTTTTTCTGATAAAATTATATGGTCTTAGAGTTCCTGTGTGGCTCAGTGGGTTAAGGGTTCAGCATTGTCACTGCAGTGGCTCTGGTCACTGCTGTGGCTTGGGTTTAATTCCCTGGCCTGGGAACTTATGAATGCTGCAGACAAGTCCAAAAGAAAAAAAAAAAAATATATATATATATATATAATATGGCGTAAGGAGTTCCTTGGTGGACTAGTGGGTTAAGGATCTGGTGTTGTTACTACTGCGGGTTCAATCCCTGGCCCAGGAACTTCCACATGCCTAGGGTGAGGCCTCAAAAAAATGTATAGTCTTTATTTTTGACTTTCACATCACATTCATAAAGAGGGGCACTTTTTTTCCCCCACAAAAATATTTGATGGCCTTGTGAATTTTTAAGGCCTTCTCTGAATTCTTGTCATTCACTTTATCTTGTCTTACTTCTCTATGTCTTCTTAGGTGATTGTTAACTGGTCTCAGTCAAGGATTTGAGGAGTTCTGCTAAGTTACTTTCACTGACTTCAGAAAACCCCGACTCTATCAGATTTGCAATTTCACCATATGAACCAATTTGCATTGAATTTGAATTGTAATTTTCGGTGTTGCTACAAACCACACAAATGTTGATGTGATGGGTGGGGATGGCTGCTAGTGTGAAACAGGGGGAGACTATGTTATGGTCCATTAGCACATAGTTTCATGTTATGATAACTTTTGCTTCATAAGCTAGTCATAACTGTAGGTATTGGGGCAATGATTCTTAGCTAACAAGCACATAGGAATGAGGCACACGGTTTTGATAGACACTGGACTCCATGGCCAAAAATGTGGCTAAAAACTTCATGTAGGCAATTGTAGTGGCATGAGAGAGGGCAGGAAAATAATGATAGTTTACTGATTATGCATTACACAGTGATAACATAGGAAACCACTAGTCCATTCTGATAACAATAAACAAATGACTCAGTTGAAAATCTGTGTCTCAGGAGTAACAAATCTGACTAGTATCCATGAGGATGCGGATTCCATCCCTGGTCTCATTCAGTGGGTTAAGGACCCAGCGTTGCCATGAGCTGTGGTGTAGGTCGCAGATGTGGCTCGGATCCCAGTTTGCTGTGGCTGTGGTGTAGACCAGCAAGCAGTTGTAGCTCTAGCCTGGGAACTTCCATATCGGCCCTTAAAAAAAAAAAAAAAAAAAAGCAAAGAAACAAACAAAAGAGCAAAGGAGAAGGTCATTTTCACTGAGCAGTTGGCAAAGTCACCCAAGATGCAGGGCTGGAATTAAAAGGCAATGCCCAGGAGTGGCCCAGGCTGATGTGTGCTTGGGGAAGCCACCTGCCAGGCTCCCGGAGAGTGGGTGTTGGGGAAAAAGGCAGGGGAGGGGCTGGAAGATGATGTAGATGACAAGGGCTGGAGCTCAGTGACAACATGCAAAGTAGGAGACAGAGTGAGATCTCCTGAGGAGGGAGGGAGGTGCCTGAAAATTCAGAGACCAAGAGGAGAACAGGAAGGTTTCAAGCCTTACAGAGAGAATGACGTGGGTCAGCAGGCAGTGAGTTGGGGGCCTGGGGGAGTGGACTTGGGCAGGGACATGAGGGGAGTGGCTTGGGCTGAGACAGTGGAATCCTCATTTACCTTCAGGGAAGCAACCAATGTGCCTCATCTTTCTGAAGCGGGGATTTGAAACCTTGGTGTGACATTTTTGCTGAGACACCAGGAAGCAAGGAAATATGATCTGGAACCAGGAAGAAAGATCACAGTGAACAACATGAACTTGGGGTTAGCTACTTGGGAGCCAAGAGAACAACAGAGATTAGTGAGAGAGAGCAGAGGGAAAGCGGGGGTGGGGAACGAGGGAAAACTAGGTGAGCAGTGGGAGAACATGGGAGAGAGGGGAGGATTGAGGGGGAAGGGAGTAGGGAGAAGGGGCAGGCTTTGTAAAAGGTTGAGGGGAAGGGGCCTGTGAAGGAGACAGAGGAAGGGTGGCTGAGGAGGAAGGAGGGAAACCTATCTGACATACAGTGATGTGAACAAGGACTCCAAATTTCTTTCTGCCCTTCTAAGACAAAATCCACCAGATGACTAGTGTTTCCTGCTTATTTTCTGACATGCTAGCTTTGGGGGTTTTTTTGTTGTTGTTGTTGGTTTTTTTTTTTTTTTTTTTTTTTTTTTTTTTGTAGCGGCTGCACCTGCAGCATATGGAATTTCCCCGGCCAGAGATTGAATGTGAGCTGCAGCTGAGAACTACACTGCAGCTGAGGCAATGCGCGGATGCTTTAACCCACTGCACTGGGCCAGGGATTGAACCCTCACCTCCACAGTGACCTGAGCCACTGAAGTCAGATCCTTTTTTTTTTTTTTTTTTTCTTTTTAGGGCTGTACCTGCAGCATTATGGAAGTTCCCGGGTTAGAGTTAGAATCAGAGCTGTAGCTGCGGGCCTACACCACAGCCATAGTAATGCCAGATCTGAGCTGCTTCTGTGACCTACACCACAGCTCATGGCAATGCTGAATCCTTAACCCACTGAGCCAGGCCAGGGATCGAACCTGCATCCTCATGGATACTAGTCAGATTCTTAACTCACTGAGTCGAATTCTTAACCCACTGCACCACAGTGGGAACTCCTTTTTCTTCTTATTGTATGTAAAATAAACTCTGTGGTTAAAATAGACCCTTCCCTATAACACACCCCCAATCTGCATGATTCTCTTGCTCAGGCTGGACAGAAGCCTCGGTCCAACAATTACCAGAGAAGGCACAGAGTGATCATTAAGCTCCCAGCTTCAAGTCCCAACTCCACCATTGGGACAGTTCCTTCATCGGTCCCTGCCTCAGTTCCCCCATCTGCTTAATGGGGGTCCTCATGGCTTCGACTCCTAGGATTGTCATGAGAATTGAAGGTGTTAAAGCATGAGAACTGCTTGGAACAGTGGCCGGCGCTAGGTAAGTGTGTGTTACGAAGTGTGTGTTATGATCGTGTTGTTAACTGCGATCCAGCCATGGACATCTAGCTGCCACTGCGTCTGCAGGAGTGATGTACTGTCACACGAATGCATTTCCTGGAGCCTGGGAACTTCTGATGCCCAAAGGCCAGTCCAGCCATGTATGTGTTGGCAGATCCTGCGTGGTTGATCTCAGGAATCCAGGATAGCTCTCAAACACATGACCATGGAGGTGACAACAGATGGAGGCTGTGGGAGGAGGGCAAGCCTCACTCCCTGCAGGACCACATCCCTCTAGACGCTCTCTCCTCCCCCTCTCAGCCTAGTCATCTGGTAAAGCTGGGCTTCCCAGCCTTCAACCTGCAGACCCAGAACCTGGTTCAGTGCAGAGTCTGCTACCACGTGGAGGAAACTTGAAGATACAATGCTGAATCATCAAAGGCCAGAGACTGTATGATTCTTCTCTGTGAGGTCCTGGAGTAGTCAAATTCATCCCAACAGAAGGAAGATGGCAGTTTGCGGGGATGGGGAGTCATGGTTTACTAGAGACAGAGAAAGTTTTGCAGGATGAAAAGAGTTTTGGAAATGGTGGTGGTGACAGTTGCATAACAATGAAAAAGCACCTAATGTCATTGAACTGTACTTTTAAAAATGTATTTATTTTTGGTTGGGCCCATGGCATGTGGAAGTTCCTGGGCCACGGATGACTGTACTGTTAAAAATGGCTTAGAGGGTAAATTTTAGATGGTATTTTTAAAATTTTTTTTAATTTTTTTTTTTTTTCAGGGCTGCACCTGAGGCATATGGAAGTTCCCAACCAGGGGTCGAATTGCAACTGCAGCTTCCAGCCTACACCATAGCCACAGCAACACCAGATCTAAGCCACATCTGCGACCTATGCTGCAGCTTGCTACAACGCTGGATCCTTTAATCTGAACAAGGCCAGGTATCGAACCTGCAACCTCTTGAATACTAGTCAGGTTTGTTACCACTGAACCACAAAGGGAACTCCTACCTGTATTTTTTTTTTTTTTTTACCACAATGAAACATTCTTCAAAAAATGTAATTTCTAGAGTTCCCGTCATGGCTCAGCAGGTAAAGTTCCCGATGTTGTCTCTGAGGATGGGAGTTCAATCCCTGGCCTCACTCAACGGGTTAAGGGTCTGGTGTTGCCACAAGCTGTGCCATAGGTCGCAGATGTGGCTCGGGATCTGGTGTTGCTGTGGCTGTGTTGTAGGCCTGCACCTGCAGCTCCAATTCAATCCCTGCCCTGGGAACTAACATATGCCGCCAAAAAAAAAAAAAAAAAAATCAGATTCTGAGTCAGCATTTTAGGAGTGGGGCTGAGATTCTGCATTCCGATAAAACTTCCTGGTGAGGCCAGGGTCATTTGACCACACTTTGTACTGGGGAGTTTCAGGAGGCTGCAAAGCTGAACCAGGTGCTTCAGTTTCTTTGTAACAATCCTGCACCTGCTTTGCATTAAAGCTACAGTGATGGCTTGAGTGAAATGGAATTGGACTCTAAGCCTGCTGAGAGCTCTGGCCTCCTCATCCTACACTCAGAGAAGCTGCCAAGAAAGCTTCCATCACAACAGACACAATCATAGCAAAATACTTTTAGAGCCAGAATTATTTTCTGGTCTTCCAGGGCTGGCCTACACACTAGAAAATCAGCTCCAGCTAGTTAGCTCATCTGGATTGTTACTGGGGGGTTCTTCTAGCAGATTTGATCCTGTAGCTTTCTTCTGGTTAGCCCACTGACACAGGGACCATCGCTGTGATAGTCACTGCTTATCTCGCCAGCACAGTAACTAGAGCATATGAGGTGCTCAGTGAATATGTATTGAATGAAAATAGCTAACACAGGGATGGTGCTTATAAATGTTCTGAGAATTTTCTGTGGTGGATTATATTTTCCAAAGAAGGCATAAAATACATCCCATCCTACATTTTCTTCTTATACTGTGACCTTGATATTCTTCCTATTGAGGAATGGGGTTTATGTCCCCTTCCTCTTGAAGCTGGGTGGACTGGGTGTGGATCAAAGAGCCATTTGAAGGGAAAAGTCAGGAACGGTTTGCACAAATTTTTCAGTGCTCTGTCTTTGGAGAAAAAGGCTTTTTCTGGAATCTGTGTTAGCTAATGATGGCCACAAAAGGGCTGGATGACAAACCTGCCATCCGTGGGTTGCAATACATTATTCTCAGGGATCTGCTGGGGGTTGGCTGAACAAGATTGTGCTCAGCTGGGGGATCTGGTTTGGTGTATGTGTCTGCCATCCTTCTCTAGAACCATCAGCTGGCCAGATATATCCTCAGGCAATAGAAAAGGTCAAGAGAGCAAGCCAAAGCTGACAGATGCCTTTCAAACTTCCCTAGCATCTCATCTGCTTGTATCCCAGTGGTCAGAACAAACTTCACAGCTGAACTTACAGTCGAGGGAGGGGAAGAAAGTGAATTTTTTTTTTTTGGCCACACTCTCAGCATGCAGAAGTTCCTGGGGCCAGGGATCAAATCCATGCCATGGCAGTGACCACTCTAGATCTTTAACCCCCGGACCACCAGGGAACTCTGAGAGTGAATGTTCTAAAAAATATCCTCACCTTTTCCAATGTTAACAACATATTTAGTAGTGTTTATTTATTTATTTTTATTTTTGGGCCGCCCCGAGGCATATGGCAGTTCCTTGTTTTATAATTATGAAATATTTATAATTCAAAGATCAAACATACAAAAATGAGGTTATTTGTAGACCTCTAGCTTCTATTTTCTCTTACTGTTACTTTCTTTTAAAAATTTTTTTTATTAAAGTGTAGTTGATTTACAATGTTTTGTCAATTTTTGCTATACAGCAAAGTGACCCAATCATATACACACACATATATATATTTTTTCATGTTATCATCCACATTTATTTTTTTTAAGTTAAATGAAAGTTCTGGACAGTTGCCAGCCTATGCCACAGGAACAGCAATACAGGATCTGAGCCACATCTTTGACCTACACCACAGCTCACTGCAACTCCAGATTCTTAACCCACTGAGTAAGGCCAGGGATCAAACCCGCGTCCTCATGGGTACGAGTTGGGTTTGCTCCCACTGAGCCATCACAGGAACTCCTCTCTTCTCACTTGACACAGCCACCATCTCCTTTCCCTTAAATACTGCAGACGAATGTCCTTGGCAGGCCTAAGCTGGGGTTGAAAACTCAGATGCTCATAAGGACTGGTGGGTACATACATGAATGATATGAGTGGTGTTGTTACCCCAAAACTGGGTTTGCCTCTTGGTGGGTGTCCAGCCGAAAGACACGACCACACCAAAGAGCAGGAGAAGGAAGGATTTATTTATTACTGCAGCAAGTACAAGAACACTGGGCAATCTTTCCCAAAGTAGTGACTACCTGAATAGCAGACTTGGGGAAGGGTACATTCATATTCATGAGGGGGCTTGAGCAGGGGAGAATTCAGCATAGAATTGGGGCCAAGGTCGACAGAGTCTAAGCTCTAGTTAGTTGACTGATGTCAGGAGGGTCAACATTATCATTCAGTCCTCCACCTGGGTGAGGGCCTCAGTTCTTACAGAACTCAAAAATGTATTTGTTGTTGTTGTTTGTTTTGGTCACACCCATGGCTTGTGGAAGTTCCCAGGCCAGGGATCAAACCCCTGCCACAGCAGTGACGACACAGGATCCTTAACTGGCTGAGCCACCAGGGAACTCCCTCAAAGATGTATTATTTATGTATATCCCCTGAGGAGGAACTAGGACTCTGCTTTATCACTGCTCTCTTGTCTGACTGCCTTTCCTCTGTTCTGCATTCCTTTGTTCCCTTAAGATCATTAATTACTGAGACCTATTTCAGGACAAGCATTGTGGTCTTGCTTAGATGACAAAATGGCTTATGTCACGAAAGGCATTCCTGGAGTTCCTGCTGTGGTGGAATGGGATCAGTGGTATCTTGGGAGCTCTGGGACGCAGGTTCAGTCCCTGGCCCGGCACAGTGGGTTAAGGATCCAGCGTTGCTGCAGGTGTGGCTGGAATCTGATCCCTGGCCTGGGAACTCCGTATACCATGGAGGCCCCCTACCCTACCTGCTTACAGTAAAGACCTTAGGGAACGGTGGGGATTGTGGTGGGACCTGTCTAAAGGGGATCAGCGTGACTTGGATCTGGTCAGTTTTTGCCATGTAAATAGAGAAGCCCAGAGAGGCTAAATCTTTAAGTTTTCCAAGAGAACCTAGACATTTAGATTTTCACCAGAAATCTCTCACTTTTTGAAAGTTGCAGTGATTATTGCAAATTCACATCAAATGCTTCAAGACCAAGTAAAGAATATCCCAGACCCCCAATTTTAACCTGTGGTCCAGACTTCAGACAACAAATGGGGAGGCCATCCCACCAGGCCGCTTCCCTTTTTCCCACAGAAAACACACAAAAAAAGGCTGTTAACTCTCCCGGGGGCTCAGGGAAGTCAACTTCCAGGCACAAAGGCTGGTTACCTTCTCTGGGGGAGGGAGACAGTAGTGGGTGGGGAAATACTTTTCATTCTTTCAGCAAGAGCCAAGGAGAAACAAGCCCTTTCTCAGCCAGTGTGGTTAATGGAGCACGTTGCAGTCTTGAGAGTTTGGGTGGCTATTCGTTGGAGAGTCAGATGTAAATAACTACGTGTGATAATTACATGGTACATTCAGACAGGCCCAGAGCAGGAGCAAAGGCCCCATTGTGAGGATGCTGGTGGAGGATGGGGTGGGGGTGGGGCCCAGGTGGACCTAAGAACTAGGCTAAGACGCATTTGGTTTTTAGTCTTCAAGAGTCAAGGGCCAGCTGAGGCTTTCTATCTAGGGTGCGGCATGACCAGAGCCGAGGTTTTGAGAGTCATCCTGTCCATCAATGCCGGTGTCCGGGTAAATTAGGAGGTATCTGGGGGATGGCTGTGGGAAGGAAGACCGGTTCAGAAGCTGTGGAACCCGTCCGGGTATGAGTGAAGGGCTGGTGTGGGTGTGGGTAGGGGAAAAGGAAGGGGCAGTCCTGGGCGCCCTGTTACAAAAGAAGAATTGGCAGGAAATGAGGGAGGCACCAGGGAGGGGAAGCAATCAAGATCACAATCTGGGCGGCTTGTTCTCCCTTCCTCATCTAGGTCTTCGGAGAGCTGAAAGGGGGAAAGTGATGGATTCAGAGGAAGAGACGTATTGCATTTCCATGCTCACCATCACCAAAGCACACAGAGAAGCTTGTTGTCCCTTCTCAAACCATGTACTTCTGATGTGTACTGTGGTTCTGATGTACACTACCGTTTTGTTTTTTTTTTTTAGGGCCAAACCTGCAGCATATGGAAATTCCCAGGCTAGGGGTCGAATTGGAGCTACAGCTGCCGGCCTACACCACAGCCACAGCAATGCTGGATCCAAGCCGTGTTGTGCAACCTATATCGCAGCTTGTGGCAATGATGGATTCTTAACCCACTGAGTGAGGCCAGGGGTTGAACCTGCATCCTCATGGATACTAGTTAAGAGCCACAAAGGGAACTTCCTTCTGCTGTCTACATTTTAATATCTCTGAGGTTATGATATATCCAGCAACCCGTAGCATGCCAGAGTTTAACTGGTGCATGGTATAAGCTGAATTACATCCCACACAAGTATTATGTTGGAGTCCTAACCCTCAGTACCTCTGAATGTGTCTGTATTTACCTTGCCAAGGGGGAGGGGCAAAGGGGAGGGAAGGATTGGGAGTTTGGGGTTAACAGATGCAAACTAGTTTATAAAGGATGGATAAACGACAGGGTCCTACTGGATAGTACAGGGAACTATATTTAATATCCTGTGATAATTCATAAAGGAAAAGAATATAAAAAGGAATATATATATGTATAACTGAATCACTTTGCTGTACAGAGGAAATTAACTCGATGTTGTAAATCAACTATACTTAAATTTAAAAGATGTGTCCATATTTGTAGATAAGCTCTTTAAAGAAGTAACCAAGTTTGGAGTTCCCACTGTGACTCAGCTGGTTAACAAATCTGACTAGCATCCAAGAGGATGACGGTTTGAACCCTGGCCTTGCTCAGTGGGTTAAGGACCCGGGATTGCCGTGAGGTGTAGTGTAGGTTGCAGACACGGCTTGGATCCTGGATTGCTGTGGCTGTAGCGTAGGCCGGCAGCTACAGCTCTGATTTGACCCCCTAGCCTGGGACCCTCCATGTGCCAGGAGTACGGCCCTAAAAAGCAAAAAAAAAAAAAAAAAAAAAAAGAAGAAGTAAAAGAAATTAAAATATGGTCTTCAGGGTGACCCCTACTCCAGTATGACTGGTGTCCTTATAAGAAGGGGAAATTAGGGCAGAGACACACAGGAATGCCAGAGCTTGTGAGGACACAGGAAGACAGCTGTCCACAACCAAGGAGAGAGGCCTCCAAAGATAACCAACCCAGCCGACACCTTGATCTTGAATTTCTAGCCTCAGGACTGTGAGACAATAAACTCTCTATTGTTTAAGCCACCCAGTCTGGGGCACTTGTTTATAGCAACCTCACATACAGTGGGTGTTGTCTTTCTTAATGGTACATGACACAGTGGTTTATCTTAAAATTGATGCAATCTAAGCATCTTGGAGTCTAGAAATTAGTATGGTTCATCATTTTTCCCTTTTTTACTTATTGTCCTTATTCATATAAACATTACTCTGATTAAGGTCACTTTACCATTTATCATCCAAACTGGGATAATTTTAAAAATGAAAAAGGAAGTGCTATTAATGACTCAGGGGGAGTTCCCTGGTGGCTCAGTCAAAAAAAAACTAGTTTGATTAAAAAAATAATAATAATGGGGATTTCCCATTGTGGCTCAGCAGTTTAAGAACCTGACATAGTGTCCCTGAGGATTCAGGTTTGATCCCTGGCCTCAATCAGTGGGTTAAGGATCTGACATTGCCACAGCCTGCTCAGTGTGGTCACAGATGTGGCTCGGATTCTGCAATGCTGTGGCTGTGGCATAGGCCAGCAGCTGCAGGCCTGTTTCAACCCTTAGCCTGCGAACTTCCATACATTGCAGGTGCAGCCTTAAAAAAGCAAAGGTTGTGCCCCAGGCCACCATCAGCTCTAAGGACAGCACAAGTGACATTGCCAGCAGAAGTAGAGAAGACAGGAATTCTTGGGTGACACCTATAGCCCTGGATTCAGGGTGGCTCTTCTTTAAACTACCAGAAAAAATATCTTGGTGGAGTAATTGAATAAACTCCCTGAAGGTCCTGATGTCTCAGGCAGGTCTTTCCTCACCGATCTGCCACAATGTGGGAAATTCCCACAGGGCTTCTTCTTTTGAGTTAATGCATCAGAGAGTCTTATAAAAATGTGAAAACAAAAATTGCCCATGAGAAGTGACAACCATATTCAGCTATTAAACCTGCACTTACATGGGCTAATCTGAGAAAACCATTGACTGAGCCCTAACCATGTGTTTATTTTATTTTATATTATTTTTTTTATGGCTGCACTTGCAGCATATGGAAGTTCCCAGGCTTAGGGTCAAATTAGAGTTGCAGCTACCAGCCTACACCACAGCCACACCAACACCAGATCCAAGCCACATCTACAACCTAAGCTGCAGCTTGTGGCAGTGTGGGATCCTTAACCCACTGAGCGAGGTCAAGGATTGAACCTGAATCCTCATGGATACTAATCAGGTTCTTAACCTGTTGAGTCACAATGGGAATTTCCAGTTCTTCACTTTCTAACTTGCATAGGTTTAAGACCCTTCAATGCATGTCCTCTAAAGAAACGTACAGTTAAAGTTCTCACTCATATATAATGAGCTTTGTTTTTTTTTTAGTTTTTTTGTGTGTTTGTTTGTTTGTTTTTGTCTTTTTGCTATTTCTTGGGCCGCTCCCGCAGCATATGGAGGTTCCCAGGCTAGGGGTCGAATCGGAGTTGTAGCCACCGGCCTACGCCAGAGCCACAGCAACGCGGGATCCGAGCCGCGTCTGCAACCTACACCACAGCTCACGGCAACGCCGGATCGTTAACGCACTGAGCAAGGGCAGGGACCGAACCCGCAACCTCATGGTTCCTAGTCAGATTTTTTAACCACTGCGCCACGACAGGAACTCCCCATGAGCTTTGTTTTTAAGAAAATACCTATTGAGAAAGCAGTTCCATGTCATTCATTCTCCAAGGACCATATAGAAAGAGACAAGGTCACAATTTCAAATGGGGAAAATACAAACATTCTAGGTGTTTAAAAATGTTAATAGTTTAACATTAATAATAGTTCCCAACAAAGACAAATGGTGCCACCTTTGGCTGGTCTTTTCCTCTAGAAATTTACTTTGAGCCCAGAGCTCTATTACTTGGCAGGAACTTGGACTTGGCAGAAATATTGGCAATTCCACAGCCACTTTCAGTCCCCTGGCATTCCAGTGTAAAATCAATGTGGAGACTGGCATTCAAGAAATGCTTGGAGTTCCCTGGTAGCTCAGCAGTTTAGGGATCTGGTGTTGTCACTGCTATGGCTCAGGTCACTGCCACGGCATGGATTCAGTCCCTGGCCAGGTCCCAATAAAAAAGAGAAATGCTCAACAGTGCTGCTCAGGAGGGAGGATGGAAGAGGGAGAGAAGGAAGGGGAGAAGAAGGTAGGGAGGAAAGAGAAGGAAGGAGGGAGGGAGGAAGTGGGGAGGGAGGGAAGCAGGGAAACATTTTCTGGAAGAGTTTAAATGTCATTTCCAAAGACTAATCAAACCTGGATTTCTGTCATGGCTCATCAGTAACAACCCAACTAGTATCCATGAGGATGTGGGTTCAAACCCTGGCCCTGCTCAGTGGGTTACGGATCTGGCGTTGCCACAAGCTGTAGCTTAGGTCACAGACATGGCTCGGATCCAGCATTGCTGTGGCTGTGGCGTAGGCTGGCAGCTGTAGCTCCAGTTTGACCCCTAGCCTAGGAATTTCCATGTGCCACAAATGCAGCCTTTAAAAGGAAAAAAAAAAAAAAGATTATCTGGGGTTTCCACATACACCGTTCTCTATGAGCTAGGTGGCTACTGAGAGTTGGGATCTTATCAAGAAAATGTTGCAGTTCCCTGGTGGCTCAGTGGGTTAAGGATCTGGCATTGTCACTGCTGTGGCATGGGTTAGATCCCTGTCCCAGGACCTTCTACATGCCAAGGGCGCAATGGAAAAGAAAAAGTTTCCCTATTTTAAATGACTTGAAGGAAGTGCGACCTGGTTCAGATAAGAGAGACTAGTATAAGAACAGAAATGATTGAACAAGAATTGAAACTGGGGCCTCCCAGCCAGATTCCACATCTAGGAGATGGGTAATTTGACAACAATTCATGGCAGAGTTGCCTCAGATCTTGAAATTTTTACCTCATCTGTCTTCCCATCTTTTTTTTTCTTTTTCTTCTTCTTCTTCTTCTTCTTTTTTTTTTTTTTTTTGGTTTATTCGTCTTTTAGGGCTGCACCCTCCCCACATGGAGGTTCCTAGGGCTCCAATCAGAACTGGCCAAAGACACAGCAACTTGGGATCCCAGCCGTGTCTGCAAACTACACCACAGCTCACGGCAACGCCAGATCCTTAACCCGCTGAGTGAGGCCAGGGATCAAACCCGAGTCTTCATGGATACTAGTCGGGTTCATTACCATTGAGCCACAATGGGAACTTATTTTTGTATTTTATTTTATTATTATTTTTTTTAGTTTTGTTGTTAACGTACAAGGTTGTGATCATTTCTGCTGTATAACAAAAGGACTCAGTTATTCATGTACACACATCTGCTCTCTTTCTAGGGCAGTATCCTGTTTTTTTCCATCCTGAGTCCCCTCTTTCAGTTGCACAGTTGGTGTGGCTGCAGTGATTGATAGCTTGATGGCTGCAACATCCTTTGTTTACCGACAGGGCAGATCACCCTCAATTTGCTGCCACTGAAAACTTGAAAAAAACCCAAAGACTAGGAATCTGTGTGAATGGAAAAGACACACAACTCTCCCAGCTGCCTTTCTTCACTAGCAGTTACCTTGTGACACTCACACCCAAAGAGCCTGGTCCAGCCTCAGAGACTTCGCCCTCTTTGCAGTCTTTGAAATTAAGTCCTTGGCATCAGACTGTCCTGCCTTTGTCTGAAGCCCCAGGTTTAGGTTCACACGGACCACCTGAGAAGAAGGCTCATAGCTCCTGGGGAAGGAGGCACATGGCTCCTCAGGGGGGCTAGGGTTTCATCAGTTTGGAAAGATGGGTGAGGCTTAGGAGGAAGCGGGGTGGTGAGAAGTGGAAACGGAGCTCTGGACCTGGGGCCCAATGGGACCTGTCCTGTCAGGGGGAGGAGGGCAGAGGGCAAGGCCACTTTCCCCTTATCTCCAGCTGGGGTTGTGGATAGACTCAGCCCATAACTCTGGTAGAAAATAAACACAGCTTGGAGTTCCCTGCTGGCCTAGCATTTAAGGGTCTGTTGCTGTCATTGCTGTGGCTCAGGTTACTGCTGTGGCTCAGGTTACTGCTGTGGCACAGGTTTGATCCCTGGCCCAGGAGCTTCTGCATGTTGCAGGTGCAGGCAAAAAAAAGAGAAAGGAAAAAGAAAATAAACCCAACTTAATGTATAAAACATTTACTAGTTTTCTCTCTTTCTTTCTTTCTCTCTTTCTATCTTTCTTTCTTTCTTTCTTTCTTTCTTTCTTTCTTTCTTTCTTTCTTTCTTTCTTTCTTTCTTTCTTTCTCTCTCTCTCTCTCTCTCTTTCTTTCTTTCTTTTTCTTTCTTTCCTTCTTTCCTTCCTTCCTTCCTTCCTTTTTTTTAGGGCCGCACCTGCAGCATGTAGAGGATCCTAGGCTAGGGTTCGAATTGGAGATTTAGCCACCTGCCTATGCTACAGCCACGGCAATGCCAGATCTGAGCTGCATCAGCAACCTACGCCACAGCTCCTGGCAATGCCTGATCCTTAACCCACTGAGTGAGGCCAGGGATCGAACCTGTGTTCTCATGGATGCTAATCAGATTCATTTCTGCTGAGTCACAATGGGAACTCCACTCTCACTAGTTTCTGATTTAAGTCTCCATTCTCCCTAGAGTGGTGGGATGTCCTAAATCAATATTCACTTTTCCTGGGGGCCGTATGCAGCTTTCAGTACAAGGCATTGGAGGTGATCCATGGGCCCTAGGTTGTCACTCAATGGGTCTCCTCTTGAGCCCACAACTGTATCCCACTTGCCTGCGCCCTGTGCTGGGCATGGGGGCCTCGTTCTGCTGCATCTGTGCTTCTCAGGGGGCAGAGATCTCAAAGACACACCAGAGCCACTTCCTCTGCGAGTCTCTCTACCCTTGTGGGCTTAAGGGGAAGCAGGCATAGGCGCCCCTGCTCTTAGGTTTCACAAACCTCTTTCAAGTTTCCTGCCCAACTGGGGTTCCCCTAGGAAGCAGGGTGGGTGGCTTCTGTCTCCAGCCTCACCCATGTTTCTCCTCTGCAACTCTGAGGATTCTTCTTCCCTCATGAATCGATTTAAACATTTTGCTCCTCCAAGCATTTTCTAGGCTCCTGGAGTTTAACTGGGCAGGGAAGATACCCTGGTTCCTGTTTCTCTCCGCTCCCCTGGGGCAAGGAACTCCCAGCTGCACTGCAGACCTGAACTGGTGGTGATGGGTGGGATGGAGGGAAAAGAAGCACTAGGAGGGGTAAAGATGACCATCTCAGAAAGGTTAGCCCACTCTCACTGTGCTCAAACTCACTTGTCCAATTCCTGTCTGTTCTATAAGGGCTGGGCACCTGGGAAGCTGAGAGCACATCTTTAACCTTTTTTGTAATTTATTTTTTATTTTTATTAAAGTATAATTGATTTACAGTGTTGTTTCAATTTCTGCTGTACAGCATAGTGACCCAGTCATATATATAATATTATATATATAACTCTGAGTTATATACACATATACATTCTTTTATTCTTCTTCTTTTTTTTTTTTTTTGTATTTTTAGGGCCACATCCACAACATATGGAGGTTCCCAGGCTAGGGGTCAAATGGGAGCTGTAGCCAATGGCCTACATCACAACCACAGCAATTCGGGATCTGAGCCACATCTCCAACATACACCTCAGCTCATGGCAACACCGGATCCCTAACCCAATGAGTGAGGCCAGGGATCGAACCCATGTCCTCATGTATGCTAGTAGGGTTCATTAACCACTGAGCCACGACGGGAACTCTACATTCTTTTTCTCATACTATCTTCCTTCATGTTCTATCCCATCACAACTTTACCTTTGCATCTATTCTTGGTGAATGCCAGGACAAAGTAAACTAGACCCATTAGAGTCTGGTACCTTATGAAGGAAACCCTGAATCCCAAAGAGCTCTTGACTGTATACCAATGCCGCCTGCCTGGAGAAAGGGGGAGGTCTGTCAGCTCTGAGAGGTGAAGACCACACCCTACACCCCGACCTTTCCTCTGCTGAACCAGGTGGAGGGAGGAATGGAGTCCCTGGGGAGAGGGCCACATGTGGGGAGGGGGCCGTGGGAACATCACGATCTGCATCTAATAAATGCTTCTAACAATTTTTTATGATCTTGGTGACAGGTTTACTACACCGAGGATAGGAAATTTTAGTGGGAAACGAGCTCTCTGGAGGAGAGGTCCCAGCGTTGTCCACTGAAAACCAAGTGAGTGAATGAATTAAGATGGGCTCGAATTCCATCCCTTTAAAGACCTGTCAACAGCGTAAGCATTCACTCATATTCATTAGGTAGCTTGGTAAGCAGAATCACAGAAGTTCTATACATCTATTTAAATATAAACTGCAGTTAAGACAAAATAAACACACAATGAAAACCACACGGCTAAATATAACTCAGAGAGCAAGCATCTTTGCTTTTGGCTGGGAAGACAGCCAGGTGATATGTGTTTGGATTAAGTCTTTTAAAGGGAAAACAAATTAATTACTTAACAAATACAGTTTGCTAGACAAGATCTCTCAAAACGTGGGAGAAAAAGGATAAAGAACGGTTATTAGTGATTCAAGCAAAGACTATTTATTATTTAAAAGTTAGTTACTTTAGCACGAGGGGCAAATATTTGCCTTTTTATATTAGCCTTAACCGTATTGATATATTTGAATAAAGATTAGGCTGCCAATTAATCAGTATTAGCCTCCAAGTTTTGCTTGAAGGTGGAGTTAGCTTAAGTCACTAAACTCTGACGCAGAATCAAAAGTCTGCACCTTATCAAAATGCTTGAAAGGTTTAGGGGTTGCAGGATTGGTGGGGTTTTCAGGTACTGCATTTCTTCTCAGCCTTTCCACTAGCTGAGGGGGGTCACACTACTCAGTGACCCCACTGTTTGATTTTATCTTTGATGTTTCTGATATATTTGAGGAGAACAAATTTCCAGGTAGGGACTGCTTCCCTGAGATCTCTTGAAATACTGCTTCAAAGTTTGTTTTCTGGCAGTAGAATGGAGCGCACCCATTTGGGGCCGGCACACTTTTATATCCAGGGCCCTTTCCCCTGGGGTCCAAAGAGAGAGGGTTGTCTCCAGTGAAGAAAGGAGGGAGGGATGAACCACAGGGCCCTTGCACCTACTGCTGTTCCTGCCTTACTGCACAGATCTGGAAACAGGGTGGTAGAGCTCAGGGGCCCCTTTGCTCCTGAGCAGGTTTCCATTTGCATCTCCCTTTTCAAACCAAAACCCAGTCCCCTCCAGTGAGGCTTCTTCAGACACGGGTCCTACAAGATATTAACAGGTGCTGCCCCCCAAAAAGGTGCGAAAATCCTCAAGCCATTTACTCTATTAATTTACATTGAGAAATCTCTAAGAGGAAAATAGGTAACTTTTAAAATGTTAGGATGTTTCATGATTTTAAACGTATAGCAGGTGTTTTCCTTCTAAAGAGCTGATAGAGGAGTTCCCATCATGGCTCAGTGGTGACGAATCTGACTAATATCCATGAGGATGCGGGTTCGATCCCTGGCCTTGCTCAGTGGGTTAAGGATCCCGCATTTCTGTGAGCTGTGGTGTAGGTCCCAGACAAAGAGTTGATAGAGGTGCTGGTAAGAAGCAGTTTATTACAGCATACACCATGATGTTTGTTCACCGGAGTGTGGTTGAGTCAACTGTCCTGGGTTGTCCTGGGAGTGTCACAGTTGAGGAACCCAGGGATGCAGTTTTCATGAAATACGAGAGTTCCTTGCAGAGAGCTGGGAAGTCAAAGAAAAGGGGACCTGATTCCTACTTTTAAGTGATCTTCCTCTTCAGCTCACCTCTCTGCCTGCTATTTGCTATTTCCACTGAATCCTACTTGTAACTTGGGGGCTGGGAGGGCTGGCCTCTGAATAAGTCAGGGCACACAGTGGAAGGAGGCGCAGGATCCAAGAATCCTGAATCCAAGAGTAAATGGCTCCCAGCGTCCCACCCCCTCAGTTGCTCACCCTGGTCCAGGAGTGAGAGGTGTGTACCTGGGGGCACTGAGTGTGGTCCTGAGGGACCTGAGTCCCCTGGGGCTGGACAACCCAGGACAGTTGACTCAACCACACTCCGGTGAACAGAGAAACATCGGGCCACCAGGTCAATTCTGTGGGACCCAGGGGATTGATCAGAGACATTTTGATGGTGGCAGGTTGCCAAGAGAACAGGCTGGTCTGGGGACAGAAGAGAAAGGTCACGTTGTTTTTGGAAGTGTCCTACTCTTAGTTCAGAAAGCCCATCAGCTGAAAGGGGATGGCAGAATAAACAGCTGAGTCATCAGGGAAGAGGGGATGGAAAGAATGACCATGGGAAGTGGGAAAGGACAGTGGGCAATACCAGGCTTCTCCATGCACACAAGACACAGGGTCTAATGAAATTCTTTGTGTGACTTCACTACCCGGCACCTCCACAGCTTAGAAGAGAGCACTGTGCATGGATTTTTTTAGATAACCTCAAAGTCTGACTTTTATAAATGAGAATTTAGCACTTTGCCTTTGCAAAGCAATTAATAGTGTACGTGTTAGTTAATATCCCATTTTTGGTTCAAGAGCAATATTTTGTTACTTAAAAATTAATAGCAGTGTCACAAAGGGCTTATAAAAAGAGATGGATTACTCCAACAGGGCAATTCCATATAATGCTACGTTTTTATTTGCCATTACTTTAATTACTTAGATATTATTTTATGTGTTTTCATTATTTTAAAGTGCCTTGGGAGTATGAAAGATGTCTTACAGATAATGTATTCTGTTTTAGCCAGAACAGCCTAATCATAAGTAGCTGTAGATTAATGCATTTATCACTTAAAATTTCTTTTTAATGTTCTGTAAGCAAGTGGAATTGATGTCTCAGGAAAGACGGATACCTCTTAAGCCATGGAATTCTTCCTCAGAGAATACCTCTTCGTTAGATTAGGAATAGTCCCAGGAAAGGAAAAAAATAAAATAAAATAAATCAAACAATCAGTAGAAAGAGCTGTACAGAAACATGACAAACGTTAGTTAAGCGCCTGCGCTGAGAAAATAGTGCACAGGCTTTGGAAACGGAATATCTGTTCTAAACTCAAGTGGGTCTTAAAACTCCACGTGCACAAATTCTTCTCCATTTCCTCTTAGGTGAGCTGAGGTGACCTGTTTTTCTGCAGAGGTGGCCTGTGTGGTTTTCCTTCGGCGGGCAAACCCCAGAGATAAACGTGACTCACGGTCATGATCCCTCCACGAGGGTTTTTAAAAATAACCCACAGCCGCTATTTTTAGCAAACCTGCCAGGCTGCAGGACGGCGGGCTCCCCCTTCCACAGAAAGTAATTAACAATCTCTGATCTCTCAGGAGAGGGAGATCACTAAAGTTCCCGATATGGTAACAAACAAAAAAAGGAGGCTGTCTTAACCGTGGACCCAGCTCCGGAAACAAAGCCGGCCACCCACTCACCCCGCCGCCCCGCCCGCCCTGGAAGAGGCAGCTAACTCCAAAAGGATCAAATCCTTCAGAGAAAAGCAAATAGTTCTAAACTTCTAAGAGGTGTTCTAAATAAGGGGGTCTGAAGCAAAACGTTCAAAAGCAGCTGCATCCTTTCTTTTCAAACAGGAGTTTCCCCCCTGACTTGAGCTCATTTGTTATTCAATTTCACTTCCCAGTCGGTGCTAAAGGTTTGAAAGCTTTTGGCAGGTTTCAGTGGAATAATTTAAGCACTCTCATAGAAAAGACCAGAAGGGCAAATTATACAAATTCATTCTGAGTCAAACACAGTTTTACAAAATAAGAGAGTCTGTGGTTTGAGAGGAGAGCATACTGACCAGTGGGCGGGCGTTTCGCAGGATGTCCTTTCCACAAAGACTTTTGGTCCAGTTGACAAACACCCTGGGCCGGACCATGTGCCCTGGCCGGACCTTAATCTCACACTTCATATCAACTGAGTCATCCTCTTGACTGCGCATTTACCAATTTTCAGCAAAGTTCCTCAAGGCGTTACAGAGGCTACGCTTTTGGAAATGTTCTCTGGCTTGATACTTTGAAAATGATCCTAAACCAGGTTACTACTTGGGAACGTTAATCTGTCTTCCGTAACTCCTGATGACTACTTGTTTTTCTTATTGCATTTCACCCGTTTATTTTCTCTTTACTTTTTTTTTCCTTTTTTTTTCTTTTTGGTCTGGCCTGTGACATGTGGAATTTCCCAGGCCAGGGATTGGACCCACACCGCAGCAGTGACCTGACCCACATCAGTGACAATGCCAGATCCTTAAACTGCTAGGCTATCAGGGAACTCCCAATTTTCTCTTTGTTTCTGATTGCTTCTCTATGCTGTTGTTCTTTAGTTTTTGTTGTTTTGTAGAGTACATTCTCTACCAATCCTTTCCAACAGGGTCTGTGAATGGTACATTTTCTGAGTTCTTACCGGTCTGAAATGCTTATATTTGTTTCTCTTGGGAATGATAATTTCATTTGAAGTCTATATTCACAAGCTTTTTCTTTTTCTTTCTTTTTTTTAGGGCCCTGTGGCATATGGAGGTTCCCAGGCTAGGGATTGAATCAGAGCTGCAGCTGCCAGCTTATGCCACAGCCACAGCAATGTGGGATCCAAGCCATGTCTGTGACCTACACCACAGCTCATAGCAAAACCAGATCTTCAATCCTTAGAGCGAGGCCAGGGGTTGAACCTGGAGCTTCATTGGTACCAGTTGTATTCTCAACCTGCTGAGCCACAACAGGAACTCCCACAAGCTTTTTCTGACAGAATTTTATTTTATTCTTAATTTTTTTGGCTGTGCCTGCAGTATGTGGAAGTTCCTGGGCCAGGGATCGAACCCAAGACACAGTAGCTGGTTGTCACACGGTAGTGACAACACTGGATCCTTAACCTGCGGAGCCACTAGGGAACTCCTCCATCAGAATTTGAAAGATGCAACTTCACCATCTTCTCCCAGAAATATGAAATAGCTCTTTAATTTTTTTCCTGTGTACAATCTGCTTTTCCCTCAGGAAGACTGAGGACTCTCTCTTTGTCCTCGGTGTTCTGACATCTCATCTTTGTGTCACCACTATGTATGTGGCCTCTTTGATTTTTCCTGCTTTGGTCTTTTGGGTACTTTTGTTCAGAGGACTCATGTATTTCATTAACTTCTGAAATGTTTCTTCTATCATCTTTTTTTTTAAATTTATTTTTTATTGGAGTATAGTTGATTTACAGTGCTGAGTCAAATTCTTCTGTACAGCACAGTAATCCTGTTTTATGTATTTATATACACACATTCTCTTTCTCTTGCCGTCTTTCATTCTTATTTTCTATCATGGTCTATCCCAAGAGATTGGGTATAGTTCCCTGTGCTAAACGGTAGGACCCCATTGCTTATCTATTCTGAATGTAATAGTTTGCATCTACTAACCCCAAACTCCCCATCTGTCACTCTTCTTTACCCCTTGCCCATGGCAACCTCAAGTGCATTCTCAATGTCTGTGGGTCTGTTTCTGTTTTGTAGATAGGTTCGTTTGTGCCATATTTTAGATTCCTCTTCTATTTTCTTTTGAAATATTTTATCCCACTTATCCACTTTGTTCTCCATTATGAAAATGTTTTGGCTAGATGTGGGAACTTATGAAATGATTTCCCATGTTCCTGACTTTTTTTTCATACTTTTCATCTCTTTTCAGGGAATTCCTTAGCTCAATCTTCCATCTGACTAATTAGTTCCTCAGCTGTGCTCATTCTGCTATTTTTCTCATCTACTTTTTTTAAACTGCAGCCATCAAAGCTTAATTTTAAGACCTCCATTTGACTCACCAGATGTAACATCCGCTTCTGCATCCATGAGGATATTGATCAAATGTATTCTTTTTTGGGGGGTGGGGAAAGACTGCTGCCACGGCATGCAGGAGTTCCCAGGCCAGGAGCTGACTCCAAGCCACAGCAGCAACTTGAGCCACAGCGCAACAAATCCAGATCCTTAACCCACTGAGCCACCAGGTAACTCTCTGATCAAATGTATTCTTGAGTCACCTTCTGTCTTTTTCAGTTTACTTTCTCAGAGATTTTCCTGTTAGCTGTTAATTTTTCTGTCCCCTTCCATGGGGCTGGTTTTTGTGTGATTACTATTGTGAGCAACATATATGGACATGTATTTTTCAGATGTTTTTCCCTTACAGGTTATTCCAAGATATATAGCTCCCTGTGCTATAAGGTAGGTCCTTGTTGTTTATCTACTTTATATATAGTAGTGTGTATGTTATTTAATTTTTTTTTAAGTTTAGCTATAAAAAAAAAGTTACTGGAGTTCCTGTTGTGACTCAGTAGGTTAAGAACCTGACTGTTATCCATGAGGATGTGGGTTTGATCCCTAGCCTTGCTCAGTGAGTTAAGGATCTGGCATTGCCACAAGTTGTGGCATAGGTCGTGGATGTGGCTGGGGTCTGGTGTTGCTATTGCTGTGGTTGTGGTTTCGGCTGGCAGCTGCAGCTCCTATTCGACCCCTAGCCTGGGTGCAGGTGCAGGTGTAGCCCTAAAAAACAAACAAGCAAACAAAAACAAGGGCAACTAGAAATACAGTATATTATGAGGGGTTAATTAATAGATGCCAATTTCCCCTAGAGCAGAGATCACCAATTAGCTATTCTCTAAATGCTAAGAGATTTTTCATAAAACCCCACATGCCTGGCTTCTCCCAAAACATATTTTAGTTCTGGCAACAGGGCATTGATCGGTTAGAACTGAATAGATGTCCTTTTCTGATTTCCAGGACACACAATGACCAGTTCTGCCAAAGCCCATTGCTCCATGGTCAGCCCGGTCTGAGTTCTGCCAATAATGTCTTAAGAAAGATTGTGAAGATTTGGAAATAAGGCATCCATCGAATGTCTCATCAGGCCATTGTCTGTCAGGCCCTGGGGAGAATTATTGAATTCTCTAGGGCTGTTGTGCCCAATACTATAGCCACTAGCCACCTGTGTCTTTATGTTTGAACTTTAATTACAACTCAATAACATTCAAAATTCAGTTTCTTAGTCACACTAGCTGTATTTCAAAGAGCTACTGGACTGGAACAGCCCAGATAGGGAATATTCCATGACTGCAGAAAGTTCTATTGGTGAGCACTGGTCTGAGGGATGTGCTTTGTTTAATTTACCAATCACTATTGACTAGGATGAATCTCTGGAGTCACGTGCTAACTTAAAGATTTTTGTCCAAATAGATTTCTGTCTGGGGGAAAAGATAACCTCAAAGGTTACAGGTTTATTGCCCTGTGAGACATTTAACTGTTCAATTTGTCTCCAGCTTTGCAAAGTCATTTCGCATGCCTTTGCTGACTGACTAGATAAATCTCCAGGTCTCCAATTTCCTCAAATTTTCCTTTGAATTAACTTTATCATCCTGCTGGTTCTGTCATTAATGAGCATAGTGGATTTTTTTCTTCCTTCCTTCCCTCTTCCCTTCCTTCCTCCCTTCCTTCCTTCTTTCTCTTTTTTTTCTATTTATGGATGCACCTGCAGCATATGGAAGTTCCCAGGCTAGGGGTTTCACATTGGAACTGCAGCTGCCGACATACACCACAGCCATAACAACAAGAGATCTGAGCCGCATCAGAGACCTACACTGCAGCTTGTGGCAACACCAGATCCTTAACCCACTGAGTGAGGCCAGGGATTAAACTCACCTCCTCAAAGATACTATGTCGGGTTCTTAACCTGATGAGCCACAGTGAAAACTTTGAGCATGGTGGATTGAATGGTGTCTCCCAAAACATATGCTGTGTCTAAATCCCCAGGACTGTGAATGTCACCTGATTGGGAAAAAAGGTCTTTGCAGATGTAAGGCTTTTTTTTTTTGGCTCTTTAGGGCCGCATTCGAGGCATATGGAGGTTCCCAGACTAGGGGTCTAATCGGAGCTACAGCTGCCAGCCTATGCCGCAGCCACAGCAATGGGGGGTCTGAGCCTCGTCTGTGACCTATACCACAGCTCACAGCAATGCCAGATCCTTAACCCACTGAGTGAGGCCAGGAATCAAACCCACAGCCTCATGGTTCCTAGTCGGATTTGTTTCCATTGCACCATAATGGGAACTTTGACATAGGGCTTTTGAGATGAGATCATCCTGCATTTCTCACATGGGCCTTGTTTCCAATGATTAGTGGCCTTACAGGAGACAGCAGAGAAGACTTGGGGGAGGAGGTTATATGAAGATGAGGGCAGAGAGCAGTGAGGTTTGCCCACTGGCCAGTGAGGATGTAGGAAGCTCAAGTTAACAGTGACCAGGAGGCAGGGAAGAGTTTTCCTTTAAAACCTTTCTCTGGAGGGAGTGCAGCCTCCAAAGAAAGTGGGGCTTCTGGCCTCCAGAGCTAAGAAAGGGCACTTTTCTACTGGTTTAAGCCACTGGTGAGTGGTGAGTGGTAATTTGTTACATTAGCCTTGGGAAACTAATACCATCAGTTTAAACCAACATCTGGCACATGTTTATTTTGCATTTCTACGAGAATCATGCCTTTAACTGGAACAAAATGGTTTTTGAGATTTGCCCGTTTATTTTATTTTTAAATTAAAAAAATTTTTTTGACTGTGCTCATGGCATGCAGAAGTTCCCTGGCCAGGGACTAAACTTGTGCCACAGTAGTGACCAGAGCCGCTGCAGTGACAACCCCGTATCCTTAATCTGCTGCGCCACCAGGGAACCCAGGGATTTGCCATTTATGTTCAAGTTCATGTTCTTCTTTCCTCTCATCTTCTTACAGTGAATGTTCACCTTCCTGCTCCTGATGATGTTTCAATTGAGACACAGCCCTTGACCTCTGCCCCAGCCCTGGAGGAAGAACTAGTCCGAGGGTGGAGAGGAAGGTCAGCGTGGTGCTGGAAACACAGATTCTGGAACCAACCTCCTGGTTCTATCCTGGAGTCTCACCATCTTGGGCAAGTCCTGTTTCCACCTGGTCCTTGGTCACCTCATCTGTAAAATGGGAGGACAGTAGTAACTACCTCTAGGAACTTTTATCTCTGCATGACAGGCAGGAGGCTATTGCACTGAGGACTGAGGAAATTCACTGATGCGGGCTGCAGTGAGTCAACATAAAACATTGATTTTGTCATTGTCCTATGAAAGTACAACCATAGAGCATTGCCTTTTTAAATGTTAGAATGTTAACTCATGTGGGCAGTCTCTGCCTCCCAGGTTGGACTCTCCTGGAAATAAATGCACAGAGTTCCCAAGCAGGCACCTACCTGGGAGCACCCTTGGGACCAACAATGGTGGGAGGGAGTGAAAGACAGTGAGGAGGACTCACGCCTTTCAGCATTGTCCCGAGTTGAGCCACTGCCCTCAGTCCTGGATGTGGCCGCCCCTGGCAGGTGCACCCTGGTGTCAGTGGCTCCCTGCAGAAGAGGCCACCTCTGCAGGGGATGACATCTGAGGCGGTCTGCCAACCACCCTCCTCCTGGCAGCTGGGCGACCCAGGTAGGAGCTGGGGTAAGAATCGCTGTGTCCACCACACTTGTACTCTTCCTTCAGGATGACCTCATGTTTCAATGCCCAGGGAATCTCAGAATCCAGGACAGGCTGATGGGGGCACTATCCTCCCCACCGGGCCTTGGTGATGTCCCAGTGCTATCTTTATGCACCCACTCCTGTCCCTGTGGCTGAGAGCCTCACTCATGCCTCCTCTTTCTTTTTTTTTTTTTTAGGGCTGAACATGTGGCACATGGAAGTTCCCAGGCTAGGGATCCAATCAGAGCTACAGCTGCCAGCCTACACCACAGCCACAGCAAAATGGGATCTGAGCCACGTCTGCAACCTACACCACAGCTCATGGCAGCCCCAGATCCTTAACCCATTCGGTGGGGCCAGGGATAGAACCTGCATCTTCACAGACACTACGGCGGCTCTTTAACCTGATGAACCTCGACAGGAACTCCTCTCTTCTATGTCTAGGTTGCTCTTGGTGCAAAAGAAAGTAAAGAAATGGAGGGGAAGCTGGCGGAAGGGAGAGGCCAGATCTGAGCCAGCATCCAGAGCACCTTTGCCTCCGGCTGCCTGTGCTACTCCCTCCCCCTCCCAGGCCAGTGAGGTGTGTGTCTCTGTAGACTGGCTTGGCCTCAGACCCCTCTTTGAAGCAGGAGGAGGGTTGCCTCTCAATAACCCAAGGAGCTACTCTCTAAAAGCTTAAATTCCAAAGGGATTATTCCTGTCAGGAGAAAGGAGTAAAAGGCATCCACTTCTGTAAACATGAAACAAAGATCAGAATAAGGGTTTAGAAGTAATGCTCAGCTAAGCCACGGAAAGGCGTGGAGGATTGTACCGTGTATGGATGGGTTTTCCTTTCTCATCTGAAGACGAGAGACGTGGTTACGAGACGTGGTTACATGGGTTAGATGCAGGATTCTGCAGGTTGGACAGGGCAGAGTTTTGAGATGAAGAATCTTAAGCTCCCTGTTTGACTTTGTTTAAGAAAAGCAGAAGTGTGGCTGGGTCATATGGCAGTTCCTTTCTTTTTTTTTTTTTTTCTTTTTTGGGCACCCTGCAGCATGTGGAGTTCCCAGGCCAAGGATCAGATCCGAGCCTTAGCTGCGATCTAAGCCGCAGATTCAGCAACGCCAGATCCTTAACCCACTGTGCCCGGCCGGGGATTGAACCTGTGTCCCAGCGCTCCCAAGATGCTGCCGATCTCGTTGTGCCACAGCAGGAATTCCTATTTTTATTTTTTAAGGAACCTCATAATGTTCTTCTCAGTGGCTGCACCAATTTACATTCCCACCAACAGTGTAGGAGGGTTCCCTTTTCTCCACATCCTCTCCAGCATTTATTATTTGTAGACGTTTTGATGATACGAAAGAACTTATTTATAAAACAGAAACAAACTCACACATTTCGAAACCAAACTTATAGTTGCCATAGGGGAAACCGTGGTGGGGAGGGACAAATTAGGAGGACGAGAATAACATACACGCTCATGTATATAAAATAGGTAAGTAACAAGGACCTACTGTGTAGCACAGAGAAAACTACTCAATAGTCTGTAATAACCCATATGGGGAAAAAGAATGGCTATATCTCTCTCTATATAACTGATCACTTTGCTGTACACCTGAAACAACACAAGACTGTGAGTCAACTACACTCCAATAAAATTAAAAGAGAGAGAAGTGGAGGGCTAAAAAATGGGTGTGTGCATTTCTCCTCGGGATGGCATGATATGCTGTCCTGGGGCCAGGATGGAGACAAGGTCATACGGCCAGAGAGGCTGGTGCTATGGAAGTCAGGGTGATGTTGCCTTTCTGGTCCTGGATTGGGATCCACTGAGTTCTACTCCCCCTCCTGCCGTGTGGCAGCCTGTGTGAGCCCGGGAGAGTCACTGCCCCTGGGCTTTGGTTTCCTTGTCTGTACAATGGGCATAAGACCCAGTGTACAGTAAAAGATATTATCCCCATTGTACAGACAAGGACAGAAACCAAGTTTGCCACATTAAACAAGAGGGGAAGTTACTGCAATCGAGGGAATCCTGCGGGCAGGGAGGAGATGCAGGAGGCCAGGATGCAGAAAGCCAGGCAGGAGCCAAGGCAGAGGCCACACAGCGGGAAGGATCCATGTGTGGCTGTCCCCTGCATGGCAGCCTTACTCACTCACTCAGGCCCCTTGGAGAAGGCATGGGACTGGCCAGGCCAAGTTCACCCCACCCTCTCCCTCAGGCTGGGCTTCAGCTTCATCAAGAAGGTTTGAATTTCCTGCATTTAACCTTCCACCAGGACCACACAGGATGACAGACCAGGTGACAGCAAAAGATAGAATCACAACTAAAAATCCCCTCCAACGGCCTGCACGCCTACCTTTTCTAGTTATTATGAGACATGGTCTGGGATGAGCTTAGCATGGTATTTGGCCAAGTGAATGCTCAGTAAATAAAAGTTGCTACTAAAGGATGAATAAATTGGGGTGCATTCATACAATGGAATTCTACTCAGTAATCAAAAGGCATCAATTCCTGATGAGACAGCATGGATGATTCTGAAGACGTTAGACTGAACAAAAGAAACTCAAACCAAATCAGCACATATACTCACTGTATGGTTATATGTATGTAAAGTCCTAGATGTTCTAGGAAAAAATCTGAGCTAAGGTGATAGGCTTGCAGTGCATGCCTCTGGAGCAGAACACAGGGTTCAGGGTGGCCTGGAGAGGGACATGGGGGGACATCCTGGGGGGGATGATGGATGTGGTCTATACCCTTTTATTTTTTGTCTTTGTCTTTTTAGGGCCGCATCACAGCATATGGAAGTTCCCAGGCTAGGGGTTGAATTGGAGCTGTAGATGCCAGCCTACACCATAGCCACAACCCCAGATTCGAGCTGTGTCTGTGACCTACAACACAGCTCGTGGCAATGCTGGATCCTTAACCCACTGAGCAAGGCCAGGGATTGAACCCACAACCTCATGGTTCCGAGTCGGCTTCGTTTCTGCTGCGCCACAACAGGAGCTCCCATGTGGTCTATATCTTGATCAAGAAGGTGGTTGGTTATTCCAGTGCAGGTACTTAGTAAAACTCATCAAAATAGAAGTTCCTGTTGTGGCTCAGTGAGTTAAGGACCCGATATTGTCTTTGTGAGGATGCAGATGCGATCCCTGGCCTCGCTCAGTGGGTTAAGGATGTGGCATTGCTGCAAGTTTCAGTGTAGTTTGCAGATGCAGCTTGGATCTGGCGTTGTTGTGGCTGTGGCGTAGGCCAGCAGCTGTAGCTCCTGTTCTACCCCTAGCCTAGGAACTTTCACATGCTGCAGGTATGGCTGTAAAACAAAAACCCCCAAACCCATCAAAATATACATGTGAAGGCTGCGCATTTTGGCCCATGTCAATTACATCTCAGTGAAAATATTTTAAACTTGTGATATCTTATCAGTCAATGAGTAGTGCCTTCCTGGTCAAGTAACTCTGCCACAAATATCTTTATAGTAAGAACATATCCGCATCACAAATTATTTCAGATCCCATCCTGCTCCCGCATGTTTCAAATATCATTTGAAATGAAAAGTTAGAGGAGTTCCCTTCGTGGCACAGTGGTTAATGAATCCGACTAGGAACCATGAGGTTGTGGGTTCAATCCCTGGCCTTGCTCAGTGGGTTAAGGATCCAGCGTTGCCGTGAGTTGTGGTGTAGGTCGCAGATGCGGCTCGGATCTGGTGTTGCTGTGGCTGTGGTGTAGGCCGGCGGCTACAGCTCTGATTCGACCCCTAGCCCGGGAACCTCCATATGCCATCAGAAGCAGCCCTAGAAAAGGAAAAAAGACATTAAAAAAAAAAAAAAAGAAAAAAAAAAGAAAAGAAAAGAAAAACTAGACAAGTGTAAGGAGTTTGTCTTGATGGGTTTGGCTGTGTCAGATGTTGTCACCACATGCTGCCCTCTCCCCCCACCTCCCAAGCTGAGAATAAACAGGTAGAACTCATATAGGAAGCTGACATTGTGACATCCAGGTGTGTGATCAGAGGACCAGTCTTCTGGAGCGAGGAATGGACTGGGTTGGGTATTGAACTCGTGTGGTCATCATAATAGGAGCATGTACTTGGGAGTGGGAAAAAAAATGGCTTTGGAGAAGCACAGTTCTAAGCTGCCTTCCAGGTTTACAAGCCCTCAGGGATGGGTGTTCCCCACCCCCTTGCCCCACCTTGGCCTCCACCAGGATTGTTACTGCCTCCGTGTGGGCTGCAGGGAACATGCTCAGTGAATCTTTGTGCATCTTTTGTTGATTTTAGGCCTGAGTCCTCTGGACAAATAAGCACACTTGCCAGGACTGGGCTACTTCCGTCCTTAGGATTGTCTCCCAGTCAAGAAAAGCCTAGATGAAGCAGGAATTCTCATGAGAGCCCAGAACAACTTTGGCCCAGATGTTGTCCAAGGCCAGTCATGACCTTCACGTCTTGTCAAATACAAAGATGGCTAGCTGCCACCCCCAGGAATCCTTCTCAGCTTACGTCTTACTTTGTCTTTATTGGCCCCTGTTTTTAACTGGGCACATGTTGTGACTGATCTCCCAGCCTCTCCTGTTGCTAGATGTGTCCGTGTGATTTGCTTCTGGCCCATGTGATGAATTCTGTGGCACTTCCCAGAAGGCTATCTAAAGGAAGCTGACTAGGCAGGGTGGAGCCTCTTTCTATTTTTACTTCTCTTCTTTGGGCTTGCAAATCTAGCAGCCTGTTGCAGCGGCCTTGAAGATGGAAGCCAGCCTCTAGGAGGGAGCTGCAAGAATATAGATGGAGTCTAGAACCCACCATGCATGGATGCATGCCCCTGGACTTCCTTTATGGAAGGAAGAAATAGGCTTCTGGCATATTTAAGCCATTCTTTTTTGGAGGGGGGGGCGATCTTTTTGCCATTTCTTGGGCTGCTCCCGCGGCATATGGAGGTTCCCAGACTAGGGGTCTAATCGGAGCTGTTGCTGCTGGCCTATGCCAGAGCCACAGCAACGTGGGATCTGAGTCGCATCTGCAACCTACAACACAGCTCACGGCAACACTGGATCCTTAACCTGCTGAGCAAGGCCAGGGATTGAACCCGCAACCTCGTGGTTCCTTGTCGGATTCATTAACCACTGAGCCACGACGGGAACTCCCATTCTTATTTTTTATGTCTCTGTTTCAGTAGCTAAATCTAATCCTCATTGGTCTAGAAGACATGGTTTCCCTCTTCTCCTTCTTTCATTGACAGTTACCCACTGTGGTCAGTGTAGTGAGCTCAGGGTCTTGGGTTGTGTCATCTGGGTTGGCAAGACTGGCAGAATGAGTGGCAATGACCACAGAGTTGCTCCCCGCAAATGTCTTCTGCCCTGGCTCATTATGCTTTTAAAAACCTCATTCATTGTTTTTGTTTTATTGCATTGATGCTTTACAGAAATAATACCGGCAATGCATGCATATATTCTTGTAAAAATTTAAAACATCTGAACTCAGCAGTGCCATCAATTAACTGGCCATATTGACATCTATAAACTACGTCACCTCCATAGCAGAACACACTTTCTTCTCAAGCTCACATGGAATATACACCAATATTGACCACACTTTGGGCTGAAAACACACCCTGACAAATTTCAAGGAATGGGAGTCATACAATATCTGCTCTCAGACCACACTGGAATTAAATTAGAGGTTGATAACAGAAAGATAGCTGGAAAATTCTGAAATACTTGGAGATTGAACAATACACTTCTAAATAACACATGGGGGGGGGGGGTTCCTGCTGTGGTGCAGCAGAAACAAATCCAACTAGGAACCATGAGGTTGCAGGTTCAAGCCCTGGCCTCCCTCAGTGGGTTGGGGATCTGGCACTGCTGTGAACTATGGTGTAGGTCAGATGTGGCTCAGATCTTGTGTTGCTGTGGCTGTGGTATAAGCCAGCAGCTATAGCTCTGATTCAACCCCCTAGCCTAGGAACCTCCATATGTCTCGGGTGTGGCCCTAAAAGGACAACAAACAAAAAACAAAAACAAAACACATGGGTCAAAAAAGAAATCTCAAGAGAAATTTACAAATATTTTGAAATAAAAGAAAATGAAAATACCACTTATTAAATGTGCGGCATTTTAATATGCCAATCTTGGGCCCAGTAGGCTACGGCATTTTCATTGCAGTGCTTTGGGTTACTGCTATTGCATGAGTTCAGTCCCTGGGCTGGGAGCTTCTACATGTCCATGGGTGTGGCCAAAAAGAAAAAAAAAATTGTGGGATCCACCCACTCTTGGGCATGTAGCTGCAGAAAACCATAATTCAAAAACATACATGCATCTCAATGTTTATAACAGTGCTATTTGTAATAGCCAAAGACACGGAAGCAACCTAAATGTCCACTAACAGAGGAATGGATGAAGATGTGGTACATATATACAATGAAATATTACTCAGCCATAAAAAAGAATGAAATAATGCCATTTACAGCAATATGGATGAACCTAGAGATGATCACATGAAGTGAACTAAATCAAAGACAAATATGTGATATCGCTTATATCTGGAATCTTTAAAAAAAGGATACAGATGAACTTGTGTGCAGAACGGAAACAGAGTCACAGACTTTGAAAACAAACTTATAGTTACTAAAGTGGAAAGATGAGAGGAAGGGATGAATTGGGGGTTTGTGACTGGCATATGCACACTATTATATGTGGAATGGATAGTCAATGGGGACTTTTGTACAGCACAGGGAACTCTACTTGATATTTTGTGATAACCTATATGGGAAAAAAAACTGAAAAAGAATGGATATACGTAAATATATAACTGAACACATTGCTGTACAGCAGAAATTAACACATCGTAAATCAACTATACTTCAATAAAATTTTTAAAATGAAAAAAAAATTGTGGGACCCAGCAAAAGCAGTGCTTAGATGGAAATTTATAGCATTGAGTGCATATATTAGAAAGAAAGAAATGTTCAAAATTAATGATCTAAGCTTCCACCTTAGCAAACTAGAAAAAGAAGAGCAAATTAAATCTGTAAGCAGAGGAAAAGAAATAATAAAAATTAGAGCAGAAATCAAGTAAATTTAAAACAGGAAATCAAGAAATTTCCCCACGATGCAGGGGGTTAAGAACCCAGTGTTGCCACAGCTGTGGAACAGGTTGCAACTGTGGCGTGGTTTTGATCCCTGGCCCTGAAACTTCCACATGCCTCGGGTGTGGTCAAAAAAAAAAAAAAAAAAAGAGAGAGAGAGAAGAGAGAAGAAAAAACAGGAAAATCAATAGAGAAAAAAAAATCAACGAAGCCAAAAGCTGGTTCTTGGAAAAAAATCAAAGAAATCAATAAGCTTCTAGTCAGGCTGAGAAAGAAAGAGAGGACACAAATGACTAATATCAGAAATGAAAGAGGGGGAGTTCCCATCGTGGCACAGTGGTTAACAAATCCAACTAGGAACCATGAGGTTTCAGGTTCGATCCCTGGCCTTGCTCAGTGGGTTAAGGATCCTGCATTGCCATGAGCTGTGGTGTAGGTCATAGACGCAGCTTGGATCCCGAATTGTTGTGGCTGTGGCTGTGGCTGGCAGCAACAACTCCAATTAGACCCCTAGCCTGGGAACCTCCATATGCCGTGGGAGCAGCCCTAGAAAAGACAAAAAAAAAAAAAAAAAGAAAAGAAAGAAAGAAATGAAAGAGGGGACATCACTGCAGATCTCATGGACATTGAAGAGATGATCAAAGGGAATTCCCATTGTGGCTCAGCGGAAACAATTCTGACTATTTTCCATGAGGATGCAGGTTCGATCTCTGGCCTCGCTTAGTGGGTTAATAATCCAGTGTTGCCATGAGCTGTGGTATAGGCTGAAGATGCAGCTCAGATCCCGAGTTGCTATGACTGAGGTATAGGCTAGCATCTGTAGCTCCAATTTGACCCCTAGCCTGGGAACTTCCATATGCCTTGGGTGTGGCCCTAAAAAGCAAAAAAAGCAAAAAAAAAAAAAAAAAGATAATCAAAGGATAGTACAGACACCTCTAGGCCCACAAATTAGATCACTTAAATGAAATGGATCAATTCCTTGAAAGACACAATTTGCCAAAACTTACACAAGAAGAAATGGACAATCTGAATAGGACAATATCTATTATAGAAATTGAATCAGTAATTCTGTTTGCTTCCAAAACAGAAAGCATCAGGCCCAGATGGGTTCTCTTATGATTTCTGCCAAACATGTAAGGAAGAAATTGTACCAATTCTTTACAATTTCTTCCAGAACATTAAAGCAGAGGAGCTATTTCCTAACTCGATCTAGGAGGCTCCAATTTCCCTAAAACCAAAAACAGACAAAGACATTACGAGAAAAGAAGACTATAAACCAATCTCTCTTATGGACATAGATATAAAAATCATCTTAGTAATTTGCATCCAACATTGTATAAAAATAATTATACATCATGACCAAGTGCAATTTATCCCAGGTATGCAAAGCTGATTCAACAACAGAAAATCAATTAATGTAATCCATCACATCAATGGGCTAAAGAGAGGAAAAAAAATCACATGATCTTATCAATAGATACAGAAAAAGAATTTGACAAAATTTGACAGTCATCCACAAGAAAACTCTCAATAAACTAGGAACACAGGGGGAACTTCCTTAACTTGATAAGGAATATCTACAGAAAACCTACAGCCAACAGCACTCTTGATAGTAAGAAACTAGAAGTTTTCCTGCTGAGATTAAGAATAAGGCAAGGCGGAGTTCCCGTCGTGGCGCAGTGGTTAACGAATCCGACTAGGAACCATGAGGTTGCGGGTTCGGTCCCTGCCCTTGCTCAGTGGGTTAACGATCCGGCGTTGCCGTGAGCTGTGGTTAGGTTGCAGACGCGGCTCGGATCCCGCATTGCTGTGGCTCTGGCGTAGGCCGGTGGCTACAGCTCCGATTCAACCCCTAGCCTGGGAACCTCCATATGCCGCGGGAGCGGCCCAAGAAATAGCTAAAAAAAAAGACAAAAAAACAAAAGGAATAAGGCAAGGGGAGTTCCCATCATGGCTCAATGGCTAATGAATCTGTCTAGCATGCATGAGGATGCGGGTTCCATCTCTGGCCTTGCACAGTGGATTAAGGATCTGGCATTGCTGTGGCTGTGGTGTAGTCCGGCAGCTACAGCTCCAGTTGGACCCCTAGCCTGGGAACCTCCATATGTGGCAGGTTTGGCCCTAAAAAGCAAAAAAAAAAAAAAAAAAAAAAAAAAAAACCAAAACAACAACAACAACAACAAAAAAACAAGGCAAGGATGTTTGCTCTCATCACTCCTTTTCGGTATTGGACTACTTAAAGTGTCTTATATACAGCTGATTTTTCTTCCTCATCTTCTATAGAGGATAATACTGTCTGAAGCCACAGGTCTGTCTTTAATATGAGGTGTCCTGAGGATGGAATTGATCTGATTTTATCCCATTCCCTCCTTCGACTTCAAGTTTTGGCCCATTTCTGATTACACGTCTTTGATCTTGCCATCTCTCTTTTAATCATCTTACATGGCTCCTCCCCAAAGGGCTGGGGTAGACCTCCCCCTCCTCCTCTCCCTTCTGCAAGCCACACTGCACTGCAGCACCCAGATGGGCCAGATCCTACATCCCCACAGAAGAAAGCCTAGCCTAAGACTCTGGCTCCAGAGCCCTGGCTGACCCAGAGCAGTGGGATGGGGGAGCTCCCTCCCCAGTCCAGGGAGGTGGAAGGAGGGGTCGGGGATTCAAAGAGAGACCATGGAACCATCTGTGTCTTGAAAAAGCTGATCCCCAAGGGTCCAACACTTCTCAGCTCTGTCTGCCCACACAACCAGCCTAAACCTGGAGTGACCAGAGCTGTGCTCTCCAGCAGCCAAGGCGTTTTCTGAATGGTGAAATATCACCTTCAACTTCTGACCAAATGTGGCAGACTGGACACTCATTTGAACCCTGCCATCTTCCACACCCTCCTAAGTGACAGTAAATTAAAAACAATGATGCAGGAGAACAGACTTGTGGTTGCTAAGGGAAGGAGTGGGATGGATGGGGAGTTTGGGGTTAGTAGATGCAAACTATTACATTTAGAATGGATAAGCAATGAGGTCCTGCTGTACAGCACAGGGAACTATATCCAATCTCTTGTGATAGAACATGATGGAAGAGAATATGAGAAAAAGAATGTATATATATGTATGACTGGGTCGCTTTGCTGTACAGCAGAAATTGGCACAACATTGTAAATCAACTATAATAAAAAACAAAAAAACAAAAAATTAAAATTTATAACAAGAAAAACCAACAAAGCAATGACACTAACCCACAAGGAAAAGAGAGTAAGAGAGGACTTGGCAGCAGATGGGCCATGGCAATAAAATTTTGGAAAAGCGGGTAGTTCCCATCGTGGCGCAGTGGTTAACGAATCCGACTAGGAACCATGAGGTTGCGGGTTCGGTCCCTGCCCTTGCTCAGTGGGTTAACGATCCGGCGTTGCCGTGAGCTGTGGTGTAGGTTGCAGACGCGGCTCGGATCCCGCATTGCTGTGGCTCTGGCGTAGGCCGGTGGCTACAGCTCCGATTCAACCCCTAGCCTGGGAACCTCCACATGCCGCGGGAGCGGCTCAAGAAATAGTAACAACAACAACCAACAAAAATTTTGGAAAAGCGAAACCACATTGAAAAATCACAACTGACTTGGCAGAGCAGAGAAATTGAAACATACTTTTTACAAATTTAGGTCCTCTTTGCTTGGTAAAATTCTAGAAAGCCTCAGGGTTCAGAGGACTAACACTGGGGTGGAGGGTGGGGTGACCCTCAGGGTTGGTTGAAAGTTTAATTAATGAGTAGTTAGACATGCAGAGAGTTCCTTCTCTAACCCAGTCAGCTAACTCCCCTTCCTGTATTAGTCATCTATTGCTGCATAATAAATTACCTGGCGACTTAGTGGCCTAAGATAAAAACAAACGTTTATTGCCTCACAGTTCTCATAGGTCAAGAATTCTGGAGTGGCTTAGCTGAGGCTTCTCATGGGGTTGCAGTTCAAATGCTGGCTTAATGGCCTCTGGGAATTTTCTCTTCACCCTGAAACCCACTCCAGGTTTCTGATCTGCTTCCTTGGAGGCCACACAACCAGGTCTGGGGGTCCTTGGGGATCAGCTTTTTCAAGACACCAGATGGTACCAGGGTCTCTCTTTGAATCCCTGACCCCTCCTTCCACCTCCCTGGACCTGGGAGGGAGCCCCCCCCCATCCCACTGCTCTGGGTCAGCCAGGGCTCTGGAGTCAGTGCATCAGGCTAGGCTGTCTTTCATGGGGGTGTGGGGTCTGGCCCACCTGGATTGCACCCAGTAAACCATCCCCCCATCCTGTTCCCTCAACACAGTTTTCCAGACACTTCCAAGGCCCCCAGGGCCAGTCACTGCCTGGGGAGCAGATGATACACCACCTCCTCCAACCGTCCTCCAAGGGCAGCCCCTACTCCCCACTACCCCCCCCACCCCGCACCATGAGGAGAGATGGCCTTCTCTTGCCTCTCCCTGGGGCATGGAGGGTGGAGCAGCACTCCTTGGGTCCCCCATAGCTCCCTGTATATCTGTAAAATAAATGAGATTTTAATGGAATCTCACCCCTACCCATGTAATCTCTGTGATAGTCTCTTTATCTCCTCTCCAAGCCCTCACCCTCTTCCTGTTTATTTCACGCATCCTCTCTTTTCTTTACTAAAGAATAGTTGATTTACAATGTTGTACTAATTTCTGCTGTACAGCAAAGTGACCCAGTGACATATAATGTGTATATATATATTTTTTACATTATTTATGTAATGTATGATATATGTATATATACATTCCCTTATATTATTCTCCATTGTGGTCTCTCCAGAGAGACTGGATAGAGTTCCCTGTGCTATACAGCAGGACCTCATTGCTTATCCATTCTAAGTGTAATAGTTTACATCTACTCACCCCAAATCGCCTGTCCATCCCACTCCCTCCTCCCTCCTCCCTTGGCAACCACAAGTCTGTTTTCTGAGTCTGTGAGTCTGTTTCTGTTTCACAGTTATGTTCACTTGTGCCATATTTTAGACTCCACATATAAGTGATATCATACAGTATTTGTCCTTCTCTTTCTGACTTCAACTTCACTTAGTGTGATAATCTCTAGTTGCATCCATGTTGCTGCAAATGGCATTATTATTATTATTATTTTTTATGGCTGAGTCACTCTTTCTTGGGTTTCACCCTGTGTGCCCTCAGGACTCCTCTAGTTGTTGTTTATAAGCCCCATCCCTTTAGCCCTGGATTTGTATGTGAAAATAACCTCTTTTCTCAACAACCTCTTTGGAGTAAAAAAAAAAAAATAGTGGCTGGAGTGGAGGTGCCACTTCCAAGATGGCTCTCTCCCTTACCTGGCAAGGTCCCCTCTCACTTCACCACACAGACTACCCACGGGGCTCCTTGGGTAACCTCATAGCATGGTGGCTGGCTTCACGCAGAGCAAGTGGCACCAGAAAACATGCTAGGAGCTACAATGTCTTTTATGATCTAGACCTGGAAGTCATACTCCATTATTTCTGCAAAATCATGTCAGTGACACAGGCCACTCTTGTCAGTGCAGGCGGGACCTACCCAGGGCTGCAAATCACTGGGTGCTGTCTTCAAGGATGGCTACTAAGCCTCCCTCACCTCCTTCCTATAGAGGCAAAGATCACCATACATTTGAGTGAAAAAAAAGAGACCAAACAAAGAAATTCAGAGAAAACAGAACAGGCAGGAACAGAAGGAAACTTCAGAGAGAAGCTATCACAATCTTGAAACAAGACCAAGATGTAATAATAATGATAATGAAAATAACAGCAAATACCACACAAGGTCTCCCTACCGGACAATTATGGGGCCCGTACAATGCAACAGGCCTTCTAAACAGATGGTACCTCTATTAGCTCATGTAATCCTCAAAACAACCATCCTGAAGGAAGCTCCTATGACTATGTTTATTCTATAGAGACATTAGGTAACTTTTCCAAGGCACAGCCGGTAAGTAGAAGAGTCCAGAGCTGAGCCCAGAGCCAGAGCTCTCAGATGGCTTTAGCCCCTTGGAAGCAGATCCCTTTTTAGAGAAGGAAGGAACTTTGATTCCAGAAGCAGATCAAACCGAGAACAGCTCAGCCTTGCCTCCACAACTCACAGTAGGGGTGAGTTCACCTGTCTGCAGGACCTGCCAGGATGGAGTGAGGCTGCAGGCGGAAGGGCAGAGACACCAGCACAGAACCTCACCCTCTGCGCTGCTGCACCCACACGCCGCAGTTCCTCTGGGCAGTCCCTTGGCCACAGTCTTCCCGGAAACTCTGAAACAGAATCAGAAGTTTAGGGGTTAGGAGACGGACACTGGCAGTCATAGCTACACCATCCCCCAATGACACCTGTTCTTGACCATAATGATAGCTCCCATTTAGTTGAGTCACTCTAACCTTTGCCAAAGCCCTAGTTCAGAGATAAGGAAACAGAGGTTCAGAGAGTTTTTCAAGGTCTCACGGCTGCTAAGTGGCAAAGCGGGGTCAGGCTCTAAGCTTGTCATCTTTCCACTGTGCCTTTTCTCATATGAGAGAGTGATTCAACTCTTCCCCCTTCCCTGGACCTACATTGCTTACATTTCCAGGTCCTGATAGTGTGTTTGTCTACGTGACTTGCTTTGGCTAATGGAATGTTGGCTTGTGTCATGTGTGCAAAGGCTTCAAAGCCTTGTGCACTTGGCCTTGCTCTTGGGCTTCTTTACTGCCAAGGACTGCCTTGGGCCAGTTCACAGATCTGAAGAAGAGGACAAAAGGAATTCCCTGGTGTCTCAGTGGGTTAAGGATCCAGTGTGGTCACTGCTGTGGCATGGGTTCAATCCCTGGCCCAAGAACTTCCACATGACACAGGCATGGCCAAAAAAAAAAAAAAAAACAGAAGACGAGAGATATGCCAAGGCTGACATAGATCAGCCAACACCCACTGACCCACAAATCCACAAGAATAAAGGATTACTGTTTGAAGCCACTGAATTCTGAGGTCATTGGCTTATAAGCATTTTGTCTTTGTTTATAGTGGGGTTTTGTTGTTGTTGTTTTGGTCTTTTTAGGGCCGCATCCTCGGCACATGGAAGTTCCCAGGCTAGCGTTGAATTGGAGCTATAGCCACCAGCCACAGCAACACCAGATCTCTGCCTTGTCTGCGACTTATACCACAGCTCATGGCAATGCTGGATCCTTAACCCACTGAGTGAGGCCAGGGATTGAACCTGTGTCCTGAGCAGCATTTTGATAACATCAGCTAAGGGATCTACCATGCCTTAGAAATACCTGCCGCTGAGATAAATAACAGATGGCTGACAAGAGTTATAGAAAGGCTCTAAGTTCTTTCTGGCTAGACTTGCCAGATGGAGCAAGGAAAAATAAAGACCCAGATAATTTTAAATTTCAGATAAACATCAAATAATTTTAGTATAGGTATGTCCCAGGCAGTATTTGGGAAATACTTATATAGAAAATTATTCATTGTTTATTTAAATTGCTTATTTAACTGGGCCTCTTGTATTTTATCTGGCAACCCTATTCTGGCAGATTTGCAAGAATCACACTACCAGAAAGCAGCTGTGTGTAAAAGCGCGCCTGAGCTAGAGAGTAAGAGAGATGGACACAGAAACCACCTCCTCTACTCTCCATCAGGTAGTAAGGGGTCAGAGAAAAAGGTGTCTGAAATGTTAAGAAAGGGCAGGCTGGCCACGAGACATCTCTTTCAGCTTTATTAATCAATCACTCTAAAACTGGGGATTCATGGGGAGGCCCTGGCTTCCCTAGTTTCAGAGCCTGTGGTACCCCAGAGAGAAATCTTCCCAGCAATCTGAAACCTGCATCTCTTGCTGGCCCTAGGTAGCGTTTCCCAGGTTACTGCACCATCTGTCTCTGAGATGCCTGCAAGGAAAGATGCTGTGTGGGCCTGGGAGAGAAGGCTCCAGTCCAGGCCCAGGAAGGGACTGTCCAAAGACTGTTTGTCAAGAGATCAAGCCAGCCAGCAAGTGGCCAGTAAAGCCAGGGGGCTGGATGAAATCAGAGAGAAGAAATGGACCACTGAGGAGGTCAAAGAGCAGAACAGCCTCAACTCAGGAATGCCATCCACCCTCCACTTTTGGTGCTCTCTTAAGCAGATTTGGAGAAGCCACTGTTTTTGGTTTTGCACAGTCTGTGAATAATCGCCAACTCAACCCAAGAAGAAATTCCATGCTGTCAGCCAGCAGCACAGATTGTTGCAGGAAAAATGACACAACTCCATCCTCTGGGCAAACTTGCAAATTATTACAAATTTCCCCATCTCTTCCACTCACACAGCTGGCTGGAGAAAGTGTCAGTTTTTCCATGGAGATGGGAGGCTTTTCCTCTGTGTGAGTTCTCGGGATCAAACACATCCCTAGGGTGCTTTGTCGACTTTCATTCCTGGCTCCCTTTTCCTCTGACATTGAGACAAAACCAACCCAGGCCCCGCTTGGACTCAGACACCAAGCTCACCGCCACCTGGCCCTGGAGCAAAGATGGATCTCCGAAAGGAACACTGGCTGGCTGAGATGCTGCCTCTCCAGATGAATGACATCACGAAAACAATGTGCACTATGTGGCGTTCAGTGCAGAACAGTTCTGATATGAACAACAGCCCACTTATCTAAGGATTAGGGCTGAGCTAACCTCTGAAACCTGCCCTGAGTGCTGTCAGCACCAGGGTCCGGCTTCCTCCAGACTCACACGTGGCTTGTAGCCATTTCCCTATTTGGATTCAATCCAGTGAATAATTATTGCTCTGCTATGGGGCTTTTCACATCGTGCTAGGCTCCAGGCAACCCAGCAATTAATAATGCACAAGGTCTAGCTTTGGGAAGTTTGCTATTTAGAAGGAAAGGAGATCTACACATTGCTATTATGTGAGAAGAGACCCAAAAGAAACTGTGTGATGGGAGTGATCGCTGGAGAAGGGGATATAGAGAGGTGTTCTCCAGCAGGGAAGGCCTAGGGTTGTGAGGAGGGGTGTCTCCTGAAGGAGGCAGCATTTGAGCTGGGCTTTAGTCGTGGTCCCTGGGAGGTTAGGAAGTCTAGGTACCCAGACAAACAAAGATGTGGAGGGTGGGTAACCCCTCAGCACAGGATTTACAAGGAGAAGAGCAAGAAGTCAGGTTGTAGCTCTAGACAAGGAGTCAGAGCCTCAGAACCACTTCCTCAGAAGAGTATCCAGACTTTGCTTCATGTCTCCAACTGGATCCCAGATACTGGTGGGCTTCCTGTCCCTCAGTGCTCAGTGCACAGCCCAACACTTGCCCTTTTTCCTCTTATTTAGAAGGTTAGATTTTTTTTTTTTTTTTCTTTTCAGGGCTGCTTATGGAAGTTCCCAGGCTAGAGGTCAAATCTGAGCTGCAGCTGCCGGCCTACACCACAGCTCACAACACCACCAGATCTTTAACCCAAGGATCAGGACCAGGGATTGAACCTGCATCCTCATGGATACTAGTCGAATTCTTAACTGAATGAACCACAACAGGAACTCCCCAGAAGGCTAGATTCTAAAATCATCTATGCTGATAGGTTGAAGGATGCATCTAACGTATACCAGTGTTAGGTTATCATCATATTCTTTTTTTTTTTTTTTTGGTCTTTTTGCCTTTTCTAGGGCGGCTCCTGGGGCATATGGAGGTTCCCAGGCTAGAGGTCTAATTGGAGCTGTAGTTGCCAGCCTACGCCAGAGCCACAGCAATACAGGATCCGAGCAGCGTCTGCAACCTACACCACAGCTCAAGGCAACTCGGGATCCTTAACCCACTGAGCAAGGCCATAGATCGAACCCACAACTTCATGGTTCCTAGTCGGATTCGTTAACCACTGAGCCACAACGGGAACTCCATGTTATCATCATATTCTTTAGGCTGTTTCTTTAGGAGACCTCAAGTAGCTCTGAGCTCCAGCTGTCTCATTTAATAAAGAGAAAGTAAATTCTCCTCATTGCAAAAACTTTTGGAGCAGCAGGAAACCAACCTGTCAGCTGAAATTGATTTATTCATTCAACTGGAATTAACTGAGACCCATTTAACACATCCCCTGAGAGGGAGCAGTTTACTTCATTCAACCCATAAGATCAGGCTGATCATCCCATTATGATGTAACATATTCATGAGAAAGTCAGGGTAGAGATGTCCATTCCCACTTAATAAATGGAGAAAATGAAGTACAAATTTCGCAGTCACCCAAGAGAGGGATTAGCGCACTAATGTGTTCACCAGATCATCCTATAGCAGAGTCTCCTCAGGTATAGGACGAATTCCAGGTTTCATTTGCATCTCTGTGTGTATATTTCTCCTAGCCAGAAAGCCAAATGCTAGGACTTCCCGTCACAAGGAGAGAGAAACCCAGTTTTGCAATATTCCCCCTACACAATCCTAAATATCTGGTAGCCTCTGTATTCTTCCCTTCTTTCTTATAACCTCTCTTGCCCTTATTTAGAATACAGTGGACCCTTGAACAATGCAGGGGTTAGGGGCACCCGACCCCCACACATTTGAAAATCCATGTTGTGACTTTATAGTTGGCCCTGGATAGGATTGAACCTATCGAGCACTGTATTTAGTAGAAAAAAAATCTGCCTAGAGGTGGACTTGCACAGTTCAAATTTTTGTTGTAGAGTCAACAGTAATTATCTGTTAGCGCTTTCTGTGTTACAGCTTGCAGGCTGTGGGAGAGTGCAGAGCCCGATTAGCTAAGTTCAACTCTGACATGCTGGCTCCAGGCATTCGGTCCACGATGAGGTGACATGTGATATCGTGGCCCCTTCCAAAACTTCCACCTGGCCTTGATCACCCGGGGTTTCCAGACACTGGTGTGTGTGTCGATCTCAGATGTGAAACAGCTGCTGGCTTCTGGGACTTCTCTGTAGCTATGGAGACAGGAACACACCTATGGAGAATGTCAGGAAGTGGGCAGTAGTCTTAGGGCTAAAGCTTCCGGATGGATGCAGCCTGATGGGCAGGTGTGGCATGTGTTGAGGCAGGATTCCAGGCCTGTCTTTATCAAGTATGATGACAGCTACTGTAGAGCTCGCTCCTCTGCTTTTCTTCCTTGTCAGGTGGCTTAGTGATTCACTCACTTATTTTGCAAATACCTACGGAGGGGTAGCTGTGTGCCAGGCACTGTTTAGGCACGGGAGACAGGGGTGAGGAAGCAGAGTCCCTGCCCTCACTGAGCTTACCAGGACATGGGACTTTGCAGCTAAAACTGAGCAAACTGGGCCAACTTGGTCACCCCGCGGGGTGGGATTGGGGGAGGGGGGAGAAGACACACCATGAGCAAATACACTAGTAAATACGGTAAGTTCAGATAGCGATACAGGCAGTGACAGGAAATAAGGCTGGTGATGAACTACCTCTTAGCCTCTTAGTTGGAGGTGGCCGGTAGGAGGAGGCTTTCCTTGATCTCTAGGCGAGGAGGGGAGGGAGTTGCAGGCCGAGGAAGCAGGGACAGAGCTGGGAAGTTTGAAGTAAAGAGAAGGGCTTGAGGCTGGAGTGGAGAGTCAGGGAGGCGTGGAAGGAGCCAGGATTCTGCAACATAACTAATCCAGAAAATCAGCAGGTACCGTGGTAGGGTCCTCCGTCAGGTCCTTTACTTGTGTTAATTCATTCTATCCTCACAACAAAGGTGGATTCATATCGTTATCCTGACTGCGTTTAGAGAAGGAAACACAGTCATATCATTATTCTGACTGTGTTCAGAGGAGGAAACCCAGGTACCAGGGTACCAGAGGCAAGCGTAAGAATTTAGCTGTGGGAGGCAAGCTTGGAGCCAAGGAGGATGCAGTAGAGTCTGCCCCTCCCCCACTCTGGCCCTGCCCCAAGTGTTAGCAGAGGGGCATCAGGGTCTGTTCTACACTTGGGCCCAAACCGTCTGGGGCCTCTGCTGGGACTCATGCACTCCAGACCCATCGGACCCCAGGGTCTGTAGTGTTAAAGTCACAGGTTGTCAATGGGCTGTGTCTTTGTAATATATTCACAATAGGCTTCAAATGAAGAAACCAGGGAGGTGAAACTACTATGGCATATTGCCTTTTTCACTTCCACTCTGCTTCTTTATAACCACCCTCAATATATTATTCTTGTCCCTCGCTGAATATAGAAAACAACATAACCATCCAACTGCAGAGACTGTACTATCAGCAACCAAATTACTTTATCGGCTGTGGTTAACAATGGGTTTTCTTTCCTCCACCATTTCTGATAAAATGTTTGCACAGCATTATATGAGGAAATACAGAGCTACAGCAGTAAAAAACGAACAAGGATAATTTGTATGTTGGCATTTCCACAATAGAATGTCAAGTATTTCATACCCCAGTGATATTGAGCCTTTCTAAGCCAAGTGCTACTTTCTTTGAAAAAACTGCTTTATGTTCATTTTATTATTAATCTTAAAATGTATATATACATTATATACCCTCTCTGTATGATATGTTTCTCAAACAATAATTTAAAGTCTGTAATAAAAATAAATATACATTTTAAATGATTGCATCAAAATATACATTGAAAATGATACTGTGTCAAGCAAACTAACAGGTAGTTGCTGCTGACAGAGACACACCCTTCTTTCTAAGACTACCCTGCCTTCATTTCACGTAAGGTCCCATCCTTTTCAGATTCCCAGCAATGATCACTTTTACAAAAGGATTTTGTTGTTTTTGTAGAACATATTGATTAATCAATGTAGACTCATTTCTCTCATTATTCTTACAGTTCTGCTTCATATAGAAACTTTCCAGGTGGTAGATAAGAATAATCAGATCCTAAATTTAACTAGAAATCATCACGTTTTAAGAGTACATGCAAATCACATATTATAAAATGAGTTGAAAAGTAATCTGTATGCATTATTTGCATGTCAGGGATTTTTAAAAATTCTTAAGAAATAGCTTTTAAATTAAACTATAATAGATAGTTGAGACAGAAAAGTATCAAAAGGAAAAAAAAGTAGGAGAGACCTGTAGTTAACTCTGACTTTGCATTTTAAAAAGAACCCTCATGGAGTTCCCTGGTGCCTCAGTGGGTTAAGGACTTGGCATTGTCACTGCTGTGGCTCAGTTATTGCTGCAGCATGGGTTTGATCCCTGGCCTGGGAACTTCTGCATGCTTCGGGTGTGGTTGAAAGAAAAATGAACCCCCAAAGCAGAAGGAACCAGCCTTCATGTCCCCCCAAGCTATGTAAGAACTTGGTGAAGACTTTCCATGGTCCAAGGAGATATTTGATCTCAGGTTCAGATCTGGTCTGCAAGGGGCATAATGGAAGTTCATGCAGCCTCCAGAAGGAGAGCGTTTGGGAACCTGAGGTGACTCATCTTTGAAACTGCCAACAGATCAGTCAGATGGGAATACAGACTCAATGGATGTTTTATTTTTTTCATGTCAAAGGCAAGAACAATTCAGCATCTCAGAGTGAGTGATAGGTAAAAATGTCACAAATACCTGCCAACTGACAATTGGATACTTGGTCTCCAGGTCATGGGGGTGAGGAATGTGGGTAGTGAGTGCGTGGTTGAAGAATGGTTTCCCAAAGATGTGCTGTCACCTTGATTTCAACCCCCAGAATCTGTAAGTAGTATCTTATGTGGCAAAAAAAAGTGAAAATTACCTTATATAGCTGTCTCTCAATGTCTATGGGAGTTCCAGGATCCTCTCTGCCCCAACAAGGATACCAAAATCTGCAGATGCTCAAGTCCCTTATATAAAGGGTAGTACAGGAGTTCCTATTGTGGCTCAGCTGGTTAAGAACTTGACTAGTATCTGTGAAGATGCAGGTTCAATCCCTGGCCTTGCTCAGTGGGTTAAAGGATCTGGGGTTCCCTTGAGCTGCAGCGTAGATTGCAGATGCAGCTCTGATCTAACATTGCTTGTGACTGTGGCGTAGGCTGGCAGCTGCAGCTCCTAGCTTGGGAATTTCCATATGCTGCAGTTGTGGCCCTAAAAAGAAAAAAAAAAAAAGTAGTACAGTCTTCCTTCCATATCCTCAGATATATCCTCATATATTCAGATTCTGAATCTGCCCATGGATGTAGAACCCACAGATACGAAGGGCAGACTGTATGGCAAAAGGACGATTAACTTAAGAATCCTGAGGATCTTGTTCTTAATTGTCTAGGAACGCTCTCAATGCAGTCGTACATCTTGATAACAGAGAGGTGAAAACAGAGGAGTTTTGATCCAGATCCACATAGTGTTGAAGTGATATGAGGACGAGGCAGAGATTGGCGTAGTGCAGCCATAAGCCAAGAAACACCTGCCATCACCAGATAAGGCAAAGAACCATCACAGAGCCTCTCTAGGAAGTGCAGCTCTGCTGTCACCTTAATTTCAGACTTCTGGCTTCTGGAACTGTGATCACTTAGGAATCTCATACAGTGGCTGATAAGTATAGGAAGGGCTAAGGGAGGAAATCATTATTTGTTTATTTTTGGCCATACCGAATCATGTAGAAGTTCCCTGGACAGGAATTAAACCAAACCACAGCAGTGACAATGCCAAATCCTTAACCATTTGGCCACCAGGGAACTCCCGGTGGGCATTGTTTTAAGCTGCTAGATTTGTGGTAATTTGTTATGCAGCGTAGACAAATAGTACACATCTCCAGTTATCAAATTAACGTGGAGTGGGCAGGGACACTGAAGGTATGACAGAGTTCTCTCCAGTACCACACCTCTACCCATTCACACCTTCCCCCATCACTCGCCACATGGACATCTACTATATGCCTAGACTATAAGGGATCTGCCAAAAGCTAGGACACATATTCTGTGATCTGGTCTGTCCAAGTGAATCCTGAAGAAATCAAGTTCTTTATCTAGCAAAGGTTCTGTAGGCAGGTGCTAAAATCATACAATATGGAGAATAAACTTGCCTATTCGCAAGTGGGCTCATATCATTGCCACACACACGCACACACACACACACACACACACACACGTACAGCTAAATGCTAAGATGTAGTATGCCCATTTTCAAGAGGGAAAAACTACATGCCTTCACCACTTTAACCAAGAGGAAGAAAACTTCCCTGGACTCTACTCAGAGAATAAACCGCATCTCTCTGCACCTGCCCAACCCTACTAATTTCCATGGAATGTGCTGAGCTCCTCTTTGCTCTAGGGCACTTCCACAGGCTTTCCCTCTGCCTGAAACAATCTTTCCTTCACTCTTCAAATGACTGGCTCCATCTTTAAAGTTTCAGATTAAATATCATCTCCCCAAAGGCTCTTCTCCCTGACCACCCAATCTAAAATTGGTCTCCATTGTCAGTCTCTCCAAGTTTCTGTTCTTTTCTGTCATGGCACTTTATCACATTTTGTAATTATATATTGATTTCTTTGTCTACTTACTTGACCACTAGAGTATAACTTTATATATTATTCAGTAGTCTTTTGGTTGCAAGCAACAGAAATCTCTTCTGGCTTGCTTAAACTTTCAAAGAGGGGTAGCTCATGGGTGTCAAAGAAAATGCTTCTCCCCAAAATCACATCAAGAGGAAGAATGGTAAATACTGTTGGACTTTTCAGCCCTTTCCTCACAATACCAGATACTTTAGAAAGCTGGACACCTCCATTCATATTTCAGATTCCTGGGAGAGAGAATCTGATAAGTCAGGTTGGGTTGAATTTCTACCCTTGGACCTCACTGTGAGCTATGATGGACCCAGTTCTATGTCAAGAAAGCAGTCTGTTATTGTGTTTTGTTTTGTTGCTCTTCAGGGCTGCACATGTGGCATATGAAGCTTCCCAGGCTAGGGGTTGAAACAGAGCTGCAGCTACCAGCTTACACCACAGCCACAACAATGCCAGATCCAAGTCTCGTCTGCAACCCACACCACAGCTCATGGCAATGCCGGATCCTCAACCACCTGAGCTAGGCCAGGGATCAAACCTGTGTCCTCATGGATGCTAGTTGTGTTCGTTACTGCTGAACCACAATAAGAACTCTACAATCTGTTATTTTGTTGTTGGAAGAAAGGGAGTGAAGTGAATGGTTCTGAGCAGGGATTATATCAGCCTTACCACTTTTGTTGAACATAGATTTTATGAAAGGCTCTGGGTGGAGTGATGTTACCATATCTGTGGGTCTTTGGGGCTGAAGACTAGGGTACTAAGTAGACTAAGACACCAGATGCACCAGTCTCCATAGGCTAATCCAGTCTGTGAGTGTTTCATGGAGCTGGAGGCATCCAAAGTCCCCCTTGACAAATCATTCTGGGCAGCAGGATTCAGTGAGAAAAAATGGGGCTCTGGAGAGATTCTTGATCGTGAACCCAGCCTTACCACTGTGACTGTGGCCAAGTCAGCTTCCTGCACCTCTATTTCCTTATCCATAAAATGGGTGTAATTATACACATTTGTGAGAACATTGCTGGAAATGCCTGTCTAACAAAGCCTTCCAGGGATTCCTTTGCACATGTACCACTGTTATTTTCTGCACACCGCCTATTACCATCAGAAATTATATGTATGGGTTTTTTTGGCCACGCCAATAGCATGTGGAAGTTCTAGGGTAGGGATCGAACCTGAGCCAATATAGTGACCCCAGCCACAGAGGTGACAATGGCAATCCTTAACTGCCAGGTCACCAGGGAACTGCTAGGTGTTTATCTGTCTCCCCACCAGAATGAAAGTTCTAAGAAGACAGGGTCTTACCTGACTTGTTCAAGGCTGTGTTTTCAGCACCTGACGCATCATAGGTGCTTAATAAATACTTGTTGAATAAACGAATGCACATATGAATGAATAAATGGGGACCCAAGAGGGAAACAGAAAGGAATACAATGGGGATCATTTTTTTCCTGAAGTCTTCTACGGACAGAAGTGATGTAAGAGTGCCAGCAAATAGGCTGCATTCTCTAAAACACATTTTCCGTTTGTTACTCTGTGTATTTTCTTTTTGTCATCGCAGGACCATAGTCCCTCTTGCTGAACATTCCAATCTGTGCCTCAGCAGTGCCACAGAGTAACAAGACGAGGGTGGGGGTCAGAGGTGTCTAAAGGTGCAAGGACTTAGGGTGGCAATATCAGCTAATGAGTCAGGAATCCTCATGGAGGTGCCCCTTCATCCAGAATCAACCCCGGGAGGTCCCCCCCCCCACCTCCACCCCCGAGGGCGTTTATTTGAAGAAAGCAGCAATTTCCTCAACATTTCCTGACAGGGGTGAGGATTAAATTACACAACGTGACACAAGTAGGTCTCACACATTCAGACTAGGCTAGGGTCCGTTCTAGAAATTAGGCTAAAACTCCAGAATCCCAGCCCAATACATTTTTCCTTCAGTATGATCAACTGTCCTTTCTCAGAATTACTGCCAGCTTTGGCCCCTGGTGTTTCCTCTTCAGAAAAGTGTTCCCTTCTTTCTCAACGGTGTGGCCACCCAACCCAGCAGAGGAGATGCAAATCACCCAGAGAGTAGACAATCTGCAATGTGATCTCCTGGTTGCTGTATAGGGAAGTTAAACACACATTGGAATGCCTGGCCCCTGGTTCTCAAGATTTTCCACTTGTGTAATTTAACACCCCTTTATGGGCCCAGGGGGTGGTGGCGTGGCAAGGAGAATGGGTGAGTGGCAGTAACTTTTCAGGCAAACTTATTTCGTGGCTTAGCAAGATTCCCTGAACCCGCAGGGCACCCCCACCCCCCACCCCTAATTCCTGGGGCAGATGGATTCTGCCTTTGGAGTTGGAGTCACTCCTGGGACTGCAAACAGCGGAGATGCTGCTGCACGTCACTTTCAGATAGGGATTTTAGGATTGCTTGAAGTGTTTTCACCTTGTAAAAGACTTGATCCTGGAGTACCCGTCGTGGCTCAGTGGTAACTGACCCGACTAGCATCCGTGAGGACAGGGGTTCGATTCCTGGTCTTGCTCAGTGGGTTAAGCATCCAGTGTTGCCGTGAGCTGTGGTGTAGGTCACAGACGTGGCTCAGATCCCGTGCTGCTGTGGCTGTGGCGTAGACCAGCAGCTGCATCTCCAATTTAACCCCTAGCCTGGGAACTTACATATGCCACAGGTGCAGCCCTAAAAAGATTAAAAAACAAACGAATAAATAAAAAACTTGAGCCAGTTTTATCTTGAGAAAATTCCAGCGGGACTCCATTGGAGGGTTTTAAAGATCTAGTGAAGCTGGGGGAGGGAACTGGTGAATTTCAACACGTTTCACTGGCCAAACCTCCCCACTTGTGAGACCCTATGGGGAGCTGCTCAACCCCTCAGTGAAATAGCAATAATAGTAACATATTTCCCTGAGTGGATAATGAGGACTAGATGACTTAGATGTCTGGCACGTGGCATCATTATTACTCCTTTCTCCCTTTTCACTTCCTGTTTTGTAAAAGCCTTTGTTTACATTGTTTGAGTGGGAAACATATGAGCATGATTTTTTTTTGCCACACCCATAGCATGTGGAAGTTCCCCTGTCAGGGATTGAACGTTCACCACAGCAATGACCCTTGCCACAGCAGTGACAATGCTGGATCCTTAACCCGCTGAGCCACCAGGGATGACATACACAGGATTGAAAGCAAGAAGACTCCCTCCCACTCCTAACCTCCCCACACACCACCCAGCTAATGTCATCAGTTTCTGGGTGTCAGTCCTGATGCTCAATGAGACATGTATTTGCATCTGTATGTGTGCCCTTTAAAACAATGGTAGCACACAATGCACTACTAAGTTTTGTGGGTCTGTTTGGTTTTTTTTTTTAATATAACAGCTTTGGAGTTCCCGTCATGGTTAACGAATCCGACTAGGAACCATGAGGTCGAGGGTTTGATCCATGGCCTTGCTCAGTGGGTTGAGGATCTGGTGTTGCCGTGAGCTGTGGTGTAGGTCACAGATGCAGTTCGGATCCCTCATTGCTGTGGCTGTGGAGTAGGCTGGCAGCTACAGCTCTGATTCGACCCCTAGCCTGGGAACCTCCATATACCGTGGGAGCGGCCCAAGAAATGGCAAAAAGACAAAATAACAAACAAACAAACAAACAGCTTTATTGAGCTGTAATTCACATACCGTACAATTCACCCATTTAAAGTGTGGCTTGCTTGTCTATGTATCATTTAACTCACATAGTTCCATATGGGCATGGTCTTCTCCATCTCATTTTTTCCTATGGCTGCATCTCATTCCCCAGTATGGATGTACCATGATTTTATTTACTCAGCATTCTAGTACTGGACATCTGGGTTGCTGCCCATGCTGCAATGAAAATGAATATCCTTGGCTGTAGGTCATGGTACACGTGTAAGCATTTCTTTGAGTTTTTTCCCCCCCGTCCCCATCCCTTTCCTGGGAGAATGGATCCTCTTCTCAGTTATCAAAAATGCCATCTCTGGGAGGTCCTGTCATGGCTCAGCTGGTTAAGAATCTGATTAGTATCCATGAGGACATGGGTTTGATCCTGGCCTTGCTCAGTGGGTTAAGGATCCATCCAGCATTTCTGTGAGCTGCAGTGTAGGTCACAGACATGGCTCAGATTGGCGCGGCTATGGTTGTAGCGTAGGCCAGCAGCTACAGCTCCCACTGACCCCTAGCTTGGGAACTTCCATATGCCACAGGTGCAGCCATAAAAAGCAAAAAAAAAAAAAAAAAACAAAAAAACAAAAAAACAAAAACCAAAATGACATCTCTAATAATCCAACATGCACACAATGCTTGCAAAACATACCTCTGCATTGTTATGATGGGGTCTTTAGCTTATGGTTTTGACCTTTACTGGGTAACTTGTATACTATCATTATTAATTACTGTTACTACTATTTTTGAGACTGGGCTATATAGGACAGGGGCTTAATGGCAGAAAAGCACCAGAAAAAAACAAAACAAAACTAATTGGAGGCTATTTGTGGTTTAATTTTGATGGAACACTATTTACTCATTGTCAAGGCTGGGTTGGCAAGAGATCATTGTCCAGCCCCCCCCCCCCAAAGACCCCCCCAAAAAAAGACCAAAAAAATGATGGAGATAATATGAGAAAAAGAATGTATCTGTATGTATGACTGGGTCACTTTGCTGAACACCAGAAATTGGCACAACGCTGTAAAACAATTCTACTTTAATAATTAAAAAAAACCCAAATCTTATTTTATATATGTGGTTTGTTAGAAATAAGGTTATAATCCTAAAGACTTCAGAAACCATCTAGTTCAACTTTTTGTTTTGTTTTTTTTTTAGGTCTGTGCTCCTAGCATATGGAGGTTCCCAGACTAGGGATCAAATTGGAGCTGTAGCTGCCAGCCTACACCACAGCCACAGCAACACCAGATCCAAGCTGTGTCTGTGACCTACACCACAGCTCATGGCAACTCGGGATCCTTAACCCACTGAGCGAGGCCAGGGATTGAACCCACATCCTCATGGATACTAGTTGGATTCGTTAACAGCTGAGCCACAATGGGAACTCTTAGTTCAACTTTTTAATGACACCGAAGCAAGTTTAGAACTGGACTGGAATTCCACTGACTTAGACAAATGAGGCATAAAACCAATCAGCATTACTTAAAATACTGATTTATAGAATCTGTAATCCTTTATTTATATGTACATGTACATATATATGAATGACTGGGTCACTTTGCTGTACAGCAGAAATTGGCACAACATTGTAAATCAATATACTTAATTTTTTTTTTTTTTTTGCTTTTTAGGGCTGTACCTGCAGCATATGGAAGTTCCCAGGCTAAGGGTTAAATCGGAGCTACTACAGCTGCCAGCCCACACCACAGCCACAGCAACGCTGGATCCTTAACCCACTGAGTGAGGCCAGGGATGGAGCCTGCATTCTCATAGATACCAGTTGGGTTTGTTACCACTGAGCCATGACAGGAGCTCCCAAATATACTTAAATTTAAAAAATTAATTTAAAAAAAGACGTATTGCATCCTGAAGGCTTTGAGATGTCTCCTAAGAAGACACAAACAAACTTGGTAGGTCAGGAAAGGAGAGGGGCCCTAGGCTGGATTCGCAGTTCTGTAACCTGCCAGCTGTGGGGATTTGAGTGGCTCTTTTCATGCATGAAGCCTCAGCTTTCTCACTGGAACAAGTGGGTCACTGGTGCCTCATTAATTGCTGTCCACATGAAATCATGAATTTGATGCTCTCAGCAAAATGTCCTTAGAGGCTTTAGAGAGACAGGGAACACATTAACCCTGGGGTCTGCCTGAGTGGTCAAAACCTGCCTCGAGGAGTTCCTGTTGTGGCTCAGAGGTAATGAACCCAGCTAGTATACATGAGGACGTGGGTTTGATCCCTGGCCCCCCTCAATGGTTTAAGGATCCGGTGTCGCTATGGCTGTGGTGTAGGTTGTAGATGCAGCTCCATTTGGACCCTTAGATTGGGAACCTCCATATGCGGCAGGTGTGGCCCTAAAAATAAAAAACCTAACAAACAAACCGCCTTCACCATGATCAGCTGGACCAAGTTGGGAAAGTCACTCTGAGCCAAGCCTCAGTGCCTCGTCTGTAAAATGGGCCTTCTGATAGGACCTACCTGGTAGCATAATTACAACAGTTAAGTGAGATTCAGTGGCAACATCTCTGACATGGGGCTCAGGACAGCGGTCAGGCACAGATCTCTTTGTGGTCTGGGTTTGTGTATTAGTCTGGGTTCTCCAGAGAAACACTTTATGGTGCATTGTATATGTCTGCTGGGGCTGGCATAACAAAACTCCACAGATGGGCTGGCTTAAACAACAGGAATTAACTTCTTACAATTGTGAGGCTAGGCGTCCCAGCTCAAGGCATTGCCAATTTGATTTCTCCTGAGGCCTCTCTCCCTGGTGTGCGGAGGGCCACCTTCCCCTCACATGGTCCTCATACATCCCTGGGGCCCTCTGTATCCTCATCATCTCATCTGATTAGGACAGCAGTCAGATGGGATGAGGCTCTGCTGTAAAGGCCTCATTTAACCTCTTTAAAGGCCCATCTCCAAAGACAGTCACATTCTGAGATACTGGGGGCTGGGGCTTCAACATATGAATTGGGGGGTGGGGGGAACACAACTGGGCCCATAACAATGGTGGACCATCACCTTGAAAGGATTGCTTTGAGGATTACAGACACAAGGCACGTGGCAGGTTTGTAACAGTGTCTGTTTGTAGCAGGCACTCAATAATGCTGTTTTCTTTCCATCATCTTGAAAACTCTTTGGAATTGTAACATGCGAGCTTAGTCCTCAACTGGTGAAGACCAGGAGATGGGAATTTGGAGAAGGATGGACATCCTTGCCAGCTGGGGAGAGGAAGAAGCCATCTCCCTCCCCTCAGGGTTTGCCAAGTGTGGTGGTTCTCAAACTTGAACTTGAAGCCCCTGAAGAGCTTGTCAATCTCCAGGTTGCTAGTCAGCTGGTCTTAGATCTGAGGATGGGCATTTCCAATAAGTTTCCTGGTGCTGCTGCTGGTCCAGGGACCACGAGTTTAGAGCCAAAAGCCGAGGCTGTTCCCTGTGGATAAGAGGCTAAGAATGAAGAATGGGTTGGGGAATGGAGAGAGTGTCCCAGGAAATAACAGCTCACACAGATGCACTGGGCTGCATTTCTGGGGTGTCCAGCGTGATGACCCTAAGTTGGCTTTTGCCTTACATCTTCACTGACCCCAAGGGCAGAGTGAGGAAGATTTTCCAAGCACCTGGCAACGAGGTAAACTGACTCAGCTCCTCCCTCCTGTCCTCCCCTTGCTTGGTCCATGTTGGCTGAAGCCCCTTAGTTGGCTGTGCTCCCTGGGCTGTTATTACCCATAAAGAGAAGAAATTCACAAGGAGGAGCTGGCCCCTTCACAGCGTGACAGCTCCTTCGGGAGGGAACAAAGCTGGAGCCTCTAGAAATGTCAGCCTGCTCTACAGAGTCAACTGGATGACGGGAGAAGAGAAGGATTTTCTACTTCTCATTGAAGACGTTTTTATGTGTCTAAAGATGTTTTATGGAAACAGAAATTGTACCTGATAAAGTGCCAGCATTAATCCATTTGATGTGTTTAAGGGAAGCATTTTCACAGCAACATATCATGTTAATGTAACGCTGATGGATAAGAAATGGCAGAGGATGATTTCAAAAGATCTTTTTTTAACACGATGAGGGAAAAAGAGTGACTTTCCATTTTATTTTTTCCCTGTGAATAAGTGTATCTCTAATCCTAATAGTATTTGCTGAAATAGAGTTTTGGCTAGAATCCAAAAGGAGTTTTCAGAGTGGGGTGATTTCTTTTTACATCTGCTTCACGGACTCAGCCATCAGACCAGCAATTCAGTTCGATAAACCTTACTGAGAGCCTACTGTGTGTCAGGCATTCTCCTGCAGTTGAAGGGAGCACAACAGATGACAAAGATGTGTGGCAGCTGAGCATCCTCCCCAACCCAACCCCTCCTACTCTCAATTCTTGAATTGTCTTGTTAAATAAATCATAGTGTGCTCTGCACTGAGGAAGCACACCATTTACTCAACTTAAACATCTCAAAAATTGTTGTGTTTTTAAAGGCATGTCTATCCCCAGCAAGTCCCTAAACAACCTCCCCAAAGAAAACACAGCATCAAAAGCACATTATCAGGGAGTTCCCTGGTGGCTGCTTAGGTTAAGGATCCAGCATTGTCACTGCTGTAGCATGGAAACTTCTGCATGTCACACATGTGGCTAAAAAAAAAAAAAAGTTACATTTTCAAAGGTGTGTCAGATGTGCATAAAAGTTTAGGAGGCGTCTGGTTTAGAATACATGGATGCTGGAGTTCCTGCTGTGGCCCCAGGACCACAGGTTTGATCCCCGGCAAACACAAAGGATCTGCTGTCGCTGCAGCTGTGGTGTAGGTCACAACTATGACTCAGATCTGATCACTGACCTGGGAATTCCATATGCTGTTGGGGTGGGGGGAGAATACACAGATGAATTTTGATTCATTTTCCAGGAAAGCAAAAAGTTTATTACTAACAGCACTTAAAACATCACAGTTGGGAGTTCCCGTCTTGGCTCAGTTGTTAACGAATCCAACTAGGAACCATGAGGTTGTGGGTTCAATCCCTGACCTTGCTCAGTGGGTTAGGGATCCGGCGTTACCATGAGCTGTGGTGTAGGTCGCAGACGTGGCTCGGATCCCTCGTTGCTGTGGCTGTGGCTGTGGCGTAGGCTGGCAACTACAGCTCCGATTAGACCCCTAGCCTGGGAACCTCCATATGCTGTGGGTGCGGCCCTAGGAAAGACAAACAAACAAGCAAAAACATCACAGTTGGAGTACCCAGTTGTGGCTCAGTGGTAACAAAACCCGACTAGGATCCATGAAAATGTGGGTTCTATCCCTGTCCTCGATCAGCAGGTTAAGGATTCAGCCTTATTGTGAACTGTGGTGTAGATCGCAGACATGGCTTAAATCTGGTGTTGCTGTGGCCGTGGTGTAGGTTGGCAGCTGCAGCTCTGATTGGACTCCTAGCCTGGGAATTTACATATACTGCAGGTGTAGGCCAAAAAAAAAAAAAATCACAGTTGTCAAATGATTGGTTTCTTATATATTCAAGGGGCTTCCACAGCACTCTCACTTCCTTGCAGCACACAGCCCTAAGTACACTTTCGGGAGGGCAAGATTGAGATGCACTCATCACAGGCCATGGGGCAGAAAAACAGGCCAAGGGCAGTTGACCCAGATGGGGCCCAGGCGGGGGTTCTCCAGGCTGGACTTGTGGTCATGTGTAAAAGGGAGGTTGGACAGGAGGAGGGAGAGAGAAAGGTCACAATGGACTTTTTTTTTTTTTTTTTGGCTTCATTTTCCTTTGGAACTCGACCCCATCTGGAGGAAAGGCTCCTTCTAAAGTGACAGCCCCCAAAGGTTGGAGCCCAGCAGGCTTCCTGTCATGGTGGAGTTCATGCATGCCCATTTCCAATGAAAAATGTTTCCATCTTAATGTTATGAAGCAGAGTCATTATTTTTGAATTAGCACTGAGATCTTTTGAGAGTTACCAGACAGAAACGATGTGTTTGTTTAAGAAAGTTTGTGGATTCATCCTTTCTTTTTTTGTTGTTTTGGTTTTGGTTTTGGTTGGGTGTTTTTGGCCACACCCTCAGCATGAAGAAGTTGCGGGGCCAGAGATCGAACCTTTGCCACAGCAGCGATCATGCCTGGTCCTTAACTCCCTGAGCCACCAGGAAACTCTTCAATTTATTCTTTCATTTTCTAGTGACCCTTCAAGAAAACCTGGGGCCCAGGCCAGAGCCACTGTTTACTGCAGGGTGTTTTGCAAAGAAAGTATTGTCATACTGAAAACTCAGAATGGAGTGACTGAATAAAACTCGCTTTTTGCCCCCCTTCTTTTTCCTTTAGTAAATCTCCCTCCCCCCATTGACATGCCTCATTTATTTCCTTCTTCTTTCTAAGCCCTTTGTGAGCAGTTATAGTCCCAGGTGCTGTGGGCAGTGGGTCAGCCTAGTGGGGGACCCAGACCCTGACCTTGGGTGCGCCCCTCTCTCCAGCTGTCGTGAGTCTCACGAGAAGAGCATATTTCCCGGAGCCAGGCAGGTTGGGAGCACAGAAAGCAGAGACCGAAAAATGTGGCAGGTCAAGGCGACCATTAGAGGAGAGAGCTGTGCCGCAGTGTCCTGGAGAAAGCAGGGGAAGAACGGGAAGGTTTAAGCACAGATGTCATTTTGCATTTTAGGAAGAGCCTATGGATTCCGTTTTTTTTGTTTGTTTGTTTTGTTTTTTTCCTTTCCAGGGCCACACCTGAGGTAAATGGAAATTCCCAGCTAGGTGTCAAAACGGGGCTTCAGCTGCTAGTCTACGCCACAGCCACAGCAACACCAGATCCAAGCCACATCTGCCACCTACACTGCAGCTTGTGGCAACGCTAGATCCTTAACCCACTGAGCGAAGCCAGGGATTGAACCCGCATCCTCACAGAGACCATGTTCTTAACCCTCTGAGCCACAGTGGAAACTCTGCATTTTGGATATTAGGTAAAGGGAGGTCATTTTGGAAGCAGAGAGGCCACCAGAGTCTTTTAGGGATTTGTCAGAGATTCAGTGTGCTACCAATCTCAGGAATGTTCCATTTTTGTTTTTTAATTTTTGGCTGCACCTGGGGTATGCACAAGTTCCTGGGCCAGAATTTTTTTTTTTTGTCGTCTTTTTAGGGCCTCACTCATGGCATATGGAGGTTCCCAGACTAGGGGTCCAGTCAGAGCTGTAGCTGCCAGTCTACACCACAGCCATAACAACTAGGGATCTGAGCCGCATCTAACTACACCACAGCTCATGGCAACACCAGATCCTTAACCAACTGAGTGAGGCCAGGGATCAAATCTATGTCCTCATGTATGCTAGTCAGATTTATTTCCAGTGACCATCAATGGGAACTCCTGGGCCAGAAATTGAATCAGAGCCGCAGTGGTGACCATGCTGGATTCTTAAACCACTGGGCTACCAGGAATTTTTTTTTTTTTGTCTTTTTGCCTTTTCTGGGGCCGCTCCTGCAGCATATGGAGGTTCCCAGGCTAGGGGTCCAATCGGAGCTGTAGCCACCAGCCTACGCCAGAGCCACAGCAACTTGGGATCCGAGCCTTGTCTGCGAACTACACCATAGTTCACGGCAACGCTGGATCCTTAACCCACTGAGCAAGGCCAGGGATCAAACCTGCAACCTCATGGTTCCTAGTTGGATTCGTTAACCACTGAGCCAAGATGGGAACTCCTTTTTTTTTTTTAGAGCCACAGGTATGGCATATGGAGCCACAATGGAGACTCCTCAGAATGTTGTATTTTTAAAAGGATTCCAAGGACGGAGTGAATCTCAGCACACGGTGGTGGGGAATGGCTAATGGTGGAAGTTTCTGGAGAGATGTTTGTGAGCCTGGATGCCTGCCTTGCTGCCTTTATCAGGGAAGAGCTTCAGTGGGGAAGAGGGGTGGAGGAATGCAGTTTTGGGGTAGAGGCTGGGGTGATGGGTTAGGCAGTGTAAATGGAGACTCTGGGAGCATCCAGAGCAGGGGTGCACAGCCTTGGTTGCCATGAGGATTCCCTGGGTTTGTCCCAAGGCTGAGGCCTCAGCCCAGAGCAACTGAATAAAATTCTTAGGATGAGGGCCCAGGTGCCTGCATTTTTCAAGCTTCCACAGGGATTGTCTTGTGCAATTAAGACGGAGAACCACTGCCTTAAAGTGGTGCTCCTCAACTCGGGCAGTGGACCCACAGGATCAGCATCACCTGGAGCTTTTTGGAAATGCATATTCTCAAGCCCCATCCAGACCTGCTGACTCAGAATCTGCATTTCTCCAGGAGCCCTTGGTGATGGCTTTCAGGTTGATGGCACAGTGGAATCACTTGGGGGAACTTTCAGAAAATCTTCTCGGCACCTGAGTACCCCTTCTAGAAATTCTGTTGTGATGAGTTTGGGGTGTGCCCTGGGCAACTGGACTTTTACACACACACACACACACACACACACACACACACACACACACATATTCCCCGCCCCACCCCCACCCTGCCAGGGTGATTCTCAGCTGTGGAGAAAGGGTATAAAGCCCAGAAATCCTATCAGTGTTTTTTATGGCCCAGCAGCCTCAAAACAAAGGAGGCGGGGGGGGGGGGGAGAACATAACTAAATGCAGAATTAATTTGGAAAAGTTACTAAGAGTGTAAAATCCTGGAATGGAATCCATGTCCTCTGCAGCAGATCCATTCCTGGAATCGAAATTCCAAAAGGAGACAAAGCAGCCAGAATGTTCACATTGAAATCTATTCCACTGGCTGCTGGCCATGGAGAAGCTCATCCTGGGCCCTCAGCCTAAGTGCCCGACTGTGTGCGTCTGTGTCATGGGCACAGCGGTGCTGGGTCTAGGGCATCCACAGAGGCCTCTGAAATGGTCCCGGGAATCATGTGCTTGCTGTTCAGGCCCTTGGGTCATTTCCTTCTCTTGTGTTGGCTGGACTTGACTTCTAAGAAACAGAACATGGCAAAGTGATGAGACATCACTTTATTTATTTATTTATTTTGCCATACTTGCAGCATATGAAAGTTTCCTGGCCAGGAACCCAATCTGAGCCACGGCCGGTGACACTGCTGGATCCCTAACTGCCAGGCCCTTCGGGAACTCCCAGGACATCACTTTTGAGAAGGACTTCCAGGTCCCTCCCCACCCTCTCCTCTGTTTCTTGGAGCCCTTACTGCGGAGGAAAGCAAGCTTCCAGGCTGTGAGCCATCCTGTGGGGAGGCCCACGTGGAAGGGAAGATGTCTCAGGCCACAGTAAGGTCTGAGTCACATTAGTGGGCTGGGAGAGGACCCCCCACCCCATCGCAAGTCCGACCTTGACATGCTGCAGCCTCATGAGAGAGCCTGAATCCTTTGCAACCTTACCTCAAACCACACTCTGCTGGGGCTGCGGGAAGCCAGCCAGGTTCATAGCGGGATAGAAACAGACTCCACCTCCTGGCGGGAGGGGCGTCAGCCACATGGGCAGACTGGCTCATAAAACCCCCTCCAGGGGCTCCTCTGATTAAATCAGGGTGACCGTGTGGCATGGAACAGCTCTCACAGAGCCACCCTTCCACCAACACTTCACTTCTGTGTTACATGTATAAAGTTGTCCATCTTTGCAAAATGTGGCAGGTCTTCACAAAGTGTTAGCTGCCTCTATCGTCCTTACTTTCAGGAGCATCTCCAGCACCTGATCGAGGAGAGGGATGGGGAGCAGGGGGCCTGGCACAGGGCTTTGAAGACAGAGAGATCTGGCTGGAGTCTCGGGATAGACTCCATCTTCCACTGGTTCTGCCTTAGAAACGTCACTCAGCTTCTCAGAGCCTCAGTTTCTCCGTTTGTAAAGAGGGGATTCTAATGCTTGCCGGGCGGGGTGGGTGTAAGCAAGCCTGGGGAAATAATGTCAGGGTCAGTTAGGAAATGCCCTTCCCTGGGCCAGGCTGGAAGGAGAGCTTGGGCCAGAAAGTCCAGGCTCCCTAAAAGGCTGCGGGGTGCGGGGTGCGGGGTGCGGGGAGGGGGGGGCGGAATGCCTGATGCCACTGCCAGCGGTCAAGCGTGAGCCTAAAGGGTTAAGAGGGTCTGGATGCAGCAGCAAGGGGCGGGTAGGCCAGCAGGCAGGCGGGGCTGGGCCCTCTCAACGTGCAGCTGATAAAGGCTGCCCGCCTTCTGGGCTCAGATGTCCCTTCTCCCAGAGCCTAGGGAGAAGCGACTGTGGATGAAAGCGGGACTCTGTCAGTGGGAATGGTTCCCTCTCGCTCCCAGCCCTGATTGAATGGATTAGGAGCCCCTGGGGTTGGTGGGGGGGAGCCATGAGATGCTCATTAATTCCATTGTTATATTTTGTTTTCAACCTTGAGTCCCTCTAGTATTAGTGTACTTTCTCTTGCAAGAATTTTACATCATGCCCCAGTGTATAAAACTCTCTGCCAATACCTTGGGCAGAAGGGCCTGGGAGCAGAGCCTGCAGAAATTTTTGGGTAAGGGTCAGGTGGAAACCGATTCCTTGGTTTCAGTCAAGTGTGAATACATTATCACCAGAATCTAGTTTTGATTTTTCATTGTATTTCCACCACCCTCCAGCTATCCTGAGTTTTCCTATCCATCCTTAAATGGTGAGAGCTTTTTTTTTTTTTTTTTTGTCTTTTGTTGTTGTTGTTGTTGCTATTTCTTGTTTGTTTCTTTAAATGCACTTTTTTTTTTTTTTAGGGCTGCACTTGTGGCGTATGGAAGTTCCTAGGCTAGGGGTCCAACTGGAGCTACAGCTGATGGCCTACACTACAGCCACAGAAACTCAGGATCTGAACCAAGTCTGTGACCTATACCACAGCTCACCGCAACCCCAGATCCCTAATACACCGAGCAAGGCAAGGGATTGAACCCACATCCTTATGGATCCTAGTCGCATTCGTTTCTGCTGTGCCACAAGGGGAATTCCGCTTTTTTTTTTTTTTTGGTTTGTTTTTATTGAAGTACAGTTGATTTACAATGTTGTGATAATTTATGCTGTACCACAAAGTGATTCAGTTATACGTATACCTAATCCATTCTTTTTCAGATTCTTTCCCATTTAGATTATCACAGAATATTGGGTAGAGTTCCCTGTGCTGTATAGTCGGTCCTCGTTGGCCAATCATTCCACGAACCTCAGTGTGCATATGCGGAAAGGGCTTCTTTAAATGAAAGAGAGATGTAAGGGGGACAAAGGCCCAATGAACTAAACCTTGAGAGAGTGGAAGCCACGTGAAGGGGCTGATGAGCTGCTGCCAAATTCCCTTCAAAATCAATTCCAGAAAATTCAAACTCCCTCTGCCAAGTGCCGGGCTGTCCGGGAGCCAAGAAGGAAAGGAGGGACCAGATGAGATGTCCTGGCAGGGAGCCCTGGTTGGTTGGGCAGAACCAATTTCCCCAACTTGAACTGATCCCAGAGAGGATCGGGTGATTCAAAAGCCAGTCAGGAAGACAATTGTTCCAGAGCCTCTGGGTTACTCATAACTCATGCCTGACTCACTGAGATGGACTCATTCCAGGCAGAGAGGGAGTGAGAGGCTCAGGGTGAAACCACAGATCTGGCCGCCCAGCTGCGGGCAAACTGAGATCCCAATCTAGACAACAGGACAGCGGAATCTGGGTTAGTGTCCATGGGGCAGATGTCTGCAGTTTATGAGGCTCGTGCTAACCTCCCCCAACCCAAGGCATTCCAGTAACTGACATCTTAAAGGATGCTCCGATTGGACGGCCAGGGTCTCTTGTGGGTAGGAAATAAGAGCCACCTCGCTGTTTGCGTGACCAAGGGTGACAGTGAGAGAGTCTTCACACATGTGCCACCAGACACGAGCGTTACTGAACCCTTGAAATATGGGTAATCCAAACTGAAATGTGTAAAATATTTGCCAAATTTCAAAGACAGCCTGAAAAGACATGTAAACCATCTCATAATTATTTATATGAATATGTGCTGAAATTATATGGTTGTGGATATGCTGGGTAAATAAAATAATTGTTAAGAATCTTTTTTTTTCCTATCCTTTTAAAATTTCATTTATATTTATTTATTTAGGCCATGCCCATAGCATGCAGAAGTTCCTGGGCCAGGGATTGAACCCATACCACAGCAGGGACCCAAGTCACAGCAGTGACCATGCCAGATTTTTAACCTGCTAGTCGACCAGAAAACTCCTTGTCTTTCCTTTTTAAAATGTTGCTGCTAGAAAAGTTACAATTACCTATGTGACTCCCAGTTTTGTGGCTCACATTTTGTCCTATTGGACAGGTCTGCTTTCCATCCATTTAGGTCTCATCTCTCCTAAGGCGGAGTGTTCAAGAACATCGCTCTGGATCCTGACTTTTCTGGATCCAGTTGCTGTTCTCTGGCGGTACGGCTTGGTCAAGTTATAGGAACTCTCCATGGTTCAGCTTCCCCGTGTCGAGAATGAGGCTAAAACTAGCATGTAAGCGGGTGAAACTCATATGAGACGTTGTACTCAAAACACTGGTGTTGGGCACACAAAAAATTTTAATACATACTCGCCTTCAGTATTATCTATTCTTAAAGTGTCTCATCTCCTGAGCCGCAACAGGAACTCCTCTTAACAGCAATTTTAATTCAATATATATTTGTTTCCTATGGCTGCTGTACCAAAGAACTACAAACTGGGTGGCTTTAAACAACATTCATTTATTCTCTGACAATTCTAGAGGCTAGAAGTCCAAAATCAAGGTGTTAGCAGGGTCATGTTTGCTCTGGGGGCTCTGGAGGAGAATCCGATCCACTCTTTTCTCTTGGTTTCTGGAATTGCTGGCTGTCCTTTGTGTTCCTTGGCTTGTACACACGTCATTCCAGTTTCTGCCTCTGTCATCATACAGCCTTCTCCCAGTGGGTCTGTCTGTGTCTCTCCTTCTCCACTTATAAGGACACCAGTCGCGTGGGATGGGGGTTCCCTCTAGCCAGCATCTCAGTTTGATCACATCTGCAAAGACCCTACTTCCAAATAAGGTCACATTCACAGGCACTAGGGGTTAAGACTTGTGTGCATCTTGGGGAGCACACAATTTAACCCACAACCCAGTGGATCATCTTTTTAGGTCACATCCTGCACTTAGGGACTCATTTGCCATTCTCTAGAAATCATTGTTTAAAAACTCTAAAAATAGAATCATTGAGAGATTAAAAACATCACCTAAGCTCCTTGCCTCAGCAATGTCTAAGAGGTCTTCTGATTAAAAATCACTGTTACTGATGTCTGTCTTAGCTAGACTTGACTTGAATGACTATTAGAACAAAGCCTTTACCACCTTCTTGTGTCATAGAGCAAATGGTCCTTTTGTTTCTGAACAGGTCTGGGTTTGGCTAATTAGCCCTGAGACTTGTTCTCTGTGAATGTTGACATCGCAGCTTGAAACACTAAACAGCCGAAAGCTGCCTCAATGCCTTAATTCTCTTCTCAGACCAAGGAGGATAGACTTTGCCTGTTTGTTCCTGGTTGGAATAAACTCTGCCTCCTGGTTCTCCTTCAGGGCTCAAGGTCATTCCTCTGAGGACGAGATTTTCAATATATTAAAAAAAAATTAATTTTCCCTCTGAAGAATGTTACTAGGGAGTAAAATAAAGTTCCCTTCCTTCATATCACATACCAAGTGTATTTTTGGTTGTTGACCTTTGCTGACCTAAATACTTCCCGTATATTATCTCACTCAATCCTCAGACAACTCTGTGGTTTGGGTATCAGCACTCACTCTGGGTTATAGCTAGGAGACTGGGTCTTAACCTGTGGCAGGGCCCTCAGCCAGGAAGTGATGGCACCAGGGCTTGAACACGGGGTTTGACATTTGACTTGCTGTTTTGTTCCTCTATCCCCAGGGTCTCACCTGGTGGTGATGAAGCCATACCTGCACTGCTGAGGGTGGTGGAGTTTTCCTTTGGGTGCTTCTGGCAATCTCCTCTATGACACTCCCCTTCCTGCTCTCTTAGACTGCATTGCTTCACACATTTGTGCTTGGCCCCAGAATGCATTTGATTTTGCCTCTATCTACCTACGTGCTAAAGCAAGAGTTTAACATTTTTTTTCTTGGTTTTCTCCCATTCATTCAACTTTTTCAAGACTTTGTTGAGCAGTTCCTGTTGTGGCTCAGTAGATAACGAACCCGACTAGTAACCACGAGGTTTTGGGGTCGATCCGTGACCTTGCTCAGTAAGTTAAGGATCTGGTGTTGTCGTGACTTGTGGTGTAGGTCACAGATGTGGCTCGGATCTGGCGTTGCTGTGGCTGTGGTATAGGCAGGCAGCTGCAGCTCTGATTGGACCCCTAGCCTGGGAAGCTCCATATGCAGTGGGTGTGGCCCTGAAAAGACACAAGACAAAAAAAAAAAATTTGTTGAATAGGAAGCTCTGCATGTTTCCACTTGAATTTTATTTGTGACAACTGCCATTGTAACTGAGAAGGACCCTATGAGGACTTCCCAGAAGAGACCCCCCCACCTGCCATGTCCTCTGCCTGCCTTTTGTCTGTAGAAAAACTTTAGTCAAAGAATAGACTTAATTAGAGAAATGAGAACATGCAGATAAAGGAAAATAGTCAAGCAAGACAAAATAATAATACTTCAGCCATTGAACAAAGTCAAGGACATTTAGTTCTTCCTCAAGGACTATAGATAACCTGATCCTTGTCCTTTGAGCTGTTTTGCAGATAAAGAAACTTCCACCAGGTCGAAGAAGTTAACCATATGCTGCCCACCAGCAAGTAGACCCCAGACCAGTTGGAACCAGAAGGTTGATAATGTTGACTCCTGATTATCTCACCACCAACCATCAGAAGAATGTTTATGAGCTGCTCACACTCCCTCACCCTGTCACTATAAACCTGTCTCTGAAAGCCTTCAGGGAATTCAGGCCTTTTGAGCACTAGCTGCCTAGATGTCCTTGCTTGGCTCCTGCAATAAATGCTGCACTTCCTTGAACACAACCTGGTGTCAGTAGATTGACTTTCTTACCTGTGGCCAAACAGACCCAGGTTTGGCTCAGAAACATCATCACTATAGTTATAGACAATCATGCCTTCCGGTATGCAGCTTTGTTCACTAATTAGAAGGGATTTTTGTTTGTTTTCAGATGTGCTGTCTACTCTTTTTTTTTTTTTTTGGCTGCTGTTTCCCAGGTCAGGGATTGAGCCTGTACCACAGCAGCGATCTGAACCACAGCAGTGATAACAATGGATCTTTAAGCAACCGAGCCACCAGGGAACTCCAGATGTGTTGTCTATTCTTATTTTTACCTGGTTAATCTGTCATACAACAATCTACCTATCTAGCAATATTTTAGAGGACATGACAGGAACTTGGGTAATATCTAATCTTCCAATATTTGGATTAGGTATCCAGTATCCCACTTAAGTGGGAATTTTACTCACAGAAATATATAGGCTTAGACACCAATCTTCCATATAGGGCTTTAGAATATTGGGAAAATGGTGTGAAACTTCTCATGAATTGTCTTTTCAAGCCCACTCAGGTTGAATTAACCTTGGACTCTTCAAACTGTCCCCCTACCCATCCTAAAGGGGAAAACAAAGAATTTGTTTTGGTGCCTTTTTTTTTTTTTTTTTTAGGGCCACATCCTCAGCATATGGAGGTTCCCAGGCTAGTGGTTGAATCGGAGCTCTAGCTGCCAGCCTACACTCTAGCCACGGCAACGTGGGGTCCAAGCCCAGCCGTGTCTGCAAACTACACCACAGTTCATAGCGATGCCTGATCCTTAACCCACTGAGCGAGGCCAGGGATTGAACCTGTGTCCTCATGGGTACTTGTCAGATTTGTTTCCATTAAGCCATGACAGGAACTCCTTGGTGTTTATTTATTAATAACTCATATCAATTTCAAAGATCCCCTGGTTCCATAAGACCAAATGTCCTGCCGCAAGCAGACCATGACCTCTGTGTTATATAAATATAGTTCCATAGTGGCTATCTATGGGTTTGATATAGGGTGATTATTGATTATTGGCTTAAATCATGTGTAATGGCTTACCAGGAAAGCCCCAAATGTGAAAACCCTTCCCAGAATGAGAATTACCTTTGAAAGCCTTGACAGTCCTGTCAACAGTAAAATGTTCAGGCATCTCAATGAGATAAAGGTTACCTACCAACATCAGGAAAGGTCATTGGATGAACCTAATCAAGAAGAGAAGTTACACTTCACAACTGCTAAGTTCCCAGCCAAGCAAGGAAGGTCTTCACGTCCTTCACAAATCCAATCATGTTTCCACAAGGCTCTGAATGAAAGTTACTTCCAAAAATGTATGCCATGTGCTTTTCCTTGCCAATTACATTCAAAAACAAACCAAAGACTAATCAGCTTCTTTCCTCAACAAAATGCATTTAATATCTCATTAGCCTTGGAAAATTTTGCAGCAAATTGGCATAGTACACGGACACTCTAGAAAGAGCATTATCATCTTCCTGTCTACATAGCTACTGTCTCTGTGCTTTTTTCTTTTGGATAGGGTACTCTGCATGGTGGATTTATAAAAAGAGGGCATGTAGCATTATTAGTTCACCTGTTTCTCTCCATCTTGCAGCTGAGACAGACAAATAGGCCATCAGACAACTACATTTCCTCCCACTGCTCTGTCTTCAGCAGGACTGTAGAAAATTAACTTGAAATATTATCAAGAACATTTTTGTTCCTTTAACTTCAGGTAAAGGAGTTAAGCTTCATCGCACTTCTTCATCCTGAACCCCTGGCTCTTTTCCACACTTGTCAAGTGAACACGAATTACTCAGCAGTCACTCTTGTGCACAGGGTCAACCCAAAGTAAAACCAGAGTGAGAACATCCACTTCAGAGCTTCCTTTAAATCCAGGAGTTCCTCCAGGGGAGTGATGGACCCCACTACACTTTAAGAAAATGCATGAAAAGTCAGACTTCTCCAAAAACTAGCAAAATGAAAAGGAAGTGATCCCAAGTGAGAGCCAAAAGGGAGAGAAGGCTGCTGGGGTCCCAGGGGACATGGCTTTTATTTTCATCCTGGTCTCTAGAGAGAATCATGGCAGATTTGGGAGCCACAGGCAGAAACCCGAGAGACCAACCCCACATCGCCAGTAAGATGGTGTCTACACCCTCTTCATTCAAATCAACTCACCAGTATTTATCAGAGTTTAATATGTCCAGGTGGTCATGACTACTATCATAAAATTCCTTTCTTTTCAGGAGTGCTGGTCGTGGCTCAGTGATTAACGAACCTGAACAGTATCCATGAGGGTGTGGGTTCGATCCCTGGCCTCACTCATTGGGTTAAGGATCCAGCATTGCCGTGAGCTGTAGTGTAGTTTGCAGATGTGGCTCGGATCTGACGTTGCTGTGGCTGTGGGTGCAGGCAGGCACCTGGAGCTCCGATTGGACCCCTAGCTTGGGAACCTCCATATGCCTCGGGTGCGGCCCTAAAAATACAAAAGACAAAAAATAAAATAAAATAAAATAAAATTCTTTTCCTTTTCTTTTTCTTTTTTTTTTTGTCTTTTTGCCATTTCTTGGGCCACTCCCACTGGCACATGGAGGTTCCCAGGCCAGGGGCCCAACCGGAGCTGCAGCTGCCAGCCTACACCAGAGCCACAGCAATGCAGGATCTGAGCCACATCCGCAACCTACACCACAGCTCACGGCAATGCCAGATCCCCAACCCACTGAGCTAGGCCAGGGACCGAACCCCAAACCCCATGGTTCCTAGCCGGATTCATTAACCACTGAGCCATGAAGGGAACTCCTCTTTTGCTTTTTTTTTGTTTGTTTGTTTTCTTTTCTTTTTAAAAGAGTTTTCTGTTCTCTAGTCCTTCTTTTATTTATTTTTTTGGCTGCACCTGTGGCATATGGAAATTCCCAGGTCAGGGATCTAACCTTTGCTACAGCAGCAACCCAAGCCAGATATTTAACCTGCATCACAGTGGGAACTCCACTCTAAAATTCTTTGGAGAAAGACACACTGATGCCCTCAGTCACACGTTTTAGCAAACCAAGACTCAGGAAGAAGAAGAGGCAGTTAAAGGAGGGCAGCTTCTATGGAAGCAGATATAAGGAACTTCAGCTGGAGGCATGTTGCTGCAGCTGTAAAACTGGTTGACAACACCATCTTTTATGACATCTAAGGCCTATCAGTTCAAAATTCACAAGTTAAATTTCTACTTAAGTTTGGAGCCAGAAAGATTGTCTTTCTAAGAATCTTATATGCTTTCTTTTCAAATACCAAAGAAACTGTAATAGAAAGCTGAATTTAATAAAGTGCAATAATAAACCAGTCCAGTTATCTGGCAATACCCGTTTTCTGATTCTTTTTATATCCTATTGCCATGTAGTTTAATGTTGTAAGCCATCTCATTTTGGGGGGCATAGGGTGCCACATCAAAAAACAACTCCAGGAGTTGCTGTTGTAGCTCAGCGGGTTAAGAACCATACTAGCACTCATGAGGATGTGGGTTTGATACCTGGCCTCACTCAATGGGTTAAGGATGCAGCATTGCCGCCAAGTCATGGCATAGGTGGAAGATGTGGCTCGGATCTGGCATTGCCATGGCCATGGTGTAGGCCTGGCAACTGCAGCTCCGATTCAAACCCTACCCCTAGGATCCATAAGGATGTGGGTCTGGGCCCTGGCCTTGATCAGTGAGTTAAGCATCCAGCATCGCTGTGAGGTGTGGTATATGTCGAAGACAAGCTCGGATCCTGTGTTGCTGTGGCTGTGGCATAGGTCAGTGGCTACAGTTCTGATTCCACTCCAGCCTGAAAATCCAAATGCCAAGGGTGTGGCCCTAAAAAGACAAAAAACAAAAACAACAACAAAAAACAAACAAACAAAAAACCCACTTGATTTTTAAAACCAAGTTTAATAATACCTCCCCACCCAAACACATCCACACACCCACACACCCACACCCACACCCACCCACCCACACAAACACTCATGTACTCCTCTAAAGCACAGGCTTGGGTTTCAGAGGGGAACTGGCAAGCCTAGCAGGCAAACATTTGGGGTGAGGGGTAGGGGGTTGAGAGAACTAGGATTCTGGGGGCCAAATTTAGACAACCTCCTGGCAGTTCAAAGAAGAGGTGCTGTTTCACTCGCCCAAGGTGTCAACTATGACGTCTCAACTACTTCATACAGCAGGCAATTCTTGGAAATTAGCCTTAGTGGAAGAAACCCCTTGGAGAAAAGAACATGGGTGAATTCAGATGGAACCAGACATCATCCCCACCATGCACCCCTCCTGTCTAAATCCCTGGAGAAACTGGGAAGTATTTTCTGAGTGGCAGAACCTTCTGGGCCTTTTCCTCCCAAGTGAGACTCTGGAAGCAGAAGGGACCACTGTAGGAGGAGAAGGGCCCCTGGGGAGGAGACAGCTGAGTTGCCAGGCCTTTGATTGCTCCTAAAGAGCCTGACATTCCACAATTGCACAGCTTTTAGATGCAGGCAACTCAGTCAACTTTTATTTATTTATTTATCTATCTATTTATTTATTTATTTATTTATTTATTTTTAGGGCCCCACATGCAGCATATGGAGGCTCCCAGGCTAGGGGTTGAATTGGAGCTGCAGCTGATGGCCTACACCGTAGCCACAGCAACTCCTGATCTGAGCCACATTGCCACATTGCCACATCTGCAACCTACACCTCAGCTCACAGCAACGCTGGATGCTTAACCCACTGAGCAAGGCCAGCAATCAAACCTGCATCCTCATGGATACTAGTAGGGTTCATTACTGCTGAGCCATGACAGGAACTCCTATCAGTGAACTTCTTTTTTTAAAAAAAACCCCATGCTGGATAAACAAAACCTGGAAAACATACCTGACAGTCTGCCCAATGGAGGCGGCAGCAGGTGGGGGGGGCTGGAGCTCAAGCTGTAACCTCTGAGAAAGAGGAACTAAATTATTTGTTGTTAAACCTCTGAAGGTAGAATGAAGGCAGAGTAGACACTGATGTAAAGCTGAGCTGTCTGGAGTTCCCATAGTGGCTCAGTGGTTAACAAACCCTACTAGCATCCTTGAGGACATGGATTCAACCCCTAGCCTCGCTCAGTGGGTTAAGGATCTGGTATTGCCACGAACTGTGGTGTAGACTGCAGATGCGGCTCAGATCCTGTATTGCTGTGGCTCTGGCATAGGCTACAGCTCCGATACAAGCCCTAGCCTGGGAACCTCCATATGCCGCTGATGGGGCCCTAAAAAAAGATCAATCAATAAATAAATGAATAAAGCTGAGCTGTCTGTTAAGCTAACCTCTCACCACCAAGACATGCACTTATGTAAATGAAAATAGGGGCGTTCCTGTTGTGGGGCAACAGAGATTAATCCAACTAGTGTCCTTGAGGATTCCGTTCGATCCCTGGCCTCGCTCAGGGGGTCTGGTATCCTGAGTTGCTGTGGCTGTGGTGTAGGCCAGCAGCTGTAGTTCTGATTTGACCCCTGGCCTGGGAACTTCCATGTCTTGCGGGTGTGGCCCTAAAAGGCAAATAAGTAAATAAATAAGAAAAATTAAAAAAAAAAGAAAATGAAATGAAATAAAAATTTGACTTTGTCATCACACAAGACACGTTTTAGGTGCTCATCAGCCTTTCCATCACAGAGTAAAGTTCAATTAAACAGTGCTGCTAAGACGAAAGTATTTATTGGGACCATTGATAAAATTTGAGGACAAAGTGTGTATTTGATGATGCTATAAACCTGTATTCAATTTCCTGATCATCGTAACCCACTTACGAAAAAGAATATCCTGTTCCCAGGACATAAATGTGATGGTATTTAAGTGTAAATGGGACATGTCTGTAACTTGTGCTCAAATATTTCATAAAAAAAATCATGTATGTACATGTAATAATAAAGCAGACGTAGCAAAATGCTAACACCTGGTGAATCTGGGTACTATTCTTGCAACTTTTCCGTAAACTTGAAATTATTTTAAAAGTAAGAATTTTTTTAAAAGGGACAAAAGAAGAATAGAAAGAAAAACCCCTAGGGCAGCTGATAAAGCTATGCAGTTGAATCAGAGCTATAGCTGCTGACCTACATCACAGTCACAGCAATGTAGGATCCAAGTGGTGTCTGCGACTTACACTACAGCTCAAGGCAATGCCGGACCCTTAACCCACTGAGCAAGGCCAGGGATCGAACCTGCATCCTCATGGATACTAGTGGATTCGTTTCTGCTGAGCCATGATGGGAACTCTCACAAAAGGAACTTCCAGTCCTGCGTGATGTTTTCATTAAATTCAGCAAATATCTATGAACACCAGGCCCTCTGTCAGGTGCTGCTGAAACAAACAGCATCAGGAAGACATTGCTTTTGATGAGTGTCCAGAGGCAAAAACCCAAAACATGCTAGGTGCCATTTTTCTTAGCAGTGCCAGGGTGTACTGGGCATGGTGCAGAAGCACGAGTTTGACTTCTCTGCTCCATACTTCTAATATAATTTCTGATATCATAATCTAGCACCTTTAAAAAATTAAATATTGTTAATTTATAAATGCTGTACTAGTTTCAAGTATACAGCAAAGTGATTCAGTTACATATATATATATATACACACACACACACACTCTTTTTTCAGATTCTTTTCCATTAAAGGTTATTCCAAGATATTGAGTATAGTTTCCTAGGCTATACAGTATGTCCTTTTTGTTTACCTGTTTTATATATAGTAGTGTGTGTATATGTTGATCTCAAACTCCTAATATACCCCGTCTTTCCCCTTTGGTAACTATAAGTTCTTCTATGTCTGTGAGTGAGTTTATTTCTGTTTTTCTGTTTGTTTGTTTTTTGGCTATGTCCATGGATCAGGAATCAAAACCATGCCACAGCAATGATAAAGCTGGATTCTTAACCTGCTGAGCCACCAGGGAACTCCAGTCTATTTTTTTTCTTTTTTTTCCCTTCTTTTCATGGCCACACCTGCAGCATATGGGCTAGAGGTTGAATCATAGCTGCAGCTGAGGTCTATGCCACAGCCACAGCAATATCAGATCTGAGCCGCATCTGCTACCTATGCTGCAGCTGCAATGCCAGATCCTTAATCCATTGAGCGAGGTCAGGGATCCAACCTGCATCTTCACAAAGACAGTATCAGGTTCTTAGCCTACTGAGCCACTGATGCCGAAACTTGGCATCTGTCTGCCATTGCGGAATAGAAATGCAGAGACAGAGTTTTGGGTGAAGGAGAAAAAGACAGCTTTATTGCTTTGCCAGGCAAAGGAAGCCACAGCAGGCTGATGCCTTAAAGATTGTGCCCCCATTTTGGGAGAGTTTAGGAGGTGGGTTTATAGTTTGGGGAGTAGAAAATCAGGCTATAGGTAAGGATCAGGGTAGAGGCAAGATTGCATTGTCTTTTTTTTTTTTTTTTTTTTTTGAGTCTGCCTTTTGAGGGCTGCACCCACAGCATATAGAGTTTCCCAGGCTAGGGGTCAAATCGGAGATGTAGCTGCTGGCCTATGACACAGCCACAGCAATGCCAGATTTGAGCCTCATCTGTGTTCTACACCACAGCTCATAGCAACGACAGATCCTTAACCCACAGAGTGGGGCCAGGGATTGAATCTGCGTCCTCAAGGATACTAGTTGCGTTGTTAACCACTGAGCCACAACAGGAACTCCTACATTGTCTTTCAAAGCTGGTGTTTAGTGGCCCCAGGACTGGTTCTGGTGGTCCTTCTTCCAGGAATGAAGAAGAATGCTTCATCAAGTAGTTCTTCCATTTGTTGGGGGTTTTAGTTCTACAGAAAGGCTCAAAGTTATTGTTATGTGTATCTCTTGAGGAGAAACCAGGACCCTGCCCCAAGGCTGCACCATTGTCTCTTGACTGCTCCTCCCTGGTCTCTGCATCCCCTCCCTTCCCTGAGGAGCAACTGCCCTTTGGAGCTCAGGGAAGGTCATGGAGGCTGAAGCTTATTCCCCAAAAACAAGAAATGAAGAACCCAGAAAATCTTGTGTGCCCAGGAGCCCTAAAGGCCCTGCTGGATTACACTCCGGGGACTTCTATTTCTGTTCAGATGTCCATTCCTCCTTCATTATTTATCTCACATTGAAATAGCCCCCATTAAGGGGGAGGGGGTGGGAGGGACTGGGAATTTGGGGTTAATAGATGCAAATATTGCCTTTGGAATGGATAAGCAATGGGATTTTGCTGTATAGCACTGGGAACTCTGTCTGGTCACTTGTGATAGAGCATGATAATGTGAGAAAAAAGAATGTATACATGTATGTGTGACTGGGTCACCTTGCTGTTCAATAGAAAATTGATGGAACACTGTAAACCAGCGATAATGGAAAAAATAAAACTCATTGTTAAAAAAAAGAGAAAGAAATAGCCCCCATTAGACCCTCAAGCTCCCAAATCTGCTCTCTGCTCTCTTTCCCAACTAAAGGCAATTTCAAGTTCGACCAATTCTAGTCCGAAAGAAAGTGTCTGAGATAGGAATGTGTCTGCTCCCCCAAATCTCTTTAGTTTATGGCTCCAGCTCCTTCTTTCTTGAGAGACCCACATTTGTCTTTTCAAAGCCGCTCCCATTCTTTTCAGAGTTTTCTACTAACCCACTCTCAGGCTTTGAAGTTATGGATAGTTCCACACTTCCTCCCTGCGTGTGGAAGAAGCACCTTTTGTGGACAGCAGATAAAACAGTCAAGGTTAGATAGGTGCAGTTCCCACACCAGCTCAGCTGGCAACTGTTTAATTATACAAGGAGGTGGCTGTGACTGCACAAAAACACCCCATTGTACCCAAATTAGCAATATTGTAGCTTAGTGTCCCCTTCCCAGATTTGTCAAAATTGACCTTGGAACCCTCCAACCCTCACCGTTTGACAGGAGGAAAAGTCAGGAAGGAAAGAGACAGGCATCTTAACCTATTGCAGCAATCAAATAAAATGAAATAAAATAAATATCTTACTTTTGTAGAATTATTAAAAAAACACAATCTTGTGACCATTCACTGTGCCCCTTCCAGGGCCTCCCAGGGCAGCTGTGGCCCCTTTGGAACACATTTCCTGGAGTTCCTGTGGTGGTTCAATGGTAACAAAACCAATTAGGATCCACGAGGATGTAGGTTTGATTCCTGGCCTTACTCTGTGGGTTAAGGATCCTGTGTTGCTTTGGCTGTGACGTTGGCCTGCAGCTGTAGCTCCAATTCGACCCCTAGCCTAGGAACTTCCATATGCCGCAGATGTGGTCCTAAAAGGACCAAAATTAAAAAAAAAAAAAAAAAAAGAACCCACTCCCTGGTAAACATCAAAATACTTTGAATGAGTCACTCTCATAAAATCACTGAGCAATCCCCCGGAGACCCTTGGGTTTTGGCAGGCTCTCTTTGGGGAGTGCGTTCCTGCCACCCATCTTTTCTCCAGGACCTATTCATGAATCCTCTGTTACTTGCAGCTGAGTGGACACCAAAACACTTTTGTGTCTACTGGCTCACACTGGGCTGGCCAATGATCCAGCTTTGCCCAGCACATTCCAGTTTTAGCTCTGAAATTCTCACATCCCTGGGATCCTTTATGGAAAACCCAGACACTTGGTGACCCTGATGTGGGGAAATGCAGAATGGTGTGGATTTTCCAGCTGCACAGTTTCTGGGAACTTGTCCCCCTCCCTTTACAAAACCACGTTGGATGCTGTGTATACAGTAGGAATTGACTTTGACTGACCTAGGCAGAACAGGATTTTTTTTTTTTTTTGTCACACCTGTGGCATATGGAAGTTCCTGGGCCAGGGATCAAATCTGAGCTGCAGCTGTAACTTACACCACAGCTGCAGCAATGCCAGATCCATAACCCAATGTACCACTGTGGAAACTCCAGAGCAGGAATTTATTTATTTATTTGTCATTTTAGGGCCGCATCCTTGGCATATGGAGGTTCCCAGGCTAGTGGTCGAATTTGAGCTGCTGTCGCTGGCCTACACCACAGCAATGCCAGATCCAAGCCGAGTCTGCAACCTACACTGCAGCTCACAGCAATGCCAGGTCCAAGCCGAGTCTGCAACCTACACTGCAGCTCACAGCAATGCTGGATCCTTAACCAACTGAGTGAGGCCAGGTATGGAACCTGCATCCTCATGGATACTAATCAGATTTGTTTGTGCTGAGCCATGACAGGAACTCCAGAGCAGGAAATTTTTGAAAAGATTTTTCTTCTCTCTGTTTCTCTGTCTCCCACCCAGATTCAAAGTCTTGGCTGGGAGCATCCTATCTGCCAAACTGAACTATGTGTCAACAAACACATGGTTGGGGCAGAAGGAAGCTAAAATTGTAACAAAACTAGGGCCCTGAGGGCCTTCTAGGCACACAAGATTTTCTGGGTTCTTCATTTCTTGTTTTTGGGGAATAAGCTTCAGCCTCCATGACCTTCCCTGAGCTCCAAAGGGCAGTTGCTCCTCAGGGAAGGGAGGGGATGCAGAGACCAGGGAGGAGCAGTCAAGAGACAATGGTGCAGCCTTGGGGCAGGGTCCTGGTTTCTCCTCAAGAGATACACATAACAATAACTTTGAGCCTTTCTGTAGAACTAAAACCCCCAACAAATGGAAGAACTACTTGATGAAGCATTCTTCTTCATTCCTGGAAGAAGGACCACCAGAACCAGTCCTGGGGCCACTAAACACCAGGTTTGGGAAGCAATGCAATCTTGCCTCAATCCTGATCTAAGGCCCTGTTTTCCGCTCCCCAGACTGTAAGACCACTTCCTAAGCTCTCCCAAAATGGGGACGTAAACTCTAAGGCACTAGCCTGCGGTGGCCCCCTTTACCTGGCAAAGCAATAAAGTTATCTTTTTCTCCTTCACCCAAACTTCTGTCTTTAAGTTTCTATTTGTTTGTTTGTCTTTTTGCCTTTTCTTGGGCTGCTCCTGCGGCATATGGAGGTTCCCAGGCTAGGGGTCCAATCGGAGCTGTAGCCACTGGCCTACACCACAGCCACAGCAACGCCAGACCCGAGCCGCATCTGCGACCTACACCAGAGCTCACGGCAATGCCAGATCCTTAACCCACTGAGCAAGACCAGGGATCGAACCAGCACCCTCATGGTTTCTAGTTAGATTCGTTAACCACTGAGCCATGACGGGAACCCCCAAGTTTCTGTATGGCACCGAAGGACAGAAGTTGAGTTGTGGCAGTAGCATCTGCCCTCTTTTGGCTGTTAGGAGGGAGACACATAAAGGAGGAATGACCTCGAAGTTGAGAATGGGGTTCAGATGATCGCTGCTCAAAGCAACTGCAAAGTCAAAGATTAAGATGATTCATCTATAAACCAAGCATGAACAACTAAAGATCCGAGAGTGGGGGTACAATCTCTGTGTGTCGAGGTTACTCACTGAAGCTTTCTGCAAAGCCAGCACCTGCCTTATAATGTTGGGAGGGTCAGGAGGAGGGACCCAGGATGCGGTTCGTGCTGGGCCTTAAGGGCTCTTCAAGGAGATTGAGCTCAAAGCTTCCGGCCAAGACAAGAATTATCAGACCCTTATCATCGTCCCACCCCTCCTCCACCTAGAGCAACCTGGCCTACACCTTCTTACCCTTACTAGGAAAGGTATGTCTCTTACTCCTCATCCCACCCCTATAGGTTCCTTATATGCCCCCAATCAACCAGAAAGTGTATTGGAAGACTCCATCTTTCCCCAACCAATTAGCAGGTCAGCAGGTATATTGTAAAGACCTCTCCTTTCCCTGGGCTATAAAAAAAGACATGACCACACACCCATGGCCAGCTCTCCCTGATTATCAGGAAGTCATCCCACTGCACCAGGAGAGTTTCTTCTCAATAAACTCTTCTTTCTTTTTACCCTCATACAAATTCAGAAATTCTTCTTCCGACCCGCATGCGTGGACTAAGACAGTTGATGCACTTGAATGAGGATCTGCTTGAATGAGAAAGGGCAGCCAGCATGGAGGGTTGGTGGCAGACAGGATCAGGAACAAGATGATGATGTGTACTAATTCTAAAGCCTTGAAGGCAAGGGCACTGATACCTAGGGCAATTAGGGGAAAATAAGATGAGATATTTAGCTTTAACTGGGGAGACTGGCGAATTAGTTGGATACATTAGCTAGGGATTTTGGATCCAGTATACAGTGTAACAGAGGAGGTAAGAGAGAGGAACTTAGGAGTTCTCTTGTGGTTCAGTGGGTTAAGGATCCAGTATTGTCACTGCAACAACTCTGGTTACTGCTGTGATGTGGGTTGGATCCCTGGCCCAGGAATTTTCAAATTGCCACCCCCCCAAAAAAGGAAAAAATGAGACAGAAGGGAAAACTTACATATTTCTTTCCCCCAAAAACTTACATATTTCTTCCCCCCAACGTAGGGAATTTTCGGTACTTTGGGTTTGTCATTTTCTTTCCTGTCCCACTCCAGGAGCCTCAGCTGAAGTCATAATTTCACTACTTTTCCCTTTTTTTTTCTTTTTGCTTTTTTTTTAGAATTGCACCCACCACACATGGAGATCCCCAGGCTAGGGGTCTAATCGGAGCTGTAGCTGCCAGCCTACACTACAGCCACAGCAATGGAGGATCTGAGCCACATCTTCGACCTACACTACAGCTCATGGCAACACCGGATCCTTAATCCATTGAGCAAGGTCAGGGATCAAATCTGCAACCTCATGGTTACTAGTTGGATTGTTTCCATTGAACCACAGTGGAACTCCAATTTCACTATTTTTCAAAATCCATCTGGCTTTGCTTATTCAATCTTTGGGTTTATTTGTTTGTTTGTTTTTTGTCAGTGTGGCATATGCAAATTCCTGGGCCAGGGATTGAGCCTGCACCACAGCAGCAACCCGAGCCGCAGCAGTGACCATGCTGGATCCTTAATCCACTGGGCCTCAAATGAACTATTCAATCTATTTTCACATACAGATATGCTCTGTTTGCAAAGCTTTCAGTGCATAACTGCTTGGGTGTATTTCTATCTTTAGCTATTTAGTTGCACAGATAAGTCACTAGATGTTTCCAGAAAGTTGCACTTCTTTCCAGGCCTGCTAAGCCTGAATTCCACACCTACTCTCAGCCTGGGACTTACTTCTGGTTGCCTTTCCAGCTTCTACCCTTCACAGGAAATCATTTTCCCCAAACATATGCCTTTTGGGGGGAGTAGGGTGGGGGCACTCTCTGTGGGGATGAAACTGAGTAGGGTCCTGTGGGGTTCCTGGGCACAAAGGCCTTTGTGTCTCCCATTTCTTGTTTTTAGGGCATAAGCTTTAGCCTCCATGACCTTCCCTGGGTTCCAAAGGGCAGGTTCACATCATTGCTAATCAGGGAAGGGAGGGGATGCAGAAACCAGGGAGGAGCAGTCAAGAAACAATAGTGGGAGTTCCCATCGTGCAGCAGAAAATGAATCCGACTAGAAACCATGAGGTTTTGGGTTCAATCCCTCAGTGGGTTAAGGATCTGGCGTTGCTATGAGCAGTGGTGCAGGCCCGCAGCTATAGCTCTGGTTGGACCCCTAGCCTGGGAACCTCCATATGCCATGGGTGTGGGCCGATAAAGACAGATAAAAAAAAGAAAGAAAGTAAGTAAGAAAAAGAAACAATAGAGCATCCTTGAGGCAGGGCCCTGGTTTCTCCTCAAGGATTATACATAACAGTATTTTTGAGTTCTGCAGAACTAAAACCCCCAATAAATGGAAGATGTTATAAAGGATTCTTCACTCCAGGACCACCAGAACCAGTCTCAGGGCCACTAAACACCAACTTTGAAGAAAAATACAATCTTTCATCTACCCTGATCCTTATCTGTGGTGCTATTTTCTATTCCCGAACAATAAAACCACTTCCTATTCTTTCCCAAGTGAGGGCACAGTCTTTATGGCATTAGCCTGTTATGGCCTCCTTTGCCTAGCAAAGCAACTAAGCTATTTTTTTCTCCTTCACCCCAAATTCTTTCTACACTTTTCTGTTTGGCACCAGTGGATAGAGGCTGAGTTTCAGCAATAGGGATAAAATATGTTTGCCTTCCTGTTGAAATGCATCCCTACCCTTCTCAGCCTTTGAAGCCCACATGTCCTCATGCTCCAGCTTTACTGTTTCCTCTGCCTGAGACCTGTCATCCCAGCTGGAAGTAAATTCCCAGTCTCTGAAGCTTCAGAGACCATCATAGAACCCCATGATAAGCAGGGTCTCCTAGCCCCTTGAAATCTCAACTGTGCTACTTTCTAGACCAGCAGAAAATATCCCGTAAAAATGCAGCATCTTAGCCCCCCCCAGACCTTTGGAATTAGGATCTGCATTTTAAGATTCCCAGATGCTTTGTACAGGAGTCAAAGTTTGAGAAGCATTTCTTAAGATCATTAGTCCGCAACTTCTGCTGCACTGGAACCCCCTGGGGAGTTTTAAAATATCCTGAAGCCTAATATTCAGTCATAAAAAATAATAAAATCTTGCCATCTGCGACATGAGTGGACCTAGAGGGTATTATGCAAAGTGGAATAAGTCAAAGAGAGAAAGAAAAATACTGTATAATTTCACATATATGTGGAATCTAAGAAACCAGACAAAGGAACCAACATAACAAAATAGTTATAGATACAGAGAACAAACAAGTAGTTGCCAGAGGGGAAGGGAGTGGGGGAGGAAAGGAGTAGGTGAGGGAGATTAAGAGGTATAAACTTGCAGTTGCAAAATACGTGAGTCACAGGTATGAAATGTACACTGCAGGGAATATTGTCAATAACTATATAATCTCTTTATACAGTGACATGTAACTAGTCTTATTGTGATCCTTTTGAAATGTATAGAAATATTGAATCATTATGTTATGTACCTGGAACTAACATAGTGTTTTAGGTCTTTTATACTTCAAAAACAGACTCATAGAAAGAGATCATACTTGTGGTTATCAGAGATAGGGCATGGGAAGAAGGGAAATGGAATGAAGGCAGTTAAAATGTACTAACTTCTAGGGAGTTCCCACTGTGGCACAGTAGGTTGAGACTCTGCAGCAGCTTATGTGGCTGTGGAGGTGCGGGTTCAATCACCTGGCTGGTTAAAGGATCCGGTAGGTCGTAGCTGTGGCCTGGATTCTATCCCTGGCCCCAGGAACTTCCATATGCCCCGAGTATGGCCAATTAAAAAAAAAAAAAGCTGTTCCCAGCCATTGCTCCTTTAATGAAAAATGAAGAGTGGATAAAACTCCTCAAATGTTAACAACATGAAACAACAATATGTCAGCAAATGGAACAATAGGAATTCCCATCGTGGTGCAATGGAAATGAATCTGACCAGGAACCATGAGTTTACTGGTTCAGTCCTTGGCCTCACTCAGTGGGTTACGGATCTAGCATTGCCAAGAGCTGTGGTGTAGGTCATAGATGCAGCTCGGATCCCTTGTTGCTGTGGCTGTGGTGTAGGCTGGCAGCTATAGCTCTGATTGGACCCCTAGCCTGGGAAACTCCATATGCCGCGGGTGTGGCCCTAAAAAGCAAAAAAGCAAAAAAAAAAAAAAAAAGCTACTAACTTCCAGTTGTAAGATAAATAAGTACTAAGGACATAATATACAAAGTAATAAATATAATTAACCCTGCTCTATGTTATATATGAAAGTTACTAAGAGAGTAAATCGTAAGAGCCTCCATGACAAGAAAAAAGGCTTTTTTCTCTTTCCTTAATGTTGTATATAATGCGATGATAAATGTTCACTAAACTTATTGTGATCATCATTTCATGATGTATGTGTATACCTTAAATTTATACATCGCTGTGTGTCAATTATATCTCAGCAAAATTGGAAGAAAAAAAATCCTGAAGGATCTCACACTTGCAGATCCTGATTTAATTGATTTTGGACTTCTAGAAACTTTCCAAGTGACTAAAGTACAGCAAAGTTTAAGAACTAGTGATCTAGGTGTGACCTGCTCAATCCTTGTCCCACCCCCCTGGAAATTTTAAAGTCTTCTGTGACATTTGTGCTCTGCCCCTGTCTTGGGCAGGGGTCGGGTTGTGGGATGTGGACACCATCACCTCTTCCCGGGGCTCCACCTCCTCAGCACACATTGGCTCTGTAGGTGCCACATCAGCCCAGCCATTTCTTTGACTCATCCCAACCCCCATGCAGTCCAAAGAAAAAGAGAGCTTCAGGAGTTCCCATCATGGTGCAGTGGAAACGAATCCAACCAGGAACCATGAGGTTGCGGGTTCAATCCCTGGCCTCACTCAGTGGGTTAAGGATTCGGCGGAGCTGTGAGCTGTGGTGTAGGTTGAAGATGTGGCTCGGATCTGGCGTTGCTGTGGCTCCAATTAGGCCCCTAGCCTGGGAAACTCCATATGCTGCAAATGAGGCCCTAAAAAAATAAAAGCAAAAAGAAGAAAAAGAGAGCTTCATATCTGACCGCTGTGAGCAGGGGAGGAATTTACACAGAAGTGGTGTAAACAACTCCAAAAGGAATTCTGTTGTCAGTGATTAAGACAATGAAATGTCTCCTCAATATATTTCTGTTTTTATGTCCATCATAATTCTGCCTTGGAGTTCCCTGGTGGCTCAGCCTGTTAAGTATTGTCACCGCAGTGGCCTGGGTTACTTCTGCACACCATGGGTACGGCCACCCCCACCTCCGAAAAAAAAACTCCATACATATGGGTCAGGAACTGTGCTTTTGACCTGAAATTAATCTTCAGAGACAGAAATTCTTTCTAAGGTCAAGAGCAGAAGGGGAGGAGTTCCAACTAGGAACCATGAGGTTTTGGGTTCAAACCCTGGCCTTGCTCAGTTAGGGATCCAGCGTTGCCGAGAGCTGTGGTATAAGTTGAAAACGTGGCTCAGATCTAGCATTGCTGTGACTCTGGTGTAGTCCAGCAGCTGTAGCTCCGATTGGATCCCTGGCTTGGGAACCTCCATATACCAAGGGTGCAGCCCTAGAAAGCAAGGCAGTTCCTGAGAGAGAAGGGAGTACCTGCAGAGTTTAGGGACAGTTATTTCTTTAAACCTGCACGGTCCAACACACTCTGCCCTTGAGCACTTGAAGTGAGGTTAGTCTGGACTGAGGTTCATAGGAAGAATAAAATCCATGCTGGATTTTGAAGATTTAGGGTGCAAATAGAATGCAAATGTCTCATTACTGATTGCATGTTGAAATATATTTTAGATAAATGGGGTTAAATAGAATATATTAATTGAGTTCCCATTGTGGTTCGGCAGAAATAAACCAGACTAGTATCCATGAGGACGCAGGTTCCACCCCCTGGCCTTGCTCAGTGGGTTAAGGATCTGGCATTGCCTTGAGCTGTGGTGTAGATTGCAGATGCAGCTCAGATCTGGTGCTGCTGTGGCTGTAGCTCTGATTCGATCCCTCGCAGGAAACTTCCATATATGTTTGGTGCAGCCCTAAAGAGAGAGAGAAAAAAAGGATGTATCTAAAGAGAGGAAAAAAAAAAAAAGAATATATTATTAAAAAAGTTGTGGAGTTCCCTTCGTGGCTTAGTGGTTAACAAATCCGACTAGGAACCATGAGGTTGCAGGTTCCATCCCTGGCCTTGCTCAGTGGGTTAAGGATCCAGCATTGCTGTGAGCTGTGATGTAGGTTGCAGACAAGGCTCGGATCCAGTATTGCTGTGGTTGTGGTGTAGGCCAGCGGCTACAGCTCCAATTAGACCCGTAGCCCAGGAGCTTCCATATGCCACGGCTGTGGCCCTAGAAAAGACAAAAAATAAAAATAAAAATAAAAAATAAAATTAAAAAGTTGTGACTGGTTGCTATTTAATCTTTTTTTGGGGGGAGGGGGGCTCCACCCTCAGCGTGTGGAATTTCCTGGGCCAGGGATTGAATTCTTGCCACAACATCAACCCAAGCTGCTACAGCATCAACACCAGATCTTTACCCCACAGATCCACCAGAGAACTCTGATTGCTATTTACTCTTTTAATGTGATTAATAGAAAGTTTAAAATCACATGTGTGACAAATGAAATACATGGCTGTTGGGCTGCATTCTCTGGACCTGCAAACCCTATACTTGCCAAGCTTCAAGACTGAAGAAAGAGCCTGGAGTCAGCAAAAGAGACATCAGTAGATGGGGGAGGTCAATGGTCTGAAGCAAGGTGCTGGAACAACACCTCGCCTTGGAAGGCAGACAGTCTTTTCTCCCAGGCAAAGGGAGAGTGGATATATAACTCTCCCAGTTATAGGGGGAGTAGATGTCAGCTTGGCTCCTCGGTTACCAGGGAAACCATCAGAGGGTTACACCCCCTGCCACCCCTTTGATAAGCTATCATGGTAGAGAGGTTCTGATCTAAAGCTAGAGCAATCTGCACACTGAGGTATATGGAATGATTGGCCAACAGGCATCTGCTGTAGGGCACAAGGAACTCTACCCAATATTCTATGATGATCTACCCTAGAAAGAAATCTGAGCGAGAATGGATGTGTGTACATGTATAACTGAATCACTTTGCTGTACAGCAAATATTATCACAACCTTGTAAATCAATTATACTTCAATAAAACTTTAAAAAATGAAAAAAAATAATGAACGAATTTGAAAATGAAAAATAAATAAATAAATAAAGCTAGAACAATCGACCACTAGCTGGGGCCTGGGGCAAGTATGCAGGAAGGTCAGGCATGTGAGTAGGTAGAGGTGAAGCAGGCACTGGTCCAGCAGAGGATGTACAGAGAGCAGGAGAACAGTCATCTTGCAGGGGCCTGATTTCAAAGTGGCTCACATTACATTTCTATTTCATGGTGCTGCTCTAAACATTGCACTCAAAGACGCACAAACCAGGAGGTGGCAGAGGACGGCCATGGAGACCCGTTGTGTGACCAGATCTGCACTGGCCCTCAAACCCAACTGTTTGACCAGTTGTCTCATCTCCTCTCTACAGAGAGCTCACAAGGGCCATGCCTCAACCACACGTTGTGAGAGGAAATGCTGTTAGAATTTATGTTTACTGAAGGGAGACCCACAGGGGAAAATGTCAGATCCAAGCTGCACAGGGACTGTGATAGGGATTTGCAGACAAGTTCCCAAGACAGACCATGAACCCCATCTTCACATAACTGAAGGCTCACCAGTTGTCAGACAGAGGCTGTGCAGCTCCATGGGGTAGGAATGTAATAGGGAAGAACAAATCTGACTCCATGTTGGATCTGCTTATTTTCCTTTAATCTCTGCTTTTGCTTCCAGTGAAGAATGTTGCCCATAGCCTGAAATATACAGGACAGCCTGTCCTCAAGGCTCTTTAGAGATATAACACTTTTTTATTCATATAGAGATAAAAAGTTTCAGAACAGAGAATAGCATTTGTCTTGTCTTATTGGAGGTTTATAGGAATAACCTGACCTGACCTATGTGGACAGCTACAAGAACAAAGGATTCCAACACAAGATATTTGCAATGATTAGTCACGCCCCTCACATTTTAATATAAAAGAAACTTGAACTCTAACTCAGGTAAGATGGAACATTCGCCTTCTCAGTCAGATGGCTTTCTAAATAAAGCAGTTATTCCTTGCCCTAATACCTCGTCTCCAGATTTATTGTCCTATCATGCAGTGCAGGATGAACTTGGTCTTGGTAACAGGAGTAGAGTCAACAAGAAAAAGCTGGGAGGGAGTTTCTTTTATGGCTCAGAGGTAGCGAACCCAGCTAGTATCCATGAGGGCATGGGTTTGATCCCCGGCCTTGCTCAGTGGGTTGAGGATCTGGCATTGCCGGGAGCTGTGGTGTTCATTGCTGACTCAGCTCAGATCCTGAGTTGCTGTGGCTGTGGTTTAGGCTGGCAGCTGCAGCTCTGATGATTTGACCCGTAGCCTGGTGACCTGGGAACTTCCAAGTGCTACAGATTTGGCCCTAAAAAGCAAAAAAAAAAAAAAAACCCACAAAACAACAACAACAACAAAAACAATGGGAGAAGAAATGCTTCCCCTGAGATGGAGGAATAATTTTCAATAGTCAGAGCTGCCCCAGTTTGGCTACTCTGGAAGATGTGAGAGCCAGGTGCTGGAGGAGACCAAGGAAGGCTTTTGACGCTTGGCCAAGTTCCCAAATACTGCAGCATTGTGGGGTGATTCTTTGCTGTCCTGTGGAGTTGCAGCACCAAAATCACCTGGGTGTCATTCAAAATAAACAGATCTAGGAATTCCCATGGTGGCTCAGTGGTTAATGAATCCAACTAGGAACCATGAGGTTTTGGGTTCGATCCCTGGCCTTGCTCAGTGGGTGAAGGAAATGGTGTTGCCATGAGCTGTGGTGTAGGTCGCAGATGCAGCTAGGATCTGGCAGTGCTGTGGCTCTGGTGTAGGCTGGCGGCTGCAGCTCTGATTCAACCCCTAGCCTGGGAACCTCCATATGCCAAGAGAGCGGCCCTAGAAAAGGCAAAAAGACAAAAACAAAAAACAAAAAACAAAATAAACAGATCCACCCCAGACCTATGGATGAGACTCTCGAGGGCGTGAGGCCAAATGATGGGCCTTTTGAACAAGTGCCTTCAGCTACTCTGATGTACAATCAAGTACTGGGGCTACTGGTGCAGGGAAGACATTGGAACATTGTTGGATGGTTGAACTTTTCTATTAAAAGAGAATTTTCAATCTCTTCCAATGATGAAAGTCTATTGTTACATGTCAGATAAGGCATGCCAACAAAATTATGATGAATGAACTTGGCAGGGTGGATCATTTCCTTATTTGGCCTATGTACTATATAATGGGAGGATTTCTTTAGCCAAAAAAGTAAAATTGGAGTTCCCTGGTGGTGCAGAGGATGAAACCTGGCTTGGGAACTTCCACATGCTGTGGGTGTGGCCAAAAAAAAAAAAATTCTAGGATTTCAAAATTTATTTCCGCTTAATATATTCATAGGCTCAGCTGAGAGGCATCTCAAAGCCCCCCCCCTATTTTTTTTAACATCCTAATTGAGAGGTAATTGACCACAGTCAACGCATGTATGCAAAATGTGCCATCTGATACATTTTGACTTATGTAACCATCTGGGAAATCATCTCCACAATTAAGATAAAAAACCTACGCATTGGAGTTCCTGTCGTGGCACAGTGGTTAACAAATCCGACTAGGAACCATGAGGTTGTGGGTTCGATCCCTGCCCTTGCTCAGCGGGTTAACGATCCGGCATTGCCATGAGCTGTGGTGTAGGGTGCAGATGCGGCTCGGATCCCGAGTTGCTGTGGCTCCCGCATAGGCTGGTGGCTATGGCTCCGATTAGATCCCTAGCCTGGGAATCTCCATATGCTGCGAAAGCTACCCTAGAAAAGGCAAAAAGACAAAAAAAGAAAAAAAAAACAAACCCTATGCATCACTAGAAGTTTCCTGTTGTCAGGATTTCTGCTTCTAGGTTTGATGGTTTTCTCCTTTCATGCAGGACAAGCTTCAGCCCATCTCCAGTTTTCCTGGTAAGGAGCTGCAGGGGCAAGGAGAGGGAGGCACGGCCAGGAAAGAAAATCCACTGGGAGTTCCCCTTGTGGCTCAGCGTAACAAACCCGACTAGGATCCAGGAGGATGCAGGTTTGATCCTTGGCCTCACTCAGTGGGTTAAGGATCCGGCGTTTCTGTGAGTGAGTTGTGGTGTACGTTGCATACAAGGCTCAGATCTGGGGTTCCTGTGGCTGTGGCTTAGACTGGCAGCTGCAGCTCCAATTCGACTCATAGCCTAGGAACTTCCATACGGATGCCGTGGATGCAGCCCTAAAAAAAAGGAAAAGAAAATCCACTGGGTGATAATTCAAACATTATCTCAGGACAGAGTCCCTCTACACTGGTATTCTGGAGGGAGGACTAGATTATGAGCACCGTGCTTTGACTGGAGTGCCCAGGAGGACAGGACAGGGTGTGCTCCTAGATCAGGCCTAGCGAGGAATCCATGCAGTTATGATGATCCCTGTGTGCCTCAGCAGAGGGTGTGCTGAGGAGAAAATAGCAGGGCAGTGAACTTAGTTGGGGCTGAAACTGGTGAGAAAGCTGAGCATTCAATGTATAAAAGAGATGTACATATGCACAGCAGAATACTACTCCATCATAAAACACAATGAAGTAATGCCCTTTTCGGCTACATGGATGCAACTAGAGATTATCATATGAAGTGAAGTCGGTCAGAAAGAGAAGGAAAAATACCATATGATATCACTTATACATGGCCTCTAAAATATGACACAAACAAACTTATCTGCAAAACAGAGAGAGAGAGTCACAGACATAGAGAACAGATTTGTGGTTGCCAAGGGGGACGGGGAGGGAGTGAGATAGACTGAGAGTTTGGGGTTAGCAGAGGTAAACTATTATATATAGGATGGGTAAACAGCAAAGTCCTACCTATAGCACAAGGAATTATATTCATTATCCTGTGATAAACCATAATGGAAAAGAATATGAGAAGAATGAATACACATATATACACATCTGAGTCATTTTGCTGTACAGCAGAAATTAACACAACATTGCGATTTTTTTTTTTTTTTGTCTTTTTGCCATTTCTGGGGCAACTCTCTAGGCATATGGAGGTTCCTAGGCTAGGGGTCCAATCGGAGCTGTAGCCACCGGCCTACACCACAGCCACAGCAACGGTGGATCCGAGCCACGTCTGCGACCTACACCACAGCTCATGGCAACGCCAGATCCTTCACCCACTGAGCAAGGCCAGGGATCGAACCCGAAACCTCATGGTTCCTAGTCGGATTCGTTAACCACTGAGCCACGAAGGGACCTCCGAAATTAACACAACATTGTAAACTATATAATCAGCTATACTTCAATTTAAAAAATATTAAATTTAATCTGCATTAAAAACAAAAAAAAAAAAAGTAAGTTGGGATTTAAAGTCAAGACCCGGAAGGCAGCTTGAAGGGCTGGGGTGAGCTCCAGGCAGAGGAGGCCTTGGCGCAGGGAATTAAGGCACCAGCCCCTCCACATCCAACACTACCTCACTGTGTCATGAATTGTGGGGCAGCTTTTCGTCTTTTCTCATATAACTGCCCACAGAGTTAACAAATTTATTTTGTTTTAAGGCCCGCACCTGCAGCATATGGAAGTTCCCAGGCTAGGGGTCGAATAGGAGCTACAGCTGCCGACCTACACCACAGCCGCCGCAACATGGGATCCCAGCCACGTCTGTGACCTACACCATAGCTCACAGCAACATTGGATCCTTAACCCACTAAGTGAGGCCAGGGATTGAATCCTCATCCTCCTGGATACTAGTTGAGTTTGCTACCACTGAGCCATGACAGGAACTCCCTTAATGAAGTTTTTAATACTTCTCTGTGTTCAGGCTGTGGGCTTGCGAGCTCAAACTCTGAAATTTGGTGCGTAACATGTGTCACAGTTGTTTGTTTCACTACATTAAATTTACTCAGCTCTGAGTCCACCCCCACTTTTCACAGAGCGGAGAAATTCAGTCTCAGACTCAAGGAAACTGCCTTTCTCCCTGCTTCCCAGGGTCCTGTGAAGGATCTTAGACAATCCTGAACACTCAAGACCCTCTGGTTTGGGATCCTTACTGACTGTTATGGGACTCAAGTGTTCCCCCAACCCCAACCCATGCCCTCTTCATGTTAATTTTTTTTTTTCCTCTTTACAGGTGCAGCAGTAGTATATGGAGGTTCCCACGCTAGGGATCAAATTGGAGCTGCAGCTGTCCACCCACACCACCGCCACAGCAACACTGGATCTGAGCCACATGTGTGAGCTGCAACTTACAGCAACACCAATCCTTACCCACTGAGCAAGGCCAGGGATCAAACCCCCATCCTCACAGAGACAACTTTGGGTCTTACCCTCTGAGCCATAGCGGGGACTCCCATGTTGAACTCTTAACTCAATATGATGGTGTTGGGGGGTGATTAGGTCATGAGGTTATGATGAGGTTAGTGCCCTTGTAAAAGGGACCCAGAGCACCCTCTGGTTCACCCTCTTTCTGCCATGCGAGGAAGTCAGCTATAACGAGGAAGGGGACCAGAACTGTGGCAAATAAATGTTTGAAGTTTGATCCACTCCATTTATGGTAGGTTGTCATGGCTGCCCCAACTGGCCAAGACACAGGCAACAACTTGTGAACACTTGACTCTTGTCAGAGGCAAGATGAGCTTGAATCTAGGAGGGTTCTGCCAACCCTGGGCTGAGCTTGGATGACCAGTCTTTGCTGGGAGTCCCGGGGCCTCCCTGGCTGTGCCCCAGAGCCTCTCTCTGGTGCTCCTGTGAAGAAACAGGTGTCACCTGTGGGTTCCTCCCAAACAGTCCCCACTGCCAGTCTCTCCAGGCTGGCCCCTTTCGTCATCCCTACATGCCTTCCCCCTCTGAGCGGATCCTTCGGAACTTTCCCTTCTAGGCTGAGATGAGGATGGGATGCTGATGCTGGCCAGAACTTCCTGAGGAACCCATCCTGGGTGTCCTTCCCTCGGCCAGCTCATGAGTCTCCATCATCTGGAGCTGGCTTTTAACCTGGTTCTCAGGGCTCTATCCTGGGTTGCTTCCTTAGGACAGTAACTCCCATGGGCCAGGAGATAAGCTGGGGGAGGAATGGCAGCCTCTCGGGAGGGCCTCCTTCCTGCCTGCCCCTGCCTGAGTCCTCCTGAGGTTCCCACAGCCAAGGGAGGAGTGACCATCTTCAGCAGAAAAGCCCTTGGATGAGAATCAGTCAGACCACTGAGGGACCTGTGCACACCTTCAGAGTCCCACCCAGGATACAGACCAGAAACACTCATTATGCATTTGGACAGGATATTACCTGTTGGATTGAAGCCCAGGCCTGCCCTTCAGGCCCCATTCGTGTTCCTCCAAATTTACACACTCAGAGTAAAAACTTCCGTGCAGTTTTGGAAGGACCCTTGGTACTTCGCAGGTGAGTGATAACAGCAGGCATCAGTGAGCACAGCCGGCCCCTCTGGGCGGGGCTGCAGAATTCCTGGCCTCTACCTACTCAGTCCCGCAGGTCCTGCACTCAGGCCACCAGATCAGAACCTCCACTTTTTTTGTTGTTGTTGTTCTTCCCTCTGTAATGCATCACCTTCTTGTACCTCACACCCACCACTCATTTTCTTTCTTTCTTTGTTTGCTTTTTAGGGCTGTACCTGTGGCATATAGAAGTTCCCAGGCTAGAGGCTGAATTGGAGGTGTAGCTGATGGCCTGCACCACAGCCACAGCAATGAGGGATCTGAGCCGTGTCTGCAACCTACACCACAGCTCACGGCAATGCCAGATCCTTAACCCACTGAGCAAGACCAGGGATGGAATCTGCATCCTCATGGATACTAGTTGAGTTTGTAACCCGCTGACCACAATGGGAACTTTTCACCCCTCACTTTCTAAGGATTATTTCCAAGCATCCCTCACCTATCCCGAGTGTATGTTTGCAGAACCAGCCACATTCATCTACAGCAACTATGATGAAGCCCCACCTTGACTCAGAGTGGGCGGATGGGGTCTTTCAGGTGATCTGGTTTCCACTTCCCTCTTTAACTAGACAAAAAGTGGGCCTAGGAAGATGCTGTGGCAGGTCCACCCCACCCCGCCAGCCCTTTTCCTCCATGGGGGCTCCCGCCACAGGCTGGGCCAGGTCCCAGCCCACAAATGTCGCTGAGTCAGAGGATTAATGGACAAGTATATGGCGTGCCATCAGAGGTGGGGACCCAGAGGCAGTGAGGTGGGGATGGCTCACCATGCAGGGCTCCCAGGAAGAGCTGGGGACAGCAGCACAGGGAGGGGGGAAACTGTTGAGGGGGGCACCTCTTTGGACCTTGCCCTGACCCCTGGGGAGCTGCTAAATGCAAATCTCCTTGCGCAATCCTCACCCTGTACTAGGGAGCCAGCTGTCTCACCCCCACACTGTCAGTTCCCAGAGATAGACTCTCAGGATTCATACATGCAGGGCATAAACGAGCTTGTCCCTTTCTTCTGCTGTGCGCAGGTTGGAATATGAATAGAAAAGAGTTGCTTTCAGGAGTTCCGGTTGTGGCTCATCAGGTTGAGAATGCGACACAGGACGTGGGTTTGATTCCTCACCTGGCTCAGTAGGTTAAGGATCTGGTTGCAGATGTGATTCAGATCCTGTGTTGCTGTGGCTGTGGTGTAGGCCAGCGGCTACAGCTCCAATTTGACCCCTAATCCAAGAACTTCCATATGCCGCAGGTTTGGCTGTAAAAAGAAAAAAAAAAAAGCAATTTCAGCACTCCGAATATGGGGAGGGGCTCCAGTGGCCTCCGAGCATTCCCCTGAAAGAAGTCACAGATGTCAGATGACAGAACGTGGACCCAGGAGCACAGCCAGCACAGGGATCAGGGCCTGTATAGCTACATTCACCCCCTACCGTGGGTGGGGTGGGGTGGGGTGTGGAGCTTCCAGGCCTTGGCCATTTATGCCATTGTTCTGTTTGCCAAGGGAGGGACACGCAAGGCCGAGTTGGTAAAGCAAGAGAGATTTATTGAAACATCTAGGAGGGCACGGGCTGAGCTCAAGATGTGCCAGCTCTGACTGTGAGGAGGTGCTAGGCTTATAAAGGATCTGTGGCGAGAATCTGTGGCTGGATGGAGTTCATGGCTGGAACTTGTGGCAGGAATGATGAAGGAGGAAGGGAAGGTCAAGGAAGGGGTAGGGGGTCGAGTCCGGTGACAGAGGGCAGTTAATCCTTGTGCGTGGTTATTCTATGCAGGCAGTTGTTTTCTGTAGGCCATTGTTTCTTGCTGGCCAACCTAAGCATCCACATTTTGGGAGAGGGCATAGATCTTGTGCAGGGCTGCAACCAGGCCTCCAAGGTGAACAGCCACATTTGGGGGGTGGAGGTGGGGTCTGTTTCCATCCTCCTGGGAACCTATCAGCCACATAGCATCCTGAACAACTGGGTGATGCTGCTCCCATTTTACAACAGAGGAGGCCACCAGGGCACAGAGAAATTAAAATATCTGCTCAAGGGAGTTCCTATTGTGGCACAGCAGAAACAAATCCAACTAGGAACCATGAGGTTGTGGGTTTGATCCCTGGCCTTTTTCAATGGGTTAAGGATCCCGCGTTGCCATGAGCTGTGATGTAGGTGGCAGATGTGGCTTGGATCCCACGTTGCTGTGGCTGTGGTGTAGGCTGGCAGCTGTAGCTCCAATTCGACCCCTAGCCTGGGAACCTCCATATGCTGCAGGCATGGAGGGTTTCCAAGCCAGATGCTCCAGACTGTCCGCTCCCAGCAACCCAGCAAGTCTTAGCAGAGTATAGAGCATGAACCCTTGGGGAAAAGAAAATAGTCCTAGTTATTTGTGGATGTGGTGGGCGGAAGGGGAGCCTGTGCTATCTTATGTGAAAGAGTATGTGTGTGTGTGTGTGTGTGTGTGTAAAATTCCACTTAAATGAAGCTCCAGAACAGGCAAAAATAATCACTGGTGGAAAAATGTAGAATAATGGTTGGCTGGGCAGGGGTGGGTAGACCCTTTCTGGGGTGTTGTTTGTGTTCTATGTCTTGCATTCTTGATGATGTCTGCAATATACTTGAAACAGATACTCAAGAAGATGAGCTGATATGTGAATAGAGACCTGGTTAGATGAATGCACATGTATGTGATAAAGCAAGTATAGTAAAATACTCAGTTGAGAATCTAGATGGATATATAGGGGTTTGCTGCTAAATTAGTATTTCTGTGTATTTGAATTCTTTCATAATAATGTGTTGGGGGGAAAATGTAGTTACCTCTGGAGGGTTTGGGAAGGAGATGTGGGTGGTTGAAAGGGGACCTTCTTTTACTCTGTATACTTCTCAATTGTTTCATTAGTTTTTACAAGTACTATTTTTTTGACAATTTAATTTAAGAACTTAAGGAGTTCCATGTTGTGGCTCAGCAGGTTAAGAACCCCACATACTGTCTGTGATGTTGCAGGTTTGATCCCTGGCCTCGCTCAGTGGGTTAAGGATCTGATGTTGCCGTGAGCTGTGATGTGGGTCACAGATACGGCTGATTCGACCTTTAGCCTGGGAATTTCCACATTCCTCAGGTGCAGCCTTAAAAAGAAAAAAAGAACTTAAAAAGTTCTATAATAATCTAGATAGGAAAAGAATATGAAAAAGGACAGATCTATGTATATGTATAAGTGAATCACTTTGCTGTACACCTGAAACTAACACAATATTGAAAATCAACAATACTCTCCCTTGGAGGAGTTCCTGTCATGGCGCAGTGGTTAACAAATCCGACTAGGAACCATGAGGTTTCAGGTTCGATCCCTGGCCTTGCTCAGTGGGTTAAGGATCTGGTGTTGCCGTGAGCTGTGGCGTAGGTCACAGACACAGCTCAGATCTGGCGTTGCTGTGGCTGTGGTGTAGGCTGGCGGGCGGGTACAGCTCTAATTGGACCCCTAGCCTGAGAACCTCCACATGCCATGGGTGCGGCCCTAAAAAGACAAAAGACCAAAAAAAAAAAAAAATCAACGATACTATCCTAAAGCAACAGAAATAAAGGCAAAAATAAACCAATGGGATCTAATCAAATTGACGAGATTTTGCACAGCAAAGGAAATCATTAAAAAAAAAAAAAGACAACTTACAGAATGGGTGAATATAGTTTCAATCGATGTAACTGACAAGGGCTTCATCCCTAAAATACTCAAACAACTTATACAATCCAACAGCAAAAACTTTTGCCAACAACCCAATTGAAAAATGGGCAAAAGACCTGAATAGACATTTCTCCAAAGAAGATAAACAGATGGCCAAGAAGCGCATGAGAAAATGCTCAACATCACTTTGATTATTAGAGAAATGCAAGTCAAAAGTACTATGAGGTACCACCTCACACCAGTAAGAATGGCCATCATTAATAAGTCCACAAATAACAAATGCTGGGGGGGGTGTGGAGAAAAGGGAACCCTCCTACTCTGTTGGCGGGAGTGTAAATTGTTACAACCACTACAGACAACTAACTGTATGGAGGTACCATACAGAACTACATAGAACTGCCATAAGGCCCAGCAGTCCCATTCTTGGGCATACAACCGGACAAAACTTTCCTTGAAAAAGACACATGCACCCACAAGTTCATTGCTGCTCTATTCACAATAACCACGACATGGAAACAACCTAAATGTCCATCAACAGATGTTTGGATTAATAAGAAGTGGTATATGTACACAATGGAATACTATTCAGCCATAAAAAGAACAAAATAATGCCATTTGTAGCAATATGGATGGAACTAGAGACTCTCATGCTAAGTGAATTAAGTCAGAAAGAGAAAGACAAATAATATCACATATCTGGAATCAAATGAACCTTTCCACAGAAAAGAAAATCATGGACATGGAGAACAGACTATGGTTGCCAAAGGGGAGGGGGAGGGAGTAGGATGGACTGTGAATTAGGGGTTAATAGATGCAAACTATTGCCTTTTGGAATGGATAAGCAATGAGATCCTGCTGTACAGCACTGGGAACTATATCTAATCACTTATGATGGAGCATGATAATGTGAGAAAAAACAATGTATACATGCATGTGTGACTGGGTCACCTTGCTGTACAGTAGAAAATTGACAGAACACTGTAAACCAACTATGATGGAAAAAATACAAATCATTATTTAAAAAAATGAAAATCAATGATACTCCAGTATAAAAATTATTTTAAATGAAAAAAAAAAAAGAACTTAATAAAAAGTGCTGTAAGAGATGGTCTTTCAGTTGTGGAGTTTAGTGTGATGGAAAATTTAGACACACATGCACCTTTCAGTATATTGACATTGCCAGTCGGGAGGCCTTGTCTAATAAGGTGTGTGAATTGGTGACCAGCAAGGATCAGAAGCCAAATGCACTTGGTCCCTGCTCTGCCATGAGTAGGCATCAGGACCTGGGCCTCAGGTCCACAGACTAGGAAACAAGGAGCTTGATTTGGGGGTCCTGGGAGCCCCTTCAACGCTGCCACGAGACATGGCTGATGTTTATGTGGATGGCGGCAGTGATGCTTGAGGAGGTCAGAGGAGGAAAACCACTGAGTGCTGGAGATTGAGAGGCACTTCAAAATAAGCAGAATTGAAAAAAAAAAGTTAATTAAAGTGAAATAAGTAGAATTATTCCCAATCCAAATCCAAGGGAGGAGTGTGCTTCAGGGTGGCTGGGGAGAAGGATTCTTTGCCTTGGGCCAGCAGGGAATGCTTCCACCCCCGGTGCTCCCAAGAGTGTCCCAGTCCCAGGGTGACTCCAACAGGTCAGCAAACTGGCACCTGCTGCCCTTTTGTAAATAAAGTTGTATTGGGACACAGCTGCCTCCCTCTGCTTCGTTCATTTTTCAGGAGACAGTGGCAGAATTGAATAGCTGTGACAGCAACCCCAGGGCATCTAAAGGATAAAATATTTATACTCTGGCCTTTGACAGAAAAAGTCTGCCAACTGCGGCTCTAAACATTCCCTCTTCTTCTGGTGTGGTCAGCACTGTATTTATGTTTTCAGCATATTTTGCCAAAATTTCCTGCAGTTGACAGAGCCCATCTCAGGATGGAGGGAGGTGGGAGAGGAGCCAGCTGAGCAGCCCGGGCCTGGATCCTCGGTCTCCCAGACTCATCACATGCAGCCCCTTAGATCTCCCAGCAGAACCCTCAAGTACCCCGCAGGTAGCCCCCTAGGCGGGCTGTCACCCATCCCACATGGAGGCAGGCCCTGGGTGTACTTGGCTGTGGCCAAACCATGACTCCCAAGGTGAGTGTGTGCTCAGGACTGTAGACCCCTCAGCTGCTGGTGGCTGGACTGCAGCATGTCCTCAGAGGGCAGGTGATATAGGTGACCTAAGTCCCCACTTCCCAGTCACCCCTTTGACACAGAAAGCACAGGACTGTGTCCTGTGTGCTGTGAGGGGAAGTGAGATGGTTCCTGCCTTGGCTCTGGGCCAGGTGGTCTTCATTCTGTTTCCATCTTTACTGCCCTGTTTCCTTGATAGTTTTTTTAGAATGGACAGTTCGGTCCCTGAAGTTAGTGCGAAGCTGTAGAGGTCTCTGTTATGAAGGGATATGGCTTGCGAGAGGAGAGGGGCTGTTTTCAGGCCTCTATCCTGGGAGCGCTTCCAAGGCCATGTCACAACCTTCCACGGAAGGTAATCCACAAAGAGGTTAGTGACTAGAGGAAACACATTCAGCTACAGAAATGATGCTCTTTGGTGTCTGCTTTCTGGTCTTTTTCTTTACACAAAGTGACATCGGGGAACAATTTCTTACCAGAGCTGCCAAGGCAGAATCATGAAATGAACTGAAACTGGCTTCAATTCCACCAAGATTTATTGAGCCGAGGACAAGGCAGGCTACTACAGGACACTACAGGACACAAAGATGACAAACTCCTGGCCTCAAGCAGAGTCCAGCCAAACACAGGCTGTGGGGCAGATGTGAGAGGGTCTGACAAGAGCTGTGAGGGGCTGTCTGGTTCTGAGGGGCTCAAAGGAGGGAGGGGTCACAATCAAGGCCAGTGAAGGTGTAGGGGAGCAGAAAGGCCTGGGCAGGTGGTCTTTACGCTTGGCTCTCATCAAAATAATGCTGCATCACACCCCCGAGAATCCTTCCATGTGCCTGAGGTCGGCTGATCCAGGATGGCTCGGCTGGGCAGCTCTGCTCACGCCAAGGCTCTCCTGGGCTTGGCCCCCCCAGGGGTGTCAGTGTACCCCACATTTGTGCAGTCTGGGGCTGTTCTCATGGTGACATGGAAGCCCAAGAGGGCAAACCCAACTGCACCAGCATATCTCAAGTCTCTGCTGTGTCACTTATGGTAACATCCATAGTCACATGGTCAAGGCCAAAGTCAGGTATGGGAAATGGACTCTACCTCTAGTGGGGAACTGCCAAGTTAAGCAAAGCAAAGAGCGGGGAGGCACTGGGGCCAGGACTTCAGTCACTGTGAAAGAGACTTCCAGGCGAAGGGAGCCGGGAACTCAATTGCAGGGCAGCTGGAAAAGGTGAGTTGAGTCAGGAGAAGGACCAGCAGCGTAGTCTGACTGACCACAGCGCTACAGGAGAGCAGAAAGAAACATGAGTCCTACCAGATGCTCCATCCACAAAATAAGGAGTTTTATAGTTTTTTTTAATGTAGGGAGATACCATGTGCCAGAGTCCCTCTTTGGAGTTTTCCAGTGTGTACAGGCATAGTAAGGACCCTGACAAGTCCTTTAGGAAAGAAACCAATTCCACTTAGTTTAACCCAGTGTTTCCTAAGTTCACAGGTCTCAGATGCGGTTCTCTCAAGAACAACAGAAACAGCACAGGACTCTTTCTGAGAAGTGGTTTCTCACCCCGTAAGATATGTATATGCAGCAAGGACTGGAAAGCTCAATAGGACCATATCCCGTGGTTCTTGTGTAACGAGATGAAGAGATTATACCTAACATCTTAGGCAGTGGGAAGCCTTGAGCATCTGAAAAAGTACTCATTGGAGATATTTCTTGCCTATCCCAACCCTGTATCAAAACATTTCTTATAAATCCACACTATTATTATTAATCAGGCTTTCTTAGGACTAAAATCAGTAAATAAATCATGGCCTAAAATTGTGTCTTTGTACTTTGGTCATTTGCATCTGGTATTCTTTTTTTTTTTGGCCTTTTTAGGGTGACACTTGAAGCATATGGAAGTTCTTTGTGTTCAGTCAGAGCTATAGTCACCGGCCTATGCCACAGCCACAGCTACACCAGATCTGAGCTATATCTGCGAACTGCACCACAGCTGGCGGCAATGCCAGATCCTTAACACACTGAGCAAGGCCAGAGATAGAATCTGCATTCTCATGGATACTAGTCGGGTTCGTTACCACTGAGCCATAAGGGGAACTCTGTGTATGGTGTTCTTGATTCTATGTACCACCTGTACTATTCTTCTTCTTCTTTTTTTTTTTTTTGGCTGTCCCTCGGCATATGGAATTCCCAGACCAGGGATTAGATCCAAGTCCCAGTTACAATCTGCTGCAGCAATGCCTGAGCCTTAACCCACTGTGCAGGGCTAAGGATTGAACCTGCATTCCAGTGCTCCCAGGACACTGCTGATCCTGTTGCACCACAGCAGGAACTCCTATTATTCATTTTTTAAAACTGATTTTTTTTTTCTTTTCTCTCTCTCTCTCTTTTTTTTTTTTTTTAGGTTTACCCTGTGGCACATGGAAGTTCCTGGGCTAGGGATTGAGTCGGGGCTACAGGTGTGCCTACGCCACAGCCACATGGGATCCAAGCTGCATCTGCCACATACACTAAAGCTTGTGGCAACGTCAGATCCTTAACTCACTAAGCGAGGCTAGGGAACAAATCTGCATCCTCATGGATACTAGTCGGGTTCTTAACCCTCTGAGTCACAAGGAGAAATCCAAACCAGATTTATTTTTAACATAAATATGCTTTAAAAGGGAACTTTGGTTTAAAACAACTCCTTGTCTGTAAATGGCTTGCGTGTGGGCTGGACTTGGTAGTAACTCTCTTCTGGAGCTTGGAAAGAAGCAGAAGTGATGGTATAAGACTTCAGAAACTGGACTATATAAGGCACTACAATTTCCTGTCTCACTTTCCTCAATCACCTGCTCTGGGGGAAGTGACTGCCACACAGAATCCCCATAGAGGGACCAGATGAAGAACCCTCCTGCTAACAGTCAGTGAGGAAATGAGGCCCCCAGCCAACAGCCATGTGAGAGAGCCATCTTAGTAGAAGATCCTCCAACCCCAGGCAAGCCTTCCAAGGACTGCAGCTCTTGCTGACACCTTAAGAAATGGTTACCTTTTTTTTTTTTTTTTTGCTTTTTAGGGCCTCACCCATGTCATATGAAAGTTCCCCGGCTAGGGGTCAAATCAGAGCTGCAGCTGCTGGCCTACGCCACAGCCATGGAAACACAGCATCCGAGCCATGTCTGTGACCCATACCACTGCTCAGAGCAATGCTGGATACTTAACCCACTCAGGGGGCCAGGGATTAAACCTGCGTCCTCATGGATACTAGTCAGATTTGTTACCTATGAGCCACAATGGGAACACCAAAATGGTTACTATTATAAGCTGGTATATTTGGGGGCTATTTATTATGCAGCCATAGACAACTAATATACAACTCTAAATGGAAAACCAGGACCATTTGCTGTAAACAGAATGTATCCAGAAAATAAACAAAATAAAGGCAAAACAATGTCATTGAATTTCCTTAGATATTCTTGACTACCCAAGTCTCTGAACCCAAATCAACTTTCTCTTTCTTAAAAGAGATTAGCATGTGTTAAAAACACCTTAGCTTCATACAATGAAAAACTATTCAGCAACAAAAAGAAACAAACTGATATATGCAACAACATGGGTGAATCTCAAAAACTGAGTGAAAGAAGCTAGACACAAAGGACTACATATTGTATGATTCCATTTTCAGGAAATGTCCAGAAAAGGCAAAAATCCAGAAATGGATCAGTGGTGGCTTGGGGATTGCCTGCTAGTGTGCACAGAGGACATGGAGGGCACTTTGGGGGATGATGAGAGTGTTTTAAAACTACATTGCGGTGATGGTTGTACAACTGTATACATTTACTGAACCTTAGCAAATTGTATATTTAAAATGGGTGAATCTTACGGTATGTAAATTACACGTCAATATAGATACTACAAAGTCTAAAAAGTAAAGATGAAAATATGAGATTTATTTTTATTTTTTGTCTTTTCTAGAGCTGCACCGGTGGCATTTGGAGGTTCCCAGACTAGAGGTCTAATCAGAGCTGTAGCCGCCAGCCTACCCCAAGCCACACCCATGCCAGATCCGAGTCCCGTCTGCAACCCACACCAGAGCTCATGGTAATGCCGGATCCTTAACCCATTGAGCGAGGCCAGGGATTGAACCTGCAACCTCATGGTTCCTAGTTGGATTCATTAACCACTGAGCCACAACGGGAACTCTGAAAAAGATGAGGTTTATTTTCACTATATGAGTCTGAGTTAGCCTGTGTCTAAAAGCAATACCCCACACAGCACTGGGGATGGCTTACCATGCTTTGGGCAGCCCCAGTTACCTGCTGGTGTGTTTGGTGAGCCCGTCCTGAGGCCAGAGGGGTTCTGAGGTGATGCGAACCTTTCAAGGCAAGGCATTGACTACCACTGTGTTTCTGGCACACAGGCCCCAGTAGACACACTATTTCCTGCTCTGCCAAGGACTCTACAGGCCAATGGCCTTTCTTCTATGTCTCTGAAAGCCCTTTCATAGTCAGAGCAAATGATAGGCTAAAAATCTGTGGTCTACTTTAAACAATAGAACCCTCCTTATTGAAAAAACGAACAACACAATTCATTTTGGTGCTCATGGAAGATTTCATTAATGGCCAGAATTCACCCCCCTTCCCAGTACCCATGACCTTGGCCATGAGACTTTGCCGTTCTACTCATTAGAGAGTCTGTTGCCCTGTCTCTTGATTTTAGGTTGGATCACATGGCTTGGTTAGGCCAATGGCATGTTAGCCTGTCATGGCAAAGGCTTGAAAAGTACTTGTGAGAGAGGTTTGCCCTCCGGTTCTTGAAGGAAGAGCCAATAAGACACACTGAGAGATTGGATGTGTGGGTGGAAATGAACAATGAGTCCAGGTTTCAGGACTGAGCAACTAGATGGATGGTGATGTCATTGACTCAGATGGGAAGGACGTGGGCTGGGTGAGATTTGAAAGTGAAGACCAGGGAGGGTTGAAGGGGGTCAAGATCACGGTTGAAACAGGTTAACTGCCTGAGAAGAATCTGAGATCTACCATCCTTGTCTGCCAGTTTTTTTAGATGCTGATAGAAGATACAGAGTCTGGGTCAGAGACAAAGGACAGTTTATCACTTACAGCAATAGCAGTAGCCAGAATATCAACATTCATCCTCAGGACCATTTTACATCTTAGAAGGAGCAGATGTACTGGCTTCTGTCCAAGTTCACTGCTGTTGCCCTCTGGAGACTTCCTGCTTCTTGGTCTCCTATATCCCACTTTTCACAATCCAGCCAATTAGATTGTGTCACTCCCAGCTTTCTTTTCTCCCAGCCAGACCCCCAGCTTCTTCTCATACCTAGAGCACACCAAGAACAATTCCCTCTTCTCTTTCCCTATTCTTTTTTTCTTTTTTTTTTTTCCTTCCAGATGAAATATCCATTTCTGGGCAAGGCCATTCCTGACCAATGTAGTTAGTATAGATCTCTCACCCTCCACCTGCTCCAATTGTTCCTGGGCTCTAAACAAAACACATAGACAACCCACAGAATGGGAGAAAATCTTTGCAAATGAATTGACTGACAAGGGATACATCTCCAAAATTTATAAACACCTCCTACTGCTCAATACCAAAAAAACAAACAACCCCATCAAAAAGTGGGCAGAAGATCTGAACAGACGATTCTCCAAAGAAGACATGCAGATGGCCAAAAAACACATGAAAAGATGTTCAGCATCACTCATTATTAGAGAAATAGCAAATCAAAACCACAATGAGATACCACCTTATATCAGCCAGAATGGCCATCAACAAAAAGTCTACAAACAGTAAGTGCTGGAAAGGGTGTGGAGAAAAAGGAACCCTAGTACACTGTTGGTGGGACTGTCAATTGGTGCAACCACTGGGGAAAACAGTATGGAGATTCCTCAGAAAACTAAAAATAGAAGTACCATTGGATCCAGCAATCCCACTCCTGGGCATCTATCCAGAGAAAACCATGACTCACAAAGACACATGTACTCCGATGTTCATTGCAGCAATATTTACAATAGCCAAGACATGGAAACAACCTAAATGTCCATGGACAGAGGAGTGGATCAAGAAGAAGTGGTACATATACACAATGGAATATTACTCAGACATTAAAAGGAACGAAATACTGGCATTTTTAGCAACATGGATGGACCTAGAAATTATCATGCTAAGTGAAGTCAGCCGTACAATGAGACACCAACATCAAATGCTTGCACTGATATGTGGAATCTGAAAAAGGACAGACAGAACTTCTTTGCAGAACAGATGCTGACTCACAGACATTGAAAAACTTTTGGTCTCCGGAGGAGACAGTTTCGGGGTGGGGGGATGTGCTTGGGTTGTGGGATGGAAATCCTGTGAAATTGGATTGTGATGATTATTATACAACTACAGATGTGATAAATTCATTGAATAACAATTAAAAAATATATTTTGTTAAAAAAAAATTGTTCCTGGGCTCGTTTACTCCCATACTCACATTGGAAAATAAGTTCCCTGAGGATAGAGATCTTGTCAGCGTGATTCATCTAATTCTTAGTCCAGCACCTGGCACATGGAAGTTTCTCAATAAATATTTGTGGAATCCAACATTGTGTTTTCCAAAGAGCAGCTTGTGTTCTAAAGGCCCATACCACCTGGCATTTTGATAGGATTAATTCTACCAATTACAAATTCCTTGAAAAAGATATATTTTTATAATCTCCTATGGTCTTGTACTTTGAAGGCATTCCAGAAAGCATTATATATAGTTCAGATAGCTTTTTGATGGCTTTCTGGGCCTTTTATACTATATGATAAACGTTCTAATGAAGCTTTAAAAGCCTTAAAATTAAATGCAGTGAACTTTTCCAGGAAAAACACAATTGCTTTAAAATTTCTTTGGCCCTTGGAGCCAGTGACTACACAATAAAGGCTTTATTAAGGTCATTAGTTTTAGGGACATCTTTTGTTCATAAAAATATCACCTTGTTTTAGAGTTCCCTTCATGGCTCAGTGGTTAACAAACTAGGACCCATGAGGCTGTGGGCTCAATCCCTGGCCTCGCTCAGTGGAATAAGGATCTAGAGCTGCCCTGAGCTGTGGTGTAGGTCACAGATGCTGCCCGGATCCTGAGTTGCTGTGGCTGTTGTGTAGGCCAGTGGCTACAGGTCTGATTTAACTCCTAGCCTGGGAACCTCCATATGCCACAGGTTCGGCCCTAAAATATAAAAAAACAAAACAAGACAAAAACAAAAAAAAAACCCCAGCAACAACAACAATGAAACACATTGTTTTGGACAATACTGAACAGTCCCCCTAAATTATACAAAGTCTGGTAGAATGCTTACATACTGCTGGCACGTAATAATGAATAAATAGGAGTTCCCACAATGGCATAGTGGGCTAAGAATCCAACTGCTGTGGCTTGGGTGGCTGCCATGTGGTTTCGATCCCTGGCCCAGTGCTGTGGGTTAAAGGATCCAGTACTGCTGCAGCTGCAGCTTGGGTCACAGCTGCAGGTCAGATTCATCTCCTGGTCCAGTTTCTATATGCCATGGGTGCGGCCATTTAAAAAAGAAAAGAACTAATGAATAAATAAATATAAATACATGAGATGTTGGACTATGACTAACAACACTCTTTTGAAGACAGTTCTTTCAGTGTATAAAGTGCTCCCAGAATTCTTACATATGTTGACTTTTTTCTTTTCTTTTTTTTTAATGCTTCTTGTTACAGTTAAGGTGTCCAAGAAAATCTACTCCAGTTGACTTCACTGGGTGTGAGGATATGAGTTTGTGGAAAGTCTAAGGAAACTTTTGTTTCCTGATAGAAGATTGAATGCAAAGGTACAGACCTTCTTTCTTCACCTCTTCTTCTAGTCTTGGATGTGGATGGGATGGTAGGAGCTCCAGCCACATTTTTGTAACCAGAGGGGAAAGCCCAAAGAAATCTCAGTGTTACTAATTATGTTGTTCTAGGTCCATTAGGAAGCAGATGCCTAAATGGGATTAAATGTGCAAGGATTTTATTAGGAGAAATGCCTGTGTGGGGGAAAATAGGGAGGGAGGTGAAGAAGACAGGGAGAGCCATCAGATTATGATAGAATCTGACCCCCAGTGAAGAAGAGAGGAAAAGAAGGTTCTATAGTCTGAAGAAAGTATAGCAAAGCCACTGGGAAGTCTTCAAATCAAAGTTGGCTGTCAGAGGAGTCCCACATCTCCTGGAACTTGGTCTGTGTTGGTACCTGTGATGCACCATCATTTGTTGGGGGCTGCCCATGAAAGCATGGCTTAGGCACAAACATTGCAATGGATTTTATTTTATTTTTTTATATTTTTTATTTTTTGTCTTTTGTCTTTTTAAGGCCATACCTTCTAGGGGTCTAATTGGAGCTACAGCTGCCCGCCACAGACACAACAATGTCATATCCAAGCCATGTCTGTGACCTACACCACAGCTCATGGCAACGCTGGATCCTTAACACACTGAGCGAGGCCAGGGATCAAACCCACAACCTCATGTTCCTAGTCAGATTCGTTTCCATTGCACCACGACAGGAACTCCTGCAATGGATTTTAGAGTGGACTAGCTGGAGCCCTTGGTCACTTATGCTCCCTGTAGCTGGAGATCTAGGAAGCATAGTCTCATGGCCACAATGCCAATCTTTGCATTATCGAACTATTGCCTCAAACTAACTTCCTCCAGAATATTTTCTCCCAGAGAAAAATAAGTTCCTGCATGCTTGTTATGCAATGTCCTATTTCCTTTTTCTTTTTTTTTCTTTTCCTTTTTAGGGCCATGCCCATGGCATATGGAGCTTTCCAGGCTAGAGGCTGAATCGGAGCTATAGCGGCCTGCCCACACCACAGCTCACAGCAACGCCAGATCCTTAACGCGAGGACAGGGATCAAACCTGAAACCTCATAGTTTCTAGTCAGATTTGTTTCCACTGCGCCACGATGGGAATTCCCAATGCCCTATTTTCTATAACTTACTCCTGAATGCATTCCTAACAGATGTGCCCTTCACCCTGGATCTGATGATCCAGGGCTCCCTCCTTCCTTCTCCTTTACTTCCCTCTAGTCTCTTCCCTCCTCTTTCCTCCCTTCATTTTCTTCCACAGAGCAGCTTAACCCTCTTTCATACTTGAACTGGTGCCAGCATCCAGCTTTCATGGTCTCACCCTCAACCCCAAGTTGAAGTGCCTTATCAAGTTGTTTTTCCAAAACGCTATTCTCCCTAAAAGGAATTCTGGAGCCAGGTGGTAAGATAGGGGTTTCAGCTTGATATGGTAAACACACACACACACACACACACACACACACACACACACACACACACACACACACACACACTGCAGTTGTTCTCTAGGACAGGTCTTCCTCCCTAACATGTAAAGTACTTTAGAACTGAGACTGTATCTTTTTATGTATAATTTAATTTTATTAGAAATCATTAAAAAATATGGAAACCTAGGAGTTCCTGCTGTGGAACAGTGGGTTAAGAATCCAACTGCAGTGGCTCCAGTTGCGAGGGAGGTCTGGGTTCTATCCCTGTTCTGGTGCAGTGGGTTAAAGGATCCAGTGTTGCTGCAGCTGTGGTGTAGGATACAAATGCAGCTCAGAGTCAATCCCTCACCTGGGAACTTCCATATGCTGAGGATGTAACCACACACACACACACACACACACACACACATGCCTATCAAGAATAATATAACACTCACAAATATATCACATGAATTTAACAAACGTTAATACTTTACCCTATTTGCTTGAGTCTTACTTTTAAGAAACAAATTATCACAGATTATAATAATTACACTAATTCTAACACTTACAAGGTGCTAAATATGTGCCAGGCTCTGTTTTAAGTGTTTCAAATGAACCTCATAAAGTATCTGAAGTAGATATTAATACTGTCCCTCTTTACGAAGAGCCTGGGCACAGAGATGTTACATAACTTGCTAATAAATATAAGAGCCAAAATTTAAATCCAGACAGACTAAAAAGGTGCAGCTTTGGGATCATATTTGATTTATTCTTATGTTTAGGCTATAATAATTACCTAATAGATATTTGTTGAAAGAGTGAATAAAAACTCATTTAGTGAGTAAATAAATACATGACTGACTTGGGTACTGGGAGAATCAAGCTCAATGAGATGACCAAATCCTTTTTGTAAACTTACCCAAGTCATGAAATCATCAGTTTTTTATTAAGAAACTGCTACCTTGAGTCCCAAAATATATATATTTTTTGTATTTTTAGGGCCACACCCATGGCATATGGAGGTTCCCAGCCTAGGTGTAAAATCAGAGCTACAGCTGCCGGCTGACACCACAGCCACAGCAATGCCAGATCTGAGCTGCATCTGTGACCTACATCACAGCTCATGGCAACGCCAGATCTTTAGCCCACTAAGCAAGACCAGGGATCGAACCTATGTCCTCATGGAAGCTAGTCAGATTCGTTTCTGCTGAGCCATGATTGGAATTCCCCCCAAATATTTTTAATTTCCCTTATCAGGTGGCTTCCTACAGGAAGAGATGCATCTCTTGCATTAGTTAGCCATAGGTGCATGACAATTTAGTCCAATACAAGATGGTTTAAAGCAATGGTCCCTCATTTTCTTTCATGGTTGCTGTGGTTCAGCTGTGAATGGTTGCCCCAGCTCCACAGCATCCAGGCCTTGGCTGGATATCGGGAAGACTAGGAGCTAGCATCATGGGAAGGTCACGCACTCACACATGGCATTTGCCTGGGGCATGTCAGCTTGGGTTTCCTCAAAACATGGGGGCGGGGTTCCAAGGGCAACTGATTCAGAGAGTCAGGTAAGCCCTAACGCCTTTAATGACCTCAGAAATCATAAAGTGTTACTTCCACTTCATCTTACTGGGCAAGGCAGTTCCAAAGGTCAGTCTGGGGCCAAGGGGAAAGAACACAGCTCCTCCCCATGAGTGGAGGCATGTCAATACCACTATGTGAGGAGAGCAGGCAGAACACATATAATCCAACCATAGCTCCTGAGGAGCAAATAATGAATGGGTATTCTTTCCATTATGGAAGGAGACTTGATCCTTTTTTTTTTTTTTCTGCTTTTAGGGCCACACCCACGGTATAAGGAAGTTCCCAGGCTAGAGGTCAAATCAGAGGTGTAGCAGCAACGCAAGATCTGAGCTCAGTCTGAGACCTACACCACAGTTTATGGCAATGCTGGACCCTTAACCCACTGAGCAAGGCCAGGGATCGAACCCGAGTCCTCGTGGATACTAGTTGGGTTCATTACTTCCGGATGAGAACTGAATGGTATTCCGAGACTTGATTCACAATTGAATCCCAATGTGTTTTTTTGTTTGTTTTTTCTTTTTTTTGTCTTTTTTTGCTATTTCTTGGGCCGCTCCCGCGGCATATGGAGATTCCCAGGCTAGGGGTCTAATTGGAGCTGCAGCCGCCAACCTACGCCAGAACCACAGCAACGCAGGATCCAAGCTGTGTCTGCGACCCACACCACAGCTCACGGCAACCCCGGATCATTAACCCACTGAGCAAGGGCAGGGACCGAACCCACAACCTCATGGTTCCTAGTCAGATTCGTTAACCACTGCGCCATGACGGGAATTCCCCAATGCTTTTTTCTTTACCTGTTCAAATGCTATCTGTCCTGAATATGCAGGCAGTCTTAAATCCTAGCCAATCTTATATGCTGGAACTCCAGAGTGCCTTTCTCTCCAGTGATGTGAACTCCTTCACTCTGTCTCTTTAACCCACAATCCACAGGTTGTAAGGGCTGTAGGGCTGTAGGTCTGTACCCCAGCCCCATCCATGGTGGTTTTTTTTTTTTTGCTTTTTAGGGCCGCATCCTCAGCATATGGAGGTTCTCAGGCTAGGGGTCCAATCAGAGCCATAGCTTCCAGCTTATGCCACAGCCACAGCAATGTCAGATCCAAGGCGTGTCTATGACCTACACCACAGCTCATGGCAACACCATATCCTTAACCCACTGAGCGAGGCCAGGGATCGAACCAGCAACCTCATGGTTCCCAGTAAGATTCGTTTCTGCTGAGCCATGACAGGAGCTCCAGCTCCATACTGATTTTTATCAGTAAAATCCTATAACCCAGAGCAGATTTGACAAAAGATCGGGGGTGTTGCATTATTCTTCCATCCATGTATAAAGAATGACTACCTGGCTGGTTTACATTCCCTGGATGAAGCAGATGTAATTCAGACCTTGAAGAAATGAAGGCAACATCCTATGTGACAGTTCAAAATACTTATTCTCCTTGTCCTGATAGACAATATCTACTTCCCAAAACTGAGCAAGAAAAGGTAATAAAGTGAAAAAGCCTCTTGAAGAAGAGGTTGTGACATCTTTGCTCGGAAAGAGAATGGCAGGTCAGTTTTCATCGTCCCATCACATATGTAGTGTTCTGAGTGTGACTAAATGGAGTAAACCCTTTATGTTTTCTTGAGTTGTAACTGGAGAAAGCGCTAAGTGCGCCAAGTGGTAGATTGCCTCCTGCTAAGGTTTTCAGTCTCCTGCGTGTATAAAACACCCAGGCTCTGGGCAATTCCTGCCTTATCTGGAACTGTTCCTACATCAAAAGTGGGAGATGGCAGTGTCTAGAAAGCTTCATTGCTTCTCCTTGTTATTAAAGAAAATCAGCCTTTCCCCATACTGCGACAACTCAATTTCCACTGTCACTGCATAAACAGCTTTGTGATTTTGGCCACTTTTTTTTTTTTAAAGAATGAGTTGTTGAGGGGTTCTCTAATTTAATCACCCTAAGATTATCTTCCTACATCAATTTAATAAAGAAAATTAAAAAATGTGTTTTCTTTTTGTTAACTTTCTCAACCACCATCTGTTTAAAAATGTGGATATAATCAGCCATGGAAAGTATGAGAAACAGATCATGTGTACAAAGAAGTTATTCTCTTTTTTTATAAAGTTTGTGAATAAAAATTTTGAAATCTCCAGGAGGGGAAAAAAAAAATCTGCCAGAATTTTTAGTTGAAAGAGATTTCATTTCATGGCAAGAGCTGGTCATGAAAAGTGATTCCTCCAAACATAAACCCACGGCTTCCTGGTAATTGTGTTATTTTTAAGACAAATAAGATAGTTTCTTCTAATTTATTGTTTTCCAGAAACTCTTTGCGGTCTGGCTGGTAATACTCGATGAGACTCAGTTCAGGCCTCCTATCTTCACTGGTTTTCAGTCTTATGTGTCTGGAAAATTACTCTAGTCATCTTTCCCCAGTAAGGATTATTCTGGAGCTGTAAATATTGTTTTTAAGTTTGTATGTTTTTTTTTCCTTTTACGGCTGCACCTGCGGCAAATGGAAGTTCCCAGGTGAGGGGTCAAATCCGAGCTGCTGCTGCTGGCCTACGCCACAGCCACAGCAATACCAGATCCTACCCTAATCTGTGACCTATGCTGCAGCTTGCATAGGATCATCCTTAATCCACTGAGCGAGGCCAGGGATCAAACCCACATCTTCATGGAGACTACGTCAGGTTCTTAACCCACTGAGACACAGTGGGAACTCCAGTATGAATGGTTTTTGAGTAAAGGACATTAAGATTTTTTTAACTAGGGAGGTTGAAAATTAGTACTTTTCCTTCGTAAAGGAAAACGTGTATTGATTTTTTAAAGTAGCTTTATTGAGATATAATTAACACATCATGCAATTCATTCATTTAAATGTATAAAATTCAGTCTTATTAGTATATTCAAGGATTGTGAAACCATCACCACGATCTACATTTTTGTCAAACAAACAAACAAACAAATGCTGTCCCCTTTAGCAGTTATTGCCATTCTTAACTCCAAAACCCAGTCCTGGGCACCATTAAACCTTCTGTCTCTTGATTTGCCTTTTCTGGATGTTTCATATAAAAGGGTGTTGGGCTGCACACTGCACAGACCTGCAAGTTCTGTGCTTGCCCAGGTTCAGAAGAAATGGCCAGGAGTCAGCAACAAAGACATCAAGGGTTTAGTGGATGGGGGAGCTGTGGGTGCAGGTAAGGAAGCTGGATGTGGTTAAAATGCCACAGGCACTTACTGTTCTTTCTAGGTGTTTCTTCTCTCTCTCTCTTTTTTTTAGGGCTGCACCTGTGGCATATGTAAGTTCCCAGGCTAGGGGTTGAATCAGAGCTGCAGCTTCTGGCCTATGCCACAGCCAGAGCAACGCTAGATCCTTAACCCACTGAGGGGGCCATGGATTGAACCTTGATCCTCATAGATACTAGCTGGGTTCATTATTGCTGAGCCATGATGGGAACTCAAGTGTTTTCTTTTTTATTGAAATATAGTTGATTTACAATGTTGTGTTAATTTCTGCTGTACAGCAAATAGACTCACTTGTACATATATATATATATATATATATGTTCTTTTTTATATTCTTTTCTATTATGTTTTAGTCTCAAGATGTTGAATATAGTGTCCTGTGCTATATAGTAGGGCTTTGTTGTTTATCCATCCTATATGTAATAGCTTGCATCTAATAATTCCAAACTCCCAGTCCTTCCTGCTCCCCCCTACCTCTGCTTGGCAATTACAAATTGGTCCTCTTATGTCTATGAATCTATTTCTGCTTTGTAAATAAGTTCATGTATGTTATATTTTAGATTCCACATTAAGTGATATCATGTGGTATGTGTCTGTCTGTCTATCTTACAGAGATGTGATAATCTCTAGGTCCATCATGTTGCTTCAAATGGCATCATTTCATTCTTTTTATGGCTGAGTAATATTCCATACCGCAGAGTTCCTGTCATGGCTCAGTGGTTAATGAATCCGACTAGGAACCATGAGGTTGCAGGTTCGATCCCTACCCTTGCACAGTGGGTTAACGATCCGGAGTTGCTGTGAGCTGTGGTGTAGGTTGCAGACGCAGCTCAGATCCTACGTTGCTGTGGCTCCAGTGTAGGCTGGCGGCTATAGCTACAATTGGACCCCTAGCCTGGGAACCTCCATATGCCATGGGAGCGGCCGAAGAAAAGGCAAAAAGACCAAAAAAAAAAAAAATTCCATACCGCATTTTCTTTATCTCTTCATCTGTTGATGGACAGTTAGGTTGTTTCCATATCTTGGCTATTGTAAATAGTGATGGAATGAACACTGGGGTGCATGTATCTTTTGGAATTACAGTTTTGTTCAGTTATATGCCCAAGACTGGGATTGCTGGATCATATGGCAACTCTATTTTCAGGTTTTTAAAAAATTATTATTTTTAGGAGTTCCCGTCATGGCTCAGCGGAAACGAATCTGACTAGTAACCATGAGGACACAGGTTCAATCCCTGGCCTTGCTCAGTGAGTTAAGGATCTGTGTTGCCATGAGTTGTGGTAAGCCCTAACCTGGGAACTTCCATATGCTGCAGGTGTAGCCCTAAAAAAAAAAAAGAAAGAAAAGAAAAATTATTTCAATTTGATTTTTCTTTTTATTAAACCTTGCTAAGGTTTAATAGATTATCTTGAGTGACTTTTTCTCCATTTGCTCTATGCCCTTTGAACAGTTTCCAAAGACTTTAAATGATTTCTTTTTTGTAGTTTTCACCAGTTAAATTGTTTTTTGGGAGAGGGTCTGCTGAATGCCTTACTTCGTGTTTCTGGAAGTCTTGCACTGATTCTTTTTTTTAAATAAATATCTCTGTATTTAATTGGATTGATGAGCCCTTGATCACTCCAGTTGGAAGGACTGAGAGCTGAGAAAGTCACTAAGGACCGAGAGGATGGGAAATAATGACTCAGGGCCAGTCCCTGAGAATAGCAGTGCTCAATGCAAACCCTGGTTGCTTCTTAAGATTTCAAATGATGTCATATGTTTTTTCTTCCTCCCCAAAGAGTTATCAAACAGAATGTTGGTGGCTCACTTTCATTTTATACCATGGATATGTGACACACAGCATTTTCAAATTGGAAGGAGAGAGACAGCAAACAAATGAGAATATAAGTCCCAGGAGAACAGAACTTGCTATTCTAGTTCTCCAATTTTTGTATGAAATAGAAAATGGTAGTCAAACAACAGATGATGTCTTTAAAGCGGTATCTTTAAATTGAGTAGTTTCTGGATAGCACAAATTATTCCTAACTCAGCAGGGTCGGAGCAAGCTTCCCATTCCCAAAGGAATGCCTTTTCTTTCCCAATACACAGGCCCCAATAGACAAAGAGCAGAATTAAAACATTCCCTCATATCAGCAACAATTTTGAAGTTTTACTTCAAGGAAGAATACAATTTGAAATCCAAAGACACTCAAATGTAGCATTGAAAATTAAAATAGATAATTTTCTACTTAAGCGGTTATCATGTTTTAAAAAACTAATCATATTTAGTTTTCTTTGGCGAAAAAAACCCCACCGTATTTAATAACTTATGCCATACTTGTTACACTGTAGTATTAGTGCTTGAGTCTGATATGTTGTGAATTAATTTTTTAAAATATCAATATAACTTTAATGGTGTACTTTAATATATTTCCATTCACAGAGCTTCTTCTCTTTTTAAAAATTCCTATGTAAGAGTGTGGTATATAGCTGTGACTACAGTTTATTGAAGGACTCCTTATTTTATTATTGTTATTATTAGTAGTAGTATTTTTAGGGCCACATCTGCAGCATCTGGAGATTCCCAGGCTAGGGATAAAATCGGAGCTGCAGCTGCCCTCCCACGGCACAGCCATAGCAATGTGGGATCAGAGCAGAGTCTGTGGCCTACACCACAGCTCATGGCAATGCCAGATCCTTAACCCACTGAGCAAGGCCAGAGATCAAACCTGTGTCCTCATAGATGCTAGTCAGATTTGTTTCCACTGGGCCACAATGGGAACTCCTATTATTATTATCATTTTATGGCTGCACCTATCGCATATGGAAGTTTCCTGGCCAGGGATGCAACCTGTACCTCCACAGTGACCTGAGGTGCTGCAGTCAGATTTTTTTTTTTTTTTTTTGTCTTTTTGCCATTTCTTGGGCCGCTCCCGCGGCATATGGAGGTTCCCAGGCTAGGGGTCGAATTGGAGCTGTAGCCACCAGCCTACACCACAGCCACAGCAATGCGGGATCCAAGCCGTGTCTGGGACCTACACCACAGCTCACGGCAATGCCAGATCATTAACCCACTGAGCAAGGCCAGGGATCGAACCCGCAACCTCATGGTTCCTAGTCGGATTCATTAACCGCTGCGCCACGACAGGAACTCCTGCAGTCAGATTTCTAAGTGACTGATCCTCAGCAGGAGCCCACCTTCAGTTTATTGAAGATAATTCAAGTACTTTTCATTTCCATGACCATATGCATCTCAGCCACAGGTAATTGGGTAGCCATTCCTTAATGCATCCTGCAAAAGGTTCAGAAGCAGTGGTGTTGTAGAAAAACCTAGAATGCTAAGACTGTAACCTCTGGAGAAACAGACACAGGAAAATTAAGCAATTATTCCCAAGGCCCAGGGTCAATAACTAGTAGAGATAAAACATAGACAGTTTATGTCCTGAAATGATAAGAAGTATGCAAGACAGGAAGCAGGATATACCATAATAGTAACACCATTTTTTGACTTTTCAGTTGATAGGGTTTTCACATTCCTTTTCTAACTTTTATCTTAGCACAATCCTTTGGAGGAGTAGTTGTCATCATTGCAGTAAGAGTGTTGCTAGTCTTATGATGAAGATGAGGAAACTGAGGCTCTGTTTACTGGTCTGACCAACATCACACAGCTAGGGTAAGGGGAGGGTATAGGAGAACTAGAGCATGAACCCAGATCACTCTACCCAATGAGAATTTCAGACACAGGATGAGAGTCAGTGAGACTTAACACACACTAATTCCTAAGGCATTGCAGGAACTACAAAGATGGACAGGAAAAGGCCTTGCCATCACCAGCCTGGCCCCTGATACTCCTTGGTATGGTAGAAGTATTATGGACTGAAAATTCTCTCAAAATTCATGTGTTAAAGTCCTAACCCCCAGTACTCAGAATGTGTCAGAATGGCTAATATCAAAAAGTCTACAAACAGCAAATGTTGGTGAGGATGTGGAGAAAAAGAAATCCCCGTACATCGTTGATGGAAATATGAATTGGTGCAGCCACTATAGAAAATAGTATGGAGGTCCCTCAAAAAACTAAAACTGAAACTATCATATGATCCAGCAATTCCACTCTGGGGTATATATCTGAAGAAAATGAAAACATTTCTTTGAAAAGATACATGTATCCCAAAGTTCACAGCAGTACTATTTACAATAGTCAAGACATGAAGGCAATCTAAGTGTCCATCCATTAACAGAGGAGTGGATAAAGAAGATGTAATATGAACTTACAATGGAATATTATTCAGCCATAAAAAGAATGAAATTTTGCCATTTGTAGCAACATGGATGGACTTGGAGGGTATTAATCTGAGCAAAATAAGTCAGAGAAAGACAAATGCTGTATGATACCACTTATAGGTAGAATTTCAAAAAATTCAACAAACTAGTGAATATAACAAAAAAGAAACAGGAGTTCGCATCGTGGCGCAGTGGAAACGAATCTGACTAGGAACCATGAGGTTGTGGGTTCAATCCCTGGCCTCACTCAGTGGGTTAAGGATCCAGCATTGCCATGAGCTGTGGTGTAGGTCGCAGATGCACCTTGGATCTGGCATTGTTGTGGCTCTGGCATAGTCCAGCAGCTGTAGCTCAGTTTAGACCCACAGCCTGGGAACCTCCATATGCTGCAGGTGTGGCCCTGAAAAAACAAAAGACAAAGAAAGAAAGAAAGAAAGAAAGAAAGAAAGAAAGAAAGAAAGAAAGAAAGGAAGGAAGGAAGGAAGGAAGGAAGGAAGGAAGGAAGGAAGGAAGGAAGGAAGGAAGGAAGAAAGAAAGAAAGAAAGAGACTCACAGATACAGAGAACAAATTAGTGGTGACCAGTGGGAGAGATGGAAGCAGGGAGGGGCAAGAAATGGGTATGGGATTAGAAGGTACCATGTGCTATGCACAAAATATGTAAGCTACAAGGATATATTATATAGCACAGGGAATGTAGCCAATATTTAATAATAACTTTAAAGGCAGGATAATCTATACAAATACTGAATCATTATGCTGTACATCTGAAACCAATATTGGAAATCAACTCTATTTCAATTTTAAAAAAAGGAAGATCTTATTCTCCAGTGGGAGAAAGAAATGTAAATAATACAAATGAAGTAGTTAAATTAAAAGGCCACTCCGGTGGGCCCTAATCCAGTCTGACTGGTGTCCTTATAAGAAAGAATGAGGACTCACAGAAGGACACAGAAGGGGTGCTGCTGATTTGTGCCGTGTTCTGAGAACCAGATGGGGGTCACACATGGGAGACTCAGCCCAGCCTAGTGGAAGCCACTCTGTTCTTACAGATATTGTAATTAGCTGTCAACATTGAAAATCAGGAGATTTTAGGAGTTCCCGTTGTGGTACAGTGGAAACAAATCCAACTAATTTTCATGAGGGCTCAGGTTTGATCCCTTGTCTCCCTCAGTGGGTTAAAGGGTCCGGGGTTGCTGTGAGCTGTGGTTTAAGTCACAGAAGAGGCTCGCATCTGACATTGCTGTAGCTATGATTGGACCCCCTAGCCTGGGAACCTTCACTCACCACAGGTGTGGCAGCAAAAAAAAAAAAAAAAAAAAGGAAAAGAGGGAGTTCCTGTCATGACTCAGTGGTTAACAAAACTGACCAGTATCCATGAGGATGTGGGTTCGATCCCTGGCCTCAATCAGTGGGTTAAGGATCCAGCGCTACAGTGAGCTGTGGTGTAAGTCACAGACGTGGCTCAGATCCGGAGTTGCTGTGACTGTGGTGTAGGCTGGCTGCTACAACTCCAATTCCACCCTAGCCTAGGAACCGCCATATGCCATGGGTGTGGCCTTAAAAAAGACAAAAAACAAAACAAAACAAAAAAACCCAGGAGATTTTAGTCTTGAAGAGTTAGGATTTCCAGCTTCTCTTGGAAAATGAGTAGAGCTGGCCGCCCTGGCCCCCAAATGCCTCCTGGTGAGAGGGCAGGACCTTGTGTTTCCATCTGAATGCCCCTTGTGGAAACAAGTGTAAAAAGAGAGCACATTCTATCAGATTACAGTGCTTTGAAATTTGGGGATTGGAAGTCTTTATGGTAATTTACATCTTATCATTACTGAGAGTGTAATGATACACCTACTTGACTCTGTTCCCTGTGATTTACGGTGGAGGAAATTATAGAATTGCCACATCCAGAAAAAAGCGGGGGGTGAGGGGGTGCTTCCAATATACCAGGTAGGGGTGTTAAAGAGTTTTCGTCATCTTAAACTGAATTTTTATAGGTGTTTCTATTTCCGGAAGACATTGGAAATAGCTTTAAGTGTACGTGTGTGTTCAAATTGCTTCTCACTTGATGCTCTTAGATACACATTGGCAGCTTGTAAATCTGCGCTTCGGTGTAATGAAAACTCTCGTTATAATTTGCACATCAAATAGGAGGGCTGGGTTCCTCTAGCTGGGGGAGATGGATTGAATTTCTAAGCTTCTGAGCAACTCACAACATGCTGATAATGTTCTTTCTACATAATGTCTGGGGCAGAATTAGCAACAGTTACTGTTCCGATAGGGGTTGCTTTTCTGTCTTCCAAGGCACTTTGTGTGATTTAAAGAGGACTCCCCCTGTTTCCGGGTTAAAGTAGGCGCTCAGAGAGGCTGCGGACTCTGTCTTGGGTGCTGAGTGCTTGATCTCTACTTGGGGCAGCTGATTCTAGGAGAGGGAGTGCCTGACGGTTCGCACCTGAATCTCACGTGCATTAAGGCACAGCCTCCTGAGAGGGCTTTGCTCCCCCTCTCCCCAGTCCTCTTTCAGTGAGCCCCGTTGCACCCAGGCCACCCGCACAGACCCCTACTCTACCACTCCTCAGCTGCTCCGGAGGGAACATTGTCCCCGGATTCAACCTCTCTGTAGAAAACCTTAGACTGCAGGGCGGGTCCAAGCCGGTCTCCGTCAGGCTGATGGGGGAGCACCCCCGTCTGGCGCTCCCAGGGGCAGAATGCCCCACCTACCAGGAGCAGGCGGTGGGAAGCGTGGCCTCACATGAACAGGGTGATGGACCTGCCAGGGAAGCAGCAGAGCCTTGCAGGGACCGCTCCCTCCCTACTCCTCCACCCCCTCCCCCACCCCGCCCTGCCTTCCCCTCTCAGCAATAGGTGATTGCGTGGCGCGTTTTCAAGGCCACCACCACGGCTCAGCCCAAACAGGGTTTGAATTAGGGGGGCGTCTTTTGGCATCAGGGCTGGTGTGGCTGCTAGACCGCGGGTGGGTACACCTCCGTGGGCAAGAGATGTCGCAGCCGCCTCAGCCACCACATCTGCCCTAAATAGGGCGAAGATGGGATGCAACATCTCCATCAAGAAGGCGCAAACTTTCTCAGCAGCCTCGCAGCCACATTCTCTTGCATCTTACTGACCAGAGCTGGGGCATGTGGTCACCTCTCTCTGATGGGGTCTCAGAGGGAAAGCCGCGGCCACTAGTGCTTCAGCGCCAGGCAGACTTCATGTGGGGCTGGTCAGCCTGGACCACGCTGTGCCTCTAACAGCATCTTACCCTGTATCTCCTGGCAGTCGTCTCAGGGACTCAGGTGGCCTGGGAGACTTTCTAATAGCTCAGCCTGGTGAGCCCTTCCATACAAATAATGTAGTTCAGGAGTCCCCCTTGTGGCTTAGCAGAAATGAGCCCCACTAATATCCATGAGGGTTTGGGTTCAATTCCTGGCCTCCCTCGGGTGGTTGGGGATCTGGCAGACGTGAGTGTGGTGTAGGTCGAAGATGCGCTTGGATCTGGCTTTCCTGAGGCTGCGGGGTGGGCGGGCCACTGCAGTTCTGATTCAACCCCTAGCCAGAAAACTTCCATGTCTTAGCTGTAGTCCAAAAAGACAAAAAACAAAAACAAACAAAACAACCAAATAATGCGTAGTTCACTTACTCCTCCCTAGAAACGTATTTAAATTTTCTTTGGAGGCTGAACTATAATTAGAAGGGCAGTGACTCTGGTTGTTCACCCCTCTCTGAGGCTGTGCATGAGGTATATGTTATTACAGGCCCTGGGGTTTTTCTCCACTTCCCCCCTGTTGTATGGCAGCCATAGGGTTGGGCTGTGGATGGCAGATCCATCAAAGGTCCTGATTAATCAAAGCAAACCAGTGATCTCATCCTCTTGGCAGTGATTGGTTCAGAAATGGGCCTAGGACCACTTTGGCTCAATGGGATTCAAGGGAAAGTTGCTGGGGGCTTCTGGGATTTTTATGTTTCTTGAGCTAGAGAGAAAGCTCCAGAAAAGGCTAGTTTCTCACTTTGGCTAGATGTGAACAAGGAAACCAGGAGGCCTGATTGCTCTGCCTGTCATCCTGGGACCCTGAGGAGAATCTCATCGGGATGAAATCAGCGCTGTGGCCAGCAGTGTAGAGTTAGAAAGGCCTTGGGTCCTTTTTTAATTTAATTTTTTTTTTTTGGTCTTTTTGCCATTTCTTGGGCCGCTCCCGCAGCATATGGAGATTCCCAGGCTAGGGGTCTAATTGGAGCCGTAGCCACCAGCCTACACCAGAGCCACAGCAATGCCGGATCCGAGCCGCATCTGCAACCTGCACCACAGCTCACGGCAATGCCGGATCGTCAACCCACTGAGCAAGGGCAGGGACCGAACCCGCAACCTCATGGTTCCTAGTCGGATTCGTTAACCACTGCGCCACGACGGGAACTCCTAATTTTTAAAAATTTTAAATTATGTTTTCTTTTTTATTTTAGGGCCACACCCATGGCACATGGAAGTTCCGGGCTAGGGGTCAAATTGGAGCCGCAGCTGCCGGCCTATACCACAGCCATGGCAACGCGGGATCCAAGCCACATCTGTGATCTACGTCACAACTCATGGCAATGCTGGATCCTTTACCCAGTGAGCAAGGCCAGGGATTAAACCCACATCCTCATGGATACTAGTCAGATTCTTAACCTTCTGATCCACAACAGGAACTCTTGGCCCTGAGTCCTTGAGGACATTGGTAAGGTGCTCCACCAGCTGCCCTAAAGCCCTCACAATATATTGCTGCCACTTTCTTATGGTTAAAGTCAGTTTGGGTGGATTTTCTGGTACACTGGAAACATCCTAACTGCACCAGATGTGACACCTGCTCAAAAGACTAGGAAGCTGATATCTGAAGGGATTAGGTATCCTGCCCTAGTTTGTGTAGCTGGTGCAGCAGAGCTGGGCTTGGAACCAAAGGCTGACTCTTGGCTCCACACCCTGCCATTAATCTGGCTTTTTACTGGGATCGCTGATTCACATATTTCAAAAGTTACAGGAACAGCTCAGGCATGCCGAACTTGCTCAAAAACTTGCCTTTGACTTTTCGTGTTTCCTCATGAGTTCAGAGCTGGGCCATTTCCTGTGGAACAGGGTTCTCCAGAACATCATAGACACACACATCATAGACATCTCAAGTCACATTCCTGCCAAATAAGACAGATTTATTACTAGTTTTCAGGGTGACATCAGTATTGTCCCCAGTTTAAAATAGGCAGTAATGATGACAGAGCATAAAACAAATATATGCTGGGTAGTGGGTTCTAATGGTCTCTCTCTCTGTTTTTCTTTTTTTGCTTTTTAGGGCCACACCTGTAGCATATGGACGTTCCCAAGCCAGGAGCTGAATCAGAGCCGCAGCTGCTGGCCTACACCATAGCCACAGCAACACAGGATCCGACCCTCCTCTGCCACTTATACCACAGCGCACAGCAACGCCTGATCCTTAACCCACTGAGTGAGGCCAGGGATCAACCTCTCCTCCTCATGGATACTAGTCAGGTTTGTTACTGCTGAGCCACTATGGGAACTCCCCAATATTCTCTTATCACAAATGTTGATAAATGTCCCCTACCTGTGGGAAGGGTGTGGGTGGGTAGGTGGTGCCGAACATCCATGGGTAAGAGGGTGGGTAAGAGGATGTGAATGCAGCAGCGTAATCAGTAGAAACCTAAGACATTTTTCTCAATTTAACATCTTAGACCTGGATGGAATTGAGAGGGCAACTGGCCTCACCTAGCACTGGCAGCAGCAGGAACCCTTCTAGAACCCTGTGGCCTGTCCCTTGGACACATTCCAGGCGAGGACGGCAGACTTCATCCTCCTGGACAAGAAATTCCTGATATTGCTCTGACTCCACAGTTACATTTTGTTGTAAGCAAAGTTGCTGTTCTTCAGAGCATAATGGCTACAAGCCTGTTGAGATACAAATGGTGACAATTTTTTTGTTGCTGTGTTCTACTCCCAAGATGTTAATGAGCCATTTGTGGATGCCCCCCCAACAGGGTGACCATTATCTCCCCCCACCGCCGCTTTTCTTTTTTGCTTTTTAGGGCCGCATCCATGGCATATGGAAATTCTCAGGCTAGGGGTCAAATTGGAGCTGCAGCTGCCAGCCTGCACCACAGCTACAGCAACATGGGATCTGAGCTGCATCTGGGACTACACCACAGCTAATGGCAACACCAGATCCTTAACACACTTAGTGGGGCCAGGGATCAAACCTGTGTCCTCATGGATACTAGTCGGGTTCTTTACCCTTGAGCCACCAAGGGAATTCCCCCAACTAACTCTAGGTAGAAGTGGAATACACAGCCTGTCTATGAGTTTGATGTAGGCAAAAACTTTAAGATTTTGTTTGGCGAAAAGGTGATCTTTGAGAGGGAAGAGTGGCTTTGTTTTTAATTCATGTTCATTGTTTTCCAAAGCACAGACTTGTTCGGTTTTAAGAGTTAAAGAGCACTGCCAAACCAATCACAAAACCAGCAGTCTCTCACCATAATCTCCCTGTCTCTAAAGATGCCCTCCAGGATTTCCCATTGTGGTTCATGGTTTAAGGACTAGATGTTGTCTCTGTGAGGATGCAAGTTCAATCTTAGGGTGAACTTAAGGTGGTAGAACAATGCCGTAAACTCACCTCCACCCTCGTGGAGCCTTGCTGAGGAGCCTGATTTTTTTTTTTTTTTTTCTTTTTTTTAAAGCTTTATTGAAGTATAGCTGATCTACAAGTTTGTGATCATTTCTGCTATGCCACAAAATAATTCAGTTATGCATGTACACATATCCGTTCTCTTTCAGATTCTTTTCCCACAAAGACCATCACAGAACATGGGGTAGAATTCCCTGTGCTCTGTAGCAGATTCCCTTTGGCTCATCATTCCATACACCTCAGCTTGTATGTGCCCCTCCCAGCCCCCAGTCCCTCCTTCCCTGAGTCCCAGCCCCTTTGGTAACTGTAAGTTTTTCAAAGTCTGTGAGTTTGTTTGAAGAGCTTGATTTTTCTTCTTTTCGCTCGGGCTCTGGGGACAGTCATACGAAGGCTCTTATTTAAATGCCTTTTTTGGAGTTCTCATCGTGGCTCAGAGGAAACTAATCTGAATAGTGGATGCAGCAGGTTCAATCCCTGGCCTCCCTCAGTGGGTTAAGGGTCTGGCGTTGCTGTGAGCTGTGGTATAGGTTGCAGATGTGGCTCAGATCTGGTGTTGCTGTGGCCGTGGGATAGGCCAGCGGCTACAGCTCCAACTAGATCCTCCATGTGCCTCGGGTGCAGCCCTAAAAAGACAAAAAGACAAAAATAAATAAATAAATACACACTTTTCTCCTTTGAGGCAATTCTCTCACTGATTCAATAACATACTGGTATGTTAGTGAATATATGAGTTGATGTTATAGGAGGAGCAAGAGCCAGGCAGTAGGGGAACCGCACATAACAGTTTCCTCCAAGGAAAAGGGAAGTTTCCCAGAGAATGTCTGCCTGTCCACTCCCATCACTGCACCGAGGTGGCCCCTTTTGCCTGTTGCTCCTGCACTGAGGGGAATCTCCAGTGCAGGGTTTTGGTGGGTCATGGGAGTGGGGGGGATTGGGGGAAGGGCACTACTGCCTGAAGGGAAGGAGAAGCTTATGCTTGTCTGCCTTCACTTGGATAAAACAGTCAAGTAGTTTTTGTTTGTTTGTTTGTTTTTGATTTTATGGCCATACCCGAGGCACATGGAAGTTTCCGGGCCAGGGATTGACTCTGAGCCACAGCTATGACCTACATCATATCCTTTAACTCATTGCTCCAGACCAGGGATCTAACCCACATCTCCACATCGACCTGAAATGCTGCAGTCGGATTCTTAACTCAGTGGGAATTCCTTAAAATAAAAGTTAAATGAACTTATTTATAAGACAGAGACAGACTCACAGACATAGAAAACAAATTTATAACTACCAAAGGGGAAAGGGGTAAGAGGGATAAATTAGGAATTTTGGATTAACAGATACAAACTACTACATATAAAATAGACAAAGATCTACTGTATAGCACAGGGAACTGTATTTAATATCTTGTAATAAACTACAATGGAAAAAAACCTGAGAAAGAATTTATATATATATCCGATATATATAATTATTATATGTAATATACTTAATATGACATTTATATTTATCATATATCAGATTATATATATCAGATAATATATATCTAAATCACTTTGCTGTACACCAGAAACTAACACAACATTGTAAATCGACTAGACTTCTATTTAAAAATTAAGTTAAATTAGAAATAAAATAAATGTTGCTTCTCTCTCAGGGAATTAGGAATTCAAATTTAAACTTCAGTTTCTCTAATGTCTACCAAATACAGTGGAATCACTCTTTGAGAATTTCCCACATACTAAATCTTCCCATATGTGTCTGAATAATGGGATGCAGCCTCTGCATCTAGCGTTTTCATCTGCCCTAAGAAATTCTCTTTATTGTTCCTGAGTTTTTAGTTTGCAGTCTCTTGATGGGGAGATAGAAATCTTTAGGGATTTAATTATGCATTCTAGTCCAAAGGTTATTTTGCAAGAATTCTAGAGAGGAGTTGGACCCAGGAAAACCTCACTGCCTTTTTTCCTTTTCTATTCAATTAATAGAAATATTCAAATTACCAAAAAAAAAAAAAGCCAAAACCCAGAAAAACAAGCCCCTAAATGTCCCTTTACATTTTCAGATGCTCAGCTTCAGCTCCTCTTCTACCTCCTAAACTCTTATAGCTACTTTTCTAAGCAGCTTCCTGTGAGTGAGCAGTTCCCTTTTGGCTGCTTTTTTTAATGGGTCTGTAAACCTGTGAAGATTCAGTTATGCAAAGGAGGTTACAAGTGCTGTCTTCAAAGAGAGGGGAAAGCCAGAAGTGGATGTGTACAAAGCCATTTGGGTCACTGGGGATGTTTTTTGAGAAAGCTGTTCTTCCTCTTGTCTTTTTAGAGATGAATGTACCTCCATTCAGAGTCATGTTCTATCAGACTAGAGCTCGCCCTTTGCAATTATTAATTGGGCTCACCCAAACTCAGCCAGCTGCAGAGGTGACCAAAAATTAATTTTACATGCAATTTTAGGCCGTGTGATAATAATACCTAACAATAGGACTCCATGGCCTACAAAAGGGTTTTTACGAATATTGAAAATTTGGGTCCTTAAAACAAGTGCATGGTAGTTCCTGTTGTGGCTCAGAGGGTTAAGAACATGACATAGTGTCCATGAGGATGCGATTCCATCCCTGGCCTCACTCCGTGGGTTAAGGATCCAGCGCTGCTGTGAGCTGTTGTGTCGGTCATGGACGTGGCTTGGATCTGGTGTTGCTGTGGCTGTGGTGTATGAAGGCCCACAGCTGCAGCTCCATATACCACAGATGGGGCCATAAAAAGGAAAAAAAAAAAAAAAACATTGCATGGTGATAAGAATAGTAGCAAATATTTACTGAGTGCTTACTCTGTGTCAGTCCTGGTTACAAACCTTACAAGAATTCTGGCAATTCTTATTTATTCCATTTCCTTCATGCCTTGCTCTTGAAGAAATACTTGAAAGTCCTGAGGTGTAACTCATTTATTCCAGGAGTATTTATTTAATACCTTGGGTGTGAAGGAATTTGATTCAGTGAGAATCGTCAGCATTTGGGGTAAGGGCTTGAAAAGGAATTGGGACAAGACTGAGCCTTTTACTTAAATATTTGATTTTGTGAAAAAAATATTATGTGATTACGGAGTTTTTAGCAACCTCTTAAAATTTGTTTGCATTTAATGTAGTTCCTGGAAACCAGTAAAGACGAGGCATTTTCAAAACCAGAGGAATAACCCTAATATGCAGTTTCAAATGGCATGGCCAGAAGGTAGAGGGTCCCCTGGGGCAGGTGCCCAAGGTTTGGTGCCTTTTCTGGAAGGCTCCCATCAGGGTCTTCACACACTTAAACAACAACTCTGTGAAAGAAAATTCGAGTGACTCAGAGAAGTTCTGTAATTTACCCAAGGCCAAACAGGAAGCAAGCAGTGAGCCAGGATCTGAATCTGAGTTCTCTCTTTATTTTTGTTCATTTTAGGGCCATACCTGCAGCATATGAAAGTTCCCCAGGCTAGGGACTGAACCAGAGCTGCAGCTGCAGGCCTATGCCACAGCTACAGCAACAGCAGATCTCAGCTGCATCTGCAACCTACACCACAGCTTGTGGCAACACTGGATCCTTAACCCACTGAGCGGGTCCAGGGATTGAACCCACATCCTCATGGATACTAGTCAGGTTCTTAACCCACTGAGCCACAACAGGAACTCCTGAGTTTTCTCTTCATTGCAAAGCCCTGGGCAATGGTCTCTTTGGAGTGAATCAGGAATTGACAGGAGAGGGCATGGTGGTGGTGAATAGAGTCTTAAGTATGTGTCATGAAATTCTATTTTTAAGGCTTTTAAATTCAGAGAAAACACAACAAAGACAAGTGCTTCTGGAGTGAATAGTACATAAAATAATTTTGCATTGGTACCTTAAGATAGTTTTTCAACTTTACTGAGATACATAAACTGCATATATTCAAATGTAAAATTTGGTCAATTTTGGCATAAGTATACACCTACGAAATTACTCCCACACCAAGATAACATTTTCATCACCTCCAAAAAGTTTCCTTGTGCCCTCTTGTAATCCATCCCTCCATCCACCCCCTGTCTCCAGGTAACTGCTGATCTGCTTTCTGTCACTGTGGATTTATTTGCATTTTCTAGTATTTTATATAAATGAATTCATACATTAGGAATGAATTTTTGTTTGCCTCTTGTTTGGCTTTCTTTTTTTTTTATTACTCAAATGAATTTATCACATCTGTAGTTGTATAATGATCATCACAATCCAATTTCACAGGATTTCCATCCCACAACCCAAGCACATCCCCCCACCCCGAAACTGTCTCCTCCGGAGACCAAAAGTTTTTCAATGTCTGTGAGTCAGCATCTGTTCTGCAAAGAAGTTCTGTCTGTCCTTTTTCAGATTCCACATATCAGTGCAAGCATTTGATGTTGGTGTCTCATTGTATGGCTGACTTCACTTAGCATGATAGTTTCTAGGTCCATCCATGTTGCAAAAAATGCTGGTATTTCGTTCTTTTTAATGGCTGAGTAATATTCCATTGTGTATATGTACCACTTCTTCTTGATCCACTCCTCTGTCCATGGACATTTAGGTTGTTTCCATGTCTTGGCTATTGTAAATATTGCTGCAATGAACATCGGAGTACATGTGTCTTTGTGAGTCATGGTTTTCTCTGGATAGATGCCCAGAAGTGGGATTGCTGGATCCAATGGAAGTTCTATGTTTAGTTTTCTGAGGAATCTCCATACTGCTTTCCCCAGTGGTTGCACCAATTGACAATCCCACCAACAGTGTATTAGGGTTCCTTTTTCTCCACACGCTTTCCTTTTCTATTGTTTGTAGACTTTTGGATGACGGCCATTCTGGCTGGTGTAAGGTGATACCTCAGAGTGGTTTTGATTTGCATTTCTCTAATAATGAGTGACACTGAACATCTTTTCATGTGTTTCTTGGCCATCTGTATGTCTTCTTTGGAGAATTGTCTGTTTAGATCTTCTGCCCATTTTTGGATAGGCTTGTTTGTTTTTTTGGTATTGAGCTGCAGAAGTTGTTTATAAATTTTGGAGATTAATCCCTTGTCAGCTGATTCACTTGCAAAGATTTTCTCCCATTCTGTGGGTTGTCTTTTTGTGTTGTTTAGGGTTTCCTTAGCTGTGCAGAAACTTTTCAGTTTGATTAGGTCCCATTTGTTTATTTTTCTTTTTATTGTCAATACTCTAAGAGGTGGATCTGAGAAGATGTTGCTGTCGTTTATGTCAGAGAGTGTTTGGCCTATGTTTTCCTCTAGGAGTTTGATAGTGTCTGGTCTTATATCTAGGTCTTTAATCCATTTGGAGTTTCTTTTTGTGAATGGTGTTAGGGAGTGTTCTAATTTCATTCTTTTCCATGTGGCTGTCCAGTTTTCCCAGCACCACTTATTGAACAAGCTGTCCTTTCTCCATTGTATAGTCTTGCCTCCTTTGTCATAGATGAGTTGGCTGTAAGTGCATGGGTTGAATTCTGGGCTTTCTATCCTGTTCCACTGATCTGTATGTCTGTCTTTGTGTCAGTACCATGCAGTTTTGATGACTGTTGCTTTGTAGTATAGTCTGAAGTCCGGGAGCCTGATTCCTCCAGCTCCATTTTTCTTTTTCAGGATGTCTTTGGCTATTCTGGGTCTTTTGTACTTCCAAACAAACTTTAAAATATTTTGTTTAAGTTCTGTGAAAAATGTCCTTGGTAATTTGATAGGGATTGCATTCAATCTGTAGATTGCCTTGGGTAGTATAGTCATTTTGATAATATTAACTCTTCCAATCCACGAGCATGGTGTATCTTTCTATCTATTTGTGTCATCTTTGATTTCTTTCATCAGTGGCTTGTAGTTTTCAGAGTACAGGTCTTTTGTTTCTTTAGGTAGGTTTACTCCTAGGTATTTTATTCTTTTGGATGCGATGGTAAATGGGATTGCTTCCCTAATTTCTTTTTCTGCTCTTTCATTGTTAGTGTATAGAAATGCTCTCAATTTCTGTGTATTAATTTTGTATCCTACAACTTTGCCAAATTCATGGATGAGCTCTAACAGTTTTCTGGTAGAGTCTTTAGGATTCTCTAGGTATAGTATCATGTCATCTGCAAATAGCGATAGTTTTACTTCTTCCTTTCCAATTTGGATTCCTTTTATTTCTTTTACTTCTCTGATTGCTGTGGCTAGGACTTCCAGAACTATGTTGAAGAGTAGTGGCAAGGGCGGACATCCTTGTCTTGTTCCTGATCTCAGCGGGAATTCTTTCAGCTTTTCACCATTGAGAATGATGTTTGCTGTGGGTTTGTCGTATATGGCCTTCATCATGTTGAGGTAGGTTCCCGTTATGCCCACTTTCTGAAGGGTTTTTATCAGAAATGGGTGTTGGATTTTGTCAAAGGCTTTTTCCGCGTCTATTGAGAGGATCATATGGTTTTTATTCTTCAGTTTATTAATGTGGTGTATCACACTGATGGATTTGCGGATATTGAAAAACCCTTGCATCCCTGGGATAAATCCCACTTGATCATGATGTATAATCCTTTTAATTGTTTGGCTTTCTTACTTAGCATAATTGTTTTGAGATTTGTCCTTGCTCTTGCAAGTATCAACAGTTCATGCCTTTTTATTGCTGAATAGTATTCTGTTTTATGGATGTACAACAATTTGTTTATCCAGTCACCTGCTGATATTTGTTTTCAATATCTTACATTTTTAATGTACATAAACAATAGATTTTTAGATAGTTGAACCTGCTTAAAACTTATGTGCTCTCCCTGAACTCCTAAATATCCCAGTCTGGCAGGGCAATGCTATGTGTTCCTAGGAACACAGAAAACACCTGGTCCCTTTGCACACAGGTAGGGCCCTATGGCTAGTTTTGGCCAATACAGAGGAGATGAGAATTCTTTCCCAGCAAAGGCAGTAAGAAGCTCTGTGCAAGCTTCAGTTTCTTCCTTCCCCTTTGGCAGGAGAGTGGAAGCCACGATTGGCTTGTAGAACCACTGGATGGAACAGGGTAGGGGTGGGGGTGGGGGTGGAATCACCAGATGGAGGCAGCGGCCTTGGAGAACCACTTGACCTTCAGTGGACTTCATGTCCCAGAAAAATAACCTCTCTTGTGAGCCAGGGCTGTTTGTTACTGCAGCAGAAGCCTAGCCTTTCCTGACTCACACACTTTACACAAACACAACAAGGAGACAGTCCTGGCAAAATTTCTTCTGAGGCTGAATGGAGACCAAATCAATGAAGTTTTTACTATTTAGAACTGTCTAAGAAATCTATTAATATGATAACTCACTTTCAATGTGTGGGAAAGAAATGTTAAGTATTCAGAAGAGGAGCAGAAGGAAGAGGCAATAAAAAAAGGAAAAAAAAAAGGATGGCTCTTTATCATGTACCTGGTACTCATCTACATTAACTTATTTAATTGTCACAATATCTGAGGAGATATTTATAGTTTCATTTTTACAAAGGAAAAAATGGAAACACAAGAGGTTCCTTAGCATACACAGCGGGCAGGCAGCAGTTTCAGAATTAAAATCTCCAACTGCCTCACTGCTGGTCCCATCTGATTGGGAAATGCTGAAAGGAGTGAGCCTAAGGCTCCTTCCAGCATCTGCCACCCCCTGCTACATGCTGAGGCCAGTTAGCGATTGTCGGAAGTAGACACTCAGGCAGGAGGCACCAGACAGTTGGCCACAGCAGCCAAATCCCCCCTCTCAGCCAGGCCAGGCAGACGTAAGGAGGGGCTGTAGACAGAGGGGGGCTGGGACTCAGTGCTCTGGCCCCAGACCCGCCTCTGTCCTTGGGGTTCTGCGGCCCTGAGCAGGGTTAGTTCACGGGTCTCAGCCTTGATTCCCAGTTTCAAGCAGGCACGACCTATAGAGTGCAGAAAGGGGAAGTTCTCATTGTGGCACAGCAGAAGGGAATCTGACTAGGAACCATGAAGTTGCAGGTTGGACGCTCAAGGATCCGGCGTTGCGGAGAGCTGTGGTGTAGGTCACAGACGCAGCTTGGATCTGGCATTGCTGTGGCTGTGGTGTAGGCCAGCAGCTGTAGCTCCGATTAGACCCCTAGCCTGGGAACCTCCATGTGCCATGGGTGCAGCCCTAAAAAGCAAAAATCAATAAATAAATAAATAAATAAAATAAAAGAATGCAGACAGGAAACCCCGATGTGCTGGGCAAGGGCAGGCTTGTCTTGGGCTCTCTGGACTCAACTCGAGTGACATTTACAGGCAGCCATGATATTGTCACCGAAGAACACCCTGTGCTCTGTGCCCTTCCCTTTTTATGTACACCTTCAGCAGAACTCCGGACTTCAGCTGTTTTTAGTAAGAAGACACATGTGAGAAACCTCTCATGGCCCTCTACGACCAAGAACCACTTCATCCTATGTCTTGTCCTATATTTTTTTTGGCCACACCCATGGCATGAGGAAGTTCCTGGGCCAGGGATTGAATCTGTGCCACAGCAGCAACCTGAGCCACAGCAGTGACAATGCCTGATCCTTAACCCACTGAAGCACTAGGGAACTCTCTAAGTCTTGTCCTCTGAAGAATTTTGTCTCCTGGTGAAACTTTCCTCCCAAAAGGTATGGACATGGAAGTGGGGGCAGGTCAGAGGGCCCTCACATTCCCTGAGGGTTTGCCCATTTCTGTAGATGGGCACCCTCAGAGGTGGGGAGGGAGCGGTCCTTTCTCTCAGCCATTAAAAGGTCCCAACTCCTCTACTCTGGTGGAGGGTGGGGGTGGGGTCCCAGCCTAGTGTAGAATTGCCTATCTAAACATGCGCCAGTTAGCAACTGAACATCTTGCATTTATGGCGATCAAGCCACAGCCCTATTATATAATATTAAGTAGATGATATAGCTGCCTTAGGTTAGAGTAGCCCCACCTACTATATTTTATCACTTGACAGATTCCAGGAAGGAGTGTATGCTCCCATTCATTTTAAGTATTTCTTTCCTTGTTCTTACTTTTTTTTTTCTTTTTTCTTTTTTTTAATTTATTTATTTTTATTTATTTGTTGTTGTTGTTGTTGTTATTGTTGTTGTTGCTATTTCTTGGGCCGCTCCCGCGGCATATGGAGGTTCCCAGGCTAGGGGTTGAATCGGAGCTGTAGCCACCGGCCTACGCCAGAGTCACAGCAACGTGGGATCCGAGCCGTGTCTGCAACCTACACCACAGCTCACCGCAACGCCAGATCGTTAACCCACTGAGCAAGGGCAGGGATCGAACCTGCAACCTCATGGTTCCTAGTCGGATTCGTTAACCACTGCACCATGACGGGAACTCCTCTTTTTTCTTTTTTCTTTTTTAGAGCTGCACCTGTGGCATATGGAAGTTCCTGGGCCAGGGGTTGAACAGGAGCTGCAGCTGAAGTCTAGGCCACAGCCACAACAATGCTGGATGTGAGCTGCATCTACGTCCTACACCACAGCTTGTGGCAATGCCAGATCCTTAACCCACTGAGCAAGGTCAGGGATCAAACCCGTATCTTCAGAGAGATAGTATCAGGGTCTTAACCCACTGAGCTACAATGGGAATCCCCCTCCCCCCTTTTTCTTTTCCCTTTAAAAAGCCATCAGAATGGAGTTCCCATCATGGCTCAGTGGTTAATGAATCCGACTAGGAACCATGAGGTTGAGGCTTCGATCCCTGGCCTCGCTCAGTGGGTTAAGGATCTGGCATTGCTGTGAGCTGTGGTATAGGTTGCAGATGCGGCTCAGATCTGGCATTGCTGTGGCTCTGGCATAGGCCAGCGGGTACAGCTCTGATTCGACCCCTAGCCTGGGAACCTCCATATGCCTTGGGTGTGGCCCTAGAAAAGACAAAAAGACAAAATAAAATAAAATAAAATAAAATAAAATAATAAAAACATTGGTAATGATTAAAAAATGATGAAGAGTTCCCTGGTGGCCTAGTGGTTAAGAATCTGATGTTGTCACTGCTGTGGCTCCGGTTCCATCCCTGGCCCAGGAATTTCTGCAAGTCTTTAACATGGCCACAAAAAGAAAAAAGATGAAATAAACAGCACCCTTCCTTTTCTTAAACAATAAATAAAATGTAATTTTTTTTCATATTAGGTATTGAAACTCTGCTAAGAGCTGGGAGTGGGAAAAGGTGTTTGCCTTTAACATTCACCCTTTTCTCAGGGAGAAATGACATAAAAAGAAGAATGTTAGGTTACTTACATTAAGTAATCTGAAAAACTATGAGAAACTAAATTTAAGCACCACCTTTTCTTTTTTTTTTTTAATTTTTTTTATTATTATTTTTGTTGTTGTTGTTGTTGTTGCTATTTCTTGGGCCGCACCCGCGGCATATGGAGGTTCCCAGGCCAGGGGTCGAATCGGAGCTGTAGCCACCGGCCTACGCCAGAGCCACAGCAACGCGGGATCCGAGCCGCGTCTGCAACCTACACCACAGCTCACGGCAATGCTGGATCGTTAACCCACTGAGCAAGGGCAGGGACCAAACCCGCAACCTCATGGTTCCTAGTCGGATTCGTTAACCACTGCGCCACAACGGGAACTCCCATGCACCACCTTTTCTAAAAAAAAAAAAAAAAAAACCTGCTCTGAACTATCTGTATAATAGAATTAAAAATATTTTAATTATGCGATAAAGGTCCTATTCTCTGCATTTAATTGTGGGATATTACACTCCATAGAATCAAATCATTGATCAATTACAAACTTACTGAAGCATAAGATATTTTATTAAGGCTGTGATTACTCAGCTGTGTCTTCTGAGCTACACTGCCTGCACCTGGATGGGTCCAAGTTCATTGCTTTTAACTCCATCCTCCATGGTGCTCCTAAGCTCTGCAAGTATGTAGTCAGCATATCCACATTCTTAATAATAAGTTATTGGCTCTATTATGTACCTGAGCCATTGGCTATGACCATGTAATTAGATCCCTGGGTCCTTTAATGGAAAGGTGCTTCATATACAGAGATACAGCAATGACAGTGCATCCACTGGCCCAAAGTGGGTTTCATTCGTGGTGGTATCCAGCAGGCACTTGAGGATGTGGGTGTCAATGTTGGTCCGTTATTGAATTCACCCAGCTTCAGTGGAAGTCAGGATAAGAGAACTTTATGTAAAAATTGATGTCATTTTAAGAAGCTCTGAGATTGGAGTTCCCATTGTGGCGCAGCAGAAACAAATCTGACTAGGAACCATGAGATTGTGGGTTTGATCCCAGGCCTCACTCAGCGGGTTAATGATCTGGTGTTGCTGTGAGCTGTGGTGTAGGTCGCAGACGTGGCTTGGATCTGGCATTGCTGTGGCTGTGGCATAGGCTGGCAGCTGTAGCTCTGATTTGACCCCTAGCCTGGGAACATCCATATGCTGCAGGTGCAGTCCTAAAAGGACAAAAGACAAAAAAAAAAAAAAATGCAGCAGCAGCTCTGAGGTAAAATTAATATCAGAAGAATTTTATACTAGCTGTTGTAAAAACCTGGTCACAGGAAGTTCCTGCTGTGGTGTAATAGGTTAAGGATCCAGTTTTCCTGCAGGAGTGGTATAGTTTGCCTTGTGGCTTGGATTTGATCCCTGGCCCAGGAATTCCCATATGCCACACAAAAAGGAAAAACAAAACAAAACAAAAACCTGGTCACAAACTCCTACAGGAAACATGAGTTTAGACTCAATTAATATTTGGAAAAGAAAGGAGAAAGAGAAACTAGGTGAAACTATTAGCTGACAACAGACTAGGAAGCAAAGCTCTCAGTTACTGGAATAAGCAACCATTAATTAATATGTGAGCTTGGATAATCACACACCCATTTGGCACAGAGCAGAGAAGGGCCTTTGGGCACTGGGTCCCCAGCTGAGGACAGCATTGCCACTCCTGCTGCTTGGCAGTGTGGCCGGAGCCAGTCTCCGCTCAGACAACTTCTGATCTTCTCCCTCTGTTATCTCTTTCCTTTTCTTTCTTTTCTCTCTCCAATCAATTTTTTAAAATAATTTAAAATTCTATAATTATTCTGAATTTAATCTCACCAGGCAAATTTCAAACTTGAACTTCATCCTTGATTTTCAAAGTTCCATAGTTCTAAGAAAAGCTTTCTTTTTCTTCTTCTTCTTTTTTTTCTTTTGCTTTTTGGGCTGTACCTGCCGCATATGGCATAAGGCTTGCGCCACAGCAACTTGGGATCCGAGCAGCCTCTGTGACATACACCACAGCTCAAGACAAGGCCGGATTCCCCACTGATCGCAACCGCATCCTCATGGATACTAATCCAGTTTGTAAGCCACTGAGGCACAAGGGGAACTCCTGTAAGTAATACTTTCTATTACAATTTTTTACAATAAAGAGTAAAAACAGTAGCGTACCCACTAACTAGAAGGAACAAATATTGATACTGAGTCATTAAACAATTAAATGTAACAGAACAAACATTACAGATAAAATGAAAGTCTCTTCCCTGCTCCCTTCCCCAAGGCGTGCATAATCACAGACTTAGCATGTGTCCTTCTGCTTCATGTTTTATCCTTTCGCTGCCTGGATGTGCCTTATAACTCGTGCAGGGCGTCTCCATATCATCACTTACCTGAGTCCACTTCCTGCTCTGAGGTGCTGTTTTCACTCAGTGTCACCTGATGGGCCACATGAGCATAAGCCAATGCCTTCATTCCTGGAACCTCCCATTGTGAACCACCCCCCCCATGTCCCCTGCTATATTTCATTCCCAAAGTGCTGCCTGTTCAGGCCGTTTCCACTTTATTGCTATTTCAAATGATGCTGTGCTTCCCCAAACTTCTGCTGGATTCAGCTCTGCTGGGTATGACTGAATTGCTCTGCAAAGCACAATATGATTTACATGCCCTCCAGCACTGCCAGAACCCACCTGCAGCACCACGTGCTCTCCCTCTGGTTTGTCTGACTAATTTCCGCAAACCCAACTGGAACGCTTTGGAGTTTTAACTTTCCCTGCTGCTGAGAGGTTGGACACACCCTCACCTGGGGCACTGTTTGTCCTTGTCTTTTGCTATTTTTCTACTAGTTTGTTTGTCTTTTGCTTATTAATTTACGGTTCTTTGCATATTCTGAATATGATGGGTAGTCTTTTTTTTTTTTTTTTGAGTTTCATGTGGAGTTCCTGGCCAAGGATCAGATCTGAGCTGGATCTTTAACCCACTGTGCCTAGTCAGGGATTGAACCTGCGTCCAGCAGTCCGGAGACAAAATCAATCCTTTTGTGCCATAGAGAGTACTCCTCCTAGTCTGTCTGTTTTTATTTGTTGCAAATATCACCTAGCTCTCCTAGCCTGACAACAACATTTTTTTTTTTTTTGTATGTAGAGCTACCATTTACTTCAGAATAAACATTAACAAACAGGGAGAACAGGGAGGGAAGAGAATCAGAACTTTTTTTCTTTTGGGGGCGTATTAGCGGCATATGGAATTTCCTGGCCCAGATGTTGAATCTGAGCCGTAGCTGTGACCTACACCAAAGCTGTAGCAACCTGAATCCTTAAACCACTGTGCCAGGTTGGGGATCCAACCTGTGCTACTTCAGAGACAATACCAGATCCTTAACCCATTGTGCCTTGACAGGAACTCCTGCCAACAGCCTTTTGACACTTTCATGATGTCTCCTGTAGTAGAGATGTTTTTCATTCCAATGAACTCAGATGTATCCACCTTTTGAGTTCTGCTGTTTTGTGTCCTCCTTGCCTGTCCCTAAGGTTATAAAAATATTTTAAACTTTTGTTTTTCATGTATAGGTTTTCAGTCCCATTAAGATGGGTGGGATAGAGTCTACCTTTATTTTACTTTTTTCGATTTCCATTTTTTTCATTGGGATAGCCGGCTGTTCCCATATTTTTAGGGTCACTGCTATCACATCTCAATATATAAATATATATTTTGTAAAACAAAGTTATATTAGAACACAGCCATGGAGTTCCTGTGGTGGCCCAGCAGGTTAAGAACTTTATTACAGAGTTCCCATCGTGGCTCAGCAGAAACAAATCTGACTAGCATCCATGAGGACGCTAGTTTGATCCCGGGCCTCAGTCAGTGGGGTGAGGATCTGGCATTGCCATGAGCTGTGGTGTAGGTTGCAGATACAGCTTAGATCTCATGTTGCTATGGCTGTGTAGGCCAGTGGCTACAGCTCCAATCTGACCTCTAGCTTGGGAATCTCCATATGCTACAGGTGTGGCCCTAAAAAGACCAAAAAAAATTTTTTTTAGTATCCATGACGATGAGGATTCGATCCTTAGCCTTGCTCAGTGGGTTAATTATCCAGGGTTGCCATGGGCTTCCATATGCAGCAGGTGAGGCCCTAAAAAAACAAAAAACAAAAAAACCCAGCCATGCCCAATTTTCTAATTATTGTCTGTGGCTGCTTTTGAGCTATGATGGCAGAATTGAATGAATAGTTGTGACAGAGACTCTATGACCTGTAAGTAAAAATATTTCCTATCAGTCCTTTTAAGAAAATGTGGCAACTCCTGCAAAGAAATTTATTAAATGAAGCTCTCTATTGCACAGTCAAAGCTGGTTCACCACCACGTTGCAGCTTGCACAAGAGGGTAAAAAGCAATGCAAAGATCTTTTCTTAAGAAGCCCCCAAGGAGTTCCTGTCATGGCTCAGTTGTTAACGAATCCAACTAGGAACCATGAGGTTTTGGGTTTGATCCCTGGCCTTGCTCAGTGGGTTAAGGATCTGGTGTTGCGATGAGCTGTGGTGCAGGTCGAAGATGCGGTTTGGATCCCGAGTTGTTGTGGCTGTGGCCGTGGCCGACAGCAATTCCAATTAGACCCCTAGCCTGGGAATCTCCATATGCCCCAGGAGCGGCATATTCCCTAGAAAAGGCCAAAAGACAAAAAAAAAAAAAAAAAAAAGGAAAAGAAAAGAAGAGGAAGCCAATATATTTAGGATGGTTTCTGGGCTCTTTATCAGGTAATCACTTTTTTTTTTCTTTTTGGGGCCACATCCGCAGCATATGGAAATTCCCAGGCTAGGGGTCAAATCAGAGCTACAGCTGCTGGTCTACAAGCCAAGCCTGAGACTTCATGGCACAGCAACACTGGATTGCTGACCCACTGAGCGAGGCCAGGGATTGAACCCACATCCTCATGGATACTAGTCAGATTCGTTTCTGCTGTGCCACAATGCGAACTCCCTGGTAATCATTTTTGTATTTCTTTCCTTTGTTTTCCACCCTGTGAATCTACGTGGGTGTCAGGATATAGTAAGTCTATGGAGCGGTTATTTCATTTAATTAGAACTTACATAGAAAGCCATAGGTGATTTTCTTGGCTTAAGGAAATCACACTGAATGGGGGGGGGGGCGGCTACACCTCTATTTGGATGGAGTTTGGTAAATGTTAAATAAAACAAAGAATTAGAGCAGGAGGAGTTGGAGGTAGGGGAAAGAACCCAGCCAGGTTTGTCGAGCACCTGACATGTGCCACGTGTCCGATTAACTCATTTCTTCTTTTCAACAGCACTTTGAAATGGGTTTTATTTAGTACTCATTTTACAGATGAGGACACAGGAGGCCCAGAGGAGTTGCATAACTTGCTCTGAGTCACACAGTAAGTGAGCTGCAGAGCTGGGACTGACACTTCAGCCTGTCTGTCTCTCCAGAGACCTTCACCTCTTTGTTTTGCAACCAAGATGAAAGAATGGACCAGGCCATCTCAGCTAGAAGTCACCTCGCCCCAGTCACATGACCATCTGAACTTGGGGCTGGGACCCAGACAGTGACTGAGTATTAGGCAACCGACACACAAGATCTGATTACCTTTTACTAGCCCTGCCAAGGTGGAATGATGACTCTACAATTGCAGACAAGAAGCCTGAGTGGCATCGAGGGCAAGCATTCTCCTAAACTCACTCTGCTACTGAGATACACCACAGGGCAGCCAGCGGTCTATATGCCTTTCTGTACATTCTCAGAAAAAGGCAGCTCCTGTGCTTCCCCACCCCAGGTAGACAGCCTGATGGTGGGGGCTTGGCTGGCAGAGGGCAGGCTGGACTCAGCCTTGAGCCCCTCCCGAGGTGCCCTGAGCAGCCACAGATGGGAACACGGAGGCCCTGGCAGGCTTCACCTGAAGTGGTCTGAATCCAAGACTTGTTCTGTGTCTCCTCCATCCCATTGTCTTAGACAAGTGCCAACTTTTCCGGTTCCAGACCATTTGGTTGAAACAAAACACTCCAAAGGCCCATGCATTTCAACCTCCCAATGGAACAACACCTAAGTAAACAGCAGGGAACTCTTATTTACTATAGATGTGTCTGTCTTATTTAGCTGTAGCTATCTTTAATTCATATTGGAACCATAATGCATACTAGGCCATAAAATCTATTTATTAGGAAGAAAAAAAACCAGTCAGAGTAGTGATGCCAAACATTGTCACAGCTAGACCTCTTAGGACTAAGTCAAGTTCTCTGCTCGAATGTAAATTACTCATAAGGCGGTCTGAGTGGTATATAAAAATGAAAACCAGTGAAAGGGGCTGCATTTTTGGATTGACTCAGAGCCACTAGAGATCCCACTTTGAGAACCACTTTTTTTTTTCCCCTGAAAGCAGTTTTTTTTTCTTTTTTTCTAAATCAATGTATAATTGATATATAACATTTTATTAGTTTCAGGTATATGTTATATTGAACATAATGGTTCAATATTCATACATACTGTGGAATGATCACCACAGTAAGTTTAGTTACCATCTGTCCGTATACAAAGTTGTGTGTGTGTGTGTGTGTGTTGAATTTACTCTCCTGACAACACGAACCAATTCCTTAAAAGTCAGACTACATTGGATTTCTCCAAATTCCCAATAGAAGTCCTAGTTTGGGAATATGCAGGAGCTTTTGTTACCAGCTGCCTCCAGAGTGATTGCCCACTTTTTCTAGAGGTGGACAATTCTCTGAACTACATCCACAGGAGACTGACTCACTTATCTAGGATCACAAACTACAGACCCTCAGAGTTCCCATCATGGCGCAGTGGAAATGAATCCAGCTAGGAACCATGATGTTGTGGGTTCAGTCCCTGGCCTCATTCAGTGGGTTAAGGATCTGGCATTGCCATGAGCTGTGGTGTAGGTTGCAGACGTGGCTCAGATCTGAGGTTGCTGTGGCTGTGGCATAGCCTGGCAGCTACAGCTCCAATTAGACCCCTAGTCTGGGAACCTCCATATGCCATGGGTGCGGCCCTAAAAAAAAAAAAAAAAAAACAACAAACTACAGACCCAAGTCTGAAATGACGGCATCCCCTTACATATCCAGATGGAGATAAACTGAATACAGAATTGCAAAGGGCCAGGAGTGCCAGAATCAAATTATCCTAGAAGGAACGATAACATGGTTGTTATAACTGTGCCAGAAATGTGATAAGTTGGGAGGAGTGGAGACAAATGATTTTATTGAAGTTCTAGGAGGGAAAAAATGGATTCCACGTGTCCCAAATCCAGATATTGTTCTCAAAAGACCATGTTTAATAGCTGAATGAAGCAAAGAACAAAATAGTGCCCTTTGGGGAGAAATGGAGAAGCTGGAACCAAAACAGCTGCTCTGCATTCATGACTCTTCCAACCCAGCAGCCATTAGCTCAGGTTTGATGGAGTCAGGGTGTTTGCCACCCCGTTTTCTTGTTACCTGGCCTCTTGTCAGCCTCCTTAGCTAATTTCTTCAATTCAGTACCTGTCCTTCAGGCAATCCTTTAATGAACAAGACAGTCAAAATGATGAACTTTGCTCTAGCCTTCTGAGCAAAAAAGGGAAAATTTCATTTGCTTTTTGGAAAGGGGAGCCTCCTGTGCCTTGGCTGCAGTCCCCACGGTGGCCAGGAGGAAAGCCTGCTGACCCCGCCCCTGGGTTGGTGTGCAGACATTCTGCAGCACTCAGTTCAGTCTCCAGTGGTCCCTGCTGCTTGGGCTGAGTGCTACAGATTTCTTTCTTTTTTGGTTCTCTGCTTGCTGCTGCTGGTTTTCCTCCAGTTGCATTTTCCAATTCCGTCTGCGTCCCAGCTGTGGTCCCAACAATACTTCAAAACTTGAAGGGACTTGGCACTTGTCCCTTTTGGGCCCTGGTGTGCTATGAATCCAGCTTGTGAAAGTCGCTTCCTTGGAGATTAACACAGTCTCACCCACAGGCAAAGCTCGAGGCTGTGGCTGTCCTCATCAGCGGCAAAGCAAACCAAAGTTCAGATCAGTTTTGACAGAAGAGCCTGGAATTGGCATCCATCAATGAGTGCTGACATTTGGCCTTTCTCTTGGCCAGAAGAAAGGGGAAAATATTTCCTTGTTTACCTTGCCCCGAACGCCTGATTCACCAAAGGTAAAAAAGAAATAGAATCGAATACATCTCAATTCACGAGGGCAACTAGCAGTTTTACCTTTTTGGGGGGGAGGGGTTTGGCCATGCCCACAGTATACAGAAGTTCTGGAGTCAGGGATCAAACCCGTACCACAGCGGTATCCAGAGCCACAGCCATGACTATGCTAGGTCCTTAAGCTGCTGAGCCACCAGGGAACTCCCAAAGCCTAATTCTTAAGAAAGAAAAGTGCCTTTAAATCCCAAACCTGGTTTAAAATATCAGGAGCTGGATGTGGTGGGTTCAGGACACTGGAACCAGAGTGGCCCCAAGACTTGGTTGAGAGCGTGGAGTCTGGTCCACCCTAGATTCCAGCCCCTTCCAGGCATGCTCAGTCTGATCCAGGGAGCACATGGTTGGAACCACTCGTCTAGGTCTAGCATCCAGGAGACATGGGGATGGAAACACAGCTTTCCTGCCTCAGAGAGGAGGACAACTCTCAGAGAACACACCCCAAGCTTCAAGGTAGGGTCCCTGAGGAGGCCCAGTGTTCTGATTCAGGTGCAGGTGGGGGCATGGACATCCCATACAGGTCAGGGAAGTTGAGAGCAAGCTGTGACCACCTGCCCCTCTAGGCTATGGTGGGGACGCCAGCCTTCTCAGAGAATCCCACTGGGAGAGCTCTGAGTGGTCCTGGACACTCCTCGGGGATAGTCTTGGTGGTCCAACCATGGCCACATAGGCCATGCAGATGCCATCAGGATCAGGAAGAACACTCTGGGGCAGCCTCCCAGCACTTTGGTCACCTAAGATGCAGTTACCCAAAAGGGTATGATTTTTACATCAGAAGCAACCAACTGTTTTGAATTGGCAAGATTAGGTTTTCCACCTTCAGCAGAAAAAAGGACTCAAGGAGTTCCCCAGTGGCTCAGGGGGGTAAGGATCCATTGTTATCACTGCTGTGGCATGTGTTTAATTCATGGCCCAGGGATCTTCTGCATACTATGGGTGCTGCCAGGAAAAGGAAAGAAACAAAGGCTCAAGAGGTAAGAAGTTCATTTAGTTGGAGACAAATAGAGACAGTTCCTTCTTTGAGTGCTTCAATTGCTAACTGTGGGTTAACTTTCAACCTGCTGGAAATTAATGAAGATGGTAGGTTCCTCTAGGGGCTGTGGAAGACCACTCCATTTCTAGGAAGGAGGTTCAGTAGGAGGTTTGGGCATCAGAAGAGAAAATTGAACAGCCAAAGCCCGGGGTTAGAAAGCCCAACCTCCTAATGATGTCGCTGAAAAAACACTGCATCATCTCCCAAGCCCTCAGCAGATGCAGGCAGCTCTCAGCCAGGGTGGGCTTGAGGCAGAGCTGTGTTGGGGTCTGAGGCAGTGCTCACTGACTAAGCGGAGCGCTGGGTGGCTCAGTGGCAGTCCTGCTGACAGCGAGTGGGGGCGGCGGGGTGTTCGGGGCTGTGGTTGAGATGGGAGCAAAGGAGGTGACACTCAAGAGGACAATTGTCTTTGTGATCAAATACCCAGTACTCAGTTGTTATTCATATCATAACCTTCACAGAAGATGCATTTTTTTTTTTTTTTTGGTCTTTTTGCCATTTCTTGGGCTGCTCCCGCAGCATATGGAGGTTCCCAGGCTAGGGGTCAAATCGGAGCTGTAGCCACCGGCCTACGCCAGAGCCACAGCAATGCGGGATCCGAGCCGCATCTGCAACCTACACCACAGTTCATGGCAATGCCGGATCCTTAACCCAGTGAGCGAGGCCAGGGATCGAAGCCTCAACCTCATGTTTCCTAGTCAGATTCGTTAACCACTGAGCCTTGACGGGAACTGCAGAAGATGCATCTTGCTCTGCTAAAATGAAGGATTTAGAAGTTGCAGGCTTTGTGGGAAAAGAGTCTGAAAGAGAATGAATGTGCGTGCATGTATAACTGAATCACTTAGTTGTACAGCAGAAATGATCACAACGTTGTAAATCAGCTGTACTTCAATAAACTTTAAAAAATTAAAAGAAGCTGTAGGCAATGCAACAATCAAATAGCAGGTATTTGGTTTTCTGGGGAAAAACAGTTACATTGTATAGACAAACCTTCACTGATTCTCCACATGAGATAACCACATTCACGGTCACTAGGATGGCTAAAATCAAAATACCAAGTGTTGGCAAGGGTGTGGAGAAACTGGAACCTTCCTTCATCGCTTGTGGAAGTGTAAAATGATGCAGCCACTATGGAAAACAGTCTGGAAGTTACTCAAATAGTTAAACATAATTACCCATATGATCCAGGAATTCCTACTCCTGGGTATTTACCCAAGGACTTGAAAATATGTATACACACAGACACCTGCACCTGAATGCTCATAGCAGTATTATTCATAATAAACCCAAAGTGGAAAGAACCCACATGTCTATTAACTGATAGATAAAATATGATCTATCCATACAGGCGGACTATTACTCAGCATAACAAGGGGTGAAGTACTTATTCATGCCACACCATGGACGTGCTAAGTGAAAGGAGCCAGATAGAAAAGTCCATGTGGTGTGTGATTCCACTTAGAGGACATGTCCATTACAGGCAAGTTCATAGAGACAGGAAGTAGGTTAGCGACTGCCAGGGTCTGGGAGTGAGGGTGGATGGGGAGTGACCACTAATGGGTATGGATGGGGCTTTTGGAATAATGGAATGTTCTGGAATTAGATAGTGGTAATGGTTGCACAACTTCATACTAAAACCCACTGAACTGTATACTTTAAGAAGATGAATTTTATGGTATGTGAATCATATCTTGATTCTTGCCTAGGACTCTCTTAAAGAGTATGTTCTTAAAGAACACATTTCCACTCAAACTTACATGCAAAGTCTTTCATGATTGTGATAATATTAACAATGTTTCTTTTACTTCCTCTGGCAAAACTCAAGACAGAAAGATGCTACACCTTTCTAAACTGCTTGCTAGAGTAACTGGAATACTGTACAATAAACTCTTCATAATCCAAAGGCAAGAAGTTTCTTTTATAGTTTGGGGCATCTGTGAAAGAGGGGGATTGATACTTCCTCATGTTCCTGTCTTAGAAAGGGGTTTAGACAGTTCCTCTGATCTTCTAAATATTCAAAAAGATTATTTTTTTCAAACTGACGATTAAATAGGGAAAGTGGGATTTCAGAAGTTGTAGCTTCAAAGCTGGAATTCATGAAGCAGAAACACATAATAAAATGGAAGTGTTTCTAACAGTTATAAGGGGATTCTTTTGTGAATAAAAGGATTTCTTATAGGGCTCAAACACATCTTGGACTAAAGAGAAAGGCAAAAACATTTAAAATGGAGATTTTGTTTTATAAGAGTGATAGTGCCTGATCTTACTTCACAGGGATTTTTGAAAACTGAGGTGATATTTAAGAGGGTGCTTTGCTCCCTCTCAAGAAATGTGACCTATAAATCCAAAACACTATTATCTTAATTTAATAAAAATTTATGGAAATGATATAAAATCACCTGGTGAATTCCTCTTTATGCTCAAATTACCTACACAAAACATTTTTCACTCACTTCATGAGAGGGTTAGAGCCCTGTTTCTTTTCACTTGTGAGAGTCTGCAATGAAATAAACTCCCTTCCCAGGAAAGGGATGATGAACTGTCAGTCTTAGCAGAGGGTTGTCTGGACAATGAAAGCTGAACCCGGGGTTGCATCTACCGTCCAGATTCCATGTTGTCCCCTCATCTCGACACACCATACTCTGAAGCAAGTGGTCTTAAGGAAAAATTCTCAATTTCCACTTGAGAAGTTTTGTTTCTAAAATTTTATTTTATTTTGATTTTTAGGGCTTCAGGTATGGCATATGGAAGTTCCCAGACTTGGGACCTATACTACAGCCACAGCGACATCAGATCTGAGCCGAGTCTCCGACCTACAGCACAGCTCACATCAACACTGAGTCCTTAACCCACTGAGCGAGACCAGGGATCGAACCCACAACCTCATAGACACTAGTTGGGTTTGTTACAACTGAGCCACGGTGGGAATGCCCCATTTCTAAAATTTTAAACAAGCCAAGTATGGGCTTGTTTTCACAGTATAAACTGTGTCCAGGCTTCTTGCTCTCTTCTCTTTTTAACAGACCCTAATGATTAGAAACAAGACTTCCTTGAGACACTTTAGAGCAGAAAGTGTTGCCGAAATCTCAGCTCTCTCTGTACACTGATGCCAAATAGAAAGATGGGGACAGAGTTGGAGGAAAGGGTAACTATAATTGCCAGGCAAAGAGGAGAACAAAGCAGGCTAGTGCCTCCAGGGCTGTGCCCCACCCCCCCACCCCCACCCCCACCCCCACCCCCACCCCGCTGCTGCCCCCTTGAATGGGTTAGTGAGGAGTGTCAGTGTTTGAGGAGCAGGGCGTGATCAGCTTGTGGACACTTTCCTGATTGGCTGGTGGTGAGGTGATTGGGAGTCAACATCATCAACCTTCTGGTGCCAATAGATCTGGAGTCTACGTGCTGGTGGGCAGTATACAGTTGGCTTCTTCCACCTGGCGGGGCTCAGCACCTGCAAAGAGCTCCAAGGACATGGCTCAGAGTACTATCTATAGTCTCTGAAGAAGACCTAAGGCCTTGATTTGTTGAATGGCTAAACTATCATTGTCCTGTTTTGCTTGACTGTTTCCCTTCTTCTGTGTGTTTTCTCCCTTCTCTGATTAAATTGGTTATTTGACTAAAGGTTTTTTATAGATTAAAAAGGCAGGTGGAAGACATGAGTGGGGTCCACTCTAGGAAGGCCTCACCGGGACCTGCGTGGTTACAAAAGCCAGGGTCCCCCTTGCCTTCCCCTCTGGATCTGAGCAGATGCAGCCAGCTTGGCATGGGCCCTGCATGGTCCCTCTGGGGCTGTCCCCTGAGGGACATAGGAGCCCCCCCTGCCAGGTGGGCAGACCTTCTGGTTGGATGTTTCACCTGCTCCATGCGGACCCTGCATCCACCCCAGCACCTCAGCTGGGGACTTCGGCCATGACGGTCCTCACTGGCTTTGAGCCCACCCTGGGAAGTGAGGAGGGGCCGGGTTTGTGTGGATTGATCAGGCCGCACCTCCTTCACCCCTGCCCCACCCCCAACTCATCTGCCCTGGTTTGTCTTCTTCAGTGACGTAACATTATCAGATTCTGACCCTTTTCGTTATGTTACAAAACAACAGCGTGGAGTTCCTGTTGTGGCTCAGTGGGTTAAGAACCTGATTAGTATCCATGAGGATGTGGGTTTGTTCCCTGGCCTCGCTCAGTGGGTTAAGGATCTGGCATTGCCATGATCAGTGGTGTAGGTGGTAGATGTGGCTTAGATCCTGCGTTCCTGTGGCTGTGGTGTAAACCAGCAACTGCAGCTCCAGTCTGACCCCTAGCCTGAGAAACTCCATATGCTGTGGGTGCAGCCCTAAAAAGAAACAAAACGAAACATCAACATGCGACAAATGTACAGAAATTGGTATGACCTGCCCCCACCCCCACCCCCTTGCATTGGCAGGAAGTTTCACACTCATTGGCCCGGCCTTGAAGGAAGCAACCCTCCCACCCCACTTCACCCCCACTTTGCCTTTTTTTTTTCCTGTTTTTTAGGGCCGCACCTGTAGCATATGGAGGTTCCCAGACTAGGGGTCGAATCGAAGCTGTAGCCTCTGGCCTACGCCACAGCCACAGCAATGGCAGATCTAGGCTGCCTCTGTTGACCTACACCACAGCTCAGGGCAACGCCTGATCCTTAAGCCAGTGAGCAAGGCCAGGGATTGAACCCACTCCTCCTGGATGCTAGTCAGGTTCCTTAACCGCTGAGCCAAGATGGGAACTCCTCACCCACACTTTGTTCCTAAATAAAAGTCCACCTATTCCTATTCCTTATAGCACTGAACTGTCTTGAGCAGGCCCCCACAGAAAAAAACACCTAATTTGATTGATACGGATATTGCAGACTGGCCATCCACAGATTAGAAAACACCCCCCTTGGGGGCTGTCCGTATGCTTGGGCACACAGCAAGCAGCCCGCTTCAAGGAGCTTTATCTAGAAACCTTCTCTCATCAAAGCTGGCCGGCCACAGCTGGAGGGCCAACTCTTCTGGCCTGTCAGGCTCCTTCACTGGGCTTCGGGTCTGGTTTTATTTTGGCCTCATCAAATTCTGGCTGGAGTCTGTGCTAGTATTGCCAGCTCATTCATTATGCCCGTAAACTAATAATGCTAGCAATAACAGCAATGAATAATAATAACAACAGTAGACCTCATTTACTCAGCACTCAGCATGGGCCCAATGCTGGGCTAAACACTGAAGCTGAATTTTCTCATTTAATCCTCATAAACTCATAGAGGTTAAATAACCACCCTAAACCCATGCCAGCTAGGCAACTTTGTCTGAATCCAAAACCCTTGGAGGACTCTCTCTTGGGCATAAGGGTTAGGCCCTAAGAATCAGGTTGTGTTTCAAATCCCCAGAGGCCTGAACCTGTATAAAGGCTGTCACACTCCTGGAGGCCAAGGTCCCTGAGGGCTGTCCTGAGGTCCTACTGCAGAGGGATGGCAAAGCTTTGTGCCCACCTCTTCAGGTCAAAGGGAAAGAAAATCATGCAGTTGGTAAATCTGTATCAGAGGAAAGCAAACCCTGCCTTTCCTTTGGTGGACACCCAACATTATTTTGTGAACCTGAACTCCCCCAACCACCCCCCCCGCCCCTTTTTTTTTCTTTTTAGGGCCTCACCAGCAGCATAGGGAAGTTCCCAGGCTAGGGGTCTAATGGGAGCTGCAGCTGCTGCAGACACAGCAATGTGGGATTTGAGCCTCATCTGCAACCTGTACCACAGCTCATGGCAACACAGATCCTTAACCCATTGAGCGAGGCCAGGGATCCATACAAGTTAGGTTCATTACTGCGGAGCCACAACAGAAATTCCCTGAACCCCCTTCTTGCAAGAACTCCCTCTTTAGGTTTAGTGGACATGTTTGATGTCTCTGTTTCAGAGCTGTTTCCCAAGCTAATTTTCTCTGACTCTTAAGTTCCTGAGATTTTCAGGCCGTGTAAAATGTAGATGGAAAACAATTTCTCCCTTAATTTCTTTCTCTCTACATCTTGATGTTTAAAATACTCTCTGGAACCTGAATGACTGAGGTGTTGTGAACATACCAGCGTCATGTAAACCAGAATTAGTAATAAGTTTTTCCAGGGCCGCAACATTTATTGAGGTTTCAAAACCTAAACATTTGCCAAGAAAATATGCAAATTAATACTGGCAGACTCTTTAAATTCCTTCCTAGAAACGGGTAGTGAGTGATTCCTACATATGTAAATAGTAGAAATCCAAACAGATCAACCCCTCATCAGCAGTGTGTGTGTGTGTGTGTGTGTGTGTGTGTGTGTGTGTGTGTGTGGCCTTCCCGGTCCTCTGAAAATCTCTTCCACTTCTGGGCTGGCCCCATTCCTTCCTACCACCATCTTTCCTGCCTTTCCTTACATTGTGTTACGGGAAACCTCAAAGATATTCAAAAGCAGACCAAACAGGGGTTCCCTGGTGGCTCAGTGGGTTAAGGATCTGGCATCGTCACTGCTGTGGCTCAGGTTCAATTCCTGGCCCAAGGAATTTTTGTATGCAAAAAAAAAAAAAAATAGATGAAGCAGTATAATAACTCTTGCGTTCCAGTTGCCTGGTTTAACAGGATGAACACACAGCCCCTGGTGTTTGATTTGTTCTCCTATTGACTCCGTACTGTCCCACCACCTTGAAGCAAACCCAGAATACTTCAGGGTAGATCCCTAAGGGTTCTTCTAAAAACCATATTATTACCACACCAAAGACAATGAACAATTCCTTAAAATCATTAAATCCCTGCCTAAATTTTTTTTATAGATTTTTAAAAATGAGAACTTATAGAAATATATATATGTATTTAACAACCGTTTCCCAATAAAATATGTATTATAATGTTACCTTGAAATAAAATTCTGTTTGTATAATTTATAAAAAAATAAAAATAAAAATAAAAAAACAAAATGAGTACCCAAGTAAGGGCTACACATTGCAAATGATTGTTTCCTAGGCTGCTTTTATTTTATTTGTAAAATATTTTTTTAGATTTTTTTATTTTTTCTGTTATAACTGGTTTGCAGTGTTCTGTCAATTTTCTACTGTATAGCATGGTGACCCAGTCACACATACATAGATACATTCTTTTTCTCACATTATCTTCTGTCATGTTCCATCACAAGTGACTAGATATAGTTCCCAGTGCTTTACAGCAGGATCTCATTGCTTATCCACTGCAAATACAGTAGTTTGCATCAATTAACCCCAAACTCCTAGTCCATCCCACTCCCTCCCCCTCCCCCTTGAACTGCAAGTCTGTTCTCCAAGTCCACGAATTTTCTTTCTGTGGAAAAGTTCATTTGTGCCATGTATTAGGTTCCAGATATGAGTGATATCATATGGTATTTGTTTTTCTCTTTTCTGACTTACTTCACTCAGTGTGAGCTCCCTAGGCTGCTTTTAATTTAATTTACCCTCCACTATAACACCCTCCAAAAACCCCCACCCCCCACCGGTCTCTGGTGCTTCAGACCTAGGTGCTCTTCCTGGAGCTGCTCACACCAGGCACGGCGATGGCCTGCTGAGTAGCATCCATCTCAGTGGGGCCCTCTGGGTGATCTATGCAGCAGCTGCAGTAACAGTGGATCCTTAACCCACTGCACCGTGCCACCACAGAGACATGCTGGATTTTTTTTTTTTTTTCTGTCTTTTTATGGCTGAACCTTCGGCATATGGAAGTTCCCAGGCTAGGGGTTCAATTGGAGCTGCCTGCAGGCCTATGCCACAGCCGCAGCCACAGCAATGCAGGACCCGAGGTGCATCTGTGACCTGTGATGCAGCTTTCAGTCACGCTGGATCCTTAACCCACTAAACGAGGCCAGGTATTGAACCTGCATCCTCATGGAAATTGGTTGGGTTCTTAACTTTGCTGAGCCATGACAGGAACTCCCACTTTTGTGCATCTTATTACTTCTTTCCCCCTTTCCTTCCTACTTTTGGGTAGACCAAGGAGCCACTGTTCTTCGACCTGCCCTTTCTGTCTGGATGGCTTTCTGTCTCCACCCATTGTTAGACCCCAGGACTGATAAACATATGTAGACAATTCAAGGTCATTATCATGCTGTAGAATCCCAGTTTTGAAATTCAGACATCTAAACCCACATACCCCTGCTGAAGCACCTAACCCATTCCTGAAACTTTGCTGCTAAGGGAAAAGTCATTCAAGAAAAATTTTTTTCTCATCAATTTTGGTGGGAAAAAAAATCAGGATGTATTTTCTCCCACTCCAAGATATTCGACAGTTTTCATAGGTAGAAAACTTGACCAACTGAACAATGAAAATAAGGATATACAAGTAATAAACAACACTCAAAGGCATATATATCGAGTTTATAAACAGAATGCAATGTAATAAAGGTCTTTTTTGAACTCACCAAAAAAGCCAGAGGGGTCAAAGGAAGAGGGCTGGAAGGGAGTCATTCCTGGCAAGTTTATCCTTCTTCCTTCATGTTTTTTATTTTCTTCCTTCCTTCCTCCCTCTCTCCTCCCTCCTTCTTTCCTTCCTTCCATCTTTCCTTCCTTCCTTCTTTTGCTACAGCTGTGACATGCAGAATTTCCTGGGCCAGGGATCAAACCGGAGCCACAGCAGTGAGCTTGATAGGGATGGAGTAGACACAGGTGGTTGTAGAAGTCCCAATAGGGCATCACAGATAAAGAGGGAAACCTGGGGGATGTTGGGAGACCACTGTAAGTTCACGAAAGCCATAAGAATGGAGTTCCTGTCGTGACGCAGTGGAAATGAATCCAACTAGAAACCATGAGGTTACAGGTTCGATCCCTGGCCTCCCTCAGTGGGTTAAGTTGCGGTGAGCTGTTGTGTAGGTCGCAGACGCTGCTGGGATCTGGCATTGCTGTGGCTGTGGCATAGTCCAGACCCTTAGCCCTAAGAAAAAAAAATAAATAAATAAGCCATCAAGCCATCAGAGCAAGGCAGGCTTGCTGGACTTAGTAGAGGTGTGAGAATTGCCTCAGATCATTGGGTGGGGGATGGGATGAGGCCTGCATTCAGATTCAGACCAAAGGCAAGAGTTTGAGGATGGACCTTCAGCTGATTTGAATACACGCCTTACTAGATACCAAGGAGGAGCTACCACTCCCAGAAAGGAAGTGGCGGGCCTTTCCAACCCCCACGCCCCTTGGAGGATAAAACTGTGGCCCACAGGATCCTCAGGCAGAGCTTCCTTGCTTTCCTGCTTACTTCTCTCATCGGCATCCTATCCTAATTTATTTCTTGCCTATCACTTTGTCTCTCGCTGAATTCCTTCTGTGCAGAGACAAGAAGAGCCTGAACCTCAGTGAGCCCAGACACAGGGTGAGTGATTCTAATTTAAAACCGTGGGTTTAAGTCCCAATCTGACTTTCGGCTGGGTTTGAGTCCTGGCACATGGGTTCGAGTCCCAATCTGTGTTCTGGCTAGGTTCAGGCTGTTGGTGCCGTCCGTTTCAACTGGAGCCACAGATCCTTATCCCAGGGAACTCATTTCTCCTTGTTTTCTTCAAGAAGTTTTCAACCTTTGGGCTTACACTTACTTTGCCCTCAAGCTGCTTGTCAGGGAGTGTACAGATAAACATTGTTAGGGAGAAACAAAGGCTGAGCACATGAGTTCTTGGGAATGTGGGAATCATGCAGTTGTAGCAAGAGGCCGAGTGTTGTAGGAGATTCTGTCTCTGCATCTTCCGGACGCTGTTTTCATCACCTGGGCAATGGGGTTCATGCAGACATGGTGAGCAGTTGAGATCTGTGCATTATGATCTCTGACAAGACACTGCTTTGTTGACTAAACTGCTAATGTGTTTTTTTCTGCCCAGAGGCCAAAATATCCCTGATTTCAACATATTTATTTAGTGTGCTGTTGAATAAAAAGGTATTATACTGGAAACAACAACAAGAAGCTATTGTCCAAAACATGGTCTGAGAGCCACTATGTTAAAAAGTTAATTCAGCCGTCATGACCGAGGAAAGTTGGCTGCCTTGGGCTTGCTGCTGGATTTCCTTCTGCAGCTGATGCTAATTTCTTCTCGGGGACAGGGACTAGGATGAAGCCTAGCTTCTCAGAAAGCCAAGAGGGACAGCTGATTGTTACTCTAAAAAGTCTTACCAACAGAAGACTTACCTGCTCCTCAGGGGATTGGAGTTAAACAGTGCTTTGAATTATTGATACCGCAATAACATGGATGAATCCCCAAGTGCGCTGAGTGAGAGAAGCCAGACACCGCAGATTACATGCTCCATTCAGACAGAATTTACAGCAGGCAAACCACTGAGATAGAAATCAGAACGTGTTCCCTAGGGATCTGGAGTGGAATTGACAGGAAAGAAGCATAAAGGAAAGTCCTGGGATGAATGAAATGTTTTACATCTTGTTTTATTTTGGGCAGTGGTTAACACAGATGTATGCAATTGTCAAAATCCATCAAAATCAACATCTGAGATCTCTGGGTTTTACTGTACATTTAAAAAGTTTGGGGGGAAAAAAGAATTCAAGAGCCCCTTACACAGAGTTCCCGCCAAGGCAGAGTGGATGATGAAGAATGCGATTGCAGTGGGCCACTGCAGAGGTGTAGGTTCAATCCTGGCCCAGGAACTTCCATGTGCTGTGGGTGTGGCCATTAAAAAAAAAAAAAGTCCCTTACCTTAAATGGTTATTGAATATGTCTTTGATGAAATTTTACAGGCTCTGGGGCTGGAAGGCCTGGGTTTGAATTCCAGTTCACAACTCACAGCTGTAGGAGTTAATAGTCTTTTTTTTTTTTTTTAATAAATATTATTGGAGTAGATGTGACTTACAAGGTTGTCTTAGTTTCAGGTGTACAGCAAAGTGAATCAGCCATGCATATACATGTATACCCATTCTTTTTTCAAATTCTTTCCTCATATAGGCTATCACAGAGTATTAGATTTCCTTGAGCTATATAGGAGGACCTTGTAACCAATCGATTTTGTATACAGTAGTGTGTATGTGCCAATCCCACGCTCTCAATCTATCCCTCCCCCAATATTTCTCCTTTGATATAAAATGGTTACTGGTTCTTGACCGTGAAGTCCTGGCAGAGTCAGTAGGGAAGCAAGAGAAGATTCTTTATCTTCTTCTTCTTCTTTTTTTTTTTTTACAATAGTGCCATCTTTATTTTTAGAGGCTTAGTCTCTTCATTTGATAATCTATAATTAAGCTACAATTGTGGAGACCAGATATATTACCAAGGTCTTTGAAATTATGCACATGTCATGTTAAAGAATATATGTGCAGTAATAATATTTGTATTATTTTATCACATTTTTGACAACAGCAAAGTGATGTATATAAAATAGTCTCTTTGAAACTAATAATTTTGGCAAACGTATAAAGACAGATTACACATTTTATTATTTAAATTTTTTTTTCAAAATGAGGTATAATTGATTTGCAATGCTGTGTTAGTTTCAGGTGTGTGTATATGTATGTATATATTCTTTTTCAGATTTTTTTCCCTTGTAGGTTATTATAAGGTACTGATTATTGTCCCCTGTGCTATACAGGAGGTTCTCGTTGGTTATTTTGTGTATGGTAGTGTGTACATGTGTTAATCCCAAACTCCTAATTTTTCTTTCCTTCAACCCTTTTCCCCTTTGGTAACCATAAGTTTGTTTTCTACATCTGTGGGTCTATTTCTGTTTTATGACTAAGTTCATTTGTAAGCGATGATCATACTAAGTGAAGTGAGCCAGACTAAGATGGACACGTACCAGACAATATCGCTTAAATGTGGAATCTAAAAAAACCAAAAAGATACTAGAGAAGATTCTAAGAGAGCCCCGGTTCAGGCCTCCCACACCAGTTAGCAGGGGGAGGGAGCTTCTTCAGTGGCACTGAGCCCCTGGAAGTACCCAGGCCTGAGAGCAGATGAACCCAGATGGGGAGAGGCACCTTGTGAGACCTTTGAGGAGCTGCTTCCGCTGGTCCTGGACAGACATTCTATGCTGGGGTCATGGTGCCAAAGGCTGGGAAAACTCCCAGCAGTCTGGGGGCACCCTGTACCCCTAGCCATGGCTCTGCTTCCATTTGGTAACATAGCTCCACAGACTGTGGCTTAAACAGACATGCACTGTCTCAGGGTTTGGAGGCTGCAGGGTGTTGGTGGGGTTGGGTTCCCTCCAGAGTTGCTGGGAAGGATGTGCTCCAGGCCTGGCTCAAGGCTGTTGCCACATTTCCCCTTATAAAGAGGACACCACTCACACTGGAGTGAGTGGGGCTTACTCTACTCCAGTATGTTTTTATTCTATGAAGTCACATTTGCAAGAATCCTATTTCCAAATAATGTTCCATTCAGAGGTACCAAGGGTCGGGACTGTAACATATGAATTGGGGAAGGAAGACAATTCAACCCATAGCAGTCAGTGTTCCTCAACCTCCAGTTATTTTGCTTTTCTTTTTTTGTCTTTTTAGGGCCATACCTGTGGCATATGGAGGCTCCCAGGCCAGGGGTCAAATCGGAGCTATCGCTGCCAGCCTACACCATAGCCACAGCAATGCCAGATCTGTGCCGTGTCTGTGACCTACACCACAGCTCACAGCAACACTAGATCTTTAACCCACTGAGTGAGGCCAGGGATTGAACCTTCATTCTCCTGGATACTCGCTGGGTTTGTTGCCACTGAGGCACAATGGGAACTCCTCCAGTTATTTTTAAAAGCACCTCTGTGCAGTTGTGGCTCAGTGGGTTAGAGACCCAACATAGTCTCCGTGAGGATGTTCGTTGGGTCCCTGGCTTTGCTCAGTGGTTTAAGGATCTGGAGTTTCCGTGACTGTGGTATAGGCCTGAATCTATAGCTCTGATTTGACCCCCTGGCCTGAGAACATCCATATGCCACAAGTGTGGCCATAAAAAGAAAAAAGAAAACCATCTCTGCAACTGTCTCATGAATAACATGTCACCTATACTGTTACTTATTTGCTATTAGCTCTAATTTTTTTTATCAAGACCATAATACCCTATAACATAAATGGAAAGCCAGTGTTACATTCCATAAGGTTTTTAATGGTAAACATAATACATAAAACACACAAATATAGGCGTTCCCTGGTTGTTCAGTGGGTTAAGGATCTAGCGTTGCCACTGCTGTGGCTCTGGTTGCTGCTGTGGTGCGAGTTCAGTCCCTAGCCCTAGAACTTTTGCATGCTTTGGGCGCAGCCAAAATATATTATATGTATATGCACACACATATGTATATGCATAAATAACATAAACAAAAATACATAACTATTAAAATTAAGTTTCTGCTGATGAGCTACCCCCAAACATTTTCCTAGCTCCTCCTATCTCCTTTCCTATTTCCTATCTCTTCTGTAAACCCTTTTGGAAAACACAAAGTCTCATCAGGCTGAGGGCTGGGAGGCATTTCGAGAAAGAAAGCCCAAAGCCCAAAGAAAGGCGCTCTGAGTGTGAGAGTTTCAAGTACGCTGAGCAAGTGGGAGCAGAGACTGGGCTGTAGGGGTTGGGAGGACCGTGTGAGTCGGATTACCCTGTACCGACGTAGGACCACAGATCAGAGCATCTGAGTGACCTTACAAGTCACACTTTATGGAAGAGAAAAATGAGCCACAGAGGTGGAGGTCAAGGCTGCAACCCGATCCTCTCGACTGAGTCCAGTTAACCCCTGGGCGGTCAGGAGCTTCCAGCACCCACTCAGCATCCTTTAGTCCATCAGAAGTGAGGTTTGCACTGCACCTGGGCTCCGTCTTGGGGGTGACAAGGACACACCAGGTGTTTCCACACATCATTAGGAGCTCACTAGGGTTTATTATTATCAAAAGAGAAGGTGGACTTTGGGTGAAGATGGTTCGCTTAACAGCCCTCAGACTATTTGCTGGAGAGAATTTTGTGTTGTTTGGTTGGTGGCTTTTATTTCTTTTTGAAGATAGAGGTGTTGCAGATAGTTAAAATTCACACAGTGCTAAAGGTAGGTGGTAAAACATTTTCTTCTCAGTTCTAACTTGCCATACCCACAACCCCCTTCCCAGAAAGCGGCTGCTTTACTCTTTCTAGCATGTCCTGCTCGAGATAGGAAGGTGGGGTGTTTGCTTAAACAGAAGCTCCAATGAAATATCTGAAACAAATTTCACCAGCGTTAATAACTTTGGCAAAAACCCACAATCTCCACTGAGCCGATGTTTCCACCCTGTCCCCCAATTCGCTCCTTTTCCTTTTCTTTCCTTTTCCTCTTTTAATTCAGTTGTAACCCTTTCCTATTTCTGGGTTACGCACACAGGAGGGGAATAAGGTGGGTGTTTTTCTTTGCAGTGTGTTGACAGGCATCTTGGGTGAGGGAGGCTGTGTGACCTGCCCGGGTCCCAGGTCACTGGTCCCAAGCCCACACACTCTGCCTGTGTTCCCTTCTGGAGCTGAGAATTGTGGCAGGTCAGTCATGTGACTGTTTCCAGTTGGGGAACAAATTGTACATGGTATCAGACTGATCTGGTACCTTGCAGAATGAACTTTTGTCTTTTATCTCCGTGTTTCTTCTGCAACTGTCCATGGTTTACAGATGTAACCAGGGCATGTGGGGTGCATGTATTCGACTTAAAAAAATATATACAGTGTGCTGTGCCCTGGGATTTCCAGGTAACCATGTCCAAGGGGGAAGCTGGAAGTTTAGAGCTGATGTTTGGGAGAGAGGCCAGGTGAGTGACGCAGAGGTCACGAGAAAGCAGATGAGATAAGATCATCACCTGAGAGAGAAGACAAGAAGATGGGGCAGAAAATCCAGGGTCAGGTGCATTCAGAGGGCGAAAGGCTGCCTTTGGGGCCCGTGGGAACCAAACCTGGGCCGAGGGAAAGGGAACCCAGGAAGAAGGGTTATAGCATGGGATGGTCTGGAGACCGGAGCATGAGCTTCTGGGAGATGCTACTGGCTTTCATGATTAGTGAGTGCGTTTCAATAAAGTGGCAGAAAGGAAGCCAGTGTGTGTGTGTGTGTGTGTATGTGAGGGGGAGGGAGGGAAGCCCATGTAACGACCCCGTGCCCCTCTGTTGTGGTTTGGGCCTGCTGCAGCTTTATAGGTTTGGATTGGCCAGGCCTTTATTCCAAAGCCTGGCATTTCTCCCAAGAGCCCCAGTGCCGCTTAATGAGGGCAGCTCGAATGAATCCACAGTGAAGAAAAAGGAAAGTGATATTTTAATTGTATCCAGCCTGACATACCTCTGGACACAAGGCTGTGCCTGCAATTCTGAATCATAAATGTATCAATGCGTTATTTCAGGGAATAGGGACGTGTTCTGGCCAAATTGGCTGTGAGGTGAATAAACATTATTTTTGTACTGCATTCAGCTATAAAATGATTAGAAATCCTCCCATGGGGATTGAAGGAAAAAAAAAAAAAAAAGAAAAAAGCAGAAACCTGCCACTAGAAGGAAGAGAAGGGCCATGGCTGGTTCTGTGGCTTTCTGGGTAGCTTCATGGTTGGCTCTATGGCTGGGTTGGTGGCTGATTCTGTGGCTGGCTGGTGGGTGGCACCATGGCTGGCTGGGAGCTGGTTCTGTGGCTGTCTCTGTGGCTCCATGCGCTTCTGACTGTGAGGATCCTTCTCACTTCCTTCTGCTTTGTTCACTTTGTTTCCTTTTGAGGGGCTTAATATATAAACCCAGTAAAGCTGCACACAATATTTTGCTTTCTGTGAGCTCTACTTAACACAAGGTTCAAGGGTTCTTGTTGTACAAACCCAGGAATTTTTTACTTCACCAATGATATGATAAGTTCATAAGGCTGGGAGGTGGTGTCCATGGTGCTTCTGCTCCTGGTTTTCACAGCTACACACATCTGGGTTTGAGCCCCAGCCCTGCTGCTCAGCAGCTACAGGCATTTAGAGCTATCAAAAATCTCTGGTCGGTTTCCACATCTATATGATGAGGATAATATACATCTTTGGGGATTATAGCCAGGATTCAATGAGATTTTACATACACATACATACATTTATGTATATACAGTGTGCTGGAGGGGCTGTCATTATGACGATAATTACAATGTGATGATGGTACAAAATCTTGCCCCATAGGTCACTTTTCATTCATCAAACACAAAATGAACATGAGCCAAAGAGAGAAACAGAAGCCCAATCATTCTGTATTAGATAACAAAGCACTTCAAAACTTGGTGGCTTAAATCAATGCCATTCATTAGCGCTTACAAATAGAGGGATTGGGTGGGCAGGCCATCCAGTCTTGGTTGGTTGGATGCATGGATCTGCTGTCAGCCGGGCACTGGCTTGGTGGCTCCGCTGATCTTGGCTGGGCTACTTCGGATGCCGGGGGCAGTTGGTCTAGGGTTGTCTCAGCTCTTCTCCACATGGTCCCTAACAGTCTAGCCTGGGCCTTACTCTCAAGGATGCAAGGGTTCCAAGAGAGCAGGGAAGGGCAGAAAGCCTCTGGAACAAGATCACGCACACCATGGTCTACTGGCTCAAGCAAGTCACGAGGCCAGCCCTGATGCAAGGGGTGGGGAACAAAAGATTCCACCTTTTCAAGGAATAAGCTGCTAAGGATGTGGCTGGATATCAGAAAGATTGAGAACTGGGACCATTAAAAAAAAATCAACCTATCACAGGGAGAGGGAGGAATTTAGTTCTAGCTAAATAGCCATGTGCCAAGCTAAAATTCCAATGGTTCTATTTATAAAAGGAAGAAAGGGAGAATGGATATTAGGGATAATTTATAGACTCTGCTCAGAAGGAATTATAGTTCCCCATTCATCTTCCCTAAATGGAGGCTACACTCTCAATCTCTTGTCATAAATACTAATATTATCATTCTGACAAAATTTCTACCCTTCTTAACAAGTGCACATTTTTTGATTTCCCTTGACTCAGCTGACCCAGCAATTTACTCTTTGACCTCTTAATCCATAAAGCAAATCAAGTTAAACTGCTTTCAAACATTTTGGGAGTTTAATACATAGAGTCCCTGTGTTATTTTGCAGTGCCCAGGAAAGTAGCATTTTTATGTAAGCCTACCTTTATATATATTCATGTTATTTTTATAGTAAAAATATACTTTTTATATAAATCTACTTTTCTCTCTCTTGTTCAATAGTTAGAGAAAACCCAAACAATAACTAAACATTATCACTTCTCCAAAATCCAACAGGCCAAATCTGAACTGACAAGTACATCCTATATCTTACTACACATCACTAAAAACACATGCGAATTTGGGGATTGTTTAATACAGACAGATGTTTTACATTTAAATAAAACATGCACAGTCATGCTTAAATTTAAAATAATTTCTTCATTGTTACTTAAATGGGATGGAGTCTTTTTAGGATTAATTCTGGAGAAACTTTTGTAGTTTCTCATCACAGGTTTTCAATAACTGTCCATAAATTACTTTGATTTTTTTTTCCACTTTCACTGAGTAACAATTGACATACATTAGTATAATAAGTTTAAGGCATATAGCATAATTTGATCAGAATATATTGTGAAATGATTACCACAATAAGTTCCACTAACAGCTGTCTTCTCATTTATATTCTACATACAGCGTGTCTTTCTCTGACTTTTTCATTTAACATAATGCCTTCAAGGCCCATCTGTGTTTCACGAAATGGTAGGATTTCCTTATTTTTTATGGCTAAAAAATATTTCATTGTATTTATATACCACAACTTCTTTATCCATTCATCTGTTGATGGACACTTAGGTTGTGTCCATGTCCTGGCTGTTGTAAATCATGCTGCCATGAACTTGGGGGTACAGATATCATTTTGAGCTAGGGTTTTCATTACCTTTGGATATGTTCCCAAAAGTGGAACCTATCCACTTTATGCTGGACATATGGTAGTTCTATTTTCAATTTTTTGAGATAATGTAATCTTGTTTTCCATAGTAGTTATACCAATTTACGATCTCACCAATAGAGCACAAGAGTTTCCTTTGCTTCCCATCTCACTAATATTTGTTATTTCTTTTCTTTTTTTTCCCCTGTCTTTTGAGGGCTACACCCAGGGCATAGAAGTTTCCAGGCTAGGGGCTGAATCAGAGCTGTAGCTGCTGGCCTATACCACAGCCACAGCAATGCATGATCAGAGCTGCGTTTTTGACCTACACCACAGCTCACAGCAACACTGGATCCCCAACCCACCAACTGAGGCCAGGGATTGACCCACATCCTCATGGATACTAGTTCGGTTTGCTATTGCTGAGCCATGATGGAAACTATTTCTTATCTTTTTTTTTTTTTGTCTTTTGTTGTTGTTGTTACTGTTGTTGTTGTTGCTATTGTTGTTGTTGTTGCTATTTCTTGGGCCGCTCCCGAGGCATATGGAAGTTCCCAGGCTAGGGGCTGAATCGGAGCTGTAGCTGCCAAGCCTACGCCAGAGCCACAGCAATGCGGGATCCGAGCCGCGTCTGCAACCTACACCACAGCTCACGGCAACGCCGGGTCGTTAACTCACTGAGCAAGGGCAGGGACCGAACCCGAAACTCATGGTTCCTAGTCGGATTCGTTAACCACTGCACCACCACGGGAACTCCTATTTCTTATCTTTTTGATGATAGCTATTCTGAAGGGTGTGAGGTAACAGCTCATTGTGGTTTTAATTTGCATTTCCTTAAGAACTAGTAATGAAGATTTTCATTTACCTGTATGAAACACTGTTGGTGTTTCATACATTTTTTCTTAGGAGAAATATCTATTCAGGCCTTTGCCTATTTAAAAAGTTGGATTGTTTGGGGTTTTTTGCTATTGAGTTTACGAGTTCTTTATGTATTGGATTTTAACCCCTTATATTTTTAGGCTATTAACCCCTTACATTTTTTTCTATTTTGTAGGTTGTTTTTACACTTTGTTGACAGTTCTTCTGTTATGCAGAAGAGTTTTAGTTTGATGTAGTCCCACTTGTTTATTTTTTTATTTTATTGCTGGTGCTTTAGGTAGCATATAAAAAAAAAATCATTACCAAGACCCATGACAAGGCGATTTGTTCCTGTTTTCTTCTAGGAGATTTATGGTTTCAGGCCTTACATTTAAGTCTTTAAACCACTTTGAGTTTTTGTGAGTGGTTGAAAATATGGGTCCAATTTCATTCTTTTGCATGGGAATATCCAATTATCCCAGCACCATTTATTGAGAGACTGTCTTTTCCTCATTCAATATTCTTGGTTCCCTTGTCAAATATTAGTTGATTGTACGCATTTTGGGTGTTATTTCTCTGTTTTGATGCCAGTACCATACTGTTTTGATGACTAGAGCTTTATAGTATAGCTTGAAATCAGAAAATGTGATGCCTCTTGTTCCTGTTTCTCAGGATTTCTTTGGCTATCCAGGGTCTTCTGTCAACATATATTTTAGAAGTGTTTTTTTTTTTCTCTTTTCTTCTGTAAAAAATGCCACTGGAATCTTGATATGGATTGCATTGAATCTATAGGTGGTTTTTTGGCAGTATTAACATTTTAACAGTGTTAATTTTTCCAATCCATGAACACAGGGATACCTTTCTATTTAGTAGGGTCTCCTTTAATTTTTCTCATCAATGTCTTATAGTTTTCAGGAAAGAGGTCTTTTGCCTTCTTAAACTTTTAACTATGTTATTGTTTTTGATGCTATTATAAATGAGATCAATTCCTTATTTCTTTTTCAGAAAATCTGTCATTAGTGTATAGAAATGCTACTGATTTTTGTATGTGAATTTTGTATTTTGCAATTTTACTGAATTCTTTGATCAATTAGATGTTAACAGTTTTTTTGGTTGAGTCATTAGGACTTTACATATAATCATGTCATTTGTAGATAGAGATAATTTAACTTCTTCCTTTCTAATTTTGATATGTTTCTTTTTCTTGCCTGATTGCTCTAGCTAGGCCTTCTAGTACTTTGTTGAATAGGAATTGAGTGGGCCCCCCTTATTTTATCCTGATTTTAAAGGAAAATATTTTATCCTTTCACCAGTGAGTATGATGCTAGCTGTAGGCTTGTCATACATGGCTTTTATTATGTTGAGATATGTTCCTTCTGTGCCTAATTTGTTTTTTTTAATCATGGAGTTTCTGTCGTGGGTCAGCAGAAAATGAATCCGACTGGTATTCGTGTGGATGCAGGTTTGATCCCAGAACATGTGCTGTGGGTGTGGCCCTAAAAAGAAAAAAAAAAGTTAAAAAAAAAGGTTTTTAAAATTAGGAATGAATGTTGAATTTTATTGAATACTTTTTCTGCATCTATTCAGGTGATGAAATGATTCTCTTCCTTCATTCTACTAAACAATGTATCACATTGATTGATTTGCATATATTGAACTATTTATTTATTTATCAAAGGAATACATTCCACTTGACTATGGTGAATGATCCTTTGAATGTGCTGCTGAATTTGGTTTGCTAGTATTTTATTGAGAATTTTTGCATCTATATTCATCAGGAACATTGGCTTGTAGTTTTCCTTTCCAGTAGTGCTCTTTTCTGGTTTTCGTATCAGGATAATATTGATATTGTAAAATGAATTTGGCAGCGTTTCCTTCTCTTTGATTTTTTTTGGAAGAGTTTGAATAGGACTGGTGTTAATTCTTCTTTAAATATTTGGAAAAAATCATGTAAAACCATTGAGTCCTGGGCTTCTTCACTGGGAGACTTTTGATTATTGATTCAATCTCCTTACTAGCAAGTAGTCTATTCAGATTTTCTCTTTCTTCCTGATTCAATCTTGTTAAGTTGTATATCTCTAAGAATTTTTCCATTTCCTTTTCCAGTTTGTTGGCATATAGTTATTCATGGTAGCCTCATATGATTTTTTGAATTTCTGTGGTATCAGTTGTAATGGCTCCTTTTGCACTTATAATTTTTGTTGGTTTAGGTCCTTTCTCTTTTTTCACTTATAATTTTTGTTGGTTTAGGTCCTTTCTCTTTTTTCACTGGTTAGTCTAGCTGTTTGTCAATTTTTATTGATCTTTTCAAAGAATCAACATTTAGTTTGCCTAATTTTTGGAACTCCTTGATGGCCTAGTGGTCAGGGACCTCGGGTTGTCACTGCTGTAGCTCTGGTTCAGTCCCTGAATGGGGAACTTCTGCATGCCAAGGAAAGAGTAAACGAACAAACAAAAAGCCAAACCAAAACCAACCAACCAAAAATCGCTTACATATTTTTGTTCTCTATTTCATTTATTTCTGCTCCAATCTTTATTATTTCCTTTCCTCTGCTAACTTTGAGTTCATTTTTTTCCTCTTTTTCTAGTTTCTTGAAGTGTAGAGTGAGGTTATTTGAGGTTTTTTTTTTTTTTTTTTTTTTTTTTTTTTTTTTTTTTTTTTAGGGCCGCACTAGTGGCATGTGGAAGTTCCTAGGCTAGGGGTTGAATCGAAGCTACAGCTGATGGCCTACACCACCACCACAGTAATGCAGGATCCTTAACTCAGTGAGGGAGGCCAGGGATTGAATCCACATCCTCATGGACCCTAGTTGGATTTGTTAACTGCTGAGCCATGAAGGGAACTCCCTATTTGAGATCTTCATATTTATTAATGTAGGTGTTTTTCTGCTATGTACTTTCCTCTTAGGACTCTTTTTGCTTCATGCCCAAAGTTCCAATATGTTATGCTTTCATTTTTGTTGGTCTCAAAAAACATTTTTATTTTCCCTTTCATTTCTTCTTTGATTCATTGGTTGTTCAGAAGGATGTTGTTTGATTTCCAAGTTTTCCTCTTTTTATCTATACTTAGTTTCATGTCACTGTGATCAGAGAAGATACTTGGTATGATTTCAACATTCTTGAATTTGCTAAGACCTGCTTTGTGGTCTAACATATGGTTTATCCTAGAAAATATTCCATGTGCACTTGAGAAGAAAGCTTATTCTACTGTTGTTGAACAGAATGCTCTGTATATAATTGTTAGGTACATTTAGTTTATAGTGTTGTTCAAATCCATTCTTTCCTTATTGATTTTCTGTTTGGATGATCTATCCATTGTTGAGAGAGAGATATTAAAGTCCCCACATCCTCACGGAGACTACGTCAGGTCCTTAATCTGCTGAGCCACAATGGGAACTCCCTCAATAGAATTCTTTTATTTTACACTTTTACTTCTTCTCCCTTTCACATTTTAGGTTAGTGATCACTATTTACATGTTTTTTTATATTGTGTAGTTAACAACAGACTTGTATTTATGGTTATTTTTGCTACTTAAAAAATAAACTTTTAGAGTTGTGAGTTATACATCATTGCCATATTGCAGAATCTAGTTATGACTGTATACTTATTATTACCAGTGAGATTTGTGCTACTTTTCTATGTTTTTATGATAGCATTCTTTTACTTCCACTTAAAAACTCTCTTTAGCATTTCTTATATAAGGCAAGTGTGAGTGTAATGAACTCTCAGCTTTTTTTGGCTGCATGTGTGGCATATGGAAGTTTCTAGGTCAAATTGGAGCCACAGGTGCTGGTCTACATCACAGCAATAGTAATGCAGGATCTGAACTGTGTCTGACCTACACCTCAGCTCACAGCAATGCTGGACCTTAACCCATTGAGTGAGGCCAGGGATCAAACCCACTTCCTCATGGATACTAGTTGGGTTTGTTACCTCTTAGTCAAACAGGAACTCTTCCTTCAGCCTTTGTTTTGTTTGTTTTGTCTGTCTATGCCTCTTTTGTTTCTGAAGGATAGTTTCATGGGGTATAGAATTCTTGATCAACAGTTATTTTCTTTCAACAGTTTGAGTACATTATCCCATTTTCTCTCAGCTTAAATTGTTTGTATTGAGAAATCTGCCCATAATTGTATGAGGGTTACCTTGTATGTAACTTCCATCTTTTCTCTTGCTGATCTTAAGATTTTTGACAATTTAATTACAATGTGTCTCAGTGCAGACCCATTTGGGTTTGACATATGTGTTGTTCTCATGGATCTGGATGTCTATTTCTCTCCCTAGGTTTGGGAAATTTTCAGCCATTATTGTTTTAAATATACATTCTGTCCCTTTCTCTTTTTCTTCTCTTTCTGCAAGTTCCATAATATGAATATTGTTTCTTTTTATAGCCTAATTTTTATAGGCTTTTTTCACCAGTTCTCATTCTTGTTTTTTGCTCCTAGGTCTAGGTCATTTCCAATGTCCTATCTTCCAGGTCACTGATTCTTTCTTCTGCATGACTGAGTCTACTTTTGAAACTATTGGCTTCTTCAGTTATTATATTTTTTCAATTCCAGGATTTGTCTGCCTTTTTTTTTTTGTCTTTAATAGTTATTTCCTTGTCAAACTTCTCATTTTACACACATTGTTTCTTAATTTCATTTATTTAATTTTTTTTTATGGTTCACTAACCTTCCTTAAGAGGATTATTCAAATTTCTTTGTCTGACAGTTCATAGATCTCCATTTCTTTAGGTTCATTTATCAGAGTTTGTTAATTTCCTTTGGTAGTATTTACTTGATGTTCTTAATTGTTTTTTTCTCTTTGGAGCTGCCCCTGTGGCATATGGAGGTTCCTGGGCTAGGGGTTGAATTGGAGCTGCAGCTGCAGGATTACACCACAGCCACAGCAACTCAGGATCTGAGCTGCATTTGGTTTTTTTTTTGTTTTTGTTTTTGTCTTTTTGCTATTTCTTTGGGCCGCTTCCGTGGCATATGGAGGTTCCCAGGTTAGGGGTTGAATCGGAGCTGTAGCTGCCAAGCCTACGCCAGAGCCACAGCAACTCGGGATCCGAGCCGCGTCTGCAACCTACACCACAGCTCACGGCAACGCCGGATCCTTAACCCACTGAGCAGGGGCAGGGACCCAACCCGCAACCTCATGGTTCCCAGTCGGATTCGTTAACCACTGCGCCACGACAGGAACTCCTGAGCTGCATTTGCACTCTACACTGCAGCTTGTGACAATGCCAGATCCTTAACCCAGAGTGAGGCCAGGGGATCAAACCCATGTCCTCATGGACACTATGTTGGGTTCTTAACCCACTGAGCCACAATGGGAACTCCTGTTTTGTGATCCTTAATGCCTTATGTTGGTATTGGTGCATTTTAGTAACTGGGCTCCTCTTCCAGAATTATGGAGGTTTGCTTTGGTAAAATCAGTTCAGTTCTTCTCTAGTCAGCTCATTTTAGGCTTCTTGGTGTGTCTGATAGTAATGTCTTTGGATAGGTGGAAATCGCTATTATGGTCTATTTCTGGCCAAGCCAAGGGTGGGGATGGGGCTGAGAACAGTTGCATACAACTGTTGACTTGGTTCTCTACTTGAGTGAGGCTGTAGGATGACTCTGCAGTTGCCTGAATTCTCTGGTCAGGCTCATCAAGATGTACAAGACTGGGTATATTCAGCAGTAGATGGGGCAACGAATTAGCTTCCTTGCCCTGAAAGGGCAGCAAGCCAGATCCTAGGGCCTGTATGGCTTGTTGTTTGGGGGCCTGAATCAGGCCTGAGTGTGCATGGAATTCCCTGGCCAGGGAAGGCCACCAATTTTGCTCTGCAAGTTGGGGAAGCCACAGGCTGTGCCTTCTGTGCAAGTGCCACTCTACAGAGGGCTGCTGTATGGGATATGCAGCTTCCATGTGCTCTGGTTAGGTTCCCTGGTTGGACAGGCTGAAGGCTGTAGTTAGCAACAAGCAGGGCTACATATTAGATTCCCTGCTTGGATGCAGTGAGAGAAGCAGCTCTAAAGCTGATAAAGCTCTTTCTTTGTGGCCTTAACTTGAGCTGTTCCCAACCCCAAATTCCCTGGCTGAGCAAGGCCATTGGCTTTGCTCTGCAATCTATTGGCTCTGTCTGCCCCTCTCTTGGCTTGAGCACCACTGGGATAAATGGCTTTCAGATGTTTTCATCAGCCCTACTGGTCAGATGGGGCCAGAAAACACTTTCTACTGTGGGTGGGGCTGTACCTCAGCCCCTTTACCTGGGCAGAAGCGGGAGGGGCCTCTCCAGGCAACTCAATTTCCCAAGCGGCTTTCTAGTGGGAGGGTCAGGAGCTGCCCTCAGCCTTGGTTTATGGGTGAATCCCACTGCCTTAGTGCAGCAAGCCCGGCACTGGCTTTGTTCTGGGGGGATAGCTCTGCCTGCCTGCCTCTTGGCCTGAGCACCAATGGGCTGCACAGCTTCCAGGAGATGTCACCAGTCCTTCTGGTCAGTTGGGCTGGAAGGCATGCTTCATAGCCACTGGTGTGGGCAGATAGGTTGTGGACAGACAGGGTACCAGCCCTGCAGGTGTGAACTTAGTCTGCCTAGTTCCAGGAGCTGCTTGTTGCAAGCCCCTCCCCCCATCTCCATCACTGTCAGACTCTCAGTGGTTGAGCCCACAGTTTCCCCTGCAGTCCCTGGGAAGTGAGAGCGGAGTAGGGGCTCCCACAAAATGACCCACCATGCTAGGGAGGCTGGTTGTCCACCCGGGGCTTTCTTTTCCCACTGGAGGAACCCAGGCTCAGAGGTGATCCTGTGTGGTTTTATGCTGGCCTGGGAGGGCAGCGTGGTTGGCGTGTGTGGCCACCTCACCTTTGAATGCATCCACTTTGGTCTCTGAGGTGCAGGGGTGCTTCAGTCTTGCTCTGTGTTCTAGGAGTCTCTCAGTGGTGTCTCATTCTTGAAGAGTTTTAGTTGTTCTTGTGAAGGGGAGGGAAGTTAGGAATGACCTATATCACCATCTGAATGACCCGACTCCTGCTTGGATTTTAAATCCTAGTAGTTGGGAGCTGTTTGATGAGGACCATCTCAAGGATGCAGATGAAAACTATTCAAGTTCATGGTGGGGCCATCTTCATTGACTTGTTTGCCAGCAGTTCCAAGTTGGAGACTGAACAGACCATGAAGCACAGCATCATCTTACTCATACGGAACTTCAGCAGAGGTGGCGGTGTGGGCTGGCGTGGCCTCACTGCCCCTCTGTAATGTCCCTGCCCTCTAGATCAAGTAGAATAATCTTGCTTGGCATTTTTCCGTGTCCAGGAGCACTACCTGTAAATCATCTGTTTCTTTTCTATTGTGTAGCTTGGCAGAATTCCTCAGAAATTTCCGATAAACCAGGATGTGATTGTCATCCTGAATTCTGACCTCCCAAGTAATTTTTTAGAAAAGGGATGAGCAGGTGACGTTGTGTGGGAAGAGGGGATAATATGAGGGGTCATACTAACTCCAAAAGATACCAAGGTTATTGGGAAAGTTTTCCTATAACCAGAACTGAAAATCTTGACACTGGGAGTGTTGGAGCAGCTGGGGGTGGCCCCTACTTTGACTATGTGGACATACATACTGATAATGAGAGATAGGTAATCATATTATCTCCTCCTTTTCCTGTGTGTGCCCCACACATGAAAGAGTTTTGTTTTTTTGTTTTTGTCTTTTTAGGGCCATAGCTGTGCATATGGAGGTTCCCAGGCTAGGGGTCGAATCAGAGATATAGCTGCCAGCCTACACCACAGCCACAGCAATGCAGGATCCGAGCTGTGTCTGTGACCTGCACCATAGCTCACAGCAACACTGGATCCTTAACCCATTGAGTTAGGCCAGGGATCTAACCTGCATCCTCATGGATGCTAGTTGGGTTTGTTGACCCCTGAGCCATGACAGGAACAACACATAAGAGATTTTTAGAATTCAGGAGTTTCCCTTTGGAAAAATTCTCTCAAGAAGCATATTATGCTTAAGACTACTTAGCAGTTAGTAAGATGTCTCATAGGAAGGCACACATGCCTTAAGTCATGACCGAAGATTTAAGGAGAGGCTGCAGTTGGTTCAATCACTCACTGCCCCCAGAACAGGGAATGACTGAAGATTGCCAGGTGTGAAAGCCAGGGAGTGGAAGACACAGGAATTCCTCACGCTGTGGAGGGCACATCTTTTCTAAAAGGATCTCCATATATCACGTAAAACACTGCTCCTCAAGTAAACGTTTCTGTGGGCGACACCAGCCCTGTGCAGTGCCTGAGACCTCATGCTGAAATTTAGTCCTCACGTGACCAACAGACCTGGCTTGTCTGAGTTCCTGAGATATGGGACTTTCTGTTTTGAAACAGGGAAAGTCCCAGCCGAACTGGGGTAAATGGATTACCCTAATGCACATGATCAGTGCCGCTGGTGGAAGTGAGAGTAAAAGGGGCCTAGTGGAGAAGGATGTTCCAGGCCCAAGGGCCTAGTCAGCCCCCTGGGGGAGCAGGGATGTGGGAGATGCATGCTGCTACAGGAGGTCCCCGGAGGCTGGTGTCAACCCCCAGAGTCCCCAGAGCTGACGTAGCTTAAAGAGCTACGTATGGCTAGGTCTCCTCCAGATTCTTCTGAGGACAGTCATGGGACTAGTTCAGGATACAGATGTGACTGATGGCTCGGGGCTCACACACCCGAGAGCCCTGTACAGAAGGGATGCTTGGAGTCTCCCGGTGGCGAGTTAAGGATCTGAGGTTGTCACTACTGTGTCTTGGGTTGCTTGCTATGGTGTGGGTTTGATCCCTGGCCCGAGAACTTCCTCAGGCCACAGGCAAACCCCCTCCCCAAATCCATAGGTACTTTGGTTTAAAGTAATATTTTCAATATTGAAACACATTTTCTCTAGGATTTCTTTTTAACCACTGAAAGACAATAAAAACCACATCTCTGAATCAGATATTTAAAATGTTTCAGAGAAAGATATTAAAGGTTGTCAGAAATATATTAAAGTTTGTCAGAAATATTTAGAATTAAAGGACTTACATTTGTAAAGCTTATTATTGAGCAGTAAAGCTGTTCCTTAAATGAGACAAACGAAGCTGGATGGTGGGCTCGTAACTATAATTAGTGGAGGCAGGAGTTTCCAACATGCCTTTTAAAGCAAAGAACCCTGAGTATCAATCAGCATTTCAGTGTGGTTTTCAAGCTGCACCCCGATGCAGTTTCCCCTGCCTCCTGTAGCTGCAAACCTAAAATTGCCTGAAGGTCAAAGCCAGACAGACATACTCTTGTCACTGACTGTGCTGATCATGACTGACAGCAGTTGAGTTGACGTCTTCCATTAAAATTATGGAGAAAAAGACAAACTCCAAACTCAAGAGCAATCACTATAACAATCTTAAGAGGAAAAGAGGAGAGAAAAATAAATTCAAGAGTGGTTAGCACAGCTACGATCAGCTCAGACCTTACTTTCGCTAGAGCCTATTTTTGGAGCTGCATATTTTAACGGCTGCATAGAAAAGGTTGTAACAGAAAAGATGTCCGGCCAATATGCAAAACGAGAGTGATCTGAAACAACCATAAAATCATTAGGCTATTGACAGCTGGGGAAATTCCACATGGTAAGCAACTCAACTGCAAAGGAATATTAGAGGTTTGAGATGAAAAATACACTTGAATCTGTAATTGAGTTAGGCAAGCCTGGCTGGACGGTGGGCTCCGCCGGTCACCAGGATACAAAGCAAACGCCAGGTTACCAGAACTGAGGTTATCAGCCACAGTGATTTATTGAGTGCTTTAATAATACAAGTGTACATCAACTGATCCACAGTCAAAAGTGGCAGGTCCCTAAGAAATTTACAAGCACTTTAAGTAAATCAAAATACATTATTATTTTGTTCATTCCAACAGTCTTCTGAGTGGGCACAGAAGGCTAGTGATAAACAGAGTCTCAGTAACGCACAGTGATTCTGATTGAAGCTTTTGTACAAAATCTTGTTCCCAGGAGCATGCGCCCGACAATAAAGACTTCAGTACAAAAAATTAACCCTAAGCACTACATTGAAGTAGAAACGAGATATAACTCTGAATTTGTGTTTTCCCGAAGATCACATAAAAGGAGAAAAAAAAGTCAAAATAAAATAAACAGCCCAAACCAAAAACCACACGGTAATAAAAAGCTTTGTAAGAAAGCTCTTATTACAGATCCAACATCGTCTGCACTGAAACCGAAAGTTCCCATGCCTGCTGGGGTGGGGAAAAACATAACCAAATCTTTCAAGTTAATAGAAATTAAAAAGGGAGTAAAACGTGAAGGGTTGGGAAGGGAGAGCAAAGGAACAGGGTGGGGGGATGGATGACATTCCATCACAAAACGGTTCAAAATGTAATAAAAATAAGACAACCAGAGCCGAGGTCCAGGGCCCCGATGCACTTGGTGAGCATGCCCACGGGCCGGGCCCTATGTGGCATACCGCTTGGTCCACTGTCTGGCCATCCGGTCGTGCTCCGCCCTGTTGGTCATGTACTGTGTGGCGATGCTGCCCACCAGCGGGTCAGCTGGAAAGGAAGCAGAGGCATGAGTCAGTCAACACCAGCACTGCTGCCTCTTCCCGGCAGGGAGGGAAAGGGGGCTGGAAAGCTGGTTCGGGGAGTGGGCAGAGAGGTGAGATGCTGCGCTCTGGCCTGGAACGACGTCACCCTAGCAATGACCTGCGAATGACCTGCCCCCGACCACATCCCATCCCCGCTGCCCGAGCAGGACCTCCTGTGCTTTCCCAGACGCCCGGGTCCTGTCTCCCAACTGTTCTCTCTCTGGCCCCAACACGCATCTCCTTTGCCTCCTCCTTTTGTTTTCAGGTAGATTCGTATTTCACTGAGAAGGTGCGGGTGGGCTGTGGAGAGGGCTGCAGGGTCCTGGATGAGATCCCCGAGGAGGAGGGAAGGCCCCGCTGGCTCCTTGACCTGGGTTATGCCCAGGCAGGGACCTCAGCCCATAGCCCAGCAGCAGGTTAGTGAGAGCCAGTGACACAGGGAGAAAGGCTACTTCTCCTTTTTTTTTTAATTATTGAAGTATAGCTTATGTACAGTGGTATGTTAATTTCTGCCGTACAGCAAAGTGACTCAGTTACCCCCTGCTCCCCCCACATATACATTCTTTTTCATATTCTTTGCCGTGATGATTTATCACAGGATGCTGAATACAGTTCCCTGTGCTGTACCGCGGGGCCTAGTTATTTATCCATCCTATATGTAATGGTCTGTCAGAGGCTACTTCTTTTTTTTTTTCCTCTCTTTTTTTTCTGGCCACCCCTACAGCATGTGGAAGTTACTAGGCCAGGGATCAAACCTGAGCCACAGCAGTAACTCAAGCTGCTGCAGTGACAACGCTGGATCCTTAACCTGCTGTGCCACAGAACTCTCAGGAGAGGCTACTTCTGCCTCTAAATTTGGGAATATCAAAATCCACACAGCTTTCTACTGCAACAATACTGGTAGATGTTAACAATAGCTAACACTCACTGCCTTACCTTGTCCTAAAACTTGTAATGTACTGGGGCTGAAAAAGAGGAAACTGCAGTGTAAGGAGGAGGTTGGCTGCCCTGTCAGAGCAGGGGCTGAGGCTGGGCCCTGAGGTGGAGTTCCTCGGGTGCAGGCTGCCTGGGAGAGGGCTCCACCCAGACGGGATCAATGGTTAATGGAAACAATTCAAAGCAACTTTTTAGTTGCTTTTGGATATTTTTATATCTAATGTAGGTTTCTGGAGATCCCAGAATCCACCTGTTTCTCTCTGTTCTCTAATCCCATTTCTTCCCCAAGTTTTATTTCCAGTATTTTTGGTGTTGAGAGTTTGGGTGTATTAGAGCAAGTGGATATGAAGGAATCAAAAGGGAAAAGGAAAAAAATTAGCAAAAGCTAATGTTAAATATGAAAACATGGCGTTCCCGTTGTGGCTCAGTGGAAATGAACCTGACTAGCATCCATGAAGATGCAGGTTCAATTCCTAGCCTCGTTCAGTGGGTTAAGGATCTGGTGTGCTGTGAGCTGTGGTGTAGGTTGCAGATGTGGCTCGGATCTGGCGTTGCTGTGGCTCTGGTGGCTACAGCTCTGATTCCACCCCTAGCCTGGGAACCTCCATAGGCCTCTGGTGTCCCCCCCGCCCCCCTCTGAAAAAAAGACAAAAAAGTAGGAAAAACAATGAAAACAGTAGGGAAAGAATATGTAAGTGTGCCTGTGGTCTAACACCACCCTGTAACTTGGAAAGATTCTGAGATTCCAGTAAGACATTCATGGTCATACCTTCTGAATAATCAACATGTAACAAAAATACCACCTTTTCACGATCTGCTGAGGGCTGTTTACAACAAAGCCTTTGAAAAGCCTCCCAATACTGGTAGCATTTCAACAAATTTTGCTTAAGTTTTCTTGGACTTGTGCTAAGCTTGCTATCATTATTCTAGGGAGAGGGTGGTTTTTCACATTCTCTTACGTCACAAACATTAATAGATTACCTGGTAAATGGGTTTGTTCAGAACATCTGCCTCTCTGTCCACTCTTTGGGATTCCTGATCTTCACTTACTCAAAGAGTGATACTCCATCACTTAAAGCCACCCACCCAGGGGTCAAGCTGATTTAAACCAGCAGCAACGCAGGAAGACACAAAATACCTGGGTATTGACAAGATACTTCTACAAATTTTGTTGTTTTTCAGTTCAGACTAAGTAACGACCTTATGAGAATCTAACAACGGCCAAAGAGAGGGCTGAGTTGCATTTCTCTACCTTTGAAGAAAATTGTCTTATTTCAGGTTCTGAACTGCAAAGCCTGAGGGTGGAGCTTGGGTTATGGTCAACAGAGCTTATGGTCCACATCACTCAGGACAGCTGCTGGGTTACACATGTTCTACCCCAGGGACATGTACTAAAGATCCCTCTACTTCCTAACTTAACTGGCTGAGGTAAAGGACAGGCTTAATGTCAGAAGAAGGACCAGGGACATTAATGTCCTCCCTCAAATCTATCCTTGGGAGAGTGGGTATACTGATAGCAAGAGTCTGCTGCATCAGCTCAAAGGAGGGAGACAGACAGATGGACAATGAACGGAAGCCATGGGCTGGGGAAAGCGCTAATACTATTTCAGTAGGGGCAGAGGGGGAAAACCCTCAAAAACAAGTTATAGTGCTGGGAAAATTGACATGTGCTGTGCAGATTTTTTTTTATGCTTAAGTAATTAGTAAATTTCTTTCAGAGTTCCTCTTTACCTTTTCAAGTTTGACTTTTAAAAAAAGAAATATTTTTTCTACCTGCAAAACTATACATGCTAAATATAAAAGTAAATAATAATTTAAAAAACCACCTTTCACAATGCACTAGATAGAAAGTTGTAAGTGAAAACTCTCTGCAAATTCACTGAGAGAAGTACTGTTAACATTTTGACATATCTTTCCAGACTTCTAAACAATTTAAAAAAAGATCAGTCTACTTTTGTAATCTTTTAAAAAACTCACCATGTGGTAAATAACTTTTTAATATCAATAATTATACCATACTTTATTATTTTTACTTTTTTTTTGCTTTTTTAGGGCCGCACTCGCAGTATATGGAGGTTCCCATGCTAGGGGTTGAATCGGAGCTACAGCTGCTGGCCTATACCACAGCCACAGAAATGCAGGATCTGAGCCGTGTCTGTGACCTACACCACAGCTCATGGCAATGCCAGATCTTTAATCCACTGAGCAAGGCCAGGGATTGAACATGCAACCTCATGGTTCCTAGTCAGATTCGTTTCTGCTGTGCCACAATGGGAACTCCTGTTTTTACTTATTTTTTATTGAAGGAGAGTTGACTTAGATTACTATATTAGTTTCAGGTGTACATCATAGTAATTTGATATTTTTACAGATTATACTCCATACAAAGTTATGACAAAACATTGACTATATTTCTTGTGCATCATTTTACATATTAATCCGAATTAATAATCAAGTTCCTATTTAGAGACATTTGGGTTCTTTCAATTTTTTTGCTGTATAAATAATGTTGCAAAGAACATTGTTGTGAAGAACATTATTGTGCATGTATCTTTGTAAATTTATACAAATCTCATTTAAAGTATAAATGAAGGAACAAAAGTATAAAATGAAGGAATTTAAAAATATGTGTTATGAAATTAAAAAAAAAATTTTTTTAAGGGCTGCACTTGCAGCATAAGGAAGTTTCTAGGCTAGGGGTCAAATTAGAGCTGCAGTTGCCAGCCTACACCACAGCCACGCAACACCAGATCCCAGCCACATCTGCAACCTACACAATAGCTTGTGGCAATGCCAGATCCTTAACCCACTGAGCAAGGCCAGGGATTTAACCTGTATCCTCACTGATACTAGTTGGGTTCTTAACCCGCTGAGCCACAATTTAAACTCTGATCAAATAATTCTTAAACATTAAAACGTTTTGCTGAATAGAAGAAAGACTATAAGTAACTGAATGGAAACTAGGCATTAAGCATGCATCCAATGACTGTCATGGTGAATTTAGTGGAATAAGACATTCTTTTGTAGCATACTTATAATTAAAAAAAATTTTAACTGAATATAGTTGATTTACAATGCTGAATTAGTTTCAGGTGTACAGTGAAGTGATTCAGTTATATATATATGTGTGTGTGTATATATATATATACACACACACATATATATAATTTGTTTTCAGATTCTTTCCCCATATAGCTTATTATAGAATGTTGAGTGCTATACAGTGGGTCCTTGTTGGTTATCTATTATATATATATTTTATATTAGTGTGTTTATGTTACTCCCAAATTCCTAATTTATCTCCCCCCCACTTTCCTCTTTGATAATTATAAGATTTCTATGTTTGTGAGTCTGTTTCTATTTTGTAAATAAGTTCATTTGTGACACTTTTTAAGACTCTACATATTACTGATATTATATGATATTTGTCTTTGACTTCACTCAGTATGATTATCTCTAGGTCCATCCATGTTGCTGCAAATAGCATCATTTCATTCTTTTTTATGGCTGCATCATATTCCAGCACACACACACACACACACACACACACACACACACACACACACACACACACACTCATATGAAGTATATTTATAATTATGACCTGAAGTAAGGTTGAATCATGTTAGAGGGTTTCACAGTTTCTGGATACAGTTATGCCAGGGATGAAATAATAGTCTCCAAACATAAATTACTCTACCTTCTTTAACAATTTCTTTTTAAAATAGAAGGAAAACTCCCCATAATTCTGGTTTCTAGATTGGTACTACTCTCTTAGGTATTTCTTAATCTTGAAGATAACCATCTATCAGTCTTCCTCTTCTTTACTAAGAGAAACCACAAAGTTCATTCGTGAATAATTGAAATTTAAGCCTCTTACATTTTCTGCCTTTGTTCAGCAGTTACCTGAATTTTTGATAAAAGGAGCATATTCTCTGCTCCTCTCACAGCACAAATGATTCTAAGTACTTGATTCTATTAGTAGTGCGGCATGTTTTAAGGGTGCTAGAGGTAGAGGTACAGGATTTACAGGGTGGTCAATGGGTGGGGATGGGGTCCACAATACCCTCTATCACCTAGACTTCTAAGCCACATCACCTCATCTGTTTATAGAAATCATGCCATCATTTTTGCTGGCACAAATGATGGTGCATAGATTTTTGCTATGCAATAGTAGCTTGAATGGAAGGGTGAGACAGAAACATCACAGAAGGTGGGTGAGCTCCACTGGGGACCCTGGAAGCCGCGAGGGTTCATGGCCCATCCAGAAAAGCAAGGAGACAGGATTAGGAATGAGTGGGGAAAGAAGCAGTTGGATGGTTAGAGGGAGTGGGAAGGACAGGTAGACAGGCTGGGCTGCCGAGTGATTCCACGTGCAAGCCCAAAGAACATTCTATCTTGGCTGGAAGGAGGTATGGGGGAAGTCGCATGGAAAATAACTTTTTTGACTCCTTTTTCTTAAGAAAACACATATGTTCTTAAAGAAACACAAACAAAGATGGCCCTGTATTTTAGAAAAGGGGATGGGCTCTGGGTTCAGACTGCCTGCCTTTGTAACTCAGCTCCACCTGTGACTGTGTTGTATCATGCAAAGGACTTAACTTCTCTGTGCCTCAGTTTCCTCAACTGCAAAATGAAGGCATTAATTGCATCTGCTCCACAGTTGTTAAGAATGAAATGAATAACTTATTATCAGGTACATGTAAGATTTCTGCTCATTTTCAGAACGAAGACAGGCAAATGAGTATTTGTGTACATCTTTTAAAAAATATAAATCTGTCTGTCTTGAAGGCATTCTCTTCAGATAAAGTCCAAAGTCTTTAGCATGTACTTATTAGAGAAATGCAAATCAAGCCACTATGAGGTATCACTTCACAATGGTCAGAATGGCCATCATTAAAAAGTGTACACATAATAAAAGTTCCCGTCGTGGCTCAGCAGAAATGAATCTGACTAGTATCCATGAGGACGCAGGTTCAATCCCTGGTCCTGCTCAAGGGGTTAAGGATCTGATGTTGCCATGAGCGGTGGTGTAGGTTGCAGATGTGACTTGGATCCTGTGTTGCTGTGGCTGTGGTGTAGGCTGGCAGCTGTAGCTCTGATTCGACCCCTAGCCTGGGAAACTCCATATGCCGTGGGTGTGGCCCTAAATAGCAAAAAAAAAAAAAGGTCTACAAATAATAAATGATGAAAGGGTGGAGAAAAGGGAACCTTCCTACACTGTTGGCAGGAATGTAAATTAGTGTGGCCACTGTGCACTAATTTACAGTATGGAGGTTCCTCAAAAAACTAAAAACAGAATAGCTATATGATCTAGCAATTCTACTACTGAGCATATATCCAGACAAAGCTATAATTCGAAAAGATACATGCCCCCCACTGTAGCACTATTTACAATAGCCAAGACATGGAAAAAACCTAAATGTTCATCAATAGATGAATGGACAAAGAAGGAGTGGTGCATATATACAATGGAATACTACTCGGCCATAAAAAAGAACAAAATAATGCTATTTGCAGCAACATGTATGGATTAAGAGATGATCACACTAAGTAAGTCAGAAAGAGAAAGACAAATATCATATCACAGGTAGAATCTAAAATATGACATAAATGAACTTATCTAAGAAACAGAGACAGACTCACAGATCTGCCATCATCAAAAAGTCTACAATAGAGAATAGACTCATGGTTGCCAAGGGGGTGGGGCATGGGAGTGGGAGGGATGAACATTTTTTTTAGCTGCTTACCAAGTTGCTGGAAGCTTTCCAAGGATTCACCTTGTAATGAGAAATAGCTCATTTTTGTGTCTTTCATGGAACTTTTCTCCCATGGTTTGGTCTAGCCTAGTTTTACTTAAATATTTTATAAAATTAAAAAGTAACTGATGCTCAGTATCATAAGTTCAAATAATAAAGAACAGTGTGTGATGGAAAAGACCTTCTTCCCTTCAATTTCCTTCATTTATTTATACCTTCCATCTCAAGGTAACCATTGTTAATAGTTTGATGCTCATCTCTAGACTTTTTATTTATATTTCTTCATCTGTTTTTATTTTCCATACCCCATAGCATGCATAAGTTCCCAGGCCAGTGACTGAAGCCATACCATAGCAGTGACCTGAGCCATAGCAGTGAAAACATTAGGTCCTTAACACATTGAGCCACCAGGGAACTCCTCTTTATTTATATTTAAACCAAATGGGAATCCCATGATAGACATTCCAGAACTTGCATTTTCCCCTGTATCAATAAATACACTGTAGTTGTACTTCTAAGATAATACAAATAGACCTAGCTCATTATTTTTTAATAATTATAGGGCATTCCTCTGTATAGTTATTCAGCATTCATTTTTCCATTTCCCCACCCATGCACATTTAGATTAGATTTGATTTCTTGCTATCAGAACTAGTATTACACAATCTTTGAGCACACATTTGAGTACTTCTGGAGGGTAGAGTCTTTTAGGTGACAGGGCTGGACCAGAGAGCACACGTTTAAACTTTTGGTAAATACAGCCAATGGTTCTTCAATAAAAGGATGTACAATTTACCCTGTTTTTGGACATTCTCACCAACACTGCATTACTGATCTTTTAAATTGTTTTTTGTCAAGCTAATGACAATAACGACAAAAATAAAAAAAAAAACCAGTCATTGCTGAATCTGGATCTAACCTAATGCCTACTATTCATCATCTGTATTTCTTCTCCTGTGATGTGTTTGTTCATGCCTTTTGTCCATTTTTTTCCTTACTAATAGGAAGGAGTACTTCATATATTATAAATATTGAGCATGCACTGAAGTTCAGCTCTGGCTTCAGTATTCAGCCAAAATTCCTTTAGTCTTCGGAAGACTGAAAGACATATGTCTCCTCAGATGTTATTTCCAGCTTTACTGAACTTGGGGAGATCAAAGATGTATATAGGTTACCATCATATTTATAAGCATAAGACCATCGTTTGGACTTACTGCTAATATCTGAATACTGGTTTTTAAATATCGGTAAGCATGAGGAATGTAATTTGAGACTGAAAAATCTCTTCCGTCAAAGACAAAGGTTATGGAGTTCCCGTCGTGGCTCAGCGGAAACGAATCTGACTAGTATATGAGGAAGTGGATTTGTTCCCTGGCCTTGCTCAGTGGGTTAAGGATCTGGTGTTGCTGTGAGCTGTGGGGTACGTCTCAGACGTAGCTCGGATCTGGTGGTTCTGTGGCTGTTTCATAGGCCAGCAGCTACAGCTCTGATTCAACCCCTAGCCTGGGAAACTCCATGTCCTGCAGATGCAGCCCTAAAAAGACGAGAAAAAAAAAAAAAAAGACAAATGATATGACATATAAAGAGAAGATTTGGCACTATCTCCATATGTATTCATATACATATTCAAAGTGAGGTGGGTGAGCAGCTGTCATATGGGAAAAGGCTCCTGGCACAAAACAGGCCTTGATATTGTCCACTACAGATATTAATACGGACAGAAAGGGACTTGTAACAATCATGGCTGCTGGCAAAGAAAGCAACATGCCCAATGACTGTGCGAGGCAGGAAATGAATGTAAACATATTAGAGATAAAAATGTGAGGGCAGGAGTTCCCTGGTGGCGCAGTGGGTCCAGCATTGTCACTGCTGGGCTGGGGTCATTGCTGTGGTGCGAGTTTGATCCCTGAACCAGGAACTTCCTCATGCTGTGGGTATGGCTAAAACTCTTCTGTCTGCTTCTTAAATATTCAGAAGACATTGTTTTAAGCATGGCATACACCTGCAGTTTGTGGGGAGACTTCAAGGATACTGCATTGTGATCACCATCAGCCAAATCTTTAGATCTAGGAGTTGAGGAGTTAACATTTTTGTCACCATTAGAGAAAAAAGAAAACTTATTGATCTTACAGCAAAATGTCCACTAATAGTAACCCACACTGACACACACAGCCAAAGGCATTCATGCTTTTTATCAGGCAAAAACATCTATATAAATCTTGCTAATGTGCAGAGGAACCATCTATCAGCTGGCAGTGCTGAGAAATTATACTGCTACATCATCATGACAAACTTTAAAAACATATCTAATTTTTCAGTATAATGTTACAGTATTAAGACTTAAGTTCTTAAAATTTCATACTTCTTCCTGTATCTCACAAGATCATTTAATGGGGGGAACATTCAGCCTTGTCTTAGGCTGTTCATTGATTTTTAACACTGGCTGTTCAGTATTCAGCCAAAATAAATTCAGTGTACCTCTAAGGATACCACTTTATCTATTACACATGGAGGAAATATTTTCTCCCAATCATTTGTCCTTTAACCTAGTTTATGTCTCTTGACATTATAAGCTGAGAGTTTTCAAGTAGGTAATTAAATAAGTCAATCTCTTCTTAATATTTTTTTTTCTTTATTGCTTTTTAGGGCTGCAGGTACAGCATATGGAAGTTCCCAGGCTAGGGGTCAAATCAGAGATGCAGCTGCCAGCCTACACCACAGCCACAGCAACACCAGATCTGAGCTGTGTCTGTGACATTACACCACAGCTCACGGCAACACAGGATCATTAACCCACTGAGCGAGGCCAGGGATCGAACCCACAATCTCATGGATAGTAGTCAGGCTGTTACTGCTGAGCCACAATGGGAATTTCCGCTCCTTAGTATTTTTTTAGTGTGATGTCATGCTTAGTGACAAAGGCCTTCTCCATTCATGCCAGTGTTTTAGAAACATTCTCCTATATTTACATAGAGTCACCACCTGTGAAATGCTACCTTTATCACACACAGGATGCCTATATCTGGACCTGATTCTGTATTTGATATTCTTTCATTAGATTAATATGTCTTTTGCTTTATTTATCTTCCTGTGTTTTCTTGCTATAGTGGTTTTTTTTTTTTTGTTATTTTTATTTTTTTGCTTCTTAGGGCCTCACCTGCAGCTTTAGCCTATGGAAGTTCCCAGGCTAGGGGTTGAATTGGAGCTACAGCTGCCGGCCTGCATCACAGCCTCAGCAACTCGGGGGATCTGAGCTGAATCTGCAACCTGCACCACAGCTCATGGCAACACTAGATCCTTAATCCACTGAGTGAGGCCAGGGACTGAACTCACAACCTCATGGTTACTAGACGGATTTGTTTCTACTGAGTCCCTTTGGGAACTCCTCTTGCTATAGTTTTATAGTGTGTTTGATATCTGGTAAAATAATTTCTCACCCTTGCCCATTTCTTTCCTTCACTAAGATTTTATTTGGAGAACTATAATCTTGAAGAGGCTAAGACTTAGAGCAATTAAAGATATTTTACTCCAGGGGTATAGAAGGAATTCCACTTCTCTTTGAAGAATGTTATCAAGCTTTAGGAATATCTGAATTCCTCAGGGTCTACTAATTAAAAATCAAGTGAGTAGGACAAAGTTAAGGTTTTTGTATTTTGGAATGTGGGAAAACCAGAATATAATTATTAATTATAGGCATTACCCAGACCAGAAAAAATGTTAAGTACCCTGAAAAGACAAAAACACACACATATACGCACATACACATCATAAAGTGATTTAGGGAGAAAACGATCATGTCTATGAGTTAAACCCAATTGTGGACATTTTTCAACCAGAATTAAATTTGAAAATGCTAAATAAAACTGCATACAAGTTTAGCCACAGAGGCTGTTACCCCAGAATTAATAACCAGTGATGCTGAAAGAGAGAGAGATTGAGTACTCTACCTTCTGAAGAGACATTAATACCTTCCCTAGGCCTGAGAGAAGGTGAGCTGGCTTTGACAGCCCCAGAAGTCCACCAGAAAGTGTGGAGAGGAGAGGATGGGGTTGTAGGCACAATGAGCTACCTGGGCAGAGTGTGGAGTGTGGTGTATGCGGGACTCAGCCTCCCTGTCTCCTCTCCCCCACTGCCACCAAAACAGGGAGAAGATGACTTTTTCCTCTTAGTTTTAGGGAAGAACAAATCTGACTCCCTATTAGATCTGTTTCTTTTACTTTAACCTTTGTGTCCCATTGCTTCTGCTTAGTTAAGAATGTTGCCTATAGCCTGAAACATACAGGACAGCCCATTCTCAAGGCTTTGAACTTTTAAGGAGATAACACCAATATTCATATACAGAGAAAAAGTTGCAGAACAGATAATAACATTTGTCTTATTGAAGGTTTACAGAAATAGCCTGACCTGACCTATGTGGACAGCTGCAAGAACAAAGGATTCCAACATGAAGGAGTTTGCAATGACCAGTCACATCTGTCCCTGTTTCTCACCTTGCCTTTAAAGGTGCTCTACTGAACCACTGGGGGGAGTTCAGGGTTTTTTGGGCATGAGCCACTTGTCTCCTGGCTTGGCCCTGCACATGAACTTGGAACTTGTGTTTGGAGGGAATCAAGAGACTCACTAGTGAAGACTGGGGGTGCTTGTGAGAAGAAGGCTCTGGAGTGCTGTCCTGGGCTGGAGCTTCAAGGCAGTAACCTGCTGAGAGCCGAGTGCAGAGACGGAGCACCAAGGTGGTGGTCACCATCTCTGCATCTCATTAGGAGGCATCACCCCAGGGAGCTGAGAGGATCTTCAGAGGACTCTGTGTGGGCAGGCAGTGGTATTCTGGAGGCAGGTGGTCAGCCAATTTTTAAATTTTTAGAAACTGAAACATAGCCATTCTCAAAAATTAAATGAAATAAAGTTACAATTAAATAATTTATAAACAAAGGTAAACAATACTGAAAACCTATCATTTCTTATTTTCCCACTATCATTACTTATCCTCATAGTTTTTCAAAATGTCTACTCTATCCATATGGTGGAAAAACACGGCATGTGGCCACACATCTTGTCCCAATTACTTACTCAGGAAGGTCATGTAAGTAGCTTGAAATCTGAAAACCCTATAAATTAGGGCTTGATTTACTGTTTTGTTGACTGTCTGAAGTTAAAAAGTGATGGGAAAAAATGCTAATAGTGCAGATTAAAATTAAGAGTGTCTAGAGCCTTACACTGTGAATAGCATAAAAACAGGAGGATATATTCTTCCAGCTATTGAAGAAGCTGAAAGAATGAAACTATTATCTGATTCAGAAAGAAGCTGCTCATGACACTAACAAGTGAAATTGACATCCTTCCTCTTTGTTTCACTTTTGTCTTAGTTCTTAGAGGAATATACCACCCACCACTCATGTCAGAACCAGACTCATTTGTCAGTTACAGCTGCAGAAGTCACTGGAAGTCTTCTGGGAGAATCAACTGGCTCCATGCAATAAGCATTAAAGAGTACTATATGTTGTATTATCTGTAAATCATGTACTACACATTGTCTACATCGGTAAAACATACAATAAATGTGTGTAGGCACATATACACAGAACACCACCCACTCCTGCCCCCGCCTTGTTAGAAAGTTTCTGGTACCCAGGGGGCAGGGCTCAGTTGTGGAAGTTGAGCCAGGGTGGGGTCTTCCACATCATGGAATGGGAAGGGAGTTCTCTGGACTACCCCCTGTCATGTAGCATTTTGACACTTGTCACCCAGAAGGCATGAATGGCAAGATGGTGCTTGTCTAAGAAGCAAGAAATGAGGTAAAGGGATGCTGCTCTCCTCCATCATCTGGCCCCACAGCCTAGGAGGCAGGCCTTAGAAAGGGAGAAAAGAGGTGTCTGACAACCAGCCCATGCCCCAGCCACCCTGATGACGTGGAAAGAGGAAATTAGATTTAAGTCAATATGAGATAGTTTAACAATGGACCAGACTGACCTTCTATTAACTGAAAGTGACCTGAATACTAAATATTGTTAGGAGGTAGAAAAGCAAAATTCAAGAAAATGTGGCCTAAGGCAATGACTAGAGAAAATTAAACCCATTCCATTTGAAAGCCCCCTGCGTTGAGACGGCCTGATAAACAATACAAAGACACTGGCTATAACCTAAAAATACTGTTGATAAAATATTTTTAAAAATGTAAAAACGTGTCCTATCAGCCTACACAGCAGTACTATGTACACTAAATCAATGTGTGTTTTGAAATATAAAGCATTCTGTTAGAATGGACTCATCCACAGAACAGCACAGACAGTGCATCCCTACTGAGAAGCTACTGGATTGCAATTCCAGGCTTAGTAAAGTAATGCACTCTCAGAAAATATCCTTGCAGTACTGGACTTAAGAGACCAGAGATTCACATTACTTCCCCAAAATACCTCTGCAACAAGCTGTGGCTGCAGCAGGTAGGAAAGAGTCAAAGATGCCAAAATATCGAAGGTAGAGCATCTTTTTTGTTTTGTTTTTTTAAGGCTGAATTCATGGCATATGAAAGTTCCCAGGCTAGGGGTGGAATCAAAGCTGTAGCTGCCAGCCTACGCCACAGCCACAGCAATGTCAGAGCCAGATGCCAGCTGTGTCTGTGACCTATACCACAGCTCACGGTAATGCTGGATCCTTAAACCACCGAGCAAGGCCAGGGATCGAAGCTACATCTTCATGGATACTAATCGGGTTTGTTACCACTGAGCCACAACGGTAACTCCATGTTAGCTCTATAATTAGTTTTCTAAGGAACTTCCATAGAGGCTGTACCAATTAACATTCCTATCAACAGTGTAAGAGGGTTCTTTCTCCTCCATACCTTCTCTGGCATTTGTTATCTGTAGGCTTTTTAATGACAGTTATTCTGACCAGTGTGAGGTGGTACTTCCTTGTAGTTTTGATTTGCATTTCTCTAATAATTAGTGATGTTGAGCACCTTTGCATGTCCCTATAGGCCATCTGTCTGTCATTTTTGGAGAAATGTCTATTTAGCTCTTCTGCTCACTTTTCAATTGGATTGTTCATTCTTCCATTGTTGAGTGGTATGAGTTGTTTTTATATTTTAAAGATGAAGCCCTTGGGTGCATTATTTGCAAATATTTTCCACCATTCCACAGGTTGTCTTTTTGTTTTGTTTATGGTTTTCTTTGCTATGCAAAAGCTTTTAAGTTTGATAAGGTCCCTTTTGTTTATTTTTGCTTTTATTGCCTTGGAGGGATGACCTAAGAAAACACTGGTATGATTTATGTTAGAGAATGTTCTTCCTATGCTCTCTTCTGGGAGTTTGTTTTATGGTGTCTTATATTTAAGTATTTAATTCATTTTGTGTTTATTTTTGTGTATGGTGTCAGGGAGTGTTCTAACTTCACTGATTTACATGTGGCTGTCTAGCTTTCCCAACACCACTTACTTAAGAGACTTTCCCATTGTATGTTAAAGATTAATTTATTAGATGTGTAGGTTGGTGTCTGGGCTCACTATTCTGTTCCATTGTTCCATGTCTATTTTTGTGCCAGTACCACCACACTGTTTTGATTATGGTAGCTTTGTAGTATAGTCTGAATTGTTAAAAGATTGTTATATTTCATCTCTATTCAGTTGTTCCCTGTGTATTGGCATCTTGCTTCAACTTAAATCTCCTTTATTTTAACCCCTTGGGCAACTAGACCAAACTTTTTCTAGATATTGCTTCTCTCCCACTTCTTCTCCAGGTCTATTTCTAGGATTTAAACTCTTACTGTATCCTAATCCGGTAAAGAACCATGTCAAACAAATTGTTATATGTCATAGGTGTTAATTGTGAACTTTGTTTTCCATTTTTTTGCCAGCAGAAAATGAGAGGACTGGGTACTATAAACTGCCTAAATAATATTCACTGATCTTAGAATGCATCCTTCCTTCTTGCTAAGACTGGCCTGGAAATTTGTGGGAGACCAGGCACAGCAAGTTCACACAGTCACTAGTGATGCTGTCAGAGCAATTAGGAAACCAAATCCTGGGGATTCTGATTCCTAAAGAGCTTTTGGCTCTTCCCCTCTTCTACCTCTTCACAGCTTCTGTCATCTTACCTGGACCTTCAAAATACCTTCCTGAATGTTTCCTGTCTTCAGTCTTTCCACTCCCAAATGAACTAAGCTTTAGTCTCTAAAGACACAAGGTCTTTATTTTATTTTATTTATTTGTTTTTGCTTTTTAGGGCCTTCTTACCTGAGGCATGTGGAGGTTCTCAGGCTAAGGGGTGAATTGGAGCTGTAGCTGCTGGCCTACACCACAGCCATAGCAACGCCAAATCTGAGCTGTGTCTGCGACCTACACCGCAGCTCATGGCAACACCAGATCCTTAACCCACTGAGTGAAGCCAGGATTGAATCTGCATCTCATGGATGCTAGTAAGATTAGTTTCCACAGAGCTAAGATAAGAACTCCAAGGTCCTTATTTTAAAACCTTCCACTTCCCACTCACCCTTCTCCTCTGCTATGAGATCCCTGATGGTAAGGCCAACGATGCATAAAGATGTTGTTTTTTGCCAGTAAACTCCTTGATGTCCCAGATGTTTTTCAACCCATTAAATTATTTTCTCAATATCTTAATCATACTTTTATCTTCAATAGTGGCTGCTCTAATGTTTTGCCCTCTTCTTTAGTCCTTACTGTTTCTGAATGAAATAGAAGTTTTCAAAAGAGGCAAACAGGTGAGAGAACACTACAACATAGAATAGTGGGAAATTATTGTTCACAAGGGAAGATTTTTGATGAAAAACTTAATGCTAAGTGTAAAGTGCTGACCTTTGTATTAAAACAATGCATCAATATGAAGTGGTTCCCATGTTCACAGCTTTATGAGCAATGACTCCTGAAAAACAACTGGGTCAGTCCACACTGTCATTTCTAGTCTTCCCTAGGGATACCAATCTCTGAGGACGGAAGACAATAGGAGCCACTGATTTCAGGAGAGGGTGCTCTTAAAACAGAAAAGAAGGAAGGAAAGAGGTGGTGGGTGGAAGCATTTATCAAAGTAACTGTGTACAAATTATCTCCACCAAAATAATGCGGAACCATTTAGGAGAATCATCTTGTCCCAGGTGTGAAAGGGGGAAAAAGATCAAATTGCCCATTGTGGGATTTTTCTAATCCACATTTTAAACCCTTTCAGAGTTAAGCCAACTTCTCTGGAGTCAGAGGACCCATTACCTCCAGTGGAAATCCCAGCTCTCTGCTTGCTGCTGCTTCCTTAAGGCTTGGGTTACTCCTAACAAGCCCTGTTGCACTGGCCTCTATAACCTGCTGACCTTTCTCACTTGGACAACGCTTCTCAGAATGGCTGAAGGCCTCTCTCACCTTAAAAAAATGTCTTTTGGGATGAGGACATACAACAGAACTCTCCAATGTTCACATTTTTCACGAGAGGGCAGTAATTTCAAAACTGGGCCTCCCTCCGACTCCATAGCAACTTCGGAAAGCAGGGGAGATCCAGCTTGTACATTCCCGTTCCTGACACAGATCTTTCTCTCTCAGAGGAAATGATCGTATATATCTGATCTCAAGGTGACTGTCACCCAGTGGGTTATCTTTTCCAGAGTTATGCATGTTTTCTTTTCCTTTTTATGGCCGCACTCACAGCAAATGGAAGTTCCCAGGCTAGGGGCTGAATTGGAGCTGTAGCTGCCAGCCTACACCATAGCCTCAGCCACACTGGATCTGCACTGCATCTTCAACCTAATCTGCAGCATGCAGGATCCTTAACCCACTGAACAAGCTCAGGGATCAAACCTGAATCCTCTAGAACTATGCTGGGTTCTTAACCTGTTGTGCCATAATGGGAGCACTGGTATGTACATTTTCAAAGAGAGCTATGGAGACCATATTTGCACAAAGATAGGAAACTAACACAAAATAAATGGAACAAAGGAGTGTATGTGTAATTTAGTTCTGCTTTCTGACTAGGAGGTATTTGGGGTTCTTCAAATCACATAGCTGAAAGCCACCACCCCCTCTGCCACTCTAAGGCACCCAGCACCGTGTGTAATACATAAACGTATCTTTGCTGCCCCCCCCCCCCCCATAAGCCTGGTTTTGATGATTACTTCTTAAATAGCTAGCTGCACTAGTCATTCTTCGTGAAAATTGGACCCTCATTGATGTTTTAGCTTTGCAAATGACACTGTAACATTCATATTCTGTTGCTTTAATTCTTTCTTGAAGATACATCATTAAAAGTGAGGAAATAGGTGGGAAAAAGCTGGCTTCTTGACTGTGGTCCTGCAGACCATGAATGGGCAGGAGAGACAATGCTTCCTACCCTATGGAGGATGCTCACAGGAGCACACCTGCCGGGGCTTTAACCCACCGCCACGTTTATTCAAGACCACTTAAACCATGGGATTCTTTTCGGAAACTGAAAGGCAGTCTTGATTCAGCATGAAATGGGACATGCTGAAGCCCTAATTTTCAAATGCTTGTATCAGGGGCTCGGTCACCGGCTCTCAGAGGCACCACCTCATTTAGAGTTATTTTCTGGAGGCTAAATTTTGGTTAAAATTGAATCTGGTAACAAGCAGTAAATTACACAACTGTATTTAAATTCTAAAATAGTTATTTTTACAGCAGCTTTATAAAGTTTAGTTTACCCTCTTGCCCTTAAAGATTTAATGAATGCTTAAAAGAGTTCCACCTATTTTTCTATAATTGGCTACATTTGTTTTCAGTGTAAATATGCTGACTAGATTTGCAGAGTGATTATATGTCTAGAGCCGGTTTTTTTTTGGGGGGGGGAGACAATAGACCCACTGCTCCTAAATGAGAATGTACTTACATCTGCATGAACAACCATATTTCCACTTGCAAATTAGGTACCATTTGTACCTATAATGTTTTCCTTGTTTAAATAACCATTCTCTTTCTCTCTCTCTCTCACACACACACACACACACACACACGCACACTATGTGATTGCTTTTAAGAATGATAATAACAAATACACATTTTTAAAGGTTAAATCAACTCTTTAGCTTTGTTAAGTTTTGGTCCATTTTGTCAGAGGCCATTAAACAAATTTTTGGCACTGACATATACTATATTGTTTTACTTAGGTTTAAAAAAAAAAAAAACAAGGGAGTTCCTGTCATGGTTCTGTGGAAATGAATCTGACTAGTATCCACGAGGACACAGGTTCTATCCCTAGCCTCACTCAGTGGGTTAAGGATCAGGCATTGCTTTGAGCTGTGGTGTAGGTCGAAGACACGGCTCGGATCCTGAGCTGCTGTGGTGTCGAGTTGTTGTGTGCTGTAGCTACAGCTCCTATTTGACTCCTAGCCTGGGAACCTCCATATACTGAGAGTGCGGCACTGAAAAGACAAAAAATTAAAAAAGTAACAAAAATAAAATATACAGACTTATGGAAAATACACCTCAGTGACTATCTGTGCACATAAAACTGATAGAATGGATGTCCCTTTTATCTATTTACCAATATTTTCCTCATAGAATATTTCTAGTGAGGATTCTTGCTTCTATCTCTTTTTAATTTAAAATTTATTGAATTCTTCAAAAAATTTTTTTATTTTTCTAGATAAAACACACAGTTAAGAGCGTCAAAGAGAAAAGCATAAGAGAAAATAATATGAAGTTCTCAAAACACCAGGAGAGATGTCCAGCTCCATATTAATAAACACGAAGGAGGGGGGAGATGGGGGGCAGGGGGGGCAATCTTGAGACAGAACAGCCTCCAGGCCTGAGTGAGAACACACCTACTATCTGCACAAACTATGACTGTATTTTTACTTGCAAATTAGGTCCTATAGGGCTTTACATATTTAAATTAGGATAATCACCCAATTCCGTAATAAATGAAAATAATCTTGGAGAACTAATGCTAGAAAGATAATAAGAGAATAAGGCATTAACATTTAACTTAGAGGTTATTTCTAAGGTATGTGATACCAAGCCATCTGGCATCAACTCATATTAAATATTTTAACAGGCTTTAAAACTCTTATTGGAATGAAGAAGTCAATGTTAGTGTCCTTAACTCAACACTGTTCCCCCCACCCCTACCCTCCCCCCAAAGCAAGAATGTATAAATCCCTCAAGGCAGGACAGATGGGGCTGCTGGTATTGGTTAAATATGACTACCTCTTATTTAAATTTTGTTTAAAATCGGAAATGAAAATTAGCTTAGTAATTTAAATCTATTTCTCATTTGTACTAAGTTCAAGTCTCTAGTACATGATACCTGACCCAGAAAGGCCCCCAGGTCCTCTAGTGCTGGGGTGACAGGTCGCGGTTAAGGTTGATTACAGGGCAGAAAAACAAATGTTTAATGTCTTCCATGCCCAGTGGCTCTCTGGCACTGCCGCTCCTGGGAGTGATGTTAAAGGCTTAATCAAATGCACTTGGTTCCTTAGACGGTGGGTGCATGGCTGTACTAACAAGCCAGTCTGCAGTCTGGAGTCAAGTTATAAACCCCACGAAAAAGGAATAACTGTTTCTTGAGGGGCAAGGTAAGATTAATAAAACTTGATGCTTAATTTCATTAGCTGCTTCTATCTAACCTGTCAGAACTGAAGTCCGCAGAGCTGCAGTAGATTCAGCCCAAACCTACAGCAAGTCATCACACTATATGCTTGTGTGGAGACCTCAGATTTTTTTTTTTTTTTTTGCTTTTGGGGGCTGCACCTGAGGCATATGGAGGTTTCCAGGCTAGGGGTCTAATAGGAGCTACAGCTGCTGGCCTACGCCACAGCTCACAACAACGCTGGATCTTTAACCCACTGAGCAAGGCCAGGGATCGAATCTGCAACCTCATCGTTCCCAGTCAGATTTGTTTCCACTGTACCACGAAGGGAACTCTGAGACCTCAGATTTCTGATGGTTTATTTGACCAATGGCATTTGAATTTCTTAGGAAGTGGTACTTAACTTTTCATGGGAATGAGGGCATCTATAAAAATGTGGTTTTATGGTCAATAGATAGGTGAGCAGACTTCAGTGAAAAGAGGTACCGAAACAGGCAAAACAAGATGCTCGTTGTGGACGGGCTATACTCAGCTGATGGAGGTGAGGAAACTAACATATTCAAAAAGTTGGTACCTGTCATCCTTCCCATCTACCTACTCATCCTACAAGTCAGATTAAGGATGGCATTCTATGTATTAAACACAAGTGAGTCCACTTTAGGGAAAATCTGCTGATGGGCTGGTGCCCTGAACTGCCTTTTCTTGGAGGCTATTTGATCAGAATGGTCCAAACATCAGTCTGGACTCACTTACCAGACTTGCTTTTAAATAAGCCTGAGACTTAGGCATCAAACTGAAAGCATGCATGGATATACTTACAGATCCTGACTGTGCATATGTGTCTGTGGTATAAAAGTGTGAGGCAGAGGAGCTGCAATACTAAAGCAAAACACTGTTTGCATACTTGCATCTATCTGGGCTTTCATCCTTTACTCAGAGAATAAAAGCTATTAAGCAGTGTACTTTTGAGATCTGAGAATGAATGTGCAGATCAGACATGGTGAGTCTGAGACTAGCCTGAAGTCATGGTGAAGTACTTAGGCAGCTGGGTTTTGTCAGGGCATCAAGCTGTTAGTGGCTTTGGAGGACATATCTTATTAGGCGGAACCAGTTCTTGCCCAGCTACTATTGTTGACATGCTTTTGATAAGACGATCTATAAAATGACCTTCAAGGGATATCACCCAAGAGAACAACAATGAGAAATGCAGCAAGACAGCCATTTTGACAGGCTCCGCTCAGACATAGGCTGATCTACTGTGTCGATGTCAAGAGAAACAAAAAGTTGAACTGACTTTCTAATGGAATTTGTCAGATCCCTATAAACGCCAAGGAAGGCTACTTAAGCCTCTAGTTTGCAGACTAGAGGGTGGAGAAGTACAGTGACAGACTAACTTGCTAATAAATTGAGAACTTTGAAAAAAGTTATAGATGAGGTCTGCTATGCTCTTTGTCTTTGGAAAATTGAGTGATGAGGAAGTTGAGTCTCATCAACTATGTGAACTACATAACTGATAGGTAAAGAAAGGAATGATTTTACAGAACACAGCAATTCTGTTTGTGCTATTTCAGAGTCAGAGAATGTTAACATTTGTTTTAAAATTGTTAGGATTTTTATGAGTTAATTTAAAGTATAAATTTTGATGGCAGAGAGGAAGAAATGCTAGATTCCTGAGATATACATGGCTAGAGCCATCTAAGCAGCATAATGGATTAAATTCTCAGGTAAGTGTGCATTGCATATTTTAAAGGTAAATCTTTAACTTCATGTAAAACAATGAATGTACGTAATACTGGTTTTATCTTAAATCTAGGATCAGCTGGTTTTTAACACTGACACAATATCAACAATTCTAATTTGCTTTCTTTCCATGTTTATTTTTGAGCCTTGTCTTGTCTGGTACAGCTTTCAGAAAGCCTTCTGATGTCTAAAAACATTCAAAGAACTATTGTCAATGATTGGAAAAAAAAAAAAAAGAATAGAACCGAGGCATTTAGAAAACCAAACCTTTTCCTTCAGAAACAAATGTCCAATTCTGAATGGTTAATGCACAATCCACTTTAAGAGCTATGTCAGTTTGTTCATGTGAATGGGTGATTAAAAAAACATTGACCAAGACAAAGGCCCCATGGTTATGGTGACCAGCATACTGAGGTACTGTGAAGTACAATGACTGATCTGTGATGGGAAACTGCTTTACTCCATGCCCATAAATTGTGCTGCTTTGCAGTTACCCCCTTTTTTCCCCTAAAAGGGTTATAAATATAACATTTCTAATACTATTGGTGCTGTTGCTTTTTTCCCCCTCACAATTACCAGGTCTTTTTATCCTCTTTCTTTTCCCACCAGCATCCTAAAGAGGAGAGCAAGGACCAGAATGAATATCATTGCTCCCTGATGCAGCATTTGGTTTTACTAAAGTGTGACCAAAGGTATCTATCATTCCTTAAAAAGGAAATTTTGAGCTAGGCTAACAACGGAAACATGTCAAGCAACTGATTGATTTTGTTATCTTCATCCATACACTAACTTTATGACTGAAACCAAAGAGAACATTTTTTTTTCTCTCTGAAATCATCTTCAACTTTGACCTGCAAGACCCTAGGGTGGATATAATCGAGGTGCTTATAAATCAACAAGAAGATGTCTATTAAAGTCCAGAAAATAAATAACCTTTTTCTTTACATTTAAAATTTTAAATTTTATATTAATGGAAAATACCATTAATACATTTTGGAAAATTCACTTCTGCTATAAGATGACTATTATGGGAACATTAAATGCTTTGGTAGTTAAAAGACTGGCTGAAAACATCAAGAAATGGAGGAAAGCAGGCTTCTAGAATTTTAGCCAGTCTAGAGGTCGGTATTTCTCTGGATGATTTGTGGCATGGTTACATGTCCAAAGCCTCGAGTGGTCACTGGAGAGCATTTCAGACTGGGTGTGCATTCATGTGATTAACAGCAATGGAGAGATGAGGTCAGCTCATCGAGATGCCACAACACCTTACATTCATCAAAGTGCAAAAGCGTAATTTGTAAAAAAGTTACTATAAATAAGGAACAGTGATCCAGACTCTCTTTGTAAGGAAGAGAGTCCAGATCCTGGTTGTGCAGGCACTGAACTGCAGGGTGGGTGGCAGGGCCCCCAGGAGGTCACGTGCTCTGGGCTGCTTCCTAACATGGAGCTTTTGGAGAAGAGTCCAAACCCCACACCTCTATTGGCAGCTTTCTTTGTGTGGGCGTCTTGACCTTGGGTCTCCATAATGGTGACATCAGTTAAGCAGATGTTCACCATGAGCCTTTTCTTGTGCTGGGCACCTGTTAGGAGCAGGAAGGTAATTCCCAACCTTAGGTCCACAATTTAAAAGAAAACAAACACCACCTCCTTGTTTGAGGCCAGTGGATAGTGTTGTATTCCCGTAAATTGAGGAAATCCAGATCTAGTCCCCTGGAATTGGTTCATGGTGCAGTGTGTGTTTACCAAGATTCTGATGGAAACTTTGTATACGCCCTGTATGGTCAGCTCAGGCTGCCATAACAGAATACCACAAACTGGTATCTTAAACCACAGAAATTTACTTCTCACGGCTCTGGGCTGGAAATCCAACTCAGTTTCTAGGGAGAGTTTTCCTCCTGGCTGTGGACAGCCACCTTCTCCCTGAGTTCTCATGTAGCAAGAAGGGAAAGAGGGAGCTCTCTAATGCCTAAATAAGGTCGCTAATCCTGCAGGATCAGGGCTTCATCCTTATGACCTCATTATGCATTAGTTACCTCCTTATAAGCTCCATCTCCAAACATAGTCACAGTAGGGCTTCCACACAGGATTTTGCGGGGGGAACACAGTTCAGTCTGCAGCACATCCTTTGAGGCTGCTCTTCCTGTGCTTGGGGAGTGATGGCTAGCCACATTTCCTATCTCCATTATCGTTTCCCCACAGGCCAGCACCCCAGTCAGCCATCCTTCTCACATCCTCGTGCCTCATGCCCACATTTCCTTATCCTTTACTCCCTCAGGATAATCCTTCTCCAGCCTCTTCAACCCCTCCCTCTCCAAGTCCAATGAGACAGCATACTATTTCTACACTTCCCGAATTTCTGACCTCCCCCACCATTATATCCGAAGTGGCTGGAAGTAGTAGTGGTGGTAGTGATCAGCCCTTGCAGAATCCCCTGCAGTGCCTAGTACACTGCCATCCAACTTTTGACACTAAAAATATCTGTGGGACTGAGGATCCTCTACAATTACAGTAATCAATAATAACTGCAATGGCCACTTATTCATAGGCCAATTTAAAATGACTAAAACTGAACAGGAAAATTATTTTACATTTAGAAGTCTGAGAATCCTGTGTGTGAGGGGGAGCATGTAAATGGAATACTGTTGAAAGACTGGTGTAGATGAACAATAATTTGAAAAGATGGCTAACCCCCAGACATTTGTTCACAGAGAGACTTGCAGGTGCTGTTACAATGCCAGGGGCAAGTCATCCTGTTGCTAGAGGTGCCTTGGAAAAGATCCTAAAACCTTGACATCACCAGATGTCAATACTGGCAGATATATTACTGAGCAAAAAATGGATGCTGTGCAGAATACATGCAGGGAGCATTTTATACATCACCCCCGTTTGCACAAAGGCTTCGAGCTACTTCAGAATGAAGGTAGCTTCCTCTGTGTCACTCCGAGTTGGCCAATCCTGAGCCTACGATTGAAATGGTGTTCCTGGACATTCTGAGTGTGATACGCCCAATTTTATCAGGCCTTTTGTGATGAATAAATCAGATAATAACAATTTTATCTTTAAGGGTGACTGGTTGTAACCCAGCTTCTGGGATCTGGGGCACACAGAATTCTCCTCTTCCTCCTCATACTCTCTTTGCACAGGTCATCAGGATCCTCTGAATTTGGGGGTTTTGAAGGCGCACAGTCCCTTGGCCTGGAGCAGGTGGCAGGGTCAGGGACTGAGCTGTAGAAGTTCCCCTCTCAGGTGTGTTTGTCTATTAAGGCCCCATCCTGAGTCTGTTTCTTTATCTGCAAAGAGCAGGTAACATTAGTGCTCAAGCCATAGAGTAGATAAGAAGATTAAACGAGAAAAGGACACTTTACTTAGGTTGCTTCCTTATCTTGGCAATTGTAAATAATGCTGTTATGAACACTGGGGTGAAAGTAGCTTTTTGAATCAGTGGTTTTATATATATATGTGTGCGTATATATATGTGTATATATATATATATATATACACACACTTAGGAGTAGAATTGCTGGATCATATGATAGTTTTATTTTTAGTTTTTTGAGGAACCTCCAGGCTGTTTCCCACAGTGGCTGCACCAATTACATTCCTACCAACAGTGCACAAAGGTTCCCTTGACTCCACATCCTTGTCAACAGAGGAGGAGGTACAAACTACTGGAGATAAGACAGGCACAAGGATGTACTTACGACCTGAGGAATATAGCCAATATTTTGTAATAACTATAAATGGAAAATGTAATGGAAAATTTAAAAATTATATAAAAAATAAATTAAAAAATTAAAAAAAAAAGAATGAAAGGCACTAAATACAGTGCCTGGGACCCAGTAGGCTCAAAATTGGCCTACTGAGTAACAGTGACAGGTAGTAACTGTTTTTACTGCCACTTTCACTAACATAACCATCACCAAACCTGGCAAAAGAAGAGGAGAAGTCAACCTTGCTGCCAACTTCACTGGTCCCCTCACCGTCACTTGGTGTTAATGCTGCTGGATTCATTCCATTTCAGCAGAAGCAGTGGCAGAAAGGGCTTCTCAATATCCCTTTCTTGTCTTTCAAACCTGGGTCAAACTGTCACTGGACAGGTTAACCTTTACAGTAAGTTTGGTGTCTCTAGGGAACTGCTTTTAGAAAGTGGATGGTGATTCTTTAATTTTTTTTTATTTTGGTAAAATATACATAATATAAAATGGACCATTTTAACCATTTTTCAAGCATGCAATTCAGAGGCATTAAGTACATTCAAATGTAGTTGGATGGTGATTCTTGACAGGCAGGTTTCAGGGCTTCCCCAGAGAAAATGTAGAGGACATTTCTTTTCCTCCTGAGTCCAGTGATGACCTTGAGTGACCAGGGCCCCTGGGAGATGCCTAAGGATCAGCTTTGGTTCAGATGCTGCACCACATGCAGCCTTCACACCTGGGTACTCAGCAAGATTTACTAAGACCCTTCCTCCCACCACAAAAACATTTTCGTCGGGAGTGAAATCATCAACAAGCGATTGGTGAAAACCCAACTCTGGTCATGTGGATTCATAATTAAGGCATGAAGTCAGATGTAAATTTTCTCTCTTGGGCCACAAATAGAAAATCTATGCTGTAAATAGATTCTCAGGGGGTGAGATGAGAATGTAGGGATAATAATACCATCATTTATTTGACTATTTAAATTGCATAACACCTACCGCCTCTATAACTATTTAAAGAATGTTAGATTAGGGAACATTTACAAAGAAAATGTCATAGCCATTTAGGAAACTTCTTGGTATTAAAAAAATTTCCATTCTATCTTCTGGTTGATCACTACTATGATGATGTACGTCACGGGGACAATACGTTAAAATAACATATCAGAGTTCCTACTGTGGCGCAGTGGAAACAAATCTGACTAGTAAACATGAGGTTGCAGGTTTGCTCTCTAGCCTCACTCAGTGGGTTAAGGATCCAGTGTTGCTGTGAGCTGTGGTGTAGGTCGAAGACACGGCTCAGATCCCGCGTTGCTGTGGCTGTGGATTTGTAGGCTTGCAGTTGCAGCTCCGATTCAATCCCTAGCTTGGGAACTTCCATATGCTGTGAGTGCAGCCATTAAAAAAAAAGTTAATTTCTCCAGACAAAGAGGGAAACTTCACAATTTTAGGAATGAATCAGTGACTGGAGTGAATGGAGGAAAGAGACTGATGTTTTAAAACCATAATGGGTACAGAGAATGTTTACAAAGTGACTACAACTTACTACAAGTCTGAAGAGGATCGCTATTTGTACAGTTCCACTATAGACAACTCAAATTTCTGACCAGTTTAACACGTAATATTTCAGTTCTAATTAAGCAAAAGATACGCTAATCAATTCTTAAGCATAGACATATCAAGAAGAAAAGAGATGAATAAATTTGAAAATATTAATTAAAACTACAATAATGCTTCAGAAACTAACTTAAAAAGTTGCCTTTTATCAAAATTTAACTTAAGCTTTTCTCATTTTAATTTACCAATACTTATTTTAAAATTTTAGTTATATAAAGTTTTAAATTTTTCACTAATTCTTAAAAACTCAACAAAAAATATTAAACAGTAATTGTGAAAATACTTCTTCCTACCTTACACACCTTCAAATTTTAACTCTCCAAAGACTGTCTGCTTTTTAACAGTTTGGTATTTGTATTTCCACATTTTCTTCTATGCATTTAGAGTCAAATATACATGTGTGAGAGTGTTTATGTGTGTAAGGCTAGCTTTTAAAAACAGTCCAAACTATATGGGGAATTTTGCATTTTCATGACTGCATTAACATCTATTTAACCATTCTGTAATGATGTACATGAAGAACTTTTCCAGTTTTTTTTTGTTAATATAAAAATAATGCTGTAGATAGAGTTCCCATTATAGTGCAGCGGAAACAAATCTGATTAGGAACCATGAAGTTGCGGGTTTTGATCCCTGTCCTTGCTCAGTGGGTTAAGGACCCGGCGTTGCCTTGAGCTGTGGTGTAGGTCACAGTCATGGCTCGGATCTGGTGTTGCTGTGGCTTTGGCGTAGGCTGGCAGCTTTAGCTATGATTAGAACCCTAGCCTGGGAACCTCCATATGTCATGGGTGTGGCCCTAAAAAGACCAAAATAATAATAATAATGTTGTATTATTTGTATGTATATCCATGAGCACTTATGAGTATTTATTAGGATGGATTCAAAGAAGTGAGATTGCTGTTCAGAGGTTATGTGTGTTTTACATTTTGACAGGTACCTCCAAATTGTCCTAGAAAAATGTACAAATCTACATTCCTATAAACAATGTATAAATGTGTCTTTCCCATACTCCTCAAATAGGATGTTATTAATCTTTTTATTTTTCTCATTACAGTGACTAAAAAGAGAAATCACATTTTAGTCAGTATTTACTAGAGATTGAACATCTTTTCCTTTATTTTTTGATTTAGTTGTTCTGTGAATTGCTTGCTTATAGGTCATTTGCCCAATTTTTTCACTGAGTTGTTGGTTTTTTACTTGTTGACTTATAGTTCTTCTTATATTAGGGATGGTAACTCTTGGCCCATTATATTTTGAAGGATTGCTATCTGTTAACAATTTATGGTGTGTCTGCCACATAGAATTAAATATAGAATAAAAATTTTATGTAGCCATACCTCTTAATCTTTTTTATGTCTTTTGGCTTATTACTGTGCTAATAAAGGCCTTTCTCCAGTCAGAAATTTTACTTTAGAATGTTCATAAGTTTTGGTATGGGTTTTATTGAAAATACCTTTTTAAAAAATATATTTCACTGGGTATAGAACTCTAGGTTGAGTTTTTTCTTTAAAACTTTAAAGACGCAGTTCAATTTCTTCTGGATTGCATAGTTTCTGAACAGACTTTGCTGCCATTCTTATTTTTGCTTCTTTGTAACAAAATGATCTTTTGTTGTGGCTGCTTTTTAACAATTATTAAATCCTTTTTACCACTCTTTAGTGATTTCATATGATGTGCCTGTGGTTTTCGCCATTTTTTTTTTCTGTTTGAGTTTCTTGGATATATATGTTTAAAGTTCTCATCAAATTTGGGAAAATGACCATTATTTGGTCTAATTCTCACATCTATTTCAGTTCTGATCAGTTTGTAGTGAGTGGTTATGCTCCTTACCACATGTCATATTTTCCTGCTTCTTTGCATGATGGTAATCTTTTTTAAAAAAATGAACTATCATTGATATGCACTATTATGTTTGTTTCGTGTGTACTACATAGTGATTTGACATTTGCATATATTATGAAGTGATCACCATGGTGAGTCTAGTAACTGTCCCCATATAAAGATATTATATCACTACTGACCATATTCCTTATGCTGTATATTACATCCTGTGGCTTATTTATTATATAACTGGAGGTTTATATCTCTTAATCCCCTTCAGGTATTTTGCCCCCGACTTGCATCTGCCCTACCTAGCAACCATCTGTTTATTATTTTTAATCTATAAGTCTGTTTTTATTTTGTTTCGTTTGCTTTGTTTTTTGTTTTTACACATATAGATGGGATCATTTGTTATTATTTGTCTTTCTCTGTATGACTTATTTCACTTGGCATACATGATACCCTCCAGATCCATCCATGTTGTCACAAATGGCAAGACTTCATTTTTTGGGGCTGAGTAATATTCTGCTGTGTGTGTGTGGGGGGGCATTTTCTTTATCCATTCAACTATCAATGGACATTTGGGTTGCTTGGGTGTTGTAAATATTCTGCAACAAACACTGGTATGGATATATATGCTGGTAATCTTTGACTGGATTCCAGACATTGTGAATTCTACCTTGTTTAGTGCTAGATATTTTTGCATTCTTATAAATATTCCTGAGCTTTGTTCCTGGAGACAGTTTGATTCGTCAAGTTATGCTTTTATGATTAGGTAGGTGAGCTGAAGCAGTGTTTAGTCTAGGGCTAATTGTTTTCTGCAACTGAGGCAAGACCTTCCTGTGTATCCAATGTCTCATGAATTATGGATTTTTCCAGTCTTGCTGGTGGGAAAAGGCACTGCTCTCTTTAATCTTTAAGGATGGTTCTTGTGGTATAAGACCTAAAGTTAAGGTTCAATGTGATATGCTGCGGAACACTTGAGGGGTCTTTCTGCAGCTCTGTGGGGTTCTCCAACTCTCTGTGCAGCTCTCTTCTTTCTGTACTCCTTGCAAACTCTAGCTGCCTCTGATTCCCTGGACTCTGTTTCTTCCACTTAGAGAGTCTGCTGGGCTCAGCTGGGTTCCTGTTTCAGCACCATGGTCTGAAACACTCATGGTGTGGTAACCTAGGGTTCACTTCATTGTTTCCCATGGGTCAGGAATCACTGTCCTTCAATGCCTGAGACAAGTGTCTTGAAAACCATTGCTTTATATATTTTATCTGTCTTTTGGTTGTTTCAGGGAGGAGGGCAAATCTAATCCTTGTTACTGGAATTGGATGTTCCTCCCATTATTTCTTCAAATATTTTTCCTTCCTGGTTCCCTTTTCTGGGATTCCAATTACAAGTATGTTAGATAGCTTACTGTTCCATTGCTCACAGAAGTTCTGTTCATTTTATTTCCTTTAGCCTTTTACTTCTCTTGCTTTCTTATGGACAGTTTCTATTACTATGTTCAATTTCACTGATATTTTATTCTACTGTAGCCAATCTGCTGTCACTCCCATCAGTGTAGGTTTTATGTCAAATACTGTATTTTTTATCTCTAGAAGAAGTTTCATTTGCTTTTTTTTTCTTTTAAGGGCTGCACTGGCAGCATATGGAGGTTCTGAGGCTAGGGGTTGAATCAGAACTGTAGCTGCTGGCCTATGTTACAGCCACAGCAATGCCAGATCTGAGCTGCATCTGCAACCTATGCCACAGCTCATGGCAACACTGGATCCTTAACCAACTGAGCGAGGCAAGGGATTGAACCTGTGTCCTTATGGACAATAGTCAGATTCGTTTCTGTTGAGCCATCACAGGAACTCCTCATTTGCATCTTTTTAATATTTTGTTTTTCTCCTTTCTCCCTTTTAATATTTTGCTTTTCTCCTTAAATTTTCCTTTATCTTCCTAAGCACACAAACTTTATTTATAATAGTCGTAGCATTCTTGTCTACTTAATTTCATCACCTCTGTCATTTCTGGGTCTGGTTCTATGAATTAGTTGTTCTGCTGGTTATGGGTTCCATTTTTCTGCTTTTAAATGCCCAGTCATATTTTATTGGGTGTCATATACTGTGAATTTTACATTATTGGGTGGTGGAATTTGTTGTGTTCTCTTAAAGAATGTTGTACTTTGATCTAGCATGTATTTATTTAGGCAAAGTGTGATTCTTTCAAGCTTTCTCAAACTTGGTTTAGGGCAGGTCTGGCCAAACTAGCTTTTGGTGCAAAACTAGTTTACCCTTACTATTCTGGCAATATCTTCTGAGGACTATGTGATTTCTTGCTTATTGTGAGGTCTTTCTACTTGTGGAGAGCTTTGCGTGAGCTCCAGGAATTACTCAGTCTACTGCTTTGTGGAGGCCTTAGGTGGCTTCTTCTAACATATGTGCAGATCCAAAATCCTTTTCAATCCCTGGAGTTTTCTCTCTGTGCAGTCCCTCTTCTCTGGGTCTCTGCTCCACAAACACAAGCCATCTTGGTCTTCCCAAACTCCCATCTCTGTCTCCTCAACCCAGTGAAGCTGCTGAGCTCTCTCTTTGGTTTCTTCCTCCCTGTCCTACAGCCTGAAAACTCCTCTAGGTGGAAGCTGTGGCAGCTGTAGGGTTCACTTCACTTGTTTTTCTTCTTCAGATATCGTAGTCCTGGGCTGACTGTTGACTGATGTCTAGTTTTCTAGCTGTTTAAGGTAGGGGTATAAATCTGGTTCTTGTTACTTCTTCACACTCAGAAGCAGAAGTCCACTCTGATGTATTTTAAAAATATTATAAACAACCCAGCTAATAAAGTATATCTAGTTCAGTAATTAAATTTACTTAAACTTCACTACAAATAGTTAGGTTTCACCTTGACTAGACATTGTCTCTGATCTTCAGGAGACTGCCAACCAATACAATGTGAATGTGTTTTAAGCTGTCTTTAGACCTGGGACTTGTATTTTATATAAGTTAAGAGCAAAGGAACACTGGGGGTGGTAAAGATTAATAAAGGCTTGGACTTGAAATAAGGCCAGGTTTCCTGGGGACTTCTGTGGTTGGATGGGGCTGCAAGAGGACATACATTTTGTGTATTATGGGTGGTGGGAAAAAAGAAGCAGATTTATACTTCATTTAATACATGACAGAGGATGGCACTGAATATTTAAATTATCTAGATTATAAACACAGGAGACTAAAGCAGGCAAACTGAAGTCATTAAGTCAAGTCTGACTTGTAATTCATACTTCCTATTAATTTTCCTTTTAGAAAATAAATTCTGTCACATGTGAAACACCAAACTCACCAAAATATGAAGGAGTCATTTAATGATTTTATGCAAGGAACAAAACTGCTTTTTTTTAGACATCTCAAAGGTGTTCACACCTTGCAGAGCTAACACGGGCTTTCAGTTCAATACATTTCATATAATGATCCCCATGGCCCTTCAACATATTTACACATATGCTTTTTATATCTTTACAATAATACTGCAAGATAGGGTCAGAAGCACCATCTTCAATTCACAAATGAGGACGCTCACTGAGCTAATGAGTGAGAGAGGTTAGTAGTAGTCTAGTTTTCCCCGACATCTTCAAAACCCAGTATAATCTGGTTCCTTTGACTTAATCCTTTTTAACACTGCAAAATATAATCTTCATTGTGCTCATGATTTATCTGGCATAAGTGAGTTTAGCAAGGAGTATCATAAGGTTTGCTGAAAAGATGCATGCAAAGGAACGTCACTATGAATTAGAGTAGTCAGGCATGAATGCAATGAAGATGAGGGCGACAGCTAAGAGTTTAACAATATAAACCATATCATACTATGGACTCCAGTGTTTTCATGAAAAACCCTGCCACCCATCCATAGAACAAAGATGTTAAGAACTTCAACATGAGATTACTGTGCTATGTGTATGACACAGCTTTGGCAATGGTACTTATGGAGCACAGGAGTTTATATTTAATACATTTTCCAAACTAGATTAAAAAGAGAAACTGGCTAGCTGGAGAAAGAGACCATGGCATTAAGAAGGCATATGTTAGCTGAGAATGGCACCAATTCCAACATTACTCACAAGAGTTCAGCCACAGTTTCAGAGCTGACACTATATCCCTTTTGAGAGCTGACATGCCACTCCTGCCCTGGCACACCACAGGAACAAGAGTCACCACTTGGCACATGAAGTGAAATGTAATATTCCAAGGTTATACCAGGCCAACAGACACTATATGCTAAGTCATCTTATAAAGATAGTAATAAATAAAGCTCTTTTAAAATAAAAATATGTCAAAAAAGTTTGAGTTTCCTTCTTGTTTCGTTTCTTTCTTTTTTGAAAAACATTTTGCTGAGTGAAAGGTTAACAAAAATTGAGTTTAGTGGGGCAGCATGGGGAAAAGACAGTCTCTTCAATAAGTGGTGCTGGGAAAACTGGACAGCTACATGTAAAAGAATGAAATTAGAACATTTTATCATATATTAAAAAAAACTCAAAATGGATTACAGACTAAAATGTAAGACTGGAAAAGAAAACATAGGCAGCATACTCTTTGACATAAATCTTGGCAATATTTTTTTGGATTTGTCTCCTTAGACAAGGGAAATACAAGCAAAAATAAACAAAAAAAAATAAATAAACAAATGAGACTTAATTAACAGGACCTAATTAAATTTAAAAGCTTTTCCACCAAAATGAAAATATAATCTACTGAATAACAGGAGATATTTGCAAATAATATGTCTCATAAGGGGTTAATATGCAAAATATATAAAGAGCTCCTACAACTAAACATCAAAAACCAAAAAACAACACAATTAAAAAATGGGCAGAAGATCTGAACATTTCTCCAAAGAGGGTATTTAGATGGCCAACAGGCACATGAAAAGATGCTCAGCATCATTAATCATTAGGGAAAGGCAAATCAAAATCACAATGATGTATTACCTCATATCTGTCAAAACAGCTATCATCAAAATGACAACAAATAAATGTTGGTAAAAATGTGGAGAAAAGGGAAAGTAGTACACCACTGGTGTGAATATAAACTTGTGCAACCACTATGGAAAACAGTATGGAGATTCCTCAAAAAATTAAAAATAGAACTACCACATGACCCAGCAATCCCACTCCTGGGTATGTATTGGAAGAAAATAAAAGCTCTACTTCAAAAAATACGTGCACCCCAATATTTATAAAACATTATAACGGCCAAGATATGGAAGTAACCTAAGTGTCCATCAATAGATAAATGGATAAAGAAGATATGATATATATATATATATATATGTGTGTGTGTGTGTGAAATAATGCCATCTGCAGCAACATGTATGGACCCAGAGAATACTATACTTAGTGAAGTCAGGCAGAGAAAGACAAATCCTGTATGTTTTCACTTATATGTAGAATCTAACAAACATGAATATAACAAAAAAAGATATGGAGAACAAACTAGTGGTTACCAGTGGCAAGAGGGAAGTAGGGAATGGCAAGAAAGAGGAAGGGGATTAAGAGGTACAAATTACCATATATAAAATAGATAAGCTACAAGAATATATTGTATAGCACAGGGAATATAACCAATATTTTGTAATAACTTTAAATGGAGTATAATTTGTAAAAATATTGAATCATATGTCATACACCTGAAACTAATATTGCAAATCAACCAGAGTTAAAAAAAAAAAAAAAGGAAAGAAGGAAAGCAGCAAGTGACCAATGAGAACAGAACAAGAAAAGAAAAAGAGAAGGATCAGCAGAAAAATCAAGAGGCTAGAAATACAGATAAAAGAGAAGAGACCAGTTAGTAGGAAAAAGGAGAAAGAGAAGGCTATATCCACCACTAAGCTCTGTCCTAAAGAAATAAATAAATATGTGCTGGCCATTTCACTCTGCCCCTGCCTCTAGCTCAGCAATTCCTGGGGAGGACAGGGAGACCCTTCAGGCTTAGAGAGGAGACAAATCAGAGACTTGGGTGAAGGTGGGCTTTGTGCCAAGGTACTCAGCTTTATACTGCCAGGCACAGGCAGTAAAATGCAGCAGAGTCCCTGGGCTCCTGGGGACAGGTTGAAAATGAGTATGAAGGCTTTTCTGAAGTTCTTGTATTTGTCTCCTGCAAAAGATGATGGGGGTTACACTACTTTTTGGGGGACCTCTGATGTGATTTGTTCACTTCCTCTCAATGTTTTTCTATTGGGGGTCCTGAAAGAGGCGGTCTCTGAAGGCAGTGGTGACCAGGCTGAGGTTCAGCTGTTCCTCTTTGTGGGAGGAGGATACAGCCTAGAGAGCATCTACACTACTTTTTGGGGGACCTCTGATATGATTTGTTCACTTTCTCTCAATGTTTTTCTATTAGGGGTCCTGAAAGAGGCGGTCTCTGAAGGCAGTGGTGACCAGGCTGAGGTTCAGCTGTTCCTCTTTGTGGGAGGAGGATACACCTGGAGAGCATCACTCTTCCCTCCAGTTCTCTCTCGGAGCAGCTTCATTAACAGATCCTCTGGGCATATGTGTTGCTGAGTCACTCTGCTAGCAGAAATTAACACAACATTGTAAATCAACCACAATAAAATTAATTTTTTAAAAAGGCAGTGTGATCACAGAGGGGCCCCCTCAGTGCTGTTGGGGCAGTCTCAGAAGGTGGGCCTCTCTGAAAGGTCACCCGAAAGGGAAAGGTGACAGCCACATGGAAACTTGTACAGACAGAAAAGTGATCAGGGGCCCAAAGCCTCTGGGGTGGGGTGAGGTGGTGTCAACATTCTGGAGGGTGTTTCCTGCTGTTACCACATTTTTAAAATGTAATTCACTTTTTAAATTTATATAAAGTAGAATCTGTGCTATATCATCTGTAAATCAGGTACAGGTGTTTCTGACCTAACTATCATTAGAATGATTCCATCTCCCAGTAACTAATCTACTGTATTAACAAACCAGCACATTATAGATGTGGACTGATTAGGGATGGGGTCTGAATTGCAGAACAAATTAACCAACCAGGAAATAGCACTTAAAGAGTTCCAAAAGTGGCCTAGAGTAAAGATAAAAGAGAATGATAGATAGTGAGCTCCTTAATAATCTCATAATTTCTACCCCTTCTAAGTGATAGAAAAAACACCTGGGGCAAATCCTTGCCTGGAAATAATACCAGAAGCCTTTCTGCATGTGTGGAGACCCAGAGACCCACAGATCAGCTGGACAACAGACAGGAAAACTAAGTCTTGTTGTTGAAACAAAACTGCTTAGTAAAGCCTGACAGTCACGTCTCTCCTGATGGAAGCTGTAAATAAACCCGAACGGTAAGTGCTGGGTCATTACAAAATGTGCCCCTTGAACCTACCACAAGCAAAACTTCAATCTCTTGCTATATGCCTCACTTTGCCAAAGAGTGAAACGATTCACAATAGAATACTTATACTCAATAAAATAATAACAGAAACTGAAGTCATAATAAAGAACAAGGACAGAGGTATAGAAAGGAAGCAGGTATAATTCAAGAACACTAATTGTAAGGGTTAATGCAGTTGATGTGACCAAGCATTAAATTAGAGCTGTGTGACCAGATGACTGAAGTTAAAAAAAAAAAATGTGACTACAAAGGAAAGAGGACTAATTTTAAAGAATGAGAAACTCATTACTGGTCCTAAAGTATAAAAACAACAATAACAACAAAAAACAAAAAAAAAAAACCCCAACCAAACAAACAAAAAAAACGCTGGGAGAGGTTACCTAAGGGATAGGGAAGACCTTTGACCTAAAATACTTAACTCTTGCCTAATTCTTTCCATCACTTAACAGCAACAACAAAAAAACCTTGTTTTACTCTAGATTGAGGAGAATTAATAAGTACTTTTTCACCATTATAATCTTTATCTTTTAATTATCTTCATTTAAGAAATAATAGAAAAAGTTAATTAAAATTTAGCCTAGATGTTCTTAACTCTTCAGAAATTCCTCAAGTAAGGGAAAGATAGTCTGAGTCATTCTTTGGATAAGGAGTTTTGAGTAAAACATACATTTTCATGTAAGTAAAGGTGGGTTTTATTTATAGAGAGGGTCTGCTTCACTTTTCAATTTATTTGTGTTTTCATAGTCTTTCGCTGACAACAGAACAAATAATTCAACAGCTTTACCCAATTTTCAAAAGAACACAAGATGCTAAAGATCTAAAGATAATTTCAGGGGAGAAAAAGACCTCAAAAACAGACAATTTACTAAATTTTAACAGAAATACATTAATTGATTTTAGTGGAGGAAAACTTCAGTTTTGGGACAGTGTAGAAATTGTTACGTACTGATTTAGACTACCACGTCATTTCCTCAGTGTTTCTTTAAACAAAAAATAGATCACTGCTGATGTCTAAAAAGGAAAACCCCCAAGTGACAGTTTCTAAAAAGTAAATTGAAGAGAATTTCCATCTGAAGTTAACATACACAGCAGCTTTTTAATGAGATCAACTTCCTAACTGAAAATCAGAGGTTATCACTGCAAGGACAGCAAGAGACTTTATGACAAAATTTGTAGCAATGGCTTATCCACGACTAGATTTATATTAATTACGGGACAATAAAATATGCACCAGGAATGCTAAGTAGAAGGAGGTCAAAGCCAGGGCTAGAAGGTGAGGTTGGTGTGTCTAAATTTACCCCAGATTATGAGACAAATTTATTTACTTATTTAATTTTTAATTATTATTTATTTTTTGTCTTTTTAGGGATGCGATCGTGGCATATGGAAGTTCCTGGGCTAGGGGTCGAATCAGAGCTATAGCTGCTGGCCTATGCCACTGCCACAGTTATGCCAGATCTGAGCCACATCTGCAAACTACACCACAGCTCACAGCAATTCCAGACTCATAACCCACTAAGCAAGGCCAGGGATCGAACCTGCGTCCTCATGGATACTAGTCAGATCATTTCTGCTGAGCCACGCCGGCAACTCCTAATGAGACAAATTTAAATGACTTTACACCGAATCGAAGTTTGCAGAGCAAAGAGCCTCAAAGGAAAATCAAATACTTATCTTTAAAGGATGGTTGATTTAAGACAAGTTTAATAAGTGTGCATTATTTTTATGAGAAAAAACCAATAGTGTTGGAAAAAAAATCCACGCTGGAACAAGAAAAGGCCACTGCACATATATTAATCAAGGAATACATACATCTAGAACTTAGATGTGATCAGCCAACAATAAGCTATCCACAGTATTTTGAATGGGACTCCACTGAAAGGATTCGCTCTCTGCAGACACAGAACTATACTGAACAAGGCTAAAGTTAACAATATCCCAGCTCCATGCGAGCTTGTCTAGATAAAAACTGTACACATTCCCCAGGTAAAGGCACCCCTTTCCAGAGGACCAGGGGTGGCTGGCACTTATGTATCTTTGCCCCATTGAAGCAGGGTTCATTATTCATGCACTGTAGCCATTAAATTAGTGCTGTGTGACCTGATGACCTAAGTAAAAAAAAAAAAAAGTGACTATAAAGCAAAGAGTACTAATTTTGAAGAATAAGAAACTCATAGGTCAAGAGTTTTTCTTGTAAAAACCTAATGCTGGCATCCAAAGCTAGATAAGCTATAAAGCGACCTCCTCTCTGCCTCCATGTATTCTAGTTTTCCTATGCATTTTTAGACCATGTATGAACTTGTTTCCATCGTGGGAGCCAGGCTGCACAAAAAGTGGTCGTTGGAATACATGCGTGGCCACAATGTTCTTCACGGAGGTGAAGCTGCCTCCACAGGTCCCGCTGACACTTGCCCACAGGCACACAGCTGGACAGGCTTTTGTTGGCTGGTTTAGGCACTTGAGTATCACAAACAATATGACTTATTTGGGAAAATGCCCTTGCAGGAAAGGCAGTGCTGAATTAGGGGTAAAAACACTTATATTATTAAGAAAAAATAAATGGGGGGCATTCATTATTCAAGTTTAAAAATGCTTCACTTCGTTTCTCCATAGGATACTCTTAAGCAGAAAGTTCTTCAAATACATCTAAATATTTTGATGAAATTTTGAAATAAATATTTTGATTTATATTTTTTCCCCGGGGACACACCCGTTGTGGAAAGAGATACACCTGTGGTTTAATGGAATTCCTATACTGCTAATTAAGCAAATTCTTCACCAATATGATACAACCAGAAATTCAATACCCATAATAAGCATTAGGTGTCAAGATTTCTTAAAGAACAAATATAAGGAGAAGAGAAAGAGAAAGGAGCTATTGCTATTGTGTAGGAAAGAGGAGGCTGAGATGTTAGAAGCATTTTCTTTTTAAAATAAGAAATACTGGGAGATCCCGTCATGACGCAGTGAAAACGAATCTGACTAGTATCCATGAGGATGAGGGTTCAATCCCTGGCCTTGCTCAGTGAGCCAACGATCCGCCGTTGCCATGAGTGGTGGAGTAGTTCACAGACGTGGCTCAGATCCCGTGTCGCTGTGGCTGTGGTGTAGGCTGACAGCTGCAGCTCCAATTCCACCCCTAGCCTCTGAAATTCCATATGCCACGGGTGTGGCCCTAAAAAGCAAAAAAGTAAAAAATAAAATAGTAAAAAGAATTATTGCTGGTGTTGTTACTGACAGCACCTTGCCCAGGCCAGATACTGAAGGGAAGGCTGAGTCAGAAAGTAAGGAAAAATAAAGGTAACTGCTGAGATGTTCAGGCCACCAGACATTGGTAGGGTTACGTTAGGTCTTCAAATTTTCATAATTATACTTCTCCTAAGATAATATGATCTCAAACCTCCCAATAAAGAAGGCAAACTATTAATCAATCATCCTATGTTTTGTCCACAAGAGTATATTTCTGGACAATTACAGGAGTTTTACTTATTTTTATTTCATTTTACTTCTTTTAGCCATACCCGTGGCATACAGAAGTTCCTGGTTGGGGGATCAAACCCAAGCCACAGTGGAGACAACACCAGATCCTTAACCGTTAGGCCACCAGGGAACTCCTAGAGGAGTTTCTTTCTTTCTTTTTTTAATTTATTTTTTGTCTTTTTGCCTTTTCTAGGGCTCCTCCCATGGCATATGGAGGTTCCCAGGCTAGGGGTCTAATTGGAGCTTTAGCTGACGGCCTACTCCAGAGCCACAGCAATACCAGATCAGAGCCACATCTGCAACCTACACCACAGCTCATGGCAACGCTGGATCCTTAACCCATTGAGCAAGGTCAGGGATTGAACCCTCCACCTCATGGTTCCTAGTTGGATTCATTAGCCACTGAGCCACGAGGGAACTCCTAGAGGAGTTTTATAATGTTGTTTCAGAACAGTAAAATTTCCATATTAGGACACGGTTCTAATGTCGAAATTGCAATGATTTCAAACATGTATTATTTAAATAGTTTATCTTTACTTCTCCTTAAAAAAAAAAACACAACAAAACTTTACTCAGTGGTCTACTTGCCACAGCAACACAGATTGCACTCTTCGGTAGCAAATATTCATACTAATTCCGATGCAACAATGTGCGCTGAAGTTGACTGCATCATCTCTTTTAAAAAGGGCTGCCATGAAAATGATGTAAAGCTGTATTACCTGAGACTAGTTAGCCTGTCTAAAAAAAGCCCTTGCTAACCTGTAAAAATACCTGAACCCTATATAAAGGCAAGTTCTGAAGTTTTGCATCTGTATTAGGGGAGGGATCTATTAGGACTCATTATAATCATTCTATTCTTGTGAATGTGAAAACCCCACTTTCATCCCTTTCCCTGGTAAAGCAGAGTCAACAGGGCAATCTAGTTTAAACATGTTACTAATGTTTTCTACATGTGCTTATAAGTATTAGGTCTTTGCCCATTTAAAATTTCCTACAATTCATTAAAAAACTACTAATCAGGCTGACCTTCTCTTAATTTGTACTGAATTCAGGCAAGATTTTTACTGAACATGTTGCCCTTGGGCACCCCCATCAGAATCCTTACAAAGGATGAGTGGACAACTCTATAACCGTCACAAAGTGACAGAAGCAGAACTCTTGCCAACGCTTTAGGGACGCTGGAGCACAGCTCTTGCCTGGTCACGGTTATTTCCTAGGTCAGAGGTAAGGAAATGGAAGCCAGAAAAACAAACAGGAGGATGATAAATACAAGGCTATATTTTCATCTTTACCAAGGGGAAGAATTTCCCCAACTACCCTTTCCTTCAGTTAAGATAAGAAGGTGAAACTTTACAGGCTATGTTTTAAGTGCATCTCATGCCGAATATCAACAAATATGGTAAAGTATAGTTTTACTGTCTTTAACAGAACCAAACCTCCTAATGGGATATACGTAACTATGAGGGTAATCAAGCTTGAAGGTCAGCGTTTCTGGATAATGATCTATCAAAAAATAATAAACGGTTAATATTCTTTTTAACCTAGACACATGAGATATTCAGGAAAGATAGTGACGAGATGGTTACACTAAATATAGACTTGCCTACACAAAGTAGAAAAAGTCCCTGATGCTTTCCTGCAACTCTTTGACTCAAAGAGGAATACTCTTAACGTGTTTCACGACACAAGCAATACAAAGTTTAAACCCATGATCAGGTAATTTTAACTTTCCTTTATCATTCTGTATTTCCTAGAAGTTCATTCTTTAATAAAATGGCACATACAATTGGCTCTTTAAGATTCATTATTATATACCAGTATCCCTTGTAGGGTAACTATTAAAAGTCACATTGATTAAAAACACAGATCAAGGTATATCTCAGAATTGCTTTTTTTCCCCCCTAACTTACAATGGTATAGGACAATTTCTGTTAAACTTCTTGAATTAACAAAACTGAAGTATTCTTTTCTTTAATGATGCACATTCCCTGGTTTTATTTATTCTTTTCAATGAAGCCTCAGTTTTTTTAGAACCTCCACACCATTGACAGCATATTTCCAAATATACAATTTCTGGACTTTATATACTCTCCTGGTATTTAAAATAACAGGTATATTAATTAACTATATGTAACTACAGCTTTCTTCTAGTATAAGGTGTCATAACTACAAATTATAGTCTATCCACATTCATATCTGGAAGTTCTGATTAGAATCCTGTTGCTGTGGTGCAACAGCATGGGTGGCATCTCTGCAGTGCCAGGATGCAGGTTCGATCCCTGGCAAGCATAGTGGGTTAAAGGATCTGGCATTGCTGTAGCTGTGGCATAGGTTGAAACCGTAGCTTGGATCTGATCCCTGGCCTGGGAACTCCATATGCCAAGGGGCAACTAAAAAAATTTTTTTTTGGGAGTTCAGCATGTAATATTCTGGAAGAGAAACCAATTCTTCATAAAGAAAGAAAACAGCCTGAAGTTAGCTGTATGTTATACCACGTATTTCTACTTAATAGGGTTTCTCACTTAAAAAAAAAGTCATAGGCATCAGAAGAAATCTGATGTCTACAGAGACATTGGTAATGTCTGTTTTAGAAAAATAAACTTTTTTTGGTATTTCTGCTAAAATAGCTTGCTTTGAAAACAGGTAGGCTTATCGTTTGTAGAGCTTCCCCGAAATTTCAATTAAATAAACTGTTTTCATGTAGTATTAGAATGGGGAGTGTAGAAGCAAGGTTGGCGCTGCTGTGGTATGCAGTAGAATCCTCTTATTTATATTTATAAATATAAATATTCATATTTATAAATATTCATATTTATATACCTTGCATCAGTCTAAAAGCTCACAAACGTAGTGTAAATAACCCACACAATTACACCTGTGTTGAAATATAATTAATCCTATTTTATGGTCCCCACACTCCTCTGCAGTCACTATCTATTAGAACATTTTTAATATCTAATAGTAACACAATGTACTCTGTAATCATAATCAGGTCAAAGACAAGCAGTTAATAAGAATCAAAGTTAAGGGATCTGAGACAACTGATGGATATGGATTGTGTTAGCTGTTGAAAAACAGGCCGTAAAAGATCTGAAACAAAGGGCTGTGATATTGGAGGAGGGGTGGCCACTGGAACAGGATCAAAGGGTCTCAGGGAGCAGACCTCCCTCTATTTCCCCTGTGAGAGGAATAAGGCTCTTACCCACGAACTGCAGCTGTGTGCACGCTCGGCTTAATCACTGTGTAAGGCTGAGAGCTAATGAGCTGCCATTCTTAGCTTACTTGTTGTTCTAATAAAGGTCTGCATAATTCTAAGACTGGGAATAACTGATCCTTGGTTTTTATTTTTTATAATGGAGTGCGGGTGCACTCCTGCACGCAGAATGTGATGTCTGTGGGTGCGCTCAGGGCATCTTCATGGGACCTGGTCTGGTCTGGTCTGGGCAGTTCCACCTGCTTGAAAAGTGGTGGACAAGGACCTTGTGGCTGTTTATGAATGCAGGACCTGGCTGGCCCAGGTACCTCAGGCAGCGTATAGTTTGAAGCGGATGACAGGGGAATGGAACATACAGGGTTCACTGGCTGATAACTCAAGTGTATCTCTAAAAGGAAAGGACAGATTAAAATATTCATAACCATGGTTCCCTTTCACTATGTCTAACCATTTCTGGCAATAATTCTTCAATATCAAATACTCAGTTTTCAAATTTCCAATTATCAAATAAGAGTCCTATTTTGGGGGTAAATTTTTTTAATGATAGAATAATCACATTTCAGAATCAAACAAGCACATAAACTTCAGAAAGCAACAGCAGTAGAGTAGAAAGAAAAACTGAGATCAGTGAAATAATGCCAGATGATATGCAGATTTATGAAAAAAAGTAGTAATGTTTCTGGACATGACCTCAATAATGCATCTGGGACAGGAAAACTGTTAACCCCCTTGTTCTAGCGCATAATTATCAGTGTCCTCAGAATAGTTCATTTTGTATGAGGGAAAATACCTATTATTTAAGGTCCAAAGACCATAATATATGCAAATTTTAAATAATAAAGAGATTTCATATAAAGAATATAAAACATATAAGAGTTTTAAAAGACAACCACAAACTGCAGAAGATGAAATCAAATAGACCAGAGGATAAATTTTGTATATGCTTCAGAAGAAAGTGCTTATAAATCAGAGCATCCCAGAGTTCCCACTATGGCTCAGCAGAAATGAATCCGACTAGTATCCATGAGGATGCAGGTTCAATCTCTGGCCTTACTCAGTGGGTTAAGGACCTGGCGTTGCTGTGAGCTATGGTGCAGGTCGCAGACATGGCTCAGCTCTGGCGTTGCTGTGGCTGTAGGTGTAGGCCAGCGGCTACAGTTCTGATTCGACCCCTAGTCTGGGAAGAATCTCCATAATCCGCGGGTGTGGACCTAAAAGAGAAAAAAAAAAAAAAAAAATCAGAGCATCCTATGAAAGCCGGAAATTTGTTTAGTTTTCTAAATCTCAGCAATCCCTGAGTTAAATCATGTTCACCAAGCAGGACCACAGTCACAGAATCTGGAAGGCTGGTGCTGACCTTTTGAGCTTATCCACCCCATTCCTCTTGGCTGCAGCTCTGTTCCCCAGCAGAGTGTCTCAGCCAGTCTCTGGAAGCCATCTCTGGCGGATAAAGCAGAGTGCCGTGTCAGGCCTGATCAACGCCCCTGAGAAGTGTGAACGGCCCTACTCCAGCCAGCGCTTAGACTTGCCCAGACCAGAGCTGGGAATGGACTGATTACCCCTGGTGCACCATCAACTGCCTGGTAATGGGTGGATATTTACCAAAAGGAGAAAATCCTTCTCAGGGGGTAATACAATAGGCACTACTCATTCAGAATTAAGCTTCTTTCAGATTATAATACCCAAGAGTGTCAGTGAGGAGGAGGTGGTATTAGAGATTACTCAATATGGTCTTCTTTCAGTTAAATTCAGCTGAGTAGGTACTTTTTGGCCATCTAATGTATGCCCGCTAGGAGTCCTAAATACTCTGGGGAATAACACCAACAGCAATCCATTACATTTGCAAAGAGCTTTCACATACACCCTCTCATTTTAAACTCGCAGGAATCCTGTGATGTAGGGCTGGTGATAACCTCTGTTTTGTGTAAGAAACCAAGGCCAAGGAAAGTTAAACTGCTGCTGCAAGTGATGAACAGTGAGTGGAGCTGGTTTTTAAATCTACAGGTGCTGACTATAAATACACAAGAAAGGGTATGTGGCCCCACCATGAGACACAAAACAGTTGTGTCTGAATGGGCCCAAAATTCTTAGGACAAACTTAAATTATGAGAAAAGTATGAAAAAAGATTTAAAAAGACCAGTTTATGTAGGGATAAGAGTGGGAGCACTTGGTTAAATCTGCATGTTCATGCAAAGTCTGCCTCTGAGCTGATTGTGTTTCTGGTGATAAAACAGGTCTGCAGATTCAGGGTAGAGTATCCATTTATAATCTATCAAATTTACATTTGTGATCATCTGAAAATAGATTAGATTGAAGTTTAACATAAACCTAGGGAGAAATATCGACAGAGAATGGAAGGAAGAATACTAAAAAACAATGTGAAAGGTATTAAACAAAAGAAAGGACATTTTGACTTGTTTAAGGAACTTTTTTTAAGACTAGAAGTGTGAACATATATATAAATGATGCGCCAATTCAGAAAACTTTTTTTTTTTTTTGTCTTTTTGGGCCACACCAGCAGCATATGGAAGTTCCCAGTCTAGGGGTTGAATGGGAACTGTAGCCACAGGCCTACCCCACAGTCACAGCAACGCTGGATCTGAGCTGCGTCTGCAACCTACACCATAGCTCATGGCAACGCAGATCGTTAGCCCACTGAGTGAGGCCAGGGATTGAACCCACGTCCTCACGTATGCTAGTGTTAACCACTGAGCCACGACGGGAACTCCTAGAAAACTTTTTTATGTGTGTTAAAGTAGGAACATTTAATTTGTTATCATGTATTTTTACAAATAGTATTCTATCCTTCTATTGCATAGGCTCTCTCTTATTGGTGTATCTTAAAGGAATATTATAATCTTTAGGCTTTTTCTTATCAATAGCATAATCTATTTCAAAATCTACTTCTTTTATTGATATGATTTTGCTTTAGCCTGGGATGATTTTTATTTTTACTTTTTTTTTTGCAGAATATATCTGTAATTTTCCAAGACACAGAAAAAGAAAACTCTATTTTACGGAACAGAAACCTTTGTGACTGCTGAGGGCAAGCTTTGGTGGGATGCAGGAATACGTCCAGTGAGAACAGACCCTTATCTATGCACTGGGTCAGGGTGATGGGTCCATTTCAGCTGACTTGGTTCCAATTGGGGAAAGGACTGCCTCTGGGCTCCAAGAATTCTAAGTGTGAAGTTACACCTTATTCCATGACAAAAAGGGAAGACTTCTTATCTTGTGCTCAGAAGTGCCTCATAAATGGTAGGGTCTCAAAAGTTTCTTTTTTATTGAGATATAACCAATATACAACACTATGAGTTTAAGGTGTACTGTATAATAACCTGATACCAAAAGTTTCTTGAATAAGTGACTTATCTCTCAAAAGAAATTTTTCTCTCAAAAACACACCCGCCTCCAAATTTCAGCAACCCCCAGAAATAGTACTATTTTGGGTGTGAGAAGGCAAATGCGTTTCATGTTTCAACATTTCCAAAAGGAAATCTCTCTCTCTCACACAAACACACACACACACACACACACACATGCACGCGAAGCCTTTTTTATGACTTTATCTCCAAATGAGGTTGGACAGAGTCAAAGAGACAAATGGGACTGAAATAGGAATAGTGAGATTGAAAGAACATAGTGTTTGTCATTTGGTTTTAAGTTAGCGCATCATGACTGAACATCACTATCTGGTGTCAAGTATGAATTGATGTAAAAAATATTTTCTAATGATCTTGCATAAATATGTTTTATTTTCTTTTTGGTGTTAAAAGCATTAATTTGTTTTATATATTCTACCCATATAAAATTTTAATTAAATTCTGTTTTTACATTTCTTCATTAAAGAAGTTTGATCATTTAATAATAACAAAAATTGAAAAAATTATAATTTCTTCACATTTTATAAAGCAGCCAGGGTCCTAAGAGAAACTTTGATTCTCACTTGCCATTTCTATCTTGCCTAAAACTTCACTTATCTAGTGAGTTTATTCTTGAACAGGGAAGATGGAATCTCATAAAATATAGAGTATTAATTAAATACTCAAAAAAGAATTTCTCATCGAGAACATCAATGAAAACCCCAATGAAAACCCCTTAGATTTTTTGTGTTTTCTGAAATAAACCCAAATGTGTAAAAATTTGGTAGTTGGTTTGTCTTTTACTTCAAAGAAGTCTGTCAGAGACATGCCATCAACCATCTAGGAGCACAAAGGAAGTAAGAACTTTCAGCAATTAGCACACCACCACCCCACTTGAAGGCCCGGCCATCAGCTCTTTTCGGCTTTCCTGGGAAACTGAATTTCCTTGTTTACTTTTTGAGTATTTTGAGTTCAAGAGCTTTTTTGCTCTAATAGCTTATAAGGATGCATAGTTATTAAGTTGCCAAGAAGGTTGCATCTGTGTGGTGCTGCCTGGTTGTGGTCACAGTTTAACAGCCCACATTTCTCAAATTAACATCTTCTGGTAGGCAACTAGTTAAAGATTAAGCTATTTGATTTGAATTTTTATTATTATTTGGCAACAGAATGTAAGGCATTCTTTAAATGCACTTCCCCATCTAAAAGAATCTTTCATTAATTTTTATCACACTAGGCTTTTTCCTTCCTGGCAAATAATAGGTTTTAAAAAGACTAGACCCAATTGGAAAAAATCGCAGTTACATACTATGGAAATTTAAAATCAATAGTAGTAAAAATAATAGTAATGGCATCAGTAATGGTGGTGGTGGTAGACAATTTACTAAGGTCTGGCATTTAAGTCTTGAGTACCACCAATTCCACAATGGGTTGAAAGGCTCTTACCAGGATTGCAGTCTGTAAGAAGTGAGCAGATGGAGAGGAGAACTTTTGAGATGGTGAGGGCTGGACTCCAGTTGTCCTTCAGTATGTCCAGACAGATCACGCCTTGGCTGTTAATATTACAGTGATAGATTCTTGTTCGGAAGGTAACCTAGATGAAAATATAAAGTTGGTATAAATAGACAAACCTTTTATTAGACAAGACAGTCCAAGGGTCATTGGTTGACTATGGACTTAATTTTTCCTTAGGTGCATGAGAAGAATCAATAAACACAATCATTATTTTAGAACTTGTCATTTTGGGCACAGAGAACTCCAGTGGCAAAATTATGACATTCTGGTTTTGATGAAGAGTCTAATCATTTCATGAATGTTCTGGGAACTGAATTTATTCTCAGTACACCTGCAGGAATACTCACAGGGGAAAGCTAACTCTAAGCTCTAAAAAACCTTCAAAGAAAACAATTTTGAAAAATAAAAATTTCAAAGGAAACTTTTGTTGGATTCCAATTATTTGAAGGATTCTGTACATTTATAAAATTCACAAGACATGGCAGTACTACAGAAAAGAAATAAATATTATTCGATGTTACAATGTAAAAAACATGGTCTAGGGCATGCATGTAAATAATATACTTAGTTTATGGAAAAACTATATTAGTTATAATTTATAAACCTTTTCCCCCTTAAATTCTGTTACTTTAATTCAATTTTTTTTTTCTTCTTATGGCCACACCTATAGCATATGAAAGTTTCCAGGCTAAGGGTTGAATTAGAGCCGCAGCTACAGGCCCACACCACAGCCACAGCAACACTGGATCTGAGTGGCATCTTCAAACTATGCTGCAGCTTGCAGCAATGCCAGATCCTTAACCCACTGAGCCAGGCCAGGGATTGAATCTGTATCCTCACAGAGACAATGTCGGGTCTTTAACCTGCTGAACCACAACAGAAACTCCAAACTCTGTATTTTAAATGCAATATTAGTGCAGCTAGATCCCCACTGTACTTTGTTCACACATAATTTTGAAACATGCTTATAAACACTTTTAAAGAACTTTGATTGAAAAAGCTAGGTCCAAACCAGTTTTATAACTCTGATAAAATTGTTTTATAAACAATTGTTTTATAAAAGTCTCGTGTAAGCAACAAGATTTTAATGCTATTTATTAATAATCATGTTTATAAATGTTATCCGATTTATAAGTTGAAATATATACATAAATCTGGTGTTCTAAAGAGCAGTCCTTCTGGAAGCCTAAGTTCAAAATGACCCTGAGCCTAGAAACACAAACAACGACAGATCTTTCTAAGTGTCACCATGCCACCAAGGCATCCTCTGGCATCCACTCAAATGTCAGACTTGCTTAATTCATATGATGTCAAGGTCAGAAAGGATAGATCAAGTCTTCTACAATTGCTCAACAACAGGATACCATTCTCAGGCTAGATGAGCACTCCAAATGGGAACTACATTTTTAGCAATCTGCCAGACTAGATAACCTCCACATACCTCCTACCACTCACAACCCAAACACCCAAAATTGTTAAAGAAAATATAACTAACATTCTTTAAAATGCATAGCTGAATTTGCAAGGCATTCCCAGAGGCCAGAACTGAAAACCAAAATGACAGCAAGTACATGAGCTGACAGTAAAGTTGCCAAGAGTGGGGCTTGGTTTTTTATGCCTTCATGGAAAAAAAGGATGAAACCTTAGGTCTGTGTGTGGCAAAGGGTTGGAATGAAGACCCCTTACATAAATTAGGACACCTGAGAAGCTAGTCTTTTAGTGAATGGCTGGATCTGAAAAGATAATGCCTTGTGGGAGAGAGAGCCAGGAAACTTGCCAGAGAAACTCTGGGCACTGGAGTTGGGAGAAGAGCTTCCCCTGAGAATTCTAAATCCTGGGCACATACACTAAGGAAATACTAAACACAAAAGACCTTAAATGACTATATTACTATCAGATCAAACATACATTTAAGGCCAAGAGTATTTAATGCAAAAATGAATACAGAGGGTAACTGTATTATGATGAAATGAATAATTCATCAGGAAAGTACAACAATTCTGAATGTGTTAGACCAAATAAATAGCCAGAAGTATAAAAAGTAAAAGTTGGCAAAATTATAAGAAGAAAATGACACATCTACAATCAGAGAGGGATATTTTCACTGCAGCAGATTTGGTCAACCAGGCCAAAACAAGGATACTGAAAATATGAAAAGCCAAATTAACAAAAATCAAGGTACTGAATGAGCATGAAATTCCACACTCAACAAAGAATACATATTTTTTTTCCCAAGCACATAAGAAATACTTATAAAAGCTGGTCACATGCTAAGCCACAAAAGAAGCTTAACTTACTTCAAAAATTATTAAGACCATTAAAGATCCCCTATCATATGTTTGTAAAGTGAAAAATCACATTTTCAAATAATTCTTGAATTAAGGAAAAAAATCAATTATATTTACAATTGAGTGACAATGAAAATGTTGGCTGCCAATACCAAAATCTGTGATTTGGCTAAAACACTTATAAAAGAGAAATCTATAGCTTCCAATGCATCTATTAAAAAGGATGAAAGACATTAATGAGCTAAGTGTCCAACCAAGGAAGAAAAAAGAATAGAAAACAAAGAAATGGGCAGAAGTTAAGGAAATACAGAATACCTAGCGATATTAAGATTCTGCAGAGAAATGAAAGTACCTAGCCCTTTAAGTGCTAGAAGAAAAGACAAAATATTTTTATGATCTGATGTAAATGATGAGTGGCTTTTATACATAATAACAATATTTTAAATGCCTGTCAGATATTGATTGACTACCCTGAGCCAGTTAATCAGCAAAACAACTCAGGGAGGGAAGTATTGTTATTGTACTCACTCTAAAAATAAAGAAAATGGAGTTCCCTTTGTGGCTCAGCAGTAATGAACCTGACTAGGATCGATGAGGATGCGGATTTGATCCCTGGCCTCGCTCAGTGGGTTAAGGATCTGGTGTTGCCACGAGCTGTGGTGCAGGTTGCAGGTGCGGCTTGGATCTGGTGTTGCTGTGGCTGTGGCTGTGGCTGTGGCTGTGGCTGGGAGCTGAAGCTCTGATTTGAACCCTAGCCTGGGAACCTCCATATGCTGTGGGTGTGGCCCTCAAAAGATGAAAAAAAAAAAAAAAAGAAACGAAACAAAACTATGTGAAGTGATACTAACTAAACATTGTGGTACTTATTTCACAATATTTACATATATCAAACTATTATGTTTCACACCTAAAATTAATATAATGTTATACGTTAATTACATCACAATAAAACTAGAAAAAATATTTAAATAAAGAAACTAAGGGGAGTTCCCATTGTGGCTCAGTGGTTAATGAACCTGACTAGCATCCATGAGGACATGGGTTTGATCTCTGGCCTGGCTCAGTGGGTTAAAGGATCCGGTGTTGCCATGAGCTGTGGTGTAGGTTGCAGAAGTGGCTTGGATCCTGCGTGTTGCTGTGGCTGTGGTGTAGGCTGGTGGCTACAGCTTCGATTGGACCCTTAACCTGGGAACCTCCAAGGGCCATGGGTGCAGCCCTAAAAAGACAAAAAAAAAAAAACCCCAAAAAACTAAGGATTCACCATAATATTTCTCTGGACCATAATATTTCTGTGCAACTGTTGCTGCACAAATTTACATTCCTATCATATGATCCAGCAATTCTACTCCTGGGTATTTATCTGAATAAGATGAAAACACTAATTTGAAAAGATATATGCATCACTGCGTTCATGGCAGCATTATTTATAACAGCCAAGACATGGGGGAGTTCCCGTCATGGCGCAGTGGTTAGCAAATCCGACTAGGAACCATGAGGTTGCGGGTTCGGTCCCTGCCCTTGCTCAGTGGGTTGACGATCCGGCGTTGCCATGAGCTGTGGTGTAGGTTGCAGATGTGGCTCGGATCCCGCATTGCTGTGGCTCTGGCGTAGGCTGGTGGCTATGGCTCCGATTCGACCCCTAGCCTGGGAACCTCCATGTGCCAAGGGAGCGGTCCTAGAAATAGCAAAAAGACAAAAAAAAAAAAGACATGGAAGCAACGTTAAGTGCCCACTGACAAGTGAATGGATAAAGATGTACTGTATATACACACACACACACACATACACACAATGAAATACTACTCAGCCATAAAAAAGAACGAAATCCTACCATTTGCAACAACATGGATGGACCTAGAGGATATTATACTAAGTGAAATATGTCAGACAGAGAAAGACAAGTATTGTATGATTTCACTTATATGTGGAATCTAAAAAAACAAATGAACAATCTTAAATAAAAAGAAACAGTCACAGATACAGAGAACAAATAGGTGGTCGCCAGATGGGAGAGTGGGTGGGAAGAGAGAGAAATAGGTGAGGGAGATTAAGAGAGAAACTTGAAGTTACAAAATAAATGAGTTGCAGGTATGAAATGTACAGTATGGGGAATATAGTCAATAATGTAATGTTTTTGTATGGTGACATATTAAAACTAGACTTATTGTGGTGCTCATTTTGAAACATATAGAAACATCAAATCACTATGCTGGGAATTAGGAACTAACATAGTGTATGCAGGTCATTATACTTTAAAAACAAACTCAAAGTAAAAAACGGGTCAGATTTGTGGGTGGAATGGGAGTTAGATGAAGGCAGTCAAAAGACACACACTTTCAGTTATAAGATAAATAAGTATTAGCGATGTAATGTACAACATGATAAATATAATGAACACTGCTAGATGTTACATATGAAAGTTAAGAAATTAATCCTAAGGGTTCTCAGCACAAGAAAAAATTTTTTTCCTATTTCTTTAATTTTGGATCTATATGATGTGATGAATATTCACTAAACTTAGTGTGGTTAAAGAAAAAGTAAAGAAACAGGCACAGAGAGGTTTACAGAACTGGTTCACACACCTGGTTAGGTGGTAAAGCTGAAATCCGAACACAACTTTGCTGATCCAAAAGTCCATGCTCTCCTACTCAGCCTCAATACCTCTGTTTTTTCAAAAATTTTTAAAATTTTGAGATAATTACAGATTCACATGAGGTTGTAAGAAGTAATATAGTCATATCACAAAAATCCTCCCCCCAGCTCCCTAAAGGTAACCTGCATAACAACAGCACAATCTCACAGGAAGCTGACATCCATACACTCCACTGGCCTTTCCCATATGTCACCAGTGTCACATGCACTCATGGAAATATGTGTTTCTATGCAACTGTATCATGTATGGACTTGTGGGACTACCACAGTCAGACAAAGAACAGCCTATCACCAGCATCCTTTGTGCTTATCCTTCAACTGCTACAGTCACTTTCCCCTTTTCTCCCTTAATTCTCAACAACCACAGCTCTGTTCCTTATCTCACTGTCATTTTAAGAATGTTATTTATTTATTTTTGTTTTTTTAGGGCTGTACCTGTGGCACACGGAAGTTTCCAGGCTAGAGGTGGAATTGGAGCTGCAGCTGCCGGCCTACACCACAGCCAGTCACGCCAGATCCAAGCCATGTCTGTGACCTACACCACAGCTCATGGCAATGCTGGATCCTTAGCCCAGTGAGCGAGGCCAGGGATGGAACTGGCATCCTCATGGATACCAGTTGGGTTTGTTATCGCTGAGCCACAATGGGAACTCCCCAGAATGCTATTTAAATGAAATAACACAGGATATAACTTTCTGAAATTAGATTTTTTCCCTCTGCATAATTCTCTTGTGAATCTTTGAGGGTGCTGCCTGTATCTGGAGTTTGTTGTTTTTATTGTTGAGCAGCATTTCATGATATGGATTTACCAGTTTATTTGACCATCTACCCATTGAAGGACAAATGGTTGTTTTCTGTTTTTAGCTATTACAAATTAAGTGGGTATGAACATCTATGTGTTGTGTGAATGTAAGTTTTTCTTTCTCTGTAAGTTTTTCTTTATCCAGGAGTGCAGAGTTCCCATCGTGGCTCAGTGGTTAATGAATCCAACTGGGAATCATGAGGTTGCGGGTTTGATCCCTGCCCTTGCTCAGTGGGTTAAGGATCCAGGGTTGCCATGAGCTGTGGTGCAGGTCACAGACGCAGCTCAGATCCCTCGTTGCTGTGGCTCTGGTGTAGGCCGGCGGCTACAGCTCCAATTGGACTCCTAGCCTGGGAACCTCCATATGCCACGGGAGTGGCTCAAGAAATGGCAAAAAGACCAAAAAAAAAAAAAAAATCCAGGAGTGTCAATTGTTGAGTTGTATGGTAAGGTCCTACTTAGCTTTAAAAGAACTGCCATACTTCTTTCTAGAGCAGCTGAACCATTTTACATTCACACCAGCACTATGATCCAATTTCTCTGCATATTTGCTGGCATTTAGTGTTATCAATATGCATTATTGCAGCCATTCTGATAGGGCATATTGATACCTCATTGAAGCTTTAATCTGCATCATGCTGTTGTTAATCATGCTGAACACTTCTCCATGTGATCATGTGTTATCTGCATACTCTCTTTATGAGAGAGGATGTTCATGTCTTTTGTCCATTTTCTAATCAGATTTTTTACTGTTGATTCTAATGTTTTAAGAGGACAACTATTAAAAGTGTAGTTGGATGAAAAATAAAGAATGAGTTTGCAAAAAGTCTTGTGGATGTCTCAGACTGAGAGAGTTTTACACTTTGTTTTATAATACTGGTACAAAGATCTACCTTGGAGATGTTTGTCAGCTTCTGTCCTCATGGGTGTTCGTGAATAAACCACACTGAATTAAATAGGCAGGCTGATTGTTATAACAGGTGCTAATGCTATAGACTCCCACAGATACATCCTCTGGAAGCTAAAATACACTCCTGGATCCCAGAATTTTAGGAAGTGTCACACATCCCAAAGCCATGACCTCTTCGACCTCACTGTACTTCTACTTCTTGCCACATTTGCCATGGGACCGCCTCTTCAAACTGAGAATTACCTGTGAAAGATTTTTCTTTCAGTGGATTTCCAACGCAGTGCTTGGCACACTGAAAGAGCCCTCTGTTTGCAAAAGAAGTGCTAATAATACATCATAGGCTAGTGCTTAAATAGTTAGGCATCTCTCTGAGGGGTTGCTACACCACTTTACTGTTATTTAGATAAAGGAGCATTTCAGAATCCAAACTCATAGAACAATGAAAGCTGGAAACTGTGGAGAATGTCCTGAGGGAGCAGGAGAGATTTTTAATATCTTTCTGCCCCATAAGGTTACTTTATTAAATTGTCCTACAGATTAAGGTATAACTTCAGCAGAAATGTCATACAGTTAAACAATCAATCAGGAAAAAAATAATAATTAGTTAGTAAGCACTAAATATGTTGCAGGTCCTCCAACATAAACCTTTTTTTGGTGATTTATGTACCAAAGAGAACTTTCAAAATGTGTGGCCTGGTCACATCAGCAACACTGTCTCCAATCAAGGCAAGAAAATTGGTGATAAAAGCTCTTTTTTTTTTTTTTTTTGCTTTTTAGGGCTGCTCCTGCAGCATATGGAGATTCCCAGGCTAGGAGCTGAGTCTGAGCTACAGCTGCTGGTCTACACCACAGCCACAGCAATGCAGGATCTGAGCTGCATCTGTGACCTACACCAGAGCTCACGGCAATGCCGGATCCTTACCCCACTGAGCGAAGCCTGGGATCGAACCTGAAACTCATGGTTACTAGTTGGATTTGTTTCCACTGCACCACAATGGGAACTCCATTAAAAGCTCTTGAAACAGTCAGCAGTCCCTCCCAGACCCTGTCAACACACCCAGGGGAAAGGAGAGAAAAGGATACACAGACAAACTGATAAGAAATGGTATGCTGTTCTTAGACACACTGTGATGCAGAAAAAGAAAAAGATGTTTTGAATATTGACAACTATCACAGGATTTGTAAATGTTAGAAGGAGATTTTTAGGGGTTGAGAAAGCACCCAGGGTCTCCTGACCTCACCCTGCAGAAGACTGCACCGATTTCTGACTCAATTTCCCAGAAAGCCATCATGTTATCATGCTCAGGGGGCTGGGCAGCAGGACATCCCTCACTGCACCCTCCTGACAAAGAAACAAATGATAAAAACTGACCATAAAGAAAATTCCACCTCTACTGAGTTCTGAGTATTACACAACATAACACCTGCACTTGCATTTCTTGCTGTATTTGAAGCCCAGCTCAATACTGATGTTTACAATGATACCATATCTCAAGGAGAGGTAAAATTAGAGTTCTGTTTCCAAAAGCATGGAAGGCAGTCCATGTCGGAATATTTTCTATACATTAAGGAAATTTTAAAAACACGATTTTGATATAGTGATAGGAAAATTTATTAATCTAGAATGGCTAATTCCCAGATGATTGTGGATGAGGACTTTAATTTATATGTGATATATAAATACTTACACGGGACAGTGTGTGCGTGTGTGTTGGACAGAATTAAACAATCCCTGCAAAGACGTCCATATGCTAATCCTTGGAACCTGTGAGTACGTTACTTTACTAGTGCAAGGGCCTCTGCAGGTGTGATTAAATTAAAGACCCTGAGAAGGGGTGATTATCCTGGATTGTCTGCTGGGCTTGATTTAATCACAAGGGCCTAAGAGGTGGGAGGCAGAAGGATCCGTAGGGGATGTGATGATGGAGCAAGGTGTCGGAGTGATATGAGGGAAGAGGCCTTGGGCTAGGGGACACAGTCGGCCTCTAGAAGCTGGAAAAAGCAAGGAACAGATCTCCCTCCAAACCTCCAGAGAGAATGCAGCCCTGCTGACAACTTAATTTTAGTTTTCTGACTTCTAGAACCATAAGACAAAAAATTGATATTGTTTTAAGCCACCGAGTTTGTGTTAATTTGTTGCAGCATCATTATGAAACAGATACGACATGTATATATACATATTTTCCAGTTGCCTTCTTACTTTGTCTTAAATGGTACTTTAAAATGTAGCTCTGCTATTTCCATACTTCATGCAATCACCTCTATAGAGAACAAACTAGTGGTTACCAGTGGATAAGGCAGGGAAGGGCACCTTGGGGGAGGGGGGCAAACTACTGGGTGTAAGATAGGCTCAAGGAAGAGTTCCCACTGTGGCGCAGTGGGTTAAGATTCCAACTGCAGGGGCTTGGGTCACTGCAGAGGCACAGGTTCGATCCCAGGTCCAACACAGCAGGTTAAGGACCTAATGTTGTTGCAGCTGTCACTCAGATTCAGTCCCTGGCCTGGGAAACTTTCATAGGTTGAGGGTTTGGTAATTTAAAAAAAAAAAAGAAAAGAAAAGAAAAAAGAAAAAAGAAGATAGGCTCAAGGATGTATTGCACAACATGGGGAATTTTGCCAATATACTTAATAGCACTAAATGGAGTGTAACTCTAAAAACTGTATATTAAAAAATAGAATCTTAGGTTAAACAAAAAAAGTAAAGATGAGGAGACTGGGGCTCATAAAAAATAATCTTAGAGTTAAGAAAATTCTGTGTTGACTACTGCACGAAAGAACACTACTGAGTAATAAATAATCGAGGGTAAGTCACTTGCTACTCTGAGCCTCTACTTCCTGACAAAGTGAGAAACTTAAACTAGATTATTTCTAAGGCCTGTTCTAGTTCCAAGAGTACATGGCTTGGGGAGTTATCTGGACTTGGGTTGGAATCCTGACCTCAGACAGGTCAACCCAGTATCTCTGGGATTCAACTTCCTCACGTGCAAAATGGGGGAAACAATAGCTCCCTGCAGTGGCCGTGATGACTGCAGTACAAGGTAGTTCCAGTACCAGGCCTGGCCCCTGGCGGGGGTTCAGGCAGCCTGAGGCCCTTTCCCTTCTTCACTCTCCTGGTCCTGCAAGATCATCCTAGCAGGAGGTGCGTGCTCCTGAACAACTCCCCCATCATCTGGATTTTATTTTAATTATTTATTTATTTTTTGCTTTTTAGGGCCGCAGCCATGGCATATGGAAGTTCACAGGCTAGGGGCTGAATCGGAGCTCAGCTGCCAGCCTACACCACAGCCACAACGCCAGATCCAAGCTGTGTCTGTGACCTACACCACAGCTCACGGCAGTGCTGGATTCCTGACCCACTGAGTGAAGCCAGGGATCGAACCTGTATCCTCATAGATACTAGTTGGATTCGTTTCTGCTGCACCATGATAGGAACTCCCCATTACCTGGATTTTAAACATGCGTTCTTTATCCCACTCCCTTGCTCTAGAACACAGACAACATTCCTCACACTGATAGAAAGCTGTTCTGTATGGGTAGAAAGATGATGCAGGGCACAAGGACAGAGAGAGAGAGAAGAAAACATCTCAAAAAATATTTCTGACAAACTGCTTCTATGTACAATTTAGAAAAACGTTTTAAAGCAAATAAACACCTCAAAGCTGGAAAGCTGATAATGACAGTAAAAAAGATCAATTCAAATAAGATTTCAGTAATAACCTCTACTTCTGAGCATAACTTCCATTTTTCAAAACTATTTTGATCAGGAGATAAATGGCACGGTGATTTTACTCAGGAAGCATGAGGTCAGTGAGAAATACATTCCTCTTAAACATAGTTTTCCATGGAGACCCAGAGAGGAAATATTTGGAGCCCCTGTGCCATAAACCAGTGAATCATGTAACAAAGGTCCAAAAATAGCCGAGTTACCATCATTCTAGTGGATCTTGGCCATACGCTCCCTGCAAAACTGTTTATTGGAACAGGTTGTTAGTGCATATTTTAAAATGTCAGTACTACCAGCTTCCTTGAGATTTCAAGCGCTCTTTTGTTAAAACCGACTCAAGAGCACTATCCCAACAACTAACACATCCTAAGATTATTTTAAAGTAGTAGCAACAAAATAAAAACTGGGAAAACACATTTTAATTGAGAGGAATCACAAATCTTAAAGACACAAGAGGAAACAGACATCAGCCAAACACTACGAAAACCCTCCCCAAATTAAAAAAAAAATAAATAAATAAATAAAGGAAATACATCTCATCTTGAAAAACTGGCAGTAAGGGAATTAAAATTAAACATTACCTAGAAACCATGATGCCTGAAGAGGATCCCACCCTGCTGTGACTGAGACCACCTAGCATGCTCCATTTGGCTGCAGGCCAGAGCAACTTTTTGAAAGCTTTCAAGTTCAATTTAAATGATTAAAAATAAAAAACTTTATAGCATAGACATTGAAATTTGAAATGTTTCTCAGTTCCTTTGAAATATAGATGTAGAAAAATATGTAACTAGAAAATCTCCCCTATCCTGAGCAGCAAATCTCTTGGAAGATGGGAGCACGTTACTCAATTTCCAGGGCCCTCACCAACCACACAGCAAGGGATTACTCCCACCTCCTGCAAGGCATGGTACTTGGAAGGACTTGATTAGGGACCAATAATTAGACTCCTTATTATAAAAATTCACTTTGTATAGAATATTTCAGGCACATGCCCATAATGACTAAGGCTCAATCTGGTTTTTCAAATTTGTGTGTTCTTTTCTATGAGTGACTTTCACTGTGCTTTCTTTTCTATCGAGCACTCCTAAAACAAGTATCCTGTCTCTTTTGACTTGTTCTACTGCCTCAAGTTTTAGTAATCATCAGCAGATTCTCCTTTATGATAGGACTGTATTATAGTACAGACTGGAATCTTCAGGTGTGAGTTCACCCTCAGTGTACACTTGTTATTTTTCTGTAGAAATCCCACATACCCTGGATGGTGGAGTATTTTGCTTCCTCATGGTCTCCAAGGACAACACTAGTTTGAGACCAGATTGTATTATATATGCCAAAATATAAGGCAATAAAATCCCTTAGGAAGGGTCAACCTACATTGAAATCTCTATACAAATCTTTTATATTTAGATAGTGTCTCAATTAATTTATTTTTTATAGGATACTAGCTGGTAAAGACAAAGTAGCCTGAAACCAGCTCAACAAATTTTTTTTGGCCATGCCTGTGGCATGCAGAAGTTCTGTGGCCAGGTACTAAACCTGTGCAACAACAGTGGCAATGCTGGGTCCTTAACCAGCTAGGCCACCAGGGAACTCCTTAACCAACTCTTGTTTGGCATACATAAAGAGGGCTCCTTCCTCAAATCAGTTGAAAAAAAAAAAAAGAAAGTATAGAAATTTCAAAAAGCTCTAGGAGTAGAACATTCCCAAGAGGACAGCTCTACCATTTGATTTTAACAGCCTTTTAAAGGCCATTAAAGAAAAAAAAATACATTATGGGAGTTTCCGTTGTGGTGCAGTGGAAATGAATCTGACTAGGAACCATGGGGTTGCAGGTTCGATCCCTGGCCTCACTCTGTAGGTCAAGGATCCGGCGTTGTGGTGAGCTATGGTGTAAATCGCAGAGGAGGCTCAGATCTGGCGTTGCTGTGGCTCTGGTGTAGGCTGGCAGCTATAGCTCCGATTTGACCCCTAGCCTGGGAACCTCCATATGCTGTTGGGTGCAGCCCTAAAAAGACAAAAGACCAAAAAAAAAATTATGATTACCAAAGGGGGTGGGGTGGGGGGCAAATTAGGAGTTTGGGATTAAAATACACACATTACTGTGTATAAAACAAATAACCAACAAGGACCTACTGTATAGCACAGGGAACTATATTCAATACCTTATAATAACCTATAAAAGAAGAGAATGTAAAAAATATATACAATAAATATTTATATATATGTATAATTGAATCACTTTGCTGTACATTTGAAATTAACACAACATTGTAAAACAACTATACTTCAATAAAAAACTACAAAAAAAACCCCAGTACTTTAAAACAATTAAGAGGTTTTCTTTTTTTTTTTTTTTTTGGCTTTTTGCCATTTCTTGGGCCGCTCCCGCGGCACATGGAGGTTCCCAGGCTAGGGGTTGAATTGGAGCTGTAGCCGCCGGCCTATGCCAGAGCGACAGCAACGCCAGATCTGAGCCTCCTCTGCAACCTACACCACAGCTCATGGCAACGCCGGAACATTAACCCACTGAGCAAGGGCAGGGACCGAACCCGCAACCTCATGGTTCCTAGTCGGATTCGTTAACCACTGCGCCACGACGGGAACTCCAACAATTAAGAGATTTTTAAAAAGCTGACTGCATGAGTTTTCTACAAATGGGTTTTCACATCTTGCACAAATTTTCCAGTGATACCGTCACACATGGATTTAAAAACTGCTGGATGTGAAACAGTTGAGAGAAAAATGAAGATGCTTTGATATCTAAACATAAATATGTGCACAAAATATCACCTATGCATCCCCACTGTTTTAATTCAATGAGCACATATTCCATAGGTGCTCAATCAGTGCCTGAGGGTCCATCAAAACCAGAACCCAGAGCTCTCTGAGTTTACTATTCCCACAAGAGGCATCACCTCTCCCTCCCAAATCAGACAATAGAACAGCTTCTCCTGAACACCGAACTTAAAACCATGATGTAGGTTGATGTTGGCCCAACAACTCTTATTTATTAATTAGTACTGCACAGATAAGACATAATTTAACAGATGTCCAATGAACCTACATTTCCAAGGCAAGATGATTCATTTCTGTTTTATAACTGCAAAAGTGTCTTGTACATAACAACAACTAATTACGAAGCATAACAGCTGAGATCCTTAATGGAGTCCATGTAACATGTAAAATAAATGACTGACCATATGACAGTTGCTGTTAAATTAAAGTCAGTGACATAAACATAAACATAAGGAGAATGTCCTCCTTTTCATTTTGTTTATATTTTTATAGGTCTCATATTACCAAAGGCAATTCTATAAGATGTAGCACAGTACAGATTTGCTAAATGTAAATGGAAATATTACACAGACTTCTTTTATCCTTTGGGAAAGAAGCAATAAATTTCCTATTTGTAGACATTTGAAGTGGCAGTTATTTAAGAGATTAATAATTTAACATACATATAACACAATACAAAGTATTCATCATTGCTAGCTGAAAGTGACAATTTTATTTTTCATATAGCCCACAACAGTGTGGAAGGAAACTATATTTTAACACAGTCTAAAATGCAACAATGACTAATTCTGTTAATGATACAGTAAATTAACAGCAATTATAGAGCTGGCTGAATGCCCATACTCTCAGTGAAGGCTACATGAGACATCCTTCGGAAGCAGCAGTGTTCAGGAATACCACAGAAGTATCCAAACTTTCGGGAGTTCCTGTCATGGCGCAGTGGAAATGAATCTGACTAGTATCCATGAGGAGGTGGGTTTGATATCTGGTCTCCCTCAGTGGGTCAGGGATCCAGCGTTGCCATGAGCTGTCATATAGGCTGGCGGCTGTGGCTGCGATTTGATCCCCAGCTTGGGAACTTCCATATGCTATGGGTGTGACCCTAAAAAGACCAAAAAAAAAAAAAGTATCCAAAGTTTGTGTGTGTATTGGGGAGAGTGATGGCACTGGTTCCCTATGTTTATATTATGAAGTTAAAGATGAAGGCATGGATATCACAGAACGATAACTACAGCTATGAAGAATAAAATATTAAAAAATGGCTATCAGGGAGTTCCCTGGTGGCTCAGTGGGTTAAGGATCCAGCGTTGTCACTGCTGTGGCACAGATCTAAGCCCGGGAACCTCTGCAGCCTCAGCCAACTCCCCCCGCCCCACTCACTGAAAACCAAAAATGGCTAACAATTACATCCTGCTCAAATGTTAGGCACTGTTCTAGTTGATTTTCACTGATTACATAATTTGATCTTCATAATCAACCTGTGAGGTAGGTAGCACTATTAGTCTCATTTTACAAATAAAGAAACTGAGACAAGTTCAGAGGAACTTAAGTGCTCATAGTTGAGGCAATTCTAATAGTTAAGTAAAGAAGTTATAAGGGGGAAGAAAATAGGACAAACCAAAACAAACACATTCCAAAGAGTTTTTTGAAAATAACTGAAAAAAAAAGCGAAGAGGATAAAGAAATTTATATGAATTCTAGATCTCAACAGTTTGACTTTAGACAGAAAATCTAGTGATAACAGGGATTCAACAGCTTTTTCAGATCAAGTTCTGGTACAATGAACATTCATGTGAAGTGTTTTTAGCAGAAAGAAATGTGATATTCACTATTAATACTGTTCTTTTAAATACAATTTTTAAATAAAAATATAGTGATGTGTAGTACAGTTTTTTTTGTTTTTTTTTGTTTTGTTTTTGTCTTTTGCCATTTCTTGGGCCGCTCCAACAGCATATGGAGCTTCCCAGGCTAGGGGTTGAATCGGAGCTGTAGCCACCAGCCTACACCAGAGCCACAGCAACACAGGATCTGAGCCTCCTCTGCAACCTACACCACAGCTCACGGCAACGCCGGATCGTTAACCCACTGAGCAAGGCCAGGGATCGAACCGGCAACCTCATGGTTCCTAGTCGGATTCGTTAACCGCTGTGCCTCGACGGGAACTCCAGTGATGTACAGTGTTGTGCTAATTCCTGCTCTATAGCAAAGTGACTCAGTTATACACACACATACGTCTATATATTCTTTTCTATATTCTTTTCCATCATGATTTGTCCCATATTATTACTGTTCTTTTCTGCAACATGACTTGTCATCTCTGTGAGATTATTGAAGGCAAGAAAGACAAAGTAAATAAATAATGTTTTACTATGACTTGAAAGTTGTCAGATTTATTTAATTTTTGAATAATTTAAATCTTAATGTTTAGACCCTATTGAGTATTCTTCAAAGATCTGTGGCAAACATATAACAAAGGGGCCCAATATTCAAGACACTGTACCAAGTAGCTTCCCTGAAAAGTAAAATATGACTGTTTGGAAGGATGGGGGGCTAGGTGTTCAATGATAAAATAGGGGAGCTGGTCTACTATGCTGTGGTTTTCATAGGGGAGTTCCAGGGTGAAAGAGGATTCCAGAATAGGGAATATAGGGTAATGTAACAGGGTTATGGCACAGTATTCCTGCTTAAACTTGACTGTCATGGAATGAATCCTTTACAAGTGATGGCACCGACTTATTCTTAAGTTCACCAAGTGGCTTTTATATGATCAACAGTGTGGAAGCTTTTTTTGGGATATTGTCTGAACAGCTGACCAAGAGAGAAATGGAAATGGAATCACTTTGTTGTATAGCAGAAATTATCACACCATTGTGAATCAACTATACTTAAATAAAACTTTTAAAAATGAAAAGAGGGAAATGGATACAAGTGAAACAGTCAAAGGGAGGGGAAATGGAGAAAAAGTGGGCAGCAGGCCATGACGTGTAGCAGTTATGTGGGAAAGGAGGTACCAGGCACTGCAGGCAAAGAACAGCCAGAAATGGCTGAAAAACCATGACTGATCATGGCCTTCAGCACCCCTGGAGTCCACATGCTGAGACAGGGATGGCACAAGGGGCCAGTCAGGTGGAACCTATCTTATAACCCCAGGTTAACCATTCTTACTTTGAGTGGTCCCTGGGTGACAGCATTCTCAGAAGGATGGATACATGCTTCCCTCCTCACCCAGCACCCTCACCGGCAGTAAAACAAAACAAAACAAACCCCCAAAACATTAAGAACTGCTGGGGTATCAGCAACTTAGCTCCTTTGGCCTTCCAGGCGAGTATTCAAGAACTACTTATTAGTTGCACTGAAGGAGTATTTCATATTACATTTTACTTTTATCTAAGGATAACTACATGGGATTGTTTCCTTTCTAAATGTTCATGCCTATCTTCTTTCATTCCAGGCAACGTCTCCCCTGCTCCTCTGTCCCTCTCCTATTCTTCCCATCCACAGTCTCATCTCTGTGATTCTCGACACGACTCCTTTGCCCTCTTGTTCCACCTCCTGGGTTAGCTTCTAGGCTCATGCCTCAGGGTTTCTGGGGCCTGTGGTTCTGGGTTTATTTTTTCCTTCTAGTATTCTTAGTAAGGCTACTTACTGCCCTGAAAAAAATCACTAGGTTACTTTTCCCTCAGCCTGCGTGGAAATCTATCTGATAGCGACACAACAACAAAAAAGAAGTCAGTCAAATTCAGAATTGTGTGGGAATAATACTCCTGTTTTTTAATGTTCTGTTCTAGCTGCCTGAATCTCCTATCCCTAAAGAAAAAAAAATTTTTTTGAAGTAGTATCTTAAATAAAAACTCAAGGCCCTTTCCCTATAATTTGCAACATTCAACTTTGTACTATAGAAAATGGGCTTCTATGACATAACAAACACTACCTTTTAAAAGCAAATAACTTCACCACATATATGTGGCTTTTTTTAGTAAACAGCACCAACTTCATTTAGCAAAACTGACAGCTGCACACATAGCTAAATAAAGCCTTTAGAAATGAATTTTGGTAGGCAGGCTAATAACGAATCTATAAAAGGAATGAATTTATGTTAAGGTCCTCAAGGACAAGGATTTTATCTGATACTGATTTTTATACCCTGTAAAGGAGTGTAGGATGTCAATATGTATTTGTTCAATAAACAAATAGACTAAAAAAATATAGAATATTTACATTCGAAAAGAGGCCATACAGATCATAATTAAAAATGACAACGAGAACTGACATTCCAACAGTGAGGTTTACAGAGCCTTCTGGGGGTGGGTATCACCTGACAGATACATAAAGTGGATAATGGGAAATGCATTGCTTTGTTATTCAAATTGATTTAGGGCAACTTTCAAAATCTTTGATTAATATTTTGGTCAGTAGAGATTATAACAGTGTCAAACATTAATTGCAGTGTTAGGATTAAGAATATTTTAATAAATCCAGGAGTTCCTGTTGTGGCTCAGTGGTAACGGACCCAACTAGTATCCATGAGGATATGGGTTTGAGCCCTGGCCTCACCCAGTGGGTTAAGGGTCTGGTGTTGCAGTGAGCTGTGGTGTAGGTTGTAGACATGGTTCAGGTCTGGTGTTGCTATGGCTGTGGCTGGCAGCTGCAGCTCTGATTCGAACCCCCTAGCCTGGGAACTTCCATATTCCACAGATGTGGCCCTAAAAAGACTAAATAAATAAATAAATAAATGAATATTTCATCAATCCTTCACATTAGAAAAGAGAACTGAAAGATAGTCCAGAAATCTGACATATATTACTTACAAATAAATACTACAAAGAATTAAAAAACTTGAAATATCTCAGTAAAAATGACTAACCAACTACCTCCCCCTCCTTCACTAGAAGAATTAATAAACTTTCATCCTGATAATATTAGATGAACTTTTCTCCAAAACCCTATCTGAGACAGTTTTCATTATTTTTTCTCCCTTTTTGGTGATGAACAGATTAAAAGGACAAAGCAATCAGCCTGCTGTTAGTAACTGAAGTAAGGTGGTTATGTCTGTCACACTGGCAAATTCTGCTGTTGCCGAAGCATGTCATCAGAGGTCCTATACCTCCAGCTGTTGGATAGTTTTATCATCTTAGATGTGGTAAAACACCAAATTAATGATTCATTTCTCAGATATGTACTTGACATCTGTTTTATATGTTATAGTCACGTGGTAGAATATTTTTGCCCTGCTTAGGAGTAATTCTACTCTTCATTGACCATAAAAATAAATTTATTAAAGAGGTGAAAGATAGAGGACACAAGAACAAATTTAACATTCTATCCAAATTTCTAATTATTACCAATTTTCACTATCAAAATTTTAAGTGAAATCTTCAGTTGTTCATTATAACGCAGAACAGTATTTTCCCAAACATTGTTGACTGTTATGGTTCACCTTTGTTTACTTTATTCCTGGATTTCAGGAGGAACAAGATATTTTTGGTTAGAGATACTGCAGTTTAAGATTCTATTGCTAAAGTTATGTACATTTTCTTCTTCTAATAGTAACAGAGGAAGGTAAAAACGAATCTCCCCTTCAACAATTTGCCTTACAGATTTGGTCCATAGTGATAACGCAATTTCACTGATGTAATCTCACAAACAGAAGTTTTATGTACTGCTTTAAGGAAGATGCTCTTGAATTTTTTGTGAGCCAACTTGATGCTATTGCCCTGATTTTTTATACAGACACACCTTGGAAATATTGTGAGTTCAGTTATAGACCATCACAATAAGGCTTTTACAGTAATATGGTGAAATAATACTTGTGCAATAAAGTGAGTCTCATACATTTTTTTTTTTCTATTTTAGGGCCGCACTTGCAGCATATGGAGGTTCCCAGGCTAGGGGTTGAACTGGAGCTATAGCTGCCGGCCTACACCACAGCCACAGCAATGCGGGATCCAAGCCGCATCTGTGACCTACACCATGGTTCATGGCAACGGCAGATCCTTAACTCACTAAGTGAGGCCAGGGATTGAACCTACATCCTCATGGATCCTAGTCGGGTTCATTAACTGCTGAGCCACGAGGGAAATTCTCATTTTTTTTTTTTTAACAGTTGTGTTTTAATTTTTAATTTACTTTTTCTGGCTGTGCAGCATACAGAAGTCTCTAGGCCAGGGATCACACTTGTGCCACAACAGTGACAAGGCCAGATCCTTTACCACTAGGCCACCAGGGAACTCCCTCATATGCATTTTTTTGCTTCCCAGTGTGCATAAAAGGTATGTTTACACTACACTGTAGTCTATTAAGTGAGGGATAGCATGCCTACAAAACAATGAACATACCTTAACTAAAAAAATACTTTACTACTAAAACATATTAACTAATGTTTCAGTCTTCAGCAAGTCACAGTAGTAATGCCAGAGATCATTGATCACAGATCACCATAACAGATATAATAATGACAAAGTTTGAAATATTGAGAATTATTAAAATGTGACACAGACACAAAGGGAGCAAATGTTGGAAAATTGAGGTCAAGAGACTTGCTTGACATAGGGCTGCTACAAAACCTTCATTTTGTAAAAAGCACAGTATTTGCAGAGTGCAGTAAAGTGCTATAAATGGGATATGACTGTGTACATATATTCTAACATTTTTCTCTATACTTGTTACTTCACACAACCTCTTGAGGAAAAAGAGAAAGGTACTCTTAAAGCTGGGATCTAGATATGGGGTCTAGTAATGTAATACAACTGTGTCAATTTCTATCCGCACCTCAGCTTTCAGAGCATGCATAACAACCTCAGTTATCTTTTTTTTTTTTTAAGTAGAATGATATAAAGAATACTTTTGTGGAAGATTAATCTAGTTACTTATATAAAAATTTATATATATATTTTTATTAATAAGAATGTATTACAGGTTTGCTTTGGCAATTCTGGGTCTTTTATGGTTCCATATAAATTTGTGGATTATTCTAGTTCTGTGAAAAATGTCATGGGTAAATTGAAAGGAATCACATTAAATCTGAAGACTGCTTTAGACTGCTTTTTGGCCATTTCTAATCCAAGAGCATAGGATACCTTTCCATTTCTTTGAATTCTCTTTAATATCCTTTATTAATGTTTTATAGTTCTCAGTGTTATGTCTTTCACCTCCTTGGTCAGGTTTATTCCTAGGTATTTTTTTTGGGGGGGGGGTGCGATTTTAAAAGGCATTTTTTTTTAAACATATCTTTTCTGATATTTCTTCTTTTTTTTTTTTTTTTTTTTTTTTTTGCTTTTTAGGGCCACACCCGAGGCACATGGAGGTTCCCAGGCTAGGGGTCCAATAGGAGGTACAGCTGTTGGCCTATGCCATAGCCACAGCAATGCCAGATCCGAGCTGCAGCTGCGTCTGGGACCTACACCACAGCTCACAGCAAGGCCAGATCCTTAACCCACTGAGCAAGGCCAGGGATTGAACCTGCAACCACATGGTTCTTAGTCGGATTTGTTTCTGCTGTGCCACAACGGGAACTCCTTTTCTAATATTTCTTTGTTAGGACATAACAGTGCAACCAATTTCTGAATGTTAATCTTGTATCCTGCTACCTTGCTGAATTTGTTTATCAGGACAAGAAGTTTGAATAGAGTCTACATTGGCTGTGGGTTTGTCATAAATGGCTTTTATTATGTTGAGATATGTTCTCCCCATACGCACTTTGGAAGAGTTTTTTTTATCATGAATGGATGTTGAATTTTGTCAAATGCTTTTTCTGCATCTATTGAGATGATCATGGGGCATAACTCTTCCAGACTTCAGACAATACTACAAGGTTACAGTAATCAAAACAGTGTGGTACTGGTACAAAAATGACAGAGGGATCAATGGAACAGAATACAGAGCCCAAAAATAAACGCAGACACCTACAGGTAATTAATCTTTGACAAGGGTGGGAAGAATATAAAATTGGAAAAAGACAGTCTCCTCAGCAAGTGGTGCTGGGATAATTGGACAGTTGAATGTAAATCAATAAAACTAGAATACACTCTCACACCATGCACAAAAATAAACTCAAAATGGCTTAAAGACTTAAACATAAGGCAAGATACCATAAAACTCCTAGAAGGGCATGGGAAAACATTTTCTGACATAAACTATACCAATGTTTTATTAGGTCAATCTCCCAAGGCAACTGATATAAAAACAAAAATAAACCAATGGGACCTAATCAAACTTATAAGCTTTTGCACAGCAAAGGAAACCATAAACAAAACAAAAAGACAACTTATAGGATGGGAGAAAATAGTTGCAAACAATGCAACCGACAAGGGCTTATATCTTCAAAATATAAAAACAACTCATACAACTCAACAATAAAAAAACAAACAACGAAATTGAAAAATGGGCACACGATCTACATAGATATTCCTCCAAAGAAGATATACAAATGGCCAGCAGGCACATAAAAAGATGCTCAACATCACTAATTATTAGAGAAATTCGAATCAAAACTATAATGAGGTACCACCTCACACCAGTCAGAATGGCTATCATTAATAAGTCTACAAGTAACAAATTCTGGAGAAGGAGTGAAGAAAAGGGAACCCTCCTACACTGTAGGTGGGAATATAACTTAGTGCAATCACTATGGAGAACAGTATAGAGTTCCTTAAAAAACTAAATATAGAATTATCATGTGATTCAGCAATCCTACTCCTGGACTTATTATCCAAAAAAGATTACAACTCTAACTCAAAAAGACACGTGCACCCCAATGTTCATAGCAGCACTATTATTTACAATAGCCAAGACATGGAAGCAACCTACGTGTCCATCAACAGATGAATGGATAAAGATTTGGCACAAATATACAACAGAATATTACTTAGCCATAAAAAGAATGAAATAATGCCATTTGCAGCAACATGGATGGATCTAGAGATGATCACAAGGAGTGAAGTAAAAGGTCAGAGGAAAAAAAATATATCATTTATATGTGGAATCTAAAAAAGAATACAAATGAATTTATTTACAAAACAGAAACAGACTCACAGAAATAGAAAATAAAATTATGGTTACCAAATGAGAAAGAGGGGTTAGAAGGGATAAATTAGGAGTTTGGGATTAACAGAAACACTACTATATATAAAACAGATAACCAACAAGGACCTGCTGTATAGCACAGGGAGCTCTACTCGATATTCTGTAACAAACCATAATGGAAAAGAAGCTAAAAATTATATAGGTAGACATTCAGACAGAGAGATAATCTGAATCACTTTGCGGTACACCTGAAACTAACACATCATTGTAAATCAACTATACTCCAATTTAAAAAGTATTTCATAGGTTTAGACATATTCAACAAAAGAAAAAAAGCTGAAGAAAATAAGGCTCTAAGGAAAAATGTGGCAAATTAAGGAAGAGAAGAACTCTTTGGTGTAGATAACAATGAAATGTTAACAGAGGGCAGAGCAAAGGCATGGTTTTGAACTCTATTCAATTATATTACATTTTATTTCTTTTGTTAACAAGGAGAATGACATCATTTTAAACAAACCTGTAGAAAGGATTATTAACCAGATAATTTGTCAGGACTTAAAATGATGTGGTGATCCACAGGATTCATTGTGGACAGACCCAAACCAAATTGTGCCATGGGCCACTCCCTTTCCTTTTCAATACATGATTGAAACTATAGAGGAATGAGGTGGCCACAGTACTCCACGCTAAACTCCACACACACAATCACAAGTCTTAGCAGTCTTCTTTATTACTGTCAACAGCCACTGGCCTCAGGCCAAAACAAACACAGCAGCCTGGGAGTCATAAATATGACGTTTATGTATGTGGAGAGGAACTACCCATGACCAAGGAGATTGTAATCAGTAGGCTCCCAAAGCAAATTGGGCTGCTGCAAATATCACTTTTAGTGTGTCCCTGTGGTCCAGAGAGAGGATTCCAGTCTGGATACTAATCCAGTTTGGTAGAATAGGCTCAGTAAGCATATGTTAGCGGATCTTGCTAAATGATCAAATAAATTAAATAGGCACAAAGAAGCTCTCTGGGAGGATGATTTGTGATTAGTCTTGTTTTTCTTCAGCATTTTGTCAATGACTTAAATGAAGACATAAAAACCATGCTTATCAAAGCTATGGATAGCATAAAGTTGGACAGAAAAACGAACACACGGGCCAGGAGTAAAAATTCCAAAGGTCTAAACATGTCAAACTATAGTGAAACAATACAAATTTAATAGAGGAAAAAAAAGATCTATAGTTAGGGACAAAGCCATCATTTCCACAAGATGGAGGACACTTGGCTTAAATGTGATGATATGGGGCTTTGTGAATGGAAACTCTTAAAAAATAAAACATACATAAAGAAAAGCACACAGATCACTAGTGCACAGCCTGATGAATTTTTACAAAGTGAATATACTTGAGTATCCACTACCTAGAACAAGATGCAGAATACTGCCAGCACCCCAGAAATCTCCCTTGTGCTTGTCACCAGTCATAACCACCCTCCAAATGCAACCCTTATTCTGACTCCCACATCTGTACCACGAGTTCTTTCTGTTTTTAAATTTACATAAATGGAATCACAGGGTACATACTCCTTTGTGTCTTCCTTCTTTCAATATCATGTTTGTGACCTCCACATACAGTGTTTATTGTTCTGTTTTTTTATTTCCTTATTACACAATATTCCATTGTATGAACATGGCACATTTATCCATTCCACTATACATAAATTTTTCCCCAGGAATTTTCTATTTAAATATAGCATAAGAGGTGACAGTTCTGAGACACGACAAGGTGGCAGCAAAGACAAAGTTTATACACTTTCTCTGCCTGAGTCTGGCTTTGAAAACAAGCACATGCATCGATTTGGTTTTCATGATGTGACTTTGAAGTCTGAGGCTGTGAAAATGGCTCAGGGGAAGTGACTCTGTCATAGTGCAATACTGAAGGTAGATACCTACAGGAAAAGATACTTGGTTTTTGGATTATAATATTTTCTTGGGTTGCAAAATTTGATCTATGTATTTAATATTATTCAAACCTATATTTAAATATGCAAATTATTTGCTTGTAATTTGTGTCAACCGACAGTCTGTATAAATCATAGCTCAGATACTTTATAAAATCAAGAATATAATACTTCATACAAGATGGCAACAAAAACTCAAGTTTTTTCTTTTTCTTTTTTTTTTTGTCTTTTTGCCATTTCTTGGGCCGCTCTCGCAGCATATGGAGGTTCCCAGGCTAGGGGTCGAAT